>NC_092383.1:58344749-63144749 GCF_030028105.1 Mobula birostris | reverse complement strand
TAGGAATCGGATGGCGGAGAGGAAGAAGCTGTTCCTGAATCGCTAAGCGTGTGACTTCAGGTTTTTGTACCTCCTACTCGATGGTAACAGTGAGAAAAGGGCATGACCTAGATGCTGATGGTCCTTAATAATGGATGCTGCCTTTCTGAGACACCACTCCTTGAAGGTGTCCTGGGTATTTTGCAGGCTAGTACCCAAGATGGAGTTGACTACATTTATGATCCTCTACAGCTTCTTTTGGTCCTGTCCAGTAGCCCCCCACTTCTCCCCCCAATACTAGACAGTGTTGCAGCCTGTCAGAATGCTCTCCACAGTACATCTATAGAAGTCTTTGAGTGTTTTTGTTGACACACTAAATCTCTTTAAACTCCTAATGAAGTATAGTCGCTGTTTTGTCTTCTTTATAGCTGCATTGACATGTTGGGACCAGATTAGGTTCTCAGTGATCTTAACACCCAGGAATTTGAAACTGCTCACTCTCTCCACTTCTGATCCCTCTTTGAAGATTGGTATTTGTTCCTTCATCTTACCCTTCCTGAAGTTCACAATCAGCTCTCTCATCTTACAAATGTTGAGTGCAAGGTTCTTGCTGTGGTATCACTCCACTAGTTTGTATATCTCGCTCCTGTACGCCTTCTCATCTCCATCTGAAATTCTACCAACAATGGTTGTATCATCAGCACATTTATAGATGGCATTTGACCAATGCCTAGCCACACAGTCACGGGTATAGAGAGAGTAGAGCAGTGGGCTAAGCACAAACTCCTGAGGTGCACCAGTGTTGATCATCAGTGAAGAAGAGATATTGTCATTAATCCACACAGGTTGTGGTCTTCTGGTTAGGAAGTCGAGGATCTAATTGCAGAGGGTACAGAGACCCAGATTCTGTAACTTCTCATGATTGATGGTGTTAAATGCTGAGCTATAGTTGATGAACAGCATCCTGACATAGGTGGTTGTATTGTCCAGGTGGTCTAAGGCCGTGTGAAGAGCCAGTGGGATTACATTTACCGTTGACCTATTGCGGCCATAAGCCAATTGCAGTGGATCCAGATCCTTGCTGAGGTAGGAGCACAGTCTAACCACAACTAACCTCTCAAAGCATTTAATCACTGAACATGTGAATGCCACTGGGCGATAGTTATTAAGGCAGACCACACTATTATTCTTAGGCACTGATATAATTGTTGCCATTTTGAAGCAAATGTGAACTTCTGTCCATAGCACTGAGAGGTTGAAAATATCCTTGAATACTCCTACCAGTTGGTTGGCACAAGTTTTCAGAGCCTTACCAGGTACTCCATCGGGACCTTCTGCCTTCCAAGGGTTCACCCTCTTTAAAGACAGCCTAACTTTGGCTTTCAAGACAGAGATCTCAGCGTCATCAGGTGCAGCAGGGATCTTCACAGCTGTAGTTGTGTTCTCCCTTTCAAAGTGGGCATAGAAGGCGTTAAGTTCATCTGGTAATGACCCATAGCTGCCATTCATGCTGTTGGGTTTCGCTTTGTGGGAAGTAATGTCTTGCAAACCCTGCCAGAGTGTTCATGCATCCAATGTCACCTCCAACCTTGACTGAAATTGTATCTTTACCCTTGAAACATCCGTCCACAAATCATACCTGTTTTTTTGGTACAGACCTCGGTCGGCAGCCTTGAATGCCACAGATCTGGCCTTCAGCAGATGACGTACCTTCTGGTCCATCCACGGCTTTTGGTTTGGGAATGTACAGTAAATCTTTGTAGGCACACACTCATCCACACAGGTTTTAATAAAGTCATAACAACTGCAGCATACTCATCCAGATTCAATGATGAATCCCTGACCATAATCCAGATCATCAATTCAAAGCAGTCCTTTAAGCGCTCCTGTGCTTCCTTTGTCCATACCTTCTTGGTCCTCATTACTAGTGCTGCAGTCTTCAGTCTCTGCCTATACTCTGGGAGTAGAAGTACAGCCAGATGATCAGACTTCCCGAATTGAGGGCGTGGAACAGCACAGTAGACATTCTTGATGGTGGTCTAACAATGGTCCATTGTGTTGTTTCCTCTGATAGAGCTAAATAATATTGCTGAAAGCTCAAATAGAATGTTGTTTAAAGGACCAGAGACATTTTTCTCACATAAACACAACATGTATCCCAACTTCCTGTGAAACAAACCTTAAGTGGATCAACTCAAGTTGCGATTCAGACATCTCCCCCGAACAGGTGGCT
Organism: Mobula birostris; assembly: GCF_030028105.1. Classification (NCBI taxonomy): domain Eukaryota; kingdom Metazoa; phylum Chordata; class Chondrichthyes; order Myliobatiformes; family Myliobatidae; genus Mobula; species Mobula birostris. The sequence continues at coordinate 63,142,537 of NC_092383.1, read as the reverse complement.
ACAATAGGTTCACTCTCCCAATTCAGTGGACAGAAATCCAGTATGGATTCCATGGTCATTCGATCTGAAATGAGAGAGATGGTTGACTAAAGACATGGTACCAAAAACCTTCTCCACTTATCCTCTCAGTTATAGCCTTAACGGAAAAAAAAAGTTCTGACCTTAGGAAACTAAACTAAGAATTGTAAAGGAATGCATTCCAAATGCCAAAACTATGTTATTATCTCTCAAAGTTTTCAAAGGTACTTTTAATATTAGAGAAATGTATGCAATATACATCCTGAAATTCTTTTTCTTCCCAACCATCCACAAAAACAGAGAGGTGTCCCAAAGAATGAAGGACAGTTAAGTGCTGGAACCACAAAGCGCTCCTCCAGCTCACCCCGTGCGTAAGCAGTAGCAAGCAATGATCCCCCCTCCCCCACTAGCAAAAAAAAGCATCAACGCCCCCACCAAGCACTCAAGCATGCTGCAAAGCATCAATAAAGGCACAGATTTGCAGTATGCCAAAGACTACTCATTCACCCGATAATCCAACATACTTTCTCTCTCCCTAATAAGGGAAAGCGAGATGTCTTCATTTCACAGCGAGAGGGAAGACATAACAAACAACTCGCTGATTTATGATGTTAAACGTCTGTTGCATCACTTTTTCCAAGCTCTGTGCCCAAAGAATTTGGATCTCTGGATACACAGCCAGAGATCTTCTGTCTCCCACGACACACCGATTTCCCGCAGAGGCACAAACCTCTAGTCCGCCTGCCTCCAGAGCTATGAGATCTTGAAACTCCGAAGGCGTGCTAATCTTCTCGGCTGCGTCTTTGGTATATCGAATAACAGCCCTGAGAGCGGGCCCCATTTCCACAAAGAACTGAAGTCAGTATGTAACTCCAGGACAGGGTCTTCAAAAGAACCCTGAAAGGGTAAAATAGAGGTTAAAGATAGAAATAGAGCTGTTTCCAAAGATGCAAGCAACAAAGTCGCCATTGTCTCCCAAACTTCACCCCTTAGTGTCCTGAAACATAATAGTTCAATAGTTGAATAGTTCCATTTATTATCAGTTGAATAGTTCCGTTTAATATACACCTGAAATTCTTGTCCTTCACAGACATCCACAAAAACAGAAGGATGCTTTAAAGCATGAGTGTCACTAAAAATGTTAGAAACCCAAGCCCTCCTACTTCCCCCCCAATGCACAAGCAGCATCAAAGCAATGAGCCCCCCTCCCCCACTTACATCAGCAAAAAAATCATCAGCACCTTCCACCCACCAAGCAAACAATCGCAAAGCCCCCAAGAAAGACCATGATCTTCAGTACAACAAAATCGAACTGCTCAACCCGACAATTCAACACAGCATTGGAGAAAGGCTAACGGTGTTGTGTTCAAATGGATATTAATGAAAGTTGCAAATTATTTTCAGATCTTTAAATCAAAGTTCAAAGTAAATGTTATTATCAAAGTACATATATATCAGCAAATCTATAGAATTGTGACTATAACAGGATCAATGAAAGATCAACCAGAGTGCAGAAGACAACAAACTGTGAAAATGCAAATATAAGTAAACAGCAATAAATAACAAGAACATGAGATAATGAGAGATCATTGGTTGTGTGAGTGTCTCAGGGATGGACGCGTGAGTGTAATTATCCCCTTTTATTCAAGAGCCTGATGGATGAGGAGTATTACCTGCTCTTGAATCTGGTGGTGCGAGTCCGGAGGCTTCTGTACCTTTTCCCTGATGGCAGCAGCGAGAGGAGAGCATGATCTAAATGGTGGGGATCTCTGATGATAGATGCCACTTTGCTATGGCAGTGTTTCATGTAGATGTGCTCGATGGTTGGGAGGGCTTTTCCTGTGATGTACAGGGGCCAAGTCCACTACCTGTGTAATGATTTTCCATTCAAAGGCACTGGTGTTTCCATACCAGGCTGTAATGCAGCTAGTCAATATACTCTGCACTGCATAACTATAGAAGTTTGTGCAACACACATAAAATGCTGGTGGAACGCAGCAGGCCAGGCAGCATCTTTCGGAAGAAGTACAGTCGACGTTTCGGGCTGTGACGCTTCGTCAGGACTAACTGAAGGAAGAGTTAGTAAGAGATTTGAAAGTGGGAGGGGAAGGGGGCGATCCGAAACAATAGGAGAAGACAGGAGGGGGATGGATGGAGCCAAGAGCTGGAAAGTAGATTAGTAAAAGGGATACAAGGCTGGAGAAGGGTGAGGATCATGGAATGGGAGGCTTAGGGAGAAAGAAAGGGGGAGGGGAGCACCAGAGGAAGATGGAGAGAAGGCAAGGATTTATAGTGAGAGGGACAGAGGGAGAAAAAAGAGAGAGAGAAAAAAGGGGGGGGGGGATAAATAAATAAATAAATAAGGGATAGGGTAAGAAGGGGAGGAGGGGCATTAACAGAAGTTAGTGCAGTCAATGTTCATGCCATCAGGTTGGAGGCTACCCAGATGAAATATAAGTGTTGTTCCTCCAACCTGAGTGTGGTTTCATCTTGACAGTAGAGGAGGCCATGGATAGACTTATCAGAATGGGAATGGGACATAGAATTAAAATGTGTGGCCACTGGGAGATCCTGCTTTCTCTAGCGGACAGAGCGTAGGTATTCAGTGAAATGGTCTCACAGTCTGCGTTGGGTCTCGCCAATATATAGAAGACCGCATTGGGAGCACCAGACGCAGTATATCACATCAGCGGACTCACAGGTGAAGTGTCGCCTCACCTGGAAGGACTGTCTGAGGCCCTGAATGGTGGTGAGGGAGGAAGTGTAAGGGCATGTGCAGCACTTGCTCCGCTTATAAGGATAAGTGCCGGGAGGGAGATCAGTGGGAAGGGATGGGGGGAACAAATGGACAAGGGAGTTGCGTGGGGAGCGATCCCTGCAGAAAGCAGAGGGGCGGGGAGGGAAAGATGTGTTTGGTGGTGAGATCCTGTTGGAGGTGGCGGAAGTTACGGAGAATAATATGTTGGACCCGGAGGCTGGTAGGGTAGTAGGTGAGGACAAAGGGAACCCTATTCCTAGTTGGGTGGCGGGAGGATGGAGTGAGAACAGATGTGCGTGAAATGACAGAGATGCATTTGAGAGCAGAGTTGATGGTGGAGGAAGGGATACCCCTTTCTTTAAAAAAGGAGGACATCTCCTTCATCCTGGAATGAAAAGCCTCATCCTGAGAGCAGATGCAGTGGAGACAGAGGAATTGCAAGAAGGGGATGGCATTTTTGCAAGAGACAGGGTGGGAAGAGGAATAGATCAGGTAGCTGTGAGAGTCCGTAGGCTTATAGTAGAAATCAGTAGATAAGCTGTCTCCAGAGATAGAGAAAGAAAGATCAAGAAAGAGGAGGGAGGTGTCGGAAATGGACCAGGTAAATTTGAGGGCAGGATGAAAGTTGGAGGCAATGTTAATGAAGTCAACGAGCTCAGCATGCGTACAGGAAGCAGTGCCAATGCAGTCGTCAATGTAGCGAAGGAAAGGTGGAGGACGGGTACCAGTATAGGCTTGCAACATGGATTGTTCCACAAAGCCAACAAAAAGGCAAGCATAGCTAAGACCCATACGGGTTCCCATGGCTACACCCTTAGTTTGGAGGAAGTGGGAGGAGCCAAAGGAGGAATTATTAAGAGTAAGGACTAATTCCGCTAGACGGAGGAGAGTGGTGGAAGAGGGGAACTGGTTAGGTCTGGAATCCAAAAAGAAGCGAAGAGCTTTGAGACCTTCCTGGTGGGGGATGGAGGTATATAGAGACTGGACATCCATGGTGAAAATAAAGTGGTGGGGGCCACAGAACTTAAAATCATTGAAAAAATTCAGAGCGTGAGAAGTGTCACGAACATAGGTTGGAAGGGTTTGAACAAGGGGAGATAAAACAGTGACGAGGTATGCAGAAATGAGTTCGTTGGGGAAGAAGCAAGCTGAGACAATGGGTCTACCTGGACAGGCAGGTTTATGGATCTTGGGTAGAAGGCAGAAACGGGAAGTGCGGGGAGTGGGAAGTATGAGGTTGGTGGCAGTGGATGGGAGATCCCCAGAGCTGATAAGGTTGGTGATGGTGTGGGAGACAATGGCCTGGTGCTCCTTAGTGGGGTCATGATCGAGGGATAAATAAGATGAGGTATCAGCGAGTTGTCGCTGTGCCTCGGCAAGGTAGCGGTCAGTACGCCAGACTACAACAGCGGCCCCCTTATCGGCGGGTTTTATAGTAAGGTTAGGATCAGTGTAGAGGAAGTGGAGAGTGGAGTGTTCGGAAGGAGTGAGGTTGGAATGGGAACAAGGTGTAGTGAAGTCGAGACGGTTGATGTCCAGTCGGCAGTTAGCAATAAAGAGATCCAGAGCAGGCAGAAGACCAGAGCGGGGTGTCCATGAAGAGGAGGAGGGTTGAAGATGGGAGAAGGGGTCATCGGTGGAGGTGGGAGAGTCCTTGCTGAAGAAGTAGGCTCGAAGACGAAGCCTGTGGAAGAGGAGTTCAGCATCATGGCGCATGCAGAACTCACTGAGGTATGGGCGAAGGGGGAAAATGGCAAGGCCCTTACTGAGAACAGAGCGCTCTGCCTCGGAGATTTGAAGGTCGGAGGGGATAGTAAAGACCTGGCACGGATGAGAGCTGGGATCAGAGGGGGGAGGGGGAGGGAGGCTGGTGGTGTCAGTGGAGAGGGGAGGGTTGGGGTGAGAGGAAGATGGAGCCTCTGAGGGCTAAGGAGCAGATGATGGGATGTGAGGGAGACGGGGTTGCAGAGTGGTGGTGGTTGAATGGGAGATGGGAGTCACAACCGCAGCACGTGAAGACCTGGCCTGTAGTTCAAGGCTGGAGTTGCAGTTGGAGGTTGTGCAATTGCTTTGAAGTTGTCCAAGGTTGTTGGAGCCCGCATTGATAGTGCTGGAGTCTGGGTTTTGAATATGCCCGGGGTTGGTGGAGCCATTGAGATCGACGGCGGGGGCTGCAATCCGAAGTTCATGCCTGCTAGCGTCGGAGCCAGCAGGGTCTGGGGGCTGCAGATGGAAGATCTTGCAATCCTTGACTAACATGACAAAGTCAAAGAAACTTTGACTACTATCTTACTATCTCTTCTTTCAGTTAGTCCTGACAAAAGGTCTCAGCCCGAAACGTCGACTGTACCCCTTCCTATAGATGCTGCCTGGTCGCTGTATTCCACCAGCATTTTATGTGTGTTGCTTGAATTTCCAGCATCTGCAGATTTCCTCGTGTTTGCGTATAGAAGTTTGTCAAAGTTTTAGATGTCATGCCAAATCTGCACAGACACCTAAGGAAGTAGAAGCACTACTGCGCTTTCTTCGCAAATGCGCTAATGTGCCGGACAGGTCCTCTGAAATACCAACACCCAGGAATTTAAAGCTGTGAACCCTCTTTACCTCTGACCCTCCAATGTTGTTTGGCTCATGGACTTCTGCTTTCCCTCTCCTGAAGTCTATAATCAGTTCCTTGGTCTTGCTGACATTGAGTGGAAGGTTGTTTTTATGACATCACTCAGCCAGACGTTCAGTCTCCCTCCTATATTCACATTCATCACAACCACTGATTTGACCCACAACAGTGGTGTCATCAGCAAACTTGAATATGGCTTTGGAGCTGTGCTTAGCCACACATTCACATGTGCAAAGCGAGTAGAGCATGAGGCTAAGCAGACAGCCTTGTGGTGCACCTGTGCTGATGGAGATGGTGGAGGAGATTTTGTTGCTAATCCAAACTGACTGGGGTCTACAGGTAAGGAAATCCAAAACTGACTTGGCCAAGGAGGAATCGAGGCTAAGGTCTTGGAGCTTATTGATTCATTTTGCCTGGATGATGGTATTGAATGCTGAGTAGTAGTAGATAAAGAGCATCCTGATGTATGCATCTTTGTTGTCCAGATGTTCCAGAATTGAGTGAAGAGCCAGTGAGATGACATCAGCTGTAGAACTGTTGCTCCGGTAGGCAAATTGGAGTGGATCCAATTCGCCTCTCAGGCAGGAGCTGGTATGTTTCATTACCAGCCTCTCAAAACACTTCACCGTGAATGTAAGTGCAACTGGGCAATCGTCATTGAGGCAGGTCAGCACGCTCTGCTTGGGCATTGGTATAATTGAAACCTGCTTGAAGCACGTGGGGACCACATACTGCCAAACTGAGAGGTTAAAGATCTCAGTGAATGTTCTAGCTAATTTGTCAGCACAGGTCTTTAGTATGTGGCCAGATACCACATCCAGTCTGGATGCTTCCCAAGGATTCACCCTCCTGAAGGCAGTCTGTGCATCAGCTTCAAGATTGATATCATAGGACCATCGGGAATGTGGGGGTCTGCGAGGTTTCTCCATGTCCTGACGGTGAAAGCGAGCATAAGAGGCATTAAGCGAACCCCTTCTCTCTCTCATGTTGCTTGATTTGACTTTGTTGGAGGTGATAACATTCAAGCCCTGCTACAGCTGTCAAGTATCCCTCATTGATTCATTTCTGGTCCTGAATTTCCACTTTGCCTGGGGAGATGGCTCTCTGGAGGTCACACTTGCACCTCTTGGAGCTTTCTTGGTCTTCAGACTTGAATGCCTCTGATCTGGCCCTCAGTAAATTTCAGATCTCGTGGTTCATCCAGGGCTTCTGATTGGGGAAGAGTCTGAATGATTTAGTGAGGGCACACTCATCGACAGCTTTTTTAATGAAGACTGTTACAGCCATGGTATATTCATTCAAATCCCTGGGTGAGTGCTTGAACACAGCTAGGTCAACTGATCAAAGCAATCCTGAAATCACCTTTGTGGCTCCCACGACTACCTCTTAGTTGTGTTAATCTCTGGGGCCTTGTTTTTTAGACTCAGCCTGTGTGCAGGCAGGAGGTCAGCCAAGTGTTCTGATTGACCAAAATGTATTCTGGGCAAGGATGTCACAGTATCACAGTGGTCTAGTATGTTGGGACCTCTGGTGCTACAGGTTACATGTTGGTGAAAATTGGACATTATTTTTCTTTCAAACAAATCTATATGTTTCCAAAAAAGACATTATAGTAATTCTGAATGTAATTTTAACACTGGCAAATTGGTTCAGATGAATTTCAGGCTTCTGTACTTTAATTGCTGCATTTACAAAATAGGCATGTGCTCCAGTGTTTTTACTTCTGGTAATGTCCACCACCTCTCCTTCACCATTCCTTATTCCAGTTTTTCTCTCTCTCACCTTATCTCCGATTTACTTATCACCTCTCTCTGGTGCTCATCCTCTTTCCCTTTCATCCATGGTCTTCTAACCCCTTCTTTCCTCAGATTTCCCCTTCTCCAGTCCTTTATCTCTTTCCCCTATCAACTTCCCAACTCTTTACTTCACCCCTCCCTCCGTATCATTTTCACTGATCACCTACAACCTTGAACTTCTTCCTCTCCTCCCCCAACCTTCTTAGCCTGACTTCTCATTTCTTTTTCCAGTCCTGATGAAGGGTCTTGGCCCAAAATGTTGTCTGTTTACTCTTTTTCATAGATGCTGCGTGGTCTGCTGAGTTCCTTCAGCAATTTGTGTATGCTACTAGGAACAGATTTTGTAAGGCTAGGAAGGTTGCTTGTGTTTTCTTTCAAAGGTCACAGTTTAGAAATGGATTATCAGATTCTACCACAGGAGAAGTATAAAAATGGGTTATTGGGTTGTGCAGTACTCTTTCAATCATAGTTATAGTTTGTGAACCAGCTCATCAGTTTTCTGAATAGCGGAATGTCAATACTGAACGTGAGGTGACATTTTTCAATGTTGTCTGCTTTGAAGCAACTTCATTGATTTTAGAGTAATTTTGCAGGAGTATTAAGTATATCTGTAATGTCAAAGCAGGGGCCAAGAGGATATAAATTCTTGCCATTGATTTCCAAAAATCTTTAATCTTTATCTGTTAAATAACAGAAGAAAAGAATGCTTGGTTCCAAAACTGAGTAGAAGTTATGAGCATCAACTAAAATTGGATCTCAACAATTGTACAAACATTAAGGATAGTATTAAGTATGCTTTTAACATTAGAAGGAGAAGTTTAAAGGCCATAAGAGAAACAAGTTTTCATGGAGAGCGTGGCTGGTGGTGTCTTTTAGATAGACACATGATTATGAAGGGAATAGAGGGATATGGATGATGAAGAAGATGAGGAAATTTAGTATAAATTGGCAACGGTTTAGATTGGCACAACAACATGGTATGAGTGGTCTGTCCAGTGCTGTGCTGTTCTATGCTCAATAGTAGTAGTGGTGGGTAGGATGCCAGAGAGAATGAAACTCAAAGTTATGTTAAGTAAATGTAATCAGTTATGCAAGTGATGGTTAGAAATTCCATAGTAGTGGAAAATCAATAAAAGAGGGTTAAATGAAAGAAAAGCATAGCTTATAGCAGGGGTAGAGAACTGAAAACAGGGGAGTAGAGAATCTGTAAAGGGGTACTTAAAATAATTTGAAGGGCAGAGGGGGAAGCAGCATAACACTCGTGGGCAGTTGCTGTCTGCCCATTAAGTTTCCCCCAGCAGCTCACTTTTGCTCGAGGTTCCACCATCTGCAGTCTCTTGTGTCTCTGTGCAAACACAGCTTTGGTGTTTTCATCTATGTCATTGATATTGATTATAAAAATCTGAGGCCCCAAAATCATTCCCTGTGGCACAACCTGACAAACAGGAAATGAAGCAGTTACATTCTCTTAGTTGCTTTAGGAGAGCAAATCTTCTAATCATGCCAATAACCTACCTCCTACATAATGAGATTTTACTTTATCTAATTACCATTGTTGCAGCATCCAAATAAAGATTTCATCAGGCTTGTGTGAGGTAAAGTATCTTGAAAGATACTCTCACTCCTTTCTTATTTGCTCATTCCTCAAACTTTAGGCCATAGTAATTTAGTGGGTGTTTTGTATTGTGACCTCCAGTCTCCTAGATAAACACATTTGCACCAGGTGCACCGAGTTGCAGCTCCTGAGAAAATGTATTAAGGAACTGGAGCTGCAGCTCGATGACCTTCAGCTCATATGGGAGAATGAGGAGGTGATAGACAGGAGCTACAGGGAGGTAATTACCCCTAGGTTGCAGGAGACAGGTAACTGGGTGACTATCAGGAGAAGGAGGAGAATTGCACAGCCAGTGCAGAGTACACCTGTGGCCATTCCCCTCAATAATAAGTATACAACTTTAGATTCTATGAGGGAGCTGACTTACTGGGAGGAACCACAGTGACCAGGTCTCTGGCACTGAGTCTGGTGCTGTGGCTCAGAAGAACAGACAGGTGAAGACGACTGCCACATTGATAGACGATTCCTTAGTCAGAGAGTCAGAGAAATAGAGACTAGGTTCTGTGGGTGTGATAGAGATACCCAGACAGTATGTTACCTCCCTGTTGCCATGATCAGGGATGTCTCAAATTGGATCCAAGGTATTCTCAAGGGTGAGGGTGAGCAGCCAGAAGTCTTGGTACATATTGGCACCAATAACATAGCTAGACAAGCTGAGAAGGTCCTGAAGAGAGATTTTAGGGAGCTTGGTAGAAATTTGAGAAATGTGGTCTCTAGGGTAGTAATCTCTGAATTGCTGCCTGTGCCACGTGCAAGTGAGGGTAAGAATAGGATGATTTGCCAGGTGAATACGTGGCTGAGGAATAGGTGCAGGGGGCAGGGGTTCAGATTTATGGATCATTGGAATCTCTTCTGGGGATGGTATGACCTGTACAAAAGAATGGGTTACACATGAACCCGAGGAGGTCCAATATTCTTATGAGCAGGTTGGCTAGAGTTGTTCAGATATGTTTAAACTAATTTGGCAGGGGAATGGAAACTGGAGTGATGGTGCTGAAGATCAGGGAATGTGCAGTAAGACTTCTAGCAAGGAGAGACAGATTATAGGGAAAAATTGCAGTCAACAGGTTTTGCAATGTAAAAGGCAGGCTAAAATGGAAAGTGTGAATAAAGGATTAAGAGTGTTTTATATGAATGCACGCAGTATATGGAATAAGGTGGATGAACTTAAAGCACAGATACAGATTGGCATGTATGATGTTGTAGGCATCACTGAATCATGGCCGAAAAATGATTATAGCTAGGAGCTTAATATCCTGGGATACACATTGTATTGAGAGGTCAGGCAGGAACCAAAGGGGGTGGTATTGTTCTGCTGGTAAAAAAAATGAAATCAAATAATTCGAAAGAGGTGACATTGGGTCAGAAAATGTTGGAATCGTTGTGAATAGAACGAAGGAACTGCAAGGGTAAAAAGACCCTGACGGGAGTTGTATACGAATCCCCAACCAGTAGTAAATATGTGGTCTACAAATATTGAAGGGAGATAGAAAATGCATGCCAAAAGAGTAATGTTACAATAGTCATGGGGGATTTCAAAATGCAATCAGATTGGGAAAATCAGGTTGGTGCTGGATTCCAAGAATGATAATTTCTAGAACACTTATGAGGTGGCTTTTTAGAGCAGCTTGTAGCTGAGTGCACTAGGGAATCAGCTATTCTAAATTGGGTGTTATGCAATGAACTGGAATTGATCAGAGAGTTTAAGGTCAAAGAACCCTTAGGGGCAAGTGATCTTAATATGATAGAATTCTCCTTGCAGTTACAGAAGGAGAAACTGAAGTCAGATGTATCAGTATTACAGTGGAGTAAAGAGAATTATAGAGGCATGAGAGGGGAATCGGCCAGAATTGATTGGGAAAGAACACTGGTAGGGATGACAGCAGAGTCGAAATGGCTGGAATTTCTGCAAGCGGTTCTGAAGGCACAGGATATATACACCCCAAAGACATAGAATTCTAAAGCCAAGATGACAGAACAATGGCTAACAAAAGAAGTCATAGCCAACATAAAAGCCAAAAAGAGGGCCTATAATAAAACAAAAATTAGTGGGAAGTTAGAGGATTGGGAAGCTTTTAAAAACCAGCAGAAAGCAAGTAAAAAGTCCTTAAGAGGGTAAAGATGGAATGTGAAAGTAAGCTAACCAATAATATTAAAGAGGATACCAGAAGTTCTAGAGATACATGAAATATAAGAGAGAGGTGAGAGTGGATATCGGAGCTTTGCAAAATGAGGTTGGAGTGGTAATAATGGGGACAAGGAAATGGCGGATGAATTGAATAAGTGTTTTGCATCAGTCTTTACTGTGGAAGACACTAGCAGTATCCTGGATGTTCGAGAGTGTCAGGGGGCAGAAGTGTGATAAGTTACCATTACTAGGGAGAAGGTTCTTGATAAACTCAAAGGTCTGAAGGTAGATAAGTCATCTGTACCAGATGATGTGCACCCCAGGGTTCTGAAAGAGGTTGATGAAGAGATTATGGAGGCATTAGTAATGTTCTTTCAAAAATCACTAGATTCTGGAATGTTTCCGGAAGACTAGAAAATTGCAAATATGACTCCACTCTAAAAAGGTAGAGAGGCAGAAGAAAGAAAACTATAGGCCAGCTAGTCTGATCTCTGTGGTTGGGAAGATGTTGAAGACAATAGTTAAGGATGTGGTTTTGGTGTACTTGGCTGCATATGATAAAATAAGAAGTAGTCAGCATGGTTTCCTGGAGGGATAATCTTGCCTGACAAATCTGTGGAATTCTTTGAAGAAATAACAAGCAGGATAGACAAAGGAGAATTGGTTGATATTGTGTACCTAGATTATTCAGAAGGCCTTTGACAAGGTAACCCACATGATGCTGCTTAATGAGCTACAAACCCATGGTATTACAGTAAAGATCCTATCATGGATACAGCAGTGGCTGATTGGCAGGAGGCAAAGAGTAGGAGTAAAGGGAACCTTTTCTGGCTGGCTGCTGGTGACTAGTGGTGTTCCACAGGGATCTGAATCGGGATTGACGCTTTTTACATTATATGTCAATGATTTGGTTGATGATGGAATTGATGGCTTTGTTGCAAAATTTGCAGATGATACAAAGATAGGTGGAGGGGCAGGTAGTTTTGAGGAAACAGAAAGGCTACATAAGAATTTAGACATATTAGGAGAAAGGGCAAAGAAATGGCAGATGAAATACTGTGTTGGGAGTGTATGGTCATGCAGTTTGCTAGAAGAAGTGATAAGGCTGACTATTTTGCAGGATTCCTTCAAGGTTAATTTGCAGGTTGAGTCTATGGTGAGAAAGGCAAATGATATATTAGCATTCACTTCAAGAGGACTAAAATATAAAAGCAAGGATGTAATTTTGAGACTTTATAAAGCACTGGTGAGGCCTCACTGGAGTGTTATGAGCAGTTTGGGGCCCCTTATTTTAGAAAGGATGTACTGAAACAGGAGAGGGTTCAAATGAGGTTCACGAAAATTATTCCAGGATTGAAGTGAGTTTGATGTCTCTGGGCCTGTATTCACTAGAATTCAGAAGGATAAGGGATGACCTAATCAAAACCTATCAAGTGGTCACTGGTCTTGATAGAGTGAATGTGGAGAGGATGCTTCTTATGGTGAGAGAGTTTATGACCAGAGGATACAGTGTCAGAATAGCAAGGTGTCCTTTTAGAATGGAGAGGAGGAGGATTTTTTTTTTGCCTGAGAGTAGTGTATCTATGGAATTTATTGCCTCAGGCGCTGTGAAGGCCAAGTCTTTATGTATATTTAAGGCAGAGTTTGATAGATTCTTGATTAGTCTGGACATGAAGGGATACAGGGTGGGTGGAGGGGTGGAGAAGGCAGGAGATTGGGGCTGCGAGGAAAGATGAATCAGCCATGATGAAATGGCAGAGCGGACTCAATGAGCCAAATGGCCTAATTCTGCTTCCATATCTTATGTTCTTACGGTCTTAAGACCTATCACTTACTCATCCAAATTGTGCTGGAAGAAATCAAGAGGTGGGGCAAAATGACATGGTTCATTCAGAGCTGAGTGTCATCAGTCCCTAACTCTTCTCTTCTATTATCGAACAGAACAAGTTATGCATACTAATACAAAATAAACATGCAGAACAAGTGATTATGAAAGTGTCAGGAAAATTCTGTATTCATGTCAATAAAACTAGCAAAATAAATCTCAGCAATCAATACTTCCCTAATCTAATCTTATTTTCCGTTTTAGCAAAATTGTTCAGTATATATAATCACAAACCTTCAAGTGCATTAACAAGGAAAAAACAATTTATGAGAAATTGAAAATGGGTTACTCAGCATCTGGGAAACAGTTCGTCCGGAGATGATCAAAAGTAGTAGTAGGCAAAGTGACCTCACAGACCTGTTTGTCCTCTCCCCTTCCCCTTTCCTTCTAACTCCGACTCCTCATCTTTTGTTCTCCAGTCCTGATGAAGGGTCTCAGCCCGAATCATAGACTGTACTCTTTGCCATAGATGCTGCCTGACCTGCTGAGCTCCTCCAGCATTTTGTGTGACTTACTTGGATTTTCAGTGTCTGCAGATTTTCTCGCTTGTCACAGACCTGCTTCGTCATTTGATAAAACCATTGATAATTTCATACCTCATTATTATTTTCCTTTTTATAACATTTCCATTCCTTTCATGCCAATGAATCTATTGATCTCTGTATTAAATATATTGAACAGCTGAGTCTCCACAATCCTATTGGATAATGAATTCCTAACATTCACACTCTTCATACATCCTGGATGGGCACTTCCAAAGTTTATGACCATTGCTAACAGCTCTAAATACTCCAGCCAGGGAAAAAAAAGCATTATCCCTTTTACTTCCAATTTCTAGCATCTGCAGTGTTTTATCTTTTGATCATAGGGATGAAGTTAAGGCCAACCAATTCAATTTAAGGTGCACATAAGTTCCGTTTAAATCTTTCCCTCTCAACTTAAATCTACAGTATGCCTTCTAGCTTTGGATTTTCCTACCCTGGAGAAAAAGACTGTTACCATCTACCTTAATCATGTCTCTCATAATTTTAACCATTTTTATAGGGTCATCCTTATTGTCCTACGTTTGAAGAATAAAGACCTAGCCTGCCCCTCCTCTCCCTGTGGCTCAGGCTTTCTAGTCCTGGAAACACCTTCATAAATATTTTCTGCACTTTTACCAGTTTGAGCATATCTTTCCCGTAACAGGGTGAGCAAAACTGTACTCCAAGTGCAGCCTCACAATACAGCTGAAACATAATACTCCAACTCCAATACTCAGGGTCCTGACTGATGAAGGTTAGAATGCTACATGCCTTTTGTGGATATTGGATGCAATCCATACATGTTGTGCTTTGCAGATTCTATAAATGCACTGAAGTGAGAAGGTTCAATGGACAGAGTTGTAGACATAGAGGTACTGTAGATGCTGGAAATCTAGAGCAATACACACAATGTGCTGGTGGAGCTCAGCATATCCTGATGAAGGGTCTCAGCCCAAAATGCTGATTGCTTATTCCCATCTATAGATGCCGCCTGACCTGCAGAACTCCTCTGGCATAATGTCTGGATTGTACAATGGAGTGAGTAGTTTATTAGAAATTTTATAATTTATGATCTCACTCTTATTTCGTTATTTTTACTTTCAGAATCTGAGTATGTTCAAATAAGCACGCAGTGGAAAACAACAGAAGTTTGAATGCACATATCTTAAACATTTCAAAGACTTTTGAAAGGATATATTCTGTTCACCAAATGCTTCCCTGATGATTTATTATTCCAGTTTTTATTCCCACTTCACCTGGGCTGGACTAGAGAGATGTCCTCCTTCTTCAAAGAAAGAGGCTTCCCTTCCTCAAAGCATTAACACTGCCCTCACCTGCACCTCTTTTATCTCACTCATGTCTGCTCTCACCACCCCACCAGGGATAGGGTCTCTCTTGTCTTCACCTTCCACCCCACCAACCTCCCTATCCAGTACATAATTCTCCACAAGCTCTGCCATCTCCAGCAGGATCCAACCACCAAGCACATCTTTCCCTACGCAACTCCCTTGTCCATTCATTCTTCCCCACTGATCTCCCTCCTGGGCCTTATCATTGCAAGCGAAACAAGCGCTACACCTGCCCCTACACCTCCATCCTCACTGCTATTCAGGGTCCCAAACAGTCCTTCCAAGTGAGCTGACACTTCACCTGTGATTCTGTTGGGGGTCATCTACTGTATCTGGTGTTCCCAGTGTGGACTCCAGTATGTTGGTAAGACCCGATGTAGATTTGGAGAACACTTCACCGAGCACTAACACTCCGTCCACCGGATCTCCCAGCGGCCACCCATTCTAATTCTACTTCTCATTCCCATTCTGACATGTCAGTCCTTGGCCTCCTCTACTGTCGCAATGAGGCCATACTCTGGTTGGAGGAGCAACGCCTTATATTTCACCAGGGTAGTCTCCAACCTGACGGCTTGAAGTAATGGCCCCCCTTCACCATTCCACATTCCCATTTCCCTCTCTCACCTTATCTCCTTACCTGCCCATCACCTCCCTCTGGTGCTTCTCCCCCTTCCCCTTCTTTCATGGCCTACTGTCCTCTCTTACCAGATTCGCTCCTCTCCAGCCCTTTAGCTCTTTCACGAGTCGATTTCCCAGCTCTTTATTTCACCCCTCCGCCTCTCCAGGTTTCACCTATCACCTACTACCTTGGATTCCTTCCATGCCTCCCCGTACCTTCTTACCTTGACTTCTCATCTTTTTTCTCCAGTCCCGATGAGGGATTTTAGCCTGAAACATCAGCTGTTTACTCTCTTCCTTAGATGCTGCCTGGCCTGCTGATTTCCCCAGCACATTGTGTGTATTATTCAATAGAGTGAGTAGTTTATTACAAATTTTATCATTTATGATCATGCTCTTATTTCACTGATTTTAATTTCAGAATCATGAGTATCTTCAAATAAGCACATGATGAAAACAATATAAATTTGAATGCATATATCAAACTTTTCAAAGACTTTTGAAAGGACATATTCTGTTCACCAAATGCCAGTGTGCTGTTTCTTCCCTGGTGATATTTTATTCCAGTTTTTATTCCCACTTCACCTGGGCTGAGCATTTATAATTGGAAGCCCAGTGTGTGGGAAATTGCTGTTAAAACCCATGACCTATCATTCCACACCATTGTATCACTCCGTTCATTCTTTAATCATCGTTGTTTGCACCTCTCTTCATTATCCTGTTTTTAACCTATCAGTTATTGGGTTCCATAATATTGTAACTGCAGGTGCTCACAGGATAATTGAACACTTTGAAAACCTCCAGCAAACTGTACATCAGAGTCACTTACTCGTATGAGACTGGAGCTAACTGTGAATTAAAAGATTTCACAATTATTCCACAGAATATACCATAGTAGGAAGTAGGTCTGTGATTATATTATATCATTTTTAGTGTCCTGGTAATGTAGGATGCTCTATTATAATCATAGTAGGTGATAATGGCAAACTACCTAGATAAGCACGGGTAGTGTAGCAGTTAGTGTGACACCACTACAGCTCGGGGTGTGTTCTGATGATCAGAGTTCAAATCCAACACCGTTCTGAAAGGAATTTCAATGTTCTCCACATAGAATGCATGAATTTTCCCCAGGTGCCTGAGTTTTCTCCCACAGTCCAAAGACGTAATGGGTAGGTTATTTGGTCAATGTAAATTGTCCCATGAATTGGGTTTGTTGGGGATTGCTGCGACATTACAGCTCAAAGGACTGGAAAGCCTACTCCATGCTGTCACTAAATAAAATAAATATATAAACTGTTCTGGCCTAGTAATATATTGCCTTCCTTTGTAATCATTTTTATTTAATTATTTTGTCATTTAGGTTCCCTGAGGTATTGGTCATTTTAGCTGATATAACAAATAAAATGCTTGATATTGGATGGTTCCTTGCAAGCTCTCTGTACAAGTCAAGGCTTTAACACCACCCACTTATCTCTGTCCCCTGCTCATTCCCACCCCACCACCTCCCTCCACAAGATACTACCATCTCCAGCCCATTTTGTGATAATCAGGTACATGGATGTATCTTCATTGTACATTACTGTTAGAAATTCAGATGTGAAACTATGGTTCAGCCACCTGCAGTCATTGCACAGCAGAGAACTGGCACTGTCTGTTGTGCACAGCTGTGGAGTTCAATCTTTTCCTGTCATATTTCTATGGGGATGATGCTATTAAGTGACAAAGAAAATTACCCTCTATGCTGATACTAAACTCCATGGAGAGTTGATTCATGCCTCTACCTTTGATCTGTTCTCATTTAGTTTATGCTTCTCACTTTTAGTTTCCTCCATATTCATTCTTGCCTCCAAGAGGACCACAACCTTACTGTTGGGTTTGGAGGCTTGAGTGCCTCAATGACCCGGAGAGCTATCTTCGCAGAAGGCAGGGCTTTATGCTTTGGCTCTTGGTAGGGTCACCCATGCCAAATAAGTCAAAGGATAGACACCAGAGGTCCATAGGTCCTCCAGACTCAGGGGCTCAGTTCAGGACTAACAACCCTGCCTGGTAAAAAAACAAAATTGTTGTGGAAACAGCAATGAAGAACCCTTCTATATCTGGGTTTGATGGTATTCCTGAGTTTCCACCCGGCACTTGCATGACTGAAGGAGGTGAAACCTGAGAGGAAGCCCTGAACACCACCAGAGATGGAGGACTTCCATTGCTGCCCTAAGTGCCAGACGGCGTAATGAGCAATACGATATTCATTACTGATAGAAGCTGCTAACAGTTTGGATATTTTATTTAAAGGTGGAGGTATAAAACAGAATTCCAGTAGATTCAAGGCCAAGATGGTAATGTATTACCTCAAACAACCCTTGTTAACCCACTAACCAGAGGATCTCCACAACCTGTCCGCTTGGCAATACTGGCATCGCCTTATCATAGATATTCTCTGTCTGTTGTCGATCGCTACACAGCCTTCTCTTCAAATTAAAGCAGACTAAAACATCAACTTTGTTTCATTTTCCACAAATGTTAATTTGCTGAGTGTTTCCGGCAATTTCTGTTTTTATTCCAAAATTTTCATGTATTATTTCTTGGTAGGTATTTTTTAAGAAAAATCAGCTTTTGTCACAGTAGCTGGAAGATGTTGGCATGTCCCAATCAGATAGATTAAACTTTGTGGCAAAATTGTGTTAGAATTAATCAATCAACTAAATGTAATCGTCTTCTATTAGTTAGACACATACCGAAGAACATTCCTCAGCTTGTTTTTACTCTTCCAGTCCTTAGTCTGGAAAACTTACTCTGAATTCAGGGGCCGTTAAGTTTAACACTGCAAGGTACTGTATATTTGCATTGCTGTGATAACTTGTTTGAGAGAGCACTTTAGCAATTAATGACATATAATGATGGATGCCATGCAAGCTACCAGAGCATACGTTGGTAAAAGACGCTAGTCTACATGTAAAATAATTTATATAAACTGATGCAACCATTAATAATTTGAAGTAAATTGTAAATAATTAGCTGAGTTTTATTTTCTGGGGGGGGGCGGCATTCATCTAAGCAACGGCTTAAAATAATATACTGATCATGAAGAGCAGAGCTTATTTTATGTTTTTTTTATAAATTTAGCAGGTCAAGTCTGCAGGTGATTAATTAATTAAGTCAATGAAATGGCACTCTGGTAGGTGGTACAGCTCTGGTGAATTTGGTTTGATCTGGGTGTTCTCTGTGTGGAGTTTGCTTGGTCTCCCCCTAACTTTGTGGGTTTCTGGCTCCCCTCCACTCCCCAAGGATGAACTGGTTGGAAGGTCATTTGACTACTGTAAAATTAACTCCAATACAAGTTGGTGGCAGGAGCATACACATGGAGAAAATGGGCACTGAAGAGAGAAAAGGTTACAGGGAAATAAATGTGAGAACTTTGAGTGATGAGGTTGCTATTACAGACCCAGCAGGCTGAATCACCCCTTCCTGCATTGTGATAAAATACAAAGATCTGATAACTGATCTAATTGATACTATAACTTGAATTTTCTTTTTGCATGGAACATTGTGACACTACTGCGAAGGATAGCTCTGTTTGTAAATATAATTGTTATCATTTAATATTTCTCCTGGATTTATTCAGTTAAAATGTCTTCTTTTCAATGCCTGCTCTTTGATGCAATCCACTGAACGTATTAGTTATGAACATTTAGTGTGGAGAAGATTGGATTTGAATATATTACCCTGTAGTCTAATGACATGATGAATATTAGTTGCCTCTGGCGAGACATGAAGTTTGGCTACTTATTAAGATAATAGACAGTAAAATGTGCCTGTGGAAATGCACATTCATAAGAGGTCTAAGAAAGAATAGGAAAGAATAGAAAAAGGAAAAATAGACAAGGACACGCAAAACATGTTTCTTCTTAACTCATGATATCGTTAGATTGGAAATGTTTTCAGAAAATCTATGGTCAGTTCTTATCATTTTTTTCTGATCATTAAGCTTTTAAAACAAGCTCAAAGTCTGTGAACTATTTGCTTTGTATGCATTTGTTAATTCTGAAATTTATCTGCAACTTACTTCAACAACATGTGACAAATTGCATTTTGATCTTCAATATTAGAAGTTCAAGACTCCAATTTGAATCTGCTTGAGTTAATTTCATGTGAATTAAACTGAAAAAAGCATCTTTTTTTCTGTACAGACAAATTAAAGCTACACAAATTGCTTTTGCATTGGAGAAAGCTGAATTTAATCTGTTAAAATTATCAACCAGAAGCTTATTTATAGTGTAGTTTACTTAATATAGTTAAATGATTAGATATATCAAACAACTTCTATTGAGTACTAAGGGGGAATGGTATAAAAGATCAAAGTTCGAAGTAAATTTATTATCAAAGAAGATTTATCTCACCATATACAATCCTGAGGTTCACTTTCTTGCAGGTATACTCAAAAAATCTATAATACAATACTAACTACAAGAGAAGAAAGACTACTTGGATTTTCAAATGTTCAACCAGTGCGCAAAAGACAGTACATTGTGTAAATACAAAAAAAAAAGAAATAATAAATAAGTAAGCAATAAATCTCGAGAACATGAGATGAAGAGTCCTTGAAAGTGTGTTGATAGGTCATGGGAACATTTCAATGAGGGGGCAAGTGAAGTTGAGTGAAGTTATTCCCTCTGGCACAAAAGCCTGGAGGTTGAGGAGTGATAACTTTTCCTGAACCTGGTGGTGTGGGCCTTGAGGATCCTGCAACTTATTCCTGATGGCAGACAAGAAAAGAGAGCATTTCCTGAATGGTGGGATTCCCTGATGATGGATGCTGCATTCCTGTGGCAAAGTTTCAAGTAGATGTGTTAAATGGTGCAGAGGGCTTTACTTGTGATGGTCTGGGACATATCCACTACTTCTGGTAGGATTTAGAACAATATAGAGCAAAAATGGACAGTGAGAAAATGGCTGGCTATTGTCAGTGAGTTTCAACAAACATCTTTTCACAGATGCTTTACTGGGAAAAAAACATAAGGGCATCAATAGGGCTTTTAAAAATGTTAGTTTACTTGTGAAGTTATAAAACAACTAAAACTCTGGATATTCTAAGGCTTTACGATAATTTTTTAATAAGATCAAAACAAGTTAAAAGGACTTGCTAAAAGAGGCATTTAAAATTATGTGGTGCTTTGCAGCAATAATTAGGGAGGAAATGTTTTAATTCCAGTTGATAATTCAATAATTACACTATTAAAACTATTGTTTTAATTTATAGAGATACTTCAACATAGCAATCGAGAGCAAACTATCCAAAAGTACTGTATTTCACTCAAGTATTAAAAACTACATAATGCCCCCTGAGCCCCGAGAGGCAAATGGCCAGAAAGTATGGTCAAAGTAGAAGAGATTCAAGAGCTGCTTAAAGTAGTGAAGAGGTGTAGACATGTGGAGTGAGATTTAGGATAAGATCTTCTGATCTCAGGATCTTAGCAAATGAATTCATAGTCACTGTGAGACATGAAATAAATCCAGAGTCAGAAGAGTGAAACGACTTACAGAACTGAGGAGTTTAAAGAGAAAAGGAAATAATCTGTAAAGTTGTTAAGGATATGAAAATAATTGAGAACATTTAAGATCAAAATTTTTCTTGATTGGGAGGCAAGGTTACCCATTGAGCACAGGATGGATTTGTTCACAGTATTTTGTATAGGTTAGGATATGGAACGCAGCGTTCTCTATGAGTTCTAGGATGAGGGAGTCAGCCAGGAATGTATTAGAATAGTTAAATCGAGAGGTAGTGAAGGCACACATGAGTGTTACAGCTGTACATGATTTAAATATCTAGACCTCAATGTGATAAAGCAACAAGAAGTCTTGGAGAACTTATGAAGATATGGTCCACTGCTTGCTTTGAGGTCAAAATTGCAAATATCAAGTTCAGAACAAAAAAGGTGGAATTCATTTTGACATGCATAGTTGTTGATATGTACAATGTCTGTTGACAAGTAGCTTTTAAAAGGAAATTCTATTAATACTTAAAGGGACATTAAGTTTATGGGAAAACAGCAGGGAAATGGCAGTGAATGAATAAAGAAATATACACAAAGAGACAAATGATTCTTTGCATCATGCCACAAAAATTCTACACAAATGCACTTGTGCTAAGCAGGATTTACTTTTACTTAAGA
This sequence comes from Mobula birostris, assembly GCF_030028105.1. NCBI lineage: Eukaryota > Metazoa > Chordata > Chondrichthyes > Myliobatiformes > Myliobatidae > Mobula > Mobula birostris. Next base: position 63,121,062 of record NC_092383.1, on the reverse strand, counting down.
GACCAAAGCAGAAATCTTAGAATTTGATTTCACGTTATATAAGGCAAGTGCATTATTTCTACAAGAATTACTATAAATTACTTACTGCAATCATAGGCATCGGAAATACTAGTTATATTACTATGCAGGTTACATGTACTAATTACGTTACTAGTACATTTTATTTCATATCCATCCTTGAACCACAAATTTTATTTTTCATTTTTAATGAATTTTTATGTAATTCTTTATTTGTTATAATTGTTGAATGCTGCTTTTAGTTACATGTAGTGCCCTGAACAACACACCATAGAAAATTCCTAATACATATAATGGAACCTGGTGAATAAAGTTGATCCAAGATGCCTACATTATCAAAACAGTGTGCTTTCCATTTGACACTAATGATTCTACTGGGAGATAATAGAATGTATCCAGTTGACTATTTAGAACAAAAAAATCTTATTAATTTGGACTAATGCTCTGATTTTATTTTTTTAATGCAATCAGGAATCTGTTACCGACTTGTTTAATTTTGGGGAGCTGTAAGTTAAACTCACAAACTGCCACAGGTCAATGCAATTGCCCCATGACGATTCATCAATGTTTCTGCTTTTGTTCACCATCTGGAGACCACCACTAAAGATTTAGTGTGTTAAGAGGTTACTGATAAATAGAGACTTGGAGTTCAGTGAAGTATCAAACAAGAATTTCAAGTATAATTAAACCTGGAAAATGTTTATGAAAGCAATATTTATGTCATTGTTAGGAGTCCTTAGAACACAGTGGACCAGCTTTTCTAAAATCACTGCTCGAAACTAAAATGCCCCTAGGCCACATAGTCTGCCCAGCATGACACTCTACCACTGCAGTGGAGAGGCTGTCTCAACAACAGACAGCCATTGGAATAACAACAATGGCATCTGCAGCCCATTTCCATTCTTCTCCCACAATTCAATTTGTAATTCGTTAAAGATGCTACAGTGATTGCAACCATTGAATGTTTGTGAACATCTTCAATACTCAGAATTATTTAGTAAGCCTTGGGACATAGTATGAAGAAACTATCATTACACTGTATTTTGTCTACCTTTTAAAAAGCTAGGAGGAATGCCCATGCAATAATATTCACTTAAACAAACGTCAATAATTTTACTGAAGTAACAAAAGAATAACTGCTTAATTTTCTTCTGGGACCAAGTTCCCCATCAATACGAACAGAACTACTGTTCTTAAACTGGGTTTAACCTAGCATGGCTCAGCAGGCAGATTTCCCAGCCTAAGAATTTGAAAGGCTATGGAACATCACACCATCCTGAATGATTCCTTTTGGAATACATCAGAGGGGAAAAGGAGAAAGCACAGGTACAAAGTGCATTTACAAAGCTATCCTGCACCAGCACTTGATCTGAAGTAGCAGATTCAGTCCATTCCCTCTCTCTTTCTCACTGTGGTAACACAACTGCGAGTTCTTTTAACAGTAATTAGAGATGAAGCAACAAGTAACAAGATAAAGAAAAATACAAAAATCATTATAGCAAATGATCATCACATTAAAATGCTAATTCTCGTTTTAATTTATCTACTCATTTACTATTAACTATGCCTTAAAGGTGAACTGATTGTACTTGACTTTCAACTAATTAGCCGCAATTGTCTTTCATGTTAAGATTTGGTGAAGATTTGTCTAAAGCACAATTACTAAGCTGATCTAAAGAAAACAGAACAAAAAAATCATTGTCTACCAAAGTCAATAAAAGGTGGTATTCATTTTTAAGTAACATTTAAGTCAGTCAGGTAGTACGAGATATTTCCCCAGCAGCTGGTTTGATTCTTTTAATTACACTATGTCAATGAGATTTGGCAGGTTGTAATTTTGTATCTTGTTTCAAGGTGTTTTTAATTTAATTATTTCTACTTGATGCACAGTATAGAATTGCTGGATAATATGCACATTAAAGGACAGATTGAATTTTCCAAGTAAATTTGTCCTGTTTGTTGAGTAATTACATAGTTTTTTGTTCAGGTCTGTTCTTTCATAAAGGAAGCTCTTTTGTATTCAGGTTCATATTGTGTTTATGTAGAATCAGTATATTTAATTTATAGAGTTTTATATTTCTAATTTTTAAGGCAAAGGAGGTCCCCATGAGGTAAGTGCATAGTTTAATGTGCATTCCATTTATATAAAAAATAGATCAAAGCAGAGAACAATTTTTAAGTTTACATTTGGATTAAGACTGACAGCAACATGTCTAATTATAATTTCATTAAGTATGATTAAATTCCTTCTTAATTTTGAAAGACGCACTAAAGTAAATTCAGCAAGCCCCACTCCATCCTTGTATCAGAATAAAAGAGAAAGTTGATACCGTAGAAACAAGCACAAAATGCTGGATGAACTCAGCAGGTCAGGCGGCATCTATGGAAATAAATAAACAGTCGATGTTTCAGGCTGAGATCCTTCTTTAGGACTGGAAGGGAAGAGGGGAGATGCCAGAATAAACAGGTGAGGGTTCTGGCATCTTCATCCTTCCTTTCCAGTTCTGAAGAAAGGTCTCATCCTGAAATGTCGACTGTTAATTCATTTCCATTGGTGTTGCCTGACATGCTGAGCTCCTCCAGCATTTTGTGCATGTTGCTTTGGGTTTCTAGCATTTGCAGAATATCTTACGGAAATGTAGTTGATACCATATGTAACTTGCCTCACTCTCTGTGTTTGTCTGAGTGTGTGTAACCACGAGTAAATGTATGTATAATGTAAATGCATGCTTGCACATTGATTGATCTTATTTTTTTTGCTTAGAATTTAATAATTGTTCCCAAGTGTAGATGCGACATTGATTAAATGTAGTGTAAAACAGCTCCTCTGACAGTTTCACATCTATGAAGAATGCCTCCAACTTCATCAGCATGACATGCCCTTCTTCCGACAATTCTCCTACAATTGGTTTGTAAAATACGTAAACCCGCATGGTTTGTTGCCTCACACGAGGAATTCTGCAGATGCTGGAAATTCAAGCAACAGACATCGAAGTTGCTGGTGAGCGCAGCAGGCCAGGCAGCATCTCTAGGAAGAGGTACGGTCGATGTTTCGGGCTGAGACCCTTCGTCAGGACTAACTGAAGGAAGAGCTAGTAAGAGATTTGAAAGTTGGAGGGGGAGGGGGAGATCCAAAATGATAGGAGAAGACAGGAGGGGGAGGGATGGAGCCAAGAGCTGGGCAGGTGATTGGCAAAAGGGATATGAGAGGATCATGGGAGAGGAGGCTCAGGGAGAAGGAAAAGGGGGAGGGGGGAAAACCCAGAGGATGGGCAAGTGGTATAGTCAGAAGGACAGAGGGAGAAAAAGGAGAGAGAGAGAAAGAATATGTGTATATAAATAAATAAAGGATGGGGTACGAGGGGGAGGTGGGGCATTAGTGGAAGTTTGAGAAGTCAATGTTCATGCCATCAGGTTGGAGGCTACCCAGACGGAATATAACGTGTTGTTCCTCCAACCTGAGTGTGGCTTCAACTTTACAGTAGAGGAGGCCGTGGATGGACATATCAGAATGGGAATGGGATGTGGAATTAAAATATACGGCCACTGGGAGATCCTGCTTTCTCTGGCGGACAGAGCATAAGTGTTCCGCAAAACGATCTCCCAGTTTGTGTCGGGTCTTGCCAATATATAGAAGGCCACATCGGGAGCACCGGAAGCAGTATATCACCCCAGCCGACTCACAGGTGAAGTGTTGCCTCACCTGGAAGGACTGTCTGGGGCCCTGAACGGTTGTAAGGGAGGAAGTGTAAGGGCATGTGTAGCACTTGTTCCGCTTACAAGGATAAGTGCCAGGAGGGAGATCAGTGGGGAGGGATGGGGGGGAACGAATGGACAAGGGAGTTGCATAGGGAGTGATCCCTGCGGAAAGTTGGGGGGGGGTTGCGGAGGGAAAGATGTGCTTAGTGGTGGGATCCCGTTGGAGGTGGCGGAAGTTACAGAGAATAATATGTTGGACCCAGAGGCTGGTGGGGTGGTAGGTGAGGACCAGGGAAACCCTAGTCCTAGTGGGGTGGCAGGAGGATGGAGTGAGAGCAGATGTGCGTGAAATGGGGGCCAGGGTCCGGGATGTCTCTGACCGGGTGCACAACATCCTGGTATGAGAGGGAAAGCAACCAGAAGTCATGATACATGTTGGTACCAACGACATAGGCAAGAAGAGTGATGAGGTCCTGAAGTACGAGTTTCAGAAACTAGGCAGAAGGCTGAAGAACAGGTCCTCAAGGGTGGCGTTCTCAGGATTGCTGCCAGTGCTGCGTGATAGTGATGGTAAGAATTGGAGGAGATGGCAGTTGAATGCGTGGCTGAGGAGTTGGTGCAGGGGGCAGGGTTTTAGATTTTTGGATCATTGGGATCTCTTCTGGGGAAGGTGGGACCTGTACAGATTGGATGGGTTGCACCTGAACTCCAGAAGGAGCAATATCCTTGCAGGTAGGTTTGCTAGCATGGTTCGGGTGGGTTTAAAATAATTTGCAAGGGGGATGGGACCCGGAGTGATAGAGCAGTGGAAGAAGTGCATGGAGTAAAGCCAGATCTAACATATAAAGAGGCTTTGAGGAAAGAGGAGCGGAATAAAGGGTGTAAAGGTAGTAATGTAGAATGGCTAAAGTGCGTGTACTTCAATACAAGAAGCATCAGGAACTAGGGTGATGATCTGAGAGCTTGGATACCTACATGGAATTACGATATAGTAGCCATTACAGAGACTTGGCTGGCACCAGGGCAGGAATGGATTCTCAATATTCCTGGATTTCAGTGCTTTAAAAGGGATGGGGGGGTGGGGGGAAGTGGCATTACTGGTCAGGGATACTATTACAGCTACAGAAAGAGTGGGTAATGTAGCAGGATCCTCTTTTGAATCAATATGGGTGGAAGTCAGGAACTGGAAGGGAGCAGTTACTCTATTGGGAGTATTCTATAGGCCCCATGGTAGCAGCAGCGATACAGAGGAACAGATTGGGAGGCAGATTTTGGAAAGGTGCAAAAACAACAGGGTTGTTTTCATGGGTGACTTTATCTTCCCTAATATTGATTGGCACCTGATTAGTTCCAATGGTTCAGACGGGGCAGAGTTTGTTAAGTGTGTCCAGGCTGGATTCCTGTCACAATATGTTCACAGGCTGACTAGGGGGAATGCCATACTAGATCTAGTATTAGGTAACGAACTGGGTCAGGTCACAGATGTCTCAATGGGTGAGCATCTGGGGGACAGTGACCACCACTCCCTGCCCTTTAACATTATCATGGAAAAGGATAGAATCAGAGAGGACAGGAAAATTTTTAATTGGGGAAGGGCAAATTATGAGTTTATAAGGCTAGAACTTGCGGGTGTGAATTGGGATGATGTTTTTGCAGGGAAATGTACTATGGACATGTAGTGGATGTTTAGAGATCTCTTGCGGGATGGAAGGGGTAAATTTGTCCCGGTGAGGAAGATAAAGAATGGTAGGGTGAAGGAACCAGGGGTGACAAGTGAGGTGGAAAATCTAGTCACGTGGAAGAAGGCAGCATACATGAGGTTTAGGAAGCAAGGATCAGATGGGTCTATTGAGGAATATAGGAAAGCAAGAAAGGAGCTTAAGAAGGGGCTGCAAAGAGCAAGAAGGGGGGATAAGAAGGCCTTGGTGAGTAGGGTAAAGGAAAACCCCAAGGCATTCTTCAATTACGTGAAGAACAAAAGGATGACAGGAGTGAAGGTAGGACCGATTAGAGATAAAGGTGGGACGATGTGCCTGGAGGCTGTGGAAGTGAGCGAGGCCGTCAATGAATACTTCTCTTCGGTATTCAACAATGAGAATGAAGTTGATGACGGTGAAGACAATATGAGTGAGGTTGATGTTCTGGAGCATGTTGATATTAAGGGAGAGGAGGTGTTGGAGTTGTTAAAATATATTAGGATGGATAAGACCCCGGGCGTGACAGAATATTCCCCAGGCTGCTCCACAAGGTGAGGGAAGAGATTGCTGAGCTTCTGGCTAGGATCTTTATGTCCTAATTGTCCACGGAAATGGTATCGGAGGATTGGAGGGAGGCGAATGTTGTCCCCTTGTTAAAAAAGGTACTAGGGATAGTTCGGGTAATTATTGACCAGTGAGCCTTACGTCTGTGGTGGGAAAGCTGTTGGAAAAGATTCTTAGAGATGGGATCTATGGGCATTTAGAGAATCATGGCCTGATCAGGGCCAGTCAACGTGGCTTTGAGAAGAGCGGATCGTGTCTAACAAGCCTGATAGAAACTTTGAGGAGGTGACCAGGCATATAGATGAGGGTAGTGCAGTGGATGTGATCTACATGGATTTTAGTAAGTCATTTGACAAGGTTCCACACAGTAGGCTTGTTCAGAAAGTCAGAAGTCATGGGATCCAGGGAAGCTTGGATGTTGAAGTGCCCCAAGAAGTTTGAGTATAGAAAATGTGCAGCGAGACATATGAGTTAAAAAAGCACAACACGTGTCTCTTCGGAAGGGGATAGGGATGGCCCAGTTTTTTAAAAAAGGCAGAAAGTAGATGAAATTCATGGATTCATAAACAAGATAAGCAGAAATGGCTGGCTACATTGGAAAGATAGACGTGTTTGTTTGCACAAACGACAACTGGATTTTGTACACTGAATGGATTGAACAGTATCTTGCAGTAAATGAAATAACCAATGAGAAATATAGCAATTTGGCTGAGTGTAATTGATGGAAGAGAATACAGAAGTTTATCTGCTCCAACCCAACCAACTGAAATCAGCTTTGCAGATGTCGAGAAAGTAATGCAGGATCATTTAGATCCAAAACTACTGTTGGTTGCAGGTTTCATAAGTGGAATCAAAAGTAAGGGAAGTCCATTTCAGTGTATGTGGCTAAATTGAGAAATTGTCTGAGCAATGTAAACTTAGTGATGGACCTACTGCAGCACTGAGAGATCATTTACTTTATAGAATCTTACAAGAAGGCATTCAAAATTGGCTCCTAACTGAGGCATAGCTCACATTTAAAAGAGTAGTTGAAGTTGTTGTATCAATGGAAATGGTAGCCAGTAGCACAGTTGAGTTACGATCAGATTGAAAGTAAGCATGAACAAAATTGCAATGTCTAAACAGAAACCTGCCTGGAAGAACAAATTGGGTTACCATTGTGGCAGGGTCTCATACACACCAGAGCAATGCAGATTTTAAAGGGTTCAACGGTTTCAAAGGTACATTTAATGTCGGAAAAAATGTATACAATATACATCCTGAAATGCTTTTTCTTCGCAACCATCCACAAAAACAGAGGAGTGCCCCAAAGAATGAATGACAGATAAATGTTAGAATCCCAAAGTACCCCCCAGCTCTCCTCCCGTCCGCACGTAAGCAAGCAACAAACCCCCCTTCCACCACCGAGCACTCAAGCGTGCAGCAAAAGCAACAGCAAAGACACAGACTTGCAGTACTCCAAAGACTACGCGTTCACCCGGTATTCGACATACCAGGCTCTCTCTCTCTAATAAGGGAGAAAGAGATGTGTCCATTTCACAGCGAGAGGGGAGACATAACAAAAAACTCACTGGTTTTCCATGTTAAAAGTGCATTTTGAAACTTTTTCCGAGCTCTGTGCCCAAAGATCTCAGGTCTCTGGACACACAGCCAAAGATCTTCTGACTCCCACGATACACCGGTCTATCAGGACACCAACCTTTGATCCGCCCGTTTCCAGAGCCCCGAGATCCTAGGCCTCCAAAGGCAAGCCAAACTCTTAGGCCGTGCCCTTGGCATGTCAGCTAATTGCCAGTCATGAAACCCCGAGAGCGGGTCCCATTCCTGCAAAGAAGTGAAATCAGCATCTAATTCCAGGTCAGGGTCATCAAAAGAACTATGAAGGGGAAAATTAGAGATATTAAAGATGGAAATAGGGCTGTTTCCAAATATGCAAACAAAGGAGTCACCGTTTAGTGCCATCTTGACTAAGCTCCGTCCTCCAAAGTTTAAAGGTGAAACTTGTAAAAATGCATACAAGAAGCATGACAGGAAGCCAAAAATAAATGCATTGCACAGAGTAGATAAAAAGATAAAAAGTCAAGTTGCTGTTTCAAAAGGAGCAGTAATCTTCTTTTTGTTCATGAAAAATCTGATAATGACTAGAATGACACAGGACTGGGTAGACTTCAGATTTAAAATGTGAAACCTAATAGGAGGCAAGCAATATGGCTTACACCAGGAGAGAAGGGCAAGTTAATTAAAATGGAATGAGACATTGGCCTGACTGTTTCAGTCATTCCAGAAGAAGAGATTGAAAGACATTTCAGAAATACTGAAATGAAGCCTGCAGATATCCAACTAAGAACTTGTACTAGAGAAAAGATACTGTAACTCCTGTGGGAATGACATTGTAACAGTGAAATACAACAACCAACATGCCACACTGGGCTTGTTTATGGTAAAAACAGGAGGGCCATCAATGCGAGGTTATGATTGGCTAAGACAACAACTTGATTGGAGATTCATCCACCATTTTCATGCCACATCCCCTACAATCGAGTCAAGTGAAAGTGAATTAAGAAAGGTACTGGATAATCCCAGAGCAGTGTTCAAAGATGGCAGTGGGTTAAATAGTGTTCAGTGAAAATGCCACGTGCAAGGTTTACAAATCTCACCTGGTTCCTTATACCATCCGTAATAAAGTAACCACTGAGCTAGATGACATGGAGGCTGAAGGAATTCTTTCCAAGGTTGAGTGGAGCCATGGGCAACACCAGTGGTCCAGTAGCCAAGAAGAATGGGTCTGTCAGAATCTGTGGTGATTTTAAGGTCACCATTCAACCTAGTACCGAATGTAGATTAATACCCTCTGCCAGGATTGATATCTTTGCAAACCTTTCTGGTGAAAAACACTTCAGCAAAGTGGCTTTAGCTGAGGCCTTCCCACAAATGGAGATGCAAAAAGAGGCCAAAATGTTTCTTACCAAGAACACTCACAAAGAGCTTTATCACTATAAGCGGCTTATTTTTGGAGTAGCATCAGCACCTGCCCTCTGGGAGAAGGCTATGGACCAGGTTCTGTAAAGCTACCCAAACACTCAGTGTTGCCTTGATGACATTACTGTTACCAGTAAGGATGATAAGGATCATTGCCAATACCTCAAGACAGTGTTAAAAAAACTTAGAAGATTATGGGCACAGATCACAATGCACCCAGTGAGAATTCTTTAAATCAGGCATCACTTACTATGGTCACACCACTGATGTACAAGAATTACACAACTGTGCTGAGAAAATTCAGCAGAGGTGAATGCCCCAGGGGCAGAAGAAGTGTGATAGTTGCGGTTGTTTGTATGATTTGTCAATTATTATAACATGTTTGTGCCAAACCTGGCTAATGTGCTCCGCCACTTGAATGCATTACAAAAGATCAGAAAGAAATAACAATGGACAAAGCAGTGTGAAGTGGCTTTCCAAAAGTCAAAGAAGTGTACTCACACATTATGATCTACATCGTCATCTCATATGTTATTCATGATGGAAGTGAATGCCCCACTGCTTTCACATCACACTACCTTACAGCTGCCGAGAAAAATTACACACAGATTGATAGACAGGCCTTGAGTCTGGATTGGGGTAGTAAAAATTTTCAACCAGTACTTTTATAGGAGAGAGTTTATGCTCATTACTGATCATAAGACACAAGGAACAGGAGCAAAATTAAGCCATTCTGTCCATCAAGTCTGCTTCACCATTCTATTATGGCTGATCCCGGATCCCACTCAACTCCACACACCTTCCCTCTCGCTATATCCGTTGATGCCCTGACTGTTCAGGAAATGATCAATTTCTGCCTGCTGCAATCGTATTGCTTCCTCAGCACTTCCTTCCCATCCAGCTACCTTCGTCTCATCTGCAAACTTTGCCACAAAGCCATCAATTCCATTATCCAAATCACTGACAAACAATGTGAAAAGTAGTGGTCCCAATACTGACCCCTGAAGAACACAACTAATCACTGGGATCCAACCAGAAAAGGCCCCTTTTATTCCCACTCACTGCCTCCTGCTTGTCAGCCACTCCACTATCAATGCCAGTATCTTTCCTGTAACACCGTAGGATTTTATCTTGTTAAGCAGCCTCATGTGTGGGGCACTTTATCAAATGTCTTCTGAAAATCCAAGTAAATGACATCCACTGCCACTGCTTTGTCCACCCTGCTTGCTACTTCCTCGAAAAACTCTAACAGATTTGTCAGGCAAGATATCCCCTCATAGAAACCATGCTGACTTTGACCTATTTTATCATTAATCTCCAAGTACCCTGCAACCTCATTCTTAGTAAGAGACTCCCAACACTTTCCCAACCACTGAGGTTAGGCTAATTGGCCTATAATTTCCTTTCTTTTGCCTTCCTCTCTGCTTAAAGAGCAGAGTGGCATTTGCAATCTTCCAGTCCTCTAGGACCATGCCAGAACCAAGTGATTCTTGAAAGATCATGACCAATGCATCTGTTATCTCTTCAGCAACCTCTCTCAGGACTTTGGGATGTAATCCATCTGGTCCAGGTGACTTATCCATCTGAAGACCTTTAGGTTTTCCTAGTACTCTTTCCTCTGTAATAGGAATGGCACTCACTCCTGCTCCCTGACACTCACGGACCTCTGGCACACTGCTAGTGTCTTCCACAGTGAAGACTGATGCAAAGTATTCATTAAGTTTAGCTGCCTTTTCTTTGATCCCTATTACTACCTCACCAGCATAATTTTGAGTGGTCCAATATCAACTCTCACCTCCCTTTTACTCTTTATGTAATTGAAAAAAAATTCTGGTATCCTGCTTTATATTATTGTCTCGTTTGTCTTCATATTTCATCTTTTCCTTCTTATAGATTTTTTAGTTGCCTTTTGTTGGATTTGAAAAGCTTCCCAATCATCCAACTTTCCACCCACTTTTGCTACCTTATATGCCCTTTTCTTGCTTTAATGCAGTCCTTAACTTCCTCTGTTAGCCACAGTTGCTTAGCCCTGCCATTTGAAACATCTTCCTCTGTGGGACATATCTATCCTGTGCCTTGTGAACTGTTCCCAGAAACTTCAGCTATCTCTGCTCTGTTGTCATCCCCTCCAGTATCATCCTCCCATCCAGCTGGCCAAACTCCTCTCTCATACTTTTGTAATTCCCTTTATTCCATTATGATACTGATACATGTGAGTTATGCTTCTCCCTCTCAAATTGCAGTATGAATTCAATCATATTATGGTCACTGTCTCCTAAGGGTTCCTTTACACTAAGTTTCCTAATGAGATCTGGGGTATTACATGACACCCAATCCCAGATAACCTTTCCCTGAGTAGGCTCAAGCACAAGCTGCTCTAAAAAGCCATCTTGTAGGCAGTCAACAAATTCCCTCAACCGCTTCATCAATCAATAGTTTCCATTTTCAATCCACAGAAGGTGTTCCACTAACAGCAGCAGCATAGATGCAGTGATCGGTTCTGTTTCTTGGAGGACAAAAGTACAAGGTTGAATTCAAGAAGACAACTAATCATCGAAATGCTGATAAATTGCCCTGTTTACTCTTGGAAAATGAAACACCTGAAAAATTTATGAAAGACCACACTCCTCTTGACGTATTCTCCCTAATGCAAATCAAAAGTCTCCCTATTACCAGAGAAATATTACAAAGAGAAACCAGAAAAGATACCACATTGTCTTAGGTCTAGATGGCAACCCAAAAGGGCTGGAGCATGCAGCAGAAATTCCAGATCCCCCATTTTACCAGCACTGGGATGAACTTGCCCTGGATGACAGTTCCCTTATGTGGGGATTGAGGGTTGATTTTCGATCCAAGCTGAGAACTAAAGGGCTGGAGGAACTATATGCCAGTCATCGAGACATAGTCAAAATGAAAACATTGGATCGAAACTTTGCCTCGTGGCCTGGAATAGATCAACTGATCAAGTAATTTACCACGCACTGTCCGGGATGCCAACACATTCAGAAGAATGTGTTCAAGGCATTCAGAAGTTGCCAAAAGCAGCTCCTCTCCATCCCTGGGAGCGGCCTGCATTGCTCTAGCAGAGGGTTCACACGGATTTTGCCAGACCATTCATCGGCACAAATTTCTTGGTAATAGTGATGCAGCTACAAAATGACCAGAAGTGTTCACAATAGCCTCCACTACAACCTCTCATACTGTTGAGGTGTTGAGAAGCCTCTTCTCAAGGACTGGTGTTCCAGAACACTTAGTCAGTGACAATAGACCACAGTTTGTTGCGGAAAAGTGTCAGTAAGCCTTGAAAATGAATGGAATAAGACATAGGATATCTACACCATACAACCCGGCTATGAATAACTTTGCAGAATGGTGTCCAGAGCTGAAAGCATGCACTGCAAGCAATGTCAGCAGGGTACACCACACTGACAGTAAATCAGAAGCTTGCCAATGTTCTCTTTGCATATTGCAACACTGCACACTCCACACTCAACCACGCACCAGTTATGCTGTTCCTGTGCACTCATGCTTGAATCTCCTCAAACTCAAACTCCGGAGGAGTATGCAGGACAAACAAATAAGACAATTTGAGGGCTCCTCAACAATGAGGCTCGATGTTTGCCTCATGGACAGACAATATCCTAGCGAGGGACTACAGAGGTGATCCAAAGTAAATACTCAGAAAAATTAAGGACAAAACTGGACAACTCTCCTACACAGTGGAGATTATGTCTGTTATTATCTGGAGACGATACATCGATCAGTTGGGGAGAAAAGATTCAATTCCTGGAGAAGAATGGTGTCCAGGGCTGCCAGAAACATAGTCAACTCCTCCCACCACCACAGAGGAGGCCTCCGAATCTGAGATTGCTTTACAGGATAAGCAAAAGAACCCACTTATCTACCCTGAGCATCTAGAGATCCAAAGGTTAATGTAATATATATAAAAGAATGTGGCTGTAAAACGATCTAGATTTTGGGGCCTCCACTGTGCTGGTGGTAGGAGTTTACTCTCAAACTGCTTAAAATGGTTCTGGTACTCCTGTATACCTTTCTTCTCCAAGTATTGACTCTGTTCTCCTCAAATGATCTATGATAATACATAATCTCCACTGTGTGTGTGTGTGTGTGTGTGTGTGTGTGTGTGTGTGTGTAAAATATGTGAAATGGAATCAACACATTTATCCACAGCTCCATTTTTTTTGATGAATTTTATGTTTTGGAGTTCCAAAACATAACTGGTATTACTGACTGATCCATCTTAAGGCCCTTCATTGGTTGGGATTGACCATGGATGTTATGTCCCAGCTAACTAAGTGATACGCAAGTCAGTACACAAGCGAGGGTTGTATGATACAGTGAACAAGCTGCTTCCCATGCAGCAAGCTTCTCCTCTCTGTGCAGCTGATCAATTCAAAGGAATGGCAGAGACTTATACTTTCTGGCACTAGCAGCATTGCAGGAGATTCCAGTCAATGTTGAACTTAACATAGGATTGGCTTGGGGACTCCATATAAGTTACCTACTGTGGCCATTTATAATCATGTCAGGAGTGGAAAGAACAAGTAAAAGAAACCACCTACCTACCTACATCAAGCATCAAGAGATCCAAAGGTTAATGTAATATACAGCCCATACCACTCCTTTCTACCCCACATAAGCTCATGTTAAAAAACAAAGGATTTTTGAACTTTTGCTGTCTTACTCTTTGAAATGTGTACCTCACTCTAAACCCATAACCTAATAAAGTTCGTACTTTGTACTAGGTCTGTAATGATCTTCTCTTGGCTTGGATTGATGACCCAAGTGCCCAAGAAGGCCTTTTTTCTCATTGTTTGGGGTGGCTACCATATATACTATCATGTATAAACAAAACTTTTATCCACATTATGTATTATAGAAACATTAAGCTCCTATTTCCATATTATTTGTAGGTAGTTTTTATTTATATTTGTATTCAGCACTTTCATTAGTTTTACAACATCTGTTTCCTGGAACTAAATGTTTTTGCCGTTTATTTGACTACCTTTCCTCCTTCTGCACTTGACTACCAGTGCCACAAGGAACAATTTCTTCTGCCTGTTCAAGTATATAAGTTCAAATGCAAATCAATTTTATTAGTAAATGGGTTGTTTGTGCCAAGTTTACACATAATTACAACTTTTTTTTAAATTTTGTGACACAACTACAAAATACAGAAGCAATTTCTATGCTTACATATCTTAACAGAGTAAGGAAGTCTCTGCTATTTAGAGTGGAGGATGACTTGAAAAGAACTGACTGACACACTGTGATTACTTTGCCAAGGAATATTAACTTTCAGAGGATGAGTAACACCTTAATTATAAGCAAACGTTCTACACCCTTTTACTTAATGTGCTGCAATGTTCTGTGCTCCAAAGAAAAAGATGCTTTGACTGCCACATTTAATTGCAGTTTAATGTGCCCTTTTCTATAAACACAAAGCAATGAATAAAGTACTTCATGTGAGAATTGTAAAACTAGATAAATCATGTTAAAATAATAATCCTCTTTTTGACTTTAGAGTAAGTTTGAAAACATGTTTGAAGTAAAACTCAAAGATTCCACGGTGTCACAAATAATGGCTGAAGCTTGTACTTAACAACTACAGCAAAGAAGAATTTGTGTTGCAAGATCAACATCAGATTGCCAGAAAGCAACAAAGATACATTCCAACCCATTTTCCAATCACTGCAATTTGTCTTCAGTCAGAGATTCAATTTTGTACAAAATTCTCACAAGCTTGAATCATAGAAGAAACAGGAAAGGCAGCAGTGAAACAATCTTCTGACAACATTAAATATTGTAAGAGCTAGCATAACCATAACAGGCCAAAAGTCCTATTGTTCAGAAGGATTCAATAGGTTGAGTAGATCTATAGGCCCTTGCCCTTCTCTGATTGGATATCTGGCTTCCAGGGTTGTGAATAGAGCAAGCAGCTTGCTGTCCAGAAGCTACTGCATAAATTAAAGCATTATTTTGGTCTTGCCATTTGTTTCAGATGCATCTGCTGTTTACAAATGAAATGGCCTTACACACATTAATTTGTCATAGTGGTAGTATAAGAACGTATTTTTTTATGAATCCTGGTATGGGAACTTGGTCCACCAGCCACTATCATGCTGCAGTAGGGATACATTTATTTTAATGCCTTGTTTAATATTATCAACAAAGCTATTTTACTTTAGCACATTGAATTAGAAAGGGCAGGTACAGGCTGAATTGTTGCAGAGGAGTTCACACCACAGAGCAAATTGAAGCGACTGAATTTGAGTCTGAGTCTGAGAGTGTAAAACGACCTGATGTTCAGATAACTTAAGCACCGGGCAAGATTGGAAAGGTCAGAATGTCGGGGGAGAGGGATGGGCCAATTCACCTCACCGTGCTGTGACAGATACTGGGTTCTGTGCTGAACTGTGGCTATAGCTTTGTGTCTGTGGACTGACACTCTTTTGTAAACTTCAATTCTGAATGCTATTTGCTTACACTTTTATTGCTGGCACTATTATCTTTCTCTGCCCATTATGTTTTGATGGTTTTCTGGTTTTTTAATAGGTTCTTTTTGGTTTCTTTGCTTTGTGACAGCCTGTAATGAGACAAATTGCAAGGTTGTATATAGTATATATACCTTGATAATAAATGTACTTTGAACTTAGATTAATTTCCATATACTTCTTATGACATACAGGAGGACATTGTGACCCATTGTATTTGGTAGCATAAAGAACAATTCCATTCCCTCTGTGATCTATTCCCTCCATATTCTCATTAAAGCTGAATGACTAGAGTTTCTATTTTGCCTCTGAAACCCACTTCCATGAAAATAAAAATTTTTGTAAACCTTTATTCTGTTTCAGTATTCATTTTACCACGTCTCTCTGTGGGGATTGTGCTGTTGCATCATTGTGCTTTAGCTCTTCTGCATGCCATTAGTAATTAGTGTTGTATAGAGCTCTGCAGATCAGAATGTTCCCACTTAATCACAGATTGTGCTAAATAATCAGACTTTGGTGAGGTTAGCAGCAAAAGTAATTCCTTGAAAAAGAAATAAGGGGAGAATAAAACTGAGTTCCTTTTCATGATTTCTTTCTCCCCCATTTAACACGGGGGTGAAAAGATCACATTAACTTATCCTGAAGTAGCCTGTAATGGTAGCAAGCCACAAGCTAATAACCTTATCTCAGGCAACAGATTTACAATCCTAACATTCAGGGAGATAATGAACACAGAAGTTTAATTACATTTTTATGAATTATGTGATTAGATTTTATCAAAATTCTGCTAAACTTGATTGATATCTGGTCTTGATGATGTAATATGTAGTGTTACCTTGTACAGTATGATCGAAGAATATCTAGTAAGGCAATATGTAATTGTGGCTGCCAAAAATTTAAGTTAGTTTGTAAAGCTAAACTACAAGGTTAGTGAGCGGTTCCATTAAAGATAATTTCACTTTAACAACGATCACAGAATTATTACAACCTTTAGAGTGCCTGTGGCAATTAGGGGCCTGGCTTAGCATAAGGACTCATAGAGATGAAGACTTAATTAACATGTTTAGAGTTAATGATTTTCATGACATTTTCTTAAAATACATGGGCTTTATGTGGTAGAAAACATCTAAAATAACAGACAGGAGACAATGAGTCTCGTCTGAGATTAATGGTTTTATAGTCTTGTTCCAATACAACTAATCTCTGCAGAGATACAAGGAAAGGCAAAGGGTCAATTGGAAGCTCATGGGCACCAGATGGAATATGACTAGGAATTACTTCAGTACAAATAGCCCCTGATGATATGGGATGAGCAAATCAGCATTGATGGATCAAGTCAAAGGATGTTGTTTTATGAGATCATACAGAAGCATGATGGAATGGCAGAGCAGACTCGATGGGACAAATGGCCTAATTCTGCTCCTGTATCTTATGGTCTTATATGGACCAAAAGCAGAGGACACTAAGGTACATGTGAAGAAAGTGATGACAGTTGAGTTGATCGTACACCTTATTGCTCTAGGACTGAGTTGAGCAAAGATAACTAAACGTCTATATCGTGGTTGAATTATTGTACCCCATTTCCATAATGTGCATAAATTTCCATGCCTTGTGCAATCAGGAGAGAGTGTGGGCCTATATGATGACTGGGGTCCTTTCCCTCCAGGGAACTGGATGAACAGAGAATTAAAGTATGAGTGGTTTTCTTACCCACACATCATATAAATTAGTTCTGGGTCTATAGTGAGAATGACACACATTTTCACAGAAACCACCAAACATGAACTGTGATGTTAAACACTGTATATTACATATCTTGACATCATGTGTTGAGACTGATGTAAGAGAATTGAAAGGAATCACATCAATCCAAACATAAAGAAGACATGCCAGTGTCTGTATTTCTTGAGAAGTTGAAAGAGATTTGGTATGTCACCAAAGGCTTTTACAAATAGCAATAGATGTGCAGTGGAGAACATTCTGACTGGTTGCATCACAACCTGGCTTGGAAGGATGAATACAAGACTGAATGTGAATACGTGCTGTAGACAGAATAAAGTAGATGAACTTGTAGAACAGTTGTAGATTGGTAGGTAGCATCACTGAATCATGGTTGAAAGAAGATTATAGCTGGAAGGTTAATGTCCAAGAATACACATCATATCAGAAGGAAGGCAAAGGGGGCAGTGTTGCTCTGTTGGGAAAAAATGAAATCTAATCATTAGAAAGAGGTGTTGAATCATTGTGGATAGAGCTAAGGAACTGCAAGGGTAAAAAAAAACCCTGATGGGAGTTATATACAGATCCCCAAACGTTTATGGTGAACAAATTACAGATACAGAAAATGCATGCCAAAAGGACAATGTTACAATAGCTATGGGAGATTTCGATATGCAGGTAGATTGGGAAAAGAAAATTGGTGCTGGGTTCCAGGAAGAGGTATTTCTAGAGTGCCTATCAGATGGCTTTTTAGAGCAGCTTGTGGTTGAGCCCACTAGGGGATCAGCTATTCTGGATTGGGTGTTGAGCAATGATCCAGAATTGATAGAGAGCTTAAGGTAGAAGAACTGTTAGGGGTAAGTGATCATAGTACAGTGTAATCAAATTCACCCTGAAATTTGAGAAGGAGAAGTTGAAGTCAGATATATCTGTATTACAGTGGAGGAAATGGAATTACAGAGACATGAGAGCGGAGTTGGCCAGAATTGATTGGAAAAAAACACTGACAAGGATGATGGCAGAACAGCATTGGCTGGAATTTCTGGAAGCAATTCAGAAAGCACAGGATATATACATCCCAAAGAGGAAGAAGTATTATAAAGGAAAGATGACACAACCGAGTCTAACAAGAGAAGCTAAAGCCAACCTAAAAGCCAAAGAAATGGCATATAATACAGCAAAAAAAGTGAAAAGTTAGAGGATTGGGAAATTTTTAAAAACCAACAGAAGTCATAAAGGTAGAGATGGAACATGAAAGTAAGTTAGCTAATAATATTAAAGAGGATACCAGAAGTTTCTAAGGATACATAAAATGTAAAAGAGAGGTGAGAGTGGATATCAAGCCATCAGTAAATGTGCTGGAGTGGTAGTAATGAGGGACAAGGAAACTGCAGACGAAGTGAATAGCTATTTTGCATCAGTCTTCCTTGTGGAAGAAGCTAACAGTATGGTGGAAGTTCCAATTGTCCAGGGTCATGAAGTTATCATTACAAGAAAGTAGGTTCTTGGGAAACAGAAAGGCCTGAAGGTAGGTAAGTCACCTAGACCGGATGGTGTACACCACACCCCAGGGCTTTGAAGGAGGTTCGTGAAGAGATCGTGGAGGCAGTAGTGATGGTTTTCAGGAATCACTAGTTTTGGAATGGTTCTAGAAGACTGGAAAATTGCAATTATCACTTCATTCTTCAAGAAGGGAGAGAGGAAAAGAAAGTAAATTATAAGCCTGTTAATCTGACCTCAGTGACTGGGAAAATGTTGGAGTCAATTGTTAAAGATGTAGTTTTGGGATACTTGGAATCACATGATAAAATAGGCCATAGTCAGCATGGCTTCCTCAAGGGAAAACCTTGTCTCGCATATCTGTTGGAATTCTTCGAAGAAATATCAAGCAGGATAGACAAAGGAGAATCATTTGAAGTTGTGTACTTGGATTTTCAGAAGTCCTTTGACAAGGTGCCACATATGAGGCTGCTTAACAAATTATGAGCCCATGGTATTACTGGAAAGATTCTAGCATGGATAAAGCAGTGGCTGATTGGCAGAAAGCAAAGAGTTGGAATAAATGGAGCCTTTTCTGGTTGGCTGCCAGTGACTACTGGTGCTCCACAGGGGTCTGCATTGGGACCAATTATTTTTACATTATATGTCAATGATTGGATGATAGAATTGATGGCTTTGTTGCAAAATTTGCAGACGATATGAAGATAGGTAGAGAAGCAGGTAGTTTTGAGGAGATAGTGAAGCTACAGAAGGACTTAGACAGTTTAGGAGAATGGGCAAAGAAATAGCCAATGGAATACAATGTCAGTAAGTATATGATCATGCACTTCAGTAGAAGAAATGAAAGGGTTATTCTTTTCTAAATGGAGAGAAAATACAAAAATACTGAGGTGCAGAAGGACTTGGGATTCCCGAAAGGTTAGTTTACAGTTTGAGTTTGTGTTGAAGAAAGCAAATGTGACATTAGCATTCATTTTAAGAGGACTAGAAGATAAAAAGCAAGGATGTAGTATTGAGACTTTATAAAGCACTGGTGAAGCCTTACTTAGAATATTGTGATCAAATTTGGGCCTTTATCTTAGAATATGCTTGCCATATGAAGAGTGTTTGACAGCTCTGGGTCTGTATTCACTAGAATTCAGAAGAAGAGTGCTGACCTCATTAAACCTATTGAATGGTGAAAGGCCTTGATAGAGTGCATATGGAGAGGATGTTTCATACGGTAGGAGAGTCTAATCTGGGGGACATAGCCTCAGAATATAGAATAGTCTCTGTACTTTTTGAATGGAGATGAAGAGGAATTTCTTTAGCTAGAGAGTGATGAATCTGTGGAACTCAATGCCACAGGAAGCTGTGGAGTCCAAGTATTTATGTATATATAATGCAGACGTTGATCTGGACTGGTCAGATCATGAAAAGATATGGGGAGAAGTAGAAGATTAGGGCTGAGAGGAAAATTGGATCAGCTATGATGAAGTGGCAGAGCAGACTTTGTGGGCCAAGTGACCTAATTCTGCACCTATATCTGATGGTCCCAACGAAGCTCGAATACCTCTTTAGATTTTTTGCTTTTTGCTCATTGCCCCCGCCGGCCTCTCTTTTCTGCTCATGACTTTCAGATAAGCAGCCACAGGACTAGAGTCTCTTCAAGCACCTGAGCATCAGCTGTCCATCCTCCTCTTACCATTGAAGTCTGGTTTGCTTGTGTTTGACCTCCCCATCTCCTCCTATGTTACTCCTCCTCAAATCTGTTCACTTCCCAGGCCTCATCTCTCATCAGACATCATTGACATAAGCATCCTTTGATATTGCTCTACCCCCAACGATTGACAATGTCCAGTCACACTCCAGAGTAGTCCGTCCCCTCCAGACATACCATAAGGCTTTGGCCTAATCACGTTTCTAAGCTTCCATCCACTAGAATCCCTCAACTTCCATCAGATCACACGATACATCTGTTCCATCCCAAACTCCATATATAACTGCTCTCCCTATAACAAATACCTTTCCACAGCCTTGAAGCGCTAACTTTGCCCGATTAATTTTGCTAATCCAGACCTTTAAACCCAATTGTTTCATCATTTGAGTATTGAAGCTACACAGCATAGAAACATGCTTTCAGCACATTGAATCCCTGCAAAGCATTAACCATCCATCTACACAAGATCAAAGTTCATGTATGTTACCATATACTGCCCTGAGATTCATTTTCCTGTGGGCATTCGCAGCAAATACAAAGAAATGCAATAGAATCAATGAAAACCTGTACACAAATAAAGATAGACAAACTACCAATGTGCTAATTGTGCAAATACAAAGAGAGAGAGAAAAAAAAACAAAGCTAATGATAATAAATATTGACAACATGAGTTGTAGAATCTTTGACATTGAGTCCATAGGTTGTGGAATCAGTTCAATGTTGTAGTGAATGAAGGCTATCCCTTGTGGTTCAGGATCTTGATGGTTGAGGGGTAATAGCTGTTCCTGAGCATCTGAACCTAGGGGTGTGGGACCTAAGGCCCCTGTACTTCCTTCCTGATGACAGAAGCAAGAAGAGAGTATGGCCTGGATAGTGGAGGTCCCTGATGATGAATGCTGCTTTCCTGTAACAATGCTCCTTGTAGATGTGCTCAGTGTTGGGAAGGGGTTTAAGTATGATGGATTGGGCTGTATTCACTACTTTTTGTGGGCTTTTCCACTCAAGGGCTTAGCAGGACTTGATGCAATCTGTCACCAGAACACATATTGGCCCCAATATACCCACCACACCTGCTCAATTATACTTCTCACCTACATACTAGAGACAATTTACAGAGGTAGATCAAGCAATAACAAAGGACTAAGCTAACAATAGGCATTGGAAAAGAAGTTACTTAATTATGACATTTTAGAACCAAATGAACATGATGCTGCAAAACTATGTTAATGAAGAGTTTAAGAGTTTACCCCTCGAATCCAGAGCTGTTGAGTCAGCATCTGAAAGACAACGATAGGCTAATACTTTGAAAGTTATTGATACAGTTAGTCAGATTTTAAAAATAAATTTCAGTCAATTATAGATTTTAAAAGTAGTTGGCTTTCAGTTTAATTTATACCTTATTAAAATTCATGGATACTATTAAATCTATTCGCATATCTTTCTTTGGGAGATGGAAACTAAACTTAAATTGTAAACTATAGTCCAGAAATAATTGCAGTATTTGTATATTTATATCAATATCCCATTTAATGAAGGCTTTGATCCATTTATTCCATATGCCTTAGTGCTTCCAATAAAATGGCAAAGCATGTTTATTCGCATACTATTAAGTCATGTCAATGCTTACAGTGTACATATTCTGCTGATGATTAAAATAGTAATTTTAAAATATAGAGTAAAACACTTCAAAAGATTTGATCAGATGCAAAATTAATAAGGTTATGTTAACTCTGCACTGCAGGGAAAATGAAAATTCTGTTAAAAATTTGGACTTAAAATTCATAGCACTGTTTGTGCTAAGGGTGATAAATGAAAGCCCGAACATTTAATTATTCTTTCACTCAAATACCAATCAGCCCTCCCGACAACTCTACAAATGTGGAGCTTATGAATAAGTAATCCTCTTATATGTGTGGTTAGTTCAGTCATGCATGACACCTTGGCAATGTATGGTAAAATTAGAGTGCTAGAGAGCCACTTATTAGTTGGTCACCATCCCCATGCCCATTTCCTACCTCACCCTTCTGCAAACACAGAGCGCTACTTTAAGATTTTTTCTGAGAATCTGAAGAATAAGCCTTTGTTTTTTTTTGGTGTTCCCTAGTAAGTTATGACATTTGGAAGTATTTTGGGCTGATTCTGGATGGCATTAATTTTACTTGGAATGAGCTTATTCTTTACATGGGGTGCTTTAGTGGAGCAAAACATAGGACTTTGGAGATGACATAACAGACTTGTAGAGTCTAGAAGAATACGGCGGAGAAGGATAGAGCCAAGTAGAAGATGACAGGAAAAGAAGTGTCACTTTCTGAAACTCCAAACCAATGTGTGAACAACATTATCTGTGATTGGGTCAGTTTGGCTGTTAACCTTTGCAAAGAAAGAAAAATCACAAAAATTTGCCAGGAGTCAAGAGCCTCAGTTATATGGAAAGATTGGGCAGGCTAGCCCTTTATTCATTGGAGCATGGGAAAATGAAGGGTGACCTTTTCAGGGAAAGGGCATTAAAGAATTAGGATTTAGGTAGCAGTGGAAAGAACGGAAAGGTATCTGAAGGGCAACTTCCTGGAATGAGCTGCCGGAGAAAGTAGCTGAGGCAAGTACAGTTACAACATTTAAAAGACATTTGGATAAGGAAGGATCAAAGGCATAAAGGCCAAATGTGACCCAATGGGACCAGCATAGATGGACACCTTATTTGGAATGGAGAAGTTGGGTCTTTTTCTGTGTGTATTACTTTATGACTCTGTGACCAGAAACTTCCTAGCTAGTTGCTTGGCAGTGTAGAATATTGCCAACATGCAAGGGTCATGATTACTGACTGCAACCTTGGCAAAGGTGTTAGCCATACTAGCACTGAGAGTGTCAAAGAGCAGACTCGAGAATACTCCTGTAATATGACAGGCGCTTAGACCATTGAAGGTAATTTCTTCAGTTCATCCTCTTTCTGGATTTCTGGTTGAATACAGTATAACTTTGTCTTTGTGAGGAATGAGCCCTCATGAAGCATTGCACAGCCACACTGGTTGTTTGTTGCACCTGAAATGTGAAAGAGGACAAAAAGCACACAAATCTGAAAGCTTTGGCTGCACTTTGTCACTTTGGACAAGATGCAATAAGACGAGGTTATCTTGTGTGACGTGAATGCTGCATTATCCAGATATTCATGTGTTGTGTGTGATCTTCTCTCACCAAGAAGGGAGCATAGAAGGGACAAATCTGCTTTGAGTAAGTGCCCTTCTTGACAGAGGAACATAGAATTTATTGTGCTGAGTGTGAGGTGGTGAGTAAACTGCATTAGTCACTGGAGACACATGTGGTGTGGTGAAGGGTGTTGTTACCTTTAGAGAGTAAAATTAACGGAAAGGGAGTTTAATCTGTTGTGGAACTACAGGTATTAAGATAGTTCAGTTGAGCGGTCAGCCTCAGAACTGGATTGGGATTTATTAACACACAAAACACTGGAGAAATTCAGCAGATCAGGCAGTAGCCATGGAGGGAATAAATATTCAATGTTTCGAACTGTGACTTTTTATAAGGACTGGAAAGGAAGGGAGCAGAAAACTGAATAAGAAGGTGGGGAGAGGGAGGAAGGAGGCCCATAACCTCCCTATGCTAACTGACCTGAATTCCTCCAGCATTTTGTGTGTTGCTCAAGATTTGCGGATTTGCAGAATCTCTTGTGTTTTGGGATTATTAAACTTCTTTCCATATTACAGTGTTACTGCTTTCTCTGGAAGGCGTGCATGATAGGCTTTCTTTCCTGCCTGTGACTACAACTGAAGCATCCATAGTCACATTGGGAACCTGAATCGCTAAATCTAGATATCTTACAACTTCTTATATAACCGGTGTGCTTTGGCCAGTCTGTACAAAGGAGATCATCTGCACTTTAAGAGGTGTTAACCCTCTTAAATGGCCAGATATCCCAGCCAATCCAATAACCTGCAGCCAATAAACAGCACAAGCAGCTCTGGCTACAAAACTGCCTTGTTAACAGATGCCAGCCCCATGGTTGGATGCATCCAGTAGGTACGTTGTTGGCCCATATTGAGAGTAAGTACCGATCTGATCTGCAGTGACCCTGATTCCGACTACTGCTGTCAGCGGGGAAGCTTGTATGGTACTGCAGTATCATTTTCCACATTCCAAATTTATTTATTGAGTGCAGTATGGGCCTGAGGTGCATCATCCAGCAATCAATTTACAATGATCAAATAACCTACCAAATGGTAGGTTGTTGGAATGGGGGAGGAAACCGGAGCACCCGGAGGAAACCCATGTGGTCATGGGAGAAAGCACAAACTGCTTACAGACAGTGGTGGGAATTGAACCTGGGTCGCTGGTACTCTAAAGCACTGTACTAACCACTACATTATGGTTCCACCCTACGGATGGAAGAGGTGGGTGAATAAGTCATTTTAAATTGTCCCTAATTGAGCCAGCATAAAGTCAATAGGGCCTGCAACCTCCTTTTATGTCATAACAAAATATTAGAAGTTAGGCATCATCCCTTGCTGACATAGGAACATTAGGCTCCAGTATTAATCAGGGAAAGTGGCGTTGTGCAAAGTCTCCAGCGCAAACATTTAGTAACCCATTCGCCTTGCTTTGAGATGTGTAAACATAACTTCATCTGATGTACCTGCCAGTAGTCACATTCAAAGATTCTGAAAGATGTTGAAATGTCGGGTTAACTAAGTGATAATAGAGCCCTTTGTGGTGAAATTACTTAAAACGGAGGAAAAATCTGACCACTGCATGTGAAAATTGCAAAAAAGCATTATTTTTTGTTCAAGAAAATGAACAAAATCCACATTACATCTCAGCTATCTTCAGAATTATAAAGGGAGCAAAGAAAATCTGATAGGCTGCGTATTGAATGTGTGTGTCTGGTGGTTGTCGTTCAGTGAAGTATTGGGAGGAAGGTAGCAAGAAGATTAGTATCTCATATGTCAAGTTCTAAGGTTGGGCACAAATATAATCACTGCAAGGGGTTCTTGGGAGTGTATTCTGGTCAGGGTCATTGCAGACCCTCAATGTACAGGCAAGGAGCAAGTGAGGTCAGAACTAGTCGTAAGTAGAATTCTTACATAGGATCAATATTATTGAGGACCCATTCATGGGAAGTAGAGCCAAAATTGGACTGCTGCATCTGTGTGAAATTGCCACACCATTTATAGACTTATGCAAGTGAATTTCAATATGAAATTTTTGCTGTTGTCACATTGCCTGTCTCAATACCTCTGTTCACAATTTATATCGTACAATTGGACTTATTAGTTGTTCCACAATCAGGTTTATGATTAAATTCTTTCACAAAGCACAGAAAAATATTGTACTAAAGGAAAAATATTTAAGCTATTACATTCACCACAACACAGTTCATCTTGTCTGGAATGAAAAGACAGGCTAAGACAGCAAAATTTGTCTATGTTTGATGTCTTATTAGACTTGGAGAAGATACAGATGTTTGCTTCCTAGTTTCCTAAAATCGAGAAAATATTTTTAATTATACACTGGTTTAATGGGATGAAACAGTGTGATTTTCAGGAAACGTGCTGACCTGAAGCACAATAATATTTAAAATATTTTGCAATTTATATTGTGCAGTATCCTATTGACAACAGGAACACTAATATACTTGTCAAAGGTAGGTTAAATGATGTATTCCAGCCTTTCCAAACAGCAAATTTGAATATGGATCCTTTAAGAAAGATAAAATAATTAATTGCAGCAAATACCATGATTATCTAAATCTACATTTTTTAGAACTTACTGTTCCTATTCTCCTGAATTGCATGACTATTATCTGAGTTCAGTGATCACTTTCTTTATTAAATCTTGTAAAGAAACTTGTATCATATTATTGTTTAAACTGAAATATGTTCCTTTCTACCTTAGACATTTCGATACCAATCTGTCATCAATAGATTTGAAAAAATCATTTATTTCTATTCATCTCAGTCATTAATTGGCTCAATGGCATCAGCACCAGACTCCGGAGCAAAGGCTCAAGAGTTTGAATCCAAGTCGGGCCATCCCCCCGAGCATGCTTACCATCTGTGCCGGGTTGAGCATTGAGCTAGCCACTCGGCCTCGTAAAAAAAAAGTCGAGTCAGGAATGTTCATATCGTGACCCGGTTAATCTGAAAGGAGACCAATCCTGACACCACGCACCAGACAAGAATGGCTGACTGTCTGGTGCGACACGCTAAAAAAAAGTCATTAGTTCTAAAACAGGCCACTGTCCTGTTGATGAAAAAGGTTGTTAGTTAGCTGATATCAGCTTGCCGCTGACAGCATATTCTAATGTGAAGATTTCTAAAGAGAGATATGGAATCATTGATAATTATAAGACCAGAAGACATAGCTGCAGAATTAGATCGAGACTGCTCCACCATTTAATCATGCCTGGTTTATTTACCCGCTCAACCCCATTCTCCTGCCTTCTCCCTGTAACCTTTTACACCTTTACTAGTCAAGAAGCTATCAACTTCTGCTTTATTATGGGAAGAAACAGTAAAATGTTCTCATTGTTCACATTGACCACTTAGTTTGCAATGATTGACATAACATGTCTCTTTGATAGAAACTCAAGATACTCAGCAATTCAGCTTCCAAATATTTCAGAGATATCAATAATCTGACAATTATTCTTAGGACAACAATAACTCAAGATACAAATACTGGAACTGCTGAAAATGATTTTGAAAAGATTCAGTCCCCTTTGCACAAGTATGCGTGACATTTTGGCTAATGTACCCATTATCTGAGATTATGAATGGAATAGTTTTATTATTTAGTTGAAGACTTTAATTTAAGATCAACATCCTTGACAGGTGAGCAACCAGTGTCAAATAAGTATGAGGAGACTTCTTTTCACAACATTCAGGAACATGACCATTGCTAAACAAGGCACAGACCTCTACAGCAGGCCTATCATTAACCTTCAGCTGGCAGTTGTGGGGAATCCACGCTGGAGAAATGGGCAGAGAGAACTAGGAAATGCTTTGTTTTATTTCAGACACTTTCCATCTAAATGCAGTACAACAACGAGAGATGAGTGTCCCTTGTTAAACTCAGTTTGATGAGGCTCATGAATTTGAAACTGAATATGGACAGAGATACAAAATAAGTAGACCTGCCCAATATCTAGATGACATATCTGACAGGTGATCCTACTGAAATCCATCGAGGAAAATGTCAATCTAAGCATATAATAGAAGACTCATGATATCCCAAATGAGTTGCATTTCCCCCATTCATTTTTTTCCAGCAGTTTCCTTGCCAATTTGAAATTCTGACTCCTACATAAGCTTTTACTAAATTGTAACATAATGTTAAAATGCATTCCTGTGTTTAAACTGAATGAAATTAGATACAGTTAAACTGGTGTATTTTTATATGGATTTAATATTTTCATCTCAATAATAGCAGCTTGCAATAATTGGAAAGTATTTTGCAAAAGAAATAGCTGTGATAATATCAGTAATGTACTGTTCCAGGAACAAATAGGATATAGTTAGGATAGGATATACATATCCTATGCCCAGACTTGAGCTCAGTTTGGCATTGCTAGGTGCCTTTAAGCGTAGCTGTGATACCATTTATACAGTGATAAAATAGTGAACAAATCCCTACTTCTACCTTTGCAGGCACTTTCATAGTATTCATGATGTAGCTATGAGTAAGAGTGCAGGACTCAGACCAACAGAGAACTAGGAGCTATTCACTCCTTCACATGCCAACCATCGTCCTTGGAAAGAACAACACATGGAATGAATAAATGTGGAGAAAAAACACGTTATATTAGTTAAAACAAGAGATACAAACTTTACTTCACGTTAAATCAGAATTCACCTGACAGTTTCAGCCTTGGAATAAACTAGCAGAAAGTTATAATGGTAGAAACAGTTAACACTTGCAGCACAGAAATATGCGAAAAGCACTTCAGTATTTTAGGAAAGCCACAGCAGCCAAACCAAACTTTCATTATTTTCAGGCATCCTGGCCACCAATTTGCATTGCAATGTTTCTGAAAAAATATATTCTAGATAATAGCTGTTTGATTTCCATTTCTATTTCCAAAAAAAGTCTTCAATGTTGTTTGACTGTCACATGCTTAGAACTGATCATCACGTTATGGCCTCCCCATTCATCTTGAGAGTGACTTCTCCTGTGTGTCTGAACAATTTTATATAATTACTTTCTTTTGTTCCTTCTGTATATTACTTCTAGTATGTTTGTTGTTCTGTACACAATCATTTCTATTCTACTCCAATAGATAACTCAGTATAAAGGCACTGTATTGAATGCCCCTGAGCAAATTTTCTTTTTCTCACTCTCCATTCTGCCATGTATTTTTATGCATCAATGATGCTCCCTCTTGCTTTGTCATAAAAGATATTCAAGTAATGAAAAGACACAGTATTTCTGAGGAATAAAATTTGTCCTTTTCTGCATGTTTTAAATCATTCAATATAATCTAGCAGCACATTTTGCATTGCTTTCAAAATTTATTTCCAGGAAGTCAGAGATTAAATTGCTAAAAGCTTAAACAATTTTAGAAATTCCAGGAAAATGAAATTTAACTAATTGACATAATTTTCTCAGAATTTAAAAAGAGGATTGTGCTACCTTGAGGTGCAATTTGAGTTTAGTACACAGCTAAAGGAATTTGATGTGTTGAGCTCATTCTTTGTCTGTTGATGCTTGTTTCCACTGACTTCAATGGATACAATATCACGTGTGTTATACAATGTGTTTGTAAGCTTTGTTATTGAAACACAGTTGATTGTCCTTTGTCCAGAAGCAAAAGTGTGCTGTTAGGCATCAGATGAGGGCAGCCAGTAAGACTGAGGAGTGTTTTGTAGTGGCTATCAGATTCAGAATCAGGTTTAATATCACTGATATATATTGTGAAATTTGTTGTTTGGCTTTGTCAGTGGCTTGCAGTTGTAATGTGGAATTCGAAAATATATTTTGCTGACTTCAGCTTGTGGAAACTAAATGAAAAAAATGTTGTACATTCTGCAATTACAAAAAAGAAAACCAAACATTTTATTCTTTTATGATACCCAAAATTATAAATTTCCCAAGAATCTCCTATAATAACAAACATCCCATAAGTAAAAGAAATTTGAGGATTATAGATAAAGTAAATGCAAGCAAGATTTTTCCAATGAGGTTGGGTAGGACTACAACTAGAGGTTATGGGTTACGGGTAAGAGGTGAAAAGTTTTAAGGGCAACCTGAGAGGAAACTTCTTCACCCAGAAGGTAGTGAGAGTGTGGAATGAGCTGCCAGTGCAAGTAGTGCATGCGAGCTTGATTTCAATGTTTAAGAGAAATTTGGAAAGGTACATGCATTATAGGAGTATGGAGGACTACAATCCCATTGCAGGTCGATGGGAGTAGGCAGTTTAAATGGTTCAGCATGGACCAGATGGGCCAGAAGTCCTGTTTCTGTGCTATACTTTAGTATGACACTATGACTCTAAAAGCTATCTGCTCCGTATGGTTTTGAAATGAGGTACCATATTTTCCACACAGCCGGTTGAAGCTGTGTGCAATCATGGCCATGAATACTTTGGTGAAAGAAATAACCAGTGCTATTCTCGGGCAGAAAACTGTGCACTTAAAGGTCCTGCACATTGTGGTGGCCAGAAGAAAGGCTATAGAGGGTGTTGTGCTTGCACACTCATGATAGGATTCGAATACCTCCAATGTCAGCCTGCTTCCCAGGGTTCACTTGATATTGGGCCAAACCACAGATCCAATCACCACGCCGAGTTTGGGACAAGGGCCCAGAGAATATACTGGACCAGGCATTAACGACAGCAGGGAACATACTGTGTCTGGGGCCTGGGACACAGGGTCAGATATGGTCCAGAGCCAAGGAGCAGATATCCAGAGGCAAGACCAGGTCCGGCCTTTTAAGCTAAAGGGCTTAATTGAGTAATAAACAATCCAAAACTCAGAAACAAGAATGTGCCTGGGGAATGGCCTCAGAATAAAGGGAGATCACATTGGAAGAAGAAAGTTCTTCAGCCAGAGGATAGTGAATCGGTGGAATATGTTGCCACAGATGGCTATGGAAGCCAAGCCATTGGGAGTATTTAAGACAGAGATTGATAGTGTCATGATTAAAAAAAGAGGTTATGGTTATGGAGGAAAGACAGGAAGATGGGCCAAGATTAAATAGCAGAGCAGATTTGATGGACTGAATGGCTTGATTCTGTTCCTATATCTTATGGTCTTCAAGAACAGAGACCGGAAACAAGCAGGACACTGTCAGGTGAGATTCTGGGACCAGGAACTTGAAACATGAAACCCAAGGAACATGCCAGATATGGGGCCAGCTTAATTAAAAATATATATATACCTGTAATGTTTTTTTTTCAGTGAGGAATGGAGTGCTTTTGTAAAATGGGTTGAGTGAATGTTGATTCCTTCATTTAATTAATTTTACTTTTTTAATAATATCTGTGGTTATAGAAGACTATTTATTCTGAACCTCCAATTCTCTTTTCTATAATGGGACTTGTTGACCCATTCATAATGTACTTGACATTGGTAGATTATGATATTTGTTTGTTTGTTTGTTTAGATATCCAGCACATTAACAGGCCATTCTGACCCAACAAGTCTGCACTGTCCCAGCATTAATATGACAAATTAACCTACTAACCCATACATCTTTGGAAAGTGTAAGGAAACCGGAACAGCAAGAGGAAACCAATACTGTCACAAGGAGTATACAAATTCCTTACAGAAAACAGTGGGAATTGAACCAGGATCACTGGCACAGTAATAGCATTACACTAACCACTACACTGCCATGCTAACCCTCATGTTGGCAAACCTACTGTGGTAAACCATGTACATTGGTTGTAACTGGGTTACCTGCCTGGACACGCCCCTCTGCTGACTGCTCCTGTGGCTCCTCCCACAGGCCCCTGAATAAAGGCGATTGTGTCACTGCTCCTCTCTCAGTCCAGGATAGACATACAGCATGGACGTGGATCCATTTTACTGTTAATAAAAGCCTTTCAGTATTTACTCTACTTCTAGTCTTTTGGAGTAATTGATAGTGCATCACCTACATGGACTCAATTTAAATTTTCTTTAATTTTGGATATTATTGGCACAACATTATTTCAATTTCTTCAATTTCTAGTAATTATTTTATATCATATATAATTTTCTTTAAAGCAGAAAGCAGCAGATGTGGAATTGAGGTGATTTAAATATTAATGTGCTGGCCAAAGTGAAACTGAAAAGCCTTCTGACATTTTTCTTGCACTTTGCAGTAGATTTGAGATAATTAGAGAGAGCCAAGGGATCAGTAATGAAAAGTGGTCAAGTCATTAGGAAAGCAATCACAGCTAACCACATAGATGGCCTCCTTTGTTTCTAGTTGATGTTTGAGGAATACAGATTGCAGGTTCAGAGGATTAGGACAAGTACTTGTCCAAATGGGAAACAGATATGATAAATCCAGATTTCCATTTTCCATTTGGGGCTAATTACCGACGTACAGTCAATTTTGTAGGAAATATTCTGCAAGTCCTGGCCATATAGCTGGCTTAATGCTGTCCAAATCGTAAATAGGCTTTGCATTATTCAACGAAAATATTGTTTTGCTCTCATTAGTGGCTAATACCAAAATTAAGCTAATATAGCTTTTCGCGTTAACACAAATTATTAACATTGAACCTTGAACTGTGTAGCTTGCACGTTGTTTTTGTTTACACATCATTCTTTACATCTTCACAGAACGTTTCTTCTACCTTTCTGCACTGAACTTTTGAAGAAGCAGATTTTGCATGTGGTTTTACTTCCATTTTAGCGAATCCATTGAATTGCTACGGATAATTAAATAGGTTTATTATCTACTTGGTCTATTTACAAGTACTACATAATGTACTAAGTGATGGAAAATTTAAACATAAGCTCACCTACATTAAAAAATTGAGTAGTAGTGGTATTAAGTAGAATTTTAATTAAATGCTTTATTACTCCTTGGGGACGTTGTCTTGTGGGTCTTCACTTACAGCTTCCAAACCTAAAATGAAAATTTTAAAGAGAAGCTCAGATTCTCACAAACATCATAAAAATAGTATTAGAATTTTGTTGGTTTTACTTGCTGTTGGAAAACTATGTATTCAGATAATTTAAATTCAGTTTTACTGGGATATTTGTAGAAAATTTGGAATTCTGAAATTTTTTTGAGATTTTCTTGCAATTTTTCTGAAGGAATTATTTTGATAATAAGCACATTAAGCGTCTTCTTTTTTTCTCCCTGCCACAATGTCTCAGAGTGGTTCTTTTTGAAGTATTAACCTCAATTGCACTGTACTTGCGATTATGGATTATGGCAATGCATTCATTCCAGAACAGTGAAAATTTTTCTGTCATTGCATTGAAGTACGGAAGCAGATTACATTGTTGTTAATGTTTCACACAAATATTCTCTTACCCCCTTTAGTCCGTTGAAGGGAAGATATTAGTTGGGCGTTCATAATGTGTTATTTTGTTTGCACATGTTGACTTTGCACGTTTCCATGAACTTCAACTTCCTACCTCAATGCTAGAAACTGTAACAATGAACTGAAGCCCAGTGAAGGAACAAACACATTTTTGATGACGTCTCATTTGGTTTCGAAATTGTGATTTGACGCTTTTTGAATTGTGATTGGTGGGATCTATGTGATAGTCAAACAATATCTGTCACCTTCTGTCAATTATATGCAAAATATGGTTGAAGGTAGCTCATGCATTGTTATTACATACTATTCTTTACCTCAATGATTTGGAGCTGCTCAAGTAAATGAAATTGTTTGGAGCACTGCACTAGCAAGATACTGCTTCAGTAATGTACCAATCATTCATGAGGTAGATTGATGGATGATGACTGCCAAATGTTGCTGCCTGCCCAGGGACTGGAAGAACAAATCTTTCTATCCCCTATTCACTGCCCTCTTCTAGACCGTCATCTCTGCATTCTGGTCTTCTCCCTGCTTCTCACCTCGCACTCTACATCTCATTTCTCTTTTCAATCTTTGTGCACTCTAACCCTACTCTCCATTTTAAACCACTTAATTCTTATCTTTATACCCTTTCTGACCTTTCTCTCCACACCCATTCCTCTTCCATTTTACTACTTCCATTGACCCCCATTTGGTCTTCGTTCTTCTGTTTCCCATCCTCTCAAAGACAAAAACTTTTTCCCTATTGACAGATATTGGTATTCCTTTGCATTAGTTTGCAACTAAAACTACAATTAAATCAAGATTGCATTTATAACTGTGTAAATAATCATTCAAAAACCCAAATTATAATTTTAAACACCACTGTGACCAAGGGCTTGCAGGAACCAAAGGGGAGACATCTAGGGTACCTTGATCATGCACAAGGAGATTTTGTAGTGGTGTGACCAGAAGTGTGCCTCTCAGGGTGAAGAGATTGTCCCTGCATAACAGCCTGATACCCTGCAGGAAGGACAGTGGCCTAAATTATAAATTAAATATATTAATAAAGTGATATTTGATTTTTAGTACTGTAAAAAAATAATGATCAAAGGTCCTCTTCCACTGAAACATCAAGAAATAGTGAACATACTTATATTGTGCATGTTCTAACTTACATTAGAAAAATTGGCACCTTTATCTGTGAGCAATTTTACTATCTTAATACAGTTGTTGTAGGTCTATATTTTTAAGGATTCACTATTTGACTATAGATAAGGAGGATTTAGGAAGTCTTTTCCAGCAACAAGAGAGCCTTAAGAAAGTAGCTTTATTTTGTTTCTTGCTGAAGTGTTCATTAGAATGTAAAACCGCACGTATACACTTGTGCTATCAACACCCAAGATTCACGTAAAATAATGAAATCATCCTAGAAGAAAAAAGCCCATGGTGCATGTATTTATTAATGTGAAAATCAACCAGGAGCTCAGAACTGTTCAATTTGATAGTCAATTTTATTGTATTTGATTAACACACAAAGAACTTCCTTCAATTTTATTTGAGAATTATAGGAGAAATTTTCAAACACAGAAAACATTTTAATTTGAAAGTTCATAGCATAGTAAATATTAAAATTAATGTTACTCATGTCTGTATTTATCAGAAAGCACCTTTGAAATGCTTTTTCTGCACATTCATTATACGAGGAGTGATTGATAAGTTTCTGGCCTAATGTAGAAAGGGTCAATTTTAGAAAACCTAGCACATCTGTTTTTCAACATAGTCCCCTCCTACATTTACACACGTAGTCCAGCGATCGTGGAGCATACGGATCCCTTCTTTGTAGAAGTCAGCGTCTTGGACCTCCAGAAGTGGTCCATAGCAGGGGTGATTGATAAGTTTGTGGTCTAAGGTAGAAGGAGAAGAGTTATACAGCTCTCATTACATACACATGCAGTAATACTCTTTGAGTGATTATGCGGAAAACTTGAAGTTAATAACTCATCTCTTTCTGGAGGTCCAAGACCCGACTTCTACAAAGAAGGGATCCGTATGCTCCATGACCACTGGACTAAGTGTGTAAATGTAGGATGGGACTATGTTGAAAAATAAATGTGCTAGGCTTTCTAAAATTGACTCCGTCTACCTTAGGCCATGAACTTATCAATCACCACTCGTATTTGAAGGAAAGAATCCACAAAATTTTCCCTCTAGTATTATAGGAAATGGTGCGCCTACATGACTTAACCATTTAACTGACAAAATAAGTAATAATCATGAGAAAGATCAGATAGTAAGGGAGCATGGGACCTTGTCAAGATATGCAGACAGCCAAAGATTTCTAGATGTGCTTAGTCCTGATGAAGGGTCTTGGGCCAGCTGCTTATCTCTCTCCATAGTGTTGTGTGATCTGCTGAGTTCCTCCAACATTTTGTGTGGATTACTCTGGATTTCCAGCATCTGCAGAATCTCTTGTGTTTATGCTTAGTCCATATCTTTTCATACCAAAGTACTGATCTCATTCACTTTTAAAGTTATTTATAGAATAAATGTCCACTACCTTTTTAAAGACTATTCAGAATCTGACATATTTGTGTGAATACATTTCTCCCCCTCTCCTCCAAATACTTTGAAAACAATTTTTTATTGATGCCCTTTAGTTATTGACCTATTCACTGATGAGAATCACTTTTCTGCACTGACTCAACCAAAACCTCCCATCCCATTGAAGGCAATACACACAAAGCACTGGAGGGACTCAGCAGGCCAGGCAGCATCTATGGATAAAAGTACAGTCGACGTTTCGGGCCGAAACCTTTCAGCAAGACTGGAGATAAAAAAATGAGGAGTAGATTTAAAAGGTGGGGGAGGGGAGAGAGAAACACAGGTGTGTCGCTTGGATTTCCAGCATCTGCAGATTTTCTCTTGTTTGTAATTCCATCACATTGAAATTTCCTTTTGTGTAACCTCTTGATTATCAAAGGCAATCACTAATATCTATTCCTGTCTTTCCTCATAAGTTGATTTCTGTGAATATCCTGGTAAATCAATGTCCATTTAGGTTCTTTATACTTCTTTCATAAATGTGGCATCTGGTTATTTTTTCCATAAAGCATTAGCCTGGTAAATCAATGTCCATTTAGGTTCTTTATACTTCTTTCATAAATGTGGCATCTGGTTATTTTTTCCATAAAGCATTAGCCAGCTCCAGGTGCAAAATATAATTCCAGCATATCATCATTGCTTGTAGATTCCGCTATGCTGAGTATACTGAGCACACAACCTTTAACCTGCTAATATGCTACATTTATGGATCTGATTATGTTGCATAAATACAATTCAAATATACTGTGCAAAAGACATATACAGTTTTTTCATATGTCTCCTAACTTTCATTACTTTACAATGTTGTCATCATTATGTGTGTATCAAACTTGAAGCCTTTAACTGTTTTCAGCTATAATATCTCACAATTTATATCTTCTGCAAATATTATGTTGTTATTCTGTAGATCTGAATCTAGATAAATATAAAAATCACAATTAGTAACTAATGAAAACCAACCCACTACAAGCAAGCTGCCAACCTAACATGTACCCATGTATCAAGATTCCTTACTTACTGTCACCGTGTGAATCTTATGTTAGCCTATTATCTCATAATTCCATGAGGATCCATCTTAAAATAAGCTTCTAATGTAGCTCCATGCAATGTCTTTTAAGAAAAAAAATTATATATATCATCTACTACATTACCTGGATTGACCTTCTCCATCAGTACATCAATATATTTGTTAGTTGTAAATGCTTGTTTTTAAAGCAAGGAAGGCTATTCCTGATCAAGGTAAAGTGTTTGGGTTGATGTTTTAAAATAAACAAGGTAACATTTACAGATTTCATCAAGGTTTCATCCATTGTTTGGGCAATACAGAATTTAAATTAGTTTTTGTATGGCAATCAATGCATACTGTACCTGCACACTTGCAACTCAGGTCACGTTAGCTGCCAAATTAGTACAGTTATTAGCCAGTGCTTTGTTATCACCCACCAGAAGTGTCAGGTTAACAAGTTATGACATGAGTCAACATGCAACTAATTTGACACCAGTAGTATTAAATGGAAGCCAAACACTTCAGCCTAATGCCATACAGTGACCTTGCACAGATGAACGCACATGCAGTAATGGGAAAGACCGCTCTTATTTACAGGGAACATGATGAATTCTATGCTGTTGAATGAGAGGAGATAAAGCAGGCAGAGCCTGTACTTAGTGCAGAGAGCTCTGGCAGGATACTGAAACCAAAGTAATTAGAAGGCAGAAATGGATGGAAGGACTGCAGTTTATTCCTTGTGCTTTCTTTAATTAGTTCTCATTAACTTAACTAAACCAATAGATATGAACATGCAAGCCCAGGAATAGCCCTTGTATCCCATTGCAGATTATGAAAAATATGACTTTCATATTCACTATTTAATACCAATTTTGATATTTTCTAAATATCCTTGCTGCATGATGTTGAGATACATCCTAAGGTGCACTGGGACACATCATCACTGATATAACTCTGAGTCATCGGGTGTTTAGGGACTTTCAACATCAGACACTCTTTCTCTGGTGACCTAGCTGGGGTTGATCAGGCCCTGGCTTAAGTCCCAACAGCATTGGTCCACAGGTCACACCTCGTAATCCATAGCCATCTGGAGACTCAATCAGCAGCTTCTGTGATGGTTTTTTTTTGCAGCCTCTGAAATTCCAGGGAGAGAGTAGGGCCTAGAGAGAGAGAGCAGCCAGCAAAACCTCTACACCCAACTTCTACAGGCTCGGTTCATGCCATCTACCCTGTCTCTGGCACTGCTCTACCAGCTCCTGGTATTTGACTTTCTTACGCTCAAATGCTCTTCAGCCTGGTCTTCCAAAGGCACAGTCAGTTCTATCATAACCACCTGCTCTGAGGTTTCGGACAGAATGACCATGACTAGCCTCATGGATGATGAGGTGATGAAGACGGATCTTTACTTGCTTGCCAAAATCGACTTTCAGTTACCAGTCTGACACCATGACAACAAGCCTGCTGGTGATATGGGCTGAGGCTGTGATTGGCCTTCAGCTTTGACGAAGTCTATGGGATTTCCGGGTTGT
Organism: Mobula birostris; assembly: GCF_030028105.1. NCBI lineage: Eukaryota > Metazoa > Chordata > Chondrichthyes > Myliobatiformes > Myliobatidae > Mobula > Mobula birostris. The sequence continues at coordinate 63,083,061 of NC_092383.1, read as the reverse complement.
TAATGGCTAACGAGATACTTTTGGCGACTGCCTACAGCACCTGGCATGGTGCCAGCAGTAGCGTCCTTCTCCTATGTCTTTTGGGCAGCTACTGAAAATCTGTCCCAGGGTCCCACTGCCAGGGCAGAGAGATCATGTCACTACTTCATTTTTACCACAAGCTAAAAAATTTACCAGAGTATGCAGGACGTCATACACAATCTGGATCATGAACTTGATTCATTGAGGTTCTAACTAGTTTCGATTATCTAAATATGCTGTCTGCAACAGACATTTAGAACAGAACTCTACATCTTCCTATAATACCATTTCATTAGAAATTCATCCCATATTGGTGGCCCTATAGTAAAAAAAATCACACTGCATCAAAAATTGGAATAACGTTTTAGAGTACAATATAATAACATCAAAGATAAATTTCTAGGCATTTATACTGTTCTGAGTTTTCATTCAAGAGCTATAATCATACATTTAAAATGTATTTCTTGTTTGGAATTATGCTATTTTGTTTTGGATTTAGTGATTCTTTTCCTTTACTTCTCTTATTTAAAACAACCCAATAGTTCAACCAAGGTCAAGGACTAATACTTACAGTAATTGATCTAATTTAGCTCTGCAGGACCTCGCTGTATCCAAGAATTTGGTTGTGTTTGTCAATGCTGTTAGAATCATTCCACTTTGAAAATGCTTTATCTACTGTTAAGTGCCAAGAGGCATCTTGTAGGGATCCTAAAGTAATCAAGGCACAGAAGAGATTTAAAAAAAGTTGACAACAGGAATTCTGCAGATGCTGGAAATTCAAGCAACACACATCAAAGTTACTGGTGAACGCAGAAAGGCCAGGCAGCATCTCTAGGAAGAGGTACAGTCGACGTTTCAGGCCAAGACCCTTTGTCAGGACTAACTGAAGGAAGAGTTAGTAAGAGATTTGAAAGTGGGAGGGGGAGGGGGAGATCCAAAATGATAGGAGAAGACAGGAGGGGGAGGGATGGAGCCAAGAGCTGGACAGGTGATAGGCAAAGGGGATATGAGAGGATTATGGGACAGGAGGTCCGGGGAGAAAGACAAGGGGGGGGGGCAGAAACCCAGAGGATGGGCAGAAACCCAGAGGATGGGCAAGGGGTATAGTGAGAGGGACAGAGGGAGAAAAAGGAGAGAGAGAGAAAGGATGTGTGTATATAAATAAATAACGGATGGGATATGAGGGGGAGGTGGGGCATTAGCGGAAGTTTGAAAAGTCAATGTTCATGCCATCAGGTTGGAGGCTACCCAGACGGAATATAAGGTGTTGTTCCTCCAACCTGACTGTGGCTTCATCTTTACAGTAGAGGAGGCGTGGATAGACATGTCAGAATGGGAATGGGATGTGGAATTAAAATATGTGGCCACTGGGAGATCCTGCTTTCTCTGGCGAACAGAGCGTAGGTGTTCAGCAAAGCGGTCTCCCAGTCTGCATCGGGTCTCGCCAATATATAGAAGGCCGCATCGGGAGCACCGGACGCAGTATATCACCCCAGCTGACTCACAGGTGAAAGGCTGCCTCACCTGGAAGGACTGTCTGGGGCCCTGAATGGTGGTAAGGGACAAAATGTAAGGGCATGTGTAGCACTTGTTCCGCTTACAAGGATAAGTGCCAGGAGGGAGATCAGTGGGGAGGGATGGGGGGGACGAATGGACAAGGGAGTCGCTTAGGGAGCGATTTCTGCGGAAAGCAGAGAGGAGCTGGAGAGAAAGATGTGCTTTGTGGTGGGACCCCGTTGGAGATGGCGGAAGTTACGGAGAATAATATGTTGGACCCGGAGGCTGCTGGGGTGGTAGGTGAGAACCAGGGGAACCCTATCCCTAGTGGGGTGGCGGGAGGATGGAGTGAGAGCAGATGTGCGTGAAATGGGGGAGATGCATTTGAGAGCAGAGTTGATAGTGGAGGAAGGGAAGCCCCTTTCTTTAAAAAAGGAAGACATCTCCTTCATCCTGGAATGAAAAGTCTCATCCTGAGAGCAGATGCTGCAAAGACGGAGGAATTGCAAGAAGGGGATGGCATTTTTGCAAGAGACAGGGTGAGAAGAGGAATAGTCCAGATAGCTGTGAGAGTCAGTAGGCTTATAGTAGACATCAGTGGATAAGCTGTCTCCAGAGATAGAGACAGAAAGATTTAGAAAGCGGAGGGAGGTGTCGGAAATGGACCAGGTAAACTTGAGGGCAGGGTGAAAGTTGGAGGCAAAGTTAATAAAGTCAACGAGCTCAGCATGCGTGCAGGAAGGAGCATAAAAAAAGTTGCTTTCCTTTCGATCAGTCACTAGAAACCTATAAATATTCTTCATCATCATCATCATCATCAGGTGCCATGCCCAATTTGAGGTTTGACTGCCATGGCCTACACACACTCCTGTTTCGGGTCAAGTGGATCAATTTGTTGGTATTCACTTCCAGTTCTCTGGCTGCTGTCTCCATCATCATTTGTCTTTGTCTTCCTCTTGCTTTCTTCCCTTCAATCGTTCCCATAATTACCATGCATTCTAATTCCTCTTTCCTAATCACGTCCAATGAAGTTATGTTGCCTTTTCACAATCTCATACATTATTTCTTTTTTTTGTGTCTGCTCTGTTCATGATATCCTCGTTAGATAGTCGTTTCATCCATGATATTCTTTGCATCCTCCTCAGAAACCATATCTCTGCTGCTACAATTCGTTTCCTCATGTTACTAGATATTGTCCAACATTCTGAGCCGTATAACATAACTGGATAAATGTAACATTTCAGTACTCTGAGGCGGGTTGTCCTGCCTAGTTTAGTACTGGTCAGTATACTCTTCATTCTTGTAAAGGTGTCTTTTGCCATCCCTATTCTTCTTTTGATGTCCAAGTCGCACGTGCCATCTGATGTCACCCAGCTTCTTAAGTAGCAAAAGTTCTGTACTTGTTTTATTTCTTCCCCGTTTATTCTCAGCCTGCAGATAGGATTCTCCTTCTTTTTGGATATCACCATACATTCTGTCTTTTTGCGATTGATAGATAGACCCATGTTTTACACCTTCTTCAACAATTATATCAATTAAGTTTTGTAGTTCTTCCTCCGTACTTGAAATTAACACGGTGACAACGGAATATCTGAAATTATTGATGTTTTCACTGCCAACTTTGATTCCCAAGATGCCTCTTATTTTTCGTAATATTGTTACACAGTACACATTAAATAAGTCAGGGGAGAAAACAATCCCTTGTCTAACGCCTCTCTTGGTTTTCTTAAACTGACTCACTTCTTTACGTATTCTTACAGCAGCAGTTTGTTCCCAGTACAGATTTCTGATTAGGCGGAGGTCTTTGGAATCTAGATCTAGAGTTTCCTGTAATTTTTCAAGTAACTTATTGTGCTTCACTTTATCAAATGCTTTTGTGTAGTTGATAAAACAAACAAATCTTTTTGCACTTGAATAGCTCGTTCTGATAGTATCCTTAACATTAATAATGCGTTTCTTGTACCTTTGTCTTTCACAAAATCACATTGTTCTTTCCCTATTTCAGCCTGTATCTTACTTTTAGCTCTTGTCATCAAAATTCTTGGAAGGATCTTGGTGATATGACTCATTAAAATTATAGTCCTGTGTAATTCACATTCTATTGCTCCAGGTTTCTTGGGAAGAGTGATAAATACTGAATTTTTTTCATCTCTTCTGGTATTATTCCAGTCTCATAAATGTCATTGAATAAATCAGTAAGTTTTTCAATTCCATAATCTTCCAGGGTGATAATTTGTTCTATTACTGATTCATCAGGACCTGCTGCCTTTCTTTTCTTCATCTTATTTATTGCATTACAAACTTCAGATTTTAAAATACTTGGACCTTCAATGTTTTTCTTAATTTCTGGTTTTTCGCCTCGATCGTCTTCAAACAATTCCTGAATATACTCAGTCTGTTCATAATCTCATCTTTTTCCATGATAATGGTACCATCCTTTGCTTTCAAACATCCACCTGAACAACGGAGGAGCTTTTTACCAATAATATTCTTGATTTGTTGATGTAACCTCTTTGGATCAGTAATAGGGATTCTTTCTATTTGCTCACATTCCTGGTTTAACCATTCTTCTTTGGCTTTTTGACATAAGCTTTTAACTTTTTTATCTAAGGACTTATACTCTATAGGATTTGCTTTCTTCCGTCTCCTTTATTCCATTAAATTTTTGATTTCATCTGTCATCCATTTATTCTTCGTGCTTTTTTCTTTTTTAGGAATCACTGACTTTACTGATTCTACCAAGGCATCCACTAGAGTGTTAAATTTCATTTCTACATGATTGCTATCATCTTCAACAGATTCTATTTCTAGACTTTGAAATCTATTCCTTACTTCAATTGTAAATTTTCGTCTTAAATTTTCTTCTTTAATTAATTGCAAGTAGTCAAGGGATTGTTCAGGTTTTTGCTTCTTAAGTTTTTTAAGTTTTACTTTTACATGACATACTACTGGGTTATGGTCACTATTACAGTCTGCACCTGGATATGTTTTGCTGAGTTTCTAAATCTTTGGTTTATAGTAATAAAGTCAATTTGATTTCTAGTGTTATCACCTGGACTTTTCCAGGTCCACAAGCTTCTTAGATGGTTTTTAAAGTAGGTATTCATAACGACCTGATTATTCATCTTGGTCCATTCTACCCATTTCTCACCTCTTTCATTTCTTTCCCCAGTCCAAATTTTCTGATGGTATTTCCATCAGCACCTTGTCCTACTTTAGCATTTAGATCTCCCATGACAACAACAATATCTTGAGATTTGCATCCATTCTTTGCTTGTTCAAGCTCTTCATAGAATTTATCTATATCCTCATTTGTTCCATCTGGTTTTGGTGCATATACCTGTATAATTGCTAAATCAAATGGTTGTCCTCTGAATCTAACAAGAGGCACTCTTTCTGGTATTGCTCAATGTCCTAAAACACTTTTTGCCATGTTTTCATCCATAAGAATTCCTACTCCATTAGTATGGGATGTTCTATAAGAATAAATTAGTGCTTTATTTCTATTCGGACATGTTCCAGCACCTATCCAACGAACTTCACTAATTTCCGTGTTAATCTTTAGTCTTTCCACTTCATTTATCACATTGTCCAATCTTCCTGCTTGATATAGGGTTCTTTCATTCCAAGTGGAAATAATTTTATTTTGTGTTATTTGAATTTTATGAGCAGTAGCTTGATGATGGTCGGGGATCCCCTGCTGACCAGAATCAACTCTACCGAGCGAAGCATCTTCAGAATTGTCTTGTAGATCCTCTTGATGCTGTTGTTGTGTGATACATTTTGTGAGTTTGTCCAGGCTATGATGTTAATTTGCAACCGCTGATGAGGCTCTGACTGGGGACTTTCAGAGCTTTGGTGAAAGTGGAGTTACCCCTTATTGCTCCCAGGGCCGCTCTGACCCCGAGCAGTAGCACCTGCAAGGGTTCCTGCTCAGGATACGAGCGAAGGCCAACGGCAGATCCTGCAGGTTCAGTAACTGAACTTATGACGGAGAAGGCGGATGAGCTAGGACCTCAAATGTCAATGGCTATAGTACAGGCAGATGAACATTTGGGAAGAGAAATGGCGATTTCTTTAGTTCGCCCACCATTGCTAGATACTAGGTTTCCTAGAATCTATTTGCTAAGAAATATTCCTCATAGAGGGGAAAAAGAACAAACTTTTCAAATTCTTCATTGAAGATAGTCTATTATATTTGGAAATTAAATTTGAAACTGTGGGAAAAATTTGCCCTAATTCTATTTTGCACTCTCTACTACATTGCCATAAATCTTCAATTTCATGATATAAGTTCAATTCCAGATGTAAAATATTAAAATGACAACATTGAAAACATTGAAAATAAGCTTACCCAGATAGTTTTTGATATTTTTCGAATCATTCCTCACTTCTAGATAAGCAGGTCTCAGTAGTTTAGGATTAATCAGGAGAAAGAGCATTCTCTTGAGATCAGTTCAGAGTCTTCACATTCTACTGCATGACTGAAAATGGAAGTGGCAGTTCGAACACATAGACAAAATTGACAGAACATTTGAAAATGGAAAATCAGACCAAATACTTATACACTGAGCAATTCACGGTGCTAATTTTATATCTCTCACCAATAATATTGCATTTTTGATGCTGTTATTTGATGTATGCTTTATGTTATTACTAGTGATACACATCAATAAGATACCAATCACAAATAAGAGAAAATAAGATACTAATCCATTTTGTGATTTTGCATTAATTGATTTTATCTTCAGATGGAGGGTCAAATCAGCAAAACGAACACTGCGATAAAATCTTCTGTCCATCTTCTTACTTTATTACTCTATTTTTGTGATATTAATCTGCTGCAATGGCAAATTTCTCTCAGGACTCATTGAAAATTAACCAACTATCTGTAACCTTAATATTAAGATATTAAGACCTCAGTCCAAGGTAGTGAAGAGTTTCCTGTTGTGTCAGTTTTGTAACCCTGATACGGTTTCCACATCAGGGTGCTTAGGATGGAAAGTTATGAAACATTGCAGAAGTAGTTTGCTTTATTGTTCTTGAGGCATCTTGCATAGACAGAGTATTACAGGATCTTCTTACCCAATCATTAGTCTAGGAACCTGCAGTAGAACATGCTTTCCCCATCATCCTACCCACCCCAATTCCCTGGGCAGTCACCAAGCATTTCCTCTGCTCAATTTTCTCTTGTGTTTGATATCCTCTGATTGGTGGTTTCCTATCCCCACACTCCTCCTGACCTCGCAATCCCATCCTTCCAGTTCTCTAATCACCCATTCCACCCTCAGTTCCTGGCTTCCAGTCTTTGCCCTTGTCTAACCATTGATCTGCAGTTCCACTCTGGACTCTGAATTCATGCTTCTTCCAGCCTTCAATGCTCTACTCCACCACAGATTTCAGCCTTCCAAGACTGACCTCACTCCCTCTCCACACATATCTGGGGCTTCATTTACACTGCTCCTCATATCAACTATATAACAGACCTCGCTCCTAACTCTCGTGTCTGCCCAAATGCACACATACCATTCACTTGTTTTGATCTCTGTTCCTTAAGGAACCTATCATACTCTCCCACTGATAAAATCTCAGGCTAAGGTTGATGACACAATTCATAATTGGTGCTCTGTAATTGCATTGTTCTATTGGCTGCACTAAAATGTCCAAACCCTTCTCCACCATGTATGACCTCCAATGTAAGGTGCTAAGCAGCAATAACTCTTTCTTCTTGATACAATCTACATAAGAAGCATAAGATTGACCATATTCTTATTAATCTACATTGTGGGTGAATTCATGACACAAGTAGAACTAAATGGCTAGGATTAAATCAATTGCAGAGATGTGGTTACAAAGCGCAAAATCTAAAAGTCAAAAGTAAATGAGAAGTTCGATCAAATTGTCAACACCAAGAAGATGATAAAAATGTTATCACTGGAGAAATTATTAGACTTAGAACTGGTAGATCTCCCAGATCTGATGTCCTGTATTGCAGGATTTGAAGAAGCTTTGTCAAGGATAGTGTAGCATCTGGCTATCTTGATCCAAAATTCCACAGATTCTAAAATGGTTCTCACAAATTGTAAGGTAGAAGTGTAACCCTACTGTTTAAAAAAAAGACAAGTGAGGAAGTGACCAGAGAACTATAGACCAGTTTGTCTGGGAACGTACATGAATCTATTACAATGAAGTGATAATGGGCTGTTGGAAAATAACAGAAGGACTGGGCAGAGAAGACATGGAATTATAGAAAGCAAATCATGTCCAACAAATATGTTAGAGTTTTTTTGAGATTGTAACTCACAGAATTGATGAGCAGAAGCTGGTTGAAGACAGAGCATATGGTGGCTTTCAATGAAAAAGTATTTGAGTGGAAGAATAGCAAAATCTTGCTCTAATTATATACAACCCTGAGATGATCATGCCTGAAACTTCGTTTGCACATCTGGTCTTCCAATCTGAGGAAGGATATGCCTACAATAGATGGAGTGCAGTGAGAGCCCATTAAATTCCTAAATGGCTGACTTATCATATGACAAATAATTATACAGACAAGGCATATGCTCTCTTTAGTCTTGAAGTGTGTGAGGTGATTTCATTGAAACGTACAAAACTCTTATGGAACAAAGAGGAGAATGTTTTCAATGTGCGTGGAGGCTAAGAGCAGGAGTCACAGTTTCAAATTATTGGGCTGTGCATTACCTCCTGAGGTGAAACACTGTTTATGCACAGATAAAATTCAGAATCAGGCTGATTATCATTGACGCATGTCATGTGTCATGAAATTGTTGTTTTGTTGCAGTAGTACAGAAGCAGATATAAAAATCACAAAATGAATAAATAGTGCAAAAGATAAATAATGTACTGTTCAGGAATTTGATGGCAGAGTGGAAGATGCTGTTCTTAAAATGTTGAAAGTGAATCTTTGTGCTCCTGTGGCTCCTCCCTGAGGCAAGAGGGCAGGTGCCAGAGGGTGAGGGCCCTTCTTAAGGCATCAGCTTTTGAAAATGTCCTCAGTGGAGGGAGGGTAGCACCCATAATGGAACTGGCCATGTCTAAGACCCTCTGTACCCTCTTGTGATCCTGCGTATTGGAGGCTTCATACCAGCCTGTGATGCAACTAGTCAGATTGCCCTCTGCCATGCATCCCTTGAAATTTCCTGTAGTCTTTGGTGACATAGCAAATCTAGTCAAACTCCAAATGAAGTAGAGCGTAAATGCATGAATGTGTTCAGCCTAGGTTAGATCCTCTGCGATGATGGTACTCAGGAACTTGAAGCTACTCACCCTTTCCACCAGTGACCCCCTCAATGAATCTACCTTTGGAATTCACAACCTAAGAGGGCCGAGGAGGTTTAGTTACTGAATATTTTCAAGAGAGAATTAGATAGATGCTTAGAAATAAATGAAATAAATATGAAATTAGTGCAGGAGAGCAGTGTTATTGCAAAAGATCAGTCAAGCTCAAATAAATAGTAAGTCGTTTATGATGGGTCAGATAGTCTCATCCTGCATCTTCCTTATTTTAACTTTGCAAATGCATAATCATACACCATGGAACAATATGGGAAAGTGCAGTAAACCATATATATGTTGTAACTGGGTTAACTGTCTGGACACGCCCCTCTGCTGTTGCCCCTGTGGCTCCTCCCACAGATTTCTGAATAAAGGTGATTTTGCCTTGCCCCCGCCCCCCTCAGTCCGGGGGCAGACACTCACTGTGGAGGTCGTATTGTACAGCCTTTCAGTATTTTACCCAACTTCAGTCTTTTGGAGTTATTGAAGGTGCTTCAGAAAGAAAGCTGATGGCCATAGAAAATAACAATCCATGTAGGATAATCCGGTTGACCATTAAGTATTGATAAATCTATCAGAAAGCATTAGACTTGACACAAAACATATGGTCTGCCCAACAGTCAGGATTTCTGTCTTACATGCTATCGAGAACTATAGTGAACATCTCAATGCATCACAAAAAAAAATCACCAATGTTAACTTTGCAAAAACCTCCAGATTTACAGTATGAACAAGTGAACCAGCATCAGTGGTCTCTACCAGGCCAAGATCCTCAGTCTTGAATCTTGTCACACTCAGTCAGTGGTCGAGTGTAGGTCACATTATTTACACAATCAACATGAACCTCCTGAATCAAACACTCTATTGTGAACTATGTCATTGAAAAGAGACTACCAGACAGAGACACAAAAAATATTTTAGCTCTTTGAAGAAATGCAATATCCTTAAGACTCCTGGAAACCTCTGGCCCATGACTGCTTAGAACAGAGAACCTCAGAGCCATGCACTTGCAACACATGGAGGATCGTTATAGATTATGGAAAGAGTGCACCAGCTCACCAGCTACACACAAGGCAGCCATGTCAGACTCCCCCATCTCATCTGTAAAAGAGTCTGCAGTCCTGTCTCATCTGTAAAAGAGTCTGCAGTTCCCACACTTTTCTCATTAGCCACCTCAGAACCCTCAGTATCAGAGAAGTAAGGAAGACAATAAGACCCAGGAGCAGAATTAGGACATCTGGCACATCAAATCGGCTGCACCATTCCAACATGGTGGATTGATTGTTCCTCTCAACCCCGTCCTCTAGACTTCTTCCTGTAACCTTTGATACCCTTACTAATCAAGGACTTTTCAACCTCTGCTTTAAATATAAAAAAAAATGACTTGGCCTCAACAGCAACCTGTGGCAACGAATGTCACACATTCATCATCCTATGGTTAAAGAAATTCCTCCTAAGTAAGTTCTGAAGGGAGTCATGCTTGATCCCGAGGGACTTTCTCAACCATTTATAAAGAAGAACTTACAGCCAAATGAAAAATTAAGGGATTGCTTTTACAATGTTAAGATATAATTAAACAAGAGATGTGCATTTTGTTCATAAGCAAGATGCCTGTTGGAGCTCTTCCACATAATTTCAAAGCTTCTTGCATTGTAATCTAAAATTTTGGCTCAGCTGGATGTCAAGTACTTCCTGAGAGAAGAACAATAACATGTAAGAGTCCAGAATGGTCACAAAGTCATGTAACACAGAAGCAGACCTTTCAGTCCAACATATCCATGATGACCAACAGATATTACCTATACTAATCCCACCTAAGAGTACTTGGTCCATAGTCCACTGTGCCTTGATGATTGAAATGTTTGTCCAACTGTTTCTTAACTATTGTGAGGATGCCTTCTTCCACTACGTTGTGTGTTCCAGTATGCAACCATCTTTTGGGTGTGTAAAAAAAAAAGGAAGAGGATATTCATCAAGATATAAACTCAGTGGCCGCTTTATTACGTACACCTGAACATCTGCTTGTTAATGCAAATATCTAAGCTGCCAATTGAATGGCTCAGCTCAATACATAAAAGCAAACAGACCTGCTCAACAAGTTCATTTGTTGTTCAGATCAAATATCGAAATTGGGAAATAAATGCGATCTAAGTGACTTTGACTGTGGAATGATTGTTGGTGCCAGATCGAGTGGTTTGAGTATCTCAGAAAATGCTGATCTCCCGGGATTTTCCAGAACAACAGTCCCTAGAGTGTACAGAGAATCGTACCATAAACAAAAAACATCCATTGAGCTTCATTTCAGTGGGGAAAAAACAGTGCCTTGTTAATGAGAGATGTAAAGGAGAAAGGCCAGACTGCTTCAAGCTGACAGGAAGGAGACAGTAACTCAAATAACCACCCATTACAACAGTGGTGTACAGAAGGGCATCTCTGAACACATATCCTGTTGAATCTTGTAGTGGATGGGCTACAGCAGTAGAAGACCACAAACATATATTCAGTGGCCACTTTATCAAGTAGATTATTAAGTGGTCACTAAGTGTCTATATAGCAATATGAGAAAAAATATTAGAAAGTTTATCTGTCACTGATTTTGTTAATTTAAACAGTTGCAGCGAAATAATCTAGCCCTGATTCATATTATGGCATTTGTTTGTACCAGCCAGACAGGTTCAGCTCTTGCTCATAGAAATTAGTTTATTTTTGAAGTAATTAAATAGATGGACTGTTTATAACTAAACAAAAAAAATAATGCCAGAATGGAACAAAAGCCTACTCGATAAGCAAAAAATGAATTGCAACGAAACAATTTAATGACTGTCTAACTCACTCCTTATATTTGGTATTTGGTTCAGAGCTTGGAATTGGGTTATTGTACTGTGCAAGGTGCCTTGTGATAAAATTCATTTAGAATGAAATGGGTTTTTTTTTAGGACATTGAATTTAGCCAGCCTGTGATATCATTCCTATCAGTTCTGGTTTTCAAAAAAGCAGACTAAAACTGATCCCAGATGTGAGACACCAAGCACAATCAGTAAAAAATACAATCAAAACCATTTTAAAGCTATTAATAGAATAAATTTCTCATCTACAAGAAAAGATCCTGCTGATGAGATCATATTTGCTTGCTGCATTCTCTTTGACAATGTGAGAGAATGTGAAATGCCACCATAATATAAATAGCAACTTTTATCAGTAGAGTCAGAGTTCTATCCAATCAATTTCATCCCAATGTCTCACTGAATTTCAACACAAGAAGCCGTCCTTCTGATGACCTATATAATATATTATATCTAGTAGGAGTCGTATTTCTGCAGACCATCCATTATAGTAATTTGTTTCGAAGTTATAAGTGATGTTGATTGAGTTTTAATTGTCATCCTGATTTTTTTCCTGTAGACTGAGTTAGATGCGAGTGGCCATGTGATCTGACTCAGCACAGCTGGGTGTCAGACAGCAAGGCTTGCTGAAGACTCAGTGGCAAGTAGACATCAAATGATGAAGTACTGAAAACCCAGCCTGGCATCTTTTGACAGGAGGCAAATTTGGGGTCACTTTCTGTCACATTCGGAGTAATTTTACAAACATGAGAAAGTCTGCAGATGCTGGAAATCCAATGCAACACACACAATATGCTGGAGGAACTCAGTAGGCCAGGCAGTATCTCTAGAAAAGAGTAAACCGTTGACGTTTTGGGCTAAGACCCTTCATCAGGACTGGAAAGGAAGAGAAATCAGAGTAAGAAGATGGGGGGAGGGGAGGAAGAAATATGAAGTGATAGGTGAAACTGGGAGAAATGAAGCAGGGAAAGAAAAGAGCTGAGAAGTCGATTGGTGTAAGATAAAGGGCTGGAGAAGGGGTAATCTGATAGGAGAGGACAAAAGACCATGGAAGAAAAGGAAAGGGGAGGAGCACCAGACAGAGGTGATGGGCAGGTGAGGAGATGAGGTGAGAGAGGGAAACAGGAATGGGGAATGGAATTAGTTTCTTTTAAAATATCTTTGATATCAGAAGTACTTAAAATTCTTAAGTTTGCCATGAAAATAGATTTTAAAAATCAAAATTATTTAAAAGTTAATAAAGCAAAATGAGATAAAAAAGGAAACTACATTCCTTTTTCTCCCAATCTCCTGGGCTGGAATCCCAAGTTGAAATTGGGGGGGGGGGGGGGGGCATTGATCTCATAGTAAGTGTGGTGAGTGCAGGGTGATACGTACAAATTGCCTAACATACTGTATGTAATGCTGAGGTTTTAGCAACAGGGCCTGGACTTACTGAGGTCTTCACGTGCACTCTGGTAACAGAGGAGATGGCAAAAATTCCATGTTCTGTTAATCAGCTAATGTCAGACTTCTTTTAAGTCCACTATGGCTAGAGTTTCCTCACCTGGGAATCTCTATAATTAGTGGGATTCAGTTCCATATGATTTGTTCAAGATTTGAATATTGAACCAAAATTATATCAGGAGTTCATCAAAGTACTAAAAGAAATGCCAGGTGAAAGTTTTAATGTGATCCCTGAACCTTGACAGCTGATCTATGAACTCCCATTCATTTTGTACTAACTATTTTAATAATTTTTAGCTCTTGCTCGCTGTCCATTAGGAATTTAATGCTAGAGCAGGAATGAAAAAGGCTTTCTGTCTCAGTGATGTATTGATCCTTAATCGAGACATTGGTTATGTATTGCTGCTTCAGTTAAATTCAAACTAACGTGAACCTGATTAAAAATTTATAACTATAACCATATAGCCATACAACCATATAACAATTACAGCAGGGAAACAGGCCACCTCAGCCCTTCTAGTCCATGCCGAACTCTTACTCTCATCTGGTCCCACCGACCTGCACTCAGCCCATAATCCTCCATTCCTTTCCTGTCCATATAGCTGTCCAGTTTAACTTCAAATGACAACAACGAACCTGCCTCAACCACTTCTGCTGGAAGCTCGTTCCACATAGCCAACACTCTCTGAGTAAAGAAGTTCCCACTCATGTTACTCCTAAACTTTTGCCCTTTAACTCTCAACTCATGTCCTCTTGTTTGAATCTACCCCACTCTCAATAGAAAAAGCCTATCCATGTCAACTCTTTCTACCCCTCTCATTATTTTAAATACCTCTATGAAGTCCCCCCTCAACCTTCTACATTCCAAAGAATAAAGACCCAACCTGTTCAACTTTTCTCTGTAACTTAGGTGATGAAACCCAGGTAACATTCTAGTAAACCGTGCCTGTACTCTCTCTATTTTTTTTGACATCTTTCTTATAATTTGGTGACCAAAACTGTACACAATACTCCAAATTTGGCCTCACCAATGCCTTGTACAATTTCTACATTACATCCCAACTCCTATACTCAATGCTCTGATTTATAAAGGCCAGCATACCAAAAGCTTTCTTCACCACCCTATCCACATGAGATTCCACCTTCAGGGAACTATGCACTATTATTCCTAGATCCCTCTGTTCTACTGCATTCTTCAATGTTCTACCACTTACCATGTATGTCCTATTTTGATTAGTCCTACCAAAATGTAGCACCACACATTTATCAGCATTAAACTCCATCTGCCGTCTTTCAGCCCACTCTTCTAACTGGCCTAAATCTCCCTGCAAGCTTTGAAAACCTACTTCATTATCCACAACTCCACCTATCTTAGTATCATCTGCATACTTACTCATCCAATTTACCACCCCATCACCTAGATCATTAATGTATATGACAAACAACATTGGACCCCAGTGCAGATCCCTGAGGCACACCACTAGTCACCGGCCTCCAATCTGACAAACAGTTTTCCACACCATTTTCTGGCGTCTCCCATTCAGCCACTGCTGAATCCAAGTAACATAACATAACATAACATCTATAGTCAGATCCAACAAGACATGGAAAGTGAAGTATGGATGGCCTTGTGCTAAAATTATTTAAAAAAAGATGTTTTGGAGCTTTTAGAATAAAGAAGTGGTCATCAAAGTCATCGTTCAGTATAATATGGTAATCTTTCAGAAGTTATGAAAATTTGAAGGTTGATTATGAAGTTTTGAAGGTTGATAGCTCCATAACTGATTGACATTATATGAAACTTCCAGATGCAAGTCCAGTTATAATTCTGTTACTGTACAATGAAGAGTCTTGAAGCAATTTTTAGTTTCCCTATATATATATATATAGTTTTATGTTGGCTTCTTTATTGAAAAACCCACAAATTTGTATAGTAAGTTCAATTTCTTGTATTAGAGATTAATTATTTATTCAGGAACTTATATAATATAATCTTACTTGTTTCAAGATGCACTACAAGGCTTGTAAACAAATATAAAAAGTTTAAAAAAACTAGATATTTAATAGTAAAATACTTATATTCACTTCAGTGCTAAATAATTGAAAATGCACATTGAGGACAATGAAACACAAGAGCAACTATTTTCAGGTCATTTTCAGCAATACTGAAGTCCAACTCATATCCTTCATATCCCCACCATGAAATGGATATCTTCACCAGCCAACTGCACCCAATTACACTCGACCACAATATTCCGAACATTCAGTCCCTTTAATCCTCCAGTCCTCTTGGAGATACAATTCTCAAGTTAGTTTATGAGCTTTTGGGAGCCTCTGATCTTTAATTGAGTGTCAGTAATTGAGTTTGCCTCGGAGCTATCCTCCCTCCTCTGCCAGTAACAATCTCTGGACTCAGTGAGCCCAGACTTACATGCCGTCAAACTTGTATTATCTAGTCCTTGAACTAATGAGAGCATCAGCCCAAAACATAATTTTCTTCCAGCTACTCACAACTGTGATGTAAACCATTACCATAGAAAGTATGGCAAACAAATAAATAAAATTTATAACTACAAGAAATTCTGCAGATGCTGGAAATCCAAAGTAACACACACAAAATGCTGGAGGAGGTCAGCTCGTCTGGTAGCATCTATGGAAATAAATGAAGTGTTGACGTTTCAAGCCAAAACCTTTTGTCAGGATAATTATTTTGCAGCATATTGAACTTAATACTGACCACAGGAGGAATGAGGAGTATGTACTTTAAATTAATGATAATGATGCAGGCACCACTAATATGATTTTATATTTTTTTCAATAAGTGATCTAAATAAATTTAAATATAGTACATTAGGCCAAGTCTTATACTCTTCAGTCCACAAAAATTGGCTGGCTGTTACAGCAATGATTTTTAAGACAGTTTCAAAAGAACCTTTTGAAAATCTGCAGTTCAGTATAGCTGAGAAATGTGGAAGAATGAAATAAAATTCATATTGATGACTTTGATAATAAAGAATGATCCTGGTTTTAAATATTACTAAAGAAGAGAATAGTAACAAGCTTCTTCCTAATCAGACTGGAAATCATGTTGGTTCAAGTTTTTTTTAAATAAGGAGTCTATTGCAGAGAAGGTAGTGGAGGAAGAAATGCAATCTAAAACCACCAGACTGGACTTCTCAGTAACTCGTTTATTACTCTGTCTGATAGAATTTTTTTTAAACTAAGGTATTGGAGAATTTAACCTTTATATTAATTGCCATCCTGGTATGTTGATGTTTTATGTCAAAATGTTCATTTTAATTCATTCATTCATCTTCTCCTCCACACCTATTAAAGCACTTAGCTGCCTCTCAAGTGATTTAAATTAGTTTCTTCACAACTGCAACAGAAGATACAGGAGAAAAGCTCCTTTCCAGTTACAATTATTAATTCTTCAACCATTTGTATCAGAAACAGGAAATGGATAATCACACAATGACATGAACCATCAGTGATGAGACCACCACCATCCATGTTCTTAAATCAATAAAATGTTCAATTTACCATCAAACACACAAAGTGGTATGTGACACTTTACATTGCTCTTTATTGCACTGTGGATGGTTCAAAGAGAGGTTTCATCGAAAAGGCACCCCACTATATAATTCTTGAGTTTACACAAAGTTGAGTAGGCTTTACTAAGTATCACTGAGACTGACGCCCACAGTTCCTATTCCCTGAACCAGAATCTTCTCAATCCCATTTAGCTCACTTACTCAGATAGCTGTCCATCCTCCATTTGCAAGTTCTAAGGAAGGGCAGAATCTACGCCCCATTCTCAGTGAGACTGTACATCCCCCTCCCCCTCTAAATCCAGCAGTCCAGATCTGATGACTCAGATTAACATTGTCTGGGAAAAAAGTGGTGAAAATACAAGGACAGGGGAATCGTGCTGGGAGCTTAGCATCACACCAGAGGCTCATGCTTCGCCAAAGGGAGACAAACCATATGGATATGGATGCCTGAACCTTTCTGCATCTTAAGCAAAAAAAAGTACCTCAGTGCTGATTCTTACATGAGTAATCAATGGTGATCTCTCAGAAGATATGCTCTACAATAGATAACACCAACCACATTCATTGAGTGACCACTTTATTAGTTATCTTCTGTACCTAATGAAATGGTCACTGAGTGCATGTTTATGGTCTTCTGCTGTTGTAGGCCATCCCCTTCAGGGTTTGATGTGTTAAGCTGTTCCCACTGTTGTAATGCAAGGTTATTTGGGTTACTGTCGCTTTCCTTTCAGCTTGATCCAGTCTGACCTTTCTCCTCTGACCTCTCTCATTACCAAGGCATTTTTCCCACAGAACTGTTTCCCACTGGATATTATTTTTGTTTATTTCACCATTCTCAGTAAACTGTAGAGACTGTTGTGTGTGAAAATCCCAGGAGATCAGCAGTTTCTGAGTTATCCAAACCACCTCACCTGGCACTAACAATGATTCCGTGTCAACGTCACTTAGTTTACATTTCTTCCCCATTCTACTGTTTGGTCTGAACAACAACTGAACCTCTCGACCAAGTCTGCATGCTTTTATGCAATGAGTTGCTGCCACATGATTGGCTGCTTATATATTTGCATTGTCTACAGGTGTACCTAATAAAATGACCACTGAATGTATTACATGTTCCATCTGAGCCACCACTTTAATGGATTTATTAGGTATGTAGACTTGGCTGTAAAACTATGTTTAGAAGATGACAGGGATTTAATTTTGGACCACTCCTTTTGTGGATCAGCAAAACCAAATGCAACCTCTCAAGCTGAAATATAGACTCTCTGTTTCTATCTGTAGATGCTGCTTGACCCATTGAGTTCCTCCAAAAGATTGTCTTTGACTCCAGGTTTCAGCATGTGCTGTCTCTATAGTATAAGAAAATAGTTGATTCAATTAGTAAAAATGTTTTAAATCTGAAAAGTTAATAAGACAATTGTACAAGATCTATCTTCATTCCTTTCCTCCTGTTAGTTTTATCCACTCACATCATACTTAAGTTTCTCTTTTCCCAGTCCAATCTCCTGCACACCCCATCTGGCTCCAAGTTGCATCCACCTCTCCCCTAATGGTTCGCATTCTCATCTCCTTTACTTGTCCAAATTTCTGTTTGATACCGTTTTATGTCCCTGCTTATTTCCCTCTGGCATCTGTCTCCTCTCCCCAAACCTTGCTCCATCTGTTTTGTTTTCCTTTTTCTTTCTCCCTTTGTCTATCTCCAACTATCATTCAGCTGCCACAACCTTCCAACTGCATCCCAAGCTTACTTCCCCTACTTGGCACTATCTTACTCCCCTCCTCAATCCACCAATCACCTCAGAATCTTGCCACTTCCCTTCTCCTCTCTCTCTACTTGGCCTTTCCACTCTCAGTCCTGATGCATGATTTCAATCCAAAACATTACCAATGCTTTTCCTTCTACAAATGCTGCTTGACCCATCGAGGTCGCCGGCACATCATTTACTCCAGATTCCAGCATCTGCAGAATCCTGTGTCTTCAGGTATTTGAGTTACATGTATTATTGGCAATGATAACGGAACAAGATTTGTTGTCCACCAGGTTTCAGCTGCTCATAAATTTTTGTGTATTTTTGGCATAAGAAAACATGCCGCCTTCTGCCTGGATTTGTGACAGAAGTGAACAGGGAAAGAAACAACTTTTTCTCCACAACTCCTTATAGTTACTCAAACAGTAAGCATAGCCGTGCTTTCTCATAAACCAATCACTCCACAAATCTCAGCCCTCGACCATTGACCACTTAACTATAATGCCCAAATGATAGCCATCAAAATATAAACATTTCAATTGAAATTAATATTTTAAAGCATGATACACCCAGTGGCCACTCCATTATCTATATGATTACACCTGCTCATTAGTGCAAATATCTAATCAGCCAATCACATGCAACTCGATTGATGAAACCATGCAGATATGGTAAAGAGGTTTACTTGTTCAGATCAAACATCAGAATGGGGAAGAAATGTGATCTAAGTGACCTTGACCATTGTTAGTATCAGGTGGATTGGTTTGAGTATCTCAGAAACTGCTGATCTCTTGGAAAGAAAGGAGGCAAAAACCAGAGTAAGGAGGTGGAGAGAGAGGAAGGAGTTCAGGCTGGCAGGTGATAGTTGAAATCAGGTGAAGGGGAAGGTTGGTAGGTGTTTGGGGATAGTATGAGGTAAGAAGCCAGGAGGTAATAGATGGAAGAGGTAAAGGGATGAAGAAGAAGGAATCAGATAGGAGAGGACAATGGACCATAGAAGAAATGGGAGGAAGAGGGGCACCAGAAGGAGGAGATGAGGAGGAAAGAAGGGTTAAGAGGGGGGCCAGAGTGCGGAATTAAAAAGAGAGAAGAGGGAGAAATTACTGGACATTAGAGAACATTCATCCTGTTTCAATGCTGTCTTTCACCATAATTCTATGGCAGTTCCACCATGAAAATATAAGATGATATATTAAAACTCGGTGAATTGATAGAGATTGTTAAAAAGATAGTGATGAGAATGTGGTGTATTGAAAGAAGTTCGAGCCTCTGTATGTGTTGTTTGATATTGATTACTCATAGGGTCATACAGTAATACAGCATGGAAACAAGCCCTACTGTCCAACTCATCTATGTCTACTGTGGCACTGGCCAAGCTGCTTCTACTTGACTGCATTTGACCTATATCCCTCTAAACTCTTCCCATCTCTGTACTTACCCAAATCTATTTTGAATGTTGTTATTGTAAATGCCTCAACCTTCTTCTTTGACAGCTTTTTCTACGTACTTGCCACCTTCCACATGAAGAAGTTGCCTCTCAGGCCCCTTTTTAAATCTTTCACCTAAAACCTATGCTTTCTAGCTTTAGTTCCCCTTTTCTGAGTAAAAGACCATGCGTGTTCATCTTATCTATACCCCACATAATATCTGTAAGATATCACCTCTATAAGATGGCCCTCAATCTCTTAGAATTCAAGGAATGAAGCACTATCCTTACCAGAATCTCCCTATAAACCAGGCCCTTGAGTCCCTGGGTCCTGGCAGCATCCTCTTAAATTTTTCCTGCACTCTTTCCAGTTTAAAGATGTCTTTCCAATAACAAGGCAATCAAAATTGTATGCAGTACTCCAAGTGTACTCTCACTGCTTCTTGTAATGTCCAAAATCCTGAAATCAGTACCCTGACAGACTATGGCCAGTGTACTAAATGCCTTCTTCAACACCCTTTCTATCTGTGATTCCACTTTCAGCCAACTATGAAAGTACACGACTAGGTCTCTCTGTTGCACAACTCGCCCCAGGACCTGACCATTCACTGAAAAAAGTTCTACCCTGGTTTCATTTCCCATCAAATGAAAAGTCATAACCTCATCATATGAGTTTATTGAACTTGCAGCAAGGCTATTCTGATTAAAGTAATTGACCTGAAACATTAACACTGCTCTTATTCCACAGATGCTACCTGACCTGCTGTGTATGTCCAACGTGGTCTGTTTTTAACATTGCCAGATAACTCAAAGCTGGCTTAAATTACCAAAATTGCACAGTGATGTTGATATTCATCAAAGCACTGTGATGTATTGCTGAAGGCGGATGTTAATATGGGGCAGAATAAAATAACAGGATAAATGGTGATAAGTAAAGTCTAATAAAAAAAAAACAATGCAGCAAGAAAGAAAGGAGTTTTACTCAGGCAGATATTTAAAATCAAAGAAAATGTGATGGATTCAAAATACCTAGTCATAAAACAAAAGTACACAGCTCTATTTAAATCCTACCATGCCAGTCAGTCAAAGGCTTTTCTATTATCTAAAATTTCATTTCTCAACATATATAGTACAGGCTAACATTTGCCTAGAACACAGAATAAAATCACTGGACATGGCCAAAATTTAATAGATATAGCGTGGCTTTATCTTACTCTTTTGACTAGATTACACCAATGTTGGTCCAAGATGTTAACATAAATAAAGTGTATTTCTAATCAGTCCAAAAGAATTCTACTCACTATTAACAAGGTGTTTGTAATTTTCTGCATGTTCTTTCAATGTTACTTCTCCCCTTACTGTCACTCCTCTGCCAGTCACCTGACACCTGACTATGCTCTTAAACATGTTTATAAGTAATATTATTGGCAAAATATATTGACCATACTTTCAGCCATCTTAGTGCCTCCTAATTCAAAGTTGGTCCCATTCCAAACTCCAAAGCACTGTGTAAGTTTTCTGTATTACTGATATATAGTATATTCACAATTTGTTCTAAAATTCTAAACAGACTAAATTATGCAGTTTCTTTCTAGGTGATGCTCATCAAGTTAAATGTCAAACTTAAGTAATATTTATAAATTAGCCATGGAATTACAGTACCTTATTTGTTTATGTATATAAACCTGTAGGAGAAAACAGTATTTTGAAGGTCTTTGTGATGTCTACAAATTAATTTTTCTGTACTTCAGTGAGAGAAGCAATCCATCTCCCAGTCGATTACTGAATTTTTGCTTGACAAAGATATTCATCAACGTAGGAATAATCAATTATTCTCTGTGCAAATTGTAAAAAAAAAGAATCTCTGACATTATAAAATAGCCTTCAGTTAACTTGTTCTTCTATAGATATCCAAACTAAAACATAATGAACAGTTAAGGTTCAAAGTAAATTTATTATCAAAGTACATATATGTCACCCTATACAACACTGGGATTCATTTTCTTGCAGGCATACTCAATAAATTCAATAATCACAATTGAATCAATGAAAGTCCACATGAACAGTGCAACAATCAGTATGCAAAGACAACAAACTGTGCAAAAAGAGAGAATAATAATAATAAATAAGCAATAAATATCGAGAACATGAGATGAAGAGTCTTTGAAAGTGGGTCCATAGGTTGTGGGAGCAGTTCATTGATGAGGCAAGTGAAGTTATCCCTGCTGGTTCAAGAGCATGATGATTAGGGGGTAATAACTGTTCCTGAACCCTAGAGCTGTGAGTTCGGAGACACTTATACCTTCTTCCTGATGGCAGCAGCAAGAAGAGAGCATGACGTGGGTGTTTGGGGTACCTAATGATGGATGCTGCTTTCCTGTGACAATGCTCCATGTAGGTGTGCTCAGTGGAAGGGAGTGCTTTACCTATGACGGACTGGGCCACATCTTCCAGGACATTGGTGTTTCCATACCGCACTGTGATGCAGTGTGTCTCCCCCACACACTAGAGAAGTTTGTCAAAGTTTTAGATGTAATGCCAAATTGTCACAAACCTCTAAGGAATAAGAGGAACTGCCATGCTTTTTTCATAATGGCATTTACTGTATGTGCTGTGCCCAGGACTGATCCTCTGAAATGATAACAATGAGGACTTTAACGTAATATAATATAATTCTAAGTAAATGTATATAAAAAGCTGACAGTAAGTCACATCTGGGAATTTTTTTCAATCTTTTAGTAGCTTAAACACATGCTTTAGGCAAGAATTTAAAATTCTAAGCCTACATTTCAGTTTCCTTGCTGTCATTATTCTATCTTCTGTTTGTCCAGAGGAATAAAGATGACCAGGTGAGTAAATTAGTCCAATTGAACCTGTTCTTGTCTTTCAATTAGATTGTGAATCTTAGTTATATTTTAACCTCATCCTCCTTTTATACTATTTGTCTTTCAAATTGATGATTGTACTGACGTAGCATTCCATTCCTGGACATTGGAGTGAGTATCGCACCGTGGGGAATTGCTGGCTAGAATTTGCTGAACGATATGTGGCATCTCATTTATCACTGGGTAAAGTGATTTCAAGCTTTCAAGCACCACAGTGACTAGGCAGTAGGAAAAGTCCAGTGAATACAAAGCCATGTATGAGCAGTAGCAGGAAGGAATCAGAATAATTGCTTTGAATGTGCTATTGGTCTGCATGTAGTATTGCAGGATAAAATAGTAAGAGCTGGAAATACTCAACAAACATTTGCAGAGAAAAAACAATGTTAACTTTCATCAATATCCTTTCTTCAGAACTCCTGATGTGATTGAACAATGATAATAAAGGTGAATCAATACCCTACCTACTAGGTATTTGTTTTTCAGTTGAACTCTAATAATTGTTTTGGGTTTCTGAGTGCAATATTGAGACATATTAGCAACCCATGTTCATGTATCTTCAATTTTTTTGATCCTTCACAGCAGTTCCATAATTTAAATAATATGCAGATCTATAATAAGTTTCATTTTGAATGACTTCCCATTTTTACATACATACACATTCCACTAGACCATAAATTTATTGAAATCCACCCCCTCACTAACTCAATCAATATCTCTTCTTAAATTGATACACCTGCCTATACCACCTTATCAATTCATCAACCTTTGTTTCATTAACAAATATAAAAAGATTGTTATAGTATTATCCAGTTGTTAATAAATTTATAATCAAGTTGTAACAGGTTATTGAAGTGATAATAAGACAAAGTATGGATATAGTGTCATAGAGCTGAACAGCACAGAAACCGACTATTTTGCCCATTACGAAGTCATTTTCATGCATCAGGACCATGTCCTTCTGTGCCTTATCTCTTTGAGTTTCTAGTTAAATTTCTCTTAAATTAATAACTGCAACTGATTCCACCAATGTTTGTCATCCTTATCAATGATTTCAATTGTTTATCCTCTGGAGCAATGTTGAAACTTTATAAAGTGCTGGTGAGGCCTCACTTGGAGTATTGTGAGCAGTTTTGTGCCCTTACCTAGAAGGGATATGCTGAAACTGGAGAGGGTTCAAAGGAGTTTCATGAAGATAATTCCACGGTTGATGCCAAACGTTTTATGCCTCTGGGCCTGTTTTCATCAGAATTCAAAAGAATGAGGGGTGATCTCTTTGAAACCTAACAAAATGGTAGAAAGCCTTGATAGAGTGGATGTGGAGAGGATGTTTCCTTGGGTGGGACAGTGTAAAACCAAAGGACACAGCCTCAGAATAGCAGGGCGTCCTGTTAGAACAGAGATAAGGAGGAATTTCTTTAGCCAGAGAGTGGTGAATCTGTGGAATCATTTGCCACAGGTAGCTGTGGAGGCCATGTTTTTATGTATAGTTAAGGCAGAGGTTGATAGATTCTTAATGGGTCAGGGAATGAAGGGATATTGGGAGAAGGCAGGAGATTGGGGTCAAGAGGAATACTGGATCAGCCATGACGAAATGGCGGAGCAGACTGCATGAGCCAAACGCCCTAATTCTGCTGTTATACCTTATGATACAAAGCTATGTGTAGTACATGCCATGAAAAATCTGCAGAGGGGCTTCGCATACAAGTAAATGCCATGGATTAGGCTGCATCGCTTCCTGGTTCGGGAATTGCGCTGTCTCGGATCGCAAGACCCTGCAGCGGTCAGCTGAGAAGACCATTGGGGTCTCTCTTCCTGCCATTACAGACATTTACACTACAAGCTACACCCATAAAGCCAACAGCATTGTAAAGGACATCATTCACTCCTCATACAAACTCTTCTCCCTCCTGCCATCTGGCAAAAAGTACCGAAGCATTTGGGCTATCACGACCAGACTGTGCAACAGTTTCTTCCCCCAACCCATCAGACACCTTAATACCCAGAGAGTAGACTAACATCTACATCATTTATTATTATCTTGTAATTTGTCCTCCACTGTGCCTATTGTCTTGATTATTATTTATTGAACTGCCCTGCGCTGTTTTGTGCACTTTATGTAGTCCCGTGTAGGTCTGTAATCGAGTGTAGTTTTTGTGTTGTCTTACGTAGTCTCGTGTAGCCTTGTGTTGTCTCACTTAGTCTAGTGTAGTTTTGTGTTGTTTCATGTAGCACCATGGTCCTGGAGGAACGTTGTTTCATTTTTACTGTGTACTGTACCAGCGATTTATGTTCAAAATGACAATAATAAGCAACTTGACTTGACTTGATAATATAATATGGAGAAAATATTAGCATATCCAGCTGAGTAGAACATATAGAAAGGTGGAATATTTGCTAAATGGAGAGAGTTTGAATGGTATAGATTCAGAGAGACCATGACACTATTGTTCAGGAATCATTGTATGCTAAGAAACAGGCAATATGAGCAAGCTGATACTTGAGTATCTCCAGTTGAGTATCTTGAGCAGCACAAAAAGGGACCTCATTCCACACCACGCCCTTACTAACCATTTTGCTTAGCTACATTAATTCCATATTCAAGAGCCTGTCTAAATTCTCTTCACCGTAATGACTGTATCCAAATCTGTTACATTTTGTAACTTCAAGATATTAAATTAATTCAAAGAACTTAGAGTCCAAAAATACAGGTGCATACTTCTAGTCTAATTTATGTGAGCATCCCACCCCACCCCCCATATCATGCACATTTTTAAATAAAGCACACAAGTAGTTATTTAAACAAACAAGAATGTTTGATGAAATTAAATATATGTGAGCATTTGGTCCATATTGACAAACAAGGAAGCTCATTGAACTCAACAACTGTTTTATTATGATAGACACAAAACGGACCGGGCACCATGACCCAAAGGGTGAACCCAACCAGTCTCATGCAGACCGGTGTGGTGACCATCACATACCCCCGTTACAGTTAGAGTGACCCACACATACGCAAGTAAATAACTGTACAACCCAAGCTAAAATGTAACAATAAATGAGTTGGAACTTCCCACCATAATCCCACAAAAGCATTTTAACACAAGAACAATAAACAGTGCTGGTTATTAGAAATGCAGGGGTGGGCTGTCTACCATCTTTTCAACATTTTAAGCAAGACTAGTGTATTATTTTTGTTCTGTACAATTTTAGAGTGCAAGAAAATGAAAGAAGCACTATGCAAAAGTTTGGGCACCCCAAGAGATTTAAGCTCTCAGATAACTTTTACCAAGGTTTCAGACCTTAATTAGCTTGTTAGGGCTATAGCTTGTTCACAGTCCTTGTTAGGAAAGGCCAGATGATGCAAATTTCAAAGCTTTATAAATACCCTGACTCCTCAAACCTTGTCCCAACAATCAACGTCCATGGGCTCCTCTAGGCAGCTGCCTAGCACTCTGAAAATTAAAATAAATGATGCCACAAAGCAAGAGGGTGCTGTAAGTAGTGCTACTAGGACTTGATGTTTCAATCCCTATGGTAAGTTGGCACTCTTGATGTTGGCAGTGGGCTTGGAGTGGTGACAAGGAGGGAGGGTAGGTACATCATCGGGACCATCAGGTGGGCACCTTCCTTCTTTGACGTTTCATTGATAAGCCCACAACATCTCCAGAGGGCTCTACGGTGCTACCTGGCGACTCAGATACACCCCCCTCAGTTCCATACCCTACTGCCTTCATCTTGCAGCCCAGTTGTTGTCTTTCCTTTTAATCCAAATCCAGTTGCTGCTTTCTTCTGCTGCATTTGACAAGGACTAAGAAGATAGCAGTGTTTTCAGGTAGCTGTTTCTTCAGTTCATAATGTAATTAAGAAATGGCGATTAACAGGGACAGTGGAGGTCATGTTGAGGTCTGGAAGACCAAGAAAACTTTCCAAGAGGACTGCTCATAGGATTGCTAGAAAGACAAATCAAAACCCCCATTTGACTGCAAAAGACCTTCAGGAAGATTTAGCAGACTCTGGAGTGGTGGTGCACTGTTCTACTGTGCAGAGACACCTGCACAAATATGACCTTCATGGAAGAGTCATCAGAAGAAAACCTTTCCTGCATCCTCACCACAAAATTCAACGTCGTAAGTTTGCAAAGGAATATCTAAACAAGCCTGATGCATTTTGGAAACAAGTCCTGTGGACTGATGAAGTTAAAATAGAACTTTTTGGCCACAATGAACAAAGGTATGTTTGGAGAAAAAAGAGTGCAGAATTTCATGAAAAGAACACCTCTCCAACTGTTAAGCATGGGGGTGGATCGATCATGCTCTGGGCTTATGTTGCAGCCAGTGGCACAGGGAACATTTCACTGGTAGAAGGAAGAATGAATTCAATTAAATACCAGCAAATTCTGGAAGCAAACATCACACCATCTGTAAAAAAAATCTGAAGGTGAAAAGTGGATGGCTTCTACAACAGGATAATGATCCTAAACACACCTCAAAATCCACAATGGACTACCTCAAGAGGCACAAGCTGAAGGTTTTGCCATGGCCCGCACAGTCCCCTGACCTAAACATCATCAAAAATCTGTGGATAGACCTCAAAAGAGCAGTGCATGCAAGACAGCCCAAGAGTCTCACAGAACTAGAAGCCTTTTGCAAGGAAGAATGGATGAAAATCCCCCAAACAAGAATTGAGATACTCTTAGCTGGCTACAGAAAGCGCTTACAAGCTGTGATACTTACCAAAGGGGGTATTACTAAGTACTGACCATGCAGGGTGCCCAAACTTTTGCTTCGGGCTCTTTTCCTTTTTTGTTATTTTGAAACTGTAAAAGATGGAAATAAAAAAAGTAATCTTGCTTAAATATATATTAAGTATATATTTATATATAGACAATTACTCAAGTATTATTGAAATATTCATTACACAACACTACTCCATGCTAAGCTATAAACTCCAACTCAATAGAGAATGCATCTCAACTATATACACAGTACATTATATAATACAGCTACGATAAACAGACATCCACGGCAGAATAAATATTAAATTGTCTCATTCAAGCCTAAAGATTTGGTTACTGTGGAGGATCTTCCTCTTGTGTGATAGCATCTTTCCTGATAAGGGGAATCACTTTGCTTGATAGGTGAGACTCGTGGCTATGAAACGATCTCAGGTTCTGGGACCTTCTCTGTGGTGGTTGTAGGTGTTGACTCTGAGATTGCAGGAAATGACTCTGACAACACTAAACACCCTTCTTCTTTTCTCTCTCTGGATCTACTATGATACCTTTCTTTTTCTTTTTCACATTCCTTCTCTCTTTTATACCATTCTCTTTCTCATTCACATTCTTTCTCTCCATCTCTTCCCTCCTTTTTCTTCCTCTATTTTGTGCAACTTATCTTGGGAAGGTGCATTTAGTTGGCTGGAGTGTTCTCTTATTAATCCTTCTATTGTTTCCTCTATGATCTGATTTCTCGTCTTGGTTTCCTCATTCACAAGATCATTTGACAAAACCTCTGTTTTCATATCTCCAACGACTACTTTCTCTTTGGCCTTCTATTCATCCAGCAGGTCTTTGGTCTTTACATCTACTTTTACAAGTAGTTTTTTGTCATCCACTTGAAGTTCATGCAATAATCTTGATGCTCGCAGAGTAGGTTCTGGCTCTTTATACTCACAGGAGCTGAGTGCTTGTCAGTTTCCTGAATCTCCTTGAACTCTCTTCCAGCTTAAAACCAAGTCGCACCACAAATAACTGCCTGATTAATATATCAGAAACTTTCTCAGATATCTTGCCTACAAAATCTGTTGTAGTTGAGCCACTACTTTCATCACTTTCACACTTCCTGAGCAGCATGGTCCTTCCTTGGTCCAAAATCCTTTTCAACCAGAGGTATGGGGACAGTTGTGGCATGATCCAGTAACTTAATTCACTTTCAGTTGGCTTCATTGCAGGGAATGAGGCATGCAAGTTGTGGATGGATCTCCAATCAAGCTGTAGTTGTCTCAACCTCTCACAACCACACACTGCCTGGTCTTCCTGTTTTTACCACATACAAACCCAATGTGGCTTGTTCATTGTTGCATTTCAGTGTAATGAATGTCATTCCCACAGGAGTTATCTTTTCTCCAGTTTAAGCTCTCGGTTGGATATCTGCAGGCTTCAGTTTGGTATGTTTGAAATATCATTCAAACTCATTTTGTGGAACGTCTTAAGCAACTGAAGCTGTGTCCAATTCCATTCAAATTAATTTGCCGTTCACTTCTGGTGTAAGCCATATTGCAGATCTCCTGTTAGTTTTGAAATTGTAAATCTCAACGATGCCCATTCCAATATCGCATTCATCATTGCCAGATTTTTCATGGACCGGCTGCAGATTAGTGCTCTTTGAAACTGCAATATGAACTTTTATCTTTTTCTCTTCTCTGTGCAATTTATTTCTCTCTGCCCAACATGCTTACTATATATAACATATTTTGTCGCATTTTCTGCAAGTTTCACCTTTAAATCTGCTTAGATGCTGTAATTTTGTTCAAGCTCACGTTTATTCCCGACTGTAACTGGATTACACCTCTACGGTTTCCACTGAAACAGCAATTTCTGCTGCTTATTTGAATTTAAGATGTACTTCAGTTAGAAGCTGTTTTGAATGCTTTCTTTTAAGACTCCACAAACTAAACATTCTCTCAGTGCATCATTAAACAAATTACCAAACCAATTATCCATGGTGTAATCAAACTCATCAATCTTTCCAGTGTAACTAGCCATTTGATTTTTTTTAATGATTAGTAGCACCTGGTACTCATAATTTAAGACCCTGAATTCTTTGATTTATTGCCTTAAATAAATTCAATGGTATCTTTCCTTCCAAAGAACATGTGTTGACTGCTTTTGTGTTCAACTGGACTGTCTGGTTGAAAGGCTGGGGTGTCTTTTTTACTCGCCAATGCTCCCGCTGCATTTTATTTTATTTCAAACATCTCGCTCCGCTTTAACAAGTCGATAGCCATCTCGGGTTCATTTTAAAGTACTTCAAAACCAATGTTATGTATCGTAATATCAAAATATTGAATTAATTCAAAGAAACTCCAAAAATATATGTGTATCCTTCTAGTTTACTGTAAGTCAGACACCCCCGTATACAATATTACTCAAGTATTATTGAATTGGTAATTACACAACAGAATCTAGAGTTTGTATAGGAATTATGTGATTGTGCTGGAAAGAGCTTGTAGGAGATTAACCAGAATGTTGCCTGAATTGGAGGGCTTTTGTTAAGGAAATTGAATGGATAGGGCGGGCTTGTCTTTTCCTGAGGGCTGAGGAGAGATAAGGGGTGATCTGTTAGAAATAAACCAGATTCAGAGAGGTGTAGGTAAAATCTTTCTTCTGGGGTAGGGGTATCTAAAACAAAATAGCATTGCCTTTGAGTGAGATGGAGTTTTACAAGAAACCTGAAAGAAGTGGTAGAACCAGATACAATTATTACACTTAAGAAGCATCTAGGTAAGTGTGCGAATAAACAGGACTTAGAAGGATGCAGACCTAATTCAGATAAGTGGGATTTGTATGGATGGGCAAATAGGTTGGTGTTAACGTGATGGGCCAGAGGGTCTTTTTCTGTGTGGTGCAAATCTGTGACTCCGCCACATTATGAAAGTGGCTCTGAAGGAAAGATTAAACATGGTCTTATTGAATGGTGGAGCAGGCACAAGGGGACAAATACCTATCCCTGCTCCTACTGCATGGAATACATTTTTGATGAAACTCTGCTAGTCATTTCCTTACAATTCAATGACGTGTCTCTTCACTATATCAATGTATTGTCAAATTCCAAAATTTCTAATTTCAGTTAACATCTGTTTATTTTGCAAAAAGTTCTATGTATTAGATGTGATATTTACAAACCCATGTTAGCTCTCTTTAATCAACTCAAGTTCCTCTAAGTGCTCTCACTTATAATGCATTTAATTATATTTTCATTAAGTTCTACCTAATATTCTCCACTCATCTTTCCCTGTTGATGTTTCTCTACATTATCTCAGGGACAAATCACATAATGTCTTTACCTGCTGAGTTTTTATCACTGTCTGTATTACTTATGCAACCCTGGGAAGCAGGCATTAATTAGTTATAAGATGCAAATAGTCTCAAACAGGTCTGATTTACTGTCAAATTCAACAAGAGTGAACCTGAAATTATCACACCATTTATGAAAGACATTTAAGTTTATGGTTGTATTTGCAGTTGGATTTAAGAAATCTATATTATTGCTTCAGTGCCTCAGAACTTCCATTTGAAAAGACAGAAATGAGTATGTCCCGTTTTCTCCTAGTTTTTGCTGTTGTATAATTGATTAGTCAAAAAGAGAGAAAGAAACCAGGCATCCATTCTGTTGAATTCAGTTTCCACTTTGTTCCAGCCTCTTTAACCAGAGAATGCAATCTATTCTTATTGCCGCTAACAAATTTCTTCTTAACTCTGCAAAGTCACTAAATCACCCCTCCTATTTTAATGACAGCAGCTCCAAGTTTAAGAGATTTTGGACAACAAAAACAGTAAACCAAAGGCTGGGCCTTTGATCACTCAGTAACAAACCTCTCAGCATTAAGGTTTCACAACGGATTGTATTTTTAAAATGATAGTCCTTAGTCCCACATATTGATAATAATTGTGCTGCAAGATTCCTTGGTCAGTGTCAATTTTGAATGTAATGGCCTGACTTTCTCAGGATGTTACATTAATTCCAAATAACCCATGTCAGCTATTATATTTCCTGATAATTGGCTGCAAATTAAATCTGAATAGAAGTCCACTGAGAGTGCTGATTTTATAAATCTGTCACTATACATTGAAACACATATCAATGCTATTGTCAGATGTCATTAGCATCGGAATTACTTTCCCCCTGATATTGCTGCCAGTAGCCACAATGAGTTTAGTGGTACTCAGCTTTATTTAGGTACACCTTGCAGCAGGAACAAATTTCCCTGCATGAGACATCCCAATATGCATCAGCTTAAGGTTATCTTTACAAATGCAAAGTGAATTTCATGCACTTGTATATTAACTGCCAATTAAACTCACCGCAGAATGGTAAGACTGTTACAGAGCAGCATCTGCGTTGCTACATCCTTACATGCCTCATGTCCATTGTCTCACAACTCTTACTGGACTTTGTGATGAACTGACACAGTGGCCTGCCCAGCAGCAGTGATGCCTGGCTTCGTGTCTTTCGTAAAACTTCAGTTCTGAAGCTATATGCTTACTTTTATTGTTTGCACGGTTTGTGTTTTTTTTTCTCTCTCTGCTCATTGGGTTTTTCATTGTCTTTTTTAATGGGTTCTTTTGCGGTTTCTTTGTTTTGTTGCTACCTATAAGGAGATGAACCTCAAAGTTTTATATAGGGTACATACTTCGATAATCATGTTCTTTGAACTTTTAATATTCTGCAACCTTTTCAGCTAAAATGGAAATGTACAAAGTCACATTCCAAGAAAGAAAAGATGGCTATTTTTTAAATTGTATCTTTCTGGTTCTCTATTCGTCCAATGTTTTCTGTCTCTTTAAGTCACCTAGTATGATAAACTTTGTTCTCTTTACCTTACTTCCTACTCTCTCACTTCATGTTTATTCACAGAATGCAAATATTGCTGGCAAGGCGAGCACTTATTTCAGCCTACCTACTTAAGCATGGAAAGAGACCATCAGCTGAAGTGATCCAGCAGTCTCATTCCCCCCTCTCCTTATTTCTCTGCAAGCTCCATGCTAATAGCTCTGAGACCAAGTGCCTGCAATGCTGTGGCAATCGATGTAGCAATCTGCTTCTTGAGTACTCAACATTGTGAGTTCCACATTTTGCTCCATTGATGATGAGTCAACAGACCAGTTCGGATACTCCATTGCTTCCTGAAATAGACAATATAAATGGTTCTTCATTGTCATTAGTTCTTCATTTATTTAACATACTGTTTAATGGCATTTTACCACACAATTCTCAGTGATCCAAGAAGGTGACACACTAACATATCCTGAAGAGTGATTAGGAATAAATATTTGATCTTTTAGCATTACCATTTCCCAACACTGGCTCTTGTCATTGTTAATGTCTTTATTTAATCCACACCTTTCTCGAGCAGGCTTCCCTGCACAGTTACCCTCAAGAAAGCGCTCTTCTAACTTTGGCAAGGTGAAAGACATTTACAAAAACATTAATTATTTTAAAAATTTTAAAGTATTTAAAACTTGATTTTTAAAATATAATGCACGAATGTAAGAAATATTGGGCATATTTTCAGTTGCCTAAGATCATTAGCTATTGTTTCCAGCACAGTCACAGACATTGTTTTTCCTTGAGTCCCAGAAGTTCAATCCTCAAAGACGTTGCTCAGCAGAGCAGATCACCATACTCACAGGGTGGTTACCCCAATCACTGATGGGTTTTTTCCCCCCATGTTCAGGCTCTGCCAGCGATTCAATATATTTAGACCAAATTAAAGAATAAAAATATTGTCAATGTTTTTCTATCTTTTAAAATATTTTAAAAGACAAACACATGATTAAAATATGGAATCTTCCAAATTATTCAAAGAAAAAACTTTCCTTTCTTCTCCAAGAAGAACCTGCCATAAATACACAGGCTCAACGTCTAGTTTAACTTTAGTAATACCAACTCTGAAACCCAGAATCAACTATTCCAAGATTAGCTTCTTTGTAACCTTGACAGATGATACAAGGCAATGAGAAGATATTACTTATGCTTCCTCCACCAAAATCCTCCAAATTCACTGGGAGGATCTCGAAACCAATGTCAGAGTCCTCCCCTTGGACAATATCTCCAGCATCGAAGACCAAATTACAAGTAACCCATCTTGGCAGGCCATGTTATCTGCATGCAGAATCACAGACCCTCTCAATAGTCACTTTCTTCTGAGCACTGTCACATTGTCACCAGTTGGACAAAGGAGAAGATCATGGAAATGCCTATTTGAAGGAAATGCAGGATCTGCCCTTATTTGGAATGCCTGATTTTTCAACAGCCAGGATGGTATCTGATTTTGTGCATTAGAAACTCACAGTAGCCCTGTGTATGTGGTGGGAAGAGCACATAATCTCATAATCTACTGACCCATCCATTCTATCTGGCACTTCTTATCCTGTCTGTAGTAGACTGAGGCTCCCACTTTGGCCTCATTTGTTACCTTATTACATATTCAAATGAAATGGGAGCAAGTAATTTTCAATTCCAAAGGACTGCCAAGAAAAGAAGAGGAATTGGTTGGACTGTGTTTGCTCCGGATTGGTATTGGAACACATCTGGCTTTAAAGGATAAATTTTCAGTATAGCATCTGGGATATTGTTTACAAATGTGGCTTTAGATTCATCCATCAAACTTATCCAATTCTTAACATCACATAGAGTGAAATGATTCAGGTGAAGACTGGCTTCTGTGCGGAGTGGGAACATAGGATGCCAAAAGAATCATCCACTTGACAATCCTAGCTGCTGATCATTGCAAGCACTTGATAATTATCTTTTTGTTGTCAAGTGCTGCTATCTTTAAGGTATAAATATTCATAGATCTACCTCAGCCAATCGGTTTCATTATTATATGCTCAATTAACAAATATAGCTGGTTGTGATCCTATAAATCAATAATGGATCACTGCTCTCTCTGCAGCATGAAGCTTCCATAGTTTAGATCACAAGACAAAGGAGCAGAAGTAGGCCATTCGGCCCATCGAATCTGCTCCACAGCTCCCTCATGAGCTAAACTAGTCACCCATCTAGTTCCAATTTCCGGCTTTTTCCCCATATCCCTTGATACCCTGACTAATTAGATATCTGTCAATCTCCTCCTTAAACACCCTCAATGATCGGGCCTCCACAGCTGTATGTGGCAATGAATTCCACAAATCCACAACCCTCTGGCTAAAAAAATTTCTCCTCATCTGTTTTAACTGGGTATCCTCTAATTCTAAGACTATGGCCTCTTGTCCTGGACTCACCCACCAAAGGAAACAACCTTTCCACATCTACTCTGTCCAACCCTTTCAACATTTGAAATGTTTCTATGAGATCCTCTCTCATTCTTCTATACTCTAATGAATACAGTCCAAGAGCCGACAAACGCTCCTCATATGTTAGCCTCTGCATTCCAGGAAATCCTCATAAATCTTCTCTGAACTCTCTCCAACATCAGTACATCCTTTCTAAGATAGGGGGCCCAAAACTGCACACAGTATTCCAAATGAGGTCTCACTAATGCCCCATAGAGCCTCATCAACACCTCCTTACTCTTATACACTATTCCTCTTGAAATGAATGCCAACATAGCATTCACTTTCCTTACCGCCGATCCAACTTGGTGGTAAACCTTGTTACGTACCCCGTAACTGGGTTGCCAAACCAGCAGAAATGGACCACTTAGTTGGAGTCTGGATTACTGGAACCAAGAAAGTTTTATTAAAGAAATAAGCAACACAGTACTCTAATCAAAAGGATATAAATGCAACAGTTTAGCAATTATAAAACACACATGTACACAGAACTAGGATAATAGGATCAATCAAGCTCTATCGCAGTCTAGGGGTAAATGATCAGTTTCAAGTGACGCAAAGTTCAGTTCAATTTAGTTCAGTTCAGTTCGCAGTAATCGCTGTTGTGCCGTTGGGGCGGGGAGAAGAGAGACAGCGAAAGCGAATGAATATTCAAAATGGATTCCAAACAGACCTTCGATATTCCTCGCAGTCAGCTTTCAGGCGAGCCCTTTGTAATGTCTTCTGAGGTCACCGACTGTGACCCCTCCATTCCAGATACGATCGTTCTTCTGCGGTGAACCCGGCACCCAGGCAAGGGCGGACAAACACACCAGGTTCCCACCGATCCGTACCTTTCTACCCTGTGCGTCTATGGCTGGTCCCGCGACCAGACCTCCAAAACTCCCACCAACTTGTGGGGGCACACCGCTTCCAGGGTCTCGTTACCTCGTGGTGTCGTGTGTCTCGCCTTAGCGAACCTGTCCCTTTTTATCCCCCTGCTGGGGTATCGCCTGTCCATCAAACTTCAAACAGTTCAGGTTCAAAGCAACCGGTCTCTGACAATACTCGGATCTGTGTCTCCTTTTCGTTAATCCCTCTCGTCTCTCTCTTATTAGCATCTTGCATGTTCCCCCATTGTCCTCTTATCGGCATCAATCGTCTGATAACTGGTTCTTTTGTCACACCCCTACCCTTCAAAGGATTTTTACTGGGGTAAAAATAATAGGCATGAATACATTCTTAGATACACACAAATATACATGTTCATCAGCTATTTGGCTAATACAGAGACTTTTAAGTTGTCAACACCTGACAGACAGTCAGCAATCACATTTTCTGTTCCTTTTATATGTGTTATTTTAATAATCCTCTAAAACCAGGCTCCAATTTAGCAAACTTCATTGTGGCCGAAAACACTAATGAATTGTCATTAGTGTAACTACTCAGTGGTTTTCGCCCCGGACACAGATAACAAGGGTCGTCCCATCCCAACTTAGCATTCTTTGGCAAGGGCTTAGTACGAGGGTGGGTACTATCCGCAAAGTTGTTTCTTTTCTGCAAAACTTCCGATAGTACCCCACCATCTCCAAGAACCTTCTCAGGGCTCTCTTGTCTGTCGGGGTGGGGACTTCAGAGATAGCCCGCACCTTAGCTTGCATCGGAGCCAGCTGCCCCTGTCTTACCGCCAATCCCAGATAAGTGACCTTCGTGCAGCCAAACTCACTTTTTGCGAGGTTCACTGCCAGGCTGGCTTCAGACAGCCGTTTAAACAGCTCCTCCCACGTGTCACTCCAGACCACTACATCGCCAATATACACTTCTGTGTTCTTTAGCACGTTCGTCACTGAATTAATCATTCTATAGCGGTGTTGCTCACTAGGCTGACCTGATATGGCAACAGCTCCATGTCCCAGCTCTTTGCATCGCCTCGGGACATCTGGACCTATGTGGGCGTGCCATTTAATTAGCTCTCTTAGCGGTTCGCTTTGTTCGGGGATTAAGGGAGAGAACTCAACAGCAAAGTTGGTCAACACAATAGAGTTCTCCCATCTGGTTAGCACCACACTTATCTTTTCAAAATGGGTTTTCCCCTTATCAGGTGGCACTCTAACCTCATTAATTTTCATGATATCACCAGCTAGATCTGTTTTCTGATCGTGGTGAGCTTTTAACATGTTAATAGCCTCTAACTGTGTTAACTCACGTCTACAATAGTCAATAACATCCTTCCTCCTGTGCAGCCAGTAAAACTCTTTCATGATTCCGCCGATTGTTGTCTTCCCCCCAAAATGTCCACCGAGGGGTATCTTGTGGGCCAGGTTAAGAATCTCATCCCCATAAATTTTTGGCACCATCCCCCATTCCTCATCTGCGGGCACATAACTTGGTTTCCCTTTCTTCCTTAGCACTCCCTCCTCCACACAATAGCCTACTGGCTCTCCCCTCAACTCTGCTTCAGAGAGAGCTGTCCCCGCCGAAACCATCAGCTCCTCGTCTCGCTCCTGCGCCTGCACAAATTCCCTCCTTTCCAATGATAAATCTACCTCAATTTCCTCGCTCCCTCCTGTTTCACTTTCTACCCCCTCCTGGTACAAGGCTGGTAGAAACGTCTCAGCTAGAGCTATTTTGGCAGTCTTTCTGGACATACGCCGAGTCACTGCGCAAACGGGATGAACCTGTGAGTCCATGGGCGGGCCTCAATGCTGGCAGGCGGGCCTGTCAATTTTACTGCTGGATACACTTCCCTGCCGGCGAGGTCATTATCGAGCAAGATCTCCACGCCTTTCATTGGTAGATCGGGCCTCACCCCGATCATGACCGGCCCAGAGACCAAGTCACTTTTTAGGTGTATCTGGTGCAGAGGTACTGCTTCAGTCCCTTTCCCAATGCCTTTTTATGACCCTGACTTTCCCAGTCTCGGTCTCTGAACTAAACTCTAACACACTCTTTACTATCAATGACTGACACGCTCCCGTGTCTCTCCAGATCCGCACTGGAACTAGGTTTAACCCCTCCTTCACCGACACCAATCCGGTAGAGATAAACCTCTCGCGCCCTTCCTGAACTTTGTTAGCCCTCTCCTCTCCTAGCGGTTTGCTTACCAGCTCAATACAGCCAGTCGGAAACGCCGCCTTTCCTTTTCCCGTCTCCTTCTTTGGGGCAAAGCATCTGGACGCAAAGTGTCCGACTTTCTCACAATTATAACATATGACCCCAGGAGACTTCCTACCAAACTGCTCCCGGTCTACCTTATCCTTCTCACTAGTCCCCAGCTTACTTTCTGACTTTTCTGGCGGACTCTCCCCGCCGTCCTGACTACCCTTCTGGTAGCCTTTACTCGGGGCAAACTTCGTTTTATGTGTCAACGTGTACTCATCCACTAACTTAGCAGTTGCGGCTAAAGTGTCTGCCTGTTTCTCATCTAGGTAGGGTCTCATACCATCAGGGACACAACCTTTAAACTGCTCAATCAGGATGAGCTGTAGCAGTCTGTCATAATCCCCATCTACCCCCTTCGAGGTGCACCAACGCTCACAATATGTCTGCATCTCACGGGCAAACTCTAAATACGTGCGGTCCCACTGCTTCCTCGCATTCCGGAACCTCTGCTGGTATGCCTCCGGGACCAACTCATAAATCCTGAGGATGGCCTCTTTCACCACCTCATACCTCTGGGCATCTTCCGTGGACAAAGCCAATTAAGCTTGTTGGGCTTTTCCTTTAAGTACACTCTGAAGCAAAACAGCCCACTTATCCCTCGGCCAGTCCTGACTTGCAGCAACTTTTTCGAAATGGAGAAAGTACTGATCCACATTGGTATCGTCAAATGGGGGAACCAGCCTAACCTCCTGGGTCGCCCTGAACCCTCCACCTTGGTTTGGCTTGGGCCCCTGCTCTGCCCTTACCTTTAACCTCTCCAGCTCAAATTCCCTTTCCCTCTGTTTTTCTTCTCGCTCCAACTGCCTCTCTTCTCGTTGTTGTTCTAACTGTTTCTCTTCGTGTTCTAGCTGCCGTACCCGGAACTTGTGCTCGAGTCTCAATTTTTCGAGCTGCACCTGTACCGCGTCTTCACCAGGTTTTCCAATAGATATCACCTCCAGCTCCCCTTGGGGAAACACACCTTTAGATACATAGTGCTCTGCGATAGCTCTGTGTATCTCCTGTCTCCTCATTGTCGACTTCCCCTTAACAAGATTCAACCGTTTGTCCACAGCTGCCAATTCTGCTTTCCTGGCATCCGCTAATGCCTCCAAGGTTGGCGCCTTTAGAAATTCCTCAATCTCCATTTCTGCTGTTTGCCTTTTCCTTCTTTCGGGAATTTTAACCCAATCAATTTACCCCGTCTCAAATTTAGCATTCAAAATTGCAGACGAGAACCCCACTTATGTTACATACCCCGTAACTGGGTTGCCAAACCAGCAGAAATGGACCACTTAGTTGGAGTCTGGATTACCGGAACTAAGAAAGTTTTATTAAAGAAATAAGCAACAAAGTACTCTAATCATAAGGATATAAATGCAACAGTTTAGCAATGATAAAACACACATGTACCCAGAACTAGGATAATAGGATCAATCAAGCTCTATCGCAGTCTAGGGGTAAATGATCAGTTTCAAGTGATGCAAAGTTCAGTTCAATTTAGTTCAGTTCAGTTCGCAGTAATCGCTGTTGTGCTGTTGGGGCGGGGAGAAGAGAGACAGCGAAAGCGAATGAATATTCAAAACAGATTCCAAACAGACCTTCGATATTCCTCGCAGTCAGCTTTCGGGCGAGCCCCTTGTAATGTCTTCTGAGGTCACCGACTGTGACCCCTCCCTTCCAGATACGATCATTCTTCTGCGGTGAACCTGGCACCCAGGCAAGGGCGGACACACACACCGGGTTCCCCCCCGACCGTATCTTTCCACCCTGTGCGTCTATGGCTGGTCCCGCAACCAGACCTTCAAAACTCCCGCCAACCTGTGGGGACACACCGCTTCCAGGGTCTCGTTACCTCGTGGTGTCGTTAGTCCCTCTCATCTCTCTCTTATTAGCATCTTGCATGTTCCCCCATTGTCCTCTTATCGGCATCAATCTTCTGATAACTGGTTCTTTTGTCACAACCTTTAGGATATCCTGCACGAGGACCCCCAAGCCCCTTTCCACTTCTGATTTTTGAATTTTCTCCCCATCTAAATAATAATCTGCCCGATTATTTCTTCTTCCAAAATGTACAACTGTACATTTGTCAATGTTGTATCTCATCTGCCATTTCTTTGCCCACTCTCCTAAACTGACGTTAAGTCTGTCTGCAACCTTTCCGTTTCTTCAACATTTCCTGCTCCTCCACCTATCTTGGTGTCATCCACAAACTTAGCCACAAAACCATTTAATCCACAATCCAAATCATCGATATACATCGTAAAAAGAAGCAGCCCCAACACCGACCCCTGCGGAACACCACTAGTAACTGGCAACCGGTTTAGCATGCATCTAGTTCCATAATGAAATTTGTCCCCTCATTAATACATCCTGACTACTTCCCCAGAAGTCTTGTGGCTAAGGGGATAACTGTGATCTGTGATCTTGTTGGATTTAAGATCACAGATCCTCTGCTTACCTCACCACATGATTGTCAGCGAACACTTCCACAATAATGCCGAGCAAAATCTCTTTGAAATGAAGTGTGCAGTGTTACGTACCCCATAACTGGATTGCCAAACCAGCAGAAATGGACCACTTAGTTGGAGTCTGGTTAACAGAAACTAATAAAGTTTTATTGAAGAAATAAGCAACACAGTATTCTAATCGTAAGGATATAAATGCAACAGGTTAGCAATGATAAAACACACACGTACACAGAACTAGGGTAATAGGAATCAACCAAGCTCTATCGTAGTCTAGGGGTAAAATGATCAGTCTCAAGTGACACAGAGTTCAGTTCAGCTTAGCACAGTTCGCAGTAATCTCTGTTGTGCCGTTGGAGAGGGACAAAGAATGCAAATTTTGATTCAAACAGACCTTTGATGTTCTTCACAGTTAGCTTTCAGGCGAACCCTTTTATGTCTTCTGTGGTCACCGACTGTGACCCCTCTGTTCTGGATATGACCGTTCTTCCGCGGTGAACCCGGCACCCAGGCAAGGGCGGACACACACACCAGTTCCCGCCGATCGTTCCTTTTCACACTGTCAGTCTATGGTAGGTTCCCTCAAACCAGACCTCCAACTCCTACCAACTTGTGGGGGCACACCGCTCTTCCAGGGTCTTGTTATCTTGTGATCTCGTGGTGTGTGTCGTGCCTTAGCGAACCTGTTCTTTTTATCCCCCTGCTGGGGTATCGCCTGTCCAAAAAACTTCAAACAGTTCAGGTTCAAAGCAACCGGTCTGTCAATACTCGGAACTGTGTCTCTTTTCGTTAATCTCTCTCTTCTCTCATTAGCATTTTGAATGTTTCTCCATTGTCTCCCTTATCTTTCTCATCAGCATCAATCTTCTGATAACTTGGTTTGTCATCACAGCAGGAAATAACTCAGGACTACTGGGCAATCTGTGAAGTAATCTTTTCCAGGAAGATCTTGGC
This sequence comes from Mobula birostris, assembly GCF_030028105.1. NCBI lineage: Eukaryota > Metazoa > Chordata > Chondrichthyes > Myliobatiformes > Myliobatidae > Mobula > Mobula birostris. Next base: position 63,041,748 of record NC_092383.1, on the reverse strand, counting down.
CCTTAGCTTTGCAACACTAAACTCCATTACACTGCTGCTGCATAAGCAAATTGAAATGTCTATGTTCTGTAACAGTTCAGCACATTTCTAAATGACGAGTCTCAATTTAAAACATTGCCTGTCCATTGTCCTCCACAGATATTACCTGGCAGCTCGTTTGTTACTCCAGTTTACCAGAATTTGCATGCTTTTTGTGTTTCTAGTTCAGCACATTCATTGTAGAGTGCATTGCTGAATCAACCCTGGAGACAGACTGCTTCTGGGAGGTAGTTCACTGCTTAATGCTTCTACATGCCTCTGTCTGTGAAAGTAAGAATCATGATGTTGAATGCAATGTTAGCAATATGGAACATGAAAAAATAAATCAGTTCCACACATTTGTTATAAATATTTTCCATATTTCCAACCTGAAGCATTTATGAAATACGTGCTCAATTTTAAAGCTTCCATTCTGCTAACCACAGTTGTGGAAAAAAAGACACTGAATCAAAGCTGAATGCATTTAATTCTCCATCAGTGTGGCTGTCAAGGCCCATGGTCAAGCTCCAGGGTTTCATTTAATACGGACATCTCCAAACCAATCATAAATTATATAACAAAGAGAATGAAGCACAGTGTTTGTGGCTGAATAATAATGAGGTCAGTTATGTGCCTCAGTCCACATGAACAATAGCTGTTCATGATCCAGGTTTACTCGGCTTTTATTAAAATAGATTTTAAAAAGCTGCAAGTGCTAGAAAAATGAAATGAAAACAGAATGTTCTGTTTTACTTGGATATCTTCCTCATTTTCAATGTCTGCAGAAATGTACAAAAGAAAATTGTGCTTGCTAATCTATGTTCTTACAGAAATGAAACAATTGACTTTCATACATTTGAGCAAACACTTCAGACTGAAAATTACATTAATTAATTTCTCTACTTCATGTTTCTTGTAATCTTTAGTTGCATTGAAAAAATAACATTTCTTGCATGTTTGCTTACAAGGTTTTTTACAGGTGTATTGTTTGCAGGTGTATTGAAGGAACAATGATACTATGAAAGTGAATGTTTTGAAACTTATTAACTTTGATGCTCCTGACTTTGGAGAGAATAGAAAGAAGCTTCATATTGCCTTGGTATGATTGCATTTGCTGGAAGAATGCACAATAATTGATATTCTAATGGAAGTACAACATGCAAAGTTATTGTGTTTTTTTTTGCGTCAGCTGATGAAAATATACTTGTGATAAGTCGGTCAGGCACAATGGTATGGGATATAGAAAATGTTTCAAAATCATCTTAAATATAGGTTAGATCCAAAAGTTTATAATCTGAAGATATCTTGAATCATTGTACATTTTCTGTTGTTTTAATAGAAAAAAAAATGCCATCTAATTTTGTGTACATTATCACGAGAAAGTATGCAGATGCTGGAAATCCAAAGCAACACACACAATATGCTGAAGAAACACAACAGGTCAGGTAGCATCTATGGAAATGAATAAACCGTCTATTTTCCGGCTGAGACCCTTCTTCAGGACTGGAAATGAAGCGGGAAGATAGCAGAATAAAAAGATAGCGGGGGGGGTGGGGGAGAAGACTAGCTAGAAGGTGATAGGTAAAGGGCTGGAGAAGAAAGAATCAGACAGGAGAGCAGAGAGGACCATAAGAGAAAGGGAAGAAGGAGGAGACCCAGGGGAAGTGATGGGCAGATAAGAAGAGTTGAAAGGCCAGAGTAGGGAATAGAAGAAAAGGGGAGGGGGATTGAAAAAAGCTACTGGAAAGAGAAACCGATATTCATCAGCTTTGAGGCTACTCAGATGGAATATAAGTTGTTGGTCCTCCATCTTGAGGCTGATCTCATCTTGGTACAAGAGGAGACCATGTACCGACTTCACGTACAGATGTTTTTCATCATATTACATCTGTTGTTATTTTCCTCTGTTTGGAAAAAGTATTATTATATAAGGATCTCATCAGTGCTAAGGCATGCCTGACTCGTACAACATGATGAGTTCCAACATTAAGAATAGCGATTTACTACATTCAGGAATATCAGCCTAATTAGAATTCTGGATTAACTTTAATGATCAGTTTATGAAGGGTTTCATTTTATGGGTCAGGAGAATGTTTAGAATGAAAGGGGAATTAAATTGTGAGACAAAATTCAGAGCAAAACTGAAGATATAAACAACTGAAAGACATGTTAACCTTAACTCCCAATACAGAGCTGAATGAAGATCTGACAATGCTTTGTTCGAAATATGTAAACACAACCAGAAAGTTTGGATGAAACCTGATAATTCACTGCAAGCTAACTGTTTAATAAGGTTATTGAAAACAGAAAAATTTCATCTGATGTTCAAGTTAAAGAAAATATGATGAATGTTATTAGAAGTAATACTTTTTCCAATGAAGATAGTTCTAGAATTGATAAAAGTAGAATTTATTTTATGAGAAAAAAGTTATACAGGTAGCATTTTCATAGTTAAGGATAGCAAGGAAAATACTAACTATATTACTCAATCCCATAGGGAAAATATGGAAAACAGGCAATTATTTTAACAATAATTTCAACATGCAAATTATAATAGCATTATAATTGATTGCTCATCTTATGTGCAATTATGCAAATGACTTAACCTTGACAGTGACCTTTTAATGCTATTATATGCCATTACACAAAGTTTATATGAAAGTTCACCATATCTGTTTTACTTTTCAATTAAAATGTCAATCTCAGATTCAAAACATGTACCCTTAATACAGTAATGTATCCTTTGCTTAGTTTGGAGTTGCTAACTGATTTGATTTCAGGCTGACAAATCATTATTGATAAATTAATACAACTGGAACACCCACGATTACTTTAACTTTCTGTCCACACTTTCAAGTGACGTTCTAAGCAAGGCCAGTTTTGGAGTTGACTAAAGTGAATCAAACCTTTCAAAAAGATCTTGTGATTTAAAAGAAGACATCCAAGATCTGTAACATTTGGTACAAAATTTTAAAGTGGCAGACCACCGAATGGTTGTAATTCCTAAAGAAGCATTTTGATAGATGGAGAAGTAATTTCTCCGGGATGAACTGGCTGACAAGTCTGTGAACTAACTTAAATGTTGGGGGCTACCATTCAAAAGAAAACCAAAGGCATTCAAAACTATTGATATTTAAGTGCAATATTAGTATTTTTTCCAATAATTTTGAACATGAACAAACTTCATATTAATTTAAATTTAACAAAATTATTAAAAATTACATTTTGAAAAATATATTAATTATATGAATCCTGTCATATACAGTACCATCAGTCCTGATGAAGGGTCTTGACCCAGAACATTGACTCCTTTCTACAGAGGCTGCCTGAACTGCTGAATTCCTTCAGCATTTTGTGTTTGTTACTTTGGATTTCCATCATCTGTAGAATCCCTTGTTATTAATTATATGAAGCCTGCTTCTATCCCTTTCAGCTGCCTCTCTCCAATGAAATGAATGGAATCGCTGAAGCAATCAAGGTCTAATATTCGCAGTTCACAAGGAAATTTGCAGATGTAACTATTGGGGAATTCCAGAGAGTTACTGCTCTGCTGCTAGACTCTTGCCATAATCATCAGGTCCTAAATCACAAAACTTTGAAGAAGTGTAACCAGTTACATGTGCAAGTTGGAGCAGTTCTCAGGAAAATATAGACTCGTGTTCACAAAATCCCTCTCAAGAGAATGAAAAGTCTGCAGATCAATACAATTACTATAATCTCCAGTGGGGAACAATTCAATTTTGTGAGTGGTACCAATTTTCACTGCAATGCTCCTTCAACAAGGACAATAGATCACAGTAACTCAGTTTGTCCTGTACTTGAACCTGAAATTCCTCAATTACTTGCATTGAGCTCCCTAATGTTTCAAATTGCAATGAGAAAATCACAGTAGATGACAGAAACTACAGGGTTTATTTTCCCATGTAGACTCCATTATCATGTGTTCCTTGTTGATGGGAGTTATTTGACAGGAGTAGAGTGGCTTGGTCAAGTGGCTTGTTCAATGAGATAAATGAACATGGGTAGAAAAACCTGGAGAGGTAGTGAAGTTAAATGATTCAGAATTATATAACAACTTGGACAAAATATGTATGGAACCAAAATAATGGCAGAAGAAATTTAATGCAGTAAACTTTAAACGTATAAGTAAATATTGAACTGTCTACTTACTTCACAAGTCGTGTCAGAATTAGGTTCGGTTTTGAGCAGTAATCATGTCTACCCATTGCATAATATCCGACAAAAAAGCCATCAAACAACAAGAATTTATTTTCCTGTAGTGGCTTGATCGCTTTACAACTAGAATTTGGTGTTCATCTTTTGTTTTAAATAAGAGAATGGAATGAAATTTATGTTTGCTCTCAAAAGATGGGTAACCCACTCACCCTTCACCTCAGTTGGTGAATCATTCCTTAGAATAGTCAACTAATTTGTTTAATGAAGTGAGGAATCTGTTATAGAAATGGAAGCCATTCATCCAGGCACAGTAACACATATAATGGTTTGATTTAATTACAGATTTTGAGGGTTCTATAAACCCTACATTTACCATTGTATCATGAGAAAGCTGCTATAATATAAAACTAAAATCAAAACTTGATGTTGAAAAATAGCAGCAATATAGCCACAAGGTCATGCGTTTTTAAACTGGGGACTAATGACATAGATAGGAGTAGAGATGAGGTCCTGCAGAAGGAATGTAGGGAGTTAGGAAAGAAGTTAGAAAGCAGGACCTCAAGCGTGGTAATCTCGGGGATTGCTGCCTGTGCTATGAGACAGAAAGGGTAGAAACAGGAAGTTATGGCAGATGAATGCGTGGCTGAAGAGTTGGTGCAGGGGACAGGAGTTCAGATTTCTGGATCATTGGGATCTCTTCTGGGGAAGGTCTGACCTGTACAAAAAGGACAGGCTGCACCTGAACTGGAAAGGGACCAATATCCTGGCGGGCAGGTTTGCTAGAGCTGTTGGGGAGGGTTTAAACTAGTTTAGCGGGGGGTGGGAATCAGAATGTGAGAGCGGAGATTAGGGTAGAAGGACAAGGGCATGATGCTATGTGTTCTGAGTTCGTGAGGAAGGTCAGGCAGGGGACAAAACATAAATGTAGCCAGTTAGAGGGGTTGAAATGTGTCTATTTTAACACTAGGAATATTAGGAATAAAGGGGATGAAATTAGAGCATGGATCAGTACACAGAACTACGATGTTGTGGCCGTTACTGAAACTTGGCTGGAGGAAGGGCAGGATTGGCTGATGCAGGTACCGGAGTTTAGGTGTTTAGAAATGAGGTAGAAAAGTGGGGGAGTAGCATTACTGGTCAGAGATAGTATCACGGCTATCAAAAGGGAGGATGCTGCAGAGGGAGTATCCATTGAGTCGGTGTGAGTGGAAGTCAGAAATAGGAAGGTTTCAATCACTGTCTAGTAGTCTATAGGCCCCCAAATAGCCCTCGGGACACTGGGGAGCAGATAAGCAGGCAGAGTTTAGAATGTCGCAGGAAATACAGGGTTGTAGTTATGGGTGATTTCAACTTCCCTCATATTGACTGGCACCTCCTGACTGCAAGGGGGATAGATGGGGCTGAATTTGCCAGGTGTGTTCAAGAAGGATTCCTGACACAGTATATGGACTGGCCGACGAGAGGAGAGGCCATACTGGATCTAGTTCTGGGTAATGAACCTGGTCAGGTGGTAGACCTCTTGGTGGGGGAGCATTTTGGTGGGAGTCACCACAACTCCCTTAGCTTCAGCATAGCTATGGAAAAGGATAAAAACAGACAAAAAGGGAAAATGCTTAACTGGAGAAGGACTAACTATGAAGGGATGAGGCAGGAACCAGCGAGAGTAAATTGGAAACAGATGTTCTAGGGTGAAAGCACAGAAGTAATGTGGAGGAAGTTTAGGGACCACTTGTGCTGAGTTCAGGATAGGTTTGTCTTACTCTGACAAGGAAAAAAAGGATAGGAAAAGGGAACCGTGGCTGATGAAACACGAGAGGCAACTCATCAAGAGGAAGAAGGAAGCATATGTTAGATATAAGAAGCAGGAAACAGGAGGGGCTCATGAGAAATATAGAGTAGCCCGGAAGGAGTTTAAAAAAGGACTTAGAGAGCTCGAAGGGGGCATGAGAAGGCCTTGGCATGTAGGATTAAGGAGAACCCCAAGGTGTGCTATGCATATGTGAAGAACAGAAGGATGACAAAAATGAAGGTGAGGCGCTAAAGGATAAAGAAAACAAAATGTGCCTGGAGGCAGAGCAGGTTGGGGAGGTCCTAAGTAAATACTTTGCTTCAGTATTCACAAGTGAAAAGGACCTTGATCAGGGTGAGGTTGAAATAGAACAGGCCTGTGTGCTGGACAATGTGGAGATTAAGGAAGAAGTAGTGTTGGATCTTCTTAAAAACATCAAGATTGTTGAGTCCCCAGGGCCGGATGTGATATACCCCAGGATGCTGTGGGAAGTGGGAGAAGAGAACGCTGGAACAGTAGCTATGATCTTTGAATCCTCTTTGGCTACAGAGGAGGTGCCGGAGGATTGGAGAATGGCAAATGTAGTTCCCTTGTTTAAAAAAGGTAAAAGGGAGAATCCTTGGAACTGTAGACCAGTGAGTCTTACCTAAGGTGGTCTGCAAACTATTGAAAAGGATTCTTAAGGATAGGATCTACGAGCATTTGGAGAAGTACAGTCTACTCAAGGATAGTCAACGTGGCTTTGTGAAGGGAAGCTTGTGCCTCAAGAGCCTAATTGAGTTTGTTGAAGAGGTAACAAAAGAAATTGATGAGGGTAGGGTGGTAGATGTGCTCTACATGGATTTTAGCAAGGCATTTGACAAGGTCCCCCACGAGAGACTCATCCAGAAAGTCATGAGGCATGGGATCAGTGGAACCTTGGCTGTTTGGATAAAAAATTGGCTGAAAGGAAGAAAGCAGAGGATAGTAGTGGAAGGAAAGTATTCTGCCTGGAGGTCGGTGACTAGTGGAGTGTCGCAAGGATCTGTCCTGGGAACCCTGCGCTTTGTGACTTATAAAAATGACCTGGATGAAGAGGCAGAAGGATGGGTGAGTAAGTTTGCGGATGACATGAAGATTGGAGGAGCTGTGGATGGAGCTGTAGTTTGTTGAAACTTACGAGGGGATATAGACAGGATGCAGAGTTGGGCAGAAAAGTGGCAGATGGAGTTCAATCCGGATAAGTGTGAGGTGATGCATTTTGGAAGGACAAACCAGAACGCTGCGTACAGGGTTAATGGTCGGTTACTTAAGAGTGTCGATGAACAGAGGGACCTTGGGGTTCAAATCCGTACATCCCTCAAGGTCGCTGCACAGGTTGATAGGATAGTTAAGAAGGCCTATTGGATGCTGGGCTTCATTAATAGGGGGATTGAGTTCAAGAGTAGAGAGGTCGTGTTACAACTCTACAAATCTCTGGTGAGACCACTCTTAGAGTATTGTGTTCAGTTCTGGTCACCTCATTATAGGAAGGATGTGGAAGCTATGGAGAGGGTGCAGAGGAGATTTACAAGGATGTTGCCTGGATTGGAAAACAAGTCTTATGAGGCAAGGTTAGCAGAGCTGGGACTTTTCTCTTTGCAGCGTAGAAGGATGAGAGGGGACTTGGTAGAGGTCTTACAAGATTATGAGAGGCATAGATAGGGTGGATAGCCAGTACTTATTTCCCAGGGCATGAATAGCAAACACCAGAGGGCATATATACAACGTTAAGGGAGGGAAGTTTAGGGGAGATATCAGGGGTAAGTTTTTTACACAGAGGGTTGTGGGTGCCTGAAATGACTTGCCAGGGATGGTGGTGGAGGCTAAAACATTAGGGGTATTTAAGAGCCTCTTGGACAGGCACATGGATGAAAGAAAAATAGAGGGTTACGGGGTAGTGTGGGTTTAGTACTTTTTTTTTGAGGAATATATGGGTCAGCACAACATCGAGGGCCGAAGGACCTGTACTGTGCAGTAGTATTCTAGTGTCTAGTGTCTAGTCTCTAGGAAAAACTTCTTTATCCAGAGAGTGGTGGATATATGGAATGCTCTGCCCCAGAAGGCTGTGGAGGCCAAGTCTCTGGATGCTTTCAAAAAAGAGATGGATAGAGCTCTTAAAGATAGCGGAATCAAAGGTTATGGGGATAGGGCAGGAACTGGATACTGATAGTGAATGATCAGCCATGATCACAGTGAATGGCGGTGCTGGCTCGAAGGGCCAGATGGCCTACTCCTGCACCTATTGTCTATTGTCTATTAAAATTTAGCAGAAGAAATCCTAAACAGATAATTCAACACAGAAAATTTTTGAAGCTTTTCCTTTCATTTGAAGAACTCAAAACATTACAGACAAATTGTAAAGAAAACTTCAGGTAACTAATTTTTGAAATAAGTTACAACACACATCAAAGTTGCTGGTGAACGCAACAGGCCAGGCAGCATCTCTAGGAAGAGGTATCTAGAGATGCTGCCTGGCCTGCTGTGTTCACCAGCAACTTTGATGTGTGTTGCTTGAATTTCCAGCATCTCCAGAATTCCTGTTGTTTGCTGTTTTGAAATAAGTTGTTTATTTCCTTTTCCTCTTTAGTATGACTGATGCATACTTACTTTAAATTCCCATCCATTCTGCTTACTTGCTTTGAAAAAAAATATTTTGTTCTGGTGACACAAGCAGGGATGAAAACCAAGTAGACCTGTCAGTGTGCTTAGGCTAGTGCCGAGGTGATATCAAACCTTTAATTTATTTTCTAATTTAAGAAAAATATCAATTCAGTGATTTTAAAATCTGAGTTAAAATATATCTATGATAACAAAATAGAGAGTGTGAGAATGAGTTTGTTTATCTGAGTAACAAATCACTTGGCAACTGTTGAAATATATTCTATATTTTTAATTTAATTTGGAAGAACTTCTTGGAAAAGAAATCCAAAGAGTCACAGAGAGCACTACAACACAGAAATAGGCCCTTCAGCCCATCTAGACCATGCCAAATCATTATTCTGCCCAGTATCATCAACCCACACCTCGACCATAGCCTTTCATACCTCTCTCATCCATGTATCTGTTGTAATTGAAGCACATCCACCACCTTCATTGGCAGTTACACATGTGCACGACTTTCTGAAGTGAAGAAGTTCTTCCTCAGGTTCCCCTTATATTTTCACCTTTCACTATTAGCCTATGATCACTAGTTCTAGCCTCACCCACGCTGAGTGGAAAAAGCCTGCTTGCATTTGCGTGATCTCTTTCCCACATAATTCTGCATGCCTCTGTCAAATCTCCCCTAATTTTCCGACACCCTGTGGAAAAGAAGTCCTAACCTCTTCAACCTTTCCCTATGATTCAGGTCCTCAGATCCTGGCAAGATCCTTGTAAGTTTTTTCTATACTATTTCAATCTTATTGATGTATTTCCTCTAGTTAGCTGACCACAACTGCCTACAATGCCGCAAATTTGGCCTCACCAAGTTCTTGTACAGCTTCAACATAATATCCCAACTCCTGTACTCAGTACTCTGATTAATGAAAGCCTATGTGCCAAAAGCTCTCTTTATCATCCTATCTACCTCTGACATCAAAAGTTCCAAGTAAAATTTATTACCAGAGTACTTACATGTCATCACATGTAACCATGAGATTCTTTTTTCTGTGGGTATATTTAATAAATCTATCGAACAGTAACAGTAAACAGAATCAATGAACTGTGCAAATGCAAATATAAGTAGCAATAATTAACATGAACATGAAATAACAAGATAGAGTCCTTAAAGAGAGACTATCAGTTGTGGGAACACCAGAAATAGAATGAGTGCAGTTATACTCTTTTGTCCAAGAGCCTGATGGCTGAGGGGTAGTAACTGTTCTTGAACCTGGTAGTGCGAGTCCTGACAGACTTGTACCTTCTACCTGCTGGCAGCAGTGAGAAAAGAGCATGGCCAGGGTGGTGAGGACCTTTGATGGTGGATGCTGCTTTTCTATGAGAATGATTCATGTAGATGTGCTCAATGTTTGGGAGGGCTTTGCTCATGATATATTGGGCTGAATCCATGACGTTTTGTAGGATTTTCCACTCAAAGGCATTGGTTTTCCCAGACCGGACCGTACCGCAATTAGTCAATACACTTTCCACCATACATCTATAGAAGTATGTCAAGGTTTTTGATGACATGCCAAATCTCTGCAGACTCCTAAAGAAGTAGAGGCACTGTCATGCCTTCTTTGCAATTACATCTATATGTTGAGTCCAGGATAGGTCCTCAGAGATAGCAACTTTAAGAACTTTGAAGTTACTGATCCTCTGACAAGTACTGGCTCATGGACCTCTGGTTTCCCTCTCCTGAAGTCTACAATTAGTTCCTTGGTCTTGTTGACATTGAGTGAGAGGTTGTTGTTATTAAACCACCCAGCCAAATTTTCAATCTCTCTCCTGTATGCTGATTCATCACCACCTTTGATACGGCCCACGCAGTGTTGTCATCAGCGAACTTATAACTGGTATTGGAGCTGTACTTAGCCACGCAGTCAGAGGTAAGTAGAGTAAGGGGCTAAGCACACATCCCTGTGGTCCTCTGGTACTGATACAGATTGTGGAGGAGATGATTTTGCCAATCTGAACTAGCTGGTGTCTGCAAGTGAGGAAATCCAGGATCCAATTGCCAAAGGGGTATTGGAGCCCTGGTCTTGGAGTTTACCGATCACCTTCAAATAATCATGTGCCTGTATTCCCAAATCCCTTTGCTCCACCGCACTGCTCAGTCCACCATCATTCATTGTGTAAGTTCTACCATGATTTGTCCTCCTGAAGTACAACATCTCAAAAGTGTCTGCATTAACTTCCATCTGCTATTCTTCACCCTAATTTTGCTGCTGGTCCAGATCCCACTGCAAGCTTTGATAGCCTTCCTCGCTGTCTACTAGCCCCCAGTCTTGCTGATCCAGTTTACCATATTATCATCCAAATTTATTTATCCAAAATATTTATATATTCTGACCCTCATAATGCCTTCCAATAACTTACCCACTACCGACATTAGGCTCACTGGCCTGTAGTTTCCAGCTTATTCTACAGACTTTCTTGAACAACAGAACAACATTAGCTATCCAAAGTACTCCGGCATCTCACTAATGGCTAAGGATCTCTGCCCGGATCCCTGCAATTTCTCCACCACACTCCCACAAGGTCCAAGGGGATACTTTCTCAAGCCCTGAGGACTTATCCACCCTAATTTGCCTCAAGACAGCAGGCACCTCATCTTCTGTAATCTTCATATAGTACATGACCTCACGACTGTTTTGCCTCAGTTTTGTAGATTCTGTATCCATCTTGCAAGTAAATATAGATGAAAAAAATCCATTTAAGATCTCCTCATCTCTCTTGTGCTGGTGGGGGAGGGTGAGCAATATTGTATTGGATTTGATTATAGAACCAATCTGTAACTATGTCTTTTTTCAATATAAAGTCATAGATATGGTCTAGAGAAGTAAATTATACATCTGAAAGAGGATCTTGTTTAAAAAATAGGCATATAGATAGTAATAACTATTTAAACCTCATGATAGGAATTTGCCATCAGTTTGTTTCAATGTAAAATGTCCATTAGGGCATGACATATTATGCCTAGTAATGTGATAATATTTTCATGGTCTAATGTTTTTTTTATGTATGCATGCAAAGTTCTGGTTCTTTGTTTCTGTGGTTGAACCTTAAGATATTGTTTTTCACCAATTATTCAAAGTGTAGAGACCAATGAGTACTTCAACAGTTGCATATTGGATGTAATTATGCCTTCACTTGAAATTTTTATCACAGCAAAGGTAATTTAACTGAACACCTACACAGTATGACTCAAATATTTATAAAAAAATAAGTTTGTGATGTTATAACTCATGCACACCTCATAGATCTTATGTTAATGAACTGTTTGTTCTGTAACACCAATCGAACCAAGTATTTGTTTCAAAAATTGCTGCAATAGTTTTCTGGGGCATCATGTCTATCTGTTGATGCAGCCTCACTGTTTTATCTTATGACTATTGCAATATATTTGTAACAATTCAGGAATGCAGCACATGACATTGATTTGGAACATACTTCTTCAAAACATAGTGTGGAAAAGTCCATTGGCAAATTTTGAAAGGGAAAAAAATGAATGACTAACAAAAGAGGAAAAAAAATAAAATTAAGTCAATTGGGTTTTCCCCAGAAGCCAGAGCATAAAAATCTAAGTTGATACTGCCTTGTAACACTGAAGAAGACAACCAAGTGTTTGCCAAAATGATTTAATTATTTAGAAGTGCTTTTAAGTGTTTAGGTAATTATTAAAATGTAAATAATTAAAATATATTAATTGCTTATTTCATTTTCAATAGATTTGTGCTTCTAAATGTCAGGAACATTCAAATGCATTCCAAAAGTTTGACAGGGAAGCTATGTTTTTCTGTTTGTCAAAGGAAAAATAAAGTGTTACAGAAAATAAATATACAATACCAGACTGAATATACAAATCAAAGCACTGGATGTTGCACAGAAAAGCCATCATCTCTTGCACATTTCTTCAGTCTCCAGCTTCTTCGTGCTTTTGCTTATCCGTAATTATCTATGCACATGAATGCTGCCTTTTTAGAGAGTAGTGGTTGGTTTTTAAGATAGAGCCGAGCCAAAGTGACTTGGGTGAGGACAGCAGCACATTAGCAAGAATGAAAACAGTCTGGGACGATTGGGTCTGGGGGAGTGAAAGCGGTAGGATCATGAATACTATCATCCTTAAAAGCAGAATATCTCTGCTGTACAGAATTAACGACACCTTTGACATCAGCCCCCGCCCAGAGGCACAACAGGGATGCCTATAATCTATTGGAGAAGCTATTGTCAAGGTGCCTTGACAGCCTGGAAAATCTTTGGACAGCAAGACTTCTGCCAAGATATGTGTTGTTATGTGCATCTGTGCAAGACTCCACCCTTATGCTACTTTAGAAGATGAGTCATTGAAAGATGCTCTGTTCTGCGAGCTTATTAGTGAAGATGAACAACACTTCTCTGCTGGAGCAATTCCTGAGAGCAGTGATGCATTTGCTATGCAAATGCTTAACAATTCAGGTGTATTTTTTTTAACTTTCTGCAATTGAAATGTGATTTATTTTCCTGATAGTAAACGCCTCCTGGTTTTTTGGCATCATTCCTGAGATTCACCCCTTCTAGAGTATTAGAATTATTAAGTCACAGAGGGAGCTACTTGGATGATGGATCTCTTGCCAACACTTTGTAGAATAGCTCAATGGGTTCCATAACCTACATTTTCCTGTAGTCACACAAATTATTTTCTTTCAAGCATCTGTGCCAATCAATTTAGAAAGCAATGGCTCATTTTGTACCTTCCATCCTGACATACAGCAGACTACAAATCATATATATTCTGCATTTAAAACATCTTCCATTCTTGCATTAAAAAAGCCTTTCATTCGTCTGTATCATTGAATGGGAAGTGGATTTAAATATGCATGTACTCTGCAATACTTGTAAGATTATTGAATATGTAGCATTGTGTCTAGGTCCTTAGAGGCTGACAATTCATTCACTTTCTGATCTGATTGTACCACGCGTTACAACAGTGGTGTGCAATAGAGCTGTGTGTGTGCACATGTCGAACCTTTCAGTAAGTGGGCTACAGCAGCAGACGATTACAAACATATGCTCAGTAGTCTCTGCATTAGATACAGGAGTACCCAGTAAAGTGTTGACTGAATGTAAAAGAGTTCAGCAAAGGAACAGGCCTTCCAGCCAAACTACACACAGTAACCACTTTATTAGGTACTCCAGTAGCAAATAACGTGGCCACTGAGTTTATGTTTGTGGTCATCTGCTGCTGTAGCCCAACTTTTTCAATAATGAATGTGTTGTATGTTCAGAGATGCTCTTCTGCCCGACCACTGTTGTAACACATGGTTATTTGAGTTACTGTCACCCTTCTATCAGCTTGAACCTGTCTGGCCATTCTCCTCTGACCACAGTGTTTTCACCCCGAACTCCAACGGCGTTCTGAGAGGCAGGACTGCTCAGGCGTGTGACGTCGGGCAGTGCAGCGTGGCAGATTTAAAAGGGCAGACATCCTGCTTCGGGTTTGATTCGAAGAAGGAGTCTGAGAGTCTGAGTGGGAGTGCCGAGAAAGACATTTTTGAAATTTTCGTTATTTTTTCTTCTCCAACGGCGTTCTGAGAGGCGGGACTGCGCAGGCGTGTGACGTCGGGCAGTGCAACGCGGCAGATTTAAAAGGAACAGAGCCTCATAGAGCGGGCAGCGTAGTTTGCGGGCTGCGGAGTGAGCCGGGAGCAGAATGAAGACTTAAGGGCTTCAGCTCAACGGGCTTAGGCGGAAACAGGCGAGGAAGGTTTGGCATTCATTTTCTGTTGTTATTTGAGGAGAGGGGCAGTATGAGGGTAAGGGCAGTTTGCTGTTCTCGGTGTCGGATGTGGGAAGCCCTGGAGTCTCCCAGCCTCCCAGACATCCACATCTGCGCCAGGTGCATCGAGATGCAGCTACTAAGGGACCGCGTTACGGAACTGGAGCTGCAGCTCGATGACCTTCGTCTGGTCAGGGAGAGTGAGGAGGTGATAGAGAGGAGTTGCAGGCAGGTGGTCATGCCGGGGCCACGGGAGGCAGACAAGTGGATCACGGTTAGGAGGGGGAAGGGGAAAAGTCAGGTAATAGGGAGTACCCCGGTGGCTGTACCCCTTAACAACAGGTACTCCTGTTTGAGTACTGTTGGGGGGGACAGCTTACCCGGGGGAAGCGACAGTGGCCGTGCCTCCGGCACAAAGTCTGGCCCTGTAGCTCAGAAGGGTAGGGCAAGGAAGAGGAGGGCAGTTGTGATAGGGGACTCGATAGTAAGGGGGTCAGATAGGCGATTCTGTAGACGCAGTCCAGAGACCCGGATGGTAGTTTGCCTCCCTGGTGCCAGGGTCCGGGATATTTCTGATCGTGTCCAAGATATCCTGAAGTGGGAGGGTGAGGAGCCAGAGGCCGTGGTACATATAGGTACCAATGACATAGGTAGGAAAAGGGATGAGGTCCTGAAAGGAGAATATAGGGAGCTAGGAAGGGAGTTGAGAAAAAGGACCGCAAAGGTAGTAATCTCGGGATCACTGCCTGTGCCACGCGATAGTGAGAGTAGGAATGCGATGAGGTGGAGGATAAATGCGTGGCTGAGGGATTGGAGCAGGGGGCAGGGATTCAAGTTTTTGGATCATTGGGACCTCTTTTGGCGCAGGCGTGACCTGTACAAAAAGGACGGGTTGCACTTGAATCCTAGGGGGACCAATATCCTGGCAGGGAGATTAGCGGGGGCTACTGAGGTGACTTTAAACTAGAATGGTTGGGGGGTGGGAATCAAATTAAAGAGGCTAGGCGTGAGGAGGTTAGTTCACAACAGGAGGATGGGAACCAGTGCAGAGAGACAGAGGGGTGTAAAGTGAGGGTAGAAACAAAAAGTACTGTGGAGAAAAGTAAAAGTGGCAGGCTGACAAATCCAGGGCAAGCATTAAAAAGGGCCACTTTTCAGCATAATTGTATAAGGGCTAAGAGAGCTGTAAAAGAGCGCCTGAAGGCTTTGTGTGTCAATGCAAGGAGCATTCATAATAAGGTGGATGAATTGAAAGTGCAGATTGTTATTAGTGATTATGATATAGTTGGGATCACAGAGACATGGCTCCAGGGTGACCAGAGATGGGAGCTCAATGTTCAGGGATATTCAATATTCAGGAGGGATAGACATGAAGGAAGGGGAGGTGGGGTGGCGTTGCTGGTTAAAGAAGAGATTAACGCAATAGAAAGGAAGGACATAAGCCAGGAAAATGTGGAATCGATATGGGTAGAGCTGCGTAACACTAAGGGGCAGAAGACGCTGGTGGGAGTTGTGTACAGGCCACCTAACAGTAGTACTGAGGTCGGAGATGGTATTAAACAGGAAATTAGAAATGTGTGCAATAAAGGAACAGCAGTTATAATGGGTGACTTCAATCTACATGTAGATTGGGTGAACCAAATTGGTAAAGGTGCTGAGGAAGAGGATTTCTTGGAATGTATGCGGGATGGTTTTTTGAACCAACATGTCGAGGAACCAACTAGAGAGCAGGCTATTCTGGACTGGGTTTTGAGCAATGAGGAAGAGTTAATTAGCAATCTTGTCGTGAGAGGCCCCTTGGGTAAGAGTGACCATAATATGGTGGAATTCTTCATTAAGATGGAGAGTGACATAGTTAATTCAGAAACAAAGGTTCTGAACTTAAAGAGGGGTAACTTTGAAGGTATGAGACGTGAATTAGCTAAGATAGACTGGCAAATGACACTTAAAGAATTGACGGTGGATATGCAATGGCAAGCATTTAAAGGTTGCATGGATGAACTACAACAATTGTTCATCCCAGTTTGGCAAAAGAATAAACCAGGGAAGGTAGTGCACCCGTGGCTGACAAGAGAAATTAGGGATAGTATCAATTCCAAAGAAGAAGCATACAAATTAGCCAGAGAAAGTGGCTCACCTGAGGACTGGGAGAAATTCAGAGTTCAGCAGAGGAGGACAAAGGGCTTAATTAGGAAGGGGAAAAAAGATTATGAGAGAAAACTGGCAGGGAACATAAAAACGGACTGTAAAAGCTTTTATAGATATGTAAAAAGGAAAAGACTGGTAAAGACAAATGTAGGTCCCCTGCAGACAGAAACAGGTGAATTGATTATGGGGAGAAAGGACATGGCAGACCAATTGAATAATTACTTTGGTTCTGTCTTCACTAAGGAGGACATAAATAATCTTCCAGAAATAGTAGGGGACAGAGGGCCCAGTGAGATGGAGGAACTGAGCGAAATACATGTTAGTAGGGAAGTGGTGTTAGGTAAATTGAAGGGATTGAAGGCAGATAAATCCCCAGGGCCAGATGGTCTGCATCCCAGAGTGCTTAAGGAAGTAGCCCAAGAAATAGTGGATGCATTAGTGATAATTTTTCAAAACTCGTTAGATTCTGGACTAGTTCCTGAGGATTGGAGTGTGGCTAATGTAACTCCACTTTTTAAAAAAGGAGAGGGAGAGAAACCGGGGAATTATAGACCAGTTAGCCTAACGTCGGTGGTGGGGAAACTGCTGGAGTCAGTTATCAAGGATGTGATAACAGCACATTTGGAAAGCGGTGAAATGATCGGACAAAGTCAGCATGGATTTGTGAAAGGAAAATCATGTCTGACGAATCTCATAGAATTTTTTGAGGATGTAACTAGTAGAGTGGATCGGGGGAACCAGTGGATGTGGTATATTTGGATTTTCAGAAGGCTTTTGACAAGGTCCCACACAGGAGATTAGTGTGCAAACTGAAAGCTCATGGTATTAGGGGTAAGGTATTGGTGTGGGTGGAGAGTTGGTTAGCAGACAGGAAGCAAAGAGTGAGAATAAACGGGACCTTTTCAGAATGGCAGGCGGTGACTAGTGGGGTACCGCAAGGCTCAGTGCTGGGACCCCAGTTGTTTACAATATATATTAATGACTTGGATGAGGGAATTAAATGCAGCATCTCCAAGTTTGCGGATGACACGAAGCTGGGTGGCAGTGTTAGCTGTGAGGAGGATGCTAAGAGGATGCAGGGTGACTTGGATAGGTTGGGTGAGTGGGCAAATTCATGGCAGATGCAATTTAATGTGGATAAATGTGAAGTTATCCAATTTGGTGGCAAAAATAGGAAAACAGATTATTATCTGAATGGTGGCCGATTAGGAAAAGGGGAGGTGCAACGAGACCTGGGTGTCATTATACACCAGTCATTGAAAGTGGGCATGCAGGTACAGCAGGCGGTGAAAAAGGCGAATGGTATGCTGGCATTTATAGCGAGAGGATTCGAGTACAGGAGCAGGGAGGTACTACTGCAGTTGTACAAGGCCTTGGTGAGACCACACCTGGAGTATTGTGTGCAGTTTTGGTCCCCTAATCTGAGGAAAGACATCCTTGCCATAGAGGGAGTACAAAGAAGGTTCACCAGATTGATTCCTGGGATGGCAGGACTTTCATATGAAGAAAGACTGGATGAACTGGGCTTGTACTCGTTGGAATTTAGAAGATTGAGGGGGGATCTGATTGAAACGTATAAGATCCTAAAGGGATTGGACAGGCTAGATGCAGGAAGATTGTTCCCGATGTTGGGGAAGTCCAGAACGAGGGGCCACAGTTTGAGGATAGAGGGGAAGCCTTTTAGGACCGAGATTAGGAAAAGCTTCTTCACACAGAGAGTGGTGAATCTGTGGAATTCTCTGCCACAGGAAACAGTTGAGGCCAGTTCATTGGCTATATTTAAGAGGGAGTTAGATATGGCCCTTGTGACTACGGGGGTCAGAGGGTATGGAGGGAAGGCTGGGGCGGGGTTCTGAGTTGGATGATCAGCCATGATCATAATAAATGGCGGTGCAGGCTCGAAGGGCCGAATGGCCTACTCCTGCACCTATTTTCTATGTTTCTATGTTTCTATGAAATGCCACTCACTGGATGTTTCTCTGTTTCACGTTTTTGCACAATTTTCTGTAAATGTTAGAGACAGTTGTGCATGAAAATCCCAGAAGATCAGCAGTTTCTGAGATACACAAACTGCCCTGTCTGGTACCGACAATCATTCCACAGTCAAAGTCACTTAGATCGCATTTCCTCCCCACTTTGATGTTAGGTCTGAACAACATCTTGATCATGTCTGCATGCTTTTATCATTGAGTTGCTACCACATGAATGGCTGTTTAGATATTTGCATCAATAAGCAAATATACAGGTGTACCTTATAAAGTGGCCACTGAGTGTAATCATACTAATAATTATAAACCTAATAAATTAGCCCCTTCTGATTACACGTCCATATCTCTCCATTTTTTGGATATTAATTTGTTTAGCTAAGAGTCATTTAAAACACTTCTGCTACATTTGCCTCTGCTACCATCCCTGGTAGCTCATTTCAAGCACCCACTAGTCTCTATCTAAAAACACAACCATGTATTGCACATCTCTTTCAAACTTCCACCCTCTCAGCTTAAACACATCCCTTCTAGCATTAAATACTCTTGCTCCTTTTGTACCTTGGGACGAATCGGGCAGCAATTTTGCCGTTTCCATATGAGGCTGAGTTACCAGCTCGATGCTCAACCCAGCACGGACGGGTGTAAGGAGTCGGCTGGATTTTAACTCGGGACCATTCTCCTCGAAGTCCGGCGCTGATGCCACTACACCAATGGCTGGAAGAATTAAATGTAGTCAACTAATAAAAACTTCAAAAGAATCTTTTTCATCACCAGATTGAAATTGAATGGAATTTAAAAAATTGTTACTTAATATACCTAAAATATCTCACGTAAAAGCATTTGCTTTGTTTAATTCATGAAAAATAATAAATATTTATTCATAGTGAAGTAATTTGTAGTTTCCATGGGTATATTGATAACAGTTTAAAGTGAATCAGTAGCAATTGTGCACAAGTAATTCCAAATACATCCTGCTTATATATAAAAAATATTTGCAATTCCCGTTCATTCACTTGATAAATAAGAGCCCTGTGAGCCTGCAAATGGCATAATTATGATGGATCATATTTGAAGGAATCTGCAACCTGGCAAATGTTGTGGCATTGGAATAACATTATGGATGCTTCTACCATTTGGATTATTGTTGAATATTTATAAATAATGTTGAACATTTGAGGACAAAATGAGAGGAAGGAAAAGGTCAAGTAACACATCTATTGCAACTTCAGAGAAACATTACCATCATTTTCCTATTGGCATGTAATCTCCTGAAAGAGACAGAGAAAAAATATTCAAGGTGAGGGGAAAATATATATGGAAAAATTCTCTCTGTCATTACTTGGACTTATTGATCTAATACATGTTCATGGTGAATTAACTATCCTTTAACATGATACCATATTGCCATTGTATTTGATTCCAACAGCATGGCCAGTCTCTGATCCAACCACTTGTTGCTGAAATCCTCATCCATTCCTTTGTTGTTACTGATCTGTCTATTTGAATCACTCCTGGTATCTTTTTATCTGCTGAGTCCTGCAGGAGGGTCTCAGCCTGAAACATTGACTGTACTCTTTTCCCATAGATGCTGTCTGACATACTGTGTTCCTTCAGCATTCTGTGTGTGTTGCTTGGACTTCCAGTATCTGCAGACATTCTCTTGTTTGTGATCTTCCCATCTTTCAGCTTTCTATTAAATGACGCTCTCCATAAATTTTGTTGTTCCTGTCCTAACTTGCAAAAAATTTATCAACCTCTGTATACACTAGTCTACTAGTGGGCTAACAACCCAGCTTCTTGATTATTTCACACGCCTTTGTTGCATATCTTCGAAGTTCAAGCTACTCCAGTACAGTCAATGTTTCTGGCTGAGGTCCTTCAGCAGGATCCTCTTGTTGAAGTGTCTCAGCCTGAAATGTTGACTGTACTCTTTTCCATAGATGGTTCCTCCAGCATTTTCTGTGTGTTGTTCCTAACTGTGCCTTGTGTTCAAACCTCCTTATCAGATCTGGATAAACACAGATGGGAGCCATGGACAGCAAGCTGATCCCAGATTTATTCAGATCGATTCAGTGTTGTCATTTTTCTTAAGCTGTATTCATTTAATAAAATATGGAAGGATAAATGTTCCTTGATAGCCTGTTAGCCCCCACACAAATGATTGCTGGTTCACTTCAGGAGTTGTTGATAGTGGAATCTGCCAATCTCAATTATGATCAGATTTATCAGTTTGCAGCCAAGCAGTTCAGTGGATTATAATAAACATAGGATCATTTGGGAACTAAAATCTTATTGACTTCTTTCCTGCAACACTGACTGCCATTATTCATATGCAAAGTTGAATGTGGACATGTGAAAATGGAGATTATGCAGGCAATTAACATTTTATAACACCATCAAGTTATAGCTAATAACAGGCTTCGTCCAGTCTCACAGTCGTAGTCACAGTCATACTTTATTGGTCCCAGGGGAAATTGGTTTTCATTACAGTTGCACAGTTACAGTTGCTCGTAGAATGTGCTGAAGAGCTTCCAAACCAAAGGTTTGAACCTTTTGTAATGAAGAGACAGCAACTTACAGTGTGTGTATGTATGGGCCAGCAATTTACTGCAATACATTGAAAACCAAAATGCACAGATGGAACCTGTTAACTGAAAAGTGTATGTCCTTTTTTCTTTCAGATGTATATTCAAACCACCACTTTGACTATTTCCATAAATCTGAGTGCTTCTGTGTCGCTCGGCATGCTGTATATGCCCAAAGTTTATGTAATCCTCTTCCACCCAGAGCAGAATGTGCAGAGGCGCAAGCGCAGTCTGAAAGCTGTGGTGACAGCGGCCGCAATGTCCAACAAGTTTACCCAGAAAGGAAACCTCCGTCCTAATGGCGAAGCCAAAACTGAACTATGTGAAAGTCTCGAAACCCAAGGTAAAGCATCATCTTGCAATTAAAATGATATTGGCCTTAAAATTCTCTGATGAAGATATTGCCATATAATTATTTAGTACACTGTTATGAAAGTTATTTATTTGTCATTTCAGTGGAAGATATATCCTTTAATTTACGATGATTCATGATTGTTTATGACAATTACTCTATTGGAAAGATTTTAAGAAATGGTTATTTTTAAAATCGTGGTTTTAAAACCAAGCTTTATGAAGACCTGGTAGAGAGACAACTAGTAATTAAAATGCTGATCTATTAAGCATTGATAGTGCTGTCCTACAGATAGTGTATAATAAGCAATGCAACAATTTGTCTTATCATTTAACAAAATACCCCACACATCATGTTGTTTTGCTACTTCATCTGTTCGAGTTGCAAATAAGAGATTAGATGGGTTGCAGAAATAGTGACGCAAGTCACAGGTTTTGCAGAGAATTCTGCCAGACAAATTTAGCCTTTACTTAAAAAAAAGTTATAAAGAATTTTAACTTTGTGTAGTTAATGTGGGCACTTTACAGTCAACAGCTAGAGAAAGGAGTACATAGAACAACAACAAATAACTTAGACTCTCAGTAGGTAATGATGCCTCACTGAATAACATCACAGTCTAGCATACTGTCTTGTAAAGTATATCATTGTCAAAAACGATCTGGTGCTCTCCCGGCGTATATGATGCACAAACTCTTTTCGGGCTTTATCTGGACCTGGCTGAGAGCCCGAGAAGAGTTGAAATATCATTGTCAAATTACAACTGTCAAGCAACAAAACCACTTTACATCTATAAAATAGCTTGCATGACATCCCTTTTGTAGAAGTTCTTTTCAGTCCCAGAAAATGGGCCATTGAGGTGATACCATGCTTCCTTCTGGACCAAAGATTTCTTCACTACTACCACTGATCCTATTCCCCTCACTGCCATTTTGTTAGATGATGGTCAGCCAATTCACATCTGTCCAACCAGTCTGTGTTCCTTTCCGACATGCCACCTGAGTGGCAGGAAAATCCCAGAAATAAAACTTACAGCAATGGAGGATGTCATGTATTTGTGAATCCTTGGTCCAGTTTTGTGGCTAAATCTCCACATAATGCTGTAATGGATTTTTTTGACTACCTTTATTGAGTTAGCTTAACTATGATCCACTGCATATTCCTTAAGTAAAGACTTAAGAAGAGACTTGAACTCAGTGTCATTCCCAAAAATTGTTCCCTTCTCCGAGTCGATCTATTTGGAGATGCTATGAAGGATACACTGGAGGTTTGCTGAATGGAATATTTTAAATGGTACTCTGAGCGAAATAGTGTTTTGTGGTGGAAATAGAAAATATTTACAATGATGGAGCTACTGTCAACGTGGGATTTTTTAAATTCTGAATGTTGTTGAGTTTCTTGAATGTTGTTTCAGCTACACTCTTCCAAGCTACTGGTATGTATTCTATTATGCCATTATTTGAGACTTGCGGGTGGCAGAAAAGCTTTGGGAAGTTGGGAGGTGAGTTACATAGACCACAGTACCAAACTTCCATTGTATGTGTGTAGATACACTATGTTTGTGCGTGATCCAAAGGGTTATTCATCAATAGTAACTTTCTGGATGCTGATGATAAGCCTTCAACAATCCAAATGCCATTAAACATCAAGAGGTAGTGATTAAACACTCTCTGGTGGATTTAACCATTCCTTCGTATTTGTGTGTGGTGAATATTATTTGTCTGTTATCATTCTAGTTCTGGAATTCTCATGATCTTGCTGCATGCAAAAAACAGACAGCTTCATTATCTGAGTTATGACTGGAACTGTTGGGCCTAGGACACTGCCCTGAAGAACTCGCTCAGTGATGTTCTGGGACTGACAAGACTCCAAGTACCATCCTCCTCATTGTACGATAGTGAAGTCTGGCTTAGCCAGTATACACAATTGGACTTTGTTAGTCCAGAGTTGCAATTTTCAACTTCTTTGAAGATCTCATGGTTGAGTGTTTTTTGTTAGTTAATTGAGAACTATTGAAATGAATACCAGCACAGTGTATAATGCTTGGAGAGCTTCTACTGAGAGAGAGAGAAAGAAAGACAGAAATCTTTTGGTTCATGAAGTACAACAATGTCAGAAGGAAGCATGAACATTGAACAATTTTGATGATGAAATGTTCCTCATTAAAAGAAATGATGAATGCTTAAAAAATATACCCAGAGATAGAAATTCATTTTCTGCCACTCATTCCAAGCACAGAAACGATCTTGAGGTGCACTCAGAGGTGGTGTGTAACACCAATCTGTTATCATGACATACAATAATAATCTGAATGCAAGTGACAATGGAACCATATTGCTATGGTTCTTTCTATTTCATGTTGAACCTGATCTGAATGTTTATCCCTCTGCCTCACTTTACTAACAGATGCAATACAGATTGGATGCCAAACTCATTGATAGATTTTAATCCCAGTACAAATAGACATTTTAGTATTTCAACTCTGTGCAAACTGCACAGGTCAAATTTCTGAAGATATCTGATGTATGGAATTAAATACAATTTCAGTCGTAATGGAAACACAGCATGTGAATAAACTTATGTGATCTTGGACTGTGATGATAGCTCTTATCTGTCAAGGCTTAGTGAAATAGCTTTCATTAATTGAAGATAAATCAATTCATATTTTGAAATTTATATTGATTCCAAATCAAAGTTATATCCCCATTGTAGCTTTTTAATTATTTTACAGTTTCTGTCAATTACAACCACATTCAGCAGATAAAACATAGATTAGCTGCAAATGTTTTTTCATATTAATATTTTGTTTCTGTTGTGGAAGATAAATCTGATCTTCATCTCAAAGGCAATAAATTAGTTTTAAGATGTATGCTTTATTTTTCATTTAATATCACAAGAAATTGCAAAAAATTGTGATCAATTCCAAAAGGAGACATCTTGACTCAACACTATTTCCATTAATTCGCTGAGACAAATTTGTATTCCCATTGGTTCTTAGACTTTATATTGAAATTAATTTACACAATGGCAAATGGGCTGTTTCAATGTTGCTGCAGTGATAAATTTTCCTACAAACATAAGGAAAGATGGCAACACAGGGTGCATATAATTTACAGCATAATTATAGCAATAACTGTAGTAAAATTGTAGGTTTTCAATTTGAATACTGTACATAATATGTAATTGCAGAATTGTTTTTATTTAAAATCTGACCAATTCTGACACAGAGAAAGTGGGTGAACGGAAATTATAAAATTTAATATTTCGTCTCAAAGCGACTGGGATGAAGAATTAAAACGGCACTCGATTTCACTCCCATTGACCTAATGTCAGGAGTCTCCTGCACTGAACAGCACCTTATCTTCTGACTAGGCACTTGCTCTCCTCCAAATACCATAGCAGCTCAATATCAGTGTATTTTTACTATAATGATCTATTTATTTGATGCCCAAAAGCTGGAAACACCTTCTACAAATAGTACAAAATAATTGATGTCATAGTCCATATCAGGTTATCTTAAAAATTCCACTAGTAGATATATTAGTTGCTGTGTTGTTAACGTCAGCTATATTCTTATATTTCTATACCCTTATATTTTTCTCACTGAAAGATAATATATCTTGACATAAATGTTTGCAACAAAACATCTGCTTTAGCTAGAAAGATGCAAAATTTTAACATTCATGTGTTTAGGTTTGGAAGATAAGTGTTTTCAATGCAGAGGAAAAACAGCCACATTGTTTTCTTTAAATCAGGCCACATGATAGTTTATTAATTACTTAGTATTTATTTAGAGAAACAATGCAGTAACAAGCCCATGCTGCCCAATTACACACACCTTGTGACCAATTAACATACCAACTGGTATATCTTTGATATGTGGGAGGAAACCAGAGCACCCGGAGGAAACCCATGCGGTCATGGGGAGAATGTATAAACTCTTCATAGACAGCAGCAGGAATTAAGAGGTTATTGAGATATATCAAAACTGTGTAATGATTGAAACGCTCCAAGTTTTTCCTCATTATCTCCCAGGTCAGTCAAAGGTTTATCTAATCTTGTATTAATGAGCTCTGATCCTGATATTTAAAAATAATCTCTGTCATTTATCAGCTGTAGGTTAATTGGATCATAGTAATTTAGCACTTGTATAGGTAACTAGTGGGAGAATCAGGGTGGAATCGTTGGGTGCAGAAAAAAGCATAGACTGCAGGGAAATAAATGGGAGAACGAAAGAAATACAACAGCTCTGAGAGCCAGTATAGTTTCAATAGGTTGAATGGCACATGGAAATATCAGATCCAGTAAAACTGATTAAATATATTTTATGACATAATTTAATATTATCCTGCATCAAAATAATTTTCTTAATGTATTTAGGTGGACTCTTCCTACACCTTGATTCAAATGCAATGAATGTGCACTTTTGTATATTGTGATGTAGATCAGAGCTCCCAAATTGTAATTTGGATAATAATGCAAATTTTCTCAGAGACACAAACAGCAGACAAATATTCATTAAAATGCTGATTACATTACATGTGAATTTCTGTTTATGAAAATACGAATTTACTATAAATGCTAGGAACATGTTGAAATCTCAGTCAATGATTTTAACTATATCATTTAAACCATTTTTATTAGCATATATTCATTGTCCTACCAATCTGAGAAAAACAATGTGATCACTGTTAAGAGTGTTAGAATTGGATACTGGGTTCAGCAGGATATGACAGAAGGTGCTGAATAAGTAATTTAGCTCACACAATTGGGTCATGAATTGCAGATAAAATGCAGATGAACTTGCATTGAATAGCACTGGTGCTAAAAATTGACAGTTTCTCTGTTTCTCTTCTCATGGATGCAGCTTGACCTGCTAAAGTTTTCCAGCATTGTTTTTTTCCCAGCAGCTGTACTTTATTTATTTTCATTCAAAACTTTTAGTAGATTATTTGTTCCTGGTTCCTTTTCATGATCATCTAAAATGTTTCTACAAGGTCCATTTATCACATATGTGTTTTGTTAAATAGTCCACCAATGGAGCTGGAACTTTAATTACTAATTCAGTAAATTATGTAATTACATCGGTTCAGGTAATGAAGTATGCTTGCCAACCATTTGCATTTCAAAATAAATGTCAAATTTAACAGAAGGAAACATTGAAATTGAAGAAATGTATCAGAAAACACATTTGTATGTAGGATATGCTATTATTCAAAGCTACTGCAAACCAGGTTCCAGTCAGACCTCTGATGCTTTCCATGTTAACCCTGTAACTGTTTTTCCCAGGTGCGTCAGTTCTTTCCCAAAACGGGAGATGTGCAGATTGTCCGATCCGGTTAATTGGCCATTGTAAATTACTCCTGATGTAGGGGTGTGACTGTTAGGTATGGAGAGCCAGAGACATTCATGAGCATGTGAGAAAGAGTAAGTGGGGGAATGGGATTGCCCTAAAAGCTGACATAAGATTGAGGTCTTGAGGTATTGAGGTCTCTGCTGTCATGAAGCATAGTAAAAGGAGACAATGGCAGTTTTTAAGTTCAAGAGGTTTAGTTATTAAGCCGCTACAGCCTTGTAACTCAGATTCCTAGATTTAGTGTTTTCTTTCTATTTTTTGGTAATTTCAGATTGTATTAATCCTTTCCTAGTTACATTTCCCCCCTTCCCCTCTAAACTTATACTATGTTATTTCACTAACTTTTCCCACTTCGTGCAGCCAGCTCTGTCACCACTTCTACTGCTGAGTCACCTATTTTTCATTTTGTTCTCTGCACTGCTCCTTCCTTTCTAAAGCAGCATAGATACAAAACACAGCTAAATTCCATCTCTCTCTAACACAGCCCTGACAATAGCATTGACACTAAAATTTGGCGGTTTCTCTTCTCATGAATGTTGCTTGACCTGCTGAAGTTTTCCTGCATTTTCTAATTTTTTTTCAGCAGCTGAAGTTTCCTTATTTTCACTTAAAATTTAATTTCTCTGGATGTGTCCTTGTGTACATGGTTATAAAATTGATTTGACTCGACTCGGCAGGTTATAAGCTTGAAATATTTACTCAAGTTCCCTCTCGGTGGATACGGCGTGACCTGTTGAGTATGTCTAACAGTTTGCTTTACTTCACATTTTCAGCATAATTTTGCATTAATCAGGCATATTGCAGACTAAAGTAGGAGTTCGGTATAGCAGATAAGATATTAAACAAACAGAATCATATTGGTCACCTAATGAATGCTCCATTTGCTTCCATTAGCTCCAAACAAAACATCAAATGTGCCACATAATGAGCAATCAGTACAATTCCATCTCTTTTATATATTCATTCACTTTCAATTTTTCATCTTAATATTAATAATATAAATCAGAAATACAGAACTATAGCATAAATATCTAATTATGCTGATGAATTTACATTTATTTATCAGATAATTTTGCAGTTTTAACTTTGTTGCAGTGAAATATGATATGCATAATGGAAGTGCTAGCAGCAAAATTACAATTTTCCTAACTTCAAATTAGTTTTTGTATTTTTAAATTCACCTCCAACATAAAGGCCATTTGTGAATATTTTATTTAATTGAGAATGAAGGAGAAATGGCATTCAGCAGAATGGTTCATTTTTCAGGCTCCCAAAATAAATGTCAAGACCTTTCATCCTCTCATTGAGGACTATAAGACACAGGAGCAGAATTATGCTATTTTGGCCGATTCAGTCTTCTCTACCATTCCATTAAGGCTGATTTATTGTTCTCTTAACCCTATTTTCCTGCCTTCTCCCGTGACCTTTGATACCCTAACTAATCAAAAACCTACCAACCTCTATCTTAAATCTACCCGATAACTTGGCCTCTGAAAACGTCTATGACAACAAATTCCACAGATTCACTTCCATCTGGCTAAAAAAGATATTCCTTATCTCTGTTCTTAAGGGATATCCTCATATTTTTTAAGGCTGTGCTCTCTAGATTTAGACTTCCTCATTATAGGAAATATTCTCCCCACGTCCAATCTATCTTGACCTTTCAATGTTCAGTCAGCTTCAATGAAATCCCCCCTGCCAATTATTTCCTTCGACATATAATAAGAACAACATCATCTGCTGCTGGAAATCTCGTCAATTTAGTAACAGACTTACTTTAGTCTGCCTGAGACACTTTGGCCTTCCAGTGTGAGGAGATGTCTGCAAACAAATACAGCTGATTTACAAATTCCAAATGCAGGAATGCATGCTGGGGGGTACACTGAGGCCTAAGGAATATGCTGAAGATTGGCTCAAAGGTTTTGCGGAGAAGGACACAAATCTAGGCTCTTGCTGCAATTGAACACCACAAGGCAGGGCCCTGTGCAACAGTCTCTCAAATGTTTCATGAAACCATTGTTTGAGGAGTAATCACGAGTGGTGATAATGCATTGTGACAGAATGTATTGAAAGGATTGTACAATAAACACAGAGAAAAATTAATCCCAATTGTTTCTACTGTAGGTATTATGAATGAAATATATGTTGTAATAATATAACCTAATAGAACCACAGCCATCACCACATCAAATACGTAAGTGAAACAAGAATGTCAAGTATATCTTAGGTGGAAAATGTAAAAAAAAATATTTTACATCTTTCACATCTTCAGGATTACTGAAGTGTTTCAAAGCCAATGAATTACTTTGAAGTGAAACTGCCTTTGTTCTCTAGGCATACACAACAGTTAATTATGTCCACACTTAGGTCCCAAGGATATGAACGTAATAAAAAAAATGCATTGTTATTGCTGACTTTTGCTTGAAAATTAATACTGATCAATAACAACCTCCATGCTTATCAAATGGTGGCACCTGATCCTTTACATTAAAGGCCATATTTGCATATCTTATTCAGAGACTTTCTGAAATCTGTAGTTCCATGATACTTCACTCAAATGTTTGAGTTCAGTTTATTGTCATTCAGCCGTGTACATGTATTCCACCAAATGAAACAATATTCCACCAGACCAATGTGCATAACAGTACATATAACTCAGATGCATAACACATAAAATAATATTACCACAAATAAATTAACAAATAATAAAGTGTATATACAACCCAAGTTAAAGCTGGCATTTCATTCATGATGAGACCTGGGTGATGGCTGTGAATTCAGTAGTCTTATGGCCTGGGGGAAGAAGCTGTTTATCATTCTAACAGTTCTTGTCCGAATGCTGCAGTACCTCCTACCTGACCGTAGGGAGTCAAAGAGATTGTTGGATGGATGGGATGGATCATTGACGATGGTAGGGGTCCTGCATTCACAGAGCTTCTGATAAATATCTCTGATGGGAGGAAGGGAGACCCCAGTGCTCCTCTCAGATGTCTTCATAATCCATTGTAGGGACCTGTGGTCAGATGTCTTGCAATTCCCATACCAGATCATGATACATCTGATCAGGAAACATTCAATGGTTCTCCTGTAAAAATTGGTTAGAATGGGAAGTGGGGGGAGCCTCACTCTCCTCAATATCCTCAGGAGGTGTGCTTTCTTGTCCAAAGAGATGGTGTTGAGGGACCAGGTGAGATTGTCCGTCATGTGCACTCCCAGAAGCCTTGTGCTGCTAAATCTCTCGACGGAGGAGCCACATTTGTACAGTGAGGAGTGGTCAGCCTACACCTTCCTAAAGTCCACAAACACCTCCTTGGTCTTGTCCAAGATGAGACTCAATCTACTGTGCTCATACCAATCTACCAGCTACACCACCTCCTCTTTGTGCACCATCTCATCATCATCAGCAAACTTGGTGATTCAGTTTAAAATGGATCTAGCAATGCAGTCCACACGTCAGTAGCATGAACAGCAGTGGGCTGTGGATGTAGCCCTGGGGAGCACCAGTGCTCTGCGTGATGGAGCTAGAGATGTGTTTTGCCAACACGGAATGACTGTGCCCTTTCTGTCAAGCAGACCAGGATCCAGTTGTAGAGAAAGGTGTTGCGAGCCAGTGAGGACATTTTGCCCACCAGTTTCTGAGGGATGATCGTATCGATAAAACCATCCCAGCATATGAGGCACCATTTTCCAGATGGGACAGCTCGGAGTGGAGTGCAGAGGTTATGGCATCGTCAGTGGACCAATTTGAGTGATAAGCAAACTGGAAAGTATCCAATGTAGCACAAGATGGGATTTTATATGATCCATAACCAGACACTCGAAGCACTTCATTATTGTTGAAGCCAGTGCCACTGCATGGTAGTCTTTGAGGCAAGTTATGGGAAATGGGATAATAGTGGCCACGTTGAAGCCTAAGGGGACAGTAGACTGTTCCACAGAGATGTTGAGAATGTCTTTTAGAGTCCTTGTTAACTGGGGGGGCAAAGTCCCTCAGCACTGGACCAGATATGTTATCAGACCCCACAGCTTTATATGAGTTGACTGTGGCTAGAGTCTTCCTCACATCAGCTGTGGCTAGACAGAGTGCCTGCTCCTCAAGGTGCAGAGGGGCCGTCCTTGCAAACACATTGTTCTATGCATCAAACTGAGTATAAAAGACATTCGGCCTATCAGGAGTAGAAGGGACACTGCCGTTGACGTGCAGGGTAGACTCGTAATCTGTTTTGGTCTGAGTGCCCTACCAAAGGTGCCTCATTTCTCTGGTGTCACAGAAACGGCTATACATTCTCTGTGAATTATCCTATCTTGCCTTCCTGATGGCGTGGGGTAGCACAGCTCTAGCTGACCTGAGAGCTGTCTTATCTCCCAATCTGAAGGCAGCATCCCAATCTCTTAGCTGTGCTCGAACCTCTGCTGACAACCATAGCTTCTGATTTGCCCTCGCAATGTGCTTAATAATAACAACTTCCTTAATGCTCTTCTCTGTGTAGCCAGTCACAAATCTCACATGTTCATCGACGTTAATGGGATGGTCATAGGTAGCTGCCTCCCTGAGCATGTCCCAGTCCACGTTTACAAATCAGTCCCGTAATGCTGAGGTTGCTCCTTTTGGCCAGGTCTTTATCTCCCTTTGAACTAGTTTGACATTTAGTCAGTGGTCAGTATGCAGGAATTTGCATAACAGATAAGTAGTCAGAGTATCTGAGGTAACTGCAGGGAGCAGTTTTGTATGTGCCACTATCTGAAACAAAACTGACAATTAAAATGTGGTTAAGCAGGGAACAGAAAATGAGTTAAAGAAATGTAAGGATGTCATTCTAGAACACATTATCAGCAAGCCTCTTAATCATCCACTTCCCAGAAAGGCATGAGGAATAACTGGAGAAGCAACTGGCCATCTATGCATCCTACAAAATACAAAGCACTAAATTCCTTGTTAAGTTAATTGTCGCATCATTTGACTGAAATATTACTGACATTGAACTCAAATCCCACACTGACAGATGTAATAAATTCTGGAATTCAAAACATTATCAGCAATGGTGATCCAAGATTACTGGAAATTTTTTAGAGAAGTTTTCTATTCCTTGCTGGCCTTTCTGGAGGTGACTCTTACTTTTGCTTTAGCTTGGCCAAGGAAAGCATTTCAAGGAAATCAAAGATTAGTCTCACCAATAATGCTTGCATCCTACAAGTGAATAAATGGAAATATAAGTGACCGATAGGTCACATGCAGAGGCATGTCTTTCCAATGTCTTGTGTCAGATCCCAACACCCATTATCAAGTCATGTTTGACTGCCAGGCAATGAACTGTTCTCAATACATTGACAGCACAACAATCTAACAGAATCATTTCTTGAAACAGCATTTGAAACGTGTTCAGAAAAATGTTTCCAACTTCAGCCGAAGGTTATAAATTAATATTTGGAAATAGTAGATCCTTGCCATTAATCCTCTGAAGATCAAAAATATATCAAGTGGAAGATAAAGGTTTATTGTAACAAAGATATGGAAACTATTGTGATTTAATTTGTTACATGAAACCAGATTTTGCAACTGTTGATTTAGAGACCTTGAAATAAAGACTTAGTTTGATGGTAGATATTTTTTCTCATTTGTAGCTAACATTTTAAAGAGTTTATCCAATCACAAACAAGATAAAATCTGCAGATGCAGATCCAAGCAACACACACAAAATGCTGGAGAAACTCAATGGGCCAGGCAGCATCTATTGAAAAAATATACAGTCGACGTTTTGGGCTGAGACCCTTCAACAGGACTAGAGAAAAAAAAGATGAGGAGTAGATTTAAAAGGTGGGGGAGGGGAGAGAGAATCACAAGGCGATAGGTGAAGCTGGAAGGGGGAGGGATGAAGTAAAGAAGGTTGATTGGTGAAAGAGAAGGAGTATGGAGAAGGGGAAGTCTGATAGGAGAGAACAGATGACCATGGAAGAAATAAAAGGGGGGAGGAGCACCAGAGGGAGGCAATGGGCAGGCAAGAAGATAAGGTGAGAGGGGGAAAAGGAGATGGGGGGTGGGGAGTTCAAGAAATCAATTTTAACGAGTTTACTGTTTTGGAAGACAATACTATAAATTTCATAGATAATCAATGTCAGATTGTACAGTAGCTACAGATGGGTAACAGAAGAAGAAAATACTCGAAGTTCCCAACAACTCAGGCAGCATCTACCGAAAGAAAGGGAGCCAATGTATCAATCAATGACTTTTCGTCTGAACTGGAAAAGTTCTGAGAAAACAAATATTGCAGAAAGAGGAAGGGCTAGAATGAAGTGAAGGAATGTCCATATTACATCTTCCCAGCATTCTCTATTTTTGTTTTGGATTTCCAACCTCTACAGGGATTTTTTCCCTCTAGCCACAATTAAATACCCTGTTAGATTGAAGGTGAATATAAGACTAATTCAATACTGACATCAGACAAGTGAAAAACACTCTGGTCAAGAACTTTTCAATTCCACTTGACAGCAAATAACTCAAAATCAGATGCTAACAATACAATTTGATTTTTACATTTAGTTGAGCTGCCACTTATTGCAAAATTGTCTAATTGTTCCTGTCAGCAAACCACGCTCTATGAATAATGTGACAATTCATGCTCATTCTACCATTTCACCTCTCTATTAGGTTTGGCAAAAGGTCATATTGTGCATTTATTGTTCTCATCCGAATGCCACTAACTCCACAGCCTTCTTGAATTTTGCAAACTGCAGAGACAGGAATAGCATTTCATGCTTTTTAAAATATAAATCATGAACAGGGTTAGAAGGAGGTGAAACAGGCTGTGAAGCTGAACACATCACTTTCAATGATGAGGTGTTATATTTTTGCTGCTAAATTCCTTTTAAGTCTGAAGATTGTTCATTTTTGTTCAACAACTTGACATCTATGGAGTTTCAAGCATGTTATTACATTTACTGATGAACTTTTAATTACTATTTGATGCTGTTAAACTTTAGAGGTAAAACTGTGGGATGGGGGAGCGGCTGCTGAATTTAATTCACAAGAACAATTTTGTTGATATGTGGCAAGGATTAACATTAGTGAACTTTCAAGCAGCAGAGCAACTCAGTGCCAACACTCTTGCTTTCTGATTTAATGAGAGGGCGTGGATGAGTTGCCCGTCAGGGTTTTAATTATTGCAGGTGCTGCTTAATTAGTGGCTCAATTAATGCTTTAAAGAGACATTAATGAGTCCTTTTTAAAATTGTTTTGAACTTGGCCCCAAATTTAACATGCAGCGTGGTTTCCTGGGGTACAGCAATAGGGATACAGAGGTGAGTTTTGGTATCAGTTTAGGTGAGTATTTCAACATCTACCCATGCATCCATTTAGCATTTGCATGCATTCAAAGCCAAGTAGTGGCATTTTCTGCTGACCAGATGTTGCTTACAGAGTCCCCTGCTGAAATTGGTCAGTGGTAATGAATCCAGAATGTGTGCCACAGTTGGATCTACTCCACAATGGCAAGTTTCTGGTGGAAATGTTTTGAATTGGCTCAGAACCATCAGCTGTTAAACAATATCTGTTTGTATTTGCTATGAGCATCTCTAGTTCAACCATGAAAGTGATAAAAATTCAAATGTGGTTAAATTAAATTGTGTCCAACACTGGATGTGGGGATGATGGTGCAGTCTGCTTCTGCTGAGGGCAACACGCTGTCTGCATGATACCACCATAACATGACTGCAGCATGCTACCAGTGCTCACCTTATTGCATGCCTTGCAAGTGGACAATATTGTGACTGGCTAGCATTAGTAAAAATAATAGTCAGCATATCTATAACAAAAGAAGATGTGGAAGCTTCATTAGTTACTGAACTAGAGCAAGTAGTGTAACTAAAAGGCAGAAGATGGAATATCCTCTTTATCAGCCCTTCATCTCACAGTCCAATTTCCTGCTTCATACAATCCTTAGATTTCGATCATGGGATATGAATACATTTTTTTTATTTACTGCCCATTTCTTTCATTACAACGTCACCATTGTCTTCATCTGGGCAGGCAAAAGTTGTAAACAGGGCCAGTCATAGTGGAAAAGCAACAAGACTACTGATAATGGGGGGGGGGGGGAGAAAAACTTGCCTTGATTTTAAACCCCAGCCAGTAGCTAAAAATCTATACAATTCAGCAGATAAAGTTGGAGCCCACATCTGGTGAATCAACAGGCATGTTCCTTTGCTCTCGCTCTTGCTTATCAAGCAACCAAATTGGAGGACTGCTACCCAATCTATGGTGTTGCAAACTGAAGCTGGTTATTGTAGACCAAGGTCAATGATGCCCCCCAAGGCTACCTGGTCTACTCCAATGAAAATAAACAGACTTCCACCACTAATGCTGCACCTGCCAAAATCACACTACTTTGGACAAGGTTACATGGAAAACAAGATTAAACGAAGCACAAGGAAGATCATTTGACCTCTCTGCTCAATTGATCCATCAAACAATCAAATTGATTAAGCAATTTGGCTTGAAATATGTGTTTCTTATTTATATTTCACATGGTTATAATGTGATTGTTAACATGACAGAAATGGTAAGGCATAGGACCATCAAAGACTAAGGAATTGAGTTGAAGTAGCTGCATTAATGGTTGGATTAGTTTGCTGTTAAAAGCTCATTCAGGATAGGAATTTCGAGCTTGTCTCTTCTTTCCCAGCTCTTAGCTGAAAGCACTCCCATGAAGTGAAGGTGGGCTACCATCATGAATCTTGTCTTCTCTACAGTTGATTATGCATGATGCTCATTAGATTATGGATCGCACACCAGAGTAATAGGCAGTCTTAGCTTTGTCATTGAAGCAACATCAATGTAGTCAGGATTATGATTACATCAGGATTGTATCATGGTCTTGGCTACACCTAACAGGCACTCGTGGGGTAGACTCCCATTTGATTGCGGAACATTATATCTGAGTTTATATCTGAAATAGCTGTGCATACACAATCTATAGTGTTCTATGTCATGAACATTAATCTATTTTAAACCCCAGCCAGCAGCTATGTAGATAGTGCCCCTTCTGCTGTATACCAAAGGGAATGTACCCTAATGCACCCAGCTCTCTGAACAACTGATCTGTGCTGTAATCTCAGGTTCAAGACCCCAACATAATTCCTGATAGATGTTTAGAAAGTTAATTTTTTTTTATAGAACTTGAGTTTTTTTTTTAAAAAAAGCAAATTCTAGTTTAGTAAACAAATAAAATCAATTTCACCAAGCCTGTGAATGAATGATAATTCCTTTTAATGGGACTGGTATCCTACAGATGCATGTTCAGCTGTGCAAGATTAACAGATGGTGTTAGCTGGGCTTTGAAATACAAAATGGTTTTTCAATCAGTGTACTTTATGTATTCCTACTGGTGTAAGCTGTGACGTGCACTAAATGTGGGTGTTTGCACTGGATGCCATATTGAAAGAAAAGTACTGCTTATTACACAAAAAGAATAGTCTTGCTTTGGTACACTGAATGTTCTGCTGATAGCCTTATTATTAATTTCTGAAACCTGTTTCATTTGCTGTATTACAGTTACAAGAGTTATATCATTATATTGAATTGTACTCTATATTTGCATGATAATGCTTATCTATCCTTTCTATTAGAAATGTCACATTTTCAAGGTTACAATGAAATAGGTTTTAATTCATTCCAATTCTAGCTTAGATGATGAAAATGACTGTAATTATTGAACCCTTAGCCATATTATTATAAATTTTATATATTCCTTCAAAAATATCATTCATAGATGATGCACAATGTCAATATTATACTCCAACTGAATGTTCAGAAATTCAGGAATTTTGTTTACTTATGTTGGCTAAATTGTTTTCTACATTTTTGGATAGCAGAATTATAAAAAAATTATGACACAGTGAACAACATTTAACTTGTTGGGCCCAAGTTAAGTGAAATCAGCTTCCTTTTTTTTTACATTACACCCCTGTGCGCTTCTTAACACTCGGGAAGGTTTATATTTGGGATATCTCCCTTCTGTCTTCGAGGGTGAATAGTTGCCCCTAAACTCTCACTATCTCCGCCCATGCCACTCCTGCATGGTTTTCTGTTCTTGTTCAGTCACCTCTCATGTTTAACAGAAGTGGGTCTAAACCTGATTGTGAACC
The DNA here is from genome assembly GCF_030028105.1 of Mobula birostris. Lineage (NCBI taxonomy): Eukaryota > Metazoa > Chordata > Chondrichthyes > Myliobatiformes > Myliobatidae > Mobula > Mobula birostris. The sequence continues at coordinate 63,004,783 of NC_092383.1, read as the reverse complement.
TTTCATTGTGGTTTATCTTGTCCTTCCCCATGTCTGTGCTAAATCAAAGTGAATTGTGATCATTGTCACAGAAGGCTGTTCTATTGATACTCATTCCAACTATCTAGCTATATTCAGAAATACCAAGCTAAGAAAAGTCCTGTCCCCACTCTTTGCATTCCCTTTGCAACCTACTGTAATTGTTTCTCTTCAATATAATTCAGATTATTTTTTCCTGTATATCTGTAATGCTATTTCTATTGCAGTTGAAGTTTCTATTGTTGCATTTTTATGTATTAGGCTCCTTACCTTCCAAGATGTTAGTTTAGGAAAGAGAACATCGTCTTGCAATTAGGGAAATAGACCAATTTGAATTTATTTTTATCTAATTGGAATTTAGATGTTTTAAAATTATAATTAATTATGGTAAAATTAACAATTAATTTTATCAATTTGTATGTGCAGCAGCATAGTTTCAATAGCAATACACAGAACATTTTGTATTAATGAATACATTGTTTCTGAAAAATATTAGTTCATGGTTAAATTTAATTAAATAATTTTATAAAGCAATCTATTCTTTGTTGAACCTCAGTACAAGCATATTCTGGTCATCTTAAATACATTCGTTGAATATCCTGTTTGTCAGGGAACATTAAGAAATTAGATAATTTAATTGTCTCACATGCTAAAACACAACAATTTCAGATGTTTGATTCTGTGAATTGATTGTGGAATTTTGTATAAATTTCATAAGTAAGGGTGACTCTGCCATTGATGTATTCTTGATGTTTATTTGTCCCTTACAGCATTAGCTACTAAACAAACATACGTCAGCTACAGCAATCATGCAATCTGAATGAATGTGACACTCCATCAGGGTCTTTCGAGATTTCGAAGTGAAAAAAGACAGATGCATCATTAGTCTGGATATCCACTTACAGACGCCAGCAGCAGCCATTGCAGAGTTTCCAACAGACTGATAGTAAAAGGATTATATCCAAGCTTAACATTCACTGGGAGACCCAAAATATCAAGATGACATACTGCACAGAAGAAAGATGACTATTCCTCTATCTTTTGATTCCTTAAGATTTGTCAACAGAATTAACTCCCTAAATCTTGTGAAGTTGTCTGTGATTGTGTCAGAGTTGTTTTTATTTCTATTGATTTCTATTCTATTGAAATCTATGTGTTGCAAAATGAAATATGTCTAAGTGCTCACCAAATAGATGGCAAGTTAATGTATGTGACATACTGACTGAAAAAACAATGTCTGCTTTATGTCCTGACCAATCAAAAGTACAGTGCCTGGTTGTTTATGAATACGTAATGGAAAGTGTAGAGCATGTTCATTTTTATACAAAAAAGTTTCTAATAAAATAGTGTTTTGCAACTCTGTGGGGTTTCTTTACAGTGAATAGATCTGTTTGAGTGAATTGTATGGTGGTGAATGTATTCCAAACATTTGGATGCGTTTTCCCCTTCCCTTAGTTTTCTTCCTGTAGGTGGTGTACTTAAAATTGCAATTAAGCTAACTTCTTAATTTGGCTGTTAGTTGGTAGGTCAGAACTAAAGAATTAATTCAAATTATTCAGATATAAGTTTAAGCCATGTTTGTCTTGCATGTACTAATTCATCTAAGTAGTTCATAAGTATTTTTGGTTAAAGTGGGATAATGCCTTCGATTTATTTATTTAAATATAATCTGGATGTTTCTTTTGCTTTAACATAAATATTTTTTCTTATGAATTTGTCTTATAATACAAGAAGCAATTATATCCCAAAATATAGGCATACCAAACCCAGTAAACAAATCTTTCTTTGATGAACCAATTAATAGTGAACAAAAAAACATTTTCTTTTTAATTAGAAGTTATTCAGGCCTCTTTTTATTTATTAAAAAGATGTTTTGATCTTCTTTCTATGCCAACATGATTGGAAACACAAAATATCTGAACATTGAACACAAAAAAAGTTTGCCAAGTTAGAATTCCCACAACTAATTTGCATTATTGCACGGGACACTAGTGGCTATAGAAATGAAGCAGAAACCAAACCGAATGCAGCTGATTGATCTGCGGGATACAGTCTGGTTGTGACAGGTGGAAACTGGGTGACTAGTATGGAAGTCAAACTCCCATGCTCCTCCAAACATTGACAGCATATTGGTGCAGGCACTGCAGCAGTTTGGCAGTCATGCAGATGTAAATGTTTATTTATCAGTTTACGTTGCACATAACAAGTGTTGTGTATACTGTTTTAAGCCTGTAAATAATAACGAAGGGGAACATGGAAGACGCAGCTGTCAGCCATTTGCACTCCTTTTAGATTGCCTCCCACTGTACCCTCTGCCTGAGATCTCAGTGTCCTAATTTTCATCTCCACCCTTACTGGAATTTACAGCTGGCAGAGGGGGATATATCTGTCACACATAGTGAAATGCTAATGAGTCTGGTGGAGTAATATATAAGGGGCCTCATTAGAACTAATTTCATTTTAATCAATAGGTCATGGTTTTCTGAACACAATAAGATATTCAGGAGCACACAATGAGTATGGGAAATAATTTCAAATGAAATAAATATTGATGTTTTGTACACATTTGATGTTCTCAAATCATTCTGGAAGGTTTTTGAGCGACAATTATTCAGTTGATAGACTTGGCAATTAACTTTTGAACTAATATCTTACGAAGAGCAGTAAGGTATGTTGTCAAGTATATCTCCCTGTCCTTCTTTAAATAATGCAATTGGATCCTTTATCTCTCCCTGAATAAACAAAGGGCAAACTTCCAATTATACATTTATATTTGACACATGGCAAGGCTTGGAGTCTAAAGCCACAGCGTGTAACATTATTAATGTACTAGTACCGTAATAATTAATGTCCCTGGATGTTGCTGTCATTAGTGTTTCTACTTTGTAATTTACTATCAGATTTATTGAGGTGACTGCCCAGAAATTCTAAATTAGTTATGATATTAGTGTCACCTCAGATCATTTGTGCTGAGGAACCTATGATACATTTTAATTTTACAAAAAGGAAATTAAGAGCCTTATTAAACATTCATCTAAATTTTGAAACAGCATAAATTATGTTCAATTATTTTGGTCCCTGCCTTCATGGTTATTAGACATCTTTAAATATCTCAGCAAATTCATAAACTTATTAGAATGTACCAGTTAGAGTTGATGCAGTTACTGCCTCACATCTTAATGCCTTGCAACTGACAGGGTGTTTCCCATATCTTTGAACACAAGAAGGCAGTTTCTTATAGGTATACCTTCAGAAAACTTCTTTTGGCTAGTCAACTTGCATCTGCATTATAATTACAATTAAAGTTTATCTATCACATGCCTTTCAATGCTGCTTCTGTTTCTTAATTGCTGATTTTCCTAAGATCCTTACTGAATTGCAAGCACTATTGCATGTTTGTAAATTTATTTTCATCCATAGGAAATGAGTCAAGAATAAGTTATGTAAGTTACACTGGTAGTGTCAAAGTAACTTCCTCAACCTTGTTTTGGATTAACCGCTCCACTGAGTCTGGAGTTGTAGATGGAAATAGATGTTATTCGATCAATACAAAGATGTAGATGAGAATCTCCCAGGGAGACATTGAGTTTCATAGGTTAAAAACAAAAGACAATGATTGAAAATCAAGCAGATGTTATTCTGACTTTTCCTAATTCTGATTAGATCACAATCCATGAACTCAATTTCAGAGACACTTTATCTCATTCTCTTGATAATTATTGCTCACTTATTATTATTTTTCTGTTTTTTTTTGTATTTGCATAGTTTGTCTTTTACACAGTGCTGTCTGTCTTGTTCTGTGCCGTCTTTCATTGATTCTATTGAGTTTCTTTGTATTTACTGTGAATAAACACAATAAATTGAAACTCAGGGTTGTATATGGTGACATATATGTACTTCGGTAATTACTTTGTATGTTTTTGACTTTCCTCTGGATATACTGTAAGACAAAAGCCCCTCATCCCCACCTCCTCACAAGCAAACACACACACACAGTTATCTTGATTTTAATAATACCAAATTCCATCATTTCCATGTTCAGTCAGGAAGTGCCATTCAGTCAACCCAATAAATATTGTTTATCATCCATATCTTATTTGTGATCCTGTCCATCAGGGGTCTGATGCAATGTACTGTTGTGTTGACATATATGTATATAATCATGTCAGTGCTGAAGTAATTCATCCTTCTGACTCAGAATTCCTTGTATTGTTCAAGTCCAGGATCAGCTTAGTTGATTAGAATACAAAGCATATACAAGATGGCAATTAGCACTTAAGTGCAAACTACCATGATGACTGTAAGAATTGGATACTGGAAATTCAAAGTTCAAAATAAATTTATTATCAAAGTACATATATGTCACCATATACAACCCTGAGATTCATTTCATTTTCTTATGGGCATACTTAATAAATCCATAATAGAATAATAACCATAATAGTCTCAATGAAAAACTGCACCAAATTAAGCATTCTGTGTGCAAAAGACAACAATCTGTGCAAATATGAAAAGAAATGAATAATAATAATAAATAAATAAGCAGTAAATATTAAGAATATAAGATGAAGAGTTCTTTCAAGTGAGTTCACAGATTGTGAGAATATTTCAATGAGGGTGCAAGTGAAGTTGATTGAAGTTATTTTCTTTGGTTCAAGACCCTGATGGTTGAGGGGTAATAACTGTTCCTAAACCTGCTGGAGTGAGTCTTGAGGCTCTTGTACATTCTTCCTGATGGCAGAAGTGAGAAGAGAGCATGACCTGTGTGGTGGGGTTCCCCGTTGATGAATGCTACTTTCCTGTGACCATGTTCTGTGTAGGTGTGCACAGTGGTGTGGAGGATTTTTACCCATGATGGACTTGGCCACGTCCACTACTTTTTGTAGGATTTTCCGCTCATTAGTGTTTCCATACCAGGCTGTGATGCATCCAGTCAATATACTCTCCATCACACATCTATAGAAGTTTGTCAAACTTTTAGATGTCATGCTGAATCTTTGCAAACTCCTAAGAAAATAGAGCTGCTGCTGTGCTTTCTTCATAAGTGCACTTCTGTGCTGGGACCAGGACAGGTCCTCTGAAATGATAACACTGAGGAATTTAAAGTTGCTGGCCCTCTCCTCCTCTGAAGCTCTCATGTGGACTGGCTCATGGACCTATGGTTTCCGCCTCCTGAAGTCAACATGCAACTACTTGGTCTTGTTGACATTAAGAAGTTGTTGTAATGACACCACTCAGCCAGATTTTCGATCTCCATTCTATATGCTGATTCATCACCTTCTTTGATTCAGCCTACAACAGTGGTGCCATCAGCAAACTTAAATTTGGCATTGAAGCAGTGCTTAGCTACACAGTCATAAGTGTAAAAAGAGTAGAGCAGGGGGCTAAGCACACAGCTTTGTGATGCACCTGGCCTGATGGAGATTGTGGAGGAGATCTTGTTGCCAATCCAAACTCTGCAAGTGAGGAAATCGATAATCAAATTGCACATGGAGGTATTGAGGCCTATTGAATGGTTTTGAAGGGATAATAGTATTGAATGCCGAGCTTCAGACTATAAAGTGCATCCTGATGACTGCATCTTTGTTGTCCAGATATTCCAGGGCTGAGTGAAGAACCAATGAGGTGGCATGTGCTTGGACCTGTGTGCCAGTAGGAAAATTGAAGCGATTCCAAGTGCATCTCAGGCACAAGTTGGTTATATTTCATTACCAACCTCTCAAAACACATCATCGTTGTGGATATAGGTGCTACTGGACAAATTTGTGGGCAATCTGTCTCCAGTTCCTTCTTTTCTATCTGCAGTGACAGATGCATCATATTGATTTATCAAAGACTGAAAAGTAATTCCAAAGAAAAGTAATTCAAAGACTTATGTGTAACTTTATTCTATTTAATGTGTAACTAATTTTAATATACTTCTCTCTTTTCATCCATAGTTATTAAACATTAGGATTATTTTTCTTTAGAATTTTCTTTCATTCTTTGATTGATGTAGAACAATATTAATAATTAATATATGTAACACTATATTAAACAATACATATGGCAAAAAGCTGGATTTATGTAATTTCATCAATAACGTTGCTGTCTCAATACACCTATCTTTCAACCACGTGCTTTTTTGATTATTTCATATTTTATTCTTCCAGGAAGTTGACTTCTCGCTAAACGTTTCAGAAGATGGCAAATTCTCAAAAGCAGCAATGTGATCTTTGAGGAGGCTGAAGGATAAATATTATTCAGTACACCTTTGCATTGTAACTTCAAGTAATACCATGAGATCCTTTACAGTCTGGTGTTGTGGTTTAAAATCTTGTCTAAAGGATGCATCTCTAGTGGCATAGCAATCACCCCAGGATGTCAACACAATCAAATGCAGACAAGAGTTCTTTTGCAAAGTCATAGCTGAGATCGCCATCTAAGTGCCTATAAAAAAGTATTCACACCTTTGAAGTTTTCATGTTTTATTGTTTTACAACATTGAATCAGAATGGATTTATTTTGGCTTTTTTGACACTGATCAACAGAAAAGGAATCTTTCAATTAAAGTGAAAACAGATCTCTACAAAGCGGTCTAAATTAATTACAAATATAAACGACAAATAATTGGTTGCATAGGTATTCACACCATTCAAGTCAGTATTTAATAGATGCACCTTTGGCAGAAATTACAGCCTTGAGTCTGTGTGGATAGGTCTCTATCAGCTTTGCACATCTGGACACTGCAATTTTTCCCCATGTTTCTTTACAAAACTGCTCAAGTTCTGTCAGGTTGCATGGGGATCATGAGTGAATAGCCCTTTTCAAGTCTAGCCACAAATTCTCAATTGGATTAAGGTCTAGACTCCAACATGGCCACTCCAGGACATTAACTTTGTTGTTTTAAGCCATTTCTGTGTAGCTTTAGCTTTATACTTAGGGTCGTTGTCTTGCTGTAAAACAAATCTTCCCCCATGTTACAATTCTCTTGCAGATTGCATTAGGTTTTCCTACAAGATTCTTCTGTATTTTGCTGCATTCATTTTACACTCTACCTTCACAAGTCTTCCAGGGTCTGCTGCAGTGAAGCAACCCCACAGCTTGATACAGCCAACACCATGCTTCACAGTAGGGATGGTGTGTCTTTGATGATGTGTGGTGTTTGCCTTATGCCAAACATAGTGTTTAATCTGATAGCCAAGAATCTGAATTTTGATTTTGTCAGACCATAGAACCTTCTTCCAGCTGACTTCAGAATTTCTCACATGCCTTCTTGCAAGCCCCAGCCAAGATTTCATGCAAGTTTTTTTTTCAACAGTGGCTTTTCCTTTGCCATTCTTCCATAGAGTTGCAACTTTTGGAGGACCCAGGCAACAATTGTTGCATGTGCAGTCTCCCATATCAGCCACTGAAACTCGTAACTCCTCCAGAGCTATTATACGTCTCTTAATGGCCTTCCTCACTAGTCCCCTTCTTGCATGTCACTCAGTTCTTGAGAATGGCCTGCTCTAGGCAGATTTACAGCTGTGCCATATTCTTTCCATTTCTTGATGATTGACTTAACTGTATTCCAAGGGATATTCAGTGACTTGGAAATGTTCTTGTATCCATCTCCTGCATTGTGCTTTTAGTAACCTTTTTGCAAAGTTGCTTGGAACGTTCTTTTAACTTCATGGTGTAGTTTTTGCCAGGATACTGACTTACCAGCAGTTGGACCTTCCATATTCAGGTGTATTTTTAATACAATCAGTTGAAACCCTTTGACTGCACACAGGTCCCCAAAAGCAGATCTCCATTTTACTAATTATGTGATTTCTAAATCCAAATGGCTACACCAGTGATGATTTGGTGTGTCATATTAAAGGAGGTGAATACTTATACACATAATTATTTTTGTGTTTTATATTTGTAATTAATTTAGATCACTTTTTAGAGATCTGTTTTCACTTTAACACGTCTTTTTCCGTTGCTCAGTGTCAAAAAAAAGCCAAATTAAATCCATTGTGATTCAATTTTGTAAAACAATAAAACATGAAAACATCTGAGGGGAATCAGTACATTTTATAGGCACTGTACTAGACCAATTCTAATGTTGAGAGTCAAAAAATATTCTAGTTTTCTTCAATGCCTGTTAATGAAGAAGTCAAATAATGCAAATGTTCCCCTTTGTGGTTCCCATAGAAATGATCTCAGAATTATGTGCTTTGCCAAGGAGATACAGCAGGCATTTTCTTTGTAAGTAGACCATTGACATTGAAGATAGCTATTAACTTAATTACATTCATTCAATACAGAGACAAAGCATACTAAAAACACTAGTAATTCTTTTGGATATGGCTATATGATTGATGCATTGCTAAAAAGATTTGACTCAAACGCTGATTAATATTCATATTGCCTTCTTTTTAGAGTCACCCGCAGAGAAGTTAGATTGCCCAATGTTTTGAATGGTATGTAATTCTGATTTCATGAAAAAAAGAATGGATTGTGAAGACCTTTATTTTTGTTCTGAGTTCCACTATGTGTCTGACGTCTGAGGCATGATGCACCTTAGGCCTGACATTCCAGGAATTTGCTAATACTTTCAGGATTTTCACTGATACAGCGGGATGTACATGAGCCGGAAAGTTGGTCAAGATGGTGGTAAATGGAACCTAATCCTTACAAGTTTGAAATACTGCCTTTACAGAGTTCAAATTCTGTTAAGACATAGAGTAAATAGCAGGGAACATACTGTAGAAGTTGTGATTTACAGTGACACCTTGGAGTCATTGTTAATGGCAGGGAACTTAAAAGCTTTGATTTACAGTGACACTGATGAATCTCAGCAACTTCTGGCTGGTGGCTAATGAAACAAGGGAAACAGCTAAATACTTTGTTAATTATACTTTCTCTGGCAAACAATCATCGCAAGCAATAGTCTATAACTTTCCCTTGGATTTGGAGGCAATTCGATGTGGCAGAACTGAGGCAAGGTAAGGTGTGAGCCCATCGCCGAGATCAGGAAGACTCGCGATTCGATCATTTTAAAAGCTATGCAAAAGTCCAAATTGAGCGGGCAAGGTCCGGGCGCCGGAGAGTCTCGATTCAACTGAACTCGATGTTTCGCCGGAGGCATAAGCACAGGGGTGATTTGGAAAGGTCTGTTACAAGCAGAATTAAGGTGGTGGGGTCCTGGCCCAGAGAGTGTATCGAGGCAGTGGAACCTGATTTTTGGATGATGAATTAGTCGCTGGGCCAGATAGACAAGATCAGGGTGTCGGAACCCAAGGTGAGGGATGGGCCAGTTTGGATCACTGCTCCACGACGCGGCTCTGCGCTGAACTATGGGACTTTCTTTGTGGACTTCAGTTCAGAGCACTGTTTGCTTGCAGTTACCGTATGCACGAAGTGATTTTTCTCTCTGCACATTGGGAGTTCGGTGGTCTTTTTTATATGGCTTCTTTGGGTTTCTTTGTTTTGTGGCTGCCTGTAAGGAGACAAATCTCAAGGTTGCATAATATTTCCTTTGAAAATAAAAATACTTTGAACTTTGAACTTTTGAACTTGGGGTTGTAATTCCTTAGCTCCCTGTAAGTGATGACGCAGGTGGATAAGATATTATAAAGTACATTTGGTACATTTGCCTTCATAGGCTGAAGCATTGATTATATGTCTAAAGACCTTATATTGCAAGTGCACAAAATGTTGATCAGATTGTACTTGGTAACAGTAGGGAGAGTGCAGAAGTAATTCATCAGAGAGTTACCAGGAATGTAGGATTGTAGTTACTGTATAACGAGAGATTGGATTGACATTGTTTATTTTCACTGACACAGAAAAGGCTGAATGGTGTCCTTCCAAATATGTGCAAAATTATGAGGGTTATATACAAGAAAGATAGAAACATTTCCCTGTCTGGAACTAGAACACATATGTTTAAGATGAGAGGGGAGTAATTTAAGGGAGATCTGAAGGTTTTGTTTTTCACACAGAACAGTGAATATTTGGAATGAGCAGCCAGAGGAGGTAGTGAGGCAAATAGTATTTAAAACATTTGAATAGTCACTTGGATGAGAAAGGCATAGAGGGAGATCAGCATAGACACGGTGACCTGTTTCTGTGCGTTTTATGATTGTTAATGATGGTTAGCACAGAGTAAATGGAAGGGAGGAGATTGACAATGAGCACTTGGAGTGGCTAAATGATGAGTAGCCCACACAGGACATTTTGGATGATCTCCTTCCTTGGTCTTACTCTTCCTTTTCATCCTTTTCGTGCTGTTGTAGAGTAGTTAAGTGTGGTCTTGTACGGCATGCACAAGTCTTCCACCAAGTCTGGTAGTTGCTTCAGGGAGTCAATGTTCTGCTTTATTACATTTGTGAGGCAACATTTCTTCTGTTGCACATTCTGAAATATTCATGAGCATTCCTCACGTCTCTGCTATCGGCATTACAGCAGCAAGAAATGATACCAGAGCAACTTCTAAGTGAAGATAACCTGATCTATAGCAACTTCCATATGGCGCTGATGCAGTTGCTGTCAGAAACAGCAATCAGTTGAGTTAAATATTTTACCGGTGCCACGTTCTTTCACAAGGCTGCCAGTTCAATTTCTGAAAGTATCTGAAAATAAATCAACTCCTATTTTAATTACTGTCTATAAAAAGCACCTCTGTCTCATTCACAATTTTTCATACACTGGTTTAATCATTCTGAAAAAAATACACATTGATTAACATTGATCTAGATGTTTGCAAATAGTACTGCCAAACAAGACAATGCTATTTTTCCAAGGCTTTTCTCATTCTTTTTCACTACATTAATGCTCTTCACTTCCAACATACAGCCTGTGCTAATGTCAAGGAATTAGGTGAGTCTAGTTGCTGTATTGTAGCAGCTTTGAAATGCCATGGCACATGCTGATACTTTACGTAACACAAAATGGGCAAACATTCAGCTATCTAAGAAACACAAGCAGGTATTAGCCGACTTCTGAGTGTTGCAGCACAAGCTCAGGCTTCAGTCTGGCAAAAGAGGATTTGCCACATGAATCTGGATCGAAGAGACTTTGAGGGTTTCTATCACTCAAGTACTCTGTTCTCCAATATATTCCTGGGATGGTACCAGCACTGTTCCACCAGAGTATGAATCAACAACCATCTTTAAGGAATACTATTCATGAAGAAACATACACAATTGTGTGCAGATCGTTGATAGCTGATTATCTTGTCTATTGATCTTTATTAGACATAATTTAGGTTGATCTCAGGGTTCATGCTTTCATCACGTACTCAGCCAGCCTTCCTAAAATGATGTCATCCCTGGTGAAACTAGAGTCTAGAGATGGACGTGTGGGCCTTCCCTGATGTTGAAAGCTCTTTTCAAATGAGTCCACTGAAAGTCAACAGCTTTCCATCATTTATGGCGCAGACATTTGGGTAGCACTATGAATGAGCAAACAGACACAAATGAGAGGCAATTAAATGTATGTGCCATCATGCTCAGTCAGTGTTAATTTATTTAGTTCTTGATAGAAACCAGAATAATTATTTGTATGGGTTATATACCTAGAGCCATGTTAAATATGTGTCTGATGCTGAGACATCTCTGGTCATTAGTAATAATCAGGATGTGGATGGTGACAAAACCGTCAATAGAATTAAATGGAGTGTCAAGCGAAAGTAGTTAGATTCTATTCTATACAAGGTGACCATTGCTTGGCAATTATGTGTCACAGATATTACTTTTCACTTGTCAGCCCAAGTTTAAATTTTCAAAGAGCTGGAGGAACTCAGCAGATCAGGCAGAATCTAGGAAGGGAAATGGACAATCGATACTTTGGGTTGAGACACTTCCTCTGCACCTGACTCATCCCTCATGGTTAGACTCCTTCTCCCTGTACTTCTCTCCATCCTCTATTGTCCCTTCTGTCCATCATGGTAGAGGTTCCAGGAAATGGGCATCAATAGATCTTTTTTTGTTAGTTGAAGGATCATTTATTAGATAATTGGAGAATCCATCCTTAACCTCTTTAATAATTCCAAATCTGTTACACTGAGCTCCGTATTGAGGATTGACTTAAATGGAACTGAAGTGGGAGTATATTGGTTTTCACAGGATCTATGCATAACTAACACAACAGCTTTCATGAATCATCATTAACTTTTATCTGGCAAAGTTGATGTTGTAAAGCATTATCTAGTACCAGTTCTGCCTACTTAGACTTATAGAAACATAGATTAATAAGGTTTGGAAATAAGCTCTTCAGCCCAACTCATGAACTCCCATTTGCCCAATTTGGCTCAAATCCCCACAAACCTTTCAATGCACTTGTCCAAGTATTATTTAAGTGTTGTTATTGTATTTGCTTCAAATACTTCCTTTGGCACCACCCTCTCTGTAAAAAAGTTGCCTCTCTTGCCCCTTTTATATCATTCCCCTCTTACCTTAAACATATGCTCTTTAGTTCTTGGTTCCCTTTTCTTGGGGAAAAATATGTGTATTTCATTTATCTATGTCTTTCATGATTTTATCAGCTTCCATAGGATAATCCCTCACTCAATGAATAAAGTCCTAGCCTGTCAACTTCTTCCTGTATCTTAGGCTCTCATGTCCTGGCAACATTTTTGTAAGTCTTCTTTGCACTCTTTTCAGCTCAACTATTTCTTTTTTATAACAGGGTAAGCTAAAGTATACACAATACACCAATGCCTTGAACTTCAAGTGCAGCCTCATCAAAATCTTTTATAACTTTTTGTGCAAACACAAAATGCCAACTAATTTGCTGGGTGTCGTGAATTACCGACTTCAGAGAAATTTGGAGGAAAATTACCACCAATAAAGCATTGCACAGCCTAATTCTATAGCTGCTATAGTCTTACATACTACTTACAAAAAGTATATATTGTCTAGATCACTTTTCCTTTCGAAATGTAATTCTCCAGTCCGACAAGAAATAGGACCATAACATCATAAGAAATTCCGGGTTAACAACCATATACTGTATGTTATAATTTTAATTGCACCTTTTAACTTGTCATTACAATGATTCTGTGTTTAAAATATGCAAAATACCCATTGCAGTCTATCTAAGTGGTGTCCCGTGAGGTTTTGTGGAATCTCATGAAAAGTTTAACCAATAAAAATTATGCTTTGGGGAGGCTTTTACGTCATGAACAATTAGAGAAGTTTTGATCTTCTTGAAGAGCATGGTATTTTGAAAGATAAAGAAATACTTTGTTATCCGCTTGTCATGTCAAATAATGTTGCCTATAAATCCTGGCCAAGTTGTTAGTGTTACATGTGCTATGTATTAACAATGGAATTAACTTTTGGAAGTGGAAAGGAATGCACTGTTGCTATTATGTAGTGCAGTTACTGTTGCCAACAGGGAATGAATTTCTATGCAAATTTCTTTTGGAACTAATATTTCAGTCAGGTATGTAAACTATTACAGAGCTTTGTAAAAATCCCTTGTAAAATGTAACAATTAAATGGAAAATGTAGTAACCATATTTGCAGTATGAAAAGAATAATAATTAGCCATACTTTGTTCATCTTTTGTTTTTATTCTGGCAGAAATATAATTTCATTACATTTGAGACTTGCATCACCAAAAATTCTAAACAAAACTGCTTTACAAATGCTTCTCCCGGCTTTTGTGTTTATCAACCCTTTGCCCAATAGCTATTTCTTCAAACAATTATTCTGCGACAGATTGAAACCATTGTCAGAAAATGTTACTAATATTTCAAACAGTTCGGGTCAGATTGATGGACTTCAACCCATATTATGTTGCTATGATCTGTCTAAGTGTATGAGGATGGGGAAACTGTTCTACTGTCTAATGGGTCCACAGATATTAAGTTATATCTTGGAACATCCACAGAACTAAACATTAGAACCTAGACAACATAATTCAACAGCACTGCAGACCTGAAAACTGCTGAGAAATGCAGTTTTTAGATGAGTTTAGTCTTTCTTTCTCTTTAAGTAAATATCTTTGATCCTGTCTTAACCTGACCTTAGAATGAACGGATAACAAGCAAGAACATCTGCTGATCTTTTCTTTCCCTATATCAAAAATTCTGAAGTTAATTGTAATGCCTTATGATTAACCTTGTTACAAGTGAATAATACAGCACCACAGCAGGATCAAAGGGTGATTTTTCATGATGGGTATAGTATGAGACATACATTTTGATACATTTACCAACTTATTTATTTTGAAAACAAAGAAATATATTGGTGTAGCCCCCCCGGCAAGCCTCAGGGTCGCTCAACTCGCTGTTGTCCAGGGAAACAGCCCTCGGCCCTGCCAAACTGGGTAATTAGGTTTGTGTGGATGCTGTGTGATATACCCCACCCTGCCAAATAACAGACGATACACCACATACGATTAAATGAATTACAGTTTATAGATATTAATGAACTATATAATTAATAGAAATAAAATATAAAAGGAAAATAAAAGGCGCCACACTTATCAAAGTTCAATCTCTTCGTGCACAACAGTTGGAGCTCTAGTAATAATCCTCTCTTCACCATTTGATCCCCTCTGACACCTCGACCTGCCGCCTGGGACCAACCATGGTGGTCGACCAGGCACTCCACATGAGTCTGCCTCCGTCTCCACTTTCCTCACCGAAGACCCTGGACCTCGGACTCCTGCTCGGGGTCCGACCCCATTAGCCAGCTCACAGCACCTCGTCCATACTCCCTCTGTCCATCGTGCCTTCTCCCACAAAAACCCACGCATCACAATAACTTACAGACACACCAGAAAGAATAACATCTATCCCAATTAGTTTGTTTGCTCTCCTATCATAATATAACCCAAACAACACCCATACAAGCTGCTAGCGAAAGAACTTTCTCAGCAGTTAACATAACAAAGAAGCCATTTTAATTATAACATAAAAAAGAAGCTATTTTAATTATAACATAACAAAGAAGCCATTTTAATTAGCCTACACAGTAACATAAAAGAAGAAACCCCTTACATTCTCCCCCCACCAAATAAAGTCATGTCCTCATGACTTCTAAATAACTCGCCAACCAGTCCTGCACACACAAAAACCCAATCCAGGTACACACAGTGACATTGCTCCCCAAACAGTGGACATTCCGCCCATCCACGGGCGCTACATAGGCCAACTTATCTGGGAGCTTCCTAATCCTCCGAGACCTCCGTACCCCCTCACCTAAACCCTAAAGGCTCAGACACTACTAGGGATACCTCAAGTCTGCTTGCCAAATCTTCTCTCAATCTCTCACTCATGCCCCCACTACAACTCGGAGCCCCCTGTCCGTGTCCAGGGCCCCGCTTTTGTTCCTTCCCGGTTCTGCTGTAACCCAGGCTGCCCACAGCTAGCCCTCCCCACTACACCTGACTCAATGTGAGAAGGGCCAAAGGTCTCTTCCTCAATCACGGGGAAGTTAGCGAAAGGCAGCATGTACCACATGTCCAGCACATCATCATACATAGAACATAGAATAGTACAGCACAGTACAGGCCCTTCGGCCCACAATGTTGTGCCGACCCTCGAACCCTGCCTCCCATATAAGCCTCCACCTTAAATTCCTCCATATATCTGTCTAGTAGTCTCTTAAACTTCACTAGTGTATCTGCCTCCACCACTGACTCAGGCATTGTATTCCACGCACCAACCACTCACTGAGTAAAAAACCTTCCTCTAATATCCCCCTTGAACTACCCACCCCTTACCTTAAAGCCATGTCCTCTTGTATTGAGTAGTGGTGCCCTGGCAAAGAGGCGCTGGCTATCCACTCTATCTATTCCTCTTATTATCTTGTACACCTCTATCATGTCTCCTCTTATCCTCCTTCTCTCCAAAGAGTAAAGCCCTAGCTCCCTTAATTTCTGATCATAATCCACACTCTATAAACCAGGCAGCATCCTGGTAAATCTCCTCTGTACCCTTTCCAATGCTTCCACATCCTTCCTATCGTGGGGCGACCAGAACTGGACATAGTACTCCAGTTGTGGCCTAACCAGAGTTTTATAGAGCTGCATCATTACATCACGACTCTTATACTCTATCCCTTGACCTATGAAAGCCAACACCCCATAAACTTTCTTAACTACCCTATCCACCTGTGAGGCAACTTTCAGGGATCTGTGGACATGTACCCCGAGAGCTCTCTGCTCCTCCACATTACCAAGTATCCTGCCATTTAATTTGTACTCTGCCTTAGAGTTTGTCCTTCAAAAGTGTACCACTTCTCCGGGTTGAACTCCATCTGCCACTTCTCAGCCCACTTCTGCATCCTACCAATGTCGCTCTGCAATCTTTGACAATCCCCTGCACTATCTACAACACCACCAACCTTTGTGTCATCTGCAAACTTTCCAACCCAGCCTTCTACCCCCACATCCATTAATAAAAATCACGAAAAGTAGAGGTCCCAGAAGAGATCCTTGTGGGACACCACTAGTCACAATCCTCCAATCTGAATGTAATCCCTCCACCACGACCCTCTGCCTTCTGCAGGCAAGCCAATTCTGAATCCACCTGGCCAAGGATCCCATGCATTCTGACTTTCTGAATAAGCCTACCGTGTGGAACTTTCTCAAATGCCTTACTAAAATCCATATAGATCACATCCACTACACTACCCTCATCTATATGTCTGGTCACCTCCTCAAAGAACTCTATCAGGCTTGTTAGACATGATCTGCCCTTCACAAAACCATGCTGACTGTTCCTGATCAGACCGTGATTCTCTAAATGCCCAGAGATCCTATCTCTAAGAATCTTTTCCAACAGCTTTCCCACCACAGACATAAGGCTCTCTGGTCTATAATTACCCGGACTATCCCTACTACCTTTTTTGTACAAGGGGACAACATTCGCCTCCCTCCAATCCTTCGGTACCATTCTCGTGGACAACGAGGACATAAGGATTCTAGCTAGAGGCTCAGCAATCTCTTCCCTCAAGTCATGAAGCAGCCCGGGGAATATTCCGTCAGGCCCCGGGGACTTATCCGTCCTAATGTATTTTAACAACTCCAACACCTCCTCTCCCTTAATATCAACATGCTCCAGAACATCAACCTCACTCATATTGTCCTCACCATCATCAAGTTCCTTCTCATTGGTGAATACCGAAGATATGTATTCATTGAGGACCTCGCTCACTTCCATAGTCTCCAGGCACATCTTCCCACCTTTATCTCTAATCGGTCCTACCTTCACTCCTGTCATCCTTTTTTTCTTCACATAATTGAAGAATGCCTTGGGGTTTTCCTTTACCCTACTCGCCAAGGCCTTCTCATGCCCCTCTTCCCCAACTAGTAAGTCTTCCAATCTTTTCTGGATCGATGACTTGAGTTTCTGCTGATCCTTTCGAAGGTGGGTCATTGTTTCGTCTCTCTGGATTAATTCCTCAGTACCTGACTGCAGTGTCGGCTCGAAATTCTGTTTGACCACCTGGATTTTCATCTTCAGGTCCACCACTGTCTGTTCCAACACCAGGAAGTCCAACTAGTATGTCGGGTCATTTTCCTCAGATTGCCCCAAACTCCGCTGGCCAAAAGCTACTCCACATTTTACACTGCTTCAGTCGCCTTTCCCCGACCTGCCTCTTTCTCCAGACCTGGCACTCGTCCAAAGAAAGTTTTAATTCTTTAACTCTTTGTCGCCCGGGCTTTGCCACTCGCCTCGCACCATAGTCCCCCCAGGCGAATCCAAGCTCTAGGCGGTCATCCACATAAGCCAAAACTCCACACACCTTCACTTCCCCCAGTGGTCTTCCTCATGCCCCGTAGGAAGGTTGCAGGGGCTCCGGATATGCCCTTTGGCATCTTTTCAGATCAGAAGAATCCTAGGGAACCAATAGCGGCCGTCTTCTCCTCATCGGCCTCACTCATTGGGATCTGGCAACATCCACTCCTCAGATCCAGCACATTAACCCACATCCTATAATCCACACACACGCTGCCTACGTCTTCCATGGCTCCAGGGTCCAGTCGCCGCAACCTCTCTCTCACCGAGGTGTCTTCAGCGGTCAACTCCCCTCCCTCGTGGTATTTCGGAGTGTCTACTAAGAGGGTCTCACCCTCAGATACTTGCCCCAGGCCGTACCACCGCTGGGTCTCGCTTAAATTCGGTACCGGCTCAAGGCTGCTACACACGTCCTCAGAAGCAGCTCGACACGCTGGGTGCCCAGACAATGCCCCCATCAGCTCCAGGGTCACTAACCAATTATCGTCTCCTGGATAATCACTGGCACTGGTACTCCAAATCTCCAGTGCCCTTATGGTTGTCAAGGGTAAATGCTTCAGACACCGGTTGTAAAATGAACTGTACTACAACTTGACCTGTGCCCCGGGGTCGAGGATGGCTTCAGCATCGCTTCCATCTATCCATAACGACACCCTGGGGCATGGTCCCTCTAAGCCTTCAGGATTTGGGTCTTTTCCTTTCGGAAGTTCCTTGGTACATTGCCGGGAACGTGCTCACCCAGAGACCCCAAGCTGTTCCCCCACTGGGCCTCCATTAAGTTTCCCAAAACCTTTCTGATCAGCTGAACAACTGAGGGAGGGGCTGATCCCCCTGGCACTGCAAGCAATTTAGCTGCCCTCTTAGCCAGAGAAGATACACTGAAAACTTTTCCCCCTCTTTCAGATAACTGGCCGCTGTCACTACAGTGTAATTGAACCTGACAGTTCAAACACCGTCAACAGCCCGCCCACTCAAACTTTCAACCAATCCCTATTGCTCTCCCTCAACCGAGCACTGCCACTCATCTAACAACTGAGAGATCTGCTCCGCCCACGTCTCGCACACCTCCGCCCCTTTTGGGGTGGACAATATCCCAAAAGACAGGCGGAGTTTTTTTTCGCAGCCACAATCTCTGAATCAGACCACTCTTTCCTCTCTCTCCCAATGGAATGGACAGCCCCAAGTCCCACCAACACCTCGTCAGCGCTAGTCTGGACTCGAACAAAGACCTCACCCAACATGCATGCAGCAATAACTAGCAAATAACCCACAGAGACACACATTACCAATTTAAACAGGGAAACCACACAGCACGCCACTGAATCCAATCCCGGACAAAAGCTCCCAAGGATTGGAGGGAGGCGAATGTTGTCCCCTTGTTCAAAAAAGGTAGTAGGGATAGTCCAGGTAATTATAGACCAGTAAGCCTTATGTCTATGGTGGGAAAGCTGTTGGAAAAGATTCTTAGCAATAGGGTCTATGGACATTTGGAGAATCATGGCCTGATCAGGGACAGTCAGCATGGCTTTGTGAAGGGCAGATCAGGTCTAACAAGCCTGATAGAGTTCTTTGAGGAGGTGACCAGACATATAGATGAGGGTAGTGCAATAGATGTGACCTATATGGATTTTAGTAAGGCATTTGACATGGTTCCACACGGTAGGCTTATTCAGAAAGTCAAAATGCATGGAATCCAGGGAAGTTTGGCCGGATGGATTCAGAATTGGCTTGCCTGCAGAAGGCAGAGGGTCGTGGTGGAGGGAGTACATTCAGATTGGAGGATTGTGACTAGTGGTGTCCCACAAGGATCTGTTCTGGGACCTCTACTTTTCATGATTTTTATTAATGACCTTAATGTGGGGGTAGAGGGGTGGGTTGGCAAGTTTGCAGACGACACGAAGATTGGTGGTGATGTAGATAGTGTAGAGGATTGTCGAACATTGCAGAGAGACATTGATAGGATGCAGAAGTGGGTTGAGAAGTGGCAGATGGAGTTCAACCCAGAGAAGTGTGAGGTGTTACACTTTGGAAGGACAATCTCCAAAGCAGAGTACAAAATAAATGGCAGGATACTTGGTAGTGTGGAGGAGCAGGGGAATCCACAGATGCATGTCCACAGATCCCTGAAAGTTGCCTCACAGGTAGATAGGGTAGTTAAGAAAGTTTATGGGGTGTTGGCTTTCATAGGTCAAGGGATAGAGTTTAAGAGTCGTGATGTAATGATGCAGCTCTATAAAACTCTGGTTAGGCCACAACTGGAGTACTGTGGCCAGTTCTGGTCGCCTCACTATAGGAAGGATGTGGAAGCATTGGAAAGGGTACAGAGGAGATTTACCAGGATGCTGTCTGGTTTAAAGAGTATGCATTATGATTAGAGATTAAGGGAGGTGGGGATTTAGTCTTTGGAGAGAAGGAGAATGAGAGGAGACATGATAGAGGTGTACAAGATAATAAGAGGAATAGATAGCCAGCGCCTCTTCCCCAGGGCACCACTACTCAATACAAGAGGACATGGCTTTAAGTTAAGAGGTGGGAAATTCAAAGGGGATATAGAGGAAGGTTTTTTACTTAGAGAGTGGTTGGTGCATGGAATGAGTCAGTCACAATACACTGGAGGAACTCAGCAGATCTGGCAGCATCCGTGGAAAAGATCGGTTGACGTTCCGGCCCGAAACATCGGCCGATGTTTTCCATGGATGCTGCTCGACCTGCAGGGTTCCTCCAGCATGTTGAGAGTGTTGCTTTGACCCCAGCTTCTGCAGATTATTTTGTGTTTGCTGCCTGAGTCAGTGGTGGAGGCAGATACACTCATGAAGTTTAGGAGACTACTGGACAGGTATATGGAGGAATTTAAGGTGGGGGGTTATATGGGAGGCAGGGTTTGAGGTTCGGCACAACATTGTGGGCCAAAGGGCCTGTAATGTGCTGTACTATTCTATGTTCTATGTTCTAATATATTTCTAACTTGAAATGTACGTAGTGCACCGCACAGGTAAACGGTAAACAGTACAGTAAACAGCTTGTTATCCTAGTGCTGAGAGCTCTGTGGTGGCAGGGTATTCATTAGGGAGGAAGCCGTTACTCACTCTGGCAGTCCTAGTCTTGTTGCTTTTGTACCTCCTACATGACAGTAGTGGGTCAAAGATATTGTGGGTAGGGTAGTAGGGACCCTCAACAATGCTTTGGGCCCTTCTTCTATAATGCTTCCCGTAAATGTCACAAATAGGGGGAGGGCAGCCCCAGTGATCTTCTCAGTGGATTTTGCTCTTATGGCTTTGAAATAAATCGGCATTAGTGGAAGTACAAATGAATCACTGCTTCACCTGGATTGACTGCTTTGGTCCATGGATAGTGAAAAGGAAAACGTGAAAGGAGAGGATCTGCATTTCTTCGATTTGCAAGGGAATGTCCCAGGTCCTCCACCTTACTTCTTCCAGTCTAATGTACTGAGTTTGGTGTTCACAGTATAATCTCCTCCACATTGGAGAAATGAAGTGAAGCTAGTGTGAGTGTATTGTACAGCATTTGCGTTTGGTAAACAGGAGTGAGCTAAACTTTTTGCTGCCTGCCATCTTAATTCATCGTCCCATTCCCCTCTGATCTTCCTATCTGTGGCCTTCCCCACTTAATACAATGAGACCCAACACGTTAAAATAACAACATCTTCTGCCTAGGCAGCCTTGCAAACTCAAAATTGAATTTTCAAACTTTAAGTAACTCACTCTTTCAGTATGTATCAGAACTGGCCATTCCTACAAGTCATCATTTTGGCTCAATATTTCTTATAAATTTTATATTGGTTGGTCTACTGGACATGCAGCACAACCTCAACCGTACACAAAGAAGCTTACTGCTGCCATTGGCTTATTATTTGGACTCATCTTATTAGAGGTAGTCCCTTTGTTCTACTCAGACATTCAAACCTTCACCCCCATTCTTTCTCCAACTTTCCCATTTCTGACAACATGTGCCAAACCTAAAATGCCTGTTGTACCTCAATTGATTCATTCTCATCTCTGTGCAACTGTTATGGGTTCAAAATCTGCTCAAAGATTTAATGACAACAATCTAGCTTGAAAGAAAGAACACAAGAGACTGTAGATACCTGTGCCTGGAGCAACAGGCGATCTGCTGGAAGAACTCAACGGGTCACACAGCAACTGTGGGAGGAGAAAACTTGCTGAGGTTTCCAGTCAAACCCCATATCAGTGCTGAAACTTTGTCCTGAAACAATAATTCTTTTTCACTCAAGAATACAGCTCCACCCATTGAGTTCTTCCAGCAGATTGCTTGATAATCTACTTTGCCAATTCGAACATGACAGAAGAAGATATGCTCAGTCAGAGATTCCTTTGATCAGATTAGCCAACCAAAAACTATGACAACGCTGTCAGACACAACACCTCCACAGCATTATTTTAGGGGGAAGAAAGCAAGTAACTCATCAATTTTTATCCCTCTGACAATTTTACCCTAGTCATATTATCAGAGATCATAGCATTGTTGTTTGTGACAACTTCCCTTTGCATAAATTGGCTCTTGAATTTCCTACATTGCAACAGTGACAGCAGATCAAAAGCACTAGCATGAAAGGCAGTGGAACATCCTATGATTGGGTTATGCTTTATCTAAATGCAAATCTATTTTTTTTATTCACTGTGGGATACAATTAAAAATATGTGTGATCAAGAGGAAACCGTAGTGTGCTCAAGGATTTGTCCTACAAAATGAATGTAATGAAAGTCTCTTGTGGTACTGCAGTTTCTCCAATGTGACATCTCTTTAAGAAAATTTTGCAAACAACTATGGTATCTATTTGCAGTCATGGTATGTTTACATAGAGAAATAAAGACTAATTGTTGTAATTGGAACCAATAACTTAATAGGCATCCGTTAGTCTCATGAGACCATGGATTTGCGCCTTGGAAGGTTTCCAGGGCGCAGGCCCGGGCAAGGTTGTATGGAAGACCAGCAGATGCCCATGCTGCAAGTCTCCCCTCTCCACGCCACCAATGTTATCCAAGGGGAGGGCACTAGGACTGATACAGCTTGGCACCAGTGTCGTCACAGAGCAATGTGTGGTTAAGTGCCTTGCTCAAGGACACAACACGCTGCCTCAGCTGCCTCAATAACTTAACAGGAGAAAATATGGCATTCTTTTCAAAAACAATTTATTAATATTTTACCAATTCTCATGTTTTATTTCCAGGTTTGAATTTGGAATGATTCATTTTGGAATTCAACTCAGTATAAAATATAGTACGTAATTTTTTCCAAAGTAAAATCGAACACAGTTTATAATGCCGCCAAAATATTTATGAGTTCAAAGGTGAAAGTGATATTAATTCTGAAAATACTGGATTCTTAGGTAGGTATCAGTTTCCTTTAGATCTAAATATAACTGTGACTTCCCTGGCCTCCATTCTGTCTGCCTTATTTCTACACCCAACACAATGTTCAGGTGACTATACATACAATCTAATTATGCATTCAAGTCTATGTGTTGGTCTATAATCTATCCTTTAAATTTAGTTCTGAACCTAGGCTTGAGATATTTAAATTACCTCACATGGACTTTGCAACTGGTAAACTGTTGGTATACAAAGGGACTTCAAGTAAAAAAGTATATATTATATACAGTATGCGTTTGCATGTGTATACACTGCATATACTGTATATGTGGGTGTACTGCCATCTCACCTGATCTGGTCAATATGTGGGCTGAGATCCATAGCAGTGCAGTTGACACATTCGATGTAGCCAGACATTCCATTCAAGGACAATCAGAGATGAGTATTAAATATCAGCCTAATCCTGCTCATGTGAGTGAATATAGAAGTGAAAAAGGTACTTTGTCAGAGTCAGCAACAAGGATCACTGCTGGAGGTTCTCTTTGCTGGACTATGATTACAATGTTTTCTGGGTTGAATCTTAGTGCTGTAAATATTTGGCCAAGCACTTCCAGTCATGAATCATGCTTAAATAATTCCTTGTCTTGCAACAAATGACATAACATTTTGTAATATGCATTAATAGTGTTCACAGGGAAATCTGCATATGATTCTGAAGTCCATCTGTCATTGATCACTGCCAAGCCAACAAGTTTGTCAATTTACTGCTACTACATATCTAACTCAACACCCATTGCAGTAACACCTCTCTAAGGTAACCACTCCCAGATGGCTCACGGTCATTTGACCAACCTACGTCACCTTCTTATTGACTCTAGTCCAGGGCTACAATCAGTATTATTCTATGGCTTCGTGCCTTCTGGTCTTTTCAACTCCGACTGGTTCAAGCTGATCAAAATTACAGATTGCTCCTCCTGCAAACCAGCCACTTTCCATAATAAACAGCTCTTGTCTGAGAATGGTCTCAGGTTTAGGAGGTTATTAGCAGAAACTCCGTGAGCCCATGTTCAATTGCTCTGATTCCGTTATCCCAGCGCAAGAATCAGTTCATACAGTTCACAATACTTTGGCTGCAAGGACAGTATCACAAAATGGCTGCCTCCATTCCTGTTTGCTGATTGTCGTTCTTTCTAGCCCGCAAGCTAGTCATTAATGACAGTGGTATTGTTACACTTTAGATCCTCCTTCTCTCATCACATTTCCACCTCATCTCATGATTCCTTCTTATGTACATATTGTAGTTGGTATAAGCAATCACCTTTTACTTTCCCAATGATCCTTACTGTTATTCTAACCCATGCCCTTCCACTTTGAGAAAACCAAAAACTGCAATCTAACTGGATAGAATTACAAGAAATGAAAGACCAGTGAAGGTGAACTAACCCTCAAGGAAGCTAACACTTCCAACAATCAGTTCAGAGAATTACATAATTTTCTGTCATCTTCAGAAGAAGGATGAAGATATGACGATGGGCAAGTAGTCACTGAAGGCTGCCAGGCTGGTGATATATTAGTTTGTGTGCTGGCATTACATTGGGCCAGGGTACACACTACAGGTTAACCTTCACTAATCCGACTACCTGTAATCCGGTTCCTTCAATAATCCGGCACTGATTATGCTCAATGTGATCCATCTGTAATTCGGCATTTTCACTAATCCGGCACTCCTCCGGTCCCAATGGTGCAGGATTATTGAAGGTAGACCTGTATTTCTATTACAATTAATTCAGAGATGAGAACCCTAATTGTACAAACTACAAAAGAAATCTGATGAATACACACATAATGCTGGAGGATTAGATTAGATTAGATTATGAGGACACGCAGTCCTCTTTTATTGTCATTTAGTAATGCATGCATTAAGAAATGATACAATATTCCTCCCGTGTGTTATCACAAAAACACAGGACAGACCAAGACTGAAAAACTAACAAAACCACATAATTATAATATATAGTTACAACAGTGCAACAATACCATAACTTGATGAAGAACAGTCCTTGGCACAGTAAAAAAGTTCAAAGTTTCTCGAAAGTCCCACATCTCACGCAAACGGGAGAAGGAAGAAAACTCTCCCAGCCATGCCCGACCACAGTCCGCCTCTGAGTTGTCCAAAAACTTCGAGCTCTGATCAGCCCTCCGACACCGCGTACCAAGCACCATCTCTATCCGAATGTTTCGACCTCAACCTCGAACGCCAGCAGCAGGCAAAGCCGGGGATTTTGGGGCCTACCCTTCGGAGATTCTCGATCGCACAGTAACAACAGCAGCGAACCAGGCATTCCAGAAATTTCTCCAGATGTTCCTCTGCTTTTCACATCTGTCTTCATCAAATCAGAATTGTCCACAGCCCCTATTTAACAGATACGATATCATTTCACCGGAGAGCTGCACGCACTGCATTGCGCTGCCATCTTCTCCTCCTGGCCAGGCAGCATCTATGGGGAAAAAAAAGTACAGTCTTGCTGAAGGGTTTCAGCTCAAAATGTCGACTGTACTTCTTTTTCCATAGATGCTGTCTGACCTGCTGAGATCCTTCAGCATTCTGTGTGTGTTGCTCAGATTTCCAGCATCTGAAGGTTTTCTCTTGTTAAAGAAATCTGATGGATTTGCATGGTAAAAAGCCTAGTGCATTAGCAGGCCTGAAAAAAAAGCTGGCAGACAACGTCAAAGAAGATCAATGAACACTGGATGGCACAGAGTTTGAGGTAGTGATCATTGGTAGTGCAAATGGATTAGTTGATTATTGGTATTGGTATTTTATGGTCACATGTACCAAGATTTTCATAAAAGGATTGTCTTGAATACTATTTTACAGGTCAAATAATTGCACAGTACATTGAGCTAGATTATGATAAAACAATAGCAATGCAAAATAAGCTGTACAAAGTGCAGTCATGTAAACAATAAAATGGAAAGTCATAAGCAGGGAGACTGTGAGGCCTACAGTCCATCTTATTGTACAAGGGATCCATTCAAGAGTCTGACAACAGTGGGATAGAAACTGTCTTTGAGCCTGGTGGTGGATGCTTTGAGGTTTCAGTATCGTCTGCCTTTTGTTAAGCACCTTGGTCTTCATCCTTCATCACTTTAGCTTGTTTTATTTGCCTCCCACTCTGTGTTATATGGCACCAGGTGAGTGATGTACTTTTTATCTCAAAACTCAGTTCTATTTGGCTCCTTGCAACAAGCAATATTGCATATACATAGACCATATAGACCTTAACACAAATGAGTAGAAATTAAGTAGAAATAAGTAGAACTAAATCACTAATTCAACAATATAGTCAAGCTCCATCTCTGTTCCATATATTGGTAACCATGACAACTGCATAATAACAACATGTGTAACAATCAGGTTTCTGAGAAGTAATAAAAACCAGTAGAAAGCATACAACCTTTAGGTAAGAAACATTTGTTTAACTGAGAAGGAATTGATTAAACAGTGAGTACAGCAGCATATGTCTCTTTCAATGGAACCTCCATTAACACTGACTGATAATCTGCTGTCGGACATTTAAAAAGAAACTTTAATCTTCCAGTTTCTGACTGTGTTTCAAGCGGATGGCATGGTAGCATAGAGGTTAGGACAATGCTTTACAGTACTAGTGACCCGGGTTCATTTCCCTTCACTGCCTGTAAGGAGTTTGTACATTCTCCCATGACTGCATGGGTTTCCTCCAGGTGCTCTGGTTTCCTCCCACAGTCTAAAGATGTACCAGCTGGTAGGTTTATTGGTCATTGTAAATAGGCTAGGATTAAATCCAGGGATTGCTAGGCAGTGCGGCTCAAGGGGTTGGAAGGCTTATTCCTCAATAAATAAAAAAAAATTAAAAACATCAGAGATTGATTCCTGCCACCAGACTGCAGGGAAATGACTGCACACGGATTACTTATTTCATAATGAAGCTGAGTGATTTTTGGTCTTCCAAATCTCGGAAGCTGCAGTGGAGCGTAAATCGGAGCTGTAACCTAACAGTTAATTTCAAAAGAGATTGCCCTCTGAAATTGGATCAGCTTTCCTGATGATCTGGTCATCCAGGACATGGAGTGCTCTTCACCATGTGTCTGCTTTACAAGTTTGCCACAGGTATACAATAAAAAAAACAGTAGGCATTACACAGACAATGTATGGAAATAATAAACAGTAGTTAAAGAACATTCATTCAATAAAGGACGTTATTTAGAGTGGGTGCTTGGTAAACGAATACGTTTTAAGTTGAATAAATAAAAGGAAAGAAAGTAAGATTGTTGGAAGCCTAGATGGTTGAAGGTATCATTAGCAGTGTTGGTGTGTGAGGCATGGAGGATACACAAGGCATAGGAAATGCAACAATCCTGGTGAGTTGCAGGAGTATAGAGAAATGGAGGCGTAGGATTGAGGTAACAGAAAAGTTTGAATGCGAAGCTGAAGAGGATGTTAATACTTCGGGACTAGTACATTGGGAGCTAATGTCAATCAATAGGCATACTGGATGCTTCCCATTCACTGTTAAACTGAGTTAGGAAAATTAATTTTGATATGGTCAACCACATGTGATTTGGGGAAGAAGCAATTAGAATGGTCAAAGCCAGGGAACAACAGCCGAGAAAAGAATCTAAGCAGCACATGGGCTGAGACGAAATCAGGGATGAAGGAGTAGAAGGTTGCCTTGTTATGCCGGGAATATTGAGTGGAAACTTAGCTATAGGCAAAGCAGAATGATGAGGTTATGGACCGGCGTAAGGCAGAGTGAGGATTATACTGATATCACTGGACAGGAAGTATAATTTGTTGAGGAGGGCACAATTAATGATGGTGAAGGCAATGACTTTATTTCACATTAGAGTATCTTCAAACTGTAATTCTTGTTAACCAAGTGACACTGAATTTAGCTGAGTAAAATAAAAGCTGTCTGATGGCTCCAGAGAGGGCTTTTAGTTTTGCTTTTGTATGTCTCCAGCATTAATTTAACAAGTAACAGGAATTTTGGGAAAAAAATCATTATATTTTTATCTACTGTTTAACATTGACATGAATTTAAAAACTTAGAAGGTTAAAATGCAAGGTATTGAAGGAACACACACCAGTGTTCATAGAGGGATCAGAAGTGGAAAGAGTGCTCCTGGGTGTCAATATCTCTGAGGAACTACCCTGGGCCCAACATATTGATGCAGCTACAAAGATGGCACATCAACCGTTATATTTCATTAGGGGCTTGAGGAGATTTGGTATGTCACCAAAGACACTCAAAAATGTCTACAGATGTACAATGGAGAGCATTGTAATTGGCTGCAACACCATCTGCTATGGGGAGGAGGACTACTACACAGGATTGGAATAAGCTGCAGAGAGTTGTAAACTGAGTCTGCTCCATCACAGGAACTACCCTCCATAGTATCCAGGACATCTTCAAGGAGAGGTGCCTCAAAAAGGCAGCATTTTTCATTAAAGGTCTCCATCACTCAGGCCATGCTTTGTTCTTATTGCTACCATCAGGAAGGAGGTACAGAAGCCTGAAGGCACATACTCAATGATTCAAGAACAGCTCCTACCCCTGTGCCATCCGATTTCTGGATGGAATTGAACCCATGAACACTACCTCACTACTTCAATATTTCTATTTTTTCACTTCATATTTAATTCAACTATTATATATTTATATATATGCGTGCATGCATATGTGTGTTTGTGTGTGTGTGTGTATATACTAACTGTAGTTCACTTTTATCTATTACTTTGTATTGCATTGTACTGCTGCCGCAAAGACAGCATATTTCATGACATATGCAGATGTTATTAAATCTGATTCTGATTCTGGTTTTGACTAATAATCATTTAACAACAATCTGAATCTTGATCCCAATCAGATTTATTATCACTGTCTTAAGTGATGTGAAATATGTTGTTTTGTAGTAGCAGTACAACAGAAAGACATAAAATTACTATAAATGACAAAATATAGTGCAAAAAGGAACAATGACGTAATGTTCATGGGTTCATGACCATTCAGAAATCTGATGGCAGAAGAGAAAATGTTGTTTCAGACTCAATGAGTATGGGTCTTCAAGCTCCAATACCTCCTCCCCATTGATAACTACAAGAAGAGGGCGTGTCCCAGATTGTGAAGGTCCATCTTGAAGCATCATCTCTTGAAGATGGTGGGGAGGGTGGTGCCTGTGATGGAGCTAGATGAATCTACAGCCCTCTGCTTTCTCTTGCAATCCTATGCATTGGAGTCTCCAAACCAGGCTGTGATGCAGCAAGCTAGAATGTTCTCCACCATACATTTGCAGAGTCTTTGGTGACATAATAAATCTCTTCATACTCCTAATGAAGCAGAATAGAATCCTACGGATTGACATGGAAAACATAAGCCATTAGTATGAACTTCCTATTTTAAATAATGTGCCTGTATGAGCGTGAATTCATTTGACTTCAAAGGCTGAATTGGTCTGTTCTGGGAAGTAGCAAAATTATACATTACATTAATAGTTTGGATTTCTAAACTCTAAAATTGGGTATTCCATTCATGTAATAAAAAAATAATGCATCCAGCATGTCCACGGCATAGTTTGTGACAAGAACAAGTTGTTCTATCTATACGTACAACGAGAGTAATTTGCTGAAATCACTTGTCATAAAGACTATATCAACACTGTTCTTGAAGTTTTAGTTCCTTGTGAAAGTAGACTAATTTTCTTTTGACATATAATAGTTTTATTTTGGCAAGTACATTTCAGACAACATTTTTCTTATACCTAGGGTTTATTTTAGCTACTTTAAGGTAAATAATATTATTGCTCCAGATGTCTATCTGTCATTCATCTTAATGTTTGACTCGAGTTATGAAGGCTGTTGTATCATGGGTTGCTGATTCAAAAACATCATTTTTATATAAAACTAATGGTATAAATCATAGTGAAAATACTTCAGAGATATATATTCTATGCAACAAAATTACTGCTCAGACTGTCCTTTAGATATCCACAGTATGTTAATTTGTATCATTATTAATATAGTAACAGGATGAAGAGAAAAGGGGGTAAAAATTATTACCTGAAAATGCTGGCAAGTAGGGTAATATTTATTTGCTTTTGAATTTCTATGAGATATTTTTCTTAAAGAGAATTGAAGATGTTTCAAGTGAGCTGTGATGTTGACATTATTTCTTCTGAGATCATCATGTGTTTAGTATCCTAACATGCATGAAGCCACTTGGATATAGTCAAGGGCATCCATGAGCATTCCATCAATTCTTGGGCAATTTAAGATAATGAAGAAACATGTGAAGGAGATGCCTTTTTATGACACAAGGTGTGTAACTCACGATTCTTTGGGCCATATGTGCTGCAGAATGTTGCAATAGTAGAACAGTTCCCTCAGAAAAGTTAATTGAGCTTCTATTCACTACAAATTTTCAGGCCTCCACATTCTTCCCCACTACTTTTTTTCAGGATATACTTGGAAGCTGATATACTTGGAAGCTGGCCTTTTGCAGAAAAATTACACAAAATTAATATATATATATTTTGCGCAATTAAACTTAAAACATTTCTTTAACTAATTATATGATTGAATATACAATTTCATATTACATTTCATCAGATATTTTCTGAGCTTATTTTTCTGATGTAGCCTTGTGTTCACACATATTCTGTGAAATGTAACCGCACTAATAAATTAGTACCCTGTAGGCATATTGACAGAAATATACAATTAATTTAACTGGGAAATAATCAGACATGCAAGATGGAGGGAGGGTTGAATGAAATGTTGTGGTTATGTGGCACAGTGATTTTGCTGGTATTAAGACTAGCTATGGGATTGTTGAAAGGATGTTTAAACTATAAATCAAGTTGTGTTTTTTTTTATTTCCCTTTACAATTTTTTGCTAACTTCTAATTTTGTTCATTGGGAGTCTAGCATACTTTTCAGGATCTTATCTCTGGTATTCCATTTCTTTGCAAATTAACCTTGCTTATTTCTATAGCAGGTCTGCCAGTATAAGTGCAGGAGAATATGTGGAAGCTCCTACTGAACCACTCCTCATTGAGTCCAGCTTTGGAAAACAGTTGGGAAACAGATAGCTTTCTGAAGTTCAGATGTCCTCACAGTTATCAGTTTGAAATGGAGCTGCTAGGTTTTTAGCAGTCATTTCAGGGTCTCTGAAAATACTTCCAGACATTACATGTTGCCCTGTCATTCAAATGATCTTACCGAGCCTAAATTTTAATCAAAGGGAAAACAGGTGCTTTGTAGCTTGGGGACATTGACCTTGCTGTCTAATAATCTGGTCCCCACATGACCAGTGGATCATTATAACACTGACTCTGAAATGTTATAGCCTATTCTACTATCAGATGTTTCATGAAAATGCATCTGTATATTTTAATCAAAACTAACGAAGACTCAGACTACAGCTTACAGTATTCTTACCACCTCACTGCTAAACTCTCAGCCTTTACAGAGAAGTGACTGGAAAGGAAAAATTGTTGCTTTATATAATGAGAATCAAACTTACAATTTTGATCATAAGATGAACATTATCACAAAAGGTTCCAAGTTCAATATCTCAATAAAAATAACACATTGAGAAATAGCATAATAGCACAAAGAAGTTTAAAAAAAGACTTTGTTACTTTGTTTCTTTGTTACTTAATGGTTATACAATTTTTGAAAAGTTCATGTATTTGCTCACAGAGGTCACATTACTTTCTTTCATTGAAAGCAATAATTTCAAATATTAAGATTTATTACCTATCATTTTTATTGTTCGTATTTGTACTAATTCATTTAAAAATGTTATTTATAAATACCCTATGTCAGTTCATGAATGTCTTCCAATTGTTCAAAAGTTTTGAAAGTGAATCCATGCAAGCATTGACAATGTTAAATTTATTGATAGTCCAATGTAAAAATGTAACTTTAAAAATATAACATACATCATGGTTATATTTCATTCTGATTTATCCCTTTTTACTATGTTATTTTTAGGAGAGGGCATACAAGGAAGCAAAAAATAGTGGGAAGACAGAGGATTGGGATGTTTTTAAAACCTTACAAAAGGAAACCAAGAAGGTCATTAAGAAGGAAAAGACTAACTATGAAAGGAAGCTAACAAATAATATCGAAGAGGATACTAAAAGCTTTTTCAAGTATATAAAGAGTAAAAGACAGGTGAGAGTAGATACAGGACCGATAGAAAATGATGCTGGAGAAATTGTAATGGGAGATAAGGAGATGGCAGAGGAACTGAATGAGTATTTTTCATCAGTCTTCACTGAGGAAGATATCAGCAGTATACCGGACACTCAAGGGTGGCAGGGAAGAGAAGTGTGCACAGTCACAATTACGACAGAGAAAGTACTCAGGAAGCTGAATAGTCTAAAGGTAGATAAATCTCCCGACCAGATGAAATGCACCCGCGTGTTCTGAAGGAAGTAGCTGTGGAGATTGCGGAGGCATTAGCGATGATCCTTCAAAAGTCGATAGATTCTGGCATGGTTCCGGAGGACTGGAAGATTGCAAATGTCACTCCGCTATTTAAGAAGGGGGCAAGGAAGCAAAAAGGAAATTATAGACCTGTTAGCTTGACATCAGTGGTTTGGAAGTTGTTGGAGTCAATTGTCAAGGATAAGGTTACAGAGTACCTGGAGGCATATGACAAGATAAGCAGAACTCAGCATGGATTCCTTAAAGGAAAATCCTGCCTGACAAACCTCTAACAATTTTTTGAGGAAATGACCAGTAGGCTAGACAAGGGAGATGCAGTGGATGTTGTATATTTGGATTTTCAGAAGGCCTTTGACAAGGTGCCACACATGAGGCTACTTAACAAGGTAAGAGCCCATGGAATTACGGGAAAGATACATACCTGGATAGGGCGTTGGCTGATTGGCAGGAAACAGAGAGTGGGAATAAAGGGATCCTATTCTGTTTGGCTGCCAGTTATCAGTGGTGTTCCACAGGGGTCCGTGTCGGGGCCACTTCATTTTACATTGTACATCAACGATTTGGATTATGGAATAGATGGCTTTGTGGCTAAGTTTGCTGATGATACAAAGATAGGTGGAGGGGCCGGTAGTGCTGAGGAAATGGAGAGTCTGCAGAGAGACTTGGATAGATTGGAAGAATGGGCAGAGAAGTGGCAAATGAAGTACAATGTTGGAAAGTGTATGGTTATGCACTTTGGCAGAAAAAATAAGCGGGCAGACTATTATTTAAATGGGGAAAGAATTCAAAGTTCGGAGATGCAACAGGACTTGGGAGTCCTCGTACAGGATACCCTTAAAGTTAACCTCCAGGTTGAGTCAGTAGTGAAGAAGGCAAATGCAATGTTGGCATTCATCTCCAGAGGAATAGACTATAGGAGCAGGGATGTGATGTTGAGGTTCTATAAGGCACTGGTGAGACCTCACTTGGAGTACTGTGGGCAGTTTTGGTCTCCTTATTTAAGAAAGGATGTGCTGACGTTGGAGAGGGTACAGAGAAGATTCACTAGAATAATTCAGAGAATGAGAGGGTTAACATATGAGGAATGTT
Organism: Mobula birostris; assembly: GCF_030028105.1. Taxonomy (NCBI): domain Eukaryota; kingdom Metazoa; phylum Chordata; class Chondrichthyes; order Myliobatiformes; family Myliobatidae; genus Mobula; species Mobula birostris. The sequence continues at coordinate 62,971,119 of NC_092383.1, read as the reverse complement.
TGTCCACTCTTGGACTGTATTCCTTGGAGTTTAGAAGAATGAGGGTTGACCTCACAGAAACATTTTGAATGTTGAAAGGCATAGACAGAGTGGATGTGGCAAAGTTGTTTCCCATGATGGGGGAGTCTAGTACGAGAGGGCATGACTTAAGGATTGAAGGGCGCCTATTCAAAAAAGAAATGCAAAGAAATTTTTTTAGTGAGAGGGTGGTGAATCTGTGGAATTTGTTGCCATGGGCAGTAGTGGAGGCCAAGTCATTGGGTGTATTTAAGGCAGAGATTGATAGGTATCTGAGTAGCCAGGGCATCAAAGGTTATGGTGAGAAGGCAGGGGAGTGGGACTAAATGGGAGAATGGATCAGCTCATGATAAAATGGCGGAGCAGACTCAATGAGCAGAATAGCTGACTTCTGCTCCTTTGTCTTATGGTCTTATGGATATTTAAGTAAAAAATTATATAATTTCAAAGGATGATGATTAGCCATCAATAATATTAAAATAATAATAAAAAGCTAGAAAAGAAAGTGGGACTTATTACACCTGCCATTCAATATGATCTTGTCTCATACAAAGTTAGCTATAATTCAATTATCACTGGCATTGCTAAACTCTGCTTGCATATCAATGATAAGAAATATAGGAGGACAAAAAGTAGCTGTGTACACAACTTATATTAAGTGAAATTTAGGATTACTTCGACACCAAGAATGATGAAGTTTTATGTGAGTTTTATATTGGAGTTTGTGCTAGCTTTGTGGATATTCCAGATGGTCCAGTATTTGCACTTTGGGCATATTTGGAATTCACATGAAATTTGTGTTTGAAAATGTTCCCTCAAACTTCTACTCATGTCATTTGCATATTAGAAAATAGGTAACCCCTCCTCTATTGGATTTCTGAACATTCATACACCCATGAACACTTGCTCATTATTTTGCACTTTTTTTTAATATTCCTTATGTTAACTTAAGCTTTTTTAATGTAGTGCACCTTACCACTGCCACAAAACAACAAATTTCATATATGTCAGTGGTAGTAAAACCTGATTCTGATTCTGATTCTGATTCTAAGCAAGCGGAAACAGGCATGTTCTTAATGCAGTATATACTAAAAGGATGCTAAAATATCGCTGATATGTTTGAGTGTAGAAACTTGGTTCAATTTGATTCACATTGCTGAACTCTCACAAAAAAAGTTTAAATAAACAGAGTAACTAACACAGTACCCTTGTTTGGGCAGGCTGGTGGTGTAGTCACATCAGCACTGGACTTCAAGGCAGATGGTTCCGAGTTCAAATCCAGCTGGGTTCCAACCTGGGCAGCAGCAGTATTTGTGTGAAAGAAAGGCCTGGCAATCTACTTCCATATCTTGCCATGAAAACCCTATGGTCCATGAGGTCATGAATCAGAATTATCACCAGCATGTGACGTGAAATTTGTTAACATAACAGCAGCAGTTCAATGCAATATATAATCTAGCAGAGAAAAAAATCATAATAAATAAAATAAAAATAATAATAATAATAATAAATAAACAAGTAAATCAATTGCGTATATTGAATAGATTTTTAAAAAGTGCAAAAACAGAAATACTGTATATTTTAAAAAAAGTGAGGTAGTGTCCAAAGATTCAACGTCCATTTAGGAATTGGATCGCAGAGGGAGAGAAGCCGTTCCTGAATTGCTGAGTGTGTGCCTTCAGGCTTCTGTATCTCCTACCTGATAGTAACAGTGGTAAAAGGGCATGCCCTGGGTGCTGGAGATCCTTAATAATCGATGCTGCCTTTCTGAGATATCGCTCCCTGAAGGTGTCCTGGGTACTTTGTAGGCTAGTGCCCAAGATGGAGCTGACTAGATTTACAACATTCTGCAGCTTCTTTCGGTCCTATGCACAAAGTGTCGGACTCAGCTGAACAACAACAACAAAATCCTTGCTTTATTACTCAGGTTTTCATGCTAGTAGAAAAGGAGTAATGTGCAAGACTATGTTGGCTACCTTGTGTTTATTTTTTTGTAAATAAACACAAGGTAACCAACTGAGAGATTAAAATTATATATTATTATTTATATCACAGAAGTGAAATTTATAGCTAATGACAAAAATCATTAAACTGATACTTGAGATGCATTTCTCTATGTTAAGTGAAACTGTCACCTTGCTCTCTGTTTTACTATTCATATATCCAGCTCCCAGATCAACTTTCAAATAGAGCTGCACTGTTTTCCCTCCCTACTTATTTTATGTGGAATAGCTCATGAAAATTTAAAGATAGCAGCCAGACCAATAAATGGAAATCAATTGGCTGGCATGCTGGCTACGATAAATGTTGAGCTATTATTGTGAACCTGCTGGTCCTCTTAATTTAATCTTCTTGCACAGGAGCTGTGAGATTAGCCTTATCATGTACATGCCAATTCAAAAATAGCTATCCAGCTTAATCTGACATCCCAGTATTAAGTCCACAGACCTGAAGTTCATGGTTCTTCAGATGCACAACTAAGTACTTTCTGAATATGTTGAGGATATCTGTAAAGAGTTCCAGAAGTCTACCATCCATTGGCTGAAACTTTTTCATCATCTCACAGCCAGTACTTCAACTACTAACTTTAGTCTTTCGGTACATTCAGTCTTTCCTCATAGGTACAATTTTCCAGTTCTTGCCATATTCTTCTAAGCCACTGCTGCATTCTCCTTTTCAATTATTTTTCCGTATTAACCCTTTTTCTTTTGAATCTTTAAGGAAGAAGAACTTCATTATTAACCCCGATAGAATGACAGTGTGCAGGTAATGTTAGATGAAGATATAAATTAGGAGCAGGAATAGATTACTTTACCTCTTGAACCTGTTCCACCATTCTAAAGAAGTCATAGCTGACATGACTGTACCCTCAGCTCTGCTTCCCAGCATAACCCTGTAGTAAGCTTTTACACAATGAGGGAGGGTTTGGACAACTTTGGCAGGGGGATGGGAACTGGAGTGATAGGACTGAGAACGGAACACAAGTCGATCCATTGTGCAGTAAGACTGTGAGGAAGGACGAGTAGATGATAGGGCAAAATTGCAGTCAGTGGAATGGGTTGAACAGTAGCATGGGGACAAACTTGAATAGAGTGATGAATACAGGACTGAAGGTGTTATATTTGAATGCACACAGTATACAGAATAAGGTAGATGGGGCAATGAGAGCTTAGCAGGTATGATGTTGCAGGCATCACTGAGTTGTGGCAGAAAGAAGACTATAAATGGGAGCTTAATATCAAATGATACATATTGTATTGAAAGGACAAGCAGACAGGCAGAGGGGTGAAGTGGCTGTGTTGGTAAAAATGATATCGATCCTTAGAAAAAGAAGAACGTAGGATCAGAAAGATGTAAAGTCATTGTGGATAGAGTTAAGAAACAGCAAGGCTAAAAAGATACTGATGGGAGTTATAGTCAGGCCTCCGAACAGTAGCCAGGATGTAGGATATAATTTACAGCAGGTGATAGAAAAGGCATGTAAAAAGGCATATGCAGGCAGATTGGGGAAATCAGGTTGGCGTTGGATCCCAAGATAGGAAATTTATAGAATGATAATGAGGTGGCATTTTAGAGCAGCATGTGGTTGAGCTCACTAGGGGGATAGCAGTTCTGGATTGGTTGTGTAATGACCCACATTTGATTAGTAATCTTCAGGTAAAGAAACCCTTAGAAGGCAGTGATCGTAATATAATAGAATTTACCCTGCAGTTTGAGAAGTAGAAGTTAAAATTGGATGTACCAGTGAAGTAAGGGGAATTACAGAGGCATGAGAGAGTTGCTGGCCAGTTAATTGGGAGGCAGCACTAGCAAAAATGACAGCAGAGTAGCAATGGCTGAAGTTTCTGGGGGCAATTCAGAAGGTGCAGGATAGGTATATCCCAAAGATGAAGAAGTATTTTAAAGGAAGGATGAGGCAAACATTGCTGACAAGGGAAGTCAATGTCAACATAAAAGCGAAAGAAAGGACATATAGCATCGTTAAAATTAGGGGGAATTTAGAGGATTAAAAAGATTTTAAAAAGCAACAGAAGCTAACTAACAAGGCATAAGGAGAGACAAGATGAAATATTAAGGGAAGGCAGCCAATAATATAAAAGAGGATACCAAAAGTTTTTTTCAGATCTATACATATATAAAATAAAGGAGAGGCAAGAGTGGATATGAGATCACTGGAAAATGTTTCCGAAGAGACAATGATGGGGAACAAAGAAATGACAGATGAACACAATAAGTATTTTGTGTCAGTCATCACTGTGCAAATGATTAGCAATAAGCTGGAAATTCAAGAGTATCAAGGGGCAGAAGTGGGTGTTCATGCCATTATTAAGGAGGAGATGCTTGGAAAGCTGAAAGGTCTGAAGGTACATAAGTCACCTGGACCAGATGGACCACACTCCAGAGTTCTGAAAGAGGTGCTGAAAAGATTGTGGAGGCATTAGTAATGATTTTTTAAAGAATCATTTGTTCCAGAGGACTGGAAAATTCCAAATGTCACTCTACTCCTTAAGAAAGGAGGGAGACAGAAGAAAATAAATTGTAGGCCAGTTAGCCTATCTTCAGTGGTTGGGAAGATGTTGGATTCCACGATTAAGGTTGAGGTTTTGGGGTACTTGGAGCTGCATGATAAAATAGACGAAAGTCAGAGTGGTTTCCTTGAGGGAAATCTTGCCTGACAAATCTGTTGGAATTGGTATTGGGACCACTTCTTTTCAAATTATATTTGAGCGAATAGGATGATGGAATTGATGGCTTTATGGTCAAGTTTGCAGACAATACAAAGATAGGTGGAGGGGCCTGTACTTACTGGCTTTGGTAGAATGAAGGAATGGGGGACGGATTGCATTGAAATCTACCAGATATTGAAAGGCTTAGTTGAGTGGCCATGGATAGGATGTTCCCTATAGTGGGGGAGTTCTAGGACTGGTGTCACAATGGTGGGGCATTGGGAGCAAGGGTGGACCCAAATGCAAGACACAACTTGTGAGGTTAATTAAATTGAGTTTATTGTTTGATAACAGGAGAGCAAAGCAGAAGCAGGAATAGTGAACTGGACAAGGACTCAGGACTACGACTAGGCTGGGACTAGGGGTCTGGGCTAGGACTCGGAATTGGATCCCAGAACTAGCGACGACATGAAGAGGCTATGGTATGGACTCCGAGCCAGAGACTGGGCAAGGACCCAGTACTTGGGTTGTGCCCTGGGCTCGGACCCTAGAAGCAGGCGTGGACATGACATGGGCTAGGGAGAGGAGGAACATGGAAAAACAGAGCGTCAGTCTCAGGAGAGCAGGTACATGGAACCATGGACACATACACAGAACACAGAGTCGGGACACCTCCTTGGGTACAGGACATAGGACCGGGACTCACACACAGAACAGAGAGCTGGGACTCATGCCACCCCCGCGGGGCAACGGCAAGACGGCCTGACTTACCCCATGGAGGCAAGGACAAGACAAGACAAAACATGACCCCTCACGGGGCAACGGCAAGACGGCCTGACTTACCCCACGGAGACGAAGACAAGACAAGACCAACACGAAAGAACACCAGACAGTACCTATCTAGCTCCGGCGATAGAACTAGACCGAAGTGTAGGCGAGGGCTGCAGACGAGGGCTAGAGGCGAGAGGGGAAGGGATTCAGACAGGGGGGTAGGACAGGAATCACAGACCGCCAGGGCCGGGACTTGACTCGGAACTTGGAAGCCGCCAGGGCCGGTAATTGACTGGGAAGTTGGATGCCGCCAGGGCCGGGACTTGACTCGGAACTTGGAAGCCGCCAGGGATGGGACTTGACTCGGTACATGAGTGCCCCCGGAGCCAGGACTTGACTCAGAACTTGGAAGCCGCCAGGGCCAAGACTTGACTCGGTACATGAGTGCCCCCGGAGCCAGAGCTTGACTAGGAGCCTCTGGGTAGTGGTGAGCTCTCGACTCGACCCGGGAACAGTAGACAGCGGTTCTTGATTCCCTCCGGCGGGTTAACTGACGGACCCATCTCGGTGAGGAAGCTTTGCAGGCTCACTTTGGCGAGGTAACTTGACAGGGTTGCTCCGGTGAGGAAAGGCGAATTACCGGCACTCGCTTCCGGCGGAGAATAGGCTTGCTCCGGCCAGATGACATTGGCATGCCACACCTCTAGTGACTTTGCAGACGCTCTCGCCCGAACAGCTGAAAGCTGGAGACTATAAACTACTGGTTCAGCCGAGAGTAAATTGCCTCTAATCACCAAGGTCGAGAGACACGGGAAAACAGGGAACCAAAGGGAAATAGGGAGTCAACGGTCCAGATCGTAACATAAACAAAGTAAATTTAAAGAGACCCCGATCCGGACCATGACAACTGGAGGACGCAGCCTCAGAATTGAGGGGCATATATTTAGAACAGAGATGAGGAGGAAATTCTTTAGCCAGAGGGTGGTGAATCTGTGGATTTCCTTGCCACAGACTGCTGTGCTGGGCAAATCATTGAGTATATTTGAAGTGGAGGTTAATAGGTTCTTGATGAAGTCAGGGCACGGAGGTTATGGGAAAAAGGCAGGAGAATGGGGTTGAGACTTTCCTTTTTTGAGATGGCATATATCTCAAGGGGTATCTCCACTGAATTCATATTGAGGGCATGATAATAAGATCCACCATTTGATCTGGGTTATCACACACATTAACAGAGGAGGAACTGATATTTTTCTTAGGCATTAAATAACCATGTTGTTCATGAGCCGTCCAGTTTCCAGCCATGTTCCAGGAAGCCAATGGAAATTAGGCAGAGCGTCTATAATGAGTTCTTATTTTTATTTATTTACAGACGCAGCTCAGTAACAGCTGCTCCTTCCAGCCCAACAACCCCTCACTGTCCAATTACACCCATTTGACAAATTAATCTACTAACCTGCACATCTTTGGAATGTGAGAGAAAACCGGAGCACCAAGAGGCGAGCACAAGGTCACGGGGAGAATGTACGAACTCCTTGCAGCCAGTGGCAGAACAGAACTTGGGCCACTGGTGTTACAATAGTGTATAACGCCCCCCCCCCTCCCCCGCCACAGTAGGCTCCTATGGAAACTTGGCTCATTAGCTAGCTCTGCTAACAGCCACAGGACTCAGTGGTAAGAAGACCACCTTTCATAAACAATGTCCCTCTAGAGTCAGTGTGATTTGGGGTTCAACCAAACAGGAACGCCATGATGTTCTGATAAAGAAACCTCAATCTGAGCAAATGCTGTGTGAATACTGCCCATACACAGTTGTTGGTCATCAAGAAATAACAGATCGCACACTGCACAAAAAAGTATAAAGAAAGTATACTTACAAATTTCAGCTTTATTGAACAGTTAGTAAGAAAAAAAATGGCCTATAACAGTTAAACCATTCCAAATGTGCATATAAAGTTGGAGCCCATCTTGGAGTTGTCGCTTTGCTCACTTGATGGACCCACATGAAAGCACACACCACATTTCAAACTTTGCTAGATATCAATCCCAAACGGGCTTTCTCTCGGGAGTATTGGCCCTTTCTCCTTGGAGCCATTCATCTGCATAAAGCCCTTCATGTAATGGGGACACTCCTTTCCACACCATTCTCAGACATCTTTCTTCCTGTCCTCTCCACAGCTCCTACCAAAAAGACCACAAACCCCACCGGTATCCGTCACAAATCTCTCTTCGCCCAGCTCTCTCTTGGGCCTTCTTCCAATTCCACCATCCTGATTGGCTAACACAACATTCCTCACTTGAACATCATAGCCCCTTATCTTTAGCGAAAACTAAAACATTCCACCAGCAGGACACTCTGCTTTTACAGAAAGCTACTGAATGGAATATATTATAGCATTAGCAGTAAAAATCTTAACAAGGACATTACAAGAATTGTGCTAACTGCTACATTACCCTTTTTGGACGGTGTTAATGGTGCGATCATAGTTGAAATTGATCTGTAGCAAGTCTGGAGACTTGGTAGCATAACAAGAGTAGAAAAGGTTCCAGGGAATTGATGGTAGATGTAAGTCAGTGAGGTTCAAAGTTCGAAGTATTTTATTATCAAAGTACATGTATGACACCATATTCTGCCCTGAGATTCACTTTATTGCAGGTATGCTCAGTAGAACAAAGAAATACAAGTTACACACAAAGACTGACAAGGATCCAACGTGCAAAAAAAGACAAACTGATCAAATACAAAAATACAAAACAAACAAACAAATAAATAAGGAAGGAAGTAAATAATTCTGAGAACGTGAGTTGTAGAGTTCTTGAAAATGAGTCCATGAATTGTGGAATCAGTTGAGTGTTGAGGTAAGTGAGATTATCCATGCTGGTTCAGTAGCCTGATAGTTGGGTAATAACTGTGGGTAGGTTGGTTTCTTAATGGGACACATGCAGAATCTTTCTGAGCCACTGTGTCTTGTTGGATCTGCGGAGGGCAATTAATCAACTGCACAGTGAGCTATTGCTATGACCTTGGCTAGCTCCCTGTAACACTATGGTTGAGAAACTGCTGTCTTAAAATATTCAATGCAACAAAGCTTGCAAGGTTGGAAGCTTAGAAAAAACATTTCAAATGAAGTGGAACTAAGAAAAACTAAACCAATTGAAAGTACGCAATTATAAACAACATGATCAAATGTAATAGATGTGTGTAAAATGGAACCAAAACAGTTTTATTAATAACCTTTAAAATCTTAATCTATTATCTTGAACTGGTAATAAATCACTTCCTTTGGAAATGACTAGGAAAAAGGTAATGATTAAATGGTCATTAATCATTGCAATCAGTCAGGTTCATTTGTTAAACTGAATAATGCCTTAATCTGCCTTTGTTTTAAGAGACTTGTTTGTACTAATATCAACAAGACAATTTGAAAGTAACAACGGAGAGACAGTATCTAAAATAAGCAAAAGAAGCAAAAGCTTACCGAACATTGAGCACTGCAGAAGTTTCAATGATTAATATGGTGTGATCCATTAATGACTGCATTGATGCTGCTTCCTGCACCATTCCAAGCTCGTCAACTTCACCAACTTTGCCTCTAACTTTCACCGTGCCAAAAAATTACCTGGTCCATTTCTGACATCTCCCTCCCCTTTCTTGATCTCTTTGTCTCCATCTCTGGAGACAGTTTATCCACAGATATCTTTTATAAACCCACTCACCCACTCATTCACCCTGCCCTCCCCCCATCCACCTGCCACCCCACCGCGGATAGAGTTCTTCATCCTCACCTACCATCCCACCAGCCTCCGCCTCCAGCACATAATTCTCTTTAACTTCTGCCATCTCCAACAGGATCTCAGCAGCAAGCACATCTTTCCCTCCCCTGCACTTTCCACACGGATCGCTCCCTGGGCAAATCCCTCGTCCATTTGTCCTTCCCAACTGGTCTCCCTTCTGGCACTTATCCTTGCAAGTAGAATACGTGCCAAACCTACTCCTACAACTCCTTTCTCACTATCATTCAGGGTCCCAAACAGTCCTTCCGGGTGAGGTGGCATTTCACCTTTCAGTCTGTCGGGATCACCTACGTACTGTGTCTAGTACTCCCAGTGTGACCTCCTGTATATTGGAGAGACCCAGCGTAGTTTGAGAGATTGCTTCACCGAGCACCTATGCTCCATTCATCAGAAAATACGGTGGTCACAAATTTCGATTCTACATCTCATTCCCATTCTGACATATCAGTCCATGGCCTTCCCTACTGCCATGATAAGGCCACATACATGCTGGAAGAGCAATCCCTTTTGGTCTGTTTGGGTAGCATCCAACCAGATGGCATGAACATTGATTTCTCAAACTTCTCCCTTCTCCTTCATCATTTCCCACTCCCATTTCTTTCTCTCACCTTATCGCCTTACCTGCCCATCATTTCCCTCTGGTGCTCTTCCTACTTCCCTTTCTTCTGTGGCCTGCTGTCCTCTCCTTTCAGATTCCCCCTTCTCCAGCCCTTTTATCTCTTTCACCAATTGACTGCCCAGCTCTTTACTTCATCCCTCCCCCTCTCCCAGTTTCACTTATCACCTACTACCTTGTACTACTTCCTCCCCTCCCCCACATCTTAATCTGATTTCTAATCTCTTTTTTCCAGACCTGAGGAAGGGTCTTGAACTGAATTGTCAAATGTCTACTCTTTCACATAGATGCTGCTGGACCTGCTGATTTCCTCCAGCATTTTGTGTGTATTACTTAGATTTCCAGCATCTGCATCTCTTGTACCCGATGTGCACCAGCTGCTCATATGACCATCCATCACCTGCTCCCATGGCTTCTTGTGACCTTGTTCAGGGAGCTAAGCAGGTGCTACACCTTGCCCAAGGGTGACCCGTAGCCTCATGGAGAGAAGGAGGGTCTCACACCTTATTTGGTAGAAACATATCTTCACTCCACCAACCAAATGAATAGAATAGAATAGAATAGAATAGTACAGCACAGTACAGGCCCTTCAGCCCACAATGTTGTGCCGACCCTCAAACCCTGCCTCCCATATAAGCCCCCACCTTAAATAATACTGCTATGTTTTGTAACTTTAAAGTATTAAATTAGTTGAAAAGAAAACACGGTGAGTTGAAATGTGGGTGTAGCTGGGACTTTAATTTCAAGTTAAATTTCCCAAATATTCTTAGCCCAACATCCTCCTAAAGCACCTTCATACTTGCCAATAACCCTCTTAGGTACAATATACTTTCTGCATCCTATAGTGTAAAAAACATGCCTACCATATGCTAACATGAGAAAATGGTTCTGCTTAAAATTTTTATTTATCTTTAAACCTAGCTTACAGGGTACCTGTGCACTGTACAGCAACTTCAGTACCAAAGTAATCCTTGAGCTTGGTGGCTTTTAGCAAGAGTTGAAATATCTGGTCCAAGTTGTGACAGCAAAAGCCTTATGTCCACACATGTAACAATGTTCAAGTTGTGTCTGTTTTTTGAGAGTATGTTGTTCACTGCACTGAAGCCTCGTTCAACAAGGTAGGAAGATGAAAATGCAATGAAGAGCAGTTTGGCTCTTCTTCAAAGACCAGGAAACGCTGTATGACGGTTAGTCATAAACCACAAAAGCCGACATTTTTGAAAAGCGTTTTTGCTTTTCATCATTCTGAATTTTACTAATTTCTTCTGTTTCACTCATTTTTTCAACAGAATAAGCTACAGAGTTATTAATAAGAGGAATTGATTTTAAAATACCGGTATCCATTTTGAGAACAGTGGTGAACACTTCCAATAGAGCAGGCATGAATAATCTCTTACCAATTGTATGAGATTTTGGACACTTTGCTATCATTTTGGAAATGTTATAAGAAACAAAGAGACTGCTATCAGGCTAATTTTTAGCTTTTTTGGGAAATGACTCGAGTGTGCAACACTTTTCAAATGCTTCTTTCATCTTCTGGAACTGAGTAATACCACGAGTAGCTTTTACAGGGTGTCTTTTAGGGAAGTGTGCCTGCAATACTGAAGGCTTTATAAGACAATAGAGTATTACAGATAAGACACATGGGGTGTCACTGATCTGACGGGAACAGAATAAAACCATACTCCTAGATTGTGACCTTGTATTGGTGCACTTTTTGTAGCTTATGTTCGCTTTGAGCATCTCAAGAGGCATCTTTGGGTTTGGCAGGTTCACTGATTGGCTCTATTTCACCAGTTGGGCTAGTGCTGTATCACTGTGTGACCTGCATTCTGTAGACCTGTAGAGAAAATTGAGAAGGTGTACTTGACTTACCAGCTGTTAAATTGCATGAACTCATTCTGCGCCACGAGTCAAGGGGAACTGTTAGGCATCCTGGTTGCTAGTCTATGCATGCCCAGTAATGTCTGTTTGGTAGGTAAAGATCAGATGAGATTGCTGAGTTTCAGACGTGTTGTGACGACAAGTGCTCACCGCCTGCAGAGTTGTGGGTCTTCCTGTGTTCCAGTGCCTCATTCTTGTTTTTCGGAAGTATAGGCTCTACTAACTGTTGGGCTGGTCATGCGTCTCGATTTAGGGTGCAACTTGCTGCACCACCCACTAGAATCTCCCCCCCACCCCCGATGACTTCTGTTTCACTTAGCGTCCTTTTAGGACATGTAACCAACTCCATTGGGAATCGCTGAGTTAACATTTTTCTACGTATAACCCGTAAGTGATTACTTAAACAAACAGAAATGTTTGATCAATCGATATATATACACACACAAGATTACATGACCATTACTGAAATATTAAATACACGATAATCTTCCCTGCTTACCTGTAAGCTCCATCTCAATAGAGAATGCAACAGGCTTAAATATTTAATTGCTGTGGAGGATTTCTTACTCTTGTGAGATAACACCTTTCCTGACAAGGAGGTGGGGGATCACTCTGCTTGGCAGGTGAGATTTCTAGCTGTGAAAACAGTCTCAAGTTCTAGGGCTTTCTCCATGGTGTTGTAGGAGTTGACTCTGAGATTTCAGGAAGTGGTTCTGATAGTGGTAGCCACCCTTCTTCCTCTTCATTTTCATCCTCTAGTTTGTGCATCTTGATCTCAGGGAGGTGCATTTAGTTCACTGGCATATTTTCCTATTAATCCTTCTATTGGTCCCTTTACGATCTGATCTCTTCTTGATTTCCTCATCCAGAACATCATCTGATAAGTCCTCTGTTTTCATATCTCCATTGTCACCTTTCCTTTTGGACTTCTGTTCATCCAGCTGGGCTTTGGTCTTTGCACCTACTTTTCCAAGCAGCTTTTTGACCCCGACTTGAAGTTCATGCAAAAACGTAATGCATGCAGGGTAGATTCTGGCTCTTTATACTCAGAAAATTCACATGCTTGCAACTTTCTTGAAGCTCCTTGAACTCTCTTCCACCTTAAAATCAAGCCACATTTTGCAAGTAACTGCCTGATTAACATATCAGAAGCTATCTTAGATATGTGGCCTTCAAAAAAGTATTGTAGTCGCACCACAGCCTTCATCGCTTTTACACTTCCTCTAAGTAGCATGGTCCCTCCTTGGTCCAATTTACTTTCTAACTAGAGGCACAGGGGTTGGCACCAATGCCTGTTTGCCCTCTGTTGGGGAATAGTTCATGGTGTTTGGCATGGAAATAATCGTGGCATCATTCAGTATCTTCCTTAATTTGCTTTCAATTGGCTTCATTGCAGGGAATGTTGTATACAAATAGTAAATAGATGTCCAACCAAGTTGTAGTTGTCTCAGCCAATCACACTTGCACAATGCAGGTCCTTTTGTTTTTAACCACATCCAAGCTCAATGCTGCTTGTTGGTTGTTGCATTTCACTGTTACGAATACCACTTCCATTTAAACTTGATTGTGTCTTTTCTTCCAAAGAACACGTGCTACTGTTTTGTCAGTCTTCAACACATTTTTTTTAGTTCAAACATATTGCTCCGCTTTAGCAGGTCAGTAGCTGTTCTGGGATTGCTTTAAAAATACCTCGTTACCAATGTTATGTTTTGTAACTTCAAAACATTAAATTAATTCAAAGGCGGAAGTGGGGTGAACCGAAATGTGACTGTAACTTCGACTTTACTTTAAGCGAGGTGTGCATCTATCATGTGGTGGTGTGGTGATAAATGCAGTTAACGTATGTCTACATAGACAGTAACCCGTAAGTAATTATTGAAATGAACAAGAATGCTTGATCAACAAATTAACAAAATTACTCAAACATTACTGCAATATTAAATACACAACAAATACCCATGATGTTAATATTGTATCCGGTTACAATTTTAGGTCCTTAATTGCTATATAAATTTTGTAGCCTGGGGAAAAGTACACACTTGGGACAACAAATACTTTTTCGGGTTGTAATTCCTTTATCTGTTTTAGATGTTTTAGTGCCAGAAGAAGGTCTCAGAACAAAACGAATGAATTTGCAACTAGTTCCTGCCGTTTCAATCTCAGTTTAACTTTCCATCCACACCCTTGTGTATTGATGAATTGTGTATGCAGTATAAAAATACATAAAGCAAACCATACAAAACTGATACAAAACAGATACGGTAGTGGCAATTCTGAAGGAACACAATACAAACAACATTAGAATCCCACCAACCCTGTACCTTTTACACAGCAGCGAAAATGTAAGCAAATACATCTCATCTAAGGAACACTTACAATGCGCTGGAGGAACTCAGCAGGTCAGTCAGCATCAGTTGAAAAGATTAGTCGATGTTTCGGGCCGAAACCCTTCGTCAGGACTGAAGGAAGAACTTTGGGGAGGGTTTGAAGAATGCTGGTAGTTGAAAAAAAACAGTAATTTGAAAGACAAAGGGGTAGGGGAGGGGAAGCAGGGAGGTGATTGGCAGGAGAACAATGCGCAGTAGTAGAAGGAGGCGGAACCATGAGGGAGGTGATGTGAAATAGGGATAGAGGAAGGGAGAGGGAGGGAATTACTGGAAGTTGGAGAATTCTATGTTCATACCAAGGGGCTGGAGACTACCTAGACGGTATATGAGGTGTTGCTCCTCCAACCTGAGTTTAGCCTCATCATGGCAGTAGAGGAGGCCATGTATGGACATATCCGAATGGGAATGGGAAGCAGAGTTGAAGTGGGTGGCTACCGGGAGATCCTGTCTGTTGTGGCAGACAGAGTGGAGGTGCTCGATGAAGCGGTCCCCCAATCTGCGTCGGGTTTCACCGATGTAGAGGAGGCCGCACTGGGAGCACCGGATGCAATAGATGACCCCAACAGATTCGCAAGTGAAGTGTTGCCTCACCTGGAAGAACTGTTTGGGGCCCTGAATGGTGGCAAGAGAGGAGGTATAGGGAGAGGTGTAGCACTTACGCTTACAGAGATAAGTGCCAGGTGGAAGATCCGTGGGGATGGACGTGCGGATAAGTGAGTCGCGGAGGGATCGATCCCTGTGGAAAGCGGAGAGGGAGAGGGGTTGGAGAAGGAAAGATGTGTTTAGTGGTGGGGTCCTGTTGAAGGTGGCAGAAATTGCGGAGGATAATGTGCTGGATCCGGAGGCTGGTGGGGTGGTAGGCGAGGGCAAGGGGAACTCTGTCCCTGTTGTGGTGGCGGGAAGATGGGGTGAGGGCCGAAGTGCGGGAAATGGAGGAGATGCAGGTGAGGGCATCATTGATCACCGTAGAAGGGAAACCACGATCCTTAAAGAAAGAGGACATTTGAGATGTCCTGGAACGGAAAGCCTCATCCTGGGAGCAGATGCGGCAGAGACAGAGGAACTGGGAATAGGGAATGGCATTTTTGTATGTGGCGGGGTGGGAAGAGGTATAGTCGAGGTAGTTATGAGAGTCAGTGGGCTTGTAGAAGATGTCAGTGGACAGTCTGTCTCCAGAGATGGAGACCGAGACATCGAGAAAGGGGAGAGAAGTGTCAGAGATTGACCAAGTGAATTTGAGGGCTGGGTGGAAGTTTGAAGTAAAGTTGATGAAGTTGACGAGCTCAGCATCCGTGCAGGAAGCAGCACCAATGTAGTCGTCAATGTACCGAAGGAAAAGTTGGAGAGCAGTACCAGAATAGGTTTGGAGCACAGACTGTTCCACATAACCAATGAAGAGGCAGGCGTAGCTGGGTCCCATGTGAGTTCCCATAGCTGCACCCTTAGTCTGAAGAAAGTGGGAAGAGCCAAAAGAGAAGTTATTTAGTGTGAGAACCAGTTCCACCAACTAAGGGAGGGTAGTGGTGGTGGGGAACTGGTGAGGTCTATTATCCAGGAAGTAGTGGAGGGGTTTGAGGCCTTCTTGATAGGGAATGGAGGTATATAAGGATTGGACATCCATAGTAAAAATGAAGCGGTTGGGACTGGGGAACTGGAAGTTATTGAAGAGGTGGAGGGCGTGGGATGCATCGCGGATGTAGGTGGGGAGGGACTGAACTATGAGTGTTCCTTTGACAACAGCATTTGCAGATTATTTTGTGTTTACATCTCATCTAAGACGTCTATTACTTTTTAGTACACACGTGCTGAACTTCCAAACAGAGACTAAACATTCACGTTACGCTGTTACATTCACAATCAGTCATGATACAATAAAGTTAGACAAAAAGTACACTTTGGCATAACTTTTACAAGATATTGCCTGGTAGTTAAGTTACAGGAAGACTGACCTACTTGACCGGTAAGGAACTTTGCACAAGCCACGCTATCCAGCGTCAATGCCTTCACTTGTGAAAATCTAAAGCATTCACATGTAAAACTTGTCAAGTTACCAATATCCTGGATTTGCCAACAAGCATAAATGAATTCACATGGATATCGTCAATTAGTAGTCACCTTTCCTCACCATGCCCAATATCTCTGGGAGGAACTTAATCCCAAAACCCCACCAGCTTTTTCTGCTGAAAACAAAAATAGTCTCCCCACTATTCCATTTGTGCGTAATGACATCATCATCTCCACTTAAAGGCACAGACAACTATTCTAGCATTACCCGGATGGAAGCCTAAGCACACTTTTAACGATAATGAATAAGATTTGACGGTCACCCAGTTACATAAATTTCGATTGTTCTCAGTACAACCCTTGGAGGTACTTCAGGCTTCCAATCATAACCAACAAAATGATGATGCTGGGTATTTGCTCATCTTACAAAAAGGTCAGCAACTGAGGTATTCACCAATATTTTAAATTGCAAAGTGATAAGGAGTTAAGTTACCATATTAAATATTAGGTGCAATAATGTAAGTTAAAGAGCTTAACAGCAATAAATGACATTTGACAATGAGTTGAACCTAATTTCCATTGATTATAATGGAAGGAGAATCGTACTAGGCTTACTGCAGTTTTCAGAGCAATTCCTTATGGTGGCAGTGGATCATTCTGGTTCCTCTCCACTGACCAAACTGTACTCACCTACATGCACATTATTTTCTATATGTAGACACCCTGTCAATCAGAACTTCTTCATTCAAGAGGTACTCTACAAGTTAGAACATGCTCTAAGTGGTATCTGCCCAGGCACTGAATCCGGAGGCCCCGTCCCAAAATCCCTCTTTAGCTTTTAATATTTCACGGACTCCCAAAGGCTTTAAAACCATTTTCATGAGAGTGGACATGTACCTAAACACCTTTTTGAAAATTAGCAATGTAATTAAGATCACTAATGGTATTTAAGTTAATTTTATTTTATTTAGCTGCAGAGCGCAGAGTAGGGCCTTCCATTCTCCTTGAGTCACACCACTCTAGCGACCCCAAAACCCTGATTAAACCTAACCCGATCATGGGACAATTGACAGTGTTTGATTATCCCCCGTGGTATGTCTTAGGGGTGTGGGAGGAAACCAGAGTACCTGGTGGAAAACCTAACATTCCATGAAGAGGATATACAGATACTCTAAAGTCCAAAGTTCAAAATACATTTATTACCAAAGTATGGATGCATGACACAGTCTTGAGATTTGTCACCTTTCAGGCAGCTACAACACAAAGAAACCCAAAGGAACCCATCAAAAAAAGAAGACAGTCAAACACCCAATGTCCAGAGAGAAAAATAAATCATAGAAACAATTGAATAAACAAGAGACAAAACTGCAACAGAATTAAACTCCAAACTTCGGAATGCCCTGAGCTTCAATAGCATCCTGTTGAGTGCGACACTACCTTTATGCATTTAAATAAAGTTAATAACATATTTACCCATGTTTACCTTTTCTAAGCAACAGGATCAGAATTAGAATGGGAATTGGAATCAGATTTAATATCACTGACTTATGTCATGAAATCAGTTGTCTTTGCTGCAGCAGTACAATGACATACCTAATAGGAAAAAAACTGTGGATTACAGTAAGTATCTATATATATATATATATATATATATATATATATATATAATAGTTAAATTAAGTAAATAGTACAAAAATAGAAATAAAAAGTAGTGAGGTTGTGTTAATGGGTTCAATGCAATGTCCATTCGGAAATCGGATGGCAGAGGGGAAGAAGCTGTTCCTGAATTGTTGAGTGTGTGCCTTCATGTTCCTGTACCTCATTCCTGATGGTGATAATGAGAGCAAGGCATGACCTGGGTGATGGGGGTCCTTAATGATGGATGCCACCTTACTGTGATACCACTTCTTGATGGTATCCTGGATAATACGAAGGTTGGTGCCCATGATTAAGCTGACTAAGTTTACAACTTTCTGCAACTTATTCAGTCCTGTGCAGTAGCATACCCTCCCAAACCAGATGGTGATGTAGCCAGTTGGAATGCTCTCCACGGTTCATCTTTAGACATTTGCTAGTGTCTTTGGTAACATAACAAATTTAATAGACACATAGAAAACCTACAGCACAATGCAGGTCCTTCGGCCCACAAAGTTGTGCCGAACATGTCCCTACCTTAGAAATTACTAGGGTTACCCATACCACTCTATTTTTCTAAGCTCCATGTACCTATCCAAAAGTCCCTTAAATGACCCTATCATATCCACCTCCACCACCATTGCCGGCAGCCCATTCCACGTCCTCACCACTCTCTGTGTAAAAAACTTACCCCTGACATCTCCTCTGTACCTACTCTCCAGCACCTTAAACCTGTGTCTGCTTGTGGCAACTATTTCAGCTCTAGGAGAAAGCCTCTGACGATCCACATGATCAATGCCTCTTATACACCCCTATCAGGTCGCCTCTCATTCTCTGTCGCTCCAAGGAGAAAAGGCCGATTTCACTCAACCTGTTTTCATAAGGCATGCTCCCCAACATCCAGGCAACATCCTTGTAAATCTCCTCTGCACCCTTTCTATGGTTTCCACATCCTTCCTGTAGTGAGGTGACCAGAACTGAGCACAGTACTCCAAGTGGGGTCTGACCAGGGTCCTATATAGCTGCGACATTACCTCTCGGCTCCTAAGTTCAATTCCACCATTGATGAAGGCCAATACACTATATGCCTTCTTAACCACAGAGTCAACCTGCTCAGCTGCTTTGAGCGTCCTATGGACTTGGACCCCAAGATCCCTCTGATCCTCTACGTTTCTATCAATCTACAGATTATACGTGATGTTTGACAAATTTCAAGCTTTTATCTTAATCAGTAGTTTATATTGTTGTAAAAAGAGCATGCATGTATGAAAAGATTCATGCAACATTATGGAATGGACTTCTCACATTCTTTATCAAAGAACACTGAATAAATTAAACTAAAGCAGGAAAGAAAGGCATCAAATGATCTTGTAGCGCAGTTCGCTTTTGTTTTGTCAACATGTTCAATTTGTAAACAATTTTGGTACTTCACTGAATGAAAAATGAATTTTGTTATAAAGGTAAAATCACCTGTTGAGGAATATTTAAAGTAGTATGTTTTTAATAAAATAAAAACACATTTATCAAATTTATTAACCTTTACTTGAAGATTTCTATCCTACCAAAAGAAATCTCCGAAAAATACCTAACTTTGTTAATGACTTTAATCAGAGATACATCAGAGGCATAGGATCAAATACATTAATATATCAAAATGAAAGCAGTGCATACTATCATTTTCAGCTCCAGAGGAAACCAAAGGATGTGGTTGCTTAGTTACACAGAACAATGTGATTAATGTAAGTTATACCATGAAAGCTGTGCAAGTTATGCTTCTAACATCTTGCAAGCCTAAAGATAATTATGACCAAATTGGTTTTGTTTTGAGAATGAATTGACAGTGGGCTGGCAATGGCTTTGCATTTATTAGGTAGTAATGTAATTCAGTGGCATGCTACCAATGAACATAATGGGAGGCTGTAAATTATTTTACACATAATAAACAGTTAGATAGGAGTTGGAAACCTAAGGACTGGTAAGTATGCTTCACCTTGGCGTGGCCTTTCACATAGAGGGACAATCTAATACTACTTTTCAACACACAGAATATATTTAAAACTTACCCTCTTTAAACAAGTGAATTCAAATCTAGAGCAAAAGCTGGCATCAGAAGGTAAGGGCACAAGTTTGCAGGAACGTTGTACAGCACACTTAAAGAGACCATTGAAACACACAATTTAATTTAAATAAATATTTTATTTTTATTCCACATGTTGTACTGGGCCAACAAAAGATTTCTCATCTGCTGGCAGCCCACTTGAGTCAAAATCGATGTTGAGTTTATTGCCACGTGCGCAAGGAATTGTATGCATAGTTATGGTGAAAAGCTTGCTTGTGGTGTCATCACCAGCATACAGCTTTATTTACATACATTTTAAAGGTAAAAAAATCCAGAATTAATGTTTTATTTCAGTCCCTTGTCCAAGTGAATCCTAGCTACTATTAAAGAACAGTTTGGACGGCAGTTGATTTGCATCCTGCAGCCGTTGAAATATCCACAAACAATATTAAAACTACTGAAATATTTTCAAAAGTAGTTGTCAAAATTATACATGACTCATATTTGTTCACACGTGGTATTACGCATGCAAACTTTGGCAGTGATGTCTCAAATTATGCAATTTTCAAATGATAAAATATGGTCTACAATATAATGTACTTCTCAGGACTCATGAAATAACAGGGGGTATGCAAGAAAAATATGGCTATAAATGTGTCCTTAGTCATGTACGCTAAGTGCCAAATGAAGTAGCCAAGAAACAGAGTACAACATAAACAGCAGGGCATTTAGTCAGGCACACAAACAGGCAGGGAAATGAGGATATTGACCATTACGGGCAGATAGGATTCCTTTGCATTTGAATCACAGACAGTGCTGGTTCCATGGGCCAAAGGACCTGTTGCATGCTGTCACAAACACAAAAAAATATGCAGATACTGGAAATCCAAAGCAACACAGAGAAAATGATGGAGGAATTTAGCAGACCAGGCAGCAACTATGGAAAAGCATTAACAGTTGACTTCTAGGTCTGAAAAGTTGACTGTGTATTCTTTGCCATAGATGCTGCCTGGCCTGCTGAGCTATTCCAGCATTTTGTGTGTGTGTTGCATGCTGTACTTATTCACGTCAATTAGGAGCAGCTTAGGCCTCCTGCTTACACAAGTTTGCTGCAACAGTCTGTGAAGTCATTGCCGATCTGACTGCATGCTTTACTTTATCATGTCTTTAATAGAACATAGACCATAGACCAGCACAGCACAGGAAGGGGCCTTTTGGTCTGCAATATTGTGCTGAACCAGCTAAAAGGCAAAATCAAAAACACCCAAACACTAACCCCTCCTCAATGTGCATATCCCTTCATCTCCTTTACATCCATGTGCCTATCTAAACATCTCTTAAAAGTCCCTAATGCATTTGCCGCTGCCACCACAGCAGGCAGCATATTCCAGTCATCCACCACTCTCTGAGTAAAAAGCATCCCCTTTAAACCTACCCCGTCTCACCTTCAATATATTCCCTCTGGTATTAGATATTTCAACCCTGGGAAACAGATACTCCCTGTCTGCTCTACCTATGCCTTTCATAATCTTAGAAACAGTTATCAGATCTCCCCTCAGCCTCCTATGCTCCAAAGAAAATGACCCAAGTTTATCCAGCCTCTTGTGCTCTCTACCCTGTAAATAGGCAGCATCCTGGTAAATCTTGTCTGCACCCTCTCCAAAGCCTCAACATCCTCCTGAAAGTAGGATGACCAGAACTGTATGCAATACTCTATGATATTGCCTAACCAGGGTTTTATGAAGTTGCAACATAACCTCTTGACTTTTGAACTCTATGCCTCAACTAATAAAAACAGGCATTCCTCAAGCCTCCTTAGCATCTTATCAACCTGTGTAGCCACTTTCAAAAAGCCATGAATTTGGATCACAAGATCTCTCTGCTCAGCAACACTGTTAAGCAACTTGTCCTTAACAGTGTATAGTCTCTTTGCATTTGCCCTGTTGAGGTACAACACCTCACATATATCTGGGTTAAACTCCATCTGCCATTTCTCTGCCCATATTTGAAGCAAGAAGTGTGTGAGTGGAACGTCTGAAAGGATTTTCAGAGAGAAGACATTTTACTGCTCAGGGTAAAGAGAGGCAAGACTGTGCTGGCATGTGACATTAGCCAGTAGAGAACGGGAAGAGTTTAAAAAGAAGACTGCCATATACAGCGAGCAGCATTTGGAGTGAGAGGGCAGCAGAATGATAGGGCTTTGGCTCAAATGGGGCTTCGGTGAAGAAGAGTCTCGGCAAAGAACTGATTCACAGAGATTCACAGATAACTGCCTTCGACCTCCCCAGCAGACTCTTCCCTTTCTCCCGTGGCCCTTTTCCGCTAACATCGGTTGCTTTGTCATGGCAGGTGTGCTCAGACCCATGCCATGCTCCTCCTGTGACATGTGGGAACTCAGGGAGGTTGACAGTGTCCCTGAAGACTACGTGTGCAGGAAGTGTGTCCAGCTGTAGCTCCTGATAGACCGCATGGCAGCACTGGAGCTGTTCATGGACTCACTTTGGAGCATCCCAGATGCTGAGAAAGTTGTGGATAGCACGTTTAGTGAGTTGGTCACACCGCAGTTTAAGGATCTAAGGAAAGATAGGGAATGGGTGACCAACAGGAAGGGTAGTAGCAGGAAGGTAGTATAGGAGTCTCCTGTGGTCATCTCCCTCCAAAGCAGATATACCACTTTGGAGTCTGTTGGAGGAGATGGCTCATCAGGTGAAGGCAGCAGTAGCCAGGATCATGGCACCGTGGGTGGCTCTGCTATGCACGCGGGCAAGAAAAAGAGTAGCGGAGCTGTTGTGGTAATAGATAGGAGCAAGCGAGTCTCCTGTATGGTGTGTTGCCTCCTGGGTGCAAGGGTCAGAGATGTTTGGGAGAAGCTGCAGGGAATTCTGAAAGGAGATGGTGAGCAGCCAGCTGTCATGGTATATGGGGTATATGGGGTGTCAGGGAGGGGTAGCACGTCTGGTGGGGGAACATGTAGCGTCCTTCTCAAGGTCCACCTTTGGTCTCCACCTGGCACTCGGCTCTCACCTGTGGCTCCCCGTAGTTGTTTGCATGCGACAGCGGCCACACCCTGGGCAACGGCTTTGACAAGCCGGCTAAACCAGGTGAGGGTAGCCAACAGGTCTCAAACCCTCGGTGAGATAGGGAGTTGTCTATCCCAGTATGTGAAGACAGACTCCGGCGGATTGAGCTGATGAGACCAATGGAAGGTCCTACGGTCAAGAGGCGGTCTCTGCAAGCGTTGTGGAATGTGTAGAGCAGGACAAGACACAGGAGACATCCTGGTCATCCACTGCGCCTAGTCCCATCTCCAGCCGTCTTGACTCTGTCTTGCCACTGGATCCAGATGGGAATTGGGAAGAGAGAGTGAGGCAGACGCTGTGCAACTCTCCCTCACTTAAATCCAAATCACGCGCTAATCTCGACACCATCATCATGGTGTCGAGGTCCTCATCGACATCGATGATGGACGAACACGGGTACTAACAATATAGGAAGGAAGCGTGATGAGGCCCTACAAGCTGAATTTAGGGAGCTAGGAGATAAATTAAAGAGTAGGACCTCAAAGGTAATAATCTCAGGATTATTACCAGTTCCACGTGCTAGCCAGAGTTGGAATAGCAGGATAGCTGGAATGAATATGTGGCTTGAGCGGTGGTGCAGGAGGGAGGGTTTCAGATTCTCGGGGCACTGGAACTGCTTCTGGGGAAGGTGGGACCAGTACCATCTGGACGGTCTACATCTGGACAGCGCCAGGTTCAATATCCTAGGGAGATTGTTTGCTAGTGCTGTTGGGGAGGTTTTAAACTAATATGGCAAGGGGATGGGAACACACACAGAAAAGAAGAGGGAAGTGATGCAGAGACCAAAGCTAGAATTAGTGAAGAAAAAAGTAAGAGTAGAGTGCTTAGAAGTAAAAAGCAAAAATCACATAGGTCACTAGATTCTAAAAGGACAATGAGTATGAGGGCACTTTATCTAAATGGACGTAGTATTAGAAACAAGGTTAGTGAACTTGTGGCACAGATTGGTACTAAGGCATATGATTTGATGGCCATTACAGAAACCTGGTTGCAAGGTGGAGATGACTGGGAATTAACTATCCAAGGGTATCAGGTAATATGGAAAGACTGGCAGGAAGGCAAAGGAGGTGGGGTGGCGCTCTTAATTAAGGATGAGATCAGAGCGATTATCAGAGACGATATAAGATCTACGGAGCAGAAAGTTGAGTCCATCTGGATAGAGAATAAGAGTAGTAAAGAGAAAAATCACTGGTGGGAGTTGTCTATAGGCCACCTAATAAAAATATTGTAGTGGCAGGGGCGATTAACCAAGAAATAACTGAGGCTTATAAGAACACTATGGTGGTTGTCATAGGGGATTTTAACTTCCACATAAATTGGGTGAATCAGGTTGGTCAAGGAAGTCTTGAGGAGGACTTCATAGAATGTATCCGTGATGGCTTTCAAGAGCAGTGAGCTCATGCTGCAACTATACAGGGTACTGGTGAGGCCACACCTGGAGTACTGTGTGCAGTTTTGGTCTCCATACTTGAGGAAGGATATACTGACTTTGGAGGCAGTGCAGAGGAGGGTCACCAGGTTGATTCCAGGGATGAAGGGGTTAACCTATGAGAAGAGATTGAGTCGCCTGGGACTATACTCTCTGGAATTCAGAAGAATGAGAGGGGATCTTATAGAAACATACAAAATTTTGAAAGGCATAGATAAGATAGAAGTAGGAAAGTTGTTTCCATTGGTAGGTGAGACCAGAACTAGGAGACATTGCCTCAAGGTTCAGGGGAGAAGATTTACGACGGAGATGAGGAGAAACTGTTTTTCCCAGAGAGTGGTGAATCTGTGGAATTCTCTGACCAAGGAGGCAGTTGAGGCTTCTTCACTAAATATATTTAAGGTACAGTTTGATAGATTTTTACATAGTAGGGGAATTAAGGGTTATGGAGAAAAGGCAGGTAGATGGAGCTGAGTTTACGGACAGATCAGCCATGATCTTATTGAATGGCGGGGCAGGCTCGATAGGTTGGATGGCCTACTCCTGGTCCTATTTCTATGTTCTTGTGTATATCTGCAAATGATCTATATCACACAGAGTTCTTTGCCAGTCTTCTATACTATTCACAACTCCACCAATCTTAGTATCATCCACATAGTTACTAACCCACCTGTCTACATTTTCATCCAGATTATATATATACACATCACAAACACCAGATGTCCCAACACAGACCCCAGCAGAGCATCACTAATTATAGAATTCCAGCTCGAGTAAGTCTCTTCAAACACAACCCTCTGACTTCTACGTGCAAGCCACTTCTGAATCCAAACAGCCAATTTGACATGGACCCCATGCATATTAATCTTCTGGATTAGCCTCCCATGAGGGATTTTGTCAAATGTCTTACACAAATCCACATAGACAACATTCACTACCCTACCTTCATCAATCTCTCTCATCATCTTGTATAAACTCCATCAAGTTGATAAGACATGACTTACTCCCATACAAAGCCATGCTGGCTCTCCCTAATTAGTCCATGGGTTTCCAAATGCTCATATATCCTATCCCTAAGAATTTTCTCCAACAGTTTCCCTACAACTGATGGGAGACTCACTGGTCTATAGTTCACAAGATTTTCTCTGTTCCTTTCTTAAATAGAAGTACAACATTAGCTACTTACCAACCTTCCAGGATCTTGCCTGTGCTCAGAGACAACATGAGGATACTGGTCAAGGGCCCAGCAATCTCGTCTCTTGTCTCCTTCAATAACCTGGAGCAAATCCCATCATGCTCTGAGGACTTACTCACCTTATACTCATTAGGAGACCCAAGACTTCCTCCTCCTTGACCCCTAAATCCCCTAACATATTTGCATCTCAGCACTGATTTTCTAATCCTCTATGTCCTTTTCTTTGGTAAATACTGAAGCAATGTACTCATTAAGTACCTCACTCACATTCTGTGCATCAAAACAAATGTTCCCCTCTTTATCCCTGAGTGGTCCCACCCTCTCCTTGGTTTTTGTCTTCTCTTGATGTACGTGTAGGACGTCTTGGGATTCACCCTAATCCTACTTGCTAAGGACAATAGTCCCTCCTTGCTTTCTTGATTCCCTTCTTGCATTCTTTTCTGATTTCTTTATACTCATCATGTGCTTTGTTTGATCCTAACTTCCGAAACTTTACATACTTTTCCTTTCTCTTCTTAATTAAGTTCATCACCTTGCTGGACATTCAAGGTTTGCTTATTTTTTCATCCTTGTCCTTCCATCTAACAGGAACGCACCTTTCCTGTACTCTGTGCAATTGATCTTTAAACACCCTCCACATGTCTGATATGGACTTGACAGAAAGAAAAGGTGTTCCCAGTTAACTTTTCTTAGTTCCTGTCTAATGCCCTAGTAACCTACTCCAATTTAAAGCTCTCCTGCAAGGACCATACCTATCCCTACCTTTAGCTATCCTGAAAGTTAAGGAGTTGTGGTCACTGTTCCCTAACTGCTCACCCACTGCAAGGTCAGTCACCTGGCCAGGCTCATACCCAACATCAGTTCCGGTACTGGCCCTGCTCTTGTTGAACCATACACATATTGATTTAAGAAACCTTCCTGGATACACTTAACAAATCCTGCCCCATCTAAACCCCTTGCATTAAGAAGGTCCCAGTTTATGTTAGAGAAATTGAGTTCCCCATGACAACAACTCTATCACTTTTACACATTTCCTTAATCTGATTACATATCTGTTCCTCAGTGTCATGGTGGCTATGGGGGGAGGGGTGGGTCTATTGTACAATTCCAAGTTTGTGAATGCACCCTTCCTATTGCTGAGTTCCACCCAAATGGACTCAGTGCCTGACCGCTCCACTATGTCTCCCCTGAGTGCAGCTGTGATAGTGCCCCTGATCAGTAAAGCAACCCCACTTTGCCTCCTTCTCTATCTTTTCTAAAACTTACAAAAACCTGGTACATTAATCACCCATTCCTGCCCCTCTCTCAACCAAGTTTCTGTAATGGTAGTTCCATCGTAGTTGCATGTTCTGATTCATGTTCTAAATTCGTGGCCCTTATCCATAATACTCTTAGCATTAAAATACACATACTTCAAACAGTCTGACCTGTCATACCCGTTATTTAAATTTTGTCTTTCAATACTTTCCCTGACATCTACCTTCCAGTCTGATCCTTCCCTTACTGATGTGATGCTCTGGTTCCCAACTTGCTGTACAGATTAATGTACAGATCAAACAGAATTATTACAAAGACTATCTGTATGATACATTCTGCAACATGAGGAATCTTGTAATGTCTCAATGTTATTTGTCCACATATAGTACTTCCCAGATCAGGGACAACGAAGCATTCTAGGCGTACATTTAGATGTGTGGGAAGAACTCTGTTCCTCAAGCATCTAATGTTTAATATTGTGCACTCCATCAAGTTACGTATCAAAACTCTGTGCCATGGTGCTCTTCTTTACTTACATTAGATGAGTCACTGCTTGGAAAAGACTGGCATTCCATCCATTTATTGGGAAGTTCTGGTCTTGAGGCATCTGTCAGCTTTAGTTACTCAAGCAACTAACAGAGGTAGGGATGCCAACAGAACGTCCTCTATTGCAAGCTGTCAAGTTACAGCAGTGGCCAGGATGACAACACATCTAAAGTCCTACCAGACATTGCACATTTTTTAGACATATAATAACACTCATATCTGCCACTGGTATGAAAAGGCAAGCCATTATTTTTCAGTTCATCACAATTATATTGAAAAAATGAAGCTCAATGTTACTTCTGTGTATCTTATGGTCAAATTAGAAATCTGTGTTCAGAGTTTAATGGTGTTGTCATAATAAAATACTGAAAACATAACAGGAATCGAGTTTTTGTCTGTTTATTAACAAGTAATATTTTATGTTGTAAAGAGTCAAAGGATTTATGTTAAAATATCCATCTTCTTCTTAATGGTGTCCTGGCATTTACAGCCAAATAGCAAATTCTCCTAAAAGAAAGAACTGCAGCCTGTCCCAAGAAACTGAATGTAACAGTTTGGAAAGCATTTCAACAGCAACATTGGCAGTAAAAATGCATGTAAGAAAAGTCAATATCTATTTTCCACAAATAAACATTATAACAATTATTAGGAGACATACAGTATATTTGAAGAAGTAAGAGTAATTCCCACAGACGTTGTAAAGGGAAAAAAATTCAGAGACAAAATGGGACAACTTATAAAAAAAAATATCCAATTAAAGGATGCCAGTAAATTGGCAGAAAGATGGGGTTTAACATTTCAAAGTTAACCTGTGACCATTCAAGATAATTCCAGGCAGTGATAATAAAATTATGTGGTAACCATAATGAATGTAGGCCCAGCTAGCTCTAATTGTGCTCTTCATTGGTTCTATGTATCAGCAAAGGCCAACCTTGTGAAATTGAATACTAGTTAAATCTACACCAGACCAATTAAAGTGAAGTGTAATGCAGCTGAAGCAGGTGCTGGCAGATATAATTGACATTGGTCTGAGAAACTGCAAAGAACGGCATTGCTCAGGGGAAAGTGAATGGCACTAATTTGGGCTCATGCATGTTACATCATCGAGAAAGATGGAATTGTTAATTTTCTGCATAATCAGTTTTGGGTGTTGATATTGTTTTGCAGCTTCCATTACCACTTTCTACTGTAAACAAGGTGCTGAAACTCCTTTCAGGGACTCTGACTGTGGTGATGTCCACTGGTTCATCTGGAGGTACTCTCACTCATTCAGGGCCTGTGTTCACTAGTTAGGTGCCATGGCCTTCCGCAAATTTAGACCAGACAATTCTCTGTTATCCCCACATATATGTTTACAGAATATTACGCTGACACAACCAAGCCCACCATAGCACAAGACCACCACTATTCCAAGTAAACTGAATAAAGTTATTCACAATGGGACTAGATTTTGCTTCAGAAGTATTACCTGTCATCTGGATTTAAATACACGTGTTTCCTGTTTAAACCGTGAATCACAGGGAAATGAAATGTTTCCAACTGTATGACTCATGACACTGACAGAAAGTACTGTTGAGGTTTAATTTGATGAGAATATACTTAATAGAACCATAGAACACTACAGCACAGAAAACAGGCCATTTTGCCCTTCTACTCTGTGCCAAAACTTTATTCTGCTAGTCCCATTGACCTGCACCCAGTCCATAACCCTCCAGACCTCTCCCATCCATGTATCTATCCAACTTATTCTTAAAACTTAAGAGTGAGCCCCCATTTACCATGTCAGATGACAGCTTGTTCCACACTCCCACCACTCTCTAAGTGAAGAAGTTCCCCCTAATGTTCCCCCTAAACCTTTCCCCTTTCACTCTAAAGCCATGTGCTCTCATATTTATCTCTCCTAATCTAAGTGGAAAGATCCTACTCGTATTTACTCTGTCTATACCCCTCATAATTTTGTAAACCTCTATCAAATTGCCCCTCAGTCTTCTATGCTCCAAGGAATAAAGTCCTAACCTGTTCAATCTTTCCCTGGAACCTAACTCCTGAAGACCCGGCAACATCCTAGTAAATCTTCTCTGGACTCTTTCAATCTTACTGATATCCTTCCCATAGTTAGCTGAGCAGAACTGCACACAATACTCCAAATTTGGCCACACCGTAACATCCCAACTCCTATACTCAGTACTTTGATTCACAAATGCCAGGATGCCAAAAGCCTTCTTTACAACCCTGTCTACCTGTGACGCCACTTTCAGGGAATTATGTATCTGAACTCCCAGATCCCTTTGTTTATCCACACTCCTCAGTGTCCTACCATTTACTGTGTATGTCCTACCTTGATTTGTCCTTTCAAAATGCAACACCTCACACTTATCTGCATTAGATTCCATCTGCCATTTTCTGGCCCATTTTTCCAGTTGGTCCAGATCCCTCTGCAAGCTTTGAAAGTCTTCCTTGCTGTCACAATGCCTCCAATCTTAGTGTCATCAGTAAACTTGTTGATCCAATTTACCACATTATCATCTAGAACATTGATATAAACAACAAACAACAATGGTCCCAGCACAGATCCCTGAGGCACACAACTAGACACAGGCCTCCAGTCTGATAAGCAATCATCTACTACCACTCTCTGTCTTCTCCCACACAGCCAATTTCGAATCCACTAATTTCATGACTCAGATTTACAAACTTAAGCACAATGACGTTTATGCCACTCATACCTATGGGATCATTGTGCAATGTATTATTAAGTTGATAAATTAAAGGTGAACATATGATGTGGCTGAAAGTGACTTGTTTTTGTTTAATTTACAATGTTCATATTTTTCTTAATATCACTTTCCTGCATAACCACAACATAGAAACATAGAAACATAGAAAATAGGTACAGGAGTAGGCCATTCGGCCCTTCGAGCCTGCATCGCCATTTATTATGATCATGGCTGATCATCCAACTCAGAACCCCGACCCAGCCTTCCCTCCATACCCCCTGACCCCCGTAGCCACAAGGGCCATATCTAACTCCCTCTTAAATATAGCCAATGAACTGGCCTCAACTGTTTCCTGTGGCAAAGAATTCCACAGATTCACCACTCTCTGTGTGAAGAAGTTTTTCCTAATCTCGGTCCTAAAAGGCTTCCCCTCTATCCTCAAACTGTGGCCCCTCGTTCTGGACTTCCCCAACATCGGGAACAATCTTCCTGCATCTAGCCTGTCCAATCCCTTTAGGATCTTATACGTTTCAATCAGATCTCCCCTCAATCTTCTAAATTCCAACGAGTACAAGCCCAGTTCATCCAGTCTTTCTTCATATGAAAGTCCTGCCATCCCAGGAATCAATCTGGTGAACCTTCTTTGTACTCCCTCTATGGCAAGGATGTCTTTCCTCAGATTAGGGGACCAAAACTGCACACAATACTCCAGGTGTGGTCTCACCAAGGCCTTGTACATCTGCAGTAGTACCTCCCTGCTCCTGTACTCGAATCCTCTCGCTATAAATGCCAGCATACCATTCGCCTTTTTCACCGCCTGCTGTACCTGCATGTACCACTTGCAATGACTGGTGTATAATGACACCCAGGTCTCGTTGCACCTACCCTTTTCCTAATCGGCCATCATTCAGATAATAATCTGTTTTCCTATTTTTGCCACCAAAGTGGATAACTTCACATTTATCCACATTAAATTGCATCTGCCATGAATTTGCCCACTCACCCAACCTATCCAAGTCACTCTGCATCCTCTTAGCATCCTCCTCACAGCTAACACTGCCACCCAGCTTCGTGTCATCTGCAAACTTGGAGATGCTGCATTTAATTCCCTCATCCAAGTCATTAATATATATTGTAAACAACTGGGGTCCCAGCACTGAGCCTTGCGGTACCCCACTAGTCACCGCCTGCCATTCTGAAAAGGTCCCGTTTATTCCCACTCTTTGCTTCCTGTCTGCTAACCAATTCTCCACCCACACCAATACCTTACCCCTAATACCGTGAGCTTTCAGTTTTCACACTAATCTCCTGTGTGGGACCTTGTCAAAAGCCTTCTGAAAATCCAAATATACCACATCCACTGGTTCTCCCCTATCCACACTACTAGTTGCATCCTCAAAAAATTCTATGAGATTCGTCAGACATGATTTTCCTTTCACAAATCCATGCTGACTTTGTCCGATCATTTCACCGCTTTCCAAATGTGCTGTTATCACATCCTTGATAACTGACTCCAGCAGTTTCCCCACCACCGACATTAGGCTAACTGGTCTATAATTCCCCGGTTTCTCTCTCCCTCCTTATTTAAAAAGTGGAGTTACATTAGCCACCCTCCAATCCTCAGGAACTAGTCCAGAATCTAACGAGTTTTGAAAAATTATCACTAATGCATCCACTATTTCTTGGGCTACTTCCTTAAGCACTCTGGGATGCAGACCATCTGGCCCTGGGGATTTATCTGCCTTCAATCCCTTCAATTTACCTAACACCACTTCCCTACTAACATGTATTTCGCTCAGTTCCTCCATCTCACTGGGCCCTCTGTCCCCTACTATTTCTGGAAGATTATTTATGTCCTCCTTAGTGAAGACAGAACCAAAGTAATTATTCAATTGGTCTGCCATGTCCTTTCTTCCCATAATCAATTCACCTGTTTCTGTCTGCAGGGGACCTACATTTGTCTTTACCAGTCTTTTCCTTTTTACATATCTATAAAAGCTTTTACAGTCCGTTTTTATGTTCCCTGCCAGTTTTCTCTCATAATCTTTTTTCCCCTTCCTAATTAAGCCCTTTGTCCTCCTCTGCTGAACTCTGAATTTCTCCCAGTCCTCAGGTGAGCCACTTTCTCTGGCTAATTTGTATGCTTCTTCTTTGGAACAACGTTACCCTTCAAGCATTATTTTTTAATATGAAAATTTAGGTATAAATGATTTTTGCAATTTAACATCAATTGTGAATTTTTTTACATGACTCTCAAGAATAGTTTCAACAGTTCCATTTCATATCAGAGAAATGTATACAATATACATTCTGAAATTCTTGTTCTTCTCAGATATCCACGAAGAGTGCCCCAAAGAATGAGTGACAGTAAAACTGTTAAAACCGCAAAGCCCCGCTCCTTCCACTCTCCCACCTGCTTCAGCAAAAACAAAGCATCAGTACCCTCCACCCACCAAGCAAGCAATTGCAAAGCCCCAAGGCTATGCTCTGGAGCACAATAAAAACTAATTGTTCACCCAATAATTCGACATACCACAGGTTCTCTCTCTCTCTCTAATAAAGAGGCAGAGAGGTCTCACTGCGAAAGGGGAGACATAAAACAACTCACTGATTTATGTTGATGAAGTCTGTCACGCCACTTTTTTTTCGAGTTCTCCAACTCGAGAATCGGCAACAAACTCCTCCCACCACCGAGAGAGAGTGCAATTTACTGATTACAGGGCCTCTGATAGCTGGTCCACTGCTCCCGATGTTCTGTTTTCCTCCCGCAATGCTTCAGTCGGTGGCACCAGCTTAGAATCAGCCCGTCCACAGGGTTGTGAAACCCCAGAACCCCGAAGGCAAGATCGTCTTCTAGTTCGCATCCTAGGGACTTCAAAAAACACCCCGGACTGGGTCCCACCACCGCAAAGAGTCGAAGTCTGAGTGCAACTCCAGATCAGGGTTTTCAACAGAATCCCATCC
This sequence comes from Mobula birostris, assembly GCF_030028105.1. Classification (NCBI taxonomy): domain Eukaryota; kingdom Metazoa; phylum Chordata; class Chondrichthyes; order Myliobatiformes; family Myliobatidae; genus Mobula; species Mobula birostris. The sequence continues at coordinate 62,938,098 of NC_092383.1, read as the reverse complement.
ACCCTGAAAAGAAAAAAAGAGAGACTGCCAAGGTAGAAATTAAGCTGTTTTCACAGATTAACTTGAAGGAGTCAACACTAAGCACCATCGTAACATCACCAAAATATCATCTGCCTTACTGAATTGGGGTTTATTAAATTTTGCAAAAAATATTAGATGAAAGTCTGAAGAATTCCAAGTGACACCTTAGCACTTTGTGAGCTCGCAGCATGTAAGGTGTCTGTACAAGTTAATCACTGTAGTTAAATAAACATTTAACAATATTTATTCGTAGCAGCTGTATTCTTACACTAGATTTGCTAAACGTTTACTAAAAGCCTCTTTCTTGACCCCAGGCACGAGTGGCATGAGAAGAAAAGATTTAAAAAATTCTCTCTCTTTGTGTGTTTTTCTCAATGCTTGTGGATTGAACTTTTATTTATTAAGGTACCTTTCATTCAGTTGTTGGGACTCCACTTAGAGCAAGGATCGTGATCAATAGGTGCCTAGGACGGACCCAGGGTGATTTCAGGAGTTGGAATTTGGAGCTCCCTCCACAACAACAACAATCAAGTGGTGGTTGAGAAGTGAGACCCTGAAGTCTTTGTGGATGTAATTTGTAACTTACTATGTAGTATTTGGTGTGGTTTATTTGTGCTTTCTGTTGTATGGTAATACATTATGCTATGTTATTTAGTTGTGTTTGTACACTTATTACCACTTTTCTGGACACTTGAATTGGTTTGGGTCTTTTGAATCTGATCAACTCAGCCCATCACACTTATTAATGTAGATCTGCTTGTCCCAAGGACAGCAAAGTAGCATAGCTGGTGGAGCTGCTCAAACACATTTCCAATGATCTGGGTTCACTCCTGATCGCTGGCATTGTCGGTGGATGGGTTACACATACAAAATGCTGGATGAACTCAGCAGGTCAGGCAGCCTCTGTGAACAGGAAAAATAAAGTTGATATTTGGGGCTGAAGCCCATCATCAAGACTGGAGGACTTTGCATGTTCTTCCTGGGACTGGTTTCAGCAGGCATTCTAGTTTTTTCTCATATCTCAAGGATGAGCATGTTGGTGGATTAATTGGCCTCTTGTAAATTGTACCTTGTAAAAATGTGAGACAGAATCTTGTGGGTTAACAGGTATATGGAGTGGACAATATGGGTAAGGACAGGATAAATGTAATAAGATGTTTGATGGTTGGATTAGACTTGATGGGACAAAGGTTTTAAATCCTGCACTTAATTTGACCTTCAACATGTCCACATTGTGCTGAATGGCAGATGCAGGCGCAGAAAGCTGGGGATTGACAATATGACCACTTAGTCTAATTCAGTGCAGGCAGCAAGACAATCTTTCCTTAATAATCAAAATAATTGTTGACCGAGAGAGTTTTAATTGTGCTGTTTATTGGACCCCTCAGCAATGTAATAGTCAATCTGCCTCCCTAATCCTCCACCAGTGAGATACATTATAAGATTGTAACACTGGTAAATTGAATAGAGATATCCAACTTGGCAGTAGGTAGAATAACGGTAAGTCCTTTTGCTCTATATATTTTGTATTATCGTTTAATTATTTCATAATTTTTTATTGTGCTTTGAATAACTTTATAATTGTATATATATGTATTAGTTTTATTTAAGTACTATTGATGCCCGTTGTGATTTTTACAGTTGTCTTTATATATCAAAGGCATTTAATAACTGATTACAAAAAAGCATCCATCTTTATCAGTCACATCCTAGCCTTGTCTCTTTTGAAGCACTGTGAAGCCCTGTCAATGAATTCTGCAGAAGTAGATCAGCAAAACATCAGCTGAGGGCCACTTGCCACTGAATCCTTATCACATTTTCTTGGCCACCTTCTCGGTACTGAAGGTCAGCTCAACCAACCTTCCATGCTCATTCTCAGTAAATGCAGGTGTGAGGGAATGTGATGGATATTCACAGTCCAGGGACTTGGGGCCTTTCTTTTTTGCCAAGCTCAGCTTTCTAACACAGCAGCCGACTCTTGTGGAGATCGAAAAGACGTTTTTGAGTAAGTCAAATTTCTGACCAATCTTCTTCATTCAGCTTCTTGCCCTAAGCAGGAGTTAGTTTTCAGTTTGTAATGCAAATGGCAAGTTAATGATCAGTGTGAAGTTTAAAGGCTGTAATTTAAGACAATGGGGTTATGTTAATTGGCCTGTCTCAAACTGGACTATGCTGGTTGTTATCTAGGAAGCTTTCAGACCAGATGGATACTATCGCTTAACAATATCACTATCAATAGCTGAACACTTATGGTTGGTAGGTTTGTGTGCTCAGAGAGTCAGTTTCATAGCATTAATTGTGGGTATCTGGGAACTCTGTTTCCAGAAGCTTTTAGACCATTTGTGTAAAATGATATCTGGAAAAATATCACATGTCAGGTGGCAGAAAAAACAGCATAAATTTAAGAGAGCAATCAGGCTTTTTAAGAATGGTTAAGGAACATCAAGAAGTATTATAGAAAGACAGGCAACTAGAACCTATTCCTTTGTCTTCAATTTCTACAACAAAATATTTGTTCACCTGCAACCCATTGGTATGATTTTTTTAGCTTATAGGAATTTTATCTGCCTTACAGAAAACCTTTGTGTTTCAGATCTGAATTGGAATGCCAGTGGCAAGCCTGAGTTGAGGGTTGAATGCAACACAGTATCAGTTCTAAGCAGATATTTTTGTGTTTTTCTTTTCATTCTGAATGCTTTTTATGGAATAAAAATATGTCATAAGAAAAGCTGAAACCCAACACTGAATTCCTTAAATGTGTTGTGCTTTCTATAATGAATTCTGGAAAGGAATCAACTTAAATTCTGGTCTAGCTTTATCACGTTAAAATTTACTGTATGTTGCACCTTTTGCTGCAGTAATAATGAGTGGATTTAAAGTTTGCCTTGTATGAAATACTATATGGTAAGTTGTTACCCTAAAGCCATTAATGTTTTCTTTTAGATTGTCAGCAGATGTCATGTAAATATTCATTAAAAGCAAGGGGAGAGAACTGTTTCATAAGCTTCAATTCCATTATTTATGAGTTCAAGAGCCTCTCCAGAAAATTGATAGAAAATTTGTAGATTGGCAATCAATTGTAATTGTGCTATCACTGTGTGTTGTGCTGCTGTTAGTGCTGTCCTTTGAAAGAGGCATTACAGTTAGGCCTGGGTGTTCCCTTGGCTATGAATTCAAAATGCTGAAGGGAAAAGATGTACTGTATCTATTTTTCTATCCTTCTCTTTTTTAACTGGTGTTCCCTTTATTTTTTTTTCTCCCTTTATATTCAACCACTCTCTGTGAGAGCAAGTTGTACATCTCCACCACATCTTTAGATAAAGATTCTTCTCAAATTGCAACATGAATTCTTGGTTATTCTCTCAGGATGATTAATTTTGGTTTGGTCATGGCAAATGGAGACCGAATGCAATTATTCTGTGAAGAACTGATTAAAATCATCCTTCTTCAGGGATTCCCACAATCACAGAAGTAAGTCTTTAGCCACAACATTTTGAGGTCAGGAAACAGGTAATAGCATTATTCCTGATATTATCTCATGTAAGGTGATAGAAGGCATTTGCTCTGTGCCCCCAGCTGTTCCAGAATAGCTGTAACAGTGGCATCTATCCATCAGTGTGGAAAATATCCTAGGTACGCACTATCCACATATTCATGCTGCCTTTCTGTTGGCTCCGGTTGCTTCAGATCACTGAACCATGAAACGCAAGGCAGACATTTGCTTGGGGTGTACTTTGTGTAATGGGATTAGTCTAGATGAGCACATCATATTTAAAAAAAAAAGCACTTTTGCATTTTCTACAAAGATAATAGTTCTTGTGTGCCCCTCACAATAGCAATGCTCAGCAGCTGTGATAGAACTGTGAACAGCTAAAAGAAGCCAGGAGAATAGATATATTCATCCTTGTCACTGAGAAGTCATCCTTGAGGGAAGATTGGCCTCAAAACATGCCAAGTGAATTTACTTTCCTCAACAACGAAGGCTTAGTAAACACATTCTGAACATGCGTCACTGACCATCAAGAAAATACTTTGATGGTCTGGAAGCAGTTGCACATTAAGAACATTTAACTTGCTTCTTTGGGGGAAAAAAGTTACTAAGTGGAGTCCATATGGCCATGTGAACATAGTTGAGAGCTAACTGCTAGGAAAAAGTCAAACACACTAAGTTGATCATTACATGCAAACGTCTACCCAGTTTTCCCATGGATGCTATGTTATCCAGAAGTTCAATTTTATGCATGATTGTATATTAATGGGAACAAACTCATCCGATTTGTATTTGGTTTTCCACTTCCAGTAGCTGTTTTTTTCCAATTCTAATTGATGTCTTGCCTGTGAAATGTTCCCTGAGCCAAATACAGAATTTCTTAAAAATACCTAAACAAACCTTTCTGATCATTATCAACAACAATAGTTTATGACCCCTTGATCCTTGTGATTCTCTTTTCCCTCTTCTCATTAGTCATTTCTCTTGGGGAAGAAACTTGTACCTCTTTGTTCTTCCTGACAATTCTAAACAACCAAACTCACTTTTTCCAAAGCTGAGCTATTATGCAAAGATGCCTTATCTTGCCAATACCTTCAATTGTCTCATTAAATGAGAATAGCATCAGCTAAATCTAGAGAAAGGACATCCCTGTTAATGTCAGTGAACTGCAAAAATCGGGAGAGATTTCAGCAAGCTGCACATTTTGAGTTTTACACATCTCTCTCGGTCAATCTATTGTCATCATTTTCTGACACTGCTGTTGTGGTCTAGGTTCATATGATTTCAATAATTGCAGCAGAATTTATGCTCTATTACACTCATTCCCAGACAGAGCATTAGTGACTTCACTCAATGCATCATGCTTCTGTAACATTGTCATACACATTCATCATATTATGTCCTGGATGCATCATACCATTCAAACGTCGAAGTTCTGACACTCCCACATAAGAAACAGAAGGAATGTTCATCAGTAATTGAATCAGTTCTGCACCAATCATAGCACATCAGGTAATGAAGAGACCAGAACCTCAATCAGGCTTGAGCAGATGAGATGTCAATAACACACACATTATGAAGATGTCATGCAATGATTACCTGCAGCCAGAGCAAACCCAACTCTCTCTTTTGATATTTAGCAACATTACCATTACTATATCATTCTCCATCAAAATCTCATCATCATTCCCACTTCAAGTCTATTCATCCTTTCTTAATATTACCTTCCATGGTATTATTTAATATTTCATTTCTGGTATCATCGTTGTGAAATGATTTTTATTGTTCCACTTGTATGTAAGTTTTGAAAAATACAGATCAGACCTGCAGGTAATTTACAATTACATTCTAACCAATCTTTCATCCCAGGTTTAGTACAAACTCTTACTATTTGAAACAATCATTTGGGAACAAACCCTATAGATTAGCTTGCTGTTATAATGGCCATAATGTTTTGTGCAGTTTTGCTGCTAGTCCCACTTCTATTCCCACTAGATTCTTCATTTCTAAGTGATACGTTTTTACCACAATCTTATACCATACATTTATATCTGTTGAAATATATTAGACAAATTCTTCATTATAGTACTGAAGAAATATTGTAATCTGCTGTAAAATAATATTTTAAGTGTGGAGTCTTCTCTACTGGCTACAATATAAATTGCTTCTGGATTTTATAATTAACTATGTTATTGTTCTTTTCTCAAAAAAGTAGCCCTTAAAGGATTATAATCCAATAAAGCAATAACTCGGCTACTGGAAAGTTGGGAAGGAATTAATTCATGGTTCATTGATGGGAGGTAAATAGTAGTTTTATCCTGTATTGCTGGGGGCGAGGGTGGTGGTGTGGAATAGGGCAGAGTGTGGGTGGGGTGTGTGAGGAAGAGGAATCTGCCAAGACTGCTGAAGAATGGATGCAATCTCTTTCTGAAAAGAGTATAATGGTAGAAAATACCAGCATTTTCTGGGAACTTGCAGAGCTCAAGACACCTAGAAAAGTCTCAGTTAAATAGCAAACAGAAATGTCTTCACTGCCTTCAGTGTCACCATCACCTCGATAAACCTTGCCTCAGGACCCTTGCAGGTTGTTTCCACAGAGATATGTCAGATGTCTTTGCTGCTCATTGCTACGGGTAGAAGTCAACAGTTGCTAAGAATTTTCCATTTATGATTAACAGAGCTACTGCATTCATAACTGGAAGGGCATTTGGCTACACATCATTTCCCCAAGATGATGGTGTCAATGGAGTATGCTCTTGAACCAACTCTCCTTAGATCTTCCTGTCATGGTATCATCCCTCTGTCAGGTTTCTCTATGTCTGATCCGAAGAATAGGAGACCAATTCTCTTGCTGCAAAATTTATTCTTGTATTTCTATGCATTTCTATTTCAAGATGAACCTGCTAAAACCACCCGGCTGGTACAAGCCATTCAGCCCACAATATTGTGCTGACCCTTTAACTTGCTCAATAGTCAAACTAAACCTCCCTCAATTTTTCTATCATCCCTGTGCCTATATACAGTATGTGTTTCTTAAGTGTCACTAATATATGCTCTACCACCACCATTCGTTGTAGAAGAAAAACTTACCTCTGATATCCCCCATGTAATTTCCTCCAATCACCTTAAAATTGTGACTCCTCTTACTAGCCATTCCCACCCTGGGAAAAAGTCTCTGGATATGCACCCAAATAATGTTCAATCTTAATGTATTTGTAGAATCCCAGAGCTACTTCATAATGAAACATTTATACCAATCATGTTTTTTTTGAGTCAGCTGTTTTCTCTCCTCTTTATTATATAGTTTGTGTTCAATAAATGGAGCTTCCTCGAAGTCCCTCCAGTCTCAGAAGCTGCAGTTGATGTAAAGATGTACCTTTATTTGCCTTTCTGCTGTCCCTATAACACAAATTTCCCTCTGCATTTTTGCCTTTCCAGATTAACTTGACCAAACAAAGGTGAATAAATGAGAAAGGCATAAGAATGAACAATCGCAGACTCACAATCACAACATTCCCAGACAAATGATTTTTACAACTTATATAACATAGGGTAGATTTATAGCAGGGATTCCCTACCATTTTATTGCAAGCTGAATCATCTGCTGTTCAACATCAGTAAGACGAAGGAGATGGTGATAGACTTCAGGGAGACTAAGTCTGCACTGCTCCCTGTTACTATTAATGGTTAGGACGTGGATATGATGAGGGGTGATCCTGGATGACAGATTTGAGTAGAGTACCACACAGAGGCTGTGTACAAGGAGGCCAGAGTCACCTGTACTTCCTGAGGAGACTGAGGTCTTTTGGAGCATGCAGGCCTCTCTTTCACATGTTCAACAAGTATGTTGTCGCCAGTGCAATCTTCTATGCGGTGGTGTACTGGGGCAATGGCGTCAACCCGTGTGATGCCAACAGGCTCAGTAAGCTGATTAGAGAGGCTGGCTCTCTTACAGGAGGCAAGCTGGAAACAATGGAGGCTGTGGCAGAACAAAGGACCGTATAGAAAATCCTGGCAATTCTGCACAATGTTTCTCACCCTCTGCATGCCACCTTGGCTGAACAGAGGAACACTTTTAGCAATAGACTAAGACAACTGCACTGCTCCAGAGAGTGCTACATGAGGTCATTCTTACCCTCGGCACTTGTAATGCTCCTGTGACACTATGATTTCTTTGGGATCAATAAAGTGTCTGTCTATCTATGCCATGGACTCCCACCATTAACCGAGGGGTCCGTGGACCTCAGATTGGGAATGCCTGGTTTAGAAGTACAAACTCTCTTGGTGAGTTAACAGGTTCAAGAGGTCCTTGAGCAGGGCCTGGGAAAGGGTTGAATACCAACCAGTTTGCTGAAGAATTCTGCTGGCTACGACTCAGATTGGGGCCGGTAACAGAACAAGACTGGTAAATAGGCAAATAGATATGGCCATGTGAGACTGCTCCTGAAAATTATCTATAGGTCCCATATACCTACCAAACAAATAAATACTGAAAACAGAGATGATGTAACATAGAACATTGAACAGTGCAGCAGAGTACAGGACCTTTCTCCAATTTCAGCCCATGTTGTGCAGACTTTCAAACTATTCCAAGTTCAATCTAACCCTTCCCTGCCCTCCAAAAAATTAAATCTTTGCCAACAAAGATACAGCAGGGTGATTCCTACAATAAGAGGACTATTCTCTGAGGAGGTATTGAGCAGAATGAATCACTACTCACTAGAGTTTAGATGAATGACAAATAGTTTTAATGAATCTTTTTTAATTAAGACTGACAAGACAGATTCTGGCAATGATGTTCTTAAATAGAAGACCATAACAATGACAAAAATTACATATGTTATATATTCAATGCCCACATATGTCTGGACTGCATGTGTAATAGTCACAAGTCTTATCGCCTGGATGACTGAACCTACAGAACTAGATTGAAAGCAAGACAAGGTCTTAGTATCTTCCCCCAGGCTGTGAGACTACTGAACTCACTCAGATCACCCAGATCTCAAGTATGAAGCACCAGTAATCTTATATTTGTGTTGCTGTGGCTGTCCATCATGTCCAATGATGGCAGGAGGAATGTGTGGGAGAGTTTATAAAGTGGAAAAGTTGTTTTACTGGGTCTTTTCCACTCTCTCGACCTCAGAATTCTGGTTCCAGTGGTACGACAAAGCGTCTCAATCTGGGTTATTTCTTGTTTGCAGCGGATGACTATGATGTCTTCTGTGCCTTGTCGTGCCCTTTGCTCTCCAGGCAACGTTGCAGTATCATCTTCCTGGCCACGGTATCTCGCTGTAGTCAGAGCTGACTTCCCATGCTAGAGCAGGCATGATCTTAACTCACTGGGAAATGAGGCCGCCAACTATCCTCACCTGGTTTAAGCCACTCGTTGAAGCGGGGTACCAGGGTGTGGCTGCTGTCACATGCAAACAGCCACTTGTCTCCCTTTCCCTTCACCATTTACACCTCGGACTTCAACTACTGCACAGAGTCTTGTCATCTTCAGAAGTTTTCGGATGACTCTGCCATAGTTGGATGCATCAGCAAGGGAGATGATGCTGAGTACAGGGCTACAGTAGGAAACTTTGTCACATGGCGTGAGCAGAATTATCTGCAGCTTAATGTGAAAAAGACTAAGGAGCTGGTGGTAGACCTGAGGAGAGCTAAGGTACCGGTGACCCCTGTTTCCATCCAGGGGGTCAGTGTGGACATGGTGGAGGATTACAAATACCTGGGGATACGAATTGACAATAAACTGGACTGGTCAAAGAACACTGAGGCTGTCTACAAGAAGGGTCAGAGCAGTCTCTATTTCCTGAGGAGACTGAGGTCCTTTAACATCTGCTGGACGATGCTGAGGATGTTCTATGAGTCTATGGTGGCCAGTGCTATCATGTTTGCTGTTGTGTGCTGGGGCAGCAGGCTGAGGGTAGCAGACACCAACAGAATCAACAATCTCATTCGTAAGGCCAGTGATGTTGTGGGGATGGAACTGGACTCTCTCACGGTGGTGTCTGAAAAGAGGATGCTGTTCAAGTTGCATGCCATCTTGGACAATGTCTCCCATCCACTACATAATGTACTGGTTGGGCATAGGAGTACAATCAGTCAGAGACTCATTCCACCGAGATGCAACACAGACCGTCATAGGAAGTCATTCCTGCCTGTGGCCATCAAACTTCACAACTCCTCCCTTGGAGGGTCAGACACCCTGAGCCAATAGGCTTGTCCTGGACTTATTTCATAATTTACTGGCATAATTTACATATTACTATTTATTATTTATGGTGCAACTGTAACGAAAACCAATTTCCCCCGGGATCAATAAAGTATGACTATGAATATGATTAAGAGTGACAGGTGAGAGCTGAGTGTCTGGTGGGAAGCAGAAGTGAGTGAGCTGCCCTGGAACAGACATGATAAATCCCTTCACCAGAGATGCAATCCATCCTTGGACACAACATACATCCCAAACTTGTGTTGTATATGCACCTTATAAAGCAGCAGACATCTTGTTAGTATTTGGAAATCTAAATTGAGAGAGTCAAAAACTCAGAGACTTCAGACCTGGGACAAAAGCATTAGAAATAGAAGCAGGAGCAGGTTATTTGATCCTCAGTTATGCATTACATTTACCTTTGTATGATTTTCCCCCACAAAGCCCATATTTTTTGACTCTTTTTTGAAGGGAAGAGGAAGCAATTGTAAAGAAAATGTTGCCAAGTGCCGCAGAAGAGCACCTATCCAGGATTCTGGATTTTTTTTCGAGTCGTGAGTTGCTGATCAGACTATTTCCAGTAAGATGGCAACACACCAGGCCACAACAGCCTCTGCAGGACAAATAAATGATGGAAGTATGAGTTTTAAACATTTTTTTTGTGATTGCAAGACCCTGTTGGACTTCACTATGTCTGGTTCATTAATTCATTAGTGAGACTGATGGTGGGGGATCTTGAACTTGAACTAGTCAGAGCCAGATAAAATACTGCATGATTTTGTCATCTAGCAGTTACAAATACCCCATGCAAGATCTAGTCTCCATGTTTTCAAAGATTCCTTGGTCTTCCATGTCAAGATTGCAAAAGAAGACAGAAAGCTGTTCATGCAAAAATAAATGCTGAGTTGGCTGAATCTAATATAGTGTTGCCTTTTTTCTCACACTGCAAGAGAGTGAAAATAGTAGTCCAGCTGCCTGTGGTAACTGTTGATGTTTGCTCAGAATTTTTATTAATATTTGAAAACTGTCTCTGACTCTATTTAATCATAGTTGAATAGATTACACAAATTAAATAAACCTGTATTTGAAGCTAAATAATCTTTCTAAGATATAAAAAAAATTATCATGAATCATGCTGGAATTTTATATACTAAAGCATGTGGAAGTAGTTTATTTATCAAACTGGGTAGCTGCACTTTCATTCCAAATTTACCTACAGAGTAATTGTGAGATATTACTTACCACCATCGGTATTGCTATCATTAACATTAACAAACTATGAATGGTTTTCATTTTCAGATCTTATTTACTATTAATAAAGAATATTTTCCTCTACAGAATTACTTCATGGTTACAGAAGGCCATGTGTAAGAATGGTAACGAAATGGCTGATCATTATGCATGGCATTAGTTGAAAGGAAAACCTAAAGAGGGCTTATGAAATGGTTAAGCAAAGAGAAGCTGAAAATAGCAAATCAAACACATCTCTGGAAGAACAATGTCATTAATCATTCAGGCTTTAACCCATTCTCAGCACCGCAATGAGACAAAGATGGCAAAATTAAAAGTGCTCTGATCTCTTGCTCAAGGCCCAGCTGCTGAAATATTCACATCATCCCCAGAGTTGCTGATGAATGCTTCAGTCAGATACAGACAGAAATACTATGTCAGCATTGCTCAATGTTCTTGATACAAGTCCAAAGCTGTCCTGATCATTGTTACTGTATCGACTGTTTGGTGTAAAACCAATTCACCATACATAAGAAAATTTTCAGGAGCGGCACCAGATAAAGAGCCTATTAGAAGTGAGACTGGCAATTCTATTAATTTATTTGAAGTTTCTGAACACTTAAGATAAATTTATTTTTTCTTTCTCATTACCTCTTTTAAAGTGAACTACTTTGTGATTACACCTGATCAATCCTTCCATCTTCTTTAATGTATCCCTAGGGTTCTCAGAACCCAAATGAATTTAGGCTATTTCCTACAACACAAATACATCTATGGTTTTATGCATAGATCAGCAAGATTGGAAATTCAATGGTGGCTCAAACATTAATACTATGGGGTATTATTATGATATTAGCTGATCGTTAAAACTGATTTTTCTTAATGCAAAATATCATTGACTTGTATTAATTAAAAGTACCAACAATTTCTGGAAACAATTCAACATGTGAAGATTTTCAATACATTGTAATACATCATGAAGATTATCAACAAAAGTGGAGGAAAATGGACAGTTGATATTTTGGGTTGAGACCCCTTATCTGGACTGTGCATTTCCCTTCACAGAAGCTTCTTGGCCTGCTGAACTTCTCCAGCATTTTGTTACTTCAGTTTTTCCTCTTTTATGTTAAAGCTCTTTGAACAATCCTTTATCATTGACTGGATAGATATCCAAAATGTAGTTTCCATAATGATTAATTCTCAGAATTCCTGATAATGGTGCCCCACAAGGCTGTGTACTCAGCCCCCTGCCGTACTCACTGTACACCCATGATTGTGTAGCCAAGTTTCCATCGAACTCAATATATAAGTTTGCTGATGACACAACGATTGTAGGCCGTACCTCGGGTAATGATGAGTTTGAGTACAGAGAGGAAATTAAGAACCTGGTGGCATGGTGCGAAGAAAATAACCTATCCCTCAACATCAGCAAGATGAAGGAATTGGTTGTTGACTTCAGAAGGAATAGAGGACTGCACGACCCCATTTACATCGGTAGTGCGCAAGTGGAACAGGTCAAAAGCTTTAAGTTCCTCAGGGTCAATATCATAAATGACCTGACTTGGTCCAACCAAGCAGAGTTCACTGCTAAGAAGGCCCATCAGTGCCTTTACATGCTGATAAAGCAAAAGAGATTTGGCCTGTCCCCTAAAACCCTCACTAATTTTTATAGATGCCCCGTAGAAAGCACTCTTCTAGGGTGCATCACAACCTGGTATGGAAGTTGTCCTGTCCAAGACCAGAAGAAGCTGCAGAAGATCGTGAACACGGCGCAGCACATCACACAAACCAATGTTCCGTCCTTGGACTCACTTTACACTGCACGCTGTTGGAGCAGTGCTGCCAGGATAATCACTCAGCCAACACACTTTTCGTCCCTCTTCCCTCCAGGAGAAGGCTCAGGAGCTTGAAGACACATATGGCCAGGTTTGGGAACAGCTTCTTTCCAACTGTGATAAGACTGCTGAATGGATCCTGACCCAGATCTGGGCCGTACCCTCCAAATATCCGGACCTGCCTCTCGTTTTTTTTTGCACTAACTTACTTTCCCTTTTCTATTTTCTATTTATAATTTATAATTTGTATTTTTAATATTTACTATTGATTTGTACTTCAGGGACCACGAAGTGCAGAATCAAATATCGCTGTGATGATTGTATGCTCTAGTATCAATTGTTTGGCAACAATAAAGTAAAGCAAAGTAAAAGTAATGGAGCAATATTTAAATACTACTCTAAATGAGACGATTTCTTTAATCACTTAAGAGTTCTTGATTTGATTATTTTTGGTGCGTGTAGTCTACTTCAAAATAGGCAGCAAAGTCCCTCCAAAAATCAGATAATTTTGGTCAATTATTAATATTATCCAACACCTCCACTGCAGTTTAGTTTTCATCTGAATTCACTCAACCTTTATTCCATTTTTATACAATGATGTATGAAATCCTTCAGCATTTTAAACATTTCACTTAGATTAACTGGTACTCTGATCACTGATAGCTTTCAGGCTCATTGGACATAATAGATTAGTCATTGGAGTGAGCTATACAGGTACTGTGTGAGGTGCTATCTCCCAATTGGATGACAGGCAGAAGACTGTGAAATTGGCAAACAAAATTAGACCATAAGACATAGGAGCAAAATTAGGCCATTTGCTCCACCATTCAGTCATGGCTGATCCTCTTTTCCCCTCCTCAGCCCCATTTCCCGGCCTTCTTTCCATAACCTTTGATGCCATGTCCAATCAAAAACCGATTAATCTCTGCCTTAAATTCTCCCACTGACCTGGCCTCCATAGCTGCCTGTGGTAACAAATTCCACATATTCACCACCCTCTGGCTAAAGAAATTTCTCTGCATCTCTGTTTTAAATGGGTGCCCCTCTATTTTGAGGCTGTGCCCTCTTCACCTATACTCTCCCACCTTTGGAAACATCCTTTCCACATCTACTGTGTCTAGGCCTTTCAACATTTGAAATGTCTCAGTGAGATCCTCCCTCATTCTTCTAAATTCCAGTGGGTACAGACCCAGAGCGATCAAACGTTCCTCGTATGTTAACACTTTCATTCCTGGAATCATTCTTGTGAGCCTCCTCTGAAGCCTCTCCAATAACAGCACAACTTTTCTTAGATGAGGAGCCCAAAACTGTTCACAATACTCAAAGTGAGGCCTCACTAGGGCCGTGTAAAGCCTCCACATCACATCCCTGCTTTGCATTCTAGACTTCTTGAAATGAATGCTAACATTGCATTTGCCTTCCTCGTCACCAACTCCACCTGCAATTTAACCTTTAGTGTGTTCTGTAGAAGGACTCCCAAGTCCCTTTGCATCTCAGATTTTTGGATTTTTTCCCCATTTAGAAAATAGTCTGCACATTTATATCTACTACCAAAGTGCATGGCCATGCATTTTCCAACATTGCATTTCATTGGAATTGGAAATTGGATTTTGTGTTAAAAGATTATGATTTTTTTTTGTTTTGATGTGATGATTGATGCTAAGTATATTGTTGTATAAGTAAGAGGGGTAAGTGTAATAAGCTGCAGCTTCAGCCTACATCCTTTCAGTCTGTTTTAAAGAATATCTATGTTTTTTTGTTGTAATTTTGTCCTATGAAATCATCGTTGAAAATAATGCTTTTTGTTATGTTCGTACTGACCAAAATAAATTTCTTTCATTCATTCATTCATTCATTGCCCCTCTCTAGCCCATTCTCCTAATCTGTCTAAGTCCTTCTGCAGCCTACTTGTTTCCTCAATACTATCTGACGCTCCACCAATCTTCATATCATCTGCAAACTTGGCAACAAAGCCATCTATTCCATCATCCAGATCATTTACGTACAGCATAAAAAAAAGTGGTCCCAGCACCCACCTGTGTGGAACGCGATTTGTCACTGGCAGCTAAACAGAAAAGGATCCTTTTATTCCCACTCACTGTTTCCTACCAATTAGCCAATGCTCTAACCATGTTAGTAACTTTCCTGTAATACTATGGGCTCTTAACTTGGTAAACAGCCTCATGTGTAGCACCTTGTCAAGGGTCCTCTGTAAGTCCAAATATGCAACATCTACTGCATCCCCTTTATCTATCCTATGAGTGATCTCTTCAAAGAATTCCAGCATGTTTGTCAGGCAAGATTTTCCCTTGAGGAAAATTGCAATTTTTTTTCACTGAATCCCAATGGCAGCTGTCCACAGAGACAGCGCCTATCACAGCATTGCCAAGTGAAGCAAGGGAAATGAGTTAGAATCTTAACATAGAACATTCAACATAGAATAGTACAGCACACTACAGGCCCTTTGGCCCGCAATGTTGTGCCAACCCTCAAACCCTACCTCCCATATAACCCCCCACCTTAAATTCCTCCATATACCTGTCCGGTAGTCTCTTAAACTTCACTAGTGTTTCTGCCTCTACCACTGACACAGGCAATGCATTCCACGCACCAACCACTCGCTGCGTAAAAAACTTTCCTCTAATATCCCCCTTGAACTACCCACCCCTTATCTTAAAGCCATGTGCTCTTGTATTGAGCAGTGGTGCCCTGGGGAAGAGGCGCTGGCTATCCACTCAATCTATTCCTCTTAATATCTTGTACACCTCTATCATGTCTCCTCTCATCCTCCTTCTCTCCAAAGAGTAAAGCCCTAGCTCCCTTAATCTCTGATCATAATCCATACTTTCTAAACCAGGCAGCATCCTGGTAAATCTCCTTTGTACCCTTTTCAATGCTTCCACATCCTTCCTATGTTGAAGCTACCAGAACTGGACACAGTACTCCAAGTGTGGCCTAACCAAAGCTTTATAGAGCTGCATCATTACATCGCGACTCTTAATCTCTATCCCTCGACCTATGAAAGCTAACATCCCATAAACTTTCTTAACTATCCTATCTACCTGTGATGCAACTTTCAGTGGTCTGTGGACATGTACCCCCAGATCCCTCTGCTCCTCCACACTACCAAGTATCCTGCCATTTACTTTGTACTCTGCCTTGGAGTTTGTCCTTCCAAGGTGTACCACCTCACACTTCTCCAGGTTGAATTCCATCTGCCACTTCTCAGCCCACTTCTGCATCCTATCAATGTCTCTCTGCAATCTTTGACAATCCTCTACACTACCTAAAACACCACCAACCTTTGTGTCATCTGAAAACTTGCCATCCCACCCTTCTACCCCCACATCCAGGTCGTTAATAAAAATGACGAAGAGTAGAGGTCCCAGAACAGATCCTTGTGGGACACCACTAGTCACAACCCTCCAATCTGAACATATTCCCTCCAGCACGACCCTCTGCCTTCTGCAGGCAAGCTAATTTTGAATCTATCTGGCCAAACATTCCTGGATCACATGCCTTCTGACTTTCTGAATAAGCCTACATGTGGAACCTTGTCAAATGCCTTACTAAAATCCATGTAGATCACATCCACTGCACTATCCTCATCTATATGCCTGGTCACCTCCTCAAAGAACTCTCTCAGGCTTGTTAGACATGATCTGCCCTTCACAAAGCCATGCTGACTGTCCCTGATCAGACCATGATTCTCTAAATGCCCATAGATCCTATCTCTAAGAATCTTTTCCAACAGCTTTCTCACCACAGACGTAAGGCTTACTGGTCTATAATTACCTGGACTATCCCTACTACCTTTTTTGAACAAGGGGACAACATTCGCCTCCCTCCAATCCTCCAGTACCATTCCCATGGAAAAAGAGTGCTTCTTAAAGAAGTTCTCTCCAAGGCAACAATGGAGACACTGCAGAAAGCCATGGAATGATGAAAATCATGTAGAAGGTGGACCTATCTTAAGTATGTCAGTCCATCGTCAATCCACCTACCCTGTGATACCCATATAGATCAAGATCTGTGTCGTAAGTGACCCCATGTCTCATCACCTACCAGTATGGTAGAGATTGCATTATGTTCTTCTGTTGTATGTTATGGAAGTGTGCTGCAATAAGCAATGGGAGAACCAACGCCGCTGTTTAGAATATGTGGTGCAATGAAAATCTGTTGTGAGCTCGCAGACAGAAATACAAATATATGGATCAGTCGGAACCATTCAAGTCACATCTCCTTTATGCCATTCTACTGCTGTGCCACTTGTTTTACTGTGAGTTATAAATGCATTTCCAACAATCAATTTTTATCAGTAGCTGTAGTAACTTCTACTATGTACCAAATAATATGATTAGGTATACTTTTGTTTGGCTTCTCACAGTTCTGTAAATGAAGGTGATCCAAAACTCCATGCTCATAAAGTCATGCAGCACTGGAGCGTAGACACCAACCCTGAAGCCTATCTAATCCACGTCAAACCATTATTCTGCCTAGACCCACCAACCAAAACTTGGACCATTATCCTTCCTGACATTCCCACCACCCCTCCCCCCACCATCCATGCACTTATCCAAACTTCCCTTAACTGCTGAAATTGATCCTTCATCTACCACTTCCCCGGAAGCTCATTTCACACTTACACCTCCCTCTGCCTGAAGAAGTTCCTCACTAGGCCCTTCTTGATTATTTCACCTTTCACCTTTAATCTACGTATGTACTCTACTTTCAGTTTTAACCAGCCTCAGAGGGAAAAGCCTGCTTGCATTAATCCTATCTATACCCCTCATAATTTTGTATACCTCACTCAAATTTCCCTTCATTCTCCTATGTTCCAGAAGATAAAGTCATAACCTATTCAATCTTTCCTTGTTGCACTGGACAACATTTTTTTCCAAAGTGTTGCTTCCACAGTATGTTTCTTTTTCAGTTTATGATTATTTGTATTACATAGAAATTTGGAGAAACAAGTAATCAACTTTTTATTGAATATACAGTAATGCAATTAATTGCATTATGGTGCTGAATCTTTGCAATAGTTCAACTAAGTTAAACATGACTTATTGATGATTTTTGTTTGTAAACAGTGTCTGAGGCTTCTCACTTAAGTGTCCAGCAATAATCAGCCAGCATTGATGGATTCCAATTGCCCTGATACCATTCCTCCATGAACACAATGTCCTGATCAAACCTTTTACTATGCTCAAGGTTTGCAGGAAAGTCTAAAAGGGAATGCAGAAAATAAATCTTTAGGGCCATGTTGCACATCATGGTTTTGTATGCTTGAAGCATGTTGTCAACCAGCTGCATGTAGTTTGGTGCCCTACAGTAGCCAAGAAAAATTTCAACAACATTCTTGAATGCCTTCCATGGGATTTTCTCTGGTCCCACTAGAAGTTTATCGAATTGCCTGTCGTTGATGACCTGTTTGAATTGTGGACCAATGAAAAATCCTTCCCTAATCATGGCATCAATTATTCTGAGATCATCTGTCTCAAATATTGAAATCCTTCACGGAAATTTATAGCCTTTCTAAAACCTGTCCTACCAAGCAGCATCCACCCTGCCTAAGTAACTCCAAACATGACTGAACAAAATAGAAAATCTTTCCATTTACATTGTGCAACATTTCAATTGATTTGAATAAACAACTTGCTAGGCTTGGAAGAAATAAAAGTACAGGCGATTACAAAAGAATGGTGCATGATAGGCAAATTTCATGGTGATTTTCATGATCAGCAGCCCAAAATCCATAAGATACACCCAAAAGTATTCAGGAAGCAAAATGTTTGTTTTCCAATGTAATTCAGATCCTCAAGTATCCTTGTAAAATTTCTCTGTACTCTTAATCTTGTTGATATATTTCCTGTTGGCAGGTAACTCATGTTAATAGGTATCATGTTGTACTAATCAAAGTGGGATCAGTCTCGATTTAAAGACAGCAGACCATTAGGTGTGTACCTGATCTGTTTTCCAGAGTGCAGTCCAGTCATTGGAAGATTTTAAGAGTGCCAGCCTCTCCTACAAGAGGTTTGGTGCTTTATATTGCTGTTGTCTGTATTTTCCTGTTGTCAGAGACTCTGATAGGTGAGAAGGTATTAAATGACATGGTTCTGTGATGTTCTAGGAGAGCAGAAATACTTCTTCCAAACCTAGCTATTTGATTATTAAGTTCCTCCATTGCCACAGCTTATCACAGTCCCTGAACCATTAATTCTCCCCAATCACTATCACTTTACATGAAATGTCACTTTTCCTAAAGCCCCACCCTCAACCAACCACCCCACCTTCAATCACCAAAACATGATCTCTTTTGATGTTCCACAATTTTCTCATATGATGCGTGAAATCAAGTCATGATCTCTTCAACACCAGGCAGAGACCTATTCCCAGAAGTTCTTCACAAGCCTAAATATCAGGCTAGTGTTTGAGTATGGACAGTGATAAACAAAGAAATATACAAGTGAAAATTAAAACCCGTTCTGGGAAACCGCCATTCCATCTTTAAAACTCCATCAGAATGTATAACAGTGAACTAAGAATGTTGAAGCAGTAACTTATAAAATACAATTATAATTCAGTAATCCAATTCAGTGTTCAGTACTTTTCCACCAACTTACATAATAAATTCTTAGACAAAATTGGTCTGAATGATTGCTATAAATTGTTAAAATCCACACTCTTGGAAACTTACATCTGATAGAAAACAGAACTTTCAACACATTTGATGAGCTATGACATTAATCTTTCCCCATCACTACTCTGATTGATTGATTAGCTTCAGGCAACATTTTGATCCAATATGCTTTTGACAGAAATAAATTCGCTTCAAATATTGATCTGAAAAAATATATTTTATAACCTGTCTACCTAACAGTAAGCTGACAATAACTGATGCTACCATGTACATTTCCATTAGGCAGGTCACTTTCCTCACTTTCATTCTATTGTGGTCAAGCAACACATATTTCTCAATACCTTATCTCCTTGAATTGAAGCCAAGGCATTTAATTGAAAAAGTAAATAAATGGATGCAAGTTCCAACAAACCAAAGCAATAAATCACAGAGGAAAATTCTGAAACATTTTGACCATTGAACTTCCATTAAGTTGTCTTTGAAAATTAAAGCCATGAAAGGATTTTAACCAGTCATTGATCATCTGACTGAACGTTAACGATCAATACCTCCACCTCATTTTATAAATAAGTGCAATGTTTTGTATCAAGAAAATCAAAAAAAAATACTGAATTATATTAATTGTAAATTAAAAATATCACAGTTTCAATCAAGGCAAATAATAAATCACCATCAAAGCACCATTGAGAGCATGCTGACAAGCTGCATCTCCAACTGGTATGGGAGCAGCAGAGCATCAGACTGGAAGACCCTGAAAAGGGCTGTGAGAATGGCTAAGAGGATCATAAGGGTATTCTTACCGTCTACTGGGAACATTTATCAGGAGTGCTGCATACGCAGGGCCCTTAGTATTATCAAGGATCCCACTCACCCACCAGCATCCTCTCTGACTGTCTGCCCCCAGGCAGGAGATTCTGATGCATAGAAATAAAAATGGTCAGGATGAGGAACAGTTTTTTCCCCTCAGGCCATTAGGCTTCTGAACTCCCTCCCACATTCGAAGTGTCACAAGTTAATTTGTTCTGAACTTTACAATATTTAATTTATGCACTTTTCTTTGTTTATTTATGTGTTACTTTCCTAAATTATTGTATGTTATATGTGTGTTATGTGTACTGCTGTGCTCTACACCCTGGACCAGAGAAGCGCTGTCTCATTTGGCGATATGCATGTGTATAGTTAAGTGACAATAAACATGACTTGACTTGAGCGGACAGACAAACTTTTTGCAATGAGAGGAAATACAGATGTATCTTTGGGATCATGGAGCTTACACACAGGTCTGACACTTCATTCTGAGTATCTGAGGAAACTGCTGACCAGTGTCATTGAAGGTTGTGGAAACACGAGGGTCACAGAGTCATATGTCGATATATGATAGAGATTTAAGAGCTGAAGTCTGTTGATCCCTAATCCTCCTCTCCTGACTGCCCAGTATCCACCAATGTGACTGCCTAAATGAATGTGCCAATCTCTCCAAGACCCATAAAACAGAAATGATTAATTATCGTCACCCTCTCACCCCTACTCTTCCACCGAACATTGTTACAATGCATGCCCAGTAAAGGTTTTGGCCACCAACCCCACACCACAAACCTATGAATGCTATGAATTTATTTAAATCTTACATCTATCCCACAACGTGAGGGAGTGAAAATTTATGACTCCATTGCTGTGTACAGACAGGTGAATTTAAAAGTCTAATGGCTTGTAGAAAGAAGCTGTCCCATAGCCTGTTGGTCCTGGCTGCTAAACGAAAGCAGCTGAAACACTTTATGGTTGAAATGACAGTTGTCCCCCATGGTCTTCCAGGCCTTCTTTCTGCACCTGCTGCTATAAATATCCTCGGAAGTGGGAAGTTCACATCCACAGATACGCTGGGCTGTCTGTATCACTCTCTGCAGTGCCCAGTGATCAAGATTGGTGCAGTTCCTGCACCAGGCAGTGATACAGCCAGTCAGGATGCTCTCAGTGATGCCCCCTGTAGAAGGTCTTGAGGATTTGAGGGCTCATGCCAAACTTCTTCAGTTGCCTGATGTGTAAGAGACACTGTGAGCTCTTTTTTGCCACAAAGTCGGTGTGTACAGTCCAGGTGAGATCATCGGTTATGTGTATACTGAGGAAATTGAAACTACTCACTCTCTCAACTGCAGACCCATTGATGTTGATCAGGCCAGATCTTCTCCATTCCTCTTGCAATCCACAATCAGTTCTTTTGTTTTTTGGACATTGAAGGAGAGGTTGTCATCCTGGAACCACTGTGTCTGGGTGTCAACCTCTCCTCTGTAGGCTGTCTCATTACCACTTGAAATAAGGCCAATCCAACCTGGTTTTGGAGGAGTAATATATAGAAAGTTGTCAAGTCGGGATGTGTACTTGGTTGACCCTAACGTCTTGGATCCTGTGTATAAGTGAAGTTTACAGCAAGTGCTAAAAAACATGGCTCCGTTACTTTTAGACAATTATATTAGGAATGTTGGACCATCAAACTGCTGGTCAGGACCGATAAATTGGAGATCAGCAGATGTGCAACTGTTGGGTAAATCAAGGACCAACAACTGGACAAATGGTACATGTGTTATTGAGTAAAATTTGGAATATAATAGCTTATTTTCTTTTGAATGTTATCAGGTTACTTTAATTTATTTAATAATATAAAAGAGCCTTTTACATTTCATTAGTATGGGGCCTACCCACAGCATAAGATCTTCTGATTGGAGTTTCTAATCGAAAAAAAGTCTTATTTTACAATTTACTTTTCTGAAGTTTTTCTCACTGGTATTTCAAACCAATCAATAATCTGGGAAACGTGCTTCCTACCATTCAATTATTTCACTACCTAGAGCCCTAAGGCACTTGATTACAATCATTCAGCTCTCTCTTTACAAGCTACATTTCAACGTATTACGGAAGCTGCACTGCAGTGGACAGGAAGGCTCTAACACGGGTAGTCAAAACTGCCCGATGCATCCCTGGCACCAACCTACCTGCGATCAAGGTCATTTATACAGAAGTGTGCTGGAAAACAGCAGTAACATCTTGAAGGATCACATACTCCTTACTCATGGGCTGTTTGTCCAAGTCCCATCAGGGAAGACACTATGTAGCATCCACGCCAAGACCACCAGACTCAAAAACAGTTACTGTATTTTCTCCAAAAAATAAAAAAAATGATCAGCACCTCCACCATTAACTCCACAACTACTTTATTATTTCCCGTCAGCCACCTTATATACAGTCTAGCGCCACTTTATGGATATACAAACAATCTACTGTATATAGATTCTACTGAATATAGTTCTACTGTATATAGAGTCTTGTCATCTTCAGAAGTTTTCGGATGACTCTGCCATGGTTCGATGCATCAGCAAGGGAGATGAGGATGAGTACAGGGCTACGGTAGGAAACTTTGTCACATGGTGTAAGCAGAATTATCTGCAGCTTAATGTGAAAAAGACTAAGGAGCTGGTGGTAGACCTGAGGAGAGCTAAGGTACCGGTGACCCCTGTTTCCATCCAGAGGGTCAGTGTGGACATGGTGGAGGATTACAAATACCTGGGGACATGAATTGACAATAAACTGGACTGGTCAAAGAACACCGAGGCTGTCTACAAGAAGGGTCAGAGCCGTCTCTATTTCCTGAGGAGACTGAGGTCCTTCAACATCTGCCAGACGATGCTGAGGATGTTCTACGAGTCTGTGGTGGCCAGTGCTATCATGTTTGCTGTTGTGTGCTGGGGCAGCAGGCTGAGGGTAGCAGACACCAACAGAATCAACAATTTCGTTCGTAAGGCCAGTGATGTTGTGGGGATGGAACTGGACTCTCTGACGGTGGTGTCTGAAAAGAGGATGCTGTCCAAGTTGCATGCCATCTTGGTCAATGTTTCCCATCCACTACATAATGTACTGGGTGGGCACAGGAGTACATTCAGCCAGAGACTCATTCCACCGAGATGCAGCACAGAGCGTCATAGGAAGTCATTCCTGCCTGTGGCCATCAAGCTTCACAACTCCGCCCTTGGAGGGTCAGACACCCTGAGCCGATAGGCTGGTCCTGGACTTATTTCATAATTTACTGGCATAATTTACATATTACTATTTAACTATTTACGGTTCTATTACTATTTATTATTTATGGTGCAACTGTAACGAAAACCAATTTCCCCCGGGATCAATAAAGTATGACTATGACTATGACTATACAAAGGCTATCTTATGTATTTATGGTTATTGTTGTGTCTTTAGTATTATTATATTCTTTATATTTTTGTTTTTGAGCTTCATCAGGCACAGAATAACATCTATTTTGTTCTCCTTACACTTGTGTACAGGAAATGGCATTAGACAATCTTGAATCTTGAATCTTGAAATGATTAAAAACATATAAAATGTTGGATATATTCAGTATATTGGACAAAGTTGAGTTCCAAGCCAATTGTCTTTCATCAGAAGTGTAACGTTTCTGAGATGTGCCCTTTTCTGAGTAGATGCAGATAAAGGGAAAGGGGAGTGGGGGTGGGGTGGTGGGAGGAATGAAAATTAGGGTGTGTTGTAGTGTTAAGGAAGGCATAAAGTTAAGGACAAAATAACTGATTAAAAGTGTAATGGTGGCCTGATAATATTCATCTTCCCCAGTCCAAATATACATATTATCTGAGTGTTAATAAAAAATTATTGGATTTCTGAACATCAGTTATGCTTCACAGTTATTTGTTTGCCTGTATCACTCTTTGGAGCATTCTATGGCTGTACAAAGGGATCAATGGAAAGCTACAATTTATTTAAACAACTGTGTAACCCGAGTTTGTACCTGTGTGTTTTCCTTGTTAACTGATTGGCTATATTCCTCTCCTACACATATCCCCCTGTTGCTCAGTTTCCTCTCCATGCCAGCAAAGGGAGTAGAGCTCTACACAGAACAACTCAATGCAATAACTTAGTAAGATACTTCTCAGAGACTCGGATGCTTGTACCTTTACTTCTTCACCTGGAATTAATTTCTTGTTATTTTCACCACATGAAAGAGTTTGCAATCCTTGTTTGATAAAATAATTAATTTATCTTATTTATTTAGAGACACAGCACAGTAACATCCTTCCAGCTAGCAAGCCCACACAGCCCAAATGCACGAATGTGACAGATTAATTACTGGCCCATGCTTCTTTTGAATGCTGAATGATAACAGAGCACCAGAGCAAAATCCACATTATTGTGGGGAGAATGGACAAACTCCTTACAAGCAGCAGTAGGAATTGAACCCATGTTGCTAGTGCTGTAGCAGTGATATACTACACCACACGACCATGCTGCTCAAGCACAACAATTTTTAACGAAACATATATCATAAAATTTGCCATCTGGATTATAAGAGAGGCCCCATCTCGTCTCCACAGCATTCTATACTCATTTCTGGAGGGATTTACTTTAAAAAGAATGGAAAGGAAGTGTTCCACGATGATCACAAAACTGTGCCAAAGAGGACAGTTGAATAAGTAAGCCAACAAGAACATGAAGGCACAAGAGATTGCAGGTGCTGGAGTGGAGTAATAGAAGATCTGCTGGAGGTACTCAGCCGGTCATCTGTGGGATGAAAGGAACTTTCAATGTTCTGGGTTGAAGCCCTGCATCAGGGCTGAGAGTGGTGAGACAAGATGACCAGGTATAAAGAGGAGGTGGGGGAATGGTAACAAAGAAGCCTGAAATGAACACAACTGATGTGACACAACAGCAAGATGATCGTCATGGAGTCACGGAACAATGGCCCTCTTGTCTAACCACTCTGTACTGACGATGGTGCCCACCCAGCCAGTCACACTATTCCTTGTGCTTGGTGCTTTTCCCTCTAAGTCCCACCCCTATGTCTACTTGCCCATATGCTTCTTAAGTAACACTAATCCACCTGCCTCAACTTCTTTCTCTGATAGTTCATCCCATATACACTAACATAAGTAAAGAAGGGTAGATTTAGGAAGTCCCCTCTTAAATCTTTCCCTTAACAATCTAAACTGATGTCACCTAACTTTGGACTCACCAACTCTGGGGAAAGTACTGTTATCATCCACCTTATTATGCCTCTTATAATTTTTCACTTCGTTACATTCGCTTGGCTAACCTTTCCCTATAGTCTCTAGTCCAGGCAACAAACTCATAAATCTTCTCTGCACTTTTTTTCTAGTTTCACAGGTTAACCAGGTCTGTAAATATGAATTGCTGAAGGTAGACAGAGGTTTAACCAGGTGTGATCATGAAGAAGCTCCTTATATATTAAAATGTAGGGGCAGATAAAAGATCCTAGAGCCAGCTTCCACGATTCAGTCAGTGTTTAGCTATCTAGGTCTTTCATAGGCTTTCTCTCTATGTTTCTTAACATGCTTGGTAAGCAAAAAAATAATCAACTTGCAAGATTTATAAACATACTAGGAACATAACATTATTTTGTTTTTAATCTATGTGCTGTGAAATACATAGTTCTGGGTATGACTCGAAACTGCAACCGGTGATGAGGCTCTGATTGGGGACTTTTAGAGCTTTGGGGAAAGTAGAGTTACTCCTTAGTCATTCATTGCTCCCAGGGATGCTCTGACCTGAAACAGTAGCTCCTGCAAGGGTTCCTGCTCGGGATACGAGCGAAGGCCAATGGCAGATCTGGCAGGTTCGGTAACTGAACTTATGATGGAGAAGGTGGATGAGCTAGGACCTGAAATGTCGATGGCTATAGTACAGGTGGATGAACATTTGGGAATAGAAATGGCGATTTCTTTAGTTCGCCCAATGGAAGGCAATAGCAAACCACTATTGCTAGATACTAGGTTTCCTAGAATCTATTTGCTAAGAAAACTATGGCCAAACTCACAAAATATATCACACAACAACAACATCAAGAGGATCTGCAAGAAAATTCTGAAGATGCTTCGCTCGGTAAGGTTGATTCTGGGCAGCAGGGAATCCCTGACCGTCATCAAGCTACTGCTCATAAAATTCAAGTAATGTAAAAGAAAATTATTGCCACTTGGAATGTAAGAACCCTATACCAAGCAGGAAGATTGGACAATGTGATAAATGAAATGGAACGACTAAAGAGTAACATCATGGGATTTAGTGAAGTTCGTTGGATAGGTGCTGGAACATATCATGTAGAAATAAAACACTAATTTATTCTTGTGGAACATCCCATACTAATGGAGTATGAATTCTTATGGATGAAAACATGGCAAAAAGTGTTTTAGGACATTGGGCAATACCAGAAAGAGTGCTCCTTATTAGATTTAGAGGACAGCCATTTGATTTAGCAGCTATACAGGTATATGCACCTACAACAGATGGAACAAATGAGGATATAGATAAGTTCTATGAAGAGCTTGAACAAGCAAAGAATGGATCAAATCTCAAGATATTGTTATTGTCATGGGAGATCTAAATGCTAAAGTAGGACAAGGTGCTGATGGAAATACCATAGGAAAATTTGGACTAGGGGAAAGAAATGAAAGAGGTGAGAAATGGGTAGAATGGTGCAAGATGAATAATCGGGTCATTATGAATACCTACTTTAAAAACCATCCAAGACACTTGTGGACCTGGAAAAGTCCAGGTAATAACACTAGAAATCAAATTGACTTTATTACTATAAACCAAAGATTTAGAAACTCAGTGACTCAATGCAAAACATATCCAGGTGCAGACTGTAATAGTGACCATAACCCAGTAGTATGTCAGGTAAAAGTAAAACTTAAGTGGAGCTACTAGGACGTGATGTTTCAATCCCTGTGGTAAGTCGGCACTCTCGATGTTGGCAGTGGGTTTGGAGTGGTGACAAGGAGGGAGGGTAAGTACGTCATCGGGGTTATCAGGTGGACACCCTCCTTCTTTGACGTTCCATTGATAAGCCCACGACGTCTCCAGAGGGCTCAACGGTGCTACGTGGCGTCCCAGATACACCCCCCTCAGTTCCATACCCTCCTGTCTTCATCTTGCAGCCTAGTTGTTGTCTTTCCTGTTAATCCAAGTTGAGTTGCTGCTTTCTTCTGCTGCGTTTGACGAGGACTTGATTGCTTGTTGGAGGGAGTGACCCCTCACCGCCATCTTCTTCAATAAACTGGTCGTAGATGTAGCAACGAATCCCCTGCATTCCACTTCTACAGGGAAAATTTTGGTCTTCCAGCCATTCTGGGCAGCTTTAGTTGCCGGTTGAGAGAACTTGGTCTTTCTCCTCTCATAAGCTTCTTCAACACCATTTTCCCATGGTACTGTCAATTCCACAACATATGCTAGCTTGGCTGTTGTGGACCACAGGACCATATCTGGCTACAGTGTTGTAGCCACAATGTCTAGGGGGAAAAAAAAAGCATTTTTTTCCAAATTCATGTCCATTTTCCAATCCCGAGCAACCTGCAGAATGCTTATATCTTTTGATGTTATATGGTGCTCTGGAGATTGGCCTGCTGGTACAAATCGTGTGATGTGGACATTTCCTGCCCATATTTGTGGGAGAGTATTTGTGATGATTCGCTTCTATTCCAAGATTGATGCCAGCTGTCTGAGAACTTGGTTATGCCGCCAAGTGTACCACCCCTGGGTGGGGCTCGTGGCGCATCCTGTTAAAATGTGCCTTAGTGATGCAGGTATTTGACAAAGAGAGCAAGCGTGGTTTTCTCCCCACCACTGGTTCAGGTTCTGGGGTGTAAGTAGGAGGTCATAAGTGGCTCTGATAACAAAACTTAGTCGAGATCCCTCCATCTCCCAGATGTCACACCAGCTGAGTTTCCTTTTTCCCAGGCTCTCCCAATTAGTCCATTGGCCCTGTTTGGTCATTGAGACGGCCCTGGCATGTCGCTCTGCCACCTCCTGTCTTCTCAACTCCTCCAACACGAGTCGTCTTTTCTGCACTGATGTTGCCTTGTGCCATTGAGGAGCATTTGGGACAAGTCCGAGCCCAGCTCTCCCATGTTGGACTTGGCCAACCACATCCCTGAAGCGATGAGCAGACGTAGCACTCTGAACAGCTTCAGATGGGGTCCACCTCCTCCCTGTTACCACACGGGGGGGGGGGGGCACTGTTCAAATAACGGCATCTTCAGATTCAGTGAGGGTCATGACCAACCTTGCTTTGGTGCATTTGAATTCTTCCACAAGACTTGCAATTGGTAATTACAATTTGCTGTTCCCATACAGTCCAACAGGACTTAAGCATTGCGGAAGTCCAAACCACTGTTTTACATGTGTGCTGATCATTCTTTCGAGCTTTTCAACCTTGCTGATGGGGATTTCATACACTGTTAAAGGCCATATGAGTCTTGGGAGTATGCCGAACTGGAAGCACCACAGCTTGAGTTTTCCTGGCAGCCAGGTCTTGTTGATGCGAGCTATGTACATGGTGGTATTCTTTTTGAATTGTTTAAACTGCTCAGTGTCCTTGAGCTTAGCATCATACCATCGACCAGGGCTCTTCACTGGCATTTCTGAAACAGTTGGGACAGGTGTTCCGTCAATATGAAATCTTTTATCCGTGACTTGACCTTTGTCAAAGGAGATGCTTCTCCACTTGCTGGGCTTGATCCTCATCCTCGCCCATGTGATGTTTTGATCAGGCTTTTCCTGAAGTCTCTTGGTACAGGGTACAGTTGTCGTCAGTACTGTTATATCATCCATATAAGCTTGTATCCGGTGGTAACCTTTGACCAAACTGTAGCCTTTTTCCTCCCACAACCCATTTTGAGGCTCTGATAATGAGCTCCATTGCCATAGTAAAGGCCAATGGGGAGATGGTGCACCCCACCATGGTGCCTGCTTCCAGTCATTGCCACGCTGTGGTGAAGTCTGATGTTGTAAGACAAACTTGCAGCTTCTGTAAGTAGTGTTTTACCAGATTTGTTGTTGCAGGCACCTGAAAGAATTCAAAAGCAGTCCACAGTAGGGAATGAGGAATTGATCCATAGGTGTTGGCCAGGTCGAGGAATAAGACATGCAGATCATTTCTTTCTTTCTTAGCCATCTGGATTTGATGCCATATGACTCTGGTATGTTCAAGGCATCCCCAGAAGCCTGCTATGCCAGCCTTTTGGATTGACATATCAATGAAATAGTTTTGTTTCAGATACTTTGTAAGACTTTGCGCCAACACATTGAAAAAGATCTTGCCCTCTATGTTCAAGAAACTAAAGGAGCAAAAACCTGAACAATCCCTTGACTACTCAAAATTAATTAAAGAAGAAAACTTAAGACAAAAATTTACAATTGAAGTAAGGAATAGATTTCAAAGTCTAGAAATAGAATCTGTTGAAGATGATAGCAATCATGTAGAAATGATGCTTAACTCTCTAAAGGATGCCTTGGTAGAATCAGCAAAGTTAGTGATTCCTAAAAAAGAAAAAAGCACAAAGAATAAATGGATGACAGATGAAATCAAAAATCTAATGGAAGAAAGGAGACGGAAGAAAGCAAATCCTATAGAATATAAGCTCTTAGATAAAAAAGTTGAACACTTATGTCAAAAAGCCAAAGAAGAATGAATAAACTAGGAATATGAGCAAATAGAAAGAATCCCTATTACTGATCCAAAAAGGTTACATCAACAAATCAAGAATATCACCGGTAAAAAGCTCCTCTGTTCTTCAGGTGGATGTTTGAAAGCAAAGGACGGTACCATTATCATGGAAAAAGATGAAATTATGAACAGATGGACTGAGTATATTCAGGAATTGTTTGAAGACGATTGAGGTGAAAAACCAGAAATTAAGAAAAACATTGAAGGTCCAAGTATTTTAAAATCTGAAGTTTGTAATGCAATAAATAAGATGAAGAAAGGAAAGGCAGCAGATCCTGAAGAAGTAGTAATAGAACAAATTATCACCCTTGAAGATTATGGAATTGAAAAACTTACTGATTTAATCAATGACATTTACGAGACTGGAATAATACCAGAAGAGATGAAAAAATCAGTATTTATCACTTTTCCTGAGAACCCTGGAGCAATAGAATGTGAATTACACAGGACCATAAGTTTAATGAGTCATATCACCAAGATACTTCTGAGAATTTTGATGACAAGAGCTAAAAGTAAGATACAAGCTGAAATACGTAAAGAACAATGTGGTTTTGTGAAAGACAAAGGTACAAGAAACACAATATTGATGATAAGGATACTATCAGAACGAGCTAATCAAGTACAAAAAGACTTGTTTGTTTGTTTTATCGACTACACAAAAGCATTTGATAAAGTGAAGCACAATAAGTTATTTGAAATATTACAGGAAACTCTAGATCTAGATTCGAAAGACCTCCGCCTAATCAGAAATCTGTGCTGGGAGCAAACTACTGCTGTAAGAATAGACGGAGCAGTGAGTCAGTTTACGAAAATCAGGAGAGGCGTTAGACAAAGGTGTGGTTTCTCCCCTGATTTAATTAATGTGTACAATGTAACAATATTAAAAAAAAAGAGACATCTTGGGAATCAAAGTTGACGGTGAAAACATCAATAATTTCAGATATGCAGATGACACTGTGTTAATTGCAAGCACGGAGGAAGAACTACAAAACTTAATTGATATAGTTGTCGAAGAAAATGCAAAAATAAGTCTATCTATCAATTTCAAAAAGACAGAATGTATGGTGATATCCAAAAAGAAGGAGAATCCTATCTGAAGGCTGAGAATAAACGGGGAAGACATAAAAAAATTACAGAACTTTTGCTACTTAGGAAGCTGGGTGACATCAGATGGCAGGTGCGACATGGACATCAAAAGAATAGGGACGGCGAAAGATACCTTTACAAGAATGAAGAGTATACTGACCAATACTAAACTAGGCATGACAACCCGCCTCAGAGTACTGAAATGTTACATTTATCCAGTTATGTTATATGGCTCAGAATGTTGGACAATATCGAGTAACATGAGGAAACGAATTGAAGCAGCAGAGATGTGCTTTTTGAGGATGATGCAAAGAATATCATGGATGAAATGAATATCTAAGGAGAAGTCACAAACAGAGCAAACACAAAAAGAGAAATAATGTGTGAGATCATGAAAAGGCAGCGTAACTTCATTGGACATGTGATTAGGAAAGAGGAGTTAAAATGCACGGTAATTATGGAAAAGATTGAAGGGAAGAAAACAAGAGGAAGACAAAGACAAATGATGATGGAGAGAGCAGCCAGAGAACTGGAAATGAATACCAATGAATTGATCCACTTGACCCGAAACAAGAGTGTGTGGGCCATGGCAGTCAAAGCTCAAACTAGTCACGGTACCTGATGATGATGATGATGATGATGATGATGATGACTGTGAAATAAATGAGGATTTCAGGTATGGCAAGGTTAGTTATTGATTTCTAATAATATTATGACAGGGATTTCTTTTTGTGCATTCTATATCGTCTTTTTAAGCAAACAAATAATATGTCATGGTTTTAGCTTTCTCATTGGAATGTTCTGTTGAAGATAAGTAAACCTGCTTGTGAGATCATAGCCATTAATGAAATTTCATCAGATTTAACACATGTATTGGAAATTAAGTAGTTTCAAAGAATGGTTCTATCATTACCATTAGACTATAAGACTACAAGACAGAGGAGCAGAATTAGTCCAGTCATTCCATCGGGTTCATTCCATCATTTGACCATGGCTGATTTAATTTCCCTCTCAACCCCATTCTTCCATCTTCTTCAAGTAATCTTTGACACCCTTAATAATCCAGAACCGGTCATCCTCCACTTTAGATATAGCCAATGACTTGGCATCTGCGGCTATTTGTGGTAATAAATTCCACAGGATCACCACCCTCTGGCTAAGGAAATTCCTCCTCACCTCTCTTCTAAAGGTAAGTCTTTGTATTCTAAGGCTGAGTCATCTCTCTTCTAAAGGTAAGTCTTTGTATTCTAAGGCTGAGTCATCTGGTCTCACTATTGAAGCAGGTAAGGGTGGCAGGATGAAGTGACCATGGTCGACAAGAGATACAGGACATCTAATCAAGAGGAAGAAAGATGTCTACTTAAGGTTTAGGCTGCAAGGATCCTACAGGGCTGAAAAATAGTCAGAGTGGAGCATAACAATGGAGCTAGGAGAACTAAAAGGGGACAAGAGAAAGACTAGGTGAGTAGGATTAACCAAAACCCAAACGCATTCTATATGTGAAGAACAGGAGGATAACTAGAGTGAGGGTAGGACAAATCAGGGATATAGCGGGAGGCAGAAGAGGTAGAGGAGGTCATTAATGAAGACTTTGTTTCAGTATTCACCAGTGAGAGGGACCTTAACAAATGTGAGGTCAGCCTAGAATGGGCTAATATGCTAAAGCATGTCGACATTAAGAAAGAGAATGTGCTGGAACTTCTGAAAAACATGAAGATAGATAAATCCATGGGACTGTCTGGATTAACCTGAAACTTTATCCCTAATAACGGACTCTAACATCTTGCCAATCACTGAAGTCAGGCAAAATGGATTGCAATTTCTTGTATTCTGCCTCCCTTGCTTCTTAAATAGTGAACTAACATCTATAATTTTCCAGTCATCTGGAACAGGCCCAAATTCTAGTGATTCTTGAAAGATCACCACTAACGTGTTCACATTCTCCTCAGCTTCCTCTTTGAGAACCCTGGGATGTAGTCCACCTGGCCCAGGTGCATTATCTATTTTCAGACGTTTCATCTTAAACACATTCTCCTTAGTAATAGAGACTACACTCACTCCTGGCCCCTCACACTCAAAATTCTGGCATGCTGCTGGAGTTTAACACAATAAAGGCTGATACAATATACTTATTCAGTTCATCTATCATTTCTTTGTTCACTATTACTTCTCTCCTGCATCATTTTCCAGCAGTGCAATATTCACTTTTACCCCTCTTTTACTCTTTATGCAGTACTGTGCAAACATCTTAGGCAGCCTAGATTTTTATATGGTTTCAGATTCAAAATTCAAAGTATATTCAAACTGTGTAGAAATTATATAATCTTCAGATTCATCTGCTTACAGGCAGCCACAAAGAAAGAAACCTGAAAGAAACCAATTATAAAAAAGACCAACACCCAATGCGCAGAGAAGGAGGGGAAAAGTCGTGCAAATAATAGAAGCAAGCAACAAACTTCTGAACCAGTTTGAGTCCATAGACTCTAAACTCGGAGCAGCCTTAGTCTTAGTTTATCATATAGCGGGATAAATCACATGAAGCTCGCAAATACAAAGCACGTAGTAGCTGGAGCAGTGTCACAACCTCAGCGCCACAGAGAGAGGAGTGGACATCGTAGAAGAGTGAGTAGACTCGCCCAACCCTTACCTCTGGTCTCGACACCTTGCCTTTCCAGTATATATGGTCTGGCATTCAAATCATCTAAACTCCGGATCATAACATGCATGAGGACCTGGGCCTTGCCATAGCCATACACTCTGGGCCTAGGCGTTGCCTCCCACAGCCCAAAGCCATTCTCGACCTTTTCAAATCGGCTCGAGCTTACAGCAATCAAACCTCACACCCAGTTTAGGTGGATGGGCACCAAAACTCATCCGCCTCGACTCCTCTCCAAGTTTCTCACTCAAACTCCATCCCTGACACCATCTTGAGCATGTTGCATTACATGACTTTGTGATGTACCAGCACAGTTCATTCCTCCAGTCAGCTTCGCCTTTGCTCTTCATTGTTTACAGTTATAGTTTATCACAATTTAACTCAGATAAGGTGTTATTAATAATGATTTTAGTTGTATTTTTTGTCTTTTTAATTACCAGTAAGCTATTACCTGACTTCAGTGGCACTATCTTAAACTGGAAAACTGTGATATGGCTTCCACAGAAACCTGATCTCAACATCATTGAGGCTCTCAGGGATTTCCTGGAGAGGCAGAAGCAAATGAGACAGCCAAGATCTGCTGAAGAACTATGGCAAGTTCTCTCAGCTGCTTGGAACAACCTACCAGCCGGTTTTCTTATAAAACTACATAACACTGTGCCTAAGAGAATTGATGCAGTTTTAAAGACAAAGTGTGGTCACTCCAGTTATTGATATGATTTATATTTTTACTGTTAACTGCTCATTATAATGCTTTTTTATATTTAGAAAATTTCATTCATTATTTTTGAAAGCCTCTTCTCTTTACAGAATATCTTTTACTTGTGCCTAAGACTTTTGCACTGTATTGTATAGCTGAAACAAAAGCTGGTATCCTATATTTTTATTATTGGCTCATGGTAGCCCTTATCATTAACCACTTGTAGCCTTGTTGAAGATGCCTGTACTTGCCTCTTTTGGTCCCTTACATTCTATCGTACTGCTGAAGCCAGGTTTGGTTCTACAAACGGAAGTTCCTTCCGCAGAATGTGCAACAAGTCCTCCAATGGTTATGCTTTTTAAAGAAACCAATAGTGGGAGAGAGGAACTGCACTTTAATGAATTTATATTGGGCAAAGACTAATAAATCTCTCCTGAGACAGTACCTGAAAGCTTAAATGTGGAACTTAGGGATACAATGAAAGTTTAAGATCAATATTGTAACATTGGATTCATCCACACCAGGACCACCAGTCTCAGAAACAGTTACTTTCCCCAAGCAGTAAGGCTGACCAGCACCTCCACCTACTAATCCACCCCTCCACATCCCCCAATACAACTACGTCATCACTTCCTGTCAGAGTCACCTTGTGCACAGACCTGCCGTACTCGTCGTCACTGTACATACAGTCTATATACATAAGCTATGTTCTGTATGTATATTTATTGTGTTTTATTATTGTTGTATTCTTTATCTTATTGTGCTTTTATACATTACATCAGATCTAGAGTAACCGTTATTTTGTTCTCCTTTACACCTATATACTGAAATGAATCTGAAATAGCCAGTGCCATGATAGGATATTAAATCAGCTGTGCACAATTCTTGAAAATATGTATAATCCACTTGAATACTTGAATATGGTGCACATATTGCAGGAATTCCTCATATCACATCAAACTGGTACATGGTATTCATTGTCTTTCCAGTGATCAGTTTCTAGAATAGTCCACCTTATTTAAATAAACAGTATTTTTTAATATGTGTTTTGCTTCAAGTTCATTATTAGTAGCATTATCATTAAAATACTTACAGGGCTTATGAGAATAATGTCTACTATCCACATATGGTTCTTGCTAGTACAGGTTCAATTAAATCTGTGTGAAATGGGAGCCTAGGGCGAATATTTTTTCAGTGTTAGAGAAGAAATATTCTTATCTTTTTATTCCTTTTTGTTGTTACAGAAATATGCTGAAATATTAATGATTTTAGTTTTCCAATTAGATGACTTTGATCTAGAAAATGTAATTAGTGTTAACAGCAGAAACATGGTAATTCGAGATATGTCCAAGAAAATGGTTCATTCAATATGAAATAATGACAAAAATATCAATGCCATTCTGAAGAGCAACAATCTATAAGTAAACAGGTTAAACCTTCCTGGGTTTAACTGCCTGACGTGCCTGTTCACACATGGTCAATGGATCTGGAAGGCCAAAGTCATTGATCCTGATCCTTTGGAGCAGGAAAGGTGAGTCCAAGTCCTCTGCAGTGTCCTGACTTAAACAGAGTAATATATAAGCTTTTTTTCATTGATCAAAGCCATGTATTAATCTATGCTTTGCAACAAAGCTCATTTTTGCTGATTTCCAATTTAGATAACATTCATATATTAAAAATTGCAACTAGGGAAACAAAGCACAAAACAATGTAATACAAAAAAAGTTCAGTAAAACACATTAAAACACCAAGAAATAATTCAAAAACTAAACTAAAGTAAAATAATTTCAAATAATCCTTCTATATTACTCCATAATTTAAGACAACAAGGATCCCAATTCAAATTAGTGAGATCTCTGATCCTAAGCCACATCTAACCAAGAGTAGGATTCCACGGATTATTCCCTAACATAATGCTGGAAAAAAGTAATAGTTCAGCTATAGTGTCACTTTCCACTTAGCAAATCTTCTAAGTGATGCAGGTTCATGGAAGTGATTGCCTTTGGCATGGCTAAATGCCTTTATGCTCTGTCTGTGTCTATATTTTTGCTCAGAATTGAATGCATTATTGGCCTATTTCACTTGAACAATTTTGTCTATCACTTATTTTATTTGACTCTGTGTTAAGCTTTTGATCTTATACTTTTGCCATTCAAAGGATAACTTATATGCTACTGGCCATACTTGAACAAATCTGCTTCATTTCTCAGACATCTTTTTGAGTTTTCAAATATTAGATCATAAGACCATAAGATATGAGAGTAGATTTGGGCCATTGGGCCATCAAGCCTCTTCCCTATTCAATCATGTCCCATTTTTTTACCCTATTCCTCTGCCTGCTCCCCATAATGTTTGACATTCTTACTAATCAAGAATCTGTCAACCACTGGTTTAAGTATACTCATTCACTTTTCCTCCACAGCTGCCTTTATCAACGAATTCTGCAGATTCATCCTGTTGGTGAAAGAAATTCTTCCTCACCTCTCTTCTAATATGACATCCTTCTGTTCTGAGGCTGTATGCTCTAATGCTAGACTCTCCCACTGTTGGAAATATACTCTCCACATCTACTCTGTCTAGGCTTTTCAATATTCAGTAGGATTTAATGAGATCTTCCCCAAGTTCTTCTAAAATTCAACAAGTATAGACTCAGGGCCATCAAACACTCCTCATACAATAACCCTTTCATTCCCAGGATCATTCTCCTGAATCTTTTCTGGACCTCCCCAATGTCAGCACATACTCCAAACATGGCCTTACAAAGCCTCAGCCTTACATCTTTGCTTTTGTATTGATGTCCTCTTGAAATAAATGCTAACATTGATTTGCCTTCCTCTCTTCCGACTCAACCTGGAAGTCAACCTTTATGTACTCCTGCATTAGGACTCACAAATCCCTTTGCTCTTCAATTTCAGAATTTGTTCCCTATTTTGAAAACTGTCTTTGCCTTTATTTTTTCTATTAAAGTATGTAACTGTCTCAAAGACGTGTTTCATTGAGGTGTTAATTTTATATGTTTTTGTCATAAATTCATGATTTTTTAAATCTTAAAATAATGTTTGATTAAAAATTTTGTGCTTTTTATGTAAGGTTTTATTTAATTTAGAGTGTAATGTGTCACATGACCGGAGTTTAATAAAAGCATGACTGTGGCATTGTTGTAGCATGGATGAAAGCACCGGTGAGACAGAGTCACTGGTAGAAAAAAAGCAGCTTCTTTATTCGACACAACAAGGTACAGCAGGCATCATACGGATGGAGACGCTTTCGGTAGAAAGGTCTGCTGGCTGGATGTGGGCTCAATATTTATATGCTAATCACAAAAGCAATCTCGCTACTTAAAAAGTTATAGACAATGCATAGACAATGCTTCCTTTTGAAGCTACATACAGAACATCACACCTCCTAACTTCATTCTTTCCTTCCGACGCCAATATGTCTGGGTTGGTATCCACAGTCTTTCGGAATCCAAGTTAAATCCACAATACATTTATTTGGCATTTTATGTGCTAAAATAGAAGACAATTAATATTTATAAAGTACAGCATCAGGTCAAACTACAGCATCTGGTCAAACTAATGTGCCAGAAGCATCTGGTATTCACACCTTTTTAGGAAGTGCATTGTTGTGGACTCAATCCACCGTACTTTGTCAAATAGAAATCTGGTGGCTAAAGTCATTTAAGTATAAACGTATCATCTACCCAAAAAAACTCACTCTAACAGCATTATGGGTCAGACCAACATGGAAGCAGGGAAAGACATATGTCCCTAAAATAACCTTATTCTGCATGTGGTCCAAGAGAGGCACACAATAACTGTTTTTATTTGTTTTATATTGTGTATAATGTTGTTAATGTGCCTTTACATGGACAGTGTTATATGTTTTTAGTGATCTTATTTGATTTCAGCACACTTCTGTTGTGCTGACGTGTTTTGGGCCTGTTTATCAGTGGACACTAGCTTGAGAGACTTTCGAAGACTGAGAGATGTATGTTTCAAACCTTTTATGTCTTTTATTTTCTTGTAGTTTTCAAGATGTCCGCTGAAGAAAGAGGGAGAGAGATAAAAATAAATCTTCAAGGACATCTGTATGATGCGTGGCCATTATTTCTTTGAACCGGTGTAGTTACAGTGAAAACGTGCAGCCAACATGGCCGAGAGTTCAAAGAAAGAAGCGCCGCGTGTCCGGGAAGAAGAGAGGAGGAAGCATGATTACTGGGGCAGCGTGTGGCTGGAGAAGTTGTTGGAGAAAAGGTCTGCTGATTCACGGGAGAAAATGGGAGTGACAGCTCCTGACACCGCCAGGTTGAGAATCCCACGATTTCACCAAGAGAGAGCGACGTTTACCAGTGTAGGCTACAGCTCTGCAAACATCCTCTCTACAGGCTTCAGAGTGCAGTGTCTGTTTCATTCCCTTGCTGTCTTCAGGCAGGAAAGTGCGGCTCTGCAGACGGCATCAGGTTTGACTGTGCCACCTTTACAACCTTATGGATATATGTAAAATTCGAAAAGAACTTGTTAAAATACTGGTTTATTGATGACAAAAGTAATTGATTTATCATTATAGCCTAATTGTTGTTCCTGCTTTACTAGTGGCATTGTTATGAATGTTCTAATGGTGTTTTTGATCTGAGAGTTTAAACGCATAATCAAAAGGAGTATTAAGAGATTTATTGAGTAAACAGTTACCAAATATTAGTACTTGGATTGTGCTGACAATTACATAGTTGCAAAATGTTATATGCATATTCAGCAATAACTTGGTGATAGATGCAGTGTTTTTTCTAAAACATGTTCAATGCCACTTCAAGGAGAGTCGAACCTAAAGAATCTTCACGGGAAAGAAAGCTAACCCCCAAAATGGTGGAGCTTAAGCAACAAGAGGCTTCTCAGAGGGAGAGTAAATTCATTAAGCTATATGAAAGCTGGAAAGAACAAGTTAGAGCTACATGTGCTAAACTTAAGGATGAGTGCTCTGACCATGACTTAGGTGACATGACGGATGCTGTTGAAGGGCTGGAGACACAAGTGAGAGATGTGTATGAAAATATACGGTCTCAATTGGCACCTTCTACTGAGACTAGAAGAAACATGGATTCCTGCACAGTAGTAACAACAGATTTGATGGGGCTAACTACCTATGAGTGAAGTGGAGTAAGAGAAATTTGAAGTTAAGGCAGAAAACGCAAGACTTCGTATGGTGCTTGACAGAGAGTATGCCCAGTCGATATTTGGGACTACAATCTCCAAATCCACTGTTCATAACTACCACTCAAGCTTTTTATCAGAACAGCAAAGCATTACAGTGAAAAGAGCAGAGTGTGCTGCACAGTTTGCTGCAAAGCAGACCAAAATGGAGGTGGAGGAGGTTATCACTGTTCAAAGGCAAGAACTTAAAAGACTGGAAAATCAGAGAGATTTTCAAGTAATAGCTGCAAAGCTTAAGGCTTATGCTGAAGCTGAATCAGGTGAGGCCATGGAGGAAAGTGGAACGGCAAGCAGTGAGCCAGCTAATTGTCCTCCAATACCTTATAAAAAATTAAAGGGGAACAAACATGTAAGAACTATAACAATGAACAAACAAACAATACTAAAAATGAAGCATCGTTAGTACAAGCCCTACATGACACAACGGTTCTCACCAGACTCCAGAAAACCCGAGCCCTCAGTCTTCTCAGGGGACCCACTTAGGTTCTTAGAGTGGAGCACAAGTTTTAAGGCATTGATAGAACTGTGATGCACAAGTCCAGCTGACAGGTTGTTCTACCTACAGAAATACATCAGTGGTGAGGCAGGATCTGTAATGGAAGGAAGCTTCTACAGAAAGGATGATGAAGCTGACGACCAGGCATGGGAGGCTTTGAATGCTTGGTATGGCCACCCCTTTGTAATCCAGAGTGCATTTAGAGAAAAACTGAATAACTGGCCAAAGATTGGCTCAAGGGAGTCAGTTAAACTGAGACAATTCAGTGATTTTCTGACGGCCTGCAGCAATGCCATGCCATATATCAAAGAGCTTCAGATGTTAAACGATTGAGAAGAGAATCAAAAGATACTCCAAAAACTCCCTGATTAGGTGACCTCTCGCTGGAATCGTCATGTCACAAAGCAGTTGCAACAAACGGAGGAATTTTCTGATTTCAAGGAGCTTGCTGATTTTGTGGCACAAGAAGCAGAAATCGCATGCAATCCTCTAACATCCTTTCATGCCTTGAAGCCTACTGAAGAAAAGTCATCTAGAGACATGAAGCAGTTGTGTGCATACATCTATTGATGCTTCTGGACACATCTTCAGTGATGTTCCTGGAATCACCGGGTGTTTCGGGTCTTTCAACATCATACAACCTCCTCCAGGTGACCCAGCCGGGGCTGATCAGACCCCAGCTTGTGTCCAGATGGCTAGCTACTTATGACTCCATGGCTCCCCTCTTTTGAGCCACAGCCATCTTGAGGCCCTCTCTGCCGCATGGCTCTCCTCTTCCTCTCTCTCTGCGGATGGCTCTCCTCTTCCTCTCTCCCTCGATACCCAAAATGCTGAAGGCTCTAACTAAAGAATGGGCTACGAATCCCCTACAACCAACCTCCACTGGGAGACACCTCGCTCTCCATCCAGCCTGCTGACAGTTGCTGACCAGTCCTGCGTACTTGGAGAGCTTCCTTTCAAAGGCCTCCTCCAAGCTATCTTCCCATGGGACTGTCAACTCCAGCAGCACCACTTGCTTAGTAGACTCAGACACTAGGACAATGTCTGGTCGCGGGGTGGTGGCTGCGATATGGTTGGGGAACTTCAGCTGCCCTTCGAGGTCCACCAACAGCTGCCAGTCCCTTGCAGAAGTCAGAATGCCTGCAGATGTCCTTTTGGCAGGTATTGGCTGCTCCCCAGCTCTGACAAAGGCAATGGTCTGCTTGGAGGGTCGGGACTGCTTCGCACAAAGGCTAACGCGTTCATTACAAATGTGAAAGTATCGGATAAATCACACAGCGATTTATACAGTATCATACAGTATCGGATAAAACATACAGTGCCATGGAGAAAAGCTTAAAGGATTCAAACGGATCCAAGAAGATAAACACTTCATTTTCATCTTCAAACCCAGTCACATGCATGTGCTGTGGGGAAAGCCACTCCATCCATAGGTGCCAGAAGCTCGCCAATAAGCCTGTGGAGGACAAGGGAAGGTTCATATTGGACAATAACCTGTGCTTTGGCTGTCTTAGGAGAGGACACAATACAAAGGATTATAAGAGCAAAGCTACTTGTGGCATATGTAAGAAGCATCATCCAACACTACTTCATGAAGACTGTCCTTCTGCTGCAGCAGACACATCTTCTCATGTTATGCAAGCGGAAGAAAATACACCTCCCCTT
Source organism: Mobula birostris (assembly GCF_030028105.1). Classification (NCBI taxonomy): domain Eukaryota; kingdom Metazoa; phylum Chordata; class Chondrichthyes; order Myliobatiformes; family Myliobatidae; genus Mobula; species Mobula birostris. Next base: position 62,896,315 of record NC_092383.1, on the reverse strand, counting down.
TCTTGCTGTGTAAACAGAGGTGGTGGTGGAAGCACATCCATGATAGTGTCTGTATGGATTTCTTCAATCAACACCCCTAAAACAGATACTTTAGAGTATGCCCTACTGGATACACAGAGTAGCAACACTTTTGTAGACCAAGAGGTATGTGAGAAGATGGGGACAGGATTAGAGCCAAGTAAGTTAAAGCTAACCACTATGATGGGAAAAGATTCTGTTGTTCAGAGTGGAAGAGGTAGAGGGTTTTCCTCGCAAAGTTTCATCAACTTGCCACCTACCTATATGGGGGAGGAGAAGATGTCAACGCGACGCAGCGCGCGCGGTCTCTCCAGTGAATGAAATCTGTATTTGTCAAGTAGGATGCCTTTCACAACCTGATTTAATGGAGGAAGATGTGAGAAGCATGGAGGAACATCTGGAGAAACTTCTGAAATGCCTGTTTCGCTGCCGCTGTAACTGTGCAATCGAGAATCTCCAGTGGGGAAAGGCCCCGAATCCTTGGCTTTGCCTGTTGCTTGGTGGCCGAGGCCGGGGTCGAAGCGACGTTAAATTTATGGAAGTCGTCTTCAAGGATGGTGATGTGGAGAGAGCTGAAGATCAAACCAAAGCAGGAAATGTAGGAAATATTCCTCACCAAGGAGTCTATCACCCTAGAAAGCCAGGAAAAATTAGGGTTGTATTCAACTGCTCTGCTAAGTATGATGGCACGGCTCTGAATGATCACTTACTAGCTGGACCTGATCTCACAAGTGGGCTGACAGGAGTGCTCTGCAGATTCCGCAAACACCCAATCGTAGACATCTGTGATGTAGAAAAAATGTTCCACAGGTTCCATGTAAGCCAAGAGGACAGAGATTACTTATGGTTCCTCTGGTGGGAAAATGGTGATACAAATCTAGAGTCAAAAGAATATCGCATGAAGGTCCATCTTTTTGGAGCAGCATCCTCCCCTGGCTGTGCAAACTATGGAATGAAGTATCTTGCAAGACAAAATGAAGAGGAGTATCCAGCAGCAGCCAACTTCATCAGAAACAATGTCTATGTTGATGATGGCCACATCAGTGTAGAATCTGTGGACACAGCCATCAAACTGGTTAGAGAAGCCCAAATGTGTGTGTGAAAGGGAGATTATATCTCCACAAATTCATCTCCAACAACAGAGAAGTCTTGGAGTTAAATCCGGGTGGTGAACGAGCTAGTGGAGTTCAGGATGTGGATCTCAGTTATGATGATCTTCCAGTCCAGACTGTGTTGGGAGTAAAGTGGAGTGTGATCAGTGACACCTTCTCTTCTAAGGTCGCCCTAGATGAGAAACCAGTAACACGGCAGCGAATCCTGTCGACTGTAGCCTCTGTGTTTGACTGACTAGGCTTCCTAGCTCCCTTCCTCCTACTAGGAAAGTAAGTACTACAGGAAATGTGCCAAAAGGGCATTGGATGGGATGAACAGCTGCCTGGAGAATTAAATCCATGATGGGAGAGCTGGCTAAACGATCTAAAGAATCTGCAGAAACTCCAGATTCCAAAATGCTTTGCTGCTGAAAACCTAGGGAAGGTCCAGAGAATTGAACTGAATCACTTTTCGGATATGCGTAGCTATGGGTACGGTCAGTGCTAATATATCCGAGTACTGAGTTGAAGACAAAGTGCATTGCTCCTTAGTCATAGGTAAGGCAAGGGTTGCACCCACAAGATTTGTAACCATACCAAGTCTGGAGTTAACGATTGCAGTGGTCTCCTCAGCGGTCAGCAGTATGCTAAAGGAGGAGCTGGAGCTCAAAATTGACCAAGAGTATTTTTGGACAGATTCCCAGGTAGTTTTGGGTTACATTAATAATGAAGCCTGAAGGTTTCACGTTTTCGTTGTAAATCGAGTCCAAAGAATCAGAGAAGCAACTGATCCAGCACAATGGTACTATATCGACACTGATCAAAATCCAGCGGATCACGCTTCCAGAGGCCTCAAGGTAGCAGAGCTGATTGATACAAATTGGCTTACTGGACCCAAGTTTCTGTGGGAAAGAGAGATTGTCACATCAAAGTTAACTGCAGAGCTTCTGGTGGGCGATCCTGAAGTCAAAACGACACAAGTACTGCAAACGAAGGTGGTAAAAGAGGACAATTTCTTGGAGAGACTTAAACGGTTCTCAAAATGGCATACGACATTGAATGTGTTTGCCTGGATCCAGCAACTAGCAAAGAGAGCCAAAACTGCAAAACCTATAAATGTCGAAGACAGAAGAAAGGCCAGTCTTGTGCTTGTAAAATTGGCACAAAGGGATGCTTTTAAAGAGGAAATGCGAATACTGAGTCATGGCAAACTGCCACACAGCAATCCATTATTCTAACTTGACCCAGTATTGCAAGATGGTGTTCTCAGGGTGGGAGGGTGATTAAAGAAGGCTTCCTTACCTCTCGACTTGAAGCATCCAGTAATCCTACCAAGAGGTGGTACCATCCATTCTTGAACGTTCTATTCATACATTAGTTGTACTTGTAGAAAACAACTAAAATGTGTTCCAATGGAACTAATTTCTAATTTCTGTGTGGAGAGTTTAAAGTATCAGTCTTGATCTCAGAGTTTGTTACAAATACCAATTACTTGATTCCGGAAATTACTAGATTTATTCAAATATTTGTATAAAGGTTATCATAAATCATAGTAATTTGGTAGGAGTGTAATTGTCTCAGAGACGTTTCATTGAGATGTTTATTTTATATGTTTTTGTCATAAATTCATGATTTTTAATCTGGAAATAATGTTTGATTAAAAATGTTGTGCTTTTTATGGAAAGTTTTATTTAATGTAGAGTGTAATGGGTCACATCAACAGAGTTTAATAACAGCATGACTGTGGCATTATGGGCCAGAACCAACATAGAAGCAGGGAAAGATATATGGCCCTAAAATAACCTTATTCTGCATGTGGTCCAAGAGGAGCACACGGTAATTGTTTTTATTTGTTTTATATTGCGTATAATGTTGTTGATGTGCCTTTACATGGACAGTGTGATATGTTTTTAGTGATTTCATTTGATTTCAGCACACTTCCGCTGTATTGACGTCTTTTGGGCCTGTTTATCGACGGACACTAGCTTGAGAGACTTTAAAAGACTAAGAGATGTATGTTTCAAACCTTTTATGTCTTTTATTTTCTTGTAGTTTTCAAGGTGTCTGCTGAAGAAAGAGAGAGATAAAAATAAATCTTCAAGGACATCTGTATGATGCATGGCCATTATTTCATTGGACTAGTGTAGTTACAAAGTGCATGACCGTACACTGTGTTCATCTTCTACTTCTTTGCCCATGATCCTAATCTGTTGAAGTCCTTCAAAACGACCTACCACTCCACTTATCTTTGTGTCATCTGCAAACATGGGCAGAAAGTAATCAATTCATTCATCCCAGTTCATTAACATACTATGAGAAAGGTAGTGGACCCACAGTGATCCCTGTAGAACACCACAAGTCACTGGTAGTCAACCTGAAAACACTCCCATTATTCCCACTCTTTGTTTCCTGCCAGTCAGCCAATGCTCTCTCTATGCCAGTATCTTTTTTGTAATATATGGGCTTTTATGTTATTTTCCATCCTTTTGTGTGGCACTTTGTCAAGGGCCTTCTGAACATCCAAGTACGCAATGTCCACTGATTGTCATTTGTCTATCCTGCTTGTTATTTCTTCAAAGAATTCCTACAAACTTGTCAGGCCAGACTTCCACTTAAAACAAAATCATGCTGACTTCGGTCTATTTTATAATGTGACTTCAAGTAACCAAATCCTCATCCTAAATAATGGACTCCAGCATCTTGCCAACCATTGTAGTCAGGTTAACTGACCAATAATTTTCCCTCTTTTGCCTCCCTCCCTTCTCAGAGTGGAGTGGAGTGACACTTGCAATTTTCCAGTCCTCCAGAACGATTCCAGAATCTAGTAATTCTTGAAAGATCACTACCAATGCCTCCACAATCTCTTCAGCTTTCTCTTTCAGAACCCTGAGGTGTAGTGTATCTAGTCCAGACAGCTAACTACAAGAACCTGTTCCTCTGTATCAACTTGTAACTTCATCAGTATGTCTCTCTATTTTTTTTCTTATGTTTATTCAGAGTATTTTTAGTCACCACCTTACTCCCAAATCCCTTTGCACCTCTAATTTTTGAATTTTGTCTCTGTTTAGAAAATAGTCTACATCTATTCCTCCTACCAAAGTTCATGACCATGCACTTCCCTACACTATATTCTATCTTCCCCCTTCCTTCTCAGTCCTGAAGAAAATTCTTAGCCCAAAACATCAAATATTCATTTCCATAGATGCTGAGCTCCTCCAGCATTTTGTGTGTGTTGCTTAAAATAAGTAGACTGGTTGGTCAGCATAAAAGGTTCTGATTCTATGCTGTACAAATCTATTACCCTATGACTTTATGTCTGTAAGTATAAGCAGTGTGCAATCTGCACTCCAAAACTGCTATGTGACCTCAGTGAATGAGAATACCAGCTAAATTTGGTATTTAGATAGCATTGGTTGTTAAAAACCTATCTTTTTCAAGGCAGTACAGTTTAAAGAATTGTATCATGCGACCTGCATCCCTTCTGCATTGCGATGTTTCTTTGTGTGGAATGTTTCAGAGTGGTGTCTGACTGTGTGGAAGAAGCTGTACACTGACAGTGTAAGCTTTTACTTAATAATATAAAATAATTATGATCTTGAACTAGGAATTCCTCTCCAATATCTTAGAGATAATGGAATAGCTTTCACTTTTTAACCATCAAGAATAATTAAAATTGGATTATTTTCTTAAAAGCCATGTTCATGGGCTGTTTTTTATAATTAGTCTCTAATGAGGTTTCCACACTCTAGTAGGATTCTTTCTAACAAAAGCAACACTGAACTAGATAATGAAATAATTACTGCATTGTGTCTACCTGACCACATCGTCTCTGAAAACACATCAACAAGGCTTTATTAATCATTTCTTTTCTTTCAGTTTTGTTATAGATTCCATTTGTCCCAAGGAAATGGTGTGTGATGCAGAAAAAGGGCAACTTCAGCTATTTTCTGCCCTTCCACCGGTTTTAACACCTATCTCTGCTATTGCTTCCATTAATCAATGATGATAAACACCGTCAAAAGAGTGCTGTTTATCTTGGCAAACAGATACACAGGCTTGTATTTCTCATTGTTTCTTTAATGGTACTGCAGATAAAGTGAGTACCAGAGAAAAATGCTATGTAAAAACTGAAAGAAAAGGCAAATTGATTAATTCTCCTGTTACGATGTAGACTGTTACTAATCCCCAGGTTTTTAGCTGCAACATGACTCTTATTCAAACATACTTGGTGGTCTTTAATAAACTCAATGTTTTGCAAAAATGCCCAAAATAATATACAAAGTTTGATTCAGACTGGGCAACTGAAATAGGTAATAATTTTAAGAACCTTGATTATATATTCTGTTTAAATACCAATACAAATATCTCATCATTATATATGTACCATACTTAATAAAAACTCGTCTGCACTTATAGTAACACACACAAATCGCTGGAAGAACTCCAAAGGTCAGGCAGCATCTCTGGAGAGAAATAAAGAGCTGACATTTCAGTTCAAGAACCCTCCATAGATGCTGCCTGATCTGCTGAATTCCTCCAGTATTTTGTGCATGTTCTAGCATCTGGAGAACTTCTTGTGTTTACAGTCTGCACTTGTATCAGGGAATTGATTATATTCTCTCTTCTGAATAAAATGTTGATTAGGTGGAGCTGAAAACCCATAACTGGAAGGAACTTGAAATTGCTGACTGTCTCTACTTCTGTTCCCTCTAACCTTTCTGAAGTCCACCATCAGTTCTTTGATCTTACTGACCTTCAGTACAAGATTGCTGCTTGACACCACTCAACTAGCTGGTGTATCTCTCTCCTGTACAGCCTGTCATCACCATCTGAGCCCGTTGTGACTGTGCAACTGCATATCAATTAAATAAAAGCATGCATGTGGGAGATGGCTTTAACTGGTGTATTCACATTGCAGTGAGAGAGAGAAAGCAATACATAGGGTGTAAATAACAGATCACTATTTGCATGCATAAACAACAGATCAATAAGAATGCGTAGACAGCAGTCCATCCATGGACCCCAGGTTGGGAACCCTTGACCTAGACCAGACTCACTGATGATTAGTTGCCTCGAACATCTCCCAAGAACAGTTTCCAAACACATAGGTCTCAATATCCTTGGCAATATCTCGCAGCTGCTGTACCCCGAAGGAGGCTGTATATGTTGTATTCTAGGTTTGTCTTCCTGCCCCCTGGGCCCCCCACTTCTGATGGTAATTGGGGGGGGTGGTGTGCAGTGGAAGCATCAGTACCACCAGCTTTTTTTGGTTGTATGCTGGTGGGGATCCTTGGGAAGTAGCTCTTCATCATTATTGCAACCGCATCTGGTCACTTCCCCTGCTAAATCACTCCTTCATATTCACCTTCCTCCCTTCATTCAGATCCAAAAGCGCATATTATTCCTTTCTGTACAGCAAGTTGATTTTGCAACTTTTGCGTCTGCTTTAAACACTTTGTATGATCTCCAGTGTTGCTGTTCTGTTCATATACCGATTTCTATATCACATTCATAGCTGTTTTTAAAGCACTGCCCTGTTCCTTCAACCACTCCATTTCATTCTTAGTTAGTTGGGCATTTTCTTGTTTACTCTTTTCTTTAACCAGTTTCTTACATGTCAATTGAAACTGGTTCATATTCATCACATTCATATTTTTCTGTTCTTCTAAATAAGTAACCTTTTCCTTAAGGTGCACTACCTCCTCACAAGGCCTTTAGAATTCCTCTTCTAATCTGTCCAACTCTACTTTTTCTTTCTTTCAAATCCTCAGTTAACCAGCCAACTGCTATTGGCTTTGTAATCATTAAAATTTCCTGTCTGATGATTTCCCTTGGGCTTCCCCAGTGGTTTTCCCTTTGCTGCTAATGTGTCTGCCAGACTCTTCAAATTGTGGCAACTTCTCCATGACATGTTTCGGGAGGAATCCCCTCCAGTCAAAATAGTCCAAGTCCTCTGCACTTGCTGATTTCCGTGATTTCTTCATCCTGGCTCAGAAATAACTAACTACCCAGCCCCCAGATCTTTCTGTACCTCAACCATGTTGTCTATCTCGAGGTATCCACTGACTCAGCAGAGAGATTTATTCCTGAGCCCAAATAATAGAAATGCCAATTCTGTTACAATTATCTTCCCTCAATGATAATTATAAGTTAGGCAAAGAAAGGATCTGTATTTACCAACAAGTACCTTTAATATCTCAATTAACAAGCATCGAAATTCGCAGACTAACTATGTGCATACATATTAGATTTCACTGACCCTCCATGAACAGTTAAAAAATAGAAAAGGCAATACTGGGGAAAAAGAGTCTATGCTAGTCAGGCATTCATCTGAACCCGATATAATCTCCTCATGTCTGACGTAGGGTCTTCCATATCTGCAGTGGTTGGTCTCCAGAGTTATTGCTGCTTTGTAATTGAAGCCCTTCATTCTTATATTCTTTCTTTATCAATTTAGATGTTATGTTTTGATCCCATTGATTCTGGCCAATGTCAGTTTCCCATTGTCTCTGGTTCAAGCCAGCATTGTTTGATGGCGCTTCTCACAAATAACAACTTGTATTTAATGTCTTTTTGTTCTGAATCAGAGCTGACTAGCAAGTTAATAGGCTCTGATTATTCAGGTCAAACATAGTCTCCCCTATTCATAAACCTGCATGTTCTATTTTACCAAAGAACACCTCACAAACATTTTATTTAGAAATAATCTCAAATTCAGCGGATTATCAGGAACGTCATCGTGTCTACTTTAAAACACCTGGCTCAGCTAACCCTGAGCAAAACAAGCTCACAAAACAGCTCATAAAATGACGATTACACAGAGGCTTCACAAAATGGGTAGCCTCCATTCCTTCAACCAAGTGGCCAGAACAAAGTCAATTAGTTTTTCTACTTCCACCAACCTTGCCTTATTCCTGTTCAGGGATTTGTAGATTGTAGTTTTTTCTGGCCAACAAGATACACTGTGCATCGCTCATGTGCTAGTATTAACCTGGAATAATAATTGAGATTCTTTGTAAAACAGTGTATTTTAAGTAAGCTTATCTTCTTAAGTGTTGTGTCTAGCAGTAGTTGGGGTAATGATAGCTGCTGCATATTAGTTTTTTTCTTAGACATTCCCCACCACTTTTGAGGTGGCATTCTTTTAGTTGTGGAGCAGACTATTACAAAATTGTCATCAAAGTCAAGGTCAATTTTGAGTTTATTGTCATATGCACAAGTGCATGTCAGCACAGATGCAATGCAAAACTAATCACAACATTTCAGGCATATAGTCTCACATGCATGATGTTTACAAGAAGAAACAAATTAAACCTATGTTTCACAGAACTTTTACAAGAAAGAACAGAACAAAAAACAAGATCAAAGTCATTAATTTCAACTTTCAATCCAGATAATAACAAAACATTCATGATGTTATGTAATTATTTTTCAATTATCAATACAATTGGAATAAATTTCTTATGTTATCTTCATCCTTCATCACCTGATTGATAACCATTTCATTCAGAAAAGAAGTACAAACTGCGTGGAAATGATTTGCTCTTTAACAATGGATGTTGTTATCAGTTCGTCAGAACAATAGTTTAGCTTTTAGATTCTAAAGATGTTGCATAATGTTATAGTTTAAATTTGGTCAAGGATCCATTTTGATTTTTCATTTAGGAGGAAAACTTATGATTATTTTTTATCCAAGCAAGCAGCTGAACTTAACAGGATAGGAATTAGTTTTCTCTGAAAATTTCAGGGTTACGCTGAATCAGAGGTTTGGGAATTCATGCAGATGAAGGGTGATAAGGTTAATCTGTGTCAAGGTTGGGCCATCGTGATTAGCTACACAGAAATAAGTAAGGAACTGACCAGATAGGGGCCCTGATCTACTGTGGCAGTGAGAAGATCTAGTTATCTCAGGAAACAATGATGATGTCAATGATTTTTGGCTCATTAAGAGGGTAACAGTGGTGGATAACTCAATTTGATGTATTTTATTCAGAAATAGGACATATTCACATTGTTCAAAATATTGGTGATTTTCTTATTTGGAAGAGACTTTGGAGCTACAGTTGCATGCTAGTCTCCTGACCTCCTTTGTACATATTAACTCCCTTCTGGAATATAGTTAATGTATTAGAACTTCTAATATCTCTTTAACTGATTCTAGCAGCCTTTGCATCTTCCCTGATGGCCATGGAGCATGCTGCAGAAGCCATCTGCTTTGAGTGATGCACCCTTATGTCTTCAATGACGTTCTCAGATAGAAATCCAGAAAATCGTAAGATGCTCCATGCAGAGAAAATTTACAGGTCCTGTTGTAGTATTAGCTTCTAATCTTAAAACATTAATACAGGATCAAACATATTTGATTTTGTTCAATTTCAAAATATCTCCAAGGAGATTCAACTGAATTTAGCATAAAGGTACTACATATTAGTCCCTAAATTCTACAAAGATTTCATTCCTGAGAACCGTCCATAAGCTGATTTCTCCATAAATCAAAAATGTCTGTTTTCTACAGTACCTATACCATACCTTTCCACATACTCTTGCTGCAATTTTTTCATTTAATTGAGTAATCACCCTAACATCACCTATAACTTAAAATAATGTAGTACATTCTGTATCCAGACATTAATGAATACCATGAAACATTTTATTCTTATTACTACCTTGAAAACTTCTTTAAAAATGTATGGGAGAATTGACATAAAGTTGGATTTCTGCAAGTCAGGCCATTTGTAACACGGCAAACCCTTGTATGTGTTAACACAGTGTGTGTGTGTGTGTGTGTGTGTGTGTAATGATAAAATGCATTAATCAATGAGGAATGTAAACCTACTTGAAATTAACAAAAAAGATATTGAAGTGAGTGAACATCGAGAAAGAATAAATTATATGTCATAGCTTGCCAATTATTCCAAGGACCAATAGAAGATTTAATTGTACAAAATTAAACTAATGTTTTTGTACTAGTTCATATCAAGAAATGTATAAAACAGAAGCAGACAAGTGTAGGGACACATAAAATGTTTATTCAAATATCTTAATTTTAGATTGATTCAGGTTAAAATTAATTTCATAGTGATTAAGACAATCATTAGTGCACACTGAGCTGGGTAATAGGATGCAGATAACTGTAAATAAGATAACTAACTATATTGAACAGAATACATATTAGATATTCAACATAATTTTTTTTTCTAGGTTACCTGAATTCATTGGCTTTTTCCAGCTAGTTAAATTCAGTAGCATTAAGCTGTGATATGGTTTTGTTCTGTTATCTTTAAGATAAAAATCACTTCAGCAGCTTCTGGAGCAGCTGGAATGATCACCAGATAAATTAGAATCATGCTTTTCCCTTATGTAATCAATGTTTTAAATAGAGCAGTTATAGTAATTATAATATAGTAAATAGCATGTATAGAAACATAGAAACATAGAAACATAGAAAATAGGTGCAGGAGTAGGCCATTTGGCCCTTTGAGCCTGCACCGCTATTCAGTACAATCATGGCTGATCATCCAACTCAGAACCCTGTACCAGCCTTCTCTCCATACCCCCTGATCCTTTAGCCACAAGGGCCTTATCTAACTCCCTCTTAAATATAGCCAGTGAACTGGTCCCAACTGTTTCCTGTGGCAGAGAATTCCATAGATTCACCACTCTGCGTGAAGAAGCTTTTCCTCATCTCGGTCCTAAAAGGCTTCCCCTTTATCCTCAAACTGTGACCCCTCGTTCTGGACTTCCCCAACTTTGGGAACAATCTTCCTGCATCTAGCCTGTCCAATAGAATATTTTGCATTTCAATCAAATCCCCCCTCAATCTTCTAAATTCCAGAGAGTATAAGCCTAGTCGATCCAATCTTTCATCATATGAAAGTCCTGCCATCCCAGGAATCAATCTGGTGAACCTTCTTTGTACCCTCTCTATGGCAAGAATGTCTTTCCTCAGATTAGGAGACCAAAACTGCACACAATACTCCAGGTGTGGTCTCACCAAGACCTTGTACAACTGCAGTAGTACCTCCCTGTTCCTGTACTCGAATCCTCTTGCTATTATTGCCAGCATACCATTCGCCTTTTTCATCGCTTGCTGTACCTGCATTCCAACTTTCAATGACTGGTGTACAATGACACCTAGGTCTCGTTGCACCTCCCCTTTTCCTAATCGGCCACCATTCAGATAATAATCTGTTTTCCTGTTCTTGCCACCAAAGTGGATAACCTCACATTTATCCACATTAAATTGCATCTGCCGTGAATTTGCCCACTCACCCAACCTATCCAAGTCACTCTGCATCCTCTTAGCATCCTCCTCACAGCTAACACTGCCGCCCAGCTTCGTGTCATCCGCAAACTTGGAGATGCTGCATTTAATTCCCTCATCTAAGTCATTAATATATATTGTAAACAACTGGGGTCCCAGCACTGAGCCTTACGGTACCCCACTAGTCACTGCATTATATATAGTATAAATAATATAAAATACAGTAAATAGTGTGCACTGTTCAGTAAATGACATTGACAATAATGAAACACTTTCAGTTAGGTGGTTTACTTTGACAGCAACATTCAATGGTCTATGATGCTGTGTAAATATATTAGTTAATCTTTTCTGCACACTTTTTGGTCCAGTATTTTTAGTGGGTGTGAGTCAGATGTTTTAAACATTAACCTTGGCTGTTAAGTAGCAATCACTCTATTAAGTCTCAGCATAAATTAGTGGGGGATGGAGAATGACCTACTTCTAAGTCATAAATAAATTTGAAATATAAAAATATTCCATATTTTCATTTAATATGCTAGGCTATAAAGTTGTAGGAAATAAAAGCAGCATAAACATTTTTGAGGAACATACCACAAATTAATCTGTTAAATGGCAAAATTATTAACATTAATAGCAAGATATGATCTCTGCTGACAAGATCCTCAGAATAGGCCAGTCCTACAGGGTGGAATCAGTAGTTACAAGGTGGCTTCTGTTTCTTGCATTTCATGACTATAATTTCATGGAACATCATGACCAGCAGTAGTTTAAAAAGAAACAAAATTGGATTGCAGCTTGCATATGCACAAATACAGAAGTTCCAAAATTTTTGTAAATTATCTGCCAGGAATCTCCAACTGTAGTCAAGTGGTGCTCCTTTTAAGACCTTATAGTTTAACATATTTATTGTTTATTTATTTCTTTTCTCTTTTCTATTTACACAGTTTGTTGTACTTTGCTCATTGGCTGTTTGTCCATCCTGCTGTTGCCAAATATTGTTTTCTCATGTCATGTTGAATGTCAAAAGTAAGTTTGAAGAATGAAGCCAAAGTGGATTGTAAGATAAATATGAAAGAGCAGCACACAAAAAATGCTAGAGGAACTCAGCAGGCCAGGCAGCATCTATAGAAAAAAAGTACAGTCGATTTTTGACCCTTTGGCAGGAAACATCGACTGTACTTTTTTCCATAGATGTTGCCTGGCCTGCTGAGTTTCTCCAGCATTTTGTGTGTGTTGCTCAGATTTCCAGTATCTGCAGATTTTATCTTGCTTGTGGATAAATATGAAAGAAGTAGGATTATTTTGTTGCATACAAAGCCAAAGATCTGATACTGAATAACAGCAATCAGGTGTTTCTTGATGGTAAGTTGTGACTTACACATTGTCCTAGTGGATATGTATTAAAAGCACCATTATACTGTTCCTGCCTTACCTTCTTCGTGAAAGCATCAGTGAAAATCCAGAGAATACCTCACGTTTGCATGTTGTTTTGAATTTAATTGACTATTTCACTTGGACCTGCACTGAAATACATCCTGAGCTTTTTAAAGCATCTGAAACTTCACACTGAAAATCAGTGCAGATTATTTTATTTGACCTGTGTTTAAAAAGACAAATTGAAAATCTGAAAAGCCTTTCCAATGTTCAGACTCTGCACATGTTCATTTTACTTATGGAAGGAAACCATTTGACCCACTGAGCTCATGTTGGTTCCCAGCTGGTCAAATCTATGGGTCTCATCTTCCTTTGTCCCATTTCTACCTGTCCTGCAGCATACTCTCACTTACATTGCCATCAACTCTCCTTTTGTCAATTACCTACACTAAGAGGCAAATATACAGCGGACATTAACCTACCAGCACATATTTAAAATGTGGGAGGAAACCAGAGTACCTGAGCCAATGGGGAAATGTGAAAACTCCACAAAAATCATCGCCTAAGGTAGAGATTGAGCACAGTGAAGCATTGTAAATTTTTTTTGAGAGGATATCAGAGTAAAAAATGGCGAACATAATTTCAGAACCATTGTGAAGGGAATGAAACATTATATCAAAGTAGGAAAGTGGGAATTCTCACAGGCCATTCATCCTTTTGAGTCTGTTCCACCATTCAAAGTGATCACGGCTGGTTCTCCTTCTCGATATCATAGTCCTGTTCTCACCTCATGTCTTTTGTATCCAGGTCAGAGGGCAACACAGTAGCATAGTAACATGTATGCCATTATTACAGCTCTGACAACCCAGCTTCAGTTCTGCAGTCTGTAAAGAATTAGTATGTTCTCCCTGAAACCATGTGTGTTTCCTCCAGATGCTCCTGTTTCTTCCCAAAAACATATGGGTTATTATGTTAATTGTTCATATGAGTGTTATTGTGTGGTGTGGGCTCATTGGGATGAAGGTGCCTGTTACTGTGCTGTATCTCTAAAAAATGTTAAATCTATCTCCTTCCTAAGTATATTCAAAAACATGGCTTGATGGTATTTGTGTTAAAGAATTCCACAAGTTCACTATTCTCATGAAGAAATGTTTCCTCATTTCAGTCTTAAATGTTTTTCCCAAATCCTAACCCTTGGATAATAGACAGGGGAAAAGTTCTCTCTCCATCAAGACTGTGGAGCCCAGTCAGAATTTTGTACATTTCAATGAGATCATTTCTCATTCTTCTACATTCTATTTATCATACACCTAGCCAATCTAACTACTCCTCATACCAATGATATATATCAATGCATAAACATTTTGAAAGGTAGGGCATACTAATGACCATAATTTACTCATTAACATACATGTCATAACCTTCACCTTAGCAGGGGAAGATAAAGTGAGGGAGGTTAACTTATCATTGGTGGACGATTGGTGAGAGATTGAGGGATCAGACCACAGGTAAGAATCACTGACTCAGTTTCGCATAACAAGAGATAATGTATTTTGATCTGTTTTTGAAGCAAGATGAGATGTTTAAATTGAAACCAATTTCATTATTAGACCAATCAGGAATCATTAAAATCACTTAAAGGGAACCAGATGGTGAATAATGAGCAAGGAAACTGTGACAGACTTAGTAATGCTCTTGGCAAATTTAATTAATGTAGAACATACATAGATCATTGAATACTACAGCACAGCACAGGCCCTTTGGCCTACGGCATTATAGTGACCTTTAGCAAACTCCAAGATCAATCAAACACTTCCCTCCTACATAGCCCTCCACTTTCCTTTTATTCATGCCTACCCGCCACTTTTCAGCTCAGCTCTGCATCCTATCAATGTCTCTTTGTAATCTATGACAACCTTCTACACTACCCACATCACCAACCTCCATGTGATCTACAAGTTTAATAACCTAGCCTTCCACTTGCTCATCTAAGTCATTGATAAAAATCACAAAGAACAGGGAGCCTAGAGAGATCTCTGCACAACTTCACTAGCCACAGACCTCTAGGCACAATATGTGCCATCTACTACCACTCTCTGTCTTCTATGGGCAAACCAATTCTGAATCCACACAGCCAAGTTGCCCTGGATCCCATGCCACATGACTTTTGAATGAGCCTACCATAGGAAACCTTATCAAACACCTTAAACCACGAAAACATCACATCCACTGTTCTATCTTCATCAATGTGCTTTGTCACACACTCAAAGAATTCAATCAGGCTTGTGAGGCATGATTATCCCTAATCAGACTATGCTTCTCTAAATGATCATAAATCCTATCTCTAAGCATCCTCTCCAATGGTTTGCCCACCATTGAATTAAGACCTACTGGTCTATAATTCCTAGGATTATCTTGTACAAAAGAATAGCATTTACTGTCCTCCAAATTTCTGGTACTACTCTGTGACAAGTGCAAATGCAAGATCGTCAACAGCACAACAATCTCTTCCCTCATTCCTGTAGTAACTTAGAATATATCCTGCCCAGCCCAGGGACTTATTGATCTGAAGTCTTTTCTCTTTTTCTTAATAAATAAACTTGTAAAAATTGCCAAAATAAATGCAACTATTAGTACTTTGCACTCAAAAATAAGCTCAGAAACATGAATATCTAGATGAAATGTAAATGAGAACTCTTTTTCCCTCCATCAGAATCAGAATCCTTTATTACCGCCAAGCATGTGGACACATACAGGGAATTTGATGTTGGTTTCCCTGAGCTTTGGCTGTACAGAATCAAAAAGCAAACAAAACAATAGTGCAAATAATCGTGAACTATTTACAGTGAGGTATACCTGTGTATGTACAGATGGACTTGGTTTATAATAGACTAAAATTCAAGTGTTCATAAGACTGATGGCACACAGAAAGAAACTGTTCTTGTACCTATTTGTCCTGGCTTACAGTGACCTAAAGCGCCTACCAGAAGGAAGGAGTTGGAACAGGTGATGTCCAGGGTGTGATGGGTCTACAATGATACTGCTTGCTCGGTTCCTGACTCTAGATGCATATAAGTCCTGGATCGAGGGCAGCTTCACACCAATAATCCTTTCCGCAGCCCTGATGGTTCTTTGGAGCCTATTCTTGTCTTGTTTGGTAGCTGATCCAAACCAGACAGTGATGGACGAACAGAGAACAGACTGGATTATTCCTGAAGAGAATTGAATCAGCAGCTCCTGAGGCAGGTTGTACTTCCTGAGTTGATCTAGGAAACACAACCTCTGCTAAGCCTTTTTGATAAGACTGTCCATGTTGGGTGTCCACTTCAGGTCCTGGAAGATTGTGACACCCAGAAACCTAAAGGTCTCCATAGCAGACACAGTACTGTTGAGTATAGTGAGTGGGGGAAGTATTGGGGGGCTCCTCCTGAAATCCACTGTCATCTCCACAGTCTTGAGCGTATTTAGCTTATTCCTTTACCAGTGTCCTGTAAGGTAGTTAAACTTTCATTTTTTTTTTACTCCTGGCTTTAATTTTAATGTCTTTGCAATCATCCACTGTGCCTTAAGCTGCCCGAGTCTTAAGCTCTGGAATTGCTTCTCTGGGCTTTTGGATCATTTCATTTATTTCTCTGCTCCTGTATGGAATTTCTTGGAACCAACCTATTTGACATAATTGTCCAAATGTTTTTTTTTATATAGCATGTCATTAAATTTTGATTGATAACAGCCCCCTGGAGAAACTTTACAATGATTACTTATAGTAAATATACATATAAATGCAAATTTTTGCTGTTCCAAATTTTACATCCATAAGTACTATAATAATTCAGAATATTAAACATGAAAAATATTCATTCTGATTTGATGTTATGATATTTCATATACATATCTCTTAAACCTTATGCCAATTAGTATCAATAAATAATAATAGACTGGCAAAAAATAATTATGCGCTAGAGAAAGTGTAGAGGATATTTACCAGGACATTGCCTAAATTTGAGAACTTCTTTCATAGGGAGAAATAGGATGGGCTAGGCTAGGCTCGGGATAGAGTTTAAGAGTCGTGAAGTTATGATGCAGCTCTATAAAACTCTGGTGAGGTCACACTTGGAGTACTGTGTCCAGTTCTGGTCACCTCACTATAGGAAGGATGTGGAAGCATTGGAAAGGGTACAGAGGAGATTTACCAGGATGCTGCCTGGTTTAGAGAGTATGCATTATGATCAGCGATTAAGGGAGCTAGGGCTTTACTCTTTGGAGAGAAGGAGAATGAGAGGAGACATGATAGAGGTGTACAAGATAATAAGAGAGATAGATAGAGTGGATAGCCAGCGCCTCTTCCCCAGGGCACCACCGCTTTAAGGACATGGCTTTAAGGTGAGGGGTGGGAGGTTCAAGGGGGATGTTAAAGGAAGGTTTTTTACTCAGAGAGTGGCTGGTGCGTGGAATGCACTGCCTGAGTCAGTGGTGGAGGCAGATACACTCATGAAGTTTAAGAGACTACTAGACAGGTATATGGAGGAATTTAAGTTGGGTGGTTATATGGGAGGCAGGGTTTCAGGGTTGGCACAACATTGTGGGCCGAAGGGCCTGTAATGTGCTGTACTGTTCTATGTTCTATGTTCACTGCCACAGAGGAGTATAAAGAGTGACCTGACAGAAGTACAAGTTTAAATTCAAGTTTATTGTTATTCAAATATATACATGTATACAGCTGAAAGAAATACATTTTGTAAGTATATGAAAGGGATGGATAGTGTAGGTGGCCATAGAGTCAAGGATTCATAGAAAAGTACAGCACAGAAACAAGCCCTTTGGTTCATCTAGTCAATGCTGAACCATTTAAACTGCCTAGTCCCATCAACTGCTCCTAAACCATAGCCCTCCATACATTTCCCATACATGTATCTATCCAAACTTCTCTTAAATGTTAAATATCCACTGCCTTTCCTGGTAACGTATAAAATTGGTTTGGGGTTTCAAAAGAACAGGAGAGTGTTTGACATCTAGAATGCGCTGTCAGATGAGATGGTGGAATCAGGGCGCTTATTACATTAGGAGAGTCTGAGGCAAACACTTAAATAGACAAGACGTTGAAGGATACAATCCTACTGCTGGGAAATGTAACTAGTGTGGATAGGAGAAAATGTTGGTATGAAATGCTAGGTCATAGGGCCTATCTCTGTACTGTATGACTAGAAATTTAGTGCTGTGTGATTGGGAAAATTGTGTAACCTGTGTGGAGACGATACTGTAATGAGTTTAGAAATGTTTGTGATTATTCAGTACCAGCTACTGACTTGCAACATCACTTGCTACAAAGTTTTGCAGAAAGACTTCCTCTGCAAGTCATGGAGATCAGTGCAGTTGTTCCTTTACAACAATTTTTTTAAATTCCCAATCACACAATTGGAGCTCGCAATCAACCAAGCACATCTAAAACTGCATACAGGATTCATATTTACAGCTCAAGGGAATGCGGAATTAAAGTAGATAGCAAATTTGTGTTTGTATATTAGTAGTCATTCTGCATGTGGTAAAATGCCACTAAAGGAACAATGAGTTGTATTCCTTTATGAACTAGTTTTACCCCTCTGTGATAGGTCCTGTTGTGTACTTAATATTTCAGTTATATTTGAGTAATCTTGAATATGTATATAATGGTTGATTAAGCATTCTTGTTTGTTTAATTAATTATGAGTTATATGTAAAACTACATTCCATGCATATGTCATCACACTACCATGTGGTAGGTTCACGTCTTGCTTAAATAAAAAGATACACCTCCCATTTTGGACTCCATGTCTTCATTTGAATTAATTTAATTTAATATTTTGAAGTTACAAAACAGAACAGGTCCACGTCCAATTCAGGAAAGGAGTATCAGAGGGGAAGCAAGAGTCACCTATTTATAGCACCAGATGTAGACTTGCTTACATAGAAAACATAGAAACATAGAAAACCTACAGCACAATATAGGCCCTTCGGACCAAAAAGTTGTGCCGGACATGTCCCTACCTTAAAAATTACTGGGGTTACTCATAGCCCTCTATTTTTCTAAGCTCCATGTACCTATCCAAAAGTCTCTTAAAATACCCCATTGTATCTGCCTCCACCACCATTGCCAGCAGCCCATTCCACGCACTCACCACTCTCTGCGTAAAAAAACTTACCCGTGACATCTTCTCTGTACCTACTCCCAAGCACCTTAAACCTGTGTCCTCTTGTGGCAGCTATAACAGCCCTGGGAATAAGCCTCTGACTATCCACACGATCAATGCCTCTCATCATCTTATACACCTCTATCAGGTCACCCCTCATACTCCGTCGCTCTAGAGAGAAAAGGCTGAGTTCATTCAACCTGTTTTCAATAAGGCATGCTCCCCAATCCAGGGAACATCCTTGTAAATCTCCTCTGCACCCTTTCTATGGTTTCCACATCTTCCTGTAGTGAGGCGACCAGAACAGAGCACAATACTCCAAGTGGGGTCTAACCATGGTCCTATATAGCTGCAACATCACCTGTTGGCCCCTAAGTTCAATTCCACGATTGATGAAGGCCAATACACCGTATGCCTTCTTAACCACAGAGTCAACCTGCGCAGCTGCTTTGAGCGTCCTATGGACTCGGACCCCAAGATCCCTCTGATCCTCCACATTACCAAGAGTCTTACCATTAATACTATATTCTGCCATCATATTTGACCTACCAAAATGAACCACTTCATACTTATCTGGGTTGAACTCCATCTGCCACTTCTCAGCCCAGTTTTGCATCCTATCAATGTCCTGCTGTAACCTCTGACAACCCACCACACTATCCACAAACCCCCAACCTTTGTGTCATCAGCAAACTTACTAACCCATTTTTCTACTTCTGGAATGAAATGGGAACAGCCAAATGATACAGCCCAATATTATATTAGGGATGTTGCACATTGCATTTAATGGAGAATCAAACACCTAACTTGCAAGAAGCTGTACCAGCACTTAATTAAATTGTGTAGACCACACAACACGATTAATAAAACACATCTGCTGAATTTAACAATTTATTCTATTATATATTAATTTGTTTAGTGTTCTCAAAATTAATTAATTTTATATTAAATCTTATTTGATACTCAAATCTGAAACGTGCCACATAATAATTTTCATGTAGATTTTGTGCATTAGAGATCTAAGGTTTTACTTTCCCGGGAGGGTAAAATTCATTGTCATTAAGATTAACAAAACTAGATAGTTTTAACTTTGTGCCTTAAATCACAGAGAAAAGAGACAAGGTCATTCTCTACTACTTGTATTAATTGACCAAAGGCAAATTTCACTTAAAATTGCAGTTCTCTCTCCTTTGAAATTACAAGATTAATTTTTCACGGTGAGTTATGCATTTATAGAAGTAACTGTACTTGGAAAGGAGTAATTGCAGAAATTCACTGATTCATCCACAGTAAGATTTTTAGGTTGGCAGACGGTCACATTGGAATAGAGGAAAAACAGATGGCATAACGAGAGCGATAAATGTAATTCTCATTATGACAGCAATAATCACTTAAACTGAATCAAATGTTATTATTTTATTTGAAAACAGAAATGCTTTTTAAATTATTGCATATTAAATGTCCAACAAAAAGAGCTTTTTCTTTCTGTCAGGATAAGTTTAACAAAAATGGAATGGATTGTTCAACATTGTTTATCAGATATAACACTAGATGAATTAAAACTGTTTTTCCCTTGTTCCAATATAAAATGAAAATCAACATTTTGACGTCTGTATTGTGAATTGTATGAATGTCTATGTGACACAAATATTGTTCCAAAGGCATCAATGCAATATTCTGAGGAATGTTTCAATCTAAGTGATAAGGGAATAATCAAGTTTGGAAACAATATCAAGCTATGCTTCGGGTAAAACTATATAAAAAAACATAATTTATTCAAGCAGATGTAGATTTCTTGGGGAGTGGAACCATAAAATGGTAGCAATGCTTAAGAGAAAAATGCCTTGGAGTCCTTGTTGGATTTGACCGAGGAATTTGGTGTGAATAAAAGCAGGAATGATGAGTCTGGAGCCCTTTAGCAGCAAAGTATCAAGAATGATGAGTGTGTCTCAAACTAGTAAGGTCTGAGTTTGTGAGCTCCTTTTGGAACACAAAGCCATCCAGCCTCACAGTGTTGCATGACTTTGGTGCAGATTTTGTCCTTCTTCAACTCAGCACAGACTTAACCCAGTTTACTCGGTGAGGCAGGAAAGCTTTCATGTATCTGAGCTGAGTAAACATTGGTATCTTCCATGAGGGTGGAGTCAGCTTCTGTCCACTCACTTTTGGATGACATTCTTGACAGAATGTTTGGTGTTGTGAAAGATTTGCCAGGGACATGTTCAAAGTCATAACAATATTGCATAAGCCTTATTTTGAATCTTTGAAGAAGTGGAGGTAAGTTATTGAATGGTTCGTGCTAAGGAGGCTGACAAGTGGATTACGGACTGCTTCAAATAGGAATTTTGTGCCTATCAAGTAGCAGTTAAAGTGTTCTCAAGCCCATGCACGAGCCAGTGTGTTCTTTTCGATTTGGGTGGAATATTGTTCAGCAGGAGTCAATGCTCTTGATGCATGTGTCACCAGTTTCCATACACCACTGCAGTATTGCATGAACACTCCCCCTAGGCAAAAGAAAGAGGCATCTGCTAAGACCTTGGTTGCTTTGCTCCGATCAAAGAATGCCAATGTTACCAGAGAGATAAGTTCTGCGTTAAGTGATGAGAATGATTTCCCCCGTGGTGTGTCCCAGGTCCCAATATTTCTCTAAGACAGGAGGTCATGTGGTGGCTTTGTTTTCTCTGCCAAATCTGGAATGAACTTGCCCAGCTGGTTTACCATGCCCAGGAAACTGCTGATCTCTGATACATTGGTAGGCTGCTCCATGTTCTCAACTCCTGCCGGTTCGTTTGAATCTTGTTGCACTCCCTCTGTGGATAGTTGGTGGCCTAAGAACTTCACCTCCAACTTTGCATATTCGCATTTCTTTTTATTAAATTAAAATTGGATGGATATATGGACAAGAAAGGAATGGAGGGTTATGGGCTGAGTGCAGGTCGGTGGAACTAGGATAGAGTAAGAGTTCGACACGGACTAGAAGGGCCGAGATGGCCTGTTTCTATGCTGTAATTGTTATGTGGTTATAGGGTTATATGGTGATTCCAGCCTGTTCCAGTTTCTTCAAGGTAGATTCCATTCTTGTGTCATGATCCTCACTATCAACCAGGTGGCTGACAACTCTTTCCAGTCCCACCAAATTTTTGTTCAACCTCATCTGAAACAGTTCAGGGGCTGATGAAATGCAGAAAGGGAATCTCTTGAATGCATAGCATGCATATATCGTCATAATGTTTGTAAGCTTCTGTGACTCAGGAGCTAAATGGATCTGCCAGGAACTTGAGCTTGCATCTAGTTTGGTGAAGAACTTTGCTCCACTCTGCATACTCAATGTAGCTGAGTAGAGGGCAGAATAAACTTCTCTCGCCTTATTGCATTGTTCAGTTGTGTTAGGTCAACACAGATCCTCACTGTGCCATCTGGCATGAGAACAGGAATAATGCCAGCACACCAATCAGTAGGCCACTCGCTCTAGTTCCGATGTCAAGCACTTCCATTCTCTTAAGTTCAGCTTTGACTTTCTTCATCAATGGGACTGACATATGCCTTGCTATGGTCAGAGAGGAGGGCATCACTCCTAGCCTTAGTTGGATAAAGTACTCTTCTTTCAGTACCCCCAGGCCTGTGAACAGCTCTGGGGACTTCTCCTGCCACTGGTCATTGTTTAGTGAATCCAGCCTTGCAATGAAGTTCGGCTTCTCGATGGCATGTTATCCCAGGAGAGGTGTAAAGAGATTCTGAACAATATAGATACAATCTCAATGGCTCTATACACGGCTTTAGACCAGCTGCACAATGCAAACACCTATGTCAGGATGCTACTCATCGACTATAGCTCAGCAGTTAACACCATCATTTCCACAATCCTTATTGAGAAGATACAGAACCTGGACCTCTGTACCTCCCTCTGCAATCGGATCCTCGACTTCCTAACCGGAAGACCACAATCTGTGCAGATTGGTGATAATATCTCCTCCTTACTGATGATTAACACTGGTGTACCTCAGGGGTGTGTGTTTAGCCCATTGTTTTACTCTCTATATACCAACGAATGTGTAGCTAGGCATAGCTCAAATACCATCTATAAATTTGCTGATGATACAATCCTTGTTGGTAGAATCTCAGATGGGGACAAGAGTGTGAAGGAGCGAGATATGTCAACTAGTGAAGTGGTGTCGCAGCAACAACCTTGCACTCAACATCAGTAAGACGAAAGAGCAGATTGTGGACTTCAGGAAAGGTAAGATGAAGGAACACATACCAATCCTCATGGAGGGATCAGAAGTGGAGAGAGTGAGCAGCTTCAAATTCCTGGGTGTTAAGATCTCTGAGAACCGAATCTGGTCCCAACATAACAATGTAGTTATAAAGAAGGCAAGGCAATGTCTATACTTCATCAGGAGTTTGAAAAACACTCAAAAACTTCTATAGATGTACCGTGGGGAGCATTCTGACAGGCTGCATCACTGTCTGATATTGGGGGGAGGGGAAGGGGGCTACTGCACAGGACCGAAAGAAGCTGCAGAGGGTCGTAAATTTAGTCGGCTGTATCTTGGGTCTAGAAAGTACCCAGGACATCTTCAAGGAGCAGTGTATCAGAAAGGCAGTGTCCATTATTATGGACCCCCAGCACCCAGGGCATGCCTTTATCTCACTGTTACCATCAGTTAGGAGGTACAGAAGCTTGAAGACACACACTCAGCGATTCAGGAACAGCTTCTTCCCCTCTGCCATCCAATTCCTAAATGGGCATAGATCCCATGAACACTACCTCACTTTTTCAATATGTATTATTTCTGTTTTTGCATGATTTTTAAACTATTCATTATACATATACTGTAATTGATTGATTTATTTGTTATTACTATTTTTATTCCTTTTCTTTTTCCATGTTATGTATTGCATAGAACTGCTGCTGCAAAGCTATCAAATTTCATGACACATGCTGGTGATGATAAACCTGATTCTGATTCTCTTTTAACTGTTCCTCATTTTCACGGATGGAAGTAGATCACACTGATCTCATGTTTCCCTGGTCCATGAGAACTTTCTTTGCTGGGTTTAGTGTAATGCCTGTTTTCTTCATCATTTTTGTGAACAGACATTCCGGGCTGGCTGAGATAACTGCCCCAGTGTTCATTTTAAATGTTATTAACTTATTTTGCAACTGAACCGTAGTACATTAGGCCTGTCTATTTGAATCTAGAACCCGGCTGGTCATTGATGGAGTAGCAGCTTTTTGCAGTTGCTCCTATTTTATTTAGTTTACTGCTTCCAATCTGTTTTGAAACCTTACTTTTAAACATGATATTGTTTTACTATGAATACAAGGGGTGCCAAAGGCATCCTGCTGCTCCTTTGGAATCTATTATGGATTTGCTTCGAAAACATGGAAAAGAATCTTCCGAGGAGCTCCAGTAGCAGTACCAGCAACTCAGCTCTGAAATTAAACAAATAGATGCAAATTGGATTCTATTCAAAAAACCTTAACTGAATATAATAAATGAATAGAAGAGAATGAAGCAACTCTGACGATTTTGGATGCGAAATTTGATGACCTGCAAAAGCTTTGTGAAAAACAATCAAAATCTAATGGAAAATTAACACAGAAGATTATTGGTATAGAAAATAGAAACAGAAGAAATAACCTATGAATCCTGGGCCTTGTTAACAGAAGGTGATCAGCCTACGGAATTCTTTGCAAGCTTTTTGGCACAATTATTTCCTAAAATTCTACCGTCTTTACCTATGATTGATCAAGCTCATAGATCGCCTGTGCCTAGATCAGCTCCAGGAGCAAGACTCAGATCAGTAATAATCTGTTTTCATGAATTTCAAACAAAGGAACTTTTAATTTTTGAATCCCGTCGAAGAGGAATGATTGATTATATTGGCCAGAAGATTAGAATCATTTTAAAAACGTAAACACGAGGAAATCTGCAGATGCTAGAATTTCAACAAACACACATAAAAATTGCTGGTGAACGCAGCTGGCCAGGCAGCATTTATAGGAAGAGGTACAGTCGACGTTACTGGCCGAGACCCTTCGTCAGCACTAACTGAAATAAGAGATAGTAAGAGATTTGAAAGTGGGAGGGGAAGGAGGAGATCCAAAATGATAGGAGAAGACAGGAGGGGGAGGGATGGAGCTAAGAGCTGGAAAGTTGATTTGGCAAAAGGGATATGACAGGATCATGGGACGGGAGGCCTAGGGAGAAAGGAAGGGGGATGGGGGAAAAAAAACAGAGGATGGGCGAGGGGTATAGTGAGAGAGACAGAGGGAGAAAAAGGAGAGAGAGAAAAGAAAATAATAATAATAAATAAATAACAGATCGGGTACAAAGGGGAGGTGGGGCATTAACGGAAGTTAGAGAAGTCAATGTTCATGCCATCAGGTTGGAGGCTACCCAGATGGAATATAAGGTGCTGCTCCTCCAACCTGAGTGTGGCTTATCTTGACAGTAGAGGGGACCATAGATAGACATATCAGAGTGCAAATGGGACGTAGAATTAAAATGTGTAGCCATTGGGAGATGCTGCTTTCTCTGGCTGACAGAGCATAAGTGTTCAGCAAAACGATCTCCCAGTCTGCGTCGGGTCTCGCCAATAAATAGAAGGCCGCATCGGGAGCACCAGGCGCAGTATATCACCCCAGTCGACTCACAGGTGAAGTGTCGCCTCACTTGGAAGGACTGTCTGGGGCCCCGAATGGTGGTGAGGGAGGAAGTGTAAGGGCATGTGTAGCACTTGTTCCGCTTACGAAGATAGGTGCCAGGAGGGTGATCGGTGGGAAGGGATGGGGAGGACAAATGGATAAGGGAGTCATGTAGGGAGTAATCCCTGCGGAAAGCAGAGAGAGGGGCGAAGGAAAGATGTGCTTAGTTGTGGGATCCCGTTGGAGGTGGCGGAAGTTACGGAGAATTATATGTTGGACCCGGAGGGTGGTGGGGTGGTAGGTGAAGACAAGGGGAACCTTATTCCTAGTGGGGTGGCGGGAGGATGGAGTGAGAGCAGATGTGCGTGAAATAGGAGAGATGCGTTTAAGAGCAGAGTTGATGGTGGAGGAAGGGAAGCCCCTTTCTTTAAAAAAGGAGGACATTTCTTTCATCCTGGAATGAAAAGCCTCATCCTGAGAGCAGATGCAGCAGAGACGGAGAAATTGCGAGAAGGGGATGGCATTTTTGCAAGAGACAGGGTGAGAAGAGGAATAGTCTAGATAACTCTGAGAGTCCGTAGGCTCATAGTAGACATCAGTAGATAAGCTGTCTCCAGAGACAGAGACAGAAAGATCAAGAAATGGGAGGGAGGTGTCGGAAACGGACCAGGTAAACTTGAAGGCAGGGTGAAAGTTGGAGGCAAAGTTAATCAAGTCAATGAGCTCAGCATGCGTGCAGGAAGCAGCGCCAATGTAGTGAAGGAAAAGTGGAGGCAGATACGAGTATAGGCTTGGAACATGGATTGTTCAATACCTTATATTCCATCTGGCTAGTCTCCAACCTGATGGTATGAACATTGACTTCTCTAACTTCTGTTAATGGAATGTTAATGGGCCACTTCGGTGATCATATCTGTTATCTGTCAAGTAGGGGACTGTGCACGATTCTGATTTGATGGAGACAGATGTGAGAGCACGGAGGAACATCTGGAAAACTTCTGAAATGCCCGCTTTGCTGCCGCTGCTACTGTGTGGTAACCAGAATCCCCGGAGCTGAAGGCCCCGAAAACCTCGGCTTTGCGTGTTTCAGCGTCCGGGAGAGGTCGAAGGCACTCGGCAGAAGATGGCATTCGGGAGGTTGTATCGGAGAGGCTGGTCGGAAGCTCGAAGTTTTTGGACGGATGGACTCAGTGTCGGCTGTGGTCGGCTGCTTCCAAGGTATTAGCAAATTGATGGTGCCTGGAGGTTTATGGCAAGGAGCTTCTCCCTTTTGCCACCTGCTATCGGGGACTCGGGAGTCGATCGACTCGGGACTTTGAGACGTTTTTTTACTGTGCCCATGGTCTGTTCTTCATCAAATTATGGTATTGCTTTGCACTGCTGTAACTATATGTTACAATTATGTGGTTCGGTCAGTGTTAGTCTTTGGTCTGTCCTGTTTTCTGTGATATCACTCCGGAGAAACATTGTATCATTTCTTAATGCATGTATGCATTTCTAAATGACAATAAAAGAGGACTGAGTGTTCGCATAATCTAATCTAATCTACTATCCCACCTCCCCTTCGTACCCCATCCGTTATTTATTTATTTATTTATAATTATTATTTTTTTCTCTCTCTCTCCTTTTTCTCCCTCTATCCCTCTCAGCATACTCCTTGCCCATCCTCTGGGCTTCCCCCCTCCCCTTTTCTTTCTCCCTAGGCCTATTATCCCATGATCCTGTGATATTCCTTTTGCCAATTAACTTTCCAGCTCTTAGCTCCATCCCTCCTCTTCCTGTCTTCTCCTATCATTTCGAATCTCCCACTCCCCCTCCCACTTTCAAATCTCTTACTATCTTTTCTTTCAGTTAGTCCTGACAAAGGGTCTCGGCCCGAGACGTCGACTGTACCTCTTCCTATAGATGCTGCCTGGCCTGCTGCGTTCATCAGCAATTTTTATTTAGATTAGAATCATTGAGGATTTTTCACCGGAGGTCATGAATGAGTGTGTTAAGTTCAAAAAGGTTATGTTGGAACATTTTAACAAAGGTTTCTAGCCTTCTCTTCATTATCTTGCTTGGCTCAGAATTATATTAAGGGATGGCTCTAAGAAATGGCTCCATTCTATTGAAGAAGCTCAGGAATTCTTAGGATCAGAAGATTAACTGTTCAGTATTTTTCTACATGAATAATTGCTTCTTTTACTTTTGGTAAACATTTGTAGCTAACTCTCTTTTTGAACCTTTTAATGCTTTACTTAGAGAATAAGATTTTAATGAGTAAATACCTTGTGTGTTCATATGTTTTGAATTTTGATAGGCTTTTTATTATTTTATATTATACTTATTCCTCTTGAGGTTTTTGTTTCTATCAATAAGGCTTAGTATGGGTATTTTTTATTTTATCATTTTGAAACCGTAATAATTAATCTATATGTGATCTTGTTACGAGGGTTAAGTTTTTTTTCTGTCTGTTGTTTTGTCTAGGTTGGAATGCAGCTAACCTTGAAATCAATTTGGAGCTCAACCTGTGGGTTTTTTTGGGGGGATGATGTTATTAGTTGTAGCCATCGGCTATCTATTGGTCGGCTTTCTGACATTGGGAGGAGGGAGGGGGGATTCCTTTTTTGCTGGAAGCTGGTTTGGACTCTTAGCCAAATCTGTTGCTTGGTTACCCTATCTCAAGTTTCATTGTTTGATTTTAATATACATTCCAGTGGTTATTATTTTAACCTTTCTTTTAAATAGTATTAAAAATGGATCAAACTATTAACTTACTTAGTCTTAACGTGAAAGAGTTCAATCTCCCTGTGAAATGGAATAAGATTTTTGCCTATATTAAGAAACTTAAGGTCCCAATTATTTTTTTACAAGAAACTCACGTACATAAATGTGACAATTTATGCCTTTTTAGCTGATGGAGAGGCTTCAATTTCCATTCCTCTTTTCAGACTAAGTCCAGAGAAGTTTTGATCTTTATAGACAACACAGTTCCTTTTGTCCAAAGTAGTGTCTGATACTAATGGGCATTTTGTTATAGTGTCAGAAAAATTAGATAATAAATTAATAGTATTTGCTAATCTGTATGCCCCGAATATAGATGACCTAGGATTCTTTGACTGTTTATTTTCATTTTTGCCAGATTTTAGTCTTTACTCGTTAGTGATGGGAGGAGATTTTAATTGCTGGTTAGATCCAGTTTTAGATCGGTCATCTCCTAAACCAGCGACACTTAATAAATCAGCTTTGTTTATTCAATCTTTCCTAATGAAATGTGGTATTGTTGATGTCTGGCATCTCTTATATGCAGTAGACAGGGAGTATTCGTTTTTCTCTCATGTCCATCATACGTATTCCAGGATTAATTATTTTTTATTGATAGCCAAATGATTCCATTAGTTCGATCCTGTGAATATAAAGAGATTGTTGTCTCAGATCAAGCTCCTGTGTTTTGATCTTTAAATCTCCCTGGTCTCCCTCAAATAAACAGATATTGGCATTTTAATCTAACTTTGCTATCTGATAAGAATTTCTTAAAGTTTCTGGAGAGACAATTTTTTTTTTTGAAGAGGATATGCTGGAAGAGACTTCTAGTCTTATTACATGGGATGCCTTCAAGGCCTATATTAGAGGACAAATTATTTCTTATACTGCAAGTGTAAACAAAAAAGCTAATAAAGAAAGAATTGAATTAGCTAATCAGTTGAAACAATTAGACCAAAAATATCCCTTGGCTCCAGATCCTGTTTTATATAAAATGTGTGTTGAAATTAAAACTAAATATGATCTTCTTTTAACATATACAATTGAAACTCAACTTCTAAAAGATAAAAGTCAATTTTATAGTCATGGATACAAAAACAAGGTAAATTATTGCCTAACCAATTAAAAACCTCTATAGCTAAATGGCAAATTAAAGAAATTTGTAAAGCTAATGGTGACAGGACAACTGACCATTTAGAAATAAATGATACCTTCAGAGAATTTTATTCTAAACTTTATAGTTCTGACCCTCCTAAAGATAATACTGTAATGAATAATTTTTTAGACCGATTAAACATTCCTACACTTTCTGTTGATAACCAAAAACAGTTGGATCAGCCAATTTCTTATGAGGAAATTGCCGAGGCTGTACATTCATTGTACTCAAGGAAGGCTCCGAGTCCTGATGGATTTTCCAGAGAATTTTATAAGGCTTTTTCCTCACTGATTATACCTCATTTATGTTTAGTCTTTTCAGATTCCTTTAAGTTGTGTAGGTTGTCACAATCTTTTTATGAAGCTTCTGTTTCGCTTATCCTTAAAAAGAATAAGAACCCAACTGAATGCATTTCATATCGATCAATCTCCTTACTTAATGTTGATAGTAAAATCCTATCCAAAGTTCGGGCTCATAGGATTGAAAATATTTTACCATCTATCATTTCTGATGATCAGACTGGATTTGTTAAAAATCGATATTCCTACTTTAATATTCATCATTTATTAAATGTTATCTATTCTCCTTCTAAGGAGATATCAGAATGTGTGATATCCTTAGATGCTTTTGATCAGGTTGAATGGAATTATTTAGTTAAAACCTTAGAAAAATTTAATTTTGGGCCCGATTGCATTCAATGGATTAAATTACTTTACTTATCTCCCTCTGCTTGGGTTCTTATTAATTTTCAGAATTCCAAACCATTTAAATTTCAACGTGGAACCAGACAAGGCTATCCTTTGAGCCCTTTGCTCTTTGATCTGGCCTTAGAACCCTTAGCCACTGCTTTTCGAGAATCAAATGATATCACCGGTATTTTAAGGTGAGGTATTATTTTAAGGCGAAGTTTCGCTCTATGCTGATGACCTATTGCTTTTCATTTCTAATGTCGAGACTTTGTTACATCCTGCGCTTTCCTTACTCTCTTGTTTTTAGCCAGTTTTCAGGATATAAACTGAACTTTTAGAGTGAAGAGTGAACTTTTTCCTTTGAATAATTTGTTATCAAGTAATACTAACCTTCCTTTTACAATTGCAAGAAATCAATTTACCTATTTGGGTGTAACAATTACTAAGAATTATAAACACCTACTTAAAGAAAATTTTCTTACCCTACTGAATTATGTAAAAAGAGTCAAATTGGTCGCCCCTCTCGTTATCGTTGATTGGCTGAATTGATTCTATTAAAATGAATATCTTACCTAAATTTATATACCTTTTTCAGGCCTTACCTGTTTTTATTCCTAAATCCTGTTTTGATTCTCTTGATTCTATTCTATCTTCTCATATATGGAAAAACAAACATTCTCGATTAAATAAAGTTCATCTTCAAAAAGCTAAAAAGAATGGAGGTTTAGCTTTAACAAATTTTAGCTTTTATTACTGGGCAGTCAATATACAAAATCTTACATTTTGATCATATTATATTAATCATGAGGACTGTCCGGTATGGGTTTCTTTAGAAGCTAACTCTGTTAATAAATTTTCTATCATTTTTCTTCTTGGATCATCACTTCCTTTATCTTTAAGTAAACTAACTGACAATTTGGTAGTTAAACTTACTTTGAGGATCCAGGTACAATTTAGAAAATACTTTGGTTTATTGAGATTTTCTCTTTCAAGTCCCATTTTTCTAATTTTTTTTAAACCTTCTATGACCGATCTAGTTTTTAAAGAATGTGATAGATTGGGTATTAAATGCTTCCAGGATTTGTTTGTTGGAGGAAGTATCTTTTAGTTTGAGCAATTATCAGCTAAATATAGCTTACCAAAAACCCACTTTTTTCGATATCTACAAATTAGAGACTTTCTGCGATCTCAATTATATACATTTCCTAAAAGTTCTGATAAGAACTTACTAGATGTAATTTCTAATTTGAAACCTTTTCATAATGGTTCAATATCTAATATTTATGGCATGTTGCTGGGAATGAGAAATGCTCCTTTAGACAAAATTAAGAATCTCTGGGAACAAGATTTACAGACATCAATTTCTGAGGAAACTTGGAATGAAATTTTTAACTTGGTTAATACTTCATCGTTATGTGCCCGCCACTCCCTCCTACAATTTAAAGTGGTCCATAGGGCCCACATGACTAAGGATAAGCTATCTCATTTTTATTCAGATATATCTCCCTATTGTGATAGAATGTAACAATGGAGAAGCTTCACTAATTCATATGTTTTGGACATGTCCGAGTCTTGAAAAATGCTGGAAGGAAGTATTCCAAACTTTCTCTGTACTTTTCAAGTAAATTTTAAGCCTAACCCTTTGACTGCCTTATTCGGTATTGTTGGAGGAAAAGATATTATTTTGGAGACATCTGATCTGCACATTTTTGGCTTTTACTTCTCTTATAGCTAGGAGGGCGCTCTTGCTTAAATGGAAGGATGTCATACCGCCTATTCATGCTCAATGGTTACATGATGTTATGTCATGCTTCAATTTAAAAATTCATTGTTCAATTTCTAAACCTAGCCAAGACTGTCAAGCATTGTGGGGACCATTTCTGAACTATTTTCAAAACCTTTGATTTGTGGTTAAAGTACAGACGTTGGCTAATGACATATTTCACTATATGATAAGGTGTTTTTTTTCATTTTTTCTTTCTTTACCAAACAGCTTTGATCTTGGTAGTGGGCTTAGATTCTTCTTTTTGTATAATAAATTATCTTATTTCAATATTATGATTTAATTTAATTTACATGAATATAGGGTAATGATATCGTAATTGTGATTCAAATATAATGTATTTGGTATTATTTTATCTTTTTTGACTTATAATATATATCTTCTTGTACTCTGTATTCTTTATGTAGAAATTAATAAAAATTTTGTAAAAGAGAAAAGTATCTAGAACCCCAAGTAAAGGTCTATTGTCATCTGAATCATGGTCTTCTTTATCCTCCTGAAGAATTGTTTATGAGTGACACTGGTTTTTATAATACCCAACTCTACTGGATTGATGGCATTTCATTTCTTTTGCTGCACAAAGCTCTTTGAAGTAGAGTGGAGACGCCACATCTCCGACAGTTGGACGTCTCACCTGCTCATTGTTTTGCTTGCTTGTTTTGTTTGAGCTGAGCTCTACAGTCACCTCTTTCTGTAGTCTTTCTGACTGCACCTTTTTTGTCACCTCCTTTTTGTAGAGCTTGTAGCTTTACCTCAGCATTGTTTTCATGCCTGACATCTGCATGTCACTGACAAGCATTCTCACTTTGCCTGACCATATTAATAGCTTTCATTAGTGTGAACTTTGCCTACAGCTGAAGTCTCTCTGACAATTTGGTGTTTAGTAGCCCAACAACAATCCTGTCTCCAATGAACTCATCTCTCAGATTTCCATATATGCAGTTGTCTGACAGGGCATGCAATGCAGTGCTGAAGTTATTTATACTTTCATGTGGTTCCTGTTTTCTGGAGTTGAACATTGCCCTCTCATATATCACCTTTCAAATTTCCTGTGAAATATTCTTTGAATTCGTCCTGCACTCTTTTGTATTCCTTTCTCTGAGCATCTGTCAGCCCTAATCCACTCATGATGTTATCTGATTTGTTACCCATGCAATATATCAGTGTGCTTACTTGCCTCTCTTCTGAAGCCTAAATGAGATTCCTTCTAAACCTGAACTCTCAAAGTGTCAGAGCCATCTCTCAAGGTCCCCTGGTTTAGAGGAATCAAATGTTTCAGGAGGCTTTATAATGCAAATAGATGCAGTACTGCAGGTATTTGCTTCATTTTCATCGTTATTTGTTAATTTATTATTTGATTTATTTGGACTACAAAAGTCTTCTTCTAAATCGCTGAGAGTTTGACTGACTTCTCTGCTGGGCCTGTGTCTTTGCGCACTACCCCAGGCTCGTGGCCCACAGATTAGATTATAAGGACACGCAGTCCTCTTTTATTGTCATTTAGTAATGCATGCATTGAGAAATGATACAATGTTTTTCCAGAATGATATCACAGAATCACATGACAAACCGACTTAAAAACTAACAAAAACCACATAATTATAACATATAGTTAAAACAGTGCAAAGCAATACCATAATTTGATAAGAACAGACCATGGCATGGTAAAAGTCTTAAAGTCTCTCGAAAGTCCCATAATCTCACGCAGACGGTGAACCTCCAGCGCCGCCAACTTGCCGATGCAGCATACTGGAAACATCCAACAAGACTGTGGCTCCGAGTCCGTCCGAAAACTCCGAGCCTCTGACCAGCTCTCCGACACCGAGCACTGAGCACCATCTCTGCCGAGCACTTTAACCCCAACCCCGGCAACAGGCAATACGCAAAGGTAAGGATTTGGGGCCTTCCCCTCCGGAGATTCTCGATTGCACAGTAGCAGCGGCAGTGAAGCAGGTATTTCAGAAGTTACTGCAGGTGTTCCTCTGTGCTTTTCATGACTGTCTCCATCAAATCCTGATTGTGCACAGTCCCCTAGTTAACACATACGATATTCATTCGGAACGGCCGCACACGCTGTGTCACGTCGCCATCTTCTCCTCCCTCCCTTATAACAATGTATCCACTTTTGGGTGTAGCTTAAAAGGGTTGCCCAGTAACCCTGGCCCTTCTCAGCTCATGCTTCATTGGTGCATACATTTAGCAAACTAGCGTAGGTAATTCAGGTTGATAAGTCTCTGAATATGTTTCACAGATATATGCAAACAAGAACAGTCTTACTGTAAATTCTTTCTTGTTAAGGATCTTGCTTGGTTCATAACACCAATTTATTGATGATCAACCATTTCTAGCTCTGTGCTTTGTTCGTTATTGCGGGACAGTGCAGAACACAACAGGATGCCAGCATGCAAGATTCTCAACAGAACTTTATTGGTGACCTTACTTGTAGAGTATGTGGGAGTGAGTAAGTGAGTGGCATAGGAACGGCTCTATTAATAACCACTACAGGTGACTTCAATCAAGCTTGTTTGAAGAAAATTATCATTAGCACATCACCTGCAGCACTAGGAGTCCCAACACACTTGACCACTGCTACACTATCAAAAGGAATGCCTAAGCATTGATCCACATGTACCAGGTGACCGTTGAATATCATTTTTATTGTTAATGTGCACTTATGTATTTGCCCTGGTAATGCTAAAATATCTGCCTCTGCCTCTAAGAGAAAATGATGATGTAATTTTGCATGGATGGAGTAGAATGAAGAGTTGCCATGTTCTAGAGAGAATGACGTTTGAGTGCTTTTCCCAGGTTTGGTGAGAAAAGTTTTTTGCAAGTAAATTGACCAGCACTAGAATACTGTGCTTGTGCAATTTCCTTATCAGCCTACTAGCGTGAGTGAGGAGAACTCATTTCAAGGTCTAGCCTATACGTGTTTGGAATTTAAGCACATGTGTGCCAAATATTTGCCACTACCGTATTGATGTTGTATATTAGGTTTAGTTAATTTCATACCGTAACAAGGGTGAGGTCCAAAATTAAGCTAAGATTATAACAATAGGAACTGTGTTTTTTTAAATTAATTTCATCGTTTTTATCTCAATAACCTCTTTCTGCATTAAAACATCTAAAGCAAATAAAGGATTTAAAGACCCAAAAAAGTATTTGTTGTCCAGTATGTGTAATTTTTCCCAGGCTACAAAGCTAGATCCCAGTTTTGGAAATTTATTCATTTGGCTGTCTACCTCCTGCCTACATACTGGCAGAAGCTAAAGAGCAATGCTCCAGAAATAAGGACAACAAAGAGGTAGTTCTGGGAGGCAGAGGATTGGCTATGAGATTGCTTCGAGTCAGTGGACTGGGCCTGTTCCAGGATTCATCAGAGGATCTGAACAAATACACCACAGTTGTTACAGACTTTATAAAAACAGTTGTAGAAGAGTGTGCCCCCACAAAATTATTGAGGATCTTCCCTAACCTGAGCCCTGGATGAACCATGAGGTCTGCAATCTGCTGATACCCAGATCAGTGTTTAGTTCTGGCGACCAAGTACAGTTCCAGAGGTCCAGGTATGACCTCTGGAAAACCATCTCACATGCTACATGGCAGTGCCAGACTATGCTAGAATCACTGAAGAAGGCACAAGATGCTTGCCAGTTGTGGCAGGGCCTGAATGCAATCAGCTCTTAACAAGGTAAAGCAAGCAACATCAGTGAGAGCAAGGCTTCACTTCCAGATGAGCTCAATGCCTTTCATGCTCACGTTGACCGTCAAACATGGAGGCAGCTTCACGAACTCCTACAACCCCTGATGACCTTGTGATGTTAGTCTCTGAGACTGACATGAGAGCATCCTTCAGGAGGGTAAACCCATGACAAGCATCAGGCCCAGATGGGGTAGCTGGCTGAGTACTAAAGACCAGTGCCGATCAACTGTCTGGAGTGTTCACATATCTTTTACCTCTCACTTTGGCGGTCAGAGACACCCACCTGCTTCAGACAGGCTTCAATTATATTGGTGCCCAAGAAGAACATAGTAACCTGCCTCACTGACCATCATCCAGTAGTACTTACATCTACTGTGATGAAGTGTTTTGAGAAGTTGGTGATGAAACATATCAACTGCTGCCTGAGAAACGACTTGAATCTGCTTCAATTTACCTAAAGTCACAAGAGGTCAACTGCAGATGCCATTTCGTTGGCTCTTCACTCATCCCTGGAACATCTGGACAGTGAAGATGCATGCATCAGAATGCTCTTCGGTGATTACAGCTCTGCATTAGATACTATTGTCTGCTCAAAACTAATCAATAAACTTCAAGACTTGACCTCAATACCTCCTTGAACTTCTTCTTGAATATTGAACTTTTTACTGTTGGACTTCAGCCACATTCCACCGAGATACAACACTGGGTGGCACAGGAGGTCATTCCTGCCTGTGGTCATCGAACTTACAGCTCCTTCCATGGAGGGTCAGACACCCTGAGCCAATAGACTGGTCCTGGACTTTTTTCCATCTGGCATAGTTTGCATTTTGCTGTTTGATTGTTTGTGGTTTTTGTGTTGCTATATTTATGCTCCATTCTTGGTTGGTGCGGCTGTAATGAAACCCAATTTCCCTCAGGATTAATAAAGTATATCTATCTATCTATCCTTGTACAATTGGATCCTTGATTTCCTCACTTGCAGACCCCAGTCACTTCGGATTGGCAACATCTCCTCCACAATCACCATCAACACAGGTCTGCTTAGACGCCTGCCCTTCTTGCATTCTACCTATGACTGTGAGGCTAAGCACAGCTCCAATGCCAGTGTTTAAGTTTTCTGACAACATCTCTGTTGTTGGCCAAATCAAAGGTGGAGATACATATAGGAAGGAGATTGAAAATCTGGCTGAGTGGTTCCACAACAACAACCTCTCACCCAATGTCAGCAGGACCAAAGAGCTGACTATTAACTTCAGAAGGAGGAAACTGAGGGCCATCAACCAGCCCTCATCAGGCGATCAGAGGTGGAGAGGGTCAGCAAATTTAAATTCCTTGGTGTTATCATCTCAGAGGAAATCTCCTGGCTCCAGCATTTAAGTGGGATTACAAAGAAGGCAAGGCAACACCTCTACTTTCTTAGAAGTTATTATACCAAAATACTCAAACTTTATTTCACCGATTCTTTCTAATTTATTAAGTTTCATTTAACAAAATATTTGTCAAGAATACATCATTTTTCTGTTTAATGTAGAAATCATTGTGTGTACGTTATACAGAAAGTTAATTTTGCTAACCATTAGCAACACACATTAAGTGCTGGAGGAACTCAGCAATTCAGCAGCTATGCCTGCGTGTTTGAGGGCTATGTTCCAAGCCTACACTGGTGACCAGCCGCACTTTCCCTACACTACATTGATGACCGCATTGGTGCTGATTCCTGCATCCATGCTGAACTCGTCGACTTCATCCACTTTGCCTCCAACTTCTACCCTGCCCTCAAAGTTACCTTGTCCATTTCCGACACCTCCCTTCCCTTTACAATCTCACTGTCTCTATTTCTGGAAACAGCTTATCCACTCATGTCTATTATAAACCTACAGACTCTCACAGCTACCTGGACTATACCTTGTCTGGCCCTTTTACTTGTAATAATGCCATCTCCTTCTCTCAATTCCTCTATCTCCACTTCATCTGCTCTCAGGATGAGGATTTCCATTCTAGAATGAAGGAGATGTCCTCCTTTTCCAAAAAAAGGGGATTCCTTTCCTCCACCATCAATGCTGCCCTCAACCACATCTCTTCCATTTCACACATATCTGCTCTCACCCCATCCTCCTGCCACCCTACCAGGGATAGGGTTCCTCGTGTCCTTATCTACCACCCAACCAGCTTCTGCATTCAGCACATAATTCACCACATCTTCTGCCATCTCCAACAGTATCCCACCACCAAGCATATCTTTCCCTCCCCCCCACACTCCTCTTTTTTGCTTTCCACAGGGATTGCTCCCTACGCAACTCCCTTGTGCATTCATCCCTCCTCACTGATCTCCCTCCTGGCACTTAACAAGTTCTACACCTGCCTCTATACCACCTCCCTCACTACCATCCAGGGCCCTAAACAGTCCTTCCAAGTGAGGCGATACTTCACCTGTGAATCTTTTGGGGTTATTTACTGTGTCTGGCCTCCTGTACATCTATGAGTCCCAGCGTGGATTGGGAGACTGCTTCGCCAAGCATGTGTGCTCCATCCGCCAGAAGAAGTGGGATCTCCCAGTGACCACCCATTCTAATTCCACTTCCCATTCCCATTCCTATATATCCATCCATGTCCTCCTCCATTGTTGTGATGAGGCCACACTTAGGTTGGAGGAGCAATACCTTATATTCCATTTTGGTGGTCTCCAACCTGATAGCATGAACATAGATTTCTCAAACTTACGGTCATGCCCCCCAGCCCCTCCTCCTTCACCATTTCCCATTCCCTTTTCCTTATCTCACCTTATCTCCTTGCCCCCACCCCCGCCATCATCTCCCTCTGGTGCTTGTTCCCCCGTTTTCTTTCTTCCATGGCCTTCTGTCTCTTTCACCAATCAACTTCCCAGCTCTTTACTTCATCTTTCCCCCTCCAGGTTTTACCTATCACCTTGTGTTTTCCCTCTCCCCTTTCCCCACCTTTTAAATCTACTCCTCGTCTTTTATCTCCAGTCCTGCTGAAGGGTTTTGGCCCGAAACATCAACTGTGCTCTTTTCCTAGATGCTGCCTGGCTAGATCCTCCAGCATTTCGTGTGTGTTGCTCAACTTCTCTTGTTGTTGTTGTTGTTCCTCTCCATGCCTTCTGCTGCACTGGGCGGCAACCTTATCATTCCTTTGGCATTTTTGCCTGTTTTTACAAGCTCAAGTTGCTCACTTAATGCTCAAACTAGCATGAATGGAAGGGGTGCAAGGAGCTGGCTGGATTTGAACCCGGGACGATTTGACTCGAAGTCTGGTGTGGATGATGCTAATAAACCAACCCCCAGCAAGGCAGCTACTCTGAAGGTAATAAACAGTGACGTTTTTGGCTGAGACCCTTCATCAGGACACTTTATTGCCCTTCATAAATGCTGCCTGACTTCCTGAGTACGTCCAACATTTAGTGCGTGTTGCTTAAGATTTTCAGCATCTGCAAAATCTCTTGTGCTTATGCTCTCTCTTCTTCAATTTGTTTTCCCTTTTCTTCCAAAAATATCTGTCAAGCTTGTGAGACACGACCTGGTCCTCAAATCCATTCTGACTATTCCTAATAAGACAATGCTTCTGCAAATACTCATAAATTCTGTTTTGCACTAGACAATGAAGAACATATTAAATTGGCCATGGAAATTACTTTACGTAAAGTAGTTAAATGAAGAACAATCTATTTCTACCCATATTAACACATCATAACTACTAGGCTATGATAAACAAACATGGATGGCTCCAAGCAGAATGCAGATGGTGTCTGAAAAATGGCAGGGGAACAAGTTAGCCTTGCATGAATGAATCAGGAGCGAAGTATTTGAATCTTTAATTATGAACAAAATTGCACCGTATTAAGAACCATATTGCTCGCATAATTAGCTGAGTAGCCTACTCCTGCACCTATTTTCTATGTTTCTATGTTTCTGTTTGCATGATGGGATTCAAACTTATGAAAACAATTCCACTATGCAAAGCATTTCCTTATTTTTGCATTCTTACACTCTTAGCTCCTGAAAGTATCAACATCTATAATGGAGATGTGAAGATTTTTCCTTTATGGTACTTGAGTAAATTGGGTTTTTGGGGTTCAGCATCAGAAATATTGAGAAGAAAGCATTGCAAAATTACTGCACAATCTTCTGTTTGTTAACTTCAATGGATAGAATGTTAGTTATCTGTTTCTGACATATAACGTCCAACCTTGTTATCTGTATCTCTAGTTTGAAGGCGATGGGTACAAAATTATTCAAACTCCCTCCTTGTGACTTATGCATCCTCTGTAAGTTGAAAAAGTTTGCTTGTCTACTTAATTTTATCTAATGTTGAATTTGTCTCTGATTACTGTACATTCATTCCCATTTCCCTGATTAGAAGCTTATGACTGTTAATTAACTTCCAGACAGCACCACTGTTACTTTTCTTTAAATTTGATTTTGAGTAACTTAATCTTTCTTAAATCTTTGCTTTGACATCAAAAAAATCACTTTTTTCCACCCTTAATCTTCTTCCTTTTTCCTTATTTGACCATTTTAATCCCTAGCAAAAGTAGTTCCTTCAGTTCCATTAGTCCTATTTGAGCTTTCAAAACCTTCAGATTCTGGTGACTGATGTTCAACTTAAGTGTTTCAAACTGCTTCACACTCCAAGAGACCTGTCCAATCACAGTGACAAATTCAACCAAAAAGATAAATAGACTACAGCCATTGTTTGGCTTCCAGCCAGCAGAACATCTCTACCTTTACTTGTATTCTGCCTGGCTGGAATCATAATTTACCTGCCTTGGACTGAGTTTAGTGGTGAGCTTGGCCATGTACATACTGGGCTATCATATTATATATAAAGAGGTGAATTTCATTCCGTTTTCCCTGCAGGAGGAGTCCTGAAGGAAAATATTAAATTAAATTGAAATCAATTAGGTTATGGAGATTGATGTTGAGAATTTGGACATAATTGTGCACTATTTTAACGATTTCAGATACATATATAATGACAAAAACTGCATCCCCATTTACTAACATATAATGAGTGGGCAAGATATGAGTTGTGTTTATAACTCAAAAAAGGAGAAAATCCTACAGCAGATCACAAAGCGTTCCTATTTTACATCAATTCTTCACGTTGCACATCTGCCAGCCTCAAATTTTGTGCATTTATGCATTCCTCAGTTAGAAAATTGTTTGACAGGTGTTTTCTGACTGACAGTGCTTCCTTCACAATGGTCCTATTGCAGCATTATAGAAGTCTTTCTAGTTTATCCATTGCACAACCTATGATTCACAGTGATGTGGAACCACTATTCCATCTATAAAGGATTCAATGATGATAATTCAGATTGTGGTGATGTGGGAGGATGGTGACTGGTGAGCAATAATTCCTCTATATTATTTTTACAGCTGCGCAGACCAACCAATGCTTTGAGCAGGAAATTCTTACACAGTCTGAAAACTGTGTGATGCTTTAAATGTTTCTTTTCTGAAATATGCATAGTATAAACATTTAGAATGAAAACTGAAAAATCACATAATTTTGATGTTATTCATTAATTGAAGGGTATTATGAAATACAATGCAACAAAGACAATCTTACACGTTTCATAAACTTTTAAACTTTGATGGTGTCGGCATTCAGTTAGCTGGCGGTTTACTAAAAGTGAGCTACTGATTTCCATTCTGTGTTTATTATTACAATTTGAAACAGTGTTGCATCTTGAAACACTGACAGTGGAAACACGTTGAAACTCTAAAATGTTTCTATGTAAAGGTTGTGGTACATTTGTAATTTAGGAAATATATGAATTATATTAATTATCACAATTATTTACAGGGTATTTCACAATTATATTAACATAGATTTCAAAGTTATACTTTCATAATCTCAATATTATATTAACATTTTATAAAGGATAATTCCAACTACAGGGCAAAAAAGACTATGTGCGTGGGAGCATTTCAGTTATTGCATTGTTGCGCATTTGCTCAGCCTGGAAAAAAACAGTGTTAGTGAGGCACACTGAAGACACATGATGTCAGTCCCTGTACACTTTCCATCAATGCCCTAACAGCTAATCTGTGGCTGATACTGAGAGAGCTTCTCTAAGACCTTGCAATGCTTGTCATGCTTGATGACACCAATGATACAGCAGCTGCAATCTCTGCAGGCAACTGCCATCATGAACCACACAGGGAAACTTTTTCAACACCATTCAGAATGAAAGTAAACCTTTCTTTTAAGCTGTGTGGTTTTGAAGATCATTCAGTTGGGATTAGCTGGTATTGTAGCAACTTCATAGTGCCTCTACAAAAGAGTGATCTCCAATTTCTATTCACTACAGGAGTCCAATAGCTCTAGTTTGCAAATAGTGAAAAAAAATCTATGAGCATGCTAGTTTACCCTGATTACAATGTCAAATAAAGTCACTCCTTCCAAGGAATCTCACATCACTTGGATTTATCTCAGACAATAAATGCCAAATGGTAAACAAAATAGTTCTGCACTGACATTGTCTGCATTGTAGATATGCTTCTCGATGAAGTAAGTGGGCATCACACCTGCCAAACTCTGAGGCTCCATACTCTTAACAATAACAGCATTGGCCAGCTTTTTGTATGCTTTGTTCAAAGTGCACTAGAAGTAAGCTAACTACAGTAGAATTTAAAAGCAAGTGGACACAGAATCTGAATCAGGTTTAATATCCCCAGCATATGTCATGAAATTTACCACCATTCTAAAACATAAATTCTTCAACTCAGATAATGCTGGTCTGCATTTACGTTAATCATAGTAAAGTTTCCTTTATAAGAACCACAGAGGCCACTCATATACTGTACATTATATATACACTCAGAGGCCATTTCATTAGGTAGACCTGTACATCTGCTCCATGATACAAATACATAATCAGTCAATTGCATGCAGCTTATTACACAAATCGAATAATTGTGATATTAAATGCAAGTTTAACACTGACTCCCGTTGTCTAACAGTAGTTTAATCTCTGATCAGCTGTTGTTCATACCTCCCATTTCACAAAATTCAGTAGTTCCAGAATTTAATGCTGCATTTTTCTTTCACTCCATCCAAAATTTACCCAGTTTATAAACTCTGATACTGCTGATTGTATTGATAATCACCTAGATGCCAAAACTCTTGGCCATTCATGCCAAATTTTCTATTCAGGTTTATGCATTTTTTTTTCAAGGCTTCACAGAAGCTTTCAGAATAGAAAAATACTCCACTCACCAGCAGTATAATTTCTATTTCACCACAGCAGCAAGAAGTATTAGTC
Organism: Mobula birostris; assembly: GCF_030028105.1. Lineage (NCBI taxonomy): Eukaryota > Metazoa > Chordata > Chondrichthyes > Myliobatiformes > Myliobatidae > Mobula > Mobula birostris. The sequence continues at coordinate 62,853,388 of NC_092383.1, read as the reverse complement.
AGGTTTGATAGAATTCGATAGTTATTAAAAATGAAGACCAAATAGGGACTGTCAGAGAAAGCAGAGAAGACACCAAGATTTATATATGAAGTGATTTGATTAGATTGTTTTATCATGTGAAAAGTAACATGGTGAGGTTTTATGACTTCCTGGTGCAATTTGCTCTTGAATGATGCAACTTCATTCAGCTTGAAGACAATATGATCTAAGTCATTAATATGCATAATATAATTTTGGATGACAGATTGGTGTGTCAGGACCTAATGGTCGTCTTCAAAATTTGGATTGCTGTGTGTGTGCTCCTAAGAGCGTATAATTGAACTCGACTAAATATTCAAGGCTTTGCAAAATTCCAGCACTTTAATTCCAGACTGGTGCAATTGAGATCCCCAGTCTAATACCATTTGAATTAGTATAAAGTATCAAATCAGTAGCTTGAGAATGTTCAGTAACTCCAGTTGAGTACAATTATGGTCATTAAACATTCAACGAAGTCTGTTGCAAAATAGAGTACAATTACAAATCCCATAACAACTGTACATTGGCAGATTTTACAAGAATCAGTCCACTCCTCTAAGGCTTCTTAGTAGCATTTTTTATGGAACAATTAATTCTAAATGACAGAATATGATTTCCATATCGCTGAAAAAAAGCAGGATACTAGTGATAAAAGAAGGATTTAATATATCCTGTCACTATGTGCTAGTAGATGAATAAATTACAAAAAATATTCTGCAGAGAAAGCTATACTGACAGTTAGATAGGAACCTCAAACCTATAGACACAGGCATTGCTTTCTATCATCAGGCAGGCGTATGCTCAAAGTAACAATACAAACTTAAGCACTCTTTTCTCTATGCTGAAGTTACCACTCACCCCACCCAACCTCATGCTCCACCATCTCATCTAAATTATCTAACAATGTCCTGGATACCATTTTTATATGTTTGGACTGACCTAAGCTAGAAATGTGATGAAAAATAACCTCATTCTAAATTGCTGCTGCTAATCAGTTATTCTGAGAATTCATTCACCATAAATGTTTCAAATATACGGTAATTAGTGTGAAATATATAGCAGAGCAAACTGCCGTGTAATCTTCTCACTTCTTAATGCTTAAGTTCTTATTTGCATGTGTGGGTCAAATTTTCACTCAAGTCTTCAAGGAGTTGCCACTTGATGGAACAGTCAGGCTGACAAGAGATGACAAAGTCATTTTTGTGGGAGATCCCAATTTTAAATGTCCATGGTATGCACTGCTGTAATATGACTTACTGCCTTGCTTTATGTGTAGCTGTCTCAACATTTTTACCTCAGATTTCACTTAGGGATTTGCTGGGCATATATACAGAATAATGCAGGTTACTGCACAGATGCAAAAAAAAATTGAATTCTTGCTTTCCGAGCTGAGAAATAATGTCATTGTTATCGACGATTGCATAGATAGAAACAGGCGGCCTCCCCACTTCGCATTCACATTGATGCAAAGTGATAATGACTACACTGAAGGCATCCACAAATCTCTCAGGTTATCAATCAATTGGAATGGTGCATCCTTGTATAGTTAACCTCACCCAATCTCTTTGCACCTTTTGGTAGAGTTAACTGCTATAAAATAAGGATGCTTCCATCAAATAAGGCTTATGATAGCTGCATGATCCAAACCAATGAGGCCCAAGGGCAGAATAATTTAATTCATTGTCATTAATGTGCTGTGCTTAGGTTTTGAAAGTCAACACACTCTCTTTGAAGTAATGTGAATTTAACTCTGTTGCTGAACTCAAACTCAATTTATCTGGGTGAGGTTAAATGGCTCAAGGATTTCAATGAGCTTTAATTATTTATTTTACTTGAAATCAACATACAAACATTAATGAGCTATTTCTTTTAGTCCCCTTCCCTCTAAACCTCAAAATTCAACATCAGCTAGGCTGCTAGACTACAGAATTGATTGTGGACTTCAGGCAGGGAAGTCAGCAGGTCACACACCAATCCTCATTGAGGGGTCGGTAGTGGAAAGGATGAGTAGCTTCAATTTCCTGGGCATCGGCATTTAAGAAGATCTATCCTGGGTCCAGCACATTGATGGAATCATGAACATGGCATGCCTACAACTCTACTTCATTAGGGGTTTGAGGAGATTTGGCATGTCTCTAAAGACTCTTACAAACTTCTTGGGATTTCTACTGGAAAGCATTCTGACTAGTTACATCACGGCCTGGCATGGAACCTCCAAGATCGCAAGAAGCTGCACAAAGTTATAGATACAGCAAGATACATTGCAGGCACAAACTTCTAGAACAACAAGGACATATTGACTGTGTTAGGAAACTAGAGCTCATATGGGAAAATGAGGAGGTGATAGAGAGGAGCTACAAGGATGTAATCACCCCTGAGTTGCGGAAGGCAGGTTCCTTGGTGACTGTAAGGAGGGAGAAAGAGAGTAGGCAGTCAGTGCAGAGTACCCCTGTGGCTGCACCCATCAATAATAAGCACACCACTTTGAATACTGTTGGGAGGAACAGCCTACCAGGGAGAAGCCATAGCGATTAGGTCTCTGACACTGAGTCTGGCTCTGTGGTTCAGAACGGATGGTGGAGAAAAAAGGAGTGTAGTTGTGATAGGGTATTCCGGAGTTAGGGGGAGCAGACAGGAGATTCTGTAGGTGTGATAAAGACACCTAGATGGTATTTTGGCTCCCAGGTGCCAAAGTCAGGGATGTCCACAACAAAGAAGGAGGGTGAATACCAGAAGTCGTGGTACATATTTGAACCATTGACATAGTATAGTTAAGAAAATATAGGGAGTAACGTAGAAAGCTGAAGAATGGGACTTCCAGATAAGTAATCTCTGATTTGCTGCCTGTACCAAATGCCAGTGAGGGTAAGAACAGCAACACACATCAAAGTTGCTGGTGAATGCAGCAGGCCAGGCAGCATCTCTAGGAAGAGGTACAGTCGACCTTTCGGGCCGAGACCCTTCATCAGGACTAACTGAAGGAAGAGCTAGTAAAACATTAGTAAGAGATTTACTAGCTCTTCCTTCAGTTAGTCCTGATGAAGGGTCTCGGCCCGAAACGTCGATTGTACCTCTTCCTAGAGATGCTGCCTGGCCTGCTGCGTTCACCAGCAACTTTGTTATGTGTTGCTTGAATTTCCAGCATCTGCAGAATTCCTCGTGTTTACGAGGGTAAGAATAGGATGATTTGACAGATAAATGCATGGCTGAGGAATTAGCACAGGAGGCAGGTTTCAGATTTCTGGATAACTGGGATCTCTTCTGGGCAAGGTAAAACCTGTACAAAAAAGATGGGTTATACCTGAACTCAAGGGGGTTAAATATCCTGGCGGGCAGGTTTGCTAGCGCTATTAGAGAAGGCTTAAATGAAATTAGCATGGGGCTGGAAAGCAGATTGATGACTCTGAGAATGGGCAGTTGGTATACAAGTAGATTCAGTGTGCACTGTGACTGTAAGGAAGGACAGACAGGTGAGAGGGCAATATTGCACTGAGTGGAATGAGCTGAAGTTTAACAGGGAGACAAAATCAAAAAGGGTGGTGAATACAGGACTGAAGTAGACCAAATAAGGCAAATGATCCCGTAGCAAAGTTAGAGATTGGCAGGTACGATATTATTGAATTGAATTGACTTTATTTCTTACATCCTTCACACATGAGGTAAAAAACTCTGTTACGTCTCTGTCTAAATGTGCAATGTGCAATTTATAGTAACTTGTAATAAATAGTATGTACAAAAGGACAGTCATTATAACATAGAAATACAGTATGGGCATCACTGATTTGTGGCTGAAAGAAGATCATAATTGGGAGCTTAACATCCAAGGATTCACATCATATCAGAAGGACAGGCAGGTAGGCAGAGGACTTGAGGTGGCTCTACTGGTAAGTAAAGAAATCAAATTCTTAGAAAGAGGTGACATAGGATCGGAAGATCTAGAATCCTAATGGATAAAGATAAGAAAATGCAAGGGTAAAAAGACACTGATGGGAATTGTATGCAGGTCTCTGAATAATGTGTGGGATATAAATTACAATGAAGATAGAAAAGGCATGTAAAAATGGCAATGTTATGATATTCATGGGGGATTTTGAATATGCAGGTAGATTGAGAAAATTAGGTTAGTGCTGGATCACCAAAGAGAGAATTTGTAGAATGCCTACAAGATGACATTTTTAGAGCAGCGTGTGGCTGAGCCCAAGAGGGAAAAGGCAATTATGGATTTAAGCAAATTCGATAAGCAAGCTTAAGGTAAAAGAATTCTTGGGAAGCAGTGATTATAATTTGATAGAATTCACTCTGCAGTTTAAAGGGAAGAAGATAAAGTGAGATGTATGAGTATTAAAAACACAAACACGAGAAAATCTGCAGATGCTAGAAATTCAAGCCACACACACAAAATACTAGTAGAACACAGCAGGCCAGGCAGCATCTACAGGAAGAGGTACAGTCGACGTTTCAGGCCGAGACCCTTCATCAGGACTAACTGAAAGAAGAGATAATAAGAGATTTGAAAGAGGGAGGGGGAGGGGAGATCCAAAATGATAGGAGAAGACGGGAGGGGGAGGGATGAAGCTAAGAGCTGGGAAGTTGATGGGATAACAGGAAACAAATCTGGAGACACAGGAGAAAGAAAGGGGGAGGGAAGCACCAGATCAATGTTCATGCCATCAGGTTGGAGGCTACCCAGACGGAATATAAGGTGTTGTTCTATCAACCTGAGTGTGGCTTCATCTCGACAGTAGAGGAGGCCATGGATTGACATATCAGAATGGGAATGGGATGTGGAATTAAAATGTGTGGCCACTGGGAGATCCTGCTTCCTCCGGCGTGGGCTTGTAGCAGACATCAGTAGATAAGCTGTCTCCAGAGATAGAGACAGAAAAATCTAGAATTGGGAGGGAGGTGTCAGAAATGGACCAGGTAAACTTGAGGGCAGGGTGAAAATTGAAGGCAAAGTTAATGAAGTCAACGAGCTCAGCATGCATGCAGGAAGCAGCGCCAATGCAGTCGTCGATGTAGTGAAGCAACAGTGGGGGATGGATACCAGTATAGGCTTGGAACATGGACTGTTCCACATAGCCAACAAAAAGGCAGGCATAGCTGGGACCCATATGGGTGCCCATGGCTACACTTTTGGTTTGGAGAAAGTGGGAGGAGCCAAAGGAGCAATTATTAAGAGTAAGGACTAATGGAGCAGAGTGGTGGTAGAGGGGAACTGGTTAGGTCTGGAATCCAAAAAGAAGCGGAGAGCTTTGAGACCTTCCTGGTGGGGGATGGAGGTATATAGGGACTGGACATCTGTGGTGAAAATAAGACGGTGAGGGCCAGGGAACTTAAAATCATTGAAAAAATTCAGAGCATGAGAAGTGTCATGAACATAGGTGGGAAGGGATTGAACAAGGGGGATAAAACAGTGTTGAGGTATGCAGAAATGAGATCGGTGGGGCAGGAGCAAGCTGAGACAATGGGTCTACCTGGACAAGCAGGTTTGTGGCTCTTGGGTAGGAGGTAGAAAAGGGATGTGCAGGGTGTGGGAACTATGAGGTTGGTGGCTGTGGATGGGAGATCCCCAGAGCTGATATGGTTGGTGATGGTGTGGGAGAGAGTGGCGTGGTGATCCTGAGTGGGGTCATGGTCAAGGGGTAATAAGAGGAGGTATCAGCGAGTTGCTGCTGTGTCTTGGCCAGGTAGAGGTCAGTCCGCCAGTCTACAACAGCACCACCCCTTATCAGCCAGTTTTAAAGTAAGGTTAAGATTAGTGCGGAGGAAGTGGAGAGCAGAGCGTTCGGAAGGAGTGAGGTTGGAATTGGAGCAAGGTGTAGTGACATCGAGGCGGTTGATGTCCCGTTGGCAGAGAGCAGGCAGAAGACCAGAGCAAGATAGAAGATGGAGCCTCTGAGGGCCCAGGATCCACACGCCACCCACCACCATCAATGCAGGTTCCAGTGACCATGAACATCTTCATAGCGATCGAGCAACCTCCATCTGCAACTCCAGCCTTGCACTCCAGGCCGGGTCTTCATGTTCTGTTATAGTGACTCCCGTTTCCCCTCCCCTCACCACCACTCTGCAATCCCTGGGTCCTCAAAGGCTCCATCTTCCTCTCACCTCAATCCTCCCCTCTCCACTGACACCACCAAACTCCATCCCCCCTCGGATCCCAGCTTCCATCCGTGCTGGATCTTTACCATCGCCCCTCCCCCCCCCCGACCTTCAACTGTCTGAGGCAGAGAGCTCTGTCATCAGTAAGGGTCCTAAATTTGTTCCCCTTTGCCCTCACCTCAGCGAGTTCCACATTCGCCATGACGCTGAACTCTTCTTCTACCAGCTCTGTCTTCGAGCCTACTTCTTCGACAAGGACACTCCCACCCCCACCGATGAGCCTTTCTCCCGTCTTCAACCCTCCTCCTCTTCATGGAGACCCCGCTCTGGTCTTCTGCCTGCTAACTGTCAACGGGACAGCAACCATTTTGACTTTACTACACCTTGCTCCAATTCCAACCTCACTCCTTCCGAACGCGCTTCTCTCCACCAAGGAGCACCAGGCCATTGTCTCCTGCCTGTCCAGGTATGCCCATTGTCTCAGCTTGCTCCTGCCCCACCAAGCCCATTTCTGCATACCCCGACACTGTTTTATTCCCCCCCCCCCGTTCAATCCCTTCCCATCTATGTTCGTGACACTTCTCACGCTCTGAATATTTCAATGATTTTAAGTTCCCTGGCCCCCACCGTCTTATTGTCACCATGGATGTCCAATCCCTATATACCTCCATTCCCCACCAGGAAGGTCTCAAAGCTCTCCACTTCTTTTTGGATTCCAGACCTAACCAGTTCCCCTCTACCACCAGTCCCCTCCATCTAGCGGAATTAGTCCTTACTCTTAATAATTTCTCCTTTGGCTCCTCCCACTTCCTCCAAACCAAAGGTGTAGCCATGGGCCCCGTATGGGTCCCAGCTATGCCTGCCTTTTTGTTGGCTATGTGGGATAGTCCATGTTCCAAGCCTATACCGATATCCGTCCCCCACTTTTCCTTCTCTACATCGATGACTGCATTGGTGCTGCTTCCTACAAGCATGCTGAGCTCATTTACTTAATTAACTTTGCCTACAACTTTCCCCCTGCTGTCAAATTTACCTGGTTCATTTCTGACACCTTCCTCCCCTTTCTTGATCTTTCTGTCTCTATTTCTGGAGACAGCTTATCTACTGATGTCTACTATAAGCCCACGGATGCTCACAGCTTCGTGGACTATTCCTCTTCCCACTCTGTCACTTGCAAAAATGCCATCCCCTTCTCGCAAATCCTCCGTCTCCGCCGCATCTGCTCTTACGATGAGGCTTTTCATTCCAGGAGGAAGGAGATGCCTTCCTTTTTTAAAGAAAGGGGCTTGGCTTCCTCCACCATCAACTCTGCCCTCAAATGCATCTCTCCCATTTCACGCACATCTACTCTCACCCCATCCTCCCACCACCCCACTAGGGATAGAGTTCCCCTTGTCCTCACCTACCACCCCACCAGCCTTCGGGTCCAACATATAATTCTCCATAACTTCGGCGACCTCGAACGAGATCCCACCACCAAGCGCATCTTTCCCTCCCCCCCCACTTTCTGCCTTCCGCAGGGATCGCTCCCTACGCGTCTCCCTTGTCCATTCGTCCCCCCCATCCCTTCCCACCAATCTCCCTGCTGGCACTTATCCTTGCAAGTGGAATAAATGCTACACATGCCCTTACACTTCCTCCCTCACCACTATTTATGGCCCCAGACAGTCCTTCCAGGTGAGGCGACACTTCACCTGTGAGTCGGCTGGGGTGTTATATTGCATCCGGTGCTCCTGATGTGACCTTCTGTATATTTGCGAGACCCGACACAGACCGGGAGATCATTTCGCTGAACACCTACGCTCTGTCCGTCAGAGAAAGCAGGATCTCCCAGTGGCCACACATTTTAATTCCATGTCCCATTCCCATTCTGATATGTTAACCCATAGCCTCCTCTACTGTCGAGATGAAGCCACACTCAGGTTGGAGGAACAACACCTTATATTCCGTCTGCGTAGCCTCCAACCTGAAGGCATGAACATTGATTTCTCTAATTCCCGTTAATGCCTCTCCTCCCCTTCTTACCCCATCCCCTATTTTATTTATTTATTTATTATTCTCCCCTTTTTTCGCCACCCCCCCCCCACACACTTTTTTCTTTCAATCTTCCCTCTCACAATTGCTCCTTGCCTGCACTCCATCTTCCTCTGGTGCTTCCCTCCCCCTTTCTTTCTCCCGTGTCTCCAGATTTGTTTCCCTTTAGCCAATCAACTTCCCAGCTCTTAGCTTCATCCCTCCCCCTCCTGTCTTCTCCTATCATTTCAGATCTCCTCCTCCCCCTTCCACTTTCAAATCTCTTACTATCTCTTCTTTCAGTTAGTCCTGACGAAGGGTCTCAGCCTGAAATGTCGACTGTACCTCTTCCTATAGCTGCTGCCTGGCCTATTATGTTCTACCAGCATTTTGTGTGTGTTGTATGAGTATTAAAGTGGAATTAGAAAGGCATAAGAGAGGAGCTGGTGAAAGTTGATTGGAAGTGGACACTAGCAGGGATAACAGCAGAACAGTAATCTGGAGTTTCTGGGGACAGTTCAGAAGGTGCAGAATAGATACATCCCAAAGATGAAGAAGTATACTAAAAGGTGGATTAAGCAAACCTAGCTGACAAGGGAAGGCAATGACAGAATAAAGCAAAGGAGAGGCAAACAATTTTGCCAAAAAATTATTGGGAATTTAGAGGATTAGGAAGCCTTTGAAAATCAACAAAAGACAACTTCAAAAACGGTAAGGAGAGAAAAGATGAAACATGAAAGGAAGTGAGCCAAGAATATAAAAGATGATAACAAAAGTTTATTTCAAATATACAAAGAGTGCAAGGGAGCGTTTGAGGAGTGTTTGATGGCACTCACTGGAGATTAGAAGAATGGGGGGAGGGAAATCTCATTGAAATCTATCAAATATTGAAAGGTATGGACAGAGTAGATGTCGAGAGGATGTTTCCTTTAGTGAGTGTCTTGGATCAGGGGGTACAGTCGCAGACTAGAGGGATGTCCATTCAGTACAGAGATTAAGAGGTATTTCTTTAGCCAGAGGGTCATGAACCTATGAAATTTATTGTCACAGGCAGCTTTGGAGGCAAAGCCATTGAGTGTATTTAAAGTGGTGTTTGATAGTCAGGGCCTCAAAGGTTATGAGGAGAAGGCAGGAGTAAAGGGTTGAGAGGAATAATAAATCAGCCATGGTTGAATGGCAGAGCAGATCTGATGGGCCAAATTGCTTAATTCAGCTCCTATGTCTTATGGTCTAAATATGTTATATTGAGGACACCACAAGAAAATGTTATTCTGCTTAATATTCAACTCTATCAAGTTTTTGCTTTCATCTCTTCTTCCCAGGGAATATGTTCTCTCTGGCTCCTTAAATTCTGGCCATGAAATTGTGAGATGTCACTCATATTTGAGACAGTTTCAGAATGTCTACTTTCCAGTTTCTGTCTCCTTTCTGTTGACAGGTAACTGCAGAATCCGTCAAATGTTACGCCTGCTGTGTGCTTTGAACAGTATATTCCAGCACCCATCACTGTATGAGATATTGGGAAATGATAAGTTAATGCTTGGATTGTGGTAAAGATGCTCTGACAAATAGACTCTGAAGGGCAGAGTCTACATCAATATAAACACTTTCAGGTGTTCTGGCTGGTAAGGGCATTCTCCCTCCCCACTCATCATTCAGCCAGGAAACTCTCGCTTCTCCTTATGAGTTAGGAGATTAAGATTTATCACATATATTCTGATTCTCCCTTCTAAACCTTTTGTAAGATTCTTTTCCATCTCTAAATCTCCTAGAACCACTGGCCTAAAGCTCTCAAATTGTGTGAATGCTTGACTACCTCTACTGCTTTTTGTATGGTCGTTTTAAGGAAATGCCTTCAATTCCCAAAGCCATAACCTCAGGAAGGTTCTCCTTAAGCCATTTCTCTCTGACCTTTAAAGTCCAATAATCATTTGATCAGAAAACAACACTGCATCCATTTTCTGTTTTGGGGAATGTTGCAGGATGCTTTTCAATAATAAATATTCTACATAATTGCAAGTTCTGTTGTGTTTACTGTCAGGTGAGTACCCTTGAATTAATTTCAGTGTTCCATAGAAACAAATTTGATTACAATTATTTATTCTTACTTTGTAAACAACATCCTAATTTTTGAGTCTATTAATTTTCTCTCCTATTTTTCCTTGTGGACTCAGTAGAGCATTGCCACTATCCATACATTCATAGAAAAGTTGCAGAAACTATCATTTTGCTTGTTTTGTAGGTTAACAAATTAGACTACAAGTAACAATTGGCTGAACACGAGTTTAAATAATGAAATGCAATGAGCTCCCAGCTATATTAGATGCAATTTGTTTCTGTCACATCCTGTCACAATAAAATCCAGGGTAAATGTCAGTAACAATATGCTGAAGTAATGCAAGCAATGGCAAACGTCAGTCCCAATGTGCCAGCTAAGAGAAGAGAGAAAATGTCAGGAAACTAAATTAACAAGTGGATAGTTTAACAGGTGTATGTACACAGAGAACCATTCTCTTTTCTAATCCATACACTAAAATAATAACAACTGAGCAGATTCCAAATGAAACAAATTAGATTGAGCAGCTCCTTGCCGTAGCAAATATACTTGCAAGTCTGGTTTGGAATTAGGGTGTCATTTATAGTGAACAACCAGGCAATCCTTGCATTGAGGTATTAGACATGCCAGTGCAGATGAAGCTGAAGCACATTTAAAATGAATAAGAGATCAGAATTGAGCAGAACCTGTCTCTCATTGCTAAGGGACACAAGGTTAGAAAAAGCTGAGGCAGTGCCATAACCTAATCTTTCTCAGATATGGGAATGGCACCAGAAACAAGAAGGTTGATGTGGGTAAGATGATAGATGTAGTCTATCTGGAAAGTAAAGTACTCTTTTCATCAAATGTTAAATTGCTGGGGATCCAAGGAGTCTAGTTATTTGGGTAAGTAATTGACTTGATGATAGGAAGTAGAAAGTGATACTGGAAGGTTGTTTTAAAGACTGGTGACAAGTGGAGTTTCCGAAGGATCAGTTGTAAGCCCATTGCGGCTTGCCATCTATAGTATATCAAATATTTGGATGGCAGTGTAGAAGACTTGGTTAGTAATTTGCAGGTGACACTTAAATAAGTGGTGTTGCAGCCAGTGGTTATCAAGAATTACAGAGGGAACTTGATCAGCTCGGGAAGTAGGCAAAGAAATCGGAAATGGTGTTTAATTCAGATAAGTGTCAGGTGTTGCACTTTGGGAAGACAAATCGGGGTAGGACATTCACAGTGAGAGGTAGGACCCTGGGTGGGTTGTGGAACACAGGAACACTGAGTACAATTACATGGCTCCCTGAAAATGGTGTGACATACAGATAGGATGGTGAAGAAGGCTTTTGGAATGCGTGCCTTCATAATCTTTGACATTGTGTATAACATTTGGGTTGCTATATTGTATTTGGGGTGAGGCCTCTTCTGAAAAAAATGGGCTCAACTTTGATCACGTTGCTGTAGGAAGGATGTTGTTAACTGGAAGTGTGCAGAGGAGATTTACAAAGATCATGCTTGGACTGGAGGGGCTGAGTTATGGAGAGATGGAGCTGGCTGGGACTTCCTTCATTGGAACGTAGATGTGATCTTATAGAGGTATACACAACCATGAGGGACATTTTGTCAAATGGTTTGGAAATCAAGAACTAGAGGACATTGGTTTAGAGTGAGAGGGAAGGCATTTAGCAGACATCTTTGGGTCATATTTTCACCTCAAGGGTAGACTGTATATGAAATAAACTACCAAAGGTTGAGGCAAGTACATTGACAACACTTAAAAGACAGGTAGGCAAATATATGGATAGGTAAGATTAAGGGGGATAAGGGCCAAATGGGAGCAAATGTGACAATCTTAGATGGGAATCTTCATAAACAAAGAACAGTTGGGCTGAAGGGATAGTTTCCATGCCATTTGACTCAATGACTCAAAGTATTATATAATGAAAAGGAGGTCATACTGAATCTTTATAAGGCTTAGTTCAGTTGTAACTTGAATGCTGTGTTTGATTGTGAGTGCATCACCTTAAGAAATACAGGAAAAACTTAGAGAGCTGCAATCATATTTGTGGAAATGGGCACATGAATAAAGGACAGATTACAACTTCGGAATCAGGTTAAATATCACCAGCGTATGTCGTGAAATTTGTTAACTTTATAGCAGTAGTACAATGAAATCCATGATAATTAAATAGAGAGAAAAAAAAACAATTACAGTAAGTATATACATGTATATTAAACAGTTATATTAAAATGTCTGTTAAAGAGTTAAGTTAAAATAAGTATGCAAAAAAACAGAAATAAAAAGTAGAGGTAGTGTTCATGGGTTCAATGTTCACTTAGAAATCAGATGGAAGAGGGGACGAAGCTGTTCCTGAATCACTGTATGTGTGCCTTCAGGCTTCCGTAGCTCCTTCTTGATGGTAACAATGAGAAGAGGGAACGTCCTGGATTGTGGGAATTTTTAATGATGGACACTGCCTTCCTAAGGCACCACTCCTTGAAGATGTCTTGGATACTACAGAGGCTAGTACTCATAATGGAGCTAACTAATTTTACAAGTTTCTGCAACTTACTTTTATCTTGCGCAGTAGCCCCCACCATACTAGATGGTGATGCAGGCAGTCCAAACACTTGCCGCAGTACATTTGTAGAAGTTTTCAAGTGTTTTAATTGACAAACCAAATCTCCTCAAACCCAGAATGAAATACAGCCACTGTCTGCCTTCTTTATAGCTGAATCAATATGTTGCATCCAGGTTAGGTACTCAGATAGAGCTTTCCTTGGAACAGAGAAAGGTAAGTAGAATACCTGGAAGATTCTGGAACATATATAGCCAAATGTCTTATTTGTGGAATTTGCCTGCATGCTGGGCTAACCCCAGAATTTTCCAGGATTTACTGAACAGTCAAGGGTTCTTAGTGGTTTCATTTTCCTGCGTGATAGTATTGTCTTGCACCTCAAATTAAATTGTTACTCATATGTGTACAGTATTCTCCAGCTCTACAATGATGCACTAACAGAAAAACTGCATGTTAAAACAATGCTTTATCTCTGCACAGGAATCAGGACATGATGAGCATTCCAAGACATAATTTAATTGGGATGTTAAATAAAATTACATCCTGTTAATTTGTTAGGTTTAATGTGAACCGATCATTGCATCTAATACAGTAATTGAAGTGGTATATAGTGTAGGGATGGACAGTGAATATAGCCAACTGCACAAAGTAATGGGATTACCATTAATGTAATTTGTAAACAAAACGTTGCCTTCAGTGCGTGAAGGAGGTGTGCAGTTGAACAGCAAATGATTGTTTTAGTCAATTTTCTTGCGATCACAAGACCCTGTTAGACATTGGTAATGTGGAGTCCTGCAAATCTGTTTCGATGGTTTATTGGGAGGGCTGATGGCGGGGGAGTTGCATGGCCTCTGTTTTGTTTGGCTGTATTCGTGCCATTAAACTTGAATTAAACATGAGTGCTATTTGTGATGAAACTGGTAGATGATCTATGCTTTTAAAATTATTGATTCTGCACACCATAAAAGCAATGTACAAATCTATTTACATATTGCAAAACCAACTAGACTTAACATTCTGATAATACATTGGAGAAACTAAGATATTACAACTCAAATCATACACAAGATTTTAAACTATTCTTGTTAATACACATGATTGGAACCTTCTTAATGAGAGACCTCAGAGGAGAATGATCAGACTGGTTCAAGCTGACAGGAAGGCGACAGTAACTCAAATAACCAGGTATTACAATAGTGCTGTGCAGAAGAGCATCTCTGAATGTGCCACAAGTTGTACCTTGAAGTGAATGGGCAACAGCAGCAGAAGGCAACAGAAATGCACTTAGTAGCCACTTTATTAAGTACAGGAAGTACCTACTAATGTGCCCACTGAGTGAATGTGGAGATGTGTGATGCAAGTTCCGTGCTATCAATAGGCTCTGATTTATGTTGTGCATGAAAATACCTGGAGACCAGCAGCTTCTGAGATACTCAAACCTCCCCGTCTGACACCAGCAATCATTCCATGGTCAAAGTCACTTAAATCACATTTCTTCCCTTTTCTGAAGTTTGATCTGAACAACAATTGAACCCCTTGACCATTTCTGCATGCTTTTACGCATTGATTTGTTGACGCATAATTGGCTGATTAGATATTTGCATTAATGTATAAAGTATAATGAGCAGATGTGCCAATGTAGCTAATAAAGTGGCCACTGAGAGTAATTTAACAGAGACCATATGAAGTCTTGAACCATTGAGGCAATGCAATTGGCTCAAAATTCAATCAGAATAAAATCCCAGAGGAGCAGGTTGTTTTCTTTTATGCCTAAAATATTTGGTTTAATGTGTATACCAGTTTGAAACAATGTGACTAATGAGGTCTTGCTTGTACATCGCTTTAACTTCATCAGATTACCCTCCATTGTAAGCACAATACATATATGTCCAATATGTCAAAAATGACTATATAGAAAAATGAAACTACAAACATTACACGGTTAGATGCATGAGCTCATCCAAGCTGTTTTCTTTATTGCTTTTTCAGGTAAATACGTCTCCAGGTAAGATTGGAGAGCAAGTTCTGAACCTAAGCCAGTATGTTCAGGTAATTCATGACAGGTATCAGTTGTTCTCTGAATGCACTGCGACAATGGAGTTAATGTTCCTGCAGATTGTTTAATTGCTTGAAGGCAAAGATTGCTGGAACTGATTTCATGACTGACAGGAAACTCACCTCTTGAAAGCACAAAAGCTGTTAAAGTTAACCTAGCTGAACAGCAGTTTAGATAAGCCCAGGCACTCACAATGTTACTACCTAAAGCTAAGCAACATCCCTTTTCCTAGATATCCTAAATTGCTGATATAATCTAATTTACAAAGAGATTAATGCACATATTTACATTTTATTTCAAATTAAAACCTAGTGTTGAACATGTTGAGCCATGCAAGTAGCATCTAAAACAATACTATATTATGCTTCATTACAGAAAATGTAACATGTAAAGTGATTAATTTGTATAACAAAAATAGAAAACTCTGGAAGCACAGTACGGACTAGATAAGACAGTATTTCTGGAGAGGGAAGCAGAGTGAACAGACCAGATTTTTTAACATGGGCCTTCTACCTACAATTATTACTCTTCTAAATTTGCCCAATCCAAAAAGGGGCAGTTTACTTAGACAGCCAAATTACCCTGGAGCTTACCCACAAGGCAGCAAGGTACCCAGGTCATTGGGAATTGCAAGCAAAACCTAGACCATCATTTCAGCTCAATTGCTTCTTTAATCAAAGTTAATTTAATTATTTAACAGAGAATTCCACTTGTTGAAAAGACAATATCTTACAGCCCTTTGGGTCTAGAAACCAGGCAGAAAGGATTTACAAACCTTCTGCAATGTGAAACTCCAAGCATAGTCAATAGGCACTGAATTTTAAATTTAGAAGGAAAATATTTCATTATTTTAAAGGAATATTTGAAGATTGGATTGATGTAATGATGGGACTGTTGAAAACTTGTTAAGAAATGTTGAGAACATTTTGTTTACTGGTATACTTCTTGTTGAGTTTCAAGAAAATAACTTTGTTTCTTCTTGCTAAGTAGTAGTGTGCATCAGATCTTATCTGATGGACCTGTTCAGCAACTTTTACTTAAAATCTTTCCTAAACTTCAGAAGAACAAATAAATTCTATTGTTTTTCTATGTTCTACAGTGAATGTTTGTGAGAAAATGAATCTTAGGGTAGAATATGGAGATACCTATGTACTTTGATAATAATTTTTCTTAGAATATTGATAATCCAGTATTAAAAACTGAAGTCCTATTATAATGAAGGCAGACATGCAACTTAAAATGTTTTCACTCACTATCCTACATCCAAAGACCAAATTGCCTGCCTGTTCCACATCCCATCTCTTTAATCTTGATTAAGTGGGATAGATAAGGCTTGGATTCCTGTTACTGATGCTTAATGTTTTAATTTCCCACTTGACTTTTTATTTTATATTTTTTTCATTTAAAGTTAAAATTACATAGGAATTAAATTGCAGTTTTCTTCATAGACTAATCCCATGATACTAAACTTTTTCAAATTCCCCATTATTCATATTGAATATGATTATCTATACACCAGAGAAAAAATGCTTGTTCAGGAGTGGTAATCTTTAAGTTTATACAAGCTATTTTTGTCTTTTCTAAATGAATCCATAGAGCTGGTGTTATTGTAAATTTGACTTGTGGTTGATGTTGTACAATGGAGTTACGCCCACTGGAAACCAAACTCAGTTAAACAATTTTCAGTCAATTGCACTTGGATAGTACCCACTAAACACTTAGCCATTTCCTGAATCTAATGAACATTTAGGATTTAATATGTTAGTACTAGATAAATGAATTGGGTAGGGGAGGGAAGGGTATAGTCAGTATCAGGTGTGGTGGAGGCGGGTCATGGGTAGGGATGGAAATTTTGCTGGGTGAGAAACTCTTCGAGTGTGGCTGGGTTGTAGCAGAGGAACATGAAGAGACTGTGTGAAGAGTTGGGCTGGAGGGGCACACAGTGAGCGTGGTTGGGAAGGCAGTCCAGCGGTCAGTCTCGTGAGGCTGCACTAGGAATGTGGGGGGAAGTAGCTGGTGGTGCTATGAGGGTGATCAAAGGATTTGGGTTCATGCTGGACTGAAGTGGCTTGTGACTGTCCGCAGGATTTGATGGACAAGAAGGGAGGGTAGGGAGATGAGGGGCTAGAAATGTAGGGACTGGGGTGAGTCTCATCAGATAGGCTCTGGAAGTGTCCCTGTGAAGCGTGGGTTGGGAAGGGTTTAGAATGGGTGGTGATGAGGGCAGCAGATAATTAACTTCAGAGAGGAGTTGAGGCCAGTATTGTTCACACATCAAGGGGCTGGGTGGCCTAATCTTGCTCCCATTTTCTTGTTTTTCAGTTGTTTTTTTAGGTCTGTACAGATGGTTTTAGGGACGGAGTTTAGGTTCAGGTTAGGGTTTAGGGATAGGAGTATGGGGGAACTTAGAGGTCACACTAGAGTCTAAGCCCCTGCTCCATATTTGAAGACTCATGATGTGGTCATAGGTCATCCATGGACAAATGTCAGGCCAACAGACCGGCGTGGACGAGGACTGATGGCACCCTTCAGTGAGTAAGATGTCACTGGGTTCCAGAGTCGAAGTTTCATGCTGGCAGGAGGGATGAGATCTGATGACCCTCTGGGTTTGCAAATTGTTAAGACCAGTGATTCAGATCTAGGTTTTGGCATCTCATCATCACGGGTCCAGAGTTTGAGTCCTAATGTTTGGTAATCAACAGATCCTGGGGTAAATTTCATGGAACTTTGCCCAAGGGTTGATCAGAAGTCTGCAAATCAAGATCAGGTGACTGGAACCTCGAGTCTGCAAATATATGCCTATTTTCTGGGGAAATCAAATCCCTAATATCTGCGAGTCCCAGTCTGCTGGAGGCTGGAGGTCGAAAATGCTTGTCCTGGGGTTGGAGGAATATGGACGTGCATGGGTGTGTGGGTGAAAGATAGGTACATGGCTTATTTTACTGTTGTTTTTCTAGTTGTTATTGTTCTGCCAAGCATCGTAAATATTGCTATGTTGGCACTATAATATTATGCACTACAGAGTGTGACACTTGTGGTCTGCCCCCAGCATATCCTTGGGTGTGCTGATTGTTAATGTAAATGATACATTTCACTGTATGTTCTGATGTACCTGGTGACAAATGCTGTAATTCTGAATCTTGAATCTTGCAATTCTGAAGCGACAAATACTTTGGTCAACAGCAATTATGACAAAAATAAAAGGTCTTCATTGGGCATTTACTTCACCTACAGTTCTCAAAACCACATTTAAATGCAGCAATAAACATGACAGAATATTTTCCAGAAGATCAGCAAATTAAAAGAATTAATGAATTTCAGTAAAACAATACAATTAGATCAAAACTTTTATTAACAGTGAACAAATTTGTCTTTATTTTTAACTAGAGAAAAATAAATTAGATGGAAGCCTTTTCTAAGAAAAAGGAATATTCACAAAAAGTTACTAATTTTATTATCTTACGCTCTTGTAAGTTATTATATAACAATTTTGTACTACTTTGCAAAGTATCAAAGATGATTCAACATAATTTTATGGGATCATGAAATAATGTCAATCTAATCTAAATGCATGTACAGCATTGATGAATGTACTAAGTATTCGTAAGTGTTTACTGAATACATTTAAAATAGGAAACATGAAGTACATATTTAAGTTTAATTTTGCAATTCCTGCCATAAACATATTGTTGTGATTATGTGCAGTATGTCTATTCTGTTAAACTGTAACTTTTATCTCTGTTCTTCCATTATACACAATTTTAAGCAGTTGATTTCATTATGCAACAGCAGTATATACAGAAATTTAAATTTGTGTTTTTTTTAGGAGAGAAACAATTAAATTCATGTGCATTATATACATATTGGTTAAAACGAATGGTCTCTATGTGTGTAATCATTCATGAGCAACATGCTGTATTTAGTTACTTACACCTCTCTTGCCGTCCATCTATACATACTGTTACGTACCCCGTAACTGGGTTGCCAAACCAACAGAAATGGACCACTTAGTTGAAGTCTGGATTACTGGAACTAAGAAAGTTTTATTAAAGAAATAAGCAACACAGTGCTCTAATCATAAGGATATAAATGCAACAAGTTAGCAATGATAAGACACACATGTACACAGAACTAGGATAATAGGATCAATCAAGCTCTATCGCAGTCTAGGGGTAAAATGATCAGTCTCAAGTGACACAGAGTTCAGTTCAGTTTAGTTCAGTTCACAGTAATCGCTGTTGTGCCATTGGGGAGGGAGAGAGAGCGAATGAATATGCAAATCGGATTCCAAACAGACCTTCGATATTCCTCGCAGTTAGCTTTCGGGCGAGCCCTTTGTAATGTCTTCTGAGGTCACCGACTGTGACCCCTCCATTCCAGATACGATTGTTCTTCTGCAGTGAACCCGGCACCCAGGCAAGGGCGGAGACACACACCAAGTTCCCACCGACCTGTACCTTTCTACCCTTTGCGTCTATGAGCTGGTTCCGCGACCGGATCTCCAAAACTCCCACCAACTAGTGGGGGCACGCCACTTCCAGGGTCTCGTTACCTCATGGTGTCATGGTATCTGTTGCCTTAGCGAACCTGTCCCTTTTATCTCCCTGCTGGGGTATCGCCTGTCCATCAAACTTCAAACAGTTCAGGTTCAAAGCCACCGGTCTCTGACAATACTCGGAACTGTGTCTCCTTTTCGTTAATCTCTCTCATCCCCCATTAACATTTCTGAATGTTCCCCCATTGTCCTCTTATCGGCATCAATCTTCTGATAATTTGGTCTGTTGTCACAATACACACCTGTTCTACAATGTTAAAACTCTTAATGGACGTGTGTCCTGATGCAAAATTTCATGTCTGTCTTGTTCCCTTTTCATGATAACAATGAGCAATTCTGAGAAATAAACAGAAAATGCAGATAATAACAGCATCCATTGGAGAGAGAAGTTATGGTAATATTTCAGATCAAAGCCTTTCCCTAAGATTTACTCTCCAGCGAAATTCAAAGTTCACATTTATTAACAAAGTACATATATGCCTCCATATACTACCCTGAGATTCACTTTCTTGTGGGCATTCACAGTAAGTAGAAAGAAACAGAATAGAATCAATGAAGAACTGCACACAAATATACAAAGACAAACAATCAATGTGTAAAAGGCAACAAATTGTTTAAATATAGAAAAAAGATGAACATAATAACAATAAATAAATAAACAATAAATATTGAAAACATGAGTTGTAAAGTCCTTGGAAATGAGTCCAAAGGTTGTGAAATCAGCTCAGTTTTAGAGTGGGTGAAATTATCCACTCTGGTTCAGGAGCCCGATGGTTAACTGTATCTGAACATGCTGGTGTGCACCCTGAGACTCCTGCACCTCCTCCCTAATGGCAGCAGCAAGAAGAGGGCATGGTCTGAATGCTGGGGGAACTTGATGCTGGATGCTGCTTTCCTGCAACAGTATTTCATGTAGATGTGCTCATTTGCGGGCAGGTCTTTACCTGTGACAGACTGGGCTGTATCCAAACTTCTCCATTCATGGGCATTGGCGTTTCCATATCGTGTCATGATGCAACCAGTCAGGGTACTCTCCACTGCGCATCTAAGGAAGTTTGTCAAAGTTTAGATGTCATGCAAGTTTTCGCTAACTTCTCAGAAAGTAGAGGCACTGTCTTGTCTTTGTCTTGGCAGTTATGTGCTAGACACAGGACTGATCCACTACATTGATAACGCTGAGGAATTTAAAGTTGTTGACCTCTCCACCTCTGATCCTCTGGTGAAGACTGACTCATAGATTTCCGATTTCCTCCTCCTGTGGTCAATAATCAGCTCTTTGACGCTATTGACATTAAGCCAGAGGTTACTGTTGTGGCACCATTCAAACAGATTTTCAATCTCCCCCCATATACTGATTTGTCACCATTTTCGATTTGGTTCACGACAGTGGTGTTGTTAGGAAACTTAAATATGGCTTTGGAGATGTACTTAGCCTCAGAGTCATAAGTATAAAGCACACAGACTTGTGGCGTACCAGTCTTGATGGTGATTGTGGAGGAGACGTTGCCAATCCAAAGTGACTGTGGTCTGCAAGTATGAAAATCAAGGATCCAGTTGCACAAGAAGGTATTGGGGCCTATCTCTAGGAGCTTATTGATTTGTTTCAAGAGGATTATAGTGAATGTAGAGCTGTCATCAATGAAGAGCATCCTGATGTATGCATCTTCTCTGTTCTTCATCTCCAGCGTTGAGTAATGAGGCAATGAAATGGTATCGGCTGTAGACCTGTTGTGACGTCGGTCAACTTGCAATGGGTCCAAGTCGCTTCTCAGGCAGGAGTTGATACTTTCATCACTAACCCTTCAAAGCACTTCATCACAGTGGATGTAAGTGCCATTGGACGATAGTCATTCAGGCAGGTTATCATGGTGTTCTTGGGAACTGGTATAATTGAAGCCTGTTTGAAGCAGACGGGTAATTTAGACTGCTAAAGTGAGAAGTTAAAGAAATTAGTGAACACTCCAACCAGTTGATTAGCACAGGTCTTCAGTACTTGGCCGGGTACACTGTCTGGGCTAGATGCTTTCTGTAGGCTCAATCTATCGAAGGATGAATGTCCTGCTGAATAATTCCAATAAGTATTAAAATACCATTCTCGCTCTATTTTTGCCATCACAGATCAGATGTGGAAGATAGCAACCAACAGCAAGGCACATTTTAAAGGTTTGTTGTCTTTATTTTAATAGTTTAAAATTATCTCAAGTTACTTCATGTTCCAAAATTAATGCTGAAAATCTCTACTTAGAATGAACGTGTTCCCATTGTGCCATTATTGTGTGTTCCTTATGGATTCCGCTAAATTCAGATGTTACTATTGCTTAGTAAAATTGATTAGACAGCAGCATTTACTGACAAGCTGATTTGAAAGAACTCTAGAATTTCAGCTTTTAATGAAAATTAAACTATTTGTCTTAAAAAGTCCTACATGTTGCTCAATATCAAATGAGAAGTAAAAAAAAGATGAATGCAATGAATGTTCATAATTGTGATTGTTGAAATATTTAAAATTACTGTAGAGCATTTATAGCTTTCCTATGATGAGGTGACTGGAAATGTGTGTAGTACTCAAACTGGCATTGTATGCAATTCCAGCACAAGGTTAGTTATTAACCCTTATATACTGTCCGGGTCAAATTTGACCCATTTTGACATTCAACAGCAGTAAAAACACCCTGAATGCCATTATTTTAGCTGAAATTTGATGACTTTTCCTAAAGTGACCCAAAATACGCAAAAATGAAAATATTTAAAATTTTATACTTTGATACAGGTGCTACAAATTTTTGTGCATTGAGGCTGTTCCGGGTCAAATTTGACCCATATCTATTGAATTGGATTTTAGAGCTCTGAAACATTAATTAAGGATTAATCATCCATTTATTAATGTCAGATAGGTGATTTATGCATTCTAAATAGATCTGTGGTTCAAAATTTGGTATAGACACTTGTTATGAGGGGATTCTTGGACCAGGTCAAAATTGACCGAGACCATACTGTGAAGGTATAGAATATAAACAGGTTGCCTGAGTTAAACCTCACAGCTTAGTTAACAAGGAATGTTTTCCTTCTGTCTTTTTAATTACCCCTCTGTTCAGATATCAACCATGAATGATTTTGCACCTTCACCCATAATTTTACAATATTGAGATACAATATGATGGTCTAATAAAGATTGAATAGAAATGTACTTTATTGATTCCTGTTTTTCTAGAAATTATCCCGAAGTTTGAATGATATTTTAAGATCTTATTAACTGAAAAGCACCAATGGGACAAAATGAACTTCCCTTTTCTCTTCAATAATTAGTATACAGTACATATAATTAAATTATAGTCATAAAATTGTCAGCGCACAGAGGAGAGCCATCATTCATACTATTTTACTGTAAGGTAAGTTGTCTCCCATTCTTTTTCTATAACTTTGCAAATTATTTTTCCTCAATTGCCACTTCTACTTTGAAAGTTCTGATAGATTCTCTTGTTATTGCTCTTGCAGACAGAGATTTCAATTCATTTCCACTTTCCATATAAAAAATATAGATTTTAGTCTTGTCCCCAATGCATTCTTTACCTATCATTTTAAACCTGAGTGCTTGCAGTCTTCAACGCAGCACCTAATAACACCTCATTATTTATTCCACCTAAAGCCATCATGAACTTATGCACCAAAATAAATTCCCCTCTTAATTTTCTTTGGTCCAAGGTAAACATTTTCAATCTATACTTGGAACTAAAATCACATATCCTGGAATCATTCTACTTTTACTTTACTGCAGCATTTCTAAAAACTTTTCACCTTATCTAAGATGAACTAATCCAATTTGAATATAATATTCTAACGCTTTTTATTTTAAGATTCTATCATTCTAAGATTAACGTCAGATAAACCGTGATAATTTCAGATCAATAAATGGCTACTCTGGTCCTAATGCTCCTTAAAATATATATTAGAAAAGCTGAACTAAAATTGGAAGCAGTATTTTACTACTTTTAATATATTTGATCCCCCAAGACGCATGTCCTCTGCCAAACTAAATTCATAGCTGATGCTGAAATTAACTTGTTCATATTCTATTTTTGATTAAGCATTTTTGATTAAGTATTAAGTTAAGAACAATTCGGAATTTTACCGATTTGAGAACTGCTAAGTATTTGTTTATTGAGAATTTGCGTAAAATCGTAACAATAGCATGATATTAAAATTGTGAGCTTCATCTCATTTCTGCAATATTTGATTGACAATAAAACTGGTGAAAAAAAGGTAATTACCTTAAGTATACTTGTCTTTACAAGGGTTTATTTGTTCCTCAGATGGACAAATCTCATGGCCCAGTTTTTAGAAATTTATGTTTTGGAGAAGTGGAGCAAATAACTGAGGAATCCATGAACATAATAGCTACTTCAAAATAGAATGCCTGAAAGTATTGACTTATTTTTCAACTTGTTAATCAGGCATCTAAAACAATTCCTTCTATGTTCAATCACATATTGATACTGTCAATAGCTATCTTGGTACCAAGTAAGTGCTGCAAGAATCTCTTCGATTCCAATTGTTTGGATACTTCTAATTGTTTGCATTATCTTTCAAATCCAGTTCTTACATTGTAAGTACTTTAGCTTCTTTATTATACTGTCTTACTCTGCCTCCCGTCCAATTGCTTTTAGAATCCCTCTGGTGCATTTGGCTGAATTTCCTTAATATTTTTTTCAGCTGTCAAGTGCTTTTTTCAACATTAAGGTTTCATATACTTCTCATTAATTAACATCCTTCATAATAATTCACACACCTGAAATAACATGATGTAATATTTGATGCAAGATATTTAGATCCCCCTTTAACTTTGCTTATTCACTCTTTCTAAAACTGAAATAAGCTGAGAAGCTTAAATTTTCTTCAGTTCAGATTGTTGGTTTTGAGGTCTTAAAACTAATTTAGGACTGAATTCTCCAACGCTGAACATTTTTAACATTCACATTTATAACAGAGGCCCAAAATGGTTATTTAGTTCCCTTGTATGATCAAACAACATCAGATACTCCAAAAGACATATGGAAGCAAGGATAAGATGTATTCACTAAATACGTTACACATAATAGGAATTTGCTATGTGTGGGGTAGTGTGTGGCTGGGGAGTGAAGAGTTCTTGCAATCTGATGAGACATGACTTTGGGGCATTTGTTGTTACTGTTAGAGCAGAAGTTCCTTGTTTAGTGTAATGCTGAAGATACAACTGAAACAGTGAGTTAAAATCTTCTGGGAAAGGAGGCTCATACAGAGAAGATATCAGCATCCCGTTGCACTTCTGCACAATTTGAGAAAAGCATTTGTGTCATTGGGAGCCCAGAAGCTGATCTGAATCTCCATTTGGACCTAAAATCCACTGTGAAGGGGCATAATGTCACCATCTTACTTTTGATAATATGGAGGCATCAGAAACTCCCAATACATTTCTCTCAAATCCCCTTCCTCCTGGAGTAGAATACACATAGACCCTAGACCTAATTTTTGCCAGATTCCCATATGGCAATAGTGGACAAAATCTGGAACAATACTGGACGTTGAAGACTATGAGTTACATGATCGTGAAGTTTATCAAACTGACACTTGTAAACATCTGCAAGCTTTAACATTCCAATCTCACGCTAACATCTTAATCACCTATTTACCCTGCAGATGACCTTAGCAATAAAGAGTTGATAGGATTTTGCAGATTGTAATTGAATACTGTTTTATACACCTACAAATTGTTGGCCTTCAACTCACTATCAGCATTCAAGTTTCTTGGCGACTTTCTCTTCCTTTACGTGAGTAACGACCAGCTCCTTGGAATCATTTCAAAGTAGGTTGAACGTTTAATTTTCAGCCAGTGTCCCTAATGAATATATATGGCTGAACTGCACTATTTGCAGCGTAAAATTTGGAATTCAGGATGATGCAGCATGTGAATAACTGCTATGCTGAAATAATAGAAACTTTACTATATTTAATTGGTGTGGGAAGCTTCCTCACAATTTGAATTGAAGCTTTTAACATGTTAAGAGTAAAATAGCTAATCCTCTGTCTTACATCTGGCTTCCACCTTATCCCATAATCCCTTGTGCTTTGAAAAATTCAGATACCTTCTATATATGTCTTTACCCTTCGCCATGACCTTGTATTTTTCTCATTTTGATTAAAAAATCCAAACTTCAGAGACTCAGCAGATGAAGAGAGAGAATCTGAAGCAACTATCAGTACTTACATGTAACAGATCAGGTCCTGGCTTAGTGTGATTTAGAAGATGAATATATCCTTTGCGATATGGTTGAGAGATGTGTGCAGGCTTATGGGCTAACTGCAGGCAAATAGGACTGGAGAAAAAAAAACAGACCAGTGTGGACCTGTTACTGTGCTCTAACACTCTTTGACTATCCAGAATGTAAGTGGCCTCTGATTTGCTCTTGAAGCCAAAGTAATCAGTGGTTGGTTAAGCTCAGACCTTGGTCAATGCATATTCCCAGAACAGTCCTGAAGGTATCTAGGCTATTCCACTGCAATGGAATAAACTCCCTTTCATTTGTGAATATTGTTTGCCAGGCACATGGTTCATACAATGATAAACTGTTGCTTATTGTTACAAACAGGGGAAAACTGTACAGGTTATGAACTCCCAACTTATGTACAGCTTGTCCATATGAACAAGCATATGGGAGACTGTCAGGACCGACATTCCTGGTGCTACTATGAACTTCACTCCACTGGCACAGCAGTTCTAATGCCAACATTTGGGAAGGCCTGAGGAACAAATGGGTCTTGTTTCACAAGTCCAACAATCCCTGAAGGTGGTGAGGAAACCATAGAAGATATTTGTCTTCATGAGCCTGGGCATAGAATATAAATGCAGGGAGATATACCATAACATCAGAAGACATTGGTTAGATCACTGCTGAAGCATTTCAACCCATTTGTTTGTCACACTCTAGAAAGGAGTGTTTGCACCTGTTACAGAGAGCCAAAGCAACCAACTGGTCAATTGGTCAGCTGACAAGCAATCCTAGGCTGACTGTTACTGATTTGTCATTGATCTTCACAATGCCTCAAATTTTCTTGGATGAGCTACTTAAATAGTTATGCTTTGGGATGCATCTGTCATTTGTCCTAACTCGTTTCCTAATAGGAGATCTAATGTTGCATCCCCTCTAGTTGATACCTCTATATATTGATTTAGAAAACTTTCCTGAACACATTTTACAAACTCTAACCCATCTAGACCCCTAACAGTATGGGAGTTCCAATCAATATGTGGAAAATTAAAATCCCCTACCACCACAACTTTATGTTTCCTGCAGTTGCCTGCTTTCTCTCTGCAGATTTGCTCCTCCAATTCTCGTTGACTATTGGGTGGTCTATAATACAACCCCACTAATGTGGCCATATCTTTCCTGTTTCTCATCTCCACCCATAAGGACTCAGTAGACAAGCCCTCTAATCTGTCCTGCCTGAGCACTGCTGTAACATCTTCCCTGACAAGCAATGCAACCCCCCCCCCCCCACCTTTCATTCCTCTGCCTCGATCACATCTGAAACATCGGAACCATGGAATATTAAGCTGCCAGTCCTGCCCCTCCTGTAGCCAAGTTTCACTAATTGCTATAATGTCATAATTCCACCTGTCAGTCCATGCCCTCAACTCGACTGCCTTCCCCGCAATACTCCTAGCATTGAAATATATACACCTCAGAAGACTTTTACCACCACTCACAACCTTTCTATTTGCGGCTTTGCTTGAACTTTTAACATCATTTATTTTCACCTCAGCCCCACTGTCAGCTCTGGCACTGTGGTTCCCATCCCCCTGCAAATCTAGTTTAAAGCCTCCCCAATAGCACTAACAAACCTCCCTGAAAGGATATTTGTCCCCTTGTATTTCAAGTGTAATCGGTCTCTCTTGTACAGGTCCCACCTGCCCCAGAAGAGGCCCCAATGATCCTGAAATCTGAAACCTTGTCCCCTACACCAGTTCCTCAGCCACTTGTTCATCTTCCAGAGCATCCTATTCCTACCCTTACTGGCACGTAGCACAGGTAGCAATCCTAAGGTTACCACTCTCAAGGTCCTGCTTTTCACAGCCCTACCAAGCTTTCTATACTCACTCTCCAGGACCTCCTCACTCTTCCTTGCTATGTCATTGGTACCGATGTGCACCACGACATCTGGCTGATCACCCTTCCAGTTCAGAATGTCATGCAAGCGATCAGAGACATCCTTGACCCTGGCACCCGGGAGGCAACAAACCATCCTGGATTCTCTGTCACGACCACAGAACCTCCTATCTGTACCTCTAACTATCGAGTCCCCTATCACTACCGCTCTCCTCTTTTTCCCCCCTCCCTTCTGCACTGCAGAACCAGACTCAGTGCCAGAGATCTGGTTGCTGCAGCTTGTCCCAGGTAAGTCATCCCCCCCCAACAGTATCAATGCGGTATACTTGTTGTTGAGGGGAATGGCCACAGGAGAACCCTGCTCTGCCTGTCCTTTCCTCTTCCCTCGCCTGAAAGTGACCCAATTTCCTGTGCTCTGCTCCTTTGGCGTAACTACCTCCCTGTCGCTACTATCTATAATCTCCTCATTCTCCTGAATGATCCGCAGGTCATCCAGCTCCTGCTCTAATTCCCTAACGTGGTTTGTTAGGAGCTGCAGCTGGATGCACTTCTTGCTGGTGTCGTTGTCAGGGACACCGGAGGGCTCCCTGACTTCCCACATCCTGCAAGAGGAGCATTCCAACATCCTGCCTGGCATTCTGTCTACGCTAGACAATCTGAATAAAAAACTTACCGGAACCTACCCTGGCCTCTGCCTGTTCTCGCTGAAGCCTGCTAAGCCAAAGCCGTCTCACTCTGCTCCCTCTCACTCCGCTGCCCGCTGTATATGGTGGTCTGTTTTTAAACCTTGGCGTGCTACGTCACACGCCTGCGCAGTGCAGACCCTTCTCCCTGAGCGTACATGCAGCAAGATTACTGACCGCAGCAGAAATAAATTATGGACCAAACAGAAGGAATCTTTGCTGTCGAGAAATTCCAAAGGATGCTATATGGCAGATATTTCATTCTCCATACTGATCACAAGCCACTGTTGTCCATCTTCCAGTCTGAGAAAGACATCCTGTTGTATGCAGCCAACCATCTACAAAGGTGGGCAACAATGTTGTTAGCCTATGATTTTGAAATCAAGTACAAAGTCAGGGAGATGTTCTTTCCAGACTTATGAAGCAGCAGTTTACTGAAAATGACGATGCAGTTATAGTGGCAATTTCAGTGGATGCCAAAGTCCACCAGCTTGTATGGGATGCAGTTAAAGGTCTTACAGTCATGGTTGACCAGATCATAGCAGAAACGGTTGCAGATGCTCTCCTTCAATATATCTCCAGATACCCTGTTGACAGACAGCCAATCAAGGCTGAGGAAGATCTTGTACCCTTTTATCAACATTATCCATCACACTCAACTGCAGATTCCTGATGAACGTTAGGAGACAGAATAATGATTCCACAAACACTTTGACCAAAAGTATTGAAATAATTCCACTTTGGTCACTTAGGCATCAATCAAATGAAAGCCCTGGCAAGAAAGTTTGTGTACTGGCTGGACATAGATAAAGATCTAAGATCATAATGCAAGCAGTGTGCTCAATGCTCATGGTACCAAAGAATCCAAGCAGAACCGATTCATCACCATGGCCTCAGTCTAACAAACCTTGGAGTTGAGTACATATTGACTTTGCTGGGCCAATTAATGGGTGTACCTACCTGTCCTCATTGATGTCTACTCCAAATATCCAGAAGTATTACCTATGAAATCAACAACAACAGAGACTACCATTCAACATCTCCTGCAGATATTCCACTGCTTTGGGATGCCTAATAATAGCACCCAATTCAGTTTACAGCAGTTTGCTGTATGCTGCCACAAAAGTGGAATTGTCCACACCTGCTCTCCTCTATCTCATTCGCTGTCCAACGGACAAACAGAGAGGTTTGTGGATACCTTCAAACAGTCATTTCTGAAATCAAGAAGGGAAGGAGCATTAGCCAAGGCGCTCAACACATTTCTGCTGACATTGAATTACACCAGATCCAGGCCTCAAGGGGAAGTCTCCAGCTACAGCATTTTAAGGAAGAAAGCTATGCACAGTGTTGGATGCAATGCTGCCACAGTATCTAACATCCAAGACAGCCAATGGTCAGGTGAAAGAACACAGTCACGCAAGCTTTCATCGATGGGTGAAGACAAGCAAGCCTGGAATTGCAGTGCAGGGCAGACAGTATCGCAATGGGCAAGAGCCCAGGGTACCAGGTCAGATTGTCAAAAAGAATCAAGAAAGTGTTCAACGAAGTTATGATAGACATTATGGTCACATCACGAAATGTTGTTGCACATGATCATAGCGTCCACTGTGGTTCCAATCAATGGTGAAGATTTTTGTCCTTGTTCTTTTCTATGATCAAAACACACCGGCTGAGCACAAAAATCAGTAAAATCTGGCTAGTCCATCTTGCTAGCAAGTAGGATAATGAAGGTGCTGAACAGTTACCATCTTACGCATGAAGTGGGTCCACATTCCACGCCGCAGCCTACTATAGCTATGTTGGGAAGCAGTCAACAAGGTGGTGTGTGGCGATGCAGAAGCAGAGTCTGTGCACCAGTATTCGCACATTGACTGTCATAGATCAAAGTATTGAGTACAAGAATTGCGATGTTATGTTGAAGTTATATATGACATTGGTGAGGCTTAATGCATTAATATTTATTTTATTTGCTGCATGTGATGTATGTTTTCTGGGTGCACTGATATCTGGAAAACACATTGTTTCATTTGGCTGTATATATGTACAGTCAGATGACAATAAGCTTGAACTTAAACTTACAGACAAATGTCCTTGACTTTGCCACATCAACCAGTTGCAGCCACGTGCTCCCAAAGGTGCAATTGGGTAGATCATCAGACACAGAACTGGACTTTCATTTCCTTCTGGAAGGGTTAAATTTACCCTGACTCATTCAGTCACCAGCACCAGCACAGCCACAGCAACAAGAGAGTGCCAGCCTGCGACTACTAAGGAGGACTGATAGCCAGCGGAATCCCATTGCTCTAATTGATATCAACCCTTGCCTCAAATCCTGCAGGTAATTATCTTCAAGAGGGAGGTGTTATGGCAAGCTAAAGTAACCGATGCCTATTGGTCAGCTGACAACCATTCCCAGGCTGACTTTCACTGATTGGTATGGAGGGGCTACTGCACAGGATTGAAAGAAGCTGCAGAAGGTTGTAAATCTAGTCAGCTCCATCTTGGGCACTAGCCTACAAAGTACCCAGGACATCTTCAGGGAGCGGTGTCTCAGAAAGGCAGCGTCTATCATTAAGGACTTCCAGCACCCATGGCATGCCCTTTCCTCACTGTTACCATCAGGTAGGAGGTACAGAAGCCTGAAGGCACACACTCAGCTATTCAGGAACGTCACCTTCACCTCTGCCATCTGATTCCTGAATGGACATTGAAGCTTCGGACACTACCTCACTTTTTAATATGCAGTATTTCTGTTTTTGCACATTTTAAAAAATCTATTTAATATATGCAATTGATTTACTTGTTTATTTATCATGTTTTATTTTATTTATTATTATTAGTTTTTCTCTCTCTGCTATATTATGTATTGCATTGAACTGCTGCTACTAAGTTAACAAATTTCACGTCATATGCCAGTGATAATAAACCTGATTCTGATTCTGATCTTTGTTCCTAACCACGTCTTAGTTGTTCTGGGGTAAACCACTTAAATAATCATGCTTCAGGATGCACTTATGAATTATTGTAGCTGTGTGGTTTTACTGCATTTACTGCATAAAGATTTATTTCACACTCCATCTTCGTTGTATCTCCTGGCTTTGCCTCTCATCAGTCGCTGATGATTGACTTAACATATTCAGGTGTTTTGTTACATCAAAAGCTTCACAGGTCTGGTTCAGATAGGCAGAAGGACACAAACTGCAATTAACTACTTAAAAATGAGGACGGAACAGAGCAAGTACTAAAATAGTTAACTTGATATGTGCCAGCCCTCTCACTGCAGTACACATTCCATTCTGCTAATTTGTGGTGCCGTTCATGACCAGCTTGTCAGTGAAACCTCGAAGGCCTGTCCCCAAACCCCCAACCGCTCTGCCATTATACCCTCTCCACTGATGTAACTGCAATGCCCTGGTTAAGATTTTTACTGCTATGCTGTTTGTATTTCATTTTAGCAGTTTTGTAAGAGCAGTTTTTCTGCTTTCAGCTTGTTTGCATTTGAGCTGAGATAAGAGGCTTATTGTTCAACTTAGGGACGTGGTGTCAGCCAATCAGGATGGTTGTATTGGAAGAAGGTTCTAGAGATCATGGGGCAGAGAGGTCTTGGTTGGCAGGAGCTGGGAGAAAACTGGAAGGAAGATGGTGAAGGCTGCTGTTTTTGTTGCACAAAGTGCTTTGTGCAGATGAATGGCTTCGAGGAGGAAGGACCGATACTCCCATAGGAGAGCCCACTTGTTCAATATGGATTTCGAGCGACCTTCAGAAGGTGGTGTGTGCTTTCATGCAAACCAAGGGTCCAGCGTGTGAGTTAGATAAAAGTTCAAGATTTGATGTCTACCATGCACATGTGACTGTTTAAGTATAATGGGCCCTCTTTTTTTTCTTTCTTTCCTTTAATAACTGTTTGCTTAAGTTAACATTGGTCGGCTGGTGGCGTAGTGGCATCAGCGCTGGACTTCGGAGCGAAGACTTCCGAGTTCGAATCCAGCCGGCTCCCTTGCATACTTTCCATCCGTGCTGGGTTGAGTGTCGAGCTAGCAACTTGGCCTCGTAAAAAACGCTGTCATTACGGCGTCCTGATGACTCCACTCTGAGCTAAGGGCTTTCTCCTTCTTCTTAAGTTAACATTCTTAAGTATACTTCTTGTTAATTGTATGCAATGTATGATCTGGTATTTCTTGCTGGGAGGCAGTAAATCACACAGCATTCACACAAACTGGGCTTTATGTGGGCGAGACATCCCAGTCTTACAGATTTGGCAGGACCAAAATCATTTACACCACAGACGTACGAATCTTGAGAAAGGTGGGTTTCCCGCTGCGGAATCCAGTGGCTGTTAGTGAGAGGCTAACAAGCCACATTTTCAGAGACGCCCAGTAAAATGGGGTTTCATAAACGATGCAGTAATTAGACTGATACATTAGCTGTTATGTTCAAGGCCATGGTGGTGAGACATTCGACAAGCACAAAGATTCAATCTTTGCAATACACCAGGTTCAGGAATTTGGCTGATGTTGAGACCTGATTGCTTGCCTTTAGTTCACACTTTGTAAAGCATTGCATGACGATTGATGTTATTGCTTACTCCGCTGCCTTTGGATATGCATTCCAAATGCATGATTCAACATTACATAAAACATCGTTTTGTGTGTGTGTGTGTGTGTGTGTGTGTGTGTGTGTGAGAGAGAGAGAGAGAGAGAGAGAAAGAGAAAAAAAAGATTAAAGTAGGGAGATTTAGGGAAGACATTTCATAATTAGGGAATTGGAGCTTACAAATAAAGCTAACAATGAGCAAGGGAGAGACCAGATATGGAGAATCTGGAGGAACCCTGAGGTTAGAGGAGATTATGGAGGTGGAGGAGGCTGTACTGTAAGAGTAGGTAATGGGTTTCAACACTTTTAAAACAAAAGCTTTGCTGAACTCTAGGCCACTGTTGGTAAGCACACATTGGGCTGAAGAGTGAATAAAAATTGGTTCAAGTTTGGTTTTCAGCAGCATTTATTTGAACGTACTCAGACTTAAAAATAATGGGAATATGAAAAGTGGACCGTCATCGAGTTGTAAAGTTGCCATCGATAATCATTTCAGCAGCAGGTTGATATGTGTGGAGAAATGATGAGATAGATCATGTCATAGGTTTCAAAGAACGTTACTGCACGAGCAGAAGGAATTTTCCTTGAAGTAACATGGAGTAAAGATTTTAGTTAGTGTTCATATGAGACAGTTACCTACACTAATACAATCAATATGTATTTGGCTTACTGTACAGTAATATGTTGAAGATTTATTTTGAATGTTGACTATCCATGCACTTATCATGTTTTGAAATGTTATACTCAAACTCCTGAGCTTATGATTTTGTTCTTCAAGAATAAGATACATAAATAGTTAATTTTTTTGTGCATTTCATGAGAGAATTTTCAGTGTTTGAACTTGTGAAGCTTTCAAATTCAGGACTTACTATAAACTTAGATGGGGCTGGTATCATTCATAGGCAGTGGTACATATATGAGCTTGGAGCATCCAATATATTGAAATGTCACACAATAGTGAAATGCTTACATGGTTATTATAATTGAACGTTATGGTAGTGAATGAGACACAAAAATTACTTCCCTGCTGACTAATATTTACTGAAGTGTTGACACAAGATTAAATTAAATGGGTGACCTTAATTGTAGATACAGCTTGTAGTAACTTACCCTGGTTATTTTAATTCTACATTTAAAGCTCCTAAGTAATCGGTTAAACTTAATAAATAATGCTACATGCAAGGACGGTAAATATTCAAGGAATTTGTAATAGGATACCACGATGATTCAAATCACTAATATAAACATACAGTATGCAAATATTTATGTAAGGACATTGGTTTTCTCTTTTATGAATTTAATATTACCACTATAGTTCGGATTTGAACCATGAATCTTGTATCTACAGTTCAAAGCTTTATGGATTCAATATAATTAGTTTCTTCATGGGAGTAGTGAGTGACACTGAGACAGAATACCATTACAGGTACAACCGAAGGATGACCACAAAGATTATTGGAGACAGAATCAGAATCAGGTTTAATATCACTGACATATATCATGAAAGTTATTGTTTTGCAGCAGCATTACAGTGCAATACATAAAATACAATAAATTACAATAACAATATTTTGTCACAAGGTAGTACTTAACACATAAATAATATTACAAAATATCTACTACTGCTTGTTGTTCTTGAATTTGAGGCAATGAATTTCACCTTTAAAATCGGATCCCATTAAACTGAAGCAATTTAGGATGAAGATGGTCCAGCATTCCATATTAAGAGGGGGAAAACAAGTGGAAATCAATAATTTAGTAATTATTTGGTATTGTTGGCAATTTTTTAAATTAGAATCCTCATATGTTCAAAGTTTTCACTTGGAGTTTGGTAAAATATCTCTGGGACTATCACTTTAATAGGTTGACAGTATGAAATTTTTCTTTCCTCCATTTTCGACTTATTCAAT
This sequence comes from Mobula birostris, assembly GCF_030028105.1. Classification (NCBI taxonomy): domain Eukaryota; kingdom Metazoa; phylum Chordata; class Chondrichthyes; order Myliobatiformes; family Myliobatidae; genus Mobula; species Mobula birostris. Next base: position 62,818,700 of record NC_092383.1, on the reverse strand, counting down.
GCTAATCCAGTAGCACCAAGTAATGCAGAATCTGGAAGATATAAAATGAAGTAATATCATTAACTACTTGGCATTGAACTACTTGGCAATTCCTTTGCATTGAACTTCCTTAGTTGCATGCTGGAAACTTGCTGTTATTCAGACACTTGATCCAGATACACAAAGATTGTGATCAATATACACCAAGTTATTTATTTAGATTTTATTTATGCATTTACAGGATGTGGACGTCTCCAGCTAAGCCAGCATTTATTGTCCATGCCTAGTTGCCCTTGAGAAGGTGGTGATGAGCTGCCTTCTTGAACCGCTGCAGTCTCTGAGGTGTAGATGCACCCACAGTGTTATTAGGGTAGGAATTCCATGATTTGGACCCAGCAACAATGAAGGAATGCCAATATGTTTCCAAGTCAGGGTGGTGAGTGACCTGGAGGGGGATTTCCAAGTGGTGGTGTTCCCAGGTACCTGCTGTTCTCGTCCTTCTAGATGGTAGTGGTTGTGGGTCTGGAAGGCGCTGTCTTAGGAACTTTGGTGTGTTGCTGCAGTGCATCTTCTAGATAGTACACACTGCTGCAACTGTTTGCTGGTGGAGGGATTGGATGCTTGTGGAAAGGGTACCAATCAAATGGGCTGCTTTGTATTGGATGGTGTCAAGCTTCTGGAGTGTTGGTGGAGCTGCACTCATCCAGGAGAGTGGTGAGTATTCCATTACACTACTGACCTGAACCTTACAGATGGTGGACAGGCTTTGGGGAGTCAGGAAATGAGTTACACACTACAGGATTCCTAGCCTTTGGCCTGTTCTGCCAGCCACAGTGTTTATATGGCTAGACCAGTTCAGTTTCCTGTCAATGGTAACTCCCAGGATGCTGATAGTAGGGGATTTAGTGATGGTGATGCCACTGAATGTCAAGGGACAATGGTTAGAGCCTCTCTTGTTGGAACTGGTCATTGCCTAGCACTGGCATGGCTCAAGTGTTACTTGCCATTTGTCAACCCAAGCCTGGATATTGTCCAGGTCCTGCTGCATTTGGGTATGAACTGCCTCACTATCTGAGGAGTCATGACCGGTGCAGAACATTGCGCAGTCATCTGTGAATATCTCCACTTCTGACCTTATGATGGAAGGGAGGTCATTGATGAAGTACCTGAAGATTGTTGGTCCTAGGACACTTCCTTGAGGAACTCCTGCAATGATGTCCTGAGGATCAGATCGAACCACCACAACCATCTTCCTTTGTGTCAGGTATGATTCCACCCAGCGGAGGGCTTTCCCACTAATTCCCACGGACTCTATTTTAGCTAGAGCACCTTGATGCCACACTCGGTCAAATGCTGCCTTGATGTCAAGGGCTATCACTCTCACCTCACCTCTGGTACGTAGCTCTTTGGTCCATGTTTGAACCAAGGAGGTGATGAGGTCAGGAGCTGAGTGGTCTTGATGGAACCCAAACTGGGCATCTGTACGCAGGTTATTGCCAAGTAAGTGCTGCATGATAACACTCACATTACTTTGCTGATATGGTGGTAATTGGCTGGGTCGGACATCCTGTTTCTTTGTTGGAGGACACACCTGGACAATTTTCCACATTGCCAGGTAGATGCCGGTATTGTAGTTGTACTGGAACAGCTTGGTAGCGGCGCAGCAAGTTTTGGCGCACGAGTCTTCGGAACTATTGCCGAGATTTTGACTGGGCCCATAGCTTTTGCAGTATCCAGAGCTTTCAGTTATTTCTTGATACAACGTTGAGTGAATCAGATTGGCTGTGTACTGACATCTGGGGTGCTGGGGACTTCTGGAGGAGGCTGAGCTGAATCATCTACTTGGCACTTCTGACTGAAGATTGTTGCAAATGCCTCAGCCTTATATTTTGCACAGGTGTTCTGGGCTCCTTTGTCATTGAAAATGAGGATATTTGTACAGCCTTCTCCCAGGTGATTGTCCACCACCATTCACGACTGAATGTTGCTTAACATCTTATGATATTGTGCCCATTATCTAAGGAAGAATATGCTGACATTGAAGAGGATCCATAGGAGGTTCTCAAGAATGCTCCTGGAAATGAAAGAGTTAATGTATCAGGAGTATTCGATGTCTCTGGAGCAGTACTTGCTGGAGTTGAGCAGAATGAGGGTGAATCTCACTGAAACCTAATCAAATATTTAAAGACCTAGATAACGTGGACATGATGGGGGAGTCTAGGACCAGAGTGCACAAAATCAGAAAAGAAGCAAGTCCATTAGAACAGAGATGAGGAGGAATTTCTTTAGCCAGAGGGTGGTGGACCTATAGAATTCAATGCCACAGAAGACTCTGGAGGCCAAAGTAATTGGTTATATTTGATATACTGATAGGTTCTTGATTAGTAAGGGCATCAAAGGTTATGGGGAGGAGGCAGGAGAATGGATTTGATAAATCAGCCATGATGGAATGGTGAAACAGACATGATGGCCTAATTCTACTCCAATGTGCTATGGATAGCATTGATAATATTATAGCCATGATTCTAATTTTGGATTGGTTGAATTATCTCTGTCCTAAGCAGATCAGATGGATATTTGACAGAGATAATGCCACCATTGTCTTCAATGAAATGGATTTTAGAATCAGGGATACAACTCAGCAAAATTACTATGTTGTGTTTTAATGCTAGCGGGATAGAATGAATATGTCAGTACTTTTGTCTGAAGAAGTTGCTGAAATAATAAAGAATAAATATATTCTTCTAATAAATATCAACTCTCCATTTTACCTCTACAGAGGGCTGTCAGAACTCATTCCCTATGCTCTTTGCAGCCTTTGGCCACATGCATAGATAAGGAGGATGGGCTTAGCCAAATTGGCACACAGAGCACTGGAATTAACCTGAATCTCTGTAACTCTAGCTCAGTTTTGACAAACCATGTGTGTACTTATTAGAAAATGAAAAAAAAATCTTTAATAAAATCCTCCTCCGTACTTTTGCTAGGTGAAGTCCATCACAGATTCATTGCAAATATAGTATGATTCAGCTTAGGAAAAAGTATAGCCTGCTCTGTAATGGCTAACAACTGAGATACACTGAATGAACAATGCCTTTCTGAATAATTGTTCATGAGTTACAGTGACTGATTTAGGAATGGAAGTCACTCTGTAATGAGGCATATTTTTTTAAGCTATGAATTGATTATATATTGGAGACACTGTTTAATTTTAAAAACTGAAATATGGCTATTTTCATAAAATAAATAGTATTGGTGATTAGAATAGAGTTCACAGAATATTATTGTTCAGCTGGTTAGATCAGGAAATACTTGGAATTTGTTAAGTATAATGCCCACAAAATTTGACGTAAAATGTCCAGTGCTTGGATGGCAATGGGACTCATATTATATACATGCATACAATATTAGCAGAAATTGATTCGTTCACTTTATTGTAAAGTATTCAGGCAATATTGCTCTTATTGCTCTTTGTGGTATGAAGGGTAAGAAGATTGCATCTCAAAAACTTTGATGCACTGATTTGACATTATTGCTGCTGAATTGAACTTTCAAGTTTCTCCGACATGCATAAATGACTCTGCTTTTATTTGCAACAAAGAGTGGATATTGTGTACTGAGACTGTGAGGATGGACAGGCAGATGAAAGGACAAAATTACAGTCAGCGGGATGAGGTAAAGTGCAACATGGAGGCAGGATCGAAAAGGGTGATGAATACAGGACTGAAGGTGTTATATTTGAATACACACAGTATATGGAATAAGGTAGATGTTCTTGTAGCACAGTTAGAGGGCAGGAATGACATTGTGGGCATCATTGAGACATGGTTGGAAGAAGATTATAGTTGGGAGCTTAACACCCAAGGGTACATCTTGCATTGAAACAGCAGGCAGGTAGCCATAGTGGGTGATGTGGCTCTGTTGATAAAAAATGAAATCAAATTCTTAGAAAGAGGTGACATAAGATTGGAAGATTTAGAATCCTAATGGGTAGAGCTAAGAAACTGCAAGGGTAAAAAGACCCTGATGGGAGTTGTCTACTGGCCCCTGAACAGTATGTGAGGTATAAATTTCAACAGAAAATAGAAAAGAACAATTTTAGGATAGGTATGGGGGACTTCAATATGCAGGTAGATTAGGAAACTCAGGCTGATGCTGGATCCCAAGAGAGGGAAGTCTTAGGAAGCCTATGAGATGGGTTTTTAGAATAGCTTGTGGTTGAGCCCACTAGCGGAAAGACAATTCAGGATTGTGTGTTGTGTAATGAACCAGATTTAATTAGGGAACTTAAGGTAAAAGAACCCTTGGGAGACAGTAATCATAATATGATATAAACAACAGGAATTCTGCAGATGCTGGAAATTCAAGCAACACACATCAAAGTTGCTGATGAACGCAGCAGGCCAGGCAGCATCTCTAGGAAGAGGTGCAGTTGACGTTTCAGGCCGAGACCCTTCGTCAGTTAGTCCTGACGAAGGGTCTCGGCCTGAAACGTCGACTACACCTCTTCCTAGAGATGCTGCCTGGCCTGCTGCGTTCACCAGCAACTTTGATAATATGATATAATTTACTGTGCATTTTGATAGGGAGAAGATAAAAACAGATGATTCCATATTTCAGTGCAGTAAAGGGATTTGAGATACATGAGAGATTCAGAGGCAAATTAAAATTTCAAAGTCAAAGTAAAATTTATTATCAGAGTACATACATGTCACCACATACAATCCTTTTTCCTGCAGGCATACTTAGTACAGTAACTGTAAACAGAATCAATGAAAGACAAACTGCGCAAGTGCAAATATAAATGAACAGCCACAAATAACTAAATGATGAAGTAACAAGATAAAGAGTCCTTAAATTGAGACCATCAGTTGTGGGAACACCGGAAACAGAAAGAGAGAAGTTCTCCTCTTTTGTTCAAGACCCTGATGGTTGAGAGATAATAACTGTTCTCGAACCTGATAGTGCGTCCTCAGGCACTTGTACCTTCTATCTGATGGCAGCTGAGAGAAAAGATCATGGCCTGGGTGGTAAGGATCTCTGAAGATTGATGCTGGTTTTCTACAGCAACATTCCGTGTAGACGTGCTCAATGGTTGGGAAGGCTTTACCCATGATGTACTGGGCTGAATCCACTACCTTTCGTAGGATTTTCGACTCAAAGACATTGGCGTTTCCATACTAGGCCATAATGCAGCCAGCCAGCATGCTTTCCAGCGCACATCTATAGAAGTTTGCCAACATTTTTGATGACATACCAAATCTTCGCAGACTCCTGAGGAAGTCAAGGTGCTGTTGTCCTTTCTTTGCAATTATATTTATATAATGGGTCCAAGACAGATCCTCTGATATGGTGACACCCAGGAATTTAAAGTTACTGATATTCCACCTCTGATTCTCCAATGAGTATTGGCTCAAGGACCTCTGGTTTCTCTCTCCTGAAGTCTACAATTAGTTACTTGGTCTTATTAACATTAAGTGAAAAGTTATTGTTATCACACCACTCAGCCAAATTTTCAATCTCTCTCCTGTATGCTGATGCATCACAACCTTTAATACAGCCCACAACAGTAGTGTCATCAGCAAACTTGTATAAGGTGTTGAAGCTGTACTTGGGCAGGCACACAGCCATAAATGTAAAGTGAGTAGAGCAAGTGACTAAGTACATATCCTTGTGGTGCTGGTAGAGATTGTGGGCGAGATGTTTTTGCCAATCCAATCTTACTGTGGTCTGCAAGTGAAGAAATCCATAATGCAATTGCACAAGGGGGTATTGAGACTCAAGTCTTGGAGTTGATTGATCAATTTTGAGGGAATGATAGTATTCATCCATTGTTGCTGGCCAAATTTGCTTGGAATGGTACACTATCAGGGCTGATGGCTGGAGTCTCTGGGGGTAATTCAGAAGGCGCAGGGTAGATACATCCTAAAAATGAAAAAGCATTCTTAAGGGAGGATGAGACAACCATATGTGGCAAGGGAAGTCAAAAACAGCACAAAGATTAGGATAAATCTACTGAAGAAGGAAGTGAAAGATAAGCAATTGAAAATGGTCTACATCAGGAGATGCTATCCACCAGGATATCAAAAGAAATGTTCTCCTCTGTAGTATCTCAGCAAATAGTAGTGCACCATGTAATTCTGCTTCACACAAGGGAACATGGCAACCACATACAGAGCCATAGGCAAGGAGAAAATTAAATTGTCACTGGTTTTACTTCTAACTATGTACTTCATTGGGGATATCTTTTGTGCATTTAACATAAACTTTCTTTTAATCAACTTGAAGTCTTTTTGATTAGGAACTCCTTCACTCTATTCCTTGCTGAAGGCAAGTTTTTCTAGTAGTTGCCTAAACCAGATCCTGGTCCTCCATTTTCACTAGTTGCAGCTATCACGTGGGTTTGAATTTTTTAAGGGATTTACTTATCACTCTAATTTATTATAATGAATAATTGAAATATTAATGCCTCACTTTAATGCTAACTGAAGTGTACAAGCACACATTTTGTTTTTCTCAGAAAGACATTTTACCACTTGTCATTTTTCACAGAGCTATGCAATAATGCCTTCATTTTTCACTAGGATTCACTTTGACATTCTTCTCCTTTAGATGGATTCATTGACCCATTATTTTTTTGTAGCAATTTATCACAGCTAATCATGCTCATCACCAAAGCAACTCAGAAGTTTCTTTTTCAAGCAGATTGATTATACAATAAAAGTGTTTTCAACTTAACTCTACAGAACTGTCTTATCTTCCAAAGGAATTAAAGATTAACTTCCTTGACAGAGCTGTAAATAATCTAGGCGAATAACAACAGAGAGATTTGAACATTTTTTGTGTAGATTCAATTTTCTACAAGCAGGTTTGTTTATAAGCTGTGAAAATATTGGAGACTGGTTTGGAGCTATTTGACTGGGAGTTAACAATTTTCAGTCTGAGCAGCAGATGTTCAGGTTACCTTTCAATTATTATGGGCAAACATTGCACTATGGAACGGACCTGTCAAGTAGCTCACAGTAAGGTTGAAAGCCATGTTGGAATTAGACATTCTCTGAACAGGATGGGCAACCGAAGCATTATTTTATTTTAGCCAACTGGCAGTAACCATCGTTAAACATATAAATGAAAAGTTTCCTGTGACCTCTCTGACACAGCACAATAACCACATTTTGTGATGTTGACTCAAAATAATTATCTAGCCTTCTAAAGTTGACTTTCAGGAATGTGAAAGGTAACGATTCAAAAATTGCAATTTACTCTCAGATTCCAACTCCTATATAGCTATTGCCATTTTCAAAGCAAATGGATGAAAAATATGTCCACCTTTTTCAGATGAGGAGTTGACGTAATGGGGTAATGGAGACCAAACTATTTATTCCATGCGCTGGGCAGCCTAATCAAACATTGTCTCAAGGCCCACCTAAGGCTACTCAGAATATATACCTTGAAACGTCTCGACACATACTCTTGAGGAGCATGGAAGCAGTTCAATCTGTCACTGGACATCTGGGACAACAACATGCTTTGGTAGTGGGCGTGGAGAAGGCTTCTATGGACTTCATGGGTTGATAACTTTAAGATAAAAACTCGGGAGAGTATGGTGCTGATGAGGGGTGGATTACAAGTAGGCTAACTGATAGATGAAGATTTTTATATTACCAAGAAGAAACTATAGTAATAATAAGTGAAGCAATGTGTTTCCATCTTATGCATCAATACACTCAAGTTGAACCAAGGTCCTTCAACAGAACTCAGAAAGCAACCTTTATGTTGTAGATCAGTTTCTGCCTAAAGTTAGATGAAACTCCAGCAACAATTTCAAGCTTTATTTCTTTCATTTTGATACAGTTCTTCAACACATATAGATGCTTCTCAGGTTACAAATGACTTAATTCATGGAAGTCTGACTTTTTGCAAATTATTCCACAATCTGTAAAGCATTTTGAAGATAGATAATAATAAGAAGAAGAATAAGGTATAATAATAAGAATAATAATGATATTGTTTAATAACATTTATTACAGACTGAATATAGCATACATTCCATTAGTTTAATTATGTGTAGTTTTAGTAAAATGAAAGGAAAATAGAACATGTATGTGGAGCATTACAATATGGGTTACCATAGTAACTGGTCATTTCTGACATAGAGAAAGTAGCTTATAGACAGCTCTTGGAGAATGAATATGTACATAAGCTGGAGACTTACTGTACTGTACTCATTACCATACATTCATAGACATTGATGAATATTTGTTATGAAAACTGAAAAAGTAAATTGACTTCATCTAATTGATTAACATATTAGACATTTAACTTTATTTCACTAAGTCAACTGACATTTTCCAATCATTACTTTTGATTGATACAGCCATTTGATTTGACTGCTCACATTTGCATCTTCAAGGGACTGTGCTACACTCATTTCACTGAGGCTTTTATATTCTGAATTATCTGACATCTCACTGAGTAAGGTTTACCATCAATTGCCGAGAGAAAGAAAATCTAACTGTGTTATTGAACTTTGGCTGTAGAGAAGACTGATGATACCTTGCCTCATTGCAGCAAGTCATAGACAGATAGATTGATCCTAGGATAAACAATCAAGTTACAGGCAACTAAATGCTAAGTGGTAGGTAAGGACAAGGCACCGGATAGATAGGGTGAGCTCAGATGTTCATGAAATGGAGGAGATTCGGCTGAAGGCAGCATCAGTAGTGGAGGGAGGGAAATCCTTTTCTTTGAAGGAGGACATCTCTCTGTACTGGAATGGAAAGCTGTGTCCTAGGATCAGATATGGCAGAGGCAAAGAAACTGAGAATAGTAAATAGCATTTTTACAGAAGATAAGGTGAGGAGAGGTATAGTCAAGATAACTGTGAGAACCAGTAGCTTTATAAAAGATGTCAGTTGACAGCTTGTCTCTGGAGCTGGAGACAGAGGGATCGAAAAAGGGGAGGGAGGTGTCAGAAAAGAACCAGCTGAATGTAAGGGCAGAGTGCAAGCATTTCCTAGTATCAGTGGTTATCTGATATTCATAAATCATACAGCTATAAAAATACTCAGCAGTCCTCACAGTATTCAACATACGTAAAGTGAGGCAGCATTGAAAATTAAACTTCCTTCTCCAGCAAAAATAAAATTTACATTTAAATTCTAATAATATTTGAAAGTTTTGTATTATTTTTGCTACAAATTTTATTTGGAGTAACAATGTTCATTCTTCAAGTTTATATTTTTTTTCTCTGTATTATTACTCATGCCTGCTCCATAGCTTTTGGCTAAATTTGCCATGACATACCATTAACTTTGGGTCACCATTGATGCTTGCAATGCAGTGTCTCTAACCTTTACTTCCATCATTCAAAATATTTTGAAGCCCTTTCACCCAGAAAATCAAATTCATTTATAGCTAGACTTCAGGCTATTGAACACTTGTTTTCAGGTGCATTTACAGTTTGCAGCCCATTACTGAATTTACCGTGGTCTAATATTAATTCTAACTTGACTGATTGTACTGATTCATTGCATCTGTAAGTCATAATACTCTGGAACTTCTGATTGCAATAGCAGTGAAATCATCAATATTCACCATCACCACCATGTAATATTAAGACCATATTCTAGTATTCATTTCTAGCAGAAATACAGAAGATAATCTCATTCATATCTTGCACCTTCATAGAGGTTGTTTTACAATCTTCACAATGCATTCATCAGAATCAGTGACTTGACATAGACTTACCCTTTTAATACTTTTTCATGATTAAAAACAAAAATACTTGGCGTGTTGAACCTTGATCTATTTTTAAACAACTGAGTCATGGTCTTGTAAGCGTTTAGTATTATTACCACAAAATAATAATATCTCCATTGTTTTAATATTTTTCTGTATTTTTGGTTTATGATATTTTTGTACCTAACATAACTGTATACATTTACTAATATTGCAATTTTTTAAATGGAATAAAAATCTGTTGCTTTTCTTTTATATATGTACAGTATGTGTTTACTGTGAGAATTCATCAATCTGATTGATTGCTCTGTCTACTTGATAATTTCACTGATCATTGACAACAAAGTTCCTTGAAAAATGGGTTCATACCGAAAGAAATACCAGACAAAAGGAAATCCTTGTCAGAGAGCTAGCTGAATTGTTGTGGACATTTTGTTTCTGTGGTAGGCTTTGAGCACTAATATATTAAATGAAAAATCCATTCTAGTGTTTCAATGTGCTCCAGTGAATAACTTACAAAACAATGATGCCATTTTGAAAATAAATAAAGCCAGACAGCAGAACTTTTCACATTAATGCCAACATTTATTCTGCGGAATCTTACAGATAAATGTACAATACATAGTTCAGAATTTAACATTTACAGATGTTAAATCTCTGAATAGAATAATTGATTTTAGCATATTGGCCACACATTTATAGATATTCAACCTTACTGGACTGCAAAGTCAGAATAGTTTAAAAAGGGACATTGAAGCTGTATAGTATTCTTGTCAGGTGATTTCTTCAAGCCATCTGGCTAAGTTCTGGATACTGTGATGTGCATTCAACCATGAAGATGAATCTGAAAAATTAATTAAATCAGATCTCCAGAGCAATGTATTATATTTTGGGAAACTGATTTCAAACAAAACCATAACAGCAGGCTAGAAGATCACAGACGAAGAATACTCAAAGAAGTTTGATGTTAGGAACTCATTTTTCATATAAAAACCCCATTTAGAGTAAAGAATGTAAAAACCCTGAACACATTATACATCATGACAGATTTGGCACCTTCTGTTAGTAAGGTGTCAGACTTAACTATAGATACGAATGTATGAAGATGGCCAAGAAAATGAGTGAAAAGTAAATATGGACCATTTAAAATATTAAATGAATACAAGGGATAATTAAAGAGAATTAAAAACAGCAAGAGAAGGTTATAAGACCATAAGATATAAGACCACAGTTAGGCCATTTGGCCCATCGAGTCCACCATTTCATCATGGCTGATCCAATTTTCCACTTAGCCCAATCTCCTGCTGTCTCTCCCTAGCCTTTTATGCCCTGACCAATCAAGAATCCATCAACTTCTGCCTTAAATACATGAAAAGGCTTGTCCTCTACAGCTGCCTGTGTGACAATGAATTCCACAGATTCGCCACCCTCTGGCTAAAGAAGTACCTCATCATCTCTGCTCTGTAAGGACATCCCTCTGTTCTGAGGCTGTGTCCTCAGTTTTAGACTCTCACACCTTAGGAAACAGCCTCTCCACATCCACTCTATCAAGGCCTTTCACGATTTAATACATTTCAATGAAGTCACCCTTCATTCTTCTAAATTCTAGTGAATACAGGTGCAGAGCAATCAGATGCTCTTCATATGGCAAGCTATTCAATCCTGATATCGTTCTTGTGAAACTCCTGTGAACCCACTCCAGTTTCAGCACCTTCTTTCTAAGACAAGAGTCTCAAACTTGCTCACAATACTTCAAGTGAGGCCTCACCAGTGCTTTATAAAGTTTCAACATTACATCCTTGCTTTTATATTCTAGTCCTCTTGAAATGAATGCTAACATTACATTTGCTTTCCTCGCCACAGACTCAACCTTCAAATTAATCTTCAGGTAATCCTGCACTAGGACTCACATGTCTCCCTGCATCTTACTTTTTGGATTTTCTCTCAATTTAGAAGATAGTCAAACCTTTCATTTCTTCTTCCAAATTTCATGAGCATACACTTCCCAGCACTGTATTCCATCTGCTGTATTCTGTATTGTATATTCCACTGTATTCTTTGCTTATTCTCCTAATCTGTCTAAGCCCTTCTGTAGTTTCTCTACTTCCTCAAAACTACTTGCACCTCCACCTATCTTTGTATCATTTCCAAACTTCATAATAAAGCCAGCAATTTCGTCATCCAAATCATTGACACACAACATAAAAAAAAAATGGTCCCAATTTAGACTCCTGTGGAACACCACTAGTCAGCAGCAATCAATCAAAAACAGCTCCCTTTATTCCCAATCTTTGCTCACTGCCAATCAGCCACTGTTTTATCCATGCCAGAATCTTTCCTATAATGCCATGGGCTCAAATCTTTTTAAACAGCCTCATGTGTAGCCCTTATCAAAGACCTCCTGAAAATTCAAGTACACAACATCAACCAATTCTCCTTTCTCTATCCTGCTTGTTAATTCATCAAAGAATTTCAATGGATTTATTAAGCCAGATTTTCCTCTTGAGGAAACCATGCTGACTATGGCCTATTTTATCTTTACTATATGCTCTCTCGTTGGCTTTGATTTCTCTTGTTAGCCATGATTGTGTCATCTTTCCTTTAACATACTTCTTCCTCTTTGGAATTTATATATCCCGTGCCTTCTGAATTGCTTCCAGAAGTTCCAAATATTGCTGTTCTGCCACCATCCCTGCTTGTGTTCTTTTTCAATCTATTTTTGACATTTCGTCTCTTATGCTTCTGTAATTTCTTTACTCCACTCTAATACTGATATACCTGACTTTAGCTTCTCCTTCTCTAATTGCAGGGAGAATTCGATAATATTATGATCATTTTCCCCTAAAGGTATGTTCACCTTAAGCTCTCCAATCAATTCTGGTTCATTGCACAGCACCCAATCCAGAACAGCTATCCTCTGGCAGGCTCAATCATGAGCTGCTCTAAAAAGCCATCTGATAGGCACTCTAGAAATTCCCCTTCCTCCCTTCCTGTAATCCAACACTAACCTGATTTTTCCAATCTACCTGCATATTGAAGTCCCCAGTGACTATTGTAATATTGCCCTTTTGGCATACATTTTCTATCACCCACAGTTATCTGCAGGCCATATCCTTACTACTGTTTGGAAATCTGTATACAACTCCCATGTTTATCCTTGCAGTTCCTTAGCTCTATCCAAAATGATTCAACATGTTCCGACCCTATGTCACCACTGTCTAATGATTTGATTTCATTTTTTCCAACAAAGCAACACTGCCCCCTCTACCTTCCTGCCTGTCCTTTTGATACAATGTGTACCCTTAGACATTAAGCTTCCAGCTATAATCTTCCTTCAGCCACTTTTCAGTGATGTCTACATCATACTCGCAAATTTGCAGCTGTACAATGTTTCAGTTATAAAGGATGCTATGTTTTGTAACTCAGAACACTAAACTAATTCAAAGGAAGACACAGGAGACAAAAAATCGGAGTCAACTTCATTTTTACCTTAAACGAGGTGCACACTTATCACATGGTATACATATAACTCATAATGAATTATTTTAATGAAAAATACTTAATCAACCAGTATATATACAAAATTACTCAAATATTACTGTAATATTAAATACACAATAAAGGACATGGATGATACCTGTCAACTGCATTGATTTCCAAATTTAAAGAAGGTCATATAGTACGTGTTGGAAGAAGTTCAAAAATGATTTTCTATACTGATACCTGATGAAAGGATAAAATTATGGACAACTATATCACAGAAGCAATCTCGTCATCCCACCTACTCCATGCCAAGCTATTATTCTGCCTATTCTCATCAACCTACAGCTGAAGTATAGTCCCCCATCCAAGCTTATATTAAATATTGAAGAGGAACCTGCATTCATCATTTCTGTTGGTAACTCAATTCACAATCTCACCACCCTCTGAGTGAAAAGGTTCCCCCTCCTTTTGCCCTTAAACATTTTATTTTTCACCCTCACACATGACCTCCAATCTAGTCTCACCCAACTTCAGTGAAAAAAACCTGCTAGCATTTATCCTATCTATACCACTCATAATTTTATATACCTCTACCAAATCTCCCCTCATTCCCCTACTCTCCAGGAATACAGTCTGAACAATTCAGCCTTTCTCTATAACTCAGATCCCTAATTCCCAGCAACATCTTTGTAAATTTTCTCTGTAACTCTTTTAATCTCAGCAATGTCTTTCCTGTACTGTAGGTAAGCCACCAGAACTGTACTGGATACTCCAAATGACACCTCACCAACATCTCTTACAACTTCAACTTAATATCCTGTACTCAATAATTTGACTTATGAAGACTAATGTGCCAAAAGCTCTCTTTAAGATCTTATCTGCCTGTGACGCCACTTTCAAGGAATTATTTATCTGTATTTCCAGATCCCTCTGTTCTACCACCCTCCTCAGTGCCCTACCCTTGTGTATGTCCTACCCTTGTTTGCCCTCCCAAAGTGTAACACCTCACACTTGTCTGCATTAAATTTCACTGCCATTTTTAACCCATTTCTTCCAACTGGTCCAGAACACACTCTTAGCTTTGATAGCCTTCCTTGCTGTCCAATCTTGGTGTCATCCACAAATTTGTTGATCTAGTTTAATCCATTATCATCCAAATCATTGATATAAATTCAAAACAACAACAGACACAGCACCAATTACTTCAATGCACCACTAGTCACAGGCTTCCAGTCAGGGAGGCAACTACCTACTACCACTCTCTGGCTTTTCCCATGAGGCCAATATTGAATCCAGTTTACTACCTCATCCTGAATGCCAAGTGACAGGACCTTCTTGACCGAATTCCTATGTGGGATCTTGCCAAAGGCCTTGCAAAAGATAGAATCGGTTAGATATGTGTCAGCTGGAGTTTAGAAGAATAAAATATCTCTTGATTGTAATATAGAAAATAAGATGGTTGCATTGGATCCAATCCTGCCCCATTAACTGATCAACCAAAAGACCTTGTTTACAATTTATCCCACACCAACTGTATCTTCACCCTTTTTCTTTTCATTAGGAGAGGAAGTCCAATTTTCATTGTTGCCTTTTTAAAAACATCATCATTAAATCATTTGTGTTTTATACTCTAAGAACATTTGTTTTTAACTTATTTTACATATTTAGTTTTTGTTGCTCTCAAGCTGTGGTCAGCTGAGGGGGAGAGATAAACTTTCCCAATAAAGAGAGTCAAGTCTGCTGATTCACTGATAGCTGGATTCTGATGACTTTGGCTCAAGACATGAGAGATGCTGGAATCTGGAGGAACACAGAAAACAATGGAGGAATTCTGCAGGTTATGCAATATCTTTGGAGGGAAGTGGACAAGCCAGCATTTTGGGCCAAAATCTGTCACTTGGACCAGTCAAAATGCCTCATTCTGAAATGTCAACTATTTTCTTTCACAAATACTGCTTGACCACATTAGCCCAAGATTTTTTGGTTGTGCAGCGTTTCCATTACCTTTGCCAATCAACCCTTGTGTTGCCATAGCATGTGTGGTGATTAGCACAGAGATATACTGTAGATCAGACGTGAGACGTTCCTGTGAAGAAGAACTTTGGACTCTATAGGGTAAGAGGACAATTCATGTATAAGCACAAACTATTAACCCATGCACACAAAGAACCAGCAGCAGAAAGTACCTGCTTTATCCAGTTAGTCAATAAAAGATGGGTGATTCTTTTTAGTTATTAAACTTTATGCAGTAACAGTTCTACCAGTTTGGTGACAGACTTGTTTGTATAGGATAAGGAAAGAGTCGTGTGATCTTCAGTGGACAGCACATCTGCAGAATATCCATTAGACTATAAGACCATAAGACACAGGAGCAGAATTTAGCCCATCCTTTGTTGGATACATACTCACCATTACAGGAAGATGCTAGCCTAAACACCCTCTGTGTTGGTGCAATGGAGATAGTGCTTCTATCTTAAAGATAGCAGTAACGATAGTACCAAGAGACTTCCAACGACGATGTCTGAGCATTCCATGACCTAGTTAGAGCAGCTGCACACCTAAATAATGAGAGCTGATCATAGGATTGTATGGAATAAGAATGTATTTTCTAACCACAATCATCATTCTAGTGATAACTCAGTTATATACCCATCATTTTGTACTGAGGAAAGTAACTAAATATTAACGTATCTGAACATTTGTTTAATATAAATTTGGAATAAAACATCAGTAATTTTGGATATACCATTGACTTACTAGAACCTGAATTCCAGAATTAACATGCATTGCGGGAACTAAATGAAGGCATCATGACATGGAGAGTGCAATACAAAACACTAGTATTATTTCACAGCTGGAGCAGTGATGTAGTTGAGATACACCCGTGGATAAGACTTGTGATGCATGATTCAATTGTTTATTATCATCTGTTTGCTATACAAAACAATAATTAAGTTGTTTGAATAATTAAGATGTTCCCTATGTTTGCGCATTCAGTCCAGCAACGCAGACAACACACAAACCATTTCATTATCTCCAACTTTCGTTTGAAAGCTTTTCTCTTATGGCCCTTTTTTGATTCATTCAGGACACTATGACTATATGGAATCACCATCTTCAAAGACAACACATTAGCTCTCCTTTCACTTCTGCTTGAAGGCATCCTTAAAGTCCCACTTGTCTTACTTTGTGCAGTGCTTTCCTCTAGATTAGGTTCTGCCCTCTTTATACTGCACTCTGTGCTGTTGTTCATCACAAGCACACATGATAATTCATGGGTTTTTCTAAAGTCACATCAGCTGATCCTTCCTCCCATTCCACTCCAGTCTGCTCGTCTTCCTGGACCTCTGGAGGTGGAGCCAGCTCATTTTCAGTACACCTGCATTTACAAGAAGAAAACAATACTAAAGCACTCCACTGTGCAGTTGCTTTGTGAGAGGCACACAGCCCACATTTCAGACCATGGAACCACCCCAATAAGGGAAATAATGATCTTACATAAATACAAAACCATGACAGGCATATTTCAAGCCTATTCAGTGATGTTGGGACATGAAGCTTGGGTAGCCATACAGCCTTGAGGAGGAAAATTCACCCCATTCATCCAGGCTGCTCAGATTTCTAAACCCACGGTCTCAACTTCTGTCTACATTAACAAGCAGCGTTTCACGTAAACTTGGCCTACCCATTAGAACCAAATTGGACATGTAAACCAATGTCATTATTGCCCTGTTGATTTATAGTCTGTATGTCAGTGAGTGTGCTGTAAGGAGGAGGAAGATTGTGAAAATCAGGCACCTGTTCTACAAATATTAGGGAAGAAGGGTAGAAAGGAGTGAATATCATGGAATATTAGCTGGTGTCTAAGTGATTACACAGTTTGTCAGTGGCCGGTTCATGGTGTAGCAATCTCACTTTTATTTATTTTTCCTGAGGTCAGAATCCTTCTTTCTACACTTTTCCATTTTCTGTACCTTGTTAAGTTAACACCAGAAGCTCTTCTAGCACAAAGAACCTTCGATCTGTTTAGTGGATTCTTAACTTCAATCTAAGTCCACTACTGATTGCACAGACTGAGAGACTGAGACATGAAGAGCTCAAAGAAAGTGCATATGATTATTCAAACATTCATAGGCTGCTTCTCTGAAGTTTCCAGTGAACATAAGTGCAAACAGAAAACATTTAGTCACAAAGCACCTTAAAGGGATTGATAGTCATAACGTAAAAATCATTGCAACACACATCAAAGTTGCTGGTGAACGCAGCAGGTCAGGCAGCATCTCTAGGATGAGGTACAGTTGACGTTTTGGGCCGAGACCCTTCGTCCGGACTAACTGAAGGAAGAGTTAGTAAGAGATTTGAAAGTGGGAGGGGGAGGGGCAGATACAAAATGATAGGAGAAGACAGGAGGGGGAGGGATGGAGCCAAGAGCTGGACAGGTGATTGGCAAAGGGGATATGAGAGGATCATGGGACAGGAGGCCCAGGGAGAAAGACAAGGCGGGGGAGGGGGAACCCAGAGGACGGGCAAGGTGTATAGTCAGAGGGACAGAGGGAGAAAAAGGAGAGTGAGGGAAAGAATGTGTGTATAAAAATAAATAATGGATAGGGTACGAGGGGGAGGTGGGGCATTATCGGAAGTTAGAGAAGTCAATGTTCATGCCATCAGGTTGGAGGCTACCCAGACGGAATATAAGGTGTTGTTCCTCCAACCTGAGTTCCTCCAACCGCACCAATCATTGTTCACAACCAATATGAAATACATTACAGCGGTTGACTAGATATCCTCCAGTGTTATCTTGTAGCCTGCTAATTGTGAACTTAAGAGAAGAATCTGAATCAGGAATTAAGTTTAATATTATCACTCATATTTGTCATGAAATTTGTTGTTTTGTGGTAGCAGTACAGTACAAGTTATAAAAATTATTTTAAAAAAAACAAGCAAAACAGTGGTACAAAAGAGGAATAATGTGACAAACAAGAGAAAATCTGCAGATGCTGGCACTCTGAGCAAAACACACAGAATGCTGGAGGAACTCGGCAGGCCAGGCAGCATCTATGGAAAAAAGTAGAGTTGACATTTCAGGCCAAAACCCTTCGGCAGGACTAATGTGGAGGAATAATGTGGTAGTGTTCATAGGTTGTACGTAAATCTGGTAACAGATGGATGGGAAAAAAAAAATTCCTAAGGTGTTGAGTATGGGTCATCGGGCTCCTGTAGCTCCTCCCTAATGGGAGTGCAGGGTAATGTGATTGGGAGAAATTTACATTATTCACAACCACCACCATTGAGTTGAGGTTTCACTTTAAGAAGCTGGTCTGACGTGATGACGTTGTTACTTCAAGATTTTTAGTATGCTTTTGGGTTTACGTTTTGAAGTTCAATAAAATGTGTTATGGGTTTCATAATCATAATCTAATCTAATGTAATCTAATATAAAATGGATCACTTGGTTATATTTGTGAAAAACTACATTGGACGATGCTCCTGGACGCTTCCAGAATTATTGAATGTGTCGACTATTTCAGTCGCTTTGAAACTGCAGGAGTTTTACAAGCAAAATGTTCTTTAAGAACTACTGGTTTGTGAATGTCAAGGACATTGGTTCGTTACCCTGCTCCCCCAGTAAGTTCCCCACAATGATTCTGTCAAGTGCATGCACCACAGCATGTGAGTTTATTCCCAAACTTCACCGAGCCCACATTCTCCACTACGGTTGCAAAACATGGAGTTGAGCACCACGTTCTCACAACTGGCCCACCAATCGATGCCCACTCATGCAGACTGGGCCCTGAAAAGCTGGCAACGGTGAATGCTGAGTTAGCCAACATGGAAAGATTTGGCATTGTACCCCCCAGTTGAGTAACCAGCAGGCTTCACCCCTCCATATGGTCCCCAATTCCGAAGGTGATTGCTGCCTATGTGGTGATAACTGATGCCTTAACGAGGCCACCACCACTGATTGTTACCCAGTCCCACGCATTCAAGGCTTTTCAGCATGTTTATCTGGAAAGTTAATTTTTCCCAAATTCAATCTGGTTAAGGGCTACCATCAGTTGCCTGTGTATGTTCAAAGGACATTCCCAAAAGAGCTGTAATAACCCCACTTGGCCTTTTTCTGTCCATGTCATTTGGACTGAAAAATACAGCACAGACTTCCCAACGGCTGATGACTTTGTATTAAAAGACTTAGATTTTCTCTTTTTTTACCTGGATGACATACTTGTTGCCAGTGCATCCAAATCCGAACACACATCTCATCCCCGCACACATTTCAAGTGCTTAAGCCAATAGAGGTTGATTATTAAGCCCGCCAAATACCAGTTTGGGTTGTCAATCATTGACTTTCTCAGCATTGCATCTCCACAGAATGTGCGAAAGCCCTCCCATCAATAGTAGCTGCTACTATAGATTTCCAGCTGCCCTGCACTACTGAAAAAACTGGAGGAATTTTAATAATGGTGAATTTCTGTCACCGCTTCATTTCGTGTGCTGCTGACCTGATTCTCCCCTTAAAGTCAATACATCTAATCAAGTGCTTGACTGATCAGTGGACATGACCAGAGCATTTGATGATACCAAATGAGCTCTTTCTAACAGGACCCTGCTGCTGCACCCATTCCCCAGTGCATCTATAGCCATTACTACTGATGCCCCAAACTATGCTGTGGGTGCTGTGCACAAACAGCTGGTCGGAGGTGGTGTGTGGCAGCCGCTTGTCTTCTTCAGCCAGCAACTCCAACCCCCAAAAGGAAGTACAGCACATTTGACCTTGAGCTTCTCGGTCTCTATCTGGCTGTCCACCATTTTTGTTTTCTTCAAGAGAGTTGTCACTTCACAACATTCATTGACCACAATCTCCTCATGTACACAATGGCCAAAGTATCAGACCCTTGGTTGACACGACAACAATCCCAGCTGGCTTACATATCTGAGTTCACAACTGATATACGACATATCCAGGGGAAAAATAATGCTGTGGCTGATTGCCTCTCACGCCCAGCAGTTGAGACCATACACGTAGGGGTTGACTATGCCAGAATGGCAGCCATGTTACTGACCCAGAGGTCCAGGCTTACTGAACAGCAGTCATGGGCCTGCAGATGGCTGACATTAAGTTTGGGGAAGCTGGGTTTTCTCTCCTATGTGATGTCTCAACCAGTTTCCTGCGTCCCATTGTGCCAACAAACTGGAGATGGAATGTTTTTGACTCCATATCCTCACATCTGGGCTGGAAAGCCTCACAGAAACTGCTTGTTTGCAGTAAAGTTTGTTTGGCACATCCTCAGAAAAGACATGCATGATTAGTCTGCAGCCTGTGTGGAGTGCCAGCGGGAAAAAATTAACCATCATGATCAGGCATCGTTGGCACCTTTTGAGGTCCTTGAGCAATGATTTGACCATGTTAATGTGGACCTTGTTAGTCCTCTTCCCCCTGCCACAGTTTCACACACCTTCTTACCATGGTGGACCGTACTACCTGATAGCCAGAAGTCAACCCTCTTGCATCAACGATGTTCACAGGCGTGACTCGGGTGTTCATAAGAACCTGGGTTGCTCAGTTTGGCACCCATCTGATATTTCCTCTGACCACAGTCCCCAACTCATTTCAGACCTCTGGGCTGCGATGACCCAGAACCTCGACGTTAGGCTACATCATGTCACAGTGTATCACCCACAATCCAATGGTCTGCACGAGCGGTTTCACCACTCTTTAAAGGCTGCTCTGAGAGCTTGCTGACCAATGAGTGTTGGCATGATTGTCTCCCATGGATCCTGGTGGGGCTCAGAACTGTTCCCAAAGAAGACCTGAAGTCGTCCACAACTGACTTGATGTACAGACAGCTATTACAACCGCCGGGTGATTTCATTCCTGACACTACGACAGCTTAGTCGGTCTCTCAGCAGCATTCCATCCTCCTCAGTATATTAAATTGCTTTTCACTTATTTCTACCTCCCATCATGGCATACAACACTCTTGGGTTCCTGTTGCCGCACATTCACCTCGTTTGTTTTTGTTCCCTGTGATGTACACCAGCATCTCCTTAGTCCCCCTTACGAAGGGTAACGTACTGGAGAGATATACATACATAAAAATTCGCAACCACTAACGTTTTGTTGAGGTTTTGCTTTAAGAGGCTGATCTGACCTGATAACGTTGTTACGTAAGGGTTTTTAGCGTGTTTTTGTGTTTAGGTTTTGGAGTTCAATAAAATGTGTTATGGGTTTTATTAAACATAAAATGGCTCACTTTGTTTTATTTGCGAAAGCCTACAGTAGCAATGAGGAGAGGGTGTTTTCCAGATGGTGAAGGCTCTTAAAGATGGTGTTATGGGAAGACAGATTTGTTAAATGGGACAGATTGCAAGTAAGCATGTTAATTACTTATTTACAAGACAAACAGTGAAACACTCAACCAAGCATCTAAGTCAAGCAAGTACTTAACTAAGTCTCCTAGGTTGCAAAACTGCCAACACTGAACATTCAACAACCCTTCAAATAAACTCGGTTACAGATACATATCTAAATTGAGCACCCGAAGTGGCAGGACAATGCGGACACTAAACATACACACAATGGCAAATACTCATCTAAAGTGTATGCCCGAGCTTTCACTACAGCATGCTCCACACTGTCTACTTCCTGCAGCACTTATCATCTACCTGGTCTGGACCCGAGAGGAAAAAGAAACTGCATGGTCACAGTGCGCTAGCGTTAAAAGCTACCAGCGCCATGGGGTCATCAGCTAAACTGAAGCTAGTGGGGATTGGCTGCAATGCTCCTTATACGAGCCAATCCCCACCTCCCACAGTGGAGTGGCTTTCGATGAGCAGTTATGTCAAGATGAGCACTTAACTGCAGCAGATGGATGCTGCCTTCTTGAAGTCTTTTGAAGATGTCCTCAATGGTGGGGAAGCTTGTGCCCGTGATAGAGCTAGCTGAATCTAACACTTTCCAGCAGTCTCTTTTAATCCTCTGCATTAGAGCTTACATGCCAGGCACCAATGCAACCAGTAAGAATAGTGACATTGTCTATCATTTTTATACCGTATCATGTTTTAAAATTTGCTGCAGTAGTGTATGAATTTTGCACAGGTCTCTTTAAAAGAGCAATGAAACTGCAGCCACAATTTTGCAGTTTAGGGCTACAGCTGCACAAAATTGTTGCAGATATACTTAATGAGATGTGGCAGAAGCAACATAAGACAGTGCTTCAACAAAAATCCATGCACCTCGTGTTGAAAAGAGTGATCATTAGAACTTTTGTTAGGAATAAAACAAGTAATCCAATCTTGAGGAAAATTACACCAAACTCACTGAAGTTGATAAAATCACAGGGTTTACCACAGGACATCATATGTGATAAATGTTAATGCCCAAGTCAAAGAACCTGTGTCAAAGCAGAATAATGAAAGCTTTTCAATGCATCCTGATGCTAATTTATATGCACTATATGCTATTTAATATGGAATTCAAATTCTAAAAATGAGTTTCTATTTTAAGAGCTTTTGTATAAGCTTGGTTATATATCTGTAAGGAACAAATGAACTCAAAGACAAATGTATTAAAAAAGGCAATGAGCTTCGCACATGATGGTATCACTCTTTTTAAATTGAAAGACAAAATAACCTCTCATGGCAATTTGTCTGGAATATACTAACATAGCAGAAATAGGTCACTGGAATTTATACCAAGGAGGGTCAGTGTTAATATGTTTTAAGGCAGTGAGACCAACAGGAAATATGACTAGAAATTCTTACTGTTGATAAAAATACTCCAATTGCATAAGTTTGCAATATGTTCACATACTCAGCTCTTTCCACTTTCTGAATGAGCTTCCCTGGGGGAAGTGTGGAAAGGATTTTGAAACACACTAAACTGGCAAGAAGGTGATTGGATCACAGGAGGTAGTTATTTTACACCCCACACAAGTTAATCTCACAGGAAGCATAAAATTGTGTAAACTCAACATTCAACTTCTGCTTACCTTGCATAAAAGTCTACAGTCTAAATTCTAGAAAACAGGATTAACCTAGAAAGGGCATTGATAACTGTGATTGTGGGCAAAAGGCTGGTTTTATAGCTCCCACTAAAAGCCTTGAGTGAAAATTAGTTTCATTTTCTGTGTAGTTTTCCTGTACTAAAATAAAACTTTAAAATAGTGATGTTAAATGTAAAGAATGTAGATACATTTTAGTCAGTAGTTGTTGTTATTAAACTTTTAGATTAATTAACCTGCCTTGCAGAATGCACTTAGTCTGTCTATAAGGTTCATTTTATTTTTAAGAAACTACAAATGAGTTTGCAAAGATTTAATTCTGTAAAATTGTAACCCACCTAAAAAGCAAAGTATCGGAAGTATAATATTAAAATCCACCCCAATTTGAACCAAAGTGTTAGCAGACTGAAACTAATCCAATCCCAAGAAGACAGGTACTTTTTTTCCCATTTCTGATCTGACCAACCATTGTCATAATTAAAACTACTCAGACTTTTTCTGATCTTGATGTAACACTGACCTGGGATAGAATGGTACACCCAACTCAGCCTGATGTAAGCATGGTTATTTTTTTGCAGGCCATTTTACTTGAAAACAAATATTCATGTTTGGACCCCACCCTGAATATGGTAGTACTCATTGGGTCCTTTTAGATCTAGGTCCTTCAGTATGCTGAAAGTGCACTGAGTGCTACTGTAGGGGAGGAAGCTCTCTCCAAAATGGAATGATGGCCTACCTCCCACCATGCTAATGCTAAGATTTTTTTAAAATCCTGAACGAAGCAGAAAGGAACTTAACAAATGTGAGGTAGAACAAAAAAGTTTTCATTTTATTGCACTCAAAAATGTATACACTGGATTTTGGTTAATTGGAACACATGAGACTGGTGCAATATGGCTCAATTAGCTGAAGTTTGGTAGCAAAAGTTAAAAGGAAATAAAAGAGACAAACTACCATTTAACTGAGTAACAAATTATTCATTTAAATGAAGTACAGTACAAATTAGAACACTGCCAATACTGCAGTGCTATAAAACTAAGTATTAGTTCCTAATAGTTATCAAGGGAGGAATTAATCCGGTGTGTGCTGCCATGTTCTTTTGATTGACTACATGAACCAAATCAGCCCCAACACCTTGTTTAGATAACAAACTGCCTTCATGAAATGCTTTTGATGACTGTATCCTCCAAACCTTCATTTTGATTCTAGCATTCAAGATGATTGTCGATACCTTCAAAGTCTTCATAGTTCCTAACTTGCTGAGGTAGTAAGATCATTTCATCCCCAGCTGTTTTTGGCGTCTCCAAACTTGAATGTTTGCACCCACACTGAGCAAAACAGTTCTGAATTGTCTTCCTGCTTATTTCTCGCTAGTTCTCAGTGACAAAAATTAGTTTTTTGAATATAAATACCACAACTGACACTACTTAAAACCTGTTCACTCTAAGCACTGTGTAGTGTCAAATGGCCACAGCAAACACGCAACTGACGCTAGTTTGAAACTCTTCAGCAGCAGTCTCCTGCTCCAATTAACTGGCAGAGTGTTCCAAATAAGTGAAGCAAATCCTGGCTATTTTCTAGATTAGATTTTGTTCTTTAAGAATTATCCCGGCAAACCAGCTACTTGATTAACCAATGGCCCAATTAACTGGAACCTATTGTAGTTGTCTTCAGCTTTAAACAATGAAGGTCAATTTTCCAGTCATTGCAGTTTATTGAGAATTGCCTCAGGAAATTGTACAGGCAGAAACTGGGGTGGAAGATTCTCATGTACTTTAAAGGACTGCATCTGACCCATCAAAAACATAAAATCTAGAGAGATTTTCTATGTCAGTAACATTCTATTTAACCTCAAACCCATCTTCAGTTATTGTTCATAATGGTTTGAATCTCAGAAGGTTATAAATTCAAATTACTCTCCCTACACTTGCACAGATAAACTGGGCAAATAATTTGATGTAGGACAGGTTGGGATGGAAAAACAAACCTAAGAAAATCATCTGGATAGCCTCCAACCTGATGGCATGTATACCGATTCTTATTCCGGTAAACACGTCCCCCCCCCCACCTCTTCTATTCTGCACTCTGACTTTTTACCTCTCCTCACTTCCCTATTACTTCCCCTTGGGTCCCCTCCTCTTTCCCTTTCTCCTTTGGTCTACTCTCCTCTCCTAACAGATTCCTTCTTCTCCAGCCCTTGACCTTTCCCACCCACCTGGCTTCTCCCATCACCTTCCAGCTCGCCTAATTCTCCTCGCCCTTTTTGTTCTGGCATCATCCCCCTTCCTTCTCAGTTCTGAAGAAGGATTTCAGCCCAAAAAGTTAACTATCTCTTTAATTCCATAGATGCTTGCTGACCTGCTGAGTTCCTCCAGCATTTTGTGTGTGTTACTTTGGATTTCCAGCATCTGCAGATCTTCTTGCGTCTAAGAGAATGATGCAATGTTCCTGGCCCCAGATGATGCTGATTACCTGTCTTGGCCCTGTTGCAGCAACATATTTGCAGCTACGTGGCTCTAAAATGTTGTTGATATTACTTTAGTGACCCTTCCTCAGAGCATGGGAAACTATGAGTGACAGCTAAGTGACAAACTGGGAGAACTATGTTCCCTCCCCCGAAGTTGGCCTGATTGACTCCTGACAGCCAACAGCAGGTCTTTCCACTCTTTACAAATTTCTCAAGTAAACAGAAATATTTGGGGCAAGTTGAGAATAACTCAAAAATATAGTTTTAAAAATAATAAATGTAGCTACAGTGGACAGGGAGTTCTGGCTAATTGTGACACATTAGGATCAGTATATATTAACCCAATTGTGGTTGCCCCAATTAGCTGAAGCTTCATGGCAATGGATAAAAAGTTATAAAAAAAGACAAACTAGTATTTAACTGAGTAACAAATTATGTATTTAAATGAAATACAGAACGATACTGCTGGTGGATATCCATTATGACAAGAAACCTGTGTGGGAGAGTTTTTAGTGGAAAAGCCATTGCATTAGGGCAATTCCACTCTCTCAACCTTGGAAGTCTGGGTCCAGGGGTACGAGTAGACGTCACAACTGGGGTCTTTCCCGGGTGCAGTGGATGCCCATGATTTCTTCTGTGCCTTCCTGGTCGTTGGATCTCACTATAGCTATCATCTGCCCAGACTGCTGAACCTGACTTTGCATGTTAGGACAAGCAATTCCCTATCCCCTCTGGGTATGAGACCCACCAGCTTCTCTCACCTGGTTTAGCCCGCTTGTCGAAGTGGTGTACCGGGCGATGACTACTCGTGCAAAAAAAACAGCTACTTGGAGCCACAGGTGAGAGATGAGTATCTGCTGGACACCAAAGGTACATTCAAGATGATTGTTGATACCTTCAAATTCCTCATAGTACCTAACTTTCTGAAGTAGTAAAATCATTTCATTTTCACTCCTGGTTGTTTCTGTCTGAATGCTTGGAACTACAGTGAGCAAAAAAGTTTTGAATTGTCTGACTGCTTATTTATCACCTATGATCAGTGACAAAAATCACTGTTTTTTGAACACAAACACATGCAACTGATGATATTTAAAAACTGTTTGCTCTAAGCAAGGTCTCCTGTCCCAATTAAGTGGCATAGTGTTGCAAACGAACAAAGTGAATCCGAGCTATTTTCTTGATTAGCATTTGTTCTTTAAAAGTTGTCTCAAATAAATTGCTGCCCTGGTGGCCCACTATATATTCAAATATTTATTTAAAATTTGTTAATTAATCATACATGTGGATCTGACAGTACACCCATCAATTCAAGCACTAAATTTTTAACAAGCACTTAGAAGCAGAATAACAATATAGTTAAATATATGCAGTAAATTATTAATTTAATGTTAGTTACATAAAGTATCCCTACTTAGGATTTTCTCAACTGCTGCTGAGACAATAAAATTGATCCACACCCCTTCAGCCACTCTCCACTGTTCTGGGATCTTCCCCCTTCTCCAGAAGATTCTCAGGATCTTCCACAGACGCAGCAGGAGTTTGGGGCACTTCTTGTACACTTTGTACGAGGTGTTGCTTGGTCCTGGAGCCGAGCTTGTCCTTGCTTTGCGGACGACCTCTCTGACTTCCTTTAGTTGCAGTTCTGACATGTCGAACTGCTCATCCGGTTCAGGTGGGTCTATTAGGATGTTGCACTCTCCAACTCCTGCTCTCTTTCAGGATCATTATATACCTTCTTCAGATGTTGGTCTATGTCTTCCTGCGAACAGGCCAGTTTCCCACTGCGCTTCTCCCCCAGCAACTCCTTGGTGAACTTGAAGAGGTTGGCGATAAAGGCAGCACGTTTTCGAGCCCTTTCACGACGCCGCCTCCGATGTCACTCTGCCCGGCGGAGGACCCTGATCTTCTTTCGTAGTATGCACGTCAGCTGGGCCAAGCCAATGCGCTCCTCTTCTCCTGCCTCCTTGTATTGGGACTTCAGCGCTTTCATCTCCTGCCTGATGTTGTGGATCCTCAATGCTCTTTGGTTCTTCGAGTAAGATGTTTTGGAGCCTTCCTTCCTCCTCTTCTCCGAGCCGTTCAGCTCCGATACTATCAATAATTGTTGTCATGGCTTGCAGCTTCCTATCAACCCCTCCCTTTTCCGTTGCCTCCAGAATTTGGTTAACATCGTCATCAAACTGCTTCCACAGTGAAGTCATGTTAGCTGCAGGCCCTTTGATCCACCTCCTGTTAGACTTCATGTTTGAGGGATTAGTTTGCAACACTTGGAGGTTCCGGGCACTATGGGGTGACTCCGGGCCTGGCCCCTCCTTCGTCTCACCAGGTTGGAGACCTGCGCGTTGTGCTGCTCCTGCTCCCGCCAAACACTGCATCCTCGCTTGGTGGATCTTCAAGCCGCGATCGTTCTTGCAGATTTTGCCACATGCACACTGCTTCCTCATCGTCGTTTGTTCATTGCCTGGGTCTGATGTCGTTGTGTCCATCCGACTGGGGTGCTCATCCTCCCCACCTCTCGGGCACCCCTGGGGGTATCTTTTCCTTAGATTCTTTGTGGCTTTTGTGGGGGTCCTCCTCTCAGAGGACACAGATTGGGTTGCCAGCCTGTTCTGCCCTGGTTGCTGTCTCTCTGGGCTGTCACTGTCTCTCCATTCGTCACCACTCTTTTCGTGGTTGTCACCCAGTCTTTCCTGGTTGTCACTGATTAACTCAGGGTGTAAGCTGTGTACATACATCTATTGATGCTTCTGGACACATCTTCAGTGATGTTCCTGGAATCATTGGGTGTTTCGGGTCTTTCAACATCATACAACCTCCTCCAGGTGACCCAGCTGGGGCTGATCAGACCCCAGCTTGTGTCCAGATGACTAGCTACTTATGACTCCATGGCTCCCCTCTTTTGAACCACAGCCATCTTGAGGCCCTCTCTGCCGCATTGGTGGTACTGCGGATGGCTCTCCTCTTCCTCTCTCCCTCGATGCCCAAAATGCTGAAGGCTCTAACTAAAGAACGGGCTACGAATCCCCTACAACCAACCTCCACTGGGAGACACCTCACTCTCCATCCAGCCTGCTGACAGTTGCTGACCAGTCCTGCGTACTTGGATAGCTTCCTTTCAAAGGCCTCCTCCAAGCTATCTTCCCATGGGACTGTCAGCTCCAGCAGCACCACTTGCTTAGTAGACTCAGACACTAGGACAATGTCTGGTCGCAGGGTGGTGGCTGCGATATGGTTGGGGAACTTCAGCTGCCCTTCGAGGTCCACCAACAGCTGCCAGTCCCTTGCAGAGGTCAGAATGCCTGCAGATGTTCTTTTGGCAGGTATTGGCTGCTCCCCAGCTCTACAAAGGGGATCTTTTCCAACTCCCCAAATGGGCACCAGAGGGAAGGAAAGGCATCATCTAGTTCAGGAGGAGGTGAGAGCAGTAGTGGAGGAGATGAGAGCCTGCAAGGCGGTGGGAATGAAGCCACAGGGAGCTTGGACAAGATGGGAGAATGCGGTTGAGAGGAAAGTGACCTGGGCTGATCTTTGGAAAGCCGAACCACACCGCATCCAATTTCTCATCCAGGCAGTGTACAATGTGCTTCCAAGCCCATCAAACCTGCACACATGGGGCAAGGCAGAGTCATCTGTGTGCCCACTGTGCTCCAAGCGAGGAACCCTGGAGCACATCCTCAGCGGCTGTGCAAGGGCACTTGGTGAGGGACGGTACAGGTGGAGGCATGATCAGGTCCTGAAGACCATCGCTGAAGCCGTCAGTGCAGGAGTTGAGTGGGTGAAGCGGTCCCAACCCTCCAAGCAGACCATTGCCTTTGTCAGAGCTGGGGAGCAGCCTATACCTGCCAAAAGAACATCTGCAGGCACTCTGACCTCTGCAAGGGACTGGCAGCTGTTAGTGGACCTCGAAGGGCAGCTGAAGTTCCCCAACCATATCGCAGCCACCACCCTGCGACCAGACATTATCCTAGTGTCTGAGTTTACTAAGCAAGTGGTGCTGCTAGAGCTGACAGTCCCATGGGAAGATAGCTTGGAGGAGGCCTTTGAAAGGGAGCTCTCCAAGTACGCAGGACTGGTCAGCAACTGTCAGCAGGCTGGATGGAGAGCGAGGTGTCTCCCAGTGGAGGTTGGTTGTAGGGGATTCATAGCCCGTTCTTTAGTTAGAGCCTTCAGCATTTTTGGCATCGAGGGAGAGAGGAAGAGGAGAGCCATTCGCAGTACCACCGATGCGGCAGAGAGGGCCTCAAGATGGCTGTGGCTCAAAAGAGGGGAGCCATGGAGTCATAAGTAGCTAGCCATCTGGACACAAGCTGGGGTCTGATCAGCCCCAGCTGGGTCACCTGGAGGAGGTTGTATGATGTTGAAAGACCCGAAACACCCAATGGTTCCAGGAGCATCACTGAAGATGTGTCCGGAAGCATCAATAGATGTATGTACACAGATACAGAGAAATGTTGCTGCCTGCAACTTCCCCTTCAAGGTGTGCAGTACAACATCATGATTTGGATGTATATTGCAATTATTTCACCTTTGCTGAATCTAAATTCTGGAAGTCCCTCCCCAGTAACTCAATATCTTTTCCAAAGGGACAGTGGGGACAGTGACAGTTTAAGAGGGCAGCTTATTATTATTTTCATAGGGACAATTAGTATTGAGTAACAAATACTAGCCTTGCTAAAACCAACCAGATTTCAAAACAAAATTAACAAAATTTTCATGAACCGTTGAGTGCCAGGAAGTCCCAGCTCCCTTGTCTAAATCTAAGTCAAATATGGAGACTAGTTGGTCTGTCAAAAGTAGAATGAGAGCGAAAGTTATCTTTAGATATGGATGAATCACAATACTGCATGACATAGAATGCTCATTTGAAATTGTAAAAAGTAAGGATAGCGACAGAAAGGTGTCAACATAAATGTCAAAAAAAAGTTTCAACTTAACATTTTCACACATTTGACACTATTAAACAGTGAGAGGCATCTACAATTAAGATAAATTTTATTTTAGAGCATGTGTGATTATTTGTTTCTAGATTTGGCCATTGCAACTAATCCTGGAAAGTAATCAATCATGTCGAAGCATTACCCATGAAGATTCATGAGTAGCAAATATTGAACATTAAAAGAAATAGGAAATCGGCATTGGGGCAAGAGCAAAAACATAATTACAATATTATTAGTGGGACTTGTGGAAGGAGTTAATCTGCCTTTTATACATATTTTTAATATGTCAAAACTATAACAAATAGAGTAGATGAGGAATCCTTGCTTTGTTTTATCCCATAATTCTCTCATGATGCTGGAAATCCAGAGTACAAGCACAAAATGATGGAAGAGTTCAGCAGGTCAAGAAGCATCCATGTAGAAGAATATACAGTCAACATTTTAAGCTGAGACCCTTCATCAGGACTGTAAGTCACCGGTTCTCACAATGTCTTGAATATCAACATCAGAA
Source organism: Mobula birostris (assembly GCF_030028105.1). Lineage (NCBI taxonomy): Eukaryota > Metazoa > Chordata > Chondrichthyes > Myliobatiformes > Myliobatidae > Mobula > Mobula birostris. Next base: position 62,787,581 of record NC_092383.1, on the reverse strand, counting down.
ACAGCACTCTAATCCTTCCATTGCAAAATAACTGATTGGTGTGTTTATATTTGAATCACTCTTTTGATGCTTCATGTATGTGTTCATTGTTTCATTGAATTGAAGTTGCACCTCACTGTGTTGTGATTTTGTTCATATTCACCTGGACTAAAAAAGCACTATTCATTAAGATCCCAAGACCTGAGTACCTTGAGAATTAGAGTGAAACCAGGCCACATTTTAAGCAACAAACTTCCATTCAACTCTAATTAAGGTTATTCACTTTTTCTTTAACAGTCAACAGAAAACTTATCAAAACAGAAATGATTTTGACATGTTGTACTTGTAAACAGAGCTATACATTACAAATATTACAGGAAAGAAGACTGGTTGGCTAACAGGAAGCAATGAGTGGGAATAAAGGAGTTCTTTTCAGGTTGGTTGCTGTTGACTAATGGTGTTCCACGGGTTCAGTGATGGGACTGCTTCTTTACACTCTATTCACTGTTTTCACTCCAGTCTTTTCACTGAGCAGTGGATGTAGTGTATATGGATTTCAGTAAAGCACTTGATAAGGTTCTTCATGCAAAGCTCCTTCAGAAAGTAAGGAGGCATGTGATGCAAGGAGACCTTGTTTTGTGGATCCAGAATTGGCTAACCCACAGAAGGCAAAGGGTGGTTGTAGATGGTTTGTATTCTACATCGAGGTCAGTAATGCAGGGATCCGTTCTGGGACCTCTCCTCTTTGTGACTTTTATAAATGATCTGGATGAAGAAGTAGAAGGGTGGGTTAGTAAGTTTTCTGATGACACGAAGGAATGAGGGTGTTGTGGATAGTCTGGATGGTTGTCAGAGGTTACAGTGGTACATTGATAGGATGCAGAAATGGGCTGAGAAATGGCAGATGGACTTCAACCCAGATAAGTGTGAAGTGGTTCATTTTGGTAGGTCAAATTTGAAGACACAACATAATATTAATGGTAAGACTCTTGACAGTGTGGAGGATCTGAGAGATCTTGGGGCCCACATCCATAGGACACTCAAAGCTGCTGCGCAGGTTGACAGTGTTGTTAAAAAGGCGTATGTCATGTTGGCATTCTCAACCGTGGGATTGAGTTCAAGAGCAGTGAGGTAATATTACAGCTATATAAGACCTTGGTCAGACCCCACTTGGAGTATTGTACTCAGTTCTGGTCACCTCACTACAGAAAGGATATGGATATTATAGAGATAGTGCAGGGGAGATTTACAAGGATGTTGCTGGATTGGAGGGCAAAACTTATGAGAACAGGTTGAGTGAACTTGACGTTTTCTACTTGTAGCGATGGAGGATGAGAGGGGACCTGATAGAGGTGTATAAGATGATGAGGGGCATTAATTGTGTGGATAGCTAGAGGCTTTTTCCAGGGCTGAAATGGCTAACACAAGGGGACATAGTTTTAAGGTGCTTGGAAATAGGTACAAAGGAATGTTAGGGGTAAGTTTTGCACACAGAGATTGGTGGGTGCGTGGAATGCACTGTCGGCAGTGGTGATGGAAGCGGACACAATAGGGGTCTTTTAAGAGCCTCTTAGATAGGTACATGGAGCTGAGAAAAATAGAGGGCTATGCACTAGGGAAATCTAGGCAATTTCTTGTCATGGTCCGGATCGGGGGTCCCTTTAAATTTAGCTTGTTTATGTTACGGTCTAGACCGTTGATTCCCTGCTTTCCCATGTCCCTCGACTTTGGTGATTAGAGGCAATTAACACTCGGCTGAACCGGGAGTTTATAGTCTCCGGCTTTCAGCCGTTCGGTGTGGGAGCATTTGCAAAGTCACCAAGGTACGGCGTGCCAATGTCATCTGGCCGGAGCAAGCCTAGTCTCCACCTGAAGCGAGTGCCAGTAACTCACCTTTCCGCACCGGAGCAACCTTGTCAAGTTACCTTGCCCAAGCAAGCCTGCAAAGTTTCCCCACTGAGGTGGGTCCGTCAGTTAACCCGCCGGAGGGAATCAAGAACCGCTGTCTTCTGTTCCTGGGCCGAGTCGAGAGCTCGCCACTACCCGGAGGTTCCAAGTCAAGTCCTGGCCCTGGCGGCGTTCAAGTACCATGTCAAGTCCTGGCCCTGGTGGCGTGCAAGTACCATGTCAAGTCCTGGTCCTGGCGGCGTTCAAGTGCCATGTCAGGTCCGGGCCCTAGAGGCGTTCAAGTACCATGCAAGTCCTGTCCCTGGCGGCATTCAAATACCATGTCAAGTCCTGTCCCTGGCGGCATTCAAGTACCATGTCAAGTCCTGCCCTGGTGGCTTCCCAGTTCTGAGTCATGTCCTGGCCCTGGCGGTCTGTGATTCCTGTCCTACCCCCTTGTCTGAAACCCTTCTCTGCCCCTCTCACCTCTAGCCCTCGTCTGCAGCCCCGTCTGCACTTCGGTCTAGTTCCATCACCGGAGCTAGATAGGTACTGTCTGGTGTTCATTTGTGTTCATCTTGTCTTGTCTTGTCTTCGCCTCCGCGGGGTAAGTCAGGCCGTCTTGCCGTTGCCCCATGTAGCGTCATGAGTTCTGGCTCTATGTCCTGTACCCAAGGAGGGGTCCCGGCTCTCTGTTCTAGGTGTGAGTCCCGGCCCTATGTCCTGTACCCAAGGAGGGGTCCCGGCTCTCTGTTCTGTGTATGTGTCCATGGTTCCATGTTCCTGCTGTCCCGAGACCGAGGCTCTGTGTTCCCATGTTCCTCCTCTCCCTAGCCCATGTCATGTCCATGCCTGGTTCTAGGGTCTGAGCCCAAAGCAAGACCCAGGTACTGGGAACTTGCCCAGTCTCTGGCTCGGAGTCCATACCCTAGCCTCTTCATGTCTCCTCTAGTTCTGGGAGCCGATTCCGAGTCCAAGCCCAGACCCTTGGTCCCAGCCTAGTCGTGGCCTGAGTCCTTGTCCAGTTTGCTATTTCCTGCTCCTGCCTTGCTTTCTTGGTATCGAACAATAAACTAAATCTAAGTAACCTCACAAGATGTGTCTTGCATTTGGGTCCACCATTGCTCCCAAAGCCCAGCCATTGTGACAGAATGCTCCCGCCAAACATGGATCCAGCAGACACAAACTGTTTTTCCAAAGTCTTGTCAGCCTGAAAGTCAAGGTGTTGTTCTGTTTTGCCTGCCGGCCAAATCCCGCCCACCCACCCGGGTCATCGATAATACAGGCAAATCTGCTGGTTGCCTGGAGGCTCTCATTGGGAGGGGTATACTGTCATGGTCCAGATCGGGGTCCCTTTAAATTTAGCTCGTTTATGTTACGATCCAGACCGTTGATTCCCTGTTTTCTCGTGTCCCTCGACTTTAGTGATTAGAGGCAATTAACACTCGGCTGAACCGGGAGTTTATAGTCTCCGGCTTTCAGCCGTTCAGTGCGGGAGGTTTGCAAAGTCACCAAGGTACGGCATGGTAATGTCATCTGGCCGGAGCAAGCCTAGTCTCCGCCTGAAGCGAGTGCCGGTAATTCGCCTTTCCTCACTGGAACAATCTTGTCAAGTCACCTTGCCAGAGCGAGCCTGCAAAGTTACCCCACTGAGGTGGGTCCATCAGTTAACCCACCAGTGGGAATCAAGAACCGCTGTCTTTTGTTCCCGGGCCGAGTCGAGAGCTCGCCACTACCTGGAAGTTCCATGTCAAGTCCTGGCCCTGGCGGCATTCAAGTACCATGTCAGGTCCTGGTCCTGGCGGCTTCCCAGTTCTGAGTCATGTCTGACCCTGGCGGTCTGCGATTCCTGTCCTACCCACTTGTCTGAAACACTTCTCTGCCCCTCTCGCCTCTAGCCCTCGTCTGCAGCCCCCGCCTACACGTCAGTCTAGTTCCATCACCAGAGCTAGATAGATACTGTCTGGTGTCCATTCGTGTTGGTCTTGTTTTGTCTTGCCTTCGCCTCCGTGGGATAAGTCAGGCCGTCTTACCGTTGCTCCTCGGGAGGTCATGTCTTGTCTTGTCCTGTCCTCGCCTCCACGGGGTAAGTCAGGCCATCTTGCCATTGCCCCGCAGGGAGTCATGTCTTGTCTTGTCCTGTCCTCGCCTCTGTGGGGTAAGTCAGGCCGTCTAATTGTTGCCCCGCGGGGAGTCATGTCTTGTCATCTCTTGTCCTTGCCACCGTGAGGTAGGTCAGCCCGTCTTGACGTTACCCCCCCGTAGGGTCATGAGTCCCTGACCTATGTCCTGTACCCAAGGAGGGGTCCCGGCTCTCTGTTCTGTATGCGAGTCCCGGCCCTATGTCCTGTACCCAAGGTGGGGTCCCGGCTCTCTGTTGTGTGTGTGAGTCCCGGCCCTATGTCCTGTACTCAAGGAGGGGTCCCGACTCTGTGCTCTGTGTATGTGTCCATGGTTCCATGTACCTGCTGACCCGAGACCGAGGCTCTGTGTTCCCATGTTCCTCCTCTCCCTAGCCCATATCATGTCCATGCCTGGTTCTGGGGTCCGAGCCCGGAGCAAGACCCAGGTACTGGGAACTTGCCCAGTCTCTGGCTTGGAGTTCATGCCCCAGCCTCTTCATGTCTCCTATAGTTCTGGGAGCCGATTCCGAGTCCAAGCCCAGACCCTTGATCCCAGCCTAGTTGTGGTCCTGAGTCCTTGTCCAGTTCGCTATTTCTTGCTCCTGCCTTGCTCTCCTGGTATCGAGCAATAAACTAAATCTAAGTAACCTCACAAGATGTGTCTTGCATTTGGGTCCACCATTGCTCCCAAAGCCCCGCCATTGTGACAGAACGCTCCCACCAAACATGGATCCAGCAGACACAAACTGTTTTTCCAAACTCTTGTCAGTCTGAAAGTTAAGGTGTTGATCTGTTTTGCCCGCCGGCCAAATCCCCCACACCCACCCGGGTCATCGATAATACAGGCAAATCTGCTGGTCGCCTGGAGGCTCCCATTGGGAGAGGGGTACTGTCATGGTCTGGATCGGGGTCCCTTTAAATTTAGCTCGTTTATGTTACGATCCGGACCGTTGATACCCTGTTTTCTTGTGTCCCTCGACTTTAGTGATTAGAGGCAATTAACACTCGGCTGAATCGGTAGTTTATATTCTCCGGCGTTCAGCCGTTTGGTGCGGGAGCGTTTGCAAAGTCACCAAGGTACAGCGTGCCAATGTCATCTGGCCGGAGCAAGCCTAGTCTCCGCCTAAAGTGAGTGCCGGTAATTCGCCTTTCCTCATCGGAGCAACCCTATCCAGTTACCTTACCAAAGCGAGCCTGCAAAGTTTCCCCACTGAGGTGGGTCCATCAGTTAACCCACCCGAGGGAATCAGGAACCGTTGTCTTCTGTTCCTGGGCCGAGTCGAGAGCTCGCCACTACCTGGAGGTTCCAAGTCAAGTCCTGGCCCTGGCGGCGTTCAAGTACCATGTCAAGTCCTGGCCCTGGCGGCTTCCCAGTTCTGAGTCATGTCCTGGCCCTGGCAGTCTGTGATTCCTGTCCTACTCCCTTGTCTGAAACCCTTCTCTGCCCCTCTCACCTCTAGCCCTCGTCTGCAGCCCCCACCTGCACTTCAGTCTAGTTCCATCACCGGAGCTAGATAGGTACTGTCTGGTGTCCATTCATGTTTGTCTTGTCTTGTCTTGTCCTCGCCTCCGTGGGGTCAGTCAGGCTGTTTTGCCGTTACCCCGCGAAGGGTCATGAGTCCCTGCCCTATGTCCTGTACCCAAGGAGGGGTCCCGACTCTGTGTTCTGTGTATGTGTCGATGGTTCCATGTACCTGCTCTCCCGAGACCGAGGCTCTGTGTTCCCATGTTCCTCCTCTCCCTAGCCCATCTCATGTCCATGCCTGGTTCTGGGGTCCGAGCCCGAGGCAAGACTCAGGTATTGGGTCCTTGCCCATTCTCTGGCTCAGAGTCCATGCCCTAGCCTCTTCATGTTTCCTCTAGTTCTGGGAGCCAGTTCCGAGTCCAAGCCCAGACCCTTGGTCCCAGCCTAGTTATAGTCCTGAGTCCTTGTCCAGTTCGCTATTTCCTGCTCCTGCCTTGCTCTCCTGGTACCGAACAATAAACTAAATCTAAGTAATCTCACAAGATGTGTCTTGCGTTTGGGTCCACCCTTGCTCCCGAAGCCCCGCCATTGTGACGTCTCTAGAGTAGGTTACATGGTCGGCATAACATTGTCATATGCTGTAGATTTCTTTGTTCCATGTTCTGTATGTCAATAACTTGGATGATGGAATTGTTGGTTTTGTGGCCAGCTTTGTGGATGACACACATATAAGTTGAGGGGCAGGTAGTGTTGAGGAAGCAGGGATCTGCTGAAGAACTTGGACAGATCTTGGACAACGGACAAAGATGTAGCAGGTGCGATACAGTGTATGGTCATGCACTTTGGTAGAAAGAATAAAGACGACGGCAACACTCTAAATGGAGAGACAATTCAAAAATCTGACGTGCAAAGGACTTGGGAGTCCTTGTGCATTCTTCCCTAAAGGTAACTTGCAGGTTATGTCAGTGTTGAGGAAGGCAAATACAAAGCTAGCATTTTGGGAGAACTAGAATATAAGAGCAAGGATGTACCCTGAGACTTTATAAGGCATTGGTATGACCACACAAACTATTATGAGCAGTTTTGGGTCTTTATCAAAGAAAAAATGTGCTGGTATTGGAGAAGGTCCAGAGGAGGTTTAAGAGAATGATTCCAGGAATGAAGGGGTCAACGTATGAGGAATGTTTGATAGCTCTGGGCTTGTACTCACTGGAGATCAGAAGGATGATAAAATATTGAAAGGTCGATATAGAATGCAAGTGTGTTGGATGTTTCCTATAGAGGGCGAGTCTAGAACCAAAGGGGACGGCCTCCGAATAGGGCGATGTCCATTTAGAACAGAGATGAGGAGGAATTTCTTTAGCCAACAGGTAGTAAATCTGTGGAATTCATTGCCACAGACATTCGTGGAGGCCAAGTCTTTGGATATATTTAAAGCAGAGGTTGTTGGGTTATTGATTAGTCTGGGCATCAAAGGTTATGGAGAGAAGACAGAAGAATGGGATGGATAGACGACAGAAGAATGAGGGTGAGGGAGTTAATACATCAGCTATAACGGAATGGTGGAGCAAACTTGATTTGCTGAATGGCCTAATTCTACTCTTATGTCTTATGGCTTTAATTGTATAGCATAGGTATAATAAAACACAAGTGAAATCCTTAGGCAGAGGGACACCTGCATGCTTTGATTTTTTTTTAATTACTATTCAATTTTAACATGATGATTTATAATGGAGCATTGACACCCAAGCAGCTGATGGAGAATAATCACATTCAGACCTGTTCATTGAAGTAGAACGTTCTCTTTCAATAATTCTAGCAAAAAAAATTATTTAATCCAATATAACATCAACTTTAACTTATCACATCCTAATCAGAAAATTAAGTACATAATTGCATGAATTAGAAGAAAAAATCTGGCTGCTGCAGGTGTTAGTACTTTAGTTTTTTTTAATTAAAATACTTCACACTTTAATTAAAATATAGAGGTAAACAATAGCAGAATGCTTTAAACAACATTCTCAATGCATGAGTGTAAATGAATTCTCACTTGTTCTACCTGGCAATACACTTCAATGCTGTCTAATTAATTAGATGTAGCAATGGGTCAGTTCTTCTCCACTAATTTACCATGCATTCAAAAGAGGAATGGATTATGGAGTGGTACACTATCTCATACATGCTCTGCATCCTGATAAAAGAAGATGGAAGTTTTTGCTTGGGTACGCTTGTGTGCCTAGTCATAGTTTTATATGCTGTAGAGGTATGGATTCATGTGAAGAAAAATTGGTGTACAAATCCATGGGAACAGGAACATTGAATAGTTTTCTAATAATTATCACACCTTGTCTAAAAGACAGAATAGAAACATCTTTCTTTCCAAATTTTTATTGGATATATGGGACACAGCTGTGCCATGCTGGCACTAACCTAAGCTTGATAAAGAAAAAAAATTGTCACATACACCTTTTATAGCTTTGCCAGGATTTCTGGAGAGAAATAAAATATAATTGTCTATTGATCATTAACGTTGAAATATCAGGGAACCGAAGTGTTATGGAAATGTCCAGTAGGAAGTTCCTCATGTAGAAATCAAATTCAAGCATCTTCTGTTATTATGAGGTGGTTTCTGGCAATAATCAATGTTGTTCAATGTTATTCACCCAGTGTGAAGCACAATCAACCATTTCATTGAAGTTACCTGTCTCATGTTAAAATTTGGTTTGTCAACTCAGAAATGTAGCAGTAATTGGCAGCTTGCTTCTAGTTCCTTTGATAAAAAGAGATAAGTCATTGATTGGCTGTGATTGATAACTTTGTAGGTAAACTCATCCATCCATGACATAAGATGAAAAGACTTGCAAATGAGGTGTCTCCTTTTCCTCTAGCATTATTTCTGTCAAAGTGACATAGCATTATAGTAAGAGACAATTTAGAAATTATGTTCACTAGTTTTGAAAATGTAGCGTAATTTAAGATAACTTATCAAACATCGCATATCAAAGCCTTCAGTTATAATGGCTGTTACAATGAGATTTTTATTTAAATATGGATGACTTTGAATTCACTGTATTACTGATTTTAGAGAATTGAAAACAAGACTAAGTTAATAATTATATACAAATAATCTTAATCTATTTTAAGATAGAAAACATTAGTCAAATATTTCTATTTGTAGGAAAACATAATGAATTTCCTTGATATTGTTGTTATGCTTCAAGACAGATCATTCGTATTATTCAGACTTCATCTAATTTCTTCTTTTGATCATATTCTTTAAAAGTTAACTGTAAATATTTCAGAAATAATATCAGGCTCCCTTTTAAAACATTATTTACATCCAACAGTTGTTGGCTAGACTCATTTGTCATTGGCTTATAAGAGTTTAAATAGCAACGTGTTCATGTGTCCTTTTCTCATTAACTTCATTGCTTTTGATTCTGATATAAGGTGTCAGTTAAATTTTCTTCTTATTCTATGACAGCTATCTGCTCCCAGCTATCCCATCACTTCCTGTAAACCTGTTGCTAAATCATATGCTGCATCTTCTCAGGTTAAGGACAGCTTCCAGTAATTATTAGCAACACAAGCAAAATGCTGGAGGAATTCCACAGGCCAAGCAGAATCGAGATGTTGACTGTCTATTCATTTTCATAGATGCTGCTTGACCTGCTGAGTTGCTCCAGTATTTTTTGTGCATTTCTTAGATTTCCATCATCTGCAGAATTTCTCGTGTTTATGACTTTCTCCAGAAATTATTTTCTCAGACCTATATTTCATGTTCTTCAATTAAACTGAACTGAACTTTTGTCCTTGGTTAGTAGTAGGGTTGTCAAGAATGTACAAAACTCGCATGAGTAAGTAACCTAGTATAAAATTAATGGATATATTCATAAGTTAGTTCATCTAGAATCTTGAAGTACATCTCACACGATGATTTGATTTTACCCCCATGTTTAGAAAGTGCACAGGCTTAATTGGAGCTTTATCCTTGAAGAGTAGTAACCCAGCATTTTAAATTCCTGAATGGGATTGCTACAATTCTAGTATTTAATGCCCACCCCTAAATGCCCTTTAAGTTAGCTACCTCCATTAAGTTGCTACTTTTCTGATGTGTCAGTATTCAGTGTCTTTTGTTAACCATGAGGGGTGGGTCAAACATTCCAGCAGCTCATACAGAAAGTGGTCCAACCTCCCATTTTTCTGCAATATACCTCCGAAAAATACAGAGTAATTTTATTCTCTAATAGTCTATTTATATACTGCATGCTTTCATACTTCATAAAGATGCACCACAAAAATATACACTAGTTCATAAAGCAATTCCATTCTCCTACTAAGCTTGGAGACACAGTCACTGCAGATGCTGGAACCTAGAGCTAAAGAAAACAAATCTACTCAAGTAACTCTGTGTTCAAGCAGCATCTATAAACGCAAAGGGATTTTCACAATTTTCAGTTGAGACTCAGTATCAGAATTTATGAGCTGAGTTCTTCCAGCAGATTGTTTTTAATCGTTCTATGTTCTCCCATAACCCATTCTTTCTGCATTCACACAAGTTTTCCCCCCAAGATTCTATCATTTACTAATACATTTGGGCTGATTTAGAGCATCTAATTAACCCATGCAATTTGCTCTAGGCATTTGACAAGACTGCACATGATCAATCAGATTAAAACATTAAATCCATAGCTTGGTGATAGAGGCTTCTTTTCTAATTGGAAAGTTATGACAAGTGTACTGTAGGGATCAGTGCCAGGACTCGTTGTTTGTGATATATCTTAATAACTTGGATGTAAATGAAGGAGAAATGATTAGCAATTGGTATTGTGGAAAACAAAGTTGTCTGAGACTATGAAACACACACAAAATGCTGGAGTAACTCGGTAGGCCAGAAAACATCCATGGAAAAGAGCAAACAGTCGACATTTTGGTCCGAGGCCATTCAGCAGGACTGGACAAAGAAAAGGCTGAGGAGTCAGAGTTAGAAGGTGGGGGGAGGGGCGGAAGAAACATGAAGTGATACGTGAAACTGAAAGGGGGAGGTGGTGAAGTAAAGAGCCAGAGAGTTGATTGCTGAAAGAGATACAAGGCTAGAGATGGAGGAATCTAATAGGAGAGGGCAGAAGGACATGGAAGAAAGTAAAAGGAGGAGGAACAGCTTAGGGAGGCGATGGGCAGGCTTTTGCTCTTTTCCATGGATGCTGCCTGGCCTGCTGAGTCCCTCCAGCATTTTGTGTGTGATACTTGGATTTCCAGCATCTGCAGGTTTTCTATTGTTTGTCTGAGACTACAGCAGGATATACTATACATCAGATAGGTAAAGCATTAGCAGATGAAATTTAATCCCTGCAAGTGAGAGATGATGCATTAACTTCTAAGGAAGCTAATGAGGGATTAGGGCATATAAATGATGTAGCAGCTCACTAAGGGATGTTGATCAACACTGAAACCTTATTTCCCAGAAAATAGCAACATGGGTCAATAGGATGGTGAAGAAGGCTTATGGCATTCTTACCTTCACAGGTCAGTGCGTGTAATATAAATAGAAGAATGCTATCTTGCTACTTTGCAAAACATTGGTTAGACTGCATTTGGAGTACTGTGTGCAGTTCTGGTGGGCACACTATAAGAAGGATATCATTGCACTGGAGAGAGTGCAGAGTAGATTCACCAGGCTGTTGTCTGGATCAGAGGACTTCAGGGAAGAAATTTTCTGGAGCAAAGGAGATTGGAGGGTGACCTGATAATGGTATATAAAATTATAACAGGCATGGATATATAAATAAAATCCTGTTCCTGTATTGATAGTACTGTAAACAAGAGGACACAGCTTTCAGGCAAGTTTTAAAGGAGATTTGAGGGGAAGGTTTTTTACACAGAGTATGACTAATTTCTGGAGCCCACTGGACAGAGGAGCTGGTGGAATCGGAATGATTAATTTTAAGAAGCTTGTAGATAGTTACTTAAATGGGCAAGGCATAAAAGAAATGGACATCGTCTGGGAAAATGAGATTAGTAAAGATGGGCAAAAAAAGATTAACATAGACTTGATGAGCGAAGTGCCCATTTCTGTGCTGTACAACTTCATAGCTCGATGAATTTTCTAACCCGCTCATCTTTGAGACATGGGAGAAAGCAAGGGCACTGGAGAGACCCATGTGGTGGTCATGGAATAAGTCCGTAGAGACAGCATTTGAGGTTGGGATTGAGCTGGAGTGACAGGAACCTTGAGGCAGCAGCTCTATTCATTTCATCAGTGCCCAACCCACATAAAGAACAATATAAAGTATTTACCTACCAAAAAAAATATTAACCAACAAACTACTTCCATTAAATGTATTTATATTTACGAGCAGAGACTGTGTTTGAAATCAGAAGATGCAGTTGTGTAAATATAAAACTCTTTCTATGCAGGTTATTGCACAACAGGGAGCCACTTGACAGAGGCAGTTTGGAAATTGATCATCATATTTACATAAGCAATGATTCGCTGATCAACATATACATGTATTTAAGTATATTTGAAAATCTTCAAGACGGGCAAGCATGAGGATCCATAGACAATGGATAATGTGGACTGTTATCAGATTGTGAAATGGTAAGTCACTTGCAAAGCGATTCGGGGGCATTTATAATTCAACTACACTGTGATGGGCATGAACTTGTAAATCACACTAACCAGATCTGGTCAGGATTATTCCCTTCCAAGAGCGCAAAAGCAAATCTCATGGGTATTTATGGAAATTTGGAAATTGCATAATAAATATTGCTGGGTGATTAATATCGGATTGTATTTATATTTATGAATTTAAATTTCCAATCTAATGTGAACTCCACTCCAAGGCTCCCTATAATGAATCTAATACTTAAGCACGTTGCTTTCACTCTTGGAATTCATACACAATCAGATTCAGATACACATTTATTTATCACATGTACTTCAAATCACAGAGTGAAAGCTAGCACTGGCATTAACAATCAACACACAAATGGATGTGCTGGGGGACAGTCCACCGTTATTGCCACACATTCTGCAGCCAATATAGTACACCCAAAGTGTTCAACAGAACAATACAAACAGCAACAACAGCAAAACAAGCCCCTTTTCCCATCCTCTCATACTCACAGACCAGCCTCCTTTGCTTGATTTCCAGAAGGGTAAATTCCATTAGGATTCTTTGAGGAACTGACAGGCAGGATAGACATAGCCTGTGGACGTTGTTTACTTGGATTTTCATAAGGCTTTTGACAGGAGGCTGCTAAACAAGATAGGAGCCCATTGTATTACAGAATGATACTGGCATGGATAGAAAATTGGCTGACTGGCAGGAGGCAATGATTGGGAATAAAGTGGGGCTTCTCTGGTTGGCTGTCGGGGACTAGTGCTGTTCTGCAGGGGTCATTCTTGATTAAGGCTACTTCCTTTTACATTATATGTCAAAAATCCTGATGAAGGAACTGATGGCTTTGTGGCCAAGTCTGCAGACAACACAAAGGTAGGCGGAAAGGTATGTAGTGTTGAGGAAGCAGAGAATCTGGAGAAGGACTTGGACAGATTAAGAGAATGGGCAAAGAATTGGCAGATGGAATATAGTGTACGGAATTGTATGGTCATGAACTTTGGTAGAAAGAATAAAAGTGCAAACAACAGGAATTGTTTTTTAAAGAAAGGGGCTTCCCTTCCTCCACCATCAACTCTGCTCTCAAATGCATCTCCCCCATTTCACGCACATCTGCTCTCACTCCATCCTCCCGCCACCCCACTAGGAATAGGGTACCCCTGGTCCTCACCTACCACCCCACCAGCTTCCTGGTCCAACATATTATTCTCCGTAACTTCCGCCACCTCCAACGGAATCCCACCACTAAGCATATCTTTCCCTCCCCGCTTCTCTCTGCTTTCCATTGGGATCGCTCCCTATGCGACTCCTTTGTCCATTTGTCCCCCCCATCCCTCCCCACTGATCTCCCTCCTGGCACTTATCCCTATAAGCGGAACAAGTGCTACACATGCCCTTATACTTCCTCCCTTACCACCATTCAGGGCGCCAGACAGTCCTTCCAGGTGAGGCGACACTTAACCTGTGAGTCAGCTGGGGTGATATACTGCATCCGGTTCTCCTGATGTGGCCTTCTATACATTGGCGAGACCCGACGCAGACTGGGAGACCACTTTGCTGAACACCTACGCCCTGTCCGCTAGAGAAAGCAAGATCTCCCAGTGGCCACACATTTTAGCTCCACATCCCATTCCCATTCTGACATGTCTATCCATGGCCTCCTCTACTGTAAAGATAAAGCCACACTCAGGTTGGAGGAACAACACCTTATATTCCATCTGCATAGCATCCAACCTGATGGCATGAACATTGACTTCTCTAACTTCAGCTAATGCCCCACCTCCCCCTCGTACCCCATCCATTATTTATTTTTATACACACATTCTTTCTCTCACTCTCCTTTTTCTCCCTCTGTCCCTCTGACTATACCCCTTGCCCATCCTCTGGGTTTCCGCACCCCCCCTTGTCTTTCTCCCTGGGCCTCCTGTCCCATGATCCACTCATATCCCCTTTGCCAATCACCTGTCCAGCTCTTGGCTCCATCCCTCCCCCTCCTGTCTTCTCCTATCATTTTGGATCCCCCCCCCCCCACACTTTCAAATCTCTTACTAACTCCTCATTCAGTTAATCCTGGCAAAGGGTCTCGGCCTGAAACGTCGACTGTACCTCTTCCTAGAGATGCTGCCTGGCCTGCTTCATTCACCAGAAACTTTGATGTGTGGTGCTAGAATAAAAGTGCAGACTATTTTCTAAACTGAGCAAATTCAGAAATCAGAGATGCTAAGGGACTTGGTGAACCTTGGGCAGGATGTTCTGAAAGTAAAAATTACAGGTTGAGTTGGTGGTAAGGAAGGCAAAAACTCCTCTTACAACTTTATTTCCAGTTTCTTTATAACCTAAAAATACTCTGTACTGATAGAATTCCCCAAACCTATCTTGAACCATTATACGTCCATGACAATGCAAATATTTCCCTATCACCTTGGTATTTTATAGACAATAGACAATAGGTGCAGGAGTAGGCCATTCAGCCCTTCGAGCCAGCACGGCCATTCACTGTGATCATCCACAATCAGTATCCAGTTCCTGCCTTATCCCCATAACCTTTGATCCCGCTATCTTTAAGAGCTCTATCCATCTCTTTTTTGAAAGCATCCAGAGACTTGGCCTCCACAGCCTTCTGGGGCAGAGCATTCCATATATCCACCACTCTCTGGGTGAAAAAATTTTTCCTCAACTCCGTTCTAAATGGCCTACCCCTAATTCTTAAATTGTGGCCTCTGGTTCTGAACTCACCCATCAGCAGGAACATGCTTCCTGCCTCCAGCATGTCCAATCCCTTAATAATCTTATATGTTTCAATAAGATCCCCTCTCAGCCTTCTAAATTCCAGAATATACAAGCCCAGTCGCTCCAATCTTTCGACATATGACTGTCCCGCCATCCCGGGAATTAACCTTGTGAACCTATGCTGCACTCCCTCAGTAGCAAGAATGTCCTTCCTCAAATTTGGAGACCAAAACTGCACACAGTACTCCAGGTGTTGTCTCACCAGGGCCCTGTACAGCTGCAGAATTCTATTCATACACTCATTCATGGTAAGTTGCTAGCATCATCATACAGATGACTTTCATTACAGCAGAAGGATGATGGCTGACCATCCAGTTTTCAAGGCTGCTCCCCAAATCCACATCAGTAGTTGATGTTGTTATCATCACTATAGCTGCTTTTGATCCAAAATCCGTGAAGCTGCATCATAGCAAGATGCACAAATTTTTTAAGGTAGCAGCCATCTCAGCTCATACATCTGTCCTATTTTGATTCTCAATGGTGACTTGGTGGGGAAATTCTTAAGTTGTACATTTTAACAATGTAAAATGTCATTTGTAAATGACCTGAGATTTTCCAGCTCTTCCTGACTGGCTCCTTTGATCATTTGTTTCCAGCTATATAACATAATAGAAGGGAAGTCTGATCATCTCAGTGCCTAAATTGAATGTAAGTGAAATGCCACAGGCCTAATACAGAATAATGTGCGGACTCTGTATTTTTACATTGGAAAGTAATAATGCATTAGGGAATGCAATGGCATATACAGTCAGTGGCCACTTTATTAGGTACACCTATCCGCCTGCTTGTTAAGACAACTGTCAAATCAGCCAATCACATGACCGGAGAAGCTTACAAAAAGAAGAGGATATCGCCCAGTCCATCTCAGGTAAAACCCTCCCAACCACTGAGTACATCTGTATGGAACACCTTCACAAGAGAGCAGCATCCATTGTTAAGTACCTCCACCATCCAGCTCCACTCTTCTCACTGCTGTCATCAGGAAGAAGAGACAGGGGGTCGGGACCCACACCACTAAGTTCAGGAATCGTTATTGCCATTCAACCATAAGGCTCTTGAAGCAGAGGGGATAACTCTCTCAACTTCAATTGTTCCCACAATCTATGGATACAAACCAGTGATCAAAGGGGTCCAACCAGTTCTAAAGGTAGTGAAACCTGGCCTGAAGGAGCTCTGTGCTCTGCAGAACTGCTTTGGTAATACTAACTGGAAAATGTTCAGGGAGGCAGCTCCTTATTCCAACCATGTTAGCATGGAGGAATATGTGGATTCTGTGACCAGCTACATAGAGAAGTGTACTGAGGATGTTACCATCGTGCAACACATCTGGGTGAGGGAAAATCTGAAGCCGTGGTTTACTGCAGCGGTCTGTGTATGACTGAGGGAACACAATGCTGCCTTTAGATTTGGGGATGCAAACGTTCTCAGGGAAGTAAGAACTCTGCTTTTCTGCTTCATCAACATGATGAAACAAAAGTATTCTCAGAGAATTAACAGCCACTTCTGTGATGCCAGGGGTATCAGGTGCATGTGGCAGGGAATTCAGAGTGCAAATCTACCCTGCATGTCAGTGACCAGGATGCTTCACTCCCTGAGAAGCTTCATGTCTTCTACTCCTGGTTTGATGTGACCAACAAAGTGCTGGCAAGAAAGGCACCCTTCCCCCCAGGGGAGCAGACACGCTCTCTGGCTGAAGCTGAGGTGAGACCTGGCCAGAGTCAACCCACGCAAAGCTGTGGGACCTGATAATATACCAGATTGGGTTCTGAAAGACTCCACAGCCCAGCTAACAGAGGTGCTGCCTGATATATTTAACATCTCCCTGGAACACCCATTGTCCCTTTGATTTTCAAGGTGGCAACCATCATTCCAGTGTCAAGGAAGGCAACATAACCTGCCTCAATGACTATCGTCTGGTGGCATTAACATCAACCATTATGAAATGCTTTGAGCAGCTGGTCATGGAGCACATTACAGCCTTTCTCCCATACTTTTTTCAGGTTCCTTATCGCTCAGATCGATCCACTGATGATGCAATAGCTTGTGCCCTCCACTCTGTCACATCCCACTTGCAAAATGGGTTCTCATATGGCAGACTGCTGTTAATAGACTTCATTTCGGCATTTAATGCCAGAAACTGAAGAGTATTCCTCTTCTCACCCTGTCTCTTGCAATTCCTCTTCTCACCCTGTCTCTTGCTATTCCTCTTCTCACCCTGTCTCTTGCACACAGCTATCTGGACTATTCCTCTTCTCACCCTGTCTCTTGCAAAAATGCCATCCCCTTCTTGCAATTCCTCCGTCTCTGCCGCATCTGCTCTCAGGATGAGGCTTTTCATTCTAGGACGAGGGAGATGTCTTCCTTTTTTAAAGAAAGGGGCTTCCCTTCCTCCACTATCAACTCTGCTCTTAAACGCATCTCCCTCATTTCACGTACATCTGCTCTCACTCCATCCTCCCACCACCTCACTAGCAATAGGGTTCCCCTGGTCCTCACCTACCACCCCACCAGCCTCCGGGTCCAACATATTATTCTCCGTAACTTCTGCCACCTCCAACGGGATCCCACCACTAAGCACATCTTTCCTTCCCCCCCTCTCTCTGCATTCCGCAGGGATCGCTCCCTACGCAACTCCCTTGTCCATTCGTCCCCCCCATCCCTCCCCACTGATCTCCCTCCTGGCACTTATCCGTGTAAGCGGAACAAGTGCTACGCATGCCCTTACACTTCTTCCCTTACCACCATTCAGGGCCCCAAACAGTCCTTCCAGGTGAGGCAAAACTTCACCTGTGAGTCGACTGGGGTGATATACTGCGTCTGGTGCTCCCGATGTGGCCTTTTATATATTGGCGAGACCCGACGCAGACTGGAAGACTGCTTTGCTGAACATCTACGCTCTGTCCGCCAGAGAAAGCAGGATCTCCCAGTGGCCACACATTTTAATTCCACTTCCCATTCCCATTCTGACATGGCTATCCACAGCCTCCTCTACTGTAGAGATGAAGCTACACTCAGGTTGGAGGAACAACACCTTATATTCTGTCTGGGTAGCCTCCAACCTGATGGTATGAACATCGACTTCTCTAACTTCCGCTAGGGCCCCACCTCCCCCTCGTACCCCATCTGTTACTTATTTTTATGCACCCATTCTTTCTCTCACTCTCCTTTTTCTCCCTCTGTCCCTCTGAATATACCTCTTGCCCAGCCTCTGGGTCCCCCCCCCCCCCATCTTTCTTCCCGGACCTCCTGTCCCATGGTCCTCTCGTATCCCCTTTTGCCAATCACCTGTCCAGCTCTTGGCTCTATCCCTCCCCCTCCTGTCTTCTCCTATCATTTTTGATCTCCCCCTCCCCCTCCAACTTTCAAATCCCTTACTCACTCTTCCTTCAGTTAGTCCTGACGAAGGTTCTCGGCCTGAAACGTCGACTGCACCTCTTCCTACAGATGCTGCCTGGCCTGCTGCGTTCACCAGCAACTTTGATGTGTGTTGCTGGAATAAGCTGTGTTGAACTGCACCAGTGAAATGAAGGTATTATTATTCACAAAATTGATTATCTATCTTTTGGAGTTTAAAATATAACCTCTGGCAGGCAGCCCTCCACTCCTAATTTTGAATTGTAATCAACTCCTTATTTTCTGTGCAAAATTGCAGTTAACCCATCGAGTTTCTTTCTTGTTCAATTACTTTTGTAACCAGACATTTTTCTTGTAATCAAGAATCAAATATTCCATGAATATTTTAAATTATTGAAATGCATGTCTGAAAAACACTTATATAGAAAAAAATAAATTGCCTTTTATAATTTCCCAAATATGCCTATATTAGCCAGCAAATTTTTCTTCAAACATTTAATAAGAATAAACTTATTTGTAATAATTGATTCAAATACTTAAGTATTCTGTTGTAATAGCTTAAAATGTGTAATGCTTAGCAGTGGTCTAATGCATGGGAATACTTGAAGGAAATATTGTAGAAAACAATATTTCTTAAGAGAGGGATGTTTTAATGAAATAAGAGTTGGTATATCATCAAAACCACCTGGAGTGCTAGCTTTCATGTTCCAGTTCAGTAAATGAGATTTAAACAGCTAAATTTAGCTCTATAAACCATGGGATGGCAATTTGCTGGGTAATCCATCCATATTAGCAGTGCAAATTGTGCTGTTTACTACATAGAAAGGTTAATAGAAGACTATGCAGTATGCAGAGGTAGAGGATTACAATGTCAATCATGGGCAATGCTGATTTGATGGCAGTGCCACCAGGCTGGATCTCAATAATACAGTTCAGATCATGTGTTTAATTCATATTGTGGATGCAATGTTTAGCAACAAGAAGATAGAGCACTTCTGATAGATCAAGGAATCAACAATTGTTGTTCATTTCATGGAGTGCTGGCTGCAGTAAGGGGGCGTTTGAATTTTTTACAGAACCTGTGGAAATACTGGAAGTCTCATAGAAGGAAGTGACTGAATGGTGATTTCCAGTTTGAACAATTTTTGCTTTACCTCTGCTTACAATTCCTTTACCTTTGCAACACTTAAGGGAGAAGAACTTGAATCAGTTCCACAACACCTTTAGGTGATGGCAATTCTTGGCCAACGATGAATGTCTTCAGGCTTTACTATTTCACAAGGTGTAAAGGCAGGAAAACATTAGTGATCCACTTCAGTGAGTGGTTGCTTTAGCTTGAAGTTGAGCCATCAAACGATTCATGCCTACCTCACAACCGCATAGATCATAAAACATTGTTGATTTCAGTAAAACAAAGTATTTCAGTTTACACATGATGTCTCATACATCACAAGTGAGCAAGAACAGATAATATTGATGGTAAGAACGGGGGAAATATGTGTTGGAGTGTTTCCAACTTGTGCTCATCTGGAAGCTGATGTTACTCCATGCGGACCCCTTAACGACAAGATAGTTCTGCACCAACAATTAAAAATGAGTGAACTCTGAAATGTACCATGTACTCAAGAAGAGAGATTAGAATCCAAACAAGGCAGCTGTTACTTGACTGATATATTGACTGCAAATCCCACAAATGCATTTCATCCTGGAAAGGTCTGAAGCAAAGAGTGATGGTGTCATCTACATCCATTTGTAAAGGGTGGTCCAATAAGTCCAATAGGTAGTGGCTTTGTTCTGGATCTCCCATCACCTGTCAGGATTGCCTCTAGAACCTCATTAATGAGCCAATATCAACAGAATACTGAGGATTTCTAGAACAGAACGTGATTTTATTTTTCTTTTATTTATTGAAATAGAATGCAGAATAGGCCCTTCTGACCCTTTGAGCTATCCCCCGATTTATTCCCAGCCTAATCATTGGAAAATTTACAAAGAACAATTAATCTACCAACCAGTACATCTTAGGACTGATACCTCATTTTCCAGCTCCAAGAGGTTCATGAGAACTCTGCTGTTCTTGATCCTTCTTTGGGACCTAGAGGAGAGCTGGGGATGAGCACAGTATTGGCGCAGGAACAATATATCATGGCAATGGAGAACTGTGAACTGCAAACTGCAGTAGGTTCCAAAGTTTCTCAAATGAACCAGTTAATGCACCCAGAAGTAAATTCAAAAACTGCAATTAAACTTAATTAATGAGCAATTAGCACTGTCAAATTTGCACATTGTACATCCTATGGTAATTTCCCAGCTTTTGCCTGACGTTTTTATGATAGATCTGGAATAAGGCTGATTCATGTTCTGTTCCTGAGCCTTTAACCTATTTTTATAAAATATTTGACCTGCCTATACCAAAAAAGGTGTAAAAGATTAAGCAGCCCTCAAAGAAATCTGATCAATAAGCCACTTGACTAAACTAACTTCTGATTCTTAATTTTTTTTGGATCCACACTAAAAGAACAGTTTTTCACAAGGCAAGATGCCTCGAAAGGTCAGAGATGACAAGGACCAGGTTTTTAGAGCAGAAGGGAACTTGATTCATGTAAGAGGAAATTAGACCTGAAAGTTTTCAGCATGACGCTGACATTCAGAAAATAAATTGCCAATTATTCCCGATTTCAGAACTTGCAGTTTTTGTCCATCTGAACAAGTTCCAAGAGACTAAAGTTGGATTTTTAAAAATCTGTTATCATAACTGAAGTAAAACAACAATTGAAAGCAATATCCAAAGGGGAGTTGTTGGAAAGGGATTATGTATTGGCTTTATAATGTTTGAAGGTAATCACATAATTGACACAATATCATCTAAAATCAGCCTCATGTGGCACCTTGTCAAAGGGCTTCAGAAAATCCAATTACAGGAGAATCAGTGGGTGTTGTGTATTTGGGTTTTCAGAAGGCCTTTGACAAGGTGCCACACATGAGGCTGCTTAACAAGTCAAGAGCCCATACATGGAGGATACTAGCATGGATAAAGCATTAGCTGGTTGCCAGAAGGAAACAGTGGGAATAAAGGGAGCCTTTTCTATTCGGCTGTGGTTGACTAGTGGTATTTCACAGGGGTTCTGGGATTAAAAGGCTTTTCATATGAGGAGTGTTTGATGGCTCTGGGCCTATAATCACTGGAATTCAGAATGAGATGGATCTCATTGAAACCTATCGAATGTTGAAACACCTTGATAGAGTGGATGTGGAGAGGGAGTCTAAGACCAGAAGACACAGCCTCAGAATAGAGAGATGTCCAATGAAAAACTTGAATTTCATAGTCTATGATGATTTACACGGATTTAAAAATGTATTAACTCAGTGTAATGGTTGACACTGCATCCATCTGTCCAGAAGTTATGAGTGTATCTTCTCATGTTCCTGTCTATTCTGAAGGTCAGTCCTTTGCTGATCCAGTGTTGCACCTCTTCTGGTAACTAGCTCAAACACAAACCAAGCTGCATTTTGAGAAATGTCATCCCAGGATTCATAGATTTCAGGATGGATCTACATGTACATTAGACACTGTAGAGGGAGAAATAACTGGCTTGTGAACCTGGAAATATTGATTGTTAATCCAAACTGGTTGCTACTTGATGCCGCTGTACAAAAATGATTTCATTGTAAGCAAAGGTCTACAAATTCTCCTTCTCTGCATGGAGCCATGACATCACATCTAAGATGGATAAATATAAGGTGATAATTTATCATACGTTGCATTCATATAAACACAAGCTCATCCAGGATCCATATTTTAACACACTATTCCATACTGACTTCATAATGGCTCAGTGTAATACCTCTCATTTTTTGTCCTCAAATCCATCCGTGACTTCTTTCCTCCTTAGCTCTGTAAATTCCTCCACCTTGATTGTACGGATGGTGCTGTAGCTTAGTGGCTAGCATAAAACTGTTGCGGGACCAGCGACCCAGGTTCAGTTCCAACAGTGTTGCAAGGAGTTTGTAAATTCTCCCCCAGATGGCCTTTGTTTCCTCCAGGTGCTCCAGTTTCCTCCCACATTCCAAAGCTGTATGGGTTAGGGTTAGTCAGTTGTGGGCATGTTATGTTGTTGCCAGAACCATGGTGATACTGCGGGCTGCTGCCAGCACATCCTTGGACTCTGTTGGTCACTGATGCTTCAATGTATATGTGATAGATAAAGCTAATCTTTCATCTTTAATTCCTTTCCAACTGCAACATCCTTATAGATAAGAACCAGTTCTCTTTAGATCAAATTTTGTGGATATTATGGCAAATATCCACAGCTTTTCTTTGTTCTCTATAATTATTTGTGGGTCATTACCTATAAGCTCACTTATTAGTTGTCAAGTCTCTGGACCACATGATTCCAAGGACATACAAATTCAGCTTGAATTGTTTATGTGTCTTCCTGACTTTAACACAATTCAATTGATTGTGGAATTGCAACTTCATTTACGAAAACACTTACATTTGAGAAAAATAGATCAGGCGCCTTTGCATGTTATTCTCCACATAAGGGAGTCATGGTAGCATAGTGGTTAGCAAGATGTTACTTTAGCTTGGAGTACTGGAGTTCAGAGTTCAATTCCAATGCCATCCGTAAGGAATTTAAATGTTCTTCCTGTGATACCCATGGTTTCTTCTGGGTGCTGCAGTTTCTTCCCACTTTCCAAATACATACCAGTAAAGAGTTAGAATCAGAATCAGAATCAGGTTTATTATCACCCGCATGTGATGTGAAATTTGTTAACTTAGCAGCAGCAGTTCAATGCAATACATAACATAGAAGAAGAAAATAAATAAATAAATAATAGTATCTGTATATTGAATAGATTTAAAATGTGCAAAAATCTGAAATACTGTATATAAGAAAAAGTGAGGTAGTGTCCAAGGATTCAATGTCCAATCATGAATCGGATGGCAGAGGGGAAAAAGCTGTTCCTGAATCGCTGAGTGTGCGCCTTCAAGCTTCTATACATCCTGCCTGAAGGTAACAGTGAGAAAAGGGCATGCCCTGGGTGCTGGGGATCCTTAATAATGGACGCTGCCTTTCTGAGACACCGCTCCCTGAAGATGTCCTGGGTACTTTGTAGGTTAGTACCCAAGATGGAGCTGACTAGATTTACAACCTTCTGCAGCTTCTTTCAGTCCTGTGTAGTAGCACCCCCCCGCCATACCAGACAGTGATGCAACCTGTTAGGATGCTCTTCACAGTACATCTATAGAAGTTTTTGAGTGTATTTTCTGTCATACCAAATTTCTTCAAACTCCTAATGAAGTATTACTTTCTTTATAACTGCATCAATATGTTGGGACCAGGTTAGATCCTCAGAGATCTTGACACCCAGGAACTTGAAACTGCTCACTCTCTCCACTTCTGATCCCTCTATGAGGATTGGTATGTGTTCCTTCATCTTACCATCTCTGAGGTCCACAATCAGTTCTTTCGTCTTGATGACATTGAGTGCCAGGTTGTTGCTGCGGCACCACTCCACTAGTTGGCATATCTCACTCCTGTACGCCCTCTCGTCACCACCTGAGATTCTACCAACAATGGTTGTATCGTCAGCAAATTTATAGATGGTATTTGAGCTGTGCCTAGCCATACAGTCATGTGTATATAGAGAGTACAGCAGTGGGCTAAGCACACACCCCTGAGGTGCGCCAGTGTTGATTGTCAGCGAGGAGGATATGTTATCAACAATCCGAACAGATTGTGGTCTCCTGGTTAGGAAGTCAAGGATCCATTTGCAGAGGATCAGGTTCTGCAATTTCTCAGTCAGGATTGTGTGAATGATGGTATTGCTATAGCTGATGAATGGTATGCTGACATAGGTGTTGATTGGTAATTGTAAATTATCCTGTTGTGGAAGAAGGGTTAGCAAAAGGGTAAATAAACTAAGTAGCTAACTTGCATTATTTTATTTGAACTTTTTAACTCGATGTCCTAAGCTTAGACATGCAGACAGCAGAGAGTCTTTCATAATCAGGATGCAGCACTGAGTGTAGAAGAGAGAATCACACACTCATGATTTAATCACTTGTCTGTTCTATGATTAAAAATACCTGTTGCTACAGATGTACTTATTTGCTCCTGGTTATGTATATCTGCTTGTGTAACAGATTCACTTGCACGCCAGTAGTGATGTATTGACTGTTCAGCAGTATAAATATATACTGAATTTGCTCTGTAATTTAGAGCTTTACACATTTTTGTAAGTTCTCTATGATGTCATGCTAAATAAAGTTATCACCATTTGAATTCTGGTCTCTAAAGTTGTTTTTTGTCCACAGATTGGTGTAGTCAGCAGGATCCCTAGTGAACAGAATTGACTAGCTGAGGTTCTAGAAAAGTTTGGTGTGTGATCCACTTTGAGCCACCTTAATGGTACTCTGTAGGAGTGGAAGAGATGGGACAGACAAGACCATGTAGGAAAAACCACAATAAGACCCAAGTTGCTCCCAATTGAGTAAGTGAAACAAACCATAGACTGAGACTTCAAGGGGTGAACAGAACAGGGCTCGGTTCAATAGCACTTTTACTAAAACATTAAACTGCAGCACACAAATAAGTGGAGAACTGGACACTGTAGCAGTAAAGCTAAGCAGAAGGAAGGGAAGAAATTCCTTGTCAAACTGAAGAAAAAGGTGAGAAAGAGGAAGGAGTGACATGAGTGGATGTACAGATACTGGGTGAGCCTTTGGTTCTGCCAGGCTCCCTGGCTAATAAGGTATGGTTGGAAACTGGAGATAGCGAGTTTGAGATTCCTTTTATTAGTGATTTGTACTGGTGGTTACAAGGCAATGGCTCTATGGAGGATCATTTGATTTAAAGAAAATAAAGCTTTAAAAAGGAGAAACAGTGTGGGGGAGGAGAACCATATAGGGCTATGATTTTATGATTACATGTTTTAATAAATGGCTGGAGGTGGCAGAGCACCATCAACACCCTAAACAAAAGGTTTCTGAAAGAGCACCAACCCAGCCCTTGGCACCTTAGCCACCTCCTGAACCATCAGGCCCGTAGTGTCTATACCTCAATCATCAATAAGATAGTTGTTCCTCTTTCCCATGTGTTCCGGATACCATTGTTCTCGTTTCCAGCCTGCAGCCCTCTTCAAATGCTACCATTGTGAGACAAGATTTGAATACACTCCGGCTACCAGGAAGCAGCTGGATCCTGCATTATGCAAAAGATTAGCACTTTGCATCAGTGGAGGAGGTTGTATGATGTTGAAAGACCCGAAATACCCGATGATTCCAGGAACATCACTGAAGATGTGTCCAGAAGCATCAATATGTACGTACACAGATTGTGAAAAAGGCACTGTCACTCTATTCCCACACCTGACTGAAGAAAGACAAGGTGCCCCTTAGCAAGTTGCAGCTTTGCCAACAGTGCAGTATTTGGAGCACTTGGACTCTGAAATTAGGCCAGGACAGGATTGTAGTCATTCTTAATGCTCGCCAGCCATGAACATGAACTGAAATGTTATCCTTTTTGGGCATGGTTCATTGTTGCAGACACTGGATCTCCAAATATCGAATGACAGACACACCACTGGGTCTCATTGCCGAGAGTTGCTGTGTGTCAGACATGGCTAGAAGCAGCACTGGGGCTCCACAGGGGCTTGTATTGGCTCCCTTTCTGATTACCCTGTATACCTCGGACTTTAGATACAACACTGAGTCGTATAATCTGCTGAAATTCTCGATGACTCAGCAATAGTAGGGTGTATAAAGGCAGGATAGGAAGATGAATACAGGGCCCTGGTGGAGGACTTTGTCAAATTGTACAAACTGAATCATCTGCAGCTCGACATCAGTCAGAAGAAGGAGATGGTGATGCACTTCAGGAAGACTCAGGCTGCACTGCTCCCTGTTACTTTTGCTGGTGAGGACATGGATGTGGCAAGGACCTACAAGTGCCTAAGGGTGCACCTGGATGACGAACTTGAGTGGAGCACCAACACAGAGGCTGTGTACAAGAAGAGTCAGAGATGCCTCTACTTCCTGAGGAGACTGAGGTCCTTTGGAGTTCTACCAGGCTGTTGTCGCCAGTAAAATCTTCTATGTGGTGATGTGCTGGGGCAATGGCATCAACATGGGTGATGCCAACTGGTTCAATAAACTAATTAGAAAGGCTGGCTCTGTTATAGGATTCAAACCGGACACACTGGAGACTGTGGTAGAAACAAAGGACCCTAGAAAATCCTGGCAATTCTGGACAATGTTTCTCACCCTCTGTATGCCACTTTGGCTGAACAGAGATTCATTTTCAGCAATAGAAAACTGCACTGCTCCAAAGAGTGCAATATGAGGTCATTCTTACGCTCAGCCATTAGGTTCTATAATCAGTCAATCTATAGCTGGGGAAGTGATGACCCCCTCCTGTTAGACTTTCAGGTAACTTATATTTAATTTTCTCCTGCTTCTCTTCTAATATTTGTATATTTGTGCATTTGTAATTCTACTGTAACACTGTAATTCCTTTTGGGATCAATAAAGTATCCATCTATCTATCTATCTGTGTCTAGTGAATACAATGGACATGGGAAACAGACCACTTTTACTGATCTGAAACCTGCTCTATCTACTGCTTCCGCATTGGCTTTACTAGACTATTCTGTACCTTTTCAGCTTTTTGTAAATGAAAAACAGGGACTTGCAAGTGGCATCTTCACTCAAAAGCCTGGGGGCATCAGAAGACCTATGGCCTATTATTCTGTACAATTACCAGCACTTGTAAGGGGTATGCCTAGTTGCCTATGATCTGTTGTCACCGCTGTAATTATGGTCGAAAAATCCAGTCCTATAGTGTTAGATCACCCTTGTACCGTTTTGGCTCCCTATGTAATATTAGTCCTTCTAAATTCAGCTGCTACACAGCATTTTACTGCAGCCAGAAGACATGAGATCATGTTACTATCTAAATCCAATCTCCCTTTGCAGAGAGCTGCTGCCTTAGATCTCGCCTCCATTTTGCCCATTACAAACCTTGATGGTTTTTCATTTCTGATTTTCAGAATACTCCTATAGATAGTCCTGACTTAGTGATATTTACTGATGGCTCCTCCTACTGCCTGTCAGATGCTCAACTTTGTTCTGGTTATGCTTTTGTACCTGTACTTGAATCTTTGGAAGCTTATATGCTCCCTCCTGGGACATCTATACAGGCAGCAGAGCTTTTGGCACTTACATGGGTTGTACTTTAGCTAATGAGAAATTGGTCACTCGTTATATCGATTCTCGTTATGCATTTAGGGTAATGCATGATCTTGGTACCCTTTGGAACCATAGAGGTTTTATTGTCCCCTCCGCAAAACCTGATCAGTGCTCCAATTGATATTAACCTGTTACAGGCTATTTCCTGCTCTTTTGCCTTGCAATTGTCAAATGCGAAGCATACTCAGGAGAAAAGGATGTAATTTCCCACCGCAGACATTGCTGCTAGACAAGTGGTGGCTGTAGTTAAAATTATGGCCCAACAGAAGCAGCATTCACTTGCCCTTCCATTTGCTGATATCTGTACAGCCCAGGCTCGGCACACATCGTGGAACGGGACCAGTGGATTTCTCATGGCTGCGAACAACGGGAGTCTGGGCCATGGATATATCAAAGTGGATGTGTGGTATTCCCTAAGGAATTCCTGTATGCCTTCGCCAAGTTGGCACATGAGCAAGGCCATGCAGGGAAAAAAGGGGGCCACTCCTGCAATCGCACAACAATGGTTTGCCCCAGGAAGGTAAGTGGCTGCCCAGAATGTGTGTGAAACTTGTTTGATTTGTTTGCAGAACAATAGAGGCAGAACACCGGTGAAATTTGACCACTTACACGTACCTGAGGGGCCTTTCACTAGTTTGCAAAAATTGATTATGTGCACATGCCTGCACAAAATGCTGGTAATTGTAGCCCTGTTTCCCAAATGGGCTGAGGCATTTGCTGCTTGATAGGATGATACCCAGACTGCAATAAAATGCCTTAGGAGAGATATATCATCCCCAGATTTGGAGTCCCCATTAATATGAAACATGATAAGCAAACTTATTTCATAGCCCAACTTACTAAAGTGTGCAGTCAGGCATTAGGATTCAATTGACAGGTATATTATCCCATACCAGCCTCTGCTTTCTGCATTGGTAGAATGCATGAATGGTATATTAAAAAGCACACTTAAAAAGGTCTGCCAGGAGTTGAGATTAAAATGGCCTGAGGCATTGTCTTTAGCTCTATATACCCTGTGAAATCAAGTTATCCGTGCAACTAAACTGACTTAATGGGATGGCCTATGGCAACGGGAACACACCTCCGTTGGCATCCGCTCAGAGAGGCCACATCTGGACTGATGAGACTCCCCAGCTCTTTGTGAGGCAAAATAGACTAATCATGGGAAAGTGGTACAGGCACTGCCCGGGCCAGAGGGAAGTAATACTCATGCCTCTAAACCAGGAGATTATGCGTTTGTTAAATCACTAGAAAAATACCCTCTTTCTCATAGATGGAAAGGCTCTTACCAAGTGCTGTTCACCACCAGAACAACACTGAAAGAGGCAAGTAAATCTGACTGGATTCATGGAACTCGGTGCAAACTGGGAACACCGGCCTCCCTGAAGGCTGAACAGAAAAGCAAAAATAAAAAAAGCTACAGGTTGAAGAATTTTGTGACTATTGAGATGGGACTAATTCTCATCACAAACAAGAGAAAAACTGCAGATTCTGGAAATTCGTGCAACACACAGAAAATGCTGGAGGAACTCAGCAGGCCAGGCATACAGTGGACATTTTGGGTTGAAACCCTTTGGCAGGACTCTTTCTTATCCTCACTTTACTGAGAGAAGGGAAGCAAACAAATATCTTCTTGAAAATGACTTGTGAGTATGCTAATCATGCTAATGTGTCTCATTGCTGGATTATCTAGGCATTCGCTATCATGGAGAAGCAAGAATCCCTTTGATGGCCATGCCCTTGAATATAACGGGATTTACCAGCTGGAGAAACCTGGCACATCTGGGGTCAGTAAGAAATGGAACAGTGGTAAGAAGCAAATATTTTACAGGATAGTATTTCTCCAATTACAACAGATCTCACACAGGTAATTCCAAATTGGAAGGTACAGGGCGATTGGGTTGACCCCCGAATGTTGAGGAAGATTAAGAATCGATGGAAAAGCGACTTCTGTAGAACAGAGCATCTGTGATCAGAAGTTAACTTTAGGATGGTTTAAGGGAATAAATGAAGCCACCTTGAATGGTACTTACTGAATTTGTGGGAAATGGGAATACTCCTGGTTGCCAAAAGATTGGACTGGTGATTGCTATTTGAGTTATGTAGAACCACTTATGCATCATACTTACAATTTGGATCACGAGCCTCACAGTAAAAGGAAACAGGCAATTGCAAATCACAAGAGACTATGGCTGATAGCCTTTCTAATGTATGAAGTGGGACAAATAAAGAGAGAATTGATTATTATAGCTTCTGCATTCGAGAAATCAGCAAATGAAACATCATTTACTTTTGGTCAAACTAGACAATCATTTTCAGAACATCAGTTGAGTTAGTAGCAGTAAGAACTGTAGCATTACAAAACAGAATGGCCCTGAATTTTGTGTTGTTTGGAATAGGAGGCACTTGTGCTCTATAAGGACAAGAATGTTGTACTTATATCCCTGATGAATCAAAAAATATAACTCATCTAACTGATCACATTAGACAAGCTGCAGAGAAAAAAATGAAGAAAGTAGAAGGGTCTGTTTAATAATTACAATCCTCCAGGAAGATGGTGGCCAATTGGGCTCCAGAGTGAGTGGTGGGCTACATTGGCTCACTATGGTATAAAACTGGGTAATTCTAGTTGAAGTGGTGCTGCAGTGCATATGTGGAGCAAACCTACCCGGTGAGGGAATTGGTCTCTTATTCTTGCATATTGTAGGGGAAGGAGAGCTCCAGAGGATGTGGAAAGCAAGGAGGAGGATTATTTAGCTATGAGTCCTTTACCTCCAGGGTATGAAGCACTTTTTTCTGAAACAGATCTTTGAGGTGGATCTTGCAATCACATAGGAGGGAACTGTGGAAGAAAGGTAAACAAAAGAGTCAATGAATGATGTAGCTAACTTGCATTTTTCTATTTGTACTTTGTAACCTAATGTCCTAAGCTTAGACTTGAAGGATGCAGCACTGTGTGTAGAAAAGAGGAGCACACACTCATGACTTAGTCACTTGTCTGTTCCATGATTTAAAATACCTGGTGTTACAGACGTACTTATTTGCTCCTTGTTAGGTATATCTGCTGTGTAACAGAATCACTTGCATGCCACTAATCATGTGTATTCACCTGTTCAGCAGTATAAATATATGCTGAAATTGCTCTGTAACTTAGAGCCTCGCACATTTCTGCGAGCTCTCTATGACATAATGGTGAATAAAGTTATCTTTGTGCTGTTTAGATCTATGAATTTGTCAATTTAGTGAATATGCTATTAAAGTTGTGTCATTCTACTTGATGTCTGTTTGTAAAAAGCATTGTGTTTAATGGCATTTTAGTAGCTTTTGTACAAAAAACAACCTGAACATCAGCATTTCCAAAATCCTGGCTAACCCAAGTTCTATACCACTGTGGATTTATAAGATGTGTGCAGAATTTCAGAGAAGCAAAATCCCCAAAATTATTTGCTAGGCTTTCCAGCGTTTCCTTCAGTATGCAGTGATTTTTTAAAGTTTCATTAAAGTATCAATACTTCCTTACTGCATGCTGATATAAAAGATATGACCACTTTTTTTTAGAAGTGAGAGGTACAACACTGTTTTTAAAAGTGTATGTTGATTTATTTATGTTAATTTTGTCTTTTCTTACCTTCCGCTTTATAAACGTAAACCTAAACCTATTCATTAAACCTAAAGAATTCCTAGTTTAACAGGAGATTTGCTTCTTCTTTCCTTTATGATAGAGAATTCTTTATAAGTCAGAGATTTGTTTTTATGTTTACTGTTATTTTATTTCATCTCCAGAATTCCATTTTTTTTTCCTTTTACTACCTTGTGATCTTTTTCAGCACAGGATTTGGATCAACAGCAAAAGGATTTACTGAACAGCTTTTTCAAAGCACAGCACAGACATATTGGACACAGTGGCTGCATAAGCCCATGATTCAATGATATACCCCAAATAAAATTCAACAAATGCATTAGCTGATTATTTATTTCATTGATATTTGTGGGTTTTACAAATAGGCTCTTATTTATACCTGCTAAGTAAAATTGAGTAGAATTGAAAACTATTTCATTTGCTGTAAAGTGTTGTGGCTATATTGAGGATGTGAAAGCCATGATGTAAATGTAAACTCTTTTTTTTCATTAAAAATGCCTCTGGAACATTGATCCTTAAAGTTTTTCCAAACCTTCATTCTAATCTAACCTCATTCTAACCTCTCACTCAAATTGTGTCATTTTTGTTCTCGCAAGTTAACCCAGCCACCAATATCAAACTGCCTGACAAGATTATTTTTCTATGTTTTCTTCTATATTTGGAAATTTCCACTCCTGCACCAGCATTGTTTTTATTTTGTGTGTGGACAATGAAATCCTGAAATGAGAAGAGGCAATGCTGATAATATTTAAGTGGTCAGGCAGCATCTGAACTGAGAGAATTAAACAGAGCAGGTCATTGAATTTTCAAAAGAATTGTTCTATAATCTCTCTGAACATGACATTGTACCACAATCAATTTCAATGTTTTAGCATTTCAAGTATTTATGTTTTTTCTCTCTCTCTTCCTCTCTTTGCCCTCCAAGTTCAAGAAGTTCTAAGTACATATTATTATCAAAGTGTGTATACTTTATACAACCATGAGATTAATCTCCTTACACACAGGCACGAAACAAAGAACCCCAAAAGAACCCATTAAAAACAAAAGAAGACCTCACTTAGTGTCCCAGTTGTTCCCACCCTCTTCCTTCAAAAATTATGGATTTTATTAATCACGTTGCTCCTCTACAAGTGATCTCCTGAGCATTTAGTAATAAGAAAGTCATTATTATTTCTCTCAGCAAAATTTCTGTGATTAATGCCAACTTTTTGAAAATATAGTTTTATACTGCATGGATTACAGCTAACTTTTATGGCTATAACAAAACCTGTTTATTGGATCTCATAATATGCTTATTATTGATATATTTAAAATTATTTGCTTGAAGGCTAATATCTATATATTAATGCTTCTTAAAATAAGTATTCAATCTACATTGCACCGAATTTATATTTGCATCACTGTAATTAGTAATCTGAATGATACCCTAAATTGGTATAAGAAAAATGATTATGAGTTGCAAAAAGGAGATTATTGTTATTATATTTAGAGCAAATAAAGTCAGTTAAAAATGTGATGTTGGAGGAGAAGTTCAACCAGGCATTTAATTAGAAAATTAATTCTATTATATACGTATAACATTAGTTCAATATTAGTAGCAGCATAGCATAGAGACTAATGAAACTGAAAAGCAAATTAAAAAGGTGTAAAATATCTGAAAATACCTCTCAAACTCATGAGATTTAAGCTTAAAATATATTGAGTTAAAACATGTATATATCTAGTAGGACAACCTCAATGTTAAGATGTAGGTGGATAAATGCCATCAACACCATACATAACTGCCAGCATCCCCAAGTATCAGCAAACTGAAGATTTTTGTATACACGTGTGAACATAGAACTCCTGAACTTAGTAACTGCAGATCACTCATGCAGCTTTGACTATGACCTGTTGCTGAAGACCTTAGTTTCAGGCATTTGGAACCAGATGGAAATCCACTAGAAAGACCTGTACCAATTTGGATATTCCTTGATTGTGATGGATGGTTGTGGTACTGAAGTATTATTTTTAATCTTTATAATTAATTCCAGCTTGCTAAAGTATGCTTAAGTGTTTCAAGCATTTAATTTTGATGTTTTCAATATTCTATAATAGTTTGTGTGTTGGTTAGTAAATACTGAACATTTCATAGTTTCAGCAGCTAGCTTAGTTGGAGATGACTTAGCTAACATAACGATGAAAAAAATTTTCTTCAGTTTTCTGAAATGAATAGTTGTACCCTCAATGCCTTTTCAGGAAGGTAATTTATTCTTCATAAGATCTTGGCAGAACACAGAGCCTTTGTGTTGACAATGGAGCATACTTCATTAAGTTCACAGTGGAGGTCAAAGTTTTAAGTTCAAAGCTTTTTTTTCGATTTGTGCATGCGAATTCCTGGGCCATGATGCCGAGTGTCATAAGGAAAACAAGGAATGTAGAGGTAACTCAGTACTAAGTATCTCGGTCATTTTATTTTATTTCAGCTTTATAGTAACTACAAAATTTTGTAACTGACAGTTTCTGTGTATTCTGCTTTTCCCTTCTGTCCCCATTCACCACCTTCTACTTATATCACTGCCAGACAAATCAGTGTCCTGCATCTTCTCTTGGCTGTCACAATCGCTACTTGTATCTCCTGGGTATTTCACCCAGCCACAAACATTATTTCTCCTCTCTCCACCACTCCCCATTACATGCAACATTTTATTTCTATATTTTAATTATGTTGAACGTTCTTCGACCTAAATCATTAGCTGCCTCTATTAGCTGCTTTTCAATTTCCGGTATAATGCTTTATAATAGCATGCAGTAGGATACTTCAAATACTGTTTCATCAATGATAAATCACCGGCAATTATTTAGAAGCATCAGTTAGAGAGTTCAGTCATTATGCAAAACTCATTTGCCATCTATAATCATTCGTCTATTTATTTTGGAAATCCACATTATTTTAAGGTCAAAATCAAATGTGTTTCTTTGAAATGTTGGAAAGTTTCTGATGAAGAATGAAAGGAAAGATAAAGATCATAAGAAATGACTAGATGGAAATGAACCCAAGTTGTTGGACAGCTTATCCACTATACATGCACAATGAACTTTAGCTTCTTCCAGGTAAACACTGGAAGACTAAAATTGCATTTGACAGACTTCTTGTCATGTCTGCACACTGCCCATTGATTCTAACCCATCATAAGCCATTGTCTCAGATTGTGTCAAACTGTGTGACCTTGGGATCCATTTTCACTCTGATCTGTATAACTATCCCACATCCTTCCCATCACTGAAAGTTCTGACTTCCACCTTTCGTAATGTGACCACTTCTGCCTCTTGCATAGCACATCTGATTCTTATTCATGCTTTCTTAATTCCAATGTTTTGGATGGCTCCGTGTATCCATTTTCCATAAATACTAATAGCCTAACCCATACCATTCACTCACTACTCTCATACTTGCTAATCTTCATCTTACCCATCTCTCCATGCCTCAAATTTAAAATACTCACACTCATGTTTCAATCCCTTTATGGAACCAACTTACTCGATCTTTGCAATATCCCAAAGTCTTAAAAACATCTCTTTTTTGATTCAGACAGCCTGTAATGTTTGTTTTGGAGTGCCAGGATCCACTTTTAATCTACCCTTAAATAGTTCCTATTCCTTTGGCCAAGCTACTATTTCCCTTCCAACAATTTCTTCTCAGATTTTGTATTCTTGACTGATTATAGAGTATTTTCCATTTTTGACTGAATATAGAGTATTTTCCATGAAGCACATGATATTTCTTTTTGATAATAATAGTTAGGGTAAATTGATGTTGATGTTGATATTAAAACAGTACACCAATTGAAATAACTGTTTGTCTCTCCATTAAGCTTAAGAATGAGGTGGTAGCTTTTGAAATTGTCAATCAAAATTACAGACTTAACAAAGACACCCACTGCACTGAGTTAACTGAATGCAGTGTATCAATTTAAAATCTTAACAATGATTGAGCTTAAATAAAATAAATGTGATTTCAGATTCAGATTCATTTTATTTTTCACATATACATATGAAACATAACAACCAGCATAACCTCTGGATGTGCTGTGGCAGCCCATGAGTTTGCCATACATTCCAGAGTTAACATAGCATGTCTGCAATGCTCACTAGAACAACACCGAACAAAATGAGCAACAAAACAACAACAGCAAAGAAAAGTTTTGTTCATCCCACCAACACATCCGCCCACCCACATGCATACACAGTCCTCTATCTCCAGGACAGGCTGTCTCCGGTCTCCAGGGATCCTGCAGATTTGCAGACATTGGATGTGATTTTGCATTATTTTTCATTTTAATTCAAATTGATTTCATAATTTTGCCTTCTAGGTTACTATATGCTGCAAATAAAGTGAGTATTATTAATTGTTTCTGAAATATTTCATACGTGTTCAGTATAAGCATTTTGTACTGCAGGATACCCTCTTCAAATAATTAATCATGCTGATTTAGATAAGGGTAATCCTGACCCAAATAGCATCCCATAAAATCCTGTACGTTTCCAGTAAAACCCAGCCTATCTCATCCTACTTACCAGAGATTTCAAACCCCTCAAGACCATGAACCCTGACAAAATAGTTCCAGACTTAAAAATAAACTTGTTCAGTACCTGACAGTACATTCATCAGCCACATCATTAAGTACTTCCTGTAACTCATATAGGGACCGCTGAGTGTATGTTGGCTGTCTTCTGCTGCTGCAGCCCATCCACTTTAAGGTTCGAGGTGCTGTACATTCAGAGGTGCTCTTCTGCAAGCTGCTGCTGTAACACATGGTTATTTGAGGTACTGGTCACCTTCCTGTCAGCTTGACCAGTCTGGACATTCTTCTTTGACCTCCCTCATTAACAGGGCACAGCAATGCCTCTCACTAGAGGTTTCTTTTTTTGATTTTCACACCATTCTCTGTAAACTCTAGAGATTGTAGTGCGTGAATACCCCAGGTAATCAGCAGTTTCTGGGATACTCAAACCACCCCATCTGCCACAAACAATGTTTCCACAGTCAGAATTATTTACATCATATTTCTTTACCATTCTGATGTTTGATCTCAACAACAATTCAACCTCTTGAACGTGGCTGTATGCTTTATACATTCAGTTGCTCCCACATGATTGGCTGATTAAATATTTGGATTATCAAGCAGGTGTACCTAATAAAGTAGCCACCGAGTATATATTTTGGACAAACCTTGCTCTAATCCAGTTATTTAAATTTGTATTATTAATACCACTGAAAGTAAATCTGCGTGTATGCCAACTTAATGTATTTCCTTACCAAGATTCAGAATGCAAGCTAAGCGTTTCCTTCAAGCAGATCATTTAGTTTGCATTCAGTTATGATCCTAAACATCTGTCTTTTTTTACAATTAATTATAATTACTTTCATTCATTAAGTAACCACAAAATTCTTTCTACTTAAAGTTGCCTATTGTTCATAATTAATATTTAAATAAATGCAACTTCTTTAATTACCAGCACAGTTGTGTAATTCAAATGAAAGGGCCTCTTAAATTTCTCAAATAATCCCTATGGTAACCATTAGTATAATTAGTCATTACTCAAAATCATATTAAAATCTGACAAACACATTCTTATTTGATGTATCCCACCGACAGCAAAATGAGCCAATCTGATTTTTTTTCCCAATATATTTGCTTAATTTTACACCAAATTTCTCTTGCTTCAAGGAATTTCCTTTTGAAATTAATCTCTGAACTTCAGAAAAGTCTTCCTCTTCACATGTAAATTATATATTTCTAGGACAAAATTCCACTGCTTTCACCTTGTCTCAATGAAATATGAATAATACTGGTGATTATAATTCTACCTGTAGTTTAAATGAAACATTTTAACTCCTTTGTTCAGCGATAGAATAGCATTCGTTTGAATGGTTGATTATCAATTCCCTTTTCCCTTGAAATTTGCAATTGTGAAAGATTGATATGATACTCTCAATATGATACAACCATCCGAGCAACACTGAAAATCAGTTGCAATGCAGTGAAATCACATATACTCAGTGGCCACTTTATTAGGTACACCTGTACTCCTCCTTGCTAATGCAAATATTCAATAAACCTATCATGTGGCAGCAACTCAATGTCAAAGGCATGCAGATATGGTCAAGGGTTTCAGCTGTTGTTCTAAGTGATCTAAGTGATTTACACCGTGGACTGATTGCTGGTGCCAGATGGGGTGGTTTGAGTACCTCAGAAACCACTGATCTCTTAAGATTTTCATGCATGACAGCCTCTAGAGTTTACAGAGAACTGTGTAAAAATCACTTTGTTAATGAGGGAGGTCAGAGAAGAATAGTCGGACTGGTTCAAGCTGACAAGTAATGACGGGTTAAGACAGTAGTGTGCAGAAGGGCATCTTTGAGCATAAAACACATCAAATCTTGAAATGGATAGGCTACAGCAGTAGAAGACCACACCATGTCCCACTCCTGTATCAGATAAAGTGGCTACTTATCACATATGCCAGTTAATTTTCTCTTTGAATCTGTACAGCCTGGTAATATTGATCTGTTACGAATATGAATCTTCAAGAACAGGCGTTTATGCAGGGTAATGAATAGAAATGAAACCAGCACGTTCTTATGAAGTTCTGTAAGTGAGCAAAAATATAGTATTCTGACTGGGTAAAATGAGGCTAAGTACATCACGTCTGATCAAAATGATCCTCAATCTTTCATGGATCTGTTCATTTTGGATTTATGTCGTCGGTGGTGGGGAAACTGCTGGAGTCAGTTATCAAAGATGTGATAACAGCACATTTGGAAAGCGGTGAAATCATCGGACAAAGTCAGCATGGATTTGTGAAAGGAAAATCATGTCTGACAAATCTCATAGAATTTTTTGAGGATGTAACTAGTAGAGTGGATAGGGGAGAACCAGTGGATGTGGTATATTTGGATTTTCAAAAGGCTTTTGACAAGGTCCCACACAGGAGATTAGTGTGCAAACTTAAAGCACGCAGTACTGGGGGTAAGGTATTGATGTGGATAGAGAATTGGTTAGCAGACAGGAAGTGGGAATAAACAGGACCTTTTCAGAATGGCAGGCAGTGACTAGTGGGGTACCGCAAGGCTCAGTGCTGGGACCCCAGTTGTTTACAATATATATTAATGACTTGGATGAGGGAATTAAATGCAGCATCTCCAAGTTTGCGGATGACACGAAGCTGGGCGGCAGTGTTAGCTGTGAGGAGGATGCTAAGAGGATGCAGGGTGACTTGGATAGGTTGGGTGAGTGGGCAAATTCATGGCAGATGCAATTTAATGTGGATAAATGTGAAGTTATCTACTTTGGTGGCAAAAATAGGAAAACAGATTATTATCTGAATGGTGGCCGATTAGGAAAAGGGTAGGTGCAACGAGACCTGGGTGTCATTATACACCAGTCATTGAAAGTGGGCATGCAGGTACAGCAGGCGGTGAAAAAGGCGAATGGTATGCTGGCATTTATAATGAGAGGATTCGAGTACAGGAGCAGGGAGGTACTACTGCAGATGTACAAGGCCTTGGTGAGACCACACCTGGAGTATTGTGTGCAGTTTTGGTCCCCTAATCTGAGGAAAGGCATCCTTGCCATAGAGGGAGTACAAAGAAGGTTCACCAGATTGATTCCTGGGATGGCAGGACTTTCATATGAAGAAAGACTGGATGAACTGGGCTTGTACTGGTTGGAATTTAGAAGATTGAGGGGGCATCTGATTGAAACGTATAAAATCCTAAAGGGATTGGACAGGCTAGATGCAGGAAGATTGTTCCTGCTGTTGGGGAAGTCCAGAATGAGGGGTCACAGTTTGAGGATAAAAGGGAAGCCTTTTAGGACCGAAATTAGGAAAAACTTCTTCACACAGAGAGTGGTGAATCTGTGGAATTCTCTGCCACGGGAAACAGTTGAGGCCAGTTCATTGGCTATATTTAAGAGGGAGTTAGATATGGCCCTTGTGGCTATGGGGATCAGGGGGTATGGAGGGAAGGCTGGTGCAGGGTTCTGAGTTGGATGATCAGCCATGATCATAATAAATGGCGGTGCAGGCTCAAAGGGCCGAATGGCCTACTCCTGCACCTATTTTCTATGTTTCTATGTTTCTATGCGCATGCTCAGCTAAACGGAGATTTGACCTTCTGCTGTATTACCGGAATCACACTGAATCAAATGGTGGAGCAGTGCTATGTTGCAGAAAGGAGACAAATCTATTTCTGTTCCAGTTCCTCAGCTTTACAAGGAGCTGCCAGGCATACAATCTAAATTTCAATGGGATTGACTTAACGTGGAAAAAGATAAGTATTTTTTAACATTTAATAATTTAACTAACTCATTTTAGTTATTTAAGTCTGCTTCAATTGTTCTTAAAATACCTTTGATTGTCAGAGATATTGCATTCCATAATCCAGTCCTTCAAAACCAGAGACCAATTATATAGAAACTCAGAGAAGGATGAACAAAATGACACCTGGAAAAGGTAGACAGACAAATGAAGAAAAATAGGACAGACTGAGCTAGTATTCACTGGAGTTTAGAAGAGTGAGATAAAACTTGATTGAAATCTATACATTCTTGCAGAGACTGTCGTGGTTTTTACAAATGACAAGGAAGCGCCGAAGATTCTTCAAGAAATGTTTAAACTTTAATTTGCAAAGTAAAGCTGAGACAGACAGTGGGCTAGCCTTTGAGTGCCCACCACTGAATGTCAGTCAATGTTTTCACACAGCATTCTTTATAGCACCCTTCTGGGTTAAAAGCATTAGCAAATCTCTGTAAGTTTCAATGTAGCTAATAAATCAATTACTCTTATCTCTCTTACTTGGCTACATCCGTTTTTTCTCGAGGGGTTAAAAGTTCACAGGTTTCATTCAATGGTTACATTCCAAATACCATAGTAATCCCACGCACTCAGTAACAGACACTTAATGCATAGTAAAGACATGGTCAACATCTGAATAAACACTTGATGTGCAATAAAAGCAACACTTAAAATAAACACTTAGAAAACAGAGTTAAAATGTTTTCCAATAAGACTAGACCAGTGAATGTACAGAGGTTATTCCCTCATATGAGAGAATCTAAAACTAAGGAATACTTTAAAAATAAAGAGGTTATACATTTAAGACAGAGATCAGGTATTTTTCCTTCAAAGAGTTGTAAATGTTTTGAATTCTTATCCTCAAAATCCAGTGGATGAGGATGTTTGAAATACAAATTTGATATTGCAATCAGATCAACTGCAATCCTTTTGAATGGTTGAAAAGGCTTGAAAGGCTAAGAGGCCCACTCCGGTTCTAAATTAATTAGTTCTTAGAATTCCAAGTTACAAGATTGATCATTTTTTGATCTGCAGTGCAGATATATGAGAATTGGTACATGCAAAAGACTGGGTTATTCAGACCCAAATATTCAAGCATCCAGGAGATGTCATAATAAGCATACAAGCACAACAATTTAAAAATGCAGGCCTAATTTATTGTCATCAATTTGATTGCACAAATAAACCACACAAAATACTACACAGCAAGTCACAAAGATTTCTGGGCTCAGAATCCTTGGTCACTACTTGGTTGTTGCTGTCAGGTGAACTCACGCACGAAACCACTGTTGGGACGCAGGCACTGATCGTGATCCCGGTCCGTGTTGAAATCCAAAGAAAATTCAATAAACAGCCCAATACATCCTTAAGCTTCATAAGCACAGAGTAACCACAAGACAGGCAAGCTCTTTTGTTCGCATGTGGTTTCTATCATTCAAACAACATATTATCACAGTGTTCAGCATACCCTCACTGTACACCCATGATCGTATAGCCAAGTTTCCATCGAACTCAATATATAAGTTTGCTGATGACACAACAATTGTAGGCCGTATCTCGGGTAATGATGAGTTTGAGTACAGAGAGGAAATTAAGAACCTGGTGGCATGGTGCGAAGACAATAACCTATCCCTCAATGTCAGCAAGACGAAGGAATTGGTTGTTTACTTCAGAAGGAGTAGCGGACCGCACGACCCAAGTTACATCAGTGGTGTGCAAGTGGAACAGGTCAAAAGCTTTAAGTTTCTCGAGGTTAATATCACAAATTACCTGACTTGGTCCAACCAAGCAGAGCCCACTGCCAAGAAGGCCCACCAGCACCTTTACTTCCTGAGAAAACTAAAGAAATTTGGCCTGTGCCCTAAAACACTCACTAATTTTTATAGATGCACTGTAGAAAGCATTCTTCCAGGGTGCATCACAACCTGGTATGGAAGTTGTCCTGTCTAAGACCGAAAGAAGTTGCAGAAGATCGTGAACACGGCGCAGCACCTCACACAAACCAATCTTCCATCCTTGGACTCACTTTACATCGCATGATGTCGGAGCAGTGCTGCAAGATAATCAAGGACACGATCCACCCAGCCAACACACTTTTCGTTCCCCTTCCCTCCGGGAGAAGGCTCAGGAGCTTGAAGACTCGGATGGCCAGATTTGGGAACAGTTTCTTTCCAACTGTGATAA
This sequence comes from Mobula birostris, assembly GCF_030028105.1. NCBI lineage: Eukaryota > Metazoa > Chordata > Chondrichthyes > Myliobatiformes > Myliobatidae > Mobula > Mobula birostris. The sequence goes on along the minus strand of NC_092383.1, from coordinate 62,745,943 downwards.
GACTGCTGAATGGATCCTGATCCGGATCTGGGCCGTACCCTCCAAATATCCGGACCTGCCTATCATTTTTTTTTGCACTACCTTACTTTCCATTTTTCTATTTTCTATTTATGAGTTATAATTTAAATTTTTAATATTTACTATTGATTTGTAATTCAGGGAGCGGGAAGCGCAGAATCAAGTATCGCTGTGATGATTGTATATTTTAGTATCAATTGTTTGGTGACAATAAAGTATAAAGTATAAAGAATCAATAGACACTCCAGTGGACACTCTTTGCTATCTTATTCACTCATGTCTGGACACACAACATTCCTTAGGCTTACAAAATACATTAAAGCAATACTTCCAACCCAGATAGAGATTCCCAATGTTTACTCACTAACAGACATTTAGTTACTAACAAATGTACTGTATTTACTCTACCGACCTCACAAGCTACGAGATCAGGAAGAGTTAAATGGTCAGTGACCTGCCAGACATTCATTCAATGTTTTACAAAATCTAATATGTGACAGGATATTTATTATAATTCATAACACAGTTTATCCAGGTCTTCCTCCAGTTTAAACAATGGCTTTTGATGAGTTTCCTTCTTCTCTATGATCATCTATACCAGGGGTTCCCAGCCTAGGGTCCACAGACCCCATGGTTAATGGTAGGGGTCCATGACACAAATGACCTGTAACTAATAGTGGGACCCACTGACCTGTAACTAATAATCCCTCTCGACTTCATTAGATACTTGAAACTTATGCCATTTGTTTCACTGATAATTCATCTTCCTCCAATTCTGTTTTCACTTTCGACCCGTATCTTCCTACTTGAACAGTTCTAAACCTTCATTCATTCTGATCTTCATGAGGCCTTTAACACTGCTCACAAATCTAGGAGAAGCATGTTTCCCATGGTCTTGGTAGGATACAAGAACAAATTTATAATTCTGAAACATCCTATGAAGCATGATATCTTGAGCCACCTTACTTCTCTTTCTGTGTTCATTTGATGTCCTGGCTTCATGTAGAGAAAAGTCCAAAACTGGGCAAACAAGTTTCAAATCACTTTAACTACTTGTTTCTGTTGACATATATTTTGCAGTGAAGCAGCAAGATTCATTCTATAGTTATGGAGAATAATTGACTCATTAGTATCTATTGTCCTGCTAATCATTCTCTCCATCACTGAAACCTCTCTCGCCTTTATAATCCAACAACAAAGTTCCAAACGCATTCAAAATATAAAATATGGAAGTATTTCAATTTGACTCATTAATTTTGTTTCTCTGTCCATAGATGCTCTCGGACCTGTTCCATATTTCTAGCCTTTCATCATCACTACAAAGAGGGATAATCATTTTAATATACCTCATTTGTTCCAGATTTTTTCTGAATAGAGCATAACATGATATGATTCTTATGGGAAAATAAAGCAACAATGATGTTTTAGTATGGTAACAACAAACCATAAAATGCTTCATTTAGAGGTGGAAAATACCATTTCCACTTGTTATGATGATGGAATCAAATGCACAAACAAACAAGGTGTATAATTTACTCCCAACATCCTGCATGCATTGAATACTGGAGACCAGACAAAAGCTGACTTTTAAACCCCTCCATTGTTCCAACATTGAATGTATTTAAAAAGTATCTGAATTTCTTACGTGTTAACTTCAAGAGGAATTAGGCATTAATTTGGAATTGTATTTTCTGTTTTGTCAGGATGTGACAAAACTTCACAGCCAATTAATTAATTTTCAAACACAGTCAATATGGGGAAATGCAGCAGCCAAATTATTTACCATTAAGTCCAACTGACTGTAAAGACACCATTAATCTGACCATCTGACTTACTGACATTGGGAGAGGGCCAACCTTGATCTCCAAATAGTGTGATGTGATAACAGTATGTTCTAATAAAATTGCTGGCTGGATAAACACTAAATATGAAATATCCACCAGCTAGATCTTATTTTTTGAAAACAATATATGTCAGAGAAATGATAATTCAAATATCTGATGATAACAACCTGAAAATTACATATTTCATAACGAATATTGAAATTGCATAATCTAAATCCTGCAAACGTTAGAGAACTGTAATGAAAATAGGAAATATTGGAAATTCTCAGGAGATCAGGCAGCATCTGAGGGGAGTGAAGGAGAAATAATGTCTCAGATCATTGACTTTCCAGCAGAATTGAGGGAAGTCAGAAGTAAATTGATTTTAGGATACAGAGGATTGCAGAGGGATATGACGAGAGGAAAGGTGGGATAATAAAATAACTAAGAAGAACGAAGGTGATAATGGTCAAGTGAGGAAGCAGAATTTGGCCTTGAAGAGAAGTAAATCAGGAGAGCAGAATGTTTATTTTAAATTATCAGAAGGAAATACTGTGAATGCTAGTTTGTAAATTGATTGGGTATGTATAGTAATTTTAATTCCAGTATCAGCAGAAATAATGATTCAGCTCATACAATTATAACAAAATACATCAGAAGTGTCCATATGTCAAGATTATGTCTGATTTAACATTTTATTAAAATTCAGATCTTCATTAAGCTCCACCCTTGAACGTCTTTCTATTAAGATAATTGAAAGGTATTTGGCTGATCATATTGCAGTTATATAACTCTCCCCACCAGATTTTCCCTGCATTCACCAATGCTCTTTGTCCAGGTCCTCCTGATAAAAAAAAACACACTGAAATGCCTTTTCCTGCATGTATTTATAGCAAAAACTACTTCTTTTACTGCCTTGTGAAAAGTGGCCAGACATCAGACACAGCTAAGCATCAAAGGCGGCAACAGTAAGTGTTAAAGAATTTCTGTCCAGTTTAATTTAGAAACTAGTTTAGCACTGGAGGCGTCACTAGTCTTTATTTAAGGAATCAAAGAGGTTTTGTTCATTCCCATAATCAATGAACAGAGTTTCATTACTTTGTTTCAGTTAACCATTTACTACTTAATAACTTTGTTTGGCAATTGACAATAACATACTAAGTAAGAGCAGGCAGAAGCACATAGCCCCTCAAGCCAACTTGAACATTCATAAATATCATAGCTGATCTTTAATCTAGTATTCCATAAACGCTACCTGGGCAGGGCGAAAAGCATTATCCAGGATGCATCTCACCCTAATCATGGACTTTTTACTCTCCTCCCATCCGGTAGGCACTACAGGAGCCTCCGCTCCCGCACCAGCAGGCACAGGAAGAGCTTCTTCCCTGAGGCTGTGATGCTGCTGAACCTCACATCACAGCGCTAAGCAGTATTGCACCCATATTGTACTGTCTCAGTACTTCTATATTTGCGTGCTGTAGCACTTACTTTTTATTCACAGTTATTCTGTAAATAACACTCATTTTTGAATTTCTGGTTAGATGCTAACTGCATTTCATTGGCTTTGTATCTGTATTCAGTATGATGACAATAAATTTGCATCTAATCTTATCTAATCTAATCTAATATATATAAAACCTACTGAAACTCAGTAGGTCAAGCAACATCAATGGAGGGAAATGAAATGTGAATACTTTGGGTTGAGTCCTTTCATCTGGACTGAAAGATAGGGAGGAGACTGCCAGCAGAAAAAGGTGAGGGGAGGGGTAGAGGAAGAGCTAGCAAGCAATAGGTGGATCCAGGTGAGGAGGGATGGTAGACATATGGAGAAGGGAAGAGTGGAAACAGCAAAAAAGTCTTGAGGTGACAGGTGGAGGCAACTAAGAATTTCAGATGATGGAATCTGATGGGAAAAGATGGTGGAGCATTGAACCAAATAGGAGAGGAGGGGTGGGCCGATGAGAACAGTGGGGCGGAAGAGGGACCCAGTGGGAGGAATGTGTGGATGCGTGAATATAGGAGGAAGTGGATAGATCAAGAGGAGAGAGAAGAGAGAAATAGACAGAGGTTACCTGAAAATGGAAAATTTGGTGTTCAAACCATTGGGCTATGGATTCCCAAGTTAGAACATGGGGTGCTGTAGAGGTATTGCATGACTTAGCAGGCTGAAAGGTGCATAAGTCCCCAGGACTTGATAAGGAGAAACCCTGGCTGCTGTGGGAGGAAAAAGAAAATAGAAGATTGCTGAAAGGTAAAATGTCAGTGGATCAGTAAAATACCAGAAAACATTGAAGGAGACACTGGCACAGTAAAGCAGTTGCATGCCTCATCAAGTTGTAAACCAGAAATCACAGTCTGTTTTTCTGATAATTTAAGATTTTGTTATGTCTCCCTGATTTGCTCCTCTCCCAGACAAGTTTTCGTTTCTTTACTTGATGTGCATCTTTCACCTTGTATCATCATTGTTTTTTGTCATTTTATCACCCCTCTCTATCTGAGGCCTCCCTTCACAGTCTCCTCCACTCCCAGTCTGTCTTCTGTACTTCAAATCCAATAACTTCTTAGTTTTCCCATCTCTGATATAGGTCGAATGGTATGGAAATTATTGAAAAGAATTCTGATGGATAGGACTAATCCATACTTGGGGAGGCAGAGATCAATCAAAATATTGACTTTGGCTAGATTTTTAATTTATCTAGTTTTATCCACATGTGGCTGTATTTAGAATTAGTAAAGCCTTAGGACAAAGGCAACTTGACTACTTCAATGACTTTGTGGCTTGATGTTTTATTTTCTGTGTTTTTTGCTTGTTTTTTGCCATTTGTGCAATTTGTCTTTTTTTGCACATTGTGTGTTTGATATTTTCTTTGAACGTGTTCCATGGTGTTTCTTTGTTTTGTGGCTGTGGGTGGGAAGATGAATCTCAGGGTTGTATTCTGCATAAATACTTCAATAATAAATATACTTTCATTGAATCTTGGTAAATTGGAACCAAACCAGCGTGGTACTAGAAGGTAGGAGTCACGGTTGCTTATATGATTGAAAGCCTCTGACTAGTGATGTATTACAGTAATCAGTGCTTAGACCCTGCTTATTATAAACATTGATGACTGGATGTGAATGCAGGAGGTATGATTAATAGGTTTGAAGATAACCCAAAAATTGGTGGTAGTGTTTTGTTGCTAATAATGGGAGTAACACAGAGACTCGGACGATAGTATTGATCAGATTGTAAGAAGGGCAGAACAATGGCAGGTAAAACTTAATTCAGATTCCATTCCCTATTCTAGTTTTTCTCTTACCCTTTTTTTCTTCTCCTCACCTGACATTACCTCCCCATGGTGCCCTTTCTGCTTCTTTTTTCCCCAATGTTCATTGCCCTCTCTTATCAAATTGCTTCTTCTTCAGTCCTTTACATCTTCCATCTACCACCTCCCAGCTTCTTACTTCATCTGTTCCCTTTCCCCACCATCCATCTTTCCCCTCACCTGGTTTCACCTATTACCTGCCAGCTTGTACTTATTCCCTCCTCCCACCCACCAACTTCATACTCTGACTTCTTCCCCTTTTCTTTCCAGTCCTTATTAAGGGTCTCAGGCCAAAACATTGAATGTTTATTCCTCTCCATAGATACAACCTGACCTGCTGTGTTCCTCCAGCATTTGTGTGTGTGTGTGTGTGTGTATTAAATTGGAAATTTTGTGCTTTGGGACATCTAACATAGATAGAAGGGCCATTAGGAGCATTGAGGAAAAGGGAGACGAAGAACCTTTGAGGGTATTAGCACAGGTTGATAAGGTGTGAGGAAGGTAGATGAGAAGATTGCCTTCATTGGTAAATGAAAAGAACATAAGAACGTCAAGGCTTTTCTGCATAATTATAAAGTATTCATTCGGCCCCAATTAAAGTACTGTGCTCAAAGCTGTTCACAAACAATAGAGAAAGAATACAATTAATTTGAAGCGCACAAAGGAACTTAACAAGTGTGTTGCTTAAGATGGAATATTTCAATTATGAGGAAAAAGTGGGTTTATCTTCCATGGAGCTGTGGAAACTGAGGGAGACCAGTCCAGAAAAAATCACGACAGAACTGTTAAAAATAAAAGTTTAGAAAGAAATTAAGGAAGATTTTCTGTTGTTCAGAGGGTGGTTAGAATCTGCAATGGACTGCATGAGGGCTGATGGTGGCAACAACATTCAGAACTATCTGGGTAGGCAGATCCATTGCCAAGACACACAAGGCTCAGAAACAGAATTAGGTTTAATATCACCGGCATATGTCTGGAAATTTGCTTACTTTGTGGCAGCAGTACATTGTAATACATGCTAATAAAAACTATAAATTAGATTGGATTATTAGATTATGAGGACACGCAGTCCTCTTTTATTGTCATTTAATAACGCATGCATTAAGAAATGATTCAATGTTTTTCCAGAATGATATCACAGAAACACATGACAAACCAACTGAAAAAAAGACAAAAACACATAATGATAACATACAGTTACAACAGTGCAAAGCAATACCATAATTTGATAAAGAGCAGACCATGGCATGGAAATAAGTCTCTTGAAAGTCCCATCATCTCTTGCAGACAGTGACCCTCCAGCGCCGCAAACTTGCTGATGCAGCACCCTGGAAGCATCTGACCACAGTCCGACTCCGAGTCTGTCCGAAAACTCTGAGCCTCCGACACCGAGCACTGAGCACCATCTCTGCTGAGCACTTTGACCCCAGCCCCGGCAACAGGCAATAAGCAAAGCCGAGGATCTGGGGCCTTCCCCTCCGGAGATTCTCGATCGCACAGTAGCAGCGGCAGCGAAGCAGGCATTTCAGAAGTTTCTCCAGAGTCACGTGATCAGCAAGAATGAACATATCGAGTCAGGATTTACAAACAACCAAGCATTTATTAAACCCTGATAAACAATGGAAAAAAAAACGAAAACCCTAACTGGAAGTAAACAGCTATGTGGCCATTCAGTAAACTACTACTCAGTGCTAGTTCTCAAAGCGATAAATGCGAAACCAGTTCTTAAAGCAATAAATTCAAACACAGTTTTTTGAATGGTAAATTTTAAAGTCCAAGAGATTTATATAGTCAATTAGGAGACAATTTCACGAAGTAACGAATTCCTCGAAGACACAACATCCCTGCCACTCCCAGTCGAATCCTGCTTTATCCACAGAATTCACGATGATGGAAATAAAACGATTTTAAAGGCACTGACCTTCCTCCTCTGTAGAATAGATCCTGCACAGCCTTTTCTACCACATTTAGCAGAGGCTATCTCATGCAGATCACTCTTTCTTGAACAAATTCAATAATGGTCGCTCCTTTCCAAACCCGTCGAACGTCTCCTTCAGGGGCCCGTCTTCACTCTCCAATGTTACTGAAAAGATACATTAACAAACCTGGCAGCGATTAGTCAACCTGCCGGCTCAGACTTCTGTGCCTTACAATAGAACAGAAAACTCCGTTTAAAATCAAAATTGCGTCATAATGCAAATACACAGCAGAGCGGAGTATCTCACTGACGTTCTATCTGGAAAACTAACTGTGTCACTAGGGGTCTTCCCTTTTATACCAGTGGTGAACATGTCATCATGTGACCTCACATCAGTGGGAAAATTACATCAGGGGACCTCCAAAAGACCATTACATCATTCTCACAAGAAAGTCACAAGATCTCTATGAGGTATGTAACACCAGGTGTTCCTCTGTGCTTCTCATGGCTGTCTCCATCAAATCAGGATTGTGCACAGCCCCTAGTTACACATACGATATCATTTGGAACGCTGCATTGCGCTGCCAACTTCTCCTCCCTCCTCCCTTATATACTACTTAATTACAATAAGTAGTATATAAAAAAAGAAAATTATATTAATTAAGTAGTGCCAAAAGAGAGGGAAAATATTACTGAGTTAATATTCATGGGCTCTGTATCCATTTAGAAACTTAATGGCAGATGGGAAGAAGCTGTTCCTGAATCCATGGGTGTGTGTGTTCAGGCTCCTGTACCTCCTCGTTGATAGCACAATAAGAAAAGGCATACCCAAGGTGATAGGGGTCCTTAATGATGGTTGCTGCCCTTTGAAATGTCGCCTTTTGAAGGTATCCTCGATGTTGTGGAGCACAGTGTCCATGATGGACCTGCTTTCAGTGATTCATCACTCCTCCGCAGTCTATGTCACTTTGCAGCCTTCTCCAATATAATCAGGGAAATCAGTGAACTGAAAAGACATGTAGGTATTTACAAACTATTCTATCCAATCCTGAAAGTATTCAGCTCAGTGAAATGCATTATAAGTCAGTTGCTAATTTCATACTGAGCCATAACTGCTACTTAGCAAACTCTCTGCATATAAAAAATTTATAAATTAAATTAAATAAGTAGTGAAAAAGGGAGCAAAAATGATAAAATAGTGAGATTGATAAAATAATATTGGTTCTGTTGCCTTTCAGTAATCTGATGGCAGAGGGGAAGAAGCTGTTCCTGAAATGTTGAGAGTGTGTCTTCTGACTCCTGTACCTCTTCCTTGATAGTAGCAAGAGAAGAGGGCATATCCTGGGTTATGAGGGTCCTTAATGATGGATGCTGACTTTCTGAGACATTACATTTTGAAGGAGTCCTGGATCTTGGGGAGGCTAGTGCCCACGATGGAGCTGGCTGAGTTTACAACTTTTCTGCAGTTTTTTCTAAACCTGTGCAGTGGCCCCTCCATGCCAGAGGGTGGTGCAACTAGTTAGAATGCTCTCTACAGTATTTCTGTAGAAAATTGGGTGTGTCTTTTATACCAATTCTTCTACAACTCTTAATGAAATATGGCCATCATTGTACCTTCTTGGTAATGACATCAATATGTTCAGCCCAGGATAGATAGTCAGAGATGTTAAAACCCAGGAATTTGAAACTTTTCAACCTTTCCACTTCTGATCCCTTGATGAGGACAGGTGTGCATTCCCTCAACTTCTCCTTCTGGAAATCCACAATCAATTCCTTGTTCTTACTGACGTTGAGTCCAAGGGTATTGCTATGATACTACTCAACCAACTGATCTGTATGTCTCCTCATCACCATCTGAAATTCTGCAGTTCTTTTGTCTTTGGCACTTTTACATAGAGCTGTGCCTAGCTACACATTAATGGGCATAGAGAGAGTAGAGCTGTTGGCTAAGCATTCATCCTTGAGGAGTGCCAGTGTTGATTGTCAGCGAGGAAGCAATGCTATTTCTGTTCCGCACAGAATGAGGTCTCCCAGTGAGGAAGTCAAGGATCTAATTGCAGAGGGAGGGGCAGAGGCCCAGGTTTCGGTGCTGTTGATTAGAACTGTGGGTATAATTGTGTTGAACATTGAGCTGTAGTCAATAACAGCAGCCTGATGTAGGTATTGTTAATGGATCAAGGGAGTTGTAGAAGAATGAAATGTAATTAGTATCGTTCTGCCTGACCTAAAAATCATTTTGATGGATTTACTATCTTTTTAAGCAGATAATTTTCTCAAGTTCAGCATTTCTAGTTTTCCTTCCAGCAAACTTTGTATCAAGTGCCCCAAGAGTAAGTTTTTACCAGTCTGATACCAATATAACTTAAAGTCATCAGAGTCGGTCTGTGAATCAAGTGGCTGTAACTAGGAATAGTATATTGTAGATGGATATCTGATGATTAGCAAAGGCTAAAAATCTGTTTTTGTGCTGAATGCCTTTATTGTTTTACTCCACCTCTCCCATTGAGATACCGTCATCTCAAGAACAAATTTAGTTAACATTTAATGCAGCCCCCTTCAAGTTCAAGTTTAATTCTCAGTTAACCATACACATGAATACAGCCAAATGAAACAGCATTTATTCAGGGCCAAGGAGCAAAACACAGTACCAACAATCACACATAGCACTCAGCACAAATAGCACAGATAGTTACAACTGCAGAAAACATACAGTCATGCCCAAGTCCCCAAGTGTCATGGCCTGTAAATTGATGGTGCATGGCATTTTGTTCTGGAGCAATGTTACTACAAGAATGAGCATGCAGCAGACCTCATCACACACTAGTGCAGCCACAGACAAACACAATCTGACTCCTCTCCCACCAAGCAGACATCAGAGAGTAGCATCGATGGAAGGGGCCAGCCCTCAACCCAGCACAGACTCCAGCTCTCTTCCACATCGCCTCTGGGTGGCTGCAGCATGAGGGCTTGGTCCATGACAGCTGAGGCCACACAGGTCCCCAGCCGTTGGTCTTGGCTATAAACCAGTGAACCGGACTTGCAGTATTCTTCATTACCAATGTCCAGCAGGGTCTTGCAATCACAAGGAAAACATCCAAGACAGTTATTTGCACCGTTCAATGAAACACTTGTTCCATTTTTCTTTCAAGTTTAGGAATAGTTGTACAAGGGTAAGTGATATGGCCAGTGTACTGTGCCAACGGTGCTCTATTGACTGCTGACTTTAAGTTATATTGCGAAAAACATACTCTGGGGCACACAATACAAAGTTTGCTGTAAGGAAAGCCAAAAATGCTAAACTTAAGATTAGTATCTGCTTGAAAAAAATAACAAATCCATCAAAATGATTTTTAAGTCAGGTAGAACAATACTAATTACATTTCATGCTTCTACAAATCCCTTGATCCATTAGAATTAGAATTAGATCTATGATGTATTTTCTGACTACATGGAGTAATGCTGACAATGTGCGTGTTCATTTTTTCCAAAGGAAACAATAAAATGGATGTGTTCAGCAATGTTCTTTCAATATCATTAAATAAACAAGATCTAAGCAGAAATTGTTCAAATAAATGGATAAACCTTGTCAAGTTACTTTAGAACAATCAACAGCCATTATGTGTTACCAATAGACAGTGAGTGAGACAAATAGTCTTGCATAACAAAGGAAAGATTTATAATGTAGAAACATTGGCACTGCAAATTACCTGACTGCCCAAGCAGAGAAATGAACTTCAGAATAAGTTAGCTTCTGTGGATCATTAAGCCATTGATGGCTGCATTACATATGGCTGGATATTGCTTTACATTATTGAAATGTATAAAAAACTGTTTACATTTAGAGCTATACAGTTATCCTTGAAATATCATGGACATACCTAATTGCTTATTTTCTTGGGGAATGTTGATAGTTTCAGAAGTTAAGGTTCCATTTTAATCCTTACCACAAATTAATGCCTACTTTCTTTCTGAACAATCATTTTGGTAAATTGAAGCTGCTATTATGTGGAACTAGTCAACTTTTAAGTAAGTATTCAAGCAAAATATTGCAGATGTTTGAAATCTGAAATGAATTTATAGAGTAGGACATAATCAATAGAGTATACAGTATAAAGCCGGCTGGTGGCACAGTGACATCAGCGCCGGACTCCGGAGTGAAGGTTCCCGAGTTCAAACCCAGTCGGGCCGCTCCCGGGGATGCTTTCCATCCGTGCCAGGTTGAGTGTCGAGCTCACAACTTGGCCCCGTAAAAAAAATGCTCTGTGAGAAGCACGTGGGGGGCCACTTACAGACTCTTTCCTCCAACACAACCACTTGAAAAGTGGTCGCCGAGGCTCTGGCAGAGTATGGCACACACAAAAAAAAAACAGTATAAATGGGGCATAAAACACAATTAGAGTAATTAAGTACTTTTCAGGCTCAAAGGCAAACATCATGTATATTGTTTCTTCAATGATATTAATTACTTCTCTATTATAAAGCATGCAAAGCATCTGGCTTTATGAGTGGTCGTCCTGTCTAACCAATCTTATACAGTTTTTGAGGAGGTTACCAGGAAAGGCAGTGAATATTGCTTACGTGGACGTTGGCAAGGGATCTGACAAAGTCCCACAGGGGAAGTTGATCAAAAATATTCGCTAGCTTGACATTCATGGATTTGACATTGGCTTTGTGGGAGAAGCAAGAGAGTGGTAGTAGATAGTTGCCTCTTTGACTGGAGGCCTGTGACTAGTGATGTAAGGCAGAGATTGGTACTGAGTCCATTGATTTTTCTCATCTATATCTACAATGTGAATGATAATGTGGTAAAGTGGATGACACCAAGATTGCAGATGAGGTGGACAGCAAGGAACACTGTCAAAGCTTGCATTGGTATCTGGACCAGCTGGAAAAATGGGCTGAAAAATGTTAGATGGAATTTACCGCAGGCAAGAGGTTTTGCACTTTGGGAGGATAAAGCAGGGTAAGATTTACGCAGTGAACAGTAGGACACCGAGAAGTGTGGCAGAACAGAGGGGTTTGGGGACAAAGATACATAATTTCTTAAAAGTGGCATCACAGATAGAGAGGGTCATATAGAGGGCTTTTAACACATTGGCTGACATAAATCGAAGTACTGAGTACAGGAATGGGATGTTATGTTGAAGATAATGTGATCATGAGGCCTAATTTGGAGTATTGTGTGCAGTTCTAATCACTTACCCACGGGGAAAATATCAACAAGATTGAAAGAATACAGAGAAAATTTACAAAGATATTGCCAGAACTGAAGGACCTGAGTTATAAAGAAAGGTTGAGTAGGCTTGGACTTTATTCCCTAGAACATATGAGAATGAGGGGTGATTTGGTAGAAATATACAAGATATTGAGGGAAATAGATAGGGTAAATGCAAGCAAGCTTTTTCCACCGAGGTTGGATGATACTAAAACTAGAAGTACTGGGTTAAGGTGAAATGTTTAAGGGGAACATGAGAGGGAACTTCCTCACTCAGAAGGTGGTGAGAGTGTGGAAGGAGCTGCTAGCAGAGGTGGTCGATGCAGGTTTGGTTTCAACATTCAGAGAAGTTCGGATAACTATGTTGATGAGAGATTTATGGAGGGCAGTTGCCCAGGTGCAGGTTGATGGAACTAAAAAAATAATAGTTCAGCATGGACTATTTTATTTATTTTATTAGTTTAGCGATACGACTGATGCTGCTCAGTCAGCTGCGCCACTCTGCAACCCAGCCGTTTAATCCTAGCCTAATCTCAGGACAATTTACAATGGCCAACTAACCTGCAAACTGGTTCATCTTCGGACTGTGGGAGGAAACAGAAGCACTTAGAGGAAACCCATGCGCACACAGGGAGCACACATAGACTTTCTATATGGGCAAAAGGGCCTGTTTCTGTGCTGGAGTGCTGTTTAACTCTATGACTCTATCTCACTGCATCAATATTCAATTTAAAATTGATGGCATACCACCAAAGTACATATTAGGACAGGTGCCTAAAAATTTGATCAATATGATATGTTTATTAAGAACATCAGAAATATGATAGATACAGATGTGCAGAGAGAGTTCAAACTTTTGACAAAAACTACTTGTATTTATTTTGCCCATTTAAAGTCCTTAACATTCAAAAGAAACAATGGGTAAGGAACCAGATTATAAGCAAAGCAGGGCAAAAGGAGCTAACTCAGAAATCAGGACCTAATCAGTTAGCAGATCTATCAATGAACCTATGAAGGCATTAGACAATGGGTTAGATGCTAGAGAATTATCAGAGCTGGGTGATGTTCTTCTGATTGGGTGAGATGAGGCCTCAGAGGAAAATGAACCTAAATACAAGCATTTTGAAGATACCTTAGTTAAATCGATACAAGAGATGATATAGACTAACAGGTATAAGAGTGTAAAATGCATAGGGCTGAGTATGAAATAGGATGAAAGTTGAACAGCCACAATGAAGCAATAACTTTAAATTGTGGGAAATTCATACATCTGAAAAGTTCTACTGAACCAAATAGAGTCTTCAGAAGCATCTTAAAATGCAATTTAAGAGTGGAAGGATCTGTTCAATTTATCTTATTTTGGATTGCAAATTCTTAATGATTTTAAACAAGATGTGAGTTTGATAACTGGACAACTGAGAATCAGATAAATAAGTGATAGGTCTCTCCAATAGTTTGATAAGTGTGCTAATATTATTTTACAGTATTAATTTCTAGTTACCACACCATAAGAAGATATTAAAGCACTAATGAAAACGATTTATGATGCTCTTGGTGGGGCCTTGAGAGAAGCTTAGATAGAGTGGATGTGTTATTTTAAGCATTGAAGGCAGTGAGGGAATTTAATAGCGTTAAGAATGAGAGGGCAACATAAAAGAAGGACTTTAAACATAAAATGCTACAAATGTTCTATGCATGAAATTTAAATATTCGGTGTCAGTATTATTCAGGTTTTCCTTGTTGCTACCGTCTCAGACAACTGTTTTCCTACTTCCACTTCCTTGGATCTTAAAAAAAAGTTTCATTTCTAACTATTTCTACTTCTGATGAAAGGACTTTGAGTTTGAAATGTTAAATTTATCTTTCTCCACCAATGTTACACCATGTTCTGGTTTAATTTCTGAGGACAGCTTATGATCCTTTGAATAATGGCTAATAACTCAAGGGCATAAAATAAATTAGAATTCATAGAAAGATAAGTGAGGAACTGAAGAAGATTTATTTTCATCCAGAGTGTGGTAAGGTGTGTGGAACTCACTGTTTGAAGCAATAGCAGAAGCGTGTGTGCTCAAAAACAACAGTGTATCCACTTGAAGTGTTGTTATATAGAATTTTGTAAAATATTAGATGAATGTCTGCACAGTACAAAATGACAATTTAACTCTTTCTGAACTTTTAGCATATAGGCTCTATAGATCAGTTAATGTCTGCAGCTGGATTTCTTCTTAGTTTCAGTTTCCATCAACATAAGGATGTCTGTTAATGACAAAACATATATTGGTTATTTTGAGAGCTAGCTTGATAGATTCTTTCTTAATGTCTGTGAAGTTGGCTTGATGGATTTTTTTTCTTTGGATTGAGGGCTTATTGCCTATGTGTAATATAAATTTTCATCTGTAACTAAAGAATGTTATGTCCAAACATTGGTGGATTGAGGGATAAGGAGTGACCATTAAAATGTCTAATTGATTAATAAGGGTATGCTGAACATTGTGTTAATTAACACATGAATTGTTTGAATGAAAGAAAGCAGGTTTAATGTAAGAACAAAGAACTTGTCTGTCTCTTGGTTGCTGTCTACACTTGTGGTACTCATGTTTATTGGGGTACCTTCCCTAGGTTTGTTGGACTTTTCCCAGACAGGAAATCAATATCAATGCCTAGAACTCAGGGGTGGTTTCATGAGTGAGTCAGAACTTGGAGTTTCCCTCTAAACAGTGACAATCAACTGTTGAGCACTGAAATCATTTTGGAAGTCTTTGTGACTTACTACACAGTATTTTGTCTGGTTTATTTATATTTTCTATTTTAAAGATTCAAGGGTTCACTTATCGTCAAAGTAAACAACTCTGAAATTATTCAGTTCTCTGGGTAGTCAAGAAACCAGAAAAGGAAAGAAAAGAAAGGCGGCATGATCATCAACTCCAAATCCCACCTCCCTGCAAAAAAAAATGAACACAAAAATGGAACAGGCACATCAACCTCCAATCCCTCCTCCCACACAAAAAAAAACAAGCAAAACGGATCAGGCACATCAACCCCAAAATCCTTGATAATTTATGACAATATATTAGGTCAAAGTTACATTCTTCTGCTTGTATGCTTATTACTACATCGCCTGGCCACTTGAATAGTTTGGGTCTGATCAACCCAGCCCATTACAAGTGTATTATCTAAAGAGCTGTGGACCAAGAACTACAAAATGGCATTAAGTGGAATAGTGCTCAACTGACACAGACCGTGATCCTCCTCTGCCATGAATTTCAATGAATCTTTCCATTTTGCCCTAACTTAGATAAATTATATTGTGAAATCCAATTAACATTTGCAATCAGCTTTCATGTTATAGTTCAATGACCATCATCATACTGAGCTGAGTATCCCTGAAAGCTGTAACATGTTCAAGAACAGTATTTCTTTACCTAGATTTTTCCTGCATTTGGTTTGCATTCAGCCTTGCCACAGGTATAGGTGATATCAAAATAAGAAGTGAATCTAAAAATAGCATTGCACATTTTGATTTTCGTTTTTTTTTCCTCCAAAGGAGCCCAGCTGCTCTGTCATTCGTTGTACACTCTAATCTTCCCTTCAGAATATGAGTAACTGTACTGAAACTTCCCTTGAGATTCAAGGGAGAGTATTGTTTTTCATTTATAATTCATAAGTATTTCCTGGATCAACATTACTCTGTGTTTAGGGAAAGAAGGTTAATCACTGTGGGCTGCTCCAGATTTCCCACAGGGTATCACATCTTAAAGACTTAGACATGTAGTGTAAAAATATCAATTTGTGGCTCTTGTATTTTGATACACCATGTTGCAGCTTGAGGTATGGCAAACATAACTAATATACAGATTATGTCACAGTCTGTAGTAATTGAAATGCAATAATACCATCTGTGAGACTAGAAAGAATTGAAACTTGTGGGTTAATTTATATCATGGAGTTAGCAGATTACAATTGAAGCAATACACTTGACCTGAAGATAAAATTATAAACCCAGTGGAGTACCTGGTAAGGCTCTGAAAACTTGTGCTGAGAACTGAAAACTTGTTTCTGAAAACTGAAAGGAGTATTCAAAGACATTTTCAACCTCTCATTGTTACGGGCAGGAGTTCCCACTTGCTTCAAAGAGGCAACAATTATACCAGTGCCTAAGAAGAATAATATAAGCTACCTTAATGACTATCGTTCAGTAGCACTCATATCTACAGTGATAAAATGCTTTGAGAGGTTGGTCATGACTAGACTGAACTCCTGCCTCCGCAAGACCCTGGACCCACAGCAATTTGCCTATCGCCACAATAAGTCAACAGCAGGTGCAATCTCAATGGTTCTCCACACAGCCTTAGACCACATGGACAATACAAACACCTATGTCAGGATTCTGTTCATTGACTATAGCTCAGCAGTTAACACCATCATTCCCACAATCCTGATTGAGAAGTTACCGAACCTGAGCCTCTGTACCTCCCTCTGCAATTGGATCCTCAGCTTCCTAACCAGAAGATGATAATTTGTGTGGATTGGTGATAATATCTCCTCCTCACTGACAATCAACACTGGTGCACCTCAGGAGTGTGTGCTTAGTCCAGTGCTCTACTCTCTCTATACCCATGACTGTTTGGCTAGGCATAGCTCAACTGCCATCTATATATTAGCTGACGATACAACCATTGTTGGGAGAATCTTAGATGGAGACAAGCGGATGTAGTGAAATGGTGTTGCAGCAACAACCTGGCACTCAACATCAGTAAGACAAAAGAGTTGATTGTGGACTTCAGGAAGGGTAAGATGAAGGAACACATACCAATCCTTATGGAGGGTTCAGACGTGGGGATAGTGAGCAATTTCAAGTTCCTGGGTGTCAAGATCTCTTGAGGACCTAACCTGGTCCAAACACATTGATGCAGCTATAAAGAAGGCAAGATAGCAAATATTAAGAGTTTTAAGAAATTTGGTATGTCAACAAAAAAAATCAAAAACTTCTATAGATGTACTGTGGAGAGCATTCTGACAGGCTGCATCACTGTCTGGTATGGGGGGTGAGGGGGCTACTACACAGGACCAAAACGAAGCTGCAGAGGGTTGTAAATTTAGCGGCTCCATCTGGACACTAGCCTACAAAGTACTCAAGACATCTTGAAGGAACAGTGTCTCAGAAAGTCAGCGTCCATTATTAAGGACCCTCAGCATCCAGGGCATGCCTTTTTCTCACTGTTACCATCAGTTAGGAGGTACAGAAGCCTGAAGGCACATACTCAGCAATTCAGGAACAATTTCTTCCCCTCTGACATCCAATTCCTAAACGGACATTGAACCCGTGAACACTACTTCAATTTTTCAATATATATTATTTCTGTTTTTGCATGATTTTTAATCTCCATTATACATATACTGTAATTGATTGATTGATTGATTGATTATTATTTTTCTTTTATATTATGTATTGCATTGAACTGCTGCTACTAAGTTAACAAATTTCACGACACATGCCAGTGATGATAAACCTGATTCTGATTCTAAAGTTAAAATAGAAATGTTCAGCAAATCAAGCAACTTCTGGAGAAAGAGAAACAGAATTGGTGTTTCTGACTGTTGTGTATGTGGCCGGGGCTATAAGTAAAATGCCGGAGATGGGAGCTAAATCGACAGGGTTCTTTACTGACTAAAACCGAACTGAACACACACGTACAGATCAATACGCACCTAATAGCGCATGCTCAATACAGTGCATTACTACAACATAAAGTAGTCCTATATTATACAGTAGGCTAAATGGTACACTGATCAATAACCTCTCATGAGAATTTGAGAAAAAAAAACCTCATCCACAGTCCTTGTTTACTCATTCAACCAGCCGACCTCAACCAGTTGCTCCTAGCTTTCATTCTCTCCGCCTCAAGTTCACCTTGTTGCTGGTTGTGTTTAGGTCTGTCCTTTCTTGTTCTGTGGCCTCTCATGGCTTGTTATTTAGTGGTTTCTTATTAAAGTTATCATTCATTACTAAACCGTCTCTGCTGCTCTGCATATGGGTCAGGCATCCTCTGCATTTCCGGACACAATGAGTGAAATCTCGATTGACCCAGCGCAGAATATGCTCACCTAAGATAAGTTGTCCGCTGACATGAAGACACGATCCAGAAGTAGCAGGAAACCATTGACTATCTGTCCATCACTCTCCTATCAGCATCAATGGATAAACAACTGGAGCAGCTTCTGTGGAGCAACCAACCACCTATGCACCAAATGCCCACTGAGTCTACTCACTCCATATAGAGATGCAGCGCTTTCTATCTGCCAAGTTCTCTTTGGTCCTTCACTCCAACGCTATAGTCTGTCTCAATTTCTCTGTCCTCCTCCACACTCTATGTGAGCAGGAGGCTCTTGTGGATTCCAGTGCAGCAGAAAGCTTCCTAGATCAGACTCTGTTTGTGCAGCTTGGACTCTCTACTGAACCAATCTCTCACCCCTAAAACATCACGTCTATTGACAGATGTCCTGTGGGGTCTGAGATAGTTAGAGTGTGCACACAACCTGTGCATATGCATGTCAGAGATCATTGCAAGTCCATCATGCATCACTCCTGGTTCTCCGCTCACGACCCTCACATTACCTGATCATCCGACTCATTGCTGAGTTGGGGACTTACCTGCTGGACCACCTGACTTCTCCCCATAAATCCGTGGAGATGGAGAAAACACTCGACTTCACCAGACTCCCGCAGGAAAATCATGACTTAGCCATGGTCTTCAGTAAAAGGGAAGCCAGCACCCTGCCACCTCACTAACCAAGCAATTGCACAATTAACCTTCTCCCAAGAACCAGCCTTCCCTGAGTTCTTCTGTTCTCCCTCTCCCCTCCTGAGACCCAAGTCAAAGTGCTACAGCACAGCTTCACTCACCCATCCCAGTCCACAGCCAATGCAGGATCTTCTTCATGAAAAAGAAAGATGGAGGTCTTTCTCTCTGCATTAACTACCATGGATTCAACAAAATCAGCATTAAGGACCAATACCCTCTCCCTTTGATGGATGGTGCATTCAAAACACTATACGGAGCCAAGATCTTCACCAAAATAGATCTATGTATGCATACAACTCTGGAAAAGGTGAACCACTTTCCATATCTTGGAAGTCACCTCTCCTCCAATGTCGACCTTAATGACGAGATCCAACGTCAGTGTGCTAAATGAGGCAAAAACAACAAGCATTGAAGCCTACGTCATCAAGAACCAACAAAGATGGAGCGGTCATGTCGTTCAGATGAAAGATGAATGTCTGCCGAAACAAATCTTCTACTCCCAGCTTAAAGAAGGCGAACGTAAAAGAGGCAGACAACAGAAGAGATTCAAAGACATCTTAAAAGCCAACATGAAGAAATGTAATATCAACATCAACAAATGGGAAACCAATGCCAAGGACAGGAAACTCTGGCAAGTCATAATCCGAGAAGGAACAGCAACTTTCGAAGCCAACAGATGTGCAGAATTAGAAGAAAAGAGAAGAAAATGGAAAGAAAAGCAGCCACAACCAAAGCCCGATCTGCCATCTGGAACTACCTGTCCTGAATGCGGAAGGACTTTCAAAGCCAAGATTGGACTGATAAGCCACTTGAGAGCGCATAAGTGGATCAACAGAAGGAGGACCATCATCCTTGTCCTCGAGGGATAACCACGACGAAGACGACAACCTGATCTGTATCTGCCAGGGGTATGAATAGAAGACAGCGTTCATAACATCCACTGGCCATTATGAATACTTGATAATGGATTTCAGAATTTTTTAACAGTCCAGCTGTTTTCCAAGCATTCACTAAAGACATGCAACACAGGTATGTGCTTGTCTGCCTTGGCCAGATCCTCATCATCTCCAAGAACCTTCAAAAACACATTGGTTCAGTCTCTCAGCTTCTCAAAAACCAACTCTCCTGCAGCATTAGAAAAATGTCAGTTCCACACCACAGTCATTTCTTTGCTGGGTTATGTCTCTTACCCCAGACATAACCAAGTACTCACAGAAAACTCGCAGCACGCATCCTCAAGCAGACACTTCTCCAACTTCTTCTGCCATTTCATCAGAAGCTACAGCTAAATTGCCATTCCTCTCACCTCACGAATCACCTACCACACCGATAGCCTAGTTTGGTGCCATGGACCATGCTTACAAGGAGTTCAAAAGACTGCCGCTCCCATTCTCTGCCACCTGGACTATTTGTGCTAGAGGTGGAGACATCTGAAGTTGGTGCCGGAGACATTCTTTCCTAACAAGGGCCAGATGGAAAGACACACCCTTGTGCCTTCTTCTCATGCAAGTTCAACCCTACACAGCACTGCTATGGAGTAGGAGGCGGGGAGCTTCTCATCATGAAATGGGCCTTGAAGAAATAGAGACACTGGCTAATGGGAAACATCAGACCCTTCCTGACCTGTGCTGACATCTAGAACCTCAAATCTATACGTCAGACCTACCAACTCAACCCAATCAGGCTCGCAGGGCACTCTTCTTCAAATAATTCAGCATCACTGTTTCCTATCAACTGTATTCCAAGACTACAGAGGCAGATGCTTTGTCACAATAGTTTAACCTAGCTGAAGTGAATACTAAGCCATAATCTACCATTCCATCTTCACAGATCCTCATCCCTATCATCAGAAACTAGGGTCCAGGATACTCCCGAGTGACCATAGAATATTCTCAAGGGGGAGGGTGAACAGCTAGAGGTCATGGTTCATATTGGCACCAATGAAACACAGTAGGTAGAAAAGGGGAAGAGGACCTGTGCAGTAAGTATAGGGAGTTAGGAAAGAAATTGAAGGAAAGGACCTCCAGATTTCTCCCAGTGTCATGGGATAGTGCAGGTAGGAATGGGGTGATAGCATGGATGAATGAGTGGTTGAGGAGATGGTGAAGGGGGGAAGTCTTCAAGTCTTCAAGTTCTTAAATCATTGGAACATTTTTCTAAGGAAGGGGTGACCTATACAAGAGGGATGGGTTGCACCTGAACTGGAGGGGAACCAATATCCTGATTGGGAGGTTGCAAATGCTACTCCGGAGTGTTTAAAATAGTTTTGCAGTGGGCTGGGAACCATAGTGAAGGATCGGACTGGAAGCTAAATGTCAGGAAAAGTATTGATAGGCAAAATTGAAATAACAGGTGTGATGGAACGGATAGCTTGAAGTGTGTATATTTTAATGCTAGGAGTATTGTAGGTAAAGATAATGAACTTAGAGCATGGATCAGTACATGGAACTATGACGTTGTTGCCAATACTGAGACTTGGTTGAGAGAGGGGCAGGAATGGATGATTAATGTATTAAGCTATTGAAGTTTTAGAAAAGTTAGAGAAGGAGGTAAAGGAGAATGGGGGAGTTGCACGACTGATCAGGGACAATTTGACAGCTGCACGCTGGGGAGACGTAATGGAGGGGTTAGACACTGAGTCCATTTAGGTGGAACTCAAGAAGAGGAAGGGTGCATTCACAGTGATGGGATTGTACTGCAGAATCGCTTCCCTCAGCCCTCAGTGGCCACCAGGACAATAAGGAACAGATTAAGGAAATGTGTAAAAATAATAGGGTTGTTGTCAGGGGGATTTCAACTTCCCTAATATAAACTGTGACCTTTTTAATGAAAGAGGTTTAAATGGGGCAGAATTTGTTAAGTGTATCCAGAAGGGTTTCTTAAATCAATATATAGATGGTCCAAATGGAAGAGGGGCTGTACTGTAGGTGGTATTGGGTAATGAGCCTGACCTGGTGACTGACCTTCTAGTGGGTGAAAAGTCAGGGAACAGTGACTGCAACTCCTTGACTTTCAGGATAGCTGAAGATAAGGATAGGTATGGTCCTTGCAGGAGAGCTTTGAATTGGAATTGGGCAAACTATGAGGGCATTGGGCAGGAAGGAAGGAGTGTTAATTGGGAACACCTTTCTTCTGGCAAGGCCACATCAGACATGGGAGGTGGGGTGTATAAAGATCAATTGCACAAAGTATGGGAAAGGTATGCTCCTGTTAGATTGAAAGACGGAGATGCAATGATAGGAAAAACTTGGATGTCCAGTAATGTGATGAATTTAGTCAAGAAGAAAAAGGAAAAGTATGTAAAGCTTCAGCAGTTTGGATCAAATGGAGCTCATGAGGATTATAAAGAAGCGGGTTAGGAAAACCAGTAGGGGCCATGAAATGGATAAAGGTGAATCCCAAGGAATTCTATGCATATATCAAGAGCAAAAGGATAACATGAGAGAGGGTAGGACCACTCATGGGTAAAGAGGGGAACACTTGCTTGGATGTGAGGAGTGAGAGTGAGGTCCTTAATGAGTATTTTACCTCAGTATTTACCAAGGGGAAGGATTGGAGCACCAAGAGATCAGTGCTGAGTGCATAAATATATTAGGGCATTTAGAGCTCAAGGGTGAGGAAGTGTTGGACCTGCTCATGAATATTAAGTTAGGATTTGATGAGATCTGATGGGCTTGATGGGATTTCCCCTTTGAACCCAGGTTACTGAAGGAGGCAAGAGATGAGATTGCTGGGGCCTTGACCGGTAACTTCATGTCTTCTCTAGGCACAGGAGACAGGTCTCGGAGGACTGGTGAGTGGCTAATGTTATACATCTATTTAAGAAGGGAACAAGGGAAAATCCTGGAAACTATAGATTGGTAGGTCTCACATGAGCTGCAGGGAAATTGCTGGGGAAAATTCTCAGGCATAGGATATAGAAGCATTTGGAAATGATGGCCTAATTAGGTAGAGCCAGCATGGCTTAGTGTGGGCAAGTCATATCTTACTTACTTGATTGAGTGTTTTGACAAGGTGACATGAGAGATTGATGAAGGTAGTGCAGTGATTGTTGTGTATATGGATTTTAGTAAGGCGTTTGGCAAAATCCATCATGGGAACCAATTCAAAAGATTAAGATGCATGGGGTCTGCAGTGAATTGGCTCTTTGGATTATCCTTGTGCATATAAAACAGAGGGTAGTGGTCAAAGGGACTTAGTTGAGCTGGAGGTCTGTAATTAGTGGTGACCTACATAGATCTGTGCAGGGACCTGTAAATGAACAGGATGAAAATGTAGATAGGTGGATTAGTAAATTTGCAGATGATACCAAGATTTGTGGAGCTGTCAATGGTATAGAAGACTGGTGAAGAATACAGCGTGATATAGATCTTTTGCATATATGGACAGAGAAGTGACAGCTGGAGTTTAACCCAGATATATGTGAGGTGTTGAACCTTGGTAGGGAAAATGCAGGGAAAAGTTGCACTGTTGAGGGCAAGACAGTGATGCTGAGCAGAGAGATCTTGGGGGCTAAGTACATAACTCCTTGAAAGTGGCTACACAGGTCAATAGGATGGTTAAGAAGGCTGATGCAATGCTTGCTTTTAATTAGTCGGGGCACTGAGTTCAAAGGTCAAGAGGTTATGCTGCAAATTTATAGAACTCTGGTCAGGCCACATCCGGACTATTGCATACAGTTCTGGTCACCCCACTATAGGGAGGATGTTGAGACTTTGCAGAGTGTGCTGAAGAGGTTTACCAGGGTTCTGCCTGGTTTAGAGGGCATGTGCTATCATGAGAGTCTGGACAAATTTGAGTTGTTTCCATTGAGCAGTGGAGGCTGAGGGAATCTGCTAGAGGTTTATAAGATTATGAGAGACATAGTTAGAGTAGACAGGGGGATATTTTTCCTAGGGTAGAAATGTCTAATATCAAAGGCCATGCATTGAAGGTGAGAAAGGCTGGGTTAAAAGGGGATTGGGGGATAAGGTTTTTATTTAGAGAGTAGTGGATGCCTGAAATACGCTTACTAGTATAGTAGTAGAGGCAAATACATTAGTGATGTTTAAGAGATGTTTAGATAAGCATATGAATATAAAGAAGATGGAGGGATACAGACATTGTGTAGGTAGAAGGAATTAGTTTTTGGGGTTACTTTTTAGCTGGTTTGGCACACTATTATGAGCTGAAGGACCTGTTCCTGTGTTGTACTTTTCTATGTTCTATGTTCTATGAGATCTTGAGAACTAGTTCCAATTGACCCTACTGTATGAGATTGTTCTGTCCGATGCAGAACTGACAGCTACTTATATGGGCCCCCAATGCACTCCAGTGGGCTCAATCTTCACTCCTCTCTGAACATCCAGGACTCAGGATTTTCTGTGACTCCGGTTCTGGTGGCACACCATGATTGCAGATGTACATCAGTTTGTCGCTGCCCACCCTCAGTGTGCTTGGTCCAAGGCATCCAGTCAGCAGGCCTCTGGGCTCCTGTAGCCCCTACCAGTCCCATGGCTTCCATGGTCCTACATTGCCAAAGGTTTCATCATAGAATTGGTATGGAGCCACGGTAATTTTTTTTAATGTATTCGCTTACAGTATGTGCATGTCACCATCTAAGTCAACATCTATTGCCCATCCCTTGGTGCCCTTGAGGAGGTGGTGACGAGCTGCCTATTTGAACCGCTGCAGTCCCTGAGGTGTAGGTACACTCACAGTGCTGTTAGGGAGGGAATTCCATGATGTTGACCCAACAACAATGAATGAACAGCGATATGTTTTCAAGTCAAGAAGGTGAGTGACTTAAAGGGGGATTTCCAAGTGGTGGTGTTCCAAGCTATCTGCGGTTCTCGTCCTTTTATATGGTCACGGCTGTGGGTCTGGAAGGTGCTGCTTTCGGAACTTTGGTGTGTTGTTGCAGGGCATCTTCTAGATAGTACACGCTGCTGCAACTGTTCGTCGATGGTGGAGAGACTGGATGCTTGTTGAAGGGGTACGAATCAAGTGAGCTGCCTTGTACTGGATGATGTTGAGCTTCTTAAGTGCTGATGGAGCAGCACTCATCCAGGCGAGTGGTGAGTATTCCATTACACTCCTGACCTGAGCCTTGTAGATGGTGGACAGGCTTTGGGGAGTCAGAAGGTGAGTTACACACCACAGGATTCCTAGCCTTTGACCTGAACCCACAGTGTTTATATGACTAGACCAGTTCAGTTTCCTGTCAATGGTAACCCCCAGGAAGTTGATAGTAGGGGATTCAGTGATGGTGATGCCAGCGAATGTCAGGGGATGATGGTTGAGCCTCTCTTGTTGGAGATGGTCATTACCTGGCACTAGTGTGGCTCGAATGTTACTTGTCACTTGTCAGCCCAAGCTTGGATATTGTCCAGGTCCTGCCTCATTTGGGTATGAACTGCTTCACTCTCTGAGGAACGGTGCAGAACTTTGTGCAGTCATCTACGATCATCCCCACTTCTGAACTTATGATGGAAGGAAGGCAATTGATGAAGCAGCTAAAGATGGTTGGTCCTAGGACACTTCCATGAGGAACTCCTGCAGTGACGTCCTGAGGATGAGATGATTGACATCCAGCCACCACAAGCATTTTCCTTTGTGTCAGTTATGATTCTAACCGGTGGAGTGTTTTCCCCCTAATTCCCATTGACTGCACTGGTTCTCCAAGGCAGCCACATCATTGCCTTCCCAAAATTCTGTTAGCTGCTGTGGTGGCATATCCGGTTCTCCAATATGCATATTGCTTCCACGGCTTTCTTCAGGGCACTGTCAGACAGGGTCCACAATTTGTCTCTGATTTCTGGCAAGACTTCTGCTCCCTCCTGTGCACTGCAGTGAATTTGTCCTCTGAGTTTATCATCCGCAGACCAATGGTCAATCAGAAAGTGTCGATCAGCAATTGGAAAAGCTTCTGAGATGCTTTGCTACCTCTAACCCTTCCACATGAAAGAGGTATCTAGTCTGGGCCAAGCTGTCCCACGATCTACACATCTCCTCTGTCATGGTATGTCGCCCATTGAAATGCTTCATGCCTACCAAACCCCATTATTCCCTATGGAATTGTCCACAGTGGAAGTGTCCCACCTGCCAGGGCTTTGATTTGCCATTGCTGGAATGTATGGAGGAAGGCACAGAGGGCAATCCTAGCTGCCAACCGTGCCAACTGCTACCAGCACCCAGCCAGAGTGCTCTGAGCTGTCAGAATCAGGTTTAATATCACTGGTAGGTGTCATGAAAATTGCTGACTTCCTGCAGCAATACATAGTAATAAAAACTATAAATCACAAAGAATTAAATATAAAAAAAAATAATGAAACATGGAGGTAAAAATACTGGGGAAGTGTTCATGGCTTCATTGTCCATTCAGAAATCTGATGGTGGAGTGGAAGAAGCGGTTTCTGAAATGTTGAGTATGTGTTGTAAGGCTCTTGTACCTCCTCCTTGATGTTAGCAATGAAAGGAGGGCATAGCCTGGGTGATAGGGGTCCTTTATGTAGGGTGCTGCCTTACTGAGGCATCACCTATTGAAGATTTCCTGAATTCTGGTCAGGCTTCTGCCTATGATGGAGCAGGCTGAGTTTACAGTTCCTGCAGCTTTTTCCATTCCTGTACAGTGGGCCCTCCACACCAGATGGTGATGCAGTGGGTTAGAATACTCTCCACAGTACATCTGTAGAAATTTGCGAGTGTCTTTGGTGACATACCGATTGTCCTCAAACTCCTAATCGAATATATCCACTGTCACGCCTTCTTTGCATCATTATGCTTGACCCCGGATCGATCCGCAGAGATACTGACACCCAGGAACTTGAAACGGCCCACCCTTTCCACTCCTGATCCTTTGATGATCACGGGTGTGTGCTCTTTTGCCTGAAGACCACAACCAATTCCATTGTCTCACTGATGTTGAGTGCAAAGTTCTTGCTGTGACATTACTCAAACAACTGATCTATTTCACTCCTTTGTGCCTCCTTGTCACCATCTAAAATAGTTATGACATCAGCAAATTTATAGGTGTTGTTTAAGCAGTGCCTAGCTACACAGTTTGGGGTGTAGGATGAGTAGAGCAGTGGGCTAAGCATGCATCCTTGAGGTACGCTAGTGTTCATTATCAGCAAGGAGGAGATGTTATTTCTGATCTGCACAGACTGTGGTCTCCCAGTGAAGAAGTCAAGGATCCAGTTGCAGAAGGAAGTACAGAAGCCCAGATTTTGGAGCTTTTATTTTGCTGAGGATATGATTGTGTTGAACGTTGAGCTGATGTCAATAAACAGCAGCCTGACATAAGTATTACTATTGCTCAGGTGATCCAAGGCCGAGTGGAGAGCCAGTGAGATTGCATTTACTATATTGTGGTGGTAGGCAAATTGCATTGGGTCCAGATCCTTGTTTAGGCAGGAGTTGATCCTAGCCATGAGCAATCTCGCGAAGCATTTCATCACAGTGGATATGAGTGTCATGGTGCACTTCTTGGCTACTGGTATGATTGTCACTTTTTTGAAGCAGCTGGGAATCTCCAGCTGTAGCAGAAAGAAATTGAAGCTATTGATTTGGTTCTTGGGTTCCTTCAAGCTCATCCGTTGTATCAATTCAGTCACTTAGCATGCTCAGCTGCCACTGTCCCCCAGGATCGATCACACTTACATTCCATGTGTCCTGCCTCAAGCCCATTGTCTCCGGACCACTCAACCCACCAGACCCTGCACCTCTTGAACCTTGGATGGTGGAAGGTGATCCAATGTACGTGGTTTGCTCATTGCTGGAATCACATCACTGTGGGTAGGCTGTGCAATATCTGGTCGACTGGGAAAGGTCTGATCTGAAAGAGATGACTCAGGTGCTGTCCGGATACATCTTGGATCCATTGCTGATTGATGAGCTCCATCGAACCCATCAGGATCATCTGGGGCCATCAGGGCCAGCCATAGTGGGAGTGAGACAGGGTGCGGAGTCCTGTCAAACCTGCTCCCGCAGGAATCTCCCAGTCTCCACCCAGCTAATAGTTTTCACCTCCGCTCATTCCAACCTCATCACCTTCAGCCTGTTTAACCCCAGTTCTGATCCACAGTTCTTGTGTACTCATCAAACCAGCTGGCCTCAAATAATTTCTCCTTGCTTTCACTCTCCCTACCTTATTACCGGTTGTGTTTAGTTTCTATTCTCACCTGTTGTGTGCCAATAGACAATAGACAATAGGTGCTGGAGTAGGCCATTCAGCCCTTCGAGTCAGCATCACCATTAACTGTGATCTTGGCTGATCATCAAGCCCCTCGTGGCTTGTTGTTTTGTGGTTTATTATTAAAGTTATCATTCACTGCTAAATCATTTCTGCTGCTCTGCATTAGGACCAAGCCTCCTCTACATTTCCTGACACATCTTGAGGCAACACTCCAGTATAAATGACCTGTAGTGAAGAGGAATATGTTAAAGATGTATTGGGCTGAGTCCACTGCTCTCTGCAGTTTCTTGCATTCCTTGTATTTGAATTGCCACACCAGACTATGATGCAACATCAGTAGAGCTCTGCATGAGTGTTTAGTAACAAACTGAACCTCCTTAATTTCCTGAGAAGATAAAGACATTGTTGATCCTTCTTTATGACTGCATCCATGTGCTAGGTGAGAACAGTTCCAATTTGCCATCATACGAGAATTTACTGCTGATTCTTTCCATGATCAGTTCTCCAATGATTGGCATATGCTCATCTTCCAGTGCTTCACCTGGACATACTAACATCCTTGGATGGTTCAAAGAACAGAGTTTGCACCTCTTGCAGTTGCATGGGAAAATATCATACAATGGTGAGTAGTCAGCTGGGACAGCAGGGAGTTTTGGAGTGACTGATCCCTTCAGACATTGAAAGGAGAGAGGAGGAGAACATGTGTCTGCTGATGGAAACTGCTTGAGCTGGTGGGAATTGTGAAGGTTAATCTGTTGAACTTGGAGACTGGTAAGAAGAAAAGAGAAGGACAAGAGAACTCCACTCTTGCTTTCTTTCCAGGAGGAGATGAAGGTTAGAGAAGAGGTGTTGGCAACAGATGATATGAATCAAGGGCTCTGTCCATTGTTGAATAAAAGAAGCAATACTTCAGAAAGAGGAGATTTCAATTATACTTATGCAGAAAGCCTCATCCTTGATAGAATTTGAAGAGCCTGGACAGTGGAATAGACTTCTTACAGAAAGCAGGGTGGGAGAAAGAATAACGACAGCTATAGGAATTTGTGGATTTTAATGGATGTTTATGACTAAACCTTTTCCTGAGATAGAGGCAGAGTGATCCAGCAGAAGGAATGAAGAATTGGATGAAGGGAAGAGGAGGGTGGAAATCTATGGCATAAAAGTTTGAAATGTTCAGGTTCTCACTGAGTGCAGCAAGCAGCACCAACATGGTCACCGGTATACCTAAAAAAGAAGAAAGACTGCATGTTCCGATAATTGCTTGTGTCCTTCAAAGTGACGAGTATAGCTTGGACCCATGTGAGCGCCGTTTGACCTGGAGAAATGGAGCAGACTTGAAACAGAAGTTGATTTAATGTAAGGGTGAGTTCAGCCAAGCAACTGAGTATTTTGGTGGAGTGGAGCTGATTGAACCTCTGCTGAGGGAGAGTGCCTTCAGACTCACTGTATATGGGATGAGATTGTAAAGGGAGTGCATGTCCATCCTGAACATGAACTGGTTAGGACTGAGAAACTGAAAAATTAGTGGAGGGCATCCGCAGAACCATGTGTTTAAGTGGACTGTGGAGAAAACAATACGGTCAATTTGGACTTCAATGTATCACTATTCTATCTTCACAATGGATTGAACAGCAGAGCAGAACTCCTCCTTTTTCATTATAAAGGTAACGCTTACTGCTTGCAGAATAGTTGTTGATAGATAATTGTTAATACTGTGATTCTACAATGACATTCCAGAGTTGTCTAAAGTTGTTAAATTGAATATTCTTTGTCAGGAGCAGAAGGTATCAGAGGGTGAATTCTCCCAGCTCATCAGTGAAACAGTTAAATTCTTCCTCTTCTAATGCCTCTATTTTCCTTTTTAGGGTGGCTGGGGTCCTATCAGAATCTTTAATCTACAGTGGCACTCAAACTGCAGTTTTGCATGGTGGCATGTTCCTCTTTAATGAAGCACGGCGATTTTCGATATGTCCAGGTTTGGTCTAAAGTTGGGTGCCTTTGAGGTGCGGCCTCGCGTGGCCCTATGGACACAAATTCTTACTGGTGTCGCAAACTGAAGTGTAGCAGGAGGCAAAACATCGAGACAGCAAGAGCAGCTGTCGGATGCCTCTGCACCCGGTTATTGATCACTCACTCTCTCTCTCGCTCTCTGTCTCTGAATGGTGAATGAGAGTTTGCTGCCAATTCTCAAGTTGAGGAACACGAATAAAAGCAACGCTTCAGACTGTGACTGTAGTATCAAAACAGCAACTGTTTGTCTCCCCTCTCACTGTGGAAGGAGTGATATCTGTCTTTCCTTTGTTAGTGAGAGAGAGAGAGCCTGAGGGATGTTGAATTGTAATAAACAGTTAGCTTTTGATGGACTGTAGATCATGGTCTCATACTGGGGGCTTTCCTGTTGCTTGCATAGTGAGTGGTGGGAATGCTGATGCTTTTTAAGAGAATAAGTGTTGGGAGGGAGAGAAGGAAGGGCTGATGCTTGCTGCTATTTGTGCTTGGGGGAGGGCAGGGGGCTTTGGGTTCTTACATTTTTTTTCTGCCATTCATTCTTTGGGGTTTTTCTTCTGTTTCGAGGATGTCTGTGGAGAGTGAGAACTTCAGGTTGTATTACTGGAGGAATTTAATTCTCTGATATTAAATTGAACCAATGAATGAGTTGTTATGGATTCAAATTTTGCATGGAAACCAATTCATTCTGCATGTGATTACAAGACTAGGCATTATCCTAGCAGTACAATATATGTGGAGGAGTGACAGAGGCCACACTGCGCACAGCAAGCTGCCGAAGAGGGAAGAAGGTGTAAAGAGGATATGTTCAAAGCAGAGGACAATGTTCACCATGTATCCTTAGAGCACATTGCTCCTGAATAATCTTAGTGACATATCCATGTTCCTGTAAGAATATTCTCATTCTCAAATCTATTATCTGCAAGAACCACAGCTATAACTTCAGTGCAGATCAAAAATTATGTAGCCAGAAAGTGGCAAATTCACCTTGATTCTGAACTTACATTAGAGACCTTCTAAGCCAATGTTCTTTACAATATCTTTCACTTTAACATAGTCATAAAGCTATACAGCATTGAAACAGGACCTTCAACCCATTCATCCATGCGGACTAAGGTATCTTCCTGAGAGAGTCCTATATGCTTGCATTCAACTTATATTTCTCTGAACCTTTCCTCTCCATCTGTTTGTCCTGATGTCTTCTAAATGTTGTAATCGTGCCACTACCTTTGGTCACTTGGTAGCTTGTTCCATAAACCCACACCTCTCCTTATGAAAAGTACGCTTTAAATCTTAATCCTGTACTACTTGGTTAATGACACCTCCACCTTGGGAAAAAGACTGTGGACATCCATTTAATCTATGCTCCTCAGAATCTGCTAAAGATAACCTCAATCTTTGCCCCAGGGGTAAAAAGCCAAATCTATCAACCTTCTTTACTTCGGGGACTTTACTGTTTTCTATGTAATAAATGAGGTTACTGGTGCTTTCTATCAATAAAAAGAGTCTGCCAATATTTCAAAGCAACACACACAATTACTGGAGGAACTCATCAGGTCAGGCAGAGGAATAAACAGTCAGTATTTTGCTTGAGACCCTTCATCAGACTAGAAAGGACAGAATAAAAAGATGGGGGAAGGAGTACAATATGGAAGGTAACAGACAAAGCCAGGTAGGAGGGTAGGTGGGTGGATGGCGGAGGAGTAATGAAGTGAGAAGCTGGGAGGTGGTGGGAAAAAAGGACTGAAGACAAAGGAATCTGATAGGAGAGGAGAATGGACCATGGAAGAAAGGGAAGGAGGAGGGGCACTAGAGAAATGTGAAAGGCAGGTGAAGAGAAGGGAAAGAGTAAGAGGGAGCCAAAATGGGGAATGGGAAATGAGAGAAGGGGAACTTGAGAGAAATTACCAGAAGATATAGAGATCAATGTTCATGCGTTAGGTTGACCTATTGAGTTCTGCCAGCACTTTTTTTTGTGTGTTGCTCTAGATTTTCAGCATCTCTTGTGCCTGTATTTCACTGTCTTTTGCCTGATTGCAACAGGTGGAGAGAGCAGAACACTCTGAGGTCTGAGTGTTCTACAGGGGCTTATCAACCTGCAACTGAAATGTAGCTAAGAGGAGTTTTAAGTAGAGCATGACAAAATACAGCTTCTCCTGCAAGTTGATGTTTAGAACCCTGAACAACAGTGAAGCTTTTCAATTTGCAGAAGCATTTGAGCCACCACTCCAAACCAAAGGGTGGCCAAATGGTAACTGAGGGCTGGATAATATTCAGGGATTCATCTTCAAATCTGAATGAAAATGTCACAGTTGAAAATGACTTCATCAAAACCTGTGTGGATGAGTGTGCTCCTTTGAGAACATACCAGACATACCCAAATCAAAAGCCATGGATGAACCAGGAGATTTGTAGTCTGCTGAGGGCTAGATCTGTGGCATTCATGATCACTGATCCAGAACAATACATAAGTCTAGGTATAACCTATGGAAGGCTATCTTAAGAGCGAGAAAACAATTCCAATTGAAGTTAGAGACAGAATTAGATTCAGGTCAGATCTGGCAGGGTTTTCAGGCCATCATTTCTGACAAAGTGAAACCTAATGTCATGAATGGAAGTGATGCTTCACTCCCAGATGAGCTCAATGCGGTTTATGCATACTTTGAAACAGAAAATGAAAGTGCATCTATGTGAATTCCTGCAGCATCCGGTGACGCTGTGATCTCTGTCTCGGAGGATGACGTCACAACATCTTCCAAGAGGGAAAAGCCTCGCAAGGCTTCAAACCCTGATGGTATATCTGGTAGGGGTCTGAAGAACTGTGTGAGCCAACCGGCAGGAGTGTAACTCCCTCTGCAGCTGGATCCTTGACTTCTTCACTGAAAGACCACTGCCTGTGCTGATCAAAAATAACATCTCCTCCTCACTGACAATCAACACTGGGCATCTTAGGAATGTATACTTAACCCACTGCTCTACTCTCTCTAAACCCACGACTAGTGGTGAGGCCTAACTCAAATACCATCTTTAAATTTTTCAATGACACAGCTGTACAGCTATTGTTGGCAGAATTTCAGATAGTGATAAGGAGGCGTACAGGAGTGAGATATTTCGGCTCATTGAGTGGTACCACAGCAACAACCTTGCACTCAATGTTAGCAAAACCCAAGAATTGATTGTGGACTTCAGGAAGTGTAAGTCGATGGACCACACACTGGTGCTCATCAAAGTGGAAAGGGTGAGCAGCTTTAACATCTCAGAGCCGAACATATTGATGCAATTACAAAGAAGGCATGACAGTGGCCATATTTGATTACGAGTTTGAGGAGAATTGGTATGTCGGCAAAGGCAGTTGCGAATTTTGGTGGAATTACCATAAGGAGTATTCTAACTGGTTGCATCATTGTCTGATATGGAGTGGGCCACTGCAGAGGATTTGAATGAACTGCAGAAAGTTGTAAACTCAGCCAGCTCCATCATGAGCACTAGCCTCTCCAGCATCCAGGACACCTACAAAAGGTGATGCATCAAAGGCGGCATCCATCATTAAGGACCCTCATCATCCATCACATGCCATCTTCTCATTCCTACCATCAAGGAGGAGATACTGGAGCCTGAAGACAGACACTCAACATTTCACGAACAACTTTATCCTCTCCACCATCAGATTTCTGAATGGACAATGAAGTCATGAACACTATCTTTGTATGTTTTTCCTTCTTTTTGCACCACTTACTGAATAATTTTATGTGCACACAAAATACAAATATTGCCACATGATTTATGACAGAACGGACCACTGTCAGGCAAAAATGATCTTTTGCACTGTCTAGACCAGTGCTGCTGTAGCCCTGCAAAATCTGGAAGGTTGGGGGCTCAACTCTTCAGAAATTTACAGTGAGGATGAAGAGGGAGCAGCAAGGAGAAAGGGAGAGCAAAAGAAAGAGATAAGGGAAACAAGGCAATGTAAAGATTGTTTTCTGACTTGCCTGTATGGAAACAACACAAAACACCAGTAAACACCATCCCAATTTCCCATTTAGCAACAGATTCACGTATTTCTTTTGCTTTCTAATTGACTATCACAACACAAACAAAATCTGACATGAGCTTGCATGGTAGACATCTGATCTTCCTTCCTTTACATTAAGCTTTAAATTATGTACTGTCTGCCTGACTTGGTGTTTGGAAATATTGAAATAAGTGACAATAAATTATCATTTTCTTGATCTTCCATCAGAGACAATCCATGTGCCTATTCTTACAGCAATGTTACTTTAAGAAATGCATTCTTTCTTCATCTGCTGCTTTTGGATCAGAAGACATTGTAGGATGAGGGAAAGGGAGATGTCAGAAGGAGGCTCTGGAGTACTTCAATTGTTTTTGATCTGCTGGTGGTCATGAACTCCGCAAAAATCACTTTAGCGATAATGAGTATGATGCATCCTTCATGCTGGTAGGTGGATTTGAGTTTCGATTAAGTTGAGTCAGTTGTTGGTAGTACTAGCGGTGTCCTACTTTGGCTGCAAGAGCAAGAGTAGCGCATTGGCTAACAGCACACTATGTATTTGGGTAATACACTTGTCACAGCTGAATAGCTGTCAGTGTATGTGGAAGCTGTGAGATGTGTTTGTGACGGTCACAGCAGTATGTAGGTTAAAAAATTATGAATGTCCTCTCTGATGAGAAGGTTGTGGCATGAACGTTCACTGCCTTGAGTAGTGCCAGAATCTGATAGGGCAATATAATTATTTTAAAGGTGCCTTCTCTGGAAAGTTCCTTGAAGTTATGGTCTTCCACCCAAGTCTTAAGGCAGTGTATACTGATTTTGGCTCCTGCAGTTATTTAGTTCTATTGCCTTCAAAAAGTTTCTCCTGAAATGCTCATGTTCCCCTGTGTATAGAACTCTTCTTTGCTATATCAATATCATAATGGGAAGTTTAGCTAATACTGTATGTGCGGGTAGTTGGGTGGGGGGGGGGGGAGATGTTAAACTAGAGTTACAAGAGGTGGGACCAGGGTTCCAGAAAATAAGGGAACCTTTGCATCTAGTGATCATAATGCCATTAGTTTCAAGGTAATTATGGAAGAGAATAGATCTGGCCCTCAGGCTGTGATCCTCAATTGGAGTTATGATGGTATCAGAAAGGATTTGGCAAGTGTGGATTGGGACCGGCTGTTTTCTGACAAAGGCATATTTGGTAAGTGGGAAGCCTTCAAAAGTGAAATTTTCAGAGAACAAAGCTCATATGCTCCTGCTGGAATAAAATGCACGTTTAGGAAACCTTGGCTTCTGGAGATATAGAGGCCCTGGTTAAGAAAAACAACAACATGCATAGCAGATATAGTCAAGTAGGAACAAATGAGGTACTTGAGAAGTATAAAAAAGCAGGAGAACACTTAAGAAAGAAGTCAGGAGGACTAAATGAAAACATGTGGTTTGCTCTCGCAGACAAGGTGCAGGAAAGTCCTAAGGGCTTCTACAGATATTTTGAGCAAAAGGATTGCAAGGAACAAAATTAGCCCTCTGAAAAATCAGACTACTAATCTATACATGGAGCCAAAAGAGGTTAGGGAGATTTTAAATGGATTTTATTGCATCTGTATTTACTCGGGAGATGGATACAGAGTCTGGAAGAGTGAGGGAAAGCAGTAGTGATGTCATGGACCCTATACAGATTACCGAGGAGGGGATGTTTTCTGTCTTGAGGCAAATGAGGGTGGATAAGTTCCTAGAGCCTGAGATGCTGTTTCCTCGACCCTATGGGAGGCAAATGCAGAAATTGTAGGGTCACTAGAAGATATATTTAAATCATCCTTAGTGACAGGAGAGATACCGGAGGATTGGAGGATATTCTTCTGTTTAAGAAAGACTCCAAGAATAAACTAGGAACTTATAGACCAGTGAGCTTGACACCAGCAGTGGGAAAGTAATTGGAAGGTATTCTAAGGGACCAGATATATGAGTATTTAGATAGAAAGGGACTGATTATGGATAGTCAGCATGGTTTTGTGCATGGTAGGTCATGTCTAAACAATCTTATACAGTTTTTCGAGAAAGTTGATGAAGAGGATGTTCTCTGCATGGACTTCCACAAGGCATTTGACAAGGTCCTGTATGGTAGGTTGGTCAAGAAGGTTCTGTCACTTGGCATTCAAGATGAGGTAGTAAATTGGATTAGATTTTAGATTTGTGGGAGAAGCCAGAGGGTGGTAGTAAAGGGTTGCCTCTCTAACTGGAGGTCTGTGACTAGTGGAGTGCTACAGGGATCTGTGCCGGGTCTGTTTTTGGTTGGCATCTATATTAATGAGCGAGATGATAATATGGTTAAATGGAACAGCAAAACTGCAGACGAAACCAATATTGGGGAAGTAGGAAGACTATCAAAGCTTGCAGCAGGATCTGGGACAGTAGGAAAAATGGCAGGTGGAATTTAGTGCAGAAAAATGTGAGGTTTTGCACTTTAGGAGGAACAACCAAGGTAGTTCTTACACAGTGAGTGGTGGGGCATCGAGGAGGGCAGTAGAACAAAGGGATCTGGGAATATAGATTATAATTCACTGAAAATGGCATCACATGTAGACAGAGTCATAAAGAAAGCTCTTGGCACATTGAACTTCATAGATTAAAGAATTCAGTACAGGATTTGAAATGTTATGTTGAAGTTGTATAAGATGTTGGTGAGGCCCAATTTGGAGTATTGTGTGCTGTTTCGTTACCTAAGTGCAGGAAAGATGCAAATAAGATTGAAAGTTGACAGAGAAAACTTACAAGGATGTTGCCAGGACTGGAGGACATGAGGTATAAGGAAAGAGTGAGTAGGTTAGAACTTTATTCCCTGGAACATAAAAGTTTGAGAGGAGATTTTATAGAGGTAAACAAAATTATGAGGGGAGTGTCCTGGGGTGACGTGCCTTATTCTGATTGCTGAAACTCGCTCCCATCGTGATTGGCTAGCATAGAAACTGCTGCTGTTTTTCCCATTGGTTACCTGCCTGGTGTCCAGTTTCAAATATCCTGGGTATATAGGAAGCATATGTGGGACGTTCTGGCTCTTTTCCTGTTTTTAAGGCAAGGATGCTCATGACAATTGGGAAGATTTGCTCTGTGCGCACTTGTAGCTAAATATGTTTGTTGAACGTATGCATATTTGTTGAATATTCAGCTTTGTAGTGTCTGTAACTGAAGGAACATGAATGTATGGTCAAATGTTAACTGTTTGTAAGTAAATGATTAACGTACTATTCAAAGCCAGTACATTTTCCGTCTCACTTGCCAGACCCACAAACCTGATTCAGCTCTTTACATTTGGCACTGCTTTGAGCAGGGTCTGGCTTTTTGGGCAGAAATGCATTTCTTTAAAAGGTTATTTAAAAGAGTATATCCTCCGTTTGAGAGATGCAGAGTCTCAGGGTGGACAGATAATAGTGAGGGCTTTGGAAGTCTTGTTAACCTACTAATGGGTTACAGGATGCAAGTAGATTGATCAGACCAATTAGATCTCACCAGGGTTGAAATGGGACACACTATTGTTTCTATACTTAAATTGTTGGGTTTGCCCAGGAGGAAGGTTAGCTGGTGGGATGCTTTCTTGCTGCTTGTAGCATTGTTATACAAAAGTATAAAACTATAGTGAGTCTTAAGAATGAATTGGAAGACTTCAGTCAGCACTGTATTATTCTGAGAGAATAACTATGGATGGCTCAAACTTGAACTGCAAAGTTAGAAGACAAAAATATAGCAAGAGCTGATCAGCTAATGAAACTACAGCACTTAGGCACTCGATGCTGAGCTAATTGGTCCAATTAAGGTTTGAGCCATCCTGAGAAAAGGCGATGATCCTGCTATGGGGCTGGAAGATAGGGATGAATATGAGGGAGAGAGAGTAGCATGGACCCCTTGGGTTTAATCCTCGTGTGTTTGAAACAGTACGGGCCAGGCCAGTAATCACTCATTCCCACACACACCATGGAGTGCTTTTGGCCTGCAGCTTCTTCCTCTCAGGAGGAGAAAGGGGAGGAGGTTCAGGAATGCATGATGGATGGTAGAATAGACACTTTTGAGATAACAGAGCTCAGAAAATTCTCAGCCAAGGAATTAGGGAGTTCAGGAGATAGATGCGGACAAAAAGGCTGGGAAGTCTTTGGCCACATAGTTATTGAGGATATGGGATGAGAGAGGTACGGAAGTGATCCAATCTAACAGAGAGATGGGTGCTTTATGGAACCCTTCGCCCCACATGGGAGCAATAACACTCTGAGAACTCTACTTGCTTCGCCTGAGCATAATGCATCATTGTGGGAATGAGTGGCAATGGCAGTTAGTGTACCCTTTCCTCCTTGAATAGAATTTAAAACCTCAGGCAGAATGGAGCACAGTAGAGGAGGATACTAAAGTTCTACGCCAGTGGGGTCTTATCACAGAATTATACTGTGATAGAGGCATCCCAAGAGAGGATATTGAATTAATTTCTGGAATGGTAGTACATGTGGTTACTGTGGCAGTTTTCCCAATAAAAGAGGTAGTGCTGTCTTTTATAGCACCAGTGTTGGTCATCCTATAAGTACAGTGATTCACAAGGATGTTGAGGGGGAAGGGTCATTCTTCAAATACCCTGCAGATAAGGATTCCTTTTGTCCTCTTCGAAATTCCTTGTATTTCATTCAGGGCTCTCTGCACATTCGCCAACATTGGGAATCAGGGGTGGTTAGCATATCTGTGCCTCTTTTAGGGAGGGGTTCATTTGTCCTGCGTCCCTCTTTCCTGTAAATAACATGTGAATGATTTGAATGTGGAGAAATGTGGGGTGTGGCCACATGTGTTATTTTGCTTGTCTGTGTGTGTTTATGTGTCCGCGCGTGCGTGTGTGTGTGTGTGTGTGTGTGTGTGTGTGTGTGTGTCTGTGTGTGTGTGTGTGTGTGTGTGTGTGTGTGTGTGTGAGTGTGTGTGTGTGTGGACTTCGTATTTAAGAGACCATGAATGCAGTGAATATATTGGGCTCTGCGCAGTTGTTTTTTTTTTCCTTCTCAGTTCTCTGATAAGTATTGTTTCTCTGTGAGAAATTAACTGTTTTAAGTTTTCATGAAGTTCCATACAAAGTTTCAAAAGAAGAGGAGTACATCTTGGGCTTTGGGCTTTGTGTTTTGTGTTTGTTTAGTCAGCTACTTTGTTTCTTGTCGTTTTAAATTTGTTATGTGTTTATTGTGTCTTTGTTAATTGTTTCCCCATGTAATTGATTTAGCGATGACTCATTTCATACTGGCTATATGAAATTTGAGTTGAAATTTGGTAGAAATTTGGGCATCTTTATACTGGATATGAGATGACAATATTGAGTAGGAAATTAGGCTTTGGGGAGCAATTCTGGTAGTTGTGTTGTTTTTGTGTTTTCTAAATATCCAGTGACTAATCAGGAGCAAGTGCATTTGTATCTCGCTGCATAATAGAAGGTGGATGCTGACTTGTGGTGGGAGATCCTGTGATACATTCTTGGGAATGATGTTTGAATTTTCACACTGGATAAATGGATCAGATTGCTGAATTAGTATGAAGATTCTTTACTACATCACTGAAGGGGTGCCACTGATATTGATCCCTTTGACAGGGAACAGAATATTGTAGGAATTATTTGGCTTCTCAAGTTTTGACATTCTGTTTTGGGGGAGCTGGGAGGGAATTATCCCAGAATATGGAAATAACCTTAAGAGATTTGAGCCTTAATAGCCCTGGTGGAATGGGTGCTTTATGAACTGGTATTTCCCTATGTGCCATTTATATAATTGGGATGTCCGGACTCTTGAAGTGATTTTCCTACTTGACAGAGTGTTGGTGCAGGTAGCATGTTGTCTACAGGTAAAGAGTGCAAGATGGATGGCAAATGTAAGTCGGAACAGCATCCTGGGATGGCTGTGTCTAGCCAAATGGTATTGTGAGGCTGGGCACTTGTTGGATGCTGAATGGCACTTACTGGATATGCAGTTCCTAGGCCAACCCATGGGTCCCACAGGGCAGTGCAATTGAAATGTGGTGCTGTATGTATGCCTCCCTGGTGCTCTGGATGAACACCTTGCTCATACTGGTTGGTAAGGGGGCTATTACAAAGGAAGGATGCTTTGATTGATAGACCTTCTCAGCATGGTACAGCCAGACTGCCCAAGGAGCTGATTTTGATGACCTTAGATTACCTGTTCACAACGAAAGAAGGCACTTGAACTGTTACTGGTCAAGAATGCTACACCAACAATCCTGACAGGTCGAGTAACTTCACTTACTCAGTTCATCATATCTCAGAGTCAGTGTATAAGATTAAGTTGGAGTACCAGTTCATTGGCTGTTACACTCCAGTGTAGGGCTGGTGGCCTTTAGGAGCACAAGGAGTCTACTACTGTAGTATACTGGGAGGTGACTATTGGGTTTATTGTACTGAGTAATGTACTTTTAGGATTCAAATGTAACTTTGGGAGTTTGAAGGGTGGTGTGTCCTGTGGGGGGCATGTCTTATTCTGATTATCAAAATTTGCTTCTGTTATGATTGGTTAGTTTATAAGCTGCAGTTGCTTTTTCCATTGGATAGCTACCTGTTGTCCAGTTTCAGATATCCTGGGTATATAGGAAGCACTTGTGGGAGGTTCTAGCTCTCTTCCTTGGATTAAGGCAAGTGTGCACATGATGATTGGAAAGGTAAGCTCTGCACACACTTTTAATTTGTTGAATGTTAGTATTTTGTTGAATGTTCAGCTTTGTAGTGTCTGTAACTTGAGGAACATGTATGTTTGGTTGAATTTTTACTGTTTGTAAATAAATGATTAATATACCTATTCGAAGTTAGTGCATTTCCCGTCTCACTTGCTGGACCTGCAGACCTGATTCAACATTACAGATAACTGCAAGCAGGCTTTTTCCACTGAGGTTGAGTGAGACTACAACAAGAGGTCAATGGGTTAAGGATGAAAGGTGAAATGTTTATGGGGAACATGAGGGGAAAATTCTTTACTCAGAGGGTCATGGGAGTATGGAATGAGCTGGCATTGCAAGTGGTGGATGTGACTTTGATTTCAAAGTTTAAGAGAAGTTTGGTTAGCTACATGGATATGGAGCACTATGGGACAGGCACAAGTTGATAGGATTTGGCAGTTTAAATGGTTGGGCATGGACTAGATGGGCCAAATGTGCTGTAGTTTTTTGCAATTCTATAACTCTTTTTCTGCTTCATCAATACCTGCACTGCAGTATCTCACAATCTTGTATTTTATGCTTTTTGGTATCCTTACTCAAAAAATAGTAATTGGCATTGGCTTCTGAAACAAAAAAAAACTTTGCCTTTTGTAGCAGTGATGCACCTAGCTTTAAATTGGGTCAGACCTCATGGTATTGAATTCCTCCTAAGACAGTGAAAAATATGGTTAGAAATGACTGCACGTCATTATCAATATGAAGAATAAAGCAACGTACACGAAATGCTGGAGAAACACAGCAGGTCAGGCAGCATCTATGGAAAGGAGTAAACATTCAATGTTTCAAGCTGAGATCCTTCTTCGGGACAGCTGAAGAACGGTCTCAAAGGTTCAAAGGTACATTTTATTATCAAAGTATCAGAATCATCTTCCCGAGATAGCCATAAAATACAGAAGTCATTGAGTCGGGGGGGGGGGGGGGAGGCGCCCTCCCTCCCAAACAAAACCAAAACTCGTAAACCCCTAACCCCCCCCCCAAACTCTCAGTCCAAAACATTGACTGTTTACTCTTTTCCATAGATGCTGCCTGACTTATTGAGTTCCTCAAGCATTTTGTGTGTGTTGCTTTGTTTTTCCAGCATCTGCAGATTTTCTCATAAGCATGATGCCTGCTGTCTGAACCAGAAATAGTGACCAAAATCTGATTTGCTTCTATTGTCAGTACATCAAAGTTAACCAAGTACATACTTGTTTTAAAATTTCTCTGCTGTAGGGGACAGTTTCTCTGTACCCACCATTTCAAATTCCTTTATTATTTAAAGACCACAAATTATCAGCAATGCTCAATTGAAACTCCAGGGAATTCAAAGATTATGCAATTTCTTCTGAGAATATAATCATATAAACTCTGATATCATTATAGATCCCCTCCAAGGTGACTGCACCTTAGTCAGTTCTGTGGCTGAAAACTGAATACAGTTCAATAAAAATGGTCAGTCCAAAGCTCTGTGCTAAAAAAAATCTTCTTGCATCTGAATGCCAGCCTCCATGTTTTAAAATATTCACCACTTCACTAACTTTTTTTGTTACCTATTGAACATACGCACTAGCATTTAGAAAGATAAATATATGGCAAACAGGATCTCTTTCCTTCACAACAACATAGTTTCACACTAAATAAATACTCAATTTTTTGTCTCTCAGATTAGTGTGAAAGTTTCATGTACATTGAGTTCTAGTACCATATTTCTGATTACTTCTTTGCTCTCCCTACAGACATCTATAAATTCCATTCTTACATTTCTTCAGTGTCTTCTACAAATTTATATATACAATTCTCAATTATATTCAATAACAATCTACTACAGATTCAACAATGATGCATGTTAATCGGACCAATGAAAGTTCCCTGTAATCTTGTTTGCCATTTTCATCTTTCTAACCATGACTGGTCCAAGGAACAAGTTTACTGCCAATCCCGAGCGGTGTTTCTTTTTCTAGTTATCTCTTGCTCAAAGTTTGATTAAATGCCTTAGGCAGCACTTTAGACTTTGCACAAATGATTGTGCTAGTAACTTGCTGATTAAGTACCTGATCTGCTCTTGCCTTCACAAGCTCAGTTTGCTTTCTGGTGGGATGTGGAACAGTGCTTGTTTCAGTCCTACCTGGGCACACTCACTCAACTCTTTTCCTTTCTCTGACTGCATTGCTGCTGCTGCTGCTGCTGCTGCTGCTGCTGCTGCTTCCGACACTCATGCAGAATTCAATTTTATACTTTACGAGCCAATTTCCACCCTAGCCCCACCTTCAAATAGTCAATCTCAGACAATTCCCCTTCTTTTCTCTATCTCTCTGCCTCCATCTCTGGGCAGCTAGCTACTAACATTCATTACAAGCCTACTGACATCCCCACAGTTATTTCAACAATTCTTAGTCACACCCTGCCTCCTGTAATTACTCTCCCAGTTCTTCTATCTCTGCTTCTTTTACTTCAATGAAAAGAGTTCCCATGCAGATATAGCTGAAGTGTCTTACTTTTTGATTGCATGTTTCAAAAGAACACACAACATGAATACTTTGCAATATATCACTATTTCATGCATGGGGAATATAAAATTGTTTCACTTCAGTGTCAAGATATAATTTTGATGATCAGACAACACTACTAACAATCAAGCTCTTTTCTTGAATTTAGAACTATTATTGAAAATCTTGATTGCCTTGAACCTTTAAAGCATGTTTCTAATTATCTATTATTCTTATAATCATGGTTAATAGTCAGACCTAAACCTAATTGCCACTTGTAAAAACAGTGGCATTGTGGAAGAGCAGGGAGAGGAGAATTAAGGAATCAAATGAAAGGAAATCCAGCTGGATAAATTAGTAGTGAAAGTCAATAGAGAGGAGAAGCTATTATTGAGAAAAATAGTTTACTGAACGGATTCAAGAGATCTAAAAAAGGAACTTAAATCTGAACCATGACCTGTGACAGCTCAAGGATACAGTTATGCTGGACAACTTATTATTAATGTGTCAAGAAAAGGCTGGTGCAAATAAATTGTTGTATGTTTTTAGTGTACAAGGTTTGATAATGAATTCATATCAGGTTTATTCTAAATAACTTCAAAAAAAACTTTTTCAGTCTATCAGTTATTAGCACCTGAAAGAAACACCTGATAGTATGTTATTTAATGTCCAGGAAAGTTTAAATCCAATCTCAAGGACAAATATTTATTTTAAAGGCATTTCTCCGCTACCATTGCTTGGTAACAAAAGCCCAATGACAAATGTGTGTGTGTATATATATATATAAAAAACACAATTCAGCACACATGAACATTTCTTGTCACCTCTTTCATTGGGAATGTTCACTGTTTTGCAGCAGTTTAATTTTCCTCCCGGCTGCCTTCTAACCTTTAGATGAGGTCAATTGTAACAGAAACTTATTCAACATTGCTTGAACACTGCTGCTGAGAAATTGGCACAAGGATGTGTAATAACAGAAGCAGCCACCTGTGAAAAGAAATCTAGGTTATACAGTATCTATTTGCTGTCCTTTACAAATGGGAACTGATTCTTGTCCAACAGGAAATATATTATAACCAACAAACTTTCACTTATGGGATGCAATTGTATCTGTTCTATCTCAGATAGAGTTAGTCATAAGATATTCATAGAGGTTTTATTTTTTTCTCTTGCTGGCATTCAAGATAAAAAGGAAAGAATCAAATCTTCAGCAAAGTGGAATCTGTAAGCCTCTTCCTAATCCTGATTGGTGACCCAGAA
The DNA here is from genome assembly GCF_030028105.1 of Mobula birostris. Lineage (NCBI taxonomy): Eukaryota > Metazoa > Chordata > Chondrichthyes > Myliobatiformes > Myliobatidae > Mobula > Mobula birostris. The sequence continues at coordinate 62,701,216 of NC_092383.1, read as the reverse complement.
ACTGCCACAGGAAGCAGTTCTTTCTGTGCAGATCAAACATGTTTTTTATCTCTTGTTAATGACAATAACTATCTTCATTTCTATCCAACTTAAGTTTATTTGCAAAGAAAAATCAATGCTTATTGGAAAAATACATAATTAAAAAAATAAGTCAGTGGAAGAATTATGGTATCAGAAAATTGCTGAAATATAGTGCAACTATAATCAGAGGATTCTGGTTAACTGGGACACATTGGGTCCAGTACATTTTGGTCCAATTAAGTAGCTGTACCAATAAGCCGAAGTTTCAATGAAGTAGTTAAAAAGGTATATAATAAAAGACAAACTGAGTAACATATTATATATTTAAATGAAATGCAGAATAAATTATAACACTACCAATACTACTACAGTAGTACAAAACTGTGTATTAGTTCCTGATTGTTATTGATGGAGGAATTCATATGCATCACTTTCTTTTGACTGTAAATTAACAGAATCAACAGAGATACCTAGTGAGGAGCACGAACTGCCTTCACACAATGCTATCAATGACTGCATCCACCAAGCCTTCATTTTCATTGTAAGATTCAAGATGATTGTTGACACCTTCAAATTCTTTGTTGTTTCTGGTTTGTGAAGCAGTGAATTCGTAGTGACTGACGCTATAGTTTCAGTCCTGTTCGGCCACAGTCCTGTCTCAATTAAGCGACACAGTGTCCCGAATCAATGAAGGGAATCCGGGAATTTTCTTGATTGATTTTTGTTCTTTAAGAGTTGTCTCAAATAAGCAGCTACCCTAATTAAGTGATGACTAAATTAACCAGAATTCACTTATATTATTCATACCTTTGTATGACAGGGACCAATCTTAAATTTGCTAAATTAGGCACTTAAGTTATTCAAATAAATTATCCAAATTTCTCTACAATTAGGACTGTTGGCTTTCCATGGATATCATTGGGTTACACAGTGTTACAACTGGTGGAACTGGCTGGTGCCTTACAGCTCTAGCTAATTGGGTTCAACCCTGACCTCTTGCTGCTTGTGTGGTTTGTGCACATTCTCCCTGGTGGTATGTGGATGGGGGTCTCCTCAGATGCAACTAGACAGCTTAATTGGCTTCTCTAAAGTACCCATAATTTGTAGGTGAATGAATGAATCTGAGGGAAGTTGCTGGAGATCTGGGGGGAATAAAATGATCTTGCTCTGGACCATGTCTCCACTAACAAACACCAGGTCACCATCTCCAGACTTCAGCAGTTCTCTTTATCTTGGACAAATTCCCCTCCAAAGCCTCTAAGATCATATTGTCTCAACCTTGCATTGCCCACTTCTACCTCTTACTGAAGATCCATGAGCAGGACTGGCTTGATGGGCCTTTTGTTTCTACCTGATCTTCTTTCTATCTATAGTCCATCCTGTTCACCCTTTTTCTGTGCCTTCCCACATACATCTGGGACATCATCATGCCTGTCATCACACATAGGCAGCTGGGTGCTAATAAATCCCTAAACAAATATAACATGTTAAGACCATTGAATGAAGAATGAAGAGTGAATCTAGGAAAACAAAAAAGAGGGTATCCCTAAACAAATCCCTAAACAAATATAACATGTTAAGACCATTGAATGAAGAATGAAGAGTGAATCTAGGAAAACAAAAAAGAGGGTATGAGTTCGATTGGGCAGGCAGGGCTAAGGATAATCCCATGAGTATCTTCAGTTAATTCAGCAGTAAAAGGGTGATTAGGGTGAGGCTAGGTTCTCCTAATGACCACCAGGGCCACCTTTGTGTAAAGCTGCAGGAGGTGGCTGAGATTTTAATATCTGTTTCTCCTTGGTACTTAATGAAGAGAATATCATTGATGCCAAAGTAATTAGAGAAATAATTAGTGAGGTCTTGGATCATTGCATATTTCAAGGAAGGAGGTATTTGTAGTTTTTAAGCACCTTAAGTTGGGCAAATCCTCAAAGCCTGACTAAGTGCAACCTTGGTTCTAATGGGAGGTTAGGGAAGAAATTGCAGAAGCCCATGTAGAGGCACTGGAGAAGTTTCAGAGGACTGGAAGATGGCTAATGTTGCTCTATTATTCAAGAAGGGAAATATGGTCAGGCCAGTTACTGCAGGGAATTCTGTGGAACAAGATCTGCCATCACTTAGGTAGCCAAAGCCTGATCAGGAAGAGTCAGCATGTTTTTGTGTGTGAGAGGTCAGGTCTGACATACATTTTTGAGTTTTTCAAAGAGGTACTTCAGGGGTTAGATGAAGGTAGGGCAGTCGATGTTGTCTATACGGACTTTAGTGAGGCCTTTGACAAGGCAGGCTGATCTGGAAGATTGGGTTGCATGAGATTCAGGAGGAGCTAGTGAGGTGAATTCAGAATAGGCTCAGTGATTGGAAGCACAGGATGATAAGTGAAGGTTACTACTCTGACTAATGAGTAGGGAGTTGCTCCAGAATCAGTGTTGGGACCACTGTTATTCATTATTTATGTAAAAGATTTGGATACAAAAGCACAAGGCATGCTTAACAGGCTTCCTGATGATAAATTTAGGGATCTCGTTAATAGTGAAACAGGTTACAATGAATTGCAAAATGATCTTGAGCAGTTAATGAGATGGGTTGAGAAATGACAAATGGATTTCAATTTATCTAAGTATGAGGCGATGCATTTTGGACAGTCAAACCAGGGTAGGACTTATACAGTGAACAGCAGGGTACAGGGTGTTTTGTTGTGGAACAGAGGGTCCTGGGTGTATACGTGTACAGTTCATTGAAAGCAGCTGTGCAAGAGGCATTTAGCATGTTGGCTGTAATCAATCGGGTAACTGAGTTTAGGAGCAGGAATATTATACTGAAGTTATATAAGTTGTCGTTGAGGCTGCATTGGAATATTGTGTATAGTTTTCATCACACTTCAATAAAAAAAGATATTATTAAGTTGGAGAAGGTACAGAGGAGATTTACAAGGACACTGTATGGACTTGAGGGTTCAAATTACAGAAGAGGTTGGCCACAATGGATTTTTAGGCCCTGGAATATAGGAAAGTCAGAGGGGATCTTACAATTGCAATACAGATTTCACTCTTTGAGATACCCTTAACTATGGATTTGGGTAAGTGTTAGTCGTGACTGTATGTAGTTGGTTAAGATTGTTGGTTACGCAAAAAATGCCCAATTAGAGAAAAAGCTGTTAATGATTTTTCTGTCTAAGTGCTGTGAATTGACTGACATCAGGCGTGCTAGCTTCATCAGCATTGTGCTCATGTTTCACACGTACAGTACACCAGACCAAGATTTTCCCTACAGTCAATAAGTGATATCACTTGCCATTCTGCTAACAAAATTAAGTTATTGGGCTATGGCATAGCACGTAAAAATTATGCTTTACATAAATGACTTTCCAGACTATATTTCTCTGAAAACTGAAATTCTGAAAAACAAATAAATAGCTGTTTTTCTTTAGTTTGCTATATTGAGTGGTTCTTGTAAATTAGGAGATTTCAATATATGGTTCAGTGACTAATTTCTTTGGGAAAATTAATGGTAGATCAAAGGACTTTAAATATGTCTGAATGTTTCATAATTGTCATTTATAATTAAATACACTATTCTTGGATTCTATCCACAATCAAATCTTGGACAAAAATTGTTCTAAATGTAATTTTCATTTAAGTGGTATTTCTTTGACTTCAATTCCCACTTTTTCTAATAGCACTGTTTCATCTACCAAAACTTTGCTTGGATATTGACAGGGGTGGGTTTTATAATTGGTGGGAAGTGGTGGCAACTAAAAACAAGAAGCAATAAAATCTGTTTCCCGCATACAATATATTTCAGCTCCAAGGCACACACCTTTAAAAGATGATGTGTTTTCCAAACAGAAATCAGCTTATTTCACAGGTGTAACTCCCATTTAGGCACTGCAGGTCCTAAATGAGTTCACAGAAGCAAGTGGATGTGATTCCAGTTATGCTAATATGTCTCTGGAGGAAGGAAGGAAGGAAATTGTTGCTGATGGTGGATGAAATGAAGGGAGAAGCATTTCTGTTCCCCTTTGCTGGGAGTAGGTTAATAACCCATTTCTTGACCTTCCTTTATTAACCCCCAAGGGCAGTGAGCCAGACTGGACTGTGTTCAGGGATTCATCTTCGAGTCTGACTGCATACCCCACAGTTGTCACTGACTTCATTAAACTCCGAGTGGATAAGTGCGTGCCTACGAGAACATTTCGTACATACCCAAATCAAAAGCCATGGATGACCAAGAGATTCATAGTCTGAGGGATAGATTTGTGGCATTCAAATCTGGTGATCTAGGACTATAAAAAAGTCCAGACAGACTTATCTGTCTCAAGACCAAAAGAACAATTTCAATTGAGGTTAGAGGCAGAATCGGATGAAGGTTTATGTGACGTGACCAGAAGTGGATCTGGGGCTCCATTTCAGACATTCTAACATTTTTATGCTGAACCTGTGACACCACTAAGAAGGAGAGCCGTGTCAGCAGCTCCAATGGAAATCATCAAATATTTCCGTTTTAGGCTGCTACAGCTGAAATCCACAGCTACAGCCATAGCCAATACAGTAAGTAACATCGTTTTAAGACATCTAAAAAATTTATTGCTAAAAGTCGATGAATCTCGGACGATGGTTTCTGGTTGCAAGTGTGGTTCCACCTTTAAGACAATGGAAGACAACATGCTGGATTAAAAGTTCATTTAAGAAGAAGTGGTTTCTGACTTCCACTACAACTATTCTGCTGGCAAATGTACAGTCTCTGGTAAATAAAATCAAAGATGTCAGAGCAATATTGCTGTACCAGAGGGACATCAGGAACGGTTGTGTTTTTGTTTAATAGAGACATGGATATCCCCTGCCATTCCAGATGCAGTGATGCAGCTCACTGGCTTCACAATTCACCACCTAGATAGGACTGGTGAGTCTTTCAAAGGCAGAGAAAATGAAGTACGTTTTATGAATAACTCCTCATGGTGCACAAACATAGCAGTTTTGTCCCAGTTAGTGAGAACCTAATAATACCAGCATGTAAAATTATAGCGGATAAAATGCTAGGACAAGGTACAGAAAAGGTTTCACTCTCAAACTTTACGATAAGTTGATATATTGATGACATGTTATATAATACTGAAGAAGTTTTGTGTGATAAACTGAAAAACAACAGCTTTTCTATCCAAGTTGATGAGTCAATAGATTTCACCAATAAATGTCATGTTGCAGCATTTGTAAGACCAGTAAATTATGGTGAAATTCAAGAAGTATTTTTCTGTTACAAAGATATTGTCCAAAATAAGCAAAGGCCAAGGTATAGTTAATGTTTTGTCTTCATATTTGGAAACAAAAGGTCTGTCTTGAAGGAACTGTGTTAGCATCTGTACTGATGGTGCCCCATCAATGGTTGGCTGCATGAGAGGTTTTGTTTCTCTTGTAAAAAAAGAAAATCCTGATGTTGTCACAAGACACTGCTTTTTTCACAAGGAGGTGCTAATGTTAAGAACTTTTGGAGATGAAATGAAAAAAATGCTACAAAAATGGTAACTTTATTCAACAAAGACCAGTTCACCTGAGAATGTTTAAAAATCTGTGCGAAAACCTTGACAAAGAGCACATCAGTCTCCTGATGTGTATTGTAGATATACTGCTTAGTCAAGTAGTATATCTACAATATTAATCAAATATTACTGATTTATTAGACACACCATACTTAGCTATAAACTTAATGTAGAATGCTCCTCAACATATATATATATACGGTATACTATATAATACAACTACCATAGAGACATACACAACATACCAAATTTAAAGTTGCATCATTCATGCCTGAAGATTTAATTGTGGAGGATTTCTTACTCTTGTGGAATAACGCCTTTCCTGATTGTTGGGGGGGGGGGGGTGCGGCGTCATTCTGTTTGGCAGGTGAGACTTACAGCTGTGAAACAATCTCAGGTACTGGGACCTGCTTCATGGTAATGGTAGCAGTTGACTTGAGACTTCAGGAAGTTGTTCTGACAGCTTTGGACACCTTTCTTCTTTCTTCTCCAAGATGCTCTTTGAATCTTCTGGATGTGTTAGCATTCTGAACAGTGAAAGATTGATCTGCTGATTTATCCCAGGCCACCTGACAAAGATTTGAGCTATGCCAAGCTGAATGGCATATAGTTCCTACAACACTTTAGCTCTCAGCTTGGATATTACAACAACTCTCAATACCACATAAGGCAACCTCCAACAAAAGCAAGTTCATTCCGATGCTGATAAAAATTAAGGAACTGGAATTTCTGCTGCACATTCCAGTCATTTTGTATTGCCATGTAGACCTGTGATAGTGTAGGTTCTTTTCTGGTTTACCATTGGATCACCTCTGCCTAAATTGGAAGGCTATCAAAAGGGGGAATACGTCAAGAGGTGTGACCTATTTTGTAAGTTTTTCTGGTACTTTCTTTCCCAAAGGGAAACAAAACAATCCATCAGCTTTTTCATGATTAGTTCTCCTTTAATCTTTTAATTGTGTCCTCCAAGAAACAGAGCCCATCTCTGCATTTGTGCTACTGCTTTTAGTGGAAAACCCTTCTGTTGTAGATAGAAAATGGACACTAGTGGCTGATGATCAGTAATGAGGGTAAACTCTTACCTGTACAAGCACTGGTTGAAACATTTTATGCCACACATCAGACTCAAAGTTTCTCTGTCAGTTTGTGCAGAATTTTTCTCTGCAGTGGTAAGGGAATATAATGTAAAAGAGCACAGAAGTCAGGTTTGGCAGAAATCTGTTGTAATAATTGACAAACCCTAAGAAGGAACTATGACACATCCTTTATCCTTGGCTCATCCACAACTGCTTGAATTTTCTCATCGTAAACTTGTGTCTCAATGGTGTGACCGCAGTAAGTGATGCTTTGTTTAAAGAATTCACACTTGTTATATCATGCTCTGAGCCCATAACCTTCTAACCTTTTTAACACTGCCTTGAGATTTTGTAGATAGTTTTTGTCATCCGTATCAGTAATAATGATGTCATCCTGGTAACACTGAGTGCCTAGGCAGCCCTGCAGCACCTGGAATGCAGTTTTCTGCCAGACTGCAGGTCCAGCTGCTACTCCAAAAATAAGCCTATTATAATGATAAAGCACTTTGAGTCTGTTTATGATGAGAAACACTTTAGAATCTTCCTCCATCTCCATCTGTAGATCTCCAGAAAGATTTACAAAGATATCCTATATCCTGGCCAGTGGACATTCAACTACTTTCAGTACTGGGTGTATGGTGACATTAAAATCACTGCAGATCTTCATAGACCATCCTTCTTGGCGATTGGGACCACTGGTTTTGCCCATGGTCTCATCTCAACCTTGGGAAGAATTCCTAGAGAGAGACATTGCAATTCTTAAATGGTCTGCATATGACTCGGATTTAACACTAATAAACTGGATGCTAGATTTAAGGACTGGACAGCTAAAGGAATAACAGCTATTTGCAATATAATGAAGGGAGGAACACTGTTCAGTTTTGAAATGCTCAAAGAGAAACACATCAGAAAAACAAGACTTCTACTGGTATTTACAGATGTGACAGTATGTTAATATGACGGTTAAAAATGTAACCAAGGCAAGTACATGTCTGATAGAGCTATTTAGAAAAGCATATAATTCAGGCAATGGTAGTAAGATCATTTCAAGCGTGCATAAGGGTCTGTCAAATCTTAAAACACATTCGACTTCATACATTTGTAACTTTCCATTATATTGGCCCGAAAATGTCTAGGGGAAATCCTGCCCAGCATCTGCTTCAACACTCCCCTCAGGGTCAATCGTCGCCCGAATCAATCACAAACATCAATCATCAGCCAGCACACCCAGTAAATTTTAACACATACACTTTATAGATATTACTAATTCTAGGGCATTAATATACATTTGATACAGAGAGGAAAGTAATGGGAAAAAAAAAGGCGCCAACACTTATGAAAGTCCAAGTTCTTCGCGCGCTACCGTTGGAGCTCAAGTTCGACGTTAGACGACCACCCGAATTCCGTCGACCCACGGCTCGGGACCACTCGAAGTGATCGACCGGAGCCTCTCCGCACGACCGCCGTCCTCCTCGTCTCTCCTCCGACTCCCCGCCAAAACTCAGTCCACAGTCATATCATACAGCATGGCATCCGAAAACAAAATGATACATAACCACCCAGTGGCTAATAGAACCTGGTTATCTCATTTAAAGTAAAACAACTGTTAGCGCAAACTCTCTGCAGCGTTAAAACACAACAAAGCCGCATTCCACAGATTAACATAACAAAATCGCCATTTTAAATGTAACAAAAGAAAGACCCCGTACACTCTCCCCCCACCTCAAAAAGTCATGCCCTCATGACGTTAACAGAATTCACTAGTACTCCTTGTAAAACACAAAACCCAACCCAGGTGCATAACGCAGTGACATAACTTTGCAGGGCAGTAGAGATCACACCCTGCTCTCCCGGCGCTATATAAGTGAGTCTTTCCGGGGGATGCCTACTCCTCTGAGGCCTCTGTACTTCCTCTGCTGTCTCTCCCTGTTCAGACACCCCAGTTGACCCCTCGAGCCTATCTGACGGGCCTTCCCCTTCACCGGGATCCCTCTGCCCCGGTGAGCCCTCTGGCTCGGGTTCTGCCTCCACCCTCTCCTCCCCCAATGCCGGCTGTAATACAGGCGGCTCTGCAACACCCTCCCTCGGTTCCCCTGACTCAGTGATGGAAGGACCAAGAGTCTCTTCTCCCAGCACCGGGGAATCAGCAAACGGAAGCAGGTACCACACATCCGAATCATCATCTTCCGATGACGTATCCCTTCTCGAGGTGGGGACCGGCCCCATTTTCTTCGCAGCGGGCTCTTCCTGCGCCCCGTGCCCTCGCAGAGTCCTCGTAATAGGAGTAAACTCCCATTCAGGTTCTGGGTCCATCTTCACCTCTCGACCCAGAGGCAACAGGTGGTTCCGATGGAGTACCTTGACAGGCCCCTGCCCACCCTCAGGTCTCACCCGGTAAACCGGGAGATTCGGCATCTGACTCTCCACCACATATGGGGTGGCTGCCCAACGGTCCGCCAACTTGTGCTTACCCTGTAGTCCTAAATTCCGGATAAGGACTCGGTCTCCCGGCAATAGCTGGACGAACTTTACCTTCTAATCATACCTCCTTTTATTCCGCTGGTTCTGCTTGGTGGCTGCCGCCTCAACCAACTCGTACGCCCTTTTCAACTCTCTCCTCATATCGGACACGTACTTCAGACATGGCTTCGAAAGTATTTCCCCCGCTTCAGTCCCAAAACACAGATCAATGGGCAACCTCGCTTCCCGTCCGAACATCAGATAGTAGGGCGAGTACCCCATAGCATCATTGCGAGTACAATTGTAACAATGAACCAAATGGGCAATGTGCTGACTCCACTTACTCTTCCGTCCAATCTCCAAGGTGCCGAGCATGTCCAGCAGGGTCCGGTTAAACCTCTCGGGTTGAGGATCACCCTGCGGGTGATAGGGGGTGGTTCTGGACTCTTCAACCCCAAGCATATCCAGCAATTCATGGATAAGCCTGCTCTCGAAGTCCCGTCCCTGATCACTATGGATCCGCCGGGGAAGGCCATAATGAACAAAGTACTTGTCCCATAACACCTTCGCCACTGTAGTTGCTTTCTGATCCTTAGTAGGAAAAGCCTGCACATATCTAGTGTAGTGATCCGTGAGGACCAAGACATTCGCGGTATTGCTGGTGTCCGGCTCAATAGACAGAAAGTCCATACACACCAGGTCCATGGGTCCCGCACTCTGCAAGTGGGATAACGGAGCCGCCTGCGCAGGCAAGGTCTTCCTCCTGACGCAACGGCTACAGGTCTTACAGTATTCTTCCACCTCCCCCCTCATCCGGGGCCAGTAAAACCGGTCCTTGACTAATCCATAGGTCTTCTCTACCCCTAAGTGCCCGGAATCATCATGTAGAGCCTGAAGCACAGCCTTTCGATACTTCTCAGGCATGACCAGCTGCCAGCGCCGGGGGTGGTCCGGAGGCGACGTGACTCGGTACAGGACCTGGTTCTTCAGCTTCAACCGGGGCCACTCCTTCAGTAGTAGGGGAACGGAGGCATGTTTCATCTTCTCCACCTGCCCCATATCACCCTGGCTAACCGCGTACCAGATAGTGCCAATGCTTGGGTCATCACGCTGAGCCGCCTTTACTTCCTGGGGACTCAACTCCGGCAGCTGCCTGTTCCTCAGAGCAGTCACATTACAGTAAACAGTGGGCAGCGCGTCACCGTCAGCCCCCAATTGATCTACTGCCCGATCCGTTCCCATCTGTGCTCCTACTTCCCCATCGCTCCCAACTTGACACATGGCCTTTACTCCCTGGGCAGGGACACTCTTCCACTCCTCGGCCGTGCCCGACTCGTCGTGCGCCCGACGAGACAGGGCATCTGCATCGATGTTCCGACTCCCCGGGCAGTACTTCAGGCTGAACTCATAGGCAGACAAGGCTGCTAACCACCGGTGCCCAGTAGCGTCCAGCTTTGCCGAGGTCAGGATATAAGTGAGGGGGTTGTTATCAGTTCTCACCTCAAATTGGGCCCTGTATAGGTAGTCACTCAACTTGTACACCACCACCCATTTCAACGCCAAGAACTCCAGCTTGTGAGTGGGGTAGTTTCTCTCAGATGGCGACAAGCTCCGACTGACAAACGCCACTGGCCTCAATCCGTTTCCCTGCTCCTGGTACAGAACAGCCCCCAGACCATCGTGACTGGCATCAGTGTGTAGAACATACGGCTTCCGGGGATCAGCAAAAGCCAACACTGGGGCCTGTGTCAGCGCCCTTTTTAGAGATTGGAACGCCTCCTCACATTGAGCATCCCACCTCAATCCAAAAGGCTCCCCCGGGTTCAAGTATCCTCCTACCTCCGACCCTCGGTCTCCCTTCCTCCTCCTCCCCACAGGTGGATAGCCACACAGCAGCTGGTTCAATGGATGACTCATTTTCGCATATCCTTTCACGAATCGCTGGTAATATCCGCAAAACCCCAAAAACGAGCGTAAGGCGCTCACCTTCTGAGGTCTCGGCCAGGTGGTGACTGCGGCTATCTTACCCGGATCGGTGGCCACTCCATTTCGCGAGATTATGTGCCCGACATAGCTGACCGACGTCTTACAGAACTGGCATTTATCCAGGGAAAGTTTTAACCCTTCCTCTTTCAGCCGACTCAGCACCTTCAGCAGCCGCTCCTCATGTTCCTCCAACGTAGATCCAAACACTATCAGGTTGTCCAGGTACACCAATACTCCAGCAGGTTCATGTCCCCCACTGTCCGCTCCATGAGCCGCTGAAAGGTGGCTGGGGCCCCCGAGATACCTTGGGGCATTCGTTCGAACTGGAAAAACCCCAGGGGACAGATAAAGGCTGTCTTCTCCTTATCAGCCTCACTCATCGGAATCTGGTAATACCCACTCCGCAAATCCAATACACTGAACCAATGTGCACCACTCAGACAGGCCAATGCATCTTCCACCCTCGGGACTGTATATTGGTCGGGAACAGTGCGGCGGTTCAGGGTCCTATAGTCCACGCACATGCGTACCTTCCCATTTTTCTTCCTTGCCACCACCATGGGGGACGCATATGGGCTTCGGGACTCCGCAATAATCCCTGCGTCTTTCAACTGCCGCAAGTGCTGCCGCACATCCTCCACATCTGCTGGGGCCAACCGCTGCGAACTCTCCCTAAACGGGGTGTCATTTGTTACCCGAATGGTGTGCCGAGTGCTCTTGGAAAACCCTACATCAAACTCGCCCTGAGAAAAGACATCCCCTAACTTCAGCATCTTCTCCACCAGCCTGCTCTTATACGCCGGCGGTACAGGGGAGTTTTCAAAATTAAAGGCCTCCTCGGTCAGCCGCCCCCCAGTTTCCCAATAGTTCTCTTCCAGTGGGCTTCACGGGGGCGCTGGACATCACCGTCACTGGGAACAAGTGCGCGAGGGGCATCCCGCGCTTAAAGGTGATCTCCCTCTCCGTTATGTTCCGTATCATCACCCCCATCTGCCGTGCCTGTACAGCTGAGGGTCTCTGCAATTCAGGTCTCACCAGCGCCCCAGCCGGGATCCGGGACTCCCTTTCCAGGTCGTCGGGGGCGTCTACTAGCAGGGCCTCTCCCGGCGGCAATCCGGGGAATCTGGGGGTCCCCATCACTAATGCCGCCTCCCCTGGCTGTATCACCTTAGGCCTCGCCTGAGTGCACCACACCGTCCTCGTTTGCACTCAGGATCCAGCCCCTGGGGGTCACCCACTCCTTCGTACACTGCTCGGAACACGGGGTGTACCGAGAGGGTCTCCAAAAAATTCTCCCCCCCCTTCTTCTTACAGGCTCCCAAGAGCCGTCGCACCAGAGGGGAGTTAGTCCCCACCAACAGGGCAGCACCACCGGTCTCCACCGGGTCCGGACAAACCAACACCAGCGTCTCAAAGGCTTCCGATACTCCCACATCTCCCTCTGAAAATTCCAATCTCACTGACAAGTATCCATCGTACGGGTAATCACCATCACTTATGCCCCAAATCTCCAATGCGTTAAACGGAGTTACTGCCAAATGTTTCAGATATTTGTTGTAGAACGACCGGTACAGTAAGGTAACCTGCAACCCGGTGTCAAGGATGGCTTTCGCAAAGATTCCCTCTATCCGTAGGGACAAGCTGGAACAGGGTTCCACCAGTCCATCAGGAATTTGGGCTTGTTCGTTCCAGGGTTCCATAGTGGTTTCCTGGGAACGTGTTCCTCCCGAGACTCCAGTCCGTTCCCTCACTGAGCCTCTCTTAAGTTTCCCGACACCTCTCCCTTCTTGGTGGCCTGGGGGCCCTCCCTCCTCGGCGCATCTCGTCTCTCACAATCCTTCCGCAAGTGGCCAGCTTCCCCACAGTGGTAGCACGCCCCCGGCCACTCACATTCCCGGCGGAAATGCCCCTCTCTCCCACAGTTATAGCACCCACTACTCGCCGCCTCTCTCCACCCGATACGGGCCCCCGAGGACCCCTTGGATTTCTCTGGTCTCACCCCGGCTACCACCTCCTGAACCGCTGAAGACCGTCCCTGAGGGTCCGAGCCCCCTGGTCGGCCCAAAGCACACTCCTCGGCCCGTACCTCTCGGATCAGCCGTCGGAATGATGGAGGGGAGCTCTGCTTAAAGACTGCCGTACACTCCAAGCCACCCTGTCATCCTCCCGGGAACCGCTACATATCTGGCTCATCCTTAACTCCGCCACATCGTCCTCCCTCACTATCCCTCGTCGCAGCAACCCCGTAAGCTTTCCTTCCAGCCTGAAAGCATAGTCGGAGAGCTTTTCCCCTCTTCTCTGCCCCATCCGTTGAAACTCTGCTAAATGCCGCCAGGGATCCCCTGACAGTCCATACACTTCCTCCAAAGCGTCCAAACACTCCGATAGGGAAGCCAAGGGGCGTGCCGCTCTCAGATCGCGGACCACCCGGGCCGCCCCGCCCCTTAAGCTTTCCACCAATCGCTGTCTCTTTTCCTCATCCGAAACTGGCCACACCTCTAACAATTGGGATGTATCTTCAACCCAGGTATCATAGTCATCCTCCCCTTCCGGGGTGGGCTTGGCTCCCGAGAAAATTCTCAGCTTCGGGCGGGGCCCCTCAACCCTTCTCGCCAGGGAGGTAATGTCAGCCGTTAACTCAGCAGTCTCCTCAAGCCCATGGGGGCGAGGCCTGGCCAAACCTTCCCACTCCACACCTCCACCTCTTGCTACGGGCACCCGGCCGGGGGCCTCATCTAGCTCCTCCTCCTCCGGCACCTCCTCACTTGCATCCTCGGGGAGAGTGTGGAGACCCCACGGCCCCGCCTCCCCCTGGACATGGACTGTCGCTGGTAATTCTAAAGTCATGACGTCGGCACTTGTCAGCACCAACATCCAGATAGCCTCCAGTTCTTTCCCACCCCTTCTAGCTACAAGTTCTACCTGCCCGATACCTTTAATCAAACTCAACCCTCGCACCAGTACCTCTGCCGGAATGCGATAATCGACCCCGCTTACCACACACGCATGATTCACCGGTACCTCCTCCATTTCACACCAACTTACAATCTTATCTCGATCCATCTTCACACCACTTACCGCAACGACAAGTACAACTTTCCCGAAAAAAAATCCAAATCCCTGACGGTAGCCCCCACTTGTAACGTTCCGTTATATTGGCCCGAAAATGTCTAGGGGAAATCCCGCCCAGCACCTGCTTCAACACTCCCCTCAAGGTCAATCGTCGCCCGAATCAATCACAAACATCAATCATCAGCCAGCACACCCAGTAAATTTTAACACATTAATATACAATTTTAACACATTAATATAACAATTTTAATATACATTTGATACAGAGAGGAAAGTAATGGGAAAAAAAAAGGCGCCAACACTTATCAAAGTCCAAGTTCTTCGCGCGCTACCGTTGGAGCTCAAGTTCGATGTTAGACAACCACCCGAATTCCGTCGACCCACGGCTCGGGACCACCCGAAGTGATCGACCGGAGCCTCTCCGCACGTCCGCCGTCCTCCTCGTCTCTCCTCCGACTCCCGGCCAAAACTCAGTCCACAGTCATATCATACAGCATGGCATCCGAAAACAAAACGATACATAACCACCCATTGGCTAATAGAACCTGGTTATCTCATTTAAAGTAAAACAACTGTTAGCGCAAACTCTCTGCAGCGTTAAAACACAACAAAGCCACATTCCACAGATTAACATAACAAAATCGCCATTTTAAATGTAACAAAAGAAAGACCCCGTACACATTAAAACAAAATGGGAGAAGGAAGGAGGGATAGTAATATCTGAGGAAGTCTGGACAGTAATATGGAGGTATCACTGGAAGTGTACCAGTTCACAGAGATGGAGGGAGTTCAGGTGGAAAAACTTGGTAAGATATTTTATTACACCCTCTCAGAAATCCCATAATGATAGTAACCCCCCGTTTGCTGGAGAAATTGTGGAAATCAAAATGAAAACCATTATCATATTTTCTGGGAATACCCCATTATCAAAGACTATTGAAGTGAGATACATAATGCCCTACAAGACGTCTTTAAATGTGAAATACCCTTAGAGAGTAAGACCATATATTTTGGGTATATACCTCAAGAATGGTTGAAAAGAGATAAATATTTAATGAATGTACTGCTGGTGGCTGGTAAAAAGACCCTTACCAGGAAATGGTTATCACAGGAGAGCCCAACTAAGTGTATGGATGGAAATTACAATGGACATTTACAAAATGGAGAAGATAACAGCATCTGTTAATCATAAGTTGGAACAATTTTTTCCAGTATGAAAAAAATGTTTTAACTACATAACACCTCATAGGCCTGATTTTATTCTCACAAGTCAATGAATATGTTGTAAAAAAAATCACTCCCTACTCTGTACATAGTTTTCTTCTTTCGATTGTTCTTTCTTTCCTCTCCTTTCTATAAGTGTATACCTCAGATAAATATTATGTGAAGATTTGTGACAAATATGATTATATGAAATATATGTATGGTATCTGAAGTACATCTTATGGAAATGTTTGTTTGATGATGAAATTCAATAAAAAATAAATTACAAAAAACAGCAAAGAATTCCTCCAACCTCCGGTGAACTTAGCTGTGGTATTTCCATTTATCACTATTTTGCCCTTGATACGTTTATTGTACTGATGTAGCCAGCCAGTTCTGCTCTTTTTTAAATTTATGATTATTATCACATGGTACATATATTTTATAAATCCGTTTTCTGCCTTTTTATAACTCAAACGCCTCTCCATGCTTCTGAATTGACATGTACTGCACTTGTTTTTTTACTCTCAGACATCTCTCTCTCCCCTTCCAACGAGATTCATGCTGTGATTCAACGAGTAAGTGGTTGTCTTGGGGTCATTTACGCGTTTCTCCATCATCACTGTTATGTTTTGTAACTCCAACATATAAAATTAATCAAAAGGTAAACACAGGAGAGCAGGATAAATATGTAACTTTTTGTAGTGAGGCACATATGATATGGTAGTGTAATTATACATGCTATTCACATACTTTAACATATAATCTGTAATGAATTATGTAAACAACAAAGAATGCTTAATCAAACTCTATATTTACAATATTGGTCTAATATAACTGAAATATTAAATTCCACTTGCATTTTGAGTATGATTCTGGTCCGATAGGTAGAGTAGTGCTATTGTGCATTATTTTCTTTAGTTTCAAAGGTACATTTAATTTCAGAGAAATGTATACAATAAACATCCTGAAATGCTTTTTCTTCACCACTATCCACAAAAGCAGAGCAGTGCTCCAAAGAATGAATCACAGTTAAATGTTAGAACTCCAATGTCCCCCCAAGCTCCCTTCCCTCTCGCACGTAAGCGGCAGCAAGCAATGAACCTACCTCCCCCCATCGGCAAAAACAAAGCATCGGCACCCGCCACCAAGTACTCAAGCGTGCAGCAAAAGCCACAGCAAAGACACAGACTTGCAGTACTCCAAAGTCTAAACGCTCACCCAGTATTCGACATACCACAGGTTCTCTCTCTCCCTAATAAAGATGTCTCCATTTCACAGCGAGAAGGGAGACATACCAAACAACTCGCTCGTTTACGATGTTAAAAATCCATTGCGTCACATTTCCGAGCTCTGTGCCCAAGGATCTTGGGTCTCTGGGCACACAGCCAAAGATCTTCCAGCTCCAGTGACACACTGGTCTGGGATATCGACCTTCGATCTGTCCAACTCCAGAGCCCTGGGTTGCTAGGCCTCCAAAGGCAAGCTGAACTCTCATGTTTTGCTTTACTGTAATAAATTATTTTAGATCTATTTTTTAACATCATGTAGCTTTGGTGATTACATTTACAGAATCAATATTTCTGCAGAAATGTGACTAAAGGAAAACAGAAAATGACACCTGACAGAATTATTCTTACAGTTTCAGTTCTCCAATAAATACTCCACATAATTATTGCCTAAATATATTGCCTGAAAACAAACAAAAATATCTTTCATCACCATTGTTTTCTTCTGATAGTGATCAGAACTCCAATAAAAATACATGTTTATAATCTATAATTTTAACAATAAATCTGTATCCTAAACACCTCCTGAATTACATGAATTCTCCAATCGAATTATCATATCCAAGATTATGATGAGTGATCCATGATGAATTAGCTGTTTGGATTCAGAACTGGCTTGTCCATAAAAGGCAGACGGCAGTGGTCAAAGTGATTTATTTTAGCTGGAGGTCTGTGATCGATGCTGTTCCATTGAGATTAATACTGGAGCCTCTGTTGATTGTGATGTATATAAATAATACAGATGAAAATGTAGATGGGTGGGTTAGTAAGTTTGCAGATTATATGAAGATTGGTGGTGTGTGGAGAGTTTTGAAGACTGGAAAAGAATACAATCAGATATAGATCACTTGCATATATAGGCAGAAAAATGACAGATGGAGTTTAACCTGACCAAGTGCACCTTGGTAGGTCAAATGGAAGGAATCAGTACACTGTTAAGGGGAAGACACTCAGCAGTGTTGAGGAACAGAGGAAACTTTGGGTCCAAGTTCATTGCTCCCTATAAGTGGTGACACAGGTTGATAGGGTGGTTAAGAAGGAATATGGGATGCTTACCTTTATTCTTTGAAGGATTGAGATCAAAAGTCAGGAAGTTATGTTGCAGCTTTATAAAACCCTAGTTAGGCTTCATCTGGAGCATTGCACGCAGTTCTGGTCACCCCATTATAGGAAGAATGTAAGGTTTTGGAGATGATGCAGAAGATGTTTACCAGGATGTGCCTGGATTAAAGGGCGAGAAGTTGGATATAGTTGGATTGTTTTCTCTGGAGTGGCAGAGGCTGAGGGGGATTCTAAAATTATGAAAGGCATAGATAGATTAGGCACCAATATCTTTATCCGAGGATTACAATGCCTAATATCAGAGGTGTGTGATTAAGGTGAGAGCCGAATAATTTTAAACAAGATGTGAGGGACAAGGTTTTGCACACAGAGAGTAATGTGTACCTGGAATGCAGTACCTGGGATGGTGGTAGAGGCAGAGACATTAGAAACTTCTAAGAAATGTTTAGATAGGCACATGAATGTGAGGAAAATAGAAGGATATGGACATTGTGTTGACGGAAGAGATTAGTTTTGTTAGTCATTTAATTGGATCAGCACAAATTATGCCTGTTCCTGTGCTGTACTGTTCTACGTTCTATGTTCATTCAGCGCAATGGTAGGCAACATAAAAAGCAAGTACTTTACAAAATATATCAAGGTTACACTTATGATGAAATCCATTAGTAAATACGCTTTTCATTTGCAGTTGCAGACTCCTATTTACTTTCTTTGTTGGTTTGTTGTAATACTTTATGGAGACTAGGATTCAATAGGAATGTTGCAGATGCTGGATTTTTGAAATAACACCAGCGAATGCTCAAGCATCAGTAGTTTTCCTTAGGGAGACATAGAGCTAGGCTTTTAGATTGATGAGTATCAGAACTTTGTTATTTTATTTTTTCATTTTTGTTGATAAATAGTTTTCAAGTTAAACATTCAAACTCTGAAGTTTTTCTGTCATAGGAGCTTCTCTCATTCCTGCAGGTAATGAACTACATGCAGTGCCTTGTCCTTGTCACTGTTGGTGTAGCCGTGGGACATTAGTTATCCTAAATGATATTCTTTTTAAAGTCCGAGTGGAGCAAAGATGTGACATGTTGTTGTATTTTACTTTGTCAAGATAGAATTGTTTTGTCATACTGCAACATTTTCTGTGTCCCATTTGAACTTGGGCAAAAGAATAATGGCTGAGAAATCCTGCTGTGCACCAAAGGTAAATGCCCAGAAGAATAATTCAGGATCAGTATAATGGAAGTGTCAGTGCATCCTGGATTATTGTTACATAATGGATTATTACTAATTAAGCTAACTATGTTGTTTGAGATGTAATTTAGCAACTTGCTTAGCACAGCTCTGATTCAGCATTGTAACATGTATATCTTGCATGCTGGACATTTTTATTAATAGAATTGTCTAATTAGTGCTAAGTAATGGCAATCATTTCAGGTAAAGGCTATTAATTTATCAGGGATCTTAACAGTTGGAGACTTAACCAATTTCCATCCTAGCTCCTGGCAATTCAATCCAACCCAATCCAATCCAATGAAATCAAATTAAATCAAATAACATGTTCTAATTCACCAACCATTTACTTGTAGTTTTTTTGTTAGATGCCTAGCTTTGAAATATGCAGAACTATTTCTAAGCTGTTGAAACAGTCTATTTCATTTCAAATATTAAAATAATACAAATATCTGTGACAGTCTTTAGATTGTTTTTATTCTACTTTGGCAATGTAAGGAGAATCATTTCTGTTAAACACTTTCTTCCCTGTACCTTTGCATTCAGTATCTAAGAATAAACTGTTATCAGCCTTTCAAAAATGACTTGATTGTTTATCATTAGATATTGAAACTCACCAAAGGACTCAATAGGTAAGACAAATCAGAAAATATAGGCTACAGATGTTCTCAATCAATTGAGATTGATCATGGTACAGCATTGAAACTACAATATAGAACAAAACTGCACAGGAACAGATCCTTCATCCCATTCTGTCTATGCCGACCATGGTGCAAAATTAAAATAATTCCAACTAGACTGAATTTCTGACCGTACCACTGCTCAAAAATCTCCATTTAGGAAAGATCAAATAGTCCACTGATACTCATTGTTTGCTGTCAGTAGTAACTACCACCTATTTACAGACAATGATATTAAAGACTTGCTGATATACAGCTGTAAAGAAGGACAAGGATGGAATGCAATGGAACACACAAGTAGAGACTCTGAAAATCTGATTGAACAATGATATGCCAAGTCATAGAAAGTTACAGATATATGTGATTAGTATAGATAGGTATATAAAGGTTGAGATGGACATCCTGGGCAGAAAGGTCAGTCTCTGTGCTGTATGACTCTGAATTAAGAACAAAACAATTTAAGATATTATAAGGATCTTCTTATTAGGTGCCTATTAACAAAGGTAATTTTTTATTTATTGACCAGCATAGATCAATGTGTGCAAATTAGAATTGGTAGTTTTTTTTTTATTTTGGTTGTCCCTGAACAACCAGCAGGTCAGAAATCTTGCTTCTTGCCACAATTGCAGGTCTTCAGCCAAACTAACTATGACAGTCTGGTGGGGGTATTCAAGCGGTTTCTTCTCTACTGGTGGTCTGTCCTAACTCTGCCTCTCGGGAATTGGAACCAGTTCAGCTCTCCTGATGCTCATCCCTAGCCCAGGTCCAGATGTCCTAAATTGCTCCTTCCATATCTCCTTTGCTGTTGGTCACAATATGTGGAATTGATTTGCTTCAACTCCTTGATTTTGCTCAGCATTTCTTGTTTAACTAATTCCACTGGACCGATGAGCTAAACATTTCCCTCATTCCTACACTGAAATTATACTGCATGCAAGATGATGCCAAGGAATATAAATCGATGCTCTTTTTAAGATGTACTTTTCAGACCTTGCATTGTTTGAATTAATGTCAAAGTGACCTTTCAGAAATAATATTTAATCAAAAGCCCCCTTTGATGCTTAAACAAATTTAAAACAACATCAAACAACATTTGTTCATGTGAAATTGTGACCTCATTCACCTCCTAAATCTATACTCCTTCCATAAATAATTTTTTTAATTTTAAATTGCTGGTTTGATGAAGCTGAAAATGCAAGTTATTGATCCTTCCAAAATTAAATTCATTTTAGTGTTTGAAATATTGTTATTTATCTAGATCTATTATGTGTCTCAAATTACATAGTTAAACAGTGAATGCATCAGAAGCTGTTAATTGGGCTTTCAGTGACATAGGCATACTAGGTACAAGTACAACATGACAGTGATTTTTGCACCCTGCTGACCATAGATCCTTGCAGCTGCATTTATAATTCCCATTGTTGTCTCCTACAGAGCAGTGAGCTACATGAACATACACTGCCCTCAATCCAGTGTGTTTATACTGGCAACTGGATTGTGACTTCTTCTGGAAGAAGAACAAACTTAATGGGAATATTTCAATGTCTCTCTGTAATTCACCTGCTATTGTTAAAAGACCAGCTGTTTTGTTTTCAAGGTGTGAGACCAGGAACAGTGAATTTATTACCGACTACAGGAAGAAACCGGAGGTCCATAAGCCACTCCTTATCATAGAATGGAGGGGATCTGTAATTTTAAGTTTCTTAGCGTTATCATATCAGAAAACCTGCATGTAAGTGCCATCATAAAGAGCAGCTGTACTTCCGTAGAAGTCTGTGCAGATCTGGCTTGTCATCTAAAGCTTTTATTAACTTCTACAGATGCACAATGGAGAGTATCCTGACTAGTTGCAATACAGTCTGAGATAGAAATAACAACGCCCAAGAACGGAAAAGCCCACAGCCTAGTCAATCACAGGTTAAGCCCTCCACACCATAGAGAACATTTACAAGGAAGCAGCACCCATCATCAAGAACCCCGACCACCTAGGCAATGCTCATGTCTTGCTGCTGCCATCACCACATCACCAGGTTCAAGAACAGTTATTTCTCTTCAACCATCAGGCTCCTAACCCAGGGTGGATAATTTCACTCACCTCAATTCTGAACTGATTCCACAACCTATGTGTTCACTTTCAAGGATATCAGTATTATTTATTTATTTATTTATCTGTCTATCTATCAATCATCATCATCATTATTATTTTATTTGCACAGTTTTTCTTTCTTTGCACATTGGTTGTTTATCAGTCTTTGTTTGTGTGTAACTTCCCATTGATTCTATTGCTATTTCTTTGTTCTACTGTGAATGCCTGTAAGAAAATGCATCTTAAGGTAGTATATGGCGACATGTACATTCTTTGATGATAACTTTACCGTGAACATTGAAATTTAAATTCTACTTCTGTCAGGGGGTGGTGTGGCATACTTGTGTTGTGCAGCTACTGTTAGTAGTTGAGCTGTTTCATAACAATGGTGTAATGTGTATCGGTAATGGGGCAGTTGTTGAAAGGTGTGATTTGATGATATTCTATCACTCTTTACCTCACATGTCAGATCATCTAAACACGTGACAGTGCCACAACCATACCTCTGGAGTTTCACTCCCAACTTTGATCTTGAATGCCCCCCCCCCCACCTCTACTTGACAACGGTTCAGGGCGTCCTTGAATTCCTGCCGGCTCCATCTCATCCTCTGGACTTCACTAACCAGAGCTATGTTTGAAAATAGATACGCTTTATTTCTTCTGTGTACCACCATGGCTTGAATCACCTTTACAAATCCATGCAACGATTTCAGCACTGGTTTCAGTAAATGAGCATTTCTGCTTTACAAAGTGCTGCATGGCTTCTGTCAGTGCTAAATGACAAAGAAATTGCCACCCCTACGGACTTCGCTAATCAACATCGTGGTCTGTATGAACTAAACTCTGAAAATAATGTAGAAGCACATATTTGCATCTCACATTGAGACCAACAGGAATGAGTTGTTCCTTTGTCACATTCTGAACACACATTCTTCAGCACATCCTGGTTTAGACTCCCAAAGAATTCATATTACTGTGAGAGAATAATGCAGCTGCCCAGATGATTTATTAGTGACATCTCACTCTGCCACATCTCCTAAATGCACTTTGAGAAATCCAGTGCATGACTGGCTTGTAAACAGGAAACAAATCTGGTGTTAGACCTGTCAGATCACTCAGCTCAATAACAAATGCAATGGTGAGGTCCATGTGTGTGTTATTTCTGCCTTCCACTGCCCTCATCACTTGATGATCAATTACCATTAGTCTGACCTGGCCTTGCACAGACTCATGTGCATGACTTGTTCTTAGCTTAAAATCTACATAACTCTCACTCAGCTGTACACTGTTGGTGCATTTCTCTGTAGAATTATTGTTTTCACAGACAACCGGTCTTTCAAACCAGAGGTTAACAACATTATTAAATTTCAGTTCTTTAGAATGCTCTATAAGTTATGTTAAAATCAATTATATTTCTTCTGTTGGCTCCAATGATTGTACTCCATAAGATAGTTAATACATTAGGTTTGTAGAGAAAAGTAAACGGATACATATATGTATATTTTACCTTTTTACCTCAGTTCCCCCCAACTCTGCTAATGTGTTTTAGCAACCTTGGCACCTTAGTGACGCTGCCTCATTTGGTTGTATGTTTGAATGACAATTAAACTTGAATTGAATTAAATTAATTTACATTGATTCCCTTAATATCTAAAAATCCATCAGTACTTTGCTTGAAAATTCTCAGTGACTGATTCACCACAGCCCTTGCAGGTAGAGAATTCCAAATGTTCATGCTTTCATCTTTGTTATGAATGGTCAACCTTTATTTTGAAGAATATGATCCCTTAAGACCTCTGCTAAGAAAAGAATCATCTCTCCATCAATTCTTAAGCCTCTTAAGAATTTTGTATGCTTCAATCATAACAACTCTTACTCGTCAAAAATGAAGTTGGTGCAAGCACAGCCTTCTTTATCCCTCCTCATACAACCAAGCACCATCCTGGGATTCATTTTGGTGAACTAATCCACTCTCTCATATCCTTCCTTGGTAAGGAGATCAACAAACACAATATTCCCGATATAGAGTCATAGAGAAGTACAGGACAGAAAAGTGCTCTTCAGTCCATCTAGTCAATGCCAAAACCATTTAAACTGCTACTCCCATCGACCTGTACCAGGACCATAGACCTCCATACCCGTACTATCCGTGCAACTATCCAAACTTCTCTTAAACATTGAAATTAAGCATGCATGCACCACTTGTGTTAGCAGCTTACTCCACACTCTCACGATTCCCTGAGTGAAGATGTTTCCTATCATGTTCCCCTTAAACTTCTTACCTTTTACCCTTAACCCATGACTGCTGGTATAGTCCCACTCAACCTCAGTGGAAAAAGCCTGCTTGCATTTACCTTACCTATAGCCTTCATAATTTTGTACACCTCTCTCAAATTTCCCCTCAATCTTCTATGTTCTAAAGAATATAGTCCAAACTTCTTCAATCTTTCCTTATAACTCAGGTCTTCCAGATCTGAGAATATCCATTTAAATTTTCTCTGCACTCTTTCATCCTTGTTTACATTTTTCCTGTAGCTTGGTGACCAAAACTGCACACTATATTCCAAATTCAGCCTCACCAACATTTTATGCAACTTTAACATAGCATTTCATCTCCAGTACTCAATGCATTGATTTATGCAGGCCAATGTTCCAAATGTTTTCTTTTTGACCCTCTCTACCTGTGACACCACCTTCAATTAATTATCGGCCTGGACTCCCAGATCTCTTTGTACTTCCACCTCAATGCCCTATCGTTCAGTGTGTAAGACCTACCCTGGTTGACCCTACCAAAGTGTAAAACTTCGCATTTGACTGCATTAACTTCCACCTGTCATTTTTCAGTCCATTCTTCAAGCTAATGTATATCCCTCTGCAAGCCATGAGTGCCTTCCTCATTGTCCTCTGCACGCTCAGTCTTGGTGTCATAGGCAAATTTGCTGATCCAGTTAACCACCTTATCATCCAGATCATTGATATAGATGACAAACAGCAAAGGACCCAGCCCTAGTCCCTGTGGCACACCACTATCATTGGACCTCCAGTTCAGAGAAGCAACCTTTCACCACCACGCTCTGACTTCTACCACAAAGCGAATGTCTAATCAAATTTACTACCACATCCTGAATGCTGAGCAACTGAACTTTCCTGACTAGCCTTTCATATGGGACCTTGCCAAATGCCTTAATAGAGTCCATGTAGACAACATCCACTGCCCTGCCTTCAGCCACTTTCTTGGTGACTTCCTCCAAAAACTCTATGAGATTGGTTAGAGATGACCTACCATGCATGAAGCCACACTGACTATCTTTAATCACTCTGAGTCTATCCAGATACTTATATATATGGTCCCTGAGAATACCTTCTAATAACTTTACCACTACTGATGTCAGACTCACTGCCTATAATTTTCTGGTTTATGATTAGAGCTTTTTTCAAACAGTGGGACAAAATTGGCTCTCCTCTGGTACCTCCCCTGTCGCTAAGGATGATTCATCTATCTCTTCTAGGCCCCCAGCAATTTCTGCAGTTGGTTCTCATAGGGTCTGAGGGAATACCCTGTCAGGCCCTAGCGATTTATTCACCTTGATTTTCCTCAGGGTAGCAAGCATCTGTTCGGGCTCCATGAAGTTGATGCCATTTTGCCTCAATCCTATAGACTCTGTGCCTGTCTTACACTCGTATAATTGGAACATAACGTTTCCATTTGCTTACTCCAATTCCTCTTACAATAAAGGCCAATAAAACACTTGTTTTACTAATTACTCCCCATGCCTGCATGATTCATGTACAAGATTATCCAGGTGCTTCCGAATATCAACAACATTTAATCTTCATCATCTAAAATGTTTTTCACTTATCTGTGATTTCTACCATGATGGTTTCCTCATACTGTTCCGCAATACATAGTCCATGTGTCATGTCATTGTGCCCATTTCCTTAGCCTACACAGAGCCCTCCGGGGTCTCACGATAGCCTCCTCAAATCCAATGTTGTCGCCTAGCTTTATATCATTAGCAAACTTGTATATATTACAAAGATCCTGTCACATGGTGTGAGCAGAATTATCTGCAGCTTAATGTGAAAAAGACTAAGGAGCTGGTGGTAGACCTGAGGAGAGCTAAGGTATCAGTGACCCCTGTTTCCATCCAGGGGGTCAGTGTGGGCATGGTGGAGGATTACAAATACCTGGGGATATGAATTGACAATAAACTGGACTGGTCTAAGAAGATTGGGGCTGTCTATAAGAAGGGTCAGAGCCGTCTCTATTTCCTGAGGAGACTGAGGTCCTTTAACATCTGCCGGACGATGCTGAGGATGTTCTACGAGTCTGTGGTGGCCAGTGCTATCAAGTTTGCTGCTGTGTGCTGGGGCAGCAGGCTGAGGGTAGCAGACACCAACAGAATCAACAAACTCATTCGTAAGACCAGTGATGTTGTGGGAATGGAACTGGACTCTCTCACGGTGGTGTCTGAAAAGAGGATGCTGTCTAAGTTGCATGCCATCTTGGTCAATGTCTCCCATCCACTACATAATGTACAGTGTGGGCACAGGAGTACATTCAACCAGAGACTCATTCCTCCGAGATGCAGCACAGAGCATCATAGGAAGTCATTCCTGCCCGTGGCCATCAAACTTTACAACTCCTCCCTTGGAGGGTCAGACACCCTGAGGCGATAGGCTGGTCCTGGACTTATTTCGTAATTTACTGGCATAATTTACATATTACTATTTAACTATTTATGGTTCTATTACTATTTATTATTTATGGAGCAACTGTAATGAAAAACAATTTCCCCCGGGATCAATAAAGTATGACTATGACTATGACTATCCAAGTGACTGTTGTGAACAGCACTATTCTTTATAGCACACAGCTGGTCACTGTCACCTAATTCTATTCTCAGTTTCTGCCAGCTACCAATCCTCTATCTACACCAATATGTAACCCACCAGTCCTGTGGACATTTATTTTGTTCATTAATCTCCTAGTGGCATCTTCTCACTGTTATGTTACTTCTGTTTAAAGGTACCTTGAGTTAACAGTAAAGAATCATATTCTGGAAGAATTAGGGAACTTTTATTCACAGTAATAATCAAACACGCATTAACCCAGCCACGTGCTGGAACATTCTGGTATTCCCGAACATGGTCAGTGCTCTGTCCAATCATGTACTGGCACATCATTGCACGTGATATTACCACATCTTCCTTTCCTTAAAAAGAAAAACGATTAACAACGTTAATGAAAACATATCTATATCAGATAACTAAAACTCTGAAGTTGGCTCTTTCTTAAAGCCTTTGCGATTCTTTCTTAACACCGCTCCCTCCTCTGTTTGGACTATGTATGATGTGGTCTGTGTCCATGTGTTCCTTTTATCTTGTATCCTCACTTTGTCTCCTTGTCCTTCAGACAAATGTTTCCTTAGATCAGTCAATTCATGTTTCACTTCCATTTATAATGAAATATTAATCTTCTTTTCTTCATCTAATTCATTCATTAACTGTGTAATCTCTTTTTTATGCTGAGACTTCATCATTTCAATAATACTTCTCAATTCCTTCACTTGTACTTTCACTTCTTCCCTGTACTGTGCCCACTGTGAGCGTTCTTGCTCTAGACGGTGATGAAACAGAATCTCATATTCTCTCAGTGTTTCTTTCATTATCACTTGCATTGAAGCACCCTCCTCCTGCCGTTGCTTTTTCACATCATCAATTGCCTCCTGTCTGGTCGTCTCAGACACTGCAGCTACTGCTTTTGTATTCTCCATGTCAGCATTTGCCTCCGTGAGCTGGACCTGCAGTCGAGTTACATCACCTTCTGCTGACTGTAATGCAACATTCTGTCATTTCAACTATGTGTTACCGTCCAAGACAAAAGTTCTTTTCACCAAATTAAGTCTTTCACAGGCAGATAAACCCAGAATTGACCCTGCATTTTTTGTCACGACCACAAATGAAAGTGTATGCAACATACTTTTGTGTGATACCTTTGCCACGTACGTTCCTTCAACTGGAATGTCTGCACCTGAATACCCAGTCACTTTTATATTTGTCTGATGAGACTTCGGTCTTGGCTTTAAAGCATTAAATTCAGATTCTGCAAGAACATTTACTTGTGCTCCAGTATCAAGTTTAAACAGAATATTGTTTTGATTCACTTGCAACAGAATAGTCCAGTCATTGACACTTTGTTTATTTTCACAAAGCACATCTACTATATATAAAATTTCTCTCATTCATCTTTAAGCACAGCATTTATTTATTTCATTTTATTTTCCTTCTTTCTACTTATACAACAGCGTGAAAAATGATTAATCTTACCACAGACATTGCAAATTTTGCCATATGCAGGACACTGATTTGGACAATGTTCCTGCGCACAGCGATCGCATGACTTTTTTCTTTCTAATGCCGTCTTGCTCTCTGTCAGTTTCATCGATTTATTTTTATATTTCTTGATATATTCATGCTTTTTACAGTGTTTACATTGCAGTTTTCGACAAAAAGCTCTTCAGCCTGCAATGTCATGGTCTCAGAAGCCTTGCAAAGTGCCAAAGCTTTTTCAAAATTTAAATCTTGCTCTCTCAGCAACCTTTCTCTCGGAGCATTATCTCGAATGCCACAAACAATTCTATCTTTAATGAGGGAGTCCGTGAGCAATGCAAACTCGCATGTTCTACTACACTTTCTTAACTCAGTAGCATACTGATCAATTGTTTCAGCGGCTCTCTGCGCACATGTGAAGAACTTATATCACTCATACATTAAATTATGCTTAGGTATACAAAATACTTCAAATCTGTCCATTATCGAACTTAAATTGAAATTATCTCCATCTTCAAAGACAAAATTATTATATCCCTCTACTGCATCATTCCTGATTACATGGAGCAAAATTGTAGCTTTGTTTTTTTCCAATCTTTCTTCATAATCGATCACCAATAAGTACAGTTCAAACTGTTGCTTGAATATCCTCCAATTCTCAGCTCCATTGCCAGTCAGCTGAAGTTTTGGTGGGGGTTGTAAACCTTCCATTTTACCGTTTACAGTTCAAACTTTTTTCTTCTCTTTTTTTCGATTGCCTTCGATTCTCGATTCTCCCGTATTATTCTTCCAGAACCACTTCTGCACACTGTTATGTTACTTCTGTTTAAACATACCGTGGGTTAACAGTAAAGAATCATATTCTGGAAGAACTAGAGAACTTTTATTTACAGTAATAAACAAACACGTCTTAACCCAGCCACGTGCTGGAACGTTCTGGCAATCCCATGCATGCGCAGTGCTCTGTCCAATCATGTACTGGCACATCATTGCACGTGGTATCACCGCACTCACAGTCCAAATTCATTACACCAACAGAGTTACCTATATCTATTCTCCTTATAATAATAAGAAAATACTAACGTGATTCACCTTTTCTAAATCCATGTTGATTCTTATCAGTCTTGTTATTATTTTCTAAGGATCTTGTATTAATTTACTTAATTATAAGCATTGTAATATTAACAATATCGTCAGCAATTCTTTGTTACACACATATAATCAAATCCTACTTTATCAGTCTTCCCAAGAAACTACAGAGCATAAACAAAGGTCAGAGAGTGTAAGTGTCTTACTTCAATTTATTTAATGTTTCAAATTATTTTATAGAATTTTATAACATTTTGAATTCATACTTTAAGCATTTTAAGTAACCTTTAAAATTCTAGTTTTCATTGCGTTTAAACACTTGACTGTCACAGGCACATAAGTTGAGGTTCAAAGACAAGTTTATTGCTGTATGCAGAAATGTTTGTGTGCACAGGTGTAATGAAAAACTTGCAGCAGCATCACAGGCTCATTATATCATGTAAGTGACAATTGACACAGGATGCTGTGGTGTGTGGGGAGGTGGGGATATGCCCGGATGAAGCTGCATTGCCGCACACACGATTCTCTGCTTCTTTGAGAATGAAGCTTCAGCTCATCCTTCATTTCTTGAAGCGCATTTGGTTAGAGTGGGTGGATTGACACTCAGTAGCAACTTTGTGCAGAGGGCCTCATCCAAGTTTTACAGCAGCAGCTTTACAGATGTACAATTGTGAACAGGCATATTTAAAATGTGATATGTTTGTAATACTAACACATTTTGTTTGATGTATATTAATCAAATATGACATGGATTAAGGGAAAGACTACCTGGAGTAGTTTGAATTGAAGGCCCTCTGAATCAAGATTAAGTAAAAAATATGACTTTATTCTCGTGGTTGTAAAGTTACTAACTGAATTCAAAAATGTTGTCTTCAATTCATTACACATTTCATGACAACAGAATTACCAAAGAAAATTCCAGCAAATGTCAAAATTTTGCAATGCAGTCAAAGGTCTTAGTAACTTTATTATCAAAGTACATATATGTCACCCTGAGATTCTTTTTTCTTGCAGGCATACTCAATAAAGCCAATAACCATAATAGAATCAATGAAAGACTGCACCAAAAGGGCGGACAAGTAACGTGCAAATGAAAACAAACTGCAAATACAAAAAAAAGAAATAATAATAGCAATAGTAAATAAATAAGCAGTAAGATAGATAGAAAGATAGATAGATAGATAGATAGACACACTTTATTGATCCTGAAGGAAATTGGGTTTCATTACAGCTGCACCAACCAAGAATAGAGCATAAATATAGCAATACAAAACCACAAACAATCAAATAACAATATGCAAACTATGCCAGATGGAAATAAGTCCAGGACCAGCCTATTGGCTCAGGGTGTCTGACCCTCCACAGGAGGAGCTGCAAAGTTCGATGGCCACAGGAAGGAAGAACCCCCCATGACGCCCAGTGTTGTATCTCGGTGGAATATGGCTGGAGTCCAACAGCAAAAAGTTCAATATCCGGGCTACAAACACCTTCCTTGAGCGTAATATGACCAGGATTGCACTATCTGTTGTTAACCAGAACAGCAAGTCTCCCTCCTTTATGCTCACCGCTCTTAGTGAACTTCCAGTCAGCCTGAACGGTCTGGAAGCCCTCCATGGAAACGTTTTGGTCGGGTATGTCCTCATGCAGCCACGTTTTAGTAAAACACATAACACTGCTCTCCCAAAATGTTCTCTGACTCTTGGCTAGCGCCGTCAACTCGTCCATTTTATTACCCAATGATTTCACGTTGCCCATAATGAGAGAGGGAAGACATGGCTTATAACTCCTCTTCTCCGTAAGTCTCTGTTGTCTCGACCCGGTCCTCTTTCCTCGCCTTTTCGATCCCCCTCTGCATCCTGTGTGTGTTTTCCTCCAGATTTCAGCCGGGGTGTCCGCCGCTCTGTTTCCTAAACCGGGCGGCATAAGCGCAATCAGCTGGTCCCTGGTATAGACAATGCGACCATACTGCTGCCCCGCTAATGAGACGTGTCCAAATGTAACTACTTCCAGCACTAAAAACCCAAATAAAACTCTCTCCACCAGCATCTTAGAGAGGGTGCAGCTTCAATGTGTTACTGTGAAACAAAAATACCACAAATAACATAAG
The DNA here is from genome assembly GCF_030028105.1 of Mobula birostris. Lineage (NCBI taxonomy): Eukaryota > Metazoa > Chordata > Chondrichthyes > Myliobatiformes > Myliobatidae > Mobula > Mobula birostris. Next base: position 62,669,995 of record NC_092383.1, on the reverse strand, counting down.
TTAAAAAAGTAAGAAGAAAAAAGTCAGAAAACTAGTCGGAGCAGCTGTAACAGGCTGCATGCACGACTGGCGCACGCGCACATAAATATTGAGACCCTGAGATGAAGAGTCCTTGAAAGTGAGTCAGTAGGTTGTGGGAACATTTCAGTGATGGAGCAAATGAAGTTGAGTGAAGTTATCCTCTTTAGTTTGATTATTGCCATTAGTATTGCAATAATAAGATCATAAGCAATAGATGCAGAATTAGGCCACTTGGCCCATCAGGTCTGCTCTTCTAGTCCACCATAAGTTGGTTGAGTGAGATTGACCTTTTCTCAATAGAGCAACGGAGGCGATAAGTGATCTGATAGAGGTGTATAGGGTGATGAGAGGCATTGATCATGAGGATATCCAAAGGTTTTTTTTTTCCCAGGGCTGAAATAAGTACAAGGGGGATGTCAGAGGTAAGCTTTTCACACAGAGACTGGTGGGTGTGTGGAATGCACTGCCAGTGATGGTGGTAGAGGCCCATACAATAAGGTCTTTTAAGAGACTTTTAGATAGGTACATGGAGCTTAGAAAAATAGATGGCTATGCAGTAGAGAGACTTATAGAGTAGGCAGTTTATAGAGTAGGTTACATGGTCAACACAACATTGTGGGCTCAAGGGCCTGTAATATGCTGTGCATTTCTATATTTCTATATTTCTCTGTTTCTGTCAAGACTGATTTATTATCTCTCTCAACCCCATTGTCCTGCCTTCTCCCCACAGCTTTTGATGCCCTGACTAACCAAGAATACATTAACCTCCACTTTATATATATCCAATAGCTTGGACTCCACAGACATGTCACAACCTTATGGCCAAATAAATTACTTCTCATCTCTGTTCAAAATGAACATCCCTCTATTCTGAGACTGTGCCCTCTGTTCTTAGACACACCCTCTATAAAAGCATCCTTTCCACGTCCACTCTGTTAGAGCCTTTCAATATTCGATAGGTTTTAAAGAGATCCCCCCACATTCTTCTAAACTCCGGTGAGTACAGGCTCAGAATCATCAACCACTCCTGATATGTTAACCCTTTCATTTGCTAAATCATTCTTGTCAACCTCCTCTGGATCCTCTCCAATGCCAGCACTTCTGACACAAAACTGCTCACAATACTCGGTGTGGTCTGTCGAATGATGCAGCATTACATCATTGTTTTTAAATTTTAATCCTCTCGAAATGAATGCTAACATTACATTTGCCTTCCTTACCACCTACTCAACCTGCAAATGAACCTTGACAGAATCCTGCTAGAAACGAGGACTCCCAAATCCCATAGTACCTCTGATTTTTGAATTTTTGCTGTTTAGAAAATAGTCTATGCCCTTATTCCTTTGACCAAAGTGAATGACTATACATTTCACTACACTATATTCCATCTGCTACTTCTTGTCCATTCTCCTATCTATCTATGTCTTTCTGCAGTCTTCCTGCTTGCTCAAGACTACCTGACCCTTCATCTTTTTTTATATTGTCTGCAAACTTGGTCATAAAGACATCAATCCCATCATCCAAATCATTGACATATAATGTGAAAAGAAGTGGACCCAATACAGACCCCTAAGCACTTGTCGCTGGCAGTCATCCAGAAAAAGGCCAACTTTCTTCCCACTCTTTTCCTCCTGCCAGTCAGTCAATCTTCTATACATGTTAGTATCTTTCCTTTAATATCATAAGGTCATAAAACTATAAGATATAGGAGCAGAATTTAGGCTATTTTGCCCATCGAGGCTGCCCCACCATTTTGTCATGGCTGATCCATTTTCCCTCTTTGCCCAATCTCTTGCCTTCTCCCCATATTCCTTCATGCTCTGACTAATCAAGAATCTATCAAGCTCTGCCTTAAATGTATCCAGTGACTTGGCCTCCACAGCTGTCTGTGGCAATGAATTCCACAGATTCACTACTCTTTGGCTAAAGAATTTCCTCTTCATCTGCATTCTAGATGGACATCCCTCTATTCTAAGGCTCTGTACTCTGGTCCTAGACTCCCCAAGTAAAGGAAACATCCTCTATACATTCACTCTATCAAGGTCTTTCTCTCTCAATGTTCGATTAGTTTCAATGGGGTCATGCCTCATTCTTCTGAATTCTAGTGTGTAGAGTCCCAGAGCCATCAAAGATCCTCATATGACTAGTCTTTCAATCCCAGAATCATTTTTGTGAACGTTCTTTGAACCCTTTCAGAAGTCAGCACATCCTTTCTTCAATAAGACACGCTAAACTGCTCACAGTACACCAATTGAGGCCACACCAGTGTTTTATAAAGCCTCACGTTACATCCTTGCCTTTATGTGCTTGTCCTCTTGGAATGAATGCTAACATTGTGTTTGCCTTCCACACTACCAACTCAAACTGCGAATTAACCTTTAGAGAATCATGCACAATGACCCCAAGTTCTTCTACATATTAGATTTTTGAATTTTCTCTCCATTTTGAAAATAGTCTACTCTTTTATTTCTTCTACAGAAGTGCATGACCACATACTTCCTGACACTACATTCCACCTGCCATTTCTTTGCCCATTCTCCAAATCTGTATAAGTCCTTCTGTAGACTTTGTTTCCTCAAAACTACCTGCCCCTTAACCTATCTTCCTATTGTCCACAAACTTGGCCACAAAGCAATCAACTGTATCATCCAAATCATTGAAATAGAATGTAAAAAGAAGCAGTCCTAACACAGACCACTGTGGAACACCACTAGTCACCAGCAGCCAACCAGAAAAAGCTCCCTTTATTCCCCCTCTTTGCTTCCTGCCAATAAGTCAATGCTGTATCCATGCGAGAATCTTTCCTGTTAACTTGTTAAGCAGCTTCATGTGCACCAGCTTGTCAAAGGCCTTCTAAAAATCCACATTCAGGACATCCATCAATTCTTCTTTTTCTATCTTGCTTGTTATTTCTTCAAAGAATTCCAACAGATTTGACTGGCAAAATGTTCCCTTCAAGAAACCATGCTGACTATGACCCACTTTATCATGTTCCTCCAAGTACTTAACAATTGACTTCTACATCTTCCCAACCACCGCAGTCAGATTAATTAGCCTATGATTTCCTTTCTTCTGCCTCTGTCCCTTCTTGAAGAGGGAAATGATACTTACAATTTTTCAGTCCTCTGGAACCATGCCAGAAGCTATTGATTCTTGAAAGATTATTACCAATGCCTCCACAATCTCTTCAGCCACCATTTTCAACACCCTGGGGTGTGGGCTATCTAGTCCAGGTGACTTATCTACCTTCAGACCTTTTACTTTCCCTGGAACCTTCTCCCTAGTAATGGCAACTTCATACACTTTTGCCTTCTGACACTTTCAAACCTCAGGCATATTGCTAGAGTCCTCCACAGTGAAGACTGATACAAAATATTTACTCATTTCATCTGCCACTTCCTTGTCCCCCATTGCAGCATAATTTTTCAGTGGTCCGATATGTACTCTTGCCTCTCTTTTACACCTTATACATCTGAAGAAACTTTTGGTATCTTCTTTAATATTAAACTTTCTTAGTTGCCTTCTGTTGGATTTTAAAAGCTCCCAATCCTCTAGCTTCCCACTAATTTTTGCTCTATTATATAACTACTCTTTAGCTTTTATGTTGGCTAAAAAGAAGGCATATAATAGAAGAAAAAATAGTGGAAGTTTATACCATAGGCTCTTATGTTAAGCAGCCTCATGTGCAGCAGCTTGTCAAAGAAAATCCAAGTAAACAACATCCTCTTACTCTCCTTTGTCTACCCTGCCTGTTATTTCCTTGAAGAATTCCGACAGATTTGTCAGGCAACAGTTTCTCTGGAAGAAACCATGCTGACTGCTTCTAAGTGATTATGTGCTTCTCAGGACCCCAAAATCTCATCTTTAGTAATACATTCTAACATCTTGCCACCCACTGCAGTCAAGCTAACTGGCTTATAATTTCCTTTCTTTTGCTTTCCTTCCTTTTTAAAGAATGGAGTGGCATTTTCAATTTTTCATTCCAGAATCTAGTAATTAACTCCAAAATCTCTTCAGCTACCTCTGTCAGAACCCTGTGGTGTAGTTAACTTATCAACTTTCATACCTTCCACCTTTGCATAGGAAACTTTACCATAGTAATAACAACTAAACTCACCTCTACCCACTGATATTCTCAAATTGTCGCCATATTGCTAGTGTCTTCCACAGTGAAGATTAGCACAAAAGACTTATTGAGCTACTATTTCTTTGTTCCCCCATTTCTACCTGTCAAGTGTCATTTTTCAATGGTTTGATATCCATTTGCACCTCTCTTTTACTTTTTGTATATTGAAAAAGACCTTTGGTATCCATTTTTATACTATTGACAAGCTTACCTTCATATTTCATCTCTTCTCTCCTCATGACTTTTTATTTGCCTTCCATTGGTTTTTAAAATCTTTCCATTCCTTTAACATCCGACTAATTTTTGTCATATAGGTAGATAGATATACTTTATTGACCCCGAGAGAAATTGGGTTTCATTACAGCCGCACCAACCAAGAATAGAGCGTAAATATAGCAATACAAAAACCACAAACAATCAAACACCAAAATGCAAACTATGCCAGATGAAAAATAAGTCCAGGACCAGTCTATTGGCTCAGGGTGTCTGACCCTCCATGGGAGGAGCTGCAAGTTCGATGGCCACAAGCAGGAACAACCTCCTGTGCCACCCAGTGTTGTATCTCGGTGGAATATGGCCAAAGTCCAACAGTAAAAAGTTCAATATCCGGTCTACAAACATGTTCCTTGATAGTAATATGACCTGGATTGCACCATCTGTTGTTAACCAGAACAGTAAGCACCCAACTCCTTTACGCTTACCGCTCTCAGTGCACTTCCGGTCAGCCCAAATGGTCTGGAAGCCATCCATGGAAAAGTTTTGATCGGGTCTGTCCTCGTGCAGCCCCGTTCCAGTGAAACACATAACACTGCACTCCTGAAATGTTCTCTGACGCCTGGCTAGCGCCGTGAATTCGTCCATTTTATTACCCACCAAACTCCTCTTAGAACCATAGAACCATAGAAACTACAGCACAGAAACAGGCCCTTTGGCCCTTCTTGGCTGTGCCGAACCATTTTCTGCCTAGTCCCACTGACCTGCACACGGACTATATCCCTCCATACACCTCCCATCCATGTATCTGTCCAATTTATTCTTAAATGTTAAAAAAGAACCCGCATTTACCACCTCGTCTGGCAGCTCATTCCATACTCCCACCACTCTCTGTGTGAAGAAGCCCCCCCAATGTTCCCTTTAAACTTTTCCCCCCTCACCCTTAACCCATGTCCTCTGTTTTTTTTCTCCCCTTGCCTCAGTGGAAAAAGCCTGCTTGCATTCACTCTATCTATACCTATCATAATTTTATATTCTTCATAAGTCTCTGTTGTCTCGACCTGGTCCTCTTTCCTCGACTTTGTGATCCCCCTCTGCATCCTCTGTGTGTTTTCCTCCAGATTTCAGCAGGGGTGTCCGCCGCTCTGCTCGCTAAACCGGCCGGCATAAGCGCAAGCAGCTGGTCCTTGGAATAAACAATGCAACCATGCTTCTGTCCCGCTAATGAGATGAGCATATTATATGCTCTCTCTTTTGCTTTTATATGTCTTTAACTTCCCTTGTCAGCCATGGTTGCATCATCCTCCCTTCAGAATATATTTTCCTGTTTGTGATGTATCTATCCTACACCTTTTGAATCGTTCTCAGAAACTCCAGTCATTGCTGCTCTGCCATTATACCCTTCCAATCACCTTTCACTAGCTCTTCTCTCATGCCTCTGTAATCCCCATTATTCAAATGTAATACTGATACATCTAACTTTAGCTTCTCCTTTTCAAGCTGCAGGGTACATTCTATCATACTATGATCACTGCCTCCTCAGGGCCCCTTTACCTTAAGCTCCCTTATTAAATCTGCTTCATTACACATCACTCAATCCAGAATTGCCTTTCCCCAGTGGGCTCAACCACAAGCTGCTCTAGAAAGCCATCTTGTATGCATTCTACAAATTCCTTCTCTTGGGGACCAGGTGTATTTTCCCAGTACACTCCATCTTTATATTGTATTATTATAACATTGTCCTTTTTACATGACTTTTCTATGACCTGTTGTAATATTTAGTCCACATCCTTGCTACTATTTGGAGACCTGTATATAACTCTCATTAAGGTCTTTTCTTAACTCAACCCACTAGGATTCTATATATTCTGATCCGATGTCTCCTCTTTCTAAGGATTTGATTTTGTTTTTTTTTTTAGCAACAGAGGCACCCCTCCTCCTTTGCCTACTTGTCTGTCCTTTCAATACAATGTGTATACTTGGATGTTAAGCTCTCAACTATGATCTTTTTTCAGCCATGACACAGTAATGCCCACATCACCATGCCTGTTAATCTTTAATGACATTACAAGTTCATCTAACTTATTCTGTATACTGCATGCATTGAAATGTAATATCCTCAGGCCTGTATTCATCACTCTTTTCAATTTTGCCCCATATTACACTCAAATTTATCCCACTGACAGCAATATTACCCTATCATCTGCCTTTCTTTCTTCATAGTCTCACTGCATACTACATCTACTTGTATTTTGCTGAAGTATTTGCCTGTAAAGATGTTAGCAATATGCCAGTAAGTGTAAAGAAAAATAAGGTTGCTTTGAGATCCTAGAATGTGAGGTCCTAAAATGAGACACCAACGGGGTGTCTCTTTCATATCCACAGAATCTCCTGTCTGCTCCTCTAACTATAGAATCCTTTACCACTATCTCACTGTTCTTCTCCTCTTCCATTTTGAGCCACAGATCCAGATTCAGTGCCATAGACCCTGTCGCTGTGACTTCCCCCTGGAAGGCCATTCCCGCAATAGTATTCAAAGCATGTATTTATTATTGAGGGGAATGGCCACTGGGGTGCTCTGCAGTAGCTGCCTTTGCCTCTCTGGACAGTAACCTAGGAAACCGCCTCCTACAACCAACAGGTAACCATCTCCCTGTACCTCCTCATTCTCCCGTATGAACTGAAGGTCATCAGTCTGCAGCTCCAGTTCCTTAACATGGTCTCTAAGGAGTTGCAGCTCAATGCACTTCATGCAGATATAGTTATTAGGGAGATGGGTGGTCCCCCATGTGTGGAACATACCACAAGTCCTGGATCATTCTCATCACATTAGCTATGTACTAATAGATAAAGAAAGAAGGAAAATTACTAGCAGCTTACTTACAGCCTGTGCATATTCTGGCCCAACCCTGTTGCACCGAAGCTTGACTACTCTAGCACTGTTCACTCCAGCAATGCCCACTCCTATTATTGCCTCCTGCTTACACTTCACCTTTTTTTATTGGCCTTTGCCAGCTGCCTAAGAGATTGGTATTGGCAGCCTGCCGAAAAGTCCTGAAAGATCCCAAGTTGTTCTTAATTCTCGCACCACCTCAGCCAAACAAGCGACTGCTTACAATGATTGTAGTCTGCATTCTTGCAATGCAGAGAGTACAGCAGCTAATTTACTCATGGTAATGTCCCACAAACATCAAAATGATAATTAAAGGATTTTTAAATATCAAAAACAATGAGCATCCCTGAATGCACAACACGTTGAACCTTACTGGATTTGCTGCAGCTGCAGAAGACCATGAACATGCGCTCACTGGCCACTTTATTAGATACAGTAGGAGCATATCGTCAATCTGACATTACCATTGAGTTGATCATATTGAAAATGATGTAACTTGAAAATGATTCAGAAAGACATCATACTGAGAAATCATAAAAGAAAATAAAGCCAAATATTTAAACTTTCAGTGAAAAGGGTCAAAATTTTCCTTTGAAATGGCTGGGGTGTCCAATCTTGTTCCCATATACCATGTAACTTCTGGAAAAGCCTGGATCCACATAGAGTTCAGTGTTGGGGTGGGATCCTGTACATATTTCTAGCTGGATAGCTGAAAGTGTCTGGTTCCTAATGGCAATCTGAGGAATTGCCCTTATGATTTATGAATGTCCTAGCTTCTGACTTTTAACTTATTACCCAGATGGGCAACACTTCAATCTTTTTGCCATACTTTATTGACAGGGTGAGGAAGAATAAGAATCATATTATTATTCATGACATTTTTATCTAATTTTGTGAAAATATCAACTTGTTTTTTGACTTTTTAGACCATTTTAAAGATGTATTGAATATCATGAATCATAAAATGATTTTAAGGTGATAGAATGTTAAGTTGTAAATGTTCAAAAGAGAATTGCACATTACTAAGGCTATAAAAACAGCATAGAATTATTTCTTCAGATATTTTTCTCCACCCTGAATCTCGGCATCAAATAAGTTATTCTTCTGATGTGATTTGCTTCTAAATTAATTCAGATTGTATTTAATTTAACAAAGAAAATATGATGGAATGAAATAAGGCCTTGAATTTATTTACAAACTTTTAAAAATTTAGCAGCCCAAAGAGGTACAGAATCAACTATTTGTTTTTGATATACCATGCAATTTATGCCAGGCATGATCCCACAACTACAAAGTTTAAGGATACTTTTTTTTCCATTTGCATCTTTTATTTCCTCAAGGTATCTCGGAATATGTCATAACTTTAATGGCACAGTCACTGTCATTACATTGCTGCATGCAATAGCCTTGGTTTAAATTCAGAACATACTCCCAGTGATGGAAAAAGTACAATAAAACCTTTGTGATCCTGCATTTTACTCTCTCTGGCACCCAAGGTTTCAGACAGAGTAACCAGGCAAAACTGAGGCAGCAGTACTAAACAAGAGCCCAACCTGTAGAGGGATAGCACTGAGGGAGATGGCAAACCGGTGGAAGAGAGGTACTTGGGTTCGGCAGAAAACATTGAGAGAAAGGGTAGGTGACGGGAGGGTCCACATCAAAGGAGTGCACAGTCTCATGAGGGGCAGCATTAAGGGAGTATCTGAGTCAAGGGAGAGGCAACATCAATGAAATGGTGGGCTGGTGCAAGGGATGGACAGTCATGAGTGAAAGAGCAGCTGGGCGGACAGAGGGTCAGTATCAAGGGATTGGCTGATTGATTTTTGAATAACCATTTGATTTAATTAATCTGCACTCAAACAGTTTGCTGCTATTGGGTAATGGAACTTTTACTCTAGGTATCCAACATTTATAAACAATACTTATTTGAATGGGAACTTTAACAGAGAGAGAAAAGAAACAGGGAACTTCACAAATGTCAGGAATTCTAGGATGTGAATCCTGGATATGATGTGCTCTTAAGTGATTATCCCTATCCCAATGCATGCAGGGACAAATCTAGATAATTTATCCTCCAATCTGAAGCAACAAGTTTCCAGTAAGCAATAAAATTCAGAACCTATGCATTTGCAAGAGGAAATCCAATTCCATTTTAACAACCATCTTCATCGCACTTTGATCTGAGCTGTAAAAATGGAAGGAATAAACCTGAATGGTTTTAGTCATCTTTTCTTCATGTTAAGCTTGATGTATTATCAGAGTCTGCTCCACACTTCCTCATGAAAGTAATTTCCCATTAACAGATAGGGAGGACTGAAAGAAATTATGACACCAAAAGAATTCAACATCAATGCAACAAATACCAATGATATTTGTACACTCAGGAAGAAAAGTACAAAGTACAAAGTAAATTCCTGATCAAAATACATACATGTCACCATATACAACCCTGAGATTTGTTTTCTTGCTCGCCTACATAGTAGATCCAACACAATCAAATCAATGAAAGTCTATACCCAACTGGAAGGAAAAACAAGCAAGGTACAAAAAAAAACAAATAACTGTGCAAATTCAAAGAGAAAAATGATGGTAATTCAGCAATATAGATTGAGAATTTTAAAGTGAATCCGTAAGTTGTGGGAACAGTTCAGTGATGGGGCAAATGAAGTTATCCTCTCTGGCTCAACAGCCCGATGATTAAGCCTGGTCCTAAGTCTCCTGTACCTTCCTGATGGCAGCAGCAAGAAGAGAGCATGGCCTGGGTGGTGGGAATTATCCCACAAGAGTAAGAAAGCCTGTATAGCGATTACATCTTTAGGCCTGTATGGGACAATTTAAAATTTACTGTGCTGTGGATGCCGATATAGTAGTTGTATTATATTGTATGCCACCCTGTCACATGTACGCATCTCACTTAAACTAAAAATGAAGTTAGACGCACATTACTGTATCTCCCGGCTCCTTTTTTATTTTGATTTGTTTTATGTTTTTGAGTTGCAGAGCATTACAGGGGTCTTTGATGATGGATGCTGCTTCCTTGTGAGAATATTCTGTGCAAATATGCTCAGTAGTGGGGGGTGGGGCTTTACCTGTGATGTACGGGGCTGTATCCACAACTTTTTGTAGGATTTTCCATTCAAGGGCATTAGTATTTCTATACCAGACTGTGATGCAATCAGTCAATAAACTTTCCATCACACATGTATAAAAGTTCGTCAAAGTTTTAGATATCATGCTGAATTTTCACAGACTTCTAAGGAAGAGGAGGTGCAGCCGTGCCTTCTTCACAATGACACCGACATGCTAGACCCAGGACTGATCTGAAATGATCACAACAAGGAATTTAAAGTTGCTAACCTTCTTCATCTCTGATTCCCTGATGAGCCTGGTTCATGGGCCTCTGGTTTCTTCCTCCTGAAATTAATAATCAGCTCCTTGGTCTTCTGATAGTGAGAGAGAAGTTGTTAATGTGGCACCACTCAGCTTAATTTTCAATCTCCCATCTATATTTTGATTTGTGACCACCTTTGATTCAGCCAATGACAGTGTTTGACTCAGCCAAGTACTACATCTGGGCCAGATGCTTTCTGTGGGTTCATCCTCCTGAATGATGCTTTCACATCAACCTCAGAGAACTCACAGGGTAATTGAGGAATTTGGGAGTCCGTGAAGGTTCCTCCATATTTTGATGGTCAAAGTAAGCATAGAAAGCTCAACTGGGAGCGAAGCCTTGTTGGCACCTATGTCACTTGGTTTCACTTTGTAAGAGGTAACAGCATTCAAGCCCTGAAGATATTTGTCGAGCATTCTTCAGTGATTCAAGCTTGGTCTGGAATTGCCACTTCGCACATCAGATGGCTTTCCGGAGATCGTAACTGGACTTCTTGTATCTTACTTGATCGCCAGACATAAATGCCACTGATCTGGCCCTCAGCAGATTGTGGAGCTCATGGTTCACCCAGAGCTTCTGGTTGCAGAAGACTGAATGGTTTTGTGGGAACAGACTCATTTATGACTGTTTTTATAAAGGGAGGAAAGTGAAGCTTTGGTTACCATATCTTAATTGTCTGAAAAATAGATTCCAGACTATAACCTTCGACTAGTAGGAGGCAATGAAATGGAAAACTCACAGAAGTCAGTGGCTTTATATTAGTGCTACCTCCTCACAACTCCATCTGGAGCTTGCACATTCCTACTGTGACCAAATGGGTTTCCTCCAGGTTGTCAAATTTCCTCCTACGTCATGAAGTCAAGCATGCAGACAGGTGAATTGACTGCTCTAAACTATGAATTTCCCCTAGTACTGGTGACTGATAGAAACACAAAGAGGAATTGATGAGAAAGATTAGGTTACAGGAAAATGAATGAGATCAACAGAAGCCAATATAGATTGAGGGCTGAACGGTGTTCTGTGAGAAATATCAGTAGACTATAATAAATGCATAATTTTGTTATAAGCTATATTTAATGACTTGCTCATTTATTAAACAGGAGAAAATCTGCAGGTGTTGGAAATGCGAGCAACACACACAAAGTGCTGGAGAAACTCAACAGGCCAGGCAGTATCCGTGGAAAAGAGTAAACAGTCAACATTTCAGGCCAAAACCCTTCCTGCCAAAGTTCCTCCAGCATTTTGTGTGTGTTGTTCACTTTTTCCTTATTTTCTAATGTGCAAATACACATTGGTTAGATTTGGTTGACATCCTACTAACTACAATAGCAAATTATTAGTCTTTTAAAATAGTCTGTTAGTTGTATTCCACCAAAATGAACTAACAGGATGCATGGATTTTGCAAATCATGCTTTCCACAGTAAAACTGAGACCTAAACTCTTTAACTCTTAAGCGTTGTGACAGTTTCAATATCCATGGATAGCTGCTATCCTTTGGAAAATGAGGTGCGGCTTGAGTAGAATAATAGTAGGTGTGAGGAAGTAAATTCCACAAGGGTCAATGAGAGGTAAAGGGAACCTGGAATTATGAAGCCGTCTTTATTGAGGCTAGAAGGACAATGCTGCTGCCAATTGTGACACCTAAAGGTTTGTAATCCAGATACACATATACATCTTCCTTACTTTTAACCTGGATGATGCAGGGTACACAGAAAAATGAAAAAAAAAATAGGACATGTAAGGCTAATAGAAGATGTGCAACTTGTTCATTTAAACCTGAGCATCTGAGGAAGAAACTATGGTTCCTGCCCACCAATCATCTGAGAATTCACGAAAGCAGCCTTAATCCCAAAAGTGCTGCCTTAAAAGAAGGAGATATCTTCTAACCTCCTGTATGTGATAATAGCCTGCCACATCTTTATAGCAGTACTTCATGATGAAATTCCATTTATGTACCCGAATGAAAAATAGGTGCAAACCTAGTATTTGTAACAAGACAAAAGGGAAAATGCATCGACAATTACCATTTCCCTTTGGACCCTAAATGTGGATGTCACAATATAAAAGGAAACATCTGATTTCATGATTTGATGTCTGAATCTATTGAGGTTAGAACTTTATTAATATAGCTGGAGTCTTCCAATCTGTTAAAATCGGCAAACATATCAAAGACAGTTGCTTTGCCACTGAGCAGAGAATTGGGGAAAAAGCAAAATTATTTCAAGGTATGAGACTGTGAATAAAGCAAAAAAAATTGACATAAGAGAAAATTTTAGCAATTTGCATATTGCATTTTCTTCTCTGTAGTTACCATTTCACTGTAGGCAAAGCTGGTGAAGAAACCTTATATTATCTGCTGTGCACTGAGATGACAATCGATATAATCATTTTAAGTAATCTCCAAGAATTATCTACCTTGAAATCAATGCCAGCACTGCTCGTCTAGATTAGCTATAGCTGCTGTCACAGTTCCTAACCATCAAATGATCTTCACATCCTGTACAATTTATTGACCTTTGAAGACTTGTCAGAACTTTTTAAATGAAAAAAAAGTCCAAATTAATTTCCTCATCCTACATTCAGTAGAAGCTAAAGAATATAGTAAATCTTGAGAAGTCAAACTGTATCATTATTGGTGGCTAGCTTCCTTGGAAGGTCTGGTTTCAAATGCAGGGATAATTATAAAGGTTTCACTGTTCTGTTACTTTGTGAACAGTGTAATCTGCTCTCATTCCATCAGAATATCTTCTTTTAGAAGAGCTTCAAATAAAATTTTGTTCTAGCCCAATTTTTCTGAAACCCTTATTCGGTTTATTTAAAATATTAAATGATCTTCATTTAGAATGGCTAATTTGAAAAAAATTAAAAATATTATGACATAAAATCAAGAGAGATTTGGCTACCAAGCTTTTGCTTCGTTTTATTTATGTACTGTCTGTGTTTACATATATACTGAAAAAGTAAGTTCATTTGATGGCCAATTTCCTCCCATCAATAACGCAGTAAAGAAGATATGTTTTATAACATTGTGGTCATATCACAAACACTATTACTGATGCAAGCATTTTATTATTCTAAATTTAGTTAATTATCTCTGTTTAGATTGTTTTAGAAAGCATAAAAAAATGATTATTTGTTCTTCGGATTCTTCATCTTCAGACATAACTATATCATGAAAATCTGCTTGAGCCAGCATTCTACAGAAATCCTATTGGATAATGATGCAGTTCCAAAATTAAAGTTTGATGTGCTAACACTTGTGTTAGAAAGTGCATTGGACAGGATCTTATTGCAGTGGTTTGTGCACACATAGACAAGGGTTGCCAGATGAAGGCAGATTTCAATATCAATGTTGCCTGCTTGGAACTTCACACATCAGCTGAGGGATGCTCTCTGTTTGCTTAGTGGAACTGGCACGAGAAACTTCCTTCTTTCACACCTTCCACTGAAAGAGCAATTTCCTGCAGGCTTGTTACTAGGTTATACATTTATACACCTTCTTGGATTGTTCTATTAGGTCAAAAGTTTCAATATTCTTGAGGAGTTAGTCTTCAGTCCTGAGAAGAAGTGGAAGTATCAGCACAGATTCAAATGGTGAAATTTACAGTGGAGTTCATCTTCAAAAGATCAATGACCTCTGAAGAAGAGTTGTCATGGATGGCCTGCAGTACAGATAAATAGTTTGTAAAACATAGTCTTGATAATTCATGCTCTTGGCTCTTTCTTCAGGTACCCTGCCTAATTTGTGGTTCTAACAATCTTCCCAGTTTTAAGGGTGTGCATAAAAGGACTCTTGATTTGCAGTATTGTTTGAAAGGATTATAGAATTTAATATGGTATGCTTTCATATTAATAGTTTATTTACCCGGGTGTGCATTCAACATTTCTTGACACTTCAATATGACAGCCCTGTTCCATAAGGTATGAATTACAAAACTCTATTACTAAAGGTTTTATAGGTTCCATATAAAGCTCAAAATGATTCATAGATTGTGCAGTGAACTGTCTAAAAATGTAGTTGAAAACAACTTCCCCATAATCAACTTTCTAATGGCTCACTGTTTCATATATATAATTAAAACCTTAATTAATTTTAAGAAAATTCACTTTATTTTATCCAATTGTATTTTACTTTCATTGTGTGAACTGGCAAACAGACTGTTTTGGTGTCTCTCTCAGATGTTTTTGTATATGCTAGGATAAAAGAAATTCCATATACGTAAACTATTTTGTCACAGAAAATATGCAGCATAATAAGTAATATGAACCCAATGAACTTTAGCAATTATCATTGGAAATTACAATCAATATTAGTTAAGAAGTAAATAAATCTATGTTGTTTATCTATACTTAATTGTTTTAAAACAACCCTTAAGTAGAGACTTTGTTTTTTGTTTAAAGAAGTAGCCACAGAAATGACTCAGCACATTCAAAATATATTTTGATCCTGCCATGGCAAATATGGAGAAAATTTAATTCAAAAGCATTTCCCCTGTGAGGGAATGGAATTGCTTTGGAGCTTCATATGGAAATCTGATGATAGGACTGAAATTTGCAATTTCATTTTGGTTGAACTAATTCATTTTGATTCTCAGGTTCTAGGACTCTTTTTCAATGCATTAGATGTGAGGCACACAAAGTGATTTCAGATATATTAAACTGGACAGTGTACAAATGCAAATTCGAGCCTTTAAAGGTTAGTGCCAATCACAGAGCAATAGACACAGTCAGATCTAATACTGCCTCTCTGGTGTTACAGCTGGGTTCTGTCATGAGGATGTGGCAAGACGTTCCTTCCCTCAGCTATAGGGAAAGAAACTTTCAGCTATCACCACATATGCATAGATAGATGTGGCTAAATAACAGAGATTTGTAAAGTATTTTACCAGGGGGATGTAATGTAGGAAATTGTTTAATGGACTAATCAAAAAGCTGGTTATTGACTTCAGGGAGCAGATGCAGTATCAATGGCACCAAGATGGGCATGGTTAAGAGCTTCAAGTCCCTAGGTGTAAGCATCAACAATTTGTTTTGGTATAGTCACATGGGTGTTATGGCCAAGAAAGCAACCAGCGCCTCTACTTCCTCAGAAAGTAAAGCAAGTCCCCAATCATTCCCACCAATTTTTACAGAGGCATTGCACAAAACATTCTATCTCAATAAATAACAACTTGGTAGTGCAACTGCTCTTCCCAAGACCACAATGATACATAGAACCATAGAAACATAGAAAATAGGTGCAGGAGTAGGCCATTCGGCCCTTTGAGCCTGCACCGCCATTTATTATAATCATGGCTGATCCTCCAACTCAGAACCCTGCCCCAGCACTCCAGAGAATTGTGAATATAGCCCAATCCATCACTGAAAACACTGAAAACAGTCAGCTCTCTATTCTCTTTCTCAACTTGCTGCTATCTCTGGATAGCAGTCAGCATAATTAAGGGCCCCTCCCAACCTAATCATGACTTAATTCAGTCTCAACTAATATTTATAATTATATGAAAATGTTTTATAATTGTTTCAGCAGTCATACATTCTTTATTCCTTCAAAATCCTTAAAGATAGTGATGTCTCATTTAACTGTTGATAATTATAAAAAGATTAAATATACACCTAAGAGGGAACTCTGGAGGGCAAAGAGAGAGAGCAGAGGATAGATCTGGCAGGTAAGGTTAAGGAAACTCTCAAGAGGTTCTGTAGTTATATTAAAAGTAAAAGGGTAGCTAGGGAGAGAGTAGGTCACCGTGGAGTTCAACAGGGTGGCCTGCGTCATGAGATGGGTGGGATTTTTAATGATGCCGATATTTTATGAAATACACCTGATGGCCCTTGTTCTGATCCTGACCCTTTGAAATTCTCCAATGCACATCCATTTTTGAATATTTGCCAAAGGGAACTCAGATATCCAACTGCAAAACATGACTGGACAATAACAAGTTCAATTACACATCTCATCTGCTGTTCTGCCCTGCCTGTCTCCCTAAGGGAAACAAAGATACTCAAAATAAATTTGGAATAAACTTGATCTGAAATCACAGATATCTTACAGCAGCTTACTGAAGATACTATTAGCATGATCTGAATAACTCTTTATCCAATTGTGAAATCCTGACTTCCCCAACTAAACTTTCAATGAGCCAAAGAACCTTTATTAGGCCTGACAGTGGATGCATTTGAGCTGGGTTATGCCCCACTTCTAAGGATCAATACTGTTTGTATCCCATCTTTTCCACTCTACCTATTCCTGTTGAAATTCCCACCCTGTGTACTCAATGACTATTCTCCACCTCATTACACTCTGAGCAGAAATTCTGGAGAATTTCTGCTTCAGGCTTCATCACAGCTTCATACTTTTGTAATTTGAGTTTACCTTGTTCTTCTCCTTGCTCATTTGAAAGTGAAAACCAGAAATTTCTGGAAACTTCATCTGACCGATATAAAACACATTTTATTTGTATGTTTAACTACACATGGCATGTTAGATTCTGTTTTTAAGGGGAATCATTGTCACACGCTCACACTTGGATATTTTCAAAATCAGTAGCTGAATTACTGAACTCATTGACTCATTGTATTCAGTGAGAGGCAATTACAGTTTCTGGAAAGCTATTTCAATCCCTAATTGGACTGTAGAGGTCCCTAGGGTAGCTCAGCAAGTTGAAAGGAAAAGAATATGAACAATGTATCCTTTTTTCATCTTTTTGATCATATTACTGATCTTGCATTTGATTACAGTATGGAAAAATCACACTCAATTTCAGGTCAACTCTCTTTCTGGTGTGCACTGCTCCCAGTCCAGGTTTAGGAGACTTCCTACACCTAGGTGATCCAAATCACCCACAGGAATAGGACAATTTACTCAATATTTTTGTCTTAAAATATATATTAGCTTTATGGTGGTAGGTCTCTGGAACACAATGGCAGGGGAAGGTGGTAGGATAGCACTGCTTGAGAAACATTTAGACAATCATATGACTGGAAGGAAATGAAGGAATATAGAATATGTCCAAGCCGACAGGATTAGTTAGAATGTGACTTTGGTTGGTGCAGTCATTGTAGGCCGATTGACCTGTTCCTATGCTGTACTGTTCAATGTTCCGAAAAAAGGCCTATGAAAGACCTTTAACTGCTCTTCCAACAGTTGCAGGATTGAACCTTTAGTTATACCTTTAGTTATAATTGAAGGATGCATTTAATTGAAAGATTTGGTTTGCAAAACTATCTTTAAAATTAAAGCAGTTTGTTTTTAATTATATCCTTCAACATGTAATTGCATCTATTAACTTGAGTCCTTAATTTGTTTCTGTCCAAGCTTGTTCATCGATTTGAAATATTGTGATTAATGACTACAGTAAGAAACATGGGTTTTAGACTAAATGAATTTCAAAATGGAGAATTCCATGGACATTCATTTGGATTTAGTATAATTCTGGTGAAATGTATCTTTATCCTCTTTAGGCAGTTCCTTAGGATCAAAAATGACTTATTTCTACTCTTTGTGGGTTTTAAAGCCTGACATTCCACACATCCAGGTTCAATAGCAGCAACTGCCCTTCAACCTTTTGGTTCCTGAACCAGCTGGCACAATATAGCAACACAGTGCCTACTTTCACCAATTTGAATTGTATGCTTTTGTATCATTGTGTATAATTCCTGTTTAATATATATTTTTCTGGTGAGCTGTTTCTCTAAGGCTATGTGCTTGCGATGCTGCTGCAAATAGGTACTTCACTGCAGCTATGCCATGTGCTCAGGGAAATAAGCTCAAGTTTGACTCGAGTAGCTAACAAGATAATTGTAGGGACTACAGACTCTTTTGCAACTGAGATAGAAAGTACCTTGCAGGGTAGAAGAATGTGTATCTTGTGAGGCTGGACATCCTCCTGGCTGCTTCTAAAGAGCTTGTATGGTCTCCAGGTTTCTCAGTACTGTGCTGGACTTCTTCTCCATGTTGTAGCCAGAGACAGGATGTCAAGGATCCCATCAGGCTTTGGGAGGACACTCTGAATGAAAAGAGATGCTGGGAACAGAAAACACAATGGACAAAGGTCACAATATCGACACGTGGTCAATTTCAGAATGCGGAAGGAGAATTCTGCTGTTACAGCATGTGATCTAGGCCATTGTAACTTTTTCCAGCAAGAACTGTCTGGAGAGCAGAATAAATAAATGATGATGTTTGCAAAATTGTCATTTTGTGGACAAAATACCCTTGATGAATTATGAAACAAAGACACACTTTACAATTAAAGAACTCGTTGGCTGATTAAAAAAAATACATGCTCTTGTCTATAATATGTTATTTGTTAACTGTGATAGACAAAAAAAGCACTGATTGATCCCAGCTCTATGTTAAGGATGGAAACAAATAAAGGAAACTGATGTGAATTGTTGTTCAGTCCTGGAATGATTAACAGTTAATATGATTAATAGCTTGGATGACGCACTTCAGAATCAAAGGGGTCCAGGGCTGGGGTAAGAAGAAAGAAAACCTCTGGAAGAAAAACTATATAAATGAAGGACTATCTGAGATGATGGTAGTGACAACCTGAGAATAACTATCAGAAGAAGGAGGACTTTGAGTTTGGAACTTAGAGAGTGAACATGACTGATTTTATCTCTCAAGGGAAGTAGTTAAGTCTATGTTAAGAGTTATGTGATTTAACATTGCACATAATACGAGGGGTGATTGATAAGTTCGTGGTCTAAGGTAGAAGGAGTCAATTTTAGAAAACCTAGCACATTTATTTTTCCTACATTTACACACTTAGTCTAGCGGTCGTGGAGCATACAGATCCCTTCTTTGTATAAGTCGGCGTCTTGGACCTCCAGAAGTGGTCCACAGCAGGGGTGATTGATAAGTTTGTGGCCTACGGTAGAAGGAAATGAGACATTAACTTTAAACTTACTGCACTTTCACTCAAAGAGTTGAATTGCCCGTGCCTGTAACGAGAGCTGTATAACTCATCTCCTCAAACACAAGGAATTCTGCAGATGCTGGAAATTCAAGCAACACACATCAAAGTTGCTGGTGAACTCAGCAGGCCGGGCAGCATCTCTAGGAAGAGGTACAGTCGACGTTTCAGGCTGAGACCCTTCGTCAGGACTAACTGATAGAAGAGCTAGTAAGAGATTTGAAAGTGGGAGGGGAAGGGGGAGATCCAAAATTTTAGGAGAAGACAGGAGGGGGAAGGGATGGAGCCAAGAGCTGGACAGTTGATTGGGATATGGGAGGATCATGGGACAGGAGGCCGAGGGAGAAAGAAAGGGGGAGAGGGGAAGCCCAGAGGATGGGCAAGGGGTATAGTGAGAGGGACAGAGGGAGAAAAAGGAGAGAGAGAAAAGAATGTGTGTATATAAATAACGGATGGGGTATGAGGGGGAGGTGGGGCATTAGCAGAAGTCTCCTCCTACCTTAGGCCACAAACTTAGCAATCTCCCCTACTGTGGACCACTTCTACAAAGAAGGGATCCGTATGCTCCACGACCGCTGGACTAAGTGTGTAAATGTAGGAGGGGACTATGTTGAAAAATAAATGTGCTAGGTTTTCTAAAATTAATGCCTTCTACCTTAGGCCACAAACTTATCAATCACCCCTCGTATGTTGGGGTGGCACGATAGCACAGTGGTTAGCACAAGTGTTTACAGTACCAGTGACCCGGGTTAATTTCCAGTAAGGAGTTTGTACATTCTCCCTGTGATCATGTGGCTTCCTCCAAGTGTTCCAATTTCTACCCACTGTCGAAAGATGTACCAGTTGTTTGGTTAATTGGTCATTGTAAATTGTCCCATGATTAGGCTAGAGTTAAATTGAGCGATTGCTGGGCGGCTTGGATTGAAGAGCCGGGAAGGCCTATTCCACACTGTATCTCAATAAAATAATAAATAAGAAGTGGATTAGTTAAATCAATGGTATGAATACACATTTAAGTAACTTGAGTGCTAACAAAGCTTAAGTTATATTAAACTATGTTTTAGAGTCTTTTTGTTCAACCAGTCTGTTGATATCCTGCAGAGGTTAAGTAAGCAAAGGGTCAGAGATCCCCAGGAACGTGTGGGAACGAAACTTCGAGCACATGTTTGAATTGTTTTCTCTGTCCACATGACATTTTTTTTGCATGACAGTGTTTAAAATAGTACACAAATTTTCAGGAGTCTGGTGCTTGTCATGCAACTAATGTTTTCTCCTCTTTGTGGCTAGCTGAGTGCAATAAGGTTCTCAGTGCTGAGATGAAAGGATATCATCAAACTTAAGCATACTGTAAAAACTGCTATCAAAGGACAATACCAACAAAGTTCAAATTTAGACACTGAATGGTAGGATTCATAGTTCTTGTCCTTAATCTTCCTTCATTTTTGATCATCTTACTCTTGCTTATACCATTCTACATCTTCCACTTCTTTGCACACTGGATTCAGGCTGTAGACATCTCTTTGTCCAGAAATACACAGTATTATTTTTCCAACAGTGTCTCCATGGCAGGGTTATGCATTGGTTTTAAGCCGATCTTACCTAAAACTTGGAGTTCCATCAAGTCAACTCTGACTGTTGTTGCTCTTTTCTTCAACCTTCATCATTCAGGTTTCCACACGGATCTCCTTGTAGGAGCATCTTCCCATTTGTGTCACCTCTGCTGGTGCCTTAATCAATGATGATCCATCACAGCTAATTTGAAAGGTTGCATCTGCATTAGATCTTACTGTCTCATGTGCAACTATTACCTTCAAACCTTGCTCCTTTTGTGTATCATTCTCCTTGAATAAAAATGAATATGCCGTCCAAAGCGTGGCTATTCATAGACTGATCCCTGACCTTCATCTCTTGGCTCCTCTCCAAATCTGATACCATTGTTAGTATCATTCTCAAATTCAATAAATTTAACACTCTGAGATACCAAGCCAACAAAAAATTAGGAATTGCAATGCCTATGCACTCTTTAAAATCTCCTTGAAATTGGTCAGCACGATTTGTCATTATAGAAGTCAATAAAATTTGCTGCAACTTCTGCAACTTCCACCATCTCCAGACTGATCCAACAACCAAACATGTCTTTACCTCCGACCTCTTTGCTTTTCATGGGGATTGCTCACTTCATGATCGCTTGCCCACTCGTCCCTCCCCACTAATCTCCCTCCCGACACTTATCCCTGCAAGTAGCTAAAGTGCGGCACCTGCCCACTTACCTCCTCACTCACTCCATTCAGGGCCCCAATCCATCCTTCGAGGGGAGGCAACTCTTCACCTGCAAATCTGCCGGGGTCATCTATTGTGTCCGGTGATCCCGATGCAGCCTCCTCTACTTTAGTGAGACCCATCGACCTATCGTAAATTGGGGGACTACTTTGTTGAGCACCTCCACTCCATCTGCCAAAAATGAAAATTCCTGGTGGCCCAACATCTTATGTCCAATTCCCATTCCAATTCAGACTTGCTGGCCCATGGCCTCCTCTTGTGCTAAATTGAGGCCACCTAAGGGTGGAGGAACAACACCTTGTATTCTGTCTGGGTAGCCTCCAAACTGATGGCATGAATATTGACGCTTCGGTCTGAATAAAAACTTTTCCCTCCCCACCCCCGCTTCTTCTATTCCTCACTCCAGCCTCTCATCTCTTCTCACCTGCCCATCACCACCTCTTGGATCATCTCCTCCTTCTCTTTCTGTTATGGTCCACTCTCCTCTCCTATTAGATTCTTTCATCTCCAGTCTTTATTATACCAGCTCACCTGGGTTGCTAGACAGCTAGATCGTCTATCACCGTCTAGCTATCCTTCTTCTCATCCACCCACTTTTTACTGAGGCGACTTCCCCATTCCTTTCCAGTCTTGAAGACTTGAAGAAAGGTTTCAGCCTGAAAAATTGACTGTTCATTCATTTCCTTGTGTTCACTTACTGGCTCCCTCCAGCATTTTGTGTGTGTTTCTTTGGATTTCCAGCATCTGCAAAATGTCTTGGTTTATGCTATGCTGCTATAATTCATTGGCTTGCCTTCCTTATCACCACATTTCCTTTCAACATAGGAGGCCATTTGGTGCATAGGGTCTATGCTGGTTCCCTGTAAATCATTCTGTTTTACCCAGTTATTTATTTCCCTTAAGTCTCCTTCAACTCACCCGTACTAGAAGTGATTCACAGACACCAGAATAAACCAACTGTCCAGCCTGTCTTTGGGATGTGGGGGCAACCTCTGCAAATCATGTTATCGGTATTGTTGATTTGCTGTTTATTGATTACGATTATTTGTCATTTTTCATATTTGTACAGTTTGTCTTCTTTTGCACGTTTGTTGTTTGTCAGTCTTTCTGTGCAGTTTGTTTTATGAATCTATTGTATTTCTTGAATGTCTGCAAGAAAATTAATCTCAGATTGGTATATGGTGACATATAATACATTGATGATAAATTAACTTTGAACGTTGAAATCAGAGAACCTGGGTGTAACCCATGCAATTACAGTGAGAGTGAGCAAAAAAAACTTCAGACAGAAAGTAATGGAGGTCAAGTGCAAACCCAAGTTCATTGAGATATTAAACCGCAGCAACAGATGTTGTGCCACAGTTCTGCCTCCTTCTGTATACCTCTACTGTCTGCTTTCATCAATTTCACTCTGGTTACCAGGGCAGGTTGTTTATTTTTTTTTCTTCTTGAGCAGTTACTTCTATACTCTTTCTCCAAAACAAATCAAATTCATCTTAACTTCCTATTTAAAAGCATTGATCTTGCTCCTGTATAATCCCTTATTTATTCCTCAGTAGGTGCAAAGCAGTCTTTTGGTCTACCTCAGAGGAAAGTGGAATACATTTTCCCATTGTTCATTTTAAAGTATCGGGGACAATTCATCTGTTTATTACTGTTGCATATTTATAGTTGTTCCCTCAATCAATGTGATACTTTTATCCCGCTCTTCACTTATAGAATAATTCCTCATTTCACTATGTCATATTCTCTTCTCTCTGGTGGGTCTATCCACAGCTGTGCCTATCAGATTCCAAGGTATATTGAGACCATCTTCTTCATTTGCCTTCAAACTTGAGCCTTTGACCAAGGAGGCCTATAGTATAGTCGAGTACAAGCACAGCCAAGCTGCATGGGCATTCTTAGAATGAGTGTCTCCTGTTACGTGCTTGACTTCCCAGCCTCTTCTACAATCCGACCTACTGCTTTGCTACTTACCAAATGATGGCAAAAGATATGAAAAAAACTTCTTATTGTGTTATTATCTCATACTATTATATATCTGAATCAGAATCAGGTTTATTATCACCAGCATGTGTTGTGAAATTTGTTAACTTAGCAGCAGCAGTTCAATGCAATACATAATGCAGAAGAAGAAGAAAAAAAAATAAATAAGGAAATCAATTACAATATATGTATATTTAATAGATTAAAAATCGTGCAAAAAACAGAAGTAATATATATTATAAAAGTGAGGTATTGTTCACGGGGTCAATGCCCATTTAGGAATTGGATGGCAAAGGGGAAGAAGCTGTTCTTGAATCGCTGATTGTGTGCCTTCAGGCTTCTGTACCTCCTACCCAATGGTAACAGTGAGAAAAGGGCACGCCGTGGGTGCTGAAGGTTCTTAATAATGGATGCTGCCTTTCTGTGACACTGCTCCTTGAAGATGCCCTGGGTACTTTGTAGGCTAGTACCCAAGATGGAGCTGACTAGATTTACAACCTTCTGCAGCTTCTTTTGGTCCTGTGCAGTAGCCCCTCCATACCAGACAGTGTTGCAGCCTGTGAGAATGCTCTCCATGGTACATCTATAGAAGCCTTGGAGTATTTTTGTTGACATACCAAATCTCTTCATATTCCTAATGAAGTATAGTTGCTGTCTTGTCTTCTTTATAGCTGCACTGATATGCTGGGACCAGTTTAGGTTCTCAGAGATCTTGCCACCCAGGAATTTGAAGCTGCTCACTCTCTCCACTTCTGATCCCTCTATGAAGATTGTTATGTGTTCCATCGTCTTACTCTTTCTAAAGTCCACAATCAGCTCTTTCATCCTACTAACGTTGAGTGCAAGGTTGTTACTGCGACACCACTCCACTAGTTGGCATATCTCACTCCCGTACATCCTCTCGTCTCCATCTGAGATTCTACCAACAATGGTTATATCATCAGCAAATTTATAGATGGTATTTGAGTTATGTCTAGCCACACAGTCATGGGTGTAGAGAAAGTAGAGCAGTGGGCTAAGCACACAGCCCTGAGGTGCACCAATGTTGATCATCAGTGAGACAGAGATATTATCACCAATCTGCACAGATTGAGGACTTCCGGTTCGGAAGTCGAGGATCCAATTGTAGAGGGAGGTACAAAGGTCCAGGTTCTGTAACTTCTCAATTAGGATTGTAGAAATTATGGTGTCAAATGCTGAGCTATAGTTGATGAACTGCATCCAGACATAGGTATTTCTATCGTCTAGGTGGTATAAAGCCATGTGAAGAGCCATTGGGATTGCATCTGCAGTTGACCTAGTAATGCTGAAGACTATGTTATTATATCATGCACCTAGGACACATTTTACAGTGGTGCTTGGAAGTTTGTGAACCTTGTAGAATTTTCTCTATTTCTGCATAAATATGACCTAAAATGTGATCAGATCTTCATGTAAATCCTAAAACTAGATAAAGAGAACCCAATTAAATAAATAACAATAAATCATTATACCTGTTCATTTATTTATTGAGAAAAATTATACAATATTACTTTACTTTATTGTCGCCAAACAATTGTTACTAGAGCGTACAATCATCACAGCGATATTTGATTCTGTGCTTTGTGCTCCCTGGAGTACAAATCGATAATAAATATTAATATTTTAAATTATAAATCATAAATAGAAAATACAAAAGGGAAAGTAAGGTAGTGCAAAAAAACAAGAGGCATGTCGGGATATTTGGAGGGTAGGCCCAGATCGGGGTCAGGATCCATTCAGCAGTCTTATCACAGTTGGAAAGAAGCTGTTTCCAAATCTGGCCATATGAGTCTTCAAGCTCCTGAGCCTTCTCCCGGAGGGAAAAGGGACGAAAAGTGTTTTGGCTGGGTGGGTTGTGTCCTTGATTATCCTGGCAGCACTGCCCCAACAGCGTGCGGTGTAAAGTGAGTCCAAGGACAGAAGGTTAGTTTGTGTGATGTGCTGGGCTGTGTTCACGATCTTCTGCAGCTTCTTCCAGTCTTGAACAGGACAACTTCCATACCAGGTTGTGGTGCACCCTAGAAGAATGCTTTCTACAGTGCATCTATAAACAATATTAGATGTATTTGTTGGAAAAAATATGTGAACCTCTGGGGTAATGCTTTCTACAAAAGCTATTTGGAGTAAGGTGCTCCAATCAATGAAATGAGATGGGAGATGTGGGTTGTAAAGGTGCTCTACGTTATAAAGAAGACACGCAAAGTTAGGCTACTGACAGAGCCTGCTCATCTCAAGAAAGATCTGTTTATATGCACCATTCCTCAATCAAAACAATTTTCAGAGAACCTTAGAAGAAGAATTGTAGAGATGTATGAAGCTGGAAAAAGCTATAAACTCATTTCTGAACAGTTGAGTTTTCTTCAGTCCACAGTAAGAGAAATTGTCTACAAATGAAGGAATATGCAGTACTGTTGCTACTCTCCTTAAGAGAGGGTATTCTGCAAAGATCACACCAAGAGCACAAAGTGCTCTGAATGAAGTGAAAAAGTACCCAAGGGTAACAGCAATAGACCTGCAGAGATCTTTAGAACTTGCTAAAGTCTCTGTTCATGTGTCCACCATAAGAAAAACACTGAACAAAAATGGTGATCATGGAGGAACACTGTGAAGGAAACCATTGCTGCACATCTCAGGTTTGCAAAAGACCACCTGAATGTTCTACAATGTGTGACAAGAATACACGTAGATTAAGATGTTAGCTGTCCTGTGCGATCAGCAGTTGGTCTGCCACCTGTCTTCAGGAGCGAGAGAGATAAGGAAAACAATGAAGCAGCATTTGGAGATGTGTAATGAAGGGACGGGAGAGAGAGTAACAGAAGGAGGGAGCTGTCAAGAGCGGCTCCCCCTTTGAACCCTGAACTGTTTGAAGTGATGGACAGGCGATACCCCAGCAGGGGGATAAAAAGGGACAGATTCGCTAAGGCAGGACACACATGACACCCGAGGTAACAAGACCCTGGAAGCGGTGCGTCTCTCACAAGTCCGTGGGAAGTACCGGGCCATAAATACACAGGGTGGAAAGGTACGATCGGCGGGAACCTGGAGTGTGTCCATCCTTGCCTGGGTGCCAGGTTCAGCGCAGGGAAACGATCGTGTCTGGAAACGGAGGGGTCACGGTCGGTGACCTCAGATGACATCACAAAGGACTCCCCCGAAAGCTGACTGCGAAGGTCTGTGTGTGGAAGCCTTGAATATTCATTCGTTTTTGCTCTCTCTCTCCTTTCCCCACACTGTCCATCGCCACGGCAGCAATTACTGCGAACTGAACTGAACTTTGCGTTACTTTGAAACTGGTCATTTACCCCTAGACAACGATAGAGCTTGATTGATCCTGTTATCTTAATTCTGTGTACATGTATGTTTATCATTGCTGAACTGTTGCATTCATTATCCTTTTGATTAGAGTACTGTGTTGCTTGTTTCTTTAATAAAACTTTCTTAGTTCTAGTAATCCAGACTCCAACTGAGTGATCCATTTCTACTGGTTTGGCAACCCAGTTACGGGGTACGTAACATAAGTGGGGTCCTTGTCCGCGATTTTGAACGCTAAATTTGGGACGGAGTAAATTGATTGGGTCAAAATTCCTGAAAGAAAGAAAAGACAAACAGCAGAAATGGAGGCTGAGGAATTTATAAAGGCGCCGACCTTGGAGGCATTAGAGGATGCCAGGAAATCGGAATTGGTAGCTGTGGCCAAACTGTTGAATCTTGCTAAAGGGAAGTCGACAATGAGGAGAGAGGAGATACACAGAGCTATCGTAGAGCACTATGTATCTAAAGGTGTGTTTCCCCAAGGCGAGCTGGGGGTGGTGCCTATTGAAAAACCTGCTGGAGACATGGTACAGGTACAGCTTGAAATACTGAGACTCGAGCACGAGTTCCAGGTACGGCAGTTAGAACACGAAGAGAAGCAGTTAGAAAGGCAGGAGAGAGAGTTAGAAAGGCGGGAGAAAGAGAGAGAGTTAGAAAGGCAGGAGAGAGAGAGAGAGAGAGACAGCTGGAGCAAGAAGAGAAACAGAGGGAAAGAGAATTCGAGCTGGAGAAGTTAAGGTTAAGGGCAGAGCAGGGGCTCGTGCCGAACCAAGGTGGAGGGTTCCGGGCGACCCAGGAGGTTCGGCTGGTTCCCCCATTTGATGATACCGACGTGGATCGGTACTTTCTCCATTTCGAAAAAGTGGCTACAAGTCAGGACTGGCCGAGGGATAAGTGGGTTGTTTTGCTTCAGAGTGTACTGAAAGGGAAAGCCCAACAAGCTTACTCCGCTTTGTCCGCGGAAGATGCCCAAAGGTATGAGGTGGTGAAAGAGGCCATCCTCAGGATTTACGAGTTGGTCTCGGAGGCATACCGGCAGAGGTTCCGGAATGCGAGGAAGCAGTGGGACTGCACGTATTTAGAGTTTGCCCGTGAGATGCAGACATATTGTGAGCGTTGGTGCGCCTCGAAGGGGGTAGAGGGGGATTATGACAGACCGCTACAGCTGATCCTGATTGAGCAGTTTAAAGGTTGTGTCCCTGAGGGTATGAGACCCTACCTAGATGAGAAAGAGGCAGCCACGTTAGCCGCAACTGCTAAGTTAGCGGATGAGTATGCGTTGACGCATAAAATGAAGTTTGCCCCGAGTAAAGGCTACCAGAAGGGTAGTCAGGACGGCGGGGAGAGTCCGCCAGAAAAGTCAGAAAGTAAGCCGGGGACTAGTGAGAAGGATAAGGTAGACCGGGAGCAGTCTGGTAGGAAGTCTCCTGGGGTCGTCTGTTATAATTGCGGGAAAGTCGGACACTTTGCGTCCAGGTGCTTTGCCCCAAAGAAGGAGACGGGAAAAGGAACAACGGCGATTTTGACTGGCTGTGTGGAGCTGGTACACGAACCGCTAGGGAAGGACAGGTCTGCCAAAGTTCAAGAAGAGCGCGAGAAGTTTATCTCGGCCGGATTGGTGTCAGTGAAGGAGGGGTTAAAACCAGTTCCAGTGCGGATCTGGAGAGACACGGAAGCGTGTCAGTCACTAATACTGAAGAGTGTAGTAGAGTTTATCTCAGAGACCCAGACTGGGGAGGTCAAGGTCAAAGGTATTGGAGAAGGGACAGAGACAGTCCTTTTGCACCAGCTACACTTACAAAGCAACCTGGTCTCTGGACTAGTCACGATCGGGGTGAGGTCCGAATTACCGATAAAAGGCGTGGAAGTCTTGCTCGGTAATGATGTCGCCGGGGGAATCGTGTTCCCAGTCGTGAGATTGACAGGTCAGCCTGCCCCGCCCATGGACTCACAGGTTCATCACGGGACTGCGGTAGTAAATTTAGCTGAGACATTTCTGCCAGCCTTGTACGAGAAGGGGGTAGAAAATGAAAAGAAGGAGTGTAGTGAGAGAAGATGTAGTGAGGGAGCTGAGACAGACTTAGCAGTAGCCAAGAAAGAATTTGTGCAGACGCAGGAGCGAGACGAGGGGCTGATGGTTTTGGCAGAGACAGCTCTCTCTGACACAGAATTAACAAGGGAACTAGTAGGCTATTGTGTGGAGGAGGAAGTGCTAAGGAAGAAAGGGAAACCAAGTACCGTACCCGCAGATGAGGAATGGGTGGTGGTGCAAAGGAGTTATGGGGATGAGATTTTTAACCTGGCCCACAAGGTACCCCCCGGTGGACATTTTGCGGTGCTGGAGGAAACAGTTGGTGGAATCATGAAAGAGATTTACCGGCTGCCCAGGGGGAAGGATGTTATTGATTATGACCGATGCGAACTGAGACGGTCACAGGCTTTTGATATGCTAACAAACCTAGTCGGTGTTAGCGTGGAAATCAATGAAGCTAGGGTCTCCCCGATAAGCGAAAAAAACCATTTTGAAAAGATGAGTATGGTATCGACCAGATGGGAGAAGGCTATTGTTTTGGCCAGGTCTGCTGATAAGGTCTCTCTCTTAATCCCCAAACAAAGCGACTCTTTAGGAGAAGTAATTAAACGACTTGCACAGGTGTGTTTGATTGTCCCGAGGCGATGCAAAGAACTGGGACGTTGGGTGGTGTCTGTTATAATATGGCAGCCTAGTGAGCAACATCCATATAGAATGAGTAATTCAGTGACTAAAGGGCTGATGAACACAGAGGTGTGCATTGGCAATTTAATACGGCTGTCTGAAGCCAGCTTGATAGTGAACCCTGAAAAAAATGAGTTCGGCCACACGAAGGTCACTTATCTGGGAATTGTGGTGACACAGGGGCAGCTGGCAGCGATGCAAGCTACAGTGCAGGCTATCACTGACCTCCCAACCCCGACAGACAAGAGGGCCCTCAGAAGGCTCTTGAAGATGGTGGGGTACTCTAGGAAGTTTTGCAATAACTCTGCGGTCACTACCCCTCCCCCTCCTACTAAGCCCTTGCAAGAGAAAACTAAGTCGGAATGGGACAACCCTTGTTATTGTGGTCCGGGACAAAACCAAATGAGAGGTTACATTGATCGCAATTCATCAGTGTTTTTGGCCACTATGAAGTTTGCTAAGTTGGAGCCTGGTCTAAGGGATTATTAATAACACGTATAAAAGGAGCAGAAAATGTGATGGCTGACTGTTTGTCAGGTGTTGACAACTTCAAACTCGCTGTATTAGCCAAATAGCTGATAAAGATGTATATTTGTGTGTGTTTCAAATAATGTATTCATGTTTGTAATTTTTACCCCCCGGTAAAAATCCTTAAAGGGGGGAAGTGTGACAAGAATATACATAGATTAAGATGTTAGCTGTCCTGTGTGATCAGCAATTGGTCTGCCACCTGTCTTCAGGAGCGAGAGAGATAAGGAAAACAATGGAGCAGCATTTGGAGATGTGTAATGAAGGGACGAGAGAGAGAGTAACAGAAGGAGGGAGCTGTCAAGAGCGGCTCCCCCTTTGAACCCTGAACTGTTTGAAGTGATGGACAGGCGATACCCCAGCAGGGGGATAAAAAGGGACAGGTTCGCTAAGGCAGGACACACACAACACCCGAGGTAACAAGACCCTGGAAGCGGTGCGTCTCTCACAAGTCCGTGGGAAGTACCGGCCCATAAACGCACAGGGTGGAAAGGCACGATCGGCGGGAACCTGGAGTGTGTCCACCCTTGCCTGGGTGCTAGGTTCAGCACAGGGAAACGATCGTGTCTGGAAACGGAGGGGTCACGGTCGGTGACCTCAGATGACATCACAAAGGACTCGCCCGAAAGCTGACTGCGAAGGTCTGTGTGTGGAAGCCTTGAATATTCATTCTTTTTTGCTCTCTCTCTCCTACCCCACCCCCCCCCCAACTGTCCATCGTCACGGCAGCGATTACTGCGAACTGAACTGAACTTTGCGTTACTTTGAAACTGGTCATTTACCCCTAGACAACGATAGAGCTTGATTGATCCTGTTATCTTAATTCTGTGTACATGTATGTTTATCATTGCTGAACTGTTGCATTCATTATCCTTTTGATTAGAGTACTGTGTTGCTTGTTTCTTTAATAAAACTTTCTTAGTTCTAGTAATCCAGACTCCAACTGAGTGATCCATTTCTGCTGGTTTGGCAACCCAGTTACGGGGTACGTAACAAATGTTTCTGGGACAATGATCTGTGGACAGATGAGACAACAGTTGAACTTTTTGGCAGAAATGCATATTGCTATGTTTGGAGGTGAAAGGGCACTGCAACATCGAAACATCGTCCCAACTGTGAAGCATGGTTGAAGGAGCATCATGGTTTGGGGTTACTTTGCTCCCTCAACTTGCAATCATTGAGGGAACAATGAATTCAAAATTATATCAAGTCATATTCCAGGAGAATGTCAGGGGAGCAGTCTGTCACCTGAAGCTTAATAGAAATTGAATAATACAACAATTATCTAAAAGACAAGAGTAAATCAATGAAAGAATGGTTTAAAAAGAAGAAAATACATGTTCTGGAATGGCTGAGTCAAGGTTCTGGCCTTAATCCTATAGAAATGTTGTAGAAGGACCTTAAGCAAGCAGTTTATGCAAGGAAGCCCAGCAACATCCTAGAATAGAAGCAGTTTTTTAAGGGGAAATGGTGTAAAATTCCTCCAAGCTGATGTGCAGGACTAATCAACAGTTACTTAAATGTCTGGTTGAAGTTATTGCTGTACAAGGGAGTCACACCAGTTACTGAAAGCAATGGTTCACATACTTTCTCCAACAAATACTTGTAATATTGGATCATTTTTCTCGGTAACTAAATGAACAAGTATAATGTTTTTGTGTTATTTATTTAATAAGATTCTCTTTATCTAGTTTTAGGACTTACATGAGGATCTGATCACATTTTACTTCATATTTATGCAGTAATAGAGGAAATTCCACAGGGTTCAGAAACTTCCGAGCACCATTGTAATTTTAACATCTTCTTTTGCTATATCAATTGCACTTTTCTCAATGGTTTCTTTAGTTTTGCAATTAGTTTTTTTTTGGTTGTATGTTAACTGATTTAGATGGTACAATCATGTCAGAATTATTGGAAAGTAAAACTACCACTAAGTTAGAGATTATAAATTCTTTCTCTCCATTGAGATATACATTATTTCATTTTTAAGAAGTTGTATTCATTCCCTTACACTTTACAGGAATGAACTCTGCACCCTACTTCCTGTTCAATAGTTTCAAAGACATACAAGGGTAAATTCTGTGATTCTCCACTCCCAGTGTGGATTATTTTACTTGACAGGATAATCAAGCATAGAGGGCAGTGCACTCAATTTCTAATGCTCCCAATTTTACTAGTCATTAAACGAGTTCACTCACCTCCATGTTTAATTTTCTAATCCTTCCTTCTGTCAACGGAGGTTCTTATTGAACCTTGGGTCTCACAGGATTCACCCTGTAATGCCATTGGTGTTAAAGCATAAAAATCAATCATATGCAATCTTAGAACTGATTTTTATCTATAATACAGTAAGCATAAAATTATGATATGTTGGAGCATAGGTATTCAAAGCATTCTATATAAAACTCTTGAAAATTGCTTCTTAATGCAGTTGATAGATTAACTCAAAAGCAGTTTATCACTTCTGTTTTACTTTGCATGCAATCATAGTTCACAATACTTTAGCAGTGTTTCAGGAGATAATTGCATTATGTCTCCCCTTTGATCCCTAATT
Source organism: Mobula birostris (assembly GCF_030028105.1). Lineage (NCBI taxonomy): Eukaryota > Metazoa > Chordata > Chondrichthyes > Myliobatiformes > Myliobatidae > Mobula > Mobula birostris. The sequence goes on along the minus strand of NC_092383.1, from coordinate 62,637,038 downwards.
TCTAGCCTCTGACCCTCCAATCTACTGAAGTAATGACCCCTCTCCCCTAATCGCTTCATTTTCACACACCCTACCACAACCACTCAATTGGTCTAGACCTCTAATCTTGCAGTCCTCTGAGGCTCCCTTGGAGATTTTGCTTTACAAATACCTGCTTCCCATCTGCCACAAAATGCTGGAGGAACTCAGCATGCCAGGTAGTATCTATGGAAAACAGAAAACTGCTGACATTTCAGGATGAGATCCTTTAACAAGACTGGAAAGGAGGAGGAGAAGTGAGAGTAGGAAGGTGGAGGGAAGGGTGGCAGAAGTACAAGGTGGTAGGTGACAGGTGAAAGCAGGAGAGGAGGGGGGCTGAAATACAAAGCGGGGAAATTAAATAGTGAAAGAGATAAAGGACTGGAGAAGAGGGAGTCTGAAAGTAGAGGACAGAAAGCCATAGGAGAACAGGAGGAGGAGCTGCAGAAGAAGGTAATGGGCAGGTGAGGAGAAAAAGTGAGAGAGGGGAACAGGAATGGGGAATGGTGAAGGAGACAATTACTGGAAGTTCAAGAACTCAATGTTCTTGCCATCAGATTGGAGGCTACCCAGAGAGAATATAATGCGTTGCTCCTCCAACCTGTGTGTGACCTCATCGCGGCAGTGGAGGAGGCCATGAACTGACATGTGGGAATGGGAATGGGATACCTAACTCTGATAGCTGGATCACAGGTAATTTAAAATCTGTGTAACTTTTATACATTTACATTTTACCTAGATTAATCCTTGAAAACAAGTGGAAATTGTACTTTGGGGAAATGTTGCCTTGATTGGGAATTGAAATTTTTAACTCACAATTTTCATTCAAAACTTCTAATTTTGTTAAAATCAATTGCACACAAGATGGTCTTGTCATATCTGCTATTGTGTTACAGATGACTGCTGTTTTGATGTTCACCTTGTGATATCTGATAAATGAATATTAATAAAGAGCAGTATTTTTAATAAATCTCACACCTACTTAGTGCTATTGATTCCAACAACAAAGGAACAACTGATATACAGTTCACCAAACAAACCTATTTTATGCATTTCTCCAGTCAAACAATTACTGCACAATTTACTGTAAAAGACAATTTTTCTCATTGATTCTGAAAAGAAAATGCAAGTTACCTTGTCCTGTGCTATTATTTATGCCAACAATTATGAAATATGATTTCTTTTCCTTTTAATGTCATTTGACAAAGGAATTATTCTAATCATATTAAGGAGAAAAAGCATTGCCACTAAAAAAAGCAGAAGGAGAAATGTTAAGTGATTGTCTATTAATTTTACAGACAATAGTTTCTCATTTTGTAAAACGATGGGAATAAACAACTAATGGGTAGCGGCACCGTGTAATAGTTTTTATAGATGTGAACAATTATTTTAATATTTTATTAATTAGCGAGCCAGACATTGATATTGTTTCTCATCAGGGATAAGAAGTCGTATTATTTTTCAGAGGGACACAAAAGACTGCAGATGCTGGAATCTGGAAAAACAATCTGCTGGAGGAACTTATCGAGTCCTGAATCAAGTTTTGATCTGAAACGTCAGAAATTTTATATCCCTGCATAAGTGCTGGTCAGCCACAGAGTTGCTCCAGCAGAGAATTTATTGCTTATTGTTCTTTAACCGAAAAACTGCATGTCATAAAAATATAACAGTTAGGTAATGTTGATTGAGACAACTAGATTTTATTGTATCAAAACTGTTTCAAGGAAGTGACCAGTGTTTAATTTTGCCAAAAAAAACAGATATTTTTGTATCTTTCTTTGGTTTCTCTCTTCCATTTCTGATCATACCCTCTCAAGACTGACATGTCCATGAGAATGTGTTTTCTACCTTAATCAAATTCCCAACTATAAACTGACCATTGTGTAAGCTGAAATCGTCAAGTATTCTCAGCCCTTGGATAATGTGTTATTCATCCCTCTGCTTTCTAAACTCTCATACCTTCATTAATTTCATAATTTTTTTCTGATCTTAAGACTACAATATTAGCACAGACGTTACCTTTAGCTCTGTGCTATTTTGAGGAACAGCTTTTGAAGCTTGCTGATTAGTACTGAAGGGCATAGTGGTGCTTAATACAGAACTATAATCAATAAACAGCAGCCTGATGTAGGTATTGCTGTTGTCCATCTGGTCCAAAGCACAGTGGAAAGTGTAACATTTTGTTCCTTGTGGTGGTAGGCAAATTGCCGTGGGTCAAGGTCCTTGCTCAGACAGGAGTTAATTCCAGCCATCACCATCACAGTGCACTTCATCACAGTCGGTAAGAGGGTGGCCAGGTGATAGTCATTGAGGCAGCTCACCCTGCTTTTCTTGGGCACCAGTATGACTGATGTCCTTTTAATGCAGATGGCAATGTCTGACTTCAGCAGTGAGAGATTGAAGATGCCTTTGAACACCCAGTTGGTAGGCACAGGTTTTCAGCAACCTAACAGGTGCGCTGTCAGGGCTTGACACCTTGCAAGGGTTCAACAAGACTATATGGGTAGAACTTACATAAAAGAAGGGGTAATAACTTTAATAAGATTGTAGTCTAGCCTCCCTAATAGTCATCAGGAATTTAAGAAGAAAATATGTAAGGAAATCCCCTTTTTTTCTGGTCTTGGAGAGGATCCAGAGGAGGTTCATGAGAATGATCCTACAAAATCCTACAAAAAGTAGTGGACGCAGCCAAGTCCATTATGGGTAAAAGCCTCCCCACCATTGAGCATATCTACGTGAAATGCTGTTACGGGAAAGCAACATCCATCATTAGAGATTCCTATCACCCAGGACATGCTCTCTTCTCACTGTTGCCATCAGAAAAAAGGTACAGGAACCTTAGGGCTCACACCACCTGATTCAGGAACAGTTACTACCCTTCAACCATCAGGCTCTTGAACTAAAATGTATAGCTTCACTCAACTTCATTTGCCCCATCATTGAAATATTCCCATTACCAATCAAATCACTTTCAAGGACTATTCCTTATCATGTTCTCGACATTTGTTCATTTATTTATTATTATTATTTCTTCTTTTTGTGTTTGCACAACTTGTTGGTCTTCTGAACTCTGGTTGAATGCCCTAGTTGAGTGGTCTTTCATTGATTGTGTTGTGGGTATTATTCTACAGACTTATTGAGTATGCCTGCAAGAAAATAGATTTCAAGATTTTATAAGGTGACATATATGTACTTTGATAATAAATGTACTTAGAACTTTGAACACTGACCCCAGGAATGAAAGGATTAACAGATGAGAACTCGTTGATGGCTCTGTGCCTGTACTTGCTGGAGTTTAGAGGAATGAGGGGTAATCTCATTGAAACCTATTGAGTATTGAAAAGTCCAGAGAGAGTGGATGTGGAGAGTATGTTGCCTATAGTTGGGGAGTCTAGGAGCAGAGGGCACAGCTTCAGAATTGAGGAATATCCATTCAGAACAGAGATGAAGAAAAAATTGTTTAGCTGGAGGGTGATGAATCTGTGGAATTCATTGCCTCAGATGGCTGTGAAGGCTAGTCTTGTATATATTTAAGGCAGTGGTTGATAGGTTCTTGATTAATCAGGGTGTCAATGGTTATGGAGAGAAGACAGGAGAATAGAGTTGAGAACAATAACACTGGACAAGATTTTCTTTTGAAAGCGTTGCTTTCTCAGAACATTTTTTTTTTTGTTTATGCTAGACTGCTGGAAGCTGAACACAAATATAATTCAAACTGCTTGTATCACTAGGAATGGAGAAACAAGAAATTAACTTTGACTATAGTGTGTTTAATTGCATAACGATGCTGATGCACTGCTATAGTTCAACTAAGCTAAAAATGTTTTGTTGATGATTTTCATTTGTACCTAGTGTCTGAAGCTTCTTGCTTAAGTGTCCAGTTGCCTAGATACCATTTCTCCATGACCACCATGTCCTGTTGAAACCTTTCTCTATGTTTGTCACGGACAGCACCAAGATTTGCAGGAAAGGAGTCTAAATGGGAATGCAGAAGATAAATTTTAGTGACATGTTGCACTTCATGGTTTTGTATGCTTGAAGCATGTTGTCTACCAGCTGCAGGTAGTTTGATACTCTTAAGTTGCTAAGAAAATTTTCAACAACATCCTTGAATGCCTTCTAGGCGATGTTCTCCAGTCCCACTAGAAGTTCTTCTAATTGCCTGTTATTGATAATCTGTTTGATTTACGGACCAACAAAAATAGCTTCCTTAGTCTTGGCATCAGTTATTCTGGGAAACATTTGTCTCAAATATCAAAATTCTTAAAGAAATTTATAGCCTTTCTAAAACCTGTCTTGCTATGCAGCATCCACCCTGGCCAAGTACACTCAGGCATGTCTGGACATGATAGAAAACTTCTCAGCTTACACTGTGGGCAACATTTTAATTGACCTGAATTATGAATTGAAATAACAGATATAGGTGATTCAAAACAATAATGTGTGATAGGAAAATTAAACAGTGATTTTTGTGATGAGCAGCCCAAAATCCATAAGACACATCCAAAAATATTCAGCAAGCAAAATCTTTGCTGTTCAGTGTAATAAATCAACCTTGATGAAATGGCGGAGCAGATTCAATGGGCCAAATGGCCTAATTCTGCTTCAATCACCTTATGGAAATCACATAAGGATGTAGATGATTGATGAATAGGAGGTCATTAATAGCACTGTTGGTTTGCTGCTGTATAAAAAAGTAGTTGTTTCTGAAACAAAGTAACTTCATGCAGTATCAAGCTAACTATAAATAATAAATTTTCATAAAAGTTTCTAAAGCTGTATTGGTAATAGGTCTTCAATCTGCTTTATTAGTTTGTCCCTTCATAGAGGCTGCCTGGCCAGTTGAGTATTTCTGATTTCATTTCAAATTTTCTAGTTTCCACTTTTTTTTTGCAGGAATAATTTAAGAAACTGAGAAATCTGTTTGTTGCTTGAACTTCAGAATAATTTAGAATGAGTAGCTATGAGCCATAATTCAAAATACACCTCTGAAAGTTGTTGCTATTTAAAATGATTGTTTTTTTTAAAACTTGGACTTTGAATGTTAAAAGTTTAAAATAACCAAGCCAGTATTATCAAAATATACTTCCTGATTAACTCTGCTATTTAACACTGCATTTTAAGCAGAGAGCTAATAATTAAAACTTCTGTCAAAATTTTAAATGACAGAACAGTGCAAAATGTTTTATCTTTGATCAGTAACTGTCTTCTAAACTCGCTCTGTCAGTAACTAAACTAAATGACAAGGCATGGTAATATTTAATTTTGGTTTGTACTCACCATTTTCTAGACTCTGTACTGAATATTAAAAAATAAAAAATAGTTGTTTTTTGCCCAAGTTATTGAAATCTTTCTCCCATTGTGATATATTTTCACTCAATATTGTGAAGGAAGAAGTTCTCTTTTATTTGTTCAGACCTCTATAAAGCCCGAGTGAACTTCAATGAAATGATGTGAGTAAAGCAATAACAAAACCATAAGCCCTGTTAATCAGCTTAGAAATGGCATCTCCAGGTATAATGAACAGGAAGAATTTTAAGTAGCTCTACAGATTTTTTGTACAAAGTGAATTCAATTGATGTTATTGTAATTCAAATTTGCAAATGTTAATAAAGAATAAAGATTGAAGAGATCATTTTTATTTGACCCAACTACACTGAAACATTAAAAGTTACAGTGAAATGCACCATTTGCATCCAAGGATGTGTTGGAGGCAGCCCAAACATGTCCTCCTAGCATCAACATTGCATGCCCACAATTTACTAACCTAAGTGGCCATGGGGAGAATATACAAACATCTTACAGGCAGCGGTGGAAACTGAACCCCAATTGCTTTATTGCTAATGCTGTAAAGCATTGCGCTAACCGCTACTCTATTGTGCAGCAATTGTTGGCCATGGTGGATTTAAAATATAGAAGAAACAATCGAACTCAAATGAGTCAAGGACAGTGGAAGCAGACAGATTGATTTTGCTTAGCGATGGAGGCTGCCATTTTGTGGAACTGTTTTATGTCCTCCATTTTCTGAGATGAAGTTGCTTGGCTTTCCTTGTTTTAAAATAAACACAATAATGCTTCAGGTAATCTACAGGACTAGAGATAATTTCCAAAGAAGAAGTTATTTGTGAGGTGTTCTTTGATATAATATAACATGCAGGTTTGTGAATGATGAGGGTTCGTGCCTGCCTGGAGTGATTCAAGCTGAAGAGAACAAAGAGCCATTAATTATCACTTGTCACTTGCTAGGAGAGGGCAATAAGTGGATGCTGGCCTGGAGCAGAGCGAATAAAGGTCAGATACATGACCTAGAGCCAATGACACTGGAATGCAATATTTGAATTGGTAAGGAATGAGTATGAAAGCAGACACTTCAAGTGTGCTATGAGCGATAACTCTCTCAAGAGACCCAACATTGCAAGGAAGAACTCCCATGCTAGGGGCTGGGAGAAGAAAGGATTGATCATCTGGCCAGCAGGAGATCCCCTATATTAGTGTTATCAATTGGAAAGTGGTGTGAGTGAGTATTGGTACAAATGGAACAATAGAATTCATGTTCTAAGGTGTTGGCCCAGGGTCTACTAAGTTATGTTGTTGTTTGTGCAGAGACAACTAAATGTGAGCTCTGATTAATTGCAAGTTGCACAGTGAATTTCCCAACCTAGCTCTGTTGATGAACAGTCAACATAATCATAATTATACAAATGCAATCATAACAGGAAATTATCCACTTATAGTTCATGTCCATAATCACAGTAGAGGAGAGGGAATAACTTTTAATAATGGGATTACTCCTACCTCCAAATTGCTGATGGATTCCTCAGACTTCAAATCAAGATCCCATCTAAGTAATTTGACAGATTCTGAATGTAAGCAATTAGAGAGAAAAAGTTATTCTACTTTAAAGCCTTCAAATCCCTCCTTGGATACTTCTCTGAAATACATTAAAGATTCAGTGGGAAGATCATACACTTCTATAGTGATTCAGCAGTTCTGTTGCTCCTGTATCTAAATTAAAGCCTTCCATTTTCTTTCTTCATTCACATATTGATTCTACTGCATGCTAAATATGAGCATATGGCTGTTACTGCCCTTATATACTTTCCAAGTCCGGTCTGGGTTTTCTTTTTTAATTACTGTGCAACAGTTTGAGTGGCATGGGTTAAATGACCCATGCACATAGAGTATATTCCTGAAACAGTGTTTGCTTTTGTTTCTCCAAGTACAATTATGAATCAATTAAATAGTTTTACAAAATCAGATTCATGGTTGTTTCACTGCAGCCAACTTTTCATTACCACTGTTTAAAAACGCTGATATTATTCAAATTGTCATGCTATAATTTAGATATTTGGTCCATTAATACAGCCACTCAATAAATGACTACAATTGTCAAACACTAACCTCATTTGAATCAAAATATATCCCTGAAAATTATTTGCAAGATCAAAACCATAGCCTTCAATGTTTAACAGAAATTATATACTGTATGCTGTTAACCACAACCTCACAATAATTTAAATTATACACAAACTCAGTGCCTCTTTCCAAAAGGTAGATAAGGGTAGGCGCAATAGATGTTGTCTATTTGGACTTTAGTCAGGTCTTCAATAAGGAACCTGCATAATAGATTGGCCAGGAGGGTTAGGTTCCATAGGATCCAGGCTGAGCTAGGTCGGTGGATTCAAAATTAGCTCAGGGGTGGGAAGCAAAGGGTGATGATTGAAGGTTGTTCTTGGAATGGAGGCTCGTGATGAGTGGTGTGCCACAGGGGTCGGAATTAGCTCGTGATGAGTGGTGAGCCACAGGGATTGGAATTAGGTCCCTTATTATTCATTATTTATATAAATAATTTAGACATGAATGCACAAGACTTGGTCATGAAGTATTCAGATGACACAAAATTAGGAGATGATAGTGAAGAAGTATCAGATTTTGATCAGTTAGGGAAGGTGGCTGAGAAGAGACGTGGATTTCAATGCAGATAAGAGTGAAGTGATGCACTTTGGAAAGTCAAACCAGTGTAGGACTTACATTATTAAAGATAGGATACCGAGAAGTATAATGGAACAAAGGGACGTAAGAGTACAAGTGCATAATTCATTGATAGCAGCGTTACAGGTAGAGAAAGTGGTGGAAAAAGCTTTTAGCACACTAGTTTTCATCAGTCATACCACTGAGTATTGGAGTTAGGATATTATTTTGTAATTGAGCAAGTCATTGGTGAGGCTGCACATGTAGTACCATGTATGAGTTTAGGCACTCTATTATAGGAAAGTCATCATTAAATTAGAAACAATGCAGAAAAGATTTATGTTGCCAAAAGTAGAGGGCCTGACCTATAGGGAGAGGTTGTACAGGCTTGGTAGTGTAGGAGAATAAGGAGAGACATTAGAGGACTATTTAAAATTATTAGAGGCATAGATAAGGTGGCCAATAATGGTCTTATACTCAGGGGAGACCAAAGCTAGGAGAAAAAAGATTTAAAAGGGAACAGAGGGGCAACATTTTCATGTAGAAGGTGGTGAATATATGGAATAAACTACCAAAGACATAGCTGAGGCAAATATAATAGTGTCATTTAAGAAACACTTGGGTAGGTGCATGGAGGGTGGCCCTTAGACGGACATACTGCAGTCCTAACACAGGAAATTGGTTGGCACAGATTTGTATAGGTACAAACAAAAGAAAATCTGTAGATGCTGGAAATCTGAGCAACACGCACAAAATGCTGGAGGAACTCAGCAGGTCAGGCGGCATCTATGGGAAAAAAGTACAGTTGATGTTTTGAGCTGAAGTCCTTTGGCAGGACTCAACTGTCGATGTTTCGTCCGAAACCTTTCGGCAGTATTGCAGTCGACGTTTCAGGCTGAAACACTTTGGCAGGACATCAGCAGAGTCCAGGTACCTGTGTTGTATTGCTCCATGAATCCATGAGTCCGACCTGTGACTGAATCACGTCAGACAGGTAAATTTTGAGGAACAATGCAAAGGGACACAGATAGGTATAGGCTGAAAAAAGTTTTCTTGTATTTTGTGTCAAAGTATCTGAAAGGGTTGTGGTGAAGGAATTTGGAACTGTGCAGCAGACATAGTTATTTCAGATGGGTACTGGATTTAAAAAGAAGTACCTGCGTTTCTTGTGCAGTATAGATTAGTCATAAAAAAAAAACAAACTTATAACTTGCCCTATTTTTATTTACTTTTAACTGCATTGTGTTGAAGTCAGCAGTGTAATGAAATTTTTATCCTGGAGAATCTTTATACAAATAAGGTGAGTTTGCACTTGGAGTTAGTGATTGACACACTTACTTTAACTTCAGCATTATTTTCAACTCCAAACAATTTCATGAGCTGCTCTACTCATGACAAATTCATTTTAATCAGCAGCATTAATGAGAATGATCTTTTTTCACCTATTGCTCACTTTTGTGATGTTAGTCTGGCTTGGCTCCCTGTGCAGTTTGTTCGGGTACCTGTTCAAACTTGGCTGACATTGTTTGCTTCCTGCTTTAATTCCCAGAGCTTATCCTCTGCTGCTAGATATAGATATATGTAGAATTAGAGTGCAATTTCTTCAGGCACCTGCTCAGATTTGGCTGACTTTGTTTGCTTCCTGCTGTAATTCCCAGAGTTTATCCTCTGCTGCTAGATATACATATACATAGATTTAGAGTGGGATTTAAAACAGCTAACCCTCCCCCATCTTAAGAACACCAGAGAAACAAGGAAATCCAGAATGCAAACAGACACTGCAAGTTTAGTAAGAGCTGAGCAGACATCCAACAGAGTGACAGAGCAGTGCCAAACTCCCAGGTGGCTAATAATTATTATGATAACTTATTTATAGAGCACTTTTCATATAAATAATGTAGCTCAAATTGCTTTACAGTAGGATAAAGTGCAAACATAAAAACCAAAGGCAAAAATTATACTAGTTAAAAGCAAGATTAAATAAATAAATTAAATTCCAACTTGTGGAATTAACACCATCAAACATAGGTAAGCAGTATCTTGGAATGTAGCAAATGAATTAAGATTGATTCCTTCTAAGTAGCTTTAGTTTTACTTACAGAGTACATACAAATCATTTACATTGTGTACTGCTGCACTTTGATTATAAAATTTTGTCATAAACATAAAAGTACTAAATAGTTATAATTAGAATTAAATAATTTAGAACACGGAATCTCAGTTGCAAACAGAGTGATGAAATCAGATTTAGGGATCCCCAATGGGAGTTAAAGATCATACAGTAAATGAAGGAGCAAAACTTACAGTATGAAGCTTATCCAATTAAACAACTGTTATTTCAACCATAAGAGGGAGATTGTAGCACAAAACAGAGATGAACTCTACAAGCATTCTTTGATATTTGAGTACACGTATCTTGTTTTAACAATATGACAATAACCCTTTGCCACTCCTACCCTGGGAACTTATAAAATCTCTTTGTTTTAACATGAAAATTATCTCCTACTTGTGCACTGTTCCTCAACATTTTGAAGTTTCTGGTCTGGTGTGATGGTTTGTAGGTGTAGTTGAAACATCAAATGAAAGGTTTTCTTTGACTGCCAGCAGATTGAATGAAACTCCTGTCACACTGGGCCAACCACAGTTGTTCATAGTGAGATAGAGAATTTTATCAACATCACTGAAGCTGCATTAGAAAGAGTTTTGCCAGCTCTAAATTAAAAAAAACATAACTTTATTCTAAATTATACATTAAATATTTTCGACTCAAAGCCCTGGCAGTTGTTGTTCAATTTCAAATTTAGGGGAACAGTCAGGAGATTCTGGCAGCTACAAGAGACACCAGGATGGTGTGTTGCATTCCAGGTTCTGGGGCCTAGTAAGATCCTTAATAGTGTTGCTGATGTTACGTACCCCGTAACTGGGTTGCCAAACCAGCAGAAATGGATCACTCAGTTGGAGTCTAGATTACTAGAACTAAGAAAGTTTTATTAAAGAAACAAGCAACACAGTAATCGAAAGGATAATAAATGCAACAGTTCAGCAATGATAAACACACGTGCACAGAATTAAGATAACAGGATCAATCAAGCTCTATTGTTGTCTAGGGGTAAATGACCAATTTCAAAGTGACGCAAAGTTCAGTCCAATTTAGTTCAGTTCGCAGTAATCGTTGCCGTGGTGATGGACAATGTGGGGGGGGAAGGAGAGAGAGAACAAGAACGAGCGATCATTCAAAACGGCTTCCACTCACAGATCGGCGATATTGCTCACAAGCAGCTTTCGGGCGAGTCCTTTGTGATGTCACCTGAGGTCACCGACTGTGACCCCTCCTCCAGATGCGGTTGATCCTCTGCAGTGAACCTGGCACCCAAGCAAGGGTGGACACACACCGGGTTCCCGCTGATCGTACCTTTCCACCCTGTGCGTCTAAGGCTTGGTTCCGCAACCAGCCTTCCAAAACGACTCCCGCCGACTTGCGGGGGGACACCGCTTCCAGGGTCTCGTTACCTCGTGGTGTCGTGTGTGTCCTGCCTTAGCGAACCTGTCCCTTTTTATCCCCCTGCTGGGGTATCGCCTGTCCATCACTTCAAACAGTTCAGGGTTCAAAGGGGGAGCCGCTCTAGACAGCTCTCTCTCCCGTCCCTTCATTACACATCTCCAAATGCTACTCCGTTGTCTTCCTTATCTCTCTCTCTCCCGAAGACAGGTGGCAGACCAACTGCTGATCACACAGGACAGCTAACATCTTATCCATGTGTATTCTTGTCACACTTCCCCCCTTTTAAGGATTTTTACCGGGGTAAAAATTATAAACATGAGTACATTATTTGATACACACAAATATACATCTTTATCAGCTATTTGGCTAATACAGAGAATTTGAAGTTGTCAACACCTGACAGTCAGTCATCACATTTTCTGTTCCTTTTATATGTGTTATTAATAATCCCTTAGACCAGGCTCCAACTTAGCAAACTTCATAGTGGCCAAAAACACTGATGAATTGCGATCAATGTAACCTCTCATTTGGTTTTTGTCCCGGACCACAATACCAAGGGTCGTCCCATTCCGACTTAGTTTTCTCTCGCAAGGGCTTAGTAGGAGGGGGAGGGGTAGTGACCGCAGAGTTATTGCAAAACTTCCTACAGTACCCCACCATCTCCAAGAGCCTTCTGAGGGCCCTCTTGTCTGTCGGGGTTGGAATGTCAGAGATAGTCTGCACTGTAGCTTGCATCGCTGCCAGCTGCCCCTGTGTCACCACAATTCCCAGGTAAGTGATCTTTGTGTGGCCGAACTCATTTTTTTCAAGGTTCACTATCAAGTTGGCTTCAGACAGCCGTATTAAATTGCCAATACACACCTCTGTGTTCGTCAGCCCTTTTGTCACTGAATTACTCATTCTATATGGATGTTGCTCACTAGGCTAACCTATTGTAACAGACACCACCCAACGTCCCAGTTCTTTGCATCGCCTCGGGACAATCAAACACACAGGTGCGAGTCGTTTAATTACTTCTCCTAAAGAGTCACTTTGTTCGGGGGTTAAGGGAGAGACCTTATCAGCAGAGCTGGCAAAACAATAGCCTTCTCCCATCTGATCGATACAATACTAATCTTTTCAAAATGGTTTTTTTCTCTTATCAGGTGGCCCCTAGCTTCATTGATTTCCACGCTAACCCCGACTAGGTTTGTTAGCCTATCAAAAGCCTGTGACCGTCTCAGTTCGCCTCGGCCATAATCAATAACATCCTCCCTCCGGGCAGCCGGTAAACCTCTTTCATGGTTCCACCAACTGTTCCCTCCAGTACCGCAATATGTCCACTGGGGGGGTACCTTGTGGGCCAGGTTAAAAACCTCATCCCCATAACTCCTTTGCACCACCCCCCATTCCTCATCTGCGGGTACGGTACTTGGTTTCCCTTTCTTCCTTAGCACTTCCTCCTCCACACAGTAGCCTACTAGTTCCCTTGTCAAGTCTGTGTCAGAGAGAGCTGTCTCTGACAAAACCATCAGCCCCTCGTCTCGCTCCTGCATCTGCACAAATTCTTTCCTGGCTACTGCTATGTCTGTCCCAGCTCCCTCACTACCTCTTGTCTCACTACACTTCTTCTTTTCATTTTCAACCCCCGTCTCGTACAAGACTGTCCCATGATGAATCTATGAGTCCATGGCGGGGCCTCAATGCTGGCAGGCTGACCTGTCAATCTCACGACTGGGAACACGATTCCCCCGGCGACATCATTACCGAGCAAGACTTCCACGCCCTTCATCGGTAATTCGGACCTCACCCCAATCGTGACTAGTCCAGAGACCAGGTTGCTTTGTAAGTGTATCTGGTGCCAAGGGACTGACTCTGTCCCTTCCCCAACACCTTTGACCTCTACCTCCCCAGTCTGGGTCTCTGAGCTAAACTCTAATACACTCTTCAGTATCAGTGACTGACACGCTCCCGTGTCTCTCCAGATCCGCACTGGAACTGGTTTTAACCCCTCCTTCACTGACACCAATCCAGCCAAGATAAACTTCTCTCGCCCTTCCTGAACTTTGGCAGGCCTGTCCTTCCCTAGCGGTTCGTGTAGCAGCTCGATACAGCCAGTCAAAATTGCCGCTTTTCCTTTTCCCGTCTCCTTCTTTGGGGCAAAGCACCTGGACGCAAAGTGTCCGACTTTCCCGCAATTATAACAGACGACCCCAGGAGACTTCCTACCAGACTGCTCCTGGTCTACCTTAGCCTTCTCACTAGGCCCCGGCTTACTTTCTGACTTTTCCGGCAGACTCTCCCCGCCGTCCTGACTACCCTTCTGGTAGCCTTTACTCAGGGCAAACTTCATTTTATGCATCAACGCATACTCATCCGCTAACTTAGCAGTTGTGGCTAACGTGGCTGCCTCTTTCTCATCGAGGTAGGGTCTCATACCCTCAGGGACACAACCTTTAAACTGCTCAATCAGGATCAGCTGTAGCAGTCTGTCATAATCCCTCTCTACCCCCTTCGAGGCGTACCAACGCTCACAATATGTCTGCATCTCACGGGCAAACTCTAAATACGTGCGGTCCCACTGCTTCCTCGCATTCCAGAACCTCTGCTGGTATGCCTCCGGGACCAACTCATAAATCCGGAGGATGGCCTCTTTCACCACCTCATACCTCTGGGCATCTTCCGCGGACAAAGCTGAGTAAGCTTCTTGGGCTTTCCCTTTCAGTGCACTCTGAAGCAAAACCACCCACTTATCCCTCGGCCAGTCCTGACTTATAGCCACTTTCTCGAAATGGAGAAAGTACCGATCCACATCGGTATAGTCAAATGGGGGAACCAGCCTAACCTCCTGGGTCACCCGGAACCCTCCACCTTGGTTCGACACGAGCCCCTGCTCTGCCCTTAACCTTAACTTCTCCAGCTCGAATTTCCTTTCCCTCTGTTTCTCCAACTGCCTCTCTTCTCGCTCCAACTGTCTCTCTCTCTCTTGCCTTTCTAACTCTCTCTCCTGCTCTTCTTGCTGTAACTGTCTGTCACTCTCTTTCTCTTCTTGCTCCAACTGCCGTACCCGGAACTCGTGCTCGAGTCTCAGTTTTTCAAGCTGCACCTGTACCGTGTCTCCAGCAGGTTTTTCAATAGACACCTCCTCCAGCTCGCTTTGGGGAAACACACCTTTTGATACATAGTGCTCTGCGATAGCTCTGTGTATCTCCTCTCTCCTCATTGTCGACTTCCCCTTAGCAAGATTCAACCGTTTGGCCACAGCTACCAATTCCGATTTCCTGGCATCCTCTAATGCCTCCAAGGTCGGCGCCTTTATAAATTCCTCAGCCTCCATTTCTGCTGTTTGTCTTTTCTTTCTTTCGGGAATTTTGACCCAATCAATTTACTCCGTCCCAAATTTAGCGTTCAAAATCCCGGACGAGCCCCCACTTATGTTACGTGCCCCGTAACTGGGTTGCCAAACCAGCAGAAATGGATCACTCAGTTGGAGTCTAGATTACTAGAACTAAGGAAGTTTTATTAAAGAAACAAGCAACACAGTAATCGAAAGGATAATAAATGCAACAGTTCAGCAATGATAAACACACATGTGCACAGAATTAAGATAACAGGATCAATCAAACCCTATCGTTGTCTAGGGGTAAATGACCAATTTCAAAGTGACGCAAAGTTCAGTCCAATTTAGTTCAGTTCGCAGTAATCGTTGCCGTGGTGATGGACAATGTGGGGGGAAGGAGAGAGAGAGAGAACAAGAACGAATGATCATTCAAAACGGCTTCCACACACAGACCTGTGATATTGCTCACAAGCAGCTTTCGGTCGAGTCCTTTGTGATGTAACCTGAGGTCACTGACTGTGATCCCTCCTCCAGATGCGGTCGATCCTCTGCAGTGAACCTGGCATCCAAGCAAGGGTGGACACACACCGGGTTCCCGCTGATCGTACCTTTCCACCCTGTGCGTCTAAGGCTTGGTTCCGCAACCAGCCTTCCAAAACGACTCCCGCCGACTTGCGGGGGGGGCACCGCTTCCAGGGTCTCGTTACCTTGTGGTGTCGTGTGTGTCCTGCCTTAGCGAACCTGTCCCTTTTTATCCCCCTGCTGGGGTATCACCTGTCCATCACTTCAAACAGTTCAGGGTTCAAAGGGGGAGCCGCTCTAGACAGCTCTCTCTCCCATCCTTTCATTACACATCTCCAAATCGCCTGTCCATCACTTCAAACAGTTCAGGGTTCAAAGGGGGAGCCGCTCTAGACAGCTCTCTCTCCCGTCCCTTCATTACACATCTCCAAATGCTGCTCCGTTGTCTTTCTTATCTCTCTCTCTCCCGAAGACAGGTGGCAGACCAACTGCTGATCACACAGGACAGCTAACATCTTATCTATGTGTATTCTTGTCACACTGAGCAGAGAGATGGTGCATTCTAAGATCATAGCTCCATGAAAGAGGCTACACTGGTTGTAAGGATAGTTAAGAAGGCTTAACTATTAGTTATTGCTTTTATTAGTCAAGGCATTGAGTCCAGAAGGCAAGAGACTATGTTGTTACTTTATAAATCTTTGGTTAGGCCACAGCTGGATTATTGCATACAGTTCTGGCTGGACCACTATAGAAAGGATGTTGAGACTTTGGAGAGGGTGCGGGAGAGGTTTACCAGAATTCTGCCTGGATTAGAGAACATGCACTATCATGAGAGAGTGGACAAACTTGGGTTGCTTTGCTTGGAGTTGTGGAAGCTGAGGGGAGATCTGATAGGTTTATAAGAATATCAGAGACATAGATAGAGTAGACAGGAAGTATTTTTCCCTCACAGTAGAAATGTAATACCTGAAGGCATGCATTGAAGGTGAGAGGGGGTCGGTTCAAAGGGGACGTGATGGGTAAGTTTTTTACTCAGAGAATGTTGGGTGTTTGGAATGCACTGCATTCCAGAGGAGAGGAAAATACATTAGAGGCTTTTTAGGGATGTTTAGATAGGTACAGAAATATGAAAAGGATAGAAGGATATGAACATTGTGTGGGTAGGAAGGATTTGTTTCTGGGACTTTTTGGTTGACTTTTTGGCTGGTTCAGCACACCATTGTTGGACAAAGGCCTGTTTATGTGCTGCACCATGCTATGGTCTATGTTTTCTGTTTAACTATCATTCAACCATGCATGAATACCCATTAATACAGTTAAATGAAACAATGTTCTTCCAGGGTCAGGGTGCAAAACAGTACCAACAGTCATACACAGCAGAAGGCAAATGTAGCATTATAGACGATGGCAGTAAATGTATAGGCATAGAGAAAATATAACTTAGCCCAAATTCTTGAGAGGCATGTCGGCAAGAGCAAGTTCTCAACAATCCGCAGACAAAGGCACACACACACACACACACACACACACACACACACACACACACACACACACACAATCCACGTTCTCTTCCACTGAGTGAATAGGGGAGAGCAACATCGATGGGAAGGTCCTGCCTCAATCCAGCATGGACACTGCACCACACTGCCTCCAGCTTGATCTCTGCTGGGCGACTACAACAGGCAAGCCCGCAGCATGAGGCCTAGAATGCGCTACCGCAAAGGCCTAGCAGCACCTCTGTCATTGGTCTCACTAATAAACTGAGGATGTAATTAGTCAGGTGTTTCTCTCACAGGCTGGTCTGGGCAGCTAACCCCGTATCAAATCCCTTGGGCATGGCTATTAGTGAAGGAGCAGGTGGCTTTGCTAGTTACAATATTGCCTGAGTGGCTTTCCTCAAAAGGTCTGGAATTTTCATATTCTGTGTCTTTACACCTGATCGTAGAGAACTCTGTAACTGAACAGAGAGGAGAATGAGTTTGCAGAGGAATCATTCTCCTTGCTGACATTTGCAAGCTGGCAATCAATACCTCACTATCAAATGTAAACAAATCATATACACCCTCTTATGGATCTACTGTCCCAGATGTTCTCTCATGGTGTCATGTTTAATGCTCAGTGTGAGATTTTTTTTAACATAAACCCAAACCAAGTTCTTTCTTTGAAAGTAGTGGCTTGTTCAATTTGTGTCCACTCTGGAAGGTAGGATTTTGGGCATGTGGATTGACATCACTTTCTCTACTCATTAATTGAACAAACCTCAAATACTGAAGCCTATCTTAGCCAAAATATCAAAACTTATCACTAACATTTGTTGAAGAGTTCAAGCCTACCTTGGCTATTGCCTGGGTATCCGAGGCATTGACCTTCCTCTAGGTAGATTCTTTATTTTTCTTTTATCCACGCTTATTCCTTTCACTCTGCCAATCCACCTAAATTATCATCTCAGCCCAATCTTCAACCATTGTCTGCCCTCTCAAGTCTAGCTGCCCACACCCCATCATATCCTCAGTTATCCACACCATCTTCTGACCTCTCACGTTGCTCCATCAATCATGTCCTTATCCCCAAACTTGATCAAAATCCTGGACAAAACTTAATCATTTCCTAAGGAAAACTCCAATTATCTCCACAGCATCACACCCTCCCCACCATTTAATCCATTCAGATCCTCCAAATGTGATCATTTCTTCACCCCATCACTTCTCATCCCTTTCAACCCCGATAATCAGCTCCATGTACCACCCACTGTGATCAGCATCAGCCACCCGTCCCATCCTGAGATTTTGCCTGCAGCCTTCTGGCTGTTCTATCTCCCTGGTCTCCCTTGTTAAAAATCGTTTTCACCACAAGCTGCTCCACAACAAACTACTGTAGTTTTTCCTTCAGACCAAAGGTAAATTGTGGAGGAAAAAACCTTTGTGCTTCATTTCATACATCGGGCTTATTCTGCTGTGTAAAATTCCTTGGGCCTCATTTCAGTGAAGTGTTGGGTGTTCGATGCTTTGGCTAAAAATAGCATTCACCTATCTGCTCTGACCACTTCAATTTATGAAAGCATGCTGAAGGGTTTATAAACCTATTGGCTACTGGAGTGTTGCAAGGCAAAGGAAGCAGAATAATTTGTGAATGCCCTTTTTGAAAGACTCTCTCAACTTATGCAAGGTTTTAATGTGCTGTATGATTGGGAGAATGTAGCCAATGGAAATACTTTGGGAGTCAGCAAATTCTCCATGGGGTTGATGGGATTGTGGTGCAGACACAGTAGAAGCTTTCTCATGTAAGTCCAGCGAAGAGCTTTAAAATGCAGGAAGCTTTTCAACGGGAGTCCTTGATTGGAGTATGGCACAGGTTCAACAGAAAGTTTCCCATGCAGGTCTGGTGAAGAGCTTTAAAAACCCACTCTCTATGAAAGAGGGGTACCGTCTAGTGGAGTAGTCATCACGGGAGCGGTCGTCAGATTGGTCTGAGGCAGAGTGGCGAGGCTTTGTTTCAACAGGGCTTCTGCGAGAACAGACAGAGGCAAGGTAAGTAGGTAAGTTTATTCCTTACTTTTTTTTTCTTATTTAATTCTAGAGAAAATAGGGGATATGCCTAAAGGGCCAGTGTTCTGGGTGTCAGATGTGCGATTTCCAGGAGACTACCAGCCTTCCCAATGGCCACATCTGCATCAGGTGCATCGAGAAGCAACTCCTTAGAGACAGTGTTAAGAAACTGGAGCTGTAACGCGATGACCTTCGGCTTGTCAGGGAAAGTGAGGAGGTGATAGGCAGGAGCTAAAGAGAGGTAGTCAACCCAAAGGCTACAGGAGGCGGATAAATGGGTAACTGTCAGGAGAGAGAAGGGAGAACATCAGATAGTGGAGATCACGCCTGTGGCTATCTCCCTCAATAATAAGTACTCCATTTTGAGTACTGTTGGAAGCGGGGGGGAGCATACCAGGGGTGGAGGGGGCAGGAAACAACAGCGGCCGTGTCTCTGGAATTGAGTCTGGTCCTATAGCTCAGAAGGGTAGAATTGAAGAAGATGGCAGCAGTAATAGGGGACTCAATAGTTAGGGGGACAGATAGGTGATTCTGTGGATGTCAGAAGAAACACAGATGATAGTTTACTTCTTTCCACATGTCAAGGTTCACGATGTTTCTGTATGCATCCACAATATCATGAAAAGGGAGGATGAGCAGCTAAAAGTCATGGTATATATTGATACCAACAACATAGGTAGAAAAACGGAGGATGTTCTGAAAACAGAATACAGGGAATTAGGAAGGAAGCTGAGAAGCATCATCTCAAAGATAGTACTCTCAGGATTGCTGCCTGTACCATGCCACAGTGAGATAGGAATAGAATAAGGTGGCAGATAAAGGTGTGGCTGAAGAATTGGAGCAAGGGGTAGGGATTCGACTATCTGGATAATTAGGACCTCCTCTGGGGCAGCTGTGACCTGTACAAAAGGAATGGGCTGCACGAATTGAGGGGGACCAATATTCTTGTGGGAAGGTTTACTAGATCTGTTGGGAGTGGTTTAAACTAATGGCAGTATGATAGTGCTGAGGATGAGCCAGCAGGTTTACAAGTAGATGATGTGTGTAATGAATGTAAGGAAGGACAAACCAATGACTGGGTACAAATGCAGACAGAGCAAAGAGTTAAACTGCACCACAGAGGCAATATTCAAAAGGGTGAAGAATGCAGGACTGAAGGTGTTGTATTTAAATAAACATCACATTCGGAATAAGGTGGACAAACTCGTGGTGCAATTACAGATTGGTTGGTATGACATTGTCGACATTACTCAGTCGTGGCTGAAAGAAGGCCATAGTTGGGAACTTAACATCGAAAGATATACGTGGTATTGAAGGAAGACATATGTGGTGGTGTGGCTGTGTTGGTAAGAGCTATAATTATATCCTTAGAAAGAGAAGACGTGGGACCAGAGAATGTTGAATCTTTGAGGATGGAGATAAGAAACTGCAAGGATAAAGAAACCATTATGGGAATCATATAAAAAATGCTGGTGAACACAGCAGGCCAGGCAGCATCTATAGGAAGAGGTACAGTCGACGTTTCGGGCCGAGAACCTTCGTCAGGACTAACTGAAAGAAGAGGTAGAAAGAGATTTGAAAGTGGGAGGGGGAGGGGGAGATCCCAAATGATAGGAGAAGACAGGAGGGGAAGGAATGAAGCTAAGAACTGGAAAGTTGATTGACAAAAGGGATACAAGACTGGAGAAGGGAGAGAATCATGGGATGGGAGGCCTAGGGAGAAAGAAAGGGAGAGGGGAGCCCAGAGGATGGGCAAGGAGTTATAGTGAGAGGGGCACCAGTTTCCCTCTACCACCACTCTCCTCCGCCTAGCAGAATTAGTCCTTACTCTTAATAATTTCTCCTTTGACTCCTCCCACTTCCTCCAAACTAAAGGTGTAGCCATGGGCACCCGTATGGGTCCCAGCTATGCTTGCCTTTTTGTTGGCCTTGTGGAACAATCCATGTTCCAAGCCTATACTGGTATCTGTCCCCCACCTTTCCTTTGCTACATCAGTGACTGCATTGGTGCTGCTTCCTGCACGCATGCTGAGCTCGTTGACTTCATTAACTTTGCCTCCAACTTTCACCCTGCCCTCAAGTTTACCTGGTCCATTTCCGACACCTCCCTCCCCTTTATTGATCTTTCTGTCTCTATCTCTGGAGACAGTTTATCTACTGATGTCTACTATAAGCCTACGGACTCTCACAGCTACCTGGACTATTCCTCTTCCCACCCTGTCTCTTGCAAAAATGCTACCCCCTTCTCGCAATTCCTCCATCTCCATTGCATCTGCTCTCAGAATGAGGCTTTTCATTCTAGGATGAAGGAGATGTCCTCCTTTCTAAGAGAAAGGGGCTCCCCTTCCTCCACCATCAAATCTACTCTCAAATGCATCTCTCCCATTTCACGCATATCTGCTCTCATCCCATCCACCCGCCACCCCACTAGGAACAGGGTTCCCCTTGTCCTCACCTACCACCCCACCAGCCTCCTGGTCCAACATATAATTCTCCATAACTTCTACCACCTCCAACGGGATCCCACCATTAAGCACATCTTTCCCTCCCCCACCTTTCTGCTTTCTGCAGGGATCGCTCCCTACGCGACTCCCTTGTCCATTTGCCCCCCTATCCCTCCCCACCAATCTCCCTCCCGGCACTTATTCTTGTAAGCGGAACAAGTGCTACACATGCTCTTACACTTCCTCCCTTACCACCATTCAGGGCCCCGGACAGTGCTTCCAGGTGAGGCGACACTTCACCTGTGAGTTGGCTGGGGTGATATACTGCGTCCGGTGCTCCCGATGCAGCCTTCTATATATTGGCGAGACCCAACACAGGCTGTTCGCTGAACACCTATGCTCTGTCCACCAGAGAAAGCAGGATCTCCCAGTGCCCACACATTTTAATTTCACGTCCCATTCCCATTCTGATATGTCTATCCACGACCTCCTCTACTGTCAAGATGAAGCCACACTCAGGTTGGAGGAACAATATCTTATATTCCGTTGGGGTAGCCTCCAACCTGATGGCATGAACATTGACTTCTCTAACTTCCCGACACACACACACACTCTCTCTCTCTCTCTCTCTCTCTCTCTCTCTCTCTCCCCACCCCCCCCCCCCCACCACCATTCCTCTCACTATAACTCCTTTAACTCCTTGCTCATCTTCTGGGCTCCCCTCCCCCTTTCTTTCTCCCTAGGCCTCCCGTTCCATGATCCTCTCCCTTCTCCAGCCTCGTATCCCTTTTGCCAATCAACTTTCCAGCTCTTAGCTCCATCCCTCCCCCTCCTGTCTTCTCCTATCATTTTGGATCTCCCCCTCCCCCTCCCACTTTCAAATCTCTTACTAGCTCTTCTTTCAGTTAGTCCTGACGAAGGGTCTCAGCCCGAAACGTCGACTGTACCTCTTCCTATAGATGCTACCTGGCCTACTGCATTCACCAGAATTTTTTATGTGTGTTGCTTGAATTTCCGGCATCTGCAGATTTCCTCATGTATGGGAATCATATGTAGGCCTCCAAATACTCGCAGAGAGGTGAAGTTGAAATTGCAAAGGGAGCTGCAAAAGGTATATAATAAGGGTAATGTCACGATTGTAACGGGGGACTTAAATATGCAAAGTGATTGGGAAAATCAGGTTGCTGTTGGATGGCAGGGGAGGGAATTTGCTGAATGACTACGCAATGGATTTTTAGAGCATCTTGTGCATGAGCCTACTCAGGGAGAGGCTATCTTAGATTGGATGTTGTGTAATAACCGAGATCTTATCAGGGAGCTTAATGAAATGAACCTTTAGAAGAAAGTGATCATAATATGATTAAAGTCATACTGTAATTTGAGAAGGAGAAGTATAAGTCAGAGAGGGAGAAAGTATCAAGCAGGGTGGACAAAGGAGAGGCAGTAGATGTCATTTACTTGGATTTTCCGGAGGCATTTGATAAGGTGCCACACATAAGGCTGCTTACCAAGATAGAATCCCATGGCATTACAGGAAAGATACAGGCATGGATAGAGGAATGGCTGACAGGCAGGATGCAGCAAGTGGGAATAAAGGGGGGCTTTTGTGGTTGGATCCCAGATACTTGCCAACAAGAAAAGCCTCCCTTTATTCCCACTTGCTGCCTGCTGCCTGTCAATCATCCCTCTATCCATGCCTGTATCTTAGGGGTCAGTACTGGGACTGCTACTTTTCACATTGTTTGTCAGTGATTTAGATAATGGAATTGATGGCTTTGTGGTAAATTTTGAGGATGATATGAAGATAGGTGGAGGGGTAGGTAGTGCTGAGGAAGCAACGCGATTGCAGTAGGGCTTAGACAAATTGGAAGAATGGGCAAAACAGTGGCAGATGGAATAAAGTGTTGGGAAATATATAATGCATTTTGTAAAAGGAATAATAATGCAGAATATTATCTAACTGGGGAGAAAATTCAAACATCAGAGGTGCAAAGGGACTTACGAATCCTCGTGCAAGACTCTCAGAATGTGTTGTCATTGGAGAGCGTCCACAGGAGGCTCACAAAGATGATTCTGGGAATGAAGTGGTTAACATATGAGGAGTGTTAGGGAGCTTTGGGGCTGTAATCACTGGAATTTAGAAGAAAGCAGGGGGATCTCATTGAAATCTACTGAATGTTGAAAGAACTAGATAAGTTGGATGTGGAGAGGAGGTTTTGGGTTGTGTTGGGAGTATCCAGAACTATAGGGCACAGCCTCAAAATTCAGGGGTGACTCTTTAGAACAGAGGTACGGAGGATTGTTATAGCTGGAGAGTAGTGAATCTGTGGAATGCTCTGCCACAGACTGCGGTGGAGGCCAAATCCATGGGTATATTTAAAGCGGAAGTTGAAAGTTTCCTGATCAGTCACGGCATCAAAGGATATGGTAAGAGGGCTAGTGTATGGGTTTGAGTGGAATCCAGGATCAGCCAGGGTGGAATGGTGGAGCAGACTCATTCAGATGAATGGCTTCATTCTGCTCCCGTGTCTTATGGTCTTGTGGTCTAATGGGCAGCGTGGCCTCCTTCTGCATGAGAAGAAAATATAAGCAACTGCTGGAATTTCTGGAAAACAGGATCATTTCTCTGTCCCATCTACTACTGCAATGTTTGTATAATGGATGAAGAAGAGCACTACACTAAAAAACTGCAGGGAAATTCTCCCCTTATCATTGATATCACTGAGATAGCTTTGCTTAAAAATAAACAAGGTAATGATCTATTTTGCTACAATACATGAGAGATGTCTATGTGGGCACTAGTATTTTAGTCTAAATTTATTGCAATAGGCCTAGAACTTTTGAAGAACTAAGGGAAGTTAACAAAGGGAAAATGATCAACTGTATTTGTTCAGCATCATTCATTTGATATGATAATGACCAAGAAATTGTATGTGTAAGGGAGAATTGTATACAGTAAACCTACTTACATTAATCTTGCTATTAAAAGAGTAGCAAGTTCATAAAGATAATGTTAACATGTATTTTTCGTTTGAAATTCAAATTCTGCACTCCCTCTCACACCCTCTCCCTCTCCCACTCTCTCTCTCTCTCCCTCCCTCCATCTCCCACACCCATCCCAACCTCTCCTACTCTTCCTCCGATAGCAAATATATGTCTTCATAGCAGCTTCTGACAACTAAGCATAAACTGTAAATCAAGTATCCTTGATCATATGTTTGCAGTGGAAAGGTGTACTCTTAGCCAGCAGTAACTTAATCATGCTTGGTGTATGGAAAAATATACAAGAAAGATCAATTTCAATTCATCTATCTATATCCTTCATATACCATCTATCTCCCCTCTCCATTCTCAGT
Source organism: Mobula birostris (assembly GCF_030028105.1). NCBI lineage: Eukaryota > Metazoa > Chordata > Chondrichthyes > Myliobatiformes > Myliobatidae > Mobula > Mobula birostris. The sequence goes on along the minus strand of NC_092383.1, from coordinate 62,612,361 downwards.
CGCAATGCAGGGTCTGAATTTGAACCATTAGGAATTAAATTATTCCCATAGATGCAAACTCAGTTCTTCCAGCAGTTCATTTTTTTTTCTCTCTCTCTCTCACTCCAAGCCTTATATCTTGTGGTTCCCACTCTCTCTCTCCATCTGATCCACTCTCAGCACCCTGCCCCACCCCCACCCTATTTCAGTTCCATCATTCTTCATCCCTGCTCAGTCCATCTATCATCGACATATCGGTCTCACTCATCTCACTTCATCTTTACACCCGAGCTCTCTTCTGCTTCCACTTAGTCCTAATGCAGGGTGTTGACACAAAATATCAGCAGTTTCTTCTCCCCCCCCCCACCTCCCCCCACTGATTCTGCTTGAAAGACTGAGATTTATTTTTCCCTTCAGCAGATTGATTTTATTTCATTTTGGCTCCAGATTCCAGTATCTGCACTCTTCGGTGTTCCATTCTTTTTGGTTTGTAGTATGTTTATTACTGTGCTATTCAGTGGCACAACACTGTTCTAATCTTGCTCTTTACTAACAGCAATAGGATTAGTTAATTTTACAGACACAGGCATGCTTTTCTCACTGTTATCTCCTTGCTTACCAGGTACCTGATGCATGTGAACTATTATACACACATATTAGGAAAAATGATTCACATTCATTCAGGTTAGTTGGGAAAAAAATGCTAAGAAACTTCATCATGACCTAGTGAGACAAATCTTGCTTAGTTACTCAGACAGAATTTAAATCCTGGACTGGTTTACAGCTCCTGTAAGTCTTGACAGGTGCAAAAATGCATTAAATGCCATGTAATTGCCACTCAGATTTAATGGCATACCAGACTTACTGTGAGAATGGAAACCCCTATTCAATGTCAGTGGGAATTCTCAGTCTGTAGAAAAGGTGTAGTTACATTGATTATAAAATTATATTACTTCAGTTTAATCACTTAATGATTTGTAATTATTTAAAGATTTACTTTTGATTAAAATAATGTCAATCACTTTTTAAATGATTTATATAAGTGATTCTGAATAGAGTAATAGAGCAATACAACAAAGAACCAAACCCCTTGGCATGCCCTGTCCAAGCCTACTCAAAGTTGGAGACCATAAAGTATTAATATCATTCACATCTTTGACAGGAAACAAGCCAGATTCCAAATCAGAATCAAGTTTATTACCATTGATGCGGAGCAGAAGAGATGTGCTGAATGGCCTAATTCCACTCCTATATCTATGGTCTCATATAGACATATATTGTGAAATCTGTTGTTTTGTGGCAGCAGTACAGTGCAAGATAGAAAAGAATTCTGCAGGTTACAATTTTATTTTCAGGGTGACTCTGGTGTGGAGTTACTGCACGATTCCTCCTGAGGCCGAGTCATCTCTGCAGCCTGTAGCCTGATTTCCACGTACAGAGGCTAATAAAAATGGCTTTCTACAGCTGACCCATGTGAGGATGATGACCACAAAGTTCAAAGTGCAAAGTAAATCTATTATCAAGTTTGTGTATGTCACTCTATACAACCATTTTCTTGCAGGCATTCACAGTAGAACAAAGAAATACAACAGAATCATTGAAAAACTACACACAAAGATCGACAATCAATGGGTAAAAGACAAACTGTACAAGCACCATTCGTAAGGCGGCTGGCTGAAACAGGCACAGTCTTGTCCAATGAGTTCTTTCTAACTTTAGGAGGTAGTTGACTCATGCCCATCTTCAGAACGTCCCAGTATACAACCAAGACTATCTCAGCAAAGTTCTGCATTGTTGCAGGCACCATATTTTAACCGTAATTTTAAAGCTACTTGATCTTGCAGATCAAGTAGGCATAAAAGATGTCAAGGGAGACCAGACAGATAGCTTAATGTCTAGGACAGCATTTTTTCTTTAATTGTCAACATTAATGCAGCTTAATATCTGCTATTTGTAAGTAATATTCTTCTAAAGTAATTGACTTGCTGTGGAACATTTCAGTACATTCGTACCACTACACGTATGTTATTGACATTTTATCAACAGGAATGGGATTAGTTGATTTTGTAGAAATAATCACATTTTTCTCAGTTTTCATCAAAATACACTCATCTGTTAATATACTTTCTTAATGCTGATGTATGTACAGTAACTTCACTTCCAGGAGATTCGTTATCGCTAAGGGGACTTGTCTGAACTGGTCCCAAGTCTGTTACTGGGAATTTTCTTCAGAGCTGTCTTCTTTAAGTTAAAAACTTAACCCTCACCTTCTCTAGCACTACCCCCAATAACCTCTTCCCACTCTCCCTCAATCTGCTATGAAATTGATCCTCCCACTCAACCTGAATCCTCCCTCTTCAACTGATTACATCCACCCACTCACCGGAGACTCAGAGTTCAATTAACCATCCATCATAACCCCAAACCCACAACTGATATCTGGAATACGCTTTCCATTTTGGGCCTCTCTCCTATGACTGTGCCCTGTCATATCAGTTTCAAAGGAAGCAAATGTTGGAAATGGTGTGCAATACACAAGGTTTATCACGTTTAATATAATCAGCCAAGGATATATGATTAGTAGTTACTGTCTACTTAAAAAAAGCAAATGGACCTCAGTTTATTGTTTCCTTCTAAAGAGGAAACCAGACAGTAAAACATTATTTAATTACATGAAATCACAATCTATTATCAAAGTTCTTTATTAATAATTTAAATGTATTTAATGGTAAACTATTCTCTGTTCTAATTTAAAACACGTATTTAGCAGTTTTGTTTCACTGAAGTAATTTTCACCTTCAAACAGAAAGTTGTGTGTATATTCCTTCACCTGAAACTTGAACATATATCCTTAAATAGTATTGGAATTTGGATCGCAATACACACAAAGTGCTGGAGGAGCTCAGCAGGCCAGGCAGCATCTTTGGATGGGAAAGGAGATGAAAGGTCTCGGCCCAAAACATCGACTGTTTATTCCCATCCATAGATGCTGCCTGTGCCGGTGAGCTCCTCCAGCACTTTGTGTGTATTGCTCTAGATTCCAGTATCTGCAGTACCTCTCTTGACTAGAATTTGAATTGGTTTATCATTGTCACATGTTCTGAGATACAGTGAAAAGCTTGGTTTTACAAGTCATCCAGGTAGATCATTTCAAAACATAACAGGATTGGATGGGTTGTACGTGAACTCCAGAGGGACCAACGTCCTTGCATACAGGTTTGCTAGACCAGTTTTGGAAAGCTTTAAATGAGGTTCGCATAGGGATAGGAACCTGTCTTAGGTCAGATTAGGAGGCAGTTGGTGTAAAAGTAGAGGCAATGTGGCAAAGAGAATGAGAGGAAAGATAGTCAGTGGATGTGACATGTAACAGTAAGTTCAATGGGTTAAAATGTGTCTATTTTAATGTGAGAAATATTAAGAACAATGGTAATGAACTTAAAGAATAGATCAGTATATGGAATTAGGATGTTGTGGCTTTTACTGAGACTTGGCTGTCATAAGAGCAGGATTGGCTGATTGATGCTTTGGGGTTAGAAAAAGAACCTTGACCAGCGGCCAATCCAGACATCAGAAGTTTTGAGAGAAGGGGATTCAATCAGGTCCACCACCCGAGTACAAAAAGCAGCAGCAGGTTGCTACAGAGAAAAAGATTTTTGACCATTGACCAATCGGCATTTGGGATTGATTAGCAAGAACAAATTAAAGGAAGACAAGGGCAAGCACAACAGCCATGGTAATGTATGGATCTATTTCTTTTAGAGCAATGACCCCACCTCTCCTTAGCACTATGTATTGATCTGTTGTCTGTGCATGTGGATTGTTCTCTCTCTCTCTCTCTCGCTCGCTGCAATATGAATACACCAGTTAAAGCCATCTCCCCTGTGCATGCTTTTATTTAATTGATCTGTAGTTGTGCACAGACACAACAAATTAGCAATGCGTATGAACCTGAATGTCAGAAAATATCACGAACTGCACCAACAGTTGCGGAACAAAACAGCAGGAGTTAAACAGCACAAGAAAGCCAAAGGACTTGTGAGTAACTGTGTAAGGCGGGCTGAATTTAAAGTGAAAATAACATGGTGATGGCTTTATTTGGGAAAGTGAACAAATTTGATAGCGGTAATGAAGGCTAGGAGTTGTATATCGAGAGGGTTGAACTATATTGTAACACGAGCAACGTGAACGAGCAAAAGAAAGCCCCTACACTTCTTAGCTTAATGGACCCAAGAACGTACAGTCTCTTACGCAACTTAGTAACTCCTGAAAAGCCAGCAAGCAAGAATTTCGATGAAATTGTTACAATTTTACAAAATCACTTCAGTTGTAAACCATGGGTAATAGAAAGATTTAGATTTTACAAAAGGAACCACTCAAAAGATGAAAGCCTTTCCGAATACATTGCAGAACTGTGCAAACTTTCCCAGTACTGTGACTTTAGATTAGATTAGATTAGATTATGAGGGCACGCAGTCCTCTTTTATTGTCATTTAGTAATGCATGCATTAAGAAATGATACAACGTTCCTCCGGTGTGAAATCACAGAAACACAAGGCAGACCAAGACTGAAAAACTGACAAAAACCACATAATTATAACATATAGTTACAACAGTGCAAGCAATACCGTAACTTGATGAAGAACAGGCCATGGGCACAGTAAAAAAAGTTCAAAGTCTCTCGAAAGTCCCATCATCTCACGCAGACGGAAGAAGGAAGAAAACTCTCCCTGCCATGAGCTTCCAGCACCGCAAACTTGCCGATGCAGCATCCTGGAAGCACCCGACCACAGTCCAACTCTGAGTCATCCGAAATCTTCGAGCCTCTGACCAGCTCTCCGACACTAAGCACCGAGCACCATCTCTGCCGAGCGCTTCGACCCCAGCCCTGGTTGCTAGCAATAGGCAAAGCCGAAGATTTGGGGCCTTCCCTCCAGAGATTCTCGATTGCACAGTAGCAGCGGCAGCGAACCGGGCATTGCAGAAGTTTCTCCAGATGTTCCTCCATGCTTCTCATGTCTGCCTCCATCAAATCAGAATTGTGCACAGCCCCTATTTAACAAATACACCGGAGAGGCCGCACGCGCTGCGTCGCGTCGCCATCTTCTCCTCCCGCCGATGGACTTTAGCGATGGACTTTCTGATGCATTAACAGACAGGCTTGGATGTGGCCTGCATAGTCAAAGCACTTAAACAAGGCTACTGAAAGAAAGAGACCTAACCATGGCACAGTCATTGACCATTCCAATATCATGAGAGACTGCAGCAAAGGATGCAGCAGAACTGAAAGAGATTAGAATGTGAAATACACAAAATGCCCTGAATGCATTCAAAAACCCAAAAATGTTATCGATGTGGCAAATCCTTTCATGATACAAATGACTGCTGGTTCAAAAAACTACTCGCAGAAAGTGTCACAGAGAAGGTCACATAGAGAGTGTACAAGGCAGAGAAAAATCACAACTGAGTTAACAGTCTCAAGCACAAAACTAAGCAAATGCATAAAGTTACCAAATGTGAAAGAGAATCAGACAACATAGTCAGACAAAGGTGAACTGTCATGCCTGGAAATGCATAGTATTACTGAAGCAGATCACAATATAATATGGATCACAATAGATGTGTCTGGTGTAAAACTGAAAATGGAGCTGTGTTCAGGGTCAGCTCTGTCTACAATTCCAGATGCTGACAATAACAGAATCCTTTCTAAGATACCATTAGAGAAAACCTCAGTGATGCTAAAGACTTGCACAAGTCCTCCAAAAGACAAACTAAAAGTAAGGGTGATGTATGAAGGCCAAACACAGCAGTTAGGGCATCATGTATTGAAAAGTGGAGGGCCATCATTTTTCTGACATGAATGGTTGAGAAAAATCCAATTAGACCGGTACTCAATCAAGGTTGTCAGTATGATATCAACAGGCGACGACAGATCAAATGGCGGAGCTGCTTAATGCTAATAAGAAGGTGTTTGAGAAGGGGATTGCTAAACTCAAAGGCATGAAGACCAGAATTGAACTAAATGAAACAGCAACAGCAAGGTTACAAAAAATGTCCCCGGTGCCTTATACACTATGCCCTAAAGTGAATGCTGAGCTGCAAAACTTGGAGGCATCTGGAATTTTCTCCAAGGTTGAGTTGAGTCCCAGTAAACATGAAAGGGAAGGCTGAAGACGTTCGCATATGTGGGGATTTCAAGGTAAGCATCAACTCGGTTCTGTGTGCTGTGCAGTATCGCTACCACGAGTAGAAGACATTTTTGCATCTTTGGCAGGTGGGGAGAGGTTGTCAAAGATTGAATTGTCACAAGCCTATCTGCAAATAGGGATTGAGGAGTCCAGCAGGAAGTTCCTCACAATCAACACTCATAAGAGATTGATCCAGTATACAGGTGTCCCCCGCTTTTTGAACGTTCGCTTTACGAAACCTCACTGTTACGAAAGACCTACATTAGTACCCTGTTTTCGCTTTCAGAAGGTGTTTTCACTATTACAAAGAAAGGCAGCGCGCAAAAAAATCTGCGCGCGATAAAAGGCAGCGCACGTCCCGAGCAGCCGCTCTCCCCCGGATTCGGAACAGCATTGCTTAAACACGTGCCTGTGAGCAGCCATTTGGAAGATGAGTTCTGAGGTATTGGAAAAGCCTAAAAGAGCTCGTAAGGCTGTTACACTTAGCGTAAAACTAGACATAATTAAGCGTTTCGATCGTGGTGAACGAAGCAAGGACAAAGTGAGTTTGGCTTGTGGAAGCTGATGAAGATGATGTTGAAGAGGTTTTGGCATCCCATAACCAAGAACTGATAGATGAAGAGCTGATACAATTGGAAGACGAAAGGATAACAATCGAAACCGAATGCAGAAAGTGAAGCAACTGCGTGAGATTTTCGCTGCAATGATAAAGTACGAGTTTAATTTTGAAAGGGTACATAGGCTTAGGGGATATTTGCAGGATGATTTGAGTCTTTACAAACAACTGTATGATAGAAAAATGTGCAAGGCTCAGCAGTCAGCAAGCCTTCCACATCAGCCACAGCAGACGACGAACCTTGATCTTCGACATCGAGGCGGGCAGTCATAGGAGAAGATGAGCTGCCTGCCTGATCGACGATGATATGACACCCCCGTCTCCCACCACTCCAACACCCGGGCCCCGGACAGATACTGTAACGATTCGCGGAGAATGCAGCAGTAGCTGGGAGGCACACAGCACATCTTTAAGAAAAAAGCCGAAATAAACAAGCTAATTAATTAGGTGCTGTCGACACGTAATTAATTAGCATGTTTATTTCGGCTTTTTTCTTAACGACGTGCTGTGTGCCTCCCAGCTACTGCTGCGTTCTTCGTGACAATGTGTCGGGTCGGCGGCCCAGAGGATGGAGGCCACTGCACCACCCAGCCTGTGACGACTCAGTCTAACACACCATCATCAGTTTGCTCGGCAAGCTGTCTTCCCAATTCTGTTAAGTGACACTACACTGTACATACATTATTTCTACTTTATATAGGCTGTGTATTTTTACGTGTTATTTGGTAGATTTGGCAGTCTCATAGCTTAAAGGTTACTGGAGAGCGCGTTTATGCCAACAGCGCTTGCGTGAGATTTTCGCTACAGGGATCTGTGCAGGCAATCGTTGCAGAGAAGTATTTCTACTTTATATAGGTTGTGTATTTATCATATCATTCCTGCTTTTACTATATGCTACTGTTATTTTAGGTTTTATGTGTTATTTGTGATGATTTGGTCTGTGAACGCTCACAAAATTTTCCCATATAAATAAGTGGTAATTGCTTCTTCGCTTTATGACATTTCCGCTTACGAACCGTTTCATAGGAACGCTCTACCTTCAGGTGGCAAGGAAAACCTGTAATCATCTCATCTTTGGCATCGCATTAGGTCCAGAAAGTTGGCAAAGAGCAATGGACCAAGTGCTCCAAGATATCTCAGGAACACAATGTTCCCTTGACGACATCATTGTGACTGGCAAAAATGATGAACCAATGTCAAAGTGCTTACCAAGCTGAGTGAGTATGGTCTGCATGCAAAGAGAGAGAAATGTGAGATTTTTCAAGAATGAAATCTCATATTGTGGACGTGTCATTGACAAGCATGGCTTACATAATTCACAAGAGAACATTGAAGCAATGCTACAGACACCCAAACCAGAAAATGTGTCGCAACACAGGTCACACTTGGGCTTGCAAACTACTACCACTTGTTTCTCCCAAACATTGCTACAGTGCTGTATCTATTGAACACACTGTTACAGATAGGAACAATATGGGGATGGTCAGAAAGATGTGAAAATGCATTCAAGGAAACAAAGAGACTAATAACACCCAATGAACTGCTCAAACATTGTAACATGCTGTAAGGATTCACTGCTGGCTAATGTAATTGCTTCTATGTAATGTTTCCCTGCTAATGTGATGGTTTCCTGTAGCAGCAATGTTTGGGTTATGGCTAGAGATAACGGGACTTTGGAATGTATGCTATCCAAAGGGAGAAATGTTGTTCTTACTTGTGTGTCTGGAAGCCGGGTTTTTCGCGGTCTTTCATCAGGAAGCAATGGAGAAGGAAGATACAAATGGAGAGAGTTGGAAGACCACCGGACAGAGTAGATTGAGGAGCGAGCATCCAAGGGCCGGCTACGCTTGGAGGTAGACAGGAAGAAATGAACGAACAGTGCATTCCAACGATGTGCAATTGACTTTTTTCCTTAAAATGGACCCTTTTTATTTTCTTTACTAACCTTATAGTCAAATTAAGATTTATAAAGTTAAATCATTTAATTGAATATAGTGTATGGTCTGATATTTTGCAGTGCAGATTTGTAACTGGCAACACATCACGCAGAATCCACACAAACGAGATTTCTCAGTTTGGCGGGGCCAGAAGTTGTTTTCCCCCAGACGAACACGTGCTGGCTGAGCCTGAGGTCATGACTCATTCCTGCCAATCAAACTGGCATGCGATGCATCCCTTTATTGCATTGGAGCCATTTTGTCACATGTTATGAAAGATGGATCTTAACGCCCGATTGCATTTGCTTCAAGATCACTGATGAACACAGAATACAACTATGCACAGGTTGACTGAGGGAATAAAGTAGTTCTACCAGTACTCTACGGACAAAGGTTTACACTAGTGACAGATCACCCGCCCCTTGTGTCCATTTTCAATCCCAGGAAGGGAATTCCAGTGATGACTACTACCTGGTTACAACGATGGGCAATATTCCTAGGAGCCCACTTTAGTGACATAGAGTTCAAGAGTACCAAACAATACAACAACCCTGATGGCTTGTCATGTCTTCTAAGACTGACAACTGAAGAAGAAAAGTCTTCATACTGTGACCCAGCAGAAGTGTTCCACACCACATTGGTGGACCAGTTCCCAGTAACAAATTCTGAAATACAAAGGGAAACAAGGAATGACCGGACATTGACAAAAGTCTGCAAAATCACCATGCTAGGATGACCAGCTCATGGTAACCCTATGTTTCCAGAGTTCTCGGCAAGACAAGTCCAACTGTCGGTATGTCAAAGAGTTCAGCCAGTTGCCACACAAAGCAGCAAGGAGCTACGAGATTGGACAGGAAGTCCTAACACGTGATAACTGAGGAGATAATTGGACACCTGTTAGGATAGCTACAAGAACTGGACCATTGACATACACGGTAGATGTTAGAGATCAGACATGGAGACGTCATGTGGACCAACTACTGGATCCTCATCTGAAGAACATACCTGAGTCAACTGCATCCAACAAGACGGACATATTACAGTCACCGGACTTACCTAGTGATGATTATGTCACTGACAGCAACATGATACTGGAAATGGAAAACATTTTCTTAGACAAGACATCGACAAAACTTGTTGCCAATCCACAGATCCTGAGGTGCAACGAGAACATTGTCTTAGACAAGACACCTGCCAAAACTAATATAACTCCACAGTTCCAGAGGCTTATGAAAGAAAAAGAGCACTGCCCAAAAGTCTGAACCGAAAGAACTGTAAAGTTATTAATGGACTGTTATTGTGATAGCATGCTTATTTGGAATATGGGTTAATAAAAGGGAAATTAAATGTTTTGTACATATACAGTTTTGTGTTGCATCAATCTAAAGGGAGAGGAAGTGTAATGTATGGATCTATTTCTTTTAGAGTAATGACCCCCCCCCCCCCCACCAGGACTACATATAGATCTGTTGTCTGTGCATGCGTTTTTCTCTCTTTCTCTCTTGCTGCAATGTAAATACACCAGTTAAAGCCATCTTCCACATGCATGCTCTTATTTAATACATGTGTATGTAATTGCGCACAGACACAACAGCCATTGTCACAGCGGCCATCGTCTGAGTAGACAGAATCAGGGTGGTAATCTTGAGGCTTTAGCTCTTCAAGGCTTCCGTGAAGAAAGGCTTTAGCCAGAGAAAGCAAAAGAAAGGAAAAGCCAAATTTTTTTTTTCAATTCTTTATATCTGCTAAGATAGTAGAGATGCCAGGTAGGATAGTGCAATGCTCCTCTTTCAGGCTGTGGGAAGGCAAAAAGACCTCCAATGTCCCTGACGACTACAACTGCGAGAAATACATCCAGTTGCAGCTTCTAACGATCTGCATTAAGAAGTTGGAGCTGGAACCAGACGAACTCCAGATCATTTGGAAAGCTGAGAAATGGATTGATACGATATAAAGAGAACTAATTACATGCAAGGTGCATGGCTCGGGAAACTGGGTGACAGTCAGGAAGGGAGAAGAGAAGCCAGTGCAGAACACCCCTCTGGCCATCCCCCTTAACAACAGGTATATCACTTTCAATACTGTTAGGAGGATATATCGATCGGGTCTCTGGCACTGAATTTGACCATGAATCAGAAGGGAAAGGGTATGAGGAGACACGCTGTGGTGATAGAGGATTTGTTAGTTAGAGGAATGGACAGGAAGTTCTGCGGGCAAGAACGAGATTCCTCGATGGTATGTTGTGTCCTGGGTTCCAGAGTCTGGGTATCTCAGATCTAGTCCTTAGAATACTTAGGAAGGAGGGTGAACAGCCAGAAGTCATGGTCTGTGCAGGTACCAATGACATAGCTAGGACGACTGATGAGGTTCTGCATAGGGAGTTCAGGGAGTTAGGTACTAAGTTAAAGGGCAGGACCTCCAGGTTTGTGATCTCAGGATTGCTACCCATGCCGTGTGCTAGTGAGGCCAGAACTAGGAAGTTTAATACGTGGCTAAGGACTTGGTGTAGGAGGGAGGGCATTTTCGGATCATTGGGCTTGCTTCTCGGGAAGGTGAGATCAGCACAGAAGGGATGGTTTACAGCTGAATTGGAGGGAGACTAATATTCTAGTGGGAAGGTTTGTTAATGCTGCTCAGTGGGGTTTAATCTAGAGTTGCAGGGGGATGGGAACCAGAGTGCCAGAACATTTAGTGGAGAGGTTGTAGAGAAAGATGTTGGTAAGACCTCAGACAAAGTTAAGAATCAAAAGATTGAGCGTGGTGCGACTAGTGTCCTGAGCTGTGTATACTTTGATGCAAGTAGTATTATAGGAAAGATGAATAACAGTGCTGAAGATGAGGTATCTGGTTTAGAACGGAGGCAATGTGTAGTGAGGAGAAGCTGTTGGTAGGGCAAAATTGCAGTCAACAGGTAAAATGCAAACAAAATCGAAAAGAGTGAACACAGGACTGATGGTGTTATATTTGAGTGTGCGCAGTATACGGAATAAGATAGATGATCTTGTACCACGGTTGCAGATTGGTAGGTAGGATGTTGTAGACATCACTGAATCATGGCTGAAAGAACATTATAGCTGAGAACTTAATGTCCAAGGATACACATTGTATCGAAAGGATAGACAGGATGGCAGAAGGAACGGTGTTGCTTTGTTGGTAAAAAATGAAATCAAATCATTAGAAAGAGGTGACATTGGGTTGGAAAGTGTTGAATCATTGTGGATAGAGCTAAGGAACTGCAAGGGTAAAAAGACCCTGATGGGAGGTGTACAGACTCCCAAACAGTAGTAAGGATGTGGACTACAAATACAACAGGAGATAAAAAATGCATGCCAAAAGGGCAATGTTATAATAGTCATGGGAAACTTCAATATGCAGGTATATTGGGAAAATTAGGTTGGTGCTGGATTCCAGGGGGGGGGAATTTCCAGAGTTCCTACAAGATGGCTTTGTAGGGCAGCTCATGATGTTCAACCCACTAGGGGATCAACTATTCTGGATTGAGTGTTATGCAATGAACCAGTGCAGGGATCAGTAGTGAGTGCATCCCAGATGGACTCTACATTGCAGAGTTCTGAGGGAGGTTGCTAAAGAGATAGCAGATGTATTGGTTATGATTTGAAAGAATCACTTGATTCTGGCATGGTCCGGGAGGAATGGATGTTTGCTGATGTCAGTCCACTCTTTAACAAGGGAGGAAGGCAAAAGAAAGGGAATTATAGGCTAGTTAGCCTAACCTCAGTGGTTGGGAAAGTTTGGAAATTCATTATTAAGGATGAGGTTTCGGGGTACTTGGAGATGAATGATAAAATAAGTCAATGTTATATGGGGGGCATTGGTGGCGGACCCAAATGCAAAGCACCGACACTGAAGTACTAGGAACAGGATAGGACTAGAGACTAGAGGTAGGGACGTGACTGGATGCAGACTAGGAGCAGGGACAGAAAACACAGACTTGGGCTAGGACATTGGCTAAGCAAGTGGGACCAGGACTAGGAACTGGGAACTAGGAGCCTGGGCTTCAATTCCGAGCCAGAGACTGGACAAGGACCCAGATCCTGGGTCTTGACTCGGGCTTGGACCCCGGAACTAGGCGAGGAAATGACGTGGCTACAGGACCGGACATGGTTTGGGTTCCTCGAGGTGAGGACATGACGAGGTATGGCTTCCTTTGAGGCGAGGACATGACGAGATTTGGGTTCCTCGAGGTGAGGACATGACAAGGCTTGGGTTCGGACTCTGAGCCAGTGACTGGGCAAGGACCCAGAACCTGGGTCTTGACTCTGGCTCGGACTCCAGAACTAGGTGAAGACATGACGTGGTCTTGGGAGACAGGACTAGGCAAGGCTACAGGACAGAACGAGAGACTCCTGGGCAAGACGAGGGAACTCCAGCACAGGATGATGCACATGGACAGGACAAGGACATGAAGCCTTAACTTGGACAAGGGAGGACAGGAAGGCAGGGCCTTGGTCGAGGGAGGACAGGAATGCAGAGACATGGAACATAGAGCCGGGACCCCTCCTTGGGAAGAGGACTTGGGGCCGGGTCTCTGAAAAAGGGAAAACCAGAAAACCTGGAATAAGGAACAATGGACTGGACTGTGAACCAGAATCCGGACTTCACGGACTGGACCATGACAGTCAAAGGTAGCATGGTTTCTGTGAAGAGAAATCTTGCCTGACAAATCTTGCATTTATGTCATTTTTTTTGGATTTCAGAAGGCATTTGATAAGGTGCCACACATAAGTCTGCTTAACGGGATAAAATCATATGGTGTTACAGGAAAGATACTGGCATGGATAATGGAATGGCTGACAGACAGCGGGCAGCAAATGAGAATAAAGGGGGCCTTTTCTGGTTGGCTGAGGGTGATTAGTGGTGTTCCTCAGGGGTCAGTATCGGGAAAAAGGTATCTCTGACTTTTACTTCCTGATTTGTTGTCCATACAAATCTTTCCCTATGATTGATTTCTCACCCTGAATTTTTTTGCATCAGTATACCTGCACAGTTCAAGTGTTATATAAATTGTTACATGCTCAAGGAGATCTGTGTTTTTTTTTGTGAGAATGATGTCATGGTCTTTTGGAGTTCATCTGATGTGATTTTCCCGCTGATGTGAGGTCATGTGATGACATGTGACCCATGTCTATATAAGGGTCGACCCAGGTGACGCAGTGGGTTTTTTAGTTTGTAGATTTCCAGGTAGAACGTGTTGTGTCTCGGTTTATGTTGCATGTTTGTTTTTGTGACGCAGTTTCATTTTTAAAACGGAGTATTGCGTTCTGTTGCAAAATACCATAATTATTGGACTGGAAATTTTTGCTAGATGTGTTGATTTACCCAATTGCAACGTAGAAGGGAGAGTGAAGAATTTATCGAAGTACAGGACCAAAGGATCGAGAGAGGTCGTCATCGTTTGGCGGTTTAATAAAGGATCGACCTTATTGAGTTTTCGTTGGAGGAGTACTACCTGCATTGAGATAACTCTTGCCAAAAAGAGCAAGGAGTTCATGCGAAAAGGTGCTCTCTCTCTCTCTAAAGGAATTTAAGATCAGTTGATTTAAACTGTTTATTTTCGGCGTCGTGAATCCTGTGGACAGAACCAGCAGTAAATTTGCGTCTGTGAAGAAATCCTTCTCCAGAGAAATCTCTCCCAATTGAATGTGTAAATCTGTTGGACTTTCGAAGTTATCACTTTAAGAAGTATATCTGACTGTATTCCTTTAAGAACTGTTTTCATCTTTAACGCTTTAAGAACCAGGGCTGAGTGGCGAGTTGGTGAACGGCTGCCTATCTGTTAACTTCCGGTTAAAGTTTTCATTTATTTTTTTTCCCCCTTATCGTTTATCCGTGTTTAATAAATGTTTGGTTGTTTTTATATAACCTGTCTCGATTGATATTCATTATTGCCATTTATGTTACAAAATGATATCAAAGCAAAAGCTATGCATATTGCAAAAATGCATTACAGAAGCTGAGAAACTCATTTAGGCATTGTGGTTTGAGGTAAGAGGCTAACCTTTCACTGTGACTGCAAAATCTGGGCAATTATACTTTTGAGTCGAAAATAAAATTTAGTAATTTTGATGGAAACAATGAGGGAACATTCTAGAATCAATCTCTGTACAATTTTGCCTTGCTTTACTTTGATTTGAATGGAGACTTGTTGAATTGGTCTAGGCGTAGGTTCAGACTTTTAAAAAATAATTCCTTGACAGAAACAACTTCATGGGACGTTGCACTTTAATGAGCAAGAAGGAAGTTTCAGTTTCAGTACAGAATTCACATCTCATCAAAGGAATTGTTAGAATGCTTTTGCTTCAGTTCAAAGGAAACTAATAGCATTTGGAAAACCGTTATTTACTGTTGTGAGGCAGATGTCAGCGTGAGACTAATAAGTATTGAAATATAACTCTGACTCCCATGCTCTTGACTGCTTTTGAAACATTTTGGTAATATATATTTTTCTGTCCTGTATTAAAAATAGTAGGATTCCTACAATAAAATTCATTGCATAGCTAGAGCAAGATTTTAGTCTGTAGATAAAGCATGTGCTGGAATTGCGTCCTGTTCTGCTTCTCCACTTTTATCAAAACTTGATGCGGGTAAATTGGAAGCTGATTGAGGTCCTCTCACACATTTTATTCAAATGGCCTCTGAAAGTTCCTAATTCTTCTGTTTTTTTTGGAATTACTGATCCTCCATCTGATCTCTACTGTGCTCTCACAATTAATGAACTCCTTCCTGTGATCTATGCTTTCCCTTCGTAAGCTAAAGATCCCACATGAATGCGGTCTCCACATGAATTTGAGATCTATCTCCACAGTTGCAGCCTTTACCAATTATCCCCAGCAGCACACTACCTTTTGAGCTGCAGGGCAAAAAGTTCTTCTAGGTTCCCCAGACTCAAAACAGCCAGCTAACAAATACATCCACTCATTCATTCATCGAGTATGCCCTCAGATAAAATACAGGCCAAATAAATCCCATTTATTTTCTTGATCTAACTGCAGTAGTCCTGTACTGAACAGATTCTCTATAGTGACTAAAAGCTGCTTCTCCCATTCAGTCTGATTGTCCTTCATTTTATATTGGGATAAGTTGGATTGTTAATGAACTCAAGCGTATTATGGTGATGTCATAAGGCGGTGGCTAGGAATGGACCCAAGTGCAAGACACAGACACTGAAGTACTAAGGACAGGACTAGGATTCAGGCTGATGGCAAGAACATGGACACGAAAACCAGGAACCTGGAACAGGACTGGACAAGAGAGCTAGGAGCCTGGGTTTGGACTCCGAGCCAGAGACTGGACAAGGACCCAGTACCTGGGTCTTGCCTCTGGCTTGGACCACAGAACTAGGCAAGGACGAGGCTTGGCAGGCAGGCAGGGCGAGGCTGGAGTCTTCAGGCTTGAGGCTAGACGTGAGGCTTGGCAGGAGGCAGGAGGCTGGAGTCTTCAGGCTAGAGGCTAGAGACTTGGCTTGGCTTGGCTTGGCAAGAGGCTAGAGGCCAGAGACTTGGCTTGGCTTGGCAAGAGGCTAGAGGCTAGAGGCTAGAGGCTGGAGTCTTCAGGCTTGAGGCTAGGCAGGAGGCTGGAGTCTTGAGGTGAGGCGAGGCTGGAGGCTGGAGGCAGGAGACTTGAGGTGAGGTGAGGCTGGAGTCTTCAGGCTTGAGGCTAAGCAGGCTCCTCCGGGATAGGGCGTGGTACTCCTAGGCAGGGAGCGGTTCACCACCCGACCGAGGCAAGGGACAGGAAGGGAGCTAGGTACAGGGTGGCTCCAGGACAAGGCGGCAAGACAAGGCAAGGCTTCTGGCAAAGCAAGGTGAGACAAGAACTTCAGGCGAGGCGAGAGTTACCGGCAAGACAAGACAGGGCTTCAGGTGAGGAAACAGAAGGCAGAGCAAGGAATACAAGGAGTAAGGACAAGAACAATCCAGCCGCCACACCCTGGTCTCTGGAGGTATTTATGCAGCCAGCCCCAACTAGCATCAGCTGCCTCAGTTAGAACTCAACAAGAACGGAAACAGGGTAAGCAGGAAAACCTGGAGCAAGGGTCGATGGACCGGACCGTGAACCGGAATACAGACTTCACGGACTGGACCATGACAGGTGAACAGTTAGATCTTTATGAATGTGACCTTGGCAGATCAGTCCTCTTTTCAGCTGCAAGCAGCAACATCCTTGCGTCATTTACAGGGAGTGCCATGAATAATTTTAATAATTTTGGCCTGGACATCACAGGATATAAAAGCTTTACTTATCACCAAATCTTCTTGCCGCACGATTATCTGATTTTCCCTCCCTATAGCTTACAGTGAGATGATACTGAACTAGCTTTAGAAGTCTGTTAATATACTTCTTTGCACGTTTAACTGTTGCCATGACTCCCAAACATCAAAAGGAAATTCAGAAATCTAATGAACTGCACATTAAGTATGATGAAGTCTGAAAGAAGGAGTGGTCCTATATTAACGATGGTAAGGGGGCAATAACTTTTCAAGATATTATGAGTTTCATTAGACAAAGTGAATTGAATCCTTAAATTCAGAGTATTTGCAAAAATACTTAGACATTATTCTGATAATGACTTTAATTTATCTTTCAAGCCACTCCACATACAAAGACAAGATTATGTCCAGAATTCAGAGCACTTTGGAAAGCAATATGACAATTGAAACTGCAAAATGGTGTTAGTTACATGGAGGTAGGAGGGAAAGAGAAAAACGGTGAGGAGTGAAGTAAAGGGAATGAAGAACAAAGAGGAGGTTTGGGCTGGGAAACGAGAGAGAAGAAGAAGGGATGGCAAGAGAAGCAGATTAGGAACAAACTGAAAATAGAAGTAATGCTGGCGCAACCGCAGGAGAAGGGAAAGGAAGAATCCTAAATGCCCTGTGAGGCTCCACACTGGAATCCAGTGAAAGTGAAAGTGAACACAAAGAAAAGGAAAAGAAAAGCAAAAAGGTGGTAGTGCAAGGAAAACAAGAACATAGAAGTAGAAGAGGAAACAAAAATGTATCAAGAGTTGGATGAGATAATACTGTATATTAAATAGACTGTGTTTAAATCACACAGCAATTTTACTTTATTTGGACGCAGAAATAATAGTAGGAGGAGCCTGACACAGACAAAGAGAATTTTCTCACATCTAGCTCCCAGTGTAAGGCTAGGACCTGGTTCATGGAATCCTTCAGCACTTCAACAGTGCTAACAGATTATTGTACATCTGATTTGGGCATTCTGCCCTTTGCTTACAGGTGCTTCACAACATAACTGATGGAATATCCAACATGGTATAAATAACACATAAATTATCACCATCATATTTACTCTAAAAATAATTAAATGCTTACTGCTAGAATAGAAACTTAACACAGCCAAATTCAATATTGTGTAGTTTCTCAGCTGGTAATCTGTTGCCAGTCAATAGCAGTCCCTCAATTCTTTACAATTTAAAGGCTCAAAGTTCAAAGTTTCAAAGAAAAATTTATTAACAAAGTACATAAATGTCATCATATACTACACCGAGTTTCTTGTGGGCATTCATAGTAGATGCAGAGAAACACAATAGAATTGCTGAAAAACTACACACAAACAACTAATGTGCATAAGAACTGCAATTGTAAAATAACCAAACAACTAAATAAATAACTAGTGAGAACATGAGTTGTAGAGTCCTTGAAAGTGTCACCAGAGTTGTGGAACAGTTCAGATTTGGGGTGAGTAACGTTACCCACATTGGTTTGGGAGCCTAATGACTGAAGGGTAATAACCGTTCCTGAATCTGGTGGTGTGAGATCTAAGGCTCTTGTACTTCCTTCCCAATAGCAGCAGCAAGGAGAGAGCCTGGAATGACATGGGGTTCTTTGATGATAGTTACGTAAATACTTAAATGTGAAGGCAGAGGGTAGTATATCCAAGTTTGCTGATGAGGTTAGGTCCAAGAGTAAGCTATAAGGAAGATATAAATAATATGGACATGTTAAATAAATAAGGAAGAATGGCAGCAGATGGAAAGTTTGCACAGTGGAAAAGTTTGAAGTTATCCACATCGATCAGAAGAATGGAAATTTCACTTACCTTTTCGAGAATCAGAGAATGCTGGTGCACAACGGGCGTCTTGTGTCAGTATGTGAAATCTGCAGGCATCTCCTGTGATGCTACTGTTGCTACGCTCTGTCAGTCTCTGACATTCCTTTAGATTCATTAGCTGCACGGAGATGGGGACCCTGCTGTATGGGCAACAGCTTTCTCTCCATATTGTACTGCCCTGGCTAGCATATAGGCTTGGATATGGAGGACCATCACATTATGCAAATACACTCCTGTGCCTAACATCATTTTAAGGGCATACATACAATCAATTTATTTATATTTATTTTACTGCTAGGGTACTGCCAACTTGTCATGCTGGAGAGGCTTGTGTGATGCTTGAGAACCTGAGAGGAATGCTGTCTAGAGCTTAGCTCCTGACAGTGTTACCCCTGGTGGTAAGGTCAAGGGAGTGGGGGGTGGATTTCAGATGAAGCACAGTCCAACCAAGATCTCAACCACGGAACAGGTAGAAGATGATGGAGCTGGATTTGCCATAAAGAACAGCATCATCAGTCACCTCTCTGAATTGTCAGCTGACATCAATTAATGCCTCATGACCATGTGCCTTAAGGTCACTAATAATCAAATGGCTACAGCTGTGACAGCCTACACTTCAACCCTAGACTCACCAGACAATGTTAAGGAGACCTTTTACACCAACCAAGACCACATGTTATCAGATATTCCCAAGGAAGATAAGGCCATTCTTGGAGACTTTAATGCTAGAACTGGCTAGGACAGCGACTCCTGGAAAGGCACAATTGGGAAGGAAGGTGTTGACAATGTCAACTCCAATGGAGTGCTCTTACTTTCCAAGTGTGCTGAGCATGACCTCACCATCTTAACACCCTGTTCTGCCAGATAACTAATGTGAAAACTTTGTGGATGCATCCCCGTTCGAGGACTTGGCATCTTATAGATTATGTCATTGTTTGGAGGAGGGATTGCAGAGACATGAAGAATACAAGAGCCATGATCAGTGCCAATGTTGGCTGGACAGGCTGTCGGCTTATTCGCTCACAAATAACCATCAAAAACATGCAGAAGAGTAGAGTGCAAAAGAAGCTGAACCATCCCAGGTTCAAAATTGACAGCCTAAAAGACACAGCAAAGGTACGACACCCCCAGGCCGCCCTTTCTGAAAGACTCCCTCGGCAGTACCTGGGGGAAGTTGAAGCACAGTGGACTGCAATGAAGTCCACCATCCTTGATACTTGTAAAAACATCATTGGATATATGACCAGGAAAAACAAAGTTTGGTTTAATGAAAATGACACTGAAATAGAAGGGCTAATCAACAACAAAAGGACAGCTTTCTGTGCCTGGCAGAAGGACAACAACTGCGAGGCAAAAAGAGAATCACACTCCAGAGGTAAGGCCGCAGTCCAGCATAGAGTAAAGGGAAATAAAGAATCAGTGATGGACTGAGAGGGCTCTAGAAATACAGCTGACTCTGTTGATATCAGCGTCTCTTTATTGCCACCAAGGCAGTGTATGGCCGAAACCATGGTGGCCTAAACTCCCTTCGCTACAAAGATGGACAAAGGCTGCTCAAGGACAATTATGCCATCAATTCTCAATGGAAGGAACACTTTCAGAAGCTACTTGATCATAACATCACTATTGACATTGAAGGCGCCTACCAGCTCCCACAACGATCCTTGAAGGAGGATGTGAGTAAGCACCTAGTGTCAAAGAGGTGCAGATGGCTTGCAAGAAATTTAGGAACTGCAAGGCCACTGGGCCTGATGGAATTCCAGCAGAAATTCTCAAGGAAGTTGGTCCAGAACTTTTAAATCATATTCATAACCTGCTTGTCAAGATCTGGGACCGGGGGAAGATTCCAGCTGAACTCAGGGATGTACTGATGGTTACATTCTTCAAAAAGGGTGATAAAGCCGACTGTGAAAATTATAGAGGCATCTGTCTCCTCTCTACAACAGGAAAGATACTCACTCGAATTTTATGTGACTGACTTTCACCTCTGGCAGAAGATCTCCTGTCTGAGTCTCAGTGTCCAGCCAAAGGAACATCTGACATGATTTTTACAGCATGTCAATTGCAGGAGAAATCCTGGGAACAAAATCTCCCACTTTATATGGTCTTTATGGAACTTACAAAAGCATTTGACTCTGTAAATCGTCCTAGCTTTTGGTACTGGTGGGGGGAGGGGGGATTACGCGTGGGAAGGAGGGGAGCTTAGGGGACTTTGGGCTTCTAACATTTAACTGTCACTCATTCTTTGTGGCACTCCTCTGTTTTCATGGAAGGCTGCAAAGAAAAAGCATTTCAGTATGTATATTGTATACATTTCTCTGAATTCTCCTTTGAAACCTTTGAAATCGGGTGCCCAAAAAATACCTCTACATCCTGCAGCTCTTACACAATGATATGAGTGCAACAGTCATCAGCAACAGCTGCTCTGAAACAGCACCTTTTTAAGTGGAGGTCCAAAATCTGTTTGCTGTTTTCATTCCAAACACTCCTCACCTAGCAGGCCATTACCTCCCACAAGGAGTCCAGATTCTCTACAGGACAGATGGGGGTGGGGTCGTTAACCTTAACAGGTTCAAGGCAAAGAGCAAGGTGTCAACTACTTCCATCATGGAGCTCCAATATGCGGACAACAATGCCATTGTAGCTCACCCTGAGGAGGATCAGCAATGTATAATGGATGCTTTTGCTAGAGCATACAAGCTCTTGGAACTTGATCTAAACATCAAGGGAACCCAAACCCTGCATTAACCAGCTCCAGATCAAGCTCTTAAACCTACAACCATCCAAATTGACAACATCCACCTGGAGAACACTGATGATTTCCCGTATCTTGGCAGACTTCCTTCCTCAAGAGCCAACATTGACCTTGAAATAAGTCACAGAACAGGCAGCGCAACTGACATTTTAGCCAGGCTGAGAAAGAGGGTTATTGAAGATCAGGATATCAAGACACTAAGCTTCTGGTTTATAAAGCTGTAGTCCTCACCTTCTTGCTATATGGAGCAGAGTCAACATACAACAGGCACATAAAATCTCTAGAAACTTACCATCAAAGATGCCTCAGAAAGATTTTGAGAGTTAGCTGGAAGAACAGATGTACTAACACCTGCATCCTGGAGGAAGTTAACACATTAACTCCATTGTCACAATCGTGACTCAATTGCGATGGGTTGGCCACATCATCCATATGCCGGACTTCCACCTCCCTAAACAACTCCTGCTCGGTTAACTCAAGGATGCAAAGAGCACTCCTGGAGGGCAGAAAATCTGGTTCAAGGACAATATCAAAACCCACCTGAGGAAGTGTCACATCAAGCTGAATGGATGGGAGAAATTAGAACAGGATAGGAAAAGCTGGAGAAGGACTGTCTATGAGGGGTCTGCACAGCTCGAAGAATACCTCCACCATGCTGCTGAGACTAAGTGGCTTCAAACTAAGGAGAGATTTAGGCCCAACCAGCTACATCCACCACCACCTCAATGACCTACTCCTGCCAACGGTGCAATAGGAATTGTGGGACACAGATTGGTCTCTTCAGTCTTCTCAAGACACACAACTAACCAGATCAACCACCAGGAGAAGAATCTTGACTTGACTACGAGTGATCGCTGATTATTATGTGTTATTTTTGTTATTGTGCTCTTTATCATATTCTGTTCGTTGTGTTGCAACAGACCAGAGTGACAATTATTTCATTTGTCTTTACACTTGGATATTGGGAATGATATTCAGCAATCTTGAACCTTGAATTGAAAACAATCTTGATGTCAGTTTTATTTCCCCAGAGCGATTTGATGACTATATCCCAGAACACTGCAGTATTGCAAAAAAAAACTTTTTTCACTCAATGCATAACTTGCTACCTCTGATGTCAATCTTGAGTGTGGAGATAAAAATCCACCTATCTGAACGCCTCAATGTCTTATGAAGACTGTGGGGCCAATAGTCATCGGACTCTAAAGGTATAGAAAGAGCACGATGTAACATAAGTAATCATTGAAACTGAATTTTTGAGGCAGGGTACAACATACTCACAAGATTATAACTGAAAATAAATTTCAAGGATTGTATATATTTTAATTGTTTTTTTTTGATTATTTGGCCATCCACAGTAAGACAAATATTATTCATCCCTAATTAAGTCCATCTTTAATTGCCCTGGAGAAGATGGTAACATTTGATTAGCTGACCAAGATATTTCAGAGTTAACAACATAGGGAGGGGTTGGATTCGCTTAAAACAGTACAGCACAGGAACAACTGTTTCAGCCCATGAGGTCTGTGCTGATCATGTTGCTTAAATTAAACCCTTCTGTCTACACATGATACATCTCTCTCCATTCTCTGCCTGTTAATGTGCCTATTTAAGTGCTGCTTAAACACCTCTATTGTATCTGTTTCCACCACTACTCTTGATAATAGCAGCTACCATTCTCAACTTATCCTTTAAAAGCATCTCCCTTAAATATTTCCTCTCTCACTTTAAATCTATGTACTTAATATATTTGACTTAATATACATTGGGAAAAAAACTCTGACTACTTCCTTCTCTGTGCTTCTCATGATTTTATAAAACTTTATCACGACTCCCTTCAGCTTGCCGTGAAAATAAGTTCTCTTTACAGTTTAATATTCTCTAATGGCTGCATGCTGATGAAAATCTTCTGCACCCTTTCAAAGCCTTTTTATCCTTCTTGTAATGAGGCAATCAGAATTGCACATAATACTCCAAATGCAGCCGAATCAAAGATTTATACAACTGTACTATGTCATCCTGATTACAATATACAAAAGAAAGAAAATGGAAGGCTTTAATTTAGATACAGGAGCAACAGAACTGCTGAATCACTATAGAAGTGTATGATCTTCCCACTGAATTTTTAATGTATTTCAGAGAAGTATCCAAGGAGGGATTTGAAGGCTTTAAAGTAGAATAACTTTCTCTCTCTAATTGTTTCCGATGAAGGCAATCAGAGAGTTATGGACTTGGATTCCAAAATAAAAGTCTAATGTCAGCTAAGGATGTCATATTTCTTCTTCTGGCGAGCACCGGATAGATTTGTTACAACCATAACCATAACTATGTCTTAAACCATAAGACATAGGAGCAGAATTGGGCCTCCGCTCATCAGGTCTGCTCGTATCTTTCCTGTAATATCATGAGTTCTTATCTTGCTTAGCAACCTCATGCACAGCACCTTATTAAAGGTCTTCTGAAAATCCAAGTAAACGACATCCACTGACCCTCCTTTGTCTATCCTGTCTATTATTTCCTCAAAGAATTCCAAGAGATTGGTCAAGCAATATTTCCCCTTAAGGAATCCATGCTAACTTTGGCCTATTTTATCAAATGCCTCCAAGTACCACAAAACTTCATTCTTAATTATGGCCTCCAATATCTTCTTAACCACTGAAGTCAGACAAATTTTCCAATAAATTCCTTTCTTTTGACTTCCTCCCATCTTAAAGAATGGAGTGAGATTTGCAGTTTTTCAGTTCTCTGGAAGTATTCCAGAATCCAGTAATTCTTGAAATATAACTATTAATGCCTCAACAATCTGTTCAGCTATAACTTTCAGAACTCAGGGCTGCAGTCCTTCTAGTCCAAGTGAATAACGTACCTTCAGACCTTTCAACTTCCCACGCACCTTCTTAGTAATAGCAACTAAACTCACTTCTGCCGCCTGTCACTCTTAAATACCTGGCATTCTGCTACTGTCTTCCACTGTGAAGCCTGATGTAAAATACTTATTAAGTTCATTCAACATTTCTTTGTTTCACATTGCAACCTCTCCAGCGTCATTTCCCAGCAGCCCAATATCCACACTTGCCCGTCTTTTACTAGTTCAGTGATGTTAATGGGTAATGTTATTAGAAGTGTTATTGCAATTCTAGATTATTAACTGAATTTAAATTCCACAGCTGCCATGTTGGGTTTGAAGTCTTTAGACAATTAATCCTGGAGTCTGGATTAATAATAAGACCAAACCACTGAAACAAGCTACATTCAGTAAAATTGCTAAAACTATGGGTAATAAGAAACACAATATTGCATCTTATTGAAATATATATATCTGCAGTTCTTCCTTTGTACCTGCATGTATGAAATGTACTGTACCTAGATCATAAAATTTTGCCTAATTTAGCAAATCACTTAACATAGTGAGTGAAAATTCTTAAATTCTTAAAACATTTAGAAAAGGACAGAAATGTCTTGGTAGAACATCTTATTTAAAAAATTAACTTTAATATACAGATGAAAAAGTGGGAAATGTTGTCTATGTATTAGGAAAGCATTCTGATCTGCTAAAAAGAAGTTTCTATTCCTTTGAATGGTTGAATCACTCTGAAGTGATTTCATAGAACAGCCTGAGGTGGATTGCGGTTACTTAAACTCATAAATATAGTAGACAGTTCACAGAATGTGAATTTCAGAGAACATTAATGCAACCTTTAAAGCAAAAGAAGACCTGGAAGGAAAACAGATGATGTGTAACACTTGATGGTCATATAATGAAAGCCTTCAGAGTAAATTTCCTTGTCCATTATCTCCACTGACCAAGGATAACTTTCTAGGCAAGGGTATTAGTGGATCGTCATACCTATGCAATGAGTTGGAAGTAGTCAGCAAAAGCAAAGCATCAATTTATTCAGCTATAGAGTTTGCTCATGAAGAATATTATAGCAATCAGTTGGCAAAACCATCTCAAAAGTTTTCTCTAAACAATAGCTATAAAAATCTAATGCTCAAAGGCTGTAGAAAAATCTTATAAAATTATAGCCAGGAAATAGGATGTATTTGGCCTTCTTTTGTGTTATTCTTTTCAATAACATTTTTTCCTGTGAAGAACACAATCTCAACTGGATTCTGGATCAAACTATTTTCTCTTTTCAGATTATTTTTTATTTATTGTGGAATAAGTCCTTCCAGGCCCTTGAGCCGCACCACCCGGCAACCCCAGATTTAACCCTAGCCTAATCATCGGACAGCTTACAATGACCAATCAATTTACCAACTGGTACATCTTAGGACTGTGGGAGGAAACCAGAGCACCTGGAAGAAACCCATGCGGTCATGGGGAGAACATGCAAGCTCCTTACAGACAGGAATGAGCATTGAACCCTGGTCGCTGGTACTGTAAAGCATTGTGCTAACCACTATGCTGCCATGTTGCCCCTGGAAATTTGACCAGATAGATACATTCATCTTTCAGCCATGCAGATTAATAAGCATCAATGATGTAATTCTCTGTGTAAAGTAATGGCTAAGAATGTTTTTTATTGCCATTGGAGCATCTTGGAGCCCCTTTGAGGCTTCAATAACCATAATGGGACCCTGTTCAGCTATGTTTTATGATTCATCTCGTTCTTTTGAGCTCCATGGTTACTGATAAAACCCTCAACCCACTTCTCATCACAAATCTTGAACTCAATTGAGTCAGGTATTGACTTGGCCACCCCATCTCCTCTACCCTCCAAATGCACAACTACCATCTTGCCCTGTCTCTGACCTGCTCCACTTCCCTCCTGTGGTAACTTCTACTTTGAAAAAGGACCACTCGACAATTTCATGCCCAAAAGAATGACTTTATCTAAATGGCAAAACCAATATTTTTATACAGAGGCTTTCACAACCCATACGGCATGGCAGGAACACTATATACAAAGCACACCGGAAGTAAAAAGTATGGAAGTCACCACCCCCCCCACCCCTCCGCCACATTATCCTAATTAGTATTAACTTACTTTTAATAATGCTCACATTACAACACTTCTCCCCCTTTAAAATCCAACATTCCCCAAATGTAAAAAAACTAGGAAATAAAAACAGTGGTGTTATTAACTCGCGTACCCCTGAAAATTTATACTAGTATCTCGGCAACAGTTTACCAATACAAAACGTCTGGAAAACATGACAGATTCAACATTCAATCTAACAACAACAAAAAAAAACCTGCCTGTCAAAGATTCAGTCTGTCAGGAGGTTTACGAGTGGGCTGTGATCTGCGCACTACCCCCCAGTGACCCAGCAGGCACAGCTGGTGATGGTGTTTTGGGTGGGTCTGGTGTTGGGAGCATGACAGGGGATTGTGTGTCTGTGTGAGAATGTCCATTCTCCTCAGGCGACCTCGACCCCTCTGCCAGCATCTCATCCTCTGGCAAAGTTACTGGTGGACATGTTTCCACTGTAGTCTGTTTCACCAATGGAAAATCCATGGAACTATCCGCCTCTGAGCCGGTATCATGGCACAGGCACTCATGGTCCTGATGTCTGCGGAAAGCAGTCAGCTTAACAATATAGGAGACGGGACCACTCTGCTTAAGGATAACACCAGGCAGCCATTGCTGATTGTTTCTCACATAGACATTGTCATCCGGTTTTAACTGCCTCTCTCGCGCTTGTTGATCGTGTCCCTCCTTCTGCTTTTCCTGCTTTCTCTCCACTTTTGCCTTCATGTCCGGGTGCAGCAGGTCCAATCTTGACTTGGGCCTATGCCCCATCAGCATCTCTGCTGGAATGCGGGCAGTTACAATCTGTGGCGTGAGGCGGTATTTAAACAGGAAACGTGAAAGCCGAACGCTAAGAGAGTCCCCTGTCATCTGCTTCAGGCCTTCCTTCACTGTCTGAACAGCCCGCTCAGCCAAATCATTGGAGGCTGGGTGGAAAGGGGCCGTCCAAATGTGATGAATGCTATTCTGCTGCATGAACTCACTGAACAGTTCACTGGTGAACGTCGGGCCATTATCAGTGACCAGAGTGTCAGGCAACCCGTGGACTGCAAACACTTGCTTGAGTTTGTCTATGGTTGAGGGGGCTGTGATGTTGCTCATGATGTGAGCTTCTTTCCATTTAGAATGCGCACCTACCGTTACAAGAAACATCTGCCCGATAAAAGGGCCAGCAAAGTCCAAATGTAGCCTAGACCAGGGGTGATCTGGCCATTCCCATGGGTGCAAAGGAGTTAGTGGTGGTATATTCTGATTAGTCTGACATTGCATGCATGATTTTACCTTGTTCTCCAGATCCTGATCCATTCTTGGCACCAAACGTAGGATCTCGCAAGGCTTTTCATTGAGACACTCCTGGGTGAGCCTCATGAATTTCCTCCACAATCTGTGAATGGCCAGGGGGAGGCACAATGACCCTCACCCCCCCCCGCCCCCAGAAAATGCAGCCATCCTGCAGACTAAGTTCTGTCTTGCGTTTGGCATAAGGCCTCAGTTCCTCTCCTTCCATGACTCTGGGCCAACCTTGTAAAAGGAAATTCTTGACTTGGGACAGGACTGGGTCCCTCTCTGTCCACTGCTTGATCTGGGTCGCCTTTACAGGTGTCTCTGACAGCCTCTCCAATGAAAACATAGTCTCTGGAGGCACATATGTAGCATCAGGTGTCTCAGGTAAAGGTAGCCAACTCAGTGCATCAGCATTTGCATTATCCCCACCTTCTCTGTACACTATAGTGTACCAGTAGGTTGACAATGTAAGAGCCCAACACTGTATCCTGGCTGAGGCTAGCGATGGGATGCATCTAGTCTCACTGAACAGGCTCATCAGTGGTTTATGGTCCATATAAATTGTAAATATGTGTCCATAAAGGTACCGATGAAGGCATTTGACCGCAAAAGCAATGGCCAGACCTTCTTTGTCTAGCTGTGAATATCCCATCCTTGTCGCCAAAAATATGTGGTAACCTCTACTTTGAAAAAGGACCACTCAACAATTTCATGCCCAAAAGAACGACTTTATCTAAACAACAAAACCGATATTTATATACAGAGGCTTTCACAACCCGTATGACATGGCAGGAACACTATATACAAAGCACACCGGAAGTAAAAAGAACGGAAGTAACCCCCCCCACATTATCCTAATTAGTATTAGCTTGCTTTTAATAATGCTCACATTAAAACACCTCCGTCATACTTCCACTTTCCTAGCCAGGCTACAATCATCCTTTCGGTGTCAGGCTGCCTCTGCCTCTAGGAAGCTCCCAACTATTCAGTCACAAGCTAATTGCTATGCCCTTCATTAATGTCCAAAGACTGATATGATTCGTAATGAAAGTGCACATTTTAAAACTTCCTGTTTGGAACACACTTCTGACAACAAATTTTAAAAATATACAATCCATCTTACGCAAATCATAAATGTTTCCTTAAAGAATGGCAGATCTGTATTTTGATTGTTCAAATGCCTTACTTCACAATTTCCACCATCTACAGTGGGATTCCACCACCAGCCGCAGCTTACCTTCCCTTTCATTTACCGCACCCCTTTCCTATTTTCCACAGTGATCACTCTCTCAATGACTCCTTTGCCTAGTGATCTGTCCGCCTCCCTTCATAGGTACTCCGCCTCCCTGTAATGATCTGAGGTGCAGCACCTACTCACTCACTTCTATCCAGCACGTTAAACAGCCCTTCCAGATAAGACTATGATCATTCACATGGCTTTATGTGTTGCATCCAGCATTCCTGTTGTGGCCTCCTCTACACTATTGGGATCAGACAGACTGGACAATCACTTCATTGAGCACCTTCACTCCGTCTGCTGTGGTTGTCGAGATCACTTGGTTCCCACCCATTCCCACATTGACACGTCTCTTCTTGGCCAAGTTGAGGCTAAACACAAACTAGAAGTACACCATCTCATAATCCAGCTGGACAGCCTAAAGTTACTGTCGGCCACCACTATAGTGTAGTGTTTAGTGAGATTCGATTACCGCTCAGGGCGTCAAAGTTTGGAGTTCACTTCTGGTATCCTCTGAAAACAAATTTGTATGTCCTTTCCGTGTGCACTTGGGTTTCCTCCAGGTGTCCAGGTTTCCTCCCACAGTCCAAAAACATACTGTTTTCTAGGCTACTTGGTCATTGTAAATTATCCCATGATGAGGCAAGGGTTAAATCAGTGAATTGCAGGTCAGAGTCTCAAAGTGCTGGAAGGGTCTGTTCCACGCTGTATCTCTAAATAAAATTAAATCTAACTAAAACATAGCAGCATGAGTCCACTGGTTCTCCTCCTCTAGTTATCCCTCTGCCCTCTGCCCAATAGTCTTCCCCTTATTCCATGCCCCACCTTTCTCTCCCATTTGATTCGATCATCTTCAGCCCTTTGGCATTTCCAAGTCTCCCTTGACAACATCAAACATCATTCCCAGTCTCCCCTCCTCCATCTGCATATCAACAACACCCCCTTACCTGGATCCACCTGTGACCTGCCAGCTCTTACTCTATCTCTCTCCCCGCCACTCCCATTCTGACATTGGCTATCTCCCCTCTTCCAGGTCAGATGAAGGGTCTTGACCTGAATGTTGTTTATCCATTTTCTTGTGTTGATGCTGCCAGACCCACTGAGTTCTTCGAGCACCTTTTTATGTTACTCCTGACTTCAGCATCTGCAGTCTCTTGTACCTCCAAATCTTTTTGCTCAGTTTTCCTGCAGCTATTCATACTGATATTTACCTGCTACAATACCACAATTGAAACAAAAGCTGTCATGACCCCATTACACCTCTTAGTCACATCTCAATTTCTAGATATCTGTGAGAAATTAATCCTGATCACTCATATTTTTTGCGGTCTCAGGGTTTGATTGACTGAGGAAATAACCCAATCTTCTCCTTTCTTCTTAACCAACAACATCCAATGTGCAGAGAGAGAGAGAAAAGTAGCTAACTGTGCAAACAATAAAAGTAAGGAATTAGCATTTAAAACAAAAGGGAGTCCTCAGACACGAAGCCCAGAGCAGGCACCCAGCCTCAACCTCAGTGCAGCAAAGAGTGGGGTAAAGCAGCAGGTTGCCTTTTCAATCCACCTGACCTGGCGTTTAAGTTGTCCAAACATTGTGTCATTCCTCACTCTAGGACCCAGGCCCTAGCTTTATAATGAGAGTAAGATCATTCAGCGTCTATTCAGAAGTTTTTACAAATCGCAGAAAGGATATCCCACCTTATTTGATAGATGGCTACATCTATTAAAAATGAATTCTGACCTGATTTTGTAAGAAAAGCTATAATTTAGAAGGAAAGAAAGCTATAATTTAGAATGGCGACTTCCACATCCCTTTAAGGACATCACCAGCGTGTTAGAACCAATGGCATAGTGTGGTTAGCTCTGTAATAGAGGATTCATAATGAGCAATATGCTACAGCACGTTCCAACAAGCAAACGCGGGATATATTTTTAAGTAAGATTAAATGTTAGAAGGGGCCCATGTAAAAGCAGCGTCTCAAAAGCAGATGTGGAAATGTACATGGAGGTATGTAGCAAAGTGGTATAGCTGGACTTGATCACGTTGCATTTCTGTGGCCCCATACAGGGAACTGAGGCAGTTCAAGCTGGATACAAAAGGTTACTGAACACTAGGATATTGTTCTGGCTCAGAGACAATGAATGGGATGCCTGGTAAGAATCATTAGATGACCAGAACCATATATCACCTGTCCCCTTATACCTTCTCAGATACTTGGTTGGTATGCATGAAATGCAAGTAATCATTGTTCATATTATTGGTCTGTGGCCAACCTGGGATGAACAAGAAGAAAAGGAACAATGATAAACAAGAGCAAAGCTGCAGATGCTGGACATCCAAGCAACACACACAAAATGCTGTAGGAACTCAGTAGGCCAGGCAGCGTCTATGGAAAAGAGTACAGTCGATGTTTCGGGCTGAAACCCTTCGGCAGGACTGGAGGAAAAAAGATGAGGAGTCAGATTTAGATGGTGAGGGGAGGGGAGGGAGAAACCCAGGGTGATAGGTGAAACCAGAAGGAGTAGGAGGGGTGAAGTAAAGAGCTGAGAAGTTGACTGATGAGGGAGGTACGGGGCTGGAGAAGGAGGAATCTAATAGGAGAGGACAGAAGGGTATGGAAGAAAGAAGAGGCAGAAGAGCACCAGAGGGAGATGATAGGCAGGCAAGGATATAAAGTGAGAGAGGGGAAAAGGGATGAGAAATGATGAGGGGGGTTCCATTACCAGAAGTTCGAGAAATCGATGTTCATGCCATCAGGTTGGAGGGTACCCAGACGGAATATAAGGCGTTGGTCCTCTAACTTGAGTGTGGCCTCATTGCGACAGTAGAGGAAGCCATGAATTGATGTGTCAGAATGGGAATGGGAAATGGAATTAAAATGGGTGGCCACTGCGGGATCCCAGTTTTTCTAGCGGACGGAGCGTAGATGCTCAGTGAAGCGGTCTCCCTATCTACGTCAGGTCTCACTGATATCCAGGAGGAACAATAATAGTTGTTCAACTTTGCTCAGTAGAGAAGTTGTCTAGAGCACACACGCAAACACAACTTCTCTACAACAGATGATATATACTTACAATAACCCTGTGGCACTTGAAATAGACCTCAGCCCTGTATGATTCTTTATTTTTCTCACTTTCCCACACTGTTAGGCACAGTCAGGTTAATGAGTCTTTAACAAATAATGGCAACGCTGTGGGATGCAATGTCAAATACTCAACATGGACAACCTGATCACTGAGGAACAAGAAGCGACTGATGAGGCTGATTAATCTCTATAAATATTAACTAATCCTTGTCTCAAATTTTTCGTTTGATGTTGTCTCAGGAGCTTTTTCCAGATGAAAATACCAGATTCCCAATATTCTCTTTGTGGACAGAACATTCTGAACCCTGAGCAGCAAAGTGGTGATTTTTGATCCTTTTTTCTGTGTTTCTCTATTAGAGGAAATTGTTTCTTATTATCTGTCCTGGTACTAAAGGATCTTTTGGTTTATAAGCTGGAGCATAGGGTACACAATCTATCTTCACAAATTAACCTCAGTATCGTGCTGACATGTTTGTTTCTTCACAATGTTACCAGTTCCTTGGTCACTGAACAAAACATGAGGGGCACCATACTATATTTATGTTAGAGGGACTATTTAGTGAAGTGAAGCTCTAACATAGATTTACATTTAATGGCTTCTTGGTGTAAAGATTTTTGAGGGATCACATCATTCGCTCTACTCCAGATTTTGCAGTATTTCATCTTAAAGACTAAAATCATAGAAACTTCACAGACCAGGGATGCCGATTGCTGTAATTTTCTGAACTGCATTACTGTTGAGCAGTCGCCTCTGTTCACAAGATTTAGTTTTAAATGTCATTATAACATCTTTAAAGCATTTATTTTTTGTCATTAATTTATAATAAGAGAACATTGAAAAATCCAATGGAATTTTAAAAAGATCCATTAGACTACAATAGTGAACTTAAAGCTAGTAGTAGTTATCCCACTCACTATTTATTCTATATTCTAGGAACCACTCCCCAAGTGAAATTATTTCCACTGTTGCAATTTTACATGGTGCATTATTTCATTACAGTGCTTCATCAGCAGAGGCACAGACACAAGGCTTTAGTGTTTTGATGCATAATGTTACTTGCCCAGAGGGATTCATGCTTTTGGTGTTAAAGTTGCAGTTTTATAGGGAAATGAACAATAGGTTATCACGGGGGAAATGTGCTTTTCATATGGATATATGTATGTTATAAATAGATGAATTGCATATTAAAGTAGAATTGCAATTCTATAGGCTGGATGAAGGCAAAGCTGGCATAACCCAGAAGTAACAGGGAACCTGTAAGTTAATTGTGTTGTCTAGATTATAAAGAAATAGTCTTTGGTTTTGTAGAGAACGTTTTCACATGATGGGTTCAATTTATAACTGTTCCTCAAAATATACAAACAGCGATCCAGTTAAAATATTGTTCCTAATGACTGTCAGTCCTGACTGCATGTAAGTTACACCTTTAAAATTTGGCTCTTTGAATAATGGACTAAGTACAGATAATGTGGTCCCACAATCAATTCAAATGTCAATTATCAGGCTACCCAAAGAAACCACGGTTCATGGTCGTGATAAGAGAACATACTAAAGTTCTTCATGAAGCAAAACTTAATAATATGATTTATTGAAGGAACTTATTTGCACTTCAGTGGCTTGTTTCTAAGGTTAGGGTGCCATGGTAGTGTAGTGGTTGGCACAATGCTTTACCGTGCCAGTGACCTGGGTTCATTTTCAGCCTCTGTCTATGAAGAAGTTTGTGCATTCTCCACTTGATAGGAGGGTTTCCTCTGGGTGCTCTGCTTTCAATTTCTTCCCACAGTCTGAAGGTGTACTGGTTGGTAGCACATAGAACATAGAACATAGAATAGTACAGCACACTACAGGCCCTTCGGCTCACAATGTTGTGCTGACCCTCAAACCCTGCCTCCCATATAAGCTCCCAATTTAAATTCCTCCATATACCTGTCCAGTAGTCTCTTAAACTTCACTAGTGTATCTGCCTCTACCACTGACTCAAGCAGTGCATTCCATGCACTGACCACTCTCTGAGTAAAAAACCTTCCTCTAATATCCCCCTTGAACTTCCCACCCATTACCTTAAAGCCATGTCCTCTTGTATTGAGCAGTGGTGCTCTGGGGAAGAGGCGCTGGCTATCCACTCTATCTATTCCTCTTATTATCTTGTACACCTCTATCATGTCTCCTCTCATCCTCCTTCTCTCCAAAGAGTAAAGCCCTAGCTCCCTTAATTTCTGATCACAATGCATACACTCTAAACCAGGCAGCATCCTGGTAAATCTCCGCTGTACCCTTTCCAATGCTTCCACATCCTTCCTATAGTGAGGCGACCAGAACTGGACACAGTACTCCAAGTGTGGCCTAACCAGAGTTTTATAGAGCTACATCATTACATCGCGACTCTTAATCTCTATCCCTCGACTTATGAAAGCTAACACCCCATAAGCTTTCTTAACTACCCTATCCACCTGTGAGGTAAATTTCAGTGATCTGTGGACATGTACCCCCAGATCCGTCTGCTCCTCCACACTACCAAGTATCCTGCTATTTACTTTGTACTCTGCCTTGGAGTTTGTCCTTCCAAAGTGTACCACCTCACACTTCTCCGGGTTGAACTCCATCTGCCACTTCTCAGCCCACTTCTGCATCCTATCAATGTCTCTCTGCAATCTTTAACAATCTTCTACACTATCTACAACACCACCAAACTCTGTGTCATCTGCAAACTTGCCAACCCACCCTTCTACCCCAACATCCAGGTCATTAATAAAAATCAAGAAAAGTAGAGGTCCCAGAACAGATCCTTGTGTGGACACCACTAGTCACAATCCTCCAATCTGAATGTACTCCCTCCACCACGACCCTCTGCCTTCTGCAGGCAAGCCAATTCTGAATCCACCTTGCCAAACTTCCCTGGATCCCATGCCTTCTGACTTTCTGAATAAGCCTACCGTGTGGAACCTTTTCAAATGCCTTAGTAAAATCCATA
Organism: Mobula birostris; assembly: GCF_030028105.1. Lineage (NCBI taxonomy): Eukaryota > Metazoa > Chordata > Chondrichthyes > Myliobatiformes > Myliobatidae > Mobula > Mobula birostris. The sequence goes on along the minus strand of NC_092383.1, from coordinate 62,577,243 downwards.
TAGATCACATCCACTGCACTACCCACATCTATATGCCTGGTCATCTCCTCAATGAACTCTATCAGGCTTGTTAGACACGATCTGCCCTTCGCAAAGCCATGCTGACTGTGCCTGATCAGACCATGATTCTCTAAATGCCCAGAAATCCTATCTCTAAGAATCTTTTCCAACAGCTTTCCCACCACAGACGTAAGGCTCACTGGTCTATAATTACCCGGACTACCCCTACTACCTTTTTTGAACAAGGAGACAACATTCACCTCCCTCGAATCCTCTGGTACCATTCCCGTGGACAACAAGGACATAAAGATCCTAGCCAGAAGCTCAGCAATCTCTTCCCTCGCCTCGTGGAGCAGCCTGGGGAATATTCCATCAGGCCCCGGGGACTTATCCGTCCTAAGGTATTTTAACAACTCCAACACCTCCTCTCCCTTAATATCAGCATGCTCCAGAACATCAACCTCACTCATATTGTCCTCACCATCATCAAGTTCCCTCTCATTGGTGAATACCGAAGAGAAGTATTCATTGAGGACCTCGCTCACTTCCACAGCCTCCAGGCACATCTTCCCACCTTTATCTCTAATCAGTCCTACCTTCACTCCTGTCATCCTTTTTTTCTTCACATAATTGAAGAATGCCTTGGGGTTTTCCTTTACCCTACTTGCCAAGGGCTTCTCATGCCCCCTTCTTGCTCTTCTCAGCCCCTTCTTAAGCTCCTTTCTTGCTTCCCTATATTCCTCAATAGACCCATCTGACCCTTGCTTCCTAAACCTTATGTATGCTGTCTTCTTCCACCTGACTAGATTTTCCACCTCACTTTTCACCCATGGTTCCTTCACCCTACCATTCTTTATCTTCCTCACCAGGACAAGTTTATCCCTAACATCCTGCAAGAGATCTCTAAACATCGACCACCTGTCCATAGTACATTTCCCTGCAAAAACATGTTCCCAATTCACACCCGTAAGTTCTAGCCTTATAGCCTCATAATTTACCTTTCCCCAATTAAAAATTTTCCTGTCCTGTCCGATTTTATCCTTTTCCATGATAATGCTAAAGGCCAGGGAGCGGTGGTTACTCCCCCCAGATGCTCACCTACTGAGAGATCTGTGACCTGACCCGGTTCATTACCTAGTACTAGAACTAGTATGGCATTTCCCCTAGTCGGCCTGTCCACATACTGTGACAGGAATCCATACTGGACACACTTAACAAACTCTGCCCCATCTAAACCCTTGGAACTAATCAGGTGCCAATCAATATTAGGGAAGTTAAAGTCACCCGTGATAGCAACCCTGTTATTTTTGCACCTTTCCAAAATCTGCCTCCCAATCTGCTCCTCTGTATCTTTGCTGCTACCAGGGGGCCTATAGAATACCCCCAGTAGAGTAACTGCTCCCTTCCTGTTCCTGACTTCCACCCATGTTGACTCAAAAGAGGATCCTGCTACATTACCCACCCTTTCTGTAGCTGTAATAGTATCCCTGACCAGTAATGCCACCCCTCCTCCCCTTTTTCCACCCTCTCTATCCCTTTTAAAGCACTGAAATCCAGCAATATTGAGAATCCATTTCTGCCCTGGTGGCAGCCAAGTCTCTGTAATGGCCACTGCATCATAATTCCGTGTATGTAACCAAGCTCTCAGTTCATCACCTTTGTTCCTGATGCTTCTTTCATTGAGGCACATACATTTCAGCCCTTCTACCTTACTGTCTTTACACCATTTATTCTGCTTCTCTTTTCTCAAAGCTTCTCTATATGTTAGATCTGGCTTTACTCCATGCACTTCTTTCACTGCTCTATCGCTCTGGGTCCCATCCCCCTTGCAAATTAGTTTAAACCCTCCTGAACCATGCTAGCAAACCTACCTGCAAGGATATTGGTCCCCCTCGAGTTCAGGTGCAATCCATCCAATCTGTACAGGTCTCACCTTCCCCAGAAGAGATCCCAATGATCTAAAAATCTAAAACCCTGCTCCCTGCACCATCTCCTCAGCCACGCATTCAACTGCCATCTCCTCCAATTCTTACCATCACTATCACGCAGCACTGGCAGCAATCCTGAGAACGTCACCCTTGAGGTCCTGTTCTTCAGCCTCCTGCCTAGTTCCCAAAACTCACACTTCAGGACCTCATCCCTCTTCCTTCCCATGTAGTTGGTCCCAACATGTATCACGACTTCTTGTTGCTTTCCCTCTCGTACCAGGATGTCGTGCACCCGGTCAGAGACATCCCAGACCCTGGCACCCGGGAGGCAACAAACCATGCGGGTGTCCTTCTCATGTCCACAAAATCTCCTGTCTGCTCCCCTGACTACAAAGTCTCCAATGACGACAGCTCTCCTCTTCTCCGTCCCACCCTTCTGCACCACAGGTTCAGACTCAGTGCCAGAGGCCCTGCCACTGTGGCTCACACCTGGTCCCCGCCAACAGTATCCAGGACGGTAAACTTATTATTCAGGGGAATGGCTACAGAGGTGCTTTGCACTACCTGTCTGCTCACCTTCGCTTTCCCCCCTCTGACTGTCACCCAACGACCTGCTTCCGACAGCCTGGGTGTGACTACCTCCCTGTAGCCCTCATCAATGACTGCCTCATTCTCCCTTATGAGTCGAAGGTCATCTAGCTGCTGCTCCAGATTCCTTACACGGTCTTCCAGATCGCCCAGCCGTATGCACTTCTGGCAGAAGTGACTCTGCGGGAGAGGGGCGTTCCCCCAAGACTGACACATCTCACATGAGAGGCACATCACCATCTCAGGAGGCATTCTAAAGACTAACTGCGAGCTAGCTTGTCCTCCGCCTCTTCTCATCAAAGCCTCTCGAGTCAAAGCCTCAAAGCTCAACTCCTTCACTGGCCCACTCACTCACTGACCGCTTGGTAGATTAATGGGTCAGTGTAAATTGTCCTATGATTAGACCAAAGTTAAATCAGGGGTTGCTGGGCGGTCTGGTTCAAAGGAGCAGAAGGGCCTATTCCACACTGTATCTCAATTAATAAATAAAACATATTAAACATTATTATTTTTTGATTTAAATGTTTGATTGTGGAAGACTTTCTCTTATAATTGCAATGGATGTCCTGTCATCAGTAACTGGAATTCTCCCACTGAATGAAAAAAATCCAGCTTTCACGTTTGAAGCTACACAATGATAAACTTAATTTTTCATTGTAATATCTTGCGGTTCTCTGGAACAGAACCAGACATCTTCCTAATCAGCTGTCAATCTTAATTGTTCGATATAGCACTCAGGCTTGAAACTGCTCCTCTATTTCTTGGATAAAATTGAAAATATAGTTGATGTGATATTTCTTCAGGAAAAGCTGCAAATTATCATTTGATTGCAACATGATTTAGGAGAATATGGTGGAGGGCAATTTGGTGAAGCTGTCATTTTTGACAATTGTTTGAAAATGTTAATGGACTAACAGTCACGAGGACCATTTTCCAAACTAACTTTTAGAAAACACGTTCTCTTTGAATTAATCCTCTCTGGTATTTGATATTCTCCAGTGTTAAATTATCAGCTTGGTTCGCATTCCTCACTTTTCAAAATGTGGGTTCTGTCTTCACTCTCGGAGTTAATGACATAATCTAGCCTGACATTTCGGAGCACCACTGAACCAAATCAGCACTGTCGAAATTGCTGCCTTGTGGACAGAGAATTAAACCAAGACCTTGTTCATTTGTCATTGGAAAATTAAAAACACTGGGGTTAGGTGTACACTTATTTACTTTAACTATAGCAGAATTAAGGTTTGGGAAGCCTTATACACATTACACCCAAAATTATGTGCTTTTATGTTTTCCATAATCCTGCTAATTTATGATTTAGTTAGTCAGAACAAGCCCACAGGTTGAAATGGGTGAAATGGGAAGATTGTGGCAATTGCTCTATGGCACAGAGATTACTCAAATATTTTTGTTTTGGTTTTAGCTACATAGACTGTAGCTGATAAGAGCTCAGTAATGGCCCAGGTACAGAGGGAGAGACACAGACACAGAATGAACCGTTTACTGAGTTTTACTAAGAAATGTATAGAACAAAGGGGGAAAAAAAAGGCCAACAGGGTCGCTAACTAAAAACTAATCCTGACACTGCGGCTCAAAAACAGTAACCTAGAACTAAATTAACACCACACCTTTAACAGCATCTCTCTAAATCACTAATTTTCTTTCCTGGAATGAAAGCAGGGAGCATGTGTCGCTGTGCTTTGATCGAGACTTGACAAGACTGAAACAAAAGGAAGAGAGTTAAATGCAGTTACAAAGAAACCCTAATTGGTTTGAATGTGTTCACATTCTCACATGGGTGATTGTAGTCTTCTTCAGCTGCCCACCTGCAAGAGCACCTAGACTCTGTGGCAGTGTCTGTGGTTATGATAGGGCCCCCCTCCCTAGGTGCAGCTTTAGAGGGGACCGAGGCCTGAGCCTACTGGAAGTCCCAGATGAGGGATCTATCAAGGATGAGTCAAGCCAAAACCCAAGAATATTCCTCTGGGCCATACCCCTCCAAGTCAACAAGGAATAATAGGAGGAGTATGGCCGAAAGAAACATATCCCTTGCACCCTGTGAGACACTAGGATGTGTTGCACAGAGTAGAACATCCACTAAGCAGAGAGAAGGGGGAGGAAGTCACTGGCTTGAGCTGGGAAACATGGAACACTGGGTAAATCTTCATGGATGATGGTAGGCACAGAATTTAGGAGCCTCAGTTGATAGCCTTTTTCACTATGATTTGTCCCGTGTAACGTGGGTCTAACTTTCAGTTCTCTATTCTTAATTCAAGACCTCTCGACATCAGTCAGACTTTTTCCCCTAGCTTGAGAGGCCTCATCTGTCAGTTGAGTTGATCAGCCTGCAGGGTATATTGTTTCTGAGTACTCAGCAGAGAAGCCTGGCCCATCTCCACGTGCACTTGTAGCTTTGAACCAACTGTTCATCAGCAGGGACTACTACGTCAATCTCTTCATCAGGGAAGAGTGGTGGCAGGAATCCCTTTTGGCACTCAAAGTGGGACATGCCAGTGGAGGAACACTGGAGGTTATTGGGGGCAATCTCTGCCCAAACTATTTGTGAGCTCCAGGCTGTGGAGTTGGAAGAGACAAGTCAGTGCAGGCTTGTCTCTAGCTCCTGATTCACTCTCTCATAGTGAAGGAAACCTGATGAGAAGCTGGCTGTAGCTTCCAAAAGAAAACAGAAAGTGTTCCAAAAACAGGACGTGAGCTGTGATCCTCAGTCTGGCACTATGACCTAAGGGAAGCTGTGCAGTCTGAACATGTGGGCAATGGGAGCTTGAGGAGAGCAATGAAGTAGGCTGCTTTAGAGAACTGGTGCACATCAAACAGAATAGATGTGTTCCCATCTGATGGAGGTAGACCACTAAGAAAATCCACCCAGAAGTAGGAGCAGGGGCAGTAAGGCACAGGTATTAGACAGAGCATGTGAGCAGGGCACTAGTGTGATGTCTTGTTCTGGGGCAGAAGAGCGACAGGCAGAGGCAAAGCTATGAACATTTTGGGATGTAGACTGCCACCAAAATCATTTCTTTATAAATTCCAGGGTCCATTAAATTCCTGGGTGTCCAAACAGAAGGGAAGAGCAACTCCACTGCAATAGTCTGGAGTGCAGAATGACAGAGACAAATAGCTAGTTCCCCCGTCTGGGCCTTGATATCTGTTTGTATTTCCCCAAATCACTGGTGTAGCTATGCATGTGTGGGGAAGGATGGGCTTTGGATTGACTTTGTCCTCGGAGGTGTGAAATGAGCAGGAGAGAGGATCAGCCTTGGTATTCTTACTGCCAGGATGGTGGGTGAGGTTGAAGTTAAACTGGGTGAAGAAGAGAGCCCGACGGACTTGATGGCAGTTGAGTCTCTTGGTGTCACAAATGTAGAATGTAGAAGAGGTTGTTCTACCAGGAAGTGGTGCTCTGATCCCTCCAGTTTGTGTCACCATATCTCCAGTGCCTCGTTGACAACCAGAAGTTTTTAGTTCCCAACATCATAGTTACACTCTGCAGAAGTCAAGCAATGGGGAAAAAAAGGAAAGAGGTGCAGCTAATTATTTACTGAAGAGCACTGCGAGATTACATGCCCACATCAGATGCATTAAACTTAATGATGAATGGATGGGATGCATCTGGACTTTGCAACACTGAGGCAGTGGTGAAGTAATGCATCAGTCTGAAAATGCTTGGTCTGTATCACTTTTCCTTTGGAATCCTGCAGAGTCCTTCTTGCTGAGGGCATTTATGGGAGCCGCAATGGAACTGCATTTTCTGATGAAGTGGCGATAACGTTTTGCAAACCCTATGTAGCGCCTCACCTGTTGACCGTAACTGGTTGGGTCACTCTGTGATTGCCTGAACTTTACATGGGTCCATTTGAACACTGGAAGGGGTGTGGATGTAGGCCAAGAATGACACTTGTTCTTTGTGGAACTCTTTTCTGGCTTGACATGAAGGTTGTTCTCAAGGAGCCGTCTGAAAACCTTCTGGACATGTTGGAAGCGATACTGGTGAAAGCGATACTGGTGAAAGCAGGAATAAGTAAGAATGTCATCCAAGTACACAAGAAAAAGAAACACAAACTGATTCAATATGTCCCAGAGCACATCTTTGAAAAACAGCAGGGCCAGGCCAAATAGCATCACAAGGTACTCATAATGACAGTAGGGATGTTGAATGTGGTCTTCCATTCTTTCCTTTCTAGGATGCAAACCAGGTTGTAAGCATTGCACAGATCTACCTTAGAGAATATGGTTGCTCCCTGGGGAAGTTCAAATACAGAGGCAAGCAGGGGAAGAGGGTAGCAGTTCTTCGCCGTGATGTTGTTGGGGGGGGGGGGCGACAATCAATGCAGGGATGGAGATTTCCATCTTTATTACTCAAAAAATCAGAAGCCCATCCCTGCTGCTGAGTTAGATGGACGGATAAATCCTGAGGTCAATCCCTCCTTGATGTACTCTTCAATGGCCACTGCTTCAGGATGAGAAAGGAAAAAGAGCCAACTCCGAGGAGGACTAGAAGCAGATAAAAGGTCAATGACACAGTTGTGCGGCCAATGTAGAGGCATGGAGTTGGCCACCTTCTTACTAAAGACCTCAAGAAGGTCAACATATTCAGCTGGAACACCAGATACTGTAGGTCCTTACTAGCAGTTGGCTCAGCAGGATACATACCGACAGGGGCTTGAGCTGGATGCAGAGAGTTCAGCTGACATGCTGGTCCCCATTCTTGGAGCACCTTTAGAAACCAATTGATTCATGGGTTGTATTGAGAGAGCCAGGGAAGAGCAAGGATCAACAGGATAGTAGGAGAGCTGTTTTCTATGGTTGCCTTCTCGCAGGTGTTGGAGGGGTACTGTGGAAATGCTGAACATCCAGAGCCTTGATATCAATACTCTCACTCAATTGTTAAGTGAGAACTTCCCAGCTTTGAGCTGAGAGATATCCATGAGGTTCTTGGTTGCCCCAGAGTCAACTGATGCCAGACGTTCATGTGTTTGGGAACCTCCATGACAGTGAAGCTGGGAGCATTACTCGATTAGGGGAAGATGCTTGCAGGGAGAATCGACCCATCAGAATTCCAGGTCTTATTGACAGATACCTTCTTTTACTGGCCACTTGAGACATGATGCTTGGAAGTGTACTGTGGACCCACAGTAAAGGCAGAAATCTGTTCTGCACCAATCTCATTCCTCCTGAGAAAGCTGTAAGCCCCACACCTGCTTGGGCACCTCCAAAGACTGTGTACTCAGTGATGAGAGAGGGGGTGAAGTGATGAGAAGGAGGTTCGAGACATTCTCTCTCTGCACCACTCTGCTACCTGGTTATCTATTTGAATAGCCAGATTTATCACATTGTGCAGGCAGTCCTGTTCATAACATACTACAATCTCATGCCAGAAATCTGTGCTCAGCCTACGTTGGAAAGCAGTGATGAGAGATCTTTCATTCCACCCCATCTCAACTGCAATATTGCGGAACTTTCCTGCGTAGTTTCTCAGTAACCCTCTCCCTTGGTGCGGTCCAGCAGTTGGTGGTCAGCCTCCTGACCCGGGGTGAAAGGTCAAACATTCTCTTGAACTCGAGTACAAACTGCTGGAAAGACTGGGCTGCAGCAGAACCCTGTTCTCGTAGGGAGCTGAACAGGTTGAGTGGGGGTTCCATCTCAGAGATTCACCACGTGAGCCAGTTCACGTGCATTGTCACTGAATCAACCTGGCTGGGCTTGGGAAGTCAGCTCACTGTGGGTAATAAAGTTGCCGCAGCTGTTGGTGTCACTAGAGTATCTGTCTGGTGGAGGAATGTTTGGTTCAGGTCCAGAAGCAGCCAAGAGAATCGGGGCATTAGTGGCGAGACTGATGAGACTGCAACAGAGAAGGGTGAGAGAGGTGCGCCTGTCCTGGCAGGGAGCTGCTAACTAGTGGCCGTGAGAGTGGGAATGGCTGCCACCTGATTCCGGCTGCCTGTTGTGAGCTACTGCAGTGTCGTAAGTGCTGATGCCTGCTCTACAGCTTGAACTGGGCTTGCCACTCTGAGAGTCGTTGTTGCACAGTGGAAGTTATTTCTGCTAACCCAGTCTCCACTGACTTTAACTTCTCCTCCACTTGACCAATGAAACTTGAGGACGCTTTCAGCTGCTGTCTTTCTGCTGGCTCATTTTGTTGTCAGGTCTTGCTGACAAGAATTCAGTGATGGCCCAAGTGCAGAGAGAGAAAGAGAGAGATGCAGACACAGAATGAACAGTTCACTGAGCTTTAATAAGAACTGTGCAGAATAAAGGAAAATAATATGGACTAAAAACTAATGCAGACTCTGTGGCTGGAAAGCCTAAGCTGGAATTAAATGAATACCGCTCCTTTAAAAACTCTATATAAACCCCAATAGGCTGGATGATGTGAACATTCTCACATGTGTGATTGGCATCTTATTTCAGCCCACAAGAGTGTTCAAACTCTGCAGCAGTATCCACAGTTGTCACAGTAGCAGAGTATGTTTGATAACTTTTACACATTCAAGGCTACTTAAACTGCTGCACATTAACAAAAGTACATTAACGTAACAAATAAATATCTCTGTATAATTTTTCAATGAATTTCTGAGATTTTACCTACCAGAGCAATACCAGACATTTATAAAAATATATTCACTTTTACAAATGACTCCATTTCCAGGCATATGTATGAAACACATTATATGGCCATACCGTATATTACAGAAATATAAAATAAATGGAAAGAAGAAAATATGTTTAACTGAACCAGCTGAGAATATTAATTAACTAAGGAACTTGTATTCATGGTTAAGCAAGGATTTGTTTGGAATATTGAAGTATAACCCAACCAGTGAAAACTTGAACTATATTTTGAATCCAATTTCAAGATGCTACCTAAAAAAAGGTACCATGTTTTGAAGAGCATTGAGCTTTGTGAATATCAAGAATATTTTTGCCTTGATATGTGTGCCTTAAAAGATTGTGTCAATTTTGTGTCAGATTTTCACTGTCTGGGTTTTTATAGATTTTATTCCATGGTAAGAAATTCATTATATGTGAAATATCTTGAATATCTTTAGAATTAGATAGAGTATCATTAAAATCCGTCATCTTCATTGTTCATTGACAAGTGCAGAAGTAATGAGTCTTTACATGCCTATTCCAAGCATTGAGGATCAGGCTAACAAGATCTGTCCCAATTTTATTTTGCAGATCATACTGCACATGAATTGGCCATCATGTTTCATACATTACAGATGGTAGCAGTTGGGACAGTTTGTGGTTGGGGTGACTCAGGTCTCCAATGATCCTTTGGGCCCTTTTTACACACCTGTCTTTGTAAATGTCCTGAGTGGTGGGAAGTTCACATCTACATATGCACTGGGCTGTCCAAGGCTACATATTTCCCATATAAAATAAAATTAAGTCTCATATCTACATTTCAAACCTAATGCTTTGGAAGGCCACATTTTCTCACTACATCATATCTAGTTTGGTAGGACTTCGTATTTCGTTCCATATTTGCCTCCTTGATCATAGTCTGATCATCAAATATCTGCTCTCCTAAAAACCTACTGTCTATTTCAACTGTTCATATGTCAACTGATATGGCTTCCTTTCCTCATTTCCATCATATACTAGTGATCTACTATTCCTGATTCTTCCTTGAGAGAAACAAGATCTTCATTGTCAACCAGCCAGAGAATATCCACAAAATGTATAGTCTCACCCTGTCCTCGTAAGGCAACACTTTCTTCCCAGGAATTATCCTAGAGAAGCACTTCCAATGAAAGTGTACCTCCCGCTTAAGTAAGATGAGCACTGCAGGAGTGGCCTCACCAATACACTACACAGTTGTATGCAGATTTCTCTACTTATATACTCCGTCCTCTTCTACGTTATGTATCTGGCTTTACTTCAATCCCAACACAAAATTGGCCTTAATTAACAGTAAACAAAAGGCTGGCAATCTCACTTGCTGAATTACTATGCATAGGTAGAACAGATATATTTTTCATTTACAGAGTGTGCCTACAAATGCAATGGATTTTTAAAAGGCATATAACAAAAATAACATCGATATGTAAATGTCTCTACTAATTGAAATGGATTCTTAACTTTTATTGCGAAATAAAACCAGATGAAATAATCTGTCTATATCCACTACTGTTTTTATATGTGATAGTTGCTGTGTATGGTGAAATTATAAGTATTTCTGAATGCATAATTCAACCACATACCATGACAGATAAAAACTCAATTGATATCAGTAAAAAACAATTACTCCTACATTAAAAATATGAATGCCGAATTGAATCTCTGGGTTGCATATTTTACTGAGCAATTTGATCATTCCCTGTCTTAAGCAATGGTTTTACCCATCAAGGAGATTGCCAAGCGGCTAAAATGCAATCTCTCACAACAAATGAACATGGCAATACATCAGAGAAAAAAATCAATACTGTTAAGTTCACTGCCAGGTGCAAGATTGTCTTCAGCCAGAAGACTGACAGAAGTACTGGAGGGGAACATCATGCAGTGAGATGTCTAATAGCTATAGAGGAGAAGATAGCAAGATAGTTTTGCACAGAATCTTTGGAGGGATCAGGTAGCTATGAGATTGATTGCAAACAACACTGATCTGATAAGAATTTCATTTCAACTGGCTCAATTTTAACAAGTTATTTGCTATTTTAAAATATCAGCAAAATGTAATTTAGGTTTACACTATACCCAGAATTCCAAGGTGTGCATTGAAAAGCAGTGAGAGACTTGATTAAGTAGCCCTTGATGATAACACCTTGGGTTTGAAGTAAAATGCCATTTCATTTCTCATCCCTAACATCTATCATGTTGATAGACGAACACAAAATATAAACCAAAGAACATCTTAGGTTAATATTATGCATTCATCTATCAACTTCAGGAAACTTCTGTAACAAAATGACACTTGCATGCTATATGTTGTTGATTTTCCTTAGACTACATAAAAAATAGGAAAAGAATTCTCCTCTGCTGAGCAATAATTAACAGATTTTCTTGAAACTGAGCTTTACCAAACATCGGGCTGGCTCTTGCTGCGTTTACTTCAATAATTAATCTGTTTTAAATAGGGAGCTAGGGCTTTACTCTTTGGAGAGAAGGAGAATGAGAGGAGACATGATAGAGGTGTACAAGATAATAAGAGGAATAGATAGAATGGATAGCCAGTGCTTCTTCCCCAGGGCACCACTGCTCAGTACAAGAGGACATGGCTTTAACGTAAGGGATGGGAAGTTCAAGGGGGATATTAGAGGAAGGTTTTTTACTCAGAGAGTGGTTGGTGCGTGGAATGCACTGCCTGAGTCAGTGGTGGAGGCAGATACACTAGTGAAGTTTAAGAGACTACTAGACAGTTATATGGAGGAATTTAAGGTGGAGGTTTCTATGGGAGACAGGGTTTGAGGGTCGGCACAACATTGTGGGCTGAAGGGCCTGTACTGTGCTGTACTATTCTATGTTCTATGTTCTATTAATGGCTATGTGCAAAAAGAACACAAAGAAATTTCATTCAAGCAAGATTATACTATAGCACAAATAAAATATTTGAAAATATTTGAATTCTTTTTAATGCACACGTATTAAGGCATAAACACTTTAATACATCAGCTTCCAGCTCATCACACAAATTTACTTTGCATTTCTTTGTCAGGCAAATTTCAAATCTGATTGTGTTCACAGATTTTTGCAGAGAGCACCGAAGTCTTTGGAACTATCTTTCTTAAAAGATAGTAGAATATTTCTAAAGCAGAAATATATAAATGCTTAATTAGCAAAATGTGAAAGGATTCATCTTGGTAGATGCAATGACCTTATTAAATGGAGTAACAGGTTTAAGAAACTGAGTGGCTTCCCTCTGCTCCTAATTTGTATGTCTGCACGGCTCTAGGGTATCTTCAATTGACAGAACATGAAGTAATTCTGCCTTGCTACCATTGCCTCAAATCAACAAGGAAGCACCAATGTCAATATACCAGTGATTTATTTCCAATGTGACATCCTGTTTTGTTTGTTGTTCTAAATAATTTAGATAGATGAAGATTTGCTGATTATCAGTCAAATTACACCTTAATGAAACAAAACAAACTTCAAAGCAAATAAGGCAACATCCTACTGTCCTAACAATCCACAGCCTGTTTATTTTATATACTGTAAGGATGTTATGATAACAAAATAGCAATGGGAAATAAACATCCTACATACTAATGATGATTAAGGCCATGACAATTTTCATTAAGAACAATTCTTTATTATTGACGTAAAAGCTGTATGAACATTGCAAATGTACCATAGGAATGCATATTAATTCTAAATGATGATTAAACTTATTAGTATGTGGTGTTACTAAACTATAACCAGTATTTGGGATATCATCTACATAATGCACTGTCCATACAAGATTATATTTGGCATATATTTGTACGCAACAAGTATCATGGTAGGAGAAAAAAGAGATGGACGCTGGACAATTATTACACCATATTACATGAGAGAAGCAGCACACAGTCACATTGTACATTCAGCCATGCAGTTTATGCCACAGTTTCTGCTCCAATGGAGACTATTCTCATCTTTCCTCATTTATACCCTACTAACTTAGCAATACATTCCCTTCTTCATGTCCTCATTCAGTCTGCTTTAAAAATGTGTCTGTAGTATTCACTTCAGCCACTCTTTGTGGTTACGGATTCCATATTCTCACCATTCTTTCAATAAAGAAACCTCTTCTGAATTGCTATTGTATTTCTTTGAGATCATCTTTCAATGCCCCAGTTATTTTTTTCCATTAGTTGAAACTCTAAAAACTCTTAACATTTGAAGGCCCCTCAACTTTCTTTTCCCAAGAGAAAAGAGATTAAGGTCAAGTGGGGAACCTGCTTCTAAATTAATAATCAGCCAACCAAATGCTCAAAAATGTGTAACAAATTAGTTAATAGCTCTTTAAAAAAAGAAACTTTTGAGTTAGATGTTTAGACTTTCAGTTTCAATTTAGAAAGAGTCACTTCTGCAAAGCTGGGCTATAGTATGTGATTTATTAGTTGTGGGATCTGTTCATCGAGCACATCCACTCCATCCCAGTGGCCAAAATCTTTAATTCCATTTCCCGTTTCCATTTTAACATGTCAGTCCAAGATGAGGTCACCCTCAGGGTGGAGGAGCAAAAACTTACGTTCCATTTAGTAGCCTCCAACCTGATGGCAAGCATAAATATTGATTTCTGCTTCCAGTAAAAGAAAATCCCCTCGCCCCGGCCCTCTTCCTCTATTCCTCATTCTGGCTCTTTACCTCTTTTTACCTGCTTATCAATTCTTCCTGGGTACCCTTGTCATTCCCTTTCTCCTGTGGTCCGCTCTCCTCTACTATCAGATTCCTTCTTCTCCAGCCCTTTATCTTTCTTACCCACCTGGATTCACCTGTCACCTTCTAGCCATCCTCATTCCCCTCCCCCTCCCCTTTTTTATCTGGCATCTTCCTCCTTCCTTCTCAGTCCTGGTGAAAGGTCTCGGCCCAAAACGTCGACTATTCATTTATTTCCATAAATGCTGCCTGATCTGCTGAGTTCCTCCAGCATTTTGTGTCCAGATTTTCAGCATCTGCAGAATCTCTTGTATTTATTATTTTATAACACTTATTTAGACCAATTTGGAAATTTTTGTACAAAGTTACAGTTATCATATTGTTATTGTAAACAAGACAATATATCAAAATCTATTAATCTGTATTTTCATGGAAACTTAAACTTGCATGGCTCATGTTTGTTTTCCAACCCAAATGAACCCTATTTACACTTTAGTAAAAACTAAAATGATTGCCAGTTAGTGTGCAAATGGTTAGAATTAGTATGCTCTGTGCTGAAGCTGTCTCCGGAAAACTTGATATTCTATATTTTTTTTAAGTCAGTAAAAATTAAAAACAGTTTAAGGTTGTGAAAGTGTAAAAGCTGCAGCAGTACATGGAGCTTTCATTTAGCTTTACATGTAAAACATATACTGGAAATGCTGGAAATTAGAAATAAAAACAAAAAATGTTGGAAAAACTCAGTCAGCCAGCTGGGACCATTGGGAAGAGAAAGAGTTAACATTCTGGGTCACATAGACAGTGCTGAAATCTCAACTGTTTATAATCTTTTTACATGAAGGGACCAAAATAGTCAAAGACAGGTGATTTAGAAAGCTGTAAGGAGGACTCAAGAAGCTTGCAAATGTATATAGATACGTTACGTGAGCAGGCAAAAAGATGGCTGGAAGAGTATTATGTGAGAAAGGAGGAATGAAAAAGCAAATTAAAATTTAAATTACGAAACAACAAAGTGACACAGTGTAAAGAGGAGACCTAGGGAAACCCAGTGAATGAAACACAGAAAGTTGGCTTAAATTTAGGATGTAGGAAGTCTGATAAAATGCAAGGGATACAAAGAACAAATAGAGGCAGTAATGATGTAAACTTATAAGGCACTAAAGTACTACATGCATATTTGTCTCCATATTAAAGAAAGATATGCTTCTTTGATTCCTGGACTGAAGTTGATGAGGTATGAAGGTTGAGCAAGTTGGGCCGATACTCACTGGAATACAGAGGGATAAAAAGAGATCTTTCCATTGAAACATATAACGTGCTTTTGAAGATTAACATAGCAGAGATTTAAAGGATATTTCTTCTCAGGGGAGTATTCAGAACTAGGATGTCTGTTCTCTGAATTAGGGGTCATCCATTTCAAGTGCAAATTTAGACTACTTCTATCAGAGGCTCATAGATCTTTGGAATTCTCTAACCTAGAGATCTATGCAGGTCATTAAATGTACTCCTGATAAAATCTGACAATACAGTGAATCAAATAGAGAAGAGGAGGAAGTAATATTGTGGATAAGGTTGGATCAAGCATGATCCTCATGAGTAGTGGAGTAGGCTCCAGCTGCTGATTGGCCTGTTTCTGCTCCTGTCTCTTATCTGATGTCCTTACAATTCTGTTCCGACTTCTTATCTGATGATACAACTTTTTTCCAGCAGTTAGGTATCTCAAAGCCTTGTGAGACATTTTCTCCAACCACTGGTTCACAAATGAGAAGACAGTGAGGATAAGTGATCAGATCTTTGATATTCTCTTCTGCAACATACTCTCCATACTTAGAAGACACCATGATCAAACAACCGAATGTTTGGACAAACTTGGCTGAGAAGTTTGCTTGCAGCTAAAGGGCCTAGGCTTTAAATGAACATAATTATTTGCTTTGCTCAATTGAGCAATTACCAAGTAAAATAATAAATCAAATAAAAAATGCACATAACTTTTTTGTGGAATACACATTGTAACAGAATCATTAACAAAATTCTGAGGTGCAAAAGGCCTTGGACGTCTTCGTGCAGGATTCCCTGAAGGTTAACTTGCAGGCTGAGTCAGTGGTAAAGAAAGCAAATGCAATTTTACCATTCATTTTGAGACGACTAGAATATAACGCAATGATATAATGCTGAGGCTTTCTAAAACATTGGTCAGGCCACACTTGGTGTATTGTGAACAGCTTTGGGTCCGTAATCTAAGAAAAAGTGTGTTGACTTTGGAGAGGATCCAAGGACATTGATGGCTCTTTGTGTGTGCTCACTGGAGTTTAGAAGAATGCGAAGGGAATCTCATTGAAATGGATTGAATATTGAAAGGCCTTGACTAGGTCGGCGTAGAGAGTATATTTCCAATAGTGGTGGAGTCGTGGACCAGAGGCCTTCTGAATATAAAGAAAGCCCTTTAGAACAGAGATGAGGAGGAATTTCTTTAGCCAGAGGGTATGTTAACAAATTTCACGTCACATGCCAATGATAATAAACCTGATTCTGATTCTGATTCTATGGAATTCATTGCCACAGGCAGCTATGAAGGTCAAATCATTGGTTATATTTAAAGCAGAGATTGATAGGTTCTTGATTAGTAAGGGTGTCAAAAGTTATGGAGAGAAGGTAGAAGAATGAGGTTGAGGTGGATAATAAGCCAGCCATGATTTATTTCGGAGCAGACTCCATGGGCTGAGTGGCCTAATTCTGCTCCTAAGATCCAAAACTAAGATACCTTTTTACATGATTCGAGCAAAGAAACCATAAGATCAGACACCAAAATAATCCATTACTAACTACTTTAAAGTAAGAACTTCAAGATTAGTTTCTTGGGAGAAAAGGAAAAAGAATATAACCTTGAATGAAATATATAATACAGTAACTAAATTGTGAAATTGAAGTGAACAGAACAGCAGTTAGGAACAGAATCAAAACCAGGTTTATTGTCACTGATATATGTTGTGAAATAAGTTGTATTGCAGTGGCAGTCTAGGGCATTACATAAAAAATTACCATGCATTACAGCACTAAGTACACTAAGTATATGTTTTCAAGCTCCTGCATCTCCTCCCTGATGGTAATACTGAGAATAGGGTATAAGACCATAAGACAAAGGAGCAGAAGTCGGCCATTTGGCCCATCGAGTGTGCTCTGCCATTTTATCATGAGGTGATCCATTCTCCCATTTAGTCCCACTCCCCCGCCTTCTCACCATAACCTTTGATGCCCTGGCTACTCAGATACCTATCAATCTCTGCCTTAAATACACCCAGTGACTTGGCCTCCACTGCCACCTGTGGCAACAAACTCCATAGATTCACCACCCTCTGGCTAGAAAAATTTCTTCGCATTTCTGTTCTGAATGGGCGCCCTTCAATCCTTAAGTCATGCCCTCTTGTACTAGACTCCCCCATCATGGGAAACAACCTTGCCACGTCCACTCTGTCCACGCCTTTCAACATTCAAAATGTTTGTATGTCCTAGATGGTGAGAGTCCTGGCTGATGAATGCTACCTTCTTGAAGCTCTACCATTTGAGTTTGTGCTGTTACTTAACAGCTCTATAGATCTAGATTTATTCCTTCATTCTGAACTTTGTAAGGTCACTTTATCATTTTGGTTGGGTGCTCTGGTTTCCTCCGCCTCCCAAAGAAATGTACAGAGAAAGGATCAAATGGTCATTAATGAATGTGCGAGAGAGAATTAATTCCAGCTATACAGGAAAATAATAATCTCTAGTTTGTGGTAATTTCCCTCTCTCGCTTCTCTAGATTTCTATTCCCCTTTCAGTCTTCTGCTTACCCGTTCTCTTCTCCGCATCTGCCTACCACATTGCTCTAGTGCCCCTTCTCCTTCCCTTTCACCCTTAGTTCACTCTACCAAATCTACTGTTACCAAATTCCTTTCTCTTCAGCCCTTTACTTCTTCCACCTACCACCTCTCAGCTTCTCACTTCATTCCCCCCTGCCCCATCCACCTTTCCTTCCCCTTCAGCTGGCTTCACCTATCACTTTTCAGCTTGTACTCCTTCCCCTACCCTCCTTATTATGATGGCCTCTTCCTTCTTTTTTTCCAATCCTGATGAAGGATCTTGGCCCAAAACAACAACAGTTTGCTCCTCTCCGCTAGTGTTGCCTAACCTGCTGAGTTCCTCCAGCATTTTGTGCGTACTATACAGGGAAATAAGGAGAGGAGTAAGAATCAAATAATGAAAGGGGTAAAGACGAAATTAGGCATGGAGAGAGAACAAAATAAAGGAGAGCTTGAACTATGAGAGAGAAAACGAGGTTTAATGAGAGCCTGTTTGAATATGATGGACCAAATAACTTTGAAGTTATAGTAAGTAAGTGTACTGCTTTGAAATCTTCTGATAGAGAAAAAAAAAATGTGTCAATATAACACATTTCCACAAAGAGGGATAACTTCAATGATTTGGAGATTTACAATCTGCAACGGGACTGAAACCGTTGGCTTTCCCAAAATGTCTATGGCAGGAAATTCTGGCAATTTAATACTAAATGTTGACCATGCAATTTTACATTAGAGACAAAAAGAAAATGCTGGGAAATGGTTGCGTATTGGAACTATACTTAAAGATAGAGCCAACCATTTTTTTTGATCAATTCATTCATTGCACATACCTGAGAAATGGAAGGAGTCAAAGATAAATCCAGTGTAGTAAATGTTCGCATTGGAATATCTACAAGCTTAATAATTAACTGTTTTGTTAGATGTTCAAAAAACTAATAGATCTAAGTTAAGAGCATCAGTAATTTTCCAAGACGCTCTAATATTGTTGGTATTGGTGACTAGTAATACAAGCAAAGCTTTACTTAATGTTTAATCCATTATTATACTTAATTAATAAGCACTACAGATAGGTTTAATACATCTTAGGAATGCCAGATATTGTTATGTGTTTGTGTGTGCAAGATGGGCTCCAGAGGTCCATAAGCCAGTTCTCATTGGAGGATCGGAGGTGAAGAGGGTCAATAACTTTAAATTTCTAGGTGTCACTATCTCAGAGAACCTGTCCTGGACCCATCATACAAATAAAATTGCAAAGAAAGCACAACAGTGCCTCTATTTCCTCAGAAGTCTGCAGAGATTTGGCATGCCATCAAAAACATTGGCAAATCACTATAGAAGTGTGATGGAAAGTGGATTGACTGGCAGCATTAGGGCCTAATATGGGAACACCAAAAAATTCTACAAAAGGTAGTAAATTTGCCCAGTAAATCAAAGGGAAACCCCTCCAAACCACTGAGCACATTTACATGAAACATTGCTGTAGAAAAGCAGCATTCATCATCAAAGATCCTCACCATCTAGGCCATGCTCTTTTCTTGCTGCTGCCAGCAGGTAGAAGGTACAAATACCTCAGGACTCATACCACTGGGTTCAAGAACAATTACGACCCCTCAACCTTCAGGGTCTTGAACAAAAGCGGATAACTACACTCATTCTATTTCTTATGTTCACACGACTGATGGTCTCACTTTATAGACTCTTTATCTTGTTATTTCATACTCTCATTATTTATTGCTATTTATTTATATTTGCACTTGCACTGTTTGCTGTTAATTGATCCTGTTCACAGTTGCTGTTCCATAGATTTGCTAAGTATGCCTGCAGGAAAAAGGAAAAAATATCTCTGGGCTGTATGTGGTGGCATGTACTGTGGGTACTCTGACAATAAATTTTACTTTGAACATTGGAAGGGGGATTGGTCAGGTGGGTAGGAACTTTATTTAGAATGGTGCTTGTGTGAGAATGTGTGTAAGATGAAAGTGGAGGGGGCCGAAAGTCAGGGGGTATTTAGTGGGGATGTTTGAGGTTAATGAGGATCATAGCATCAGGATTTATTGAATTATTATGACACAAAGGGGGCTATTAGAGCCATTAAATTATTGCTAGCTTGCTGCATTCAGAGTTCTACTCTGCATTATTTTCTTTATGATCCTCTCTCACATAATTCTTCATACCTTGATGAAAGTAGCAATTGAATTTTAATCACAGATGATACTGGTCTCCATTTAAAGAAGAATGAACTCTTACAGAGAGAAAAATAATGCCACCCATGGCCAATATATTCCCTGGACTTTGAACAGGTCTTGACAACTTCTAAGAGACTATAGATCAAGAGTGCATTACGTGGTTGAATACGTACAACAGAAATAACACAAAGAATAGAGTCAGAGGTTTGAAATATGTGCAACTCCATAGATAATGAACTTGCCACTGGATGCATTGATTTTCTGGTTTAGAATAAGGACCCTTTAAAGGCAGAACTTGTTTGAAATCATTTACGAGTTGTACCTTACAATGTATACAGCAATGGAGCATTTGTGTCTCTATTGAATAGCGGAACCAACTGTGCATCACCTTTACAAATGTGATTTAACAATTTGAATTAAGAGAGGAATTGAAGACAAAAAAAGCGAGTTAAGACGGTAAACACAAGAGATTCTGCAGATGCTGGAAGTCCAGAGTATCACACACAAAATGCTGAAGGGACTCATCAGGTCAGGCAGCACCTCTGGAAAGGAATATAAAGTCAACATTTCGGGCTGAGACCCTTCATCAGGATGAAGGGTCTTGGCCCAAAACTGACTGTTTATTCCTTTCCGTAGATGTTGCCTGACGTGCTGAGTTCCGCTCTCATTTTGTGTGTGTTAGACTGTGTTAGAAAGAATAAAATTAAGTACAGAAATAGTACAAAAGAAAGCCTGAACTATGAAAGAGAAAAAGAGACAGAAAAAAGTAAGTAAATATAGTAAAATATGAACTTGTCATCTGTGAGATCTCCAATAATTCATTTCTCAATGGATGAATCTTTCCATTTTTAATAACATACTACTCCTTGATGATATAATCTGAAAATACCATTGTAGTTTCCACATCTAATGATATCAAAGATTTACCTTGCCACCACCCCTACCACCAGCATCACTTCTTATATTGTCATTTGAGTTGCCTCACGTTCACCACTAGCGTAAAATTCTTCTGATTAATTACCAAGACTAAAGCTATGGGATTTAAAGTGTGTCCATGCATGATGAAATGCATTAAAGATCTTTTCATGAGGCAGGATATTAATGAGGTGTCCACAATAGTTTTGTGAAAAATCCACCTGGTAATTAGATCCTATTTGTAGTTCATTTGGAAACACAGTGCTATGTGGCAACTGGCTGGTAAATAAATCTGGATGGGCATACACAAGTCACTCAAAGTCAATGGGATAAAATTCTAGCAGGTTCAGATATTTCATTGGCTTTAATTGCAATATGAAGACTCTTTATTAAAGAGTTGACACAGATACAATGGGCTTTATAACTCCTTGAATCACTACTCCTGACCCAACTCATTTTATAGGTTTTATTCCCAGTAGAACTGGATGTGTTATGTAATCTTGAGGGATTTCTATATAATGCTAATGATGCAAAATGCATTCTTTGAGGGTGAACAGGCACCATTTGCTCAACCCCATCATTGTCTCCTACATATCTTAGCTGCCATTTTATTTGTAGCTTAAATTTATGATGTCATTAAAGTGGTTATGCCAAATCTTTTGTCAGGTGAGGCACTGCACTGGTGTAGTCTTCCCTATATCTTCCTTGCTGATCATGCCTTGCCAAGAGATTGCATATTTTCTCACCCTTGAGTTAAAATCCACCAGAAGGATCAACCTTTCTTCCTCTGGACTGTTGATAGGACATTTTCAAGGTTGGAAACATTATTGGCTACATCAGAAGCTCCCAAGGTTAGAGTGTATGAAATGATGACGATAGCTTGTTGCTTCTGTCTGTGTAAGCGAATTGTAAACAGGTTTTGAGGATTTGGATCAATGAAGATGAAGGAACACTTCAAGGTTGCTGCAGGATATTTTATTAGAATATAATAAGTGATAAGAAAAACAAGGATGTGCAAAACACTAAGTCTAAAATAAAGTGTAAAATTATTGATGGAAGAACAAGTCCAACTCCCTTCCGCTAAGTGATGCAAAGGATTAACAAAGTGTTAAAACAGAGTACAGAATAATTGATACACCAGCAAGTCTTATGCACATCTGCTATTTGAGGGCTCCAATTTACAATGACTGGCCTAGAGAATCTTAGGTGTCCTTGGCATCAGTTTCAATTCCAGACTGAGGATGGATATCCGATGAGATTGCTCACTGCTCAAACTTATATAATCAAAAAAGCTTGTGCCTCTTTTCTAATCTATGCATACCAGTCAGCAATATTTCTAAAACTAACCACTTCTTATTGATAGATGGTATAGGGAGGATTTCACAATTTCCACTGAACTAGTCTCAATTGTTTTTGAAAATCTTATTAGCCAAGACTTAACCAAACAAAACAGTTTCTCTCATCTCCAAAAATCAAGTTCTCACATTCCTTAATGGCTTAAAGGCGGGAGGAGAAGATGGTGGCGCGGCGCAGTGCACACAGCTCTCTGGTGAAATGAGATTGTACTTGTAAGTAGGATGCCGTGCACAATTCTGATTTGATGGAGACAGCCGTGAGAGCACAGAGGAACATCTGGAGAAACTTTTGAAATGCCCAGTCCGCTGCCGCTGCTACTGCGTGATCGAGAATCTCCGGAGGGAAGGCCCCAAAATCTCTGGCTTTGTCTGCTGCTGGCGACCGGGGCTGAGATTGAAGCGTTCGGCAGAGATGGTGTTCAGTGCTCGGTGTTGGAGGGCTGGTCGGAGGCTCGAAGTTTTCGGACAACTCAGAGTCGGACTGTGGTCAGGCATGGCAGGGAGAGTTTTCTTCCTTCTCCCGTCTGCATGAGATGTGGGACTTTCGAGAGACTTTGAACTTTTTTTACTGTGCCCATGGCCTGTTCTTCATCAAGTTATGGTATTGTTGCACTATTGCAACTATATGTTATAATTATGTGTTTTTTGTTAGTTTTTCAGTCTTGGTCTGTCCTGTGTTTCTGTGATATCACACCGGAGGAATATTGTATCATTTCTTAATGCATGCATTACTAAATGACAATAAAAAAGGACTGCATGTCCTCATAACCTAATCTAACCTAATCTAATCCAATCTGAATGCTTCAAGACCATATGGACTCCATGAATCAGGACCTTACGTTTTACGTATCTTTCTAACCAATAGACTTAGTCTTTACGAGAATAGTGAGCAAAAAACTTCACTCTGAGTAAAAAGACCAGTTTTTTAAAATCCTCTCATTTTTTCAACCCTCTCAGAAAGGACCAAAGGACATTTACTCATCCCACAGATGATGCTGAACTAGCTCAATTCCTGACAGTAAAATTTACTTCACAAACAAAATATTCCTCTGCTGTTTTGACCCTCCAGAAATGTTGCATCTATTGCTTTGTTCTTTAAAATGACTATTTTCTGCCCATCTCACTCACAGCAGCAATGCCACTGATGTTATTGGGTTTGCTGACCTCAAAGCTCTAAACTCCAGTGAAGACCTTAAGCACTATCTGACATAAATAGCCATGGGTATCCTCATTAAAGGGAGGCTATAATGTAACTACCCAGTCTTCAAAGACTCTGTTTATTTTCTATGGCGAGTTGAAATGCCAATGCCCACTATTTGAGGGGAGGGTCCCCTCTCCCTACCAAGGAGAAGGTATTTCCAACTAAGAACATTTCCAACATTCTGATATCTACCACATCCCATTCTCATTCTGATATGTACTCCCAGTGGCCACACATTTTAATTCCACGTCCCATTCTCATTCTGACATGTCTATCCACGGCCTCCTCTACTGTCGAGATGAAGCCACACTCAGGTTGGAGGAACAACACCTTATATTCCATCTGAGTAGCCTCCAACCTGATGGCATGAACATTGACTTCTCTAACTTCCATTAATGCCCCACCTCCCCTTCATACTCCATCCGTTATTTATTTATTATTATTATATATATATTTATTCTCTCTTTTTCTCCCTCTGTCCCTCTCACTATACTCCTTGCCCATCCTCTGGGCTTCCCCCTCCCCCTTTCTTTCTTCCTAGGCCTCCCATCCTATGATCCTCTCATATCCCTTTTGCCAATCAACTGTTCAGCTCTTAGCTTCATCCCTCCCCCTCCTGTCTTTTCCTATCATTTCGGATCTCCCCCTCCCCCTCCCACTTTCAAATCTCTTACTATCTCTTGTTTCAGTTAGTCCTGATGAAGGGTCTCGGCCCGAAATGTCGACTGTCCCTCTTCCTATAGATGCTGCCTGGCCTGCTGCGTTCACCAGCATTTTTTGTGTGTGTTGCTTGAAATTCCAGCATCTGCAGATTTCCTTGTGTTTCCAACTAAGAAAGTAGTTTAAATACAGTTCATTTATTTTCAGTGATAGACATTTAATCTCAAATAACATTTTTAAAACACATTTAAAACTCAAAGGATTTTGATTTTGTAAAACATTTCCAGATTACAAACCATTTCTAAAACACAAAGGATTTCCAAAACACAGGTAAAATTCCCATAAACTAAAGTGATGCTGACAACGCAGATGAACTAATTATCCATTGCAGAAATCGAAGCCAGAGGAATGGATTCTAGTTCACCCCGTGTTTCTTCACCCTTCTTGATGTTCCCTCTCCCTTTCTAAAATACCTAAACTACTTTCTCTACCTATATAGCTTCTTTGTCACTTGGGTGACTTCACACATATTTGATACCGTTATTACACACACAGTCTAAAAGCTTCTTGGAGACACAGAATTAATGTTGTAAAGCTAACTCTATAACTAAGTCTTCCAAACATAAGCACATCAGTTATTTAATATGCTAAATGATATCCATCTAGTCTGCAAGCTTCCTTGAACTAAGCAACTTAGTCAGTGCTGTCTATTTTGAAATTAAATTAAATTAAATTAAATTAAATCACCCATTGTCTTATACTGCACCCATTAAGCAGCAGTAAGGCAGGTGTTGTGGGCTAGCAGCCTGCTCCATGGACAGAGCTTGTTTGCAAAGATCTGCTTTTAACTTCAAACTAATTACTGCTTTCCATTTCCATTTTAAGAACTGCAGACTGGCTCCTGTTTATGACCAGAGGCTTAACAATTACAACTGTTTGATTTTTTACAAGTGACAGCTGCTGTAGTTAGAAAGCTAAGCTTGGCAAATGACAAGAGGGCCATTGGCCCAGGAAGCAAATACCAATCACAAGTCAATGTTAAATTTTCTGAATCCTTGGGTTGTGATACCAGAACAACATTCAGGTCTGTCAGGCATATTTTATAAAGTTCTGAATTTCATAGTAAAAACTGTTGGCAAATGATTTAAATGATGTTATTATGCACCAGCTACCACATAATCTAGGTAGAATGAGATCTTGTGACAAGAGAGCACAGGATAACTGGAGCAGGTTCTGCTGCATGGATATTAATTCATTCTCATCAATGGACAGAAGTATAGTGTCATTTGGTATGTACACTCAACCATATGTGGACTCAAACACAAGGTCCCTTTCCCGTTGTTGCTCTCATCGCTTTCCGCTACTTGCTAATTTTACTCGTCACCCACTCCTGATCACAGCTGCTCGCCTCATTCCATTCCTGGCCCCCTACCCCCTGCTTTGACCATGTATCTGATCCATGATCCAAGTCCTCAGCTCCTGTCATAGGCTGCCAATCCCTGTTTTCCTTTTCCTGTAGTTCTCGCCATTTTGTTGTTGTAACCTTCCAAACAATTTCAGGAGACTTACACAGTGGCAGCCTGATTTCTGTAAGAGCAGGTAAAAAAAATCAAACAATGGACACCTGCCCAGAAATTATTTTGTATGATTTGTTTTGAGCTGCTCTATGCAATTGCAAATCAAGTGTAACACCCTGTAGACAAGTACAAGGCCCTGTTCAAATATCATTCATCCAAGCACCAGCTGTTGTTAGATTATATCATCATCAGAGCAAGGGACCACCACATTTCAACATCACCTATGCCAGAATGGTTAGCGTTGACCCTGAAGTGTTCATGCTTTAACCTTCATTAACTCAATCAACCTGCCCCTAATGTATTGGTGTCAACAGAAACATTGCTGCAAGACAGTCAACGTCAAAGCTATCAATAATGCCACAAAGGTAGCTCTTCTCAGAAAATGCTTCACATACATAACCTGTTGTTTCCCAGCCAACAGCTGAAAAGCATTTACATTGGATTGGCTGCCCTGGATTCCGCCATAAGTGACATCTTTGAAGAGAATCTTGACTGTCCTATCAAGAACCAGAATTAGTTTCATGAGGCTGCCTATGGGATTTCAAAACAGTTTAAATGAAAGTGTAACATATTCTTGAGTAGGAAGATCCACAACACCTCAAAGAAGAAGAAAAAGTCAAAGCCCAGCAGAATATCTGAATGAAAATAATGCAACAAAACCAGCAAATTGTGACAAATAACTTAACAATGTTAAATTCGTTACCACTGTTAAGATATTTAAAGGCCCACTATACTGAGAGCTAATAACTTCCCAATGACATAGAGACAGTCAACACTCACTGGAAGAAACATTTCAAAGACCTCCTCAACTATGAATGGGTTAACATATGCTCATTTGACTGCATCCGTATTCAGTTATGTATTCAGTCTAGCTTTGCCAATATCTCCACCAGTAAATCTACCGCCAAATTGCCATTGCTGTATCACTCTAGCTTTGAATAATAAAAATTCATAACAAGACCCTGATAAACAATGGCCTCTTCTCGTATGTCCCCCTCAGAGAAGACAGACAACAATGTTAAGCTCTTCCTGCCCTCAAGATGCCATCAGAGCCATTTAAAGAATTGAGGAAAAGGGAATTTGAAGTTTCAGCTGTCTGAGGTGCCAGAAGTGTTTAGTATATCAAGCAGCAGAGGTCTCTACTCCTCTGAGTGCTGGACAACCTGCTGCAGCACTTTAGGCACTGAAAATAATGAAATATCCTCAAATTCTTCTAATTCAGTGGAATGATAGGTACACGAATATCAAAGTCACTGTCCCTGTATTGAAGCCAGAATTACATTCAGTCAGCTCTGTTGTTGGCCATGAAGCTTGCACACCCTAAAACAGACTTGTCATCCCAAGCTCCAGGAACAGAAGAGGTTACAAAACACACAGAGAAAGAGATTTAGGGATCTGCTAAAGCTGCTTTGAAAACTCCAAAATCCCCAATAATTCTTGGAAATCCCAGAATCATGCAGACTCAAAATGGATAAGGGGCGTTCACAATCAAATTGTGAATCTTGAGTGAAGGCATTAGGAATACACATTAGCAGTAGAAGGAGCTCACCACCTTGCAAACTACCCACCATCCACACCATTCTGCACCCTTTGCCCTGCCTGTGGTTTGCATTTTAGCCTCATTAGTCAACTCAGAACTCAAATAAACACCTTGGAAGCAAATCCATCCTTGATCCTAGTTATGTGGATAATAAGAAAATAAACATAAATATAAGCATACATTGCAAATATTTCATGCCCTAATCTCAGACTACCTCTAAACATTTGGAGCTCAATGATTCCCTGAAACCTCCCAAACAAGAGAAAATCTGCAGATTCTGGAAAACCGAGCAACACACGCAAGATGCTTAAGGAAAACAGCGCACCAGGCAGCAACTATGGAAAAGAGTACAGTCGATGTTTCAGTCTGTTACGTACCCCGTAACTGGGTTACCAAACCAGCAGAAATGGATCACTCAGTTGGAGTCTGGATTACTAGAACTGAGAAAGTTTTATTAAAGAAACAAGCAACACAGTAATCGAAAGGATAATAAATGCAACAGTTCAGCAATGATAAACACACATGTGCACAGAATTAAGATAACAGCATCAATCAAGCTCTATCGTTGTCTAGGGGTAAATGACCAATTTCAAAGTGATACAAAAGTCCAGTTCGATTTAGTTCAGTTCGCAGTAATCGTTGCCATGGCGATGGACAACGTGGGGGGAGGGAGAGAGAGAACGAGAACGACTGATCATTCAGAAACGGCTTCCACTCACAGATCGGCAATATTGCTCACAAGCAGCTTTCGGGCGGGTCCTTTGTGATATCACCTGAGGTCACCGACTGTGACCCCTCCTCCAGATACGGTCGATCCTCTGCAGTGAACCCGGCACCCAAGCGAGGGTGAACACACACCGGGTCCCCGCTGACCGTACATTTCCACCCTGTGCGTTTAAGGCTGATCTCCCGATCAGCCGTCGAAGAGCTTCCCACCGACTCGTGAGAGGCGCACTACTTCCAGGGTCTCGTTACCTCGGGTGTCATGTGTGTCCTGCCTTAGCGAACCTGTCCCTTTTTATCCCCCTGCTGGGGTATTGCCTGTCCATCACTTCAAACAGTTCAGGGTTCAAAGAGGGAGCCGCTCCAGACAGCTCTCTCTCCCGTCCCTTCATTACACATCTCCAGATGCTGCTTCATTGTTCCTTATCTCTCCTTCCCCTGAGGACAGGTGGCAGACCAACTGCTGATGCCACTGATGCTAGCCCAGGCCAGCAAACATCTTAATTTATGTGTATTCTCGTCACAAGTCCAAAACCCTTCAGCATGACGGTTGTTGGCCACAATGTTTGCACACCCTAAAACAGATTGTACTGCCCAAGGATTTCAGCCCAAAACATCGACTGCACCCTTTTCCATAGATGCCGCCTGGCCTGCAGAGTTCCTCCAGCATTTTGTGTGTGTTGCTTTGAGATTTCCAAGTCTCGGATGCTTTCTTATATTCTTTTTCCTATTAGTATAGGCCAACATTCTCACCCCAACTTACTCCCTGTAATCTGTTCTCTCACACATGTTCAGTTTAATTACATATCATGATTGGGTTTCAATTGCCAAATCTCTAAGCTTTAAAGTTCCTTCTTAAATTGCACCATCACAACATACGTCACTTATGTCAAAATTACCTCACAGTTTATGCCTAACTTTATTTATTAGAACTCCTGTGATTATGATGGAAATTTATAATTATTTAAAGCTTTGTCATTACTCTGGATCGGAAAGATCAATTAGTAATCACTGACAGATATTGTGTTAAAAAGACATATTTGTTTTATTATAAGGCAGATTTCTGAGGGAGGAATAAAAGGCTACTTATTGTATAAATTCAGCAGGTTCCTGAACATAACCAAAGACCCCACCCCAGGTATTTTCTCTTCTCCCCTTTCTCCTTGGACAGAAGATACAAAGACCTGAAAGGATGTACAACCTGGCTCAAGGACAACTGTAGATCTTCTGTCAGACTTTTGATCTGACCTCCTTTATAAGATGAACTCGGTCTTCACAAGCTACCTCGTTATGATCTTGCATTTTACTGCTTACCTGCACTTCGCTTTCCCTGTAGCTTTTACACTTTATTCTGCATTGCTGTTGTTTTACCTTGTTCTACCTCAATACCCTGTGTAATGATCTGATCTTTATGAACAGTATGCAAGACAAGCTTGTCACTGTATCTCAGAAGATGACAATAATATATCAATACCAATAACATAATGATGAAAAAGTCTGAGCAAAGCATATGGTACCGTGGCAAAAAATCTAGCAGCAAATAGCAAAGGTTTTTAATTTCCATAGCACATCTTAATCTCCTGATCTGCACATTTATATCATTCTGGATTGTTCACACACTCTTACTTTCCGAGTACGTTCCTAAGAACGTGATTAGCATTCCTTGCGCAAGTGTGCAGTAGCTGAGCAGCATGCTGCTTAAAGCAAGAGATTAACTTGTTCTTCATTGTTTAATCTGACAACACATCAATGAATCCAGTCAGACTTCCCTGGAATGAAAAGCACACTCATTATTTTACTCTTGAATGAGAAACTATTGAGTACTTGGTGTTATCTCATGGTAGATAATCAAAATTCTCTTCAGAATATAGAAAAAGATATAAAGTGCCTAGCAGAAAGAAACCAGAAAAAAATACACAAAAGTGCCATAGAATATCTGTTTTATTTGATGCATCTGTTTTAAAATTTGAACGCCCACGTAAATACAAATATGTTTATATACATATGAGATAACTATCATATAGAACTGCTTGGTGCATTTATACTGAAGAACAAATACTTGAGCAAAAACGAACTGCGGGGGGGGGGAGAAAATGTTGATGTTTTAGGTAAACACACCTGATCAGAATGAATTTTTGACATTTTAATATTTCAAAACTAAACTATCATAAAAATACAGGACGTACAATTTAAACAGTACATGTCAATGTTTTAAATGGTTCCGTTTATTATCAGAGAGTGTATACAATATACAACCTGAAATGCTTGTCTTCTCAGACATCTAC
This sequence comes from Mobula birostris, assembly GCF_030028105.1. NCBI lineage: Eukaryota > Metazoa > Chordata > Chondrichthyes > Myliobatiformes > Myliobatidae > Mobula > Mobula birostris. The sequence continues at coordinate 62,547,127 of NC_092383.1, read as the reverse complement.
AAAAATTAGAAGAACTCCAGAAGAATGAGTGACAGGAAAATGTTAGAACTCCAGAGACCGTACTCCCCTTCACCACGCAAGCATCAATGCATCAAACTACCCCCTCCCCCCTGTCCATTTCAGCAAAAAGTGTCAGTGCCCACCACCTTCCAAGCAACAGCAAAGCACCCCTAGGAGGGATCATGATCTGCAGTCAACAAAAACTGTTGTTTACCGGATAGTTCGACTTGCCACAGGCTCTCTCTCTCACTAACAAGGGACAGAGAGATAACACCCATTTTCACAGCAAAAGGAGAGACTGGCAGTCGCTGTTACAACATTACAGTCTGCTACACCATTTATTATTCTGAGATTCTCTGATTCGAGAATTGGCAGCGAACTCTCCCACCATAGAGAGAAAGAAAGAGAGTGCGAATGCTCGACTGCAGAGACCTCCAAGAAAGGGAACTCATCTGCAATAATAAAGCACTGTTAGGTGCCATTTGCAGATCACTTGCAGTCTTTAATTACGCTCACATATGCAGCAAGTTAATGCATTCTATTTACCAAGCACCAATGCCATCTCTTTGAACAATACGCCAGACCATATATGGTATTTGCAGGATTATTACACCTCAGTATTTAGTGGTAGTGTGACTTCAGATTGCATATCTTCCTCTCAAAGTCTTGTATTGGCTGCACCAAGCTTCACAGTGCGTCTTGACATGTACCCCAGCAGCATGGTATGTGCCAGTTGGTAGCAAACACTTACAGATACCATGTTGCACTGGAAGCTTTTAGCAGACTGATGAGTCTTTAACTGAATTGATGATTTAATAGTGGCACCTGATGTTTGTCTCACTACACTCTCCTGGGAATAGCCCATAGATCAGAGACAAGAGAAAATCTGCAGATGCTGGAAATCCAAGCAGCTCACACAAAATGCTGGAGGAACTCAGCAGGCCAGGCTGCATCTATGGAAAAGGGTACAGTCGATGTTTTGGGCCGAAACCCTTCGACAGGACTGGCTGCACAGATGGACATTCAACAAGGATATGCCTTCCACCTTGGTTGGTCTCTTTTCTCTCTTCTACCTTCTGAGAGAAGGTACGGCAGCATGAAAACCCAGAAGATCAGCATGAGGAAGAGCTCCTCCTCCACTACAATCTAACTCTGAACCATTCACTTCTTTCATACCCCCATGTTGATGGTGCTGCCCGATTCTCAGATGGTTAATTCTACCTGCACTATTAATTTCATTGTCACACCTGAACATTTCTTTTCATATTAACTCAGAAAGCCCTTAGCACCATTCTGTGGTATTGTGCTCATTGTATTTATTGCTGTATTTATCATTACCATCAGAAGTTATAACATCGAAATAGCGACTGCGCGGTGGAAGGAGTGTTATCTGTCTCTCCCTTGTTAGTGAGAGAAACAACCTGTGGGAGCTCAAAAATGTTGGAGTGAACAGTTGGTTTTCCATGGTCTCTCTTTGGAGGCTTTGTTGTTGGGAGTAGAGTGGTGGGAGTGCTGATACTTCATGTGAGAGTAAATGGTGTAATTGGAGAAGGTTGATGCAGCTTGCTGCTGATTGTGTGTGGGAGATGACAGGGTTCTTACGTCCCTTTTCTGTCATTCATTCTTTGAGGTTTTCTTTCTTCTGTTTCAAGGCTTTCTGCGAAGAGCAAGAATTTCAGGTTGTATACTATATTCATTCTCTGATATTAAATTGAACCATTGAACCATTGAACTATTGAGGCACCTATACAGTTTAGATTAAATTAAACTATGAGGACACTCAGTCCTCATTTATTGTCATTTAGTAATGCATGCATTAAGAAATGATACAATGTTCCTCCAGTATAATATCACAGAAACATGAGACAGACCAAGACTAAAACTGACAAAAACCACATAATTTTAACATATAGTTACAACAGTGCAAAGCAATACTGTAATTTGATAAGAGCAGACCATGGGCACGGTAAAAAAAAGTCTCAAAGTCCCGATAGCCCCAACATCTCACGCAGACGGTAGAAGGAAGAAAAACTCTAGTTTGTGATCTTTATACTGATCATATTCCTTGCATCCTTTTCTGGACCTTCTTGGCAAATGCAGTATCTGTAAAGAAGTGAACAGTCATCTAATCTTTATTACAGTTATCATGAGGAAAGCGCGCTTAAGGAGTGAGATTCCAACCTTGCAGTGCTGGTGAATGACACAGCACAGTGGTTTGAAAGAAGAGAATATCTGCAGATGCTGGAAATCCAAGCAACACACGCACAAAATGTTGGAGCAACTCAGGAAGTGAGGCAGCATCTATGGAAAAGAGTAGTCAATGTTACAGGCTGAGATCAGGGTATTCGACTGCATTCTTTTCCATAAGCGCTGCATGGCCTGTTGTACACAATGGTTCGATGTGACTGAGACAGCTTTTTAAAATAATAATGAGTTGAGATGATACACGAGCAAGAAAACATGATTGCTTCTGTAATTACATCAAGTAAAGGAACTGTAAAATGGAAGAAAAGATGGTGTTCAGATTTCTAAAAGGAAGAGAACTTTTGATATCCAGTGATAATTATCTATGGAGTGGATACCATTATGAAGAAACATCTACAGAATTTATGTTTACATTAAGGAATGTTCATAAAACTGCATTTTTGGTGCAGTATATGAATATGGTTCCTTAAGGTTGTTATAGCCAGGGACAGTAGTGGGATAAGCTCCCACTATCTATTAAATGCTCCCAATGGCGTATGTCTCTAATAGCCTCTGACAACTGTCACATGACCGGCAGCAATGAATATAGAATTGAGTCAGGTTTTATAAAAACAAACAAACATTTATTAAACTCTGCTCAAAAATAGCAAAATGTATTTAAATAACTAACTTAACTGGAAGTTAACTGCTATACGGCAACTCTGGAACAGTTCTTAAAAGGGTAAATGCGAAAACAGTTCTTAGAGTCGTAAATTCGAACACAGTTCTTGGAATGGTAAATTTCAAAGTCCAAGGGATTTATACAGTGAATTAGGAGAGGCTTTCCTGAAGTATAGAATTCCTCGAAGACATCACATTACTGCTGATCCCAGCTGGAACCTGCCTTCTCCACAGGATTCACGATGACAGAAATAAAACTGTTTAAAGAACTGACCTTTTCCTCTGGTGTCATGGTCCAGATCAGGGTCCCTTTAAATTTACTTTGTGTATGTTACGATCTGGACCGTTGACTCCCTGCTTCCCTTTGGTTCCCTGTTGTCCCGTATCCCTCGGCTTTGGCGATTGGAGGCAATTACACTCGACTGAACCGGTAGTTTATAGTCTCTGGCTTTCAGCCATTCGGTGCGAAAGCGTCTGCAAAGTCACGGCGTGCCTATGTCATCTGGCCGGAGCAAGCCTTGTCTCTGCCCGAAGCGAGTGCCGGTAATTTGCCTTTCCTCACCGGAGCAACCTTGTCAAGTTACCTCGCCAAAGCAAGGCTGCAAAGTTTCCTCACTGAGGTGGGTCCGTCAGTTAACCCGCCGGAGAGAATCAAGAACCGCTGTCTACTGTTCCCGGGCCGAGTCGAGAGCTCGCCACTACCCGGAGGCTCCAAGTCAAGTCCTGGCTCCGGCGGCATTCAAGTACCAAGTCAAGTCCTGGCTCCGGCGGCATTCAAGCACCAAGTCAAGTCCTGACCCTGATGGCATTCAAGTACCAAATCAAGTCCTGGACCTGGTGGCATCCACGTGCCGAGTCGAGTCCTGGTCCTGGCGGTCTGTGATCCCTGTCCTACCCCACTGTCTAAATCCCTTCTCTGCCCCTCTTACCTCTAGCCCTCAACTGCAGCCCCTGCCTGTCTAGTTCCATCACCGGAGCTAGATAGGTACTGTCTGGTGTTCATTCGTGTTGGTCTTATCTTGTCTTGTCTTTGCCTCCGTGGGGTAAGTCTGGCCATCTTGCCGTTGCCCCACGGGGGGGGGGTGGGGGGGGTCATGTTTTGTCTTGTCTTGTCCTCACCTCCATGGGGTAAGTCAGGCCATCTTGCTGTTGCCCCACGGAGGGTCATGAGTCCCGGCTCTATGTCCTGTTCCCAAGGAGGGGTCCTGGCTCTCTGTTCTGTGTATGTGTCCATGGTTCCATGTACCTGCTCTCCCGAGACTGAGGCTCTGTTTTCCATGTTCCTCCTCTTCCCAGCCCATGTCATGCCCATGCCTGGTTCTGGGGTCTGAGCCCGAGGCAAGACCCAGGTACTGGGTCCTTGCCCAGTCTCGGGCTCGGAGTCCATACCCTAGCCTCTTCATGTCTCCTCTAGTTCTGGGAGCCGATTCCTAGTCCAAGCCCAGACCCTTGGTCCCAGCCTAGTCGTAGTCCTAAGTCTTTATCATGTTCGCTATTCCTGCTTCTGCTTTGCTCTCCTGGTATCGAACAATAAACTAAATCTAATTAACCTCACAAGATGTGTCTTGCATTTGGGTCCACCCTTGCTCTCAATGCCCCACCATTGTGACATCTGGTGAATAAACACTGCACAACCTTTCCTTCTTTAGCAGAGGTCATCTCATCCAGGTCACTGTTTCTTGAATGAAGATTCAATAAAGGTTGGTCCTCTCCAAAACCGCCAAACGATATCAGCTTTACTCAACTTGGCGAATTGTTGTCCTTTGGTAAGGTCTTCACTCTCCGATACTACTTACAATAGAAAGTAGAACTCCACTCTAGAACAAAACTGTGTCATAAGCCGAATATGCAGCAAAACGGAGTATCTAACACAAAACTAAACTGAAAACTAACTGCGTCACATCCAGGGTCTCCTTTATATACCTGTTGAGAACAGGTCATCATGTGACCTCAATGGCAGGAAAATTACATCATGTGACCTCCACAAGACTATTACATCATGGTCATAAGACAGTCACAAGACATCCATGAGGTATGTAACACAACCAAGTCCAGTTCACGGCCTTCGCATGTGGCTTAACTGCTAAGCTTGGATGAACCATTTCTACTTACAGTGGAATGAGCAAAGGCAGATACTGGTGCCTTAAAACCAGTCACTTTTGGCAGATGAGGCTTATTAGCTGTGGCTGGCAATTCACCTAAGAGAATGAAAACTCTGATCTTAAGCTTCTACTGCCTTGCAGCTATGCCTGCTCATGGGGACAGCTTTGGGAGTAAATCCCAAAGAACAATTCGGAGCTGGAGTTCCTAAGGCCATCCTACATTGAATTCAATGCTGACTGGCAACTCTTATGACATCGCTGGTGCCAAACTGTATCGGTCTCTGCCATTCCTTTGGATTCATCAGCTGTGTGGAGAGTGGGGCTTGCTACTTGGGTAACAGGTCGCTCTCCATCTCGTGCTGCTCTGGCTTGCATATCACGTAGGCAGCTGAAACACAACACCCATGATCGACACTGACTAATGGAGGGCCTCAATAAGAATCTGCATTTATAATTTCAAATTTATTTTAACTCTTAAAGTAGCATCTCATGTGAACTTTTGAAAATATAATTACCTCTATTATATTACTTCAAATTTCATTTAATTTCAAGATACTGCATGGTAATGGGCCCTTCCAGCTCAATAAGACTGTGCTGCCCAATTACACCTTTGTGACTAATTAACCCTCTAAACCATTCATCTTTGGAATAAGGGAGGAAACCGAATCACCTGTAGGAACCCCACACAGGAGAACTTACAAACTCCTTACAGACAGCAGCAGGAATTGAACCCTGGTGCTGTGAAATAATTATACTAACCACAATGCTAATGTGTCCTCCCATTACAGTAGTCTTAGAAAGATGCTTTAAAGATTAGATCCCAAAAAAGAAAATCTGCAGATGCTGGAAATCCAAAGCAACACATACAACATACTGGAGGAACTCAGCATGCCAGGCAGCAGCTATGGAAAAGAGGAAACAGTTGATGTTTTAGGTCGAGATCTCCCATCAGGACAGTGCTGGGTGACAGCCCAACACGTCAACTGTTTTCTCTTTCCCACAGATGCTGCCTGGCCTGCTGAGTTCCTAATTATTGTGTGTGTGTGTTGCCTTAGAGATTAGAAGTTTAACATTAGATTCTGGTCTCACAGACATAAGGATGCTAAAATGTAGCTTAATTGAAACTGGATTTCTGAGCAAAATAATCAAGCTGCTGGAGGTTAGCTATCATCTATGAAGGAAAATGGACCGTGAAAGTCTCAGGCCCATAGAGAAGAATGATAATAACCAGTCTAACATGGGGTTAGAAGTTACCATGGCTAAGAAGGAGATCACCTTGTTGACAATTAAGGAAACCTTTTCTGTAATTAGATGAGGAAATTAAAAGGTGCAGATTTAAATATAGGATGGGTCTAAAAATAATCCCTGTAGAAACTAGGTAAGAAAGAATCCTTGCGAGTGAGGAGAACGGCATCCAGAAACCTGGTTAGCTCCAATACTGAAATGAACTGAAATACAGGTGGACATTATTGTAGTTTGTTGGAAAATGACAGGCCAAATACTCATTCTACTGTTGGTTGTCACTGCAGAGAAAAGGAGGTTTTTGGTTCAGTCATTCAGACCAAAAGGACCTACAACCAGCTCAGAGAAGTTGCATGCATGATGACCTGAGGGAAAAGTTATTGCAATTACTTAAGTCTACACATTGCTAAATTGGGGATAATCATTTAGATCCTCTGGGTATACAAAGCATCATTCTGTGGATAGTTTTTCCATTATTCATTAACATAATGGGTGTAATATTTTAACATATTTGATAGCACTATTGCTATTCTTCTTGATCCTGTTGCTATCATATATAATATGCAACTTTTGATATTCACAAAAACATAAAGATTAAAGCATTAAATTTAATTCAACGGACTTCTTTTAAAATTCCGAGGCTTAAGCAAAATAAGATTGCTCAAAGATCTTAAAAAGCTGTAGAATGATACACATTGTTCAATTAAGCTGGACGCCCATGACTTTGGTGTGTGCAAATTACTCCATACTTCTACATGCCCTTATTATTATGGCAAGGCATTGAGCCCAAGATGTCAGACAAACGATTTTCATCAGAAGCCTATCAGTGTGCTGAAAAAAAATAAGTACCTTGAGCTTTTATGATCAGTCAAGCCTCAATAAGGTGACATCCATGATTCAGGACCTCATCATCTGGGAAATGTTCTCTTCTCATTGCTATCAGTAGGAAGGAGGTTAAGAAGCCCAAGAACACATACTCAATGTTTTATGAACAGCTTCTTCCTTCCATCATCCGATTTATGAATGGTCCATGGACCTAGGAACATTAACTTATTATTCCTTTTTTGCACCATACAATATATTTAGTTGGTAATTTATGGTAATTTTTATGATATGTACTACTGCAAAAAAAAACACATTTCACAATATATAAGTCAACAATAATAAACCTGATTCTGATTTTGATTCTGAAGCCAAGAGAAAACAGGTATGGCTGTGCTTTAATCATTGTTCATTTCTTGTGATGCTCAGTCCCCTCATAGAGTTGATTTAAAGGATGAAAATATACTTTCACAAACAAGAAAAGTCTGTGCAGGTGCTGAAAATCCAAGCAACGAGGGTCCTGGTTTGAAGCATCGACTGTACTCTTTTCCACAGATTCTGTCTATCCTGCTGAGTTCCTCCAGCATTTTGTGTATGTTGCTAAAATACAAGGGGTGATTGATAAGTTCATGGCCTAAGGTAGAAGGAGTCAATTTTAGAAAACCTAGCACATTTATTTTTCAACATAGTCCCCTCCTACAGTTACACACTTAGTCCAGCAGTCATGGAGCATATGAATCCCTTCTTTGTGGAAATCAGCGTCTTGGACCTCCAGAAAGTGGTCCACAGCAGGGGTGATTGATAAGTTCATGGCCCAAGGTAGAAGGAGATGGGTTATACAGCTCTCGTTACATGCACATGTCGTTCAACTCTTTCAGTGATTATGCAGAAAGTTTGAAGTTAATACCTCATCAGGGATGATTGATAAGTTTGTGGCCTAAGGTAGAAGATGATGAGTTATTAACTTCAGACATTCTGCACAATCACTCAAAGAGCTGACCTGCATGTGCATGTAAAGAGAGCTGTATAACTGATCTCCTTCTACCTTTGGCCATGAATTTATCAATCACCCATCTGTGGACATTTTCTGGAGGTCCAAGATACGAATGCTCCACGACCGCTGGTCTAAGAGTGTAAATGTAGGAGGGGACGATGTTGAAAAATAACTGTGCTAGGTTTTCTAAGATTGACTCCTTCTACCTTATGCTATGAACATATCAATCACCCCTCGTAGGCTATCTTGGTTTGAGATGGTACATCAATTCTAACACTCAGGACCACAAGAGAATGTAGAGAAGGCAGTGTCAGGTTGGGTTGATAGGCCTGTTTCAGTGTTGTTTCAACTATGAACATAGTTAAGACATTTTGGTATATTTTGGCATATCCATGTTTGGTACATTTGAACAGATATTATTTGCAAATCTGAATAAAAATAAATGGCTATGAATAAAATCGTAATCTTCACACACAGTTTTGTTTTTTTTTCTCTCTCTTGCTAGTTAAACTAAAATCCACAGCCTCAGTTCCCTCAGATTCTGTGTGTAAGTAAAATCTTGTATCATTAACAACAGCAACGTTTTAAATTCGTGTGTATGTCTGCCTGATTAATAACCACAAAATTCATTCAACTGACCAGTCATTGCTTCTATCAATCTTTTGTTTCTAACTAACCACGTTCTATTCAAATCCATGATAAAAGGAAACAATACAGCAGCAATATATTTAGAATGCATTATCAATCAGTATTTTGAATAGAAAAGAAAATTGTTTTTCCTCAAGTTTAACAGTCATAAATCCCAATATGAGCTTTCAGCTTTCCTAACATGTCACTACATCTTATTAATGTGTTTTTTTTCTGCCACCTGGTTATCTCTTTGTGCCAGCCATGTCTCAATGGGGGCATTATTGCCCCTTAGTTATAAGGTTATGAGATTCAGGCCTATTTCCAGAGATCTCAGAAGACAAGTGCATCACTGAATGATGTACAGTGTATCATTGTTGGGGCAGATGTCATTTGGATGAGATTGTTAAATTATCTGTTATCTCAGGTGGGTATATTTAAGAAAAAGACTAACTCTCTACAATTCCTGGCAAATCTTTCATCTCAACTAATATTAGTAGAACAGATTAGTTGACCATAAGAAATTTCCTATCTTTGGAAATCTATCGCATATAGTGTAGTTATTGAATTTTAGACATTCCAGTAATGACCACATTCAAGTATTGGCTGCAAAGGACTGAAGTTGGGAAATGCACAATTTAAATTCAAACATTTCATTTCTTGTGCCTTTTGTCATTGATATCACCATGCCCTAAGTGATTTCTTTAGTTATTACGTTGCACAGTTCAATCCAACTTCAGCAACCACATAATCTTAATAAAACAAGCTAAAGCAGTCCACAACAACTGGAGAGCAGTCTCTGGTGCAAATAGACACACACGCACACACACACACACACACACACACACACACACACACATCAAAAACTCACCAAATTTTCTTACATCTGAGAATCGCAGAACAGGCAGCTGGGAATGCCACCACCTCTAAGATCCTTTGCCAGCTGCACACTATACTAGGCTGAATGCTTCTTAGTGAATAAATAAAAATCCTGCAGTTCCCCACAACAGGGTAATGAGAAAAAAACACTGATCTAAAAGACCTTTATGGCACAAGTGCGGAGCAAGGGTGGATCCAAGTGCAGGACGCAAACACGTTTTGTAGGGTTAACTTAATAGAGTTTATTAATAATTACAAGGAAAGCCATGACACAATGATAGAACAGAGAGAAATCAAGGAGGGAGCAAAGCGGAAGTGGGAATAAGCATAATGGACTAGGACTAGGAAAGCGGGACAAGGACAAGGAACTTGGAGTTAGGAGCCTGGGCTTGGACTCCGAGCCAGAGACTGGACAAGGACCCAGAACCTGGGTGTTGACTTAGGCTCGGACCCCGGAACTAGGCGAAGACAAGACATGGCTATAGGACTGGACGTGGCTAGGCTACAGGAAGAGAACGCAAAGTTTTGACATGGACTTGGACCTGGAACTGGAACATGGAACTCGGGACCCAGGCTTGGACTGGCACATGGAACTCGGAGCTTGGACTGGATACTTGGAACTCGGAGCTTGGACTGGATACTTGGAACTCGGAGCCAGGGCTTGATACTTGAACTTTGGAGCTGGGACTTGATACTTGAACCCCAGAGCTTAGACTTGGAACTCAAACACAGTACATAGAACACTGAGCTGGGATTCCTCTTTCGACATAGGACATGGAGCCAGGGACTCTTCTTATTCACGGGACAGACTCAGACACAAGACATAAAACACTGGGCCGGAAATCCTCCTTAGACACAGGACGGAGTCTGGACTCTTCTTGACACAGGGTCAGGACCCTTCTAATGTACAGGGCTGGGACCCCTTTTAGACACAGGACATAGATACGGAGACCACACAACGATAGACAGTACAATAACTGGACTCACATGCGCTCCAAGCAATGGCGAGCTCTTGACTCACCCCGGTGGGTTAACTTTGACTGACCCACTCTGGCAAGGGAAGACGGCTTGCTCGTACTTGCTTTGGGAGGACACTTGGCTTGCTCCGGCAAGAAACTTAGTTGGCTCCGGCCTGATGATATTGGCTTGTACTAGCTTTGGTGCCTTTGTTAATGCCCTCGCCCCGAACGGCTGAAAGCCAGAGACTTATAAACTGCTGGTTCAATCGAAAGTAAATTGCCTTTAATCACCAAGCCCGAGGGACACGGGAAAACAGGGAATTAAAGGGAAACAAGGAGTCAACGGTCCCGATCGTAACACAAAGGAAATTTAAAGGGAACCCGATCCGGATCATAACACTTTAGTAGAAATAAATTTACACATAAATTATTTTTTTATGAATTGTTAAAAATTAGTGAATGGTGTTAATTGTTGAAAGAGGCACGAACCCAATTCTGAAAATAATGATTATCTTTATTAATAAAACCAAGTCCCTTTTGCATTTTCAAATTGCTTTCTCAGAGCAGTTTGAAAACTATCAGAAGCTTACCACCTTCAGAGATTTGTTTGAATATATCCTCCTAAAAGATGATTTCACCTGCATTAAAAGGGACAAATTTGTTTTTGTACCTAATACTTTTTCTCAATGTTGTATCTCCAAACTTTCAAATGAAGTCTTACATATCCAAATTATTGATGTCTATTGCAAAATGCAGCAGATCCCACACTGATATCTCAGATACGCAACAGTATACTTCACAGGTTGTTCACCTTTACCAGCTCTGTGTCTTTTAACCACTTTTATTTCACTGCTGCAACTGTCTCTATTTTTAAAATGTTTTATTGTGTTTCAAAGTCTTGAATTATTGATTTGCTTTTACCAGAATCAGCATTAACAAAATTTCCATTTGGTAGACCCTGAGCATGAATTCAATAGCCACAGGTCTCAGCACCATCCTTTTTGTAAAAGTTAGCCATCAGACCATTCAAAGTTCAAAGTAAGTTTATTTTCAAACTACATATATGTCACCATAAAAAACCCTGAGATACATTTTCTTGCAGACGTTCACAGGAAATAGAAGAAACACAATGGAGTCAATGAAAGAAATATTGCACCAACCTGGGCATTCAGTCAGTGTGCAAAAGACAAGCTATGCAATAAAAAAAAGAATAATATTAATAATGATAATAAATGATGATAAATGCAGAACATGCCAATAGAATCTAGAACAATCCAACACATTACAGGCAGCTTAACTCAATCTGATTAATTACACAGGCACATTCAAGTGGCAAACACAATTCACCAAAATCTTGCTTTAAAATATAAACTCAGACAAGAAACCATACCTTACTATAAATACACACCTGATCTACTTTTAGAGTCAGAGTCCAACAAATTATATTACGACCAATCAGTTATTACAGAAAAGACAATCCCTAACAACCGTCCGATGTAGTAATAGATTAAACAAGCAAGATCAGCTTACCTAATACAGCAATATTTATGTAAATTTCCAGAAAGCCACAATACTAAACACCATTAGAGAAGTCCAAATGTTCCTGGCAATTGACAAATAAGTGCTCTTGGCTATGCCCATGACTCAGGTTTTACCAGCTTGACCTGAGAAAAAAAAATATAACAATAATAATAATTATTATTGGGTCTGATCAACCCAGCTCATTACATTTTCAGCATGCATTTTTAGTTCTCTGAAATCCATAATCCAAACTGTACAGTCATTTATCTGGCAGCATTTCTCAATGAGACCTATGGATTGTGTCATAGGAGCAGAATTAGGCTATTTGGCCCACCAAGTCTGCTCTGCCATTCCATCATAACTGATTTATTATCCTTCTATACCCCATTTGCCTGCCTTCTCCCTGTAACCTTTGAATCTTTACTAAACAAGGATCTATCAACTTCCACTTTATATCCAATGACGTGGTCTCGACATTCATCTGTAGCAATGAATTCCACAAATTTACCACACTCTGGGTAAACAGGCCAATCCTTTAGCCAGCATTCACCTGTCCTTTGCAACACTTCTACTAAATTTTACTGTTTTGCTTTTCTTTGACCAAACATCTTCACAAATCTGTAGTTCAGCCATTCCTCAGTCTGCACCCCAAACTCAATGTCCAGGTTTGGTGAATCTTAGCATTTCATTTTCTTGTGAAGTATTCAGAGATGTAGATGTATGCAGAAATTTAAATGTGTTGGCTACTGGAGGTGTAGGATTACAAGGCCTTACTATTATTGAAGCAGCTGCATGCCAATTAATCCAATTTAACTTTTTCAGCAATTCCTTACAGAGGTGAGAAAAGGGAAGGAATAGACAATTCTGTTAGGTCTCTCTTACACCCAGTATACCTCTGCTTAGAAACGTTGCACAAAACAGAAAAGGAGTCCACCAAACATGGACATTGAATTTGGATTGTGAGTAAATGTATGTTGGAAAGCCATCTCTTTAAGCAACATAACCTGAATGTTCCTCATGGTAGATTGCTTGCTTGCAACATTCAATAAATTCAGATTACATTGCAGAGGAGTAAATCTTGACAACTCTGCTTCTGTCTAATATTAGTAATAAATGTAATTGTTCCATCTGAACACATCTACTATTGTTTGGTTGATGACTGTAACTTCCAATTGATTGAACCTTTAGTTACTCTGGTAGTATAGAACATACAACATTGAAAACCTGCAGCACAACACAAGCCCTTCAGCCCACAAAGCTGTGCCGAACATGTCCTTACTTTAGAAATTCCCTATGGTTACCCATAACCCTCTATTTTTCTAAGCTCCATATACCTATCCAGGAGTCTCTTAAAAGACCCTGTCATTTCCGCCTCAACCACCATTCCATGCACTCACCATTCTGTGTAAAAAGCTTACCTCTGACATCTCCTCTGTACCTACTTGCAAGCACCTTAAAACTGTGCTTTCTCGTGTTAGCCATTTTAGCCCTGGAAAAATAGCCTCTGATTATCCACATGATCAATGCCTCTCATCATCTTATACACCTCTATCAGGTCACCTCTCATCCTCTGCTGTTCCAAGGAGAAAAGGCTATTCACTCAACCTATTCTCATAAGGCATGCACCCCAATCCAGGCAACATCCTTGCAAATCTTCTCTGCACCCTTTCTATACCTACCACATCCTTCCTGTAGTGAGGTGACCAGAACTGAGCACAGTACTCCAAGTAGGGTCTGACTAGGGGCCGATATAGCTGCAACATTACCTCTCGACTCTTAAACTCAATTCCACGATTGATAAAGGCCAATGCACTGTATGCCTTCTTAATCACAGAGTCAACCTGGGCAGAAGCTTTGAGTATCCTATGGACTCGAACCCCAAGATCCCTCTGATCCTCCACACTGCCAAGAACAGACTCATTTTATGAAATGTTTTCAACATTGGAACTATTTTTGAAAAAAAATTACTAAATCTAATGGATGTCAGGGTAGACTACCTGAACACTCCAGCAAAGTAAGAGAATTATTTTGCCTCTTTAGTCACTTGTCCTAAACTTTTAGACTATGTGGTGGAACAGATAAACAACCCGATCTGGTATATGTTCCTAGAAGTGTTGGAGCAGATGGAAATTCTTGAACAGGTGTGTCCACCTCAGGTAAGTATAAGGATCAGGCCACTCTATTACTTTTCTCGATCTTTTGTGGACTTTGAAGGTGCACAAACACACGCCTGTTCTGTTTGTTTTTACCTTGTGATGTTCTGATCACGAATGATCGTGGTGCATGCTGCTGGACTATTGTTCCTTTACTGAATTACTCTGAAAGCCAAACAGCTTCGCCACACTTGAGCAGTGACAAAGATATTGCTCTGTGCCTGAGATCTTCATTTTCTCACACTGTGTTGTCCCAAAATTTCTCGCTTTGTTTAGGTTCGGTAAGTGAGATTGGAGAAGGGAAGAAAGAACAGGCAGGCTTGTTTTCAGTCTTCAGCACACTGGCAGCTTTGATGGACTGTAGCATCTGCAAGAGGTGTGGAGCAATAAGCCAGCAGTACCTTGTAGGGCTCTTTTGCCTTCAGTAGGAGACTCTTAACCATTTGCTCTGCTCTTCCTGCTTCTAGATTTGCTTGTGGGTACTGTTTGTCAGGTGGTTTAACTCATAGTCCCTAGCAAAGGCTTTGAACTCTGAGCAGTTGAGTTGTGGATTGCTGTCTGACACAAATGTCTCTGGTACTCTATGGCAAGCAAATACAGCTTTCAAGTGCTGTATACTGCTGCTGAGGATGTAGAGAGCAGCTTGGACACCTTGACATTCCATGAATAGTAATCCACAGTGATAAAATACTTGTCTCTTTTCAGCCAAGCACGTCCTTGCCGGCAATTTGCCATGGAAAGTCTGGGAACTCCATGAGACAGAGAAGGTCAACAGGATTTTTGTGCAGTTTTCTGCATGCTTCACTTTGCTTTACATAATCTCCCATCTGTGTGCTTAGGCCACCAAATGGATTGTCTTGCTCTTAGGCAATATTTTTCAATGCTTTGATGTTCTTAGTGGATTTACCTGAGGATTCTGGCATACATAAAAGCACAGATGATGGCTCTCTCACCCCTTAATAGCAAACCATCAAGAATGGTGACCCTCACAGAATTGTATGATCTTGCTGCAGATTTGGTCCTTTTTCAACTCTGTGAGATTTTCGTCCAGATTTACTCTGTAATGCAGGAAAAGTTTCACGTACCTGAGTTAAGTAGATGTTGGTGTCTACCATGAAGGGGCAGTCAGCTTCCATCCATTCACTTTTGCATGGTATCCTCGACAGATGGTCTGATGTTGTGAAAGGTTTGCCAGGGACATAACAGTGTCGCATAAGCTTCATCATTCTGAATCTTTGTAGACATGGAGGTAAGTTATCTGAGTGTTTTGAGAAGAGAAGGCTGACAAGTGGCTTGTGGTCTGTTTCAGGTAGGAATTTAGTGCCTATCAAGCAGCAGATGCATTCACAAGTCTGCATGACAGCCCGCATCTCCTTTTCAATTTGGGCGTAATGCTGCTCAGTAAGAGTCAGTGCTCTTGATACATATGCCATTTGTTTCCTTACACCACTGAAGTATTGCATGACCACTCCCTAGACCAAAGGAAGAGGAGTCTGCTGAGACCATGGTTACTTTGTTCGGATCAAAACATGCCAATGGTGCCAGAGAGATAAGCTCTGGTTTAAGTGATGAGAATGATTCGGTGGTGTGTCCTAGGTCCAAACATTTCTCTGAGAGATGGTCATGTAGTGGCTTTGTTTTCTCTGCCAAATATGGAATTAACTTTCCCAGCTGGTTTACCATGCCAAGAAAACTGATGACCTCTGATACTTTCATAGGTTGTTCCATGTTCCGAACTCCTGCCAGTTTGTCTGACTCTCATTGCACTCCCTCTGAGGACAGTTGGTGGTCTAAGAACTTCACCTCCAACTTTGCAAATTCATATTTCTTTTTGTTCAGGGTGATTCCAATCAGTTTCAGTTTCTCCAAGGCAGCTTGCACTCTTTTGTCATGTCCCTCGCTTAAGCCTCCATAGATGAGTATATCATTCATGTGGCAGACTACTTCTTCCAGTCCCTCTAAAGTTTGGTTCATCCTCATCTGAAAGAGTTCCGGGGTTGATGAGATGCCAAAAGGGAGTCTGTTGAGGACAGAGCATCCACATGGAATAATAAAGTTTGTAACCTTCTGTAACTCAGAAGTTAAACAACCCTGAGTTTGCATCTAGGTTGTTGAAGAACTTTGCTCCACCCAACATACCTAATGTGTGCTCAACAGAGGACAGAGTAAATTTCTCCCACCTCACTACATTATTCATTTTTGATAGATCTACATAGATGCTCACTGCGCTATCTGGCTTGGGAACAAGAACAATACCCACACATTAGTCAGTAGGTCCATTCATTCAAGCCCTTCCAAGCACCTCCATTCTCCCAAGTTCAGCTTTGACTTTGTTCATCAATGGGACTGACAAATACCTCACTGTGGTCAGAGAGCAGGGCATCACTCCTGACCTCAGATGGATAAGGTACTCTTCTTTCAGTACCCCCTGGCCTGCGAACAACCCTGGGTACTTCTCCTGCCCCTAAACATTGTTTAGAAAATCCAACCTTGCAATGAGGTTCAGCTTCTTGATGGCATGTTATCCCAGTTATGGTGAGAAGAGATTCTGAACAATATCGACAGCCTCTTTTAACTGTTTTACATTTTTACGGATGGAAGTAGTAAACATTCCTTTCACATTGTCCTAATGTTTCCCTGGCCCATGAGCAATTTCTTTGTTGGATTTAGTGTAATGCCTTGTTTTCTTTACCAGTTTTGTGACCAGCCATTTGGGGATGGATGTTACATCTGCCCCTGTGTCCATTTTGAACATCACTGTCTCATTTTCAATAGTTCAATGGTTTGATTTAATATCATAGAATGTATACAGTATACAACTTGAAATTCTTACTCTTTGCAGACATCCATAAAACACAAAAAAACAAATAATGAATAACAGAAACATCAGAACCCCAAAGCCACCCCACGCACAAGCAGCAGGAAAAGCATCAACCCTTCCCCCCTCCCCCCCATTTGCCCCAGAAAAAGCACCGATCCCTCCCTCACCATGTAACCAACAGACAAGCCTCCAAAGAAACCATGATCTGGGGTCCATCCCAACACCTTGGTATCTCAGGCAGGCTCCCTCTCACTCGTGTGGGAGAGAGAGGACACTCTGCAGAAACGAGAGCAGGAGACCCACAGCTCCTGCCTCGATGTTACAATCTTCCACGTCGCTTCTCCAACTCCCCCAACTCAAGGACCAACAGGGTCTCACTCCCCATCAAAAGAAAGAGAGAGAGGATCGCTCGAGTGCAGGGACTTCTTCTGACAGCAGCACACATTACCTGCTGTTTCACTGTTACAGTCTCCTGCGACGCTTCAGCAGCGACATCAGCGAGGAATCAGGTCATCAAGGGGGCAGCACCCCGAAGGTGTGTTCCAGGCTAAGCACCAGGCCACACAACGAGTCTGAAAACCCACTTGCAGAGAAGCAAAGTTTGAGCTGTAGCTGTTGATCACAGACTCTGACAGGACCCCAGGCAGCTTCAAAAGAAAAGAGAGACATGAGAAAAGAAGAATAAGCTTTTTCACGGACAAACTGTAAGATGTCACCAAGGTCAGCAAAAACATCTAGCGCCACCTTTACTACTGAAAAAGTTTCTATTTGCAACTGAGCAGTAGTGTACCTGCCTTGTCTATTTTCGTCTAGAACACGATCTTCTTTGACCTCCTGAAGAATTGTTTTTGAGTGAAACCGGCTTTTATAATGGCCAACTCTATTGCACTTCACTCCACTCCACTCCACTTCACTTCACTCCACTCCACTCCACTCCACTTCACTCCACTCCACTCCACTCCACCTCACTCCACTCCACTCCAATCCACTTCACTCCACTCCACTCCAATCCACTCCACTCCACTCCACTCCAATCCACTCCACTCCACTCCACTCCAATCCACTCCACTCCACTCCACTGCACTCCACTTCACTTCACTCCACTCCACTGCACTTCACTCCACTCCGCTCCACTCCACTCCGCTCCACTCCACTCCGCTCCACTGCACTTCGCTCTACTCTACTCTACTCTACTCTACTCTACTCTACTCTACTCTACTCTACTCTACTCTACTCTACTCCACTCCACTCCACTCCACTCCACTCCACTCCACTCCACTCCACTCCACTCCACTCCACTCCACTCTACTCTACTCTACTCTACTCTACTCTACTCTACTCTACTCTACTCTACTCTACTCTACTCCACTCTACTCTACTCTACTCTACTCTACTCTACTCTACTCTACTCTACTCTACTCTACTCTACTCTACTCTACTCTACTCCACTCCACTCCACTCCACTCCACTCCACTCCACTCCACTCCACTCCACTCCACTCCACTTCTTTTACTGGACAGAGCTCTTTGACAAAGAATGGAGACTTGTCGCATCTTCCGCAGTTTGATATTTTACCTGCTCTTTGTTTTGCTTGTCTGTTTTGTTTGAGCTGAGCTCCGGTGTCACCTCTGTCTGTTGTTTTTCTGACAGCACTTGTATGTACCCTTCTTCTTGTAGAGCTTCTAGCTTTATCTCAGCATTGTTTTTGTTCCCGAGTTCTGCCTTTTGCTGACGAACATTCTCACTCTGCCTGACCATCGTATTAGCTTTCTCTCGTGTGAGATTTGCCTGCAATTGAAGTCTCTCTGACAATTTGGTATCCAGTAGCTCAACTACAGTCTTGTCTCTGATGAGCTCATCTCTGAGATTTCTATATGCAGTTGTCTAACAGAGCATACAATGTTGTGATGTAATCATTTACACTTTTGTCTTGCTCTTGGCTACTTGAGTTGAAATTTGCCCTCTTGTTTTCACATTTTCCTTTCCTATGAAGTACTCTTTGAATTTGTCCTGCACTTTTTTGTACTCCTTCTTCTGAGCATCTGTAAGTACTAATCCACCCATGATGTCAACTGCTTTGTCACCCATGTAGTATATCAGTGTGCTTACTTTATGTTCTTCTGAAACCTGAGTCAGATTGCTTGCAATCCTAAATCTCTTAAAGTGTCAGAACCTTCTCTCGAAGTCCCCTGTATTAGAGAAATTAACCGTCTCAGGAGACTTTATTAGGGAAGTAGATGCAGGTACTGCAGGTATTTGCCCCATTTTCCTGTTTGTTTGTTCATTTATTATTTTATTTATTTGGACTACAAAAGTATTCTTTTCTCTCCTTGTGAGCTTAACTGACTTCTCTGCTGTGTCGGTCTCTCGGTGCGTTTCTCCAGACTAGTGGCCCACAGGTTATTACAATGTGTCCACTTTTGGGCGTAGCTTGAAGACATTGCCTAGCCCTTCTCAACTCATGCCTCCTGGTGCATACATTTATCAACTAGCATCGGCAGCTCAGGTTGATACGTCTCTGGATGTTTTTCATAGATATGTGTGAACACCAACAGGCTGACAGTAAATTCTTTCTTGTTGGGATACTCACTTGGTTTGTAGCACCAATTCACCAACAATCAACCACTTTTGACACTCTGTTGTGTTTGTTACTGAAGGATAGTACAGAGCACACCAGACACCAGAATGCAGGATTCTCAACTGAACTTTATCGATATAAGCATTCTTGTGCAGTATGTGAACTCTTCCCATGTGCAAGTGGCTAAAATAATGGCATAAGGATAACACTATTATCTACTACTACACCAGGAACATCATCAAGGCTGATATTTTTACCATGAGAATGGATAAACACTGTGCTGTAAGTCTGCTTCAAGACCAGTCTCTGAAATTATCCTTCTTTTGCCAAAGACTTAGTGAAATGATCACTTGACTTTTAGTCGTTAAGTTTGACATCAATGGATGCAAGGCAGAGAGCGTTCTGGCCTCTAGAGGTGCAGTTCATTTTCTATGGACATCACTATCTGTACTTAAGTTGTTTTTTTTTATATAATTTCCTGCACAGGTTAATTTGGATTCAATTTGAAGCGCATGGTAGAAAGATATCTATCTCCATCTTTTGTTTATTTGTCCCTGAAACAGCAATATCTGTGAGTCTTAAGTTTTTGTTAATATTGGTAAATATTGAAGCAAGTATTTTTTTAGGCATCAGTTAGTCTCATTAGACCATGGGTTTGTGCCTTGGAAAGTTTCCAGAGCGCAGGCCTGGGCAACGTTGTATGGAAGACCAGCAGTTGCCCATGCTGCACCTCCCCTCTCCACACCACCAACGTTGTCCAAGGGAAGGGGATTAGGACCCATACAGCTTGGCACCAGTGTCATCGCAGAGCAATGTATGATTAAGTGCCTTGCTCAAGGACACAATACGTTGCCTTGGCTGAGGCTCGAACTCACGACCTTCAGATCGCTAGTCGAATGCCTTAACCACTTGGCCAAGTGCCAACTATTATGCACGTATTATGTTTGTCATATATTGTTATTAAGACATTGTTGGGCCATGAATTGCCCTTATTCACATGGCATAGTTATGGACTACTGCATGTATGTATTACCTTGACTTAACACCAGTTGTGAGAATGATCAGGCATGTGATGATTCTGTATTGAATTTAATACATATTTTACTTACCTTTCTGCGTTTTCACAAGTAAAAACTCATTAAAAACCCTAAAGGAAGCTTCCGTCTCTGGTGGTTTTTGAGAATGTGTTTAACTCGCTGCATAGCTTAGTACATGCACACTGCAAGGGCAACAGGGGCAGTCTCAGCAAGAAATATTGTAAAAAAATAGAGAGTGGAAATATTCTTGCTGCACTATTGAACTCCCTTTTGAGGTTGGAGTTATGAATGAGAAAACGTGAAAAGAAAGGCGCTCTGTCTTGGTTATACATAAGACAGTCAATAATGTGGAACAAAATCTGTAGTGTTTGGCTTCACTGGTGTAGTTACTGATGAGGCATAAAACTTTTACAGAAATTAGTAATATTCCAGAACAATAAAATCTCAGTGAGATACCTTTTAATGTGACACTTAAAAAGGTAAAAGACAGGTATATAATTAAGCTATCTCATAAGAGTGTTCCAGCCACATTCTGTGTTGTCACTCACATTGACAGGAAAGAATAAGACATTAGCTAAATGCAGATAAGAATACTGGAACAGCATGCCTACAACAGATCTCTAAAAAGAAATTGTTTTAGATGTTAAAATATTTCTCAAAAGATATTACCTCATCCTTTTTGGATCATGAAGAATTTTTCATTCCCATATGTCATTTTCAATCTAGTATTTAATATGTTCTAATTTCCATGTAATCTTGCATAAAATCAACTCTAATTTGAAGGTAAGCTTTATCATTTTTCTCAAAGATCAATGTCACTTTCTGGTTATGCATAGCCCCATAGTCCCATGAGTATTTGAAAGCAGTGAATATTTGCATTAACACAATAGTACACTGCCTATGATTATGGGCACTGGTTAAACCTGTGCCTGTACTTGAATTGTATTTGCTTTTTTTTTCCAGTACAGACATAATGCTGATTAAAATTGTCATGACATTCCTGTCTCCCCAAATGAATATATTAATTAGGGAATGTACTACAGATAATTGTATTTCATGTGGAATTTGCATCTTTATTTCCAGGAGCAAACTGCAGGCCAGATTAAGATTTATTTCAGCCTATTCTTAACCAGGTCTGACCATTCAAGCAAAAAAAAATCACATTTCTCGAAAACAGGAAAGCTTCTGTCTGAGAAAAGCTGAGCAAATGTGAAGATACCAGAGGAAAAGTGCCTTTTCCAGTGTTTTGCCTGGATCTTATTCCTATTATGAAAGCCAACCCAGATATTAGCCTTTTGCCATGAATGAAGAAATTAGAATAACCTTTTACAGAATATGATACCGATTGCTTTGTAGTATTTTAAGTATTGTGCATGGAGTTGTTCTTTGTTGGCTTGTTAAATATTCAATTTTTCAAAGAGAGATACTTTTAAAAAAAATTGTGAAATCAAATCTAAGGAAGTTATGCTGCTGATGTCTTGGTCATACAGTGACTGCCACAGATACCATCTACAAAATGCTCTGTAGTAATTCACCTGGACTACTCCATCCACACCTCGCACCCCACATTCTCTACCAAGAAGGACAAGGGCTACAGATTCATGGCAATACCACCACTTGCTAGATTCCTCTCCAAGTCATGCCTTCCTGATTTCACCATGGCTGGTCTAAATCCTGGAACTTCCTACCCAACAGCAGATTGGGAATAGATTCAGTAGAAAGAGTGCAACATCTCAACAGGTTTCACCACCAACTTCTCAAAGGCTTTGAGAGATGCAAAATAAATGTCAGTTTTGTAATCGATGTCCAAATCTTGAAAAAATGAATAACATTTAAACAAAAATCTTCCTTTAATAATCGTGCCATGTGCATTCAAAATATTGAGAACAACAATCAAATCCAGTTCTTTACATTGGCTCAGCAGTTACTTTCTCCATCCAAGCAGTAAGCCTGGTCAACACTTCCACCCACTTTCCCACTGCTCCACAGTCTGCACCACCACTACTTTATCATTTCCTCTCAGAGCCATCTTTTGTATAGACTCTCCTGTGCCTAGAGTCACTTTATGGATAAACAATCAATCTACGTATTTATATCTATTGTGTTTTTTTTATTATTGAATTCTTTATCTTATTGTGTTACTTAATATGTTTCTTTTTGTGAAGCATCGGATCCAGACTAGCAATTATTTAATTCTCCTTTATACTTGCATACTGGAAATGACATTAACCAATCTTGAATCTTCAATAAATGAAAACTCATGATTATGTCCTGGGCCAAAAGAATCTGTTCCTGTGCTGCACACATCAAAGTTGCTGGTGAACGCAGCAGGCCAGGCAGCATCTCTAGGAAGAGGTGCAGTCGACGTTTCAGGCCGAGACCCTTCGTCAGGACTGAAGGTGTCCATGGTCGTTGCTGGAGTCCGGGTTTTGAATATGCCCTGAGGTGTTGGAGCCGGCGAGATCAATGGCAGAGGCAATCTGAAGTTCATGCCTGCTAGTTTCATGGCCAGCAGGCTCTGGAGTCCGTAGATGTAGGATCTTGCGATCTTTGCCTAACATGACAAAGTCAAAAAAACGGTGATTGCAGGCGTGAATCCAACGGAGGATGAAATAACGGGTAGGACCATTACAGACGGCGAAGAAAGTGTCCCGGAGGTGTGGAAGGGTCTGGGATAGAGACACCAAGTACCTCCTCATGGCGGAGAGAGTCGCCTTCAGAGCTTGACGGGAGAAGCGGCGAGAGGCAGAGTCAATAAAATGTGAGTACCTGGGATCCTCAGAAGGTCCAAATTGAGAGGCTGGGAAATGAATCCTAAAGCCAACTGGAGTATGTTGGCGACAGAGGCACGTTCCAAGGAAGGATATATGGCTGTGATAGCGAGTCTGAGTCAAAGTGTGGTCGATAAGTTGAAGAGCCGAAGAAATTACAGATGGGGAGCAGTGAGAGATGGTTTCACTGAACTCCCGTCGAAGAGAGGATCTAAACTTCTTCGGTGTAGGCATCACCGGAAGAGGCTTTGCAGTAGTGAATTTGAAAATGCAAACAACAGGAATTCAGGAGTCCTGACGAAGGGTCTCGGCCTGATACGTCGACTGCACCTCTTCCTAGAGATGCTGCCTGGCCTGCTGCATTCACCAGCAACCTTGATGTGTGTTGCTTGAATTTCCAGCATCTGCAGAATTCTTGTTGTTTGTGTTCCTGTGCTGTACTCTTCTATGTGACATTGCACTATTTCTTTGCTGCCTGACAACTCTGTAAGTTATTTTGCCACTTTCACATTACATATGTCACTAATTCCTCTGTATGGCCGCAGCCTGGCTGGTACATGGCTTCTCCATTTCCTTTGCATCCACCTAGATGGTCTTGATGACCTACAAGAATCTCTTTCCCTGGCTGGGCCAGTTTTTTGCTGGTGCCCACAGGAATTGAAAGAAACATCTGGCTTGCCTGCTGTGAGTAAATTGGCTGTCTGAGAGGGTGGGAAATAATTCAGTGATCTTGTCAAATGGAAGCATTAGGGAAATTTGCAGAAACTCATGATTCTGTGTCTATGTCTGTGTCATGTGGTCTGGCTCTCAGACCCACTTACAGTGATCCAAGTTCCAGGTTTGTACTTAATTCAGCTGGTGCACCTGGAACAATAGGCATTTTGTCCCTTTTGTTTTCAAGATGCTCCTCATAGTCAACTCACTGGTTGTGAGCCAACTCACAAAGAAGAGGTGGAAGAGTGCAGGGCATCTCTCTGATCCTGCAGGTCAAAGTCAGGTCCAGATATGCCTTACCTCTATTAAAGTATCAACACTTGCGGAGCTAAGATGTTTCCAGAGGGTGGCTTCTTCGAGCTCATCTGCAAAAACAGCTTAAATTCTTCTCTTTAATGTCTCTCTTTTTTCCCTTTTCAAGGTGGCTGGAGTTCGGCCAGGTTCTGTGATTGACAGTTGCACTCAAACTGCAGTTCTTCACGGTGGAGCTTCTTCCCAGAGCTCACGGAGTGGCTGTTTTCTACATTTCCAGGAGCACCCTGGCAGACGTGTGCCTTCAGGGTGTGGCTCTGTGGTCCAGTGGATGAACTGCTTCCAATCCAGTGTCGCAGACTGAGGTGTTGAGCGAGAACGGAACATCGCAACGGCCGATGTGAGTGTCGGAGACCTCTGTACTCAATCTGTCTCTCTCTCTCTCGCTTTCTTTTGGTGGGAAGAGTTTTCTGCTGATTCTCATGTTTGGGAAACTCACAATAAAAGCAACATGGCAGACTACAATGTTTGTAACAGCAAGCTGTTTCTTTTGTTTGTCTTCTCTCTCTCTGTGCAAGGGGGCAACACTGTCTGTCCCTTGTTAGGCAGAGAGACAGCCTGTGGCATGTTGGTTGAACAATAGTTTTTGTTGGGCTGCAGATCATGGTCTCTCTTTGGGGGTCTGCTATTGCTTGCTTAGTGGGTAGTGGGCACTAATGCTTCCTGATGAAATAGTGGGGCAGGGGGAGGGAATAGGGTTGAAGCTTTGCTGCTTGTGCGTGGGAGGGAGTGAGGGCGATAAGGGGTTATAATGTTTTACTGTCATTCATTCTTTGGGGTTCTCTTCTGATTTTGTGGATGTCTGTGAAAAGTAAGAATTTCAAGTTGCATACTGTGTACAGTGTCTGACCTTAAATGGAACCATTAAACATGCTCACGTATGATACCTCTCAGTTTATGCACAAAACCAACCTACTGCTATGCAGATCAGAATCAGTTTTATTATCACTGGTGTATGTCGTGAAATTTGTTGAGTTTTACGGCAGCAGTACAATGTAATACATGATTATATAAAGAAAAAACTGTGAATTACTGTTTATTACAGTATGTTTAAAATAGTTCAATTAAATAAGTTGTGCAAAAGTAGAAATAAAAAGTACTGAGGTAGTGTTCATGCGTTCAATGTCAATTCAGAAATCAAATGCAGAGAGGAAGAAGCTGTTCCTGAATCACTAAGTGTGTGACTTCAGACTTCTGTACCTCTTTCCTGACAGTAACAATGAGAATAGGGCTCGTCCTGGGTAATAGGGGTCCTTAATGATGGACGTCATCTTTTTGAGGCGCCGCTCCTTGAAGATGTCCTGGGTACTATGGAAGCTTGTTCCCAAGATGGAAATGACTAATTTTACAACTCGCCTTAGCTCACTTCAATCCTGTACAGTAGCAGACCCCTCCCTCACCAATGCCAGATGGTGATTCACCATTTAGAATTTAGATTCACCACTTAGAATGCTCTCCACAGTACATCAGTAGAAATTTGCATGTGTTTTAGGTGACATACTAAATCACCTCAAACTCGTAAGAAAATATAGCCACTGTCTTTCCTTCTATATTGCTGCATTGATTTGATGGATCCAGGTTAGGTCATAAAGTCAAGAAGGGAAGTGCAGAAACATGCCCTTTGGCCCATCTAGTCCATGCCCAAACCAGCTAAACTGCCTACTCCCATTAACCTGCATTGGGATCTTAGCCCTCGATAACTCTACTATCCACGTGCTTATCCAAACGTCTCTTAAACATTGAAATCAAGCTCACATGCACCATTTCTGCTGGCAGCTCATTCATCACTCGTCCTACCCATGTCATTGGTACCTTCATCGACCACGATCTCTGGCTGTTCACGCTCCCACTTAATTGCTGAGGACGCAATTCGAGATGTCCCGAACCCTGGCACCCAGGAGGCAACATCACATCCAGGAGTCTCATTCTCATTCATAGAGGCTCCTGTCCATTCCCCTAACTAATGAATCCCCTATCATCACAGTGCACCTCTTCTCCTCCCCTTCCTTTCTGTGTCACAGAGGCAGACTCAGTGCCAGAGACCTGACCACTGTGACTTTCCTCTGTTAGGTCATCCCCCCCAACAGTATCCGAAGTGGTATACCTGTTGTTGAGAGGGATGGCCAGAGGGGTACTCTGTACTGACTGTATAACCCCTTTCCCCTTCGTAACTGTCAGCAAGTTTCCTGTGTCCTGTACCTTCGGTGTAACTACCTCTCTATGTGTTCTACTTATCGCCATTTCAGCCTCCCGAATGATCCGGAGTTCCAACTCCAACTCCTTAATGTGGTTTGCAAGAAGCTGCAATTGGATGCTCTTCCCGCAGTTGTAGTTTTCAGGGATACTGGAGAGGTCCTGCCTTCCCACATCCTGCAAGAGGAGCATTCAGCTATCCTGCCTGGTATCTTTACTGTCCTAACTGAGCAAATATAAAGAAGGGAAGGGAAAAACAAAACTTTACTGAGAGATTTTCATTTTTGCTTTCTCTGACTGAAGCTTCTGTTTGCTTAAGACTCAAAGAGCTAAAACCTCAAGATCACCACTCTGACTCTGTCACACTCAACCAATGCCTCTGCCCTTCTTTAATTTCCCCTTTAAAATCCATTCCAGATAATGATTGGTCGCCAATCAGAGCAGAATTACGCTGCTGCGATCTGCCACTGCCTTTTTCTACTCACACAGTGAGCCTGAGTGAAATCCCCTCCTCGCAAACTTCTGATGTCCAGATTGGTTGCTGGTCAGAGCTCAATTACTCAGAGATATTGACACCCAGGAACTTGAAATTGCTCACTCTTTCCACTTCTGATCCTTCTATAAGGACTGGTGTGTGTTCTCTTGTTTTACCTTTTCTGAAGTCCACATTCAGTTCTTTGGTCTTACTGACATTGAGAGCAAGGTTGCTGGTGTGACACCACTCAGCTAGTTGGTATATCTCACTCCAGTATGTCCTCTCGTCACCATCTGAAATTCTGCCAACAATGGTTGTATCATCAGCAAATTTATATATGGCACTTGAAATGTGCCTAGCCATACGGTCATGGCTGTAGAGGGAGTAGAGAAGCCGCTAAGCACACATCTCTGAGGTGCACCAGTGTTGATTGTTAGCAAGGTGGAGATGTTATTTCCAACCTGCACAGACTGTGGTCTTCCAGTTAGGAAGCTGAGGATCCAGTTGCAGAGAGAGGTACAGATGCCCAGGTTCTGCAGCTTCTCGATCAGAACTGTAGTAATGATGGTGTTCAAAGGATAGTCTCTTAACTCATGCAGAATTGCCAGCTATTGAAGGGTTTAATGAGAGCAATATTCTTGTGTTTGATGAGAACTGCACAACAGCACAGCTCAATAATGCCATCAATGTGCTGTTTGCTGCCATATCAGTTCAGGAAGAGCTTCAAACTCTTCCCATGTGGCAGAGATCCATTCTCCTGCTGCAATGGATGCAGAAAGAAGCGTAAACAAAAATGCTGGAGGAACTGAGTAGATTAAACAGCATTTGAGAGATTGCCTGGTATCCAGAATCAGAACAATTTAGATGCTAAGCTGCTTTTTGACAAACCCTTGCAACTAAATCCACACGGAGTCAGAGTACAAGTTGTGATCTCCTGGTTCCACACCACTGCCCACAAGAACTCAGAGACAGACTCCATCATGCTCCTTGTCATCTCTACTCAGCCAGCAGCCTGACAATACATTCACCAACATTCATGCAAGGATCCCCATCATCATTTTGTATGTGTTAACCTCTTCCAGGCTAGAAAGGGTAGCAGTTGCTAGGGCTCCCTTTCTGTGAGGGTAATCTCCCCCCTTTTCCTTAATGATTTATTGTAAATGGAGATGAATGATTTGACAATAGACAATAGACAACAGGTGCAGGAGTAGGCCATTCGACCCTTTGAGCCAGCACCGCCATTCACTTTGATCATGGCTGATCATCCACAATCAGAATCCAGTTCCTGCCTTATCTACATAACCTTTGATTCCGCTATCTTTAAGAGCTCTATCCATCTCTTTCTTGAAAACATCCAGAGACTTGGCCTCCACAGCCTTCTGGGGCAGAGCATTCCATATATCCACAACTCTCTGGGTGAAAAAGTTTTTCCTCAACTCCATTCTAAATGGCCTACCCCTTCTTCTTAAACTGTGGCCTCTGGTCCTGGACTCTCCCATCAGTGGGAACATGCTTCCTGCCTCCAGCGTGTCCAATCCCTTAATAAGCTTATATGTTTCAATAAGATCCCCCCTCAGCTTTCTAAATTCCAGATTATACAGGCCCAGTTGCTCCAATCTTTCGACATATGATAGTCCTGCCATCCCGGGAATTAACCTTGTTAACCTACACTGCACTCCCTCAATAGCAAGAATGTCCTTCCTCAAATTTGGAGACCAAAACTGCACACAGTACTCCAGGTGTGGTCTCACCAGGGCCCTGTACAGCTGCAGAAGGACCTCTTTGCTCTTATGTTCAATTCCCCTTGTTATGAATGCCAGCATGCCATTAGCTTTCTTCACAGCCTGCTGTACTTGCAGGCTTGCTTTCAGCAACTGATTTGGTTTCAACTATTTTCCTTTTGCTGGTTTGATGCCTGTGCAGTGAGTAAAGGGGTAACTAGTGGGATGAGAGTAAGGGAGATGTTTGAGGTCTGCAGATTGAAGAACAGTATTACTTAGCAACAGCACACCAGTAATTTCTTCACTATTGCCTAATTTGGTTTGCTCCACATTTTATTACCATATTTGTTTTAAACTTGAATGAAAGAGGTGAACTTCAGAGCTAAGATGAGTAATTGCTCTTGATATCAAGGCAACATAAAGAGGAAGGGCACAGAAGACTCCGGATACTGGAACCTGGAGCAAAAACAATACTGCCACAGTAACTCAGCAGACAGGCAGCATCTGTGGAGGGAAATAGACAGTTGACATGTTGTTGGAGACTTTTTATATGAATAGAAGGGAGGGAGACAATACTATTTGTAATTGGATAATAAAGCAGCTCTTGTTTGTGGGCAGCAAATCCTAAAGAGCGCTGTGTGTTGGCAAGTAATCTTTAGAACCGCAAAAATGCTAGTAATGCCCATCTCAAACTTATGGATCTGATCACCTCCTGTTGATGTTACTGAATCTGTCACTGTCAAATTGTTGCAGGGAGTTTGCCTTTGACCAGAATCCCAACCGAATTGACCATCAAAGAGCCTGAGCCATTGGAAAAGAGCTTGAGGCTGAGTATCTTTTGACAATTGATCCACCACCTGGCACCCTAAAGTACATTCATTCGTACCTTCCATTTGTTCGTGTGAATGCAGCTTCAACCAACTTCAAGTTCTCAACAAAAATCCAGGCAAAACAATTGGTCACCATCCACCTTCCCAAGCATTAGTTGTTCTCCCCCCAACTTACTGTTGCTACAGTGTATATCATCTACAAGAGACACTCCAACAATTTGCCGAGACTTCAACCCCCAAATGTGTATCCTCCTCTGTCCAGAGGATCAAGGACAACAAGCAAACATAATCACAATGCATTTGAGTTTGGTTGCATCAATGGAGGGGAATAAACAGTTAATATTTCATGTAAAGATTCTTGATCAGTCCTAATGAATGGACCTGGCCCAAAATGTTGACTTTTTATTCCTCTCTACAGATGCTTTCCGACTTGTTGAGTTCCTCCAGCATCTGCAGAATCTCTTGTGCTTTACACATTCAAGCTTTCCTATTTCTTTTGAGGTGCTGCACAATGCGCTGAATACTCCCAGCATTTGCTGTTTATTTCATATTTCCATCATCTGCCATATTTTGCTTCTGGACAGCGGTGAATTTGATTTGGCAGTCTGCCTATTACTTTAAAGGCACCTAATCAATTCAAGATATTAGAGCCTATAAGGTCCCTATTTTTTGGTCTCTCCAAAAATGAAAACCAGTTTGTAAAGTTTACCCTATTGAATTACTTTACAATGAAGCAACAAATATAGAAAAGACAAGAAACGCCAACATTCACATATTATCATGCAAATGAATTGTGACATCAGAACTGTGAGACAAAGCAGGTTAACCTCTGCTCCATAGTGACATCCTGTGGCCAGTGCACAAAAATGTATGTCAATTCACAAGTTCTTTAAGAGGAATCATTGAAACAGTACCTTGGGCTTTAAAATGACTTCACCAGCCTCCACTGCCAGAAAAACATGATAGTTGAATATTTGAGAATAACCCCGGATCATATCACTGACTTGAAACATCACAGCTATTTACAAATGCAACAAGGGTATGCTTTTATGACCTATTGACTGCAATATCACAGAACCAAGCTGAGTAGATAACGGTACAGATATAGATCTGTGTGATACAATTAATTGCTTGGATAGGCTCTGGCAACTGAATGGTTGACTTTAGCTACTATGTAGCAAGGACATACTAATTTTAAAAATGTATAATTACATGTGTGTGGAGCTTTTGAAATTCTTTTCCTCAGAAGTGGGGGCACAGGAGTGGGATGAGCTATTAAAGGCAATACATTCCATGTAGCCTCTCCCAGGTGCACTTGCACAGTAAGACTAGAATTGCGTAACGTTTACTGTTTTTTATAACTTTCATTCCCCATTTTGCAATATTTATTCCATGGCAATTCTCAGCTGTAGAACTGTTGGTGAGTAACGTATACTTGCTAGATGTTAGAATGGATAAACTGAAAAGAGATGAATATCAACAAACAACAGGAATTCTGCAGATGCTGGAAATTCAAGCAACACACATCAAAGTTGCTGGTGAACGCAGCAGGCCAGGCAGCATCTGTAGGAAGAGGTGCAGTCGACGTTTTAGGCCGAGACCCTTCGGTCCTGACGAAGGGTCTCGGCCTGAAACGTCGACTGCACCTCTTCCTACAGATGCTGCCTGGCCTGCTGCATTCACCAGCAACTTTGAAGAGATGAATATCTTTGTTTTTACTTGTGTGTGACAGGATGAAAAATTATCTATTAAAATTATGAGGACCATAAGACAGGGGCAGAATTAGGCCATACAGCCCATCAAATCTGCTTTGCCATTTCATCATGACTGATCCATTTCCCTCTCAAACCAATTCCCTTGCCTTCTTCCACGTCCTGACTAATCAAGAACCTATCAACCTCCATCTTAAATACGCCCAAAGACTTGGCCTCCACACCCACTTGTGGCAATGAATTCCACAGACTCGCTACATTCTGGCTAAAGAAATCCCTGCTTATCTCCATTAGAAAGGGAAGTCGTCTACTCTGAGGCTATGCCCTCAGGTCCTAGACTCATCCACCAAGGAAACATCCTCTCCACATCCACTCAACATTCAGCAGGATTCACTGAGTTTCTCCCCCCACCCCCCATTCATTCTTCTAAATTCCAGCGAGTAAAGGCCCAGAGCTATCAATTGTTCATCAAAGATAAGCTTTTAATTCCTGGAATCAACCTTGTAAACCTCTTCACTGTCAGCACATCCTAAGGTAGTCCGAGGCAAAAGCCAATTTCACTCGCTCTCCATGGTGGTCACTCCTCTCTCCATGGCACTGAGGCTATGAAGGCTGCCCCAGCTGCTGTGGTCCATGCCTGCTAATATGATAAACTGATAAGCAAGGCTTTGGCCCTACTACAGGGCTCGGATCTGAGGACTTAATTTGGTTAGGAATGTTGTTGTTCACTTCAATTATTTGCATGGTTTGTGGTGTTTTTTTCCCCTCTTTCTCCTCCACATCGGGTGTGGGTCTTTTATTTTTCTTTAATTGGGTTCACTCAGGTTTCAAGCTTTGTGGCTACCCTTAAGAAAACAAATCTCAAGGTTGTATCTTAAACTTATATATTCTTTGATAATAAATGTATTTCAAATCTTTGAAAACTCCTCACAATACTCCAAGTGAGGCCTCACCAGTGCCTTATAAAGCCTTATAAAGAAAGAAATGCAATTATTGACTTGTTTCAGATTGGGAACCAAACAAGAAGCACACAGAGTGTGGAAGTTTTTCTTTGTCACTGAGTGTTGCCTTTGAACTTCGACACTTTGCATCTCTGTGCTGTGTTACAGTTGTGTGATAAAGAAACGGTTTAACAAACTGAAAAAAAGATAAACAGACTGAAGTGTGAAATGTGCGATCTTCAGAACTTTCCCTAAGTCTACACAGTCACATTATTGAAATAATGAAGTTCATGAGCAACAGTGGAAGTGCAACATTACCTAGACCGAATCACTCCCCTTCACTGTTACCAATGCAACTCTCACCTGAATCTCCTCTATTTCCTGCAATTTTGCCTCATCCCATCACACCCCCACACCCATTGAAATAACAGGGATAAGATTTCCCTTGTCCTCACCTACAATCCCACATCTGCATCCAACACACATTTCCATAACTTCCATCAACTCCAATGGGATCTGACTACCAAGCATATCTTACCATCCTTCCTTCACTCGCTGCTTTCAAAGTTCAAACTAAATTATTATCCAAGTACATATATGTCATCATATATAACTCTGCAATGCATTTTCTTATGGGCATACTCAATACATTCATAAGAGAAGAAGCATAATAGAATCAATGAAAGACTGTACCAAATTGGATGTACAACCAGTGTGCAAAACACAACAAATAATGTAAATACAAAAAAATAAGAATAATAAATAAATAAGCAATAAATATTGAAAACATGAGATGAAGAGACTTTGAAAGTGAATCCAGAGGCTGTGGGAACATTTCAATGCTGGGGCAATTAAAGTTGCTGCAAGTTATCCACTTTGGTTTGAGAGCCTGATGGTTGAGGGGTAATAACTGTTCCTGAACCTGGTGGTGTGAATCCCAAGGTTCCTGTACCTTCTACCTGATGGCAACAGTAAGAAGACAGCATGTCCTGAATGGTGAGGGGTACTTAACGATGGATGCTGCTTTCCTCTGACAACACTTTGTGTAGATGTGCTCAAAGGTGGAGAGGGTTTACTCATGATTCTCTAGGCAATATTCACTACTTTTTGAAGAATTTTCCATTCAAGAACATTGGTCTTTCCGTACCAGGCAGTGATATAGCCAATCAATAACTCTCCACCTCACATCTTGAGAAGTTTGTCAATGTTTTAGATGTCATGCCAAATCTTTGCAAAATTCAAAGGAAGTCGAGGTGCTGCTATGTTTTCTTTGTAATTCCACTTACGTGCTAGGCCCAAGACAGGACCTCTGAAATAATAACACCTAAGAATTTAAAGATGCTGACCCTCTCCAACCTCTGATCCTCAGTGAGGACTGGCTCTTAGATCTCTGGTTTCCTTCTCCTGGTCTATAATCTGCTCCCTGGTCTTGCTGATGTTGAGTAAGAGGTTGTTGTTGTGGAACCACTGAGGTAACATGGAACATAGAAGAGTACCACACACGAACAGGCCATTCGGCCCACAATGTTGTGCTGAACCAGCTAAAAAGCAAATCAAAACCACCCAAACACTAATCCGTCCTGCCTACACCATGTCTATATCTCTCCATCTTCCTTATATCCATGTGCTTATGTGCCAAGATATGATCTAACCAGAGTTTTATAAAGTTGCAGCATAACCTCCTGACTTTTAAACTCAATGGCTTGACTAATAAAAGCAAGCATTCCATAAGCCTTCTTAACCATCTTATCAACCTTGTAATCACTTGCATAGAATTTAATTGAATTGATTTGACTTTATTACTTACATCCTTCATATACAAGAGGAGTAAAAATCTTTACATTACATCTCCATCTATATATGTGCAATATGCAATTTATAGTAATTTATCATAAATAGTATGTACAACAGGATAGTCAATATAACATAGAAATACAGTTGTTTCAGCATGAATTAAGCAGTCTCTGATCACCAGGTGGAAGAAGCGGTCCCGGAGCCTATTGGTCCTGGGTTTTATGCTGCGGTATCATTTCCCGGATGGTAGCAGCTGGAACAGTTTGTGATTGGGGTAACTCAAGTCCCCAATAATTCTTCAGGCTCTTTTTACACACCTTTCTTTGTAAATGTCCTGATTTGTGGGAAGTTCATATCTACAGATGCACTGGGCTGTCTGCACCACTCTGTGCAGAGTCCTGTGATTGAGGGAAGTACAATTCCCATACCAGGCAGTGTTGCAGCCAGTCAGGATGCTCTCAGTTGTGCACCTGTAGAAATTTCTTAGGATTTGGGGGCCTAAACCAAACATTTTCAACTGTCTGAGGTGAAAGAGGCACTGTTGTGCCGTTTTCACCACACAACCAGTATGTACAGACCACATGAGATACTCAGCGATGTTTATAGAACATAGGATAGTACAGCACAGTACAGGCCCTTCGGCCCACAATGCTGTGCCGACCCTCAAACCCTGCCTCCCATATAAGCCCCCACCTTAGATTCCTCCATATTCCTGTCCAGTAGTCTCTTAAACTTCACTAGTGTATCTGCCTCCATCACTGACTCAGGCAGTGCATTCCACGCACCAACCACTCTCTGAGTAAAAAACCTTCCTCTAATATCCCCCTTGAACTTCCCACCCCTTACGTTAAAGCCATGTCCTCTTATATTGAGCAGTGGTGCCCTGGGGAAGAGGCACTGGCTATCCACTCTATCTATTCCTCTCATTATCTTGTACACCTCTATCAAGTCTCCTCTTATCCTCCTTCTCTCCAAAGAATAAAGCCCTAGCTCCCTTAATCTCTGATCATAATGCATACTTTCTAAACCAGGCAGCAGCCTGGTAAATCTCCTCTGTACCCTTTCCAATGCTTCCACATCTTTCCTATAGTGAGGTGACCAGAACTGGACACAATACTCCAAGTGTGGCCTAACAAGAGTTTTATAGAGCTGCATCATTACATCGCGACTCTTAAACTCTCTCTCTCGACTTATGAAAGCTAACATCCCATAAGCTTTCTTAACTACCCTATCCACCTGTGAGGCAACTTTCAGGGATCTGTGGACATGTACTCCCAGATCTCTCTGCTCCTCCACATTACTAAGTATCCTGCCATTTACTTTGTACTCTGCCTTGGAATTTGTCCTTCCAAAGTGTACCACCTCACACTTCTCCGGGTTGAACTCCATCTGCCACTTCTCAGCACACTTCTGCATCCTATCAATGTCTCTCTGCAATTTTTGACAATCCTCTACACTATCTACAACACCACCAACCTTTGTGTCGTCTGCAAACTTGCCAGCCCACCCTTCTACCCCCACATCCAGGTCGTTAATAAAAATCACGAAAAGTAGAGGTCCCAGAACAGATCCTTGTGGGACACCACTAGTCACAATCCTCCAGTCCGAATGTACTCCATCCACCACGACCCACTGCCTTCTGCAGGCAAGCCAATTCTGAATCCACCTGGCCAAACTTCCCTGGATCCCATGTCTTCTAACTTTCTGAATAAGCCTACCGTGTGGAACCTTGTCAAATGCCTTACTAAAATCCATATAGATCACATCCATTGCACTACCCTCACCTCTATGCCTGGTCACCTCCTCAAAGAACTCTATCAGGCTTGTTAATAGAGTTTCTACAGTTAGATTTTTTTAAGCGCTACTGCAATAAAAAGTCCTCACTTCATGAACCAGCACAAAATAAATCTTCACCACGGCACAATAATTTTGGAAAGAAGTGAATCCATTTTGTCAGTGGAAGTTTTCAGGATGTAGAGGCTGAGGCGAGAATATTAACTAGAGATCAGTTTTTAAAAAAATCAGTTTTTAAATTTTTACTGTATCTATAAATGCATTCTTCAGTCTTTACAAAGAATAGAAGCAAGGTTCCACTGCCTTCTCTATCAGTGAGGGCAGTAACATAATTTTAAATACATGACAGATACACAGCTGATTATTATGTAACTTAAAATTAAATTTACGTGCATACTAGGTGCAAGTAGAAAAGTGAATTGTCCAATAGACTGACCTGCACAGCCACATCTTTAGAGCTGTAGATTCTGGGTTTGGGTACAACCCTCAATAATGGGATAGAGAACATAGAAAACATAGAAAATAGGTGCAGGAGTAGGCCATTCGGCCCTTCGAGCCTGCACCACCATTTATTATGATCATGGCTGATCATCCAACTCAGAACCGTGCACCAGCCTTCCCTCCATACCCCCTGATCCCCGTAGCCACAAGGGCCATATCTAACTCCCTCTTAAATATAGCCAATGAACTGGCCTCAACTGTTTCCTGTGGCAGAGAATTCCACAGATTCACCACTCTCTGTGTGAAGAAGTTTTTCCTAATCTCGGTCCTAAAAGGCTTCGCCTTTATCCTCAAACTGTGACCCCTCATTCCGGACTTCCCCAACATCGGGAACAATCTTCCTGCATCTAGCCTGTCCAATCCCTTTAGGATTTTATACGTTTCAATCAGATCCCCCCTCAATCTTCTAAATTCCAACGAGTACAAGCCTAGTTCATCCAGTCTTTCTTCATATGAAAGTCCTGCCATCCCAGGAATCAATCAATAAAGCCATTGTGCAAACCATGTAACACCTCGTGTTAAGAGTCAATGATAAAAGTTTAGTCTCTGAAAGGAAATTAAAAATTCATTAGTGTGTCCTATTACATTGCTTTCCTTTTGCAGTTTTCATATCCTGCAAGCTTGACTGATGAGTCTAGTTCAGGTTCATTAAATTCAGCAAAAGGAAGGTACAATAAAATAATGCAGTTTTTTGTATCATTAGCATATTATTAATCGTATTTCAATTTCTTTCCATATAAACAGTCATCGTTTTATTATGAAAACATCACAAATCCTACTAGAATAACATGTATGCGTGATTCAATAACTGATTTGTCTGAATTGGATTTAAATAAAAATGGGTTTAGAAGTGAAAGAAGGAGCTTTATTTAAAAACTACTTAAACATTTTTTTTACTTAGAGATACAGCCTGGTAATAGGCACTTTGGGCTCAACAAGCCCACGCTGCCCAGTTACATCCATGTGGCTAATTAACCTACTAACCTGTACGTCCTTGGAATGAGGGAGGAAACTGGAGTACCCAGAGATAACTTACCAGATCTTGGAGAGAACATACAAACACCGTACTGTCACGTACCCCGTGACGGGAATAAAGAACCAGCAAAGATGGAAAACACTTTGGAGTCCAGTATTGCTATAAACTAATAATATTTATTAGTAACAATGCAATACAGCAATATAAATCAAACAGGTTAGCAATGATTATATATAAGTAAGTATATCAGTCCGTGTGGAAATATATATGAAAAGCCAAGCTTCTTCAAGTCTTGGGGTAAAAAGATACAGTCTTACGATGATGAGTAAAATTCAGTTCAGTTCATTTGGTGGTATTGAGTTAAGTAGCGATGGAGGGAGAGAGAGGGAGAGATTCGAGTCTTCAGGTGAGCTGACGCCGTCGATCTTCTCGTTGTCCTCCGAAATCCTTTAAAAATTATCGGCTGTGACCACAACAAAGGGGACCGTTTTTCTATGGTGGAGGTATCAACCTAGGCAAAGGTTAGACACATGGACAACTCCTCACTGGTCACTGCCTTTTCTCACTGCAAGAGCAACTGATCGATCCGCCTGATTGATCCTCCAAAAACCCACTTTTTCTGCAGGCAGTACAAAGCCTATTTAGTGTCCAAAACATGTGTCTGAGGTCTATATCATCTGACCTCCTATTTATCTCACGGTACGGAGTACCAACTGTCAGTTAAATAATTCCTCCTTCCTTTGTCTGTGTAAGAAATGCACCAGCATGCCATGTCCTTGGAAGTGTAAACACGCTGCCGAAAAATCATAACATCAATTGTCCATCAAATAACGCCGCCCTCGGTCACCATAGCAACTTACGAGCTGTTCGGTCTCTCCAACTCAGCAGAAATCTAAAAGCTCCTCATGCCCTAATGTGACAGTCCAAAAGTTAGTCTTTGTCTCTCTCTCTCTCTCTTTCTTTCTCTCTCTCTTTTCAAAACAACATATCGGTGTTAAATACGTCTCTCTCTCTCTTTTCATAGGGGTAATCGAGCACAGTTCATAGGGGTAATTCAGGACTCTATCACAGTATGGACTGCAATTGGAATTGAACCAGGGTTGCTGGCAATTTAAACTGTTCTGCCAACAATTATGCTATCATGCTGACATGTTTGTTACTGGATGGGAAATTCCACCCAGAAGTTTTATATTTCTTCAGGAAGCGTTGGAACTAATGCATCACCCAAACTCTTTCAGACACTGCTTTTACGATAAATTAATGAACACCACCCTCTCAATCTACTGCTGAGTCAAAGTTCAAAAGTCCAAAGTACACTTATTACCAAAGTAGGTATAAATTATGCAACTTTGACCTTCATCTCATTTCAGCCAGCCACAAAACAAGAAACCCAAAAGAACCAATTAAAAAAAAACAGCTAGCACTCACTGTGCAGCGAGAGAGAAAAACAC
This sequence comes from Mobula birostris, assembly GCF_030028105.1. Lineage (NCBI taxonomy): Eukaryota > Metazoa > Chordata > Chondrichthyes > Myliobatiformes > Myliobatidae > Mobula > Mobula birostris. Next base: position 62,508,342 of record NC_092383.1, on the reverse strand, counting down.
AAATCGTGTAAAGAATAAAAGCAAGCATTCAGAACAAGTGAATTCATAGTTCCGAAATCCGGAGCTGGCCCATGGCCTCAGCTTCAGTTCATAACACAGCGGAGCTTGCAGAAAGGAGGCCTGGAACAGCTGGAGCAGATCCACAGCCTCAGCATCAATGCAGCAGAGAGCACAGCAAACGTTGTGAAGCAGCAAGCAGAACCAGCCCAACACTCACCTCTAGTCCCAAAACCTGCCTTTTTAGTCCTTCTGGCCTGGCATTTAAATCATCCAAAGACTAATTCGTTCCCTGCATTAGGACCCAGGCCCTGTTGCTTCGATACACTCTAGACCTGGACCCCGTCGCCATTTTATGGCCCGGACCCAACCTTTCCAAATTGGCTAGGCGCCGGTTGTTAGTGTGCCAGTTACATGACAAGTATAACTTGATCATGACCTCCTCTATTATTAGACAATCAAAGGCAGGGTTTAATTACTAAAGTCAATTATTAATCAATTAATTTGAATTTTATAACTTACATCTGTGACCACACACTTTTATAGCAAAGGTGTTAACTCCCTAAGGAGACAGAAGAGACTGCAGATGCTGGAAATCTGGAGCAACATACAAAAAGCTGGAGGTACTCAATGAGTCAAACCACATTTATGGAGGAAAATTGACGTGCATTGTTTTGGTTTGAAAGAAAAAGGGAATACACTAGAATATATCTCATTCCTTTTTTGGATCGTCGGCCACCTCTCCTATAACATTCCATCATTTTAACCATTTTCCACTTCCATCTATCATCTCTCAGCTTCTTACATCATTCACATGACCTGCCTACCACCCTCTCACCTGGATGCACCTATCACCTGCCAGCTCTGCCTCTGTGTCTTCCCCCCAGCTTTTTATAGTGGCTATCTTCCAACGTTAAGTTTGCTGATGTCACCACTGTTGTGGGCCAAATCAAAGGTGGTGACAAATGAGCATATAGGAGGAAGTTTGAGAATCTGACTGAATGATGACAGATCAGCAACCTCTCTCACTCAATGTCAGCGAAATAAAATAGCTGATTATTGACTACAGGAATGGGAAACTGGAGGTCCAGGATCCAGTCTTCATCAGAGGTGGAGAAAGTCAGCAACTTTAAATTGCTTAGCGTTATCACTTCAGAGGATCTGTCCTCGGTCCAACACATCAGTGCCATTGCAAAGAAGGCACTTTTACTTTCATAGAAGTTTACACAGACTCATTCATTATGTCATCTAAAACTTTGATGAACTTCTGTAAATGTGTGGTGGAGAGTAAGTTGATTGGTTGCTTCATTGCCCGATATGAGAACATAAATGCTCTTGATTGAAAACAAAACTAAATATCAGTGGATACAGCCCAGTCCATCACGGGTAATTTCCTCCCCACCAATGAGCAGATTTAAAGGAAGCGCTGTTGCATAAAGCACGATCCATCATCAAGGACCCCAACCATTTAGTTATGCTGTCTTCTCACTGCTATCATCAGAAAGGAGGCACAGGAGTCTCAATTCCCACACCACCGGTTTCAGGAACAACTATTACCCCTCAACCATCAGGCTTATGAACCAGAGGGGATAACTTCATGGTAGCACTGATTTCACAACCTATGGACGCACTACGACTCATACTCTTGAAATGGATTTTTATTGGTTATTTATTATTATTTTATTTTTTTTTGTATTTGCATAGTTGTCTTTTGCATATTGTTTTTCTGTCAGTCTGTCCTGTGCGGTTTTTCATTGATCCTATTGTGTTTTTTTTTCTATTTACTATGCATTTCCACAAGAAGATGCATCTCAATGTAGTATATGGTGAGATATATGTATTTTGATAGACCATAAAACATAGGAACAGAATTAGGCCATTCAGTCCATTGAGTCTGCTCTGCCGTTCCATCATGGCTGATTTATTATCCCTTTCAACTCAATTCTCCTACCTTCTCCCCATCACCTTTGATACCCTGACTAATCAAGAGCCTATCAATTTCTGCTTTAAATATACCCAATGACTTGGTCTCCACAGTTGCCCATGGCAATGAATTTCACAAATTCACTACTCTCTGGCTGAAGAAATTCCTTCTCGTCTCTGGTCTAAATGGACAACCCTCTATTCTGAGACTATGTTCTCTAGTCGTGTTAATAAATTTACTTTCAACTTTGGAATTCTTTCCAATCGTAATGAAACGTCTCAACCCAAAATGTTGACTGTCCATTACCCACTATAGATGCTGCCTGACCCTCTGAGTTCCTCCAGATTTTTGTGTGTTGCTGTTACCTAATTAAAATGTTTCAAAATTGAATTCTCAGTGTCTATATTTAACTGAAGAAATTGTGAAAGAGAATAGATCATAAGACAAAGCCCACTAAATCTAGACTGAACATTAGACTCATTGAAGACACTAAGAGCTAATTGCTTCTTCCTATATGCCACCAGTTCTCTGGGTTTGTTGTATCCAGGGATTACGATAGAGGAATGATACACGTTGTCTTTCTGTTATGATTGTCGGAACATCAGCTATATCCTGATAAGTGTGGAATAGCTCTCTCAAGTTAAACACTACACCTAGGTGTTGTGATGGATGACTGAAATATGCATATTTGCTGTCAAGTTGCATCCAGGCGACACATCCAATTTGATTATAACCCTCTCCCCCTATTTTGAACATAATGATAACTGTACACTGAATAGTATTGGGTATTTAAATATCAACCAAATCAGGTGGTTATGGTCAAGGGTGACATGGTAGCATCGAGGTTAATGTATGCTATTCGGAGTTTGGTTCCCAACCCTGTTTGTAAGGAGTTTGTATGTTCTCCCCACGACCATGTGGGTTATCTTCAGGTGCTCCAGTTTCCTGCCACGATCCAAAGATGAACGGTTAGACTTAGTGAGTTGTGGGCATGCTGTACTGGTGCCCAAAGGGTGGCAACATTTGTGCTCTGTTCAGTACAATCTTGCTGATTTGATTTGTTGCAAATGATACATTTTGTTGCATGGTTTGATATATATGTGACAAATAAAGCTAATTTTTAACTCTTCAATCTTTAAATCAGGCAAGAAAGAAAATTCAATATCTCATGGAAGGGCTGAGGATTCATAGCATATGAGATTTGTAATTCAGTGATTGAATATCTGTCAGACAGGATGACAACTGAACTTTTTCTGAACTTGCAACATGTGAGGTCTGTAGAGTAATGACTGAATGTCTGTCAGTGAGATGATAGCTAGATACTTCCTGAACTCAAATTTATTGCTATATGTTAGCATTAATATGCTGTGTAATCCCAAGGAATGTTGTGTGTTATGGTCATGTGAGGTTAATGAATGAAATAACAAGTAGTCATTGAAATGTCTTGAAGATGTATGAGGATGTGGACATGATGTTTTGATTGAAAGATACCAGACTGGTTCAGGCACAAGCAGAAAAAACATAACTGTCTCTTGATGAACCAGCACTTGTGAAACTAGCATATATGGAGAAACTTTCTAAGACATTGCTGGAACTTCACCCGGACCAAAATTGCAATTGGTGCCTGAGACCTAAGGGTAGACTCAATATTTGGAATTGGAGTTCTTCTGACAACAACCAAGTGGCGACCAGGAAACATGTGACCAGAAATCCTTGTGACTTGCACTATTTTATATAACTTATTCATATATCTATTTTATGACAATAAACTACATTTAAGTTACATTGCTGTGTTTGTACGCTTATTATCCTACCTCCTTGATACTCGACTAATTGGGTCTGATCAACCCAGCCCACTTTGGCAGGGTCCAGGAAAATGTGGAAGTGGACAAGCAAGTCAAGCGATACCATATACCTGAGACTTATCAGGTCCCCAGATTGACAGATAACTTTGAAGGTTTTGGATCGCTGGCTGATGACATGAATGTAAGGGCCCAGTTAAGATTTCTACTGCTGTGCTGTAGGTACTTCATTGCTACAGCTTTCTCCAAAAGCAGTGTGTCCTGCTGGTAAAATGTTTTGGTTTCGGCTAAAGATAAGATGACATGTTGTTCAACTTAGGAATGTTGTGTCAGCCAGTCAGGGTGGAGAGATTGGGAGAAAATTCTAGAGAGAGTGGGATGGTGAGAGTACTGTGATGGACAGTTGTCTGGTTTGCGGTCTTTTGACGGGAGCTGTGAGTGGGGCAAAAGGGAAGATGCCACAGAATGCAGTTGGAAGGAGAGTCCCCATTGCACAAACTGCTTAGTGCAGATGAATGGCTCCAAGGAGAGGGGCCAATACTCCTGAGGGAGAGCTAGTTTGTTCGAGATGGACTTCGACCAAAGTTCGGAATGTGGCATGTGCTTTCACAGAGACTGTGGGTCCAATGCGTGAGTAAAAGATGACTTCAGTATAAGTTCTAATGCTCATGTGCACATTGGACTGGTTTAACTGTAATAGGCCTTTTTATTTTCTTTTTCTTTTCCTTTTCTCTTTCTTATTAACTGATAAAGCTGAAATTTGTAAATATACTTCCTTTATAATTTTATGCAGTCTGTTATTTTTTGCCGACCAGCAATTGAGTATGGGCAGAATTTACACAGCATTCACTCAAATTGAGGTTTCTTTAACCGGAGCATCATGATGTTCCTGTTTGTTTGAACCCGAAGTCAAACTGACCCTAGGCGTGCATTGTTTGTGAAAGATAGCCTCCTCACCGCTGACTCACATGGCTGTTAGCAGAGGCAGATACCAAGCTAAGTTTGCATATGAGCCTGGTGAGGGAGTTACATGAGTAAATGGGTCCTCTCAAATTTTGAGAGAATATATTTACTGAATCGTCTAACGTTAAACTTCTGTATATAGCATCACAATGCCTTAACCATAAAGCTTTCTCCTCGAAGAAGGATTCTCTGCCATAAGTAGGGTGGATTTTTATTACTGCATTGCTGCAGTAGAGTACTGAAAAAAAGCTGAGCTCTCTGATGAAAACAAGCTACTGCAGCACAAATCATAGTCATACTTTATTGATCCCGGGGGAAATTGGTTTTCGTTACAGTTGCACCATAAATAATTAAATAGTAATATTTAAATTATGCCAGGAAATAAGTCTGGGACCAGTCTATTGGCTCAGGGTGTCTGACCCTCCAAGGGAGGAGTTGTAAAGTTTGATGGCCACAGGCAGGAATGACTTCCTATGACGCTCTGTGTTGTATCTCGGTGGAATGAGTCTCGGGCTGAATGTACACTTGTGCCTAACCAGTACATTATGTAGTGGATGGGAGACATTGTCCAAGATGGCATGCAACTTGGACAGCATCCTCTTTTCAGACACCACCGTCAGAGAGTCCAGTTCCATCCCCACAACATCACTGACTTTTGGAATGAGTTTGTTGATTCTGTTGGTGTCTGCTACCCTCAGCCTGCTGCCCCAGCACACAACAGCAAACATGATAGCACTGGCCACTACAGATTCGTAGAACATCCTCAGCATCGTCCAGCAGATGTTAAAGGACCTCAGTCTCCTCAGGAAATAGAGATGGCTCTGACCCTTCTTGTAGACAGCCTCAGTGTTCTTTGACCAGTCCAGTTTATTGTCAATTCATATCCCCAGGTATTTGTAATCCTCCACCATGTCCACACTGACCCCCTGGATGGAAACAGGGATCACCAGTACCTTAGCTCTCCTCAGGTCTACCACCAACTCCCTAGTCTTTTTCACATTAAGCTGCAGATAATCCTGCTCACACCATGTGACAAAGTTTCCTACCGTAGCCCTGTACTCGACCTCATCTCCACTGCTGATGCATCCAACTATGGCAGAGTCATCCGAAAACTTCTGAAGATGACAAGTCTCTGTGCAGTAGTTGACATCCGAGGTGTAAATGGTGAAGAGAAAGGGAGACAAGACAGTCCCCTGTGGATCCCCAGTGCTGCTGATCACTCTGGCATGATGATGATTTAGATGGAGATGAAAATGATGTAATCGAGGCTTGCCTCCTCCACCATGTAAAGGTTAAATAGGAGCACTGAAATGATGGCAGCAACAAATAAAATCATGCTGCAGCAGCTACCACCAATGGGACCACTATTCGTAACTACACTATCACTGAGTGACAGGATTTAGCACAACGGCTGCATCTGTGGCGAGGGGAGTCCTTGCCCAGCTGCCTCACTTGTCTGTGGGACTTAGGAGCCGACCAACTATTTTTAATATGTATGAACTGATTCCGTTAGGGTCATGAACGATGATCCCCTTGGTCCTTTCTGAATGCTCCCTGTGGGCGTTGGCCATACAAGCTGTCTGTGTTCGCTGCCAATCGCATTTGGATTGGAATGTATCTTCCTCTCCCTGGAAAACCCCCAAGCAGGCTTTTTCGACCTCTGTGAAATGGCTACACAATTTGACATAATGTTTTTAATGTCCCTGAAGCAGTTCCCTTTGTATCCACGCTTGTTTGATGGAATGGGGACCCTCACAGTAAAGGAGCATCTAGTTGGCTCCATTAGGGGCAGCTGAAGGTCAAACTATTGCAAAGGCTAGCAGTCTATTGGTCCTACTTGAAGGGTCAGATGTGGGTCAGGAATGGGTGCAGGTTAAAGCTGCTTTTAAATACCAGCAGCAGCAAGGGCAATCTGGGTGCATGAGGAAATGAACTAGGCATGCTTCAAAGTAGCCGAATGCTGTTGCCCAGCAGTTGGCATCAAAGAGTCCTTCATCCTGTCTGAGAAGAAAGTAAATCTTTCTGTCCCTGCTGAAGGTAGGGCCAGATAAAGAAAAAAGAGACGGTCTACGTACTTTTTTTTAATGTTCTATAGTGTAAGCATTGTGACCAGGAGGGTTGTATTCTATAGCCCAAACAAAAGAGACTGGTCACACCTTTGTCTCCTACAGCAGATTGTAATGTTAATCCTAAAAACAAGCTTGTTCTCTGGTTATATCTGGACTTGGGTGAATTGGACCCTGGATGGCAGGTTAGACAGCCCATACCCTAGGGTATGGCCAGACCTCTGGGACAGTCAATGTTGCTATAAGGACAACTCATATTTCCAGCATCCAGGAAGGAGATCTGAAGCCAATGTACCTGTTATCCTTTGTTGGTCACACGGCGATAGGCAGCAGTGAATCCCCCTGGTGGACACTGGGGCTGTAGGTACCTTATCACATAGGAATCCTGATCTGTGTACAGGGGTGCAAGTGTGTATTCAGTGATACAGGGGATCGGTTATGGATGCTGTTTTGTTATTGGCGAGGAACCTCCTTGGTCTGTCTCCATGCTCATCTCCCAGGTACCTGAAAACACCTTGTGAATTGATTTGTTCATGGGAACCTCTATCATGGCACCCTTTGACAAATTTGCTTTGGACAAATTCCAGTTGGAAAGGCAAAATGTGAATCTGCGTTTATATCCTTGACGTCACAAATAGTAGTTACCAAGCAATATCATACCCTGCAAGGAGCTTAAGAAATCGATGAGGCAGTCGAGTCTCTTATAAACCTAAGGGTCTTTTGTCCTGCCTCATCCCATGATAATAGCCCTGTTTGGACAGTTTAGGAACCTGATGGTACATAACATATGACTATTGATTATCGCCAGTTGAATCATTTGCCCTCCATTGGCCACAGCTGTTCCTAATGGTTGTGACCCCAATTGAGACTTTTCTAGTGGGATTGACAGTTATTATGTTGTTATTGATTTGACTAATGCTTTCTTCTCCGTCCCTGTTGCTGAGCAGTCTCAATGATCAGTTTGCTTTCACATGGAATGGCCTTCAGTACACCTTTATACAGCATCCACAGGGATATGTCCGCAGTCCTACTATTTGCCAGGGTGTGATGGCCTGAGATTTTCTTGAATATATCCTATCTTCTAGCATTGAAGTAGCTTACCATGTGGATGATGTGCAATTGTAGGGGTCCTCTGAAGAGAGGTTTCCAAAACCCTTAAATCTTTGATTAATCACATGCAATCAAAGGGAAGAGAAATTTACACTGATAAGGTACAGGGCCCAGCTAGAACTACTCCTTTTTTGGAATTATAATAGATGAAGGATGATAGGATTATTCAAGAAAATGTCAGAAATTAAATCCTAGACATAGCAATTCCTGCGATTAACCAAGCTGCCCAACACTTGGTTGGCCTTTTGGGATAGTGAAGGTGTCACATACCCCATTTGATCATACTCTTCCGGCCCTTGTATGCTGTGACCGGAAGGAAAGTAAGTTTTGGTTTTTTTAAGAGACCCCAAACAACAATCAGCTTTTGTGGCTGCAAATGAGACCGTCACCGCCACATTACCCCTGTCTCCTCGTCAAGAAGGCCTCTCCTTTGAGCTGTAGATTTCTATTAAGAGATGACATGGGTATCTGGAGCTTGTGACAGAAGTATGGAAGGAAGAATATCTCTCTGGGGTTCTAGTCCTGAAAACATCTTGATTCTGGCACCAGATACACTGCATTTGAGCAACAGCTTTTTGCCTGGTATCGGGATTCAATGAAGACTGAAACATTGATGGAGGACTCTCTCGCCTCTGTCCACACTGACCTTCCCATTATGGGAAGAGTACTCTCAGACACCCTCACCAATAAGGCAGGGTGTGCATATCATAATTCAATTGTCAACTGGAAGTGGTATATTTCTGAAAGAGCATCAAAGAGATCAGATGGAATTAGTAAAATACATTAACAGGTTTCTGGGTCCCCTCAGGCTATTCCACCTCACCTGAAGCTACTCCAGTCGAAGCCTTGCCTATTGTCTGGGGCATTCCCTTTGATCATTGGGTTCCTGCTTGACAGCAACATACCTGATTCTCCAAAAGCTCTGCGATATGGAAGAACAGTCATCGTTGTTAGAAGGCTGCTGCCTTTTACTCTCTGGCACAACACATTTTAATGAAGGGAGGCTCAGATGGGTCGAGTCAATATGCAGAGCTTGTAGCAGTGTATACTATCATTATGCATAAAACCAAAAAAGCCCATACTCACACCGATTTTGGGTTGTTGTTAATGGACTTGCTATCTGGTTGCCTCAGTGAAACCAACAGTCTTATACTATTGTGGGGTTCCCTTATGGGGAGCGGAGTTATAGGAGGACATTTGGAGCTGATTATCGTGTGTTACTATTACTGTTTACCATGGTGACGCCCGTTTGAAAGATGATTTGTTGATGACAAGATCTGAGAACATTGCTGACAAACTTGCTTATGTTAATATGGTGACATCTATCCCTCAGCTTCATATACCGTTATTGCCATTTACTCAGTGGGCCCATGAGTCTTCTGGTTATTTGGGGGTACTGGGTACCATAGAGTGGTTGAAGCAGTGGGGGTTATTCCTTCCTACCAATATAGCTCATACATCGAGAGGGAATTGTATGCTATATTTAGAAATTAGGGACCAACAGCTTTTAAAACAACCCTTGGCTGTAATTTCCCACGGACATGCCCCTGCTCGGATTTGGCAAATAAATTATGTTGGTCCCCTTCCTTTACAAAAGTAATTCCAATATCTACTCACCATGGTGGACTCTTATTCTGGCTTTTTGAAGGCAATCCCCACTGTTAAAGCTAATCAGGATGGTATCTTTTGGGGATTAATACATCTTGTTTCTGCATATAGCAAAACCCCTGAAATTTAATTTGATAATGGTTCGCACTTTTTGGGTCCCTGGGTGCAAGAGTGGACTGTCTCTAATGGTGGGTCTTCCATGTCCCCTATTATCCTCAGGCCAGAGGCCAAACTGAACAAACGAATAGCTGATTAAAACATCAAATTTGTTTACTTACTCCTGCCCATACCTTATCTGGATTGTTACCTGTTCTTCCCATTCACTTTGTATAATTTAAACAACCACCCCTCGAAAGGAGGTACTCCATTTTCATTAATGACAGAACAATCTATTCCTTTTCTTTCTGATGGCACAACTGAATGCATTGATATAGAGCTGATTCAGTTCTGCAAAGGGAGATGAAGTGTTGGTGACATACCTGCCTTCCCCTCCAACGGAGGGTGAGATTATTGCCAGCAGACGAGGAAATACATACTGGGTGATGGCATGAGGACAGACTTACCCGGTGTGTGTAGATAGAGGTAAACTGACTAAGAGAGAATGAAAACATATCTAACTATCTGTCCGCTTTTGTTTTTTAAAGTTCTGCTGGAATGTTGCTTTGTTCTGTTTTAATGCTTGTCTTGTGCTTTGGTGGATGTTGCACCTCCGTTGAGATCCAACAAGCCACTAATAACCTTGTGATATCCTTCTGATATCCCAAGGACACGGCCTAGAAGACTAGCGTGCCTTCAGGGTGCCGGATTTTCTTGGCTCTGGAGACGTGCTGATTCTGGGCTGGTTCTCCTGACCGAGGCGTCACGGGAGAACACGGAACACGGAGCAGTGCGTTAGCTGCTGTGGGTTGTGTGTCCAGAGAGCTGCACCTTGGGGCCGACTCTCTGGGTGCAGAGCTCGGAAAAAGTGACGCAACAGACTTTTAACATCATAACTCAGCGAGTTGTTTGTTATGTCTTCCCTCTTGATGTGAAATGGGGACAACTCTTTTATCCTTATTAGGGAGAAAGAGATTCTGTGGTATGTTGAATTACCGGGTGAAAGAGTAGTCTTTGGGGAACTGCAAGTCTGTCTTTTTATTGATGCTTTGCTACACGCTTGAGTGCTCAGTGAGGGGACGTTGATGCTTTTTTGCTGGTGGGGGTGGGTGGTGTTGTTACCTTGCTGCTGCTTGTGTGTGGGAAGGGGGAGTGGGGGGGGGAGCTTTGAGGTTCTAACATTTAACTGTCATTCATTCTTTGGGGCAGTCCTTTGTTTTCATGGATGTTTGCGAAGAATAAGAATTTCAGTTGTATATTGTATACATTTCTCTGACATTAAATGACCCTATTTAAATCTGTTGATTTGTGAAAATTATATTATTTTTCTAGAGAACAAAAGTACATTATGTGTTATGTACTAATTGGGAGTATGGTGGGCTTATAATTGTGAAGGAATGGTGTATGCCTAAGGTGACTGGCCCCATACAATTTTTTTATGTGATCAGAAACAAGTGCCAATTGGTTGAGGTATTGACTTATTGCTCCATTCTAGCAAGTGCTAGCTGAATTGGGAATCTGTAATGCTGTAGATGTAGCTGTGTTTAGTCATGAGGCATATAAATTTAAGGAAACCATGAAATACTTTTTGAAGAAAGAAACACTTTCACAAGGAGGAATAGCCAATGCTGGGTTTTGAGCAATCACTATTGGAAATTAGCAAACATGAAGTCTTAAACCATGTCAGGACACAATCAATAATATCACTGAAATTTTCCTTTTTGGGACAATATGCTGCTGTCTGTGGGCCCATTAGTAGTTGTTTTTTGTTTCCTATAGATAAGAATATATTACAATTGTCCATGCAGGGGGGGCCCTGAATGGATTTCTAATTACCAAATCTGAATGTTGAGGTCAATCCTTGAATCCGTATAATTTCTCATATTTTGATAATCATGATAATATTAGTTTTAATGATCCAAAGGATATTGATATGTATTGTTCAATATCCTATTGAATGTTTTAAGTAGAAAGAAGAGCTCTATGTGTCTCTAACCTCATCAGATATTCAAGGGGTTAAGTGTAGAATACGGAATTTGTAAAACAATGATTGAATATCTGTCAGGTGGTATGACAACTGAACTCTTTCTGAACTCATAGAATGTGGGGTCTAATGACTGAATGTCTATCAGTGCGGTGATAGCTGGGCTCTTTAAGAACTTGAAATTAGTGCTTATATGTAATCATTAATGTACTGTGTAAGCAGAGGGAATGTTGAGTGTCAGAGACATTGTGAGATTAATGAATGAGATAACAAGGAGTAGTCAATAAAATGTCTAGTTGATGTATGAAGGTGCACTGAAGAACATGTTAATGCACAAGGCGTGCTGTTTAAGAGAAACCATACCTGTACTGCCATGAGAACAAAGAACTTGTCTGTCTCTTGATGACCCTGCACTTATGAAACTTGTATATGTGGAGGAAATTCCCAGACTTCATTGGAACTTCACTCAGACTGGAAAGGTGCCTGGGACTGTTGTAATATGAACGAAGTCACCAGATAGACCTTGAACCTAATCAATACCAAAATGTCTTATTCAACAAAAACGAACAGTCTTGGAGGAAGAGGCCTGTTCGATCCAATGTTACATGACATTTTATATGCTAAGGTAACAGCAGGACAATTCTATAGTTACAATGTGTCTATAATGTTTCCTTTGAATGATATATAATTTTCACACTGCCTTCCTCGCACCTACTTTCCAGACACCCAGAATGAATGTTAATCAACATTGTCTGATTTTTAATCACTGGTGTCCAACTCTCCAGGAAAACTATTGTTCAGGGCTGCATCTTAAATTTAATCTACAATCCAAATGCATGACTAAAGAATGGCTGCTGTTGCACTTAATATTCATTATATGACCTAACTCCAGAATACTGCCCGAGGGGTCGTTTTAGGAGTTGGAATTGGAGTTCCCCACCGACAACCAAGTGGTGACCTGGAATCTTTGTGACTTGCTACGTAGTATTTAGGGTGGTTTATTTGTGCTTTTTATGTTATAATCGTAAATTAGGCTTAAGTTACTTCGTTGTCCTTGTACATTTATTACCATATTGCTTGGATACTCGAATAATTAGGTCTGATCAACCCAGTTTGTTGCAGGATTATAAATACTGACCTCAGTCTTGGGAACTAATTTGACAGAGAACGTGATTTTCATTTAGAAACATAACATCTTTGGTGCTGAATAATCAACAATTAGATGTTTTCTCTGAAAAGCAAAAAAAAACAAATCAAAGATTGAGTATAATTACTGTATAGTATGAAGGACAATATGGAAAGTTTTAAATAAAAACTAAAACAGAAAAAAAATCATATGTATTGTAATTATTTCCTAATAGACTGCTGAAATATGTTTAATTTAAATGGCTAGATGGACTTCTCCTTGTTTCCTATTGGGAGGATTTGATACACCACCACCAACAAGTTCTTGGTTATCTAGAAACATAATAAAATATTTTTATTCAACGTTATGTGACTATATTTCTCCAGTGAAACACAGTGATGAACATATACATTTTGTTTTGCATCACTCTGCAAATTTAACAAGATGCTCTGACAATAAATCCCTGTTCCATTCCAATGGGATTACAGCATTGGGGATGCACAATGTAACAACATTCCTTTGGAAGCATGGCAGGGGAATTTCAACATTGTTTCCTGAAAATTTAAAGGACATGATCACTTACTTTTAATTTTCAAAAATATTATTACATTTAATGCAGTATCTATAATGGCAGCTGAAATAGATGGTCCTATATTGTGTGTACTTAATGACACAACTGCTTCAATTGCTTAATATTCATGATTGTTAATGTCATATGTTAAGGATCAAGAATCAACTTGATTTGCCATATGCATTTACATGTATTAGGAATTTGCTGCAGTGTGTTGGAATGACATGCAACAATAGTCAATATTCAACAATTATAAAAAAATAAATAGTATAAAATAATGCTAGAAATAGGGATATGGAATAAAATGTGTATAATTACCTTGATGGAGGCAGACGTGAGAGCACGGAGGAACATCTGGTGAAACTTCTGAAATGCCTGCTTTGCTGCCGCTGCTACTGTGTGATCCGAAATCTCTGGAGGGGAAGGCCCCAAATCTTCAGCTTTGCCTGTTGCTTGGCAGCCGGGGTTGAGGTCGAAGCGCTCGGCAGAGATGGTGCTCGGTGCTCAGTGTCGGAGGGCTGGTTGGAGGCTCGAAGTTTTCAGACGGATTCAGAGTCAGACTGTGGTCGGGTGCTTCCAGGATGCTGCATCGGCAAGTTTGTGGTGCTGGAAGCTCATGGCAGGGAGAGATTCTTCCTTCTACCATCTGCGTGAGATGTTGGGGCTAGCGGGACTTTGAGACTTTTTTTTACCATGCCCATGGTCTGCTCTTATCAAATTACGGTATTGCTTTGCACTGTTGTAACCATATGTTATAATTATGTGGTTTTTATCAGTTTTAGTCTTGGTCTGTCTTGTGTTTCTGTGATATCATACCGGAGTAACATTGTATCATTTTCTAATGCATGCATTTCTAAATGACAATAAATGAGGACTGAGTATCCTCATAATCTAAATCTAAATACCAGCATGTATTTACAATGTAAACAGCATTATAAAGAGTGGTTTAAAGTGTTCATAGTGTAATGCAGTGACTGAGATAATAGATAGGTTGGCTGGGGGTGCTAACTGGAATGGCTGATTAGATTAGCTGCCTGGAGCAAGAAACTTCTAAGATGACATGAAGTTTTTGTTTTAATAGCTGTACAGTGCTTTCCAAAATACTAAATCTAAAATTTAGTACTCAGATTGATGACTGCAGAAAAGAGAACATTGCCAAAGATTTTTCACATCTTTCTGATTGTCTTTGAAAAAAAGATGGCTAAAATTATCAGAAAATATTAGCATTTTAAAAATAAGAGGTATACATTTAGACATGGGTCTAATTTGTGAGTCATTCATTAATGAAAAAGGTATTAGAAAAAACTTGAATTTTACACCAAACTCAGTATTTTAGTTGATAGCTGCCTTATGATTTGCTTTATGACAAAGATATTAGGGGAATGAAATAATACAAGTATTATTTATGCGTCATGCTGAAGGGTGTCGGCCCAAAATGTCGACTGTACTCTTTTCCATAGATGTTGCCTGGCCTGCTGAGTTCCTCCAGCATTTTGTGTGTGTTGTAAGTATTATACTTCCCATGTAATGACATTTGTGAAAGTAATAGAGAGGATAGAGATATGAGTTAATTCACCTGTGTGCTGCCATTTTTAGTTTGTCCTCCTGAGTTGCCCTATTGGTTAATGGGTAATAAATCAGCACTACAGCAACTCAAATCAGCCAAATGCAATGAGTTGTAAAGCTTACACTGCACCCTTCAGAGATAAAAGACAAGTAACAGCCTAAAGAAACTAGCTGATAATGATCTATAATGAGAATTTAGACTGTGACTATTTTATGTGTACAGGAAAGACAAAGAAACATTGAAAACTCACAAGTTAAGTAAAACCTAATGAGATCTTTCAACTCAGTATAATTATACCAGGTATTTTATTACTAAATACCTTCTTTCTGGAATAATCCTGTACATAAAGTATCCTTAAGCCAAAGCTGAAGTCTGTTGTGAGAGTAAAAGAATGAATCATTTCATTGCTTTCGATTGTCTGAGACATTAACAATTTATTTCCTAACACAAATATGTATATACAATTTAACTGCAGTTTACTCTGCTGGAGGGATACTTAATTGCCTGAGTTTGAAATTCCCCTTTGATTGGAAAATAGATAAAATGTCTGCTTTCGTTAAAATCATAATTAGCAGTGCTTTCTCAGGATGAATGAAAATAATGAGCAGCTAAAGAGAATACACCTGAAATTATTATCATCATGTAAAATCAAAGTATCTATTGAAACAGTTATCTAATATGAACATCGACAAGATTATATATCAGACTGTGCAAAATGACTGATGACAATTGAGACCGCAATTTACTGATTAGTCGTTACACAAGTAGGTAATCCCTGATATTGAGAAATAATAGATTTAGTTTTAGTGGGAGGTGCTGACATATTTAATTGCTTAGCATATGAATTTAATATTAACAAAATGGAGCTATGTATCGTTTTAGGGGGGCATTTTGTGACTTAAAGCAGAGTAAATTAAATAATAATTTTAACAGGCGGGAGGAGAAGATGGCAGCGCGTGCAGCTCTCCGGTGAAATTATATTGTTTCTATGAAATAAGGGCCGTGGACAATTCTGATCTGGTGAAGACAGACGTGAGAAGCAGAGGAACAGCTGGAGAAATTTCTGAAATGCCTGGTTCGCCGCTGTTGTTACTGTGTGATCGAGAATCTCCAGAGGGTAGGCCCCAAAATCCCCGGTTTTGCCTGCTGCTGGCGATGGAGGCTGAGGTCGAAGCGTTCAGATAGAAATGACACTCGGTACTCGGTGTTGGAGGGCTGATCAGAGCTCGAAATTTTGGGACGACTCAGAGTCGGACTGTGGTCGGGCATGGCAGGAAGAGTTTTCTTCTTTCTCCTGTCTGTGTGAGATTTGGGACTTTCGAGAAACTTTGAACTTTTTTACTGTGCCATGGACTGTTCTTCATCAAGTTACGGTATTGTTGCACTGTTGTAACTATATGTTACATTTATGTGGTTTTGTTAGTTTTTCAGTCTTGGTCTGTCCTGTGTTTTTGTGATATCACACCGGAGGAATATTGTATCATTTCTTAATGCATGCATTACTAAATGACAATAAAAGAGGACTACGTGTCCTCATAATCTAATCTAATCTAATCTAATCTAATAAAAGTAACAATTGGTTTTAACAAAATAGTGGAGATCATCAATGCAAATGAAATGAACATCTGTAGATGATGTGGGATGGTTATTGAGTATATCTTATGGAAATTATATAATGAAGGTAAAAATCTCTGCAGAGTGCATCACAAGGTTAGAAGGTGCGCAGTTCTACAATTTTGGCAAGTGGGGGAGAAAGGGGAGTGGTTGTTGATGGTTAGAAACGGAATGGTGCTATTTTTGTGCAAGCTCAGATCAGGCATCACAATTCTTGGGTGTCTAGAGAGTGAGGCACACAACTAATGTGCAGGTAAAGTAGGAGGGAGGGGGCGAGAATTAAAGGGATGGAGACAGTTGTAGAATGTTTGGTCAGGAAAAGCTCAAGCTTGGATGGTGGGATCTTTGATGATGGATATTGCCTCCTTGGGGCAGCACTTCATTTAGGTACTACCAGTGATGGGGAAGGATATGCCTGTGATGTATTGGACTGAAACTTAGGATCAGACACTTGAGTCATCTCAAATCATCCTCACATTGCAGCCTCAGTGCCGTTGTTCATATTGCACAAACATTACAGGCAAGATCTTATGAGTAATCACCGTGTGTTAGTCTGGAAGCGGCCTAGCGTGAAGACGAAAGTGGTGGGGTGACTAAACAGGGAAATGGGTGGGGCATCAGTAGGAGCACTGAAGGAGTTAATTATTGGGTACAGGCAACAAATGAGAGTGATCACCAAGTAAAACAGTATAGCCTCAATGAAATGTGATCGATTCTTCAGCGTGAAGAGGCTCCCCATCATTCCCCTTAATGTTGCACTGAAGATGGTTTGTGTCTTTCACAGTTACCTACTGGTGTAACACTTTTTCACAAATGTCATTGAAATATACACTCAGTGGCTACCTTTTTTGGTAACTTCTTTATCTACAAAAGTGGACAATGAGTTTATGTATGCTTGCGCCCATCTACTTTAATCTGTTGTACAAACACATTCAGAGATGCTCTTCTGCAGACCACTGTTGTAACACATGCTTATTTGAGATACTGTCAACCCTTCTGTCAGCTTGAACCAGTATGGACCTTCCACTCTGACTTCTCTAAAACGTCAGTTTGGACAGATCTCCCGAGGTAGGACTCTCTCTGTGAGGCGGTGGGTCACTCTGAGAATAGACTTTGGTTTGTGCCAGGGAGAAAAAGGGTGTGTAGACCGAATTCTTCAGCTGCGCAGTACCAGTCACTTGACTAATCTGATTTCCCAGAAGGAGGGTCAGTGTTGTTTTGCCTCTAACAGGAACTTCTAAATACTGATCGAGAAAACTTTCCTGGACAAATTGAATAAATTCTGCTCCACCAAACCCTTTGCACGACACTGGTCCCAGTCGACATGAGGGAAGTTGAAATGTCAACCCTACTGACTCCTCTTATTCCTGATGACTATTTGGCGGCCTATAATAAAATCCCATCAAAGTGAGAATCCCTTCCTTACTTCAATATTATTGAAACAATCCCCAAAAATATCTTCTCCACATACCACTGTGAAGTTCTCCCTGATCTAGCACATCTCTCTGTCCTCTCCTACCTTCAGTCTATCATACCGGCAGCTTTTGTACAGTGAAACTCAGTTGCTAATCCTGCCCTTCCTTCAACCATGTTTCTGTTAGGGATATAATATCCTAGTCTCATGCATGAATCCATGAGCAGAGGCCATCTGCCATTCTTAAAGCATAGGACAGCACAGAAGTGGCTCTTTGGACCTTCTCTACATATTCCTGTGCCTGCCTAAGAGCCTCTTAAATACTTCTGTGCTCTATGCTTCTACCACCATCCCTGAGAGTCCCCATCATTCTGTTTTCTTCAGTTTCTTCCTCTGATCTTAAATACATGCCTTCTAGTCGAAGACATTTCACTCCTACGAAAAATACTACCAGCTCTCTAAGCCAACTATGACCCCCAAAATTCTACAAATTTCTATCAAATTTCTCCTGAGTTGATGCCACTCCAGAGGAAAAAGCCCCAGCATGTCCAGCCTCTCCTCACCACACACCTCCTCCAGATATCCTGGTAAACTACTTCTGCACCTGCTCCAAAACCTCCACATGCTTCCTATAATGAGGTGACCAGAACTGAACACTATACTCTCAGTGAGGCCTAACCAGCATTTTATAAATCTGTAACATAATGTCCTGGTGCTTGAACTCAATTCCTTATCTGATGAAGGCAAACATGCCATACACTGACTTTACCACCCAACCATCTTGTGTACCCAATT
The DNA here is from genome assembly GCF_030028105.1 of Mobula birostris. Lineage (NCBI taxonomy): Eukaryota > Metazoa > Chordata > Chondrichthyes > Myliobatiformes > Myliobatidae > Mobula > Mobula birostris. Next base: position 62,489,705 of record NC_092383.1, on the reverse strand, counting down.
TTAGGGAGCCAATATGCCTGGACCCCAACATCCTTCTCTTTGTCAATACTGTTAAGGTTCTTACCTTTAACTGTGTAACCACTCTTAGTGATGGATATCCAAAAGTGCAGCCCAGATTAAACTCCATCTGCCACTTCTCCACCCATATCTTCAACCAATCGATTTCCTGCTGTATCCTTTGGAAATCTTCCATGCGATGCACAGTGCCACCAAGTTTTGTGCCATCTGCAAACTTACTTACCCACACCACTACATTTTTATCCTCATCATTTATGTCACAGACAACAGTTGTCCCAGTACAGACCTCTGTAAGATACCAGTCATCACAGTCCTCCACCCAGAACAGGACAAATGCACCACTACCCTTCCTTCCATCTCTTCTGTGGGAAAGACAATCAGCAGCATCACTGTGGATCCATCCTCATTTCCTTGTTGAGCCTACCATGTGGGACCTTGTCAAACACCTCACTAATATTCATGTATACAATATCTGTAGCTCTGCCTTCCGCAATCACCTTTGTTATCACCTCCAAAAACTCAAACAGGTTAGCCAGACATGACCGCCCCACACAAAGCTTTTTCTACTGTGTTAATTGGACTATGCTTCTCCAAATGCTCATACAACCATTCCAAGACAATCCCCCCAGAAATGAGACTCCTTGGCCTATGATTTCAGGATTGTCCTTCTTTCCCATTTTATATAATGAAACAACATTAATTACTTGTCAGTCCTCAAGCACCACACCTGTGACTAGTGAAGACACAAAAATCTTGGTCAAAGCCCAAGCAATCTCATCTCTCAGCTTTATCAATAACCTGGGGTCCCATCTTAAACAAGAGAAAATCTGCAGATGCTTTACAGGTGAAGATGATGCAATTTTGATAAGGGTAATCTTTATTCAATGTAAACGCCAAAGAGTGGGCATATAATATAACAAAATTTTGTGGGAAGTTAGAGGATTTACTAAGTTTTTTAGAACCATAGGAGGCAACTAAAAAAGTCATGAAGAGGGAAAAATGATGGAATACGAATGTAAGCTGGCCAATAATATTAAATAGAATACCAAAAGCTTCTTCAGATATATAAAGAGTAAAAGAGACAAGAGCAGATATTGGTTCACTGGAAGATGATGTTGGAGAGGTAGTAATGGGGTACAGGGAAATGACAGATGAATTGATTAAGGACTGTGCATCAGTCTTCACTATGGAAGATACTAACAGTGTGCTGGAAGTTCAAGAGTTTGGAGGCAAAAGTGAGTGAAGTTGCCATTACTAGGGAGAAGGTGCTTGGGAAACTGAAATGTCTGAAAGTAGATGGATCACCTGGACCACATTATTTACACCAGTGCTATGAAAGTGCTGGCTGAAGAGATTGCTGAGGCATTAGCAATGACCTTTCAAAAATCACTGGATTCTGGCATGGCTCCAGAGGACTGGAAAATTGAAAATGCCACTCTACCCTAAAAGAAGGGAGAGTGGCAGAAGAAAGGAAATTATAGACCAGTTAGACTGACCTCAGTGTTTGAAAGGATTTTGGAGTTGATTGTTAAGGATGACTTTGTGAAGTTACTTGGAGACATATGATAAAATAGGCCAAAGTCAGCATGGTTTCCTTGAAGAAAAATCTTGCCTTCAAATTTGTTGAAATTCTGTGAAGAAATAATCAAAATAGATAAGAGGAATCAATGGATGGGTGGAAGTCATTTGCTTGGAGTTTCAGAAGGCCTTTGAAAAGGAGGCACACATGAGGATGCTTAAGTTAAGGGTCCATGAAACAGGAAGGAGACTAGCATGGATAGAGACTTGGCTGATTGGCAGGAGACAAAGAGTGGGAAAAAAGGGAGCCTTTTCTGGGTGACTCTGCTGACTAGCAGTGTTCTACAGGGGTCTTATTTTGGGACCACTTCTTTTTATATTGCAGTATATATCAGTGATTTGGATGATGGAATTGATGGCTTTGTGGCCAAGTTTGTGATCAGTATGAAAACAGGTAGAGGAGCAGAGAGGCTACAGAAGGGTTTCGACAGAATAGGAGAATGGAGAATGAAATGGCAAATGGAATATAGTGTCAAGAAGTGTATGGTCATGCACTTTGGTAGAGTAATAGACTATTTTCTAAAATAAGAGAAAATTCAAAATCTGAGGTACAAAGGAACTTCTGAATCCTTCTGCAGAATTCACCAAAAGCTTATTTGCATGTAATGTTATTGGTGAGAAAGGCTAAGGCAATGTTAGCACACATTGTGAGAGGGCTAGAATATAAAAACCAAGGATGTAATGTTAAGCTTTATAAAGCCTCACTTGGAGTATTGTGAACAATTCTGGGCCCCTTATCTAAGAAAGGATGTGTTGACATTGGAGAAGGTTCGGAGAAGGTTCAGAGGAGGTTCACAAGAATTACAACTATCTGTAGCCTCTTCTGATGCTGTGCAGTAGCCGCTGCCCGCCCCCACAATACCAGAGAGCAATGCAACCTGTGAGAATGCTCTCCATGGTATATCTATAGAAGTTTTTGTTTTAGGTAACAAACCAAATCTCCTCAAACTCCTAATGAAATATAGCCATCGCCTTGCCTTCTTTATAGCTGCATTGATAGGTAGGGATTAGGTTAGATCGTCAGAGAGCTTCCTACTCAGGAACTTGAAATTGCTCACTTTTTCAACTTCTGATCCTTCTATGATGATTGGTTTGTGTTCCTTCGTCTTACCCTTTCCAAAGTCCACAATCAGCTCTTTCGTCTTATTGATGTTGAATGCAGGGTTGTTGCCGCAACACCATTCAACTAGCTCGGTTTATCTCACTCTTGTACGCCCTCTCATTGTTATCTGAGATTCTGCCAACAATGGTTGAATCATCAGCAAATTAAATGGTGTCACCGATCACATAACTGGAAAAATAGACTGGGCTAAGATCAGCAAATCTAATCACTGTAACATTGGGCATTAGTGAATTGTCAACAGATGCGCTTCATTGAACTATACTGAGGGAAAAGCTCATCCCTACAGATCCCTCTAAAGTTTCAATGCACCTCAGCCCTCATAGCACCCTGTGTTCCAAGTTGTTACAATCCTGTTTCCCTCTGGATTGTTACTATAGCTGGTATGAAAGCTTTAAATTAATTTAGTCCCTTCATGTTACTTGTATATATAAGCCAGGGATTACTTTGAATTTTCAATAGAGCAATTAATTCTTATATTTATCTTAAGCTTTTTGCACAACTGGAAATGTGTGTAAATCAATGTCAGCAGAAGGAATACAAGTCACTCAAATAACCATTAAATTTTGATTGTGTTTTTGTTACTGTTTACTTCAAAAAAGCTAATGCTGACATTAACATTGTGTTGCAACAGTATCACATAGTGACTCCAGCAATCACCTCCATCTGAACTCACTTCCCAAAAACCTTCAATAATTAATCTAAGAAAACTAATGATACAATTGATGGACATTAATACGTTTTTGTAGATGGCAAGGTTTACAAGTATATTATGTTGTCAAAAGTATCTTCACTGAGGATAGCACAGAGGATGTTTCAATGATTCAGAATTAGATTCATTTATTCAGATTCATTTACTTATCACATGCACACTGAAACAAACAGTGTTCTTTGCACAACGTGTTATTTGCATTAACAACCAGCACAACCTAAGTATGTGCTGAGGGCAATCTCCAAGAGTCACCACACATTCTGCCAGCAACATAGCAGGGCCATAATGTTCAGCAAAACAACACAATTATCAACAACACAACAGCACAACAGCAAATCAAGCCGTTTTTCCCTCTCCCAGTCAGGTCTCTAATCCAAGGTCAGGCTGCCTCTGGCCCTCAACTTAGTTTCTGGCCTGAACTCACAGACTAGCAGACATTGGTCCTTCCCACCAATTCAGGGCCTCAATCATCAGACCTTGACTTTCAGACTCACTGACTTCAGTATCGACTCCAGGACTCACTGATTCCGGTTTGGCTGTGGTTTGGTAATCTTTCCATCTACAAGCTAACAGCATTTAGTGCAGTCACATTTTCAGAAGTTTAGCTACAGTAATCAGAAGGTAGCCTGAATGTTGGGTCAAATTCAGAATGCAACAAAACAGATAGTATCTTGATCATTGTGAAATAACCAGATTGTCTACTGAATTTGTATAATCCTTTAAAATATTGATTAGCCTATACTTTAAATTCTTGCAATAAGTTATTTTGCAATCCCTTTCTAAATCTGCAATGAATTGATTAAAGCTCTGCAAAATTTAACTGGGTGGCAGTAAGAGAATATCCAATACACCCACAGTAACATATAGTACTGCTCTCAAAGTAATGTTCTCCTTGATGATGCATACTTGATGGTATTTGACAGGAAGAATTAGCCAAAAGAGCAGAGCAAATGAATATTCTACGGTCTTTTGTATTACAATTTTTCATATGTTGGACTGTCCCTTTCAGCCATTGTCCCTGAGGAAACTGCAAGGAATTAAAGTGAATGCAAAGGTATTGAAAGGGGTTCTTGAGCTCATCATAAGGCAACTTCCAGCCCGAATGTGGTGTAGCAGTTAGCTGGACGTTATTATGGCTCAAAGCATCAGAGTTTGGAGTTCAAATCCAATGGTTTCTGTAAGAAGTTTACATGTCCTTCCCGTGAGCACATGAATTACCTTTGAGTGCTCCAGTTTCCTCCTACATTTCAAAGCCCCAGTAGTTAGTAGGTTAGTTGGTCATTGTAAATTTTCCTGTGATTATCTAGGGTTTAATGTGCGGGTCACTGGGCTGTATGGCTCATTGGGCTGGAAAGGGCTGTTCTGTGCTGATTCTCTAAATAAAATAAAATAAAATCATTTTGGTCAGTTAGATAATATTGAAAGGGGTTAACTAATCATCTTAGTGATTAGTTTCATACTATTATTTGGAGAGGTTGCAGAACGGGTTACTTGTTCACCACAATGGTCAGAAAAGATGTGACACATTGAAAGACCTAAGAAAGAATATGGAAGAGAACATTAACCACACAACAGATGAAATTAAACAAATTAAGAATTTAGCTAATTGAGAATTAGGAATGGCTTAAGCTGGTAGACATTATTATCCAAGACGGGATTCTGATGGCACTCCACTAAGCTTATATACATGTGAAAAGATCAATATTCCAATATTTCTTTATGATGTTTTCACCAGGCACAATCAGACATTTTCCTTATGTTTTAGTAATGTGTACATTATTTCACTCTGTAGATTAATTCATTTCATCACCTATAAATGATCAAATGTCACTTGATGTTCCGAGCATTTCCAAAACCTATGGAATCAGTGGCTATTGATACTACATCGATTTTCATTAATGTTCTTTTCAAACTTCGAAGTTCAAAGAAAATTTATTATCAAAGTACATATGTAAATGTCATCATATACAACCCTGAAATTCATTTTCTTGCTTCAGTATCCACTGTTGAGAAGGCCTACAGCCAGTTGCAGCAGTGAATAATATTGGGATTACAAAGAAATAAAATATTAATACAAAGTAAACGGCTTGTTTAAATGAAAGATGTACATCAGTGCTATGGTTGGCTCTCAAATGCACTCTGATTTAGCCCAGAAGACATACAGTTATCTCATAATGTCATGCTCTGACAATGCTTTTATCACAGTTGTCTGTAACTTAGATCAAGTATACATCTCACCATCATTTTCTCAAGGGCAAAAAGATTATTAAATGCTAACTTGCTTGTGAAAAATAAGCCATTGTTTTATGAAAAATGAGGCATTGGATAGCCTGCACTTGATGGCATGAACATCAATTTCTCCAACTCCTTGTAATTTCTACCACCTTTTGTTTCTCTCCTTACCATTCCCCACTCTGGTTCCCCTCTTACCCCTTCTCTTCCCCTCATCTATTACACCCCTTTAGTGCTCTTCTTCCTTCCTTTTTGTCCATTTGCACTCTCCTTTCACCTTTCACCTTTTCCACCCACCACCTCCATGTTTCTTACTTCATGCTCTTTCCCCCACCCAACCTGGCTTCCTCAATTATTTTCCAGTTTGTACCCCTTCCCCTTCCCACATCTTCTTATTCTGGCTTCTTTCCCCTTCCTTTTCAGTCCTGAGGAAGGGTCTTAGCCCAAAACATCGACTCTTTATTCCTCACCATAGTTGCTGCCTGATATGAGGAGTTCCTCTAGCGTTTTGTGTGGATTTCCAGCATCTGCAGAATCTCGTGTGTTAAACATTGTTTTCATATTTCAAAGGTGATATGAACTCTTATTGGGGTTATGATCTCACAAAACCATCCTGTATTTCCCCTCTGACCAAAAAAGAGCAATTCTAAACATTGTATCATTGCACAATCCCATCATCTCAGTCCTGCATACCCGGACACAGAGAGTTTCACTTGGGATTTTGATCAAAACTAACTAATTTAGTGTTTCATGGAGGGCAAAATGTGAAAATCAAAGAAGGAAACTAACCTGGTGTAGCAATTGCACATAAAAAACAGTCCGACATTGAGAGGGCAGTAGCCCAGAGGAAAGTAGAGATATCAGTGATATTGCAATACTAAATAACTTGCAGCAGAATAGTTGAGATCAGAGGAATGTGCTCCCTTGACACATCACAATGTGCATAACAAGGAGAGGCCTGAGCATGGGCTTGATTTTCTGCAGCACTACCTGGGATGTAATTTTAGTCTGTAAGATGACTAATGACTTCAGTAACATCCAGCCTTTGCCCGTCTTTGGTAATCTTCACAGCAAAGGTTCCCTCACCTCTATGTCAGTCAAATAAAGCTCAGTGAATTTTGTCATTTCAGTTCAGCAGAGACACCAAAGACTAAGCTCTAGACTTTCATCACTTTCCTGACCTTCAGCTAAATGTCAATGTTTCATTTCAGCTTAGTACAAGGCTGACAGGCATTCACTTAGGAATCTGTTTTTTCTGAAAAAATGTCAGTTAAGCAACTAATTTATGGTGAAGACAGCTCCATGTGCCCTATACAGAAACAATGTAAGATTCTTAATTACATTATCCCTTTATTATTCAATCTTGGATTACAAAGAACCTTAAAACTGGTTCAAAAGTATAATTACTGAATCAGTAACTTCATGACAGTGTTAGAAAAATCAGTAAGCAACAATTGAAGGTGAATGACAGACTGGAAATGTTAGACACTCTAATCTGCAATCAGGCTCCCATAGTTTGCTTTTCTGTTCCATCATATTAAATTCCAGATGAGCGAAATTAAGGAAAATTCCAAGGCACTTTGTAGATATGTTAAAAACAATAGAACAACTAGGCAGAAGACTACTAAAGGACCGTTGGGGGGAGGGGGGGCGGTGCGGGAAGGAATTTTGCTCAGGGTATATGGGTAAAATAACTAAATAAATGACAAATTCACCAAGGAGAAGATCCTGGAGCAGGGTGTGATCAGGGGGAGATGTACTGATATTCAAGGGCAAGTTCAGGAGAAAGAAGGGTTAGGTCTCTTGTATGAGGTCCATTTGGTAGCTACGTCCCCAGATCCTGATGAGTTACTGAGAGTGGCAAATAGAGAGATTGCTGGGGCTTTGAAAGAAACCTTTGCATCTTCGTTAGCGACAGGCAACATCCCAGAGAAAAGGAGAATATACAATATTATACCTTTGCTAATTAAGGGCAATAGGGAGGAACTAGAAAATTATAGGTCTTTGAGTCTTATATCAGTGGCAGGCAATATTATTGGAGAAGATTCTTATTGGTAAGATCAACTCATAATGGAAAAACAAAAACATATTTGCATTTGGGGTGGTCAACATTGTTTATGCAAGATCAGTCATCTCTTTATATAGGTTATGAATTTGATTGAGTTTCTTTTTGAGGGAGTGATGAAAACGGTTGTTGAAGACAGGATAATGGATGTTTTACTGTATACATAAAACTTACTAAAGCATTCAGCAAGGTGCCTTATGGTAGGCTGATCTAAAAGATTAAGCCATGTGAAATCCATGATGAATTGGCACTTGCTGGAGAAAGCAGAAGGTGATAGGGGAAGTCTTTGACCAGTGGAGATCCAAAAGGATCGGTGCGGGGGCCTATATATAAGTGTTTTGGACAAATATATCAGATATTTGTAGATATTACAAAAGTTGGCAGAGTTGTGGATAGTGAAGAAAATTGTTGAAAGATACATCAGTATATAGTTGGAAACACAGATTGCATACAATACACAGTACATACTATGATAATAAATGTACTTTGAAATATAGGTAAAAAAAAAGTGGCAGGTGGTATTTAACCTGGGTAATTATGAGGTGTTTCTTCTTCTTCTTCTTCTTCTTCTTCTTCTTCTTCTTCAGACAATCGCCCCTGCTGTGGCATAGACTGCCAGCAGCAGCTCACCAAAGTCCTTGGTCCTGGGCCAGTTTTTCAAGTCTTCTCATGTGTGGCCCATCATCATGGTGTTTCCTTCCTCTCCCAAGGGTGAGGTCTTTGGAGTTTCTGGCATTTCTATAGCACAAGATTTTTACAAGATGGGGTTGCTCGCTGCATGGCAATCCTCCTCTTTTCACAGCTGGGCTTGGGACTGTCCATGGTGGAGTTATGAGGCATTTAGCAGGTCAGATTTAAGAGAGAAGTATACAGTAGCAGGGCCTCTAGAAGCATTGATATACAGAGAGATCTTAGGGTATATGAAGACAGCTCCCTAAAAGTGGCTTCACAATAGAGTAGTGGTTAGTGTAATACTATTACAGCTCTGAACATCAGAGTTTGGAGTTCACTTCCAGTATAGTCTATAAGAAGTTTGTGACTGCATGGGTTTCCTCTGGGTGGTCTGGTTTCCTCCCACATTCCAAAGATGTATCGGTTAGTAAGTTAATTGGTCATTGTAATTTGTCCTGTGATTAGGCTAGGATTAAGTAGGTGATTTTCTGGGTGGTGCAGCTCTTCGAGAGGGGGATCACAAAGCAGGGGAAAGAGGACCGGGTCGAGACAACAGAGCCTTTTGGAGAAGAGGAGTTCAGTGGGTAATACCATTCTGGCTGACCGGAAGTGCACTGACAGTGGTAAGCATAAAGGAGTTCGGTGCTTACTGTTCTGGCTAACAACGGATGGTGCAATCCAGGGTATATTACGATCGAGGAACGTGTTTGCAGACTGGATATTGAACTTCTTACTGTCGGACTTCGGCCACATTCCACTGTGATACAACACTTGGTGGCTCGGGAGGTCGTTCCTGCCTGTGGCCATCAAACTTGCAGCTCTTCCTGTGGAGGGTCAGACACCCTGAGCTAATAGACTGGTCCTGGACTTATTTTCCATCTGACATAGTTTGCATTTTGGTGTTTGATTGTTAGGGTTTTTTGTATTGCTATATTTACGCTCTATTCTTGGTTGGTGCGGCTGTAATGAAACCAAATATAGCCAATCCCCTTTTCACTAATCAACTTTCAATCAGTCCCTAAGGTGGTTCAATGATCCTTTTTGCTCTGCTATATGTTTCCTCAGGTGTATTGATTGTATTTGGGTGCATTAATGGTAGGTTCTTTCTGAGAATCCTGATCATCTAGTTTATTCTTTACATCTGCTGGCCCCTTTAGTGTACTGACAGATGATGTGACACAGCTATGTGTTGGAGCTTGTGGTTGTAGATCCATATGGTTCTTTCTCAGAGGTGTCCCTTGATCTGTCTGGATCTGGTAGGAATATGGAGCAACTTCCTCTTGCACATCTCCTTGCATGGACAATGTGCCGGAATTGTGACCACAGATTCACACTTGATCTCCAGGCTTCAGGACTGGTAGGCTTTTCACAAGCCTTGTGGCAATACTGTTTCTGTTTCTTTATCCCTTTTACTTCCGCCAATTTGACCTTGTGTGTTCCTTTAGGTGTCAACAGGTTTTCATGCTCTGAAGGTTACTGTTGGCCCTTCTGTAGGTCATCAGACTTTTGTGGAAATCCTTTCATTCTTCTTGTGAATTATTCATGAGACCCTTCACTACCTTGACTGAATTCTCTGCTAGGTCATTAGATTTTGGGTGATGTGGGCTTGAAACTCCAAATCACTGGAAAAGGGCTCATATTCACAGCCTGAAAATTGTGCACCATTATTTGATGTTACCTCTGTCCTGTGGGAGGCATGGCTTATTCTGCCTGTCAAAAGTTGCTTCTGTCATTATTAGTCAGTTTAGAAACTGCAGCTGCTTTTCCCATTGGTTAGTTGCCTGATGTCCAGTTTGAAATATCATGGGTGCTTAGAGAGCACGTGTGGAGGTTCTTTTTCTTCCTTTGTTTGAAGCAAGCAATGCACTTCGCCATCGGGAAGGTGTGCTCTTTGCACAGTTTTAACTCAGTATGTTTGTTGAATGCATACATGTTTGCTCAAATTTGCAGCTTTGTAGTGTCTGTAACATAGGGAACATGAATGTTTTGTTGAATTTTTACTCTTTCTAAATAAATGATTAATATTCTTATTCACAATCAGTGTTTTCTGTCTCACTTGCCAGACCTGTGAACGTGATTCAACGTTACAACTTCACATGGAACTCCATGTCTTACAAAAACAGCTTTCAGGAAAGTGATGACCACTTTGCTGGATGTTTATTACAGTATTGCAACATCTAGGTAATTGAAAAAGTAGTTTGTTACAACGACGTGACTCTTCCTATTACATTCAAACAAATCCACTCCAACTTTGAAGTACAGCTTGTTTGGTACAGGATGTGGTGTAAGTGGTTCTGCTCGCTGCTTTGGTCTGTAGTTAAGATATATCTCACATGAAGCAGTGGTTTGGCTGATGCCTTGGTTCATTCTTGGCCAGTACATCACTTCATAAGCTAGACATTCATATTTTTCCTCACCAAAATGCCCTTTATGTATCTTCTGGAACATTTCCTTGTGTAGAAGCAGTAGAATCACAAACCTATCCCTTTGAAGACCAAATCTTCCACTACTGGTATTTCAGCTCTGCATGCCCGATAATCCTGAATACACATTGGACATTTGTTCTTAGTTGCTGGCCATCCTTTCTGTATTGTCTCTGTAAGTACTTTTATTGTTTAATGTCTCCCAGCTGCTGTCCTAATCTTCTTTCTTCTATTGGGAGATACTGGAATGGAGGCAACAATCATGTCAACATAACCCTGTATATCTACATTTTCTCTCACACATTCTTTCCTTTTTTGTTGACAGCTTGAGACAGCGCATCAGCAGCAAACATATATTTTCCTGGTGTGTAGATCATCTTCGTGCCATTTTTCTGCAGCCTTATCAACGTGCTCTGTATCCTCATGGGACAGTCATTCAGTGGTTTGGGCACATTTGAGACCATTGGTTTATGGTCTGTCTTCACTTCAAAAGCTTATTTATAGGTGTACTGATCGAACCTTTCACATGCATATGTGATGGCTAGAAGCTCTTTCTCTATCCGTGCGTAGTTGGCTTCCGCACTTGTTAAAGCCATTGATGCGTTAGCCTCAAGTTACCATGTGTCATCATGCTGTTGTGGTAATACTGCTCCAAGGCCATACCAGAATGAATCAGCCGACGTCCTGGTACATAAAACATCAACGTGGGCTCTTCAGTTAGAACTCTTTTCAGCCTCTGGAAACACTCTTCTTACTTGTGAGACCAAATCCCCTCATTTCACTGCTCAAGGAGTGACCTAAGTTGTGCTGCACAGTAGACAGTCAAGTGATTATCTTAGCCAGGTATATCACCAACCCCAAGAAGTGTTTCACCTCTTCCTTGTTTTGGGGCCTCTCCATGTTTTCAATGACTAATATCTTCCTTGGGTCAGGCTATGACATCTCCTGTGAAAGTCAGTGTCTTAACACCAAACTCACATTTCTCTTTATTTAATTTCAAATTGGCAGTCTGTGTCATGTCAAGCACCCGTCTCAGTAGTGCATCATGTTGGGACATGATCTCCTCACATATTGGCAATTAAAATGCTCCCTCTTAATGACTTTATTGAGATCTCCTGGGTCTAAACATATCCACAATGCTCTATTTTCCTCTAAGTGGAAATGAAACTTTCCTGCATGCATGGACAACAGGAAATATTATCTCATCTACATGGATTTTGTGTACACCAGGTACACATCTGACATCCTCAAAGACGTCTGCGTACTCTTCCATGAGTGAAGAGTGGTTATCTTTGTTCTGTGAAGCTATTACAAACTCTTTTCAACAGGTTGAGCTTTTCACATGCACTAAAACCTAATACCGGTTGTACTCTCTTTTCTACAACCAGCAGCTGTGACTTCAGGTGTTGTCCGTAGTACTTGAAGATCACTATACAGCTCCCTTTTACTGAAATGTTCTCCTCAGTATAGTCTGTCACTTTTAACTTCACTGGGTAAATCTTGCTCTTTACTTCGAGAGTCTTGTAATCATCCACTGATAACAAATTTACCCGGGCTCTGGTGTATGGCTTGAATGGGATTACTGTCTCATTCACAGTTACTGGAACAATCCATTCTGTCTTATCAGCATCAGCAGCCTGTAGAGAAGACCTCCTCCATTTCCTCAGTCACCTTTCCCTTGGCAGCCCCAGTTTTGTGGCATTTACAAAATTATTTTTCTTCCCACAATTACTGCAAGAGTTTCCATAGGCAGGATATGTTTTTGGGATGTTTTGACCACCACATTTGCTACATTTGCTTTTCAAGCCCTCCTCTTTGCTTTGCTGTAGCCTTACAAAATGCCTTGTGCTCTTCTCCTCTGTTCTCACAGCATACACTGTTTTTTTCTGCTCTGTGTAGCTCCTTAGTTTGTGTTCGTGTGGTCTCTGCTGTCCTATACATATTCAACCCCTTTGCTAGTGTCAGATCTTTTCCTAGGAGGAAACTTTCCCTGAGCCCATTATCTGGGATTCCACAAATTATTTTGTCACTGATAAGTGAGTCTCTCAAATCTCTAAACTCACAGAATTTACTCAGTGTGAGAAGCTCAGCTGAGTATTGATGAAAGCTAACACCTACTTTCTAGTCACAGAAAAGAACTTGAATCTTTCAAATGTGATGTGTTTCCTTGGAACAAAATAAATTGGGTCAAATGGAAAGGCTGCCTCATTAATTTGAAAGCTATTGTAGATATCCAAAGCACCTTCACCAATTTCATGCAGAAAGATAGACTCCTTCAATTTTTTTCTCTATCCCTCCGGCTCTGGTCACCGCTAAATATACAGTGAATCGCCGTTTGAAGCATTTCCAGTCATCTGATAAATTCCTGGTAAACTGAAAAGGTATGGGACAACATAGTGTATCCATTGAGGGGATTTTTAAGCCATCAACTCAATGTCTTGGTGAACTTTGAGACAGTGTGAACTCTTGCCGGCAGTCTCTCTCTGTCAAAACCTAGTGTCTCTTTTTTAATTGCTCGTGGTGTACAGTTACACTTTGTATTTAGACTTTACACTGACTTTTGACATTATGTTATGTCTGTTCTTTGTAAATACAAACAGTTTGGTTAAAACACTGGAAGTATTTTATACACAGATTTATAGGAATGGCTTTTGCTCTAGCCCAAGCATGTGCGACAAGCTCACCGGTTCTGGGTGAACCACACACATTGCCAACTATGAACTGAAGTTCTTTATTCTGTACACACATACTAACATAAATACTAGAGGGCATAATTTTAACTTGACAAGGACAAAGTTTAGAAGAGTTATATGAGGCAAGAATTTGTTTAACAATTATACACAGAAACACACACACACACACACACACACACACACACACACACATGCACACACAATGACACACAATCACCAGGAATATCCTGACGGGGAAGCTGGCAGAAACCAATGTAATAGCAACATTTAAGAAGCACTTAGACAGGAATGGAGAGATATAGACCATGTACAGGTAGATTAGGGTTATGGTACATTGGGGAATCACACAAGAAGACATGATGCCAGGTTATTTCTCACAGTTGAACTGTCTATTGGAGATGACGGTAAAAGAAAATTTGCTGGGAATTTGAAGCAAAAGGTGAAGAGTACAAGAAACATTCAACAGGTCTGGCAATGTCTATGCAAAGAGAAGTAGAATTCAAGTTTTAGATTTGAGTTCTTGATCTAATGGTTCAAAAAATGAGAATGCAAATTAATTTTATGCTGCAAATATACTTTGGAGAGGGATGGACATAAGAAAGGGAATATGGTTAGAGAGGAGAATAACGCAATAGAAAAGAAGGACATTAGCCGGGAGGATGTGGAATCGATATGGGTAGAGCTGCATAACACTAAGGGGTAGAAAACGCTGGTGGGAGTTGTGTACAGGCCACCTAACAGTAGTAGTGAGGTTGGGGATGGCATTAAACAGGAAATTAGAAATGCGTGCAATAAAGGAACAGCAATTATAATGGGTGACTTCAATCTACATACAGATTGGGTGAACCAAATTGGTAAGGGTGCTGAGGAAGAGGATTTCTTGGAATGTATGCGGGACGGTTTTCTGAACCAACATGTCGAGGAACCAACTAGAGAGCAGGGCATTCTAGACTCGGTATTGAGCAATGAGGAAGGGTTAATTAGCAATCTTGTCGTGCAAGGCCCCTTGGGTAAGAGTGACCATAATATGGTGGAATTCTTCATTAAGATGGAGAGTGATATAGTTAATTCAGTAACAAAGGTTCTGAACTTAAAGAAGGGTAACTTTGAAGGTATGAGAAGTAAATTAGCTAAGATAGACTGGCAAATGATACTTAGATGGTTGATGGTGGATATGCAATGGCAAGCATTTAAAGATCGCATGGATGAACTGCAACAATTGTTCATCCCAGTTTGGCAAAAGAATAAACCAGGGAAGGTAGTGCACCCGTGGCTGATGAGGGAAATTAGGGATAGTATCAATTCCAAAGCAGAAACATACAAATTAGCTAGAAAAAGCGGTACACCTGAGGACTGGGAGAAATTCAGAGTTCAGCAGAGGAGGACAAAGGGCTTAATTAGGAAAGGGAAAAAACATTATGAGAGAAAGCTGGCAGGGAACATAAAAACTGACTGTAAAAGCTTTTATAGGTATGTGAAAAGAAAAAGATTGGTGAAGACAAATGTAGGTCCCTTACAGTCAGAAACAGGTGAATTGATCATAGGGAACAAGGACATGGTAGATTAATTGAATAACTACGTTGTTTCTGTCTTCACTATGGAGGACATAAATAATCTCCCAGAAATAGTAGGGGACAGAGGGTCTAGTGAGATGGAGGAACTGAGGGAAATACATGTTAGTAGGGAAGTGGTGTTAGGTAAATTGAAGGGATTAAAGGCAGATAAATCCCCAGGGCCAGATGGTCTGCATCCCAGAGTCCTTAAGGAAGTGGCCCAAGAAATAGTGGATACGTTAGTGATAATTTTTCAAAATTCTTTAGATTCTGGTCTAGTTCCTGAGGATTGGAGGGTGGCTAATGTAACCCCGCTTTTTAAAGAAGGAGGGAGAGAGAAACTGGGGAATTATACACCGGTAAGCCTGACATCGGTGGTGGGGAAACTGCTGGAGTCAGATATCAAAGATGTGATAACAGCACATTTGGAAAGCGGTGAAATCATCGGACAAAGTCAGCATGGATTTGTGAAAGGAAAATCATGTCTGCCGAATCTCATAGAATTTTTTGAGGATGTAACTAGTAGTGTGGATAGGGGAAACCCAGTGGATGTGGTATATTTGGATTTTCAAAAGGCTTTTGACAAGGCCCCACACAGGAGATCAGTGTGCAAACTTAAAGCACATGGTAATGGGGATATGGTATTGATGTGGATAGAGAATTGGTTGTCAGACAGGAAGCAAAGAGTGGGAGTAAACGGGACCTTTTCAGAATGGCAGGCAGTGACTCGTGGAGTACCGCAAGGCTCAGTGCTGGGACCCCAGTTGTTTCCAATATATATTAATGACTTAAACAAGGGAATTAAATGCAGCATCTCCAAGTTTGCGGATAACATGAAGCTGGGCGGCA
This sequence comes from Mobula birostris, assembly GCF_030028105.1. Lineage (NCBI taxonomy): Eukaryota > Metazoa > Chordata > Chondrichthyes > Myliobatiformes > Myliobatidae > Mobula > Mobula birostris. The sequence continues at coordinate 62,473,790 of NC_092383.1, read as the reverse complement.
GTGTTAGCTGTGAGGAGGATGCCAAGAGGATACAGGGTGACTTGGATAGGTTAGGTGAGTGGGCAAATTCTTGGCAGATGCAGTTTAATGTGGATAAATGTGAGGTTATCCACTTTGGTGGCAAGAACAGGAAAATAGATTATTATCTGAATGGTGGCCGATTAGGAAAAGAGGAGGTGCAACGAGTCATTGAAAGTGGGCATGCAGGTACAGCAGGCGGTGAAAAAGCTGAATGGTATGCTGGCATTCATAGCAAGAGGATTCGAGTACAGGAGCAGGGAGGTACTACTGCAGTTGTACAAGGCCTTGGTGAGACCACACCTGGAGTATTGTGTGCAGTTTTGGTCCCCTAATCTGAGGAAAGACATTCTTGCCATAGAGGGAGTACAAAGAATGTTCACCAGGTTGATCCCTGGGATGGCAGGACTTTCATGTGATGAAAGACTGGATCGACTAGGCTTATACTCATTGGAATTTAGAAGATTGAGGGGGGATCTGATCGACACGTATAAAATTCAAAAGGAATTGGACAGGCTAGATGCAGGAAGGTTGTTCCCGATGTTGGGGATGTCCAGAGCGAGGGGTCACAGTTTGAGGATAAAGGGGAAGCCTTTTAGGACCGAGATTAGGAAAAACTTCTTCACACAGAGAGTGGTAAATCTGAAATTCTCTGTCAGAGGAAACAGTTGAGGCCAGTTCATTGGCTATATTTAAGAGGGAGTTAGATATGGCCCTTGTGGCTAAAGGGATCAGGGGGTATAGAGAGAAGGCAGGTACAGGGTTCTGAGTTGGATGATCAGCCATGATCATACTGAATGGCGGTGCAGGCTCGTAGGGCTGAATGGCTTACTCCTGCACCTATTTTCTAAGACGAAGGGGGAAGGTCCACGTTGTAGGACAATACACTGTTTACAAAGCCCTCAGATGAATACCATCAGTTTCCTGATGTGATGAAAATTATTAGTTGAGTCAAGAAATGACTTCCTTGTCATGTGTTAAATGTTCAATCCATGTTCTGTTCTTGTAGTCATTTTGATTTAGCTGATCTACTTATGTTTTTGGTCAATAATGATTCTTGCCTCCGCTGACATTTGCCCCAACCCACAACTGAATGTCAATAGCAGGTCTCCAGATGCTCTTTTAATATAATTGGTACTTGTGTGGTGCAAATATCACTTGCTCTTCTAAACAAAATCCTGAATAATGCCCAGGTCTAGTTGCATGCAGGCCTTGTTATCTGCCTTGTTTTCTGAAGAGTTGCAAATAAAACTGAATTCTGTACAATCAATACATTATGTCTTTATTTCTTACTTTGTAGTGGACAACTGAAATTTTTCTCTAGCGTGTCGCACCAGACAGTCAGCTATTCTTGTCTGGGGCGTGGTGTCAGGATTGGTCTCCTTTGGGATTAACCGGGTCACGATATGAATGTTCCTGACTTGACTCTTCTGTTTTATGAGGCCGAGTGGCTAGCTCGACGCTCAACGCTTAACCCAGTACGGATGGAAAGCGTGCTCGGGGGGTGGGGGGGAGGCAGTAGCCCGACTTGGATTCGAACTCGGGAGCTTTTGCTCTGGAGTCTGGCTCTGATGCCATTGCGTCACCAGCCGGCCAATTGAAATAACTGTACATGATTAGGTCTGCAACATTACCCTGAAAAATTCTTGTACTTATTTCCTGGAACTAAAAATATTATCCTTTAATAGCTGGATTATACTTAATTACAGTAGGTATAATTCAGTATTTGGATAGCACTCCCCTTAATTCTCATTGATTTCAATTTCCCTTGAGATTTTTGATGTCCACATTTTGATAAAGTTCTGGATATTGTGCTCAGATTTGAAACTCTGGAGGTTATTTTATTTAGTCCATGTTAAGATCAAGATTGTGTTGAAACATAGGGCTAAATAAATAATCCAGACTAAGGTTAGGCTATTTAGACAACAGCATGATGATGAGCTAGCAGTTAAGACTTTCAATGACATTTCCATAAGACCATAAGACTGTAAGACAAAGGAGCAGAAGTAGGCCATTTGGCCCATCGAGTCTGCTTTGCCATTTTATCATGAGCTGATCCACTTTCTCCTGTTTAGTCCCACTCCCCCGCCTTCTCACCATAACCTTTGATGCCCTGGCTACTCAGATACCTATCAATCTCTCACTTAAATACACCCAATGACTTGGCCTCCACTGCTGCCCGTGGCAACAAATTCCATAGATTCACCACCCTCTGACTAAAAAAATTTCTTCGTATTTCTGTTCTGAATGGGCGCCCTTCAATCCTTAAGTCATGCCCTCTCGTACTAGACTCCCCCATCATGGGAAACAACTTTGCCACATCCACTCTGTCCATGCCTTTTAACATTCAAAATGTTTCTATGAGGTCTCCCCTCATTCTTCTAAACTGCAAGGAATACAGTCCAAGAGCAGACAAACGTTCCTCATATGTTAACCCTCTCATTCCCGGAATCATTCTAGTGAATCTTCTCTGTACCCTCTCCAATGTCAGCACATCCTTTCTTAAATAAGGAGACCAAAACTGCCCACAGTACTCCAAGTGAGGTCTCACCAGCGCCTTATGGAGCCTCAACATCACATCCCTGCTCCTATACTCTATTCCTCTAGAAATGAATGCCAACATTGCATTCGCCTTCTTCACTACTGACTCAACATCACTTTGCCCTTGAACCAGAATGGCAATCGCCCAGACTGGATTTCCCTTTACTTTTAGTGAACTGGGCAGGTTTGAGAAATTTCTAATGTTTATCTCAGCATTATTTTTTTAAAAAAACTTGGCTAGATACATTATTAATCATTGAACATAAATAATTAGTGTTACAACTAAAATAGATCAAAGCCTAGAGTTACTGCTATATCTAGTTTGCTTAGCCATCTGCTGACACCAAGTAAAATGAAGCAAATTGACAGAAGACTAATGGATTAGATCTCAGGAAGAGGCCGAGGTAATCTACTCGGCACGTCTGTGTGAAGATGATTGCAAATGTTCCAGACTTGCTTTTTTTTTCTGCACTCACATGTTGAATGCTGCCATTAGTGAGAGTGGAGACGTTCACTGAACCTTCTCCTCTGATTAGCTGTTAATTGTTCACCAGCATGGATAAGTGAAGGTGGCAGCATTTCAAAGCTTTTTTTTCCACTTCACTTATTATAGGATTGTTTAATTCCGTCTATCACAGGCTATTTTGGCTGCCAGCAGTCTCGTACTCTAGTTTTGCAAAGCTGGAATCACATCCGCAAGGAAACTTTGTATTCTACTACCACATTCTTCAAACTCTGGTCTGCTGGGTTAATGGTTAATACTAACTTGAACAATTATTAAATCTATAGGTTACAGATTGATGTGGGATGCAGCTCTGCTGCTTCTAAAATTATGGGTGGTCAGTTTTAACCTACCAGATATGTTTTGAATCCATCCTATTTCATATACTAGACATGTTCTAAAACACAATGGAGGGAGATGTGAAGTAGCGGGAATGCTATGCATAAGGAAAGTTAAGCTGTCTCACACCAAACAGCAATTAATAATTAAGATGATCTAATAGATAGATTTCACATTTCACCTTTGCGTGTGAGCAGCAAATATTAACTTAAAAATGAAAATAAAGATTCAAAAGCAATGAAGATATAACACACTTGGCATTCAGGATAAGGTAGTAAATTGAACTTGGCAATGGCTTCGTGATAGTAGGTGATTGCTTCTCTGTCTAGAGGCCTGTGATTAATGGTGTGTCATGGGGATCACCGCTGGGTCTGTTGTTGTTTATCATTTTTATCAACAATCTGGATGATAACCTGGTAAACTAGATTATCCAATTTGCAGATAACTCCAAGATTGGGGTCATAGTGGACAGCAAGGAAGGCTATCAAAATCTGCAGTGGGATTTGAACTAGCTGGAAAAATGAGACAAAAAATGGCAGATGCAATTTAATATGGCAAAAAATGTGAGGTATTGTAATTTGGGAGGACAAAGCAGGGTAGGATTTATACAGTGAATAATGAGGAGTGAGGTAGAACAGAAAAAATCTGGGAACAAAGATCTATAATTACTTGAAAGTCAGAGGTAGAGATGGTTGTAAAGGAAGCTTTTGACACATGGGCCTTCACAAATCAAAGTACTGAGTACAGGAGTTGGTAGTTTACGTTGAAGTTGTATAAGATGTTGATGAGACAAAATTTGGCATACTCAGTACAGTGCTGATCACCAAGCCACAGGAAAGATATCAGTAAGATTGAAAGAGTACAGGGAAAATGTACAAGGATGTTCCAAGGATTCTTGCTGCACAGATATAATGACTCCATGACGATAACTATGACTATAGCATTCATAGATCTTGTAAGGACAGAAATTTGCTTTCCCAGCATCTGCGCAGGCACCTTTTGGAATAACCACAAATGGAAACTTTATCACCGGTACATTGGTGAGAGGTTCCCTTACAACCTGTCCCAGCTCTAGTCTAGCCATTGTGTCCTTCGGGACTTGGGTAACATGGTTTGCTGAGGTGCAGTTCTTCTACTGCTGGTCATGGATGCTGAAGTCCCTCATCAGAGGGCATCCTTCTAGCCTTGCTACCCTCAGAACTTCTTCAAATTGCTTTGAATATGTGGGAGCATTGCTTCGTTAGTTCAGAAAGTAGCTGTTCATCAAGAACTTTACGTGTCTATGAAAATCAGAAAAAATGCTGAAAGTCTAAAATAAAAAAGAAAATGCTGGAAATACTCAGTAGTAGAGGTTAATCTGTGGCAATTGGAACAGAGGAACAGAGCTAATAGTTCAGGCTCAAGACCCTTTGTCAGAACTAGGAAGGAGACACCTCGTTAAGCTGCAGAGATGTTGGGCAGGAAGGTGTTTTTTGGGGAGGGAGGAAATGTCGACTCAGACCATGAGAGGCCTGCGTCGGGCATTTTCATACCTTACAAGGCGCAGATTGGAAGTCTGTGTGGGGCGCTACTCCTCGCACAGACACTAGAGCAATGTGTGATTAAGTGCCTTGCTCAAGGACACAAACACGCTGCCACAGCTGAGGCTTGAACTAGCGACCTTGAGATCACTAGACAAATGCCTTAACCACTTGGGGGGAGAGGGTAAAACCAGAGTGATAAACTCTATACATGGTTATCTGGTCAATGAGTAAATGAGAGATGAGGGCAAAATGTACCTAGAGGTGGAAACACTTTCAGTATTTTACAGACACCATTCCCTTTGCAATTCTCTTATCTATCCATGTTCCAACCAACCACCCTCTTCCAATAGCACTTTCTCTTAGACATGCAGATGATGCAATACTGCCTCCACCTCCTCCACATAACATGCAACTTTCCTGTCCTGATGAAGTTCTTTGGTTTTACTCTGCCACTTTCAGGAGGACTTTCTCACTCAAGCTCATCTGGTACAAGTACCACTTCACAAATGTGTGTTTGAATAAAAAATCTGGCATCTATAATGTTATTTTGCAGCATTGTGTATCAATACAATGCCATTGCCCAAGAGTTCAAGGACATTGGGATCACCGATGATGAAGGCTTCAGCATGAGACCTAGTTTGATTTACACCAGTAATGGTAAACAAAATGCAAATGCTGTAATCTGAAACAAAACAGAAATTCTGGCAGAACTTAACCTGTCAAACAGTAACTGAGGAAAGAAAAACTGAGAACATTATGAGGGAGAGACTCTCTTCCAAAACATCATCTGGCATCTCTTTCCACAGATGCTGCTTGGTCAGCTGAGTCCTTCCAGTATATCGGTTTTAGTTACACCAGATTATGTTGTTTTTATTCACTGATTGGCTGATTGGCTGATAACATTTCATAATACACAGGTTCCAATTATGATTACCAGAACAATACATAAAATTGGCCAAAGTCATTCTCTTGACTAGCAAAAGCAGAATGACCAGATATCATGCAAACACATGCACCAAACATTCTGCCTATTTTCAGACAGGCAGGAAGACAGCAGAAACCACTTGAAATAATTAATGAAAATGCTTTCAATAGGTAACTCCATCTTCATCCATTTTAGAAATGGTACTTGAAGGTGTTACATTCTCATAATTTTTTTCAGGTAATAATAAAATTTTCAATTATTTACATATCCTGAATGAATTTAATTGCTACTTCTACTTATTTTTAAGTCATATGGAATTTGGAACTACTTGTATCTGAATTAAGTAAATTTCCTATTTCACAATAAGGTGTTTGAGTCACCATTTGATTTGTTAACACATCAATTCTACAGCTACAAACATTTACTTATTGTTTGCTGAATTTATAAGGCAAATAAACATCCTTTATGCTGCTCTGTGATGGAATGCAAATTAAGATTTCCCAGGACAGATAAGTCCAGGCCAGGGGAGCTGAACAGTGGACACATGTAACTCTAGGTGGCCAATCCATTTGTGTTTAGGCAATAGTGAGGGTCTTACCAGACGTAATGCTAAGGCCTACAGTTTGTAAAACAATTATAGAACAATCACTCAGTTGCAGTCAACCCCTTATCTGGACCCACTTGTGCACAACATAAAAATCCTAAAATGTTAGATTTTTAAATATTTATTTGTGCAATTACTGTATATCATTAGAAAAACACCAGTCTGGCGATTGAATTGCAATTCAACAGTAACTCAAAGACAGCTAGGATTTACCGATCAACCATCATTAAGGTAAAAATTAATCTTGGCTAGCAATGTAATTTGATATCAGCAATCCTGTACCTAGTACTTGGTTTCACTGATATTGTATGAGCTATGAGCATTTCCTTTTATCCTCTCACACCCTGACAAAGCTCACATTCCAAAAAATCGATGAGTGGGTTTTACTCAAGTGCTTTTATTTTTAATTGTACTCTTTGTTGAGTCTTGATTTTTTCCAGTAACTTTTCAAGGTAATGAGTTTTCATTAGAAGTAATTCAAATTATACAAAAACTGTGCTCTTTAAAAATGTTCTCTTAGTGAACATGGCACATACATTCTGAGGTCAATTTATTAGGTATACCTGTACACATGCTTATTAATGTAAATAACTAATCAGCCAATCATGTAGTAGCAATTGAATACATAAAAACATGTAGAATTGGTCAAGAGGTTCAGTTGTTGTTGAAAGCAAACATCAGAATGGGGAAGAAATATGATCTAAGTGACTCTGACTGTGGAGTGATTGTTTGTTCCATATGGGGTGGATTGAGTTTCTCAAAAACTGCTGATATCATTGGATTCTCACACTGAACGGTCTCTAGAGTTTGCAAAGAATGGTGTGAAAAACAAAAATAATTAAGTGAGCGGCAGTTCTGTAGGCAAAAACGTCCTGTTAGTGAAAGAGATCAGTGGATAATGGCCAGACTGGTTCAAGTTGACAGGAAGGAGACACTAACTCAAATAATCACACATTGCAACAGTGGTGTCCAGGAGAGCATTTCTAACGCACAACATGCCGAACCTTGAAGGGGATGGGCTACATTCGGAGAAGACCATGGAAATACACACATTGGTCGCTTTACGAGGTACAGAAGGTACTTAATAAAGTGGCAACTGAGCATAAGTCAACTTGATCTGTTAATTAGAAATATTTCATACAACTATTTAAGGAGGGAGTTCTGAAATAATATTAGTTCATAACCATAAGTTTTTAACCCCATCCTTTTTGTAAGAATCTTGGGCTCCCAACTCCAATCTAGATCAAAAGCTATATTTGGGAGAAATTTGGAATGGACAGAGTTTGAGGGGAATTCTACACAGTTTTTTTCACAGTGGCTTGGTCTCTCATCGATACAGCTCACTGGGTTTTGAGAGTAATAGTTTTCCATTACTAGTTAATAAGAAATACAGTGCCTATTAAAAGTATTCATCCCCCTTGGAACTTTTCATGTTTTATTGCTTTACACATTGAATCACAGTGGATTTAATCTGGCTTTTTTGGCACTGATCAACAAAAAAAGACTCTTTCATGTCAAAGTGAAAACAGAACTCTACAACGTGATCTAAATTAGTTACAAGTATAAAACAGAAAATAATAGATTGCATAAGTATTCATCCCCTTCAAGTCAATATCAGTAGATGCACCTTTGGCAGCAATTACAGCTTTGAGTCTGTGTGGATAGGTCTCTATCAGCTTTGCACGTCAGAACACTGCAATTGTTCCCCATTCTTCTTTACAAAACTGCTCAAGCTCTGTCAGATTGCATGGGGATCGTGAGTGAACAGCCCTCATCAAGTCCAGCCATAAATTCTCAATTGGATTGAGGTCTGGACTCCAACTTGGGCACTCTAGGACAGTAACTTAGCTTTTTTTTAAGCCATTCCTGTGTAGCTTTGGCTGTATGCTTGGGGTTATTATCTTGCTAGAAAACAAGCTTCCTTCAAAGTCGCAATTCTCTTGTAGACTACATTAGGTTTTCCTCTAGGATTTCCCTGTGTTTTGCTGCATTCACTTTACCCTCTACCTTCACAAGCCTTCCATGGCCTGCTGCTGCAAAGCACCTCCACAGCGTGTTGCAGCCACCACCATGCTTCATGGCAGGGATGGTGTATTTTTGATGATGTGTAGTGTTTGACCTATGCTAAACATAGCTTTTAATCTGATAGCCGAAAAGCTCAATTTTGGTTTCATCAGATCATAGAACCTTCTTCCAGCTGACTTCAGAGTCTCTCACTTGCCTTCTGGCAAACTCTAGCCACGATTTCTTGTGAGTTTTTTCAACAGTGGTCTTCTCATTGCCACTCTCCCATAAAGCTATAACTGGTGAAGCACTTGGGCAACAGTTGTACGCATAGCCACTGAAGCTTGTGACTCCTCCACTGATGTCATACGCCTCTTGGTGGCTACCCTCATAAGTCCCCTTCTTGCACAGTCACTCAGTTTTTGAGGACGGCCTTCTCTAGGCAGATTTACAGCTGTGTCATATTTTTTCCATTTCTTGATGATTGACCTAACTGCATTCTAAGGGATATCCGGTGACTTGGAAATGTTCTTGTATCCATCTCCTGACTTGTGATTTTCAACAACCCTTTCATGGAGTTGCTTGGAATGTTCTTTTGTCTTCATGGTGTAGTTTTTGCTCGGATACTGACTCACCAGCAGTTGCACCTTCCAGACACAGGTGTATTTTTCTTACGGTCAATTAAAACACCTTGACTGCACACAGGTCTCCAAAAACAAATATCCATTTAACTAATTATGTTACTTCTAAAACCTGTTGGCTGCACCAGTAATGATTTGGTGTGTAATATTCAAGGTAGGTGAATACTTATGGAATCAATTATTTTGTGTTTTATATTTGTAACTCATTTATATCACTTTCTAGAGATCTGCTTTTATTTTGAGACGAAAGAGTCTTCTTCTGATGATCAGTGTCAAAAAAAAAACCCAAATTAAATCCATTGTGATTCAATGTTGTAAAACAATTAAACATGAAAACTTCCAAGGGGGCTGATACTTTTTTATAGGCACTGTAGCTTTGTGTGCTGTTTATTTATTATTATAGTACATTTGTCATGGAAGTTTCATGTTATTACAAGTGCATTTTTAAAATAATTAAAGCTTTTTATAAGCAAGTTCAGAATTAAACTTGAATATAACAACCTATTTTCAGAGAATAATGTAAATTGCAGAAAGAAAAGCACATCAACAAATTTAAAGTTTTATCCACTTCCATCAATAGGTTTATAGACAATAGATTGAGAATGCACACATAGATATCACACTGTAAGTTAATCTATTTATCCCATTAGTGCTGAAAAATATTACCCTGAAGAAGAGTTATTAAATGTTATAGATGTATAAACAATGGCAGGAAATCCATACAAACACAAAGTAGTTATAAGACTCACTGCCTTAGAATAGCGATGACTCAAGGTTTTCCAAGCTTATTTATTTTGTTCTATATTATAGTTTCATCAACCATCACACATGTTGTCAATAGTTGAGTCGTGGATTTATGAGATGATATATTACTTTTAAAGGATCATTTTGTTTTATTGTTATTTCACATTCAGTAATCTAAAATAATTTATTAACAGTTTATCAGAATGAAACAATCAACCTGGATGGAATAAAGAAAAAAAGTGAAAATGCAATAAAACCAAAAACAAAAATAACTTTTAAAGAACGAATTGATGATATTGGCAATTACAGCAAAAACTCTACCCAAAATGAGTCTGAATAATATCTTTCTTCCCTGAATTTCTGCTCAAGTTCATTTTTACTTTAGTAAATTCAAAAATCTGCATAGGACAATGTGTTACAGAACTTTTTAAATCATAAGTTGTAGTGATAACGATGAAATTTGATTTAATGAGTCTTAATAGCATAAATTAACAAGTAGTTTAAATTATGGGATTTCCCTATTTCAAATATCATGTTCTCATGTTACATTACTAGTAACTTATAACATATTTAAATCTCATGCGAGATACTCAGAAAGAAAACAAAACTGCTGGAAAAGCTCAAGTCAGGCAAAATCTGTGAAAAGAGACACAGTCAGCACTCTGAGTTTGTGACTTTATTCAAAGCTGGGAAAGATATGCAAGTTATTTTACAATAGGAGTGAAGGTGGTGAGAGATATGTAGAATAAAGAGAGTGACCGTGATAAATGAAACCAAATAGTTTAACAGTGACAGTTAACAGCACATTAAACTTGTAGGCCTATGAAATGATCTGAAAGTTGGGTGAAACAAAGGGAATTTCACAGACAGAGTGAGTACATCTGGCAGATAGGATAAAATGTTATGGTTGTGTAAATTTGTTGACTATGTGGTTCTGGGGGATGTTCCAAAGTATTCAGCTAACTGGTTAGACTATAAGTGGAGAGGAAAATGGAAATAGAATGGCAGATGGAAATGGTTCTGATTTAGACAAGAGGAATTTCCAAGTTCTGCAGATTTTCTTTTTGGTTTTTATTTACTTTGAAACATACTGTTTTGTGCTTTTACATACAAAACATCAAGCTTTACTCTGGAAGCCTGCTTGAAAATTTAGTCACAGGAACTCAATGAATAGTTCACTTGAGATGTGGGCTTGTCTGCTTTCAGCACAATGCTCTTAAAATGGGTGTCACAGATGGCAAAAGGTGTAGGGGCTTGGGGGGAACAGGAAGGAATTTAAATTATATTAAAAGCTGCATACGTTTTATGAGCAAATGAATTTTTTTGATGAATTATAATGAGACCAGCATAAAATGAATGGAGACACCAAGCCTTCTATTTTAATAAATTTATATGGAATTATTGAAGCTCTGCTGATGTCTGGAGACCAGAGGTTAGGGGCCTATTCTGGAGTTGGAGTCTGTGCACGTGGGTGGGTAGGAAGGAGAGTGGGAGGGATGAGATAGGCTTGTTTTGCTCTGATGTTTTGTTACTTGTTATGTTCTACCAACATAGTGGGCACACTATGTTGGTGCTGGAATGTGGGGTGACTCTTGCCAGCTGCCCCAGCACATCCTCAGATTGTGCTGGCTGTTGAAACAAATGACAAATGTTGAAAAAACTGTTTGCTTCAATGTACATGTGATAAATATATTTGAATCTGAATGTAAAATACTGCACACTCGTACATTAATATGATGTGTGTTTTCTGAATCTTACCATGCTTAAACCCTTAACTCTAAGTGTTATCTGCACCCATGACTACTTCTCTCAATGCAGATTATTCCTACAGTTACATATGTATGGAAGTTTCGTTCTAAGTCGTTAGCTTTAAATGTTATTTATTTACATTTTGGATGATTTTGAACACCTCTGTCAGGTAATCATTTGGAATATCACCCATCTGCACAAAACCATTTCTGGCTACAGCTTTCTGGGAGCTGCTCAGGTTTGTCCGGAACCTTTTAGATTTCACATTAATGAAAACACTCCAGCAATATCTTGATTGACACGCTCTCCCTCTTGATTGCTTCTCCCTCCTGTTAGCTTGCTACAAGACCATGAACTGTTTGATGATTGACCACAAGCAAAAGAAAAATGATTTGATCAGGAAAATATTTAAGCTGATGCACATTCTGGAAAGTTGATAGAGCTTGAAGCAAGTGATGGATCTGATGTTTACCAATTCCAAAGGCTGCTTGAGAATGGGACCAAACAGACCAGCACCATCTTCTCTACCTTTACATTGGCCTTTAAATCTTTATCATCACAGATATAGAATAATACAGCACCAAGCTAGTCCTTTGGTACATATTGATCACAACACACTCCCTGCTAGTCCAAGTTGCCTGTGTTTGGCCCATTTTTCCGATAACAAGATGACCAAATATACAGTATATACAATAGTCCAAATGTAGACTCACAATGACTTAATAATGGTATCATGATGTCCCAACTCCTGTGCTTGATGTTCTGACTGATGAAGGGCAACATTCTAAACACCTTCTTCACAACCCCATCTTCTGCTTTCAGTGAAATGTGCACTGGTGCTCCCAAGCCCTTCTGTTCCACAAGGCTCGTCAGAGCCTTGCCATTCACTGTATCTGTCGTACCTGGGTTTGCTGTCCCAAATGCATCACCTCACACTTATCTAAGTTCAAACTCATTTCCCATTCCTCAGCCCCCATCTCACTAACAGAACATGATCTCTTTGTAATTCATCGCACCTGCTTCGTGATCAACAAGACCCCCTAATTTAGTACTATCAGTAAACTTGCTAATTTACTTATTTGTTGAGATTCAACACGGAATAGGCCCTTCCATCCCTTCAAGCTGTGCTGGCCAGCAATCCAATTTAATCCTAGCTTATTCACAAGACAATTTAGGATGGCCACTTATCCTCCCAACTGGTACATACTTGTACTGTGGAAGGAAATCAGAGCACTTGGAGGAAACTCACGTCATCTTGGGGGGTGGGGGGGGGATGATTTGTTCACTAAGACTAGGTCCAGTATTGCTCCTTCCTGAGTAGATTCCTCTATATATTGCATGAAGAATATGTCTTGGAGACACCATTGGGATTCTGCCCTATTCAGGCCCTTTACACTATGGGTGTTATCAAGTTCAGTTATGGCCCAAGTGCAGAGTGAAAGACACTGAAGCAGGTTGATAGTTCACTGACTTTAATACGAACAGTGGTAAAGGGAAAATAAAACAATTAATGCTAGGCCAGACAGGGCTATTAACTAAAACTCTCAAAAGGAAAACAAAGTTTACACTGCGGCTGAAATGAACATCTAAACGTTAAACGAATACCGCTAGTCTTCAGAGTCAGTTCACTTGAAAGTCCAATATCTCAGGGAAGGCCGAATGCAAAACAGCAGCGAAGCGTTGCTATGCTCTGTCCAAGTCTCGTCAAGCACTACGATGACAAGCATGGAGCTAAATACTATCTCGATTAAATAATTAGCTGACACGTACAAATTCACAAGCTCAATTGCAGTATCTACTGAGCTGTCAAATCCCATGGTTGTGACAGGGCCCCCCTCTCTAGGCGCAGCATCTGAGGCACCACAGACCTGTGTCCACTGGAAGTCTTGGATCAGCGACTTGTCCAAGATGTCCTTCGCCGGGCTCCAAGTACGTTCTTCTGCGCTATACCCTTCCCAGTCCACAAGGTACTGGACCCTACCACGTACCTGGTGAGATGCCAGGAGGCACCGCACAGTATAGACAAGGGAACCATCTACCAGCCGGGGAGGAGGAGGAGTTGGGGTGACTGGGGCCAGGGGAGAGGTAGTTACCGGCTTGAGCTGGGAAGCATGGAATACTAGGTGGATCTTCAGTGATGCTGGTAGGTGCAATCTAAAGGATACCTTGTTGACAGCCTTTTCCACTACAAATGGTCCCATGTAACGCGGTGCCAATTTCCAGTTCTTGACTTTCAGGGGAAGATCCCTTGATGCCAACCAGAACCCCTCTCCTGGCTTGAATGGCCTTACCTGTTGACAGAGTCAATCAGCCTGCCGGGAATGCTGTTTCTGGCCGTTGTTTCAGCAGAGAAGCCCTGGCTCGTCTCCAGGTGCGGTTGTCGCGCTGGATCAGCTGTTCAGCAGCAGGAACTCCTACGTCAATCTCCTGATCAGGGAAGAGCGGGGGCTGGAATCTCTTCTGCTATTCAAAGGAAGACGTACCAGTGAAGGACGACTGGAGGTCATTGTGGGCGATCTCTGCCCAAACTAATTGGGAGCTCCAGGACGTGGGGTAGGAAGAGGCAAGACAGCACAGGGTTGTCTCCAACTTCTGGTTCACTGTCTCAGTCTGGCCATTAGATCGGGGGTGGAAGCCAGATGAGAGGCTGGCCGTGGCTCCTACAACAGAGCAGGAAGCCTTCCAAAAGCAGGAAGTGAACTGTGGTCCACCATCAGACACTCTGTCCTGAGGAAAGCCATTGAGCCTGAACACATGTTGAACCATGAGTGTGGCAGTCTCTCGAGCCAATAGAAGCTTGGGGAGGGCAATGAAGTGGGCAGCCTTGGAAAATCGATCCACAACGACCATAATGGTGGTGTTTTCATTAGATGGGGCCAGACCAGTGATGAAATCTACTGAGAGATGGGACCACGGGAGGCGGGGTACAGACAGAACCGCAGGACACTGGCATGATGTCTTGTTCTGACCGCAGGTGGGGCAGGCAGATACAAAGTCGTGGACATCCTGGGACATAGATGGCCACCAAAGTTGTCTCTTTATAAGCTTCTAAGTCCATTGAATTCCCAGATATCCAGCCAGACAGGAGGAGTGACTCCATTCCAACATTTTGGAATGCACTGCAGCAGGGACAAACAGCCGGTTGGGAGATTCCCCCATTAGGGCCTGGATCTGATTGTTGGGCGGCCCTCACCTCTGCCTCTATTTCCCAGATCACCAGAGCAGTGATACATGAGTGAGGGAGAATGGGCTCTGGAACGGCATTGTCCTCAGATCTGTCAAACCGCCAGGACAGAGCACTGGCCTTTGCATTCTTGCTGCCAGGACGATAAGTGAAGACAAAATTGAACCGTGTGAAGGACAGAGCCCACCGGGCTTGACCAGAGTTGAGTCTCTTAGCATCCTGAACATAGGAGAGGTTCTTGTGATCTGTCCAGACCAAGAATGGATGCTCTGCCCCCTCCAGCCAGTGTCGCCATTCCTCCAGGGCCTCCTTGACAGCCAGAGGCTTCCAGTTCCCAACATCGTACTTCCTCTTGGCCAGAGTCAAGCGACGGGAAAGAAATGCACAAGGGGGCAGCCGGCTATACGCAGATGAGCGCTGAGAGAGGACAGTTCCAGTGCCTACATCGGATGCATCTACCTCAACAATGAATGGCTGAGATGGGGCTGGGTGTTGCAGCAGTGGGGCAGTGGTGAAACATCGCTTTAGCTCAGAAAATGCTTGGTCGGCATCGTCCGTCCAGTGGAATCCTGCCGAGGTCTTCTTGGTGAGTGCATTAATTGGAGCCGCGATAGAGCCAAAATTCCGGCTGAAGTGGAGATAAAAGTTCACAAACCCCATGAAGCACTGTACCTGTTTGACTGTAGACAGTTTGGGCCACTCTGCAACTGCCTGAACTTTACTAGGGTCTATTTGAACACTAGGGTATATAGCCCAAAAACGACACCTGGTCTTTACAGAATTCACATTTTTCAGGCTTGGCATACAGATTATTTTCAAGAAGGCACCTGACTACTCTCCAGACATGCTGGACGTGCTCCTGATGAGAGCAGGAATAGATAAGGATATCATCTAAGTACACAAACACAAACTGGTTCAACATATCCCTGAGCATTAACCAAGGCCTGGAATACAGTTGGCCAGACCAAAAGGCATCACCAGGTATTCATAGTGGCCATTAGAGGTGCTGGAAGACGTTTTCCACTCATTTTCTTCTCTTATGCATTGTAAGCATTGCGCAGGTCAATTTTGGAAAATATTGTTGCTCCCTGGAAATGTTCAAATGCAGATACCAGCAAGGGAAGAGGGTAGCGGTTCTTCATAGTGATGTTGTTCAGGGGCCGATAATCGATGCAAGGATGGAGCTTGCCATCTCTCTTGCTCACAAAAACGAAACCTGTTCCTGCTGGCGAGGTTGACGGATGGATAAACCCCATGCCCAATGGCTTGTTAATGTATTCCTCCATGGCCACTGTTTCAGGACAAGAGAAGGAATGACTAGTGCCAGGTAGGAGATCTATGGGACAGTTGTATGGCCAGTGAGGGGGCAGGGTGGTGGCCTTTCTTTTACTGAGTGCTTGGAACATGCCGCCCAGAAGTGTCCTCGATCACCACAGTAGAGGCAGGAACCTGTCCTCTGGCACCGCTCTCATTCCTCCTGAGACAGACGCATGCATAGACTCCTCCGTGGGCTGGGTGCTGGGGAATGAGGGAAGACGGTGATCTAGCGGTGCATAGGAAGTTTGAAACATTCTTTTCCTGCGCCACTCAGTTACCCGGTTGTCAACATGAATAGCCAGATTAATCAGGTCATCCAGCCCAGACTATCCTGCTTGTCCTGGACAGTGACCTCATGCCAGACCCCTGCATTCAGTTCACGCTGGAAGGCAGTGATGAGTGATCTCTCATTCCATCACATCTCTACTGCAAAGGTACAGAATTTGACTGCATAAGCTCTCACCATTCCTCTGCCTTGGTGCAGGTCCAACAGTCGTGGGCAACCTCCTGACCCCATACTGGAAGATCAAAAACCCTCCATAACTCCGCCGCAAAATGTTGGAATGACTGGGCTGCGGGGTATCCTTGCTCCTGTAAAGTGTTGAACAGACTGAGTGGAGGTCCATCAAGAAGATTGACAATGTACGCCAATTTTCACACATCCTCACCAAAATAACCAGCCTGGGCTTGGAATGTCAGCTCGCATTGGGTAATAAAATTCCTGCAACCATCGGGATCACCAGACTATCTGCCTGGTGGTGGAATACTCGGTCGCCGTACGGCCGTGGGAGTCGGCCCTGGTCCAGGCGCGGGAGCGGGAGTGGGAGCATTAGTAGCAGAGCTTGTTGGGGCAGCAGAAGAGGAGGAGCTGCGAGATGCTGGCAGTGGGACTGAGGCGGCCTGAAGCTGCTGAATTGAGCTGTCCAGAACGTTAGTGGCTGTCAGCTGATGCTGGCTGTTCACAGTAAGGTCATCGACGGCGGCCGTGAGTGCAGAAATAGCAGACACCTGAGTCCGATTGTCTGTGATGAACTGAATAGTTGCAGCTAGGGACGATACCTGTTCCTTCAAATGAGACTGGGCTTGTCGGCATGAGGTTATCTGCCTCATTACCTCCGTAACTTCACTGAGAACAGATTACATCGCCTGTAGCTTGTCTCCGACCTAACTAATGAATCTCATGGCTGTGGTAAACCATATATATGTTGTAACTGGGTTAACTGTCTGAACACGCCCCTCTGCTGACTGCCCCTGTGGCTCCTCCCACAGATTCCTGAATAAAGGTGATTTCGCCTTGTCCCTCCCCCTCAGTCTGGGGGCAGGCGCTCAGTATGGAGGTCGTATTGTACAGCGAATAAAAGCCTTTCAGTATTTTACCTAACTTCGGTCTTTTGGAGTTATTGAAGGTGCTTCAATGGCCAAGGTCAGCTGCTCTCTCTCTGCTGGGTCCATCTTTGTTGGTCGAGACCTGCTGTTCCCAAGTTCGGATATGGCCCAAGTTCAGAGTGAGAGACACTGAAGCTAGGCCAAACAGGGCCATTAACTAAAACTCTCAAAAGGAAAATGAAGTCTACACTGCAGCTGAAAAGAACATCTAAACATTAAACGAATATCACTCGTCTTCAGAGTCAGTTGACTTCAAAGTCCAATATCTCAGGGAAGGCCGAATGCAAAACAGCAGCGAAGCGTTGCTATGCTCTGTCCAAGTCTCGACAAGCACTATGACGACAAGCATGGAGTTAAATACTATCACGATTAAATAATAATTAGCTGACACATGCAAATTCAGAAGCGCAATTGCCATATCTACTGCACTGTTGAATCCGTGGTTGTGACACTGGGTGGCCAGGTCGATACCAGGAAAATTGAAATCTCCCACTAGCACAACGCCACTATTATTACAAATGTGTGCAATTTCCTGACACATCTGCTCCTCAAGTTCCCACTGATTATTGTGGTGGTCTATAACATAGACCCCCTTTTAAAGGTGGTGACCATATCCTTCACATTTCGCAATTCTATTCAGATGGTCTTGTTCAACGATCCCTCAAGAATATCCTCCCTAAGCTCTTCTGTTATGCCCTCCCTTATCAAAAAGGCAACAGCCCATCCATTCTTACCAGTTCTGTCACTCCTGGAGCATCAGTATCCCAGAACATGCACCTGCTAGTTCTACCCTTCTGTGAGGCCAATGTGAGGCCACCAGAAAACGCTCTGTGACGCTCTGTGACACTGTGATGCTCTGTCCCCCAGAGAAAGCAGGATCACCCAGTGGCCACACATTTTTATTCCACGTCCCATTCCCATTCTGCTATGTCTATCCACGGCCTCCTCTACTGTAAAGATGAAGCCACACTCAGGTTGGAGGAACAACGCTGTATAAGGGCTAAGAGAGTTGTAAAAGAGCGCCTGAAGGCTTTGTGTGTCAATGCAAGGAGCATTCGTAATAAGGTGGATGAATTGAAAGTGCAGATTGTTATTAATGATTATGATATAGTTGGGATCACAGAGACATGGCTCCAGGGTGACCAGGGATGGGAGCTCAACGTTCAGGGATATTCAATATTCAGGAGGGATAGACATGAAGGAAGGGGAGGTGGGGTGGCGTTGCTGGTTAAAGAAGAGATTAACGCAATAGAAAGGAACGACATAAGCCGTGAAGATGTGGAATCGATATGGGTAGAGCTGTGTAACACTAAGGGGCAGAAGACGCTGGTGGGAGTTGTGTACAGGCCACCTAACAGTAGTAGTGAGGTCGGAGATGGTATTAAACAGGAAATTAGAAATGTGTGCAATAAAGGAACAGCAGTTATAATGGGTGACTTCAATCTACATGTAGATTGGGTGAACCAAATTGGTAAAGGTGCTGAGGAAGAGGATTTCTTGGAATGTATGCGGGATGGTTTTTTGAACCAACATGTCGAGGAACCAACTAGAGAGCAGGCTATTCTGGATTGGGTTTTGAGCAATGAGGAAGGGTTAATTAGCGATCTTGTCGTGAGAGGCCCCTTGGGTAAGAGTGACCATAATATGGTGGAATTCTTCATTAAGATGGAGAGTGACATAGTTAATTCAGAAACAAA
This sequence comes from Mobula birostris, assembly GCF_030028105.1. Classification (NCBI taxonomy): domain Eukaryota; kingdom Metazoa; phylum Chordata; class Chondrichthyes; order Myliobatiformes; family Myliobatidae; genus Mobula; species Mobula birostris. Next base: position 62,454,616 of record NC_092383.1, on the reverse strand, counting down.
GGTTCTGAACTTAAAGAGGGGTAACTTGGAAGGTATGAGATGTGAATTAGCTAAGATAGACTGGCAAATGACACTTAAAGGATTGACGGTGGATATGCAATGGCAAGCATTTAAAGGTTGCATGGATGAACTACAACAATTGTTCATCCCAGTTTGGCAAAAGAATAAATCAAGGAAGGTAGTGCACCCATGGCTGACAAGAGAAATTAGGGATAGTGTCAATTCCAAAGAAGAAGCATACAAATTAGCCAGAGAAAGTGGATCACCTGAGGACTGGGAGAAATTCAGAGTTCAGCAGAGGAGGACAAAGGGCTTAATTAGGAAGGGGAAAAAAGATTATGAGAGAAAACTGGCAGGAAACATAAAAACGGACTGTAAAAGCTTTTATAGATATGTGAAAAGGAAAAGACTGGTAAAGACAAATGTAGGTCCCCTGCAGACAGAAACAGGTGAATTGATTATGGGGAGCAAAGACATGGCAGACCAATTAAATAATTACTTTGGTTCTGTCTTCACTAAGGACGACATAAATAATCTTCCAGAAATAGTAGGGGACAGAGGGTCCAGTGAGATGGAGGAACTGAGCGAAATATATGTTAGTAGGGAAGTGGTGTTAGGTAAATTGAAGGGATTGAAGGCAGATAAATCCCCAGGGCCAGATGGTCTGCATCCCAGAGTGCTTAAGGAAGTAGCCCAAGAAATAGTGGATGCATTAGTGATAATTTTTCAAAACTCGTTAGATTCTGGACTAGTTCCTGAGGATTGGAGGGTGGCTAATGTAACTCCACTTTTTAAAAAAGGAGGGAGGGAGAAACCGAGAAATTATAGACCGGTTAGCCTAACGTCGGTGGTGGGGAAACTGCTGGAGTCAGTTATCAAGGATGTGATAACAGCACATTTGGAAAGCAGTGAAATGATCGGACAAAGTCAGCATGGATTTGTGAAAGGAAAATCATGTCTGCCGATTCTCATAGAATTTTTTGAGGATGTAACTAGTAGAGTGGATAGGGGAGAACCAGTGGATGTTGTATATTTGGATTTTCAGAAGGCTTTTGACAAGGTCCCACACAGGAGATTAGTGTGCAAACTTAAAGCACACGGTATTGCGGGTAAGGTATTGGTGTGGGTGGAGAGTTGGTTAGCAGACAGGAAGCAAAGAGTGGGAATAAACGGGACCTTTTCAGAATGGCAGGCGGTGACTAGTGGGGTACCGCAAGGCTCAGTGCTGGGACCTCAGTTGTTTACAATATATATTAATGACTTGGATGAGGAAATTAAATGCAGCATTTCCAAGTTTGCGGATGACACGAAGCTGGGCGGCAGTGTTAGCTGTGAAGAGGATGCTAAGAGGATGCAGGTGACTTGGATAGGTTGGGTGAGTGGGCAAATTCATGGCAGATGCAATTTAATGTGGATAAGTGTGAAGTTATCCACTTTGGTGGCAAAAATAGGAAAACAGATTATTATCTGAATGGTGGCCGATTAGGAAAAGGGGAGGTGCAACGAGACCTGGGTGTCATTATACACCAGTCATTGAAAGTGGGCATGCAGGTACAGCAGGCAGTGAAAAAGACGAATGGTATGCTGGCATTTATAGCGAGAGGATTCGAGTACAGGAGCAGGGAGGTACTACTGCAGTTGTACAAGGCCTTGGTGAGACCACACCTGGAGTATTGTGTGCAGTTTTGGTCCCCTAATCTGAGGAAAGACATCCTTGCCATAGAGGGAGTACAAAGAAGGTTCACCAGATTGATTCCTGGGTTGGCAGGACTTTCATATGAAGAAAGACTGGATGAACTGGGCTTGTACTCGTTGGAATTTAGGAGATTGAGGGGGGATCTGATTGAAATGTATAAGATCCTAAAGGGATTGGACAGGCTAGATGCAGGAAGGTTGTTCCCGATGTTGGGGAAGTCCAGAACGAGGGGTCACAGTTTGAGGATAGAGGGGAAGCCTTTTAGGACCGAGATTAGGAAAAACTTCTTCACACAGAGAGTGGTGAATCTGTGGAATTCTCTGCCACAGGAAGCAGTTGAGGCCAGTTCATTGGCTATATTTAAGAGGGAGTTAGATATGGCCCTTGTGGCTACGGGGGTCAGGGGGTATGGAGGGAAGGCTGGGGCGGGTTTCTGAGTTGGATGATCAACCATGATCATAATAAATGGCGGTGCAGGCTCGAAGGGCCGAATGGCCTACTCCTGCACCTATTTTCTATGTTTCTATGTTTCTATGTAACACCTTATATTCCGTCTGAGTAGTCTCCAACCTGATGGCATGAACATTGACTTCTCAAACTTCCGCTAATGCCCCACCTCCCCTTTGTACCCCATCTGCTAATTTATTTATATACACACATTCTTTTTCTCTCTCTCTTTTTTCTCCCTCTGTCCCTCTGACTATACCCCTTGCCCATCCTCTGGGCTTTTTCCCCCCCCTCCGCCTTTTCTTTCTCCCTCGGCCTCCTGTCCCATGATCCTCTCATATCCCTTTTGCCAATCACCTGTCCAGCTGTTGGCTCCATCCCTCCACCTCCTGTCTTCTCCTATCATTTCGGATCTCCCCCGCCCCCTCCCACTTTCAAATCTCTTACTAGGTCTTCTTTCAGTTCGTTCTGACGAAGGGTCTCGGCCCGAAACGTCGACTGTACTTCTTCCTAGAGATGCTGCCTGGCCTTCTGCGTTCACTAGCAACTTTGATGTGTGTTGCTCCGAGTTCTTCCCTCCCCTCTTTGCAGCTGATAATCTCTAATGCAGGCAACATCATGGTTAACCTCTTCTGCACCCTTTCCAACTCCTTTCTGTCATGAAATGACCAGCAACATACACAATAATCTAAATATGGCCTAACCACAATTTTATAGAGCGACAACATATGACTTCTAAACCCCAGCTGACGAAGGCAAGTATATCATATGCTTACTTTTTACCACTCTATCCACTTGTGCTGCTACTTTCAGGAAGCTACAGACTTGAATTCCAAGATAACTTATGTATATTAATTCCTCTAAGGGTCTTGCATTTACTGCAGTCTTTCCTCTTGCATTTGACCTTGCAAACTGCAAGACCCCTGTCTGCCCACATTTCCAACAGTTTTATATCCTACTGAATGCTTTGACAATATTTCTCAATATCCACAACTTGGCCAGATTTTCTATCGTTTGCCAACTTACAGATCAGACCAACATTTTTGTGCAATATCTCACAGGGATATTGTTTCTGCTCTAATCCCTGCATGAAGTCACCGGTCATAGACCTCCAGTCATAATAACACCCAAACAATGAACACACAAATTTCACTGAACTGGGTCTGCTGCTTGGAATGACTGTCAGCAATTGAATCAGGCTTTCAGTCACTGTGGCTATGTATGGAGAGTTTCTCACTGACCATGCACACCCTGGAATCCAGTTATGTGACCTGAATAGGTTCATGTCCCAAGCTCAGCAGAGGCCCCAGCCTTAAAAGGCCTACAACAGTAGTAACCAACCAGTAAATCTAAATCTACAGGGCTGAAGCATTTTTCTGTAAAACAAGTTAAACAAATGACCAGGATATTCATAAGGGAATATGCCAAGAGAGAGTAGAATAGAAAGAAACAAAAACAGATTACCAGATCTCTCAACCAATCAACCTGGTTGAAACAATAAAAAAAATGCTGAAATCTTTTGAAGATGGGAAATGGATTAATTGGAAAATAACAATAAAACTGAGAACAGTGCACTTGGATTTGTGAAAGGAAAATCATATTTGACAAATCTTCTTCTGTTTCCTCCTTGATCAGATGTTTTCTTTTAAGCAGAATAGAAAAAGGCAAAACATTTGATGCAGAATATTTGGACTTTCAAAAGGTTGTTGATAAAGTACCACACAAGAGACAATTAAAGAAAATTTCAGTAAGGCATTTGATAAAGTTCCCCATGTGAGGTTAATTCAGAAAGTAATGAGGCATGGGATCAAAGGAGACCTTGCTTTGTGGATCCAGAATTGGCTTGCCTACTGAAGGCAAAGGGTGGTTGTCAATGGTCTGTATTCTGCTTGGAGGTCGGTGAACAGTGGTGTTCTGCAGGGGTCTGTTCTGGGATCCGTCCTCTTTGTGATTTTTATAAATGACTTGGATGAGGAAGTAGAGCGGTGGGTTAGTAAATTTGCTGATGACACAAAAGTTGGGAGTGTTGTGGATAGTCTGGAGAGTTGTCAAAGGTTACAGTGTGACATTGATAGGACGCAGAACTGGACTGAGAAGTAGCAGATGGAGTTCAACCCAGATAAGGGTGAAATGGTTCATTTCAGTAGGTCAAATTTGAAGACAGAATATAACACTAATGGTAAGACTCTTGACAGTGTGGAGGATCGGCAAGATCTTGGGTTCCATGTCCACAGGACACGCAAAGCTGCTGCGCAATTGACAGTGTTGTTAAGAAGGCGTATGGTGTGTTGGCCTTCATCAACCATGGGACTGAGTTCAAGAGCCATGAGGTAATGTTTACAGTTAAAAGACCTTAGGTAGACCCCACTTGGAGTACTGTGTTCAGTTCTGGTCACCTCATTACAGTAAGGATGTGGATACTACAGAGAGAGTGCAAAGGATATTTACAAGGATGATGCCTGGATTGGAAAGCACGCCTTATGAGAACAGATAGAGTGTACTTGGCCGTTTCTCCTTGGAGCAATGGAGGCTGAGAGGTGACCTGATAGAAGTGTATAAGATGATATACCTTTCACATGTGTGAAAGAGGTGCATGGAGTGAAGCCAGTATCTAACATATAGAGAGGCTTTGAGGAAAGAGAAGCAGAATAAATGGTGTAAAGACAGTAAGGTAGAAGGGCTGAAATATGTGTACCTCAATGCAAGAAGCATCAGGAACAAACATGATAAACTGAGAGCTTGGATACATGCATGGAATTATGATGTAGTGGCCATTACAGCGACTTGGCTGGCATCAGGGCAGGAATGGATTCTCAGTATTCCTGGATTTCAGTGCTTTAAAAGGGATAGAGAGGGTGGAAAAAGGGGAGGAGGGGTGTCAGGGATACTATTCCAGCTACAGAAAGCCTGCAGTTACTCTACTGGGGGTATTCTACAGGCCCCCCCGGTAGCAGCAGAGATACAGAGGAGCAGATTGGGAGGCAGATTTTGGAAAGGTGCAAAAATAACAGGGTTGTTATCACGGGTGACTTTAACTTCCCTAATACTGATTGCCACCTGATTATTTCCAAGGGTTTAGATGGGGCAGAGTTTGTTAAATGTGTCCAGGACGGATTCTTGTCACAGTATGTGGACAGGCCAACTAGGGGGAATGCCATACTAGATCTAGTACTAGGTAATGAACCGGGTCAGGTCACAGATCTCTCAGTGGGTGAGCATCTGGGGGACAGTGACCACCGCACCCTGGCCTTTAGCATTATCATGGAAAAGGATAGAGGACAGGAAAATTTTTAATTGGGGAAGGGCAAATTATGAGGCTATAAGGCTAGAACTTGTGGGTGTGAATTGGGATGATGTTTTTGCAGGGAAATGTACGATGGACATGTGGTCGATATTTAGAGATCTATCGCAGGATGTTAGGGATAAATTTGTCCCATTGAGGAAGATAAAGAATGGTAGGGTGAAGGAACCATGGGTGACATGTGAAGTGGAAAATCTAGTCAGGTGGAAGAAGGCAGCATACATGAGGTTTAGGAAGCAAGGATCAGATGGGTCTATTGCGGAATATAGGGAAGCAAGAAAGGAGCTTAAGAAGTGGCTGAGAAGAGCAAGAAGGGGGCATGAGAAGGCCTTGGTGAGTTGGGGAAAGGAAAACCCCAAGGCATTCTTCAACTATGTGAAAAACAAAAGGATGACGGGACCGATTAGAGATAAAGGTGGGAAGGTGTGCCTCGAGGCTGTGGAAGTGAGCGAGGTCCTCAATGAATACTTCTCTTCGGTATTCGCTAATGAGAGGGAACTTGATGATGGTGAGGACAATATGAGTGAGGTTGATGTTCTGGAGCATGTTGATATTAAGGGAGAGAAGGTGTTGGAGTTGTTAAAATACATTAGAACGGATAAGCCCCCGGGTCCTGACGGAATATTCCCCAGGCTGCTCCATGAGGTGAGGGAAGAGATTGCTGAGCATGTGGCCTGGATCTTTATGTCCTCGTTGTCCACGGGAATCGTACCGGAGGATTGAAGGGAGGCGAATGTTGCCCCTTTGTTCAGAAAAGGTAGTAGGGATGGTCCAGGTAATTATAGGCCAGTGAGCCTTACGTCTGTGGTGCGAAAGCTGTTGGAAAAGATTCTTAGAGATAGGATCTATGTGCATTTAGAGAATTATGGTCTGATCAGGGACAGTCAGCATGGCTTTGTGAAGGGCAGATCATGTTTAACAAGCCTGATAGTGTTCTTTGAGGAGGTGACCAGGCATATAGATGAGGGTAGTGTAGTGGATGTAACCTACATGGACCTTAGTAAGGCATTTGACAAGGTTCCACACGGTAGGCTTATTCAGAAAGTCAGTAGGCATGGGTTCCAGGGAAGTTTGGCCAGGTGGATTCAGAATTGGCTTGCCTGCAGAAAGCAGAGGGTCGTGGTGGAGGGAGTACATTTGAATTGGAGGGTTGTGACTAGTGGTGTCCCACAAGGATCTCTACTTTTTGTGATTTTTATTAAGGACCTGGATGTGGAGGTAGAAGGGTGGGTTGGCAAGTTTGCAGACGACATAAAGGTTGGTGGTGTTGTAGATAGTGTAGAGGATTGTCAAAGGTTGCAGAGAGACATTGATAGGATGCAGAACTGGGCTGAGAAGTGGCAGATGGAGTTCAACCTGGAGAAGTGTGAGGTGGTACACTTTGAAAGGACAAACTCCAAGGCAGAGTACAAAGTAAATGGCAGGATACTTGGTAATGTGGAGGAGCAGAGGGATCTGGGGGTACATGTCCACAGATCCCTGGAAGTTTCCTCACAGGTGGATAGGGTAGTTAAGAAAGCTTATGGGGTGTTAGCTTTCATAAGTCAAGGGATAGAGTTTAAGAGTCGCAATGTAATGATGCAGCTCTATAAAACTCTGGTTAGGCCACACTTGGAGTGCTGTGTTCAGTTCTGGTTGCCTCACTATAGAAAGGATGTGGAAGCATTGGAAAGGGTACAGAGGAGATTTACCAGGATGCTGCCTGGTTTAGAGAGTATGGATTATGATCAGAGATTAAGGTAGCTAGGGCTTTACTCTTTGGAGAGAAGGAGGATGAGAGGAGACATGATAGAGGTTTGCAAGATAATGAGAGGAATAGATAGAGTGGATAGCCAGCGCCTCTTCCCCAGGTCACCACTGCTCAATACAAGAGGACATGAGTTTAAGGTAAGGGGTGGGAAGTTCAAGGGGGATATTAGAGGAAGGTTTTTTACTCAGAGGATGGTTGGTACGTGGAATGCACTGCCTGAGGCAGATACGCTAGTGAAGTTTAAGAGGTTACTAGACGGGTATATGGAAGAATTTAAGTTGGGGGCTTACATGGGAGGCAGGATTTGAGGGTCGGCACAACATTGTGAGCCGAAGGGCCTGTAATGTGCTGTACTATTCTATGTTCTATGTTCTATGATGAGGCGCATTAAGTGTGTGGATAGCCACAGGCTTTTTTCCCAGGACTGAAATGGATAACACAAGAGGGCATAGTTTTAAGTTGCATGGAAGTAGATGCAAGGGGTAAGTCAGAGGTAAGTTTTTCACATAGACAGTGGTGGGAGTGTGGAATGCACTGTCAGCAAAGGTGGCAGAGGAGGATACATTAGGGTCTTTTAAGGGACTCTTAGATAGGTACATGGAACTAGGAAAAATAGAGGGCTATGTGGAAGGGAACTTCTAGGCAGTTTCTAAAGCAGGTTACGTGGTCGGCGCAACATTGTAGGCCGAAGGGCCTGTAATGTGCTGTAGAATACTATGTTTCTAAAATTAAAGGACACGATATCAATGTTAATATAGTAGAGTGGACTGAGAATTAAATAGTGAACGAAAAAACAATATGAGAAGAGAGAGTCATTCAAAAGTTGGGGGCTGTGACCATTTGAAGTGTCACAGGGATCAGTCGAAGCTCCACAACTGATCATAGCCTATAATCAGTGATTTGATTGAGAAGTTCAATATATCCATTTTCCCTAATGATACAAAATTAGGTGCCTGTTGTGGGCCCTGCAAAGCATATAGGGAAAATTCAGATGGATAGGGATAAAAGTGGTCATGTGGACAAAAGTAACGTTCTAGATGAAGTATAATGTGAAGGGGTAAGGGATTCTACATTTTAGCAGGAAAAAAAAGCTAAAATTGTTCAAATCATGAAAGATTACAGGATATTGGTATTCAGTGGGACCCACGTATCCTCATACAAATTTACTTGTCCAGTAATTTGCAAGGTTAACAGCAATTAAGACGAACAGCATATTGTTCTTTATTGCAAGAGGATCAAGTACATGAACAGAGATACCTTGCTTCAGTAATGTGGACCCCAGTTAGACTATATCTGAACTACTGAGTTATGGTCTGGTGTCTCAGCCCGAAGGGAATTCTTATGATAGATTTATCCCCAAGATGTGGGATTGTTGTATTTGGTGCCTGTACTCTAGAGTTTCAAAGAAAGAGAAGCAAAGCCATCATACAAAAATGTCTCATTGTTAATGTTGATGAGGAAGCTAGAACCGGGATGTTCGGAAGGTCCCAGGAGCAATTCTTTTTCAAAAAAGTGTGTTTGATGAGGTTGGGAAGAAGAGTCTCACAACCATACGCATAAAGCGAAAAGAAAAAGTAATGAAAAATAGCCACAGCAACAAGCTTGATTGCAACATTTGGCTCTCAAATGAGACAGGAGGAAATTTGCATAGTGATTTTGCAATCTGTGCTGCAAATGAAATTGATGAAGAAAATAAACAGAAGTCTATCTTAATCACCATCATAAGAACTTCAGAGTATAACTTAAAGAGAAACTTGGTTATACGATGTTTTAGGAATTAGAGAATTCATTGTGGATTCACTTTACGAGGGGTGATTGATAAGTTTATGGCCTAAGGTTGAAGGAGTCAATTTTAAAAAACCTAACATGTTTATTTTTCCTACATTTACACACTTAGTCCAGCGGTTGTGGAGCATACGGATCTCTTCTTTGTAAAAGTCGGCGTCTTGGACCTCCAGAAGTGGTCCACAGCAGGGGTGATTGATAAGTTCATGGCCTAAGGTAGAAGGAGATGAGTTATTAACTTCAAACTTTCTGCATTTTCACTCAAAGAGTTGAACTGCCCGTGCATGTAACTCATCTCCTTCTACCTTAGGCCACAAACTTATCAGTCACCCCTCGTAAATTGAAACCAGGAGAAATCATGAAAAGATTTAAGTTTCATTCACAGACAAATAAAAAGTAATGAAACTGGCTAAATATGTAGCCACGTAGGGGGAGTTTATCTAAACAGATTATGGCAACAGATTCTCTCCAGTGCTTGGGGATAGGTTATAATAGAACAGTCCAATAATCTGGCCCCTTGGTGTTATCCAATTAATAACTTCACAAGTCTATTGACTAATATCCTTATTAATGGCCTAATAAAACTTTAATTCACTTATAAAATGGTGCACAGTGGAATAATATTTTCTTTCTACTGTATATTTAAGGGGGGACCAGTAAATATAACTCCATTGTGATTAAATAGAATGTGAAAATGAGGCTCCAGTGAGATGGATGCAACATCATTGGAATTTCCAAATTATTAGATACCAAATTATTTGAATTCTGTGTATGACCAAGCTCAGAGGTAAACCTGAAATTTGAAAATACACTGAAAATTGTCTAAGCGCTGGAATCAGCAAGAAAACACCTTTAACAATAGCAAGCAAGGTGGAAGGCATGTGTGGGAGCATGTGCACCACGTATTGCCTGAATGTTGCTTCAAGCTACAAAAATGACAAATTTGCAGTTTAGAAGACTGCACAGCTGAACATTAGGGGAATAAATATGAAAGATGAACAAGCAAAATGAAAATCAGAAAACAAAAGAAGGCATTCTTAGTTTCTGAACTTTCACCGTAAGTGAAGACTGTACTACAGAGGAACTGTGCACAGTGATCATTGTAAGGGTCTCAATAAATGTAAAGCTATTGAATGTTGTAATGAAGAGAAATGGCAGAGATTTGACTCAAGACTGGGTGCAACATTACAGGACTAATTATGCAGTTGCAGTGAAGCAAGCTACTGGAGGAACTCAGTGAGCAGGCAGCATCTATAGAGGGAAATAGAGAATCAACATTTTGAGTCAAGACCCTTCATTTGCACTTTTTAGTCCAGACAAAAGGTCTCAATTCAAAATATCAACAATGCATTCAACACAACACAGCTGAACTTCCGAAAAGTGCTAAAAACTTTGTAAAGCTGCCTGTGAAAACTTTTGCAGATTGAAGCATTGAAGTAATCAGAATTGCTGAAATGAAAGCAAAATATCAAAGGCTCAATAAAACCGGAAACTTGCAGACTCTAGACCAAACAAATTGGGAGGATGATGGGTGAATGAAATCCCTTTGGATTGGTGAAACATTCATTACATTAAAATGTATGAAGTTGGAAGTGCTGGGAAATCATGGAGGTTTTCATAAATGAACTGAGCATCCAAGCCAAAATTCATGCTGATATCAACTCCCCAATGCAGTTCTTCAAGCTAGACTCAGTACTTTATACAATGATACAAAAATCAGAGGCAAAAGTTGTCAGAAGGAAATTCAACCTGTTCAATATTTTGAACTGGTTATGGAGTCCAAGCCAATATTTTAATACATTTGAATTAATAAACTCATGAGCATTTCTTTGTGATTTAGTTTATAAAATGATTTCTTAATGCAAAACTTTTTTTTAAAAATCCATCTTGAAAGAGAAAAGTGTAAAATTTCCCTTTTAAATAATACTTTATATGTAACCAATGAAGCCACATGTATAACAGACTTAAATTGTTTATAGTTGAATTCAAATGATGTGTTTTTCATGTCTATTTCCATTGTCACTCATGTGCCCAGCATGGCTGAACTTAAATAGCTGAACTCTTTGGAAGAATACTGGCACTCTCATTTCTGAGATTTGACCATATGGTTGCAAAATGTTGTAATATTGATGATAAAATTTATATCTTTCTTGTCACTTATGAGTAGATTGAACCAAGAAATGCAGAAAAGATCCCTGCAGAGCTCTATAATTGCCATTTCTCTTAGACAGAGCCTTCTCAATTTATCATCACCCACTGTTTTCTCTTGCTGAGCCAATTTTTAATCGAGCCAGGTAATTTATCACTAATAAAATCAGTCTCAAAATCCTTCAAGAACTTCAGAGCTCTTTATCTATTTCATGCATAACCAAATAAAAGACACTTGGCTCATTAATTTTCTCTAGAATTCAATCCGTTTTTGTGTGCATTTAAACTCACACAAATTGACGTGAGTTTTCTTCACTTATTGTTTGGACTTCGTCCGTAATTTTAGGATGTGCTGTATTACATCATTGTCTATTGGAATTGGTCTTCTTTCTGTGATTTTTTTTTTAAATATATAGAATTCTGAAAAATGGAAACCTGGATTTTCTTATCAGTCTAGGCTACTGACCAGATTGGTAAAAGTTATGATCAGTCAATGGAAAAGATAAACTTCAGAGAAATTCACACTTCTATTTGTGCATAATATTTTTTATAGTATTGAGGATCTATCTATTAGCATTTCAAGACTACTAGTTTCTTTTTGCAAAATAACTGGAGAACCTAATAACTGTTCTAGACTTGTGGGGAAAACATGGTTCATAACTCAGTATGTCCATTTTTCTTCCCAAATATTTCAGATGAGTGTTACTCTCTGTGTCTATAGTACATAACATAGTCATTCCATCTTCTGAGAGGCTGGCTTGCAGGTAAATTCCAGATCTTGCCAGATTTGTGAACTGAATTTTGTACCAGTGAATAGCAAACAACTCTCAGTGTTATATACATCAAATCACTATGAATAATCACAAGAGGTTATAGAGAATAGAGCTCATAGCCCAGTCCATCACAGGCACTGCCCTTCTCACCTTTGATGGCATCTACAGGGCATACCAGCTCAAGGTGGTGGCATCAATCATCAGATATCTCAAAACATTTAGGTCATGCCTTCTTCTTGCTGCTACCACTAGGCAAGGAGTACAGTCCTACACCACCGCATTGAAGAAATTACTTTCCTACAAACATCATGTTCTTGAACCTACCTGTACAACCCAACCCTACCTACAGACCACCTCTTTCACTACCATAGACTTTTCTTTGATTGTGTCTTTGTTTTTTCTTTGCATAATTTATGAATATTTGAGATTATGTGTGTTATCCAGAAGGCAGTGAATCTGTGGAATTCATTGCCACAGATGGCTCCGGAGGCCAAAACATTGGGTATATTTAAGGTGGAGTTTGATAGGTTCTTGGTTAAGCAGGGGATCAAATGTTAAGGGAAGAAAGCAGGAGAATGGGTTTGAGAAGGAGAATAAATAAACCATGATGGAATAATAGAGAAGACTCGATGGGGTGAATGGCTTAATTATGTTCTTATGTCTTAAGAAGATATGGGGCAACTAGATCTGGGAGTAAAATGGCAAGACGCAGAGTTACTTAAAAGGTACAAGTTTGGCTACAGCCAACAAGTAGGAATGATTTCCAAACATCCTGTAATGGAGTCACAGATGGTTGCTGCTTTGGAATACCATTAATCATTGAGCAGCTATAATGCAATGTCATGCACTGTGCTCACCTAAAGAAATGACCAATTTTCCTCTCTATTAATGTGTAAATGACTTTTCCCTGCTCCTAACCCTTGCACTTGGCAAAGACTGCCTACTAAACGAACCGAGATTCTTAGTATTTTGCAATACCTCTGAATAGTATCAGTATTCTAAAGCTCACGTTTGCTCGTCTTTTCTTTAAGTTTCACCTCCTGAGCTCAAAAGCCATTGTTTAAATTATGCAAATATCTTACCTTGAAAATCTGGTGTAATTGGAATTCTATCTAAAACCTGTGGCTGGGCTTTTGGATTGAGGTTGTACAAATACTGGGGGAAAAAAAAACTGTATCTGTGTCTGTCTTTTCAACTCGAGATCGAAAAAAGGGAGGCAGATGTCAAAAATGGGTTACATCCAAATGGTTACATTTCTGTGATTCCAGTTTGGTTTGGAATTGCCACTTCACATTTGAGATGGCCTTCCGGATGTTGTATCTGGACTCCTGAATTTTACTTGGTCACCAGACCTCAATGTCGCTGATCTGACTTTCAGCAGATTGTGGATCTCCTGGTTCATCCAGGGCTTCCGGTTGGGAAGACTGTTATGTTTGTGGTACTGGGAAGCCAGGTGGCCATAAATAACACACCTGAGAGACAGAGAAGTGAGGAACAAATGTGCAGCTGTTTATTTTACTTGTAAGTCATCTACCCAGAATGCCCTCTCAACACTCACAACACGCTGGAGGAACTCAGCAGGTCGGGCAGCATCTATGGAAAAGATCGGTTGATGTTTCGGGCCCGAAACATCGACCGATCTTTTCCACAGATGCTGCCCAACCTGCTGAGTTCCTCCAGTGTGTTGTGAGTGTTGCTTTGACCCCAGCATCCGCAGATTATTTTCTGTTTACAGAATGCCTTCTCTCTTTTTGCTCTATATGTGGCACACGGGGAAGCTCAACAGCAATCCATAAAGGTCAAAATATACATGAATACATAATGTATCATTTTTTCCTTTATTTAAAAGGTTTCTTCCCCTTCTCATCTACAGCCCAGCTATTGAACTCTTAACATTCAATGGAGTAATCATCAAATTCAACCAATGACAAAAAACATTTTTTTTCTAAACTAGAGAAAGAGGGTAGACTGCCTGTACTCCCAGGCCTGGGGATTATTCTGCCCCAAGTGCTGAGGGTTAGTCACTAAACTGGAGATTCATTCTGTCTGGAGGCACTCTGTTTCTTTCAGGGTACCAATGTTCATATGTCAAAGTCATTTTATCTTTTGGAGGTCTATCTATAGATCTTGTCTTGGGTACTACATTCTCAGAAGGCCGCGTCTCAGGAAGCACAGGTGATGGGGGCACACTGGCCGTGTCATTCGATCTTAATGGAGGTTCTATAGTCATCGTTTCAGCATCCTGTCCCATTTCTGGATTGGTCAGTTTGTGAGGTTTTCAGTAGCATCAGAAATGGGCAATAGCTGATCAACATGCCTTCTTTGGATGCTGTGGCTACTAGTTTCCACTGTATACGAAGCAGGACCAGTTTGTGCCATCACTGTTGAAGATATCCACTTTGCTCAAGAGACATAGTTCTGAGCAAGTACTCCCTCTCTTATTGTGAAACTTTTGTACTTGGCTTTGGTACATCTCTCTGATGAGTTTTCTGTTCATTTAGCACAATCTATTTTGTATTGGGGGGGGTGTCTGAGCAGGTCAAGATCTTTTCATCAGTGCAGTGGCTGGAGCCATTTTGGAGGTGGTGTGTTGCTGTACGTCAGCAAGAAAGTGCTGAGATGCTGCTTGAGGGCTCCACTTCCCGCTGAAGTCTGAAGGGCTTGTTTCATTGTTTGTAAAAATCATTCAGCAAGGCCATTGGTGGCTGGCTGATACGGTGCTGACTTGATGTGCTGAATACTCTTTGCTTCCATAAATGTCTTGAACTCTTTAGACAGGAGTTTGTGGGCCATTGTCACTTCCAAGTTGGTGAGGAAACCCAAAATGGCTCAAGATGGAACATAGCTCCTCAAAGCATTCTTCTGATGTAGTACTCTTCATGATGGCAACCTTAGGCCATTTTCTGTGCGCATCCACAATGACCAAGAACCTAGTTAATGAGAGAAGTGAGAGGAGAATGGTCAGACTGTTTCAAGCTGACAGGCAGGTGTCAGTAACTCAAGTGACAACAGTGGTGTGCCAAAGAGCATCTCTGAACGCACATATGTCGAAACTTAAAGTGGATAGTGGAAGACCACGAGCATACAATAGGTACAGGAGAGGCAAAATAAAGCAGCCTCTGAGTGTATCTTAAATTGGAAGGCTAAAGATGTGCAATGTTTGATCGAATGGGTAAAAAAGTATTCCTTTCTAGTGGAAGACATTCACAAACTGACTAGGCCTAGTCGGAGTTGCACTTCTATTTAATCTGTATTGTTCCAGTAAAAATTCCCCAAGGATTAGTTAGATGTTGGCTGTACTATGAATATAGAACATAGAAGAGTACAGCACATTAACAGGCCCTTTGGTCCATGATGTTACACTAAACTAATTAGTTATGAGTACATATATCCTCCATACTATGCACATTCATATGCCTATCTGAGATCCTGTAAATTGCCTCTGAAATATTTGTCTCCACTGCAATCCCAGGCAGCACATCCCAGGCATTCCATGCTTAGCGTAAAAAAAATAGTCTCTCACGTCTCCTTTGAACTTCCTCCATCTGACTTTAAATGCATGCCCTCTAGTATAAAACATTTGACCCTAGGAAAAAGATAACAGCTGTTTACCCATGTTTCTTATAATCTTATAAGCCTCTATCAGGTCTCCTCTCAGTCTCCACTATTCCAGAGAAAACAACCCAAGTTTGACCAACCTCTCCTTAGAGCACATGCTCTCTATTCCAAGCAGCATCCTGGCAAACTTCTTCTGCATCATTTCCAAAACCTCCATATTATTTCTATAATTGGGTGACCAAAATTGAATGTAATATTCCAGATCTGGATCTGGATCTGGATCCAGAGCTAGATTTTTTATAAACCTACAACATAACTTCCCAACCCTTGAAATTAATACCTCAACTAATAAATTCCATATGCCTTCTTTACCACCCACCCGATTAATCTGTGTAGTCAATCTGTTCAGCACCTTGGCATTAATAAGGTTTTTGCATTTGATCCCTCAAAGACCAGCCTTTCATATTTGGCCAGAAAAAACTCCATCTGCTATTCCTCCACCAATATCTGCAACTGATCTTCACTCAGTGGGCACTTTATTCGGAACACCTGCTCGTTAATACAAATATCTCATCAGCCAATCACAACAGCAACTTAATGTGTAAAAGCATGCGTCCATGGTCAAGAGGTTCCATTGTTACTCAGACCAGATATTAGAAATGGGAAAAGAATGTGATCTAAGTGACCTTGACCATAGAGTGATTGTTTGTGGCAGACGGAGTTGTTTGGTTATCTCAGAAACTATTGATCTCCTGGGGTCCTCATGCACAACAGTCTCCAGAGTTTACAAAGAATGGTACGAAAACAAACATCCCGTAAGTGTCAGTTCAATTAGTGGATGCACCTTGTTAATGAGAGCGGATAGAGGACAATTTCCAGATTGGTTCAGGGAAGGCGACAGTAACTCCAGTAACTACACATTACAACAGTGGTGTGCAGAAGATCATCTCTGATTGCACATTACATCAAAACCTGAAGTGCATGGGCTACAGCAGCAGAAGACCATGAAATTAAGTAAAGGAGGTAAATAATAAAGTGGCCATGAGTGTTAATCCCACTTCATTATTTGCCAGTCTTCTACACTATCCACAACCTACATGACAAATGGAAGAGGTCCCAGTATGGATACCTGTAGAACATCACTACTCACAGACCTCCAGCAAGAATAAGCCCCATCAACCACTATCCTTCTGAATTCAAATGTACATGTTACCTTATACACGATTGTTTTGTTCAAAAGCTGGATTCAGATCACCTTAGAATCATACAGCACAGAAGTAAGTCCTGCCCTCCACCATGTCCATATGGGCTGACTCCCCATCCTATTCTCACTTCTCAGTACTTGATCCATAACCTTCTAGCCATAGCAGTTCACGGGCTGTTAAAAGTTCCCACTGTGGATATAGACCATCCAATTAACAAATCATAAGCTGTGGGGTTGGTGGGGCTAAGAATTAGGTCATTGTGGTGGCAAGAGAATTGGCTCCAGCAGTCGCAGGCGAGTCCGCAGCCAGCAGCAATCAAAAGGGCTCTGAATGCGGAGCAGATCTCAGCCCGGAAGCCAACGTCATTTCTGCCCCGCAAAGTGCAGAGGATGCCGGGACCAGGCACTTAAGCATGCGCGTATTGAAACAGTAAACAGTTCAACCAGACCCTGCTCGACTCAATGTGTTGTTTTCACTCGTTGCGCATCAGCGCGACTACATTGGTGACCCTGACGGTCCAACGGCATTTAGACCCAACATGAACGACTCGGCTCTGCAGAATGCAGTTTCCCTTAAACTGTCAACCTTCTGGACCACTCAACCCCTGGTCTGGTTCGAGCAAGCAGAGGCCCAATTCCAGGTCAGGCAAATTGTCTCAGACACCACCAGGTACTACTACGTGGTGGACGCCCTCAACCAGGAGACAGCAGGCCGCGTTATCAACTTTCTACATCAGCCCCCGGCAACAGACAGGTACAAGGCACTCAAGACCCTGTTAATCCACACATTTGACCGCTCCCGCTGCAAATGGGCCGCGTGGTTACTGCATATGGACGGCCTGGGCGACCGCACGCCGTCAGCCCTGATGAGCAACATGCTAGCACTGGCAGATGACCATAAGCCTTGCCTGCTTTTTGAACAGATCTTCTTGGAGCAAATGCCAGAAGACATCCGCCTTCTGCTAGCAGATGAGGACTTCAGAGACCCGCGCAGGACGTGCTTTGGCGCACCAAACAAAATGGCGGAACCACCATCGAAATTAGTGCTGCGGCACGGCCGAACGTCCAGCCCTCCCTCACCCCAGCAGCGGAGCACGTAACACCCACACTAAGGGACGGCACCACTTCGGAGTCTTGGTGTTTTTATTATCAAAGGTGGGGTTCTGGGATCCGCCGCAGCCGACCGCCATGCTCGTTCCAGGGAAACGCCAGGACCAGCCGTCGCTGATGGCTACGGCGGCTGGTCACCGTGATAGCCTCCTCTATGTCTGGAACAAGCATTCCAGGCGTAGATTCCTGGTGGACACAGGAGCGGAAATCAGTGTCCTACCCCCCTCGAGCCACGATAACCGAACTAGAAGAACAGGACCGGAACTTACGGCAGCCAGCAGCAGCACCATCCCCACTTACGGCACAAGAACCATCCCCTTGCAGTTCGGTTCCAGCCCGTACATGGACATTTATGCTGGCCGCAGTATCACAGCCATTGCTCCTCCACGCACACTGCCTGCTAGTGAATCTGAAGGGACGACGATTGGTCGATGTGAAGACGTTCCAGACTTTCTCCCTCAGTGAGGCAACGTTACCGGCCCCACACCTGAATTCTGTCACTTATTCCGACAACGAGTTCGCCAGAGTGTTATCGGAGTTCCCATCTATCATCACGCCGCAGTTTTCCTCAACAGACCCCAAGCATGGTGTGATGCACCACATCCCCACACAGGGACCTCCCCTTCATGCCCGGGCCCGCAGGCTACCGCCTGACAAGCTCCACCTCGCGAAAGAGGAATTCAAGAAGATGGAAGAGATGGGGACTGTGCGGCATTCCAACAGCCCGTGGACCTCCCCACTCCATATGGTGCCCAAGTCTGCGGGAGGGTGGAGACCGTGTGGTGACTATAGGAGGCTGAACAACGCGACCATGTCCGATCGCTATCTGGTACCACACATCTAGGACTTTACGGCCAACCTGCACGGGACGCGCATCTTTTCAAAGATTGACCTGGTCTGAGGGTATTATCAGATCCCAGTCCACCCGGACGATGTACCCAAGACAGCCCCCATTACCCCCTTTGGCCTGTTCGAGTTCCTCAGGATGCCATTCAGGCTTAAAAACGCGGTGCAGACGTTCCAGCGCCTGATGGACACAGTAGGGCGAGATTTGGACTTTCTGTTCATCTAACTGGATCACATACTTATTGCCAGCTGCTCCTGCCAGGAACATCTAGCACATTTATGCCTGCTCTGCCGCTGCCTATGTGACTGCGGCCTGGCTATCAACCCCGCCAACTGCCAGTTTGGCCTACTCGGCATCGACTTCTTGGGACACCGGATTGACTGCCGTGCCCTGCCGGCAAAAGTTGAAACCATCCGCCAATTCCTCAGACCCAGCACTGTTAAAGGCCTGCAGCAATTTGTTGGAATGGTTAACTTTTATCACCGTTTCCTGCCCTCAGCTGCCCAGATCATGTGGCCCCTTTTCGGCTTGATATCCGGCAAGGTCAAAGAGGTCACCTGGACAGAGGAGGTGACAGCGGCTTTTGAACAAGCCAAGAACATACTAGCAAACGCCATGCTCCTGGTCCACCCCTGGGTTGACGTCCCCAATGCCCTCACTGTGGATGCCTCCAACGCGACGATTGGTGGCGTGCTCGAGCAGCTTATCGAAGGCCAGTGGAAGCCATTGGCTTTTTTCAGCTGTCACCTACGACCCCCAGAACTTAAGTACAGCGCTTTCGACAGGGAGCTGCTGGCCCTGCACCTTGCTATCCGGCACTTCAGGTATTTCCTGGAAGGGAGAGAGTTCACGGTCTTCACAGACCACAGGCCCCTCACTTTCGCATTTGCCAAAATGACGGACCCATGGTCAGGCCGCCAGCAACGCCACCTGCCGTACATCTCGGAGTTTACCACCACGATCAAGCACATCTCTGGGAAGAACAACGTGGCAGCTGACATGTTGTCACACACCTCCGTCCAATCAGTGCACTCTCTGTCTCCGGGGGTGGATTATGCGGCGTTAGCTAAGGCGCAACGGCTGGACAGCGAGATGCCAGCATACCGAACCGCAATCTCAGGACTCCGCCTCGAAGACATACCCATTGGGCCAGAAGGTAATGAATTCCTTTGCAATGTGTCCACCGGGCAACCTCGGCCCGTTGTCCCGACTGCTTGGAGGCGCCGCGTTTTCGACACCTTGTACAGTTTAGCCCACCCTTCAATCTGGGTGACCATCTGGTTGATTGCAGACAGGTTTGTGTGGCATGGCCTAGGCAAGCAGGTTGGGCACTAGGCCAGGACATGCACGCACTCTCAAACCTCCAAAATCCAGAGGTACATGAGGGCCCCACTGAAACCCTTCCAGCCAACACGTGGAAGATTTGAACATGTCCACATGGACATTGCTGGCCCCCTGCTGGTTTCGAGAGTAGCAAGATACCTGTTCACCATGGTGGACAGGATCATGAGGTGGCCGGAAGCTATCCCCTTCGCTGACATGGCCACAGAGACATGGGTCAGAGTCCTGATTACCACCTGGGTGGCACGGTTCAGACTCCCAGCCCACGTCACTTCAGACAGGGGTGTGCCGTTCACATCGGCTTTGTGGTCTGCACTGACACAACTCCTCAGAACCCAGCTCCACCTAACGACTGCTTACCACCCGCAGTCCAACAGCCTGGTGGAACGTTTCCACAGGCATTTGAAGTCAGCCCTGATGGCACGCCTCCGAGGGCCAGACTGGGTTAATGAACTCCCCTGGGTGCTGCTTGGCATCAGCATGGCACTCAAGGAGGACCTGGCCGCATCATCGGCCGAACTTGATTACGGTGCCGTTCACAGTTCCCAGTGTATTTGCACCAGCACCCCGTGGCCAGGAGGACACACTTATGGCGGCCCTAACTCAACTCCAGGAGTGGCTTGGAACACTTGCCCCAGTCCTGATGTCCCATCACGGAACAGCACCCTCTTTCATGCCTAAGGACCTACAACAGAGCAAATATGTTTTCCTTTGCCGAAGCGCGCACAGGGTCACCCCTGATGTGACCATACGAAGGACCCTACAAGGTGGTGGGCCATAATGGAATGACCTGTGTTCTCGACATCGGCGGTCATGAAGAGACTTTTACCATTGACCATCTCAAACTGACGCATCTAGACCTTGAATGCCGGGTTGCAGTGCCATCCCCACGATGACGAGGCCGGCCACCTAAAAGAACTGACAGTGTGCAGGCTGTGGACTCTGCACCTCCTAGCGCCGGTTCTTGGGGGGCGGGGGGCATGTGGCAGCTCGCCCACGCGACAAGCGAACCGGAGCCAGCAGTTGCAGGCGACTCCGCAGCCAGCGGCAACCGAAAGGTCTCTGGGTGTGCGGCTGACCTCGGCCCGAAAGCCAACGTCACCTCCGCCCCGCAAAGAGTGGGGGATGCTGGGAGTGCATGCACAGATTGAAAACAGTAAACAGTTCAACCAGACCCTGCTCGACTCAGTGTGTTGTTTTCACTCGTTGTGTGTCAGCGTGACTACAGCATTATGGCAAGACTTGTGGGATAATGGGTATAAGGGGAGACACGTTTACAAAATACATAAAACTGTTGGATTGATGGGAGAGAGAGGTAAAACAAGAAGGGAAGGAATTATACTGACTCAACTTAGAACTATGCTTAATTATTCCTTATAGTTTATAGGAAAACATCACCCTGGGGTGTGTAGGTTTTGTCATCATTAAGCCACATTGATGCCAACCTTCCCTAGATTTGTCAGGGCATGGTCTGGTTAAAGCATCAAAATCAAAGAGCATGGCATAACTTGTAACATATGTCAGTTATCTTTATAGTGATGGTCTTAATGCCATCCAGCTGTGTTGCTAAGGGACACTTTATTAGCATTTATGTCAAGCTGGTAAACCCAGCTGTGGTAGCTAGATTTATATTTTACCGTCTGAGTGCAGGTTGCTTCCATACAGAAAACCAGAAAATGAAGGGGAACTAGAAACTGGTAATGCCACAGTGAGAGTGTATTCTTCTACAGAGATGAGGAACAGAAGCAGCACAGCATCCTTATCCCTACCAATCACAGCCTCTCAATGTCCATTTTGATCATATCTTCCATCCATCCCAGCCTGGATGCCTCTTCTCTTCCTTCACCGCAATGACTCCCTTTTAAGCACTGCCTCTCCCTCCCCTTCCTTCACTGCCAATACTCCTTTTTCCTAAACTGAAGAGATCACCACCAAGCATTCCTTGCTGGTCTTTTTTTCCCATTCCCATGCAGCCAGCTGCTGGGTAGGAAATGGATCTTAAATATACTGTGAGGGCGTGGTATTGTTAGTCTTAGATATAGGGATCAGCTGAGGCTATCTTTTAAGTTCATCCCTATCAAAGATACCGACCTGTTTTTCACACTCCCCGCAGCTTAACAATCTTCCTTTATCCCCATCCCGACTCTGTCTTCAACCTGCTTTGTTAACTGTTTCTCTTCTGACGAGTGCAGTCTGAGCTGTTATGTTCCAGCACTATCTGTTGTTATAATAAATTATTTACTGCTAGAACAGAACTTCATATTAAAATTAAAAACCTCTTCCAGTGGTTGAGTTCCACATTCTTCACAGGTTTTATAAAATTATTGATTACAAGTTATACAACAACTAATGTCACTACACGTTTCCAATGCTCTTCCTACTGGGTTTGCACAGTAAAATGCTTGCAGAATTGGCATACTTACCCTGTACTACTGTAGCTTGTAAGCAAACCGCAGTATGTCTGTACAAAACGCAATGTCTTAGCTTCTTTCATGGCTGAACAATATGCTACACTACATTCATCACGGTTTTAAATACAAATTTAAATGTGGTTTGAGGGTGGTACTTGTGTAACCTGATTTCAAGCATTGTTGTAGTGCCATCCACAAGAAGTGTTCATTGTTTGTGGAGAACAAATATGCCATTGCCTTTTCAGGATCCCAACATCGGTGATCTCACCACTGGCACATGAACAATGCTCCTGCCACTTCCCTTTAGCCAGTCGCACTACCATAATTCATGGCGAGGACGGACAGCCAGATACTGTCTTCCAAAAACACTTGTAACCCCACCCACCGCTGTCTTATAGGGGTTACTCAAATGGCATTTTTTTAGAAACAACAATTCAGGCAAAGGCAAGTGGAA
This sequence comes from Mobula birostris, assembly GCF_030028105.1. Taxonomy (NCBI): domain Eukaryota; kingdom Metazoa; phylum Chordata; class Chondrichthyes; order Myliobatiformes; family Myliobatidae; genus Mobula; species Mobula birostris. Next base: position 62,431,791 of record NC_092383.1, on the reverse strand, counting down.
GCCAAGCACTGAGAATGTGTACAGAAGTGATAATGGGACAAAATGGCAGCTAACAGAGTCTGATGCCTAAATGCTATTCCTCACTTCGCTTTGCTGTTTCTGTTTTACTTTACCATGTGAATTCCATTTAAAAAACTGTAAAAGAGGAAAGGTGGGATAGCAATACTAATAGAATAGGAAATTTATTTTTTTTTATTGACAGCAGATCTCTTCCCGCTACGCAGAAAACTCCTCTGATGGTTGCTTCCCACTTATTCATCTTTTGCCCTGTTAGAGAACATTTTGAAAGATATTTTTAAATTGCTGTAATTCCTGGATCTGCTGCCTCAGTGACAATTTGATAAGAAATCAAAAGTTATTTGATATATTATCTCAGTGAAATTGAAGTGATAAATTAGCAACTTGGCAAGTGCACACAAGTAAAGGCCCAACTGTATTCATTGCTTCTCAAGAAAAGTACAGTACAGTGCTGAAGTCTTAGTCACCACAATTTTTCATATGGTTTCAGATGGTGTGGCCTCCACAGAGCCCTGATCTCAACATCATCAAGGCTGTCTGAGAGACAGTCAAAGTCTGCAGAAGATCCGTGGCAATTTCTCCAAGATGCTTCGAATAGCCTACCAGCCGTTTTTCTTATAAAACTGCACGCCAATGCACCTAAGAGAATTGATGCAGTTTTAAAGGGAAAGAGTAGTCACACTAAACATTGATTTGATTGTTTTGTAACTATGTACTGTTGTCTATAGTAATTTATCAGATACATAGAAACTTTTCATTTCATTATATTTGAAAGCATCTTTGCTTTACAGATTTTTTTACACGTGCCTCAGACTTTTGCACAGTACTGTATGTTTTCAGTTTTGATGATAGTGTCAATGTAATCTCTTGAAAATGTTATCATCATATCTTGATGCATGACTTTTCATGTTTATGAGTACACCCATTAATTTCTGAAAAAATAGCCCATGCAATTTTTTAAAGGTATGAAATAATAATCTTTAAATATTCTGATAAGTAGAAGTTTAAGAGTTAAATGGTTTTGGAGGGAAATGGATGCAAAAACAAAAAAATCAGAATGCCATTAATTCGTCAATAACTTAGAAACACCGACAATCAAATATAAGAAAATTGAGTTTGGCGTGTGGTACTAAATTTGGCTGCAGCAAACTACCTTACTGTGTGTTGTATGTTGATTTTCCAATGTGATTCAGCAACAACCTAAATTAGTGAAAGGATTAGCATAGTATATCTGCCCAATTCAATCAATGGCACTAATTATATGGGACTCACTTCTAAAATCTAATCACCAAAACAACAGTAAAAATACCAGAATCTCAATTAGTTCCTCAGATCAGATCAAATTCATTCAAATTTATTCACCTCTTGTACATCGAAACATACAGTGAAATGCGACATTTGGATTACCAACCGATTTGGAGATTCTCTTCTGGTCAGGATGGCGACAGCGAACGACAATTCCTCCAGCGATGGTCAATCATTTCAGCTTTTCTACGTCTCCTACTTATATTAATTTTGTTTTTGAAACTTTTGGAGCCTGTGATGTACAGTCTGTGTTTCGATTGAATGAGCTAGTGCTGTTCTGACCCTGAGAATACTCCAGGAGAGAAGTGCGAGCACGAGCTGCCATGAGGAGAAGCTCAGAGATGAGACAACTGGCCATGATCGTCTGCATTTCTTAACGATTAAAGTGTCAAGGAAGACACTAACATTGAGACAAGTGCAGAGAAGAGACCGCTGGTTCGAGTCATTGCCGTTAGTCAGGCCGTTGGTTTGAATCGCTCCCGTCAGAGGGGCCACTGGTTTGAATCGTTTCTGTCGGTGGTGCTGCTGGTTTGAATCGTTTCTGTCGGTGAGACCGTAGGCTTGAGTCGTTCCTGTCGGAGGTGCTGCTGGTTTAAATTGTTCCCGTCGGTGGCGCCGCTGGTTTGAATCATTTCTGTCGGCGGAGCCGTTGGTTTGAACCGTTCCTGTCGGTGAGGTCGTTGGTTTGAATCGTTCCTGTCGGTGAGGCTGTTGGCTTGAGTCATTCCTGTCAGAGAGGCCACTAGTTTGAGTCATTCCTGTCGGAGAGGCCACTAGTTTGAATCATTCCTGTCGGAGGGGCCGCTGGTTTGAATCGTTCCTGTTGGAGAGGCCGCTAGTTTGAGTCATTCCTGTCGGAGAGGCCGCTAGTTTGAATCGTTCCTGTCGGAGAGGCCGCTGGTTTGAATCGTTCCTGTCGGAGAGGCCGCTGGTTTGAATCGTTCCTGTCGGAGAGGCCGCTGGTTTGAGTCGTTCCTGTCGGAGAGGCCGCTGGTTTGAGTCATTTCTGTCGGAGAGGCCGCTAGTTTGAGTCATTCCTGTCGGAGAGGCCGCTAGTTTGAACCGTTCCTGTCGGAGAGGCCGCTAGTTTGAGTCATTCCTGTCGGAGGGACCGCTGGTTTGAATCATTCCTGTTGGAGGGGCCGCTGGTTTGAATCGTTCCTGTCGGAGAGGCTGCTGGTTTGAATCGTTCCTGTCGGAGAGGCCGCTAGTTTGAGTCATTCCTGTCGGAGAGGCCGCTAGTTTGAATCGTTCCTGTCAGATGGGACGCTAGTTTGAATAGTTCCTGTCAGATGGAACACTGTTTCAGGTTGCTGCTGTCGGATGGCTGCTGGTGCAAGAGGCTGCTGGTTTCAGTTGCTGCCCTCGGAGGAGCCACTGCATCCCGATGCTCTCAGAGATGTTATCAAAATTCTGAGATTTAAGAAGTTCAAATTAACTGTAGTTCATATTGTACACTTTGAGTTTTTTTTCACGTTCATGCCCATTCTTTCTTGTAGCAGATTGGCGTGCTGGGGGTTCAGTTGATCTGTTAGTTTTTTGTGAGGGAGGGGTTGGGAATGTTTCGGGTTTGCGAGATTTTGTTTCATTTTCTTTTGTGCGGGGAATATCAACGTCTTTCTTTCAACTACTTACATGGTTTTCTGTATTATGTGGCTATCTGGAGAAGACGAATTCGGAATTGTATTCTGCATACGTACTGTATTTTGATAATAAAATGAACCTTTGGATCAACACAGCCTAAGGACATGTTGGGGCCAGCCTGCAGGTGTTGTCACATATTCCTGTGCCAATATAGTAATTACCGTAATGCTTGGCATTGTGACAACACAGAACACAACAAAACCAATAAAAGCAAGCAACAAAACAAGAATAGCAAAACAACCTCCTTGCCTCTTTCCCACCCACCCACACACACGGACAATCTTCTAATCCCAGGACAGGCCACAGGGCCTCCAGGCTCCAATCTCCAGTCTTCCAATTGACCTTCAGGCTGCAATCTTCAGTATCAATCCCCAGACTAGACATTGATAGACCCCGAACTCCAGACCTTGTACTTGCTGCTCGCATAGGCACCTGATCCCTTCACCCATCGACTGGGACAAGCCATAGATGTCCTTCATCACCTGTCCACATCATTGGCCTTTGAATGCAGAGAATGGAGTTCTCTGATTCCAGCCTGAATTCTAACTCCTCTACATCTATACCTCTAAATCCTAATCTCACCTCTAATATCTTCATATTCCTGTCCCTAAACCCTCGATCTGACCTCTAACTTCCCTCTCTGCCCCAAAACAATTCCTGAGAACATAAAAATACAACTAAGTCTGAGCCACGATTTTGACAGAGACCACAGCTTGCGCCAGCTTGACTGTGTTAGCTCAGTGCCATGTTAACCAATGTCAGTTTGAAGGGAAACAGCGAATATCAGTTGCTTATGCCTTTATGTGTAGCTGTGTAGTGAAAGTCAGAAGACCAAGACAAGCTAGAGGTAGAATGCCATCTCTGTGCATGGATTCATCACTTAAGCCAAAATTGGAACAAGGACACACTCACAAGGTGCATCAGTCACCACACCATCCACCACATTGAGCACCATAATTATAATGTACCTGCAGTGTGTACCATCTTTAAAATGCAATGCAGTTACTCATGTAAGGTAATGCAATAAGACCTCTGAAGCCCAAAATTTCTATCTCAAAGAAGGATGAGGGCAGTATATACTTGGAAACATCAACACCTATCAATTCCACTCCAAGGCGCACACCATACTGTCTTAAGAAAAGGATCACTATTCCAACATCATCATGACTCAGTCTAAATTCTGGAAGTTCTCTAACAGCATTGTAGAACAAAACCTTCATCAGAAGGACTGCAATGACTGAAGGAGCCCATGCAACTCAATAATAATTGGCAATGGGCAGTCACTCTTTGCCAGGAAGTTATTGAGAAACTTACGCTCTTAAGGGTTAGAAACAAGAAATAGATAACAGTCATTCAGCCTTCTCATGTCTTCCATTCCATAAGATTACAAGTTATCTTTTACTTTAGTGTCTTTTTGTTGTACCAAATCTATATTTTTGATTTATATCGTAGCAATAATAGGAAATTCTCTGCTTCAATTGATGCATTCAATTTTAAAATGTTGAATCATTTCAAGACCTTGAAATATGTCCAATATTAAGAATTTTATGCTCACGTGTATAAATAAGCAATTGATTCTTTGAGAGGTTCGTCTAAAGAAAACAGAATTAGGACAATATATTTTTAAATTATTTTATACTATAATATACACACAGATTTAAACATCTTTTCCAATAAGTTTATTGGAATACATAAATCTAATTTTAAGGACAATAAAAAATAGAAACGTATAAGATCCTAAAGGGATTGGACAGGCTAGATGCAGGAAGATTGTTCCCGATGTTGGGGAAGTCCAGAACGAGGGGTCACAGTTTGAGGATAGAGGGGAAGCCTTTTAGGACTGAGATTAGGAAAAACTTCTTCACACAGAGAGTGGTGAATCTGTGGAATTCTCTGCCACAGGAAACAGTTGAGGCCAGTTCATTGGCTATATTTAAGAGGGAGTAAGATATGGCCCTTGTGGCTACGGGGATCAGGGGGTATGGAGGGAGGGCTGGTGCAGGGTTCTGAGTTGGATGATCAGCCATGATCATAATAAATGGTGGTGCAGGCTCGAAGGGTTGAATGGCCTACTCGTGCACCTATTTTCTATGTTTCTATGTTTCTATGTAAGAACAAGCCCTTAGTGCCTACATTGACATTTAATGAGGTTATTGCTGATCTTTTGTCTTAAGTGTTATTTTCCTACACTGAGACAATATCCCTCTGTTGTATCAAAATGCCTTGTCTCTGTTTTGAATACATTCTATATGCAAAAGTATTCTGTCCTTTTGGATACAGAATACTGAAGGTTCCACAGTTTGTGGTTGAAGTAATTTCATCTCCAGTCAATCATGAATTCCAGCTCCTTACTTTAAGACTATGACCCCTAGATCTGGACATCCTGGTCATGGATGTCACCCTTCAATTCCTGTAAAAATGGTATATATTTTAATAAGGTCTTCGCAAGGAACTTTGGCGTTCTCTGGATATTCTCTCCTGATGGTGTAAATATCCCAATTTCAGAATCAACTGGGTAAATATTAGTTGAACTCCTTCCATTATCAATATATTCTTTCTTACGTAAGAAGACTAGATCAAAATGTTGAATTTCATGTTTCTTTTGTTAAATGTCACATTTTGTCAAATTTTGACTAAATATCAAGTCTATTCATTTCCACCTAACATCTTAGATTGGTCTTTTTTTCTAACCAAGAGGCCTGCAATAGAATATTTCATGGAAATCAGGATTGAAGGTTGCTATCCATTGCTGCCTCCCTTACTTTATGGATAATTGAGTAACCTCCTCGGACAATTCAGTGACCTTTTGGATTATGCTATGTACTTTAGGCAGGCAGAATATAATTTGGCAATTTCTCCACCTTTTCCAAGTGAATGCCCCACTGTAGATATATAAAAACAACATCATTAGAGACACAAACAACAGGAATTCTGCAGATGCTGGAAATTCAAGCAACACACATAAAAGTTGCTGGTGAACGCAGCAGGCCAGGCAGCAGCTCTAGGAAGAGGTGCAGTCAGGCTGAGACCCTTCGTCAGGATTATTAGAGACACAGCTGGTTCTGGAACACAAGCCTTCGGCAAAAAACAAGACTGTTGTCAGGGATCGTAACCATTGATTTATCCAGGGTACACAACAGGAATTCTGCAGATGCTGGAAATTCAAGCAACACACATCAAAGTTGCTGGTGAACGCAGCAGGCCAGGCAGCATCTGTAGGAAGAGGTGCAGTCGACGTTTCAGGCCGAGACCCTTCGTCAGGATTTATCCAGGGTACTCAGCTGTTCCTTTAACCCCTTTGGAGTGAATTGTATTAGGTGAAGACTAACTTATTGCTGTGGCAAATTCAAGTGGAAGCTGAAATGGGCCATTAACTTCAGACTTCTGGCTGAAGATTATAAATATTTCAGGTTAGTCTTCTGTCCCAAAGCCCTGGACTCTGCTGGCAGCTAGGATATAGATGGTCCTGGAGCCACATTTCCGCTGTGTTGTTTAATGGTTTACATGTATTCTTAGACCATATGTCAGAGGAGCAGAATTAGGCCAATTCAGCCCATCGAGTCTGCTCCACCATTGCATCATGGCTGATCCCGGATCCCACTCAACCCCATACATTTGCCTTCTTCGCTGGTTGTGTAAGAATTATAGGGCTTTCAGCTGAATCCATGTGATATGAAATCACCCAGTTCCCAGCGTATAGAAATCCTTTGCTGTAGCTTCACCAGATTGCTAACCTAAATTTTAGGCATGGCCAGTGCTTCACCCTGGCAGTGAGTTTGATAATTCTCCTTAAATAGGTTTCATCTAATTAAAAGTAAAAGTAGAGTGAGGAATATGCTGGATCATGTGGTTATAGGAGGCACTGGAACAATTCTTTCCTACTGATGCATCATAGCACTTCATCTATGGTTAGTTTGTGGCTGATTGATCGAATCCAGAGCTATCCCATTCAGTATGATTAACGGTAACTTCACAGAAAAGACAGGAATTTGTGTCCTCAAAGATTTTGTTGTAGGCACTTCAAATATCATTGAAATGGATAAATAATTCTGAAGACAGATTGAACTGAACAGTGGTCAAATGGACTTGGTTATCTCCCAGCTCAAGCAGGCCCAGTTGTTGAGTGATTGACCTGGCCATCTCTGGCAATGGTGGTTCTGCCAATGCAGTCTGGCTAAAGAACAATAAGCATTTGAACCTCTCCTTTGTATCGTTCAATATTTCTTCCAGAAAATGTTGAACATGGAAGAGGAACAAGCAGCTAAACAAGGGGCTCTTTTATTGTTGTGTTTGGTCCAAGTCTTGACAAATAGTGTGACAAAATGAATGGAGTTAAATACTATCACAATGAAATAATAATTAGCTGACCCGTGCATATTCACAAGCACAATTGCCACATCTGATTTGCTGCCGAATCCGTGGTTGTGACATAAATACACCCAATGACTTGGCCTCCACGGCTGCTCGTGGTAGCAAATTCCACAGATTTACCACCCTCTGACTAAAGTAATTTCTCCGCATCTCTGTTTTAAATGGATGTCCTTCAGTCCTGAAGTCATGTTCTCTTATCCTAGACTCCCCTTCCATGGGAAATAACTTTGCCATATCTAATCTGTTCAGGCCTTTTAACATTTGGAATGTTTCAATGAGATCCCCCCTCATTCTCCTGAACTCCAGGGAGTTCAGCTGAAGAGCTGCCAGATAGCAACTCATACAGTAAACCTTTCATTCCTGGAATCATTCTCGTGAATCTTCACTGGATCCTCTCCAATGTTAGTATATCCTTTCTAAAATAAGGAGCCCAAATCTGCACAGAGTTCTCCAAGTATGGTCTCATGAATGCCTTATAGAGCTTTAACCTCACATCCCTGCTCTTATATTCTAAACCTCTAGAAATGAATGCCAATATTGCATTCGCCTTCTTCATCACCGACTCAAGCTGGAGGTTAACCTTTTGGGTATCGTGCACAAGGACTCCCAAGTCCCTTTGCATCTCTGCATTTTGAATTCTGTCCCCATCTAAATAATAGTCTGCCCATTTATTTCTTCCACCAAAGTGCATGACTATACACTTTCCAACATTGTATTTTATTTGCCACTTCTTTGCCCATTCCCCTAAACTACCCAAGTCTCTCTGCAGGCTCTGTTTCCTCAACACTACCCGTTCCTCCACCTATCTTTGTATCATTGGAAAATTTAACCACAAATCCATTGATCCCAGAGTCCAAATCTCTGACGTACATCGTAAAATGCAGCTGTCCCAACGCCAGCCCCTGTGGAACTCCAGTGGTAACTGGCAGCCAGCCAGAAAAGGATCCTTTTATTCCCACTATCTGTTTTCTGCCTATCAGCCAATGCTCCACCCATGGTAGTAACTTGCCGTAATTCCATGGGCTCTTATCTTGCTAAGCAGCCTCACGTGTGGCACATTGCCAAAGGCCTTCTGAAAATCCAAATACATCACATCCATTGCATCTCCTTTGATACCCTGCTTGTAATTTCCTCAAAAAAATTGTAGTAGGCTGGTCAGGCAGGATTTTCTTTTCAGGAAACCATGCTGGCTTTGGCAACTAATGTCAGGCTAACAGGTCTATAGTTTCCTTTCTGCTGCCTCCCACCCTTCTCACATAGCAGAGTAACATTTGCAATTTTCTAGTTATCGGTACAATGCCAGAATCTATCGATTCTTGAAAGATCATTGTTAATACCCTGCAACCTCTCCAGCTACTTTCTTCCAAACCCAAGGGTGCATTCCATCAGGTCCTGAAGATTTATCGACCCTCAGACTATTAAGCTTCCTGAATACCTTCTCAGTCATAATTTTCACTGCACTTTCTTCACTTCCCTGACACTCTTGAATGTCCAGTATATTGCCAATGTCTTACACTGTGAAGACTGGTGCAAAATATGCATTCAGTTCCTCTGCCACCTCTGTGACTCTCATTACAATATCTCCAGCATCATTTTTTATTGGTCCTCAACTCTCTTTTATCCTTTATATACTTTAAAAAAGCTTTCAATACCTTCTTTGTTATTAGTTGCCAGCTTCATTTCATAATTCATCTTTTCCTTCTGAATGACCTTCTTAGCTTCCTTCTGCAAGTTTTTAAAAGCTTCCCAATCCTCTATCTTCCTACTGGCTTTGGCTTCCTTGTATGCCCTCTTTTTTGCTTTTACCTTGGCTCTGACTTCACTTGTCAGCCACAGTCGTGTCCTTCTTCCATTCAAAAAGTTCTTCTTATTTGGAATATAGCTCTTTTGCACTCCCCTCATTTTTTGCAGAAACTCCAGCTATTGCTGCTCTGCTGTCCTTCCTGCTAGTGTCCCTTTCCAGTAAACTTTGGCCAGTTCTCCCCTAATGCCATTGTAATTTTCTTTATCCCATTGAGATAGCGACTCACTGGAATTTAGTTTTTCCTTCTCAAATTTCAAAGTGAACTCGACCATGTTGTGATCACTGCCTAAGGGTTCCTTAAACTTAAGCTCTTTTAGCACCTCCGGCTCATTGCACAACACCCCATCCAGCACAGCTAATCTCCTAGTCAATTTATTGAGATACAGTACAAAACAGGTCCTTCCGGCCCTTTGAGCCGTGCCATCCAGCAACCCACAGATTTAACCCTAGCCTAATCACAGGACAACTTACAGTGACCAATTAACCTACTAACCAGTACATCTTTGAACTGTGGGAGGAAATCAAAGCACCCTGAGGAAACCTTTGTACATACAGGAAGGAACATATAAACTTGCTTAAAGAGGACGCCAGCATTGTACTTCAAACTTCAATGCCCCAACCGGTAATAGCATCACACTAACCACTACGCTACTGTGGCACCTCATTATGGCAGTAGCAAGTTTCCTATCCCCTTACTGGGAGGATAACATTCCTCTGGGTTCTTAACTCACAGGATTACTTCAAGGACATCATTGAATCAACATGTAGTCAGATATTGTCAAGTCATTGCCATACCTTTGTTTCTTTTTCCTTCTAACTCCTAATTCATCAAGTCTCCTATATGTTTTGATACTTTAAGTAAAGCATTTGATGTTGATACCATCAGTGGAGTTGAGGACAAATTCAAAAATAACATTTGTACCTGTCTTCAATAAATAGTTTATGCTAATTTATGTATATCCCTTATGTTAACAGATTCCTTCTATTCCCAATGCAACTAAGGTTTTAAAAAAGTTGCAATAAAGTAACATCTTCAAACATTGCACTAATTAGTGTTAATGTAGGTAGATTAATCATTACCAAATATTCCTGGAAATTTCTACTTCAAATTAGTTGAATTTGATTCTATGATTGAACTTGGCAGATAAATTGTTCTAATATTTAAATACATCATACTTAGAGTATTGATTGAATTGTTTAATTGTATTTAATATACCTGAATAATTGATTTAAGGTAAATTTCTTAATCTTTCTCAATGAAAAACAAAACCCTTGTTTTAGCAAGGAATCTGGCTGAATTTCATTTATTTTATAATGCATACAAGTAGTTCAATAAGTAATTTATAAGATGACAGAGTTTAAAATAGAGCAGAACAATTGCATTAGAAAATACAACTTTTAACAAACAATGCTGGATTGATTTCTTCAAAATGTTATAGATTAAAGCAATGTTATGCTGTACACGTTACTCAACCTGGCACTTAACGTCAGTAAGACGAAGGAGCTGATTGTGGACTTCAGGAAGAGTAAGACGAAGGAACACATACCAGTCCTCATAGAGGGATCAGAAGTGGAGAGAGTGAGAAGTTTCTGGTGTCAAGATCTCTGAGGACCTAACCTGATCCCAACATATTGATATAGTCATAAAAAAGGCAAGACAGTGGCTATACTTCATTAGGAGTTTGAAGAGATTTGGCATGTCAACAAATACACTCAAAAATTTCTATATTTATACTGTGGAGAGCATTCTGACAGGCTGCATCACTGTCTGGTATGGAGGGGCTACTGCACAGGACCAAAAGAAGCTGCAGAGGTTTGTAAATCTAGTCAGCTCCATCTTGAGTACTAGCCTACAAAATTCCTCGGACATCTTCAAGGAGCGGTGTGTCAGAAAGGCAGTATCCTTTATTAAGGACCCCCAGCACCCAGGGTATGCCCTTTTCTCACTGTTTCCATCAGATAGGAGGTACTGAAGCCTGAAGGCACACACTCAGCGATACAGGAACAGATCTTCCCCTCTGCCATCCAATTTCTAATTGGACGTTGAACCCTTGGACACCTCCTCACTTTTTTAATATACAGTATTTCTGTTTTTTGCACTTTTTAAAATCTATTCAATATATGTGGACTGTAATTAATTAATTAATTTATTATTATTATTTTCTCTTTTCTATATTATGTATTCCATTGAACTGCTGCTGCTAAGTTAACAAATTTCATGTCACATGTGATAATAAATCTGATTCTGGTGGGCAGAGAACAAATATTTCCATTTCCACATCTTTTATAGAGTCGCAGAGTTGTAGAACATGGGGAAAAGCCCTTTGTTCTAATGGTCCATGCTAACCTAGATGTCCACGCGAGCTAGTCCCATTTGCCCCATCTTCCTTTGAAATTTCTGAACCATGTAGTTGTCCAACTGTCTTAATAGGATGGCTGAACAATTGAAATCTAGCGAATGCTAAATGCTGAATAATGAAATGGATGGCCTTGTAGCCAAATGTGTGGATGATACAAAGATAAATGGAGGGATAGGTACTATTAAGCAAGCAGAATCTGGAGAAGGACTTGAAAAGATTGAAAATGGTCAAAGAAATAATGGATGGAATTGTATGGCTGAGCACTTTGGTAGAAGGTTTAAAGGTGTATATTATTTTCTAAACAGGGAACTAATCCAGAAGTCAAAGTTGCAAAGGAATCAGGATTCTGAGTGGAGGATTCCTAAAGGTTAACTTGTAGCTTGAATCAGTAGTAGGGAAGGCAAATGCAATGTTCGCATTTACTAGGATGTGATGCTAAGCCTTTATAGGGCATTGGCCAGACCACATTTAAAGTATGGAGAGTACATTTGAGCACTGTATCAAAGAAGGGATCTTCTGGCATTGCAGAGAGTCCAGAGGGGATTTACGAGAAAGATCCTGGGAATGAAAGTGTTAACACATGAGAAGCACTTGATGGCTTTGGGATTGTACTCACTGGAGTTTAGAAGAATGGGAGGGAGATATCATTGAAATCTATAGAATCTTGAAAGGCCATGGACATATTAAAAGATAGATTGGGTATAGAGATGATATTTCCTATAATGGATATGACTACGAGGACATCCCTTCAGAACAGAGAGTAGTGAATTTCTGGAATTCATTGCCACAGATGGCTGTGGAAACATAGAAACATAGAAAACCTGTAGCACAATACAGGCTCTTTGACCCACAAAGCTGTGCCGAACATGTCTTTACCTTAGAAATTACCTAGGCTTACCCATAGCCCTCTATGTTTCTAAGCTCCATGTACCCATCCAAGAGTCTCTTAAAAGACCCTATCATTTCTGCCTTCACCACTGCCATCGGCAGTCCATTCCGTGCACTCACCATTCTTTGCATAAAAAATTTACCCCTGACATCTCCTCTGTACCTTACTTCCAAGCACCTTAAAACTATGCCCTCTTATGCTAGCCATTTCAGCCCTGGGAAAAAGCCTCTGACTATCCACACGATCAATGTAGCTCATTATCTTGTACACCTCTATCAGGTCACCTCTCATCCACCGTCACTCCAAGGAGAAAGGGCTGACTTTATCCAAGTCATTGGGTAGGCTAATAGGTTCTTAATCAGTAAGAGTCTCCAAGATTACAGAGAGAAGGCAGGAGAATGGAATTAAGAGAGATATTAAATGTGCCATGTTGAAATAGTGTTGGAGATTCAATGGGCTGAATGGCCTAATTCTGCTCCTGTCTTATGGTCTTATGGATGACATCTTCTGTAATTACTCGTACAGTGGAAATCCATAGTTTCTATGAAGGAAGCCTTTCACAAGGCAGGCTATGCATTGGCAGTTCAGATCACTACCAGTTTTGAACACAATCTAACTGAACTGTAACTAATTCTCATTCCATATACTTCGAATTTATTGAAGAATGAAATATAAGCTAATCTCTTTTGAATATATAGTTACATTTCCAGAGGATAAGTGTGGGTTACATTGTTAATTTTCTGGTGTGAACTCTAACAGGTATAAATAACATGGAGCTCACTGATACTCAAGTTACATTTAAGTATTCCCTACACTGCCACATATCATCTTGAAATGATGTGGGTTATAAATACCAGAATTGTAGGTAATGACCAAAGTCACATTGACAGATGGCTGGCAACTCCAAAGGGAACCTATGGAGAAACTGTCACTTTAATTAAATGGAAATGGTGTGAATGCCATGAGCGTGTTGGCCTTATTATCTGCATGGTTTAAAAAAAATCAGCATGTCAACCTGAGAATGAAAGAAATCTCAAATTCATCTGCAGGCTCACTCGAAAGGTCACTGGATTAATTAGTAATCATCTAGGGGGGAAAAGTGAGTATAATCAGAAACAAAATTAAAAGAATTCCCACATATTCCCTCATTATTAAATATGGCTTCAATACATTTTAACTATAAAATAGGAACAAAGAAGAGATCTCTTGAAATAACTGAATTATCTGAGTTTATGGCTTGATGTTACATGAGTTCACAGAATTTGCAATTGTTGACTTTTTCCTCATTTAGCAAATTAACATGCTGATTCTCCACCATACACCCCAATATTCAAAATGTCAATGAGCTGCTAAAAATCACAATATTGCACAAAGACTCTGCAATCAGAGAGGAAGGTCAAATCTGCTCTTCGTGTTAAACAAGCATTTAGGTTTTAACTTCATACCCTTTGGGTTTAAATTTTGCTCTAAAAATGGGAATTGACAATTTGAGACTTGCCAGTCAAATTTAATGAAAATCCAGTTAGACTTGACACTGTACATTGAGCTTTCATAGCTCAAGAACAAATGGACTCATGCAACCCAGAACAATTCCCATAATTTGAGAAGCATTTCAATCCTGCAGTTCATATTTGAGCAGTAGTATTGTGCACCCTATGCCATACATATTCCTCTCCCTGCACTCTCTAATTGACTATCAGGAAGCTCAGATGTACCTAAAGAATGCTGATCTGGAGTAAGTTTTCATTACGTTCAATGAGAGTAATTGACAATGGAAAATCCACTATTCACTTTTACATATGAAGATCGGGATTGAAGCAATTCAGTACAATAGGCTTGATAACACTGGGAAAATAAAGTTTATTGCTGTGAAATTCAAACATTAAGTTCAATTAAATAAGAAATATTGTGTAACTCTCCATACAATACTGATCTGCTCTTTTCCCATATTTTTCATATGAAACAAGTCCTGTCCTTAATCCCTCATATTTTTAGTAACTTTGTGGTTTTGCATATTGTACATTGTCTATCTTTCCGAACTGGTGTTGAAATTGGAATATCCCTGTCACTCATCTACTCACTTAGACTGAGAGCTTCATCAGAACTAGAGGGGTAAGCGTGGTATAACAGGTTAGAACCATGTAACATAGATTCTTAAGGTGACATTGAGTCCAAGAAACACATACATGTACCACATTAATTCCTCTTCAATAAATGACAATTATACACAGGCAACATTTAAATTCATAAACTTACTATTACCATCAGTATATTCACTATGATATTTAAGATTTGTAAAAAAAAATCTATTAAACATCAACATAGTTCCAAGTATGATCTGTAAAGAGTTTATATGTAATTATCTAACACAGTTCCAAGGTCAATCAGATTCAATGATTCATAAGAACAATTGTATCATCTTTTGAAGAAGCAAGCAAGCATTTTCATCTTCCAGAGTTAAACCCTAAACCTTTCCTCAACATTCCAGAATTTCTGCCCTATTTACTGTTTTCCACTCATTTATTCAAATGTTGAACCTTCCCTTTGTGGGCTCTTGCTATGCACTCATCATCCTTGATTTTTTTTTCTACTGCTTTCTCTTATTGGATTCTGCAATGCTCTTCACTAAGGAAGGACATTCTATAGATCACCTCTATATACGCTGTACTGGCAAATAATGATACATCCATTTTATTCCTTCAGATGGGGAATTGACTCTAACTTTTAACTTCATTGTTGTTTCTTAACATTATAGATTCTCCCTGAAACTTATCAATCTTTACTGTACTTAATCAATTCCACAATTATCTTCCTTCAGAATGTATGTCGGCTAAAAATAAGCTGTTTCATATTTTAATGTAATTATAAGCTTTCAACGTTTTCTTATCACTGAATCTGTTGGGACTTCTGGTTTTATAAAACTGCTGGGTTTCTGTTGTATTGCTACAAGTGTGTCACAGATCCCTTGAAGCAGCCTTTTGTTAACGTTGGCAAATGATTCCAATTCATGGATTTTGTCATGTTACCACCAAATCCTTTTGTAAAGGATGGATTTCGAGTCATAACTTCCCTTTCTTTCCCTATGTTACTATATTTTTTGCCCAAAAGTGGGTTGCCATTAGTTGGGTTATTTGTATTACATTTCAGCCCCAGTCTTCAGGCTTCTACCTTTTTGGTCCTTTTAACACTTTTGTCTATATTCTCGATTTTCATACCATTTGATTCCTTGATTATTGTGACTATACCTATTCATATTTTTCTGCCACAATACTGTATTACTTTATTCTTCTTTTATTGCTTATTGCTCTTTATGGTACTTTGATACTTAGAAACTTTAAATTTCATTATTTTTGAAAGCATCTTCACTTTACAGAATTGTTTTACATGTGCCTAAGACGTTTGCACAGCATTGCGTTACACATATAGTATCTCTCATGGCGAGGTCTTGGACCAATTTGGACCTTGGTAGCTCTAATGCATGACATTATTCATCAGCAAAAGAGATCATGTTCAATTACTTTGTGCTCAGTGTAATTATAACTTCACTAAATTCCATCAGCTGACACATTTGGACTTTGTCTTATATCTACCTGTTTTCAATACTCAAATCCTCTGATTTTTCAGAAACATAGAAAACCTGCAGCACAGTACAGACCCTTTGGCCCACAATGCTGTGCCAAATGTGTACTTACTTTAGAAATTGCATAGGGTTACCCATAGCCCTCTATTTTTCTAAGCTCCATGTACCTATCCAGGAGTTTCTTAAAAGACCCGATTGTATCCGCCTCCACCACAGTCACCAGCAGCCCATTCCACGCACTCACCACTCTGTGTAAGAAACTTACCCCTGACATCCCCTCTGTACCTACTTCCAAGCACCTTAAAACTATGCCCTCTCGTGTTAGCTATTACAGTCCCAGGAAAAAGCCTCTGATAATCCACATAGATGGTAGTTGAGCAATGCCTCAGCACACAGTTATGGGTATAGAGAGAATAGAGCAGTGGGCTAAGCACACACCCCTGAGGTGCACCAGTGTTGATCATCACTGAGGAGGAGGTATTATCAACAATCCACACAGATTGTGGTCTTCTGGTTAGGAATTCCAATTGCAGAGGGAGGTACGGAGGCCCAGGTTCTGTAACTGCTCTGTCAGGATTGTGGGAATGATGGTGTTAAGTGCTGAGCTATAGTCGATAAACAGCATCCTGACATAGGTGTTTGTATTGCTCAGGTGGTCTCAGGCCGTGTGAAGAGCCATTGAAATTGCATCTGGCATTGACCTATTGTGATGATAAGCAAATTGCAGTGGGTCCAGGTCTTTGCTGAGGCAGGAGTTCAGTCTAGTCATGACCAACCTCTCAAAGAATTTCATCACTGAAAATGTGAGTGCTACTGGGTGATAGTCATTAAGGCAGTTCACATTATTCTTCTTAGGCACTGTTATAAAAGTTGCTTTTTTGAAGCTAGTAGGAACTTCCACCCATAGCAATGAGAGGTTGAAAATGTCCTTAAATATGCCCACCAGTTGGTTGGCACAAGTTTTCAGAGCCTTACCAGGTACTCCATTGGGGCCTTCTGCCTTGTGAGGGTTCACCCTCTTTAAAGACAGTGCATCATTGGCCTTCAACCAATTACATGGTCACTAGGTGCAGATGAGATCTTCACAGATGTAGTTATATGGTCCCTTTCAAAGCAGGCATAAAAGGCATTGAGTTCATCTGGTAGTGAAGCATAGCTGCTATTCATGCTATTGGGCTTTGCTTTGTAGGAAGTAATGTCTTGCAAACCCTGCCAGAGTTGCCGTATGTCCAATGTTGCCTACAACCTCATTTGAAGTTGTCTCTTCACCCTTGAAATATCCCTCTGCAAGTCATAGCTGGCTTTCTGGTACTGACCTGTGTCACCAGCCTTGAATGCCACAGATCTAGCCTTCAGCAGACAACATTCCTCCTGGTTCATTCACAGCTTTTGGTTTGGGAATATACAGCAAGTCTTTGTAGGCAAACACTCATCCACACAGGTTTTAATGAAGTCATAACAACTGCAGCATGCTCATCCAGATTCAAAGATGAATCCATGAATACAGCCCAGGCTATCAATTCGAAGAAGTCCTGTAAGTGCTCCTGTGCTTCCCTTGTTGATACCTTTTGGTCCTCACTACAGGTGCTGCATTCTTCAGTCTCTACCCATACTCAAAGAGTAGACGTACAGCCATTGATCAGACTTATGTTCTTTCTTGAATCTCTTTGGTCAAAATGAAAAACTGTTGATCCCAATGTTCAATTATATTATTGATTTGCTGTTGTGCTTGTTACATTGTTATCTGCTTGAACTTACAGCATTTACAGCAAGTTATACCACAAAAAAATATATCAAACTCTAATGTAACTATCTGAGTTCTCAGGAAATGTTGTAAAAAGCATACAAACACAGCAAAGTAACTTAAGTCTAATTTATTATGATAAAAGAGAAACCACAAATAAACCACACAAAATACTACATAATAAGTAACAAAGATTTCAGGGATCATGAATCTTAGTCACCACTGATTGTCACTGTTGTTGGGAAAACTACCCTGGGTCATAGGCACTGATCGGAATTTCTAGTCCATGGTTGAAATCCAGCGTACCCCTAGGAAGTGTACCCCAATTAATGTGAGTTCCACAAGTGTAGAGAGACACACAGAGACAAGCTCTTTGATCTTTTGTTCTCATGCCATTAACTGAGCCTGATTTCTTTCATCCAAGGAACACACGTCAGAATCAGAATCAGAATCAGATTTAATATCATTGGCATATGTCAAGGAACTTGTTAACTTTACAGCAGCAGTAAAATGAAATACATGATAAATAAACATACAGAAAAAATTGAGCTGCATTTTGTATGTATATGTCTATTAAATAGTTAAGTTAAATAAGTAGTGCAAAATAACAGAAATAAAAAAGTAGTGAGGTAGTATTCATGGGTTCAATGTTCATTTAGAAATCAGATGACAGAGGGGAAGATGCTGTTCCTGAATCACTGAGTGAGTGCATTCAGGCTTCTGTACCTTCTTCTCAATGGTAACTGAGGGCATATCCTGCGTGATGGGGATGCTGCCTTCCTAAGGCACTGCTTCTCGAAGATGTTTTGGATACTATGGAGGCTGGTACCCATGAAAGAAATTACTAACTTCACAAGTTTCTGCAATGTATTTCAATCTTGTGCAGTAGCCCTTCCCCATACCAGACAGTGAGGCAGCCTGTCAGAATGCCCCCCATGGTACATCTAAAGAAGTTTTTGAGTATATTGGTTGACAAACCAAATCTCCTCAAACTCTTAATGAAATATAGCGGCTGCCTTGCCTTCTTTATAGCTGCATCATTATGTTGCATCCAGGTTAGGTCCTCAGATATTGACACTCAGGAACTTGAAACTGCTCACTCTCTTTACTTCTGATCCCTCTATGAGGATTGGTTTGTGTTCCTTCATTTTACACTTCCTGAAGTCCACAACCAGCTCTTTGGTCTTGCTGATGTTGAATGCAAGGTTGCTGCTTCAATAATGCTCAATTTGCTGGTATACTCATTTCTGTGCGCTCTTTCATCACCTCCTGAAATTCTGCCAACAATCGTTGTACCATCAGCAAATTTATAGATGCTGTTTGAGCTATGCCTAGCCACATAGTCATGGATGCAGAGAGAGTAGAGCAGTGGTCTAAGCACGTATTCCTGGGGAGTGTGTGTTAATTATCAGGGAAGTGGAGCTGTTATTTCCAATCAGCAGAGTTTGTGGTCTTCCAGTCAGGAAATCGAAGATTCAGTTGCAGAGGGAGGTACAGAGGCCTAGGTTCTGTAGCAGCTTTTTGTTCAGGATGGTAGGAATATTATTGTTAAATGCTGAGCTATAGACAATAAACAGCAACCCACACAAAATGCTGGAGGAACTCAGCAGGCCAGGCAGCATCTATGGAAAAATGTACAGTTAACATTTCGGCCAAACTTTTTTCTATAGATGCTGCCTGGTTTGCTGAGTTCCTCCAGCATTTTGTGTGTGTGTGTTGCTCGGATTTTCAGCATCTGCTGATTTTCTCTTGTTTGTGACAATAAACAGATATTTGCATTGTCCAGCTGATCCAAGGCTGCATGGAGAGCCTCTGAGATCACATCTGCTGTTGAACTATTGTGGCGATAGGCAGACTGCAGCAGCTCCAGGTCCTTCCTGAGACAGGTGTTGATTCTAGCCAAAACCAGCCTTTCAAAGCATTTCATCGCTGTAGATGTGAGTGCTACTGGATGATAGTCATTGAGGCAGCTCACACTGCTCTTCTTCAGCACTGGTATAATTGTTCATTAACACAGTATTCAGCATACCCTTTTAAATCAATTAGACGGTTTTATGGTTATTCCTTTGGTCCACCAATGTTTGGGACACAACATTCCTTGGACTTACAAAGAACATTAATATTACATACAAGTGATAATACCAAACCCAAATAAGAAGCCATCAATCCAATTTGACAAATACTAAGAAAGAATCCATCAACTTAGCAGTCAAGGTGACCAACAGACATTTAGACATTAGCAGACATTCTCATGTTAACGGTGCTGAGACTAAGAGAATCTAGCCGCAGACATTAGCAGACCCAAAGTGCTTACCTTGTACGGATACTTTACAGGCTGTGTGCTGATAAAGAATTAAATTGTCATTTTGAACTATTCAGACATTCATTCAATGTTTTGCAAAATTTAGTAGAACACACAAGCTGAAAAAGTTGTTAACTTGCAAGGAAAGCTGTGAAAAAGCAAACCACGCTATCTTCCTGCAACATTATGTGAACATTACATTTCCTCCTTCTCACTCCATTTTCTAGACTCTTCTAAAACAGCATAAAGTACTGCATTTTAAAAAAGATTATAACAGAATTGTATCATGATTTATTGTTTTCATTGAACTACAGATGATAAATGTTCTACAGATATACCTTGGAGAACATTTTAATAGGTTGCATTATTCTCTGGTGTGGAGGGGCCACTGTACAGGATCAGAAAAAGCTGTAGAGGATTGCAAACTCAGTCAGCTCCATCATGGGCACTAGCCTCCCCAGCATCCAGAACATCTTCAAAAGGCAATTCCTCAAAAAGGTAGCATCCATCATTAAGGCCAGGAACTTGAAGACGCACACTCAATGTTTTTGAAACAGCTTCTTCCCCTCCCCATCAGATTACTGAACAGACAATGAACCAATCCATGAACACTTGCTAAATATATACTACTGTAATTTATAGTATTTTTATATATTTGACTGTACTACTGCCACAAAACAACAAATTTCATGATAAATGTTAGTGATATTAAACCTGATTCTGATTCTGAACTATTTCCTATCGCTTCATATATTTTATTTACCTTGGTTAGTACTTTTGTTCTTTGAAGAGAAGTGTAATAGTTACTGAGGTAAAATAAAAAGTATTAGAAAATAAAATTCATGATTTTTTATGCAGCATCAGGACTGTAATTCCATCGTAACCTGTGACTGTTGACTTCTATTGGAGTTTATCTGATTAACTTCATATTACATACTATCTGTTGATATATCTTGATATTTACTATCTTATTCCCCTATGTAATCTGAAGGAAAGCTAACCAATATATGCTCAGTGGCCACTTTATTAGATTTACCTGCTTACTAATGCAAATATCTATTTAGCTAACCATGTGGCAGTAGTTTAATATATAAAAGTGCTGCAGACATCGTCAAGGAGTTCATTTGTTGTTCAAAACAACCATCAGAAAGGCGAAGAAATGTGATCTCAGTGACCTTGACAACAGCACAATTGTTGGCGACAGATGGGGTGGATTGAGTATTTCAGAAACTGCTGATCACCTGGATTTTCACACGTAACAGTCTCTAGGGTTACATAGAAAGGTGAAAAAAGCAAAAGCAAAAAACATCAAGTATGTGGCAGTTCTGTGGGCAAAAATGCCTTGTTAATGAGAGCGATCAAAGGAGTATGATCAGATTAGTTCGAGTCAACAAGGCAACAGTTACAACAGTGGTGAGTATGAAAGCACTTCTGAATGCACAATACATTGAACCTTGAAGAGTATGGGCTACAGCAGCAGAAGACCATGGACATACTCAGTGATCACAAAGTGCATGTCCTCCCATGAAACTAGTCTACTGGCTTATATACTATAAATATTTTTCAATTTGAATGATGACAATGTGCAACACAGCCCTGCAGCAGTGACCTAGAGTTTGATGGATGAAGCCACCTGACTTAATAGTGTTGGTGAAATGAATGTATTGACTTTTTCAAGTGTGCATATTACCTTGGCAGAGCTTGTCACATAACTCTAATTCACTGAAAATGTATCTTTTGAAAGGAGAGTGCAATGCTAATTATTTCTTTTCTTGCAGAGGTAAGAATTAATTCATTTTTATTAACCCACACTTGTCAAACAATTGGGCTTGCAACAATATTCCTGTCACATTCTGTCCCTGTGAATGTTTCTGAATGACAATTGGACAGATTCACAATTGAAGTGGGAGTGTACTCAAAATGCAAATGAAAAATTAATTAAAAATAACATTTATTATTGCTGAAGTTGATGAATTGTTCTGATGAAACTAGAAAGAAGCAATGAATGAGGAGGTGATTTCCATCACAAAACAGATTTTTTTTGCATAGCCTAGACTATGTATTTCAAACATGTTACTATCTCTAAGAAAGCAAAACAAACACTAACCAGAAGTCCATTCCATTGTGATATGTTCCCCTTGGAAAAAAATAGCAGAATTTATCTTTACAGCTTTGGGCAAGATTTGCAGTGTTTCAAATTAAGCTTCTTGTTGGCAGTCATGCACATTTAGAGTTTTGGGCTTCTCTAGCCAATTTGTTTGAGCAATACCCACAAAAATCTGAGTACCTTGAATGATAGAACAATAGTGGCAGGTTACTTGGGAACTGCTAGCTCAATTCCTTGTGAGGAAAAACCAAGTTATCAGAAGATTGATACTGATGAGAGAGATAAGGGAGGCAATGGAGAAGCATTTAAAATGTTAATGAGAGAGGAGAGAGGTAACGGAAAAGAAACACAATTAAGAGTATTGACAGGCCGGTTGCTTTGAACCTGAACTGTTTGAAGTTTGATGGACAGGCGATACCCCGGCAGGGGGATAAAAAGAACAGGCTCGCTAAGGCACACAGACACCACGAGATCACAAGATAACGAGACCCTGGAAAAGCAGTGTGCCTCCACAAGTTGGTGGAAGTTTGGAGGTCTGGTCGCGGGACGGACCATAGACGCACAGGGTGAAAAGGTACGATCGGCGGGAACCTGGTGTGTGTGTCCGCTCTTGCCTGGGTGCCGGGTTCACCATGGAAGAACGGTCGTATCCGGAACGGAGGGGTCACAGTCGGTGACCACAGAAGACATTAAAAGGGTTCACCCGAAAGCTAACTGCGAAGAACAAAGGTCTGCCTGAATCAGATTTGCATATTCTCTCTCTCTCCAATGGCACAACAGCAATTACTGCAAACTGTACTAAGCTGAACTGAACTCTGCGTCACTTGAGACTGATCATCTTACCCCTAGACTGCGATAGAGCTTGATTGATTCCTATTATCCTAGTTCTGTGTACATGTGTGTTTTTATCATTGCTAACCTGTTGCATTTATATCATTACGATTAGAGTACTGTGTTACTTATTTCCTTAATAAAACTTCCTTAGTTCCAGTAACCCAGACTCCAACTAAGTGGTCCATTTCTGCTGGTTTGGCAACTCAGTTACCAGGTACGTAACATAAGTAGGGATCTCCTCCGCAATTTTGAACGCCAAATTTGGGACTGGGTAAATTGATTGGGTTAAAATTCCTGAAAGAAAGAAAGGGCAAACAGCAGAAATGGAGATTGAGGAATTTCTAAAGGCGCCAACCTTGGAGGCATTAGAGGATGCCAGGAAATCAGAATTGGCAACTGTGGCCAAACGGTTGAATCTTTTTAAGGGGAAGTCAACAATGAGGAGAGCGGAGATGCACAGAGCTATCATAGAGCATTATGTATCTAAAGGTGTGTTTCCCCAAGGGGAGCTGGAGGTGGTATCTATGGGCAAACCTGGTGGAGAAGCAGTACAGCTGCAGATGGAAAAATTGAGACTCGAGCACGAGTTCTGGGTAAAACAGCTGGAGCGAGAAGAGAGGGACAGGCAGTTAGAACACGAAGAGAGAATAAAACAGCTGGAGCGAGAAGAGAGGGACAGGCAGTTAGAACGACAAGAGAGAGAGAAGCAGAAGGACAGGGAACTTGAACTGGAGAAGTTAAGGATGACGCTAGCGCAGAGGCCCATGCCGAACCAAGGTGGAGGGTTCAGGGTGACCCAGGAGGTTAGGCTGGTTCCCCCATTTGAGGAGGCTGATGTTGATCGGTACTTTCTCCATTTTGAAAAAGTCGCTGCAAGTCAGGACTGGCCGAGGGGTAAGTGGGCTGTTTTGCTTCAGAGCGTACTTAAAGGGAAGGCTCAACAAGTTTACTCGGCCTTGTCCGCAGAAGATGCCCAGAGGTATGATGTGGTGAAAGAGGCGATACTCAGGATTTGTGAGTTGGTCCCAGAGGCATACCGGCAAAGTTTCCGGAATGCGAGGAAGCAATGGGGCCGCACGTATATAGAGTTTGCCCGTGAGATGCAGATATACTGTGAGCATTGGTGCGCCTCGAAAGGGAATAATGGGGATTATGACAGACTGCTACAGCTCATCCTGATTGAGCAGTTTAAAGGTTGTGTCCCTGAAGGTATGAGACCCTACCTATATGAGAAAGAGGCAGACACCTTAGCCGCAACTGCTAAGTTAGTGGATGAATACGCGTTAACACACAAAGTGAAGTTTACCCTGAATAAAGGCTACCAGAAGGGTAGTCAGGAGGGCGGGGAGAGTCAGCCAGAAAAGACAGAAAGTAAGCCGGGGACTAGTGAGAGGGATAAGGTAGACCGGGAGCAGTCTGGTCGGAAGTCTCCTGGGGTCATATGCTATAATTGTGGGAAAGTCGGTCACTTTGCGCCCAGGTGCTTTGCCCCAAAGAAGGAGACGGGTAAAGGAAAAACGACTCCGACTGGCAGTATTGAGCTGGGAAACAAACCGCTAGGGGAGAAGCGGTCTGATAAAGTTCAGGAAGGGCGCGAGAGGTTTATCTCGGCCGGATTGGTGTCGGTGAAGGAGGGGTTAAACCCAGTTCCAGTACGGATCTGGAGAGACACTGGAGCTTGTCAGTCATTGATATTAAAGGGTGTGTTAGACTTTAGTTCAGAGACCCAGACTGGGGAGGTCAGGGTGATCAAAGGCATTGGGAAAGGGATTGAAGCAGTACCTTTGCACCAGATACACCTAAAAAGCGACTTGGTCTCCGGACCGGTCACGCTCGGGGTGAGGCCCGAACTACTGATGGAAGACGTGAAGGTCTTACTCGGTAATGACCTCACTAGCGGAGAGGTGTACCCAGCAGTAAAACTGACAAGCCAGCCTGCCAGCATTGAGGTCCCGCCCATGGACTCACAGGTTTATCCCGTTTGCACAGTGACTCAGCGCATGTCGAGAAAGGCTGCCGAAGTGAATATAGATTTAGCTGAGACGGTTTTACCAGCCTTGTACCAGGAGGGGTTAGAAAGTGAGAAGCAGTGTAGTGAAATGGAAGTTAAGGTAGACTTATCATTAGCAAGGAAGGAATTTATACAGGCACAGGAGTGAGACGAGGAGATGATGGTTTTGACAGAGACAGCTCTCTCCGAAGCAGAATTAAAAAGGGAGCCAATGGGCTATTATGTGAAGGAGGGAGTACTAAGGAGGAAATGGAGACCAAGTACCGTGCCCGCAGATGAGGAATGGGGGGTGATATTGCCGAAAATTTATGGGGGTGAGATTTTTAACCTGGCCCACAAGATACTCCTCGGTGGACATTTTGGGGTAAGGAAAACAGTCGATAGTATCACAAAAGATTTTACTGGTCGCACAGGAGGAAGGATGCTATTGACTTTTGTAGGCGTGATCTAACACAGTTACAGGCTTTTGATATGCTAACAGCTTGTCACGATAGGCGAGCAGACCTAGTCGGTGTTATCACGAAAATTAACGAGGCTAAGGTGCCACCTGATAAGGGGAAAACCCATTTTGAAAGGATAAGTGTGGTGCCAACCAGGTGGGAGAACTCTACTGTTTTGGCCAACTTTGCTGATGAGTTCTCTCACTTAACCCCCGAACAAAGCGAGCTGCCGATAAAGCTAATTATCCGGCATGCACACATATGTCCAGATGTCCCGAGGCGATGCAAAGTGCCAGGACATGGTGTTGTTGTTACATCAGGTCAGCCTTGTGAGCAACACCCCTATAGGATGATTAATTCAGTGACAAAAGGGCTAAAGAACGCAGAAGCGTATATTAGCAATTTAGTGGTCTGGAGTGACACGTGGGAGGAGCTGTTTAAAAAGCTGTTTGAAGCCAGCCTGACAGTGAACCTCGCAAAAAGTGAAT
The DNA here is from genome assembly GCF_030028105.1 of Mobula birostris. Classification (NCBI taxonomy): domain Eukaryota; kingdom Metazoa; phylum Chordata; class Chondrichthyes; order Myliobatiformes; family Myliobatidae; genus Mobula; species Mobula birostris. Next base: position 62,405,894 of record NC_092383.1, on the reverse strand, counting down.
TCGGCCACAGAAAGATCACTTATCTGGGATTTGTGGTAAGACAGGGGCAGCTGCACCGATGCGGCTAAGGTGCGGACTATCTCTGAAGTCCCCACCCTGACAGACAAGAGAGCCCTGAGAAGGTTCTTGGGGATGGTGGGGTACTATCGGAAGTTTTGCAAAAACTTTGCGGATATTATCCTCCCTCTTACTAAGCTCTTGCCAAAGAATGCTAAGTTTGTGTGGGACGACCCTTGTTATCTTTGTCCGGGGTACGTAACATTCTGAATAAAAGAAAATGCATTTAACCAAAGAAGAAGTCCTAATCTAAAGGACCAGCAATGTAAAACTGCACACTAATATCTTTAGTAAATTTTCAAAGTTCCAACTGGAATTGGTTGCAGGTCTGATGCAAGTTAATCCATTGAATTTTGTTTGTAGTAAAAATGTTACGAAATGCACCTAACTACAGCAGTTTCCAAGGTTTAAACACTCTAACTCTCCAGTGTATGGGTAGCTGTTGTGGCCCCTTTAAGGGTTCAGTACTGTCTCACTAACTGGCAATCATGTGTTAGGTGCTGAGAATTGAGTACTTAAAGAGCACCGTCAGCCCAACCAGAGATATCATTCAGCACAAACACGAGGAATTCTGCAGATGCTGGAAATTCAAGCAACACATATCAAAGTTGCCGGTGAACGCAGCAGGCCAGGCAGCATCTCTAGGAAGAGGTACAGTCGACATTTCGGGCTCTGTCCCTCTCACTATGAGACTGTACCTCTTCCTAGAGATGCTGCCTGGCCTGCTGTGTTCACCAGCAACTTTGATATGTGTTGCATATCATTCAGCATTTGTTTTGTGCTCAGTTCTCAATCCAAGCCTCAGGTACTCCAGCATTTGGGTCCAAACTATCCTCAGCAAGGACCCTTGTCACAGTATGATTGAGCCAGTATGGACACAGAGGGATATCAGAGTCTTTTGTATGCTGCAACCAGCCACGACAAGAAGATTTCTAGACAGAGCCTGGAGGTTCACATCCACCAGGTAGCCATTTGTCCTTTTTCACAAGGAGGAAACCAGAGTCCTCTGCGCAGCCAATACATCTTCCAAGCCTGGAGAGGTTCGACGGTGACCCAGGCTCTTGCCACATCTTTCTCATTCAATGCACTTTAGTGTTCAAACTCCAGCTGTCCCAGCTCCCTTCTGAGCATGGAAAGGTGGCCTTCATTAACTCTCTTCTGACGGGAAGATCCCTGACCTGGGCCACTGTGCATTAGGAATGAAGGTGGGAGGTTTGTTCAGATTCAGAGGAATTCATGGTCGCCTTGTGGAGGTAGTTCCATCACACTGCCAGAGCCAGCTGTGCTTCAGGCTGTCAGATGAAGAATCGACATGGTGGACGGGCAGTGGCCGACTACATTATCAAGCTTTGGATCTTGATCCAAGAGAGTGGCTGGAATGGGGAGGACTTTCCCTCACCTTGGGAGAGCCAGACTTCGAGGTTCTGATTGACCAATCTACTTGTCTCAATAATTGCCCGGAAGAATATCAGTGAGTCTACATCAAGAGGTCGGAGAAGACTAGCCTGAGCCCAGCCTCTATGCATCATAGTTCCATCACCCAGTCTCAGAATATGACCTGCCCATCCCTGTTTGGAACTCAGTCGAACCCATGCAGATCGGCTGCACTAGTCTTTCCACCACTGAGAGGTCCTAGCATCGGTGTCAAGGCTGCTGCTATTACTGTGGGGAGAAAGGTCACCTGCGTGAGCCTGCAGCCATCAGAAGGATAGCGAAGACCATCCAGACTGTGACGATAGCGGACATTACTCCTAATCCCATGGATTCTGGTTTTGTGCTGAATGTGGAGATCACCTGTGGTAAGAACCAGACGCAGGTGAGGGCATTTGTGGACTCTTGGGCAGCGGGTAATTTTCTGGATTTCGACTTGACATACTGCTGTGAGAGTTGTGCCTGCCGCTGCCTGCAACCGCCTTGGATGGCTGTCGGCTAGGTCCTGGACAGATCCAGCAACAGAATGTAGTCTTCCAGATGAGGATAGAGGATCACGAGCAAAACATTCATTTATGCATCACTGACTCACCACTCATACCCCTGATCCTCAGGCACCCTTGGCTGCCCTATCGTAACCCTTCCATTAAATGGCAGGAGGGGAGAATCATTGCTTGGTCCAGTCATTGTAAGAGATTATGTTTGCAGTGTGGCATTCCAACTCCCAGACTCTCCCGAGACCATTGCCAACTAGGAGGCGATCTTCACTGTGAATTAACCTGAGACCTTCTGGAGAACTAGTCCTGCCCTCAAGGGCAGGCATGCCAATCCTGGCCAACAGTACTGTGAATGTTCTGACCCTGTCTAGTCAGGGTTGCATGGGAACTAGAGGGAGGGAATCTCTAGTTCAGGAGACAGCCAAGGAGATGCCCGAGAAGTCTGGAAAAATTGCACCTAAGCCTCAGGGATCCGTCCACCCAGTCCCGCGGAAAGGAAAGACTTCTATACGCAGATCCTTGGTGCCTAATTCGGTGGGGGGGGGGGGTGTAGGGGGAAGGACTATTTGTAATGCCTCTCTGTCGTCGCCTGAGGATGCAGACGAAGATATGGACTCTGATTTGGCTACAGTTTCTACAAATGGGTTTTGTGAATCTAGGGAGGGTACTCTGAGGACTGTTGAATTATCCCTGCCACCTAAGAAGCCTCAGGAGACATCCTCGAAGGAAGGCCCAAAGGAGAATGCAGCACTCAAACTGATCAAAATCCCTCCCATCTACAAGGAGATCTTCAGCAAGGGGAAGGACTTGACCCTTGCACCACACTGAACCTGTGACCGTGCTATAGACCTGCTGCCTGGTAGTTGCCCTCCACAGGGTCAATTGTACCTACTGTCAGGCTCAGAGAGAAGCACAATGGAGCAGTATATAAAAGGGGCTATTGCCACGGGCTTCATTCAGCCCTCCATCTCACCTGCTGGAACTGGCGGCTTCTTCGTAGAAAAGAAAGATAGGAGTCCGTGGCCATGCTTTGATTATAGCAGGTTAAAACGCATAATGTCCAAGACTAGTTATCCCCTTCCACTCATGAATATGGCCTTTGAGATGCTCTAATGGTCAAATGTATTTACAAAGCTAGATCTGTGGAGTGTATACAATCTGGTCCATATAAAGCAGGGCGATGAGTGGAAGACCACTTTCAATACATAGATGGGACACCATGAGTACCTAGCTATGCTCTTCTGTCTTGTGAATGTTCCAGCAATCTTTCAGGCCTTTATAAATGATGTGCTCCTGGATACTATCCATAAGTAAGCCTTCATATACTTGGATAATGTCCTAATCTTTTTGAGGTCCATGCAGAGTCGCCCACGTCACAGACATTTTAAAGAGGCTTCTGGACCATGAACTTTACGTCAACCTAGAGAAGTCCAAAATTCACGTGATCACCATTTCATTTTTGGGTTTCATCATTTCTAATGGCTGTCTCTAGATGGACCTTCCAAGATTCTGGAAGTCAGAGACTGGCCACAACATTCCAGTGTCAAACAAGTCCAATGATTCTCAACATTAAGTTCTCAAACTTCGAGTAATACTTCTCCCCCTTCACTGTTTCCCATCCCCTTTTCCCTCTCTCATGTTATCTCCTTCCCCGCCCATCACCTCCCTCTGGTGTACCCCCCTCCCCTTTTTTTCTTTCTTCCGTGGCTTTCTGTCACTTTCACCAATCAACTTCCTAGCTCTTGGTTTCATCCCTCCCCCTCCAAGTTTCACCTATCACCTTCTGTTTCTCTTTCCCCTCCCCCTATCTTTCAAATGTACTCCCCAGCAATTTTTCTCCAGTCCTGCCAAAGGGTTTCAACCCGAACTGTTGATTATGCTTTTTTCCCATAGATGCTGCCTGACCTGCTGAGTTCATCCAGCATTTTGTGTGTGTTGCTCAGATTTCCAGCATCTGCAGATTTTCTCTTGATGATCCAATGATTCCTGGGGTTTGCAAACTTTTACCATACGTTCATCAGGAACTTCAGCTCAGTGACATCTCTGCTGATGGCACCAACTAAGAAATCCATGATCCTTTCGTCTGGACTACTGAAGTGGAGGCTGTTTTTTTAGGGCTTAAAAAGCGGTTCACATCAGCTCCCTTTTGGTTTCCCCTAACCTGGACCTCCCTTCATTGTGGAGGTGAGACGCCTCAGACCTTGGTGTGGATGCAATATTGTGTCACCGTTCACCTTCAGGTGGTAAACTGCACCCATATACATTCTTCTCCAGACAGCTTTCTTCAGCACAGAGAAGCTATGACATCGGGAATAGGGAGCTTCTTGTGGTTGAGTTAACTTTGGAGGAATGGCGTCACTGGCTAGAGGGGGCCAAGGATCCTTCTATCATTTAGATGGACCACAAAAACCTGGCTTATGTTCAGGAGGCCAAGAGACTGAATTCCAGACAGGCCAGGTGATTTTTATTCTTAAACCACTTTAGGAAGGAACCATCGTCTCCATGCCGAAGAAGTCTTCAGTGTCCTGCCTCAGTGATTACCGTCCCATTGCATTCACATCCATCATCATGAAGTGTTTCGAGAGGCTCATCATGAGGCACATCAAGTCCCTGCTGCCCCCCTCACTGCAGGTCACGTACTGTCCCAACCGTTCAACTGATGACGCCATTGCTATCACCCCCACCTGACCTTAACCCACCTAGACAAAAAAGACATGTATGTTTGAATGCTGTTCATAGACTTCAGTTCAGCATTCAACACAACCATTCCTCAGAAACTGACTGGAAAACTGAGCCTACTGGCCCTGAACACCTCCCTCTGCAACTGGATCCTAGACTTCTTGACTGGGAGACCTCAGTCAGTCCAGATTGGAGCAGCATCTCCACACCATCACACTGAGCATGGGCCCCCCCCCAGGGCTGTGTACTCAGTCCACTGCTGTTCACTCTGCTGACCCACAACTGTGCTGCAAGACACAGCTTGAACCAGATCATCAAGTTTGCCGATGACACGACCGTGGTGGGTCTCATCAGCAAGAACGATGAGTCAGCATACAGAGAGGAGGTGCAGCGGCTAACGGACTGGTACAGAGCCAACAACCAGTCTCTGAATGTAAACAAAACAAAAGAGATTGCTGTTGACTTCAGGAGGACACGGAACGGCCACTCTCCACTGAACATTCAGACTCCTCCGTAGAGGTCGTTAAGAGCACCAAATTTCTTGCTGTTCACCTGACGGAGAATCTCACCTGGTCCCTCAACACTAGCTCGATAGCAAAAAAAGCCCAGCAGCGTCTCTACTTTCTGCGAAGGCTGAGAAAAATCCATCTCCCACCCCCCATCCTCACCACATTCTACAGAGGTTGTATTGAGAGCATCCTGAGCAGCTGCATCACGGCCTGGTTCAGAAATTGTACCACCTCGGATCGCAAGACCCTGCAGCGGATAGTGAGGTCAGCTGAGAAGATCATCAGGGTCTCTCTTCCCACCATAACAGACATTTACACCATACACTGCAACTACAAAGCAAACAGCATTATGAAGGACCCCACGCACCCCTCATACAAAATCTTCTCCCTCCTGCCATCTGGCAAAAGGCACCAAAACATTCAGGCTCTCATGACCAGACTATGTAACAGTTTCTTCCCCCAAGCCATCAGACTCCTCAATACCCAGAGCCTGGCTTGACACCAACCTCAACTGCCCTCTACTGTGCCTACTGTCTTGTTTATTATTTATTATTATTTATTGTAGTACCTGCACTGTTTTGTGCACTTTATGCAGTCCTGGATAGGTCTGTAGTCTAGTGTAGTTTTTGTGTTTTTTCTTACGTAGTTCAGTGTAGTTTTTGTATTGTTTCATGTAGCACTATAGTCTTGGAAAAAGTTGTCTCATTTTTATTATGCTTTGTACCAGCAGTTATGGTTGAAATGACAATAACAAGTGACTTGACTTGACTTTAATTTCATCCTGATCTATAGACTGGGATCAAAAAAAAAACAGAAACCAGATGCTTTGTCCCATCAGTTTAATTAACTCAAATAAGAGAAGCAGCCGACCATCATGTTGCCCCAAGCCAGCGTGGCAGTGCCAATGTATTGGGAAATAGACACTCTTGTTCATAAGGCCCCAGCACAAGGGGAGATTCCTAAGAATGGCCCTCGAAGAATGGATCGACTGTTTGTCCCAAGATCCTTTCGGTCCCAGGTACTCCTATAGGGATGTTTATCAAGAATGACTGCTCACCCAGGGATTTTCAGGACCCTAGTTTGTCAAGAGAAGTTATTGGTGGCTAGAATGGCAATATGTGCGTGCTTGTGAGCTGTGTGCCTGCAACAAGGAGCCCCAAATGCTCCTCCATCCTTTACCTGTTCTGGAAAGTTCATGAGAGTATGTCTCCATGGACTTTGTCACGGGACTTCCGCCATTCAAGTGGAAGACTGTCATCATGGTAATTGTCAATCAGTTTTCAAAAGCCTGCAAGTTCATTGCCTTGGATAAGTTACTATCTGTAGCGAAGACAGCCAAAATTCTCCTGGACCAGGTCTTCAGGATCCATCAATTCCAGGTGGATTTTGTCTCGGATCGTGGTCCACAATTGGCATCACATTTCTGGAGTGTGCTCTGTAAGCTGACTGGGGCAACAGGAAATCTTTCCTCTGGTTTTACCTGCAGTCCAACAGCCAGATGGAGCAGACCAACCAACAAAAACGAAGATGCTGGGCCTCAGAAAGACCTGAGGAGTGGTGTGACCATTTGATCTGGGCCGAGTTCACCCACAACTCCTTACAACTTTCAGCAAACAGAATGTCACCGTTCCAGCATAAGTTTGGTTATCCTCTGCCATGCCACTCTTTCCAGAACAGGGAGGCCAAGGTTGGGATTCCTGCAGCCGAAGATCTCATCAAATACTGCAAACAGAAATGGATAGGGCAAAAGAGATTTTCCTGGCCTCAATCTGGAAGGTGGAGACCAAGGCGAACCAAAGGAGAAGATAGGTACTCACTTGGCAGCCAGAGCAACAGGTCTGGCTATCCACTCATGATTTGCCTTTCCGAGTGGAGTCTAGGAAGTTGGCCCCCAAGTTCTTTGGACTCTTCAAAGTCCTGAGCAAAGTAAACCTGGTTGCTTACACCTTGAAGCTCCCCAGGACCCTAAAGGTCAATCCTACCTTCCACATTTCTAAACTAAAACCTGTCAGCACCATCCCCTTAAGCTGGAAGAGACATCTTGGATCTGGTTCTCATCCACGACTAACATGATCATCTCTCCGAGCAGCCAGGGCCATCAGGAGTCAACAGTAGGGGAGGTGATCCTTTTATGAGATGCATCCAACCATGCCAGCTCCCAGGATCTAACTCTCTGGAGAATCGATAGATGGCACAGCCCCTTTAAGGGTTTGGGACTGTCCCACTAATTGGCAATCTTGTTTTTGCTGCCAAGAATTTCGTATTTAAAGAGCACCTGAACAGAGCCTCAGTGCTCAGTCATAACCCCAACCAGAGATACTGTCTAACGTTTTGTTTTATGTTCAGTTCTCAAACCAGATTTATTTTGTGTCTCAATCCAAGCCTTGGATACTCCAGCATTTGGGTCCAAACCATCCTCATCAAGGACTCTCATCACAAGAAAGAGTAGTGACCAGAGCACATAATTATTTTATAAAGCCCATTATGTACCACCAGTAGGAATATTTGCAGAATCACTTTTGCATACTAACCTTGCATTGAATTTAAGGCTGGAACATTATTTCAATTAAATCTCAGCTCAATCACCCATTGTTAACTTTAGAATCTATTATGAATAAAGAAGATGCATCGCAAAGATATTAATGTGAATTATTATCATGAATTTTGAACAGCTGAAAATCTCATCCACCAGCAAAGATGTTGTCACAGTCACCAGATTTCATTTACATCCAACCATGGATTGTCTGTGTCTATCATGTGGGAAGGTACAGTATGTGAATGTGCAGATGAAAGGAAAGAAGAGGAGCCTTGCAAAACAGGGAGTGGCTGACAGAAATGTGTAATATTTTTGAAAGGCTTGTAAAAACGATTCCTCCTCCTGGTCCCACACAAATAAAAAACATTCTGCTATAATCTTCCTTGGCTAAACCACCCAGCTGATAATCAGTGAAGCTGACACCATTCATAATGTCCATGGCTCACCTCAGTTGTTTTGTTATTTTGGCATTCCTCCCCTATTTAGCATTTGTCTCTTTCCCTTAACCTTCCTCTCATGGCATTTCAAAGTCATTTTTGTTGGCTTCAGTACCATCACCCTCAATACAGGCATGAAGTGATGTATTTCGAAATGTAAAAGTACAAATAGTGTTTAGTAAATGCAGTAAAATTGCAAACATTGATAGCCAATGCACTGCAGGCAGTGAACTCCAAATGGAACAGCCATTTCTCTGAATTGCTAAATACAGCCCTCAAGGTCCAATTGCTCATTCCAGGAGATCTCTGTTCAAAAACTGAGGAGTTTTGAACTTCTAATAACCTTTTTCTTCTCGCTTTAATTATACTTGATCTCAAAACTCCTCAGGAGGAGGAGGGGAGGAGAAGATGGCAGCGAGACGCAGCACGCGCAGCCACTCCGAAATGATATCACATTTGTAAGTAGGGACCGTGCACAATCCTGATTTGATAGAGACAGATGTGAGAAGCATGGAGGAACATCTGGAGAAACTTCTGAGATGTCTGGTTCGCTGCTGTTGCTACTGTGTGATTGAGAATCTCCGGAGGAGAAGGCCCCAAATTCTCAGCTTTGCTTATTGCCTGTTGCCGGGGCCGGGCTCGAAGTGCTCAGCAGAGATGGTGCTCGGTGCTCGGTGTCGGAAGGTTGATCGGAGGCTTGAAGTTTTCAGACTGAATCAAGAGTTAGCTGTGGTCGGATGCTTCCAGAGTGCTGCATCGGTAAGTTTGCGGCGCTGGAAGCTCATGGCAAGGAGAGTTTTTCTTCCTTCTATCATCTGCATGAGATGATGGGACTTTCAAGGGACTTTGAGACTTTTTTTTTACCGTGCCCATGGTCTGTTCTTTATCAAATTATGGTATTGTTTTGCAAAGTTGTAACTATATGTTATAATTATGTGGTTTTCGTCAGTTTTTTTAGTCTTTATCTGTCTGTGTTTCTGTGATATCATTCTGGAGGATCATTGTATCATTTCTTAATGCATGCATTACTAAATGACAATAAAAGAGGACCACGTGTCCTCATAATCTAATCTAATCTAACTCAACAGTATTGTGAACTAGTGGTCTAATGACGAAGGTTAGCTTCAGCACGATGTTGCAGTCCATCAAAAACATTGAACAATGGCATTTAAAAACATAAACACAAGGAAATCTGCAGATGCTGGAAATTCAAACAACACACACAAAATGCTGGTGGAATGCAGCAGGCCAGATAGCATCTATAGGAAGAAGTACAGTTAATGTTTCAGGCCAAGACCGTTCGTCTGACTTTGTCCTGATGAAGGGCCTCGGCCTGAAACTTCGACTGTACTTCTTCATATGGATGCTGTCTGGCCTGCTGTGTTCCACCAGCATTTTTCGTGTGTTGCTTGAACAATTGCATTTGAAGTTTTGAGAATAAAGCCCAATTTAAATGTTTATAAAATACTGTAAATGAAAATACTTACTAACGTGTTCCCAGAACTCTGGACAGAGTCTGTCATATTGCATGATTATGCCAAGAAAATTTAATATGGATTTATTCTAACAACATAACAAGAATTTTCTGGGTATTTAGATTTGTATCAAGCTAAAGGAAGAAATATGTTTTTCAGCAACACTATACTGCCAATATAAGGATCCAATGTCCTTCACTTCCATTCTAAATGGTCAAAAGCTCCCCTTGGTTGTAAGGCAGATCATTAAAACACATATAATAGCCAAATCTTAAAATAAATGAAGATCATATGCTTATAATGTGGCTTTGGAATGTTAAGGATAAGGAGAGGTAAACATTTATATGTTGTGAAGTTAAATGTTTCTACCATAGGAAGATTCTTTGAAGACACTTAATAAGTCTTCGGGGTGGCCTGGTAGTGTCAAGGTTAGCAGAACGCTCTACAGTACTAGTGACCTGGGTTCAATTCTCACTCCTTTTTTTAAGGAGTTCTTATGTTTGCCCCATAACTGTATGGGTTTCCTCCGGTGCTCTGGTTTTCTCACACAGTCCAAAGACATACTGTTTAATAGGTTAATTGGTCATTGTAAATTGTCCTGTGATGAGGCTAGGGTTAAATAGTTGGGTTGCTGGGCAGTGTCTCAAGGATCGGAAGGGCCTGTTCTTCTCTGTATCTCAATAAACAAATGTTTGGTTCTATATTTTTATATGAAGTAATTAATCATAATATAACATTAATAACGTTAATTATTACAGGGAAAGGTAAGAGTATTTCTACCCTGGTAGGAATGTTTAAAATTGCTCAAAAACAAAATAAAGTGGAATTTATGTTGGTATTTGAATATTTATTAGATGGCACCACTCATTTTATAGACTACATACATAGAAAGTGAAAATATCCAATATTAATCGATCAACTCATGAAGTATTGGATTTGATGAACTCTCAAAATATAAAATTCAAAAAAGAAATGTAACATAAAATTATCTACAAAATCCAGTCTATTTCACATCATTTCCCAGTGTCAATCCAAATCTCCTGAAACATGTTAACCACATGTTCCATTTCCTCAGGTGTCTTGGGTATTAGACAGCCTATAATCATATACTGTCTATTGAATAAACTCTTCTCGGTCTTCCAATTGAGAAGCCCGAGAAGAGTTTATTTGTCATATACACTGGGAAAGCACTAGATCCTTTTTCACATACTGTTGGACCTAAACTTGGTTATGTGTAAGTTAAATTATAGCTTTGGGAAGAATGGCAGATGATTTCCTGGTGGTGACTGATGGAGTAACAGTAATCTGCTGTTGGTCCAACTTTAATTATCTTACTATTTCCAACCTGTCTTGAAACTTCTTTTTTTATGTGTGATATTCTTTCATTGTGGCTGGAAGGAGTGTCAGAGGTACTAAAAAGGATAATTTTCCTGCCTCTTTGGATTCTATTACGTAATTGCTGCCAAGTCATACACAAGAAGCCTCTGAGAAGTTTCAACAATTCAGCACTGAATTTAAACAAATAGATGGTAAATTGGACTCTATTCAACAAACGCTTAATGAACACGAAAAACGTATTGAAAATAATGAGGAAAATTTGTTGGCTCTGGAAACAGAAGGGGATGAATCACAGAAGCTTTGTGAAAAGCAATCGAAGTCCAATGAAAAGTTAAGACAGAAGATTATTGACCTAGAAAATAGAAGTAGAAGGAACAACTTATGGGTTCTGAGTCTCGAAGAATTAATCGAAGGTAACCATCCTATGGAGTTTTTTGCAAACTATTTGCAAGAATTATTTCCGGAGATTTTGACATCTGTGCCTATGATCGATCCAGTTCACAGATCTCCTGCGTTTGGATCTCCTAACGCTCAGAAACCAAGATCAGTAATAATCAGTAATAATTTCATGAATTTAAAACAAGGGAACTCTTAATTCGCGAGTCTCGTCGAAAAGGCATGATTGACTAGAGTGATCGCAAGATTAGAATTGTTGAAGATTATTCACCTGAGGTTATGCAGTAACGTGTTAAATTCAAAGAAGTTATGTCTGAGCTTTTTAATATGGGTTTCAAGCCTTCCTTTCACTACCCAGCCCGATTCAGAATCACACTTAAAAACGGTTCTTTCGAATGGTTCCGCTCGACTATTGAAGCACAAAAGTTTTTTAAATTCCAAGGTTAAATCCAAAGGCTAACTGTTTAGTTTCTCCTTACATGAAGACACAAGATTAAATGAGAAACTTTTAATTCGCAAATCCCATCGAGGGGGTGGTTATAGGGTGAAATATTAAGATTCTCGAAGGTTATTCACTTGAAGTTATGCAGGAGTGTGCTAACTTTAAACAAGCTCTGTTGGAATTTTTTAATCAACGGTTTTAACCCATCCCTTGGCTACCCAGTTTGACTGAGAATCTTGTTAAGATGGATCCTTCAAATGGTTTCATTTGAATGCTGAAGCACAAAGATTTTTTTTAATTTGGAAGCTAATTGCTTAGCCTGATTTTCCATGAAGATATAAGATTAATGTTCAATGTCTATCTGTATGAATAATTGTATCTTTTACTTTTGGTAAACCTTTGTAACTAATTTCCTTTCGTATTGTTTAATACTGGATTTTTGATATACAAGAGCTGAATCTTTTGTTTGGGTATTGTTTAGTTTAGGTTGGAATATAAATAACCTTGAAACTAATTGGAGCAGTCACCAGGTTTTTTGGGGTTGTCAATAGTTTGTAGATGCAGAGTTTCTATTGGTCAGTCTTCCTTCTTTGGGAGGTGGGCGGGGTTATGTTTTTTTTCCCTAGAAGCTGTTTTCGAATTTTTAGCCAACTTGTTGCTTGGTTACCATTTCTCAAGGTTTATGGCTTGGTTTCTAACTTACATTTTAGCTCTTCCTTTAAATAATATTAAAAATGGACCAAACTATTAATTTACTCAGTTTTAACATGAAAGGATTAAATCACTCTGTTAAACGTGATAAGATTTTTGCTTATATTAAGAAATTTAAGGTCCCTATTATTTTTTAATAAGAAACTCACACACGCAAATGTGATAATCTGCGGTTTTTTAGCTGTTGGAATGAACTTTATTTTCACTCTGCTTTTCAGGCCAAATCTAGAGAAATTTTGATTCTTATAGATAATACACTTTCCTTTGTGCAACATAAGGTAGTGTCTGATACTAATGGACGTTTTGCTATAGTCTCAGGAAAACTAGATAATAAGTTAATGGTATTTGTCAATGTGTATGCCCCAAATGTAGATGAGCCAGGATTCTTTGAACACTTTTTTTCCTTCTTACCAGATCTGAATCTTTATTCTTTGGTGATGGGAGGAAATTTTAACTGTTGGCTGGACCCAATTTTAGACTGATCATCTTCTAAACCAGTGTCTCTTAATAAATCAGCTTTGTTTATTCAATCCTTTTTACTGAAGTGTGGTGTAGTTGATGTTTGGCATTTCTTACATCCCTTAAATAGGGAATATTCATTTTTTCCCATGTTCATCACACATATTCCAGGATTGATTTTTTTTTCAATAGTCAAATAATCTCATCAGTTCATTCCTGTGAATATAAAGACCTTAAAGCTCTTTGAAACTCCCTGGTCTTCTGCAAACCAACAGATTCTAGCATTTTAATACAACTTTGTAATCTGATAAGAAATTTTTTAAATTTCTAGAGAAGCATATTATTTTGTTTTTTGAAGAGGATTAAAAGGAAGCAACTTCTAATCTTATTGTATGGGATACTTTCAAGGCCTATATTAGAGGACAAATTATTTCTTATACTGCAATTGTTAAGAATAAAGCTAATAAAAAAAAGAATTGAATTAGCCAATCAATTAAAACAATTAGATCAAAAATATGCTATAGCTCCGGATCCTGTTTTATATAAAAGATGTTTTGAAGTTAAAACTAAATATGATCTTCTGTTAACATATCCAATTGAAACTCAACTTCTTAAAGATAAAACTCAATTTTACATTCACGGAGATAAATCAGACAAAGTATTAGCCAACCAATTAAAAACTTCTGTAGTTAAACGACAAAATTAAAGAAATTTGCAAAACTAATGGTGATAGGACAAATGATTACTCTGAAAAAAATTATACCTTTAGAGAATTCTATACTAAACTTTATAGTTCTGACTCCCTTAACTATAACACTGTAATGAACAATTTTTTGGATCAATTAAATATTCCTGCACTTTCTACAGATAATTACAAACAGATGGATCAACCCATTTCTTATGAGGGAATCACTGAGGCTCTACGTTCATTACACTCGGGGAAGGCTCTGGGTCCAGATGGATTTTCTGGAGAATTTTATAAGGCTTTTTCTTCATTAATTATACTGCAGTTACACTTAGTCTTTTTGGATTCTTTCAAATTGGGTAGTTTGCCTCAATCATTTTATAAAGCTCCTATTTCGCTTATCCGCAAAAAGAACAAGGATCCCACAGAATGCTCTTCATATAGGCCAATTTCATTACTGAATATAGAGAGTAAAATTCTTTCTAAAGTTCTAGCTCATAGGATTGAAAGTGTTTTACCTTCTATTATTTCTGATGATCAGACTGGATTTATCAAAAATCAACATTCCCATTTTAATATACGCCATGTATTAAATGTTACTTACTCTCCTTCTCAGGAGATATTGGAATGTGTGATATCCTTAGATGCTGAGAAGGCCTTTGTTCAGTTTGAATGGAATTATTTATTTAAAACCTTAGAAAATTTTAATTTTGGAGCAGATTTTATTCAATGGATTAAAGTACTTTATTTATCTCCTTCTGCTCAAGTTCTTACTAATTTTCAAATTCCAAACCATTTAAACTTCACCGCGGAACTAGACAAGGCTGCCCATTGAGTCCTTTGCTTTTTGACTTAGCTTTAGAACCTCTTGCTATTGCTTTTCGAGAATCTAATGATATCTGTGGTATTTTAAGGAGAGGTATCACCCACAAAATCTCATTTTACGCTGATGATATATTGCTTTTTATCTCTAATGTTGAGATTTCGTTACCTTGTGTACTTACTTTACTCTCCTGTTTTAGCCAGTTTTCAGGATATAAATTGAACCTACATATGAGTGAATTATTTCCTTTAAGTAATTTGGTACCAATTAATAGTAATCTTCCTTTTAAAGTTGTAAGGCATCAATTTACTTATTTGTGTGGAACAATCACTAAGAATAACAAATACATGTGTAAAGAAAAATTTCTTACTTTATTGAACCATGTAAAAAAAAGTTATTAAATTGGTCACTTCTTTCAATATCGCTGATTGGACGAATTAATTTTTATTGAAATGAATATTCTACCTAAATTTATATATCTTTTTCAGACTTTACCCGTTTTTATTCCTAAATCCTTTTTTGACTCTCTTGAATCTATTTTATCCTCCTATAAATGGAAAACGAAACGTCCTCGTTTTAAATAAAGTTCGTCTTCAAAAACCTAAAAAGTCTGGAGGTTTAGCCTTACCTAATTTTAGGTTTTATTACTGGGCAGTTAATATACGATAATATATCTGGATATATCGTACTAATCGTGTAGACTGTCTGGTATGGGTTTCTTTAGAAGCTAACTCTGTTAATAAATTGTCTATTATTTCTCTTCTTGGATCCTTACTTCCTTTATTTGTGAGTAAACTAACTGATAAATTAATAGTTAAACATACTCTGAGGATCAGGATACAATTTAGAAAACATTTTGGTTTATTGAGATTTTCCCTTTCTAGTCCCATTTATTCTAATTTTTTTAAACCCTCCATGACTGATTTAGTTTTTAAAGAATGGGACAGGTTGGGTACTAAATGTTTTTGGGATCTGTTTGTTGGAGGAAGTCTTTTTTTATCATTTGATCAATTGTCAGCTAAATATAACCGATCCAAAACTCAATTTTTTTAGATATCTACCAATTAGAGACTTTCTAAGATCTCAATTATCCACATTTCCTATAAGTTCAGATAAGAACTTACTAGACGTCATTTTTAATTTGACACCTTTTTATAATGGTTCAATATCTAATATTTATGGTATGTTACTGGAGACGAGCAATGTTCCTTCGGACAAAATTAAGAATCTCTGGGAACAAGACTTACAGACATCAATATCTGAGGAAATTTGGAATGAAATTTTTAAACTGGTTAATACGTCATCGCTATGTGCTCGCCATTCCTTCATACAATTTAAGGTGGTACATAGAGTCCATATGATGAAAGATAAGCTATCTCACTTTTATTCAGATAAATCTCCCTACTGTGACAGATGCACTAATGGAGAAGCTTCATTAATTCATATGTTTTGGACTTGTCCATGTCTTGAAAAATATTGGAAGGAAGTTTTTCAACCTTTCTCTTTACTTTTCAAAGTCAATTTTAAGCCTAATCCTCTGACGGACCTATTCAGTATTGTTGCAGGACAAGATATCAAGTTGAAGACATCAGATTTACATATTTTGGCCTTTAGCTCTTATATAGCTAGGAGGACACTTTTGTTTAAATGGAAAGATGTTTCTCCTCCCACTCATGCTCAATGGTTATGCAATATTATGTCATGCTTAGATTTAGAGAAGATTCATTGTTCAATTTCTGAATCTTGTCAAGACATTCAAACATTGTGGGGACCCCTTCTGAATTAATTTCAAAACTTTCAAAACCCTCAATTCGTTGCTTAAATTTAGATGTTGGCTATTGTTAATTTTTATTATACAAAAAGGTATTTTACCTTTTTTTCTCCTTAATAAACAACTTTGGTCTTGGTAGGGGTTAGACTCTTTTTTTGTAGTAAATTAGTATATTTCAATATAACTTTGACTAACCTACATGAAAATGGGGTAATGAGATTGTTAAAATGAATAGATATAATGTAATTGGTAGTTTTTTTTTCGACCTTTATATATGCTTTCTTGTACTCTGTATTCTTCTATGTAGAAACTAATAAAAATATTGAAAGAGGGAAGAATGACACATATTATATATTATCGAAAAAGCATTAATCTGTGAGTAGGCCTAATTTTTAAAGTCAGGTATGCCATGCTTATAAATATATGAATATAATAAAGTACAATGTATTAGTTCATAGATCTGGATCATCTGTAGGTATTGAAACTGACCATGAACACTTGACCAAAGAGATCGGTAAAACTGCTGAGCCTGACAAAAATTAGAAAATTAATATTATTTGTAGTAATTGGAGAAAGTAAGTGAAAAGAATATATTTTTTCTTCATCGTGCCATTCTTTTCAGCATTGCTATGATTTAATTCTGAGCTGGTGGTGTAAAATGTTCTTCTGATTATTGATGTGATGCATTGTTCCCTGTAGAAAATTGTGTTGTACAGATTTTGTCACAGCAGCTTTGATATAATCACTCAAGCTGTTCCATGGTGAAGTAAGTATTCTATTGTGCTCGTACAATGTAGAGCATGATTTATTGAAGAAAACCCACAGGTCACAAGATGCATCATCTTCCCAGCAGGACATGTTAGAAAGACATTTTATTCCTATTTTAGAACAACTTTATAATCATACAAACTATACAGTTAAATGATGATAGATGATCTGGCTAGATTTTTCTCCCTAACTCTTCACACAAAAGCAGTCTCTTGTGGCAGTTTATGCATGTTGCCTGAATCAACAAAAGGATATTTTACACGTCTGAAATATTTATCTGTTTTCTGTTCACTCAATAGGTAAAGGATGTCAACACTGAAGAATGAAAGACTTTTCCATTCAATGACAACATCGGATCCTCTGAAGCTGTCTACTTTATCCTCTGCTTATCTGCTAAGAATCTGATGTGGATTTCTAATTTTGTGAAGCAAGCTCTGAGAAACTTTGATAATAAGGAGCCTGATTGGATTTGTGCACCTAGGCATTTTATCCCATTTTTGGGTGGATACCATATTATAAATAACTGCATGTTTCAGAGCAACTTGACTAGTAGGATTGCTAATTCTGGAGCTCAGCTCTTCACAACCAGGGATGTAATCTGGTCACATAATCTTTTCTGTGTCTACTGCTCAGTCATTTCTTGATGTCTCATGAAGTAAAGTGTTTTGGCTTCTGTGATTGCAAAGCTATCAGGGAAAAGCCAGGATGCATGTTCCTCTAGGTATTCCAAATAAGTGTGGTCAGTTTTGCCTGAAACACTTATATACTCTGTGTTTATTACTTAATTCTCAATCAAAGAAATGAAAATGTAAGGAATATTTTATTAGTAAACATTAAAACAATTTAAAAAGATGAATAACAGACAAAAACTGTTGTTAATATCATACATTGGTCAAGCAGCAACTGTGGGAAGAGAAGGAAAGTTAATATCACTAATTGATAGCCTTTCATCAAAAGTAGGAAAAAGTAAAAATATAAGTTTTAATTGGTAAGGCAAACAGTATTGAGATAGATATGTATGTGTCTGAGCTGATATCCGAGATAAGTGAGTGGTGCAGCTGGATTTATTTGAGGTTATAAGATAGTTCATCATATCTGAGCACTTTCTTATCTATTGTTGAAGCCATTCCTCTCCACAGCCCCTCATCGCCACTCATGCCACTGCTACTTTTTATTATTATTAATAATAATGATAATAATAATAGTAATAAGTACTTCATTCATCCCAAATGGGAAATTCTTTCATTACAGCAGCAGCATTTAAAAACATACTTAGCAATGTGCAGACTGAACTAATAATAGAGTACAGAATAATAATTTACCAATGTGCAATAATTTGCAAAAATGTACAAAATAATAAAACAGGGACTATTGTATCATGATGTGTGTTCTCCTGTCGCACAAAGATGAACTGTTTTGCATATCTATTGCATTTGGTAGGAAAGATTTTCTGCAACGATCCTTGAATGAGTTTGAAAGGGTGCTCCACTGCTTTTTCAGTAGGTCATGTGTCAGATAGTCCATAATGGATGACAGTTTTGTTTCGTGACCTCCTCTCCACCACTAACTCAAAAGCGTCTGGATTGTAGCCAAGGAAGGATCAAGCCTTCTTGATGAGTTTACTTATCCTTGTTGCATCACCAGCACCAACGCTTACACTCCACACCTCATGGCTACACGGACACAGTCACCGTCCTACTGTGCTTCATGTGCCCTGCTGCTGCCCAGCAGAGTTCTTCTTACCAGCAGCCACTTTGTCACTTAACTTCAATTCTTATTGCTGGCTGTAAGGAGTTTGTACATTCTCCCTATGACCATGTGGGTTTCCTCCGGGGGCTCCGGTTTCCTCTCAGAGCCCAGAAAAGACATATTGGTTGGGAGGTTAATTGGTCATTGTAAATTGTCCTGCGATTAGTAAAAAAAAATGATCAAAGTACATATATGTTACCATATACAACCCTGAAATTCACTTTCTTGTTGGAATGTACAGTAAATACAAAGAAACACAATAAAATGATTGAAAGACTATGCAAACTATGAAAATACAAAAAAAATACTAACAGTAAGTATCAAGAACAGGAGAAGAAGAATCCTTGACAATGTGTCCATAGGTTGTGGAAACAGTTCAGTGTTGAGGTGAGTGAAATTGAGTGACGTTATCCCATCTGGTTCAACAGCCTGATGGCTGAATGTTAATAACTGCTTCTGGACCTGGCGTTGGAGTTCTGAGGCACTTGTATCTCCTTCCTGATGGCAGCAGTGAGAAAGAAGCATGATCTGGATGGTGAGGGTTCTTGATGATGGATGCTGATTTCCTGTGACAGTGCTCCATGTAGATATCTCAATGATGGGAAAGGCTTTACTCAGTAGTGGACAGACTGAATCATATCCACTATGTTTTGTAGGCTTTTCTTTTCAAAAGTGCTGGTGTTTCCATTCCATCAGTTGTCACACAATCAGTGCACGTACAGAAGTTATGAGTGTCGAGTGAGCACCACAGTGAGGTAAGCACTCAACTTTGAGTTGCACCTGTATTGATTGTCAACAAGGAGGAGAAGTTATTTCCAATTCGCACTGACTGTGGTCTCCTGATGAGGAACTCATGGATCCATTTGCAGAGAGAGGTACAAGGGCCCAGGTTTTGAATCTTATTGATTAGTACTGGGGAGATGACGGTGATGAATGCTGACTTTAATCAATAAACAGCAGCCTAACATAGGTTTTGCTGTGGTCCACGTCGCATAAAGCTAAGTAGAGAACTAGTGAGATTGTGTTGGCTGTAGACCTGTTGTCATGTTAGGCAAATTGCTGCAGGTCTGCTATATCCATACTGAGGCAGAAGTTAATTCCAGCCATAACTAACCTCTCAAATCAGTTCATCATTGCAGAAGTCGCCTAATGATAACATCTCAAATAAACAAGACTCAGATTAAAATCAATCAGAAATATACCAAACAATCAAGATTTTGATGAAAATAAAAATGAAATCTAAATTTTGATCATGGCAAAGCACAATTGTGATATTATCATTTGTTATATTTGATCTGTAGCAATGATGTAAGGAAAAATAATTATCACATTTTTCTGTTCGAGTGGCTGAGAGTATTTCTATTCAGTCACAGAACATTGTTTCAAGCCTGTCATACTTCAGAGGTTTGATAGACATGAATATTTAGAATTTGTGGTAGTACCAAGCTTGTTTTATATTTCCTCTATGGAAATCAATGAACGGCAATTCATGTAAACTCAAAGTTGCAAATGTTGAAAACTGGAACTGATTTACAACTGAAATATTCTCTTTCAGGTATTTGATAAATTGCCTTGTTTTTTTTTGGCACACTGCTCAACATTGACAGTATGTACTATTGATAAAACTGGAAGATGGAAGTTTATCGATCTGAAGGTTTGATTCTGCATCTGTCTCAACAAATGCTGCCTTATCTGACAACTATTTCAAGCCTTTTTTTGTTTTTAATTCAATTTCCTGTATTTGCATATTTTTGTTTCTTGCGTGTTTAGCTTTGTGCATGTTACTAATTGAAGCCAACTGCAATTCATGAAGAATCAATGTCATGCATCATTTATTTGTGGAAGGATTGCCCTTATTTTACAGTTGTGAGAGAAAACCAGTGGGGACTATTGCTCCTAACCTTACCTAAAACGTTTGACCAAAAAGCACCAAATGCAATTGGAGTTGCTGCTATTGGTGCACCATAGGAGTACATCATACATATGGGAGGTTTGGCGATGGACAATCACTCCAAAACCTTGCAGTACTGCCACAGCAGTGTAATGATGAAACTCCT
This sequence comes from Mobula birostris, assembly GCF_030028105.1. Taxonomy (NCBI): domain Eukaryota; kingdom Metazoa; phylum Chordata; class Chondrichthyes; order Myliobatiformes; family Myliobatidae; genus Mobula; species Mobula birostris. The sequence continues at coordinate 62,385,074 of NC_092383.1, read as the reverse complement.
TAATAGTGGGACAGCAGGTATCCATTTTGGGTTCTATTATAAATTCTGCAGTCTTCAGATGCATACCTGAAGCACAGAGTTGGCAAATATGAATTGGGAAGTATGACTTGCTGAGTGCTATCAGGAATACAATTTTGAAGGCTGTCATTTATGTCCCATGGTAATTTACAAAGAAAGGCAATTACGTAGTCAGAAGCTCTTATTTTATTGATGCTCTGTTCATTTATATTTTTTGGAAGTTGAGGTTTGAGTCAGCATCTTGGTTAAGATCTGCCAAAGTAACAAAGTAAACTGGAAAAAATATGCAGAGAAGCAAATTTGGATGTGACTTACTTCAGATACATATAAATGTTTAGATCAAAACTTCTGTTCATTAATATAATATAGAAACATAGAAAATAGGTGCAGGAGTAGGCCATTCGGCCCTTCGAGCCTGCACCGCCATTTATTATGATCATGGCTGATCATCCAACTCAGAACCCCGCCCCAGCCTTCCCTCCATACCCCCTGATCCCCGTAGCCACAAGGGCCATATCTAACTCCCTCTTAAATACAGCCAATGAACTGGCCTCAACTGTTTCCCGTGGCAGAGAATTCCACAGATTCACCACTCTCTGTGTGAAGAAGTTTTTCCTAATCTCGGTCCTAAAAGGCATCCCCTTTATCCTCAAACTGTGACCCCTTGTTCTGGACTTCCCCAACATCGGGAACAATCTTCCTGCATCTAGCCTGTCCAATCCCTTTAGGATTTTATACATTTCAATCAGATCCCCCCTCAATCTTCTAAATTCCAATGAGTACAAGCCCAGTTCATCCAGTCTTTCTTCATATGAAAGTCCTGCCATCCCAGAAATCAATCTGGTGAACCTTCTTTGTACTCCCTCTGTGGCAAGGATGTCTTTCCTCAGATTAGGGGACCAAAACTGCACACAATACTCCAGGTGTGGTCTCACCAAGGCCTTGTACAACTGCAGTAGTACCTCCCTGCTCCTGTACGCGAATCCTCTCGCTATAAATGCCAGCATACCATCCGCCTTTTTCACCGCCTGCTGTACCTGCATGCCCACTTTCAATGACTGGTGTATAATGACACCCAGGTCTCGTTGCATCTCCCCTTTTCCTAATCGGCCACCATTCAGATAATAATCTGTTTTCCTATTTTTGCCACCAAAGTGGATAACTTCACATTTATACACATTAAATTGCATCTGCCATGAATTTGCCCACTCACCCAACCTATCCAAGTCACCCTGCATCCTCTTAGCATCCTCCTCACAGCTAACACTGCCACCCAGCTTCGTGTCATCCGCAAACTTGGAGATGCTGCATTTAATTCCCTCATCCAAGTCATTAATATATATTGTAAACAACTGGGGTCTCAGCACTGAGCCTTGCGGTACCCCACTAGTCACCGCCTGCCATTCTGAAAAGGTCCCGTTTATTCCCACTCTTTGCTTCCTGTCTGCTAACCAATTCTCCACCCACACCAATACCTTACCCCTAATACCGTGTGCTTTAAGTTTGCACACTAATCTCCTGTGTGGGACCTTGTCAAAAGCCTTTTGAAAATCCAAATATACCACATCCACTGGTTCTCCCCTATCCACTCTACTAGTTATATCCTCAAAAAATTCTATGAGATTCGTCAGGCATGATTTTTCTTTCACAAATCCATGCTGACTTTGTCCAATCATTTCACCGCTTTCCAAATGTGCTGTTATCACATCCTTGATAACTGACTCCAGCAGTTTCCCCACCACTGACGTTAGGCTAACCGGTCTATAATTCCCCGGTTTCCCTCTCCCTCCTTTTTTAAAATTTATGCAGAGAAGTTCATATTCTTTTAAAATTACATTTTCCTGGAACTCTACATTATTCTTCAAGACGGCTGATGTTGTGGTTCAGAAACCATTTAGACTCAGAGCCCTTATGAGTGAGATATTTGCACAGAGGACATCAGGCAGAAGAACCTCCTCAAAACCTAAATATACCGAGTTTTACATTTTCTATATGCAATGATTATTAATGTCAATTGATAGACGATTAAATGCAACCATAACTAGTTTTGCTGAGTCTAAGTGACAAGAAAGCTATTTGCGTCCCATAGTTAAAATTGAGAGAAAGGGCATTTATTTAAGTGGTGTCAAATACCTTACCTTTAAAGTAACTAGTGGTTTTAATGCATGGCTCATCAATGTTCTCCACTATCATTGGCTGTTCTCAGCCATCAGCTACATTCCCCCCCCCCGCCACCTTTATTAAACATCAATTTCACTTATACCAATCCCATAAGTGACTCACAGCTTAGACTTCAAATGCTCAAAGGCCATCTGGCATCCAATAACATAGATTCTTGTTTTGAGGCCTCATGGTGACCCATTCCATGGCTATATCACATTTGCTCCATCTCAATATTGTATAAATATATTAATATACAGGTATATTTTGAGGAACTAGTCATTGTCCTATATGAAGTGATCAGTTTTCAAATCACCTATGCCAGGTGACTGCCCATTCTATGAGGTATTGTAGCCTTTGTTTTAGTAGCAAGCAATTCTTGAATATATTATATGATTTTCTTATGAATAAATTAGATGAACAATTTTGGATGAATTTCTTTATAACTGTGGTGATAAAGCTGAACTTGTTACTACACAGAGTAGCTGAGTCAATGGCACATGCATTTAAAGTGAATCTGAATAATCACCAATGGGGGTAAAAAAAAGAGATCGTTAGATAGGTTGAGAAATAAAGAAGATAATCGCAGAGAAAAAGTGTCCATCAGGATAATGAATATAGACATTTGGAGACATAATAAACTGTAAATGCTGGAATTTGGTAGAAAAAGAACAAGCTGCTAAAGGAACTCAGAAGAACAGACAACATCTATGGAGATTGAGTTAGTCTACATTTTGGGTTGTGGTCCTGCATCAGTTCTTGTTACAAGGAGCGACTAAGGCGAACCCAAGTGCAGGACACAGGCATGGAGATAAGGTTGAGAGGTGCTTGCACAGTCACAAATGTAGAACAGATAACCAGGAGGAATCTTGACATGGTGCTCTGATATAGAGTCTTGACATGGAGATGGGGTTTTCGTGGAATAATTTGAAACTAGAGCTGAACTTAGAACTAATGGCTCTAAGCAGTCGGGAAACGAAGTTATCACATGGGAATAGACCAACAAACTGGCGACCCGTGGTTGTGAAGTCAGATTTCTTATCCTGCACTCCCTGATGGAAACCAGTTATGCTGAAATTAAGTGAACTAGCAGCAATTGGGAATCTAAAGACTGGAATTAAGGCATAATCAAGGAGATAGGAGTGAGATGGGGGACAGCCAGATGGGACCATGACAGTTCTCCCAGAAACATATTTATTGATCCAAATACTGACATACCTTGGTTGGACTGGATTGCCTGTTTGTGTGCAATAAATTAATGTCATCCAGTGCAATATCGGAAGAGGCTTATATCCACAATGATCTATGTGAGGTGGTTCCACTAGCATTGTATCATTAAGAGAAAAGGGAAACTACTAACAGCATTAATAAAGAAAAGATGATTTTCTCACCAAGTACTTCAGATACATGTGAGTATATGAAGCTTTGCTTTGTCAGTTGGATAATGATAATATTGATCATGATACAGTAAATATTTTATATTAACCATTGTTATCCTGTCTAATTTCTCTACTTTAACTTTTTTCTAGCATCTTCAATTAGAAGCTGCTGTGTAATGATAATTATAGTTTGATGTTATTGGGTTTGTTGACTACAAAATTCTAAACTTAAATGAAGACCTTAAGCCCTATCAGATATAAATAGGCATGAGTACCCTCACTACAGAGAGATGAGACTGTAACTAACCAATCTTCAAAGACAAGTTCACTTTGCTGTTTATTTTCCTTGGCAGACATAATGGCTACCAATACCCACTATTCAAATGGTCAGTCTTCTCTCCCTATCAAGGAAAAGATATTTTCAACTAACAAAGTAGTTTAAAACACAGTTTTTAAAAATACTTTCAGTGATACATGATTAAATCCAAATATCACTCTTAAAACACATTAAAAATCACAGAGGATTTCTATCTTAATTATTTCCATATTACAAATCATTTCTAAAACATAAAGCATTTGCTAAACAAAAGAATTTCTTAAACATAAAGGATTTTATGGTCTTATGCTCTTATTTTCAAAACACAGGCAGAATTTCTATAAACTAAAAATGCAAACAATGACAAAGACAACCAAGTTGTCTGTCACAGAAACCGAAGTTGGAGAAATGGGTTCTAATTCACATCATATTTCTTCCAGGTTTCCTGATGTTCTTTACACCATTCCTAATAAGCCTGGATGGTTCTCTACATTTACACCATTTTTCTCCTACTTGGGTGACATCATGTGCATATATTTTCTCAGACACCATTTTAACACAAATGGTATAAAAACATCTTAGAGAGCTAGTTCCATAATTAATGCCGTAAAGCTAAATTCTTTGAGTATATAAAGCTTCCAACTATAAACACATCAGTTATTGATAGGTTAAATTATCAGTCTGTTCTGCAAGTTTCCTTCAATGAAACAACTTAAGAATCAGCTCCTCTGTTTGAAACAACCTAAATTAAACAACCCATTGTCTTTACTCTTAAGAACTAAGACAAGATGCTATGAGCTAGCATTTACTTATCACAGAGTGTCTGTACTATAAACAGAGCTTGTTTGCATTTACATTTTAAGAACTGAAGACTGCCTTCTTTTTTATAATCAGAAACTAAACAAACTACTTGTTAGAAGTTTACTTACATCTGCTTTCAATCTTACAAGTGGCAGATGCTCTGTATAAAAAGCCAAGATTAGCAAACAACCAAGGGGCCTGTTATGTTTTTTTTCTTAATAAAGACAAATTTGAAGTGGGTTTAATGTTAGAACGTATTTATTCACAGAATGGCTTCAGCTCAACACTGAGCGAATGGGGCCAGGATACCATCGAAGCTTCCGGTTCTGGCGTTAACCATTCAGAACTGAAGTTCTTTACTATGTACACCCATAATAACACATCATCCTCTTTTAAAGAAAAACAGACATTACAATATGTTCTCGCAAAGATGCAAGGAATAATAATCCTTTCCAACAAATATATGTACATTAATTTCAATTGTAATGAGCAATTGCAGTCTTGTATCCACTCAACAACTTTCAGTCTCTGCGGTGGTTTGATGATTCTCTTTGGCCTGCTGTTTGTCTACACAGATCTATTGCTTTGATTTGCTGTGTTACTATTAGTGTCTTTCTGAGAGTTCTACTCAACATATTCATTTCTTTCACATCCTTCCACCAAAATCCTAAATGTTTGTCTCTGTTCTTGTTCTTGCTATGTGACCATAATTTGCTGCACTTACTCCATAATGGAGCCCTGGACTGCATTCATGTGATCAGTCAGTCTTTGCACAAGTTCCAACTGATTCTGTCTCAATCCACAGAGCTCCTTCTGTTGACTGCACATCATAGATAGCAACTGCTGTTGATTTGTGTTGAACTGTTGCTATTGTTCTGACCTTGGGGACTCTCATCTTCCTTTTTTATTTTTCCTCTTCAACTTTGAAGAGGATTGTGGAGATATGTTTTTATTTCCAGTCTTCAACTGGAAGTCAATAAGAGACATGTTTTGAACCAAAGCTGCGTGATGGTGAAGCAAGACTGGTGACTTATTCATCATGATCACTCTGTTCAGCTCTGCCATCCTGACTGTTGTGCTGTTGTAGCTGGTATAGTGTTCTTGTGCTTTTCTTGCATAACCTCTCTGGAGCCAACATGGATACTGTTACGAGTTTGTCAAGTTAGATCAGGTAAGCATCCAGGCCCCTCAAGGATGTCTGCATGCTCTTCCATGAGTGTTGTGTAGTCATACGTGGTCTGTGAAGCCACTATGAAAACTCTATTCACCAAGTTGAGCTTTTCACATGCACGCAGACCTAATATTGGCTGTACTCACTTCTCCACAACCATTTCGCTGTGTCGTTAGGTGCCGTCCCTTGTGCTTGAAAATCACTTTGCAGCCCATTTTTACTGAAATATTCTCTCCGGTACAGCCCATTATGTTTGAATTCTCTGGGTAGATCTTGCTCTTTACTTTGAGAGTCCATGTATAACAGATTCACCTGGGATCCAGTGTCCAGCTTGAATGGAATTCACAGTCACCAGAACAATCCATTCTGTCTTACCAGATTCAGCAGTCTGTAGAGACTCCACAAAGTCTTTCTCCATTTCCTCATCAATCATATGCACCTTTCTCTAGGTGGCCCCAGCTTTGCAGCACTTTACAAAATGATTCTTCTTCTCACGATTAGTATAGGACTTTCTCTGAGCTGGACATGTTTTTGGAATGCACCTACCTGCATATTTGCTACATTTGCTCTTTGGGCCTACCTGTTTGCTTTGCTCTTGCTTTGGGAAACACCTTGTGCTCGGCCTCTCTGTTTTCACAGCATGCACTGTTGTGTCCGCCTTGTGCAGTGCCTTAGATGGTATTCATATGGGCTCTGCTGTCCTCCACATATCCACAGCCTTTTCCAGCATGAAATCTTTTTCACAGAGAAATATTTCTCTGAGCCCGTTATCTGGGGTTCCACAAACAATTTTGTTTCTAGTGAATCTCCCAAATCTCTGAACTCAGAGGACTTACTCAGTGTCTGAAGCTCAGCTAAGAATTGGTCAAAGCTAATACCTTGTTTTTGGTAATAGAAAAAGAACATATCTCTCAAATGTGTTATTTTTACTTGGGTAAAGATACTCCTTAAATTTTGTTATCAAAGTGTCCAACGTAAAGGCTGTCCCATCAATTTGAAAGCTGTTGTAGATGTCCAAAGCATCTTCACCAATTACATGTTGAAAAATAGATGCTTTCGATTTTTCATTTGTCTCTCCCACTCTGCTAGCCGCTAAATGTATATTGAATCACTGTTTGAAGTATTTCCAGTTATCAGCAAGATTGCTGGTAAACTGCATAGGTATAGGCTAACTTAGCTTATGTCTGATGGGAATTTTCAGTCTCTCACCTGAATTTCTCTGGGTGAATTCAGGAATAATTTGCTCCATCACCTCACTGTCTATTTTCCTCTCCGGCGCTGGCATCTCTTTCTTAGTCACGTACGGTGTTCATTTACTCTCTGTCTTTAATCCTCATACCGACTTCTGATACCATGTTACATTTGTCCTTAGCAAAGAGAAACTTGGAGTGGGTTTAACGCTAGAACATTTTTATTTACAGAATGGCTTCAGCTCACCAGGTCACCATCAACACTGAGCGCACCTGGTCACCATCAAAGCTTCCAGTTCCACGGTGAACTACCCGCCTCGCCCACTGTGAACTGAAGTTCTTTACAATGTACAAACAATATAACACTGGGCTCACTGGTCCAGAACAGAATATTCATCACAATAGTAATTTTAAGTTCAAAGTGGGCCAGTTCCAATTATAATTTATTGTCAGGAAAGTTTTCTCTAACATTTTCAGTCTGAAGGATATACAAGTCATGAGGAATACAGAAGGGAAATCCCTGTCAACCTATTGTGATAAAATTAATACTCATATAGTATAAGGACCTATTGACAAAAGTATGACAAGCAAAAAACAATAGCATTTCTTCAAAGATATCTTCAAAGATATTTCAGCGAGTTTTCCTATTTTCAGCTTTCTCTTAATAAAAATGTGGCATTAATTATTATTATTGCACTGTGAGAAAAGACTGCTCAGCAAAATAAATCAATCAGTTACTGAAAGGTGATCCTTTAAAAATCTAATACTGTTGCGATTTACAACTCTGGGCATATTGTAAGAATATATCAATCCTGACAAATGTTAAATTCTTTGAGTTATGGTAGATGGTAAAATCTAGCCTTTGCTAGAGAGTAATAAAATGCATATTATTGTGACAAATATTGTTTTGTGACTTATAAAATTGTATTGTATTGCATTTGATTCCTCATAAATAATGAAGGATTTCCATATCTATTCATAAATGAAACACAGCTAATGTTGGGCACAAGAGAATCTGCAGATGTATGAAGTCTTGAACAACATACATAAATTGCAAGGCAGACTGCATCTATGGAGGAGAATAAACAGTTGATGTTTTGTGTGGAGACCCTTCATCAGGACAGGAAAGGAAGGGTGCAGAAGTCAGAATAAGGTGGTGGAAGGAGGATAAGGTGTATAAACTAGCAGTTGATAGCTGAGACTAGGGTGCATGAATAGGGAAGGGAAGTTTGAAATCAGAAGCTGGCAGACAATAGGTAGAAGAGGTGAAAGGGCTGAAGAAGGAGGTAATCTAATAGGAGAGGACAGTGGACCATGGGAGAATGCAAAGGAGGAGGACAAACAAAGGGAAGCGATGGGCAGATGAGAAGAGAAGAGATGTGAGAATAACTAGAATAAGGGATGTAAAAGAAGAGATGGAGGGAGGGGGAGAAATTACTGGTTTGGAGATAAGATGCTTGAAAATCAGTCCCTCAATCTGTGTCACACCATTGTAGGGGAGGCTATACAGGGAACACCGGATAGAATAGGTGACTCAGATAGACTCACAAGGAAAGTGTCGCCTCACTTAGAAGGACTATTTACAAACAGTTCGTAGATCCCTGAATGGATGTGAGTGAGGACGTGTAGGGGAAGGAGTAGCAGGGATAAATGCCAGGAGAGAGATCATTTAGGAGAAATGAGTGGACAGGGGAGTCACATAGACAGCAATCTTTACAGTATGTAGTGGTGGAGGATGGAGGTTTAGGGAAGGGAAAGATGTCCAAGTTATCCTGAAGTGGGAGGGTGAGGAGCCAGAGGTCGTGGTACATATAGGTACTAATGACATAGGTAGGAAAAGGGAAGAGGTCCTGAAAGGAGAATATAGGTAGTTAGGAAGGGGGTTGAGAAAAAGGACTGCAAAGGTAATAATCTCGGGATTGCTGCCTGAGAACAGGAAAACAATGAGGTGGAGGATAAATGTGTGGCTGAGGGATTGGAGCAGGGGGCAGGGGTTCAAGTTTTTGGATCATTGGGACCTCTTTTGGTGCAGGTATGACCTGTTCAAAAAGGACGGGTTACACTTGAACCCTAGGGTGACCAATATCCTGGTGGGGAGATTTGCGAGGGCTACTGAGGAGACTTTAAACTAGAATGGTTGGGGGGGTGGGAATCAAATTAAAGAGACTAGGATAGAGGAGGTTAGTTCACAACAAGGGGATGGGAACAAGTGCAGGGAGACAGAGGGGTGTAAAATGAGGGTAGAAGCAAAAAGTAATAAGGTGAAAAGTAAAAGTGGCAGGCCAGCAAATACAGGGCAAAAATCAAAAAAGGCCACTTTTCAACATAATTGTATAAGGGCTAAGAGTGTTTTAAAAGCGAGCCTGAAGGCTTTGTGTGTCAATGCAAAGAGCATTCGTAACAAGGTGGATGAATTAAAAGTGCAGATTGTTATTAATGAATATGATATAGTTGGGATCACAGAGACATGGTTCCAGGGTGACCAGGGATGGGAGCTCAACATTCAGGGATAGTCAATATTCAGGAGGGATAGACATGAAAAAAAGGAGGTGGGGTAGCATTGCTGGTTAGAGAGGAGATTAACGTAATAAAAAGGAAGGACATTAGCCGGGAGGATGTAGAATCGATATGGGTAGAGCTGCATAACACTAAGGGGCAGAAAACGCTGGTGGGAGTTGTGTACAGGCCACCTAACAGTAGTAGTGAGGTTGGGGATGGTATTAAACAGGAAATTAGAAATGTGTGCAATAAAGGAACTGCAGTTATAATGGGTGACTTCGATCTACATATAGATTGGGTGAACCAAATTGGTAAGGCTGCTGAGGAAGAGGATTTCTTGGAATGTATGTGGGATGGTTTTTTGAACCAACATGTCGAGGAACCAACTAGAGAGCAGGCTATTCGAGACTGGGTATTGAGCAATGAGGAAGAGTTAATTAGCAATCTTGTCATGAGAGGCCCCTTGGGTAAGTGTGACCATAATATGGTGGAATCCTTTATTAAGATAGAGAATGACATAGTTAATTCAGAAACAAAGGTTCTGAACTTAAAGAAGGGTACTTTGAAGGTATGAAACGTGAACTAGTTAAGATAGTCTGGCAAATGACACTTAAAGGGTTGATGGTGGATATGCAATGGCAAGCATTTAAAGATCGCATGGATGAACTACAACAATGTTCATCCCAGTTTGACAAAAGAATAAATCAAGGAAGGTAGTGCACCTGTGGCTGACAAGGGAAATTAGGGACATTATCAATTCCAAAGAAGAAGCATACAAATTAGCCAGAGAAAGTGGCTCACCTGAGGACTGGGAGAAATTCAGAGTCCAGCAGAGGACAAAGGGCTTAATAAGGAAGGGGAAAATTATTATCAGAGAAAACTGGCAGGGAACATAAAAACTGACTGTAAAAGCTTTTATAGATATGTGAAAAGAAAAAGATTGGTTCAGACAAACGTAGGTCCCCTACAGACAGAAACAGGTGAATTGATTATGGAGAACAATGACATGGCAGACCAATTGAATAACTACATTGGTTCTGTTTTCACTAAGCAGGACATAAATAATCTTCCTTAAAAAGTAGGGGACAGAGGGTCCAGTGAGATGGAGGAACTGAGGGAAATACATGTTAGTAGGGAAGTGGTGTTAGGTAAATTGAAGGGATTAATGACAGATAAATCCCCAGGGCCAGGTGATCTGCATCCCAGAGTGCTTAAGGAAGTAGCCCAAGAAATAGTGGATGCATTAGTGATGATTTTTCAAAACTCTTTAGATTCTGGACTAGTTCCTGAGGATTGGAGGGTGGCTAATGTAACCCCACTTTTTAAAAATGGAGGGAGAGAGAACCCGGGGAATTATAGACCGGTTAGCCTAACATCAGTGGTGGGGAAAATGCTAGAGTCAGTTATCAAAGATGAGATATCTGCACATTTGGAAAGCAGTGAAATCATCGGACAAAGTCAGCATGGATTTGTGAAAGGAAAATCATGTCTGATGAATCTCATAGAATTTTTTGAGGATGTAACTAGTAGAGTGGATAGGGGAGAACCAGTGGATGTGGTATATTTGGATTTTCAAAAGGCTTTTGACAAGGTTCCACGCAGGAGATTAGTGTGCAAACTTAAAGCACACGGTATTGGGGGTAAGGTATTGATGTGGATAGAGAATTGGTTAGCAGACAGGAAGCAAAGAGTGGGAATAAACGGGACCTTTTCAGAATGGCATGCAGTGACTAGTGGGGTACCGCAAGGCTCAGTGCTGGGACCCCAGTTGTTTACAATATATATTAATGACTTGGATGAGGGAATTAAATGCAGCATCTCCAAGTTTGCGGATGACACGAAGCTGGGCGGCAGTGTTAGCTGTGAGGAGGATGCTAAGAGGATGCAGGGTGACTTGGATAGGTTAGGTGAGTGGGCAAATTCATGGCAGATGCAATTTAATGTGGATAAATGTGAGGCTATTCACTTTGGTGGCAAAAACAGGAAAACAGATTATTATCTGAATGGTGGCTGATTAGGAAAAGGGGAGGTGCAATAAGACCTGGGTGTCATCATACACTAGTCATTGAAGGTAGGCATGCAGGTACAGCAGGCGGTGAAAAAGGCTAATGGTATACTGGCATTCATAGCAAAAGGATTCGAGTACAGGAGCAGGGAGGTACTACTGCAGTTGTACAAGGCCTTGGTGAGACCACACCTGGAGTATTGTGTGCAGTTTTGGTCTCCTAATCTGAGGAAAGACATTCTTGCCATAGAGGGAGTACAAAGAAGGTTCACCAGGTTGATTCCTGGGATGGCAGGACTTTCATATGATGAAAGATTGGATCGACTAGGCTTACGCTCGTTGGAATTTAGAAGATTGAGGTGGGATCTTATTGAAACATATAAAATCCTAATGGGATTGGACAGGCTAGATGCAGGAAGATTGTTCCCCATGTTAGGGAAGTCCAGAACGAGGGGTCACAGTTTGAGGATAAAGGGGAAGCCTTCTAGGACCAAGATTAGGAAAAGCTTCTTCACACAGGGAGTGGTGAATCTGTGGAATTCTCTGCCACAGGAAACAGTTGAGGCCAGTTCATTGGCTATCTTTAAGAGGGAGTTAGATATGGCCCTTGTGGCTAAAGGGATCAGGGGGTATGGAGGGAAGGCTGGGACAGGTTTCTGAGTTGAATGATCAGCCATGATCATACTGAATGGCGGTGTAGGCTCGAAGGGCCGAATGGCCTACTCCTGCACCTATTTTCTATGTTTCTATGTATTATGTGGCAGAATCCCATTGGAGGTGGAAAAGTTACGGAGAATGATGTGTTAGATATGGAAGCGTTGTTAAATGATAGCTAACCTAATGTTGGCTATATTTAAAGACTAATCTAACCTTTAATATTTTTGTATAATTTATGCACCATGTCTTATTGTTTGCACATGAAATCATTCATGATATGCCATGTGAATATGCAAGGAAAATATCAGGGTAGGTAACAAGTTCATATTTTGTAATTCTGTATTACTCTCACTACTTAAGCTCCATTGATGTGGTGTCGATTCCAAGGCTGAGGCCTTAGTTGAGAGTATCACAATGTCAAAAATAACCCCTTGGCACATTAAAAACTTGCACTAATTCCCTGATCTGCATCTGAGACTGCTGTTGAAAAGTATTAGTTCTTTTGGAGGCTCAGTACAATGGTACAGAAAACAGGTTATAGATTAGAAAGAAATAGATCCCAATAATGCAGTAACAGAAGGATCATTACTGCCTGTGTGATTTTCAAGTCTTCTTTCAAGTTGCACACTTCGGTGATAAAATTTCCGTTCTATTAAGCCTCAGCTGTACATTATCTTGCCTTCACTGAACATGCATGTTTGTAGGTTAAAAAGAGAATGTAATTCCCACTCTGTGCTCAGAGCAACAACCAAATTATTTACCAAATCTCAAAGAAGCACTAAAGGAAACACCTTTGGCTTACTGCTTTTCCTTATGGCCCTGCTACCTCTCAAATTTTCTCTTGAGCTCTTATACGTATCAAATTTGTATTATTCTGATTAATTTTCAGTTAATTGAATTTCATGTCCCACTATCATCTAAGTATGCAAGCAAACAAGGTGCAAATAAAAATGTATGTATATGTTCTACAGGACAATAGTATTGTAACTTGGAATTAAATCTTTGATATTTGCTGATCTTTTAGATTTTACCATCCTGGTATTTCTGAATAATTTGTGACAAGGCACCAATTAGCCAAAGATTGTTTGGCCATCCTTCATAGATCCCCTCATCTGAAGGAACTGTGTAGCAATTTTCAACCTCCATTTCACATGGATAATATGACACCTGCCTCCAATTTCTGCGCACTAAATCAGACAGCCTGATACACATGGAGCATAAGGCAAAGAAAAATTGGTTTTGAAGTCTTTATGCTTTGAAACCTGCCAATCACAATGACATTAGAAAACTCCATATAATTTCTTTCTCTTTCAGAAACCTGGTAGATTTCCTGATGATACTGGCAAAGTAGTGAAGAGAAATCAGTTTAATAGCAGACAGTCCTAAAGACTTACACTCTCTAGCTCTTAAAAATAATTGAGTGTCTCACATTTAAAGAAATGTGCTTTTAATATAATTATCAGTTAGTTCCATGGAAATGTTAATAAATGTAAACAATATGAATGCCCTGATGCATATTTTGATGTGTTATTAATAATTATATTAATTAACAAACATACTTCTGGCCAAGTGCTGGTAAAGAATATTTACTAACTGTTGAGGTGAAGGACCTTCTGTGACATTTTCTATTAATTATTTGGAGTTCTACATACAGCACAGAAACAGAAAATTTATCCCAACTGTTCCATGCTAATTAATATTTCTATCTAAGCTAGTCCCATTTGCCCACATTTAACTCATATCACTCTAAACCTTTCCAACCCATGTTCCTGACCAGCTACCTATTGGGTAGCACCTGCGAAATAGAAACAAAATAAATATTTCAAATAATTACATCTCATCAATGGTTCTGTTGGTAAATGGTCTTTGGTCTGAAATACTAATTATATTTCTTGCTCCACAGATATTGTCTCTCTTACTGAGTATGTGCAGCAGTTAGACTTTTAGTTCATAATTCCATCATCTGCAGAAGTTTGCTTTTAAATGTATACACGAGAGAGGCCAAACATCAGCTGTCACTGAAACAAGTCACAAAACAAAAAAATAATACTATATCTAAAAAGTCTCATTTTGTTATTATTTATCAGATGTCTATGGTGAAAAAGCTATTTTGATCAAATTCTAGTGTTTTTTGCCTGAAGTATGTTTTTATTAATAAACTTTTAAATAACTAAGTTCTTGCATTTCACAAGAATTTTGATATAATGCTGAAAACTTTTGATAGATGTGCTATACTGATGACTCAGTGAAGTCATTGAATAGACTTGGAACTTTTCAGATTTGATAGTGTATGTAAAGTTGATGAGGTACAGAAAGGGTGGGTAATGTAGCAGGATCCTCTTTTGAGTCAGTATGGGTGGAAGTCAGGAACAGGAAGGGAACAGTTACTCTATTGGGGGTATTCTATAGGCGCCCTGGTAGCAGCAGAGATACAGAGGAGCAGATTGGGAGGCAGATTTTGAAAAGGTGCAAAAATAACAGGGTTGTTATCATGGGTGACTTTTACTTCCCTAATATTGATTGGCACCTGATTAGTTCCAAGGGTTTAGATGAGGCAGAGTTTGTTAAGTGTGTCCAGGATGGATTCCTGTCACAGTATGTTGACAGGCCAACTAGGGGGAATGCCATACTAGATCTAGTACTAGGTAATGAACCGGATCAGGTCACAGATCTCTCAGTAGGTGAGCATCTGGGGGATAGTGACGACCTCTCCCTGGCCTTTAGCATTATCATGGAAAAGGATAGAATCACAGAGGACAGAAAAATGTTTAAATGGGGAAGGGCAAATTATGAGGCTATAAGGCTAGAACTTGCGGGTGTGAATTGGGATGATGTTTTTGAGGGAAATTTACTATGGACATGTGGTCGGTGTTTAGAGATCTCTTGCAGGATGTTAGGGATAAATTTGTCCCGGTGAGGAAGATAAAGAATGGTAGGGTGAAGGAACCATGGGTGACAAGTGAGGTAGAAAATATAGTCAAATGGAAAAAGGCAGCATACATGAGGTTTAGGAAGCAAGGATCAGATGGGTCTATTGAGGAATATAGGGAAGCAAGAAAGGAGCTTAAGAAGCGGCTGAGAAGAGCAAGAAGGGGGCATGAGAAGGCCTTGGCGAGTAGGGTAAAGGAAAACCCCAAGGCTTTCTTCAATTATGTGAAGAAAAAAAGGATGACAGGAGTGAATGTAGGACCAATTAGAGATAAAGGTGGGAAGATGTGCCTGGAGGTTGTGGACGTGAGCAAGGTCCTCAATCAATACTTCTCTTCGGTATTCACCAATGAGAGGGAACTTGATGATGGTGAGGACAATATGAATGAGGTTGATGTTCTGGAGCATGTTGATATTAAGGGAAAGGAGGTGTTGGAGTTGTTAACCTCGAGGCTCGAGTAAACCTGCAACCTCGAGGATAGTGAAGAAATGATCGGAGAAGGCTTATGAGGCGCTCCAGGGTTGTTTTGAGGTGACAGAGTGGCAGGCACTCTCTGAGCCACATGGAGAGGATATTGATGGGCTCACAGAATGCATCACTGATTACATTAACTTCTGTGTGGACTGCAATGTTCCGACAAGAACTGTCCTTTGTTATTCAAATAACAAGCCATGGGTGACAAAGGACATGAAGGACATCCTGAACACTAAAAAGAGGGCGTTTAGAGATGAAAATAGGGAGGAGCTGAGGGCAATACAGAGGGACCTAAAAGCCAGGATCAGGGAGGCTAAAGACAGGTACAGGAGGAAGCTTGAGTGGAAACTCCAGCAGAACAACATGAGAGAGGTCTGGAGGGGGATAAGGACCATCATTGGGTTTTGGCAAAGTAGCAACAGAGGAGCTGAAGGCAGTGTGGACAGGGCCAACGAACTTAACCTGTTCTTTAAAAGATTTGACATTGTGACCCCTGCCCATCCCCCACATGAGCCATCTGTTGTCAGCCCCTAACCAACACATATTCCACTCTCCCCTCCTACCCCTCCTCACAGTCCCACACCCTGCTCTCATGGCTATACTTCTCCCCCACACGAAACCACCACGGTGGGCTTCACGGCTGAACAGGTGAGAAGACAGCTGAAACGTCTCAACCCAAGCAAGGCTGCAGGACCGGATGGTGTCAGTACCAGGGTGCTCAAAGTCCGTGCCCCTCAGCTATGTGGAGTACTTTGCCATGTCTTCAACTTGAGCCTGTGGCTCCGGAGAGTTCCTGTACTGTGCAGGACATCCTGCCTCGTCCCTGTGCCAAAGACGCCGCGCCCCAGCGGCCTCAATGACTACAGACTGGTGGCATTGACCTCCCACATCATGAAGACCCTGGAGAGACTTGTTCTGGAGCTGCTCCGGCCTATGGTCAGGCCACACTTAGATCCCCTCCAGTTCGCCTACCAGCCCCGACTCAGAGTTGAGGATGCCATCATCTACCTGCTGAACCGTGTCTACGCCCACCTGGACAAGCCAGCGAGCACTGTGAAGGTCATGTTTTTTGACTTCTCCAGTGCGTTCAACACCATCCGCCCTGCTCTGCTGGGGGAGAAGCTGACAGCGATGCAGGTGGATGCTTCCCTGGTATCATGGATTCTTGATTACCTGACTGGCAGACCACAGTACGTGTGCTTGCAACACTGTGTGTCCGACAGAGTGATCAGCAGCACTGGGGCTCCACAGGGGACTGTCTTGTCTCCTTTTTTCTTCTCCATTTGCACCTCGGACTTCAACTACTGCACAGAGTCTTGTCATCTTCAGAAGTTTTCGGATGACTCTGCCATATTTGGATGCATCAGCAAGGGAGATGAGGCTGAGTACAGGGCCACGGTAGGAAACTTTGTCACATGGTGTGAGCAGAATTATCTGCAGCTTAATGTGAAAAAGACTAAGGAGCTGGTGGTAGACCTGAGGAGAGCTAAGGTTCCAATGACCCCTGTTTCCATCCAGGGGGTCAGTGTGGACATGGTGAAGGATTACAAATACCTGGGGATATGAATTGACAATAAACTGGACTGGTCAAAGAACACTGAGGCTGTCTACAAGAAGGGTTAGAGCCATCTCTATTTCCTGAGGAGACTAAGGTCCTTTAACATCTGCTGGACGATGCTGAGGATGTTCTACGAGTCTGTGGTGGCCAGTGCTATCATGTTTGTGTGCTGTTGTGTGCTGGGGCAGCAGGCTGAAGGTAGCAGACACCAACAGAATCAACAAACTCATTTGTAAGGCCAGTGATGTTGTAGGGATGGAACTGGACTCTCTCACGGTGGTGTCTGAAAAGAGGATGCTGTCTAAGTTACATGCCATCTTGGTCAATGTCTCCCATCCACTACATAACGTACAAGGTGGGCACAGGAGTACATTCAGCCAGAGACTCATTCCTCCGAGATGTAGCACAGAGCATCACAGGAAGTCATTCCTGCCTGTGGCCATCAAACTTTACAACTCCTCCCTTGGAGGGTCAGGCACCCTGAGCCGATAGGCTGGTCCTGGAATTATATTACATAATTTACTGGCATAATTTACATATTGCTATTTAACTATTTATGGTTCTATTACTATTTATGGTGCAACTGTAACGATAACCAATTTCCCCCGGGATCAATAAAGTATGACTATGACTACGACTAAAATACATTAGGATGGGTAAGTCCCCGGGGCCCGATGGAATATTCCCCAGGCTGTTACATGAGGCAAGGGAAGGGATTCCTGAGCCTCTGCCCAGGATCCTTATGTCCTTGTTGTCCACGGGAATGGTACCAGAGGATTGGAGGGAGGCGAATGCTGTCCCCTTGTTCAAAAAAGGTAGTAGGGATAGTCCAGGTAATTATAGACCAGTAAGCCTTATGTCTGTGGTGGGAAAGCTGTTGGAAAAGATTCTTAGAGATAGGATCTCTGGGCATTTAGAGAATTATGGTCTGATCAGGGACAGTCAGCATGGCTTTGTGAAGGGCAGATCGTGTTTAACAAGCCTGATAGAGATCTTTGAGGAGGTGACCAGGCATATAGATGAGGATAGTGTAGTGGATGTGATCCATATGGATTTTAGTAAGGCTTTTGACAAGGTTCCAACCGGTAGGCTTAATCAGAAAGTTAGAAAGCATGGGATCCAGGGAAGTTTGGCCAGGTGGATTCAGAATTGGCTTGCCTGCAGAAGGCAGAGGGTCATGGTGGAGGGGGTGCATTCAGATTGGAGGATTGTGACTCGTGGTGTCCCACAGGGATCTGTTCTGTGACCTCTACTTTTCACGATTTTTATTAACAACCTGGATGTGGGGGTAGAAGGATGGGTTGGCAAGTTAACAGATGACACAAAGTTTGGTGGTGTTGTAGATAGTGTAGAGGATTGTCAAAGATTGCAGAGGGACATTGATAGGATGCAGAAGTGGGCTGAGAAGTGGCAGATGGAGTTCAACCCAGAGAAGTGTGAGGTGGTACACTTTGGAAGGACAAACTCCAAGGCAGAGTACAAAGTAAATGGCAGGATACTTGGTAGTGTGGAGGAGCAGAGGGATCTGGTGGTACATGTCCACAGATCCCTGAAAGTTGCTTCACAGGTGAATAGGGTAGTTAAGAAAGCTTATGGGGTGTTAGCTTTCATAAGTCGAGGGATAGAGTTTAAGAGTCACGATGTAATGATGCAGCTCTATAAAACTCTGGTTAGGCCACACTTGGAGTATTGTGTCCAGTTCTGGTCGCCTCACTATAGGAAGGATGTGGAAGCATTGGAAAGGGTACAGAGGAGATTTACCAGGATGCTGCCTGGTTTAGAGAGTATGCATTATAATAAGAGAATAAGGGAGCTAGGGCTTTACTCTTTGGAGAGAAGGAGGATGAGAGGAGACATGATAGAGGTGTACAAGATAATAAGAGGAATAGATAGAGTGGATAGCCAGCGCCTCTTCCCCAGGGCACCACTGCTCAATATAAAGGACATGGCTTTAAGGTAAGGGTTGGGAAGTTCAAGGGGGGTATTAGAGGAAGTTTTTTATTCAGAGAGTGGTTGGTGTGTCGAATGCACTGCCTGAGTCAGTGGAGGAGGCAGATATACAAGTGAAGTTTAAGAGACTACTAGACAGGTATATGGAGGAATTTAAGTTGGGGGCTTGTATTGGAGGCAGTGTTTGAGGGTCGGCACAACATTGTGGGCCGAAGGGTCTGTACTGTGCTGTACTATTCTATGTTCTATGTAACTTCACTCAGTAAGAAGCTGAGAACAATGTAATTATCTTCAGCTCTTGTGACCGAGGGAGCAGAGATTGGTCAGTTCTCCTAGGACTGTTTTTTCTGTTAATCGGTTTGAAATGTGCTTATGTGGGCACTAGGTTACACCAGTTTTAAATGCAACTTGCCTGCTGCTGTGCATGTCAAATCGTATAACCGGTGTATCACTGGAATGCAATTTATTGGTAAACTTTTGGCATTGACACATTCCATATATTTATCCAAATTTGTGTTATTAAAATAATTCCTGCATTTCTGAAGTGTGAATTACCATCAATGTGACAACTTTGCCTTTGCAGTCAGCAGTAAATGAACATTGACTGGCGACATTGTAGAAGATTGTCTATGGACACAACAAGATATAGATCAGTAGTGGATGTGGGTGGAGATATGGCAGCTAGAGTTTAATCTGGCCATGTATAAGCTATTGCAGTTTTGGAAACTGAATGTAAAGGTACAGTACGTGTAAATGACAGGACCCTGAACAGTACTGATGTTCAGTAGAACCTTGGGGTTCAAGTCCGTAGCTCCGTGAAAGTGTTTGTACAAGTTGAAATGATGGTGAAGAAGGCATGTGTCATATTTGCCTTTGCCTTTGTTATTTGAGGTATTGACTTCAAGAGTCAGGAAATTCTGTTGCAAGTTTTATACCACATGTTTAGGCCACATCGAGAGTGTTGCATTCAGTTCTGGTTGCCTCTTTATAGGAAGGACATAGGGGGTTTGGAAAAGGTGCAGAAGAGGTTTTTCAGGATGCTGTCTGGAATAGAGGGCATGTGATAAAGGAGAGGTTGGACAAATTTGATTTGTTTACTGTGGAACTGCAGGGGCTTAAGGGACACCTAATGCCACAATCACAGATTCGGCAGTGCAGCAAATACAGCAATTGTGCTCTTGAATATTAGATTATATTAGATTATGAGGACACTCAGTCCTCATTTATTGTCATTTAGAAATGCATGCATTAAAAAATACTACAATGTTCCTCCAGAATGATATCATAAAAGCACATAACTATAACATATAGTTACAACAACGCAAAGCAATACCGTAATTTCATAAAGAGCAGACCATGGGCACGGTAAAAAAAAGTCTCAAGTCCCCATCGACTCATCATTTCATGCAGACGGTAGAAGGGAGAAACTCTTCCTGCCATGAACCTCCAAGCGCCGACAAATTGCTAATGCTTTGGAAACACCTGACTGCAGCCGACTCTGAGACTGTCCGAAAACTTCGAGCCTCTGACCAGCCCCTCCGATACAGCCTCTCTGAGCACCATCCTCTGCCGAGCGCTTCAACCCCATTCCGACCGCCATGCAACAAGCCAAGCCGAAGACTTGGGACCTTCTCCTCCGGAGATTCCGGACCACACAGCAGCACTGCAGCAGTGAAGCAGGCATTTCAGAAGTTTCTCCAGATGTTCCTCCGTGCTCTCACGTCCGCCTGCATCAAATCAGGATTGTGCGCAGCACCCTACTTGATAAATAACAGACATCATCACTGGAGTGGCTGCTGCAAGCTGCGTCGTGCCGCCATCTTCTCCTCCCCGAATATGCACGTCAGCTAATTATGATTTCATTGTGATGGTATCTAACTCCATTCTTTTTGTCATAGCCCTTGTTGAGACTTGAGTAAAGCACAGCAGCATTTTGCTGCCCGCTCGCATTCAGCCTTCCCTGAGAAATTGGACTGTTGAGTCACCTGGCTCTGAAGACTAGCGGTTTTCATTTTACATTTAGTTATTCCTTTCAGCTGCAGTGTTGGCTTCATTTTTCATTTGAGAGTTTTAGTTGACAGCCTTGTTTGACTTAGTGTTTATTGTTTTCTTTTCCTCTAAGTCTGTTCACATTTAGGTCTGTGAACTATCCACCCTCTTCAGTGTCTCTGGCTCTGCACTTGGGCCATATCCGAATGTAGTGACACCTAATAGAGATTTATAAGATAATAAGAGGCATAAATTGAGCTGACTGGTTGATATAGTCAGTACCTTTTCTTCCCCAGTGTGGAAATGTCTCATAACACAGGGCATGTATTGTGGTAAACCATAAAAATAGGTTGTAACTGGGTTACCTGTCTGGACACACCCCTCTGCTGACTGCCCCTATGGCTCCTCCCACAGACCGCTGAATAAAGGCAATTGCGCCATTGCTCCTCCTCTCAGTCCAGGGTCAGATACTTAGCATGGCGGAGGTCACATTTTACTGCTAATAAAAGCCTTTCAGTATTTACTCTACTTCCAGTCTTTTGGAGTTATTGATAGTGCATCAATTTCATTAGCAGTAATTTTAAAGCATGGAACATGTCTGAGACCCGACAAGTTATACCTTGATCCGCAAACACCTGAAGCTAGAAACGCTTTCGAACTCTGGCTGGCCTGCTTCGAATCATACCTAGAGGAGATTGAAGTGATCAAGTCCACCACAAAGCGCAGAGTTCTCCTCTCCAGGATCAGTCCATGGGTCTACTCGATGATCAGAGACTAGCCGAGCTACGACGGCGCGATGCGCGCTCTCAAAAGACAATACCTGTGGCAGGTAAACACCATCTATGCGCGCTATCGCTTAGCGACACGGCAGCAGTGGCCCGGGGAGTTGAGCGCTGAGTTTGTCCGGGCCCTACAGACACCTGTGCGGACCTGCGACTGCCAAGAACTGATGGCCGAAGAGTATGCCGAGCTCCTAGTGAGAGGCACCTTCGTCACGGAGACCAGGTCAGTGTATGTGCGCCAGCGGCTGCTAGAACAAGCTGAACTTACCTTCTGTTTGACGACTGAGCTGGCCGACACGCTGGAGGCCGCTCTGCACAACTCTGAGGCTCTCCAGGCACGTGATTCCCCCCCCCCCCCCATGGCCTCGTAGACACCGCAGACCCCGCAACCCACCGGCGAATCAACCACGGCTGCTGCCAGTTGCGAGTCTGCAAAGTACTACTTCTGTGGACTCGAGAAGCACCCGCAGAGATGCTGCCCGGCCCAAGAAGCTACCTGCTCCAGCTGCGGAAAGAAGGGCCACTTTGCCAAGGCCTGTAAGTCCAAACCACGATCGGGATCGAGCAGCACCACGTGCGAGGCATGGGAGTCGCCATCTTGCCTGCATGCCGCCACCACATGCGAGATATGGGGGCAGCCATCTTGGTTGGCGCCACCTCCCACCGCCTACGACCCATGGGTGCTCATGGGGCACCCCACCGTGCCGGCCCAAGACAGCGACTCAACTCTGGTCTCTGTGACCCTCGACCAAAGCGCTCTCCACCAACTCGCAAGGTCAATGATGGACATCCTGGTGCAGGGGTGCAGAACAAGCTGCCTGTTTGACACGGGCAGCACGGAGAGTTTTATCCACCCAGACACAGTGCAGCATTGCGGACTCACGATACGGCCGGTAAGTCAGAGGGTCACCATGGCTTCCGGGTCACATACAACAGACATCTTGGGGGGGGGGGGTTGTATAGCGACGCTAGTGGTGCAGGGCACAGAATATCGAGACTTTACATTACTGGTCATGCCTCGGCTGTGTGCCCCTGTGCTGTTGGGCTTGAGTTCCAGAGCCACCTGAAAAGCGTGACGATGGAGTATGATGGGCCCCTCCCACCAATCACTGTCCGAAATCCTCAGTTCTGTAGGAATACTTCACATACCCCGCTACTGACCACCCCCACACACCGACCCGCACATCCCACCCGACACCATGCCAACAGCCGCACTACGGACACCACTTGCGGCCTCTCCACCTTCAAGAGCCCTCCTCCACCACTGTTCGCCAACCTGATGCCCGACTGTAAACTTGTGGCAACTAAAAGGAGGTACAGCGTGGGGGACAGAGCCTTCATTAAGTCAGAGGTGCAGTATCTGCTTAGAGAGGGGGTCATTGAGGCAAGAATAAGTCCTTGGAGGGTGCAGGTGGTCGTTGTTTGGAACGGGGAGAAAAATAGGATGGTCGTGGACTATAGCCAGACCATCAATAGGTTCACGCAGCTCGACGCGTACCCTCGACCCTGCATCACAGATGTGGTCAATCAGATAGCACAGCACAAGGTGTACTCGACCATAGATCTAAAATCCGCTTACCATCAGCTCCCCATCCGCTGGGAGGACCGCCTTTGAGGCGGACGGCAGGCTTTATCACTTCCTGCGCCTCCCCTTCGGTATCACGAATGGTGTATCTGTCTTCCAGAGGGAAATGGACCGGATGGTGGACCAGTGCCAACTGAAGGCCACGTTCCCATATCTGAATAACATCACCATTTGCGGTCACCACCAGCAGGATCACAACAACCTCCAAAAATTTTTCCAAGCGGCCAAAACTTTCAACCTCACCTGTAACAAGGACAAGTGTGTGTTTGGAACCACTCGACTTGCTATCCTTGGGTGTGTCGTGGAGAACGGAGTCATTGGCCCTGAACCCGACTGTATGCGCCCCCTGTTGGAACTCCCTCTTCCCAACACCCTCAGAGCCCTCAAAAGGTGCCTGGGCTTCTTTTCATATTACGCCCAATGGGTCCTTAACTACGCAGACAAGGCCTGCCCCCAGTCAAGTCCACTACATTTCCCCTCTCAGCCGAGACCCGTGCGGTCTTCAGCTGCATTAAAGGGGACATTGCCAAAGCAGCAATGCATGCGGTGGATGAGGCCATTCCCTTCCAAGTAGAGAGTGTCGCCTCCGACTTTGTGCTGGCTGCTACCCTCAACCAGGCAGGAAGACCGGTGGCGTTCTTGTCTCGTAACCTTCAAGGCCCTGAAATTCGGCACTCCGAGGTGGAGAGAGAGGCCCAGGCCATAGTGGAAGCTATTAGGCACTGGAGGCACTATCTTGCCGGCAAAAAGTTCACCCTGCTGACTGACCAGTACTCAGTCGCATTCATGTTTAGTAACCAACAGCGGGGCAAAATCAAAAATAATAAAATTCTGAAGTGGAGACTCGAACTCTCCACGTTCAACTATGACATCATGTACAGACCTGGGAAGCTCAATGAGCCCTCCGATGCCCTATCCCGGGGAACATGCGCCAGCGCGCAGATCGACCGGCTATACGCCCTACATGTAGATCTTTGCCACCCAGGGGTAACCCGGCTTTTCCACTTCGTGAAAGCCCGGAACCTGCCTTACTCCCTTGAGGAGATCAGGACGATGACCAGGGACTGTCAAGTCTGCGCAGAGTGCAAACCGCACTTCTACTGACCCGAAAAGGCACCACTCATCAAGGCCACCCACCCCTTTGAGCAACTGAGTGTTGACTTTAAGGGCCCCCTTCCCTCTACCGACCGCAATGTGTACTTTCTTAACGTTATCGATGAGTACTCGCAGTTTCCCTTCGTCATCCCCTGCTCCGATACCACTACCACATCAGTTATAAAGCCCTGCGCAAGCTCTTCACTCTATTCAGATACCCATGCTATATCCACAGTGACAGAATATCCTTGTTTATGAGTGACGAGCTGCGCCAATATCTGCTGGCTAGGAGCATTGCAACTAGTAGAACTGCGAGCTATAATCCCCGGGGGAATGGACAGGTAGAGAAGGAGAATAGCACAGTGTGGAAAGCCAGACTCTTAGCCCTCAGGTCAAAGGGACTGCCGGTCTCCCGCTGGCAGGAGATCCTTCCCGAGGCAATCTACTCCATCCGCTCCGTTATGCACGTCCACCAATGCCACCCCTCATGAGCGGCTCTTTTCATTTCCCAGAAAGTCGACCACTGGGACCACCCTACCAACTTGGCTGACGTCCCCGGGGCCAGTGCTGCTCCGGAAACTTGCGAGGAGCAATAAATACTCCCTGAAGGTCGAGATGGTTCACTTACTTCATGCAAACCCCCAGTATGCCTATGTGGTTTTACCTGATGGACAGGGGGGACACGGTCTCCATCCGCGACCTGGTGCCCGCAGGAGCACCGGGCCCCTACCCTGAACACCCCATGGTGATTATTAACCCCGTACCCACCGATACATATACCCACGAGACACTGCGCACTCCTAGCCCTACACAGACACCACACGACACTCCCATACCAGGCACGACACACACGCACGAGGGTTTACCGATGCCTAATGTGCTGACACCTCATGTCAGGCCGGAGCCAGTACAACCACCGTCGCCGATGCAATCACCACCGGTGCTACGTAGATCACAGCGACGGACTCGACCGCCTGATAGACTTGAACTGTAAATATACTTGTTTTAAATATTGTCAGCCACTTTATCCCATGGGACTCTTTTTTAAAAAAAGGAGGGGTGAATGTGGTAAACTATATATATATATATATGTTGTAACTGGGTTTCCTGTCTGGACACGCCCCTCTGCTTTCTGCTCCTGTGGCTCCTCCCACAGACCCCTAAATAAAGGCGATTGTGCCATCACTCCTCCTCTCAGTCCAGGGGCAGATACTCAGCATGGTGGAGGACACATTTTACTGCTAATAAAAGCCTTTCAGTATTTACTCTACTTCCAGTCTTCTGGAGTTATTGATAGTGCATCATGTATTTAAGGTGAAAGAGGATAATTTCAAAGTAAATGCGTGGACAAGTTTTTTTTTAAAACACAGAGATGGTGAATGTCTGGGATGTGCTGTCAGGGCTGGTGATGGAGGTAAATACGATAGAAGCATTCAAGAGGATCTTATATATTCACATGAATATGCAGAAAATGGAGGGATATCGACCACATGTGGACAAAAGGAATTATTTTTGTTTGGCATGTAATTACTAGTTTAATTAATTCACAGGACCTTGTGGAACATAGGATCTGTTTAGTATTGTGCAGGCCTACTTTCTATGCTCTAAAGTTCACTGATCAACTTGCCGAAAACTGCCTGAGCAATGATCTAGGCTTGCTTTTACTCCATCTACAAGTATGCAGATGATACTACTGCAGTGGGTCATGTCTCAATTGAGTCAGAGTACAGGAAAGAGGTAGAGAACTTAGCAGTGTGGCACCATGACAACAATCTTTCCCTCGATGTCAACAAAAGTGCTGGTCATTGACTTCAGAAAGGGGAGTAGTGCACATGCTCCTGTCTACATCAACAGTGTTGAGGTTCAGAGAGTTTAAAGCTTCAAGTTCATAGGAGCGAACATCACAAATAGCCTGTCCTGGTCTGAACTATGGCAAAGAATGTTCACCAATGCCTCTACTCCTCAGGAAGATGAAGAAATTTGGCATCTCCCTGTCAACTCTTACCAATTTTTATCAATAAACATTAGAAAGTTTCCTAACAGGATGCACCATAGCTTGCTATGGTAACTGTTCTGCACGAGACCGCATGAAACTGCAGAGAGTTGCAGCATATCAAGGAAATCAGCCTCCCTTCTATTAACTGTCTATACTTCTCACTGCCTCAGTAAAGCAGCAAGCCTAATCAAAGACTCATCCACTCCAGACATTCTTTCTTCTCCCCTCTCTCATCGGGCAGAAGTTACAATAGCCAGAAAGCACGTACCACTGGGCTTAAGGGCAGCTTCTATCTCACTGTTATAAGACTGCTAAATGGTTCTCTTGTATGATAAGATAGGTTCTTGATCTCACAATCCCTTTTTGTTTTGAGCTTGCACCTTACTGTTTACCTGAACTGCACTTTCTCTGTAGCTGCTACATTTTATTTGGTATTGCTATTGTTTCACCTGTTCTACCTTAATGCACTCTGTAATGATCTCATCTTTATGAACAGTGTGCAAGTCGAGCTTTTCACTGTATCTCATTACATCTGACAATAATAAACAAACTCCAATTAAACGCATCCATTTGTCTGACTGGCCCAGCATGGCTGGACCTGTGTGATGACTGTGAGCAAAGGAGGAAACAATTCTCTTCAGCTAATCAGCTGGAAGAATCCACACACTGAACCACACTAAGTCTAAATCAGAAAGCATAAATTATGACATGTAAATTGGGCTCAAACTATACATAGAAATTGAAATGAAAAATTTGAGGGATGCTAATTAAATTCTGAAGAAACGTGAATCTGTAAAATAGAATCCTTTTGACCAGGGAGTCAATTTAATGTTAATTATTCATTTTCAAGTTGTAATTTACTCCTAAGTGCATAATCCTTTAGCTATAACTTTAATGAAGTACCAGTGGGAACGTGCAGCTTGTTCGTATTATTGCAAAATTTTAAGTGTCAGATTCTGCTCATAGCCCCAGAATAATATGCTTCAGTTGGTATGGTGAAGGACACTACTGGCCTGGAATGGAATGCATGTTTTGACATGATCAACAAAATGGGGTATCGGCAGTCTATAGTGTAAAAGTCTGACAGCCCTACTTATTGAGGCACATACTAATAAAAAATACAAATTAACAATTCCAATCCTTGCATATGTATCTATATAAGATGCTTGGCCATGTTTCCACAATCTCCACGATTGTACAGTATAAGGGGAATAAAGGAGGAAACTAGATTAAAGACTGTGTTGGGGGGGTCTGTGGGCAATTATATGTAGGTGGAAAAAAAACCCTAGGGCGATGATTGAAGAGGAGATATTTGGGAACATGTGAAGATGATCTGGAGGAAACATTGTGAAGACGGGATGTAGATCAGATAGGGGATGGGAAGAGAGCATGAGGTTGGGCAGAAGATCAGAATGGCCAGGAGAAGGCTTGGGTTGGAGTTAGTGGTTGGAGGTGCAGAATTTAGTGTGAATATGATCAACGTAGGCTCTGAAAGGAAGGGACTGGAAAGCGAGGAGCCAACTAAGTAACAATGAAAGAAGTTTTGAGTCAGGTTTTTAGAAAGAAGTAAGGAGTACAGTGAGGAGATTGTGGGAGATGCTTAATAGAATGGATTCAAGAAGGAAATTGATAGAGGATCAGAGAAAGACTCAATGACACAAGGACACATTGATGGGAATGGGATCTTCATCGGGTTAGTGTGGAGACGATTACGGAAGATAATAAATAAAAACAGGAACATACTCAATGATGAATGGTCTTCATTGCATAACCCTGAGTTCATCCCAGTTTACACTGATTTCACAGTAGAAAATCACATAGTGTAGGCTAACTGATGTCATTGCACAGACAGTGGACGCAGGTGTCATATGAACAAAAATTGAATTACAATTTATAGGATCATGTTAAATGTGCCCATGTTATCTTTTTAGATAAAGTTTTACCATATGGCATAATATGCCCTTCTGACAGCCAACTGCATATATAATAATCACACCATTTAATAAAACCTTGCAAACTTGGAGAACTGCAGAAAGTCTATGAGCGATCAATGCATTCAGTTTCAAAGTTTATATGACATCTTCTTTCAAGACTGATGTCTTCATTTTTGGGCCAACTGGGGCTGCTGTTGCTTCAATAACCTTTGGAATTGATACCAATTGAAATCATGAGTAGCTGTTTCATCCTCAGCACCACTGTTGTCAGCCTTCTAGATGAATGGTTGACAATAAATCTGTAAATGAACCAAACCAAATATTCCATCTGTGTAGGATCCTAAGTATGTTGTAGTACAGATCACTTTGTTTTGTGTTATACTCCCATCTGATTTATTTTATCTTCATTTATTAATTTTATTTAAAAAGTCTAGGCTTCAGTCTACATTTAACTATGGTGAACAGAATCTATTTTAGCAAGTCCAGATATTTCAGCCTTGCAATTTTTTCCAGGTTTTTAATCATATTGTCGTCTCTGTGTAATTCCCCTTTCTTCCAAACCTCCCAGAAAAATCTCCTTACCTTGATATTTTCCTCACCCTTTTTCTACCATAAGATTTGTGTACATGAGAATAATAAGAATAGTCCTTGGTGGTGGGAAGTTGAACTCGCCAAATATCTACTAAATTCCAAGATCTAATCAAATTATTTAGGACCTGCACTGACACAATATTTGAGGGTGGGCGGGAAGACAATCTATCTAAATATGGATCCAGGTAGCAATTCAAACCACCGCCGATTATCATATTTGAATTACTGGCATCCGGACGTAAATCAAAAACTTCCTTAAAAAAATTTGGCTCGTCTGTGTTTGGACCATAAATATTAAGGAAGGTTAGCGGAAACAAATTAATGGTGCCAGAGATCATAATAAACCTGCCGAGAGGATCTGTGGTCATGGAAATGAGTTGAAATGGAATATTTTTCCTAAAGAGGATAGCCACACCACGGGCATGAGAAGTAAAAGGTGACTGGTAAACCTGCAATATCCAGCTCAACCTCAATCTGCGTTGCTCAGTTACTTTGATATGGGTTTCCTGTAGAAAAATCACATCTACCGCAAGGTCTCTGCATATGAGAATAAAAAAGGAGATTATTAGAGTTGAGCACATAATAAACAATGCAAAATAACTGGCAGCCTCATAAGAACACAACATACACCAAAAAAAAAACATGTCTGAGCTATAAACAGGAACAACACACACCCTAACCCACCCCACTTCGTGTCTCCCTAAACCAGATACATATTTCTCTATTTCCATCCCAAAAGGAGCTGCTGGGCAGATAACACAAATTATATAATACCGTTAAACAGATGCTATTAAGGCTGGGGAGAGTTATCCAATGTCCGCACCTGAAGCCGAACATTCATGACACCAACTCAAATTTAACTCTCATAACAACAAAAATATTTAGAATATTCTCTGCAATTAAATCACAGGGCGGCATACAGCATTGCAAAACTACATACAACAAGCAAGTCCCTCCCCTTATCCCAACATGGAAATCAGCACAAATATAAGCTGAATAAACAGTGTCAATATATCAACACCCTTCTGCGTGCATTATTCCTTTCCAAGAATTGTGCTGCTTCTATCAGGTCGTCGTATACTTTAGGCGCTCTTCCATCTAGATGATGAGTATAGAGCCAAGCCGGATACGGCAGGGTGTGCTTGATTCCTCCATCACGCAGAGTTTGCAGTACATCACGAAAGGCACGACGTTGAGTCATCACCTCTTTAGTATAGTCCGGGAAGATCAAGACTTTATTTCCCTTGTACTCCATGGGTTGTAGTCTGCTGCGGCACAGGATCAGCTCTTTCACCTGAAAGTGATGAATACGCGCCAAGATGGTGCGCGGTTTAGCGCCGGCGGCCGGCTTCAGCTGGAGAGAGCGATGCACGCGATCGACTTTAACCGGATACGGGAAATGCTGTTCCCCGAGCAACTTGGGAATCAGTCTGGAAGCAAATTCGGTAGGTTTACCATCCTCCTTGCCCTCTTGTATCCCTACAATGTTAATATTATGTCTCTGGGAACGAGCCTCTAAGTCATGCACTTTAGCTTCAAGCTGGCTATTTTGTCTCATTAGCTCTGAATATTTCAAGCTCTTGCACGCGTGTTTCAAGGTCACTGGTGGTTAGTTCTTGATTAGCCACACGGGCTTGTAAGTCAGCCTGTGAGGCCACAGCACCTCAAACTTGGTCTCTAAAACATCAAAGCGGTCATTAATGCTGCGCAGAACTGACTCAGAAATCTCCTGACCTAATTCCTTACACATGGCGTAAGTTTTATCCGGCGGTACCTTAGATGCGGAGAAGTTCTTTACAGACCTGTTGTTAGCACTAACTTCGGTAGTTTGGCAGTCGGCGATCTTGGCTTTATTTGCCTTTGGCATTGTCAAACTTTTCCAGACACTTAGTTTAGACATACATTGTTGCCCTATGAATGAATAAAACACGGTATAATAGTAATTTTATCGAGGCCTCGGAGAGGAGCACTGACCGAACACGTCTAACCCATACGCATGAGCATTGGCGCCCCTTCCTCACCCTTCTTAATCTATGTTTGAATTCCATATTATGCCAATAAATTTCTTTAAATTTTCCATCACTTCTAGGTGCACTTCTCTCCTAAGTGATGCTGCTAGAGATGTTTCAAATTTAAGGAATTAAGTTTAATATAATGGATCTTTCTTTATCAGTTATGCCTCCAACTGTGTTTTCATTAGCATGAAATAAAACTTGTAAATATTCACAAAAAGACATAAGAATAGGTTATAATTATACATATCTATTATATTTTCATTACCTTTATTTTAAATTGATGAGCATATGAATTTGTGGATATATTTAAATGCAATCCAGACAGAGTTAGATTTTAATTATTCCAATTATTTTATAACTTCATTTTATTAAACCACAGGTTTTAATAAGCAAATGTTAATCTATTGAAACTTTATTGTTTATGCCACCTTTCCATGATCAATAATGCCAAACTGAGATAATCATATTGGTGGCAAAGGGAGTCACTATTTCTTGAAATGGTTTATTTTATTTTGGAAGTAAACAATGAGAATAAAGGGCTAGTAAAAAGTAACCATGATCAGAATGTCTCCTTGTACACCAGAATTTCTGTTAATATTTGTACTCCTTAATTAGCATAATTAATTTTCTTGGATTTCCTTAAACCCTTGGAACAGAATATGAAGGATATCATATGTACTTGAGATCATCATCAGTGACCATCACTAACAATCAGAAATAACTTTACTCTCTGCCCTGATTAATGAACTAATTTCATTTACGCAGTTTCTCTATATTTCTTCCTGAAGCAGCTTTCTGGGCCAGTCTGTGGTGTAGCGGTATCAGCACTGGACTTTGAGGTTGGATGGTCCTGAGTTCGAATCTAGCTGGGTCCCAACCTGGGCAGCAGCAGGCTCTGCATAGAAGAAAGGCCTAGCCATCTACTTCCATATCTTGCCACAAAAGCACTATGGACAATTACACTATCCATAGGGTTGCCATGAGTTTACAATGACTCGATAACACTCAAAAACAACAATGCAGCTCTATCTTTTTGCAAAACCATTCCTTGAAAACACTTAAAAGAATGTGAGAACGGCATACATCATTTTAATTCTGTAAGGAATTAAACTGATCTTCTGCTCATCTACACCACCAGGTATTCCCCAACGCTACTAATGCTACATCCTTCCATTCACAATAAGGAGTTAAGATATCCTAAAGTGTTGTTGCTAGGCATGGAATAAATGCAGGTTCTATACGTTATGCTGTGACCCCACAGTTTCAAGACTGAGAAGGGGAAAAATGAATAGAGATTAAATCTTAGTAAGAAGAAAGACTTGTACTAATACAGTTACCTTCAGATTGATGCAAGATGCGATGTAGTTAGCAAAGGATTTTTGAAGGGTAGTCTCTGCTCCACTATAGAGTAAAACAAAACTATCCCATGTTACATGAGCAACAATGATATAAAGACCATATATTTTATTTCAATTGGTGAGGATGAAGGGAAAGCTCCTCACTCTTCCTTGACGTGCTTGTTTGTGATCTTTTCATCCAATTAAACCCACAATTCTTTGATCTAGAAGCAAGAATTCCAATGCAGCAGTTCTGGTAGGTTGCAGAGAAAAATAATGACTCCATTCTTCTAGATATTTTATTAGATCTATTCAGATTTAGTTTTTGCTGCCAATCAAAGTTGAATTTAAATTTAGAATTGTTATAATTTTCTTTATTTTGCGTTTCATAGCAGAATGAGAAACATGATGCTGAATACATTGTTCTTCACATTGTTACTTGGAGTAATTATGGCTTCTGGCAACAGTACAGAATGAATAACATTTGCTAGACTATCTGCAGAGCATCTTCTTAAAATTTCCCAATAATCAGTGGAAAAGAATTGGTATTGATGCTCAATTGAACTAATACAGTGCTTATTATAAAATCATCCAGTCAAAATTACCTCAATATTGTCATGTACCTTTGTATGCAGAGATGATTCATTGCCAAATTATCATACAATTTAAATTTGTCAAATATTCAAATGTTCATGAAGTTGTATTTATTTGATTACTTACATCCACAAAATATAAGTAGGTTCAACAGTGATAAATGCAGCAGATATATGTGTTTTGAAGAACAACTGAACAACCTAAATTCCTCTGTTCTTAGCAACATAGATTTTGCATAAAGGGCTCAGAATCAAGCACATTGATGGGGAAATGAAGTCACAATCAGACCAGAGGAGGTGAGCACCCCCATTTTTTTATAATTTAAGTCAAATGAGCCTTCACAAAATTCTGTAAGAATATCGTCCACCTTTATTGATACTGGGTTTTATGTACAGATTAAGAAAAAACAAATGACTCCATTTTTTTTCCACCGGTAATTAACTCAGGCCTAAAAAAAATAGCTTCAGAACAAAATGGTCACAATTCCATAGCTATTTGCTTAACAAATACAAGAGTTAGCTTCAGCTGATTGACTCCTACAGACTGCTGCACCTAATTTATAAAACTCTGGTTCTTGACTACAGTGTGCAGTGGATATCATATTGCCATCAAGAAAATGTTGCATTGATTCCAGTTTGCAACACTTAGTAGGATGTAATTCTAATACACCACTAATATTGTCATAGTGGACATGCCAATCTACTCTTGGATCTTGAACTAGTTGTCAATTCTTATTTGTCTTTATTCTTATTTGTTTTAGAAATGAGTTTACAAATGATGTAGCTTAGCTTTAAGTTGTAATAGCACTACTTAAAATGCATTGTTTTAAAATATTTCCTTCTAAAGCTGCTTCAGAATGCATTCTTTTTAAGAGTCAGATGCCCCTTCTAGTCTTGTCTTTTCAGGCTGAGGTAGATTGGAGAGGATGTTTCATATAGTGGGGGAGTCTAGGACCAGGGAAACATCATCAGATAGATGGATGTTTCTTTAGAACAGAGAGGAGGAGGAATTTCTTTAGCCCAAGGGTGGTGAATCTGTGGAATTCATTGCCACAGATGACTGTGGAGGCTGAGTGACTGGGAACACTTAAACTGGAAGTTAATAGGTTCTTGATTGGTAAGGGTGTCAAAGGTTACAGGGAGAAGGCAGGAAAATGTATTTGAGAGGGATAATAAATCAGTCATAATGGAATGGCGGAGCAGATTTGGCCTAATTCTGCTCCTATTTCTTACAGTCTTATAGACTAACTTCAACCCACTCCTGGTTGGTCTCGTTCATTCCACTCTCTGAAACTTGGTTACTTAATACTCTACTGATTATACCTTTACCTGATTGTGTTCCATCTCCCTCTGTTTGCCAATTTACACCTAATCCCATTCTGATTCTTGCTTCTAAACTTGTTCTGGATCTTACTTCATCCTGATAATCTTCTAAATTATCACTATTCTTCTAATTTATCACCAGCTATCTAACTCTGGTGCATTGAATATCATTGAGTTTAATTGTAAAAGATGTGAAATAGATACCCATTTCATTAGTGAAGAACATCAGCATGACAAGCATAAGTGAAATCATACAAAGGTGCACAAAAATCCGAAGAAACTTCTGGACCCAGTTGGTTCAGATTGTAGCTTCTTATATTCATTTTGCTGTTGTGACTAACAGGTTTGCATGTCTCATCTTTTCCTTTTTTCCCCCTCATCTCATAACGAGCTACATTTATCATCCAGTCATTAATTCCAATCTAACATAAAAACTCCTTTAACTCTTTCCTCCTCTGCTCCTTCTCATTTGCCCCATTTTACTCATTTCATATGCAAAGAATCATTTCCAGAATTAATGACAAATGCCCAACAGCTGTGGTAGGGCTTGAATACCACATCAACTCTTGCAACACAAAACTAAGCACGATATATGACAACAAGGTTTCCCTCCCTGATGAGCTCAATGTCTTTTATGTTCACTTTGACTGACAGAATATAAAGGCACCTTCACAAACCCCCCACAGAGCCTGTGATCTCAGGCTCTAAGCTCAACATGAGAGCATCCTTTAGGAGAGGGAATCCATGGATAGCATCTAGCTGAGAGAGTATCCTTGCCTGTGGTGGACTGGGCAACCACAGGCCTGTGAAGGCCTGTGATAAATAACTGGCTAGAGTGTTTCTAGACATCTTCAAACTCTTGCTTCAGCAGCCTGAGGTACCCATCTATCTCAAGTAGGCTTCAATCATACCAGTGGCCAAGAAGAAAATGACTATCATCCATTAGCACTTGCATCGACTGTGATGAAGTGCTTCGAGAGGTTGGTCATGAAGCATATCAACTCCTGTCTGAGGAGAGAAATGGGTCCAATTACAGTCACAACAGATCAACAGTAGCTCTGTAACACCTGAACACTGAAGATGCTCAGCATTCAATACTATCATTTCCTTCTAAGCATCACTAAGCTCCAAAATCTCAGCCTCAAATACCTCCTTGTGTATCTGGATCCTTGATTTCCTCACTTGCAGACACCAGTTAGTACAGACTGGTAGCAACACCTCTTCCACACTCACCATCAGCACAGGCGCACACAAGGATGAGTGCTTCGCCCCCTCCTCTACTCACTTCATTCCGATGATTGAGCGGCCAAGTACAGCTCCATTGCCATATCTAAGTTTGCTGACGACTCCACTGATGAAACACTGCCATCAGCTGAATCAAGGTGATGACAGATCAGCATATAGGAGAAAAGTTGAAAATCGGATTGTGTGTTGCACAGATGCAACTTCTTAGTCAATGTCCCAAAAACCAACGTATTGACTACAGGAGGAAGAAGGTGGAGAACCATTAGCCAGTCCTCAGGAGGGTATTGTAGGTGGACAGGGTCAAAAGCTTTAAATTCATTGTTGTTAACATACCAGAAGACCTTTCCTGGGACAAACATGAAAGTGCCATCACAAAGAAGTCACACCTCTTTTTTTAAAAGTTAGCATCGATGAGGCACGTCACTAAAAAAAATTGGCAAATCTCTATAGATGTACAATGGGGCAGTTACATCACCGCGTGGTATGGAAACAACCAGTGCCCAGGAATGGAAAAGGCTACAGAAAGTGGTGGATACAGCCCAGTCCACCACAGGAAAAGCCCTCCCCACCATTGAATACATTAACATGGAGCAGTGCCACAAGAAAGCAGCATCCATCTTCAAGGACCCCACCATCCAAGCTATGCCTTCTTCTCACTACTGCCATCAGGCAGCAGGTACAGAGGCTTTGTGTCCCATATCAACAAGATCAGGAATATATATTACCCTAAAACCATCAGGCTCCAAAAACAGTATTTTCACTTCAATTACAACTACTTTAACCAAATAACAATATAACAATTACAGCACAGAAACAGGCCATCTCGGCCCTTCTAGTTAGTACTCTCACCTAGTCCCATCGACCTGCACTCAGCCTATAACCCTCCATACCTTTCCTGTCCATGTAGCTATCCAATTTTACTTTAAATGACAATACCGAACCTACCTCCACCACTTCTACTGGAAGCTCGTTCCGCACAGCTACCACTCTCTGAGTAAAGAAGTTCCCCCTCGTGTTCCCCTAAACTTTTGCCCCCTAACTCTCAACTCATGTCCTCTTGTTTGAATCTCCCCTACTCTCAATGGAAAAAGCCTATCCACGTCAACCCTATCTATCCCCCTCATAATTTTAAATACCTCTATCAAGTCCCCCCTCAACTTTCTATACTCCAAAGAATAAAGACCCAACTTGTTCAACCTTTCTCTGTAACTTTGGTGCTGAAACCCAGGTAATATTCTAGTAAATCTTCTCTGTACTCTCTCTATTTTGTTGACATCTTTCCTATAATTCAGTGACCAGAACTGTACACAATACTCCAAGATTGGTCTTACCAATGGCTTGTACAATTTTAACATTACATCCCAACTCCTATATTCAATGCTCTGATTTATAAAGGCCAGCATACCAAAAGCTTTCTTCACCACCCTATCCACATGAGATTCCACCTTCAGGGAACTATGCACCAT
This sequence comes from Mobula birostris, assembly GCF_030028105.1. NCBI lineage: Eukaryota > Metazoa > Chordata > Chondrichthyes > Myliobatiformes > Myliobatidae > Mobula > Mobula birostris. The sequence continues at coordinate 62,348,016 of NC_092383.1, read as the reverse complement.
TATTCCTAAATCCCTCTGTTCTACTGCATTCTTCAATGCCCTACCATTTACCATGTATGTCCTATTTTTATTAGTCCTACCAAAATGTAGCACCTCACATTTATCAGCTTTAAACTCCATTTACCATCTTTCATCCCACTCTTCTAACTGGCCTAAATCTCTCTGCAAGCTTTGAAAGCTTACTTCATTATCCACAACTCCACCTATCTTAGTATCATCTGCATACTTAATAATCCAATTTACCACTCCATCATCCAGATCATTAATGTATATGACAAACAACATTGGACCCAGTACAGATCCCTAAGGCACACCACTAGTCACCGGCCTCCAACCTGACAAACAGTTATCCACCTCTACTCTCTGGCATCTCCCATCCAGTCACTGTTGAATCTATTTTACTACTTCTCAATATTATACCTAATGATTGAACCTTCCTAACTAACCTTCCGTGTATAACCTGTCAAAGGCCTTACTGAAGTCTATATAGACAACATCCACCCCTTTACCCTCATCAACTTTCCTAGTAACCTCGTCAAAAATTAAATAAGATTTGTCAAACATGATCTTCCACATACAAATCCATGTTGACTGTTCCTAATCAGACCCTGTCTATCCAGATAATTATATATACCATCTCTAAGAATACTCTCCATCAATTTACCCACCACTGATGTCAAACTCACAGGCTGATAATTGCTAAGTTTACTCTTAGAACCCTTTTTAAACAATGGAACCACATGAGCAATATGCCAATCCTCCGGCACCAACCCCGTTTCTAATGACATTTGAAATATTTCTGTCAGAGCCCCTGCTATTTCTACACTAACTTCCCGGAAGGTCCTAGGGAATATTCTGTCAGGACCCGGAGACTTATCCACTTTTATATTCCTTAAAAGCGCCTATACTTCCTCTTCTTTAATCATCATAGTTTCCATAACTTCCCTACTTGTTTCCCTTAACTTACACAATTCAATATCCTTCTCCTTAGTGAATACCGAAGAAAATAAATTGTTCAAAATCTCCCCTATCTCTTTTGGTTCCACACATAGCTGTCCACTCTGATTCTCTAAGGGACCAATTTTATCCCTCACTATCCTTTTGCTATTAATATAACTGTAGAAATCCTTTAGATTTATTTTCACCTTACTTGCCAAAGAAACCTCGTATCTTCTTTTAGCTTTTCTAATTTCTTTCTTAAGATTCATTTTACATTCTTTATATTCCTCAAGCTCCTCATTTACTCCAAGCTGCCTATATTTATTATAGATCCCTCTCTTTTTCCGAACCAAGTTTCCAATATCCCTTGAAAACCATGGCTCTCTCAAACTTTTAACCTTTCCTTTCAACCTAACAGGAACATAAAGATTCTGTACCCTCAAAATTTCACCTTTAAATGACCTTCATTTCTCTATTACATCATTCCCATAAAACAATTTGTCCTAATCCACTCCTTTTAAAACCGTTCACATCTCCTTAAAGTTAGCCTTTCTCCAACCAAAAATTTCAACTCTGGGTCCAGACCTATCCTTCTCCATAATTATATTGAAACTAATGGTATCGTGATCACTGGACCTGAAGTGCTCCCCAACACATACCTCCATCACCTGACCTATCTCATTCCATAACAGGAGATCCAACACTGCCCGTTCTCTAGTTGGTACCTCTATGTATTGCTGCAAAAAACTATCTTGCCCATATTTTACAAACTCCAAACCATCCAGCACTTTTACAGTATGAGCTTCCCAGTCTATGTGTGGGAAGCTCATACTGTAAATTAAAATCTCCCACAATCACAACCTTGTGCTTACTAAACATATCTGCTATCTCCTTACAAATTTGCTCCTCCAATTCTCGCTTTGAACGGATTCTACAACCTACAGGCTCACCTTCATGGGCTCTTTACAACCCATGCTCTCAGTATTATATATTATTTTTATTTATTTGTTCAGTTTGTCTTCTTTTGTTTGTCAGACTTTGTTTATGTGTTTTTTCGACATTCTATTGTATTTCTTTCCTCAAGGAGGGCCACAACTTGCAGTGGTTTGGAGGCCTGAGTGCCCCAGTGACAGGGGTAACTGTGTTGGATGGAGTCCGAGCTTTAAACTTTGGCTGTTGGTAGGGTCACCCATGCTAGATAGGTCAAAAGGTAGAGGACAGATTAAGAGTCGTTCACTGTTCCTCTAGGATCTGGAATTCAGCTCAGGGCCAACAACCCTGACTGGTAAAACAAAACTGCTACAGAAACAACAATGAATAATCCCTCTACATTAGAGTGTGGCGGTTTTCCAGAGTCTCCGCCTGGGACTTGTGTGACTGACAGTGGTGAAAACTGACAGGAAGCTACTGGCATTGTGTAGGAAGTCCTGAACATCATCAGAAAAGGGGGACCTTCATTGCTGCCATAAACACCAATGGTATAATGGGCAGCTCGTCTAGGATTGCATTTCGTTATTTTTCCTGCAAGAAATTTACTGAAAGAAAATGAATTTCAAGTTAGTATCTGAGATCATACAGTATATGTACCTTGATCATAAATTTACATTGACTGTGACTTTTACTTCTCAGCTACCATACACCTGTACTCGCCTCATAGCTGCTGTATCTCTATTTTTTCCCATTTCTGATCAATGATACTGCCTGCCCTTTTGAGTGCTTCTAGCAGTTAAAAAAAAATTCCAGTCAATGCTACCTTTCTACCATGGTACTAATCTTAGATATTTATGAACCTCAAGTCACAGCAGGATCTTTCTTTATATGCTCTCCCTCTATGTATAATTAACATCTGTATGTAGTCCTGTAAATATTCTGCTTGCAATGTTAAACAAAACTAAATTTTCATGCCAAAGCATTTGTAACTGCTCTTGTTGTAATATTAGCTCCAGACAAAATCATAACAATAAAATTTTATTCAGAAACTGCAAACACAGCATAAAGAAATGGAATTCTGCAGCTGTCGTGGAAAGACTGTTGTAAAGTATTGTTGCTAGGCGATGAACATTAAAATTGATCGTGTTAAATCAACTGGGATAGATTTAGAAGCAAATAAACCCAATACCTGACCAGTCTACAAATATGGTCATAAAGATAAAATAATTTGTGAATCCAAAATGAAGATGAAAAACATCGAGAGAAAGTATTACGATGTAATTATTGCTTTGGCCAGTGCATGAAATAGTCAGGTAGTCTCCCTTCTCCACAGGGGTAAGTCCCATTAATAAATGGAACATTATTAACTTATGGTAGACTTCCTTTACCTTGTGAAAATTTAAATTATTTCCACAATACTTTACTGTGATTGTTCAAAGAAGTTCAAAGTTCAAAGCAAATTTATTATCGAAGAACATATATGTTAGCGTATACTACCCTGAGATTCATTTTCTTGCAGACATTCACAATAAATGCAAAGAAATTCAATGAAAAGCCACATACAAAAAGGACAGACAAAAATAATGTGCAAAAGACAACAAACTGTGCAAACACAAAAAAGTGGTGGAGAAAACAAAATAATAATAATAATAAATATGCAATAAATATCTATTGTTATTGGATAAAATTCTTGAAAGCTCTCACTTAACTGAATCATTTGGACAATATCACTAAAGCAAGAATTGCAGAATGTCCAAACACCAATTTCTTAGAGTACATAGGGATGATCATTAAATGTGGATTTCCTCACATTAATAGGGAAAGTATAAAGTTACAATGATTCTTGTTACCAATGACTGAAGATCCTACGACAAAGAAAACAACCCGAGGACTGGGAGACTGAAAGATCAGAATATCCTAGTGGGAATCATTAAAACAAAACCAAAAAAATGTATTCAGCAAATGACTCCTACTTCCCTTATGTAAAATGGAAAGATTTAGTATATGTTATTCATCCATGCATCTCCTACATAGAGAAAGAATTATGTGGAGAATAAGGAAACTGCAGAAGTATAACCGAATATATTGTGACGAGTTTTTGGTCCTAGACGACAGATGAGAAAAGCTTGTTTAATTCAATAGCCATTTTTATTACGACTAGCACAAAAACAGACTGTGTACTATGATCTGGGATGAGAACCCACTCATTCACCTACAGACAGGGGAGGTGATGATTACACACCACGGTTGCAATCAGGGTAACCTACAAGCACAGATGTGAATAACTGCATAACCCAAGCTCAAATGCAACAATAAATTAACTTGAACGTCCCACCATAAGCATTTTAAGACAAGGACAATAAATAGGGCTGGCCACGAGAAATGCTGGGGCAGGCTGTTGACCACACAACCAAACCCAACCCCAAGCACTATAATATTTGATCTTACTTCACAGAGAGAGGCAGCCAAGTCTCCCAGAAATGTGTAGCAGGAATGAGGATCTTAAATAAATTAACATGAGTTAAAAGATTATATTTAATGACATTAAAGGGCCAATCCACAGGACTTGATGCCCTGTAGCCTGGATTTTGATATAAGAAATTGGATTCAGGATTTCCATCTTTCAAAAGTCCACAGATTCCGGATAGTTTCCATAGATTGGAAGAAAACAATATAACTCCATTAAAGAAGGGTTCTGATAATCCGTTATCCCATTGTTTGGAAATTGCAATGGATTGAAATGAGGCTCTTTTTAAACTGACAGGCACCCAATTTCCTATGCTCCTACTTAGCTCACTAGATCCCTTTCCCACACTCTTGTTTTAAATTCACTGGGGCACCATGGTATGCACTGATTTTAAGGTCATTGGGACCCTGTTTCCTGCACCACTTTTAAACTTGTCATGACACCATTCCCTGTGCTCTCTTTAACCTCACTGGCACCTCTTTATCCCAGTTCCTGTATCCTCATCAGGGTCCCATTGCACTTGTTCCTCTAGAGTGACCAGGTTCTCCAAGAATGTTCAAAAAAGTGAAAACCTGCAGATGCTAGAAATCAGAGCAACACACCCAAAATGCTGGAGGAACTCAGAAGGCCAGGCAGCACCTATGGAAAAAAGTGCAGTTGACATTTTGGGCTGAAACCCTTCGGTAGGACTGGAGAAAAATATGTTGAGGAGTAGATTTGAAAAGTGGGGGGAGGGGAGAGAGAAACGGCAGGTGATAGGTGAAACTTAGAAAGGGAGGGATGAAGCAAAGAGCTAGGAAGTTGATTGGAGGTGATGGGCAGACAAGGAGATAACATGAGATGGGGCAAGGAGATGGGAAGTGGTGAAGGGGGAGAGAGTTGAGGCATTACGGGAAGTTTGAGAAATTGATGTTCATGCCATCAGGTTGGAAGCTACGCAAGTGAAATATAAGGTACCGTATTGTTCCTCGAACCTAAGCGTGGCTTTATCCCGACAGTGGAGGAGGCCATGGATAGAAATATCGGAACAGGAATAGGAAGTGGAATTAGAATGGGTAGCCACTGGGAGGTCCTGCTTGTTCTAGAAATATAGAAAATCTACAGCACAATACAGGCCCTTTGGCCCACAACACTCTGCCGAACATATCCTTACCTTAGAAATTACCTAGGGTTATCCATAGCCCTCTATTTTCCTGAGCTCCATGTACCTATCCAGAAGTCTCTTAAAAAACCCTATCATATCCGTCTCCACCACCATCACCGGCAGCCCATTCCACACACTCACCACTCTCTGCGTAAAAAACTTACCTTTGACATCTCCTCTGTACCTACTTCCAAGCACCTTAAAACTGTACCCTCGCGTGCTAGCCATTTCAGCCCTGGGAAAAAGCTTCTGACTATTCACACGATCAATGCCTCTCATCATCTTATACACCTCTATTAGGTCACCTCTCATCCTCCGTCGCTGCAAGGAAAAAAGACAGACAGAGCATAGATTCTCGGTGAAGGGGTCTCCCAACCTACGTTGGGTTTCACCGATATACAAGAGGCCACACCAGGAGTGCCGAACACAGTATATGACCCCAACAGACTCACAGGTGAAGTGTTGCCTCACCTGGAAGGACTGTTTGAGGCCCTGAATGGTAGTGAGGGAGGAGGTGTAGGGGCAGGTGAAGCACTTTTTCTGCTTACAATGATAAGTGCCAGGACGGAGATCGGTGAGGAGGGATGAATGGACAAGGGAGTCGTGTAGGGAACTCCAAGAAGTTCATTGTAATAATGTGTAACATCAGATTATGAAATAAAGAAAGTTATATTAATTGGAGTAACATCCAATAGTCCAGAAATCTGCTGGTCTGCTACCACCCCAAAGGTGATGGGTCATCAGTTTCCCTCTATTTAAGAAATAAAAAGAAAGGAAACTGGAAACTACTTAATATTTGATAGGAGAGAAAATACTAAAATCCATTAGATGTGCAGGAAAGCAGTTAAATATGATAATAGGATTAATCTGTGTCAATATGGATTTAAGGAAGGTAAATCATGCTTGACAAATCTGTTAGAGATGATGATACAGTGTATATTTAGACTTTCAGAACTCAATAATGTGCTGTACAAGGTCATTAAATGAAAGTACAGTATCTCAGATTGGTGTTAATATGCAGGGGCTCCCCAGGACACAGATGACATTTCTTAAGAAAATCTTACTTTGCATAAGTTCTTCCCTGCATCCTTTAAAACATTTTTCAAAACAGAAATAATGATAAAATATCCTGTGTATTCATTAATGACAGGATTCAGTATATATTCCATTAATCAATGACCATATAACAAAACCATATAACCATATAACAATTACAGCACAGAAACAGGCCATCTCGGCCCTTCTAGTCTGTGCCAAACTCTTAATCTCACCTAGTCCCACCGACCTGCACTCCGTTCCCTTCCACCGCTTTACCCACGTCAACTTTCCTAGTAACCTCATCAAAAATTTCAATAAGATTTGTCAAACATAACCTTCCACGCACAAATCCATGTTGACTGTTCCTAATCAGACCCTGTTTATCCAGATAATTATATATACCATCTCTAAGAGTACTTTCCATCAATTTACCCACCACTGACGTCAAACTCACAGGCCGATAATTGCTAGGATTACTCTTAGAGCCCTTTTTAAACAATGGAACAACATGAGCAATACGCTAATCCTCTGGCACCATCCCTGTTTCAAATAACATTAGAAATATTTCTGTCAGAGCCCCTGCTATTTCCACACTAACTTCCCGGAAGGTCCGAGGCAATATCCTGTCCGGACCCAGAGACTTATCCACCTTTATATTCCTTAAAAGTGCTAGTACTTCCTCTTCTTTAATCATCATACTTTCCATAACTACCCTTCTTGTTTCCTTTACCTTACACAATTCAATATCCTTCTTCTTAGTGAATACCGAAGAAAAGAAATTATTCAAAATTTCTCCCATCTCTTTTGGCTCTGCACATAGCTGTCCACTCTGATTCTCTAAGGGACCAATTATATCCCTCACTCTCCTTTTGCTATTAATATAACTGTAGAAACCCTTTGGATTTATTTTCACTTTACTTGCCAAAGCAGCCTCATATCTTCTTTTAGCTTTTCTAATTTCTTTCTTAAGATTCTTTTTACATTCTTTATATTCCTCGAGCACCTCATTTACTCCAAGCTGCCTATATTTATTGTAGATATCTCTCTTTTTCCGAACCAAGTTTCCAATATCCCTTGAAAACCATGGCTCTCTCAAACTTTTAACCTTTCTTTTCAACCTGACAGGAACATAAAGATCCTGTACCCTCAAAATTTCACCTTTAAATGACCTCCATTTCTCTATTACATCCTTCCCATAAAACAAATTGCTCCAATCCACTCCTTCTAAATCCTTTCACATCCCTTCAAGGTTAGCCTTTCTCCAATCAAAAATCTCAATCCTGGGTCCAGTCCTATCCTTCTCCATAATTATATTGAAACTAATGGTATTGTGATCACTGGACCCGAAGTCCTCCCCAGCAATATTAGGGTGAAAATTTGATGAAATGCAGGAATTATAGCAAGTGCTTGCAGGGTGATATGATATGGTTAGCTATAGGAAATAGATATTCCTGGGTTATGGAGAAATTAGGAAATGAAAAATTGTTGGGAATGAAATCCTTATGTAACCCAAAGGCTACTTGTACTGGCAGGGACTGTGTATTAATTAATAGACAGGAAATGTGTAATAATAAAGGAAGTGTGTTATAGAGATTGGTGTATTATCCAACTGATTACTGTCCATATCAATGATTTGACTAATGAAAATAAGTATAAGATATAATACTCCAAAGCCATAAGATGTAGGGGCACAATTAGGCCACGTGGCCCATTGAGTCTGCTCTGCCATTCCATCATGGCTGATAAATTATCCTTCTCACCCCCATTCTTCTAACTGCTCCCCATAACCTTTGACGCTCTGATTCATCCAGAACCCATCAACCTCCACTTTAAATAAACTCAATGACCTGGTCCCCACAGCTGTCTGTGGCAATGAATCCCACAGATTCACCAGCTTCTGGTTAAAGAAATTCCTCTTCATCTCCCTTTTAAATGGACATCCCCCTATTCTGAATCTGTGACCACTGGTGCTGGTCTCACCTTCTATAAGAAGCATCCCCTTCACATCCAATCTCTCTAGACCTTTTAATATTTAATAGGCTTCAATAAGATCCAACCTCATTCTAAACTCCAGTAAGTACATGCTCAGAGCCGTCAAACACTCCTCATAAATTAACCCTTTCCTTCTTAGGATCATTTTCGTGAACTTCCTCTTGACCCACTCCAATGGCAGCAATATCTTTTCTGAAATAAGGGGCCCAAAACTGCTCACTATACTCCAAGTGTGGTCTGGATAATGCCTTATAAAGCCTTAGCATCGCATCCTTGCCTTTATAATTGTAGTCTTCTCAAAATGAATGTTAATGTTGCATTTGCCCTCCTTACCACTGATTCAACTTGCAAATCCTGCACAAGGACTCCTAAGTCCCTTTGCACTTCTGATTTTTGAATTTCTCCCTGTTTAGAAAATGGTATTTGCCTTTATTTCTTTAACTAGGGTGCTTGACCGGACACTTCCCTACACTATATTCCACCTGCCACTTCTTTGCCTATTCTTCTAATCTGCCTAAGTGCTTATGTGGACTCCCTGTTTCCTCAACCCTACTTGCCCCTCCACTGACCTTTGTATTGTCTGCAAACTTGGCCAGAAAGCCATTAGTTCCAACATCCAAATCATTGACATAATATGTGAAAAGAAGCAGTCCCAATACTGACCCCTGCTGGAAAACACAACATCAGAGTCAACCAGAAAAGGTGAACTCAACAAAACGTACAAATTCATAAAGGGCTTCACAAGGAAGAGGCAGGGATGAATATTCCTCTGGTTGAGTTATCAAGGACATTACCCGTGGAAACGAAATACATAAATTATTATTATATGCAGATGATTTGTTGTTATACATCTGTAACCCGGAGAAGTCAATTCCTGCTATCCTAGATCTGTTAGCTCAATTTAGTAACTTCTCTGGTTACAAATTGAATCTTAATAAGAGTGAATTATTCCCTTTAAATAAGCATGCACCTATTTATGGACGTTTACCATTTAAATTGGTTACTGATTCATTTATATATTTAGGGATAACAATTACGAAAAAATATAAAGATTTATTTAAAGCTAATTTTTTACCTTTAATTGATCAGATTAAACTTTTATTTACCAAATGGTCGCCAATCTCTTTGTCTTTGATTGGTCGGATTAATGCTACTAAGATGATCATTTTGCCCAAAGTTTTGTATATATTCCAATCGGTTCCAATTTTTATCCCAAAATCTTTTTTTGATAACGTAGATTCAAAAATTTTTTCATATATTTGGCAGAATAAAAACCCTAGGTTAGGTAAAAGGTATCTACAGAAATCTAAAAAGGAGGGGGGGCTCGCCCTCCCGAATTTTAGATTCTATTACTGGGCAATTAATATTCGATATTTAAAATTTTGGTTACGAGATTTGGACGTATCTTTAAACCCTCATTGGGTAAATCTTGAATCTAATTCATCTCAAGGGTTTTCCTTGGGTTCGGTTTTAGGAACTTTACTTCCTTTTACTTCTTTTAAATCATATAAACAAATGAACAACCCAATAGTTAAGCATACTTTATGTATATGGTTTCAATTTTGAAGATTTTTTGGGTTTAATCAATTTATTCTAGCAAGTCCCATTATATCAAATTTTCTTTTCCAACCTTCCACGATGGATCAAGCTTACTTTGATTGGAAAACCAAAGGTATAATATCTTTTCACGATTTATTTTTGGATAATTGTTTTATGTCTTTTGATCAACTCTCTAATAAATATAACTTTCCCAGATCTCACTTTTTTAGATATCTACAGATTAGAAACTTTTTAATTACTGTCTCCTCTAATTTTCCACACCCATATCCAATGGACACTTTGGAAAAAATTTTAGATTTAAATCTCTCTCAGAAAAGTGTAGTAGCAATTATATATAATATAATTATGAATTTATGTCCTGATGCTTCTAATAAAATTAAAGCTGACTGGGAAAGAGAACTTGAAATTAATATACCTACTGAAAAATGGGAAAAAATTCTTCAGTTGGTGAATTCATCCTCTGTATGTGCTAAGCATAGGTTGATACAGTTTAAAGTAGTGCACAGGGCTCATATGTCCAAAGATAAACTATCTCGTTATTACTCTTATATTAATCCAATATGTGACAGATGTCATTCGGAGATAGCTTCTTTAACCTACATGTTTTGGTCATGTCCCTTGTTGGAGAAATATTGGAAAGATATTTTTGATATTATTTCAACGGTCCTAAATATAGACTTACAACCTCATGCAATTACTGCTATCTTTGGACTACCAATGATAGACTTAAATAATTTAACCTCTTCATCACGAAGGATGATTGCATTTCTTACTTTAATGGCTAGAAGGTCCATTTTGTTGAATTGGAAAGAGATTAACCCTCCTAAGGTATTTCATTGGTTTTCACAAACTATGGTGTGTTTGAATTTGGAGAAAATTAGAAGTGCAGTTTATGACCCTTCCATTAAGTTTGAAAAAACTTGGAGGCCATTTATTCAGCATTTTCATTTGATGTAACTTGATCATTTCCAAACTTGTTTTATCTCTCTGTACTGTTGTTGGAGGGGAATGGAGTCGTCGGCACTAAGGTTTTCTTCTTTTCCATCTTTAAGTTGTCAGTTTTGCCCAAGTCTTTTAGTTTAGTTGATTAATTTTGTTTTTCTTTGGGGATGGGGTTTGTTTTTTTTTGTTTGTTTTTTTTTCTTTTTCATGATTTTTTTTCCAGTTTTTTTTTGCTTCGTATTATCTGTTGTTAGTTCTACATGATTGGGAGCCTTGTTAATTTACGCTATTTGATTTTACAATTACTTTTGTTAAGTGTAACAATATATCTCCTACTATTTGTATTATTGCTATGTTTTGTTTCTATATTTCGAAATTAATAAAAAGATTGAAAAAGAAAGAGTTATCAAGGACACAAAATGATCGATAAGGATTCGTCATTCAAGGCTGAAGTAAAAAGAAGATTTTTTACCTAAATGGTGGCAACTTTTCAGGAATTCTCTACTGAAGATAGTTGTAGAGGTTTGGAGTATATTCAAAACAAGGGTTTATAGATTTTGAATTTTGAATGATTTGAGGTATATGGGGTCAGTACAGAAAGTGGCCTTGTGGTAAATATCGGGCATGAACTTATGTACCACATGGCAGAGCAGGCTTCAAGAGTCAATTGATCCATTCCTATTTCTGTTCTCATGGTAGGAGATGATCTGTAGAAATCATTTGCCAAAAACATTCTGTGCTTTATATTTTTCACTCAGAATTCACCTTGCAATTTTCCACTTTGTGAGCTTTGGTTCTGAACTGAAATTTGTAGAGCCAGTTTGATCTTCATTAGATAATACATTATATCACTATAACATGAATGTTGAAGGAACTTAGGAATATTTCCGTACACACAGGTTTTATAAAATTATGATTATATTGCTATCATATTAATGCAAACAGTGAATTAATAGAAAGAAATGGATGGGTATCTTCCTTGAAAGATGACAACATAATATTCTGTTCATTTTGCAGATGAATTAATTAATACACAATATGTATGTGAAAGATAAGTGTCAGTGGTTTACAATAAATTTCAGAATAATCATCTCTAACTCTGTCTAGAAGACATCCACAGCTGGGCCATTTTTACTTGGCAACCACAATAAAATATGATAGCTTTAGGACATGGTTGCTTGATGTCAATGTCAATGGAAAACTTCAAGGCTGAGTGGTGCTCCAAAAAAGAGTCCTGTACATAGACCGAAGTGTCCCTGAAACCCTTAATTATTCATGTTTGGAGGATAAATTTCAAATGAGAAAATTGCGCTTTAATGACACACAGTTGGCTCCCTTCATGCTTCTGTGGAAATGTCTGAACAAAATAAATGTGTCTTATCTAATGCATTTGTTTGATGGTGTTAGATCAATAAAGGGAAACTTTTGGCACTGAAGAGTTTTCTCAAGGTCCAGTAGAATTCTATTTACGTAAAAAGAAGCAATTTATCACATCAGTTCTTCAAGTGGAACACAAAACATAACAGTAAAATAAAAATAAGATTTCCGTTGCGTTAACATTTTTAACTAAATGGGTTTATGCCTATAATTTTCAAACCAGGATTGTCACTTCAATAACTCACCGTTGGATGAAAATTACTGGCTGCCACCATTTAACAAATACAGTTGAAGCCTTTACAAATGTCTTTACAGGGTGTAGATAAATTTGACAAATCATAATTAGCTTAAGAGTCTGCACGTTCATCTACCTTTTCATGGTTTTACTTTGTATTATTTTCTTTTGTTATACTCATTGTTTCATGTAGCGGATCTGTAGGTGATGAATTACCTGGACAATTTTGTGCGTTTTCTTTTCCTTGATGTGATTAAGTTGTGATTGTCAAAGTTGTATTGTTATACTACTTTAAATTCTGAAAGAAAAAATATGGATGAACAGAGAAGTAACTTTAATCACTAAGAAGTAAGGAATACAAAGCTGAAGATGTCAAATTTCATTGACAGCTTGTGCAAAGTTTGCTGATGAAGAGTTAGAAATCACAGGACAAGGAAAAGAGGGAAAATGCTTGAAGGTGTTGTTGTCCAGAAACCTATGTTGTAATGTGCACCTGTAGACATCTTATGGATAGATCTGTGCTTAGCTGTGATCGCAGTAGATATCAGAGATTCACTAAGGAGAGCAAATTTAGAATCCATGAATATGTAATTTTCTAAAAAGCAACTGGCTCCTTTATATTGTCAAGGGCAAGTGATTTTATTTGGGCTGTAGAGGGGAAAAAAGGGCCAAATGAGGTGGAGAATCATCAGAAATCTTCCAATGACAATCTTTTAACTTTAATGGCATTTTTGTATGCTTAATACACTTGACATAAAGACTCTATGTTCTATGTAACACATGCTCCGTTAATAACTGTCAGTTTTGTTATGGACACATGTCTTTAAAGGCACATGGGAATGTCTCAGGCTGTCCTTTAAAACTTTCATCAGCTACTCATTTTAGTATGGTGCTGCTTTTGGTTTTTACCATCATAGCAACCAGACAATAATTTTTTGCTATTTTGAGTGCAAAAATCATGCTTTCAGTGCTTACATATGAATTTCATTTTGTTCCAATTGTGCAATAATAGTGAGTAAAGAGAATGGGTCAGGTTTGTGCTCTTCTTGCAGCTATTGCTAATATTGCAAACAAAGGTACAATAATTAATATCAAAGGATTATGATTTGTAACAGTAAAAATATCTAACAAGAATTTGCAAGACATTTTAATTCTCAAGACAATTCTTAATTCATTTTGAGGATGATTTCTTCAACATTTCATCAAAGAACATGATGAACACCAATTGCTTTTCCTCACAATCAGCCATTAGATAATATTCAAGCCATAATGTAAAACATCATACTCAGGTTGTTATACCAATATTGTATTACAGTGAACTATCTAGCTGACTCTTCATATATACATGAGGCATTGTCTGTCCTTTACTGCAATCTCATATTTTTTACATTTTAGTGGCTGATGTAATGATGTCAGATTTGATGCATGATCTCGTGAAAATCTAGCATATTGTTGTATTAAGTCTAACAAGTTATATTTTACAGTATTTTGAAGTTTCATGCCTTCATATTTATTTGGTCTTTATCTTTGACATGCAGCCAATTATTTTTAACTTAAAATATTACTTCTACTTCCTGATTTTCTGATTTATACTTTGTTGTTCACTTTTAATATTCAAGATTTCCTCCTTTTCTTGATTTTTATGGCTAATAGCACATCATTTTGATTAAAGACAGTTTAGAGAACAACAGCGCACCATATGGTACATTTTGTATTTGAATAAAGAGCATTATGTTTAATTGCAAGTATTGTTCTCCCCTTATCCACATCCAATGAAGCAGATATATGTGACAAATCTCATTAAAACTTTGGTTTCTGCCAACTCTACAGTAAAATCTAGTGAAGTAAGTAATGGGTACGGTTCATTTACTGCATGGTTCATGTCACTTTGCAATCACCACATAATCAAACAGACTTGTTTACTTTAAGTACATCTGCAAATGGTGTTGTGCAAGACTTACCTCCACTGAAACACCACCTCTATATATGTAGGTTTTGCCCCTGCTTTCACATGGATATAAACATTGTAACCTGTGATAGTCTTTGAAGAAATTGTGAACATCTCTGCATACTTTTTACATTTTATGCAGAAATATTTTAAGGTATTGAAGTGTTTGCACTTTCCAAATTATATATCAATGGGTTAATATGATTTTGAAAGATCTCAAGATCTGCTGCAATTTTCTGAGCTAATTTTTGCCAACCAATATCATTGATGAGTATAATCAGCTGCAATTATCTGTAGTTTAATTTGCTCTCCATTGACGCCCAGTAAATATTTATTCTAACCTGAAGACTTCAATACTTTGTTTGAATATGCTTACAAATGCTATTTGGCTTAACTCACTTAGATAGACATCGATTTCCATAATCAAGCGACCTGTTGCTTCAGTGATGCTCATGCTGATAATCCGCGCATTTAACCGATTTTACTCCTAAAGTCAGTCTGCTTTCTGCTGGTTCCATAAATATTTCATTTGCCCATCACTTCATTGCTCTCGCTGATGTCAATGCAGTGTGGATGTCTGCACTGTCAGTTTTTTGCTGTGAAACCATTCTCTCTTGTAAAGAAATCATGTTACTGAAATTGCTTCGATTTTGGCTTCTGACTTAAATGCTGAACTGTTTATGTGACCTTATTTCTCCCAAGTTCACTTTAACAACTATTGTATAATTGCAAACTGCAGTCATACTTTTAGCTTGCATTGAACCAAAATCTTTGGCAGTGCCGTATCAATAGATCACAATTCTGTATGCAAGATCAAATGGGAGAGAGTGTGCATTTAGTAGCTGATTGAAATGATTGAATCCTCTCATTGAACACAAATGGATCAGTCCTGAAAGGTGCTAATATTTCACTTCTAATCAAGTCCTTCCTAACTTCTGACTCCTATTTTCAACTTTATAGTTCTCTGCATTTTCTAATGTTTTATGACTAAAATTATCTTTGCATTAGGTCATATGCTCTAAAAGTATTTCGATATATGAAGTTTAAAATGCCTGCATCAAACAAGAGAAAATCTGCAGAGGCTGGAAATCTGAGCAATAAATCATTCATCAAATCCATGCACTAAGACTTCCATTGTAATCAGTATATGTTTGAGCAGTCAGCAGTCATTCTCTCCCTCCCACTCCCCCCATCCCCTCTGCCTCTCCCTCTCCAGCTCCTTCTCATACAATCTTCTCTTTTCAGATCAAATATGGAACTACAATATAAAAGCATTTAAAACTTCCCTGTAAATCATTGTAACTTTATTATGAAAGAAATATGCCTGTTGAGTTAATATTCAAGACCAGAATGCATTACTATGCTGATGTCACTAAACTAAACTGAAACAAGTGTCGTGTAGGACAAAAACTCCCAACTGACATTCAGGGCCGAATCACAGCTGCAAAGTTAAATAGACATTTAAATTTCTAGGCAGAGTTACTGATTTCTCAATAGTTTTAGTGCAAATATTGATCAATCAGTGATACTTGCTTCAAGGAAATAACTGTTCTACCTTTGCTCGCTGGGTGAGCTAAAAGCAGAAAAGCAAAGTAAAATAAAAAGTCATGTTTTTGCTTATAATCCAGTATAAAATAATTTATTCTGTGGAGCATCACGCTGTCAATTTAGTTAATTTAATTAATTAAAATACTGTATAATGACCACTGAATGAAGTAGGCTTGAGGTCCACATATGAAAACTGGAACAATTATTTATATGCATCCATCAAAGTTCAAAGTAAATTTATTATCAAAGTGCATGTACATCACTGCATACAACCTGAGATTCATTTTCTAGCTGACAATTACAGTAAATACAAAAAACACAACGGAGTTAATGAAAGACCATATTCAACAGGACAGACGTATGGAAAAAAACAATGTGCAAAAGATAACAAACTGCAAATATAAGAAGAAAGAAAAATAAGTATAAGCAATCATAATAAATAGGCAATAAATACCGAGAACATGAGATGAAGAGTCCTTGAAGGTGAGGCGATAGGCTGCAAGAGCAGTTCAATGATGAGGCAAGTGCAGTTAAGTGAAGTTATGCCCTCTGATTCAGGAGCCTGAAGGCTAATGAGTAGTTACTGTTTCTGAACCTAGTGGGAGTGTCCTGTATTATTATTGGACTGTATTTTCTATTGGTCTCCTTCGATCTTTGGTGTTTCCCTTCTTGTTGCTGATTGGCGGTGGACGATATGGATTATATGTGAGAGAGAAGATGTTGATATTTGTTAGTGTTATTCTGTATGGGCAAATCATTTGGTTTTGTGTGTGAGACGGGTTCCTAGTTTGATGCCATTGTCACTGTTTTATTTCTGTGATGGAGGGGGCAGGGGATTTGATGTTATCGCCGCTGATTTTTTTCAGTGAGGGAGTTTGGGGGTTTGTGGTTTTTGGGGCAGTGGATGGTCCATTAGTTCCTTTGTGCAGAGCTCTGGGGGGGTTTGGAGCTTGTGAGTTTGTTTCTGTTTTGTGAAGGGGTGGGGGAGTGATGGCTTTTCAACAACTCCCATGGTTTTTCTATAGGTCATGGCTATCTGGAGAAGATGAATATCAGTTGTGTTGTACATGCATACTTTGACAACAAAATGCACAATGGTATTGGTGTTTCCATACAAGATACAACTAGACAATATCATGACGTATTTTTGAAGCTTGTCAAAGTGTGAGATGACGTACCAATTCTTTGCAAACTTCTAAAGAAGTAGAAGCATTGCCGTGCAATCTTTGTGATGGCACTGACGTGCTAGACCCAAGACAGATCTTCTGAAATGATAACGCCAAGGAATTTAATGTGGCTGAATCTCTGCACCTCTGATGCCCCAATGAGGACTGGCTCATGGACATCACAGTGGAGGAGGGAGCTGTGTGAAGGTTAGGGTTGGGTTACGAGTGGGGTTAAGAGATGGAGGTGAGGGGCTGGAGGCTCATCAGTGTAGTAAACAATACTATTACTGCATTTAATTGTATATCAATGAAGCTTTTTCCTTGATTTGCCAGCAACTAAATTCAGTGATATTCCATCAGCTGAACTTTAGTTCTCCAAATGTTATTTTAGTATTACTGGACATCATTCTCCCTTGATCTGCCTTGACTGAGGCAGGAACTCTTGTGGGAACAAAAGCTCCTGAGGATAATTCTCACCATTTGTACCTGGCCAAAAATGGCTCATGCACCCATTTACAAATTACTTCAGATGAGTTGAATGAGAAACCAGATAATTCTGTATTGGGTAGATAATCCAAACCACCAGTATATCCCATATGCATCAAGTTAAAAATTCAGCCTTGTTTTCCAGCATGTAACAAATGCAATGGAAGGACAAGGGCACTTCATTATATCAGCATTAAGCTTCAATGGGTGCTGTTGAAATTTTTAGGGTTTTTTTCACTTTGGATTTTATGTGTACATCTTATTGCAGTACAGTGCTGTGCAAAAGTCTTAGGCACATTTATATAGCTAGTTTCTCAAAGACTTCTGCACAGTATTGTAGTAATTTTATGTATTGCACTGTAGCACTACTGCAAATAACAAAAAAAAGACTTACGTGGGTGTTGATGAACTGATTCTGATATGGGTCTGTATTGTGGACTGAGAGAGGGGGGGAGGGAGAGGAGAATCATTTTGGGAAAGGGAAGGGAGAGGGGAGGGAGCGGGAAGCACCAGAGGGACATTCTGTAACAATTAATAAACCAATTGTTTAGAATCAAATAACCTTGCCTAGTGACTCAGGGCTACATGTGTCTGCACCCATGCCATCCCACCCGGCTCTGGCACTCCTTCACTGTCACCTGTCTCACACCCCTCCCATGGCCTCCACGCTCACCATTCCCAACATCCTTCGCTCCCACCCGATTTACAGATTTGCTTTCTGCTCCACGTTATCACATACAATTCTGTGCAAAAGTCTTTGGCACCCTAGCTATATGTATCTGCCTAAGACTTTTGCACAGTATTGTATCTAGTAATGCATTCCATGTATTTCTGCATAGTCTGCAGAATGAACAACAATCAGTCTTGATCTATCAGTTTTTTTTGCTGGTGATACCATCTTTTTATACCATGTGGATCAGACTTTGCTAATTTTCTATATTTGTATTCTCTCTATTTTAATATGCATCCAGTACAAATACTTTCTGTCAGTTTAAAATGTTTTTTAGAGGCTAAAGCTTCTTGTTAAAACAGATGCCTCTCACATGGACTTGCTCAGTTTCTCATTTGTTTAACTTTCTGCAGCATGAGTGCTTTGCATGTGATAATCTCTTGACCGGCTCCAAAGTTAGAGCATGGACAGTGTACTGAGCAAAGATCCTTCAACTAAATATCAGAAATTATTAAATACTGTACTATATCCGCTCTCAAAATATGACAATAAATTTGAAAGGTTCAAAGGGTAATTTTTACCATCAAAGTATCCACACAAGCACAACTCTGATAGTCATCTTGAATAATCTGACGTTGAAAAATTGATTCCATCCCTCACTCTCTGGCAGCCCTCTGAAACTGAAGCAATTTGTTTATATTCTCGGTGTCATATTTAACCCTGGGATACAGCCACATCTTTAGAATTACTGCCTATTTGTATTTCCTTCTACATCCCAAACCTAGGCATGAAAGCTACTAAAATCCTTTTCTGTGCCATTTCAGCCTCAGGGCCTGACCATTTTGATGCATAAAGTGGCCAGAGCTGCATCTTCCACACTTCATGGTGTTTGCCATGGCATTCTCCCCCTTAGCCAAAAAGTTACAGATTTACTAGATTTGAGAACCAATCCCCAGGATGACACAGAGGTGTTCCTTCAGATGAAATACTAAATCAAGGTCCTCTTTTTTCTTTTAAGATACTCAAAAGACACCACAATACTATCTTACAGAACAGATGTGAAGTTGTCTCCATTGTCCTTGCAAATATTTATTTCTTCAACAACATTGATACCAAATTATCTGATTATTATTGTATTGTGGTTTGTCAGAGATTACAGCTGTGACTGTCCAAAAGTATTAGTTGTCTGTGTGACACTGTGGGACGTGGTGAGATTATGAAGGATATTTTATAAATAGAAATCTTTATTGTAACTAAATGAATAGAGTACTTTCGAAACTAACTCATACTAATTCATAGTAAGGTCCATTCACCAATAACGTTTGAATTTCTTGATGGCCCATATTGCTTCCTAATAGAGTTTTGCAAATTATTCCAAATGTTCAACATTGTTTTCACATTCCTCACTGAGGTTACTATTTCCTGTCCAGTCTCTGGCTCAGAGTCCGAACCCAAGCCTTGTCATGTCCTCGCCTTGAAGAACCCAAGCCTCGTCATGTCCTCGCCTTGAAGAACCCAAGCCTCATCATGTCCTTGCCTTGAAGAACCCAAGCCTTGTCATGTCCTCGCCTCAAGGATCCCAAGCCATGTCCAATCCTGTAGCCACGTCATGTCCTCGCCTAGTTCTGGGGTCCGAGCCCTAGTCAGGACCAGGTTCTGGATCTTTGTCCATTCTCTGGCCTGGAGTCCAAGCCCAGGCTCCTAGTTCCCAGTTCCTTGTCCTGGTCCCACTTGCCTAGGCAATGTCCTAGGCAAAGTCTATGTTCATTGTCCCAGATCCTAGTCTGCATCCAGTCATGTCCCTAACTCTAGCTCTCTAGTCAAGTCCTGTTCCTAGTACTTCAGCGTCTGTGTCTTGCATTTGGGTCCTCTCAGCGGCCCCCCCGTTATGACACAAGCTGCCTAGCAGAGTCGCAGCTGCCCAGATCACCAGAGACTGCAGCCCGGATGGGGTCTATGGGTTAACTTGTCAGCAGTTCCCAGCAGTGTGGGTTACACACAAGCAAGATTGTAGTCGAGTAAAGATAGACCCAGTTAAAATAGAGGAGGGTCTGTACAAACTCCCTAAGCAGGACCTTATACAAAATGACACACTGACCGCTGTTCAGGGTATAGCGAAGGAACAAAAAACACCGGGGGATACTCAGAGAGACTGCGACCATTCCAGAACATAAAGTTTTCCCAGTTCCTCCGACGGCAGACATTACTGAGAATAAGGCAGCAGGGGAACAAGAGGCAATTGAAATTGCAAGTGTGCAGGAGGAAACGACAGAAGCCAGCTTAGTAAAATTATATGAAGAGGTGGAGGCAGAAGAGAAGAAAAATGGAGGAGAAAAGGAGCAAAGGAGGGACCAGATGGGTGCTGGACACATTGGGGAGGAAAGAGTTGTGGTGGCCTCACCCTGTATTAGACAGATACTACTGAAGTTATATCATGGGGCGATGCATCAGGGAAGGCAGAGCATGATCACAACCCTCTGGCAGGACTGGTGATGGGCGGGGATGTTGAGAAATTCTGCTGCTGTTGTATCATTTGTGCCCAGCATAACCCTGGTAAGGGCAGAAAGCTACAGCTGGCAAATCAGCCTCGGCCGAGGGGACCCTGGGAAAACATCCAGATAGACTTCACAGGGCCCCTGCCAAAAAGCAGGGACAAAAGGTTACTGTCTAGTAATTATGGATCACTTCACCTGGTGGGTAGAGACTTTCCCAACAAGGGACTGCACCGCCCACACCACTGCATGGATCCTAGTTCAGGAAATCCTCCCAAGGTGGGGAACCCCAGTTCAGGTGGATTCAGATCAGGGAGCACATTTCACAGGGAAAGTGATGAAGGAAATGTGCCGTCTGCTAGGGATTCGACAACAGTTCCATGTACCCTACCACCCCCAGAGTTCAGGGATGGTAGAAAGGATGAACCGAACAATCAAGAATGCATTAGCCAAAGCTATAGCTGAGACAAGAAAGACATGGGTTGATGTATTACCAGGAATCCTGATGAGATTGCGTGCAACCCCGAATCGCACTTTGGGTCTCAGCCCCTACGAATTATTGATGGGGCAAGCAATGCGACTCCCTTATGGGGTAATTACAGGTTGCTGGAAGCCTGGGGCTTACAGGGATGGAATGACCCAATATGTGAAAGACCTTTGTAACCAACTTAAAGTATTGAAGGACCGAGTGAAACAACAGCCACGAATCGCTGATCATAGAGAACCAGAGGGAACGGGGATGCCTTCCACAGCCCGGTCATCAAGTTATGGTGAGGGTGCTGCCAGAAAGGCTGGGGTTTGCCCCCAAGTGGATAGGACCACAGACGATACTCTTAACCAATGATACGTGTGTCTGTGTACAGACTCGGCGAGGCAGCCAGTGGAAACACTAGACTCAGGTTAAAGCATATGACTCACCCTCTTGTTGCTCCCACAGACAGGGCGGGGAACCAAGTGTACCGAGTATCCATGTAATTACAGAGAACCTAAGAGAGGAACACCAGCCGGCCATGCCAGACCTGACCACAGCCGATGAAAACATACCTGGAGAAAACGCAAAGGCAGAAAACGCCAAGAACGTGGCAGAAGACACGGAGAGCATATTGGAAAAACCATGAACAGCTTGCTAAACTGTGATGATGATGGTAATCTGTAAAGAAGGCTGGTTGCTGAAGGTAGATGATTAATTTTATAGCAATAGTATAGAAATTTATTGGGAAATAGATGGGGAGGGATTTTTGAGTTAAAGCAGAGACGGGAAGTTCCACCACTTCAATGGCATTTCAGACTGCACATGGCATCTGGAAGCAGTCACCCCCAGTCTGAGAAGCTGGACACTTTTCAGCAGTTGGGTCAGTGATCGACCGGGCAGTTCGGAAGGGGGTGCCACCGGGGAGAGGTCCTTGCAGACATTTACATAGAGGCCACCCCAACCCCTTCCTGTACATCGATGAGAAGGCCTGTGGGTGCTCCTGGAAAGAGAGTTTCAGCGACCAGGGGATAAAGGGCTGAAGACAAAGGAATATAATTAAGCTGCAGTCAGCCTGCAGGGAAAGAGCCAACAAGCGCACAAAAGGAGCCGCATTCCTAAGAATTTGGAACAGCCTCTCTGCTTAACATTTGGTAGGTAGCGATTAGGGAATACTAGGATAGATATCGAGGTATATAAAATTGGGGGGGGAATTTGAGACAGGACATTTTGCTGCCCTCTTTGAGCAGATCCTCCTAGGTTGGCCTTTCCTGGTACAAATTTAATTTTTTGTCCAGGAGGGCCAAGAGGAGGGAATGTTAGAGTGAGTTTTTGGGTGGATGATTCATTTACACTTAAATGACTCTGGCCACCAGTCTTCTATTTAACAAAGTACTGTGGATTGAGTTCACAACAATGCATTTCCTAAAAGCTGTGAATATCGGGATACTAGCCAAACACTGCTGATGGATGTGTGAAGTTTACAGATAGTTTCGAAGACCGTATCACCTTTACTTCATAGATATGAATTGCCTTCTATGTTAGCACGCAAAATGCCACATAAGAGTACTTAACTTGCATTCCTAAAGGCTGTGGCTACCAACCCAGACATGTTGGTGTCAGAAGGAAAGGATGAAGTTAGAAGGTGTGATGTTTTGTATGTAGCTTCAAAAGGAAGCATTGCCTGTGCATTGTCTATAACTTTGTAAGTAGCGATTGCCTTTGTGTTTAGCATATAAATATAGAGCCCACATTGGGCTAGCAGACCTTTCCACCGAAGGCGTCTCCATCCATATGATGCCTGCTGTACCTTGTGTCGAATAAAGAAGCTGCTTTGTATCTACCAGTGACTCTGTCTCTCCAGTGATTTCATCCACCCCACAACAGTAAAACGCTCCCAATGCATAGGAGTGGGTAAGTGGTAGAACTTGGGGTATTTTTGAGAATGTAACGAGAATAAAAATGGGGTGAACGTAGCAGTTGCATATGTCAATGAAGGATGGTCAGCACAGGCTCAGTGGGCCTCACTCTGGCAGACAATATTGGTTTTATTCATGCTGCACTTCTGTCTGATTTCATGAATCCAAATGGTAACAAGGTTTTGCTCATTGTCAAGGAGGGCACTTTCCTGAGGAATTGCATATGAAGTGCAAGGCGTATGAAAATGTCCACCCTTCTAATGCTGAGGGTTAATGTAATTTAATGCCTTAAACTATTAGCTATTCAAGTGTAGAACAGTTTTCATGGCATCCTACAACAATGCCTGTCTGTACTATCAATGCTCAAAAGAATGCAGATATTATTTCAGATATATTAGAAGAATCCAATCTAATTAAGCAGACACATAACATTATTTAATAAATAATCGTTAACACAAAGTAACAATAATGTATGAAATAGATTAGTTGTTCACCATTTGCAAAGAGAATGTACAAGCAAAATTTGAACAGTTATTTAACTTGTTGATAAATTTTCAACAATGACAACTGAAGACTGCTGGTGAAGATTTGGTGGTCCTCTTGGTAATCATAAATTTAAAATTAATCAGCCTTTAGTTTTGAGAATCTAAATAAGCAAAATATCACATGCAGCTAAACTTTGTAAAATACTTTTGTCAGTTTTGAATGCCTACTCCATAAACTACCTTCGAAGGTTGAATTTAAGATAATCAATAGTGTCTGCCAGAGTGAGGATATTGGCCCAGAATTCTCTGGCCATGATTACCACATTTGCCATTCATTTATCTGTAAATTTATCTGAAATGGATCCTCAGGAGAATCTCCTTGCATTCAAGTACTTAGAATTATTCAGGCTATTAAGCATATTAAAATAAATAATGTGTTTATATTGAAAAACTTAAAATGAAGAGATTAAATTTATTTAAATACATACTATCAATACAAAACTACTAATCACCTGCTACACCCCCAGGCCTTTCACAGTCACCCTTCTCAATTGCAATGAACACTGTCTAACCTAGATCAGCTTCAGTAGGCAGATTCCTCAATTAAGTACATTGTTAGTAATCCAGACAGCACAGTTGTACAGTCTGAGGAAAAATCATGTCATTTATTCTCAATGCATAATAAATAAATCACTATTTCTCATTGTGCATTATTTAAACATAATCATGATAGCCAACAAGTTGTGTAAACATTAATAGCTGTAGGCCTGCTGGTAAAGTTTTGAAAATACTACCTTTGCATGCACAATAACGTTTGAAATTAACAGAGTAATTAATTCATTAATGTCTTCCATTTAGGAAAGCCTTGCTCATTTTTTGAAACGGTTCCTCCAATTATGACTTAATTTGTGTTGAACCATGCCCCCAGACTCAGTTTCTCAGTTATTGCCTTGGCACTACTATTGTGCAAGTGGGGCAGTGTTCAACTGGTCTGGCTTTGGCTCAACAGCCTTAGGCAAAAAAAAAGGCTTGGACAAGCACAGGTGCATGCACTAAGTAAGCTTCTATTTATTTTTGTAATTTATTTTTTATTGAAGTTCATCATCAAACAAGCATTTCCGTAAGATGTATTTCAGATACTGTACATATATATCATATAGTCATATTTGTCACAAATTTCCACGTAATATTTATCTGAGGTATACACTTATAGAAAGGAGAGGAAAGAAAGAACAATCAAAAGAAGAAAACTATGTACAAAGTAGGGAGTGATCTTTTTTATTGCAACATATTCATTGACTTCTGAGAATAAAATCAGGCCTATGAGGTGCCATGTAGTTAAACCATTTTTCCCAGTATGAATCAAATAGTTCCAACTTATGATTAACAGATGCTGTTATCGTCTCCATTTTGTAAATGTCCATTGTAATTTCCATCCATACATTTAAAGCTGGGCTCTCCTGTGATAACCATTTCCTGGTAAGGGTCTTTTTAACAGCCACCAGCAGTATATTCATTAAATATTTATCTCTTTTCAACCATTCTTGAGGTATATACCCAAAATATATGGTCTTACTCTCTAAGGGTATTTCACATTTAAAGATACCTTGTAGGGCATTGTGTATCCCACTCCAATAGTCTTTGATTACAAGACATTCACAGAAAATATGGTAATGGCTTGCATTTTGATTTCCACAATTTCTCCAGCAAACGGAGGTTGCTATCATAACGGGATTTCTGAGAGGGTGTAATAAAATATCAAGTTTTTCCACCTGAACTCCCTCCATTTCTGTGAACTGGTACACTTCCATTGATACCTCCATATTATTGTCCATTCATCCTCAGATATTATTATCCCTCCTTCCTTCTCCCACTTTGTTTTAATGTATGAAGTCGAATATATTTTAAGATTTGACAAACCCTTATACACGCTGGAAATTATTCTAAAACCATTGTCTGAAATATATGCTTTTCTAATTAGTTCTCTCAAGTTGGAGGCAAAGTTAATAAAGTCAACGAGTTCTGCATGCGTGCAGGAAGCAGCGCCAATGCAGTCGTCGATGTAGCGAAGGAAAAGTGGGGGACAGATACCAGAATAGGCACGGAACATAGATTGTTCCACAAAGCCAACAAAAAGGCAGGCATAGCTAGGACCCATACGGGTGCCCATAGCTACACCTTTAGTTTGGAGGAAGTGGGAGGAGCCGAAGGAGAAATTATTAAGAGTAAGGACTAAGTCGGAAATGGACCAGGTAAACTTGAGGGCAGGGTGAAAGTTGGAGGCAAAGTTAATAAAGTCAACGTTGACTTTATTAACTTTGCCTCCAACTTTCACCCTGCCCTCAAGTTTACCTGGTCCATTTCCGACACCTCCCTCCCCTTTCTAGATATTTCTGTCTCTGTCTCTGGAGACAGCTTATCCACTGATGTCTACTATAAGCCTACTGACTCTCACAGCTATCTGGACTATTCCTCTTCTCACCCTGTCTCTTGCAAAAACGCCATCCCCTTCTCGCAATTCCTCCGTCTCCGCCGCATCTGCTCTCAGGATGAGGCTTTTCATTCTAGGACGAGGGAGATGTCTTCCTTTTTTAAAGAAAGGGGCTTCACTTCCTCCACTATCAACTCTGCTCTTAAACGCATCTCCCCCATTTCACATACATCTGCTCTCACTCCATCCTCCCGCCACCCCACTAGGAATAGGGTTCCCCTGGTCCTCACCTACCACCCCACCAGCCTCCGGGTCCAACATATTATTCTCCGTAACTTCCGCCACCTCCAACGGGATCCCACCACTAAGCACATCTTTCCCACCCCACTCTCTCTGCATTCCGCAGGGATCGCTCCCTACGCAACTCCCTTGTCCATTCGTCCCCCACATCCCTCCCCACTGATCTCCCTCCTGGCACTTATCCGTGTAAGCGGAACAAGTGCTATACATGCCCTTACACTTCCTCCCTTACCACCATTCAGGGCCCCAAACAGTCCTTCCAGGTGAGGCAACACTTCACCTGTGAGTCGACTGGGGTGATATACTGCGTCCGGTGCTTCCAATGTGGCCTTTTATATATTGGTGAGACCCGACGCAGACTGGGAGACCGCTTTGCTGAACATCTACGCTCTGTCCGCCAGAGAAAGCAGGATCTCCCAGTGGCCACACATTTTAATTCCACATCCCATTCCCATTCTGACATGTCTATCCACGGCCTCCTCTACTGTAAAGATGAAGCCACACTCAGGTTGGAGGAACCACACCTTATATTCCGTCTGGGTAGCCTCCAACCTGATGGTATGAACATCGACTTCTCTAACTTCCGCTAAGGCCCCACCTCCCCCTCGTACCCCATCTGTTACTTATTTTTATGCACACATTCTTTCTCTCACTCTCCTTTTTCTCCCTCTGTCCCTCTGAATATACCTCTTGCCCATCCTCTGGGTCCCCTCCCCCTCCTTGTCTTTCTTCCCGGATCTCCTGTCCCATGATCCTCTCGTATCCCCTTTTGCCTATCATCTGTCCAGCTCTTGGCTCTATCCCTCCCCCTCCTGTCTTCTCCTATCATTTTGGATCTCCCCCTCCCCCTCCAACTTTCAAATCCCTTACTCACTCTTCCTTCAGTTAGTCCTGACGAAGGGTCTCGGCCTGAAACGTCGACTGCACCTCTTTCTACAGATGCTGCCTGGCCTGCTGCGTTCACCAGCAACTTTGATGTGTGTTGTTTGTAACTTTGTAGGTTGTTAGCAGCCAAAATTGCCTGTGTGGGGATGGAAAGTATCCTCTCCTCAATGTTTTTCCATTGAGCGTCATATGATGGGTTGCACCAGCATATCACAGCTCTCAACTGTGCTGCAAAATAGTAATCTCTAAGAAAAGGTAGGCCCCATCTCCCCTTTTCCTTGGCTAATCGCAAAGTTTTGAGACCAACTGTAGGCCTTTTACCGTGCCATATATATCTTGATAGCATCTTATTCCATTCATTGAATTGATTTTGGTTAATCTCTATTGGTAGGGTCTGAAGGAGGTATAGTAGTCTAGGAAGTATATTCATTTTAATAGATTCAATCCTTGAACTGAGAAAAAGAAAAGGAATTAAGTTCCATCTTGTTATATCTTCCTTAATTTTTTTTATGTATAGGCTGATAATTGCATTCTGATAATTTTGCCAAATCTTTTGGCATAATGATGCCCAAATATTTGACAGACTCTGTTTGCCATGCCCAAGGATACCTACTTTCAATTTCTCTTGGTGGGTTATAGTTATATGAAAGTAGTTGAGTTTTATCTATGTTGATCTTTCATCCTGATAATTGGCCATATTATTCAAAGGATTGCATCAATTTAGGTAAAGAGTATATTGGTTGCCATAGATAGTTCAAAATGTCGTCTGTGTAACAGGCCCATTTATGTTTTGTCCCTTTAATAATAATTCCCCTGATATCTTCATTTTGTCTGATGTGTTGAGCTAATGGTTCCAGATATAATGTGAAGAGTAGCGGTGACCATGCACAACCCTGTTTCGTGCCCCTTTCTAGGGTAATACTATTAGATAAATATCCATTGATTTTAATCCTAGCAGTGGGATTGTCATATAGTGCCTGTATAGTTTTAATAATTGTGTCATGTGGACCAAATCCATATAAAACTCTGTAAAGAAAATTCCAATTAACCGAATCAAATGCCTTTTCAGCATCCATGCTCATCACTATTGCCTCGATTTCATTTTTTTATATGATCCATAATGTGAAGTGTCCTTTGTATATTGTCTTGTGTTTGGCGTTGTTGTATAAACCTGTCTGATCATTATGTATCAGTGTGGGTAGAAACTCTTCTAATCATTTGGCCATGATGGAGGTAAATAATCTATAATCCACATTAAGAACAGATATTGGTCTAAGTGACCCACATTCCATTTTATCCTTGTCGTCTTTCAGTATAGCTGAGATTATCGCCTCCTTCCTGCTGGGTGGCATTTGTACCTTTCTTAGAGCCCAGTTCAGTGTGGGGAGCAAAACAGGAATTAACTCATTTCTAAATTCCTTATACCACTCTGCCGTATATCCATCTAATCCTGGTGACTTGCTTAACTTAAGCCTACTAATTGCAGTTTTTAGTTCAGCTTCAGTTATGTCAGCAGTCATCGTTCTATTTTGTTCTTTGCTTAAAGTGGGTAACTCTAAAGAATTCAGGAAGGTGTCAATCTGGGCTATGCTTTCCCCTGGAGGGTTAGAATATAGAGTTTTGTAAAAACATTTCAAAAGCTTCTTGAATTTCACTTAGCTTACTTTTTATCACTTTTGTTCTTGAATCCTTAATTCTATAAATTGTATTTTCCGCTATCTTTTTTTTTCAGTTTCCACGCCAGTATTTTCATAGATTTAAATCCACTTTCATAGTGTCCGTTTCAGAAACGTTATGTTTTTTCTAATTTCTTGTCTAGCAAAACTATTAATTTCATTCCTATTTTTTAAAATTTTCCTCTAGTGTATCCTGTGCCAAGCTCAATTTGTGTTTTTTTTCTAGTTCCTTCAGATTATTTTGTAATTTCTCTAATGTTTTATTCCTTATTTTTTTCTTATATGAAGATATCGCTATAATTTTCCCTCTTAAGACAGCCTTCAGAGTATCCCATAGAATGGGCGGTGAAACCTCTCCATTATCATTGAATTCTAAGTAAAGACCAATTTCTTTTTTAATTTGTTCCTTAAAATAGGGATCATTGAGTAGACTTGAATTTAGTTTCCAAATAGTATTCTTTGGTTGTAGATCAAAATCAACAGATAAATCTATAGGTGCATGGTCACTTACATCTATTGTCCCAATTCCTAAGGTGTTTATTTTGTCTTTATCTTTTCCAAATGTTATGAATTAGTCTATTCTTGTATATACGGAATGGGGGGCAGAATAATGAGTGTAATTCCTTCTGTTGGGGAAATGATCCCTCCATACATCAATTAGACCAACATCCTCAAAAAGAGTGTTATCTTTCTTACGTAAGGACATTATTACATAAGTTTTTCTATTGGAAGAGTCTAACTTTGGTTGTAATTGTAAATTTAAGTCTCCCCCACTTATCAAGAGACCTTCTGTTTTCGTTACCATAATATTAGTAATTTTCTTGAAGAAACTAATATCACTTCCTGGGGGTGCATATATATTCAATAAAGTAATTGGATTTCCATCTATATTCCCCCATACCAGAATATATCTGCCCTCCTTATCTCCCATTTCACTACTTTTTCAAAATTTAGCTTGCTTCAGATGAGAATAGCAATTCCTCTTCTATGTCCTGATTTATATGAGGAGAAAAACAAATTAGTGAAACCCATTCTCTTTAATTTTCCATGCTCATTATCACTTAAGTGAGTTTCCTGTAAATATACTACATGGGCTTGTTCTTTTTTTCATTTTTGATGGAATTTTACTTTGTTTGATTAGATTTAACAGTCTATTGACATTAAAAGAAATGAATTTTACTTTGTCTTTAGCCTCGTGTATTTATCTGTTAGTATATCATTGAAATTTGCAGAATATAACTTAATCGATCTACTCCCTGAACAAATAAGAACCAAGAAATGCGAATAATTTAAAAAAGGTAACAAAGGTGTGATTCCAAGGCTGGGGTCTCTAGATGACCCTGGGTTGAGCTAGAGGAAATGTCTAACAGTGGGGAATAGACCCTCCTACCTGTGAGTTGAGGGCCCCCGCTGCAGTACCTATAAAGGTAAGTAAAAAAATCTATGTCCATTACACAGAAATGATTTCCCTGTGTATTCCTCCCATATATATATTCTCATTTAGGTGGGGAAAAAGGAGTGAATGAATGAATTAAAAAAAATTGAGTAATATAAAATCCACATTATAATACATATTTCTTGAGATAGGTATATCGCACTGTCTATTTTTGCTTCCATTTGGTTTATCAGCACTTTTAAAGTTAGCCAAACCTCATGGCTCTTCTGGAGGAGGTGAGGGCTGTCTTTGGAGAACTCACAGTCTCTTTCTAATATCCTTCTCTCGTCCTCTTCCCGTCCCCCTGCTTTCTCAGTTCTCCTACTATTTCCCAAGCAGATCGGGATAACGGCTCAGCCAGACTTTTCCTTGGTTTGACAACGCTAATGGGCAGTACTCTGTTGTTCATGTCTGGAGTTGCCTCTTCCACTGTCTGATATAGCTGTATCTCTCCTTCGTAAAATACTCTCAGTTTAGCAGGGTACGGGGTTTGGAACTCAATCTTTTCTTGCTTTAATATTTGTTTTGCTTCGGAATATTCCTTCTATTTTTGTAGGACTGCCCGGGGGTAAACATGATCGAAATATATTAACTTTCTGTTCCAAAACACCCTCTTCTTAACCCAGGCCCTTCGTAGGATCTCTGCCTTGCTCTTGAATCGAAGGAATTTAAGTACTATTGAGTGTGACTTACTTTCTCTGTCTCGGTGAGGCCTAGGGACGGTCGCATGATGTGCCCTCTCAGTTTCAATCTCCATAGTCGGGGGAATCTCCAGCACGTCCTGTAGCAACGTTTCTACAAACTCTATCATCAACAATCCCTCCGGTCTTTCGGGAACATTATAAATCCTAATATTTTTCCATTGCGATGTTCCCTCCTGGTCAAGCAATCTACTTTCCTGTTGATTTACTATTTTTATCATCTTACTTAGTATCCGTTCCATATTTTGTACGCAATCTTCCATCTTCTCAATTCAATTCTCTGACATCACTATTTTCTGATTGACGTTGGCGAGCTTTGACTTGATATCATTGAGTTACTGTTTTATATCTTTTTGGACTTCCCTTATCTCTTCCAGAATTTTTATCATATTTGCCGCTTCGCCAGACCGAGGCCCAGCATCAGCCTCGCCACCGAACACATGTGTAGGGGAGCTCTCTCCATAGGCTCCGCAGTGATGTTTTTTTTTTATCTCCATTCTTTTTCTCCATTCTTGCCCCCCTTATCAATTCAGATATTTTTGGAAGATTTTATATTTGATGGATTAACAGGGCAATATATGCATTTTTCCGGAGGGGCTTTTGATTTAAGCTGCCATTCTCGATGATGACATCACCGGAACCCAAGTAAGTTTCTATTAAGTTTTTTTTTCTGTACATATTACATAGCTAGTGTGCTGACAGTGGGTCTGGAGGTAGTGATATGTTCTTTGTGTGAGATGTGGGAACTCCAGGAAACCTCCAATTTCCCTGATAACTACATCTGCACAAAGTGGATCAAGCTCAATAGAAACTGTGTTAAGGAACTAGAGCTGCAGCTCGAAGACCTTCAGCTCATATGGGAAAATGAAGAGATGAGAGATAGGAGCTACAGGGAGGTGGTCATCCCTAAGTTGCAGGAGGCAGGTACCTGAGTGCCTATAGGAGAGGCAAAGGAAATTGGCAGCCAATACCCCTGTAGCCATTTCCCTCAATAATAAATATACTGCTCTGGATTCTTTTGGGGAAGGGGGAATGACCTACGGTGAGCAGGTGTCTGGCTCTGTAGCTCAGAAGGGAAGGAGGAAGAAGAGGAGCGAAGTAGTGAGATGGGATCCGGTAATTAGAGGAGCAGAAAGCAGATTCTGTTATGTGAAAGACACAACTGGATGGCATGTTGCCTCCTAGGTGCCAGGGTCAAGGATGGCTCAGACTGAGTCCATAGCATTCTAAAGAGGGAAGGTGAACAACCAGAATTTGTGCTACATATTGGTACCAATGACTTAGGTAGGAAAAGGGAGGATGTCCTGAAGAAAGGATATAAGGAGTTAGGCAGAAAACTGAAAAGTGGGATCTCCAAGATAGTCTCTGTTTTTCTGCCTGTGCTATGTCCATTAAGGGTCAGAGTTGGATGCTTGGTAGATGAATGTGTGGCTGAAGAATTGAAGGATTGATGCAAGGAGCGGAGTTTCAGATTTCTGGATCATTGGGATCTCTTCTGGGGAAAGTATGGCCTTCACAAAGAGGACGGGCTACATCTGAACTAGAGGAGGACCAATATCTTTGGGGGAAGGGTTTATACTAATTTGGCAGGGCAATTGGAACAAGGATGATAGGGCTGAGGGTGGGGCAAATGTTACATGACTAGACGCAGTGCATAGTGAGGCTGTGAGAAAGGACAGGCAGGTGATTGGGCAAAATTGCAGTTAGAGGGATGAGTTAATATGTTACAGGGGGCCAACATCAAAAAGAATGATGAATGCAGGACTCAAGGTGGTATATTTGAATGCACAAGGTATACAGAGTAGAGTAGATGATCTTGTAGCACAGTTCGAAATTGGCAGGCATGATGTTGTGGGCACCCCTCAGTCATGGCTGAAAGAAGATCATAGTGCGACCTTAACATCGAAGGATATACGTTGTATCAAAAGGACAGGCAGGGAGGCAGAGGAGATGGAGTGGCTCTGTTGGTAATGTCACGTGACCGGCAACAATGAATATAGAATTGAGTCACGTTTTATAAAAACAAGCAAACATTTATTAAACTTTGCTCAAAAATAGCGAAATATGTTTAAACAGCTAACTTAACCAGAATACGGCAACTCTGGAACAGTTCTTAAAAGGGTAAATGCGAAAACAGTTCTTAAAGTGGTAAATTCGAACACAATTCTTAGAGTAGTAAATTCAAAAGTCCAAGAGATTTATGCAGTCAATTAGGAGAGACTTTCCTAAAGTAAAGAATTCCCCAAAGACGTGTCGTTACTGCTGATCCCAGCCGGAATCTGCCTTGTCAGCAGGATTCACAACAACAGAAATAAACGGCTTAAAAGGAACTGAACTTTTTCCTGGAGACCGAACCTTGCACGAACTTCCTTGCTCTTTTGGCAGGAGTTATCTTAGATGCAGGTCACTATCTTTTGACCGAAGAATCAATAAGGTCGATCCTTTACGAAACTGCCGAACGACACCAACTTTACTCGACTCGGCGAATTCCTGAATTTTGGTAGGGTCTTCGCTCTCCAATACTACTTATAATAGAAAGTAGAACTCCACTTCAAAACAAAACTGCGTCATCCGCTGAACAGGCAGCAAAAGTAGAGTATCTAACGCAGAACTAAACTGAAAACCTAACTGCGTCACATCAGGAGTCTCTTTTATATACCTGTTGAGAACAGGTCACCGTGTGACCTCATTGGCATGAAAATTACATCACGTGACCTCCGCAAGACCATTACATCACCCTCATAAGACAGTCACAAGACATCCATGAAGTATGTAACAGTAAAAAATGAAATCAAATCCTTAAAATGAAGTACCGTATGATTGGAAGATGTAGAATCCTTGTGGGTCGAGTTCAGAAACAACAAGGGTAAAAAGATCCTGATGGGAATTATATACAGGCCTATGAACAGTAGCTAGATGTGGACAACAAATTACAACATGAGATCAAAAAGGCATGTGAAAATGGCAATGTTATGATAATCATGCAAGATTTCAATCTGTAGTCAGATTGGGAAAATCAGTTTGGTGTGGATCGCAAGAGAAAGAATATGTTGAATGCCTAAGAGATGGCTTTTCAGAGCAACGTGGTTGAGCTCACTAGTGGAATGAAAATTCAAGATTGGGAGTTATGCGATGACCAAATTTAATTAAGGAGCTTATGGTAAAGAAACTCTTAGGAGGCAGTGACCATAATAGGATAGAATTTACCCTGCAATTTCAGAAGGAGAAGCTGAACTCAAATGTATCAGTATTACAGTACCGCAAAGGGAATTGCAGAGGCATGAGAGAAGAGCTAGCCAAGGTTGATTGGATGGGAACAGTAGTAGGGATGACGACATTACAGCAATGGCTATTGTTTCTGGGAGAAATTCTGAAGGTGCAGGAAGGACATATCCCAAAGATGAAGTAATATCCTAAGAGAGAGAATGAGACAAATGTGGCTGACAAGGGAAGTCAAAGACAGCATAAAAGTAAAAGAGAGGACATATCATATAGCAAAAATTAATTAAATATGAAAGAGAATATGAAAAGTTTCTCAGATATATAAAGAATAAAAGAGAGATGAGAGTGGATATTGGACTGCTGGAAGTGGTAATGGGGATAAAGAAATGGGGGATGAACTTAATAACTATTTTGTGTCTGCCTTTACTGTGGAAGACCCTAGCAGATCAGAGTGTCAGGGGGCAAAAGTGAGTGTTGTTGCTATTGTTAAAGAGAAGGTGATTGGGAAGCTAAAAAGTCAGAAGGTAGGTATGTCAGCTGGACCAGATCGACTACACCCAAAGTTCTGAAAGAAGTAGCTGAAGAAATTGTCCAAAGTTTTAAATAAATTGTATTATCAAAATACATATATGTCATCATAGACAACCCTGAGATTCATTTTCTTGTAGGAATACTTCAACAAATGTATGAAATAGCAACTAAAACAGGATTAATGAATGATCAACCAGAATGCAGAAGACACCAAACTGTGCAATTGCAAATAAAAATAAATAGCAATAAATAACAAGAACATGAGATAATGAAATAAAGGGTCCTTAAAAGTGAGATCATTGGTTGTGGGAACTTACCAGTGATGGGACAAGTGAGGTTAAGTGTAGTTATCCCTTTTTATTCAAGATCCTGATGGTTGAGGGGTTATAACTGTTCTTGAACCTGTGGTGTGAGTCCTGAAGCTCTTATACCTTCTACCTGAAGACATCAGTAAGAAGAGAGCACATCCTGGCTGGTGGAGATCTCTAGTGATGGATGCTGCTTTCCTGTGACAGTCTTTCATGTAGATGTGCTCAATGGTTGGAAGGCCTGTGATGTACTGGGCTGAATCTGGTACTTCTTTGTAGGATTTTCTGTTCAAAGGCATTGGTTATACAGTGCAATACCACACTGTGATGCAGCCAGTCAATATACTCTCCATAACACACATATAGTGATGACATGCCGAATCTTCACATACTCCTAAGCAAGTAGAGGAACTCCTAAGGAAGTGGAGGCATTGGTAATGATCTTTCAAGATCATTAGATTCTGGAATAACTCCTGAGGATGGAAAATTGCAAATGTCACTCCACTCTTTAAGAAGGGAGGGAGGTAGAAGAAAGGAAATTATAGTCCAGTTAACCTGACGTTAGTGGTTGGAAAGAAATTGGAGTCAATTTTTAAGGATGAGGTTTCAGGGTATTTGGAGGCACATGCTAAAGTTAGCATGGTTTTCTAAAGGGGAAATCTTGCCTGACAAATCTGCTGGAATTCTTTGATGAAAACAGGCAGGATAGGAAAAGGACAGTCACTGGATGTTGTTTATCGGGATTTTCAGAAGGCCTTTGAGAAAGTGTTGCACATGAGGCTATGTAACAAGATAAGAGCCCATGGTATTATCGGAATGTTGTTAGTATGGTTCAAAGATTGACTGGCAGGAGGCAAAGAGTGGGAATAAAGAGGACCTTTTTCAGTTGGCTGCTGGAGACTTTTGATGTGCCACAGGGATCTGTGTTGGAACTGATTCATTTCACGCTTTGTGGCCAAGTTAAAAGATGCTACAAAGAGAGATGGAGGGGAGGTAGTGCTAAGGAAGCAAGGTGTCTGCAGGAGGTTTTAGATAGATTGTGGGAATGGGCAAAGAAGTGGCAGATGCAATTTAGTGTAAGAAAGTCCTTGTCATACACTTTGGCAGAAGGAATAAAGTTGTGGACTATTTCCTAATGGGGAGAAAATTCAAAAATCAGGCGCAAAGGGATATGGAAGTCTTCATTCAGCATTCCCTCAAGGTTAACTCACAGGTTGAGTCAGTGGTAAGGAAGGCAAATGCAATATTAGCATTCCATTTTAAGAGGAATAGAATGTAAGAGCAAGGATGTGATGCTGAGGCTTTATAATGCAAAGGTCAGACTGTGCTTGGAGTATTGTGAGCAGTTTTGGGCCCCTTATCTAAGAAAAGATGTGCTGGCATTGGAGAGCATCCAGAGGAGATTCACCAGAAAGATCCCAAGGATGAAAATGTTATCACACTATTTGAGGAGCGTTTGATGGCTCTAACAACCAGTATTTGCTGGAATTTAGAAGACTGAGGGGAGACCTCATTGAAACATATCGCGTATTGAAAGTCCCAGACAGTGGATGTGGAAAAGAGGTTTCCTAGAGTGGGGGAGTCGAGGATCAGAGGGCACAGCCTCAGAGCTGATGGACATCCATTTAGAAAAGAGATGAGGAAAACTTTCTTTGGCAAGAGGATGGTGAATCTCTGAAATGCATTGACACAGACAGCTGCATAGGACAGGTCATTGGGTATACTTAAGGCAGAAATTAATAGGTCCTTGATTAATCAGGGTATCAAAGGTTTTGGAGAGAAGGCAGGAGAATAGGGTTGAGAGGGACTTGATGGGCCGAATGGCCTAAATATGCTCCTACGTTTTATGATTGTATGGTATTATTACCTAAAGCCAACGTTCATTCTGGTGATGGTGATTGAATGTTATAGGCTGATTGCAGCAAGACAGCCAAAATGATTACTGTCCCCACATGATAGGTGCACAATTGAGAATTCCCTGGATTCACAGGAGTAAAACCAGCAAAGGGAAACCTGACTAATTTTCCCTACTTC
Source organism: Mobula birostris (assembly GCF_030028105.1). Lineage (NCBI taxonomy): Eukaryota > Metazoa > Chordata > Chondrichthyes > Myliobatiformes > Myliobatidae > Mobula > Mobula birostris. The sequence goes on along the minus strand of NC_092383.1, from coordinate 62,310,686 downwards.
ACCCATGGCTATTGGATTCTGCTGTTAAATCTTTGGTGTCCTTGAAGCTGAAATAAGTACAAATCAAAATTTGATCTTGTGTCATAGTCAATAACCTTCAGATATTAACAGTTCTTGGAAAGTAAGGTAATTTTCCAATTATTAATGAACTCATAACCAGTACTAATTTGTTGCATAAAAGTTCATTGAATGCCCTTGGGAGTAATTTCTTCATAAATCCTTCATATTCACTGCCCTTTCATTTCCTCACGTTGACAAGCTCCGCTCTCTTGCCAACAATTTAACTTGTGTCTCAGACCACCATTTTAGCTAGAAGCCAGCAATCTACAACTAATTCATTCTACTTGACAAACTGAGTCTCTACTCCAAAATGCTTCGTGATAAAGAAAGGCTACAACCTTTTTTGTAACGTCATTAATTTAGGTTCCTACTTCGATCCATCTGCTAGTGATGTATTCATCTTACCCTGGTTCCAGAGCCAACTATTACAACCAGGACTAATTACCATCCAGTCATTCAATTCACAACCATCTCCAGTCATTCAAGAGAAACTTGCTCACCAATAAGCTGCCTACTGAAGACTGAGGTGGCTTTGCCAGTAATATTCTGCTTCAGACCTCATACAGTCATAGAGTCAAAGAGGTATACAGCACAGAAATGGGCCTTTTGGTTGATCACATTCACGTTGACTATCATATTCACAGCAACCCTAATCCCATTTACCACGTAACAGAATGGATTTGGTTTATTATTGTCATATGTACTAGGATACATTGAAAAACTTACTGTTCATACAGATCAAATCAGTTCATTGAGGTAGAAGACAGCAAAACAATGGCAACACCACATAAAGTTCAAAGCTACGCAGGAAGTACAGAGGAACACACAAAGTACTGGAGGAACTCAGTAGGTCAGGCAGCAACTACGGAGGGGAATAAACAGAAAACTTTTCAGACAAGACCCTATATCAGAGAAAGTACATTGGTCTGTAACCATGGTTGCCCTGGCATTTCACGTCTTTGTCTAGATGCTTCTTAAATATTGTGAGAGTACCAGTCTCCATCATTCAATTGGGTTGTGTGTTCAAGACTCCAAACTCCCTCCAGGTGAAGTATTCTTCTTCAGATCCCACCTACCCTAAAGCCATGTCTCTAATTTTTTGACTTCTGTCACGGTGTGCTCTAGGATGACACAGTAGGACCCAAGTGCGGGGCAACGGCAATGTCATGGGGGTCGCTGGCACCAACTCACCCAGAAGCTCACGACTTGACTCAGGAGCAGAGAACTGGCAGGATGCCCAGGAGGAGATGGTTAACAAGAGCATAGACATAGAAATACCAACAGGGCCTCAAAGGAGTGACTAAACAACACCATGAGGCAATTCATTCTCTCCAACACAAAGGTTCCATCAAGGCACTGAACGAGAGTGCTCCTTAAAGAATTATAGAATGCGGGAAATGTTTGACAAGGTTAAACACAAAGGCTTAACAGCTCTGATTAAGATAACGATTTATAAATATAGGTACTCAAGAACCCCAGAAGTTCAATGCTCTATGGCAAGCCACAGAGGCTGCTGGGCTCATGACAACACCCTTGGAATTTTCTACTATTAACTTAGTCTACGTAATTTTGAATGCAATCACCACAGTCTTCATCGAAATATGAGTCCTAGAGAATTCTTTAATTGGTGAGATGAGGATGACTGCCTTGACCAGCATTTAAATAATCAGGGCATTCTGGAGCCTGAGTAAACTGAAGTCAGGGGGAATCAATGGAAAAACACATCTAACTGATTGAAGTCAGGGAAAGGCACAGACATAGGGTCAAGTACTCTGTGCACAGCAGACATACAAACTATCTTGATCACAGCCTTTTCTTTGGCACTCCTCCCCTGCTATCGCCTTCTTATTTCTTTCCTTTTTCTGTTTCCCTTCAGACATTTTCTTCACTCTAAAACTTATCCTTGTCACTTGTCCAACAAAAAGTAGTAGATATGGCCCAGTCTATCATGGGTAAAGCCCTCCCACCATTGAGCACACCTATAAAGAGCGTTATCGAGGGAAAGCAGTATCCATCATCAGGGATCCTCACCATCGAGGTCATGCTCTCTTCTCACTGCTGCCATCAGGGAGAAGGTACAGGAACCTCAGGACTCACACCACCAGGTTCAAGAATAGCTTTTACCTTTCAGTCATCAAGCTCCTGAACCAAAAGAGATAACTTCACTTGCCCCACCTATGGACACAATTTCAAGGACTTTTCATCTCATGTTATCGATACCTATTGCTACTTATTTATTATCATTATTTCTTTCCTTTTGTATTTGCACAGTTTGTTATCTTTTGCACAATGGTTCAACGTCCAAGTTGGTGTGGTCTTTCATTTATTCTATTATGGCTTTATTGTGTGTGCCCACAAGAAAATGAATCTCAGGTATATGATGTCATGTGTACTTGGATAATAAATTTACTTTGAACTTTTCCTTTTCTTTTACCTCTGAACTCCTTCATATTTCCACCAGATCACCCCAACATATTGATCTTCACCGTCCATTCCTTTCCCATCCTCCTATTGCCAACTGCTCCCCAACATACAGTATTTGGTCTCAGAAACAGGCCTACAGGCCCATCAAATTCATTCAGACCTTTATTCTTCATACGTGCCTCTCCTCTCCTCTTGTCATCAAATTCCATCAGAGTATCGTCCTACTCCTTTCTATCTCTTGTATAATCGAGCCTCCTCATTTATACAGAGGCTCACTTTCAAGTACTCATGTTCTCAGTATTATTTTCATCTGCAGTTTGTCTTCTTTCTGCACATGGCACATGGTATCTGTCAGTCTTTGCTGATTTATGGTTTTTCATAAAATTCCAGTGTATTCCTCTTTTCCCTACAAATGCCTGCAATAAAATGAAACTCAAGGTACTATATGGTAACATATATATACTGTACTTTAGACTTATAAATTTATCAAATGTTTATACATTTACTTTGATCATTTAATTTTGAGAAGGGCTTATTTGACTTGACAGTTCTTCATAGTGGTGAGTTCCACATTCTACTTATACTCTAGATAAAGAAATTCCTTCTAATTTCTCAGTTTTTCTGATTGCTTATGTAGAAAATCATTTTTGGTATGATTTTCTACATAACCGTTTTATCAGACTTGGAATGTTGTAATCATGCATGTTTCAAGAATCACAAGCAATCAATAAGGGCTAAAATTAATATTCAGCCAAATTGTTTGCAAAACAACATCCTCAGAATTATTCTTTGTTTATAACTGACCTTGCATTCTTACATTTATTATATTATTCGTTTGATCCTAGCATTGCCCTACTTTGCAATGAGTAATCACATTTGACTTCCATCTTTGGTAGGCAACATTGCAGGCTGGAATATCTGATCTCCGTACGTTCAATTTGCTTCATTGTGCATCTTGGAGCTATGACAGGTAACTTTCAACATTATTGTAATATTGTGCTTGACCTTCAGTGAATTTTAGCCATAGAACACAATTCATTATGCATCTGCAGGATTCACATGAGAGTTGTTGGCACACAGTTCCTAAGAACATATGAACTGATAATTCTCATCTCTCATGTGAGTTTCAAGTCCTCATATGTCAATGTTGAATTCAGGAAACAGTATAGTCAAAACAGCACTGTTACAAATCAGACTATACCTTTCTCTTGGGTATCATAGGAAGCATGATTTTCATTTTTTCCATCATGTTCATTCTTTCTTCATTTAATTTTATTCTCTTTGGCAAGTTTCAAATAGGCTCCAGACTCCATCTCTTGCCCTCGGGGGCATCATTCCCTGCTTGCGGGCTATTGTCAGCTGCAGCATTTGACAGGTATTCTTGATTGATGGAACTGAAGTTGGCTCTAAGTAAAGTAAGGCAGTTAATATAGAGAGCTCAGTACTGAAAAAGCTGCTGGCAGGCTCAGCCAATCAGCAACCAGAGGTAATTCTTCTGGTTCTTTCACCTGGGCTACACATGCCTGGCAGGATTTTTGCCATCACCACCATTCTTGCCCTTTTGTTCTGGAGGTTAACTTGTGATTCTTAATCTCAAGAGCCCTAAAATGTTGCAGGCAGAGATGTGGAACTTCGACACCATGCAAACTACCACAACCTACGTGTTATAAACCATGATGACCTCAGACTCTTGCCACTTAACTTAAGGCAGGATCTCCAGCAGTTCTTCACACAAGACTCTAATTGCAATAAGATAGATAGATACTTTATTGATCCCAAAGGAAATAACTGTGTCACAGTAGCACTACAAGTTCACAGATATACAATATTAGAAGAGAAGTAAGAAGAATAAATAAAAATAAGTCACTTCAAACAGTGTAACAGGAGGGGGTCAAAACTTCCATGGATTTATAGACTCATTATAGAGCCTTATGGCTGAGGGTAAGAATGACCTTTGGAGCAGCGCAGTTGTCTTAGTAGGCAATCGCTGCAACACTTACTGAGACATAAGGATGACACCTTACTGTGTACTTCACTGCTGTCACAATACAAATTTCATGTTACATGTTAGTGATATTAAATCTGATTCACATTGTGATTTTGATTACAGAGCCCAGCTACTGGAACTGCTGCTTTACAACTCCATTAGCCCAACTTCAAGCATGACTGTGTGAAGTTTGTGTCTTCTGCTGTGACTTCTTGGATTTCCACTGGGTGCTCTGGTTTTCTCCAACAACCTAAAGGTGCAGGAGTTGGTAGGTTCATTGGTCAGCTGGCCCTTATGTGTAGCTGAGTGGCAAAATCTGGATGGGAATGTAAAGAGAATGAATTAGTGTAGAATTTGTACAAATGGGTGATTGAGATGATCTGAAGGCCTGTTTCTGTGCCTATGACTCCATGTTTTGGGCCCATTAATTTAGCACTGAGCTTCAGAAATCATAAATCTAGCAAAAGCAACCCCATCACATGAGCAAGAAAGCAAATTAATTGCATAAAACCACAACTATAATAGAGGGAAATAAGTTGTCTTAGTTAATATAAGAAAATATGCTTGGTTGACTATCTTAAGCTTGGCTTTCCTGGTAGAACAATCCAATGTTTCTCAAATGTTATACTGATAATATTTAAATAATTGGCTATTTATGTTCAAAATAAACCTTGAGCTGTTAAAATTATATAATCAAACAGAAGTAATAAATAATACAACTTTGAAAAAAAATTCTCTGAAGAAGAAATATTTTACCACTTGTGCAAATATAAACTATACTTCTAGGGTTAAATCTGCATAAATAGAATTGTAAGAAATAATATTAATAAAACTAATATATGTTTCAGGTATTGTGAGAAAAATGACCAAAAGCAATTTAATACTGTGTAATAAAGTTACTTAAAAAGAAATATTAAACTGATCTTGGATTGAAATAAGAAGCAAGTTGAGAAATAATGAAGCTTCATACCAAATTCATTTCTGTAGTGCAATTATAGGACATAATGGATTTTATTTTAACTCTAAAGAAATATAATTATACTAATTGTCACAGTGAGATGAGCGATATACTGACTTGCATCAAAAGTATTGAATAGGAAATTAATTTTTCAATTTGCATCAATAATGTTGAGCATTGTTCAACACTGGTGAATGCATACAAATTCTGTGTTTTCTTTCTGTTGTGTTTCTGTGATGGCATGCCTATAATGGAGTATTTGTACTAATGGGAGCAATGGAAAGATCTATTCCTTTCTGAACATATGACACCAAAAGGTACATTGAACCACAACCTGCCTGAAAAATTGCAAGAGCATAGTCACAGACCAAATCACGCTGGAATTTCTCTTAGCCCTGGACATAATGCCCGTGGCTCCAGTAACCTGTACTCATAATGCCAGGACATAAACACACCCAGATGTAATAAGACCGTAAGAGCATAAGACATAGGAGCAGAATTAGGCCATTCAGCCCATTGAGTCTTCTCCGCCATTCCATCATGGCCGATCCTGGATCCCACTCAACTCCATACACCTGCCTTCTCTCCATATCCTTTGATGCCCTGACCAAACAGGAAACGATCAACATCAGCCTTTAATATACCCACATATTTAGCTTCCACTGCAGCCTGTTGCAGAGCATTCCACAAATTCACTACACTATGGCTAAAAAAACTTCCTCCTTACCTCTGTTCTAAAAGGTTGTCACTCAATTTTGAGTCTGCGCCCTCTAGTTCTGGATACCCCACCACAGGAAACATCCTCACCACATCCACCTTATGTAGACCTTTCAACATTTGGTTGGTTTCAATGAGATCCCCCTGCTTTCTTCTAAATTCAGTAATATCTCAGTGTAGAGTCACAGCCCCGGTATAGAAATATTCAAAAAGTTTAAAAATTACTTTAGATAATTAAAATAATGGAAATATTTTTTTAAATATATAATTAATTAAAACATAAATAAATATCATGACTATGTAAATTACATAAAATAGCTGAAATTATCCTAGGTATATTTTCTTATACGACGATAAGGCCAAAAATCTTATTTTCTACTTATTTTTACAATTTCAGTGAAGTTTACAAATTAATAGATTTATGAGGCTCATATGTTCAGTCCTGCTCTTTACTGTCAGTTTGAAGTACTAGTCAAATTTTGGTCAGATTTAAATATTTATGAATTATAAATTTTGGAAAGAAGCACAAATTCAATTGAATTGATTGAGTAAGATTATTCAATATTGGAAGTAGCATTGAACTTGGTTCATATTTCTATGTTGCATATATTGCTGACAGTCTGATATGTTTGCATAAAGCAAAATAAAAAAAGTTACAAATACAAAAAAAAAACTGCGGATGCAGTAGATCTGAAATCAGAAAATGCTCAACAGATTAGCATGCATCTGTGGAAAGAGGAAAAGAGATCGATGGCTATTTGTCACACTTCAACTTCAACCTGAAATGTAAGACTATTACTTTTTCCACAAACTTGATCTAATGCGCTGATCATCTTCAACATTTCTGGTTTTAGTTCAAAGTAAAATATCATTTTCAAGTTCAGGTTCAAGTTCAAGTTTAAATGTCATTCAACCATACACATATATACAGCTGAACGTAACAGTGTTCCTCTGAGGCCAGGGTTCAAAACACACACACAGCATACAACATATATGTTTACCATAGCACATACAGTCAAAAAAATATTTGCAATATTCCCTGAGTAGCTTTGAGATTGATGATGCATAGGATGTTATCCTGAAGCTCTAAGACTGATGATGGCTATCCTGGAGGCAGGTTTCTACTAAACCAAGGGCACAGCAGTTCTTCACCTTCAAACAAGAGAAAATCCGCAGATGCTGGAAATCCAAGCAACACACACAAAATGCTGGAGGAATTCAGCAGGCCAGGCAGCATCTATGGAAAACAGTACGGTTGATGTTTCGGGCTAAAACCCTCCGACAGGTCTTCACCTTGTGCTCTCAGCCTCAGCAAAGAGAACAGACACTGGAGAGCAGTACCAAAAGAAGAGCCGGCCTGCAGGAGCCAACCCCAATCCAGCACCTATTCCAGCATGCCCACCATTCCTCTGTTGTCTCCCACACTGCCCCCAGTGCCTCCTTCCTGAGTGCTGTAACAGGCAACAACATGGCATGAGGGCCTTTTTCCTTTGAAGGCATGTTTTACTTGTGGCGATCCTGCAGGATAGTAGATGCAGAAAAAGGAAAGGTTTGAACTTAAACAGAACTTCTCATGACCTCAAGAGACCTAAAGCCATCTATAACCATGAAGTACCATTTTGAACGGAGATATTATTAAATTTAGAAACATATCAGCCAGTGTGCACCCAACACTTTTTAAACAAGCCACAATGTACGCATAATATTTAAGAGACATTTGGACAGTGATATGGGTCAGTGGTAGGGTCATAGGCCAAACATAGGCAAATGGAACTAGCTTAGATGGTAACCTTGGTGGAAATGTACCAGTTATGCAGAAGGGTCGATTTCCATGTTCTATCACCATAACATATAAGCAGATACATACCATGTTTTAATTGCACAGTTTGTGACATAATTGTTGACCTATCAAAGGTAACTTTCCTTTTTTTTCTAATTTTTATACGGTTGAGACCTCCATTTAATGTCAAGGATTAACCTTGCCTTTAGTTGATGGTTCCACAGTTAGAATCAGCACTGATTGCCTGAGAGTGTCTAGGTGTACACAGCCCATCAGTTTTCTACCAATACTGAACTATGAATGAAGAAGCAACCTATACATTTGAATTGCTTGCCGACCTTACTAAGAGTCGGGAACAGATTTAATATCACTAGAATATGTTGTGCAATTTGTTGACTTTGAGGCAGCAGTACAATGCAACGCATAGTAATAGAGAAAAATTTGTGAATTTCAGTTAATATATATATTAAATAGTGAAATTAAGGAAGTAGTGCAAAATTTGAAATAAAATTAGGGAAATAATGTTCATAGGTTCAATGTACATTCCGAAATCAGCTAGTAGATGGGAAGAAGCTGTTCCTCAATTGTTCAATGTGTATCACCACACTTCTGTACCTCCTTCCTGATAGTAACAGTAAGAGCAAGACCTGGGTGATGGAAGCCCTTAATGATGGTTCACTTATTTCACTTTTTCTTAGTATTTTGATTATTTGCCAGTGTTTCAGACTGACAAGCGACTTTATTTGATTGCAATCTATCACTGCATTGCAATTGCTTAAATCTACTTGAACAGTTTCTAAATGTCTCATTCATGGTGATTTAAAAACACTTTCAAAAGTCTTTAAAGCACAAGTTATCTAGGATAACCAAGGCATCCCAGAGGCATTGTGTGAGGAATGGACTCAGATTCCTTGGCTTTTCCACACTGAGCAGTCCGGTCCATCTCATAGCATGCTTCCTAGTCTAGAGGGTCTGCTTGACTGCCCCCCTATATCTGGAGCAGATCAGTGCAGCCACATGACTGGTGAGAGATGCCAGTGGGCAACATGTAAGACAGAACAGATGTGATACTCCTGTCATTCCATGAAAGGTCAGCCTAGATTTTTGTCTCACAAACTTCTAACACTGATACGAAACTTTTCATTTTTATTTGGTAATGTGCATAGCCCATCAATTCACAGCGAACATGGGCAAGATTTAATGTCCATCCCTAACTATGCTTCTAAATACAGCGTGAACTACCTTCTTAATCAGCTGCAGTCCTGCTGATGAGGTTACCTCTGTTAGGGTAAGCAGTTTCAGGATGGTGAAGATTCAGCAACATGTTTCAAGTAAGTACACTGTGTGGCTTGGAAACAGAATTTCTTTGTCATAGAAGGCAGCAAAGGTTTCACAAGTTACTATAACATGCAGGCGTAATGTAGTATAATGAACCAGCATATGGTACTGTTTGCAGGAAATTCACAGGAGCCACAGTATCCCAGTCCTACAGGGGGTGGATGTTGTGAAGTATGCAGGTTGAAGGATTGTGACATCAATTAGCTAATCATTTTGGAGCTCAGTGCTTTAATATCCTCTTTGAAATTTGCATAGCTGAAGACATATTCAGTTGCAGTGACAAGAGAAAATCTGCAGATGCTGGAAATCAAAGTAACACTCATAGAATGCTGGAGAAATTCCCAGGCCAGCATCTATGTTTCAGGCCTAGTCCTGATGAAAGGCCTCAGCCTGAAATGTCGACTGCTTACTCTTTTCCTTCGTTCTGCCTGGCCTGCTGAGTTCCTCCAGCACTTTGTGTGTATTACTTTAGTAAAAGGGAGGAGTTTCTACTTGTGATAGTCATAGGACCTAATTTTATTTCATGAAGTTATTTAAAACTAGGGAGATGTTCCAGATGTTGCAGGATCTCAAGGTTTCAAGGCTTCAGCATAAATCAGTTATTCACCAACTTGAGGAACGAGTCTTCTCTCTGACAAACAACATCTCTGCACAATTAAGTAGATTGCACGCAAAACAGTACAAACTGCTCAAAGAAGGAGAAGGAATGGTGGAGAAAAAGGAGGGAAGAAAAACAATAGGAATCCATAAGAACACACATCAAAGTTGCTGGTGAATGCAGCAGGACAGGCAGCATCTCTAGGAAGAGGTGCAGTCGACGTTTCAGGCCAAGACCCTTCGTCAGGAATCCATAATCCATAAGTGCATGGGATACATATCCTTTCTCTAGTTTAGTGATGAATTCAATTGTTTGTTTTCCGAGGAGCATAACCTTCCTAAAAACTGCCACCTCCAACCAGAAACATAGCTCCAGCATAGGCCATGAATGGCATGGCTTGCACCTGTTAAGGGTCCCCTAAACTTGAACTTCTAGGCTTCTCATTCATTTCCAGGCTGGCTTTGCAGATATTTACAAATAGCATCATTTATACTGAGAGATCTCATTGATGACGTACACTTCCCTCTGCAGTCACTACTAATCACTTGTGAGCTGTATTCCATTTCCTTAAAAGAAATAACTTGTATGTGGATACAGGCAGATTGAAGTCCAATATTCTTTGATATGCCTTGATGCCTTAATTACTCTAATTACTCTATGCCAGAATTGGCCTATTCAGTCTGCTCCACCAATCAATCATGACTGATCCTTTCTTTGCCCAACTCCCCAGCCTTCTCCCTGGTCATGATCCTTTCTTTGCCCAACTCCCCAGCCTTCTCCCTGTAACCTTTCATACTGTGGCCAGTCAAGAACTGACTAATCACTGCCTTAAATACACCCAATGACCTGGCCTCCAAACTGCCTGTGGTTACAAATTCTACAATTCACCACCCACTAGCTAAAGAAATTTCTTCACATCTCTGTTTTAAAAGGACACTCCTCTATCGTAAGGCTGTGCCTCTTGTCCTAGACTCCCCCACCATGGGAAATATCCTTTCCACATCTACTCTGTATAAGCTTTTCAACATTCAAAAGGTTTCAATGAGATCCCCCTTCATCATTCTGAATTCTAGTGAGTACAGATCCAGAGCCATCAGACGTTCCTCATATGATAACCCTTTCATTTCTGAAATCCTCTGAACCCTCTATAATGCCTGCACATCTTTTCTTAGATAAGGAGACTAAAATTGTTCACAGTACTCAAGGTGAAGCCTCACCAATGCCTTATAAAGCAGTAGCAAAATATACCTGCACTTCTATTCTAGACCTCCTAAAATGAATGCTAACATTGCATTTGCCTTATCAACACCAACTCAACCTGCAAGTTAACCTTTAAAGTGTTCTGCACAAGGACTCCCTAGTTCCTTTGCATCTCAGATTTTAGGATTTACTCCCTGTCTAGAAAATGGTCTGTACATTTACTTCTACTGCCAAAGTGCATGACCATGCTTTTTTCAACAGTATTTTATTTGCCACTTTCTTGCCCATTCTCCTAATCTGTCTAAGTGCTTCTGCAGCCTTCCTGTTTTCTCAACACTACCTGTCCCTCCACCAATCTTCATATCATCTGCAAACTTGGCAACAAAGTCATCTATTCCAACATCTGAATCATTAATATGCAAGAATAAAAGAAGTGGCCCCAACACCAACCCCTGCCGTACACCACTTGTCACTGGCAGCCAAGCAGAAAAGAATCCTTTTATTCTCACTCACTGCCTCCTGCCAATCAGCCAATGCTCTAACTATGCTAATAACTTTCCTGTAATACCATAGGTTCTTCACTTGGTAAGCAGCCTCATGAGTGGCACATTGTCAAAGGCCTTCTGAAAGTCAAAATATACAACATCCACTGCATCCCCTTTATCTATCATACTTGTACTCTACTCAAAGAATTACAACAGGTTCATCAAGGAAGATTTTCCTTTAAGGAAACCATGCTGACTTTGTCCAATCTTGTCCTGTGTCACCATGTACTCCATAATCGCATCCTTAACAATTGACTCCAATATCTTCACAACCACAGAGGTCAGGCTAACTGGTCTATAATTTCCTTTCAGCTCCCTCCCTCCTTTCTTAAAGATTCTAGTGATATTTGCAATTTTCCAGTCCTGAGTCCAATGATGCTTGAAAGATCATTACTAATGCCTCCACAAACTCTACCACTACCTGTTTCTGAACCTTGGGGTACAGGTCATCTGGTCTGAGTGACTTATGAACTTTTAGGTCTTCCAGCTTCTTGAGCACCTTCTCCCTTGTAATAGTAACTGCGCTCATTTCTCTTCCCTCACACTTTTCAACAAATGTCACACTGCTAGTGTCTTCCACATTGAAGACTGATGCAAAATATTCACTTAGTTCACTTGTCACCTCCTTGTCTCCCATTATTTCTTTCTCTGGCCTCATTTCCTAGCGGTCCATCTCTCTTTTATTTTTATATACTTGAGAAAGCATATTCACTTCTCCTTCATATTGTTTGCTAGCTTGCTTTCATATTTCATATTTTCCCTCCTAATGATTCTTTTAGTTGCTTTCTGTAGGTCTTTAAAAGCTTTCCAATCCTCTATCTTCTCACCAGTTTTTGCCTTATTGTATGCCCTCCCTTTTGCTTTTACATTAGCTTTGACTTCCCTTGTCAGCCATGGTTGTATTATTTGCCATTTGAGTATTTCTTTGTTTTTGGATTACATCTATCCTGTACCTTCCTCATTTTTTCCCAGAAACTCAAGCCCTCAAGCCATTGCTGTTCTGCTGTCATCCCTGCCAGCATTTCCTCCAATTTACTTTGGTCAACTCCTCTCTCATACCACTGTAATTTCCTTTACTCCACTGAAATACTGCTATGTCAGGCTATACTTTCTCCTTATCAAATTTCAAGTTGAACTCAGCATATTGTGATCACAGTCTTTTCAGGATTCCTTTACCTTAAGCTTCCTAATCACCTCTGGTTCATTACATAACATCCAATCCAGTACAGCTGATCCCATGTAAACTCAACTACAAACTACTCTAAAAGGCCATTTCGTAGGCGTTCAACAAATTCATTCTTTTGAAATCCATTACCAACCTGATTTTCCCAATCAACTAGCATGTTAAAATCTCCCATGACTGTCATAGCATTGCCCCTTTGGCATGGCTTTTCTATTTCCCATTGTACGGCCCAGATTTGGGCCGTGCCTTCCAAATATCTGGACCTGCCTTTCGTTTTATTTTTGCACTACCTTACTTTCCCTTTTCTATTTATGATTTATAATTTAAATTTTTAATATTTACTATTGATTTGTAATCCAGGGAGCGCGAAGCGCAGAATCAAATATCACTGTGAGGATTGTACGCTCTAGTATCAATTGTTTGGCAACAATAAAGTAAAGTAGTCTGAAGGCCACATCTCAGCTACTATTTATAGGCCTGTATATAACTGCCATCAGGGTCATTTTACCCTTGCAATTTCTTAACTCAACCCACAAGGATTCAACATCTTCCAATCCTACATCACATCTTTCTATAGTTGTACTGTGGAGAGCATTCTGATAGGCTGCAACACTATTTGGTATAGAGGCGCTACTGCACAGGACCGAAAGAAGCTGCAGAAAGTTGTAAATCTAGTCAACTCCATCTTGGGTACTAACCTACAAAGTACCCAAGACACCTTCAGGGAGCGGTGTCTCAGAAAGGCAGCGACCATTATTAAGGAGCTCCAGCACCCAGGGCATTTTCTCACTGTTACCATTAGGTAGGAAATACAGAAGCCTGAAAGCACAAACTCAGTGATTCAGAAACAGCTTCTTCCCCTCTGCCATCTGATTCCTAAATGGACATTGAGTCTTTGGACACTACTTCACTTTTTTTTAATATACAGTATTTCTGCTTTTGCACGTTCGTCCACTTTATTTCCTATATTCTGTGCATTGATATACAACACTTTGAGTACTGTATTCGTTACCCTTTTTGATTCTGCATCCCTATTGCACTGATATTCACTCTGCTGGCTGCAATTTTGTCCTATCATCTGCACTTCCTGCAGACTGCAAGCCCTTCCTTTGGTACAGGTCATACCTCACCCTGAAGAGATCCCAATAGCCCAGGAACCTGAAGCACTGCTCCCTGCTTCAGGAGGAGGAAGAGGAAATGATGCAATTTTTCTGGCTGAGTGCTTTGGTGAAGGGTTTTGCAAAAATAATACCATTTACAGTTTGTAAAGGAAAAGGCAGGGTTGGATGAGGTAAAGTTGGATGAGAGGACGACTGAGCTGAAGATAATACTTTATTCCCAATCCTAGCCACAGGGCAAGTAAAAGCTGTTCCTATAATAGTGCATACTATGGGGAGATTCAGCTGATCAAGTTGTGTCTGTCACCACCTGTTAGCTGTATTTAAATGCTGCTTTTTCGTACTTAAGAACACAAGAAATAAGAGCAGGAGTAGGCCATCTGGCCCGTTGAGCCTGCTCTACCATTCAATAAGCTCATGGCTGATCTGGCCATGGACACATCTTCACGTACCTGCCTTTTCCCTATAACCCTTAATTCCCCAACTATGCAAGAACCTATCCAATTTTGTCTTAAGTATATTGACTGAGGTATCCTCCACTGCTTCATTGGGCAGATTATTCTATCGATTCACCACACTCTGGGAAAAGCAGTTCCTTCTCATCTACTCTCCCAAATCTTGAGGCTATCATCTACTCCCCCAAATCTTGAGGCTATGTCCCTTAGTTCTAATAGCACCTACCAGTGGAAACAACTTTCCTGCCTCTATCTTATCTATCCCTTTGATAATTATTTCTCCTCATAGTCTAACCCTTTATCTTGAATCAACCTGGTGCACCTCTCCTGCACCGCCCCCAAAGCCAGGATATCCTTCCTCGAGTAAGGAGACCAGAACTGCACACAGTACACCAGGTGCAGCCTCACCAGTACCCTGCACAGTTGCAGCATAACCTCCCTGCTCTTTGTTAAGTTAATTTTGGTTCTATGTTTGACATTTTTCATCAGGTCTGCTCCTGTTGTGTTTTGTTACCACCCTTGGGTGTCAGAGGATAGCATTCATCTTACAACCTAATTTCTGTCATAGTTGCTACATTTCATAGATTTTACACTACATGAACAGATCATATGCCTTAATTAATCCTCGTGTTTATTTCCACTTTAGCCCCCTTCTACTTTATCTTACCCTTCAGCACTTCTATGTGTTGTAACCATTACACGCAGAGTTCTGCATACTTATCACTCTTTAGGCAGTACAATTTCTTCTGAATTATTTATTTGAATTATTGGTTTCTAACACATTTATTTTAAGCACAAGAGAATCTGCAGATGCTGGAAATCTAGAGCAGCACACAAAAACTGCTGGAGGAACTCAGCAGGTCAGGCAGCATCAATGGAAATGACTAAACAGTTGATGTTTCGGGCTGAGACCCTTCTTCAAGGCTCAACTGGATTTCAGGTCTCAGCCCGAAAACATCGACTGTTTATTCATTTCCATAAAAGCTTCCATTTCTTGGATGTGCAATCCATATCTGACCACCTCTCAGTGTTATTCAACCCTTTGAAATGAGCCCCAAACTATTTGGACTTCGGAAAGAGTTAAACCCTCTTGTTCTGTGATCTCCTTTCCATTCCTACACAATTTGCAGAGTATCTATATCCCTGTCCTTCCATAGAGTCCTAACCTGTGCATTGTATACAAATTCCATTTAATTTTATCATGACTTATTAATTAAATTCGTCTAATAACCAACTCCAATCCTTCAACTGTATTTTAGCTAAGCTATGTTGTGGCTTCTAATAATTTATGAAGCTGGACTACAGGAATCTTCTGTTTCTCTAAGCATTTTCTAAAGATTAGGTGCCTATTTTATTCTCTTACCAAAATGTATGACTTAAATTAGTCCTCTGTTACTTATGCATATTCTCAGAAAGATTATTGATGTTTCCTTTTATTTTTTTCACAGTCTCTCAATTTTTCGGATAATCTCTGTAGTCATCCTCAAATTTTGATACTGCTCTTCAGATTCAGATTTATTTATCACATGTACATTGAAATATACAGTTAAATGTATCCATGTTAATAACCATCACAGCCAGAGATGTGCTGGCAGCCTGCAGGTGTTGCCATACATTCTGGCATCAACATAGCATCTCTAGCTCCAAACCAAATTTGTTATAGCAAATATTTGGCAATACTATTTACTGTGGGACATTCCTTCTTAAATTCCGTCAGGGTATCCCTCTCAACAGTACACACAAAATGCTGGAGGAACTCAGCAGGCCAGGCAGCAGCTAAGGAAAAGAGAACTTTTGACATTTCAGGCTGAGGCCCTTATTCAGGACTGGAAGATTTAAAATTCTTCAGGGTAGACATCCCTGGAAGAGACTTTGCAGTGTATTAGTTCAATCACAAACAAGAGAAAATCTGTATTTGCTGGAAATCCAAGCAACACACGCAAAGTGCTGGAGGAACTCGAACAGGCCAGGCAGCATCTATGGAAAGGAGTAAACAGTCAATGTTTCGGGCCAAGACGCTTCATCAGGACTAGTATCCTTCTCCTTTTTTCCTGTTTTTTTTTTGCTGCAGATTCAGACTGTATCTTCACAAATCCTTACATATCACAATGCAAAATGAGACCATAGGCCTATGAGGCCCACAGAACAATGACTTCAACAGCCCAGTAACTTAATTTTTCTTGCCTGCCAATTAACTTCCCTTTCAATCTTTGATGATTCTGAGGAAACTAGATTACCTGGGAGAAATACATGGTCACTGGGAAACTATACAAGCTCTACACTCTCATCACCTGAAGTCAGGATTGAACTTGGATTGCTGGTGTGAGGCAGCAGCTCAAACATCTGGATTCCCCTGATGTACAAATCCATATGCTCCAAGGTCATTAAGCAGCGTATGATTAATTATTTTCACTAGAGGCCACACTGCATCACCAATGGGAGCATCTCTTCCTTCCTGCTCATCTGGTTCTGTAGAATCTGATTGTTTTCGAATAACAATCCACTATTCTGTGGGGATTTTGGAGGGAATATATTCTCCAAGGTGCTGAAGGCAGGTATGCAGCATTGTAATTGTTGTTCTAAGTTACAAACAGTCATGAATCTTACTCAGACACTTCCTGCTGCTGCACTTATCATTGAAAATATAAGCACGTTCAAATATCAAGAGTAAGTAGCCTGGTAACTACAGGTAATGCAGATTCTTCAGCCAAATCATTCACGCTCTAATTTGAATCATTGATAAGTAGTTTTCTAGGCTTTAAGCTGGAAAATAGTTATCTTACTTTTAATATAAAATAATTTACTAAGTGTAAAAGCTAAAATATTTTAAAATTTAATCAGCCATCAAAGCAGGTAGTTTTTTCAATTTTAATATGTAAATATTTCCATAGGTAGGAGACAAAGAGAGTTAAAATGATTCATTTAAATTAATTCAGGTTTATTACATTCAAAAAAACTAGCACAGGAATTTAATTAAAGTACACGATCTTATTTATATGACATACAAATGAACTGCAGTGTAAAATTACCCACTAAATCTAATCAGGATATGGAATGAGCTTGGATTACGTTCCAACTATTGTCACGGGAAGAAATTACTTGGTAGATAGCGGAAAGTCTTCATGGGCATTTGTAAAGTCACGTTGACAGCTGTAATTTACCCACAAAGTCCAATTAACTTCTGGACCATAATATATAGGTGAAAAAATTGGCATGACATTGAAAATATAGATTCCTTGAATTGAGAGCATGAGGAAGTCCATGGAAACAGTAAAAGTTCAAAGTACATATATTATCAAATATACATACAACCCTGAGATTTGTTTCTTGCGCACTTATCAGTAGATCCAAGAAACACAGAATCAATGAAGGACTGTACCCAGTAGGATGGACAAACAACCAGTGTGTAAGAGACACCAAACCATGCAAATAGAAGAGGAAAAAACAAATAATAATAATAAATAAATAAGCAATAAATAGTGAGAGCATAAGATGAAGGGTCCTTGAAAGTAAGTCCATAGATTGTGGGAAGAGGTCAGTACACTTATGGGGTGAGTGAAGTTGAGTAAAGTTATCCACACTGGTTCAAGAGGCTGATGGTTGAGGGGTAATAACTTTTATTGAACCTGGTGGTATGTTTCTGAGGCTCGTGTACCTTCTTTCTAATAGACCATAAGACATAGGAGCAGAATTAGGTCATCTGGCCAATCGAGTCTGCTCCGCCACTAAATCATGACTGATCCTCTTTTTTCCCTCCTCCTCAACCGCAGTTCCTGGCCTTCTCCCCGTAACCTTTGATGCCATGTCCAATCAAGAAACTATCAATCTCTGCCTTAAATACACTCAACGACCTGGCCTCCACTGACGGATATAGCAACAACTTCCACAAATTCACCACCATTTGGCTGAAGAAATTTCTTCGCATCTCTGTTTTGAAAGGACACCCCTCTATCCTGAGGCTGTGCCCTCTTGTCCTAGACTCTTCCACCATGGGAAACATCCTTTCCACATCTACTCTGTAAACACCTTTCAACATTTGAAAAGTTTCAATGAGATCCCGTCCCCCACTTCATCCTTTTGAAATCCAACGAGTACAGACCCAGAACCATCAAACTTTTCTCATATGATAACCCTTTCATACCTGGAATCATCCTTGTGAACCTCCTCTGGATCCTCTCCAATGCCAGCACATCTTTATTAAGATGAGGGGCCCAATACTGTTCACAATACTCAAAGTGAAGCCTCACCAGTGGCCTATAAAGCCTCAGCATCACATCTAATGTAATAGCAGCAGTCAGAAGAGAATATGACTTGGGTGACGAGAGTCCCTGATGATGACTGCTGCTTTCCTACGACAGTGTGCTATGTAGATGTGCTCAGTGATGGGGAGGGCTTAACCCATAATGGACTGGGAAATATCCACTACTTTTTGCAGGATTTTCTGTTCAGGGGCATTGGTGTTTCCATACTAGGCCATATTGTAACCAGTCAATACACTCTCCACCATACATCTACAGAAGTTTGTCAAAATTTTACATGTGTGCCAAATCTATGCAAACTTCTATAGAAGCATGCCACACTTTCTTCATAATTGTGCTTTTGTGCTGGGCCCAGGACAGACCCTCTGAAATGATAATACCAAGGAATTTAAAGTTGCTGATTCTCTACAGCTCTGATCCCCGATGAGAGATCGGTCATGGACGTCCTGTTTCCTCCTTCGGAAGTCAATAATCAGCTCTTTGATCTTGCTGACAAAGAGTGGGAGGTTATTGTTGTAGCACCACTCTGCCAGATTTTCAATCTCCCTCCAATCTGCTGATTCATCACCACCTTTGATTTAGCCAAATGCAGTGGTGTCGTCAACAAACTTAGATATGGCGTAGGAACAGCGCTTAGCCTCACGGTCATGAGTATAAAACAAGTAGATCAGGGGGCTATGAACACAGCCTTGTGATGCACCTGTGCTGATGGAAATTGTAGAGAAGATTTTATAGCCTTTCTGGATTGACTGGAGTCTGCCAGTGAGGAAATGGAGGATTCCATGCACAAGGGCACTTTGACACACAAACTGTGCAGAGAATTATTTTTGTATTAGCTAACCAAAGTGCTGGGTAGGCTGGTGGTGTAGTGGCATCCACAATGGACTTTGAGGCAAGTGGTCCCAGGTCCTTGCATGCTTTCCATCCGTGCTGGGTTGCACATCCAGATAGCAACTTAGCCTCATAAAAAAAACAAAAATGCTAAAGAAATGTCAAAGGTTGCCAACCAATGCACCACAAGGCACGGAAAGGAATAAGAAGAAGACGAAGAAAGTGCTGGATGCCACCGAAGATTACAGGATGATTGAAGATAGATCAAAAAGTTATCATCAAGGAAGGTCAGCATCAGGCATCTTAAAGACTGCATGAGAAGGAAAGATGGAGTTGGATAAACAAAACTTCATAGTTTTGAAACCTAGAGAATAACATGCCTTTCAAACCACTTCAAGTAGGTAGGCAAGGTTAATAAAAAACATTACTAATGCTTGGAAGATGAAAAAGCAAATGGCAACATTACAAATAGTTAAATATTTCAACACTGAATTTCTTGTTCATTTTGGGTTTATGACTTCATGCTAATTCAATGCTAATTTTAATCAGAGCTTTTGGTTAGTTGCTCAGGGCACAAGGATATTTAGGGAAACACTAAGCTGAAGCAGCAACAAATCTCCTACAAACTACCTTGAACATTTAGCTCCTGTCAATGTTTATCTTTTTTCTTTCTCAAACTTCAGCTCTCAGTACTTGCAATTTTCCTTTTGCTGGCAAGTAATCAACCATTCTCTGGAGGAGTAGGAGTTCTCCACTAAAATCTCAACATGGGACGATTAGGGTAGGTCACACCAAGGGACTTGAAGTGTTCAACCCTCTCGGCTTCAGTACTGTTAGACCAAAAGACCATAAGACATAGGAGCAGAATTAGGAAGTCTGCTTCCTCGTGCAATCATGACTGATC
Organism: Mobula birostris; assembly: GCF_030028105.1. Taxonomy (NCBI): domain Eukaryota; kingdom Metazoa; phylum Chordata; class Chondrichthyes; order Myliobatiformes; family Myliobatidae; genus Mobula; species Mobula birostris. The sequence goes on along the minus strand of NC_092383.1, from coordinate 62,290,329 downwards.
CTTTTTTTCCCTCCTCAGTCCTACTCCCCAGCCTTCTCCCCGTAACTTTTGATGCCGTGTCCAATCAAGAACCTATCAAGCTCTACCTTAAATATACCCAATGGCCTGGCCTCCAGATCTGCCTGTGGTAATAAATTCCACAAGTTCACTGCACTTTGGTTAAAGAAATTTCTCCTTATCTCTGTTTTAACTAGATGCCCTCTACCCTGAAGCTGTGCCTCTTGTCCCAGACTCATCCTTTCCACATCAACTCTGTCTTGGCCTTTCAACATTCAAAAGGTTTTAATGAGCTCCCCCTCATCCTTCTAAATCTCAGTGAGTACAGACCTAGAGCTATGAAGCATTCCTCATATGATAACCCTTTCATTCCCCGAAATCATTCGCTGTTGACATGAACAGGGGCATGTACATCACAACCCTCCCCATATTCAAAGTCTGGCTCTTTTCCTTTGCGACAACCACTCTTTGCCTTCAGTGGGCAAGCCAATTCTGGATCCACATAGCAAGGTCCCCTTGGATCCCATGCCTCCTTGCTTTCTCAATAAGCCTTGCATGGGATACCTTATCAAATGCCTTGCTGAAATCCATATAGACTGCATCTACTGCTCTACCTTCATCAATGTGTTGAGTCACATCCTCAAAAAATTTCTGACTATTCCTAATCATTTCCTGCCTCTGCAGATGTTCATAAATCCTGCCTTTCAGGATCTTCTCCATCATCTTATCAACTCCTGAAGTAGGACTCACTGGTCTACAGTTTCTTGGACTATCTCTACTCCCGTTCCTTAAATAAGGGAGCAACATTTGCAACCTTCCAATCCTCTGGAGCCTCTCCCGTCCTCACTGATGATGCAAAGATCATTGCCAGAGGCTCAGCAATCTCCTTCCTCGCCTCCCACAGTAGCCTGGGGTATATCTCATCCAGTCCCAGAGACTTATCCAGCTTGATGCTTTCCAAAATCTCTAGCACATCCTGTTTCTTAATGTCTATATGCTGAAGCATTTCAGTCTGCTGTAAATCATCCCTACAATCACCGAGGTCTTTTTTTGTAGTGAATACTGAAGCAAGGTATTCATTAAGTACCTCCGCTATCTCCTCCAGTTCCATGCACATTTTTCCATTATCACACTTAATTGGTCCTGTTTTCTTATGTCTTATCCTTTTGCTCTTCACATACTTGTAGAATGCCTTGGGGTTTTAATCCTGCTTGCCTAGGCCGTCTCATGGCACCTTCTGGCTCTCCAAATTTCATTCTTAAGCTCCTTCCTTTTTGCCTTATAATTTTCTAGATCTCTATCATTACCTAGCTTTTTGAACCTTTCTTAAGCTTTTCTTTTTTTCTTGACCAGATTTTCAACAGTCTTTGTATACCACGGTTCCTGTACCCTTCCATCCTTTCCCTGTCTCATCGGAACGTACCTATGCAGAACGTCTCGCAAATATCCCCTGAACATTTGCCACATTTCTTCCATACATTTCCCTGAGAACATCTGTTCCAAATTTTTACTTCCAAGTTCTGGCCTGATAGCTTCATATTTCCCCTTAATCCAATTAAACACTTCCCTAATTTGTCTGTTCCTCTCCCTGCCCCATGTTATGGTAAAGGAGATAAAATTATGATCACTTTCTCCAAAATGCTCTCCCACTGAGAGACCCGACACCTGACCAGACCCATTTCCCAATACCAGATCAAGTATAGCCTCTCCTCTTGTAGGCTTATCTACATATTGTGTTAGGAAACCTTCCTGAACACAGCTAACAAATTGCACCTTATCTAAACCCCTTGTTCTAGGGAGATGCCAATCAATATTCAGTAACTCCATGTTACTGATGCCCACAACACTATCCACAGTCATAATACTGCATAGCTAGATTCTGCCTTAACTCCATGTACTAGATTGCAGATGGTACCACTGTGTCGTTAAGATATGGCCCTCTATACTCCTGTGGGGCATTGGTGTTAAGAAAAACGATGGTAGACGTATTGTTGCCTATCCATACTGATTGTAATCTGTTGGTCAGAAAGTCAAGGACTCTGTTGGAAAGGGAAATGCTGAGTCCCAGGTCTAAGAGCTTGGAAATGAGCTTGTCTGGAATTATAGAATTGAGGCTGTAGTCAATAAACAATAACCTAACATAGATGTCTTTACTGTACCGATGGTCCAGAGATACGTGTAGAGCCAGAGACATAGCATCTACCTGTCTCAGTGCTAGGTGAATTGTAGTGGATCAAAGTTACCTGGGAGGTTGGAGTTAATTTGTGCCATGACCAACCTCTTAAAGCATTTCATGAAGGTGGATATATAGTATGAGCCAATAGGAAGTAGTCATGAAGGTGGATATAGAGTATGAGCCAACAGGAGATAATCATGAAGGTGGATATACAATATGAGCCAATAGGAGGTAGTCATGAAGGTGGATGTACAGTATGAGCCAATAGGAGATAGTCATGAAGGTGGATATACAGTATGAACAAATAGGAGGTAGCCATAAAGGCACGTTACTTTGTTTTTCTTTGATATTGAGATGATAGCCGTCACTGGAATAGTAAGTGAAAGTCAAAGACATACTGGTTGGTCAGTTAATTGGTCATTGTTATTTCCCCGTGATTAAGCTAGGGTTAAATTGAGGGTTGCTGAGTGGCACTGCTTGAAGGGTCAGAACAGTCTGTTCCACACTGACATCGCAATAAATAAATGAATAGATAGATAGATAAATAAACCAGAGGCGGCATCGATTGAACAATGAATATCGTTTGCATTTCAGGTCGGAACTGGGGAAGAGAGAAAACAAATTAGTTTTAAGCTGCAATCAATGGGATGAAGCGATGGATCTGATAACCGAAGTGGCTCTGTGTCCACAGCTGCCTTGAAGGAAAGTTGTAGTGTAGAGATCACTGAGATATATATATCAGTTCAAAAACTAAACAAAAGCAATGAAATGAGGGCAGTCAGAGAGTGCTATTACAAGCTAAGGGAAGTCAGTGCTGAAAAGTTCAGATTGTAGATTATATCCCACATGTCAGGAACTATTTGCAGGAGTAGAACTGTGCCAGTGTACCTGATGGATGGATGAGCTGAACAAATAGGCAGGAAATGTCAGTTACCCAACATGTAGAAGATTCTAGAAGACTTCAACATTCCCACATGCAAGATGAGCTGCTATTCCTCAGTATGATGTTAGGCCTCATTATAGCAAAGCAGGAGACCACAGAAAGATAGGGCAGAATAAACACAGTAGGCATCAGAGAACTCTGAGTCCCTCCTGCAGATTGAAAACAGGCGGTTTGCGAGGTGTTTACTCTATTTGTGCTTGGCTTCCAGTTTAAGGTGATGCTAGTGAAGCCCAGCGACTACTTATTCATGGCAAGCAAATCAAAGAATGTAACTAAATACTTTATTAATAACACTTTTTTTTCTGATAGAGTTTCTGGTAAATGATTACCACGAACCATGGAGAGGTGAGCAGAGATGAGGCAGAGTCAAGGTGAAGCTGAGGCAGGATTGAAGCACGTCCACCAAACTAAGAGTGAGGAACGATGACCTGAGGTTTGATTGATCTAAACACCAGGTCAACTTGGAATGGTCACGTATGGGCCGAAATGTTTTGGCAGGATCCAGGCTCAGAGCTTATCGAAGTGAGGGGACCCTAGCCATAGAGTGAGGGATGACTCAATGTTTGGACAATTTAAACACCAGGCCAATTTAAACAAGGCAGGGTGTTGGGACCAAAAGCAAGTTTCAAGCTGGTTCAACTCATTGGTCCACATTGTTTACTCGCCTCTGTACTGAACTACGGTTGTGGCCTGCTTGTTCCAGCTGCTCTGGGCTTCATGGCAATGGACTCACTTTCATTCTGGATGCTATTTGATTACTTTTATTGTTTGCATGATTTGTTTTCTTTCTCTCTCTCTGCTCACTGCTGTCTCTTTTTTCACGTGTTATTTTGTGTTTTGTGGCTGCCTGTAAGGAGACAAGTCTCAAAGTTGTATAATGTATACAATCTTTGATAATAAATGTATTTTTTAAATATAATTTTTATTAAATTTTCAAAAAGAATACATGAAAAGATAAAATCTACCAACCCCCCCCCTCCCCTTAGCCCTCCCCCCCCCCCATATATAGTCCTACCTAAAAAGAAAGAAAGAGAAAAAAAGAAAAGAACCGCCTGGTTATTGGAAGGTTTCCACATGCTCCATGGGATTCAAAATAAATTTGGTATAATTATTCGTTACTTTCCCCAAGTAACCAAAATCTTTATCGGAGCACTTAAATATGCCATCCTATCTTTTGTATATAAGTGCGCCAAATATTCAAAAATGTTACATATTTATCCCTTAAATTATAAGTAATTTTTTCAAGTGGAATAGAACTAGCCATTTCATTATTCCAACGATCCATGCTTAAATACGAATCAGATTTCCAAGTAACTGCTATAGTCTTCTTAGCTACTGCCAATGCAATTTTTATAAATTCTTTCTGATATTTATTCAATTTAAGTTTCGGTTTTATCCCTTCAATATCACCTAATAGAAATAATACAGGGTTATGTGGAAATTGAATTCCAGTAATTTGTTCCAGTAAGACTCTTAAATTTATCCAAAAGGGTTGAATTTTAAAACAAGACCAAGTAGAATGTAAAAAAGTACCAATTTCTTGATTACACCGAAAACATTTATCAGATAGATTTGAATTTAATCTATTTATTTTTTGTGGTGTAATATATAATTGGTGTAAAAAATTATATTGTACTAATCTAAGTCGAACATTTATTGTATTTGTCATACTGTCAAGACAAAGTCTTGACCAATTTGTTTCATCAATATTAATATTCAGATCTGTTTCCCATTTTTGCTTTGACTTATGGATTCCTTGTTTAATTGTCTGTTCTTGAATCAAATTATACATACAAGAAATACATTTTTTAATTTTCCCTTTTTGAATTAAAATTTCAATTTCATTAGGCTTTGGCAAAAACATTGTTTGACCCAGCTTACCTATTAAGTAAGCCCTTAATTGAAAGTAACAAAAGAAAGTATTATTAGATATTTTATATTTATCCTTTAATTGTTCAAATGACATCAATATACCTCACTCAAAACAGTCTCCTATAAATGTAATCCCTTTTTGGTACCAATTATATAAAAGTTGATTATCCATTGTAAAGGAATAAGTCTGTTTTGGAACAAAGGTCTCCTTGCTAATAGAGATTTCTGTGTTTCCTTATCAACATTTATCTTATTCCATAGATCAATCAAATGTGTTAATATAGGAGATTCTTTCTTTTCCCGTATCTATTTAGATTCCCATTTATATATAAAATCTTCAGGTTTATTTTCTCCTATCTTGTCTAGTTCTATTTTAATCCATGCTGGTTTTTGATCATTGAAAAAAGATGCAATAAATCTAAGTTGATTTGCTTTATAGTAATTTTTAAAGTTTGGAAGTTGTAATCCTCCTAACCCAAATTTACATGTCAGTTTTTCCAATGATATTCTTGACATTTTACCTTTCCAAAGAAATTTTCTCACACATTTATTTAACTCTTGAAAAAATTTCTGTGGCAATTGTATTGGTAATGTTTGAAACAAATACTGTAATCTAGGAAATATATTCATTTTTACAACATTGACTCTACCTACTAATGTTATTGGTAGTATCATCCATTTGTCAAGATCTTCTTGAATTTTTTTCAACAGTGGCAAATAATTAAATTTATATAAATTCTTTACATCATTATCAAGTCTTATACCTAAATACTTTATACCATTTACCGGCCATCTAAATTGGGTTACTAATCGACATTGACTATAGTCTCCTTTAGTAAGAGGTAAAATTTCACTTTTATCCCAGTTTATTTTGTAACCTGATACCTTCCCATATTCATCCAATCTAGAAGATAATTTATGTAACGAATGTTGTGGGTTTGTTAAATATATCAAAACATCATCGGCAAAAAGATTAATATTATATTTCTCTTGGTTAACTCTAAAACCCATAATATCTGGATCAATTCTAATTAGTTCTGCTAATGGCTCTATCGCCAATACAAATAAAGCAGGTGATAGTGGACAACCTTGTCTAGTTGACCTTTTTAACTGGAATGGTGTTGAAATTTGAGAGTTTGTCACTACTTTAGCTTTAGGGTTAGAATTTAAAGTTTTAATCCAATTTATAAAAGATGTTCCTAACCCATATTTTTCTAATACTTTAAATAAAAAATTCCATTCTAATCTATCAAATGCTTTTTCTGCATCTAAAGCTACTACTATACTCTTCTCATCCCTTTTTTGTGCCAAATGAATTATACTGAGTAGCCGAGTTACATTATCTGCCAATTGTCTGTTTTTAATAAATCCTGTTTGATCCATATGTATTAATTTTGGTAAATATTTAGATAATCTATTCGATAAAATTTTTGCTATTATTTTATAATCCGTATTCAATAAAGAAATAGGCCTGTATGATGTTGGTTTCATAGGATCTCTGTCCTTTTTTGGCAATACTATTACAATCGCTGTTGAAAAAGATTCTGGAAGTTTATGTATTTTTTCTGCTTGACGTATTAGTTCCATAAAAAGAGGAAATAATAAATCTTTAAATTTTTTATAAAATTCAGGTGGAAAACCATCTTCTCCTGGAGATTTATTACTTTGGAGTGATCCTAAAGCTTTTTCAACTTCTTTTAATGTAAAAGGCATATCTAATCCCCTCTGTTCTTCCAAATTCAATTTTGGAAGAGAAACTTGTGATAAAAACCTTTCTATCTCATTAACATCATTTTGGGATTCTGATTGATATAATTCAGAATAAAAATTTTTAAAGGTTTCATTTATTTCAAGAGGTTTATAAGATATTTTATTTGCCCTTGTTCTAATTGCATTTATTGCTTTGGAAGCTTGTTCTGTTTTCAACTGCCAGGCAAGAATTTTATGTGCTCTCTCACCTAACTCATAATACCTTTGTTTAGTTCTTATAATTGCTTTTTCCATTCTATATGTCTGAAGCGTATTATATTGTAACTTCTTATTGAGAAGTTGTCTTCGTTTTTCTTCTGACATATATCTTTGAGATTCTTTTTCTATTCTTGTAATCTCTTTTTCCAATTGATCTAGTTCTGCCATATATTCTTTCTTAATTTTAGACGTATAGCTTATTATCTGGCCCCTAAGATATGCTTTCATCGCATCCCATAATATAAATTTATCCTCCACTGAATGAAAATTTGTATCCAAAAAAAATTGAATCTGCTTTTTCATAAAATCACAAAAATCTTGACGCTTTAATAATGTTGAATTAAATCTCCATCTATGAGCCACTTCTTCCTTGTCAGCCATTATTATTGTCATTAATAAAGGCGAATGATCTGATAATATTCTTGCTTTATATTCCATATTTTTCACTCTGTGTTGAATATGCATTGATAATAGAAAAAAATCTATCCTTGAGTAAGTTTTATGTCTATGGGAATAGAACGAATAGTCTCTTTCTTTAGGATTGATTCTTCTCCATATATCAATCAAATTTAAATCTTTCATCAATGATAAAGTTAAATTTACTACCTTCGATTTTATAACAGCCTTGGTTGATCTATCTAAGACTGGGTCTAGGCAAAAATTAAAGTCTCCTCCAATTAATATTTTTTCATGTGCATCCGCCAAATTCAAAAAAGCTTCTTGTATGAATTTTACATCATTTTCGTTTGGTGCATAAATATTCATAAAAGTCCATAGTTCAGAAAAAAGTTGACAATGTATAATCACATATCCCCCCCGCAGAATCAGTTATTACATTTTGTATTCTAATTGGTAATGTTTTATTGATCAAAATTGCTACTCCCCTCGCTTTTGAATTAAATGAAGCCGCAACGACACTACCCACCCAATCTCTCTTTAGTTTCTGATGTTCTATTTCTGTTAGGTGCGTTTCCTGTAAAAAAGCTAAATCTATCTTCATTTTTTTAATATATGTTAAGATTCTTTTATCTTTTCACTGGTCCATTAAGCCCATTAACATTAAAACTCAAAAAATTCAATAAATTAGTCATTATTCTTAACAAGGTTACTCCAATCTAAAACATTACTTATCTTCTCAACTCTCATAGTTCCTTGGGGAATTTCTTTAAACTTCACCATGTTGCTATGTGTTCCCCCCCCCCCCCAACCTTCCAGGCAAAAAGAAAAAAAAGATAGAAAAAAAAAGAAAAAACAAAATACCCCCCCACTAATGTTGTGAATGAAAGGATACACAACACTACCCCCCTCCATTTTACGGGTCGCGGCAAAAGCCACGCTTGCACACATGATTAACGTAGCAATCGATCAGTGCTTCTTCCAGCTCCCCCGCAACAAAAAAAGTTATATATATATATATATATAGACAAAATTAGTATTACTATTCCCAACTAATTTCCTCCAGTGTTAACCTTTCTTACCCCTCTCATATAATTAATAGTATATTTATACATTCATCCAGCTTCAAAAATCCAACAAGTCCATTCTTCAACCCAATCTTCATCTTCAATCTATCTCTCTCTCCTGAGTTTGTTCTTGTATCTGGTGAATATTCAGAAAATCTTGCACAAACTGCTCTGCTTTCTGGTAGACATCAAAAAACCTTTTTTCTCCACCAGGCAAAAAAATCTTCAAAGTTGCAGGATAACGCAGTATAAATTGATAACCATGATCCCATAGGGTTTTTTTCACTGGATTAAACTTCTTCCTTTTCTTCAAAAGTTCGTAACTTATATCAGGGTAGAAAAAAACTTTGTTCCCTTTAATTATCAATGGCCCTTTTCTATCTTTGGCAGCTCGAGCAGCTGCCTGTAGAATCCTTTCCTTGTCTTGAAATCTTAAGAATTTTATTAAAATCGATCATGGATATTGGTCATCTTTTGGTTTTGGTCTTAGAGCTCTATGTGCCCGCTCAATTTCAATTGGTCGAGCCTCCTCTCCCATTTGCAAAACATCCGGGATCCATCTTTGAAAAAATTCTATTGGCTTTTCTCCCTCCATACCTTCTGTAAGACTAACAATTTTAATGTTATTACGTCTACTGAAATTTTCCAACATATCCACTTTCTCCAAGAGTTGGTTTCTTTCTGAATTCCAAACAAGCAAATCATTTTCTGTTTTTTCCACTCTGTCATTCATAAGCCCCATTTCTCTTTCCATCTTCTGAAGCCTCTTTTCCATTTTGTCCTGTCTTTCCATAACTTTATTATAGCACCTCTTCGTATCTCTAAGCTCTTCTCTTACTTTTCTTAATTCAGCCGTTGATTGCAATAGAGCCTCTCTTATGTCTCTATCATCTCCTTTACTTCCACTCGCTTCCAATTCTTCCTCCTCTTCTTCATCTGTGTTCTCTGCAGAGTCCAATTCTGACTTTGAGTCATTTTCAATTGCAGTGGGTGTCGGTTCTTGTTGTTTGCGTTGTGTCGATTTGCACATGCGCATTTCTGGTGTCTTCTTCGAAGAAACCGTTGCCACCGCCATTGCTCCCTGTTCTACCGAAGGAGATCCAACCTGAGTCCGAGGCTCCATCGTTGCAGTAGGCCCTTTTTTCTTCCCGTCTCGCTGCTGCTTCGCAACAGCAGACTTCTTTTGTTGCAGTTTAGGAGGCATATCGTAAAGTAGTCTTACAAAGTTTATAAATAGTTTTGAGAAAATATTTACCAACTTTGTTTTATTTAAACGGTACTTTACTGATTTGCTGCGGGAGAGCTGGATTTACACGTCTCAATCCCACGTCATCACGTGACGCCCCCCAATAATAAATGTATTTTGAACTTTGTTATTTGTTTCTCCATTGTAGAGGAAACCAATATTGTGAAAACCGGATGCCATATACTAGATTGGAAGATGTGTAAGAGAAATGCTGCTTTACTGTTTCTGTCCCTGGATGGTGAAATGAGGTATATTGCATCTCTGGCAACTGCATGGGATAGTACCCCAATGTTGGTAGTAATTGTAATGAACAAAAGAAGGGAGAAGAGAATTACAAAGGGAATGATCCATTTGAAGTGCTGAAAGATGGGGGAAGCAAAAATGTATCTGGTGATGGAATGTTGTGGAAGATTCCAGACATTCCACAGGAAGCTTGAACAAGATTCTACCATCAGGTGTATTCCTTCCCTTCATGCTTTACTTCCATTTTTATTTGAGACCATAAGACTATAAAGACATAGGAGCAGAATAAGGCCGTCTGGCCCATTGAGTCTGCTCTTCCATTTAATCATGGCTGATCCTTTCTTCCCCTCCTCAGCCCCACTCCCCAGCGTTCTCCCCAGATCCGGTATATGAACTTTATGGCGAAAAGCAAAGCAATGTTATCAACAATCAATGAATTACCAGTCATCTCAGGATCTGGGCAGTGAAGCCAACACTTCCAACGGAGCTCCCACAAAGCTAGCCAGTCAGAATCTTCTACTGCTAATCTGTTCATCTAACCAGATTATGACATCTAATCAATATCCATTTGGACCCCAGAGTATATAAGCCAGCACTCGGAGGAGGCAATAGTTCGTTGGCCTGTTTCTCTTTCCAAAGATGTTGCCTGACTTCTTGAGAGTTTCCAGTATTCTTTTATTATTTTTAAAGAACTGCACCAAATTCAGCAACCTCCTTATATTCCTAGAACTACTTATCATGTACTTCATCCAGAAGTGCATCGACAATATTGTCCCCCAGATGTCGGTCAGGGTCTTCCCGAAGCAGAAACCCTGGATCAATAGTTCCGTGAAAGCAGCACTTACCATGCCACACAGAGCTTACATTGCCAGCAATCAGCAGGAGCTCAACATAAGTAGCTACGATCTGTGCAAAGCTATCAAGGCTACAGAACAACAATACAGGGATAATATTGAGTCAAGATTCACAATGAATAGCACACGTGACTTGTGGCGAGGACTGCATACCATCGCAGACTTCAAAGCCAATGTAGAGGTGCCTCCAACATTGCGGCCTCTCTCCCAGATGAGCTCAATCACTTTTACACTCGGTTCGATGTCAGTAACCCTGAGCCTCCGAGGAAAGCCATCATTACAACCTACAACCTGCAACCTGGTCATCTCTGAGGCTGAGGTACGCAGTTATTTCCAATGAGTGGACAGTCGCAAGGCAGCGGGACTGGACGGCATCCCAGGCCACGTACTCAGGATGTGTACAGCACAACTGGCAGGTGTGTTTGTTGACATTTTAAATCTCTCCCTCTCCCAGTGTAGAATGCTCTCCTGCTTCAAATTATCCACCATTGTCCTTGTACCAAATAAGACCAAGGTAACATGCCTGAGCGACTAGCGTCCTGTCACACCCACCTCAATAATAAACAAATGCTTGGAGAGGCTGGTAAAGGATTACATCTGCAGCATGCTACCACCCAAACTGGACCCCCTACAATTCACCAACCGACACAACAGAGCGACAGACAATGCAATAGCCACTGCTCTACATACTGTCCTTGCACATCAGGAGACGAAGGATGCTTATGTGAGAATGCTGTTCTTGGACTTATGGTGTTGGCATTCAACACTATAATTCCATCCAGGTTCAACAGAAAGTTCAGGACCTCAGCCTTGACCCTGCCTTTACAGTTGGATCCAGGACTTCCTGTCAGATCACCGGCAGGTGGTAAGGGTGGGCTCCCTCACCTCCACCCCTCTGATTCTCAACACAGGAGCCCCTCAGGGCTGTGTTGTAAGCCACCCCCTTTACTCTCGATATACCCATGACAATGTCGCCACCTGCAGTTCTAATCTGCTAATTAAATTTGCTGACAACACTACACTGATTGGCCTAATCTCAAACAATAACGAGGTGGCCTATAGGGAAGAAGTCATCTCTCTGACACAGTGGTGTCAAGGAAACAACCTCTCCCTCAATGTTGCAAAAACAAAGGAGCTGGTTGTGGATTACAGGAGGAATGGAGACAGGCATCAATAGATCTGGGGTTGAGAGGGTAAACAGCTTTAAGTTCCTCAGCATCCACATCATTGAGGACCTCATATGGTCTGTACACACCAGCTGCGTGGTGAAAAAGGCACAATAGTGCCTCTTTCACTTAAGATGGTTGAGAAAGTTTGGTATGGGCCCCCAAATCCTAAGAACTTTCTGCAGGGGCACAATTGAGAGCATCCTGGCTGACTGCATCACTGCCTGGTATAGGAGCTGTGCCTCCCTTAATCGCAGGATTTTGCAGAGAATGGTGCGGTCTGCCCAGCCCATGGTTCACGACATTTACAAACACAGGCATGAGAAAAGGGCCCGAAGGAACACCAGGGACCCGAGTCACCACAACCACAATCTATTCCAGTTGCTACCATCTGGGAAATGGTATCACAGCATAAAATCCAGCACCAACAGGCTCTGGGGCAGCTTCTTCCACCAAGCCATCAGACTGATTAACTCATGCTGATCTGAGTGTACTTCTATGTTACATTGACTGTTCTATCTATTATAAATTATTATAAATTACTATGGCTGCACATTGCACATTTAGACAGAGATGTAACAAAGTTTTTTACTCCTCATTAATGTAAAGAACATAAAAATAAAGTCAATCCAATGATGATAATTAGGTACACCTGCTCACTCATGCAAATATCTAATTAGCCAATCATGTGGCAGCAGCTCAATGCCTACAACATGCAGAATCAGACCAAACATCAAAATGGAGGAAAATGTGATCTAAGTGGCTTTGACTGTAGAGTGATTGTTGGTGCCTGACAGGGTGGCTTGAGTATCTCAGAACCTGCTGATCTCCTGGGTTTTTTCACACACAATTGTCTCTAGAGCTTAAAGAAAATGATGCAAGAAATAAAAAAACATTCACTGAGGGACTGTCTGTGGAAAAATGCCTTGTGAATGTGAGAGGTCAGAGGAGAATGGCCAGTGTGGTTCAAGCTAACATTAAACCTTGAAGTGATGAACTACAGAAGCAGAAGACCAGAAGACCACACCAGGTTCCACTCCTGTATATTATGAAGTGTATTATTTAATTATAATAAAGTAACTATCTTTTCTGTTGCTGACTGTTCTAGTCTCACATAATGTTTTTTGAATATGCCACGAAGATGATTGCTTACACTGAAAGTAATTCGTTTGCAAAATATGCAATAAATAATAAAAATGTATTAACATTTGTTTTAATACCACATTGCTGTAATACTCTAGAACATGTAGTTGTGATTATTTCCAGATTATTACAGTGCTGAGTAAAATCCTATAAAATCCTACAAAAGATCTCAAATATTTTTGAGGGAGATATTGGGTTAGCAAGTGCTTTGTGTTACAGAGCTGTTTGAAATGGCACCACTTTTCCCTGAAGACCCAGACAGTGGTGTTCTATTGTGCAGGCAAGGCCCAATGCATCCTGTGTGATAAAAGAGAATTTACAGGCTTAACAACTACGTCAGTGTGGAGCCAGTGCAGGAATTTAGTTGGGTCATGAAATGGAAGTGTGCATAAGTTGTGAGGGGAGTCAGAGTTATAGGCAAGGGAGATTCAGAGAATCCTGGGAAGGAATCAAGAGAAAAAAGCAGGAAGTTTTGGTAAGGGGATTGAAACCAAGCATTAAATGGTAACCCGTGGCGGTGTCTAAACTAGAGTTGAGAAGTGTCTGCTTACTCTGGCAGAAATGAAGTGTAGTGTAAGAGCAACAATTGGTAAAAGCACATGAAGAAGAAAGCACATGGAAAAATTCTCCAGAATTGGCCTTGATAAAAACAGTAACCCTCCCCCTACTAACTCCCCATTCCCATTAATTCACTTTAAGGTGGTCTCAAATCATTGACTAAGGCCTGCCTTTGTGTGTAAGCCCTTCCCAAGTGATGTCAAACTGCATACATACTTTGCAATGTCGGTACATCCAGCTAGCCTCCTAATTCACAGAAAACCCAGAACAAAAAGAATGATAGCAAAGCTGTACCCAATTCCGTTTGTGTCTTTTTTTTTATTCTCTCAGGTATGCATAGAAATTCATGTGACTTAAATCACCAGATCAGAGTGTTTTGCATAGATGAAAGAAAATGCTGCCACTGGTGAATTATTCTCCCCACGCGATGACAGACAGCAGTTCATATTTATGCATAGCCATCAAATATCCCACCACAAGACAATACACCTCGCCAGTCTTTAAAAGCAACATTTAAAAAAATAAAGAGTTAGCATTTGTTGTTTGATTTGCTGAAAAGCAAGCAAAAGGCCTTTGTGTGTTTGATTTCACGCTCAGCACAGAAATTATCTATTGTTCTGGCCTCTAGTGGCACAGTTTATTTTGTATGCAGTTCATTTTGTATGAACATCATTTCCTGTACATGAGAATTTTTTGTATCATTCCCTATGTGAGTTAATTTGGATTTCATAGAAAGCATAGAAACATAGAAAACCTACAGCATAATACAAGCCCTTCCGCCCACAAAGCCGAACATGTCCCTACCTTAGAAATTACTAGGAATACCTGTAGCCCTCTATTTTTCTAAGCTCCATGTACCTATCCAAAAGTCTCTTAAAAGACCCCATCGTATCTGCCTCTACCACCGTTGTCGGCAGCCCATTCCATGCACTCACCACTGTCTGTGTAAAAATTTACCCCTGACAACTCCTCTGTACCTACTCCCAAGCACCTTAAACCTGTGCCCTCTTGTGGCAGCCATTTCAGCCCTGGGAAAAAGCCTCCAACCATCCACAAGATCAATGCCTCTCATCATCTTATACATCTCTATCAGGTCACCTCTTATCCTCTGTCGCTCCAAGGAGAAAAGGCCGAGTTCACTCAACCTGTTTTCATAACACATGCTCCCCAATCTGGGCAACATCCTTGTAAATCTCCTCTGTACCCATTCTATGGTTTCCTCATCCTTCCTGTAGTGAGGCAACTAGAACTGAGCACAGTACTCCAAGTGGGGTCTGACCAGGGTCCTATATAGCTGCAGCATTACCTCTTGGCTCCTAAATTCAATTCCACAATTGATGAAGGCCAATACATCATATGCCTTCTTAACCACAGAGTCAACCTGCGCAGCTGCTTTGAGTGTCCTATGGACTCGGACCACAAGATCCCTCTGATCGTCCACACTGCCAAAAGTCTTATCATTAATACTATATTCTGCCATCATATTTGACCTACCAAAATGAACCACTTCACACCTATCGGGGTTGAACTCCATCTGCCACTTTTCAGCCCAGTTTTGTATCCTATCAATGTCCCGCTGCAACTTCTGACAGCCCTCCACACTATCCACAACACCCCAGCCTTTGTGTCATCATCAAACTTACTAACCCATCCCTCCACTTCCTCATCCAGGTCATTTATAAAAATCACGAAGAGTAAGGGTCCCAGAACAGATCCCTGAGGCACAGCACTGGTCACTGACCTCCTTGTAGAATATAACCCATCTACAACCACTTTTTGCCTTCTGTAGGCAAGCCAGTTCTGGACCTAATTTGCCCTTGAAACATCAATATCTTTTCACAAGTAAGATCTCATTAAAAACCCTGAAGAAAGCTTCTGGCTCAGGTGATTTTTGGAGAGGTGTTTTACTCACTGAATAGCTTTGTATATATGCACTGCAAGGATAATAGATATATCTCAATTAATATTTGAGCTATCCTTGTTATAACTGGAAATTGGTTCATTTCATTTTAAGTAGATTTGAAATCAAATCCATTGCTCAATAGATTTTACAATGAATTCCAGATGTTCTTGATTGCATACGTATGAACGTTTGGAATGGGGTAATGAATATGAACCACCAGCTTGCCAGTTGCAGGATATGCAATGGAATTTGAGATATGGCTGGAAATCCTCCAAGGTCCCAACAACATTTCTAAACATTAAGTCTAGAACAATATTTTATCTAAAATCTGATTGCTCTGTACGAAAACTTCTTAATTAGCCTGGAAAACAGTTCTGCAATTTCATTTCAAGTTCTTTAAAAAAAATACTTGTAAGTGCAAGGGAACCATGTACATAGTTGTCACACTAAATATAGATAATCAAGTTTAGTTTCTCATATTGCTGAACTTGAAATATTTATGGTGGAGGATTTGCCAAAAGGCAACATTTCTGAATGTCCTAAGGGAGGTAAGAAGACTCTCTTACCCTGGAGCTGATCAGATCCTAGAATTTATGTGTTTCGAATGTTATTTGCTACTTGTCAGCCTTAGCCTGAACGTTGATCTCTTCTGATGGGTATAGATGAGCACGTTTTCAAAGGAGATGTGATGGTGGTTGGACAGCTTGGGAGGGAGGGGGGAGCCAGCAGAGTTTCCATTGACAGCAGCCAAGTGGCAGCAGTTCACATTCCTGACTTCTGTGCCTGCATTTCACAATGTGGAAGTCAGGAAGGAGCAGGAGATGAAACGCTGGCATATCTGAACTCCCATCTACCAAAGGAGCAGAGTTCAATCATGCTTAGCTGAAAAAGTCAGATGCATTTCATATTTAAATCCTAAACATTACACCAGACAGAATGTAGCGCAACTCACGCAATTGAGAAGGGTTATCAGGCTGGATTAAATAGCTGCAAACAAGAATTTCTTTTTAAAATACAAAGTTTTAATTAATTTATTATTTAAACCAGTTGAAATAATTCCATTCTTTACATTTTAATTGCGGCATCACAGATAATTGAATACTGTTCAGAGAAGCCTTTGATAATTGCCAGCTATCAAAATGCTATCAGGGCAGATATGGGGCTGAACCTCACAGCCCATCAACTGAGGTCTTGCTGTTGTTTGCAGATCACTCAACAGTGGAATGACAGTGGCAGCACTTCCCCTAATGCCGCGTCCTCAGATTTTTCTGATTGCCGAGATTCTCTTTCTCGAATATTTCTGACGTACCGTGTGGTCCCAGTCCCTTACAAGCTGTAGCTGCTTGTCTAATCCTTTTAATCCATCCTCTGAAGACAGCAAAGTCAGTACAGAAAAAGTCTCTCCATAGGCATAGTGTACAAAGTTCTGGGACTTGTGCATAACAGAACTTTGCTTTTGGATGAATTTACACTGCAGGTGCTAAATGTAATGTATATTTTTGTTCCCCATCCTTCCATTACTGAATGAGTTGAATGAGAAAATCACCATACGTAATTTTGGTAAAGTAGCATTGCTTATCGTAATAAAATCTAGCTACAAGTTCACAAGTAACTTAACATTAACTTAACATAATGCTTCGCAGTGTGCTGTCCATTTGAGGATATCTGATACTGTGATAGATCCTTTTCAGCAACTTTGCAAAGCTGCCAATAAGTTGAAATCAAGCTGCAACTTTCTTGATGGCATAATTCCCCAGTGTTTAATTTGTTAAGGAGTTAATGACCACCCTATGGAAGCTCACTGTTACTTCAATTCTTTTATTTGTTTCTATCTAAAGTAATTTCTGTTTCTCATACCTCAAAATAAAACATTTTAAATTTTCCATGATTCTCACTGTATTCTTTATCTTGATTACGTGATCAGTAGGAGGTTCTATCACAAATGAACTCAAGTATGGGAATTTGAATATCTTACCCTAACATTAAACATGATTATTTAAAATTATTTTTCTTATGATCTTTGGAAAAATCAGTACAGTGTCTCATGTCTACTGATCAAGCAAAGTTAGCTGTGTATATCTACATAAATCATTCTCTAATGATTTATGATGATGATTACTGTCCGAGAACTGTTGCTCTTCTGTTCATAGAACATCATATTAAAGTTTTCAACGTGAAGATTAAAATAATCTTCAGAATTACTGACACATGAACATTCAAAGTATTAAAAGGATTTGATGAAACAACAAATGATGTACTTTGAAATTTGACTTCACTTACCATTTAACATCATGTATTCCAAACAATGAGAATAAATCGATCTTTCAGTACATCTGTTTTGTTAAATTTTGTCCTTTCTTTTCTGCCACTCTTTGCTTTCTTTTCTCCTTTCCAAAATAATAAAGTTAGATTAATTAAGAATGACTATAAATTGGACTATTCTGAGCAACTATTCAAATATGTAATTTAATATGCGAGCAAACATTTCCTTACAGCTCTAACTGTCAAAGATCTTATGAATCACAGATGCATATTATAACATCAGAACATTTATTCAGGTATTATCATTGGGAAACACTTAGATTCTGTTAAGCATTTTACATAAAAATTGAAGAAATGGCGATTTAATTGACATGACAGAATTTCATAATAGGTACAGAAACATTCTATTGCATTATTTCTATTAAAGCACAATCAAACCCATCAACTAATTAAATTTTACTTCCCAACCAGATTTAAATTTGTCTTAAATTATTATTGTTATGTTTATAACATTCTCTGAAACATTCTAAAAAAAGTTCTAAACTTTATTCCTTATGGAAGCACACACTATACTCCACATTGTTCTATGCTAATTTGCCTACCATCACAATAGGTCCACAGCAGATGCTATTTCATTGGCATTTCTCTCAACCCTGGAACATCTGGACAACAAAGATACATTAGGATGCTCTTTATTGATTACAACTCAGCATTCAATACTATTGTTCCCTCAGAACTATTCAATTAGCTTCAAGACCTTGGCCTCAATGCCTCCCTGGGCAATTGGTCATCGATTTGCTTAAATGATGCAGAAGCCATCGCCTTCTCTCTGTGATGATATGCTTCACTGGTTGAGGCCAATGCTCCTTCTTTATCACATTTTTGTGATCTACTTTTGCAAAAGTGACATAAAACATGTTGTATGACATTTGCTTTACACCTCACATCCATTGTGTATTGTAGAATTCTTCTTGTTCATCTTAGCTGGCCACTATGTTTAAAAGTGATTTGCTCACATTCCAGATAATTGGGTTTTGAAGTTTTTCTTGAGGCTAGTACAGGATCTGCAGACTCTACCAGAGTGGTTCAGGGGGTTCCTTTCCTTTTTGCTTTGTGGACTGGAACATTCCTTTGCGTGACTTTGGCGTCAAATCCTCCTTGTGCACTGGGATCCTCCATTTCCTCACTAGCAGATCCCAGTCAGTTTGGATTGGCAACAACATCTCCTCCACAATCTCCATCAGCACAGGTTCACCACAAGGCTGTGTGCTTAGCCCCCTGCTCTACTTGCATTACACTTATGACTGTGAGGCTCCAATGCAATATTTAAGTGTGCTGATGACACCACTGTCACTGGCCAAATCAAAGGTAGTGACGAATCAGCATATTGGAGGGAGAATGTAAACCTAGCTGAGTGTTGTCACAATAACAACCTGCCATTCAATGTCAGCAAGACCTAAGAACTTATTGTTGACTTCGGGAGGAAGAAGCCAGTCCTTATTAGGGAATCAGAGGTAGAGAGGATGCAAAACTTTATATTCCTCGCTGTTATCACTTCAGAAGATCTGGCCGAGGCCCAGCACATAAGTGCATTATGAAGAAAGCATGTAGTGGCTTTGCTTCCTTAGCAATATGCGAAGATTGGCATATCATCTAAAACTTTGATAAACTTCTATAGATGTGTGGCTGCATAATGGTCATGTATTGAAATACCAATGACTTTGAACAGAAAATTGCAGAAAAAGTAATTGATGCAGTCCAGTCCATCATGGCCAAAGCCCTCCCCACCATTGAGCACATTCACATGGAGTGCTGTCGGACAAAGCAATCATCACCACCAGTCTGGTCATGCTGTCTTCTCACTTATCAAGACAAAGCGCAGGAACCTCAGGAGCCTCATCATCAGGTTCAGGGACAGTTATTAACCCTAAAGCATCAGGCTCTTGAACCAAATGGGATCACTTCACTTGCCTCCATCACTAAACAGTCCCACAACCTATGAGGTCACTTTCAAAGACTCTTCATGTAATGCTAGTATCATACAGTCATAGGAAAATACAGCACAGGAACAAGTCCTTTAGCTCATCTAGTCCATGCCGAACCATTTAAACTGGCTACCCCCATCGGCCTGTACCCGGACCATAGCCCTCTGTACCCCTGTCATCCATGTACCTATCCAAACTTCTCTTAAATATTGAAGTCAAGCTCACATGCATCAATTGTGCTGGCACCTCACTCCACACTCTCAAACCCTCTGAGTGAAGAAGTTTCCCCTCATGTTCCCCTTCAAGATTTTACCTTTCATCCTTAACCTATGATCTCTAGTTGTAGTCCCACCCAACCTCAGTGGATAAGTACTGTTTGCATTTACCTCTTATACCCCTCATAATTTGGTACACTTCTATCAAATCTCCCCTCATTCTTCTATATTCCAAGGAATAAAGTCCTAACCTATTCAATCTTTCCTTATAACTCAAATCTTCCAGTCACAGCAACATCCTGGTAAATTTTCTCTGCACTCTTTCAACCTTATTTACATCTTTCCTGTAGGTGGGTGACCAAAACTGCAAAATCTCTCATACACTATTCCAAATTAGGCATCACCATTGTCTGAAACAATTTCAACATAAAGTTCCAACTCTGGCACTTCATACTTTGAATTATGAAGACCAATATGCCAAAAGCTTTCTTTACATACCTATCAAACTGTGATGCTATTTTCAATGAATTATGGACCTGTATTCCCAAATCCCTTTGTTCCTCTGTACTCCTCAGTACCCTCCTGTTCATTACGTAAGACTACCTCGGTTAGTCCTATTGAAGTTCAACACTTTACACTTACAGTATCTGCATTAAATTCTACTGGCCATTTTTCAGCACATTTTTCCGCCCATTTTTCCAACTGGTCTAAATCTTGCTGTAAGCTCTGATAGTCTTCCTTGCTGTCCACTACACCCCACACTTGGTATCATCCACAATTTTGCTGATCCATTTAACCACATCATCATCCAGATCAGTGATATACTGCTGATGACAAACAACAATGGACCCAGTACCAATCCCTATGATACTCCACTAGTCACAAGCCTCCGGTCAGAGGCAACCATCCACTAACACTCTCTAGCTTCTCCCATAATACCGTAGTCTAACCTCCCATGTAGCAAGTTCATGTTTTTGATATTGCTTATTTATTTATTTATTATTATTATTCCCTTTTTTTCTTTAGTATTTGCACAGTTTGATGTCTTTTGCACATTGGTTGTGTGTCTGTCAGTTGGGTGGGATCTTTCATTGAATCTATTATGTTTCTTGGAATTATTGAGCATGCCCACAAAAGAAGACTCTCAGGGGTCTGTATGGTGACATATAATAATCTATGGTGATAAAATATGGATATTAAAATATGGTGACAAATAACCCTGATAATAAATTTACTTTTAATTTTGATCTCAGTCACATTTGTTAGGTACCTGTTTATGCTCAGTGTTGAAGCAATTTAAAAGCTACATCTGAAAATAAATTTGATTAGGAGGCTGCACTCCTTACATTGTGACACTTGTAGTATCTTGCCCAAACTCAGAGGTCAAAGTATAAAGTTCAAAGTAAATTTATTACCAAAGTATATATATGTCACCATATACGTCACCATATGCAACTGTAAGGTTCAGTGTTTTTGTGAACGTGCTCAGTAAATCCAAGAAACATCTCAAAATCAACTGCGAGGACAAACAATGTGGAAAGGACAACAAACTACAAATACAAAAGCGAGAAAAAAAGGAATAATAATAATCAATAAATAAGCAATAAATATCAAGAACATGAGATAAGAGCCCTTGAAAGTGATTTCAAGGGTTATGGGAATGGTTCAGTGGTAGGACAAGTGAGGTTGAGTGAATTTATCCCCATTGGTTCAAGAGCCTGATAGTTGAGGGTTAGTAACTATTTTTGAATATGGTGGTGTAGGTCCTGAGGCTCCTGTCCCTTCTTTCTGATGGCAACAGCAAGAAGAGAGTATGGCCTGGGTTGTAGGGGTCCTTGATAACAGATGCTGCTTTCCTGCAACTACGCTCCATTTAGATGCGCTAAATGGTGGGGAAGGGTTCATCCATTATGGACTGGGCCATATCCACTACTTTTGTAGGATTTTTCATTCAAGGCCATTGGTGCTTATATACCAGTCAATATAATCTCCAACACCCATCTATAGAAGCTTGTCAAACTTTTAGATGTCATGTAAACCTTTGCAAATCTAAGGATGTAGAGGCCCTGCCATGCTTTCTTTGTATTTGTTTACTGTTTGTTATCTTGCAGACAAGATGATTGAATATAGTTCCAGAGTGTCATAAAATGACCACTGAGACCAGAGATAGATCAAATGTGATGTACTATTTTTGCTTGAATACGCAATCAGATTTGAAACTCCTCCGTCGTGGACATCATCACTTCCTTACAAAATATTTTGTGATAGAGAAAGATAAATATAAGGCACTTAGGAATAAATAGCTTTGTTTTACTAGCAGATGTTTGTATAATTTTCCTTAACATTATCTTGGCAATAACTGAATTAGTCTTTGTAATTTTTATTTACTTAATTGCTGCCAACGTTCTCATTTGGCCCCTAAACAATTCAATTCACCTTAAATAAAATTGTCACTATTTTGTCTCAACATCTGTTGTTGTGTCAAAGGAATGACCAGATGGATGATGAGACTCAGATGTACTTTAGTGCATGAGTAATCTTGGCATTTCTTCATTCATTTCAGCAAATCCTCCTGCAGTATTTTTCAGCTGAAATACAACAGTCTACTTCCAAATATAGCATTTTAACTTTATCAAACAAGATGGAAAATAGGGATTTACCAACCTAATTGTCATGCACATATTCTAATGTTTGACTTTGGCACTGAAATAATAACATGAATCACTTTTCTCTTGTCCAGTGCCTTGGGATACGTGATGACTTGCTTTCACTCCTGTTGATGAGGGTTCTGAGGCAGTTAATAAAGTCGATATGGTACTTGTACATTCTGCCACTGGTGGGGCAGGAGGTGCTCGACAGGGTGGATAGTGGGTAGTTTGGTGGTGATGTGCTCTTTTGACTGATAATGCTAGATTTCTGTGCTCTCCCAAATGAACGTGAAGCTCTCAGTAAATTCTTCCTCTGCATTTTGAGCAGTGAAGGGTCAGGGAATCCCATGTGTCTGTGAGGATATTACACTGCTTCAAAAAGGTTTTGAGACAATGGAGGTCAGAATAAAGTACCTGTTTCTGCTATCTCCATGCGATCAATATAGCCTGCCCATTGGAGTCACATGAATGCAGTTTTAGCCTCTGTGCTGGAATACTATTCTGAAAGAGAACACTGATATTGACTAACTATCCTGCCAGCGGATGTAGATAATTTACCAGAAACAGCTTTGGTGATCAGTCTACAGTGCATTGAGTGCTTCCATCTCTCAAAATCATACTGGTGGATCACAACTACTTTGAAGATTCTGAACTTTATGCCTTGTTTTAGCTTTTACTCTTCAGCAATATTTTATCTCAGCACTGTAGGAGGTGTCCAGAGAAATATATTCCATCAAAAAAGACCAAAAATAATCAAGAATTATTTGCCATATACATTTATGTTTTTTAGGAAGTTGATTTGGACCGGAAAAAGTTCCAACTCACTTTTTTTTAAGTCTTAAGTTCTATTGTACACATTTGGTTCACCATATACAGGCAAAGTCTAATGATTACCACCTATCAAAGCATGGAATGATTACTGTCTACCAGAATAAGTTGGCAGGAACCATTGCTTGACACAGCAGATAGATGGAGAGCCTTCCACAGAATCATAGAATGCTTACAAAGCAGGAACAGACCATTTGGGCCATCATGCCCATGCCTATTGTTTCAGGCTGGAAGTGTAGGTGCTGGGTATCATGCACCTTATGTCATAGTAGTCTTGCAAATGTTTAACGGAATGGCAAAGTTATGTCAGAAGCCAATCTTCCATTTTGATCACTCCTCCCCTCAAAGCACTGTGTGAGCATTTACCTGAACCTTCCCCAATCCATTACTGTGATCTTTTACCTTTATCATTACAGAACCACAGGAAATCTTACCTGCCAGTCCTGTCCCTTTAGTCTTTACCCCAACCCCTCTTGAAGGTATCCCGTGGCAAGGAAGAGGAGAAGGAGTACACTGCTTGACAGCTTCAGTTTTTTTTTTCCATAACTTATGTAAGTCAGCATACTCTGAACAATTTTATGTACCTGCTTCCAGCCAGACACTATAATGCAATCAAAACCATCTGGTGTTAAGGTGGCTCATTTTTGCCCAGTGTCTGTCTCTCATTCACTCTTGAAGATAACATTTATTTAAACTAATACCATGGTTACAAGATTGTATCAGAAGCTAAATATTCCGTTGTGAATGAATCTCAACTTGACATTCAATGGCCTTCCACCATCTGCAAGGCAGGAATGTGATGTTGGATGATCAGCCATGATCATACTGAATGGTGGTGCAGGCTTGAAGGGCCGAATGGCCTACTCCTGCACCTATTTTCTATGTTTCTATGTTTCTATGATGGAACACCCTCCACTTACCTGGGAGAACAGCTACAAAGTCACTCAACAAGACAATCAATCCCATTCAAGACCAAGTTGCCATTCATTGATCAACAGAGCCATCAATTCGCACATGCATTAACAGAATAGCAAGCAGGTGCTATTCACCAGTAATAGCACATTACAACAATATACCATGATTTTTCAACTGTACCCATGGACTAGACTGACAAGCTCAGCTGAGAAAATTCACCAGCTCCTAATTCCTCTTCACATAATACATCATCCTGATAAACTGGATCACTATTGTTTGACTGATGACCAGTCTTAATTCTGGAACTCACTATCCAACAGCACCATGGAATTAATTTCACCTCACAGATCAAGAAGGCTGTCCACTTGAACATTCTTAAAGAGAATTACAAATACTAGCCTTGTCAGCAAAATTGACATTACCTTTCTGAATGAGAAATCTATTTCAATTAACATATATCAAAATAATTAAAGCAGGGTCTCAAATCCTTTTTTATGCCATAGACCAATACCATTAAGCTGGAAGCCCTGTATTAAAATATCGTACCAATATCCTAATAATAGCATGGGACTAGTTCAAAAAGGTGGAAGTGTTTGTGTTCTACCGGCAGATTGAGACTTTACAATGGAAGCTGGTCAAAAAGTAATTCTTCAGGTTAACTGAAGTGATTCATAGTAGGGAGACACTGTGTGCATTCCTGAAAAATGCTCTGTCGATAAAACTTTCAGGGTTGTTTTTTAGGCAAGCTTTTTATCTGACAGGAATTCAGTGATGGCCCAGTTGCAGAGAGAGAGACATAGACAGGAATGAACAGTTCACTGAGTTTCAGTAAGAACTGTACAGAACAAAGGAAGATAATAATCACTAGGCCAACATGGCCACTAACAATAACTCCCAAACTAAGTAAAAACTAACAATGTGACTGCTTTTGACAATTACGACTAGAACTAAATTAACACTGATCCTTTATCAATATTTATCTAAATCACTAATCTTGTTTCCTGGAACATGGACTAAGGTAAGCAGGGAGCATTGTCTTCACTGTGCTTCGATCAAGACTTGAAAAGACTGAAACAAAGGGAAGAGAGTTAAATACCATTAAAAATTGGCTAGAGTGTGTGCATTCTTTCATGTATGATTAACGCCTATGTGAACACACAGATCAAAGGCAATGTCTGCAGTTGTGACATCACCATGATGATGACCTTCTTCAAAAGCCATATTAGAAAAAATACACTTATTAAATTTAAAAATGCAACTCTGTTCTTTCATCAATTTGGGAGTTTCAATGGATTTTTAAAAATTCTTTTCTTAACAGTGGTTTGATTCTACAAGACAGTGTACATGGACAAAGTCAATTTTAATTAATGAGTTGTCAAAAGTCTCCCTCAACAACACAATAAAATACATTCATAATTATAATGATTGTGGACACATTGCTGACAACCTAATTATTTATCATTATCTCAAGTGCTAAACTAATATGCTTCTAACTGGGCAAGAAATCCTGCTGATGCTGGAAATCCAGAGCAATACACTGCTGGAGGAACTCAGCAAGTCAGGCAGCATCTATGGAGGGGAATGAACAGTCAATGTTTTGAGCCGAGACTCTTCGTCAGGACTGGAAAGGAAGGGGAAAGATGCCTGAATAAGAAGGTGGGGTGGTGGAGGAGGAGGAGAACAAGCTAAAAGTGATAGGTAAAGAGAGGTGGGTAGGGAGGTAAGAAGCTGGCAGGTGATAAGTGAAAAAGGCACAGGGCTGGGGAGGAAGGAATCTGATAGGAGAAGAGGGTGCATCAAGGGAGAAAGGGACGGAGAGGGGAACCAGGAGGAGATGATAGGTGATGAGAAGAGTTAAGAGGCCAGAGTGGGGAAATAAAGAAGGGGGAAGGGGGAGGGGAGAAAATTACCAGAATTGGAGAAATAGATATTCATGCTATCAGGTTGGAGGCTACCTAAATGCAACAGGAGGTGTCGCTTCTCCAACGTGAGAGTGGCCTTATCGTGGCAGAAGAAGAGTCCTTGGACCAACATGCCACTCTCCTCTCCTATTAGATTAATTCTTCTCCAACCCTTTACCTTCACCACCAATCACCTCCCAGCTTCTTACTTTATCCCTCTCTGCCCCACCCACCTGGCTTCACCGATCACCTTCCAGCTTGTCCTCCCCACCTTCTTATTCTGGCATCTTCCCTCTTCCTTTCCAGTCCTGATGGAGGGTCTTGGCCCAAAACGTCATTTCATAGATGCTGCCTGACCTGCAGAGTTCCTTCAGCATTTTGTGAGTTGCTCTAGAGATCAGACAAGACTGTACCAATTATACTACAAGTACAATCTTGATTTGTTCCACATCATGTCAAGTATACACTGATGTTTCACACAGTTTAACATATTCACACTAAACAGAACAAGTTTTATAAAAAATGTTTTAATTATTTATGAAGAGAGATGAATATTATAATTACTTAATAAATTATTTATTGATAATTCACAAAGGATGATTTTATCATTTAAAATTATGAAATGTAATAATGAATACCAGGCAAAAATCAACAATTTTAAATCAAACATTTGCCTCTGATCTTTTTCTCCTGCAGTAATCACCATGGCTTATTTTTTGGTGCACTAGGGAAGGTTTGACTGCTGATAAGCATGCTTGACACAAAAGAATCGAGGAATTCAGCAGGCCATTCAGTATCTATAGATGAGAATAAACAGTCGAATTGAATTTTGAATTGAATGGAATTAACTTTATTTCTTACATCCTTCACATACATGAGGAGTAAAAATCTTTATGTTAGGTCTCCATCTAAATGTGCAACATGCAATTTCTAGTAATTTGTAATAAATAGCATGTACAACAGGACGGTCAATATAGCATAGAAATACAATTGTATCAGAGTAAATTAATCAGTCTGATGACCTGGTGGAAGAAGCTGTCCCGGTGCCTGTTGGTCCTGGCTTTTATGCTGCCGTACATTTTCCAGATGGTAGCAGCTGTAACAGTTTGTGGTTGGGGTGACTCAGGTCCCCAGTGATCCTTTTGGGCCCTTTTTACACACCCATCTTTGTAAATATCCTGAATAGTGGAAAGTTCACATCTACAGATGTGCTGGGCTGTCCTCACCACACTCTGCAGAGTCCTACAATTGAAGTAAGTACAGTTCCCATGCCAGGCTGTGATGCAGCCAGTCAGGATGCTCTCAATTGTGCCCCTGTAGAAAGTCCTTAGGATTTGGGGCCCATACCAAACTTCTTCAACTGTCTGATGTGAAAGAGGCGCTGTTGTGCTTTTTTCACCACACAGCAGTATGTACAGACCACGTGAGATCCTCGGTGATGTGTATGCTGAGGAACTTAAAGCTGTTCACCTTCTCAACCCCAGATCCATTGATGTCAATGGGGGTTAGCCTGTCTCCATTCCTTCTGTAGTCCACAACCAGCTCCTTTGTTTTTGCAACATTGAGGTAAAGGTTGTTTTCTTGACACCACTGCTTCAGGGTGATAACTTTTTCTCTGTAGGCTGCCTCATTATTATTTGAGATAAGGTCAATCAAAGTAGTAATGTCAGCAAATTTAATTAACTAATGTAATTAGCTGAGACCTTTCACCAGGGCTGGACCACAGAGAAGTAGCAGTGAGAGAGAGTCTCATGGAACTGCCCTTGAAGAGACAATTTTAAATTTTTCAGGGTAGGCATACCTACATCTGCAGAATCTCTTGGACATAGTAAACAAGTGTGCTCCTTAGCAACACACACAAAATGCAAAATGCTGGAGGCACACAGTAAGTCAGGCAGCATCTAAGGAAATTAATAAACAGTCGTCGGTTTGGGCAGAGACCCTTCTTAGGACAGCAAAGAAAGGAGAAGACGCTAGAATAAAAAGTTGGAGGTGGGGGGAAGGAGGATAGCTAGAAGGTGACAGGAGAAGCCTGGTGGGTAGGAAAGATAAAGGGCTTAGAGGAAGAAATCTTATAGAAGAGGAGATTGGACCATAGGAACAAGGAAAGCAGGAAGATATCCACAGGGAAGTAATAGGCAAGTGAGAAGAGGTGTGAGGCCAGAGTGGGGAATAAAAGAAGAGGTGGGGGAAGGATTTTTTTAAACTGGTAGGAGAAATTGATATTCATGCCATCAAGTTGTGCTAATCAAATGGAATATGAGGTGTTGCTCCTCCATCCTGGGGGGACTCATCTTGGCACAAGAGAAGGCCATGAACCAACATGTTGGAACGGGAGTGGGAAATGGAATTAAAACGTTTTGGCCACCAGTAAGTTCTACTTTTAGCCAATTGAGCTGAGGAACTTAATGAAGCGGTGCCCCAATTTACGACGGGTCTCACCAGTGAAGAGGAGGTTGCATCAGGAGCACATGAAGCAATAGACAATCCCAGCAGATTTGCAGTTAAAATGTTGCCTCACCTGGAAGGACTGTCTGAGGCTCTGAATGGAGGTGAGAGAGGAAGTGAAAAGGCAGGTGTAGCACCTTGGCTGCTTGCAGGAATAGTGCTGGGAGGGAGATTAGTAGGGAGGGATGTGTGGACAAGGAAATCATGGAGGGAGCGATCCCTGCAGAAAGCAGAAAGAAGGCGAAGTAAAAATATGTTTAGTGGTAGGGTCCCTTTGGAGATGGTAGGAGTTACAGAGGAAAATTTGTTGGATATGGAGGCTCATGGGCTGGTAGGTAAGTACAAGAGGAACTCTATCACAGTTAAGATGGGTGGAAGATAGAGTGAGTGTGGATTTTTGGGAAATGGAGGAATTGCTCCTAATGTAGCCTCGTCTACATCGGTGAGACCCATCATAAATTGTGGAACCGTTCTTTGAGCACCTCCACTTCATCCACCAAAAGCAGAACTTCCCCATAGCCAAACATTTTAATTCCTATTCCCATTCCCATTCCAACATGTTGGTCCATGGCCTCCTCTTGTGTCAAGATGAGGTTATCCTCAGGGTGGCAGTAACCTCCAACGTGATGGTATGAATATTGATTTCTTCTGGTAAAAAAGTATTCCATCCCCCTTCACCTCTTCTTCTAGAACCCATTCTGGCCTCTTACCTCTTCAAACCTGCCTCTCACCTCTTCCCTCCCTTTCTCCTATGGTACACTTTCTTCTTCCATCTCCAACCCCTTACACTTCCTAGCCACCTGGATTCACCTATCGCCTTCTAGCTATCATCTTTTTCATTCTGACCCTTCCAGTTCTGAAGAAGGGATTTGGCCTGAAATGATATTGCTTGACCTGCTGTGTTCCTCCAGCATTTTAGTATGTGCTGCTTTGGATCTCCCGAATCCACAGACTTTCCCATGTTTATGATTTGCTGCTCCTTATCTCTGTGAAGCTGCCTGACCAATTGATTAAAAAATTTCCATTCCTCATGCGTATTTCCAAGGCCTAGTCAACCAATGGTATTAATAGTTATGGAAAGCAATGAAAGAAATGACAAATTCAGTTACTCTTTGCGATGTTACTTGAGGAAATTCCTTTCCTCTTCTTAACATATTGCAATGTTATCTGTTATGTTCATCTAAGAAGGCATTTATTTAACATCTTAACTGAAAAGTGATACCTTCATGTAACAAATCCTTAATACTATATTCACATGGCAGTGTATATCAGTAGCTTGTACTTTCAGAGTAAATTCTGGCTAGAAATTAATTACTGATGTAATAAACTTAAAATAAATTCACCTCAGAGCTTCATTCTCTGTCTCTAAAATTAATTCCATTGGAGATAGATATAGATATAGAGGAGGGGAGGAGAGGATGGCAGTGCAATGCAGTGCGCGTGGCCGCTCCGAAATGATATCATGTTTGTTAAATAGGGGCCATGCACAGTCCTGATTTGATGGAGATAGACGTGAGAAGCATGGAGGAACATCTGGAGAAACTTCTGAAATACCCGCTTCACTGCCGCTGCTACTATGCAATCGAGAATCTCCGGAAGGGAAGGCCCCATATCCTTGGCTTTACCTATTGCCTGTTGCCGGGGCCGGGGTCGAAGCGCTCGGCAGAGATGGTGCGCGGTGCTCGGTGTCAGAGGACTGGTTGGAGGCTCAAAGTTTTTGGACAGACTCAAGAGTTGACTGTGGTCGGGTGCTTCCAGGGTGATGCATCGGCAAGTTTGCGGTGCTGAAAGCTCATGACAGGAAGAAAGTTTTTCTTCCTTCTACCGTCTGCGTGAGATGATGGGAATTTCGAGAGACTTTGAGACTTTTTTTTACCGTGCCCATGGTCTGTTCTTATCAAATTACAGTATTGCTTTGCACTGTTGTAACTATATGTTACAATTATGTGGTCTTTGTCAGTTTTTCAGTCTTGTTTGTCTTGTGTTTCTGTGATATCATTCTGGAGGAACATTGTATCATTTCTTAATGCATGCATTACTAAATGACAATAAAAGAGGACTGTGTGTCCTCATAATCTAAAAAAAATCTAATCTAATCTATATATATATTGAGAGAGGGAGAGAGAGAGAGAATAAACTTCAAAATCAGAGTACATTGTTTTGTTGAGAAAGTGCAAACAAAGAGAAGAATCATATATCTAGCTACTTAAAATTTTAATACAAAGCACTGTATTGGTAATGAGCTAAATTACTTGTGGAATTTACCCATCAACTTAACTTTCCATACTGTACATTCTAATCTTGAAACCCTCCATTAGCATTCTTCTTTATGTATGTGAGGCTGGATTCCAATTATATCTTTAGGATCTGACTGTTTTTAACAAGGTTTTCACGCAAGAAGCTGCTTTGGCTTTTGTGTTGACCCTGTCTAGTAAGAGGAGATTTAAAGACTAGAAGGGAAATGTTGATTTCTTCGCCGAAGTAAGAAGTGACATCTGGCTGGTACTCAAGAACTGGACGGCAGAATATTGTTGGAGGGTAGGAGGGTGGGGCTGTGCAAAGGAATGGTTCCTAGATAAGGTGTTTATAAGACTTACAGCTTTGCAAGACACCAGTCAGGCTGCACTTAGAATATTATCAACAATTTTGGGCACCGTATCTCAGAAAGGATGTGCTGTCATTGGAGAGAGTCCAGAAAAGGTTCACAAAGATGATTCTGGGAATGAAAGGGTTCACAAATGAGGAGCGTTCGGCAGCTTTGGGCCTGTTCTCATTGGAATTTAGAAGAGTGCTGGGGGATCTCATTGAAGCCTACCAAATGTTGAAAGGGCTAGATAGGGTGGAGGTAGAGAAGATGGTGGGTGTATCCAGAATTAGAGGGCCCAGCCTCGAAATCAAGGGGCTTCCCTTTAGAACAGAAGTAAGGAGGAATTTTTTTTTTAGCCAGAGAGTAGTAAATCTGTGGAATGCTCTGCCGCAGACTGCAGTGGAATTAAGACAGAAGTTGATCATTTCTGATCGGTCAGGACATCAGGGGATATGGTGAGAAGGCAGGTGTATGTGGTTGAATGGGATCCGGGATCAACCATGATGGAGTGGTGGAGCAGACTCGATGAGTTGAATGGCCCAATTCTGCTCCTATGTCTTATGGACTTATGGACACAAGAATAATCCTCACAGAAGTGTTTAACTCTCCTTGTCCTGAATTTCAGCTCCCAGCCCTCAAAACAACAAACGTGCAAACATCCTTCACAACTTAACACCCAAAACTGAGTTCCTGGACACAACGCAACCTCCATTTTCACTGGTATTTAATGGTAGACCAGATGGACCCATGCGTTTGAGTTTTGTATTAAAATCTCCAGAACATTTTGTTATACTTTACTGCCTCTGCTGAGCTAGAAGTTGGCCCAGGACTTATGAAATAAAATTAAATTTGTATTGAAGCGTTGAAAGAATTCATTTTTCTACCTACAGCCAGGTCATAAAATGACAGCAACATTGCTTTTTTATAACTCAGAAACAATGGAAGCTCAGAAATGACTCAGCATTGTAATATATATAACCAATGAAATTCTCAGCACAGATTATTTCTCAGGAATCTTTGTGAATGTAAGATATGGTTTCATAGGAATCAATAAAATCGTAACCATCCATATCCAGGAACTCTTTAAAGTTAAATGGCACTGTTTATACTCAGTGGGAGCTGCATCACAACTTGCATCAAATGCTGGGTATCAAAAGATTAAATGGAAAGCAGTGAAGTACTTAAAAGGGTTGAGTCAAGTCAGTTACCTTTACACAACTATATTATTCCACTCAGCAGTAATCATTTCCCTGCTGACAGCTAAAATGCTGGGAACCATCTTTCCTAACGCCTTTGGTGGAATATTTTCCCACTTAGTGGCTGTTTTATGTGCAGCTCTCAATCATATGCCATCATTCTGGCTTTCTTTCAGTTAATGATATTGATATGTAAGGGGCTAACTTGTCCTCACATTATGGTTTCTGTCACTCCTGTGGATGAATTGATAATCACGTTTCAGGGAAGAATATCAATTCCCGGCTGTCGCTCTGGGTTGTGCAGAGATGTAAACATGAATCAACCAGACATTGCTTCAGGGGAACCCAAGAGCAAAATAATTGGACCATTCCAACGACTGCAGGCTGCATTTTAACTCCAAAGCATGGGTGGGTGGCAGCAAAAGAATAAGAAGATGAAAATCCAAATCAGAAACAGAGAATGCTGGACACACTCAGCAGATCAGGCAATTTCAGTGAAGAGAATATCCTCAGCACTGAACACACTCAACAGTTGTGGACTCATTTTGGAGGATTCTACAGTTCATGTTCCATGTGTTTCTGGTTAGTCCTCTTTTGCTCTTTGCACAATTTGATAAAAGCGCTTCGGCACAGAACTGGGTCTGAGACTGAGGCCTGCAGACATCAACACAGAGCAGAAATGAACTGACTTGATGGCTGTGATACCTGGACCATTCTGGAGACTCTGCAGTTCGATGTTTTATATTATGGGCGTTATTTGCCTATTTTTTTTTCTGTTTGTATGAATTGTTCTTTTCTTGCAAGTTGGGTGTTTGATGCTTTCTTTAAACGGACTCCATGGTGTTTCTTTGTTCCATGGCTGCCTTAGGGAAGATGAATCTCAGGGTTGTGTACCATATACATACCTAGTTAATAAATGCACTTTGAAACTTTGAGAAAAGAGTTTTCATTTCAGGTCAGGGGCCCTTCATCATATCTGGAAATGTCTGAAGACAAACACCTTATGCTTTGCAGGCAGATGGAGATGAAGAAGAAAAGTGCAGGGATGTCCATAAAAGGTGAAGACCTAAGTGGGAGAGGTATTAAAAACTGAAATGGGAACAAAACCCACATGGAGTCAGTTTTAGGGAGGTGAGAGAATGGGTGACCGACGGGTTGTAGGTTGGTTGGTTAATTGCTACATTGAGCAAACTTGCCTTCACGATAATTGTCATTGTCTTTTTAACCTCACGGCAGATAGTTTTGCTGGACTTTGGAAAATCCAGCAGATAAACAGAAGTGAGGATGGCTTGAATCCATAAAGTAATTTGCCTACATCATTAGGGGTAATGAGTCACCCTGTCAATTCCTCACCCACATATAGTAAGTTTCACTCCAGCACTGACACTGCCAACCAGGCACTATCTGCTCCCTATGCTGCAAGATTTATACAACATAGTAATCTGAAAGAGCAAGAAAGACCTCTGGCTAGAAAAAGAACAAAGCTTTATCAGATTATAAAACAGAAAATGCTGGAAGAACTCAGCAGGTTACGGAGTATTTATAGAGCAAAATATCTCAGTCCAAGGACTTTCATTAGGACAGGTAAAGGGTTTAAGCCTGAAACGTTAGCTCTTTCTTCCTCTCCATAGATGCTACCTAAACTGCTGAGTTTGTATGTGTTATGTGGGTTTCCAGTATCTACAGAATCACTTGTGTTTATTAGATTATCAATAGATTTATCTAGTTTAATCAATATTCTATCCCATAACCATCATCATAACTCATTTTCCACTCTTGTTTTGAAGAAGACACCTTTTTCTCAATGGTGGATAAAATAGGGTCTTTTAAGAGACTCTTAGATAGGTACATAGAGCTTAGAAAAATAGAGGGCTATGCAGTAGGGAAATTCTAGGCAGTTTCTAGATTAGGTTACATGGTCAGCACAACGTTGTGGGCCAAAGAGGCTGTAATGTGCTATAGATTTCCATGTTTCTATGTCCACATGTCATTTCATGGCATTAATGAAATAAATAGATAATGAAATAACTAACAATATATCTGGACTATAAAGCAAAACTGTAATCCTAGATGATAATAATTTTAAAAATCTATAGCTGTTTGAAGTTTCCAAATTCTGATGAAAGCTCTATACCTCGAACATAAGCTGTTTTTCTTTCTACACATTATGTTCAACGGCTGGGTGTTTCCAGCTTTTCCGGTTTTTGTTTAAGAAAGGTTGTCGGAGGGTTATATAGCCTTTGATGCTGAGGAGGGGGAAAAATTTCTTTCATCCCCCCTTTCAACCATGCACATCTCTCTAAAATTTAGTGAAATTAACTTTCCCACTCTGGAAGCTGTAAGGAAATAACAGCTAATTCAAGGGTCTCATATTAAGTACTCAGCACTTAAGAAGTTAAGATTTCATGGTGCATGGAAGTGGGTGTCCAACAATGGGCTTGTGACCTAATCTAAAACTATAATTTTTACAGGTTTTCCAACCAAGTAGTTTGTATAGCTTGCTTGAATGAACTGAACACCAATATTTACAAAGAAACATAGATGTAAAATCTGACATATTCTTTTTTTTAATTTTTTAAATTCAATTTTCAAATTTAATTACATAGAATAATATCTACCCTCCCCATCCCCTTAACCCTTCCCCCTGTAACATACCCCTACCTAAAAAAAAGGGGAAAAAAGGAAAAAAAAAAGAAGGCAAGAAAGACTGCCTGGATATTGGAAAGTCTCCACATGCTCCATTGGATTCGAAATAAATTTAATATATGTATTTGTTTCTTTCCCCAGAGGATCAACATCTTTATCGTTGGAGCACCTATATATACAATCCTATCTTTTGTAAACAAGGGCACCAAATACTCAAAAATGTTTCATATTTATTCCTTAAATTATAAGTAATTTTTTCAAGTGGAATACAGCTAAAGATTTCATTATTCCAATGGTCCATACTTAGATACGAATCTGATTTCCAAGTAACTGCAATAGCCTTTTTGGCTACTGCCAATGCAATTTTTTATAAATTCTTTCTGATATTTATTCAATTTAAGTTTCCGTTTTATCCCTTCAATGTCACCTAATAAAAATAATATTGGGTTATGTGGAAGTTGTGTTTCAATAACTTGTTCCAATAAAACTCTTAAATTTATCCAAAAAGTTTGAATTTTGAAACAAGACCAAGTAGAATGTAAGAAAGTACCAATTTCTTGATTACACCAAAAAAAACGTTGATCAGATAAGTTCGAGTTTAATCTATTTATTTTTTGCGGTGTAATATATAATTGATGTAAAAAAATATATTGTACTAATCTGAGTTGAACATTAATTTATTTGCTGATGGTGTTTTGATCTATTTAACAAACCCATTGCATTTGTTGCGTAAATTATCTTCTAGATTGGAAGAATATGGGAAAGTATCAGGGTATAAAATAAACTGGGATAAAAGTGAAATTTTACCCTTTACTAAAGGAGACTACAGTCAATGTTGATTAGCAACTCAATTTAGAGGGCCAATAAATGGCATGTTATTTAGGTATAAGAGTTGATAATGATATAAAGAATTTATATAAATTAAATTATTTATCACTATTGAAAAAAATTCAAGAAGATCTTGATAAATGGATGATGTTACCAATAACATTAGTGGATAGAGTTAATGCTGTAAAAATGAATATATTTCCTAGATTACAGTATCTATTTCAAACACTACCAATACAATTGCCTCGGAAGTTTTTTTCAAGAGCTAAATAAATGTGTGAGGAAATTTCTTCGGAAAGGTAGGATGTCAAGAATACCGTTGGAAAAATTGACATGGAAATTTGACTTAGGAGGGTTACAACTTCTAAATTTTAAGAATTATTATAAAGCAAATCAATTTAGATTTATTGCATCTTTTTTTGACAATCTGACATATTCTTGATTTGGGAACAAAATAGACGAAAGTTATAGAATGAAGTCAATGTATTAAGATGCTTTCCTCATTGTGATGATGCTTTTATGGATATGCTGCTTAGAACAATATGAACATATCCAGAGTTCAGCAGTCTTCTTCCTGCTGAATGCTGGAAGAAGACTGCTTTTGTCTTACTGGTAGCTTGTGTAGTTAATAACAATACTGCCGCTCCCATTGATTAAAAGCCAAAAGTAGTTCAGTAAAACATCAGGTAGAGAACATGAGTGATACAGTGTATTAAACTAGACAGTGTAAGGGGGTTTCGTCTTTTATGTTACTGTGTAGGCTAATTAAAATGTCTTCTTTGTTATGTTATACTTGGGAATGCTTCTTTGTTATGTTAAACGCTGAGAAAGTTCTTGTGCTGGCAGTTTGTTTTGGATTATCTACTGATAAGAGGACAAATGAACCGATTGGGTTAGTTGTTATGCCTGAGGGGTGTCTGTAAGAGATTGTATTGGCGGGGTTTTGGGGGCAGAAGGCGGGAGAGAGAGACAGAGGATGGACCAGGTCCTGTGAGTCCGTTAATGGGGTCGGACCCCGAAAAGGGCGTTCAGCGAGGAGAGGAGACGGAGACGGACTTGTGTGGAGCGTCTGGTCAACCACTGTTGTTGGTCCCAGGTGGCCGGTCGAGCTGGTCCGAGTGGTTGCAGGGTGAAGAAGAAGGGTCCTGAGCTCCAACTGCTTGTGCACAAAGAGATAGAAGTTTGATAAATGTGGCACCTTTTATTTTTCTTTTATATTTTATTCTCTATTATTTATATAGTTCCAGTAATATCTATAAACTGTAAATCATTTAATTGTATCTGGTATATTGTCTGTTATTTGGGCGGGGTGGGGTACATCACACAGCATCCACACAAACTTATTACCCAGTTTGGCGGGGCCGAGGGCTGTTTCCTTAGGCGACTGCGAGCCGAGCGACCCTGAGTCTGGCCGGGGGTGGGGGGGGGCTACACAGTATATTGAGCAAAAATCTCTCAGTCCAAATGAAGGATCTAAAGACAGAACACAATCTCATAGACACAAGAAAATCTGCAGGTGCTGAAAATCCAAAATAACACACACAGAATGCTGGAGGAACGCAACAGGCCAGGCAGCATCTATGGAAAAGAGTGAACAGTTGACATTACAGGCCAAAACCCTTTGCCTGGACTGGAAAGGAAGTGGAAAATCAGAGTAAGAAGTTGGGGGGGGAGGGAAAGAAGCATTGCCAGGTGGCAGATTATAGATGAAACCAGGAGAGGGGGAGCGGTGAAGTAAAGAGCTGGAAAATTGACTGGTGAAAGAGATAAAGAGCTCATGAGGGGGGATCTGATAAGAGAGGACAGAAGACTACAGAAGAAATTGAGGTGTACCAGTGGAGGGGCACCAGAGGGAGGTGCTGGGCAGGGAAGGAGATAAGTTGAAAGAGAGAAACAGAAATGGGGAATAGTGAGGGGGGGAGATGGAATTTACCGGAATACCTGTGATATTCATACACTGAATTAAATACGGGTGAAATGAGAAATCGATATTCATGTCATCAGGTTAGTGGCTATTTCCAGGTTGCTCCTCCATCCTGAGTGTGGCTTCATCATGGCAGTAGAGGAGGCCATGGACAAACAGTCAGTATGGGAATGGGAAGTAGAATTGAAATGGTTGGCTAATGGGAGATCCCGCTTCTTCTAGTGGATGGAGTGAAGGTGCACAGTGAAGTGGTCTCCCAGTCTACATCAGGTCTCCCTGACATACAGGAGGCCACACCAGGAGCAGCAGATACAGTAGATGACCTCAACAGACTCACAGGTGAAGTGTCTCCTCACCTGCAAGGACTGTTTGGGGCCCTGAATGGTAGTGAGGGAGGAGGTATAGGGGCAGGTGTAACACTTGTTCTGCTTGCATGAGTAAGTGCCAGGAGGGAGATCAGTGAGGAGGGACAAATGGGCAAGGGAGCCACATAGGGAACAATCCCTGTGGAAAGCAGAAAGTGGAGGGAAGTGAAAGATGTGCTTGGTTGTGGGATCCCGTTGGAGATGGCAGAAGTTACAAAAAATTATACACTGGATGTGGAGGCTAGTGGGTTGGTAGGTGAAGACAAGAGGAGCTCTATCCTTGGTGCGGCGGCGGGTGGATGGGGTGAGAGCAGACGTGCATGAAATTGAAGAGATGCAGGTAAGGGCAGCGTTGATGGTGAAGGATGGGAAGCCCCTTTCTTTGAAGAAGGAGGACATCTCAGTTGTTCTGCAATGAAAAGCCTCATCCTGAGCGAAGATGTGATGGAGGTGGAGGAGCTGAGAGAAGGGGATGGCACTTTTACGAGTGATAGGTTGAGAAGAGGTATGGTCCAGACAGCTATGAGAGTCCTTGGGTTTATAAAAGATATCAGACAGTCTCCAGAGATGGAAAGGGTGATCAAGAATGGGGAGAGAGATATCAGAAATGGACCAAAATCACATAGCTCCTAAGTTTTACCTCTAAAACAGACTTTTTTCTTTATTACTAGCACACTAAAGTAGTGATGTCACTTGTCCTGGAATGAGTGCTCCCCAATCCAAAGTTTCCATTATTTCTTTTTTATTTCTTAACTACTTCTCACACCCCTACAATCCCATTATCTCTACCATGCATGAATTATGTACAGTATATGCAGTGAGGTAAGCCTTTTAGCAATGTCAGCCTTCAGTGACTATGCGCTATTTAAGCCCTTAAGCTTGTGTACCTCATGTACTGCTTGAGTACTGTGGATTTCTGTCTTTACCTTACATGCACAATAGCATGCTTCCATCCTGGATTTTATTGGATTGCTGTTGGGCTGGTAACCTGGCATGTGTTTACTAAAGTTCACTTGAACCTAACATGGTTCAGGTTATTTTGATTTCATACTTTATCTGCCTGCAATCCAGCAAAATTCCCCGTTGTCACTCTGCTGCATGATCGTCTGCCTGTTCTCTACAGAGCCAATTCACTATTCCCTCCTACAGATCTCAACCCAAAATGTTTACTCTTTCATAGATACTGCCTGACCTGCTGAGTTCCTCCAGAAGCTCTTTTCTTTTGCTCCAGATTCTAGTATCTACAGTCTGTCTTGTCTCTCTGAACTATATTTTAAAATGTGCATCAGACCCCTTCATATTGATTCTTCCACCCTACTCCAGCAAACGTCTCTTCACACAAACTATTCAAAAGGTACCCACAAACTGACACTCAATATATTCTATTTAAATCATATATCTCTCTCAATCATCTTCAACAAATAGAAAGTCATTAATCCAACACATCATTGTCTCACTCATAGTCTCCTTCTTGCAAGAGAAGAAAGCACATGCACCCAGGTATGACAGAGAGTTGAAATTGGTCCTTCAGTAATGTTGCAAATGATAGCGTTGTGGGTGGAGGTGTTGGACATCATTGGCTCAGGATGTTCCGCCAGGGAAGTGTGGAGAGTTGCAAATATTTATGTTATACAATTAAACATCACCTACTGTATATGTATAATTTCAGATCGATTTTGAGAATGTGACAAGTACACATGCAGCCAGTCGATCATGTGGTGAATCAGCTGGGCCTCCTACGTGCAGGAAGTACTCTCTTTTGGACTCGGGCTTTTGAGTGTACATGTTTTCATCTCAGCAAGCCCGCTCCCACACCGTAAGTTGCCCAGCGTCTACCGTTAATAACATGACTCATTAAAGAGGTTTAATCATACCGCTATTGTTATTCTCGCTGTGCTCATACGTGACACTATATGCACAGTGAATTACCGCTCATAGTTTCACCAATAGCAAATTAGAAAGTGATTATGTCCATAATGGTCAGGTGAAGTATCCTGACTAACATTTTCAATTCATATCAATTATCTCCCAAAGGGGTTTTCAGTGTCTCTTGGGAGAAGGAGGCAATAACTCCTCTAAAGAAATTGTTCACTTTGAGGGTATATTGTAGCAGTTTGCAAGCAGACCATGCACCAGCAAATCATTTACACCTTTGTCCTTTTCCACTAGTGACTTGGTGCTTTCTAATCTAATTTCTATTCATAATACTCATCCTCAAATTATTCCCATCTCCTTCATATTCTTACCTTGAGTCTCTGGACTTCTTGTATCCATCACTATGCTATTTGTTTCTGACACTGCTTGAAATAGTGAATCACTTTGCTCTAGGAAGAGAATTTTTTTCTGCTTTCCATATTTGATTAATTTGTGAATATTTTTGACTGATGATCTCTGGTTTTAGTCTTCACCATGCAAAACAGGTGAAAATTTAACTTCATATCATTGTGTCTTTCAGTACCAGCTTGCTGT
This sequence comes from Mobula birostris, assembly GCF_030028105.1. Lineage (NCBI taxonomy): Eukaryota > Metazoa > Chordata > Chondrichthyes > Myliobatiformes > Myliobatidae > Mobula > Mobula birostris. The sequence goes on along the minus strand of NC_092383.1, from coordinate 62,249,580 downwards.
TAATTAATGATCACACACACACACACACACACACACACACACACACACACACGAATTCAAACCCAGGACCATACCATTCATCTCAAAGTCTGGTGTTGATGCCACAAGTGATATGTTTTGTTATATCTTTAGGACATTGGAAGAATTAATAGTCAGCAGATCATAATGTCAACCATGTGCAATGCCAATTTGTCACTAGCACTTATGAAATAGCCAAAATAACTTGGCTTCAAAAACTCTGTTTCTCACCCATTATCCTCTTTGAACTCATTAATTTTGTGAAGGCTGAAATCTCCCATGGCCTATTTTCCTCTAATTGGCCAAAAAAATTAACTACACTCTTTTCCATTGATGCTGTCTGACCTGCTGAGTTCCTCCCGCATCTTATGTGCGTTGCTTCCTCCTCTTCTTTTCAGTTTTGCTAATTTGTAAGCTATTAATGTGATTGAGTGTTTCATTTTTGACTTTCTTGCACCTGTGTCACTTTTTCTTAGAGATATGCTAATTTTGATAAACACATCTACTCCACTTTCCCTTTTATCCATATTTTTCTATATGTTCACCCTTTCAATGACCAATTACTAGTCCTGATTTTCTCTGTAGTCACATTTCAGTGATCTCGATTATATTTGTTTATTTTCATGGTATTATTGCCTTCATTTCCCTTTTATTTAGAGTTGCAAGGATTCTCATTTTTAATTACACTAGCACTCAATATATTTTTATAATCCTGTTTCATAAATATTATTTCAATGCAACTTTATGTCCATTCTTATTGCATTCTTAGTATGCTTAACTGTTTATTTTTGATAATAAAATTATTTTATAGATCTAAATCTTCTATTACCCATGAAAAAGAACCCTTCTTTCCCACTCCAGCATTCATAGTTTAATACGTTTATTCCAATGCTGAAGGAAAATCAGACACAATGCAGACATTGTAAACTTCAAGGTACTTTTAAAAAGATTTGGTTCATAACTTCTGATACTTCCTCATCAGTATTTCCCTTTCCTTCTTTACCTTGAGGTGGATCACACAATGAAGTATAGTTCTGAAAAATTTGAAGCTAGTACTTAACGAAATAAAAAATCTTAGTGTTAAGATTTATGTCTCTGCAATGTTATTCAGCATCTTTCACTTAGAAAGCAAACAACTTATTTGCAGAAAGCCTAGATATTAAAATATGGAAATATTTTCCTCTTCTTGCCCATTCAATTCTCTTACATTATTGCTGCTTGACTGTGACTAGACTCCAATTTTCTTCTTTAGATATACCATTCAAAGTATAGAGAAATCATCTACATCCCAACAAAGTATTTCAATTTACCGATAACTACGTGTACAGAATTCTCCATCACACGAGGAATTCTGCAGATGCTGGAAATTCAAGCAACACATATCAAAATTGCTGGTGAATGCAGCAGGCCAGGCAGCATCTCTAGGAAGTGGTACAGCTGACGTTTCGAGTTGAGACCCTTCGTCAGTCCTGACAAAGTGTCTCGGCCTGAAACGTCGACTGTACCTCTTCCTAGAGATGCTGCCAGAATTCCCCATCATCCCTCTTTTATCTCAAATTTCAAACCTGTTATATTCCCTAGGGGATAGGGTCAATGTTCAATTAATCTCTAAGATCTTGGATATTCTGAATCCTGCCATGACTTTGTTAAGCTGCATTTTCTTGCATTTATTTCTTTATCATTCAGACTTAACATTGAGAAGTTAATTGTTCCATAAATGGAATTAATCAATGTCACTGAACTCCTTTGAAATGTGTAGGAACATTATTGTCTGAATTTCTGGAGCAAAGACTTACTGAGAGGAACTTAGTGAAGTAACTGATATTTCTTCAGTACTGTACTTAGAAAGACAGCAGCAGAATTTTCCTTGCCATCTGCTGCCATCTACAGCCAGATAGCCAACTTTCACAATTCTATTCTGCTCTCACTGTAGAATTACATACACAATAAATGGTAAGACCACAGAAGTACTGAGGTATATAAAGACTTTGATGTACAAATCAAAGGATCACTGTAGGTAGCAAAGCAGACAGATAAAAGAACATTAAAAGGCTTATTGAGTGTATTTTAATTTATTTTACTTAGAAATATGGTGCAGAACAGACCCTTTCAGCCCAATGAGCCACACCACCTAGAAAACCACCTATTCGACCTTAACCAAATCATAGAACAATTTACAATGTCCAATTTACCTACTAACCAGAACATCTTTGGACTCTGGTTTGGCCACAACTTGTCGCCACACTGGAGAGAGTACTGAGCAGGTTCACCAGTAGGACAATAGGTGGAACAATTCTGTTATGAGGGAGACTAGGTAGGCTAAGTTTCTTTTCCATGAAGTGGAGAGGAACAAGAGAGACTTGTATAAAGGGATGCAAAATTATGAAGGTAGATAGTGGTAGACCTGTATTGAACTTGAGGACATGGGTTTAAAATAAGCATTAGAAGGTTTAGAAAGGACCCTAGGTAGCACTTACATCACCCAGGAGGTTGGTTGAAATCTGGAACATATTACTAGAGGATAGTTGATACAGAGACTCTCAAGGCATTTAAACATATCAAAGAATTCTTGACCCACTAAAGCCTACAGGGTTAATTTCCAAGTGCTGGAAAGTAGGATGACCGTACTTGAGTACTTAATGTTCAGAAGGGTCATGGTGTGCTGAAGCACCTATTTTAGGATCATTAGTGAAAAATATTATCTCCCCAAAAGACATGTTTCCCTACACCGATGTCCACAAGAGCATATAAAAATGGAAGGGAGATAATGAATGGTTGATCCAGTAAGTTCATTCCCATCTGACATGTTGTAATATCTGCACAACATCACCTCTGTTTCCATTCCATTGTCTTTTTCTCCAGCCATCTTCACATCCCAAGCTCATGGGAATCAATGGGCAGAGGCAGCGTGGATGCAAAACTGAATAAGCCAACATACTGCTGAAAATGTTTAAGGAGCTCAGATCCAAGTTAATGAACCTTTGGATTATTAACTCCAAGGAAAGCTGAAATTGGCATATGGTGAAGGACTCATTGAGTTGAATGCACACAGGAAGCAGGTATTTTGGTGCATAGAGATAGCATTGAAAAGAAGGAAACAATGAGTTGAATGGAAACCATTTAATCAGGACTAGGGCTTGCACTCTGATATATTGATTATCTTGAGCTCTAAATGGTGTTATTAACAAAAATCTCTGTAGGACTGGGAGGGTTCAGTTGAGGAGAGCTCTAAAAAGGCGGGAGGAGGAGATAGTAGCGCCGCGTGCACGCAGCCCTCAGGTGAAAATGATATTGTACCTGTTAAATAGGGGCCGTGGGCAATTCTGATTTGATGGAGACAGACGTGAAAGCACAGAGGAACATCTGGAGAAATTTCTGAAAAGCAGGTTCGCTGCCGCTGTTACTGGGCGATCGAGAATCTTCTGAGGGAAGGCCCCAAAATCCTCGGCTTTACCTGCTGCTGGTGACCGAAATTGAGGTCGAATCGTTCGAATAGAGATGGTGCTCGGTACTAGGTGTCGGAGAGCTGATTGGAGGCTCGAAGTTTTCGGATGACTCAGAGTCGGACTGTGGTTGGGCATGGCAGGAAGAGTTTTCTTCCTTGTTCCGTCTGTGTGAGATGTGGGACATTTGAGAGACTTTGAACTTTATTACTGTGCCATGGACTGTTCTTCATCAAGTTATGGTATTGCTGCACTGTTGTGACTATATGTTATAATTATGTGGTTTTGTTAGTTTTTTCAGTCTTGGTCTGTCCTCTGTTTTGTGATATTGCACCAGAGGAAATATTGTATCATTTCTTAATGCATGCATCACTAAGTGACAATAAAAGAGGACTGGGTGTCTTCATAATCTAATCTAATCTAATTTAAAGGGTAGTAGAGAAATTCTTCTTTGGTTTCTGGCATTAAGTTTGTGTGTGAGAACTGTCTGGTGATTATATACAGATCTTCAGAATTTCTTTCTTCTGGGAATAATGTTCCAGCATATTTGAAGATGGATCTTCAGAAAAGAAACCTTGAATTGCAAAAGATTACCTTGACAAATTAGAATATATTTCATTTAAGTTTGTGCATTTTTCCTGTGCTCTACCTATGGTAGACCTAATTTTTAAGCATGGTTGACTTGATAAGTTAAAACTCCAATAACATTACATTGAAGCCCACCCTATTGTACGCAGTCCTTTCACACTATTAGACATGTGAATATGCCAGCAGGATTAACAATACTAGAGAAGAGTTTATCAAAGTTCAAAATTCAAAGTAAATTTATTATCGAAGTACATACAGAAAATGTAACTGTATACAACCCTGAGATTCATTTTTTTATGGGCATACTCAATAAATTCATAATAGAATAATAACTATAATAGAATCAATGAAAGACTGCACCAACTTGACATTCAACCCGTATGCAAAAGCCAGCGGACAAAAAGAAGAAATTACCAATAATGACAAATAAGTAATAAGTAAATGTGCATGGGTGCACCCTTCTGAAGGACACTGTCATATTGGCCTCAGAGAGTTTATCAAGAAAATATAATTGCTGAAGTTATTGCAAACTCCTAAAATAAATTACCATTGATGTTTATTTTTATATAAAATAGTCTGCTTTGTGTTTTCTTAATAGAAGACGCACGATGAGGCTGCTTGCAAAAGTGAAGATTTTTTATTAGCTAACTCCATACCATAGTGAATTAGCTGGTGAAATCACTCCTTGATCCATTTAGTGTGCTGCACATGTAAAGCTCAGTTATTGTGGTTGTCTTTTGCCGTAACCTATCATTCAGATTATGACATATGAGCAGACCAGAAGAAATGGAAACAGAAAAAAGTGTTTTATAATTCAATTTATAATTGCAGCCTCACATCTGAAAAATTAAGAATGTGCATTTCATAAAAAACAATTCTGATTAGGATGGTGCTTAGAATGCTATGCTTAATGTTAAGTAACCAGAGTCATGGAAAAAATATGGATTACAAATACCCACTCCAAGCATTTATTTTAACAGCTAGCAACTACTGTATATTCATTACCTTGGCTTTAATCTTGCTTTCATAATTCTTGAAATATTAGCTTGCTATTGTTTTAATACTGAATAGTAATTAATTCACAGTTTATAATACAGATCAATTGCATTGTCAAAGATGCAAAAGGAAAGCTTGTTGAAATAATATACCAATATTACCTATATGATATATACTACATTTACCCAAGGTGGTTGGGTGTGCCATATGCATCAGTATCAGTTACTTGTACAGCACAACAGATATGTATACATACATTCAGGCAAGATATGGTTACATTAATGATGCACTCATATTCTTAAAAAATTTATATGTTTATTTTAATTCATTTTTCTCTGAATAATATCAATACAGTAAAAAGCAGTCAATTACTAAAAAGATAATTCTTTCAAAATGAAAGGGAAATATAATTTCAAATGCAGAGTATCACATTTTAGAAGTCCAAGTAGATTTGGTGTATCACCAACAACTCAAGCAAATGTCACCAAATGTACCATGGACAGCATTTGGACTGTTTACATCACCATCTGGTCATGGAGGTGCCAATGCATAGGATCGTATGAGGCTTCAGAGTTATAGACTCAACCAGCTCCATCACGTTCCCAAGCCTCTCCACCATTGAGGACATTTTCTAAGGGCAGCATTCATCACTAAAGACCCTCACCATCTGAGGCATGTCCTCTCCTTATTACTACCATCAGGGGTAATGAGAAGAGAACACGTCCCAGATGTTGATAACCCTTAATTTCAGAATAGTCCCTGAACCCACAAAAACTACCTCACTATTCCTCTTGCACTAGTTATTTTGCTTTAATTTTAATGTGACTTGTAGTTGTTTATGTTTTGCACTGTACTTCTGCCCCAAAGAAACAAGTTTCATGAAATACAATATGTTAATAATAATGAAACTGATACCGATTCTGAAAGATATTCGTAAGCAGAAGAAAGCCATGCTTCTCATTGTAATAGGGTGGGATAACTGCATATTACCCCACAGGAAAATTATGTTCACCTGAACTTGAACACATAATAATCAAATGCTGTCTGTTCTATTTACCTAGTGAGTCCCACCGTTCTCATCAGTGTTACTTACCACCTATAAACAATCGCTTGACATACTGCATGATGCCATCTCCAGTCAAGAAATAATCCATGCCAAGGCATTTCAAATCATAATCAAGGACATTAACCAAACTTGTTTAAAGAAATCCCTGCCCAATTACCATCAGCATATAACCTGTAGTACCAAAGGTCGCAACACACTGGACCACTGTTACACTAAGGTTACAATTTTTACTGTGCCATGCCCAGGCTGCATTTCAGGAAAGCTGATCACTTAGCAGTCCTTCTCCTTCCTACATACAGGCAGAGGCTAAAAACCAAATCTCCAGAGATTAGGACAACAGAGGTGGTCACAGGAGGCAGAGGAGTGGCTATGGAATTGTTTCGAGTTGGTAGACTTAAGGCTGATTTACACTTGTGCGTACGGCCTACGCCGTAGGCCTGATTTATACTTTCGCGTAGCCCTACACCGTAGCAAGCATGCATAGTTGTGTCTGCGTCGCTCTGCAATTCACTGCCAAAATGCTAGTTGGCGGTGGGGTTTCTATGCCACTGTGTTGAGTTTCTTCATGAAAGAGGAAATGCATTTCAAATATTTTCAGATGTCGGCACGTAGATTTGACAATTTGGTTCTTTGTCTCCAACGATTTATTTCGCATCAATGTACAGACATGGCGGAGAAAAGCCACCGGAAATGTATAGGAGGAAATGCGATGCTACCAAGCGGACTAATCACAGTTGTTGCGGTCTGCGTCGCCGCAACGCGTGAGTTACATTTTTGGGGAGGTGCACGTCACCCTACGGCGTAGGGCACAGCGTAGGGTATGTGGTACCTACGGCGTACATTTGACGCAGAAGTATAAATTGGGCTTTAGCCGTGTTCAAGGACTCATCTGGGGATCTGAATAAATACACCATGGTTGTCATGGACTTTACAAAAACAATTGTAGATGAGTGTGTCCCCACAAAATCAATCAGAGTCTTCCCCAGCTCATCCAGCCCTTGATAAACCACGAGGTTCACAGTCTGTTGCGGGCCGGTTCAGAGGCATGCAAGTATGGTGACAAGTTACAAGTGTTCCAGGTATGATCTCCAGAAAGCTACCACATGGTCAAAGTGGCAATTCTGGACTAAACCTGAATCAACGAAAGTTGCTTGACGGTTGTGGCAGGGCTTGAATGTTCTTACGTTTTATAAAATCAAGCAACATAGGCAACAATGGGGCTTCACTTCCAGGAGATCAATGCCTTCTATGCTCGCTTTGACCATCAAAATATGAAGGAACCATCATGAACTCCCACAGACCTGATAAACCTGTGACTTCAGTCTCTGAGGCTGACACGTGAGCAGCCTTCGGGGGAGGGGGGTGGACCCACAAAAAGCACCCAGGCTAGATAGGGTACCTGGCCAAGTACTAAAGACATGCTGATCATCTGGCTGGAGTGTTCACTGAGGTCTTTAACCTCTCACTTTGTCGGTATGGGGTATCCACCTGTTTCAATCAGGTTTCACTTAGAAGAATGTGGTAACCTGCCTCTACGACTATCGTCTTGTAGCACTTACATCCACACTAATGAAGAGTTTTGAGAGGTTGATGGTAAAACAAATCAACAAGATGACTTGGATTCATTCCAAGTTTGCCTACTGAAGCAACAGGTCTATGGCAGATGCCATTTCATTGGCTCTTCCCCCAACACTGGAACACCTGATTTGCAAAGATTCATACTTCTGAATGATCTTTATTAAATACAGCTCAACATTCAATACCGCTATCCCCTCAGAACTAATCAACAGGCTTCAAGGTCTCAATACCACTCTGTGCAATTGGATCCTTGATTTTCTCACTTGCAAACCTCAGTCAGTTCAGATTGGAAACAGCATCTCCTCCACAATCCCCATCAACACAGGTGCAGCACAAGGTTCTGTGTTTAGCCCCCTGATCTACCAGCTTTATACTTATGACTGTGTGGCTAAGAACTGCTCCAATGCTATATGCTGATGACAGCACTGTCATTGGCTCAATCCAAAGTGGTGATGGATCAGCATATATGAGGGAGGTGGAAAATCTGGCTGAGTGGTGTCACAACAACAAACTCTCACTCAATGTCAGCAAGACCAAGGAGCTGATTATTGACATCAGGGAGAGGCAGTCAGAGGACCATTAGCCAGTTCTAATCAGAGGACTGAGGTAGAGAGGGTCAGAACCTTTAAATTTTTTGGTATTATCATTTTGGAGGATCTGCTCTAAGTCCAGTACGTAAGAGCAATTGCAAAGAAAACACGGTAGTGCCTCTACTTCCTTAGAAGTTTGTGAAGATTTTGCATGACATCTAAAATTTTGATAAAATTCCATAGATGTGTGGTGGAGAGTATATTGACTGGCTGCATCACAGCTTGGTATGGACACACTAACGGCCTTGAAAAGTACAAAAAATAGTGGATACGGCCCAGTCCATCACAGGTAAATCCCTCTCCACAATTGAGCATATTTACACTGAGCTGTGTCGCAGGAAACTAGCACAGATCATCAGGGACACCCCCACCACCCAGGACATACTCCCTTCTCACTGCTGCCATCAGGAGGAGGGTACAGGAGCCTCAGGACTCACCCCACTAGTTTCAGTCACAGTTATTATCCCTCAACCATCAGGATCTTGAACCAAAGGGGCAACTTCACTTTGCTATACTTGTCCCATCACTGAAATGCTTCCACGACCTATAGACTCACTTTCATCTCATGTTCTCCATATGTAGCTTTTTTAGTTATTATTTTTATTTACACAGTTGTTGTCTTTTGCACTCTTGTTGAATGCCAGTTGGTGCCGTCTTTCATTGATTCTATTATGGTTGTTATTCTATTATGGATTTATTAAGCATGCCCGCAAGGAAATGAACCTCAGTTTTGTTTGTGGTGACATTTGTGTTCATTGATAATACGTTTAATTTGAACTTTTGAAATTTGAAGAAACCAAAATTAGATTGGGAGTCCACTTTGTGGAACATACCTGTTCATGGAAACATAGAAACATAGAAAATAGGTGCAGCAGTAGGCCATTCGGCCCTTCGAGCCTGCACCGCCATTCAGTATGATCATGGCTGATCATCCAACTCAGAACCCTGTACCAGCCTTCCCCCCATACCCTCTGATCCCTTTAGCCACAAGGGCCATATCTAACTCCCTCTTAAATATTGCCAATGAACTGGCCTCAACTGTTTCCTGTGGCAGAGAATTCCACAGATTCACCACTGTCTGTGTGAAGAAGTTTTTCCTAATCTCAGTCCTAAAAGGCTTCCCCTTTATCCTCAAACCGTGACCCCTCGTTCTGGACTTCCCCAACATCCTGCATCTAGCCTGTCCAATCCCTTTAGGATTTTATATGTTTCAATAAGATCCCCCCTCAATCTTCTAAATTCCAACGAGTATAAGCCTAGTCGATCCAGTCTTTCATCATATGAAAGTCCTGTCATCCCAGGAATCAATCTGGTGAACCTTCTTTGTACTGCCTCTATGTTCATCCACCTGTCACCTGTCATTTTAATTAGCAGTTTTATTCTTTGTGATTTTAGACTCCATTCCCCTCCTCCTAGTTGTATCTCCCTCTTTTGGTGCTCACACCTCCTAGCTGGCTTGTCTTTCACTCTTCTGTCCTTCACCTTTGCTCAAACATTTGTGCAATTTAAGGAAGTTTTAATTTTAACTGAAGCAAGTTAATCATTCTGAGGTATTAATTCTATTTTTCTATTTCTCTCTGTTTTTCTGACCTTCTGGGTATTCTCAACATTTGCTGTTCTGCTTCTGAATAGATTTGCTAACTTAAGAAAATGACGGTCTTCACCTGAGAATTATTCCTTTCCCCTGTAAGTATTCAGCAGTCCAGAAATCAAAGAATGAAGGCAATTCTGAGTTTGGACACAATGTACAAGATTTGAGATATCTTGGTTAGAGATTATTGCTGAGATCTTTCCTTTTCCTGGAGACTTTTATAGGATTTATAAAGTCTTAAAGATGTTTACAATTATCAATGTGTAAATGTAGCCCTGATTAAATTTTACATTTATTTAGATCAAAGGCAGGTAAACTCTTAATGGGCAGGGAAGCGCACAACTGTAGAAGGCTGCTGAAAGTTATTTAATTTGAGTGAGACTCGAGTTAGAGGTCATGAGTTAAAGGTGAAAGGTCAAATGTTTAAGGGGAACATGAGGGGCAACTTCTTCACTCAAAGGGTGGTGAGAGTGTGGAGCGAGCTGCCTGTGGAAGTGGAAGTTTGAATAGGTACATGATGGGAGTAGTGTAGAGGGCTCTGGTCTGAATACACATCAATAGGACCAGGCAGAATGGTAGTTCAGCACTGACTATATGTGCTGAAGGGCCTGATTCTCTGCTGCGGTGTTCTATGACTCTATAACTCTGAATCTAACACCTGACAGAGTGGTAATTTGTTCAATATGCTCACAGCAAAAGGTAAAATGCAGAATGAGAGCTTAGAATTACACAAAATTCATATTTCACCAGAGACATCATCATAATAAAATATATTTGTTTCATAGAGTAGTGGAAATAAAATGAACAAAACTTAACTTAAATAATATTGACAGGACTTTCCCACTGCAGGGTATAATTTACAGAATACATTACTGAGGAACTAAAATAGACCATTCAACTTTTTGAGCCATTCTCCATTCATCTTTTATCTCATCTCCATTTACATTTCCTAATTCCATATTCCTAGATTGACAAAAAAAAACTTGTTCATGACATTCCTGATGCTGATACTTTTAGAGATGAAACTCCAGATTTGATTTTCTAACTATAAAGCATGTAAACTTTGTTTTTGATTATTCCATCAGAAGTAGTAGCTGCTGTATAGTTAGCTTTTCAATTCATTAAACACTATTAATCTGTTGTATTTAAGAAAATACGAAGTTTTATGTAACCCACTCTTAGCTTAAAACTTTATCCCAGTATCATTCCGAAGAATTGGATTTGTACCATCTCCAAATCCTTCATGAAATGCAGTATCATAAGCTGGACATAATACTCCGATATGGAATCCAACCAAGGCAATCTAAGACCCTACGGCACTTGCTTTTGTAATTCAGACTTTTTGAGTTGAAGATAACATTAAGTTGGCCTTAATGACTGCAGGTTGTATATACCTATTGCCAGAATATGTAGAGGCTTTGGGTAATAGCTGAGGTTACCTTTAATGGAAAAGAGATTTAGTAGAAGCTCCACGTGAACCCCCAAAGAGCCTGAGGACTCTGTCATATCAGTCTCTGAGGTTAATATGAGAACATCTTTCAGGAGGATGTATCCATCATCACAGGTGTACACTTATCCCCCTGCTCTACTTACTTTATACTTATGATTGTGTGGCTAGGTACAGCTCCAATGCTATATTTAACCCTTACATATTGTTCAGGTCAAATTTGACCCATTTTGACATTTGACAGCAGTAAAAACACCCTAAGTGCCATTTTTTTTAGCCGAAATTTGATGATTTTTCCTAAAGTGACCCAAAATGTGCCAAAATGAAAATATTTAAAAATTTTATGCTTTTGATACAGGTGCTACAAATTTTTGTACATTGAGGCTGTTCCAGGTCAAATTTGACCCGTATCTATTGAAATGGATTTTAGAGCTCTGAAACATTAATTAAGCGTTAATCACCCATTTATTAATGTCAGATAGGCTATTTACACATTCTAAATAAATTTGTGGTTCAAAATTTGGTATAGACACTTGTTATGAGGGGATTCTTGGGCTGGGTCAAAATTGACCCAGACCATACTGTGAAAGTATAGAATATGAACAGGTTGCCTGGGTTAAGTTTACTGACAATGCCACTGTTGTTGGCTGAATCAAAAGTGGTGATGTATCAGCATACAAGAGGGAAGCTGAAAATCTGCTTGAACGATGCATCAATGTCAACAAGATCAAAGAGCTGATTATTGACTACAGGAGGAAGAAGCTGGAGATGCATGAACCAGTCGACATTAGGTACAGCAGCCTTAGGTTCACGAACACATTACTCTACAAACATCAAGCTCCTGAACTGGAGTGGATAACTTCATTCACCATCACTCTGAACTGATTCTACGACCTACAGACTCACGTTACAACTCATTTTACAAATCACATTCTCAGTGTTATTTTTATTTGCATGGTTTGTACATCATCGGAGACGCCCATCACCCAGGCCATGCTCTCTTCTCACTGCTGCCGTCAGGTAGAAGGTACAAGAGCCCCAGGACTCACACACCAGGTTCAAAAACAGTTACTGCCTCTTAGCCATCAGGCTCTTGAATAGAAAGGGACAACTACACTCCCTCGCACCATCATTGATATGTTCCCTCCACCAATAATCTCATTTTAAGGACTCTTTATCTCATTATCTCATATTCTCATTATTGATTCCTATTTATTTATATTTGCATTTGGACAGTTTGTTGTCTTCTGTACCCTGATTGATCTTTCATTGATCCTGTTATAGTTACTAATCTGTAGATTTGCTAAGTATATCCATGGGAAAATGAATCTCAGTGTTTTATATGGTGACATATATATACTTTGACAATAAAATTTACTTTGAATTTTGAATCTTTGTTTACTTATAGCTTCTCAAAAATTCTGTTGTATTTCATTTTGCATTCCAGCAAAGTTCGGCTGGTGGTGACATCAGCGCTGGACTCCGGAGCGAAGATCCCAGAGTTCGAACCCAGTCGGGCCGCTCCCAGGCATGCTTCCCATCCGTGCTGGGTTGAGTGTCGAGCTTGCAACTCGGCCTCATTAAAAAAAAAGACTGTGCTGTGAGAAGGACGTGGGGCACCATTCACAGAATCTTTCCTCCAAGACAACCACTTGAAAAGTGGTCGCCAAGGCTCTGGTAGAGTATGGCAGACAAAAAGCAAAAATTCCAGCAATAAAATGAATCTCAAAGTTATATTCACGCACTCAGTAAGCACATTATTAGATACACCTGTTTGCTAATGAAAATATCTAACCAGGCAATCACGTGGCAACAACTCAATGCACAGACACACGCAGACATAGTCAAAATGTTCAGTTGTTCAGAATGATGAAGAAATGCGATCTACTGTAAGTAACTTTGACTGTGGAATGATTGTTGGTGCCAGTTAGGGTGGTTTGAGTATCTGAGAAACTGCTGATCTCCTGGGATTTTTACACACATGTCATGGTCCCTTCTGGCAATCCCCCACCTTGCCATTTGCCTCAAGATTTGGGCCTCGATCACCTCATTTAGATTCCAATCATTCCCAGGTACCACTAACTACACGCACCTGCTTCCCATCAAACGGCAGGATAAAAACCCTGTGACCACAGCAAGAAGCCGCCAGTTCATCGGTCGACTCTTGTGAGAGTAAACCTTGTTTCCTATTCCTGAGAACTGTTAGTTCTAAGCTTTGCATTGTCTCCTGGATATCGGCTTCCCGTTCGCGGTGGTGCTACGCCTAACGACTCTGCCTCGGCATCTGTGTCCTGCGCTTGGGTTCGTCCCCAGCCACGTCCTTGCAACAACACAACAGTCTTCAGGATTTAGAGAGAATGGTGTGCAAAATCAAAACAAAAAACATCCAATGAGTGGCAGTTCTGTAGCAAAACTGAGAGAGGTCGGAGGAGAATAACCAACTTGTTCAAGCTGATAGGAAGGTGACTGTAACTCAAATAGCCATGCAATAGAATAATGGCGTGCAGAAGAGCATCTCTTCTGATATAGTACACGTCTCATAAAGCAACCACTGAGTGCACATGTTCTTAGATAATAAATTTACTTTGAACTTTGAAATTTGATAGTATATAATAATCAATATAAATATCCCATTTTAAAAGAACAGTATTGATAAATATTCCCCAAATAATCCACAGTTTTCTGACAGACTAGTTTTCTGATATTCTTATAGTTTAAGGCTTTCCAGCTGCAAACAACTCAGTCTGCTTGCTACTCAAGTGTTAAGGATTAGTTGCACACATGCACAACTGAGTTAACATGACAACAAAGGTAATCATCCAGTTAAACTGCAGAGGAAAGATTTGCATGAAATGTGAACGAGGTTAATTTCTTCTGCACAATAGATGCTCTAATTACTACCAATTATACAGCAATAACTAATAACAAAGTTGAACTTAAGATTCTATCATAAAAATGCCAAACAGTATCATATTGTATTTGAACAGAAACATTGACAAATTTCCATGAAGTGTCTGAGCAAATGCATGTAACATAAACGTCCTGGTCTTCCCAATAAAGCAAAATATTTATTCCTAAAATATTTCAGGAGAATTGTTTATCATGAAAAGATTATGAGAGAAAACTGGCAGGGAACATAAAAACTGACTGTAAAAGCTTTAATAAATATGTAAAAAGGAAAAGACTGGTAAAGACAAATGTAGGTCCCCTACAGACAGAAACAGGTGAATTGAATATGGGGAGCAAGGACATGGCAGACCAATTGAATAATTACTTTGGTTCTGTCTTCACTAAGGAGGACATAAATAATCTTCCAGAAATAGTAGGGGACAGAGGGTCCAGTGAGATGGAGGAACTGAGCGAAATACATGTTAGTAGGGAAGTGGTGTTAGGTAAATTGAAGGGATTAAAGGCAGATAAATCCCCAGGGCCAGATGGTCTGCATCCCAGAGTGCTTAAGGAAGTAGCCCAAGAAATAGTGGATGCATTAGTGATAATTTTTCAAAACTCATTAGATTCTGGACTAGTTCCTGAGGATTGGAGGGTGGCTAATGTAACTCCACTTTTTAAAAAAGGAGGGAGAGAGAAACCGAGAAATTATAGACCGGTTAGCCTAACATCGGTGGTGGGGAAACTGCTGGAGTCAGTTATCAAAGATGTGATAACAGCACATTTGGAAAGCGGTGAAATGATCAGACAAAGTCAGCATGGATTTGTGAAAGGAAAATCATGTCTGACGAATCTCATAGAATTTTTTGAGGATGTAACTAGTAGAGTGGATGGGGGAGAACCAGTGGATGTGGTATATTTGGATTTTCAAAAGGCTTTTGACAAGGTCCCACACAGGAGATTAGTGTGCAAACTTAAAGCACACGGTATTGGGGGTAAGGTATTGATGTGGATAGAGAATTGGTTAGCAGACAGGAAGCAAAGAGTGGGAATAAACGGGACCTTTTCAGAATGGCAGGCAGTGACTAGTGGGGTACCGCAAGGCTCAGTGCTGGGACCCCAGTTGTTTACAATATATATTAATGACTTGGATGAGGGAATTAAATGCAGCATCTCCAAGTTTGCGGATGACACGAAGCTGGGCGGCAGTGTTAGCTGTGAGGAGGATGCTAAGAGGATGCAGGGTGACTTGGATAGGTTGGGTGAGTGGGCAAATTCATGGCAGATGCAATTTAATGTGGATAAATGTGAAGTTATCCACTTTGGTGGCAAAAATAGGAAAACAGATTATTATCTGAATGGTGGCCGATTAGGAAAAGGGGAGGTGCAACGAGACCTGGGTGTTATTATACACCAGTCATTGAAAGTGGGCATGCAGGTACAGCAGGCGGTGAAAAAGGCGAATGGTATGCTGGCATTTATAGCGAGAGGATTTGAGTACAGGAGCAGGGAGGTACTACTGCAGTTGTACAAGGCCTTGGTGAGACCACACCTGGAGTATTGTGTGCAGTTTTGGTCCCCTAATCTGAGGAAAGACATCCTTGCCATAGAGGGAGTACAAAGAAGGTTCACCAGATTGATTCCTGGGATGGCAGGACTTTCATATGAAGAAAGACTGGATGAACTAGGCTTGTACTCGTTGGAATTTAGAAGATTGAGGGGGGAATCTGATTGAAACGTATAAAATCCTAAAGGGATTGGACAGGCTAGATGCAGGAAGATTGTTCCCGATATTGGGGAAGTACAGAACGAGGGGTCACAGTTTGAGGATAAGGGGGAAGCCTTTTAGGACTGAGATTAGGAAAAACTTCTTCACACAGAGAGTGGTGAATCTGTGGAATTCTCTGCCACAGGAAACAGTTGAGGCCAGTTCATTGGCTATATTTAAGAGGGAGTTAGATATGGCCCTTGTGGCTACGGGGATCAGGGGGTATGGAGGGAAGGCTGGTGCAGGGTTCTGAGTTGGATGATCAGCCATGATCATAATAAATGGCGGTGCAGGCTCGAAGGGCCGAATGGCCTACTCCTGCACCTATTTTCTATGTTTCTATGTTTCTATGTGACTGTTAATTGATGAAGTGATGCTTTACTCTCATGCAAATTATGAGATTTCATTCATGTTCTAAATAGAAATTATAAATCCATTTCGTAATCTGAATTCTTCATCCTTGCTCAAGATCATTTAAACTAATATTACTTGCTCTAATTGGTTCTTACGGCATCATCTTCCAACAAAACACACAGTAAGGAATGAAATGAGCTAAAGAATGTGAGCAGCATCTGATTGTGTGATTATTAATAAAAATCAAAGGCAACATGTAGTCCTGTACTTTATATCGCCATCAGCTATCACATTGCAGCCAATAAGAACTGCACATTGTTTTCTTTTTTAAGTTCTTTTATACTGTATAAAAAGGTTTTTATTTCACACTTGTCAATTTCACAATTGAAATCAAGATAAATAGTTTGCAGCTATTCCAAAAAGGCCTTTGTTACATTGGGACGGTCTTTAATATCCTGCTGCTGAGGGCTTAATTATAACCTGATTCTGCCATTCAGCACCTAGAATCCAGCTTAATTACTGCCACACTATCTATTAAGTGGGGTGAATTTATTAAGCTTACCCAATGAAGTGGTTGTGCTCTGGCTTATGCAGCATTTTCTTCCAATCATATTCAAGACAGTATTACTCCAGTTTATTAAAATACACAATGCATGCTACTGATGCGTGTGGGAACCAAGCTCATTTTTATTTTCATTGTTAATGATAAAGGAACTCATAGACTGGGATGCTTGAAGGATTTCACCATGCCTAATGCTATATTTAAAGTGCAGAGTGCAAATTAAATTTCACTCTTCTTTGAGAAAATATGTCTTAATCTTTCCAAAAATAAAGTGAACGATCTAAACGTGCAAACAGAACATAATTACTGAAGGTCTTAATGTTAGGAAAGGACAAGCCTTGTACCTTAAACTGGACTAAGTCTACTTTTATAAATGCAGTAGTAGACATCTGAAGTAAATACCTAGTGACAAGTTTCTTGGCTTCAGTGGTGTCACAAATAAACCAGAAGTATAATGAATTTTCTGCTCTTTCATTAATGCAGAAAGGTGGTGGAAATAGGCCAGCAATATCATAATGGATACCCCCTCACTGCTTACGGACTGCAGGCCCCATTCCCATTCGGAAGGAGGCTACGCAGCATCCACAGCAGGACCACTAGACTCAAAAACTGTTACTTCCTCCAAGTCGTAGAGCTGATCAACACCTCAACTTATTAACCCACCCCACCATCTGCCACCACCTCTACATATTCATCACCTAGCTCACTTTATATATATACAATCAATATATGTATATAACAGTTAATTGTATATTGTGTTCTTTATGCTTATTCGTGCTCTTTTATGCTGCACCACAACCAGAGTAGTAATCAACTTTATAGTCATGTTTTGAGGAATGGGAATAAACAATTTGAATATTAAATATAATTTTTTCTTTGCTCGGATGTTACCGGCCTATACACTGTGGCCTTCTCAAAGCGGGAAGTTTTGGGATACTCATGATTATACAGGGATTGCATAGTAAATCCAAAATTGACAGATCAGATACATGGAGCACTGCTTCAATATCCAGGGGCATGTTTGAAAGCCACTGTTGAAGAATGAGGTTAATATACCTGTCCCTATATCTCTATATCTTTCCAAATATTGAAGATTAAGAACCGTATCTGCACTGGGACATTTTTGAGTCTCTGGAGCTGCACTCCACACCCATCCTCAAGTAAAGATGGCGCAGATACCAGGGGAGTGCCCTGTGAGTGCCCAAGTCAATTTTTTTTGGTTGCGGAATATGCCCAGATTGGTGTTGTATTTCTTAGTACATTGTATGATACGCACAATTCTGGTAATATTAAGAAGGACCACAATATCTGAGAGAATGGTGAAAAACTGATGCTGTAATCTGTGGAGGGAGAAAGTCAAATACAGAAACGTAATCAACAAGCAGCTCCAGTGAGATCAATGAACAACTTGTTACAAATGCCCCTGGAGATAGTCCATTCCAGAAGAGTTGGCTGAAGTAACTTCTCTTAACCACCAATAAGCAGAATATTTAAGATGTTTAGACATTCCCAGGGAACAGAAGTTACCCTTTCACCATTCCTTCTTTCACAAAGGCAGGGGGGCGGGGAGGAGGGAGGCAACATTGACTCAGACCATGAGAGGCCTGTGTCAGACAATTTCATGCCTTACAAGTCGCAGATTGGAAGTCTGTGTGGGGTGCCACTCCTCACACAGACACTAGAGGTTAAGTGCCTTGCTCAAGGTCACAAACACGCTGCCACAGCTGAGGCTCGAACTAGCGACCTTCAGATCACTAGAAGAATGCCTTAACCACTTGGCCACGTGCCCAACACAAAGGCAAATTAAGTGATATTAATTACTCCACTTTAATTTAAGCTTATGATAGCGTATAACAGGAATTCTGCAGATGCTGGAAATTCAAGCAACACACATGAAAGTTGCTGGTGAACGCAGGAGGCCAGGCAGCATCTCTAGGAAGAGGTATAGTCGACGTTTCAGGCCGAGACCCTTTGTCAGGACTAACTGAAGGAACAGTTAGTGAGAGATTTGAAAGTGGGAGGGGGAGGGGGAGATCTGAAATGATAGGAGAAGACAGGAGGGGGAGGGATGGAGCCAAGAGCTGGACAGGTGATTGGCAAAGGGGATATGAGAGGATCATTGGACAGGAGGCCCAGGGAGAAACATAAGGCGGGGGGAAACCAGAGGATGGGCAAGCAGGATCTCCCAGTGGCCACGCATTTCAATTCCACATCCCATTCCCATTCTGACATGTCTATCCACGGCCTCCTCTACTGTCAAGGTGAAGCCACACTCAGGTTGGAGGAACAACACCTTATATTCCGTCTGGGTAGCCTCCAACCTGATGGCATGAACATTGACTTCTCTAACTTCCGTTAATGCCCCACCTCCCCCTCGTACCCCATCTGTTACTTATTTTTATACACACATTCTTTCTCTCACTCTCCTTTTTCTCCCTCTGTCCGTCTGACTATACCCCTTGCCCATCCTCTGCTTCCCCCCCCCCCCGTCTTTCTCCCCGGGCCTCCTGTCCCATGATCCTCTCATATCCCCTTTGCCAATCACCTGTCCAGCTGTTGGCTCCATCCCTCCCCCTCCTGTCTTCTCCTATCATTTCGGATCTCCCCCTCCCTCTCCCACTTTCAAATCTCTCACTGACTCTTCCTTCAGTTAGTCCTGACGAAGGGTCTCGGCCTGAAACATCGGCTGTACCTCTTCCTAGAGATGCTGCCTGGCCTGCTGCGTTCACCAGCAACTTTCATTATGATATTTTATGTTTGTCATATTTGCAATGTATTTTGCTGTTGCTGCAAAAAGCTAATTTTATACATGTTTATCTCAAAATTCAAAGTTCACTGTAAATTTATTATCAAAATACATATATGTCACCTAGTACAACCCTGAGATTTGTTTGCTTGTGGGCAAGCTCAGTAAATCTAAGAAATATAATAGAATCAATGAAAGGCAGCACCTACAGGACAGGCAAGCAACCACTGTGCAAAATACAACAAAGCTTTTGGGGTGGCATGGTAGCATAGTGGTTAGCACAGGTAACCTGAGTTCAATTCCCGCCACTGGCCGTAAGGAATTTGTACACTCTCCCCATTTCTGTCTGGATTTCCTCCCACAGTCCAAAGAATAGCAGTTGGTAGATTAATTGATCATTGTAAATTGTCCCATAGGATCAAATCGGGAGATTGCTGGGTGGTATTGATCGATGGGCTGGAAGGGCCCATCAGGCTGTATTGCACAAAAAAAACTAGAAGTTAATATTAATAAATAAGCATTAATTATCACGAGCATGTGATAAAAATTCCTTGAAAATAGTCATCATTGCACAGAGCAGTGATGGATTGAGTGAAGTTAGCCCTACTGCTTCAAGAGCCTGATGGTTGAGGAGAAATAATTGTTCCTGAATATGGTGTGAACCCAGAGGCTTCTGTACCTTCTTCCTGATGGCAGCAGTGAGAAGAGAGCGTGGCGTAGGTGGTGAAGTCTCTTGATAATGGATGCTGCTTTCCTGCCACAGCGCTCAGTGTAGATGTACCCCATGGTGGGGAGAGCTTTACCCATGATGGACTGGTCTGTATCCACTACTTTTTATAGGATTTTCTATTCAAGGGCATTGGTGTTTCCATGCCAGGTCATGATTCAACCAGACAATATACTCTCCACCATATTTCTATAGAAGTTCGCTAAATCTTTAGATATTATACTGAACAGTCACAAATTCCTAAGGAAGTAGGGCACTGCTATGCTTTCTTCATATGTACTCGGCCCAGGACAGGTCCTCTGAAATGATAACACCGAGGAATTTAAAGTTGCTGACCTTCTCCACCTCTAATCCCCAATTAGAACTGGCTCTTGGGCCTCCTTTTGAAGTCACTCAGCTTCCTGGTCTTTCCGATTGAGAGTGAGAGGTTATTGTTGTGGCACCACTCAGCCAGACTTTCAAACTCCCTCCTATATGGTGATTCATCACCACCTTTGATTCGGTCAACAACAGTAATGTTGTCAGCAAACTTAAATATGTGCCGAGCCTTGGTGCAAGTATAGAGCAAATAGAGCAGCGGCTACGGACACAGCCTTGTGGTGCACCTGTGCTGATGGAGATTGTGGAGGAAATATTGTTGCCCAATCAAACTGACTGAGGTCTGCAGATGAGGAAATTGAGGATCCAATTGCACTCAAAGGTGTTGAGGCCAAGGAATTAAAGCTTCCTGATTAGTTTTGAAGGGATGATAGTATTGGATGCCGAGCTGTAATCGATAAAGAGTCTGATATATGTATCTTTGCTGCCCAGGTGATCAGGGTTAAGTGAAGAGCCAATGAGACGGCATCTGCTGAGGACCTGTTATGACAATAGACAAATTGGAGCCAAATTGAATCCAAGTTATTTTTCAGGCAAGCATTGATATGTTTCTTCACCAACCTCTCAAAACACTTCACGACAGTGGATATAAGTACTACTGGGCAATAAACATTGAGGCAAGTTACCATGTTTTCCTTAGGAACTAGTATAGTTGAAGCCTGCTTGAAGCAGATGGGTACCTCAGACTGCCGAAGTGAGAGTTTAAAGATAGCTGATCAGCACAGGTCTTTGGTACTTGGCCAGGTACCCCATCTGGGCCAGATGCTTTCTGTGGGTTGACCCTGCTGAAGGATATTCTCACCTCGGCCTCAGAGACTGAAATCACAGGATAATTGGGGGCTGTGAGAGTTTGTGAATGTTCCTCCAAATTTTGATGGTCAAAACAAGTATAAAAGGAGCTAAACTCATCTAGGTGAACCCCTGTTGTCACCTATGTTGCTTGGTTTCACGTTGTGAGAAGTAATAGCATTCAAGCCCTGCACAACTGTTGAGCATCCTCCATTGATTCAAGTTTCATCCAGAATTGTCACTTTATCTGTGAGATGGCTATTAGATATGCCCATGACAGTAAATTTAAACTTGAAAAAGAGGCTCTCAAGAGACTTGGCACATGATTGACTCGCATGTCATCACTACACAAATGAAATATGACAGAAAGGAATGCACTTCTCCTTTAGGAGATTCATTCCCGCTTTAAATGAGCCACTTACTAGCTGTCAACAGCTTTCCAGGCTCATTAGACAGTTCCTGCTGGAGTGATGCATACACACACGCTGGATACCTAATAGGAACATTAGCATATACATAGTTGCATACATCCAGCATACAGGTCCTCTCTAGGTTACAGCAGGACTTCATATCTACGGGTAGTTTGCAAATTGGAAACACTGCCACAAATGCAGTTCACACACCGCAAAAGATATTTGCAGGGGTAAGTTTACCCGCAGGAATAGGTAGTCTCGAGAAGTATTTTAAGTCTTGCTTTGCCATCCATAAATGAAGATAATGATATTAACAGATTTATCCTGTCAATTTCAAACCCTTTTCAAAAAGGTTTTACTGCAGACAAGGTTTTAAATGCTATTGGGTTTAAAAAGCACACTGCTACTGGCCCGGATGGGGTATCCCTAGGTAAATGGACATCAACATGTCAACTAGATTGCTGAGATACATCCTAGGATGTGCTGGGACACATCATCATTCATGTAACCTGGGGTCATTGGGCTTTTTGGATCTTTCAACATCAGACACTCTTACACAGGTCACCCAGATATCCCAGCCAAGCTTGACCAGCAGCAAAATCTTCCCTGAGGGCCTGTAAATGGGACCAAAATTCCAGCTATAGGGTCTCTCTTGTAAGTAGTTCAAAGGTTTTCCACCTGTTCTATTAGAACACAGGTAATCTGTACCTCAACTTATTTGTCTGTCTTAATTCTATATTTATTTATAAATCGGGTAGGACAAGCTCGTCAGCCTGGGAAGGCAGTCCATCTAAGAGAGGGAAAATTCTGATTTCAAACCTTCGCTGACTTGTGTCCGTACCCACTCCTGCAAAAGGCTTCAGGAGTAAACACTGAGGACAAATCTGGAGCTGGAGTCCCTAAGGCAGTCTGTGTTGCCTTCAACCTCGTTCTGGCAACTCCTGCGACGACACCGGTGCCAAGCTGTATCGGCCCCTGCCCTTCCCTTGGACAACATCGGTGTCATGGAGGGGGGAGACTTGCTGCATGGGCAACTGTCGGTTTTCCAAATATCCTCGCCCAGGCCTGCACCCTGGAGAGGACACTTCAGCGTCGCCTCACCACGACAGCACAAGACTTTCCAGGTGCAGACCCACATATTTCTCAAAAGTACAATCATTCATTTAACTGTAGCAAATTGTTTATACTGGTAATGTAAATAGATTTTTAGAAAACTTCTGATAACATGATGCCTGCAGCTGTTTATCCTGTTGGGTTATATAACGCTTTATCTTAATGGTACATTGGTGGCAGACCAACTTTAACCTGGAGGAATAATATTAATATTTTCTTAATCAATGTACTGACATGTTATCTAGGTATAAGAATACATGAGAGGATTATCTAGTTTAATCTTCTGTGAGAAATTTTTAAAAATACCGTACCATTCATTCCAATTATATTTAATTCATTGTATTGACATTCGCATTTGCATTAATCGTTATTGCTCTACAGGGGCCTCACACTAAGGGTCCCCTTTCTTAACTTAATGTGAGATCACTCACATAATCTCTTACACTTCCATTGAAAATTTCATACGACATAAAAAACATTGGTTCAGAGGCTGCAGTTTCAATAGGATTTAACTTCTCACAATGCCGTTCTAATTTAGTACATCTAATTCATTGGGTATCCATTTAATTATGGAGTCATGAAGAGTAGTCTTGCCACTCAATATGACCCAACTTCCTCAGCCATGTCAACATTGCCACCACTTCCCATCTTATTCCTGGCTCCAAACTCTAGACTTTTTCCTATCAAACCAATTTTCACAAACACTGAAACTTAACTCCTGAACAGATCAATCCATTGTGTCTCAACTTATGTAGAGCTTTGACCTACATTCCAATCCTAAACCCATGATCCCATCCCACCACTGTTGACATGGTTATTCACCCAGCCTCATCAAGATGCTGCCCTTTAGACCTGTGGTTGCAATTGCCTTCTCTCTCCTGATCTTCAGATATTGGTCTTCCTCTTCTGAAAAGAATAATTATATTAGTATGTATATTAAGGCCAAACAACTGCAATACCATTGTATAATGGTGCAGGTGTAAAAGAGAGTCTAAGACCACTTTCGATATAGTCTGATGGTCTAGTGCTACATGCTGTACAAGTCACACTATCATCTATTTAACAAGAGCAAGCTGCATGTTAACTGCATAGTCACATGTAACTCTGCTTCCAGGCAACTCATTGTTAGCAGAATAGTTGCAGCTGTTGTCATTTCCACCTAAAATTAAGCATATTAATGAATAAATTATGTATAGTTCCCTGAAGGTCAAATTAATTGCTTGGGCACTTCTAATAAGAAACTTTGTACTTGGGGTTTGGCATTACAACAGTGTTAGGAAGTTCAAATGCTGCCACACTACCCATCGAAGGTTATCTTAAATGCTCACTTTGCCATAAAGGGGTGCACTGGCAGTGGATGCAAATGCAAGACACAGACACTGACGTACTAGGAACAGGACTAGGACTAGAGTTAAGCAAGCACGGGAAGTAGGGAAGAAAGGACGCTGGACATTGACACAGGGGTTGCATATGCATGCTTGCAGTAGAGACGGGATGGAATGAAAGATTTCTCACCACTGCTTTCCAGCATGGACTAAACGCAGGGGTCAGGCACGAGATCACTGTTCGGGACGAGCAAGATTGTCTAGATGACCTGATTAACCTGGCTATTCAAGTTGATGACCGGGTGCTTGAGTGGCACAAGGAAAGCATGTCTCAAGCTTCCTATGCACCGTCTGATCACCGTCCTTCTCCACCCTCTCCCTCCCGACCCTGCACCCAGTTCACGGAGGAGCCTATGCAAGTGAGGCACATGCAGGTGTCTCAGGAGAAACAAGAGTGGTGCAGGAGAACAGGTTTCTGCTTCTATTGTGGCAATCCAGGATATTTCCAGGTGGTGTGTCCCAACTGCCCAGTAAAGGAGGATAGCCATCAGTCCTGACAGGATGGTTCTTTCTGCAGTCTGCTTGCCCCGATTGTGAAATGCTTGCAGCTTCCTTGTTGTGGGGGTCTCGGACGCATGAACTTGAGGTGTTAATCAACTCCGGTGCTGCCGGGAATCTCATGGACATATCTCTAGCTCAAAAATGGAGAGTTCAGACTAGGAAATTAAGAGAAAAGGTGAACATCAAGGCCATAGATGGTCAAACTCTGTGCAGTGCCCAGATCCACCTTTCCACCCCATCCCTCCAACCTATGCTCGAAGGAAACCATAGTGAAGAACTCTCCTTCTATCTGGTTGATTAATTTGAACTGCCACTGGAGTTTGGTCTCCTCTAGTTATTGCAACTTAACCCACAGATTGATTGGTTTCTTAAAGCAGTCTTAGAGTAGGAACTGGCATGCCTATCTACCTGCATAGGTCCAGCTCAAGCTCCATTCCATCATTCGCCTCCTGTGTCAGCTAAGGATGTGGACCTGGCTGGGATTCTGGCTGAATATGTGGATCTTCTTGAGGTCTTCGGTAAAAGGATGGCCTCCCTGCACACAGCCATACAACTGTGCCATAGACCTCCTACCTGGCAATAGTCCTTTCCAGAGCTTGCTCTTTTCCCTCTCTTGTCCTGAAACAGTGGCCAAGAAGGCATTGCCCATGGGATTTATCCATCCGTCAACCTCACCAGCAGGAGCAAGAAAGATGCCAAGCTCCATCCCTACATTGATATCGGCCCCTGAACAATATCACTGTGAAGAACTGCCACTACCCTCTTCTCCTGCTGGTGTCTGCATTTGAACATCTCCAGGGAGCAACCATGTTTTCCAAAATTGATCTGATCAATGCTTACAATCTGGTTCATAGGAGAATACAGCTTTCAACAGCTCTAATAGCTACTATGAGTACCTTGTAATGTCCTTTTGTCTGACCAATGCTCCCACTGTTTTCCAAGTGTTAGTTAATGAGGTGCTCAGGGATAAGTTGAATTGGTTTGTTTTTGTGTATTTTGACAACATCCATATTTATTCCTGCTCTCAGCAGCTACAGCATGTCCATAGGGTTCTCAGAGGGTTCCTCAAAAATAACTTGTATACCCAGCCTGAGAAATGTGAGCTCCATAAAGACCAGGTGTCATTTTTGGGATATACACTACCCCATCCAGTGCTCAAAAGGACCCTAGTAAAGTTCAAGCAGTAAAAGAGTTGCCCAAATGATCTTCAGTCAGACACGTATGGCACTTCATGAGGTTTGCAAACTTTTATCGCTGCTTCATCAGGAACTTCGGCTCTATTTTGGCTCCCATAAATGCACTCACTAGGAAGATCCCAGTGGGACTCCATTGGACAGAGGATGCCGCCCAAGCAGTTTCAGAGTTAAAGTGACATTTCACCGCTGCCCCAGACCCATCACAGCCATCATAGTCGAGTTGGACGCATTCGATGTTGGCATTGGAACTGTCCTCTCTCAGCGCTCTTCTGCGGATAGCCAGCTGCACCCTTGTGCCTTTCTTTCCCGTCACTTGACTCTGGTCGAATGGAACTACGTTGTTTTGAACCAGGAAGTACTGGCTGTTAAGGAGAGCCTAGAGGAATGGTGACACTAGCTGAAGGTTCAATAGGTACATTTAGTGTCAGAGAAATGTATACAATATACATCCTGAAATTCTTTTTCTTCGCAAACATCCATGAAAACAGAGGAGTGTCGCAAAGAATGAATGACAGTTGAACATTAGAACCTCAAAGCCCTCCCCCGCTCCTCCTTCCCACACACAAGTAGCGGCAAGACAATGATACCACCACCCCGCCAGCAAAAAAGCATTGGCATCCACCACTGAGCACTCAAGCGTGCAGCAAAGCTTGCAGTACCCCAAAAACTAATCATTCACCCTGTATTTCAACATACCACAGTCTCTCTCTCTCCCTAATAAGGGAAAAAGAGGTGTACCTGTTTCACAGCGAGAGGGCAGACATAACAAACAACTTGCTGATTCATGATGTTAAAGGTCTGTTGCATCGCTTTTTCCAAGCTCCGTGCCCAGAGAGTTGGCCTCAAGGCTCAGGTCTCTGGACACACAGCCGGTAGCTAACCCACTGCTCCTGATGTTCAGTATTCTCTTGCGGTGCCTCAGTCAGGAGCACTGGCCTTGAATCCGCCCGTTTCCACAGCCACAAAAATCTGGCAACCTGAAGGCTCGTTAGATATTGTGTGCTTGGGATATCAAAAAGCAGCCGATCATGAGGTCCTGAAAGCGGGTCCCATTCCCACAAAGAGCCAAAGTCAGAGTGTAACTCCAGGTCAGGGTCTTCAAAAGAACCTGGGAAAAGGAAAAAAAGAGATACCAAAGGAAGAAATAGAGCTGTTTCTGAAAATCCAAGCAAAGCAGCATCCTTTCTTTGCCTGGACAGATCATAAGAACCTCTCCTACATTAAGCATGCAAAGAGACTCAACTCTCGTCAAGCCCAGCGAGCTTTCTTCTTCACCCGGTTTATTTTCACCCTTATCTATCGCCTGAGCAGCAAGAATACCAAGGCAGACACTTTCTCCCAGCGGATGGAGGGACTTGAGGACAATGCCAGTCCAGAGCTCGTTCTTCCTGGCTCATGTATTGCTGCTCCATAATCTGGGGAATGGAGGTGGAGGTAATGGCCACCCAACAGTAGGACCCAGGCCCGGGTGGGGGCATCCCAACTGACTGTTTGACCCTGCTATGGTGCATTCCAAAGTGTTAGAATGGGGTCACTCCTCCCATCTGGCTGAACATCTGGGAATTCAACAGACCCAGGAGTTTATGAAGAGACCATTTTGGTGGCCATCATTGGATGTCCACAACTTCATATCTATATGTTTCACCTGTGCTCAGAATTATGTCAGCTGCCTGTGCCCCACCGCTTCTGGTCCCACTTCTCAGTGGATTTCATCACTGCCGCTGTCTAATGGAAACACTATCACTTTGGCTGTTGTAGATTAATTCTCCAAGGCTGCCCACTTCATTGCCCTCCTTAAGCTCCTGATGGCCCTTGAGACTACCACTTTCATGGTTCCACATGTGTTCAGGTTCCACAGCTTCCCTCAAGACATAGTGTATGATTATGGACCACAGTTCACTTCCCAGTTTGGTAGGCTGTTTGCTGTCTTGTAGGAGCCACTGCCAGCCTCCCATCTGGTTTCTGCCTCCAATCCAATGGCCAGACTGAGAGAGTGGAACCAGGAGTTGGTGATAACCATGAACTGCTTTGCTTTTTCCAATCCCATATCCTGGAGCTCCCAATTGGTTTGGGCAGGGATCGTCCACAATAATGTCTCATTGTCCTCCATCGGCATGTCCCCATTTGAATGCTAGAAGGGTTTCCAGCCACCACTCTACCCTGACAAGGGGATTGATGTAGGATTTGATCCAGTACTGCAAGCGCACCTGGAGACGAGCCAGGGCTTCTCTGCTGAACACCCAGAAACAACATGCCCAGCAGGCTGATCTGCTCTGCCAACAAGTAAGGCCATTCAAGCCAGGAGGGAAGGTCTGGTTAGCATCAAGGGATCATCCCCAAGAAGTCGAGAGCCACAAATTGGCTCACCAAGTACGTGGTAACGTCCACTGCCTTGTGGATTGGGAAGGATATTGTACTGAAGAACGTTGTCGGTTTTCAGCAAAGGACATCTTGGACAAGTCACTCATCCAGGTCTGTTGCACCTCAGGAGCTGCACCTAGAGAGGAAGACCCTGTCACAACCACAGTCTGGGCAGCCTAGCTGAATTGGCAAATGCATTCGTGAACATGAATGTATCAGCCAATTACTGTTTAATTATGGTGGTATTTGACTCCTTTCTTTTCATTGTAGTACTTATCAAGACTTGCGCAAAGCACAGCAATGTTACACTGCCTACTTGCATTCAGCCTTGCCTGAGAAAGTTGACTGACGCCGACAACTAGCAGTATTCATTTTATATGTAGTTATTCCTTTCAACTGCAGTGTTGGCATCTGGTTTTACATTTGAGAGTTTTAGTTAACAGCCCTGTTTGTCCTAGCATTTTTTTGTTTTCCTTTCCCTTAAAACCCTATTAGCATTGAAGTCTGTGAATTACCGACCCGCTTTAGTGTCTCTCTCTCTCCGCAATTGAGGCGTATCCAAATGAACTGACAAATTCTCCACCACAACTCAACACTCACAAGGTCTTTTATTTTCATTTCAGGTTTTCAGTAACCTCACTACTTTGCTTTAGTTTTAGGGAGAAGACTATAAATATACAAGACCAGTTGTATTTCAACTTTATGGCTTATTAGTTTGCTATCTTATTCTTTCATTAAAACATAAGCATAGTTTGGGACATATGAGTTCCTATAGGAAGACAACGTTAAAGGCGAAGTTGTTCAATGTGAGAATGAGTTAAGCTTAATGAGGCAGTTGGGGAGGGGGTATCAGGCTGGAGAGAGGGTTGAGGACATCTTCACTCAGAGAGTAATGAGAGTGTGAAACAAGCTACCAGCAGAAATGGTGAATGCAGGTTTGATCTCAACATTTAAGAGAAGTTTGGATAAGTACATGGATGGGGGAGGTATGGGTGGCTATGATCCAGGTGCAGATCAATGGGACTTTGCAAAAGAATAGTTTGGTATAGACTAGACGGGCCTATTTCTGTTCTGTAGTTCTCTATGACTGTATGATATACCTGAGAGCTAACACTGGGGATCCAGTAGTCAAAGGTTGGCTTACCAGTCCACATCGGTGTCACACCAGTCAGGAAGCTAGATGCTGACATCGGGGTTAGGTCCTAAAGAGCAGAGTGCCGCAGGTTAAGATGGGTGTTGGTTAGAGTGAGTGAGAGGAGTGAAAACAAATTTAAGTTAGTCAATTTTGTATTACCAATTCACAATGATCAGCTTAAGAATGGCTAGTGCACATGGGGGTGTGAGTCAAGAGAATGGGACGGCAGTCTGGTGTGAAACATCCTGCCCAAATCAAAGGATATGGTATGGGTAGAAGAAGAATTCCAAGTCATGTCAGAGTTGG
Source organism: Mobula birostris (assembly GCF_030028105.1). Lineage (NCBI taxonomy): Eukaryota > Metazoa > Chordata > Chondrichthyes > Myliobatiformes > Myliobatidae > Mobula > Mobula birostris. Next base: position 62,219,640 of record NC_092383.1, on the reverse strand, counting down.
AATCCACTAAAATAGTGATGTAGTGGATGAGGTTGAGGTTTTTAGCTGCAACTTGTTCATTTGAGATGGAAGAAGGAAAGAACAGAAGAGGTAATCAGCCAGATATGATGGTACACATCGGTACCAATGACGTAGGAAGAAAGAAGGAGGAGGTCCTGAAGAATGAGTATAGAGAGCTTGGTAGGAAGTTAAAAAGCAGGCTCGAGGGTGGTAATCTCAGGATTGCTACCTGTGCCACGTGCCAGTGAGGGTAAGAATAGGATGCTCTGGGGGATGAACACGTGGCTGAGGAAAGTTTGGCGTTATTGGAATTCAAATTTGTTGAAGTTCACAAAGCTTGACGACTGAAATAAAAGGAAAATATGTCTATTCCAGCACTGTATCTGCATTAAACCATGGCAGCTTTGGGTTAGAGTGAACCAGTGTTGCAGAAAGACATCAAAACATGCAATGAGAAGAAGGCGACTCAAGAAATATTGGATAGTTTGAGATTTTTAGTGAAACAGGGTAGGTCCAAATTGTAAAGAGTGGAATTAAAATTAGATCCATGTGGACTGAGTTTAAAAATGGATACATTTACTTAGAAATGTGGATGTGAAAGTGAATTTTCATTAACACCTTATCAAATACCTGAATGGAAACAGAAACCTTTGAGGGTGCACAATGGAAAAGAGACTGAAGGAAACCCAGCGGCGGAGTGGAGGACAATTTCTTTATAGTAAACTTCCTTGGTGGCCACGTATTCAACACTCCGTGAAACTGGAAAGCTGCAGATGCTGGAAACTGCCATAAATGCGTAAACACTTTGGAAATATTCAGCAGTGAAGAAGCTGAGTATCCATCAACTTCTTGATATTGTACTCAGTCAAGACATTATCTTGTCGTACAGAGACCACCAGATGTATCACCATTATCATTACCCGAAGCTAAGTATCAATGGTACTGATGTGGAGATCGTGGAGAGCTTCAGGTTTCTAGTTATAAACATCACCAACAGCTTGTCCTGCTGGAACTACATTGTAGCTATGGACAGGAAAGTACACCAGTGTCTCTATTTCCTCAGCAACTGAACGAAATATGACATTGATCCCCACCAATTTTTATAAATGCACCATAGAAAGCACCCTATCTGAATGCATTACAACTTGTTGAGGCAACTGCTTTACTCAAAATCGCAAGAAACTGCAAAGAGTTGTGGACACAGCTTAGCACATCACAAAAACCAGCATCCCCTCCATGGATTCTGTCAACACTTTTTACAGCATTGAAAAAAACTGCTAGCATGATCAAAGACCTTCCCATCCCAGATGTTCTACTCTTCACTTCCATTGGGTCAAAGATACAAAATACACATCAGCAGGCTTAAGGTCACTTCTATCCAGCTGTTGTAAGACTCCTGAGCGGAATCTTACATGTTAGAAAATGAACTCTTTACTACCTCTTCAAAGCTTTTGCATCTTATTGTTTACCTACAATGCACTTTGTTGTAACTGTAACACTATATTCTGCCTTCTGTTATTGCTTTTTCCCTTGTACTACCTCAATGTATTTATGTTTTGAAACAATTTGTATGGATGGCTTACAGATCTAAGTTTTCACTGTATTTCAGTATACGTGACAATAATCAACTAATTGAGACTCTTTACACTGCGAAGTCTCAGAACTAAATATTGATACAAGTCAATTTTAGCACTTGTTACATTGACAATAATTGATCATTTATCAACCCCTTGCTGAAAATAAGTAATATGGGGCCTCAGACACAGACATTTATTAAAGACATAACTAGATCTCATTCTTGATCAATATCCTTCAAATTATTCAGATGCAAAAAGAAAACAGTATTCTGATTATTGCCTAATATGGGTGACGTTCATGCCTTAGGCACTATACCAAGACCATTCATTAATAGTGATTAAGTATAAACAACTCTTTGGTGCAACACAGAGGCAATCAATTATTGCAATTAACTACACTAATCCAACATCAGCAGCAGAACAGCATCCTTCAAGCTATATCAACACAATTAAAGTGACATTATTTTGGTATAAAATAAAGATGACTGCCTTGGTGCACTGAGTTTAAGGATACCATAATCTTGCTTACTAAATTCAGATGTTGCCTGCTTCGTGTGACGCATATTCAGCAGATCTAAATTATATTGTCAGCTACTAAATTATTCTCTAGGCAGGGAAAGCTGAGTATTATTCATGTTTGTTGTTGCACGCAGGAAGCTGTAGCCAAAAATGGGTTGCAAACAGAAGATCTTCAGTTGTTCGACGGGATAAAGTGAAAATAACAGACTTGCTCACAGTATTTGATGGAATCACAATGCAAAAGGAATGACCACATTTGTATATGTTGTTTCTTAAAAAGAAGACAAAGCAATTATGAGATACGATTAGAATTATATAAGGCTTGGCTAGTAGGCAGCAAAACAGTTTTTGAACATCATGTACAGAATATGGGATATTCTGTACATGATGAATCTGTTTGCTTCGGAGTAGACTGAAGAGACAATTGACTGAATCAATTTTTCTTTAGATTATGAGGACACTCAGCCCTTGTTTATTGTCATTTAGAAATACATGCATTAAAAAATGATAAAATGTTCCTCCAGAAAGATTATCACAGAAACACTGGACAAACCAAGACTAAAACTGACAAAACCACATAATTAAAACATATAGTTACAACAGTGCAAAGCAATACCGTAATTTGATAAAGAGCAGACCATGGGCACGGTAAAAAACAGTCTCAAGTCCCGATAGCCCCATCATCTCACGCAGATGGTACAAGGGAGAAACTCTCCCTGCCATGAACTCCAAGCGCCGCAAACTTGCCGATGCATGGGAAACACCCAACCGCAGCGGACTCTGAGACCGTCCGAAAACTTTGAGCCTCCGACCAGTCCTCTGACACCGAGCACCATCTCTGCCGAGCGCTTCGACCCTGCCCCGGCCACCGAGCAACAAGCAAAGCTGAGGACTCGGGGCCTTCCCCTCCGGGGATTCTGGATCACACAGTAGCAGCAGCAGCGAAGGAGGCATTTCAGAAGTTTCACAGATGTTCCTCCGTGTTCTCACGTCTGTCGCCATCAAATCAGGATTGTGCACAGCACCCTACTTGACAGATAACAGATATCATTCACCGGAGTGGCCGCTGCACGCTGCATCACGTCGCCATCTTCTCCTCCTGAATTTGTTACACTTTTAAATAGTTGTCATTCATTGGTGACTATTGAGTCTCTTCAAAGTAATATTTATAATCAGAGTACATACACATCACCATGTACAATCCTGAGATTCTTCTTTCTGCAGGCATAGTTGCTCATCTCTTGAAGAGCCCTTCTGACAATATTGATGCCATATGCAAAGAAGATGCCAGTGAAGCAGGAAACATTAAACTTATACTAGAATTAATTTCTGTTAATCAGATTGTAATTATACTTTATTGCTGCCAAACAATTGATACTAGAGCGTACAATCATCACAGCGATATTTGATTCTGCTCTTTGTGCTCCCCAGAGTACAAATCGATAGTAAATATTAAAAATGTAAATTATAAATCATAAATAGAAAATAGAAAAGGGAAAGTAAGGTAGTGCAAAAAAACCGAGGCAGGTCCAGATATTTGGAGGGTATGGCCCAGATCCGGGTCAGGATCCGTTCAGCAGTCTTCAGGCTCCTGAGCTTTCTCCCGGAGGGAAGAGGGACAAAAAGTGTGTTGGCTTGGTGGGTCGTGTCCTTGATTATCCTGGCAGCACTGCTCCAACAGTGTGTGGTGTAAAGTGAGTCCAAGGATGGAAGATTAGTTTGTGTGATGTGCTGGGCTGCGTTCACGATCTTCTGCAGCTTCTTCCGGTCTTGGACAGGACAACTTCCATACCAGGTTGTGATGCACCCCAGAAGAATGCTTTCTACAGTGCATCTATAAAAATTAATGAGGGTTTTAGGGGACAGGCCAAATTTCCTTAGCTTCCTCAGGAAGTAAAGGTGCTGGTGGGCCTTCTTGGCAGTGGACTCTGCTTGGTTGGACCAAGTCAACCTCAACGCTTTGCAATTTGCCTACCGGAACAACAGGTCAACAGCAGATGCCATCTGTCTGGCCCTACATTCCTCCTTAGAACACCTGGAGAATAAAGAGTCATATGTAAGGCTCCTTTTCATTGAATACAGCTCTGCCTTCAATACCATCATTCCAAATAAACTGATTGCTAAGTGCCAGAACCTGGGCCTTAGCACTAAGATCTGCAGCTGGATCTTCAACTTCCTCACAGACAGGACCCAGGCTGTAAAAATAGGGGACAAGCTCTGAATAAATAAACAATAAATATGTTTCCATTGTCATTAGTCCAAAAACAATTGTGACATTTGTATGGGTGTTAAATTTTAACTTCTCATCTGTCTTGTGCACATCATAAATATATTGATGTTCCATTATAGTATTAATCATGGTACATTTGAATAGCCTAGCACATAGTATACATTCTGTACATAGATTTCATTTCCATTGTACAAAATCTCTTTCCCCTTACCCTGTAACTCCATGAGTCAAATAGTCCTCACTTCTAAAAAAACATGCATGAGTTTTAACACTAGTAAAAATAAATGATAGTCATTGGGCTCATTGAGATTAATTCCAGCAGTAATCTCTCCCATCACAGAATATTAGCATTATATGAAGTTTTTTTAACTTCTAGAACGAAATAGGTCATTCAGTATTTCCTCATATGATGTCTTTTTTTGCATCTCTATTTTATGTAGCCAGATGATTACTTGTTTTTACTACACAACTTGATATTGAACTAACAAACCTTCATTCCCACCGGTTCACTGGCTCATCACCCATATTTGAAGCATCAAATGATCATTACTGCAAATACCTTGAAATAAGCTGCCAGTCTTTTTTTTTTGTAAATCTCCATTAAATCATAGCCTCAGGAACTAGACATGTCAAAAGTTTGCAATCCAATAATTTCAATCTCACTCTGTTAATTTTCACAATAGAATCACATTAATTTAAAAAAGTAGGAATGTCAGATCTAGAGTTCCATCATAAGTAATAAATGATCCAATTATTAGAATATGGACCATTACCCAGGTAAAGAAACAAATTCAAGGTTATGACAGTAGATTGAAGCTCAGATGAAAAATGATCAGTTAAATCTATATTGGGACTGTAAAATACAACCAGGTTATCATCCTGGAGCAATTCCATTTTCTCAACTTATAATTGTCACCTTTACTTATGCGTATCCCTCAGGAGATTAAATAAATTATGAAGCAGTTGTTACAAATGGTAGATCGTAGATGGTTCATTGAAAGTATAGGATTCAGCTAACCAAACTAACTTTTCTGATTTCCTTTTTTTTCTGAATAGCTGTTATGTTCCTAACTACATACATTAATATTTTTCTTCTGTTTCTTAACCATTTTTGTTACAAATAAATCTTTCTCAAAACATTTTGTTGCCACAATTGTAGTCATAGTTGCTGAACAACTTATAACATTTGATGAATTTAGCTAATATAATCAAACTAGACTAGATGATCCTGAAGAAGGATCTTGGCCTGAAACATCAACTGTTTACTCTTTTGCATAGATGCTGCCTGACTTGCTGGGTTCCTCCAGCATTTTCTGTGTGTTTGCTTTAAACTTGACTAATGCTGCATTAGTGAAGATAAAATTAAGTCATTTGTTATCTCATTTTCACACCTGCTTAAAATTCTTTGAATCCACCCATAGCAAAGCAAAATCTTTTGGTACCAGATGAAACTCTTTAGCACATTCTTAAGTTTGAAGCTTCCCTTGAACACCTCCAAGTTCACTGATATGAAATCAATACCACTCTTCAGTTTCATGTATTTCACATTGAAGAGGTATCATTTCATTCTCTCAAGTATAACATCCATTATCGGATTCAATTACAAACGCATCAACAGTTAGATGGATAGGGTTTTTTTTCTCACCAATGTGCAAGGCAAAATATGTTTCATGTCATCAATTATACGCATTCAGTCGAAGCCATTTCAGAGAACTATTTTTCTTCAGTGAATAGCTCCATGAAATTTAAGACCAAGTATGAGATTTTTATATTTCATTGGAACGGCACTCGGTGGCTACTTTATTTGGTATAGGAAGTACCTAATAAAGTGACTACGAAGTATATATTAGTGGGCTTCTGCTGCTGTAGCCCATCCACTTCAGGGTTCAACATGTTGTAAGTTCAGAAATGCTCTTCTGCGCACCACTGATGTAACGTATGGTTATTTGGGTTACTGGCACCTTCTAGTTAGCTATAAACAGCCTGGCCATTCTCCTCTGACCACTGTCATTTACCATGCATTTTTGACACAGAAATGTCGCTCACTGGATGTTTTTTTTATTTTCATACCATTCTCTGTAAACTTTAGAGACTGCTTTGTTTGAAAATCCCAGGAGATCATAAATTGGGACCTGGAAGCATAAATTGGGAACAATTGTTCTCAGAGAAATATATGGCAGAAATATGGCAAATGTTTAGGGGACATTTGAGTGGTGTTCTGCACAGGTGTTCCAATGAGATAGGGAAAGAATGGTAGGATACAGGAACCATGGTGTACAAAGGCTGTTAAAAATCTAGTCAAGAAGTAAAGAAAAGCTTAAGAAAGGTTCAAAAAACTAGGTAATGATAGAGATCTAGAAGATTATAAGGCTAGCAGGAAGGAGCTTAAGGATGAAATTAGGAGAGCAAGAAGGAGCCATGAGAAGGCCTTGGCGAGCAGGATTAAGGAAAATCTCAAGGCATTCTACAAATATGTGAAGAACAAAAGGATAAGATATGAGAGAATAGGACTAATCAAGTGTGACAGTGGAAAAGTGTGTATGGAAACGGAGGAGATAGCAGAGGTACTTAATGAATACTTTGCTTCAGTATTCACTACAGAAAAGGATCTTGGCAATTGTAGGGATGACTTACAGTGGATTGAAAAGCTTGAGTATATAGCCATTAAGAAAGAGGATGTACTGGAGCTTTGGGAAAGCATCAAGTTGGATAAGTCTCCAGGACTGGACGAGATGTAACCCAGTCTACTATAGGAGGCGAGGAAAGAAATTGCTGAGCCTCTGGCAATGATCTTTGCATCATCACTGGGGATGGGAGGGGTTCTGGAGTATTGGAAGGTTGCAGAATTTGTTCCTTTATTCAAGAAAGAGAGTAGAGATAGCTCAAGAAATTATGGACCAGTGAATCTTACCTCAGAAGTTGGTAAGTTGATAGAAAGGTCTTGAGAGGCAGGATTTATGAACATTTGGAGAAGCAAAATATGATTAAGAATAGTCAGCATGGCTTTGTCAAAGGCAGGTCATGCCTTACGAGCCTGATTGAACTTTTTTGAGGATGTGACTAAACACGTTGATGAAGGTAGAGCAGTAGATGCAGCATATATGGATTTCAGCAAGGCATTTGATAAGGTATCCCATGCAAGGCTTATTGAGAAAGTAAGGAGGCATGGGATCCATGGGAATCTTGCTTTGTGGATCCAGAATTGGCTTGCCCACAGAAGGTTGTAGACAGGTCATATTCTGCATGGAGGTCGGTGACCAGAGGTGTGCCTCAGGGATCTGTTCTGGGACCCCTTCTGTTTGTGATTTTTATAAATGACCTGGATGAGGAAGTGGAGTGATGGGTTAGTAAATTTGCTGATGACACAAAGGTTAGGGGTGTTGTGGATATTGTGGAGGGCTGTCAGAGGTTACAGCGGGACATTGATAGGATGCAAAACCTAGCTGCGAAGTGGCAGATGGAGCTCAACCTAGGTAAGTGCAAGGTGGTTCATTTTGGTAGGTCAAATATGATGGCAGAGTATAGTATTAATAGTAAGACTCTTGGCAGTATGGAGGATCAGAGGGATCTTGGGGTCCGAGTCCATAGGACACTCAAAGCTGCTACGCAGGTTGACTCTGTGGTTAAGAAGGCATACGGTTCTTCGGCCTTCATCAACCGTGGGATTGAGTTTAAGAGCTGAGAGGTAATGTTACAGCTATACAGGACCCCAGTCAGACCCCATTTGGAGTACTGTGCTCTGTCCTGACCACCTCACTACAGGAAGGAAGAGGAAACTTTCGAAAGGGTGCAGAAGAGATTTCCAAGGATGTTGCCTGGATTGGGGAGCATACCTTATGAGAGTAGCGTGAGTGAACTCAGCCTTTTCTCCTTGGAACGACAGAGGATGAGAGGTGATCTGATAGAGGTATATAAGATGATGAGAGGCATTGATCATCTGGGTAGTCAGAGACTTTTTTCCAGGGCTGAAATGGCTAACACCAGAGGGCACAGTTTTAAGGTGCTTCGAAGTAGGTACAGCGCTGATGTCAAGGGTAAGTTTTTTTATGCAGAGAGTGGTGAGTGTATGGAATAGGCTGCCAGTGACAGTGGTGGAGGCGGATACAATAGGGTCTTTTAAGAGACTCCTGGATAGGTACATGGAGTTTTGAAAAATAGAGGGCTATGGGTAACCCCAGGTAATTTCTAAAGTAAATACATGTTTGGCACAGCAGTGTGGTCTGAAGGGCTTGTTTTTTACTGTAGGTTTTCTATGTTTCTATGTTTCCATTAGCAGTTTTTAATATACTCAAACCGCCCCATCTGGCACCACAATTATTCCACAGTCAAAGTCATTTACATTTTATTTCTACCCCATTTTAATTTTTGGGCTGAACAACTGAACATGTTGACAATGTCTGCATGTTTTTATGCATTGAGTTGCGACTACATGATTGGCTGATTAGATATTTGCATTAATGAACAGGAGTACCTAATAAAGTGGCCACTGAGTATTTAGACCATTGAAAATGTGATTTCAAAGGTTTTCTTCAAATATTGTTTAAATTTACTATTAGTAATTACTATCAGGCAAATGAATCAGAATCAGATTTAATACACTAACATGTCATGAATTGAATTGAATTGACTTTATTTCTGAGAAGTGGCAGATGGAGTTCAATCCAGATGAGTCTGAGGTGGTTCATTTTAGTAGTTCAAATATGATGGCAGATATATTATTGCTGCCCATGCTAAATCTGACACGTGTCCATTGCGTGTTTGTGTGTGTGTGTGAAAAAGGGCAAAGAAAGGGAAGTAATGTAATTAGACTGGTGAATTCAAATTTCAAAATTGTAAACCTCTGACTGATTCAGACACTACATATAAAGACTGTTGAATAATAAAGCATAAACACAGGCTCCCATAAGCGATGGCACTATAATGGTAACTACTACCATGGTAAAGATGAATGTTACTGCAGACTGTCAGGAGAAAAACTTAATGGGGCAAAACAGCTTCTCATTCTGGATTGTTGTAGCAAAGACAAACTGATGGTACTTTTTGCTTGCTTGTTGTTATAGCCTAAAATTATTGTGCAAATTCAGTAGAACATTGAAGCTAGGTAAGACATCCTTGATTTGACATAAACAAGCATTAGTTTCAGTAAAGGGATCAAACCCAAAATGATAATTTTGTATAGCCCCCACTTACTTTGGAGTCATTTGATATTTTTTCTATGCAGCCGATAAACAGACCATTCATGCTGAGCTCATTCATGCCAACCAAGATGCCAATGTAAGGTAGTCCTATTTGCCCACATTTGACCTACATTCCTCTAAACATTTCTTCTCCATACATCTGTCTAAATATATTGTAAATATTGTAAAAACCCCTGCTTGGCAGCTCATTCCTAAAAAGTACCACCCTCCATGAGGAAAAGTTGCTGCTCAGCTTCCAATTAAATCTTTCCCATCTCACCTTAAATCTATTCTATGCAGTTCTTGATTCCCCAACATTGCAAAAAGGACTGCTATGGCGACCTACTTTCTACTCAGGCGAACCGGCTCACAAAATGGCGCGTGCGTCGGCAGAGAGGCCAGCCCCAAAATGGCGCTGGGCCTTCTTCTTCACCAGCAAGGGGAGAAAGCCCACGCGCAGGAAGAGACTTTTGTAATGCACCTCTGACATCATTTCCACCCAGGGAGGGTGGGAATGGAACGGTGTAAAAGCCAGTGCTGTAAAGTTTGAATAAACTAGTCTCGAGTGCAACTTGCAGACTGCATGTCATTATTTCTAGCTCTGTATGTAGCACATCGCTACATTGATGACACCGATGGTCCAAACGGGATTTGGACCAAAGATGATCGACTCCTCATCTGTTTATGCAGTTTCGCTAAAACTTCCAACTTTCTGGACGCTACAACCACAAGTGCGGTTTGACCAAGCAGAAGCCCAGTTCCAGATTCGGCAGATATCTTCTGATTCCACACGTTACGTGGTGAGCTCCCTTGACCAGGAGACAGCCGCCCAGGTTGAAGATTTCATACAGTCACCCCGGAAGAAGGCAAATATGCAGCATTCAAAGCACTGCTCATAGGGACCTTTGGTCTTTCACAGCATGAGCGAGGTGCCCACTTGCTGCACCTGGACGGATTGGGAGACAGGCCGCCGTCAGCATTATTGAACGAGATGCTGGCCCTGGCTGAAGGACACAAGCCTTACCTCATGATTGAGCAGGCATTCCTAGAACTGCCCGAGGACATACATCTGCTGCTGGCCAACGCAGATTTCAGTGACCCCTGGAAGCTGGCGGCCCGGGCAGACGTGCTGTGGAAAGCCAAGAGGGAGAGCGGGGCGTCCGTCGGACAGTTTACCAAGCCACGCGCCCAACAGCAGGCCAGACCAGGTCCGGCAAAAGGAGCGCACACAACCCAGAGGCAGGAGTGTGGAGGCCAATGAACAGTGGTGTTTCTACCACCAGCCATCGGGCACAGAAGCCCGCCATTGTCGCCCGCCCTGCAAGTTCCTGGAAAACGGCAGGGCCAGCCGTCGGTAATGGCTATGGCGGCTGGCCACCAGGACAGCCTCTTGTTATGTCTGGGACAAACAGTCGGGACGCCACTTCTTGGTCGACACCGGAGCGGAAATCAGCGTCTTACCCCCGATGGGATACGACACCCGCAACAGGGAGTCGGGACCCACCCTGAGGGCCACAAATGGGAGCGCAATACGGACCTATGGCAGCTACACAGTGCAGCTGCAGTTCAGCGCCAGCCATTTCATGTGGGACTTCACACTGGCTGCCGTGGCCCAACCACTCCTGGGGGCAGACTTCTTGCGAACCCACAGCCTGCTGGTCGACTTGCAAAGGAAAAGACTGGTCCATGCCAAGACTTTCCAGACGTTTTCCCTGGGTGAAGCCAAGTTGCCGGCCCCACACCTGGACTCCATCACGCCGTCTGACAATGAATTCACCAGAATCCTGGTGGACTTTTCATCGGTTCTGACACTGCAGTTCACAGCAGCCATGCCCAGACACGGAGTACAGCACCACATTCCGACCCAGGGACCACCCCTCCACGCCCACGCACAAAGGCTCCCCCCAGACAAGCTCCACCTGGCGAAGGAGGAGTTCAAGAGGATGGAGGAATTGGGGATCGTACGGCAGTCCGACAGCCCATGGGCCTCCCCCCTTGCACATGGTGCCCAAAACAGCCGGGGGCTGGAGACCATGTGGCGACTACCGCAGACTGAACGAAGCTACAACTCCAGACCGCTACCCCATGCCGCACGTACAAGACTTTACAGCAAACCTACACGGGGCAAGTATCTTTTCCAAAGTAGACCTCGTCCGGGGATGCCACCAAATCCCAGTACACCCTGAAGACATCCCCAAAACAGCACTCATCACCCTGTTCAGCCTGCTCAAATTCCTCTGAATGCCGTTCAGCCTGAAGAATGCCGCACAGATGTTCCAATGGCTAATGGATGCGGTGAGACGCGACCTGGACTTTGCGTTCATCTATTTGGACAACATCCTCATAGCCAGCAGTAGTCGTCAGGAGCATCTGTACCACCTCCGCCAGCTCCACTCCCGCCTGAATAATTTCGGCCTCACGATCAACCCGGCCAAATGCCAGTTTGGACTCGACACCATCGACTTCCTGGGCCACAGGGTTACCAAAGACGGGGCAACACCTCTGCCCGCCAAGGTAGACACGATCTGCCACTTCGCCTGGCCCAACACAGTCAAAGGCGTGCAGGAGTTCATTGGTATGGTGAACTTCTACCACTGCTTCCTCCCCTCAGCAGCCCATATCATGCGCCCTTTGTTCACCCTGATGTCAGGTAAAGACAAGGACATTACTTGGGACGAAGAGGCCACGGCCACTTTCATTAAAGCCAAGGAAGTCTTGGCAGACGCCGCGATGCTAGTGCACCCCAGAACGGACATTCCAACCGCCCTCACAGTGGACGTATCCAACACAGCAGTCAGTGGGGTGCTGGAGCAACTCATCGAGGGGCGCTGGCAACCCCTTGCATTCTTCAGCAGGCACCTACAGCCACCCAAAATCAAGTACAGTGCCTTCGACCGGGAGCTGTTGGCACTATATCTGGCAATCCGGCATTTCAGGTACTTCTTAGAAGGCAGGCCGTTCACCGCATTCACCGACCACAAACCTTTGACCTTCCTGTTCATGAAGGTTTCCGATCCTTGGTCGGTCCGCCAGCAGTGACATCTGTCCTACATCTCCGTGTACACGACAGACATCCAGCATGTCTCGGGAAAGGACAACGTTGTGGCGGACGCACTCTCCAAACCAGCTATCCAGGCCCTGTCCCAGAGGGTAGCCTATGCAGCACTGGCAGAGGTGCAGCAGGCAGATGACGAGATGCCCAGCTACAGGACTGCAGTCTCGGGTTTGCAGCTGAAAGACTTCCTCGTAGGCCCAGGTGAGAGGACCCTCCCGTGTGACGTGGCTACAGACCAACCTCGCCCCATCGTCCCGACAGCCTGGCGGCGGCGAGTTTTTAACTCCGTACATGGCTTGGCGCATCCATCTATCAGGACAACCGTCCGGGTGGTCTCCAGCAAGTTCGTGTGACACGGACTTCGCAAACAGATCAGTGAATGGGTCAAAAATGCATGCAGTGCCAGACAACCAAGGTACAGCAGCACACCAAAGCCCTGCCGCAGCAGTTCGAACCCACCCGCCGGAGGTTCGACCACATTCCTGTGGAAATCGTGGGGCCCCCGCCAGTGTCGTGAGGAGCGCGGTACCTCCTAACTATGGTAGACCGGTTCACAAGGTGGCCAGGGGTGGTCCTGCTCATCGACACCACCACCGATTCCTGCGTCTGACCGCTGATTGCTACCTGGGTAGCACGCTTCGGGATACCGGCCCACATTACCTCCAACAGAGGCGCCCAGTTCACCTCCAGCCTGTGGTCAGCTGTGGCCAGCCTGCTGGGAACACAGCTACACCACACAACTGCCTACCACCCACAGTCCGACAGACTAGTGGAACGCTTCCACCGTCACTTAAAGTCGGCACTCATGACCTGCCTGAAAGGGCCTAACCAGTTGGACGAGCTTCCCTGGGTCCTGCTTGGAATCCGTACAGCGCCCAAAGAGGATTTGCACACCTCGTCAGCCAAGCTGGTGTACGGCGCACCCCTGGTCATCCCAGGAAAGTTCATACCAGCCCCAAGGGGGCAAGAGGAAGAACCCGCAGCAGTCCTGGACAGACTACGCGAAAGGCTCGGAAACCTGGCCCCTGTACCGACTTCACAGCACGGACAGATTCCGATCTGTGTACCCAAAGACCTGCAGAACTGTAAGTTTGTATTTGTACAAAGGGACGCACATCGGGCACTGCTACAGCGGCTGTACAAGGGGCCGTTCAAGGTGATCAGGAACAACGGGTACAGGTAAGTTCTGGACACTGGGGGGAAAGAGGAGGTTTTCACGGTGGACCGACTCAACCCGGCCCATGTGGACTTGGCGCAGCCGATCGAGGTTCAGACCGCCCAAACAGAGGCTGATCCAGATTGTGGACATTAGGGTGTATCGCCGGTTCTGGGGGTGGTGTTATGTGGTGACCCACTTTCTACGCAGGCGAACCGGCTCACAAAATGGCGCACGCATCAACAGAGAGGCCAGCCCCAAAATGGCGCTGGGCCTTCTTCTTCACCAGCAAGGGGAGAAAGCCCGCGCGCGGGAAAAGACTTTTGTATGCACCTCTGATGTCATTTCCACCCGGAGAGGGCGGGAACGGAACTGCATAAAAGCCAATGCGGTGAAGTTTGAATAAACTAGTCTCGAGTGCAACTTACCGACTGCGTGTCATTATTTCTAGCTCTGTGTATAGCACATCGCTACACTGTGTGTATTTACCAAGTTTATGCTCATTGTAATTTTATATGCCTTTGTAAGTTCACCTGTCAATCTCCAAGTTCCAAGGAATAAAGTCCTTGCTTGCCCAATGTTTCCCTGTAACCCAATCCTTCAAATCTTATCAAAATCCTCATAAATCTTTTCAGTATACTTTCCAGCTTTTCATTTCCTTGGTTTCAAAGTCTGTATCCAGTCAACTGATAAACAGCAATGTACAATTTCCCTTGATTCACATGTAATATGTAGTTAAATTAAGAGTGAGGAATTTCATGGCAGCAGAGAGCTGCCCTCACTTGCTGCTAACAGACTTCCTTATGGAAGTCATTCCAAAACAAAGGAGAGGACATGTATAATGCAGAGATAAAACACCAAAGAATAAAGGCTCAAACAAATTTGAACAGGTGTTAAAATTTTAAATGGCGCATGATGAGGTTGTATAAGGCATTGATGAGGCCGAATCTGGAGTATTGTGTTCAGTTTTGGTCACCAAATTACAGGAAGGATATAAATAAGGTTGAAAGAGTGCAGAGAAGGTTTACAAGGATGTTGCCGGGACTTGAGAAACTCAGTTACAGAGGAAGGTTGAATAGGTTAGGACTTTATTCCCTGGAGCATAGAAGAATGAGGGGAGGTTTGATAGAGGTATATAAAATTATGATGGGTATAGATAGAGTGAATGCAAGCAGGCTTTTTCCACTGAGGCAGGGGGAGAAAAAAACCAGAGGACATGGGTTAAGGGTGAGGGGGGGAATGTTTAAAGTGAACATTAGGGGGGGCTTCTTCACACAGAGAGTGGTGGGAGTATGGAATGAGCTGCCAGACGAGTGGTAAATGTGGGTTCTTTTTTAACATTTAAGAATAAATTGGACAGATACATGGATGGGAGGTGTATGGAGGGATATGGTCCGTGTGCAGGTCAGTGGGACTAGGCAGAAAATGGTTCGACACAGCCAAGAAGGGCCAAAAGGCCTGTTTCTGTGCTGTAGTTTTTCTATGGTTTCTATGGTTTCTATTTGATAGATTAGTTTGGACCCAATGAGCAGGATTTCATGTGAGATGTTGCTTGAAAAGTTTTCAATAATATTAAGTTAATGAGGGATTGAAAACAGACTTAGAGAGCACCAGTAAATTGCAAATGTCACTCCACTCTTTATGAAGGAAGAGAGGCAAAAGACGGGAAATTATCGGCCAGTTAGCCTGACTTCAGTGGTTGGCAAAATACTGGAGTCCAATGTCAAGGATGAGGTTTGGGATAATAAACCAGTTATGATGGAATGGTGGAGCAGACTCAATGCGCCAATAGTCTAATTTTGCTCTTAGGGTCTTATGGCACTGCAGAATGTAGAAGTGGCAAAGGAGTGGATGAAAAAAAAAACAAAGTGGTCAGGGCTGGTGGGAGAGATGAGTAGCACACTGCAGAAATGTGTAAACTCACTGTGATGGAAAATTGTAGAATTAAGATTAGAACCTCAAGTTCTAACAGGATACCAGATCAAAGTGACAGAAGCCTAGTGGAATTAGTAACAAGAAATGAGTTGTGATAGGGGCTAAAAATGATTGCTTCATAATTTGCAGAGTTAAACTGGAAAGCAATGAAATTCATTTGAATGGATGTCAAAGGCAAACTGATTGACAGCACATGAGTGGGGCAAGAGAAGCAATGGAATAATTAACCCAGGCATTGCCAGTGTGCATTTTCACTGCTGGTAAAATATGTATACTGGATTCACATTTTTTTTTGCATTCACTTGAATGAGTAGTTGGGGCGTATCTAAAAGATGGTAATGAACTGGAGTGAAACCCTGGATTTTGTGTTGACAGTGAAACTTGAACACACAGCTTCTCATATAACGTTGAATGTGTCATTAAGGTGCACATGCTTTAGAATAATGCTAAGGATTATTTTCCAATATTGATCCATCAATATAAAAATTATGAATTTAAGCCAACAATAAAACATCTTTAAATTGCAGATGGAAATACTATTGTGAAGTCAAAAATGCATTAGCTGAGTGGATATATTTTAAAAGGGGAAAGTGCTCAAGTTAATTTTAACAATACAAGGTTGTTATTATTGTTTAAATTGTGTTATTTCATTTTTATTATTTAAGTTTATCGTATTCATAATTAAGCTTTATACTTGAAAGTAGCTGAGTTAGATGTGAAAATGTTTATTGTCCTTATTGTGTTCAGAGATACTTTAGAACAGACAATTATGAGAAGAGTTCAAACACTTCAGCAGTGAACGTATCTACTTCTGTGCACTTACTTCCAAAGGAATGCATTTTTATAAGAGGAAGTCATGTAAGAAATAGTTAAAACCTAATAAAACATTATTAAGAGGTAAGAAGTATCTGTCTGTGTATGATAAAGACATTCTTGGTGGCATAAAAAAAATTCCAGCTGTATGCTCTGGCATTTGAAGTTGGATTTTAAAAAATGTGTAACTTTCAATTAATTTCAATTAAATGAGTGAAGAGGAATGACAGATTATCAGTAGGGAATTGATTCCGATTTAAAAGATGTTGACATTATGTTTGGTATTAAGGTTTAAACATTTAATGATATTCATGCTTATTATCTTAAACCATACTACTCTTCTTTGTTTTTGGCGTGTGTCTGCGTGCATGCGAGTCTGTGCGTCTGTGTCTGCATGTGCGTGCGTGCGTCCGTGATGATGTTTTTTTTCATGGCTTTTTACAAGGCACAGAGAGAGAGAGAGAGAGACTCCTCTCACCTCACACATAGACATTTTCGTAGTAGCTTTCCCTTATTTTACGAGGTCGAGTTGCGATCTCGACACTCAACCCAGCATGGATGGAAAGTGTACTCGGGAGCAGACCCGACTGGTTTCAAACCCGGGAACCTCCTCTCCCGGGTCCAGCGCCGATATCATTGCGCCACCAGCCAGCCCGACCATACCACTCTTCTGAAGAAAAGATCACAAACCTTCTTTTTTCATGCTGGACAGATCCTGATATATCATTAGCACTAAAATAAGTTGTCAGGAGAATTGATAACCTAACAATCCAAAGTGGGGTGATTTGGATAAAATTGGGCAATCTTGTCCAATTTTTACAGTCATTGTTCAGAGTTATTGTGAAGTAATCAGCCGTAAAATGACATTTATATTTCTTTAAATAAATGGACAAATGACTTGAACACAAATACCTTCTGCATGTTTAAGCCTTATTTTTCTCAAATTTGACAACCTGTTCTAAATTAAAATAACAATGCTCATCCCTAAAATGTTTGAAATTCCAGTTATTCTTTCAGCAAAACTCAGTATTTGCCTTTGAGGTTTTCAGTCACTCAATATTTCAAAAAGTATTCATGCAAAGGAACAATTGCCTATACTTCCTTGTATATATTTTTATATGTATTATAGAATTCAATTTTTCTATAAATATAGTTTATTTAAGCAAATGTAAAACGTAGTGTTCACATGAACTGCAAGATAGATAACATGTCAAGATTTTCATAATACATGGAAGCACAGTGCTGTGCATAACCTTGACAAAAGTCTATTCCCAATCCACCACATTAACGTTCATATATTATGTCTATATTTCAGATTCAATTTATTTTTTTCTATGATAATTCTTCCATCTTCAGAATGTTTCATCCTCTTGTTAGATGTAGCATAACTGAACAGTCCAACTAGGGTCATTACAACAAATCTTGAGTATGAATCAACCCTAAATGTTAAGTCCCTGTGGAGTTCATAATACCCATTATAAAGAAAGACATAGGCAAGTGCTATTTTAATAATGAATCTGAAACTATTTCCCAGTAGGTTTCCTCTTCTTCATCCTTTTCACAATTTCTCTATAAATGTTCTGCATCAGTATTTCGAGCTGGTTGCTTACCATTATGCCAATGCAAGGCTCTATGACCATTATATATAAAAAAAATCAATCTCTAAAATAAGTAGGGGGCAGTATTTTGAGGAGAGGGGAATTTCTTCTGAAGGTCTGACTAAACATAACTTCTGCACCTTCCAGTTATGATTTGTTTTTAAATTGGAATATTGGCATCTCAATTTAGGCTCCATTTTCCAATCACTTCTTCATTTATCCAGCTGTGGCCTCTTCTGTGGGATTAAGATTGGCATCACTATGAAATCCCCTGACCCTTGTGTCAGCAAATGACCTCACTACTGAATCCTACAGCAGCAAGCTGGGGCAGCACAGTTAGGCGATTGACTCGTAGAGGCTTATCTATGCTCTGTGCTTACCAGACACAGCCTATCCCAGACTAAATCCTGAATGTCCGATGAGAAGACAAGAACATAAGGAATAAAAGCAGAAGAAACCCAAGTCAAAGTTTCAAAGTATTACACATTTACTATTGAGATATGTATGCAGTACACAATCCTAAAATTTGTCTTTATGAAGGCAGCCATGAAACAAAGAAACACCATAGAACCATTTAAAACACCATTTAAAGAAAATCCCCACACAACAAGGACCCTCAAACACTCAATACATGAAAAGAAAATCATGAAAAATGCAAGCAAATAACACACAGAACATTAAACCTCAAGTGGCAGATTCCCCAAAATGGTTCAGGAGCCACAGCCACTAAGTCAGCCAGTTCAACACCGTGTGAATGGCTGTAGACCACCGCGCACAGAGCCAGTTCTATGCTGAAGCACCTTGATCAAATCACACAAGTCGTAAAAAAGAGTAAACAGAAACACAGTCATGAACTGTGAGGTTCCCAAAAGTGGGCCCACAGCCGTGAAGCGCATTCAACGCTGAGGACATTAAACACCAAACCACAGAGTTCCCTGAAAATGAATCCATGACCACGAACCACCGAGGTGATTGAACCTTGCAAATGTGAGGTTCAAGACCCCTGCAGCTTCTGGCAGAGGCAACAAAAGGGAAACGGGTCAAACGCGGGCAGATGGCGCTGATCACTCATGTGTTTTCCACTCTCATCCTCAGCGATTTGAATCTTGCTCGGCGCTTTAATTAGAGTGAAGTAAAGGAGCCAAGCATACCATTAGTGTTCCGCCATTAGGGATCGATGGTCAACTCTGCACACTGTACTCTCAACCTTGTCGAATCCCCCAGGAAATTGCAGAAGTGTCAGTTCAAAAATACATCCTTGAGATGGAAATTACAGGCTACAATCCATTGCAGTTCAGAAGATGTATATTTTAAAAAAGAAGAGAATTTAGTGAGCTGTCTTCACGATGTTGCCATTGGTCATTGGTGGCATTTGACCTCTTGTGCCTGCTCTGCCATTCACTGTGGCAATGGCAACTTTTTAGCTTCATGTTTCTATGCTGCACTAACCTGATATCCATTGAGTTGTTTAATATCTAAAAATGTATTATTTTCTATCTTGGACAGGGATGATTCCTTATTTTGAGACAATGAACTAAGGTTGTTAACACAAAAGCGTCAACTCTGCATCTACTCAGTCAAGCTCTCAAAGAATCCAATTTGTTTTAATCAAGTCACCTCTTGTTTTAAATTCAAGAGAATATAACACTAGTCTGTTTAGTTTCACCTCAAATAGCAAACATATAATCCCATGAATGATTGTAGTTAATATTCGCTCCACTCAATCTTTCGCAAAGATGCTCTTCTTTCGGATTTATGCACAATGTTTCAGGTGTGATCCCACCAAACTTTATAGAATTGGAGTAAGAGCTCCTTAGACTTGCATTCAAAACCTCTTCCATAAAGATAATATGTTGTTTGTCTTCCTAATTGTTTGTTGTATCTGCATCCTATCGTTCAGAGATCTATGAACCAGAGCATTCAGTTCCCTTTTTACAACAACAACTTTAAAAATTTTATTAATTAAAAACATGTTCAATTTTATATTTTTTGATATTATATTTCATCTGCCATGTCCATGACAATTTGTTTAGCCTGACTAAGTCCCTGAAGGCACTTTAAATCCTATAAAGCCTTTATTGGCAATTTACACTAAGTGGCCACTTTATTAGGTACTTCCTGTAACTAATAAAGTGGCCAATGAGTGTATGTTCATGGCCTGCTGCTGCTGTAGCCCATTTGCTTCATGGTTATGTGTTTAGAGATGCTCTTCTGTACACCATGGTTGTAATGTGTTGCTTTTTGAGTTACTGTTGCCTTCCTGTCAGCTTGAAACAGTCTGGCTATTCTCCTCTGACCTCTCTCATCAAACATTTTTCACCCATAGAACTGCAGCTCACGACTTTGATTGGCCTTATTTCTAGCTGTAATGAGACAGCCTACTGAGGAGAGGTCGGCCCCCTGACACAGTGGTGCCAGGATAACAACCTCTCCCTCAATGTCCAAAATACAAAAGAGCTGATTGTGGATTAAAAGAGGAACAGAGACAGGCTCAGCCCGATCAACGTCAATGGGTCTGCAGTTGAGAGACTGAGTCGCTTCAAGTTCCTTGGTATACACATCACCGATGGTCTTGGGAGGAGAAGATGGCGGTGCGACACAGCTCGCAGCGGCCACTCTGGTGGTGATGTCTGTTATCTGTCAAGTAGGGTGCCGTGCACAATCCTGATTTGATGGAGACGGACGTGAGAGCACAGAGGAACATCTGGAGAAACTTCTGAAATGCCTGCTTCTCTGCTGCTGCTACTGTGTGGTCCAGAATCTCCGGAGGAGAAGGCCCTGAGTCCTCGGCTTTGCTTGTTGCTCAGCGGCCGGGGCAGGGTCAAAGCGCTCGGCAGAGGATGGTGCTCGGAGAGACTGTGTCAGAGGGGCTGGTCAGAGGCTCGAAGTTTTTGGACGGGCTCAGAGTCAGCTACGGTCAGGTGCTTCCAATGGTGCTGCATCGGCAAGTTGGCGGTGCTTGGAAGTTTGTGACAAGGAGAGTTCCTCCCTTCTGCCGTCTGCATGTGATGATGAGTCTATCGGGACTTTGAGACTCTTTTTTTACCGTGCCCATGGTCTGCACTTTATCAAATGATGGTATTGCTTTGCACTGTTGTAACTATATGTTATAATTAAGTGGTTTTGTCAGTTTTAGTCTTGATTTGTCCTGTGTTTTCTTGTGATATTATTCTGGAGGAACGTTGTATCATTTTTTAATGCATACGTTTCTAAATGACAATAAATGAGGACTGAGTGCCCTCATAATTTAATCTCGCCTGGACTGTACACTCCATCTTTGTCCCAAAAAAACCTCAACAGCATCTCTTCCACCTCAGACAACTGAAGAAGTTTGGCATCCGCCTCCAAATCCTCAAAACTTCTTCAGGGACACCACTGAGAGCATCCTGACTGGTTGTGTATCACCGTCTGGTATGGGAACTGCACCAACCTTGATCACTGGGCACTGCTGAGAGTGGTACAGACAGCCCAGCGCATCTGTCTTCTCTCCATTGAGGACATTTATGGCAGCAGGTGCAGAACGAAGGCCTGGAAGATCATCAGGGACACCAGTCACCCCAATCATAAACTGTTTCAGCTCCTTCTGTCTGACAAATGCTACTGTAGCATTAAAGCCAGGACCAACAGGCTACAAGACAGCTTCTTTCTACAAGCCATTAGACTTTTAAATTCACCTGCCTTTACATCGCAACAAAGTCATAATGCAAAGACTCCCTCATGTTGTGGGATGGATGTAAGATTTAAATAAATTATAATTATAATTATAATTCTTTTTTTCTGTTTTCATACCAGTCTTTGTAAACTTTAGAGTTGGTTGTGTGTGGAAATCCCAGGAGATTATGCCCACTTCTCACTGTTATCATCAGGAAGGAGGTATAGGAGCCTGAAGGCACACATCCAGCCTCTCAGGAACAGTTTCTTTCCCTCTGTTTTCTGATTTTGGAATGGATAGTGAATCCATGAACACTACCTTACTACTTTTTTTTATTTCTGTTTTTGCTCTGCTTATTTAATTTAACTATTTGATATACATATATATATACTTACTGTAACTTTGTTTTCCCCTAAATTATTATGTATTGCATTGTACTGCAAAGTTAGCAAATTTCATGACATAGACCAGTGATATTAAAGCAATACACATAAAATGTTAAAGGAACTCAGCAGGCCAGGCAGCCTCTATGGAAAAGAGTACAGTTGTCGTTTCCAGCATCTGCAGATTTTTTCTTGCCAGTGGTATTAAACCTGTTTCTGATTCTGAGTTTCTGAGATGCTCAAGCTGCTCCAACTGTCACTAACAATCATTCCATGGTCAAAGTCACTTAGATCACATTTCTTCCCCTTTCTGATGTTTGGTCCGTACAACATCTGAACCTCTTGACCATGACTGCATGCTTTTATACAATTGAGTTTCTGCAACTGATTGGCTGATTAGATATTTGCATTAATGAGCAGCAGTACATTATACCTAACAAAATGTCCACTGAGTGTATATTGTACCATCAGCAAACTTGGATATATCACAGTTGTTCCCCACATAAAAATCATTGCTATAGGTTGTGACAAACTGAAGTCAAAGTATCAATTCTCAACTGCTGCTAAAACTCACTTTGCCATACTCCTTGAATAAATGTGTGATACACAAAGATTTCTGGGAACCTCTGACCCATCACTGCTCTAAGTGATGGAATATTCAGTGTGGCACTAAGAACCTTGAAGCCATGTATCAAAGGACACTGCAGTCCTGTGTTAACGACAGAAGGAGCACGTCACCTCACAAACTACCTACCCGATCAGACATCTACCATCCTGTCTGAGGAAGAACCTGCAGTTCCTACACTGGTCTCGTGAAACACCTCCAAATCCACAGAACTGCAGCACAACCAAGTCATCATGGTCATCTTTAGACAGCTCACTTCAGAAGTAGAAGGAACAATCCTTGAAACATTCCATAGCCCCCAATCTAAAAATAATGCCCTCATTCCTTTTTATTACTTTCTGAACCATTAACCAATTATCAATCGATTTCAGTCTACCACCTTCAAAGTTCTTTATGCACTAATGCTGTATAATTAGTTCTTATGTAGGACCTAATCAAAGAGCACCAGAAAATCTAAATTCACCAAATCAATTGGTTTGCTCTTGTATATTCTTCCAGCTACAAGCTCAAAGAATTCCAACAGGTTTGTCAAACATGATTTCCCAATCATAAAACCATGCCGACTCTGCCCAATCCTGAGCATTTTTTAAGCACTTCTTTAATAAATGATTCTTATTTTCTCGACTCCTGGAATCAGGCATGAGGTATCCCATGTGACTTAGACCATCAAACTGAATGGTTCTGTTAGCCATTATGTGTAGCATCTTCTTGGCTGGAGTCTACCTTGAAGGCTCCTGACTGACTAATTTAGAAAGACATGCACCAGGTTTGAAGGGCTTTCCAAGCATTAGATTGATCAGTCATTTATGTTGTTTAACTTTTTAGCTGCTTCCTGGTTCACAGAGGGTACAATTGTTGCAGGAGCCATTCCACTCTCAGCCGGTATCTCAGGCAGTTGACTGATGATATTTGCATGGAAGTTCTTCTCATTTCCCCTGAGAAATGGATAATGAGGCTGAACAATTAACCTTTCGGCTTTTCTAAATTATAGGAGAGATTTATGGCAGTCATATACCCATCAACAAGACAATCACAGCCCAGCTGTCTCCATGCTTTCAAAAAGTTAGCTAAAAATTATTTTGGCTTTGATTTGAAGCCAGAAGGGCCATAAATGTTTCACTTTGTATTGTATTGGATTATGAGAAGGGTCAATCATAGTGAATTATTCTCCTGTTCACATTCTACTAGGGAATTGCACAGTTAAGTGATAAGACTCAGAGGAAACACTTTGTCTAATGAGAACATAAGTTACAGGAGCAGCAGGCTATTGGTCATGGAGCATGTTCTGCTATTCATTGTCATCTTGTTCAAATGTCTGACTTAAAAATATTCAATGATTTTGCCACTGCAACTCATGGGAGTAATGAATTTCAAAGATTTATGATTCACTGACAGAGGAAATTCCTCCTCATCCCCTTCTCAAATGGACAATGATTTATGGTGAAGCTCTGCATACTAGACCCAGGTGATTCTTCGGTTAGTGTAGATGTGTGAATCTGTTAACATAGACATGGAAAGCTGTAGGGGTTGTTTCTACTCTCTGTGACTTTATCACTCTATCTTATAATGCACAATGTTCTGTGAAGCCTGCTATGTGTAATAATAATACGCTTTTAGAAGGCTGGAAAATCTAGATTTGGAGGCTCACAGTCAAGGGCACTGAGAAGATTTGAAGTTGGAAAGATTGGTTCAATGAATATTTTAATGCTGAATATTTATCACCAAGGTGTCTGTTCTATTTCATGGAAGTACTGCCAGGTGATATGTATGTAACACCACAATGTGAGATTGGCTTATCCATTTATCATAAATATAGATCTTTTTATTTTTATTTCACACAACATGCATTAATTCACTTACTGAAAATATTAAAAGCTAATTCAATGCAGCAATCTAGAAATAGTTATAAAGAGGATTTCAGGTCTTAGATCATAAAATGGTAAATCAACTTGCAAGAAGGTAACATCAGGACATCATTTCATATATTTTATGTGGATGTAATCTGGAACACATTGCCTAAAATGACAGTGAAAGAAATAGAATACTGACAGTCAAAGAAGAAATGGATAATTATTTAAAAGAGATAAACAGCACTAGGCCAAGGAGAAAGAGTACGGGATAGGAGCTAGAATGGGCAATTCTGGCTGAACAGTCTTTTTCCATTATGCATCATTCTTTAAATTTCTACAGATATAAATACGGAGAACAATTAAACAATTTGTTTTTGAAATTTTCTCTCCTCAGCTGATTTATGAATCAGGATGAACTGAATACTTTCTCATACCAGTGTCATTTCTCTCATGATGACGACACTTCTACACACCTGGATTACTGAACTCCTGAGCCTTAGTGTATGTAACCTCTATGAAGCAAACAAAAGCATAGAAAAGTAGAATTCATTGCACTTTCCTCCTATTTAACAGACCAACACCTCTCTAAATGTTGGTGTTTTTGTTTGTCAGTAGTGTGAAATGCTATAATCCATTGTTCTGTTTTACTTGTATCAATGGCAATGTTTAGTCAGATAACTATTAAAAAAATCAATTTTAGCTTTTAAACATCAATTCTGGTTACTCCAAGGTTTCTCACAATAAACTATGGATTTTCAAACTGTAGGCAATAGTTCAGGAATAAGGGATACAGCCACCCACAAAGTAGAAAAGGAACATAATTATATAAGCTAATAGTTGTTTTAATCATTATTTTTAACTAGGTAGGAGAATGTGCAGGGGTGGGGGCAAGCTCAGTAAACAAAAATCTCTCTGAAACAGGATACAAGAGAAAACATCTGTCATGAATAATGAGCTTTCCTCTGAAAAGAAAATAGAGAATGAAGAATGATAAGAATGAAGAGTTATTTCTTAAACAGATTATACAAAAATAGTCAGCAATGAAAAAGAAACAGAAAGCATCTGGCCTAGATGGGATACCTGGCAGAGTATTAAAGATCTGTTCTGATCAACTGGCTGGAGTATCAACTGAGATCTTTTACGTCTCACTTTGGCAGTCTGAGGTACCCACCTGCTTCAAGCAGGCTTCAGTTATACCGGTGCCTAAGAAGAATGTGTTAACCTGCGTCAATGACTATTATCCAGTGATGAAGTGTTTTGAGAGGCTGGTGAAGAAACATATCAACTCCTGCTTCAGAAGTAATTCATTTCAATATGGCACAAAAGCTCCACAGCAGATGCCATTTCAGCGGCTCTTCACTCAACCCTGGAACATCTGGATAATAAAAATGCATACATCAGGATGCTTTTTTATTGACTATAGTTCGGCATTCAGTCCTATCTTCCCCTCAAAACTGATCAATAAGCTTCAAGACCTTGCACTCCTTGTGCAATTGGATCCTCAATTTCCTCACTTGCAGACCCCAGTCGGATTTAGATTGGCAACAACATCTCCTCCATAATCTCCATCAGCACAGGTGCACCACCCTGTCCATCCTGTTGATATGGTCTTTCACTGAATCTATTATGGTTATTGGATTTACTGAGCATGTCCAATGCAAATTAATCTCTGGGTTGTACATGGTGACATATATGTACTTTGATAATAAATCTACCTTTAAATTAAACAAAATAACTATTTGGAAAGAGAGATAAAGCCCAATAAATCTTAGTATTGTCATCTTTGGTATATTTTCTTAAATCAGCATGGCATCAATTACTGAAAAATCTGTTGAACAACAGCTGAAGTGGAAATCTTTTGGTCCATACTTCAAAATATTTAAATTGGCATAAAGTGCCCTTGGCTCTGCATGATCGGCATTTCAATTAATGCGACTCTAACTGTGTTACGGTTGAGAAACTCCTCATTGTGCAATAGTTGTATCTTTGGTACTACATCTACATAGCTTAAAGTGGGTTATCTGTTAAGATACAGGCATCCTCAAAATGTAAAAAAAAAGCCAGTGAAGCAGCATTTACCAAAGCATTGAAACAAAATTATTTTATCAGTTTTGATATTGTGTTAAGCCAAACAACTCTGATCAGTGCAGTAACTTGGCTTGCCAATTTTTTAGAGATTTACACCTAGAAAAAAAACATTTGTTGGATTTCATTCCTGTGTAAGGTTTTCAATCTTTTCACAGAGACATTGAGCTTGTGATGCATGAAAATGAAAGTAATCTAGGTTTACATGAATGAAAAACTCTTAAAAGGTGGCTTATCAGCTATATCCATTCAGAGCAAATTGTCTGACCAGTGTTAGATATAGCTTTCTCTACCTACAGCTTTAATACATACCAGCCCATTGAAGTTCAGAATTCTAATTATATGTGAAAATTGCTTTGCATCGTCAATTTTTGAAGTGTGAAAACAGAATAAGAAATTGCTCACCCAGGCACTATTACATATCAATGAGCTGTTCTTCCCAGTTTTTCTTTGTGAACTTAGCACAGCTGAGGGCAAGGAACTGATAATTGTTTCATTCAGAATTAACAATTCTTCAAATGTAGACTCATACGGAAAAATAAAATGATTTCCATCACACTTACAGATTGCTTTTTGAAAGGGAATAAAGTGGGTGATTATAGTCAGAAAACAAGTATTATTTTTGAATTAAAATACACGTTAGTAAAGTAAAAGTGATTGAACCACTGTAGAAAGTCATCAAGCAAGGACTGAAAGAAAGACAATGAAAAACATTATTACCACAGTCTGTGAGAATCATGCCTTGTTTTCATAGAAATACAACTTTGCTACTTACATTATTGACTTCTGGCATCAGATAGAAATACAGGGAAATCGTTCATAGAAACATAGAAAATAGGTGCAGGAGTAGGCCATTTGGCCCTTCGAGCCTGCACCGCCATTTATTATGATCATGGCTGATCATCCAACTCAGAACACCGCCCCAGCCTTCCCTCCATACCCCCTGACCCCCGTAGCCACAAGGGCCATATCTAACTCCCTCTTCAATATAGCCAATGAACTGGCCTCAACTGTTTCCTGTGGCAGAGAATTCCACAGATTCACCACTCTCTGTGTGAAGAAGTTTTTCCTAATCTTGGTCCTAAAAGGCTTCCCCTCTATCCTCAAACTGTGACCTCTCGTTCTGGACTTCCCCAACATCGGGAACAATCTTCCTGCATCTAGCCTGTCCAATCCCTTTAGGATCTTATACGTTTCAATCAGATCCCCCCTCAATCTTCTAAATTCCAACGAGTACAAGCCCAGTTCATCTGGTCTTTCTTCATATGAAAGTCCTGCCATCCCAGGAATCAATCTGGTGAACCTTCTCTGTACTGCCTCTATGGCAAGGATGTCTTTCCTCAGATTAGGGGACCAAAACTGCACACAATACTCCAGGTGTGGTCTCACCAAGGCCTTCTACAACTGCAGTAGTACCTCCCTGCTCCTGTACTCAAATCCTCTCGCTATAAATGTCAGCATACCATTCGCCTTTTTCACCGCCTGCTGTACCTGCATGCCCACTTTCAATGACTGGTGTATAATGACACCCAGGTCTCGTTGCACCTCCCCTTTTCCTAATCGGCCACCATTCAGACAATAATCTGTTTTCCTATTTTTGCTACCAAAGTGGATAACTTCACATTTATCCACATTAAATTGCATCTGCCATGAATTTGCCCACTCACCCAACCTATCCAAGTCACCCTGCATCCTCTTAGCATCCTCCTCACAGCTAACACTGCCACCCAGCTTCGTGTCATCCGCAAACTTGGAGATGCTGCATTTAATTCCCTCATCCAAGTCATTAATATATATTGTAAACAACTGCGGTCCCAGCATTGAGCCTTGCGGTACCCCACTAGTCACCGCCCGCCATTCTGAAAAGGTCCCGTTTATTCCCACTCTTTGCTTCCTGTCTGCTAACCAACTCTCCACCCACACCAATACCTTACCCCCAATACCGTGTGCTTTAAGTTTGCACACTAATCTCCTGCATGGGACCTTGTAAAAAGCCTTCTGAAAATCCAAATATACCACATCCACTGGTTCTCCCCTATCCACTCTACTAGTTACATCCTCAAAAAATTCTATGAGATTCGTCAGACATGATTTTCCTTTCACAAATCCATGCTGACTTTGTCCGATCATTTCACCGCTTTCCAAATGTGCTGTTATCACATCCTTGATAACTGACTCCAGCAGTTTCCCCACCACCGACGTTAGGCTAACCGGTCTATAATTCCTCGGTTTCTCTCTCCCTCCTTTTTTAAAAAGTGGAGTTACATTAGCCACCCTCCAATCCTCAGGAACTAGTCCAGAATCTAACGAGTTTTGAAAAATTATCACTAATGCATCCACTATTTCTTGGGCTACTTCCTTAAGCACCCTGGGATGCAGATCACCTGGCCCTGGGGATTTATCTGCCTTCAATCCCTTCAATTTACCTAACACCACTTCCCTACTAACATGTATTTCGCTCAGTTCCTCCATCTCACTGGGCCCTCTGTCCCCTACTGTTTCTGGAAGATTATTTATGTCGTCCTTAGTGAAGACAGAACCAAAGTAATTATTCAATTGGTCTGCCATGTCCTTGCTCCCCATAATCAATTCACCTGTTTCTGTCTGCAGGGGACCTACATTTGTCTTTACCAGTCTTTTCCTTTTTACATATCTATAAAAGCTTTTACAGTCCGTTTTTATGTTGCCTGCCAGTTTTCTCTCATAATCTTTTTTCCCCTTCCTAATTAAGCCCTTTGTCCTCCTCTGCTGAACTCTGAATTTCTCCCAGTCCTCAGGCGAGCCACTTTCTCTGGCTAATTTGTATACTTCTTCTTTGGAATTGATACTATCCCTAATTTCTCTTGTCAGCCATGGGTGCACTACCTTCCTTGATTTATTCTTTTGCCAAACTGGGATGAACATTTGTTGCAGTTCATCCATGCAACCTTTAAATGTTTGCCATTGCATATCCACCGTCAATCCTTTAAGTGTCATTTGCCAGTCTATCTTAGCTAATTCATGTCTCATACCTTCAAAGTTACCCCTCTTTAAGTTCAGAATCTTTGTTTCTGAATTAACTATGTCACTCTCCATCTTAATGAAGAATTCCGCCATATTATGGTCACTCTTACCCAAGGGGCCTCTCACGACAAGATTGCTAATTAACCCTTCCTCATTGCTCAAAACCCAGTCCTGAACAGCCTGCTCTCTAGTCGGTTCCTCGACATGTTGGTTCAAAAAACCATCCCGCTTACATTCCAAGAAATCCTCTTCCTCAGCACCTTTACCAATTTGGTTCACCCAATCTACATGTAGATTGAAGTCACCCATTATAACTGCTGTTCCTTTATTGCACACATTTCTAATTTCCTGTTTAATACCATCTCCGACCTCACTACAACGGTTAGGTGGCCTGTACACAACTCCCACCAGCGTCTTCTGCCCCTTAGTGTTACGCAGCTCTACCCATATCGATTCCACATCTTCCCGGCTTATGTCCTTCCTTTCTATTGTGTTAATCTCTTCTTTGACCAGCAACGCCACCCCACCTCCCCTTCCTTCATGTCTATCCCTCCTGAATATTGAATATCCCTGAACGTTGAGCTCCCATCCCTGGTCACCCTGGAGCCATGTCTCTGTGATCCCAACTATATCATAATCATTAATAACAATCTGCACTTTCAATTCATCCACCTTATTACGAATGCTCCTTGCATTGACACACAAAGCCTTCAGGCGCTCTTTTACAACTCTCTAAGCCCTTATACAATTATGCTGAAAAGTGGCCCTTTTTAATGCTTGCCCTGGATTTGTCGGCCTGCCACTTTTACTTTTCTCCATAGTACTTTTTGTTTCTACCCTCACTTTACACCCCTCTGCTTCTCTGCACTGGTTCCCATCCCCCTGTAGTGAACTAACCTCCTCACGCCTAGCCTCTTTAATTTGATTCCCACCCCCCAACCATTCTAGTTTAAAGTCACCTCAGTAGCCCCCGCTAATCTCCCTGCCAGGATATTGGTCCCCCTAGGATTCAAGTGCAACCGTCCTTTTTGTACAGGTCACACCTGCCCCAAAAGAGGTCCCAATGATCCAAAAACTTGAATCCTGCCCCCCGCTCCAATCCCTCAGCCACGCATTTATCCTCCACCTCATCGCATTCCTACTCTCACTGTCGCGTGGCACAAGCAGTAATCCCGAGATTACTACCTCTGTGGTCCTTTTTCTCAACTCCCTTCCTAGCTCCCTATATTCTCCTTTCAGGACCTCATCCCTTTTCCTACCTATGTCATTGGTACCTATATGTACCACGACCTCTTGCTCCTCACCCTCCCACTTCAGGATATCTCGGACACGATCAGAAATATCCAGGACCCTGGCACCAGGGAGGCAAACTACCATCCGGGTCTCTGGACTGTGTCCACAGAATCGCCTATCTGACCCCCTTACTATCGAGTCCCCTATCACAACTGCCCTCCTCTTCCTTGCCCTACCCTTCTGAGCTACAGGGCCGGACTCTGTGCCAGAGGCACGGCCACTGTCGCTTCTCCCAGGTAAGCTGTCCCCCCCAACAGTACTCAAACAGGAGTACCTGTTGTTAAGGGGCACAGCCACCGGGGTACTCCCTATTACCTGACTTTTCCCCTTCCCCCTCCTAACCGTGACCCACTTGTCAGCCTCCCGTGGCCCCGGCGTGACCACCTGCCTGCAACTCCTCTCTATCAGCTCCTCACTCTCCCTGACCAGACGAAGGTCATCGAGCTGCAGCTCCAGTTCCGTAATGCAGTCCCTTAGGAGCTGCATCTCGATGCACTTGGCGCAGATGTAGACGTCCGGGAGGCTTGTAGACTCCAGGGCCTCCCACATCCGACACCGAGAACAGCAAACTGCCCTCACACTCATACTGCTCCTCTCCTCAAATAACAACAGAAAATGAATGCCAAACCTCCCTCGCCTCGCCTGTTTCCGCCTAAGCCCGTTGAGCCGAAGCCCTTAAGTCTTCACTCTGCTTCCGGCTCACTCCGCAGCCCGCAAACTACACTGTCCGCTCTATGAGGCTCTGTCCCTTTTAAATCTGCCGCGCTGCACAGCCCGACGTCACACGCCTGCGCAGTCCCGCCTCTCAGAACGCCGTTGGAGAAAAAAAAATAACGAAAATTTCAAAAATGTCTTTCTCGGCACTCCCACTCAGACTCTCAGACTCCTTCTTCGAATCAAACCCGAAGCAGGATGTCTGCCCTTTTAAATCCCTTTCAGTGGTGCAGTTGTTTATTATTATCACTTGAAGGCATACTCAGCTCAAGACTGTTTATCTCAGAGATAGAGCTCGAAATATGTCTTCAAAGAAGAATAACTTCATTTAAAATATTGATTAAATACCAACAGATCCTAAATGGAAAATAACTTCAAAATTCATGTATAAAGTTGAGTAGAAGGCTTTTCTTTTCAATCTATATTTAGCACCGCTGAAAATAAATATTTAATATATATGCAGTTCTGTGATGGTGTTCACCAAGATACTTATAAATAGCTGCAGAAATATGTGTAGCTATATCATCTGAATTTCAAATAAGAATTTAACCTTTCTGGAAAAGTAAATTAAAAATGTATGAAAGCACTTTTAAGCTATGCAATTTGGCTTCTCTTAATGAATATTCCAGTTAAGATGTTTGACTTGTAAGAAGAAAATACTGTATGTTACAAAGTAGGCACTGATTTTTATTAATAAATTAGATTTTGTATTGAATTTAAATATCTCCTTCAGTTAGTTAGTTCAAGAAAAATATCTTTTCTGTTATATAATGCAAAATGACCCCTCATCTTGGAGACTTCATTTGTTTATTGATGGCAATATTGCAAACAGTTTTCCTATTTTCAACTTCAAAATAAAAATACAAGATTTAAAAATGAGAACATTTTTGCCCAATCAGTTTTTGTTTAACTGTTCTCAATAAAATAACAGGGACACTTTAAACTATCTTGCTTCATGTGAACTGCTGTAAACCAAGTGCTACCAGTTCAAATTTTTCATTTGTCTCATCGGAAATGGTGGTGCATGAAAAGGACAGCCACTAGCATTATGTCATACTCCAGCTGGATAAGTTGGGTTAAAATTACACTTGGTTTTCCAGTTAACCTGATTTGTACAAAGTTCCTCAGTTATGCTCAATTGCTTCATATCCATGAGGCCGGCGGTTACCTATATAATACTTCTTAATCACAGATTTATACTGGGTTACAGCACTCATAAGTCTCTTGAATAATACATAAAATATAAAATTGGCATAACCTGCCTTGCTCTGAAAGACAAGCTAAATTGCATATCAATATAGAACATTTAATTGCATAAATTACCTGAAGTTATGTGGCAGTACTCCTCCATGAAATGAATCGCAGTCAAACCTGCTGTTTAAATTTCATGGAACTGCTAAAGACATTCTCTTAGGCTCAACAGGACTCCTCAATTCTATATTCAAGTTGCATACATGTGCACCCTTAATAACCAATACTTTAAGCAGTAAAAGGAGCAATTTATTATAATATATGTACAACATTTGTGCATGCTATAAAGTTATATTTGCTATGCACACGTTCTTGATGGATTAGGGTGTGGAAATGATATTTCCCTGTATTTTTTTAAGTTTAACTTTAATAATGCTTATTTGCATTTTTATATAACCACATATATATGTGTAATTTTTCAGTGAATTTTCCAGCAATTACAGTACAATTGCTTCTGTATTTTCTAGAAATTTCTTAGTTTTCACAGCAAGTGTGACACCACTTGAATCTGGCTATTTTATAGGTTAATTGTTACCACTTGAATTTGTGTTATCTCTAGTCTGAGTTGGAGATGACAGTTACAGCTTTTTCCTTTTCCTTAACTTTGTTCTTCAGTTTGTCTTTGTTTTGATGGATTGCTTTATTCAGTGGTTGCACAAGAGATGGATTTAAATAGATCCAAGGTCATGTGTTTGATAAATATCATTGGTTGTTCTGGATCTTCTTGGGTCATCACAAGTGTGCAGCCAATAATAACCTGTGATATGATAACTGTAGCCCCAAATCCAAGGCCATGGGCAGGGAACTCAGGCAAACTCTGCCAGAAAGAGAAGCTCAGGTTCCAGTAACATTCTCTGTTTCTATCTGCAATTTTCTCATTTTCAAATGATACTCTCTAGTCAGCCATACGTGGTTGCTTTTGGCGTTCTATCTGCCAGAGGTCTCAATGGAAGATAGCTAAGTTATGATGGCAAAACAGATTCAGCAGATTACTCTCCATCCTTTTGCTTATGGCTAAGATTATTTTATAGCAGTTTGTAACTTTGGCAATATAGCATACTCTATAGGAAACAGTGCTCAGTTATAATCAATTGCATACATATTCATAAATACAATGCTTTGCATTAAAATAGTTTTCAGGAATTTTTTGCAATTCTAAAGAACTGCTGATATGTTAAAGCATTGTTTACATTAATAGTAACAGAAGAGTGATATAGAGAAGAGGAGAGTGGAGATGATTATGGTGAGGTACTGGAAGTACGGTTGAGAAAAGAATATTGGGGAACTTCTTGGAACATCAAAGAATTGCAGACCGTAGGATAAAAATGAATTCCCTCTGTAATGTGAAGCACAGAGAGAGAGAGGGATATCTGAAGAATATTAACATTCATGCCATCTGTAGCTGAGAGTTCTGGTGTGTGCCCTTCAATGATTTCAGCCCAAAAATCTAGGTCAAAACTCTTATCAAGTATTGAGAGATAATTGCACATTTGGAGGTGCAATCTTGCAAGAGGATTGCATCTGTTCTCTCAGATAAAAGATATAAAAGATCCTGTGTCACAATTTCAAAAGAAGTTATCCTTAAACTGCTGCTAATTTTTGCCCCTCAGAGTTTTTGAAGCGGATTATGTAACTTGTGGCGCATTTCCATTTTCTAACATAAAACAATAACTATACCTCAGTAATATGCCATTGGCTGTAAATAACTCTAGGATGCCTAAAAGATATGTGAAAAGCACTGTGTAAATTACAACCCTTTCTCAAGTAGTGGCAGTTTTTTTCCTGGAGAAATACAGAGGAGCTGAAATTTATGGTGGGATTTGAATAATGATATCGAAGCAACACCAGGACCCAATATGAACTCATAAAAAAACAAATCCAAGTCCCTGGTGGATATCCCTCCAACACTGCCCAGATGTGAGGTTATAACCATAAATTATGACAGCTCTGGATTAATCGATAAATTCAGCCATTTAACAATGAATTTAGCAAGCTTTGGTGTCACTTCAGTGGATGCCTGTTATCATGGCTGTATATTGCGAAGAGACATGATCTGGAAAACCAAATATATTGAAAAGAGGAGTGGGGTTAGTGGATAAGCAGAGTGATAAAATAGGAGAATTACTATAAATAGATTAGATGAACAGAGAAACAAGGTGAAAATGACAATAATAAAAAAGAAAGCATGCATATTCACGCAATGTAACCACTCTCTGAAGGCCGTAGAACAGATACCAACCCTGAGTTTTTGAAAGGGACTATATCACAGCAACAGATTTATAACTGATGTGAAGGCTAAGATATCAGTCAAAGGCATATTAGTTCTTCCAGCTGTTTAATGAGTATTTAAACATGAAATTCTTGAGAGGGTTGATGGTAAATCCATGGATGATCAACGATAAATTCTTCAGTTTTATGTTTAAATTGAAATATATTTCATATGTTATGTTCCAAAGTATCTAGACTCCTGTAATCTTGTTTAGCTATGGATATTGGATGGTACATTAGCAACATATACAGTTAATCCAACCTAAAAGAAAACTTCCAATGTTTTCATTTATATATTCTATTTGTTTCTAATTAAACCTTTACAAGAAATCAACATTTCTATTGTTCCATTCATTTCTGAATCCAGATTCACAAGTTATTTATTTTAATGATTTTTCAGCCTTTTACACACCAACTATTATGAATCGTCTATCATTTTCAACTTTCCCATATCAACACATCTGAAATAAATTAGATCAGAGGAAAATTCACTTCCAGAAGTGGGGAAACACAAGCATAAGGAACAGGCGAGACATGATACAGGCAGAAGTACGGATCCTTGAGGAAGAGAAGCGGATGTCAGAGGCAGTGGAACAAGGGTCCCAGGGTGCCTGGACAAAATGGGATCTGCCTAAGCACAAGATCTTATGGGCAGAGTTATGGAGACTGAAGCCCTTCTATATTTCCTTCCTCTTGTGATCCCTGTATGACACCCTTCCTTCACCATTACATCTGTACACATGGGGGATGAGAGAGGACCCGAACTGTAAGCTCTGTGGTCAAAAGGGGTCACTGGCTCATATACTGTCGAGGTGTAAAACAGCTCTAACTCAAGGACAGTATAGGTGGCGCCATGATAAGGTGCTTCTGGCTCTTGCTGACACACTAGAGCGGGAGAGATGCAAGAAGAGGACGGCTGGCACAGATTTGAGGAAGGCCATCACCTTCATCAAAAAGGGAGCTAGGCCTTTTGTAACCAAACGACCAAAGCCCAATCTGCTGCTAACAGCCAGGTCCTGGGAGATGAGGGTCGATGTGGGAAGGAGGTTGCAGTTCCCGGATGTGGTGCAAACAACCCTACGCCCGGACATTGTACTGTGGTCAACCGAAGACAAGTAGATAATTCTGGTTGAGCTGACTGTGCCGTGGGAGGAGGGATGGGAAGAGGCCCACGAAAGAAAGGCCTTGAAGTACCAGCCCTTAGTGCAGGAGTGTAAAGACAAGGGATGGCAGGCATGGTTGTTCCCTGTGGAGATCGGCTGCAGAGGTTTCCCAGCCAAATCAGCGTGGTGGTTTTTGTCAGATCTGGGCCTGGACGAAAGGAGCAAAAAACAAGATGGGGGAAGAGGCAGAACGAGCTTCTTGTTGGATTTGGAGTAGGTGAGCGGAGGGGAGCTGGAAGCCAGGAGCAGATGGGCAGTGATTTGGCGACCACTGCCGGCCCACCAACTGGAGAGCATCGTGGTTAAGGGTTGAAACACTCGGTGAAGGTTGGGAACCACCTGATGACATCTGTTCCTGGCTGAAGGCTACGGTTACCTGATAAGGCGACTGGAGAATGCACCTTAACAGGTGTATGTAGCAAGTTTAAAATTCACCTTTTGAACCATGTGCATCATTTTTCACACCAGCTGTTATGAATCGTCTATCATTTTCAACTTCCGATACAAACACATCTGAAATAAATTAGATCAGAGGAAAATTAGTTTAAACTTCACCTTTTAATCATGTGCATCATTAGTGTAATGTCAACATGATCAGTACCATAAACAATGTGGAATCAGAAGAAATCTGTAGCAGAATTTTTTCTTATGTTAATTAGTTACTCAGCAAAAGCAAATAGATGGGCTATGGCATTAATATCTACTCTTAAAATGCAACCAAACATTAAAATATAACAATGGATTGAAATTTTCCTAATGCAGTAATAAATATGACAAAGCATATAGTAAATGTATGGCAATAACTAAAATGCCACGTTTTCCTCCAAAACTTCAGTCATTTCAGCAGATTTTGCAGGTAGAGTTGTCAAGGTTGCTTTACGAGACAAGCTTTAAACAAAGCAGTTAATATTGACGGCCAAATTGCAGATCAATGTACCACACTTTCAAAAATCTCGAACAGTAGGTTTGACATTCAGCTGACATAGAATTCCTCACAATCACATTAAGTTGCCTTACACTGAAGTAGGTGACTGTTATGAAGAATTTACAGAATACAATACATAATTTGACAGATGAAATATTACTTGCTTATGCATCAGTTTGCCATTATTCTAATCTCTCCAGCTTTTCAATACTCTTGGGGATATTCTAGTATAAAAATAATAACAAAACAATTTATTACAAGTGATTCTATTAGCATTGTATCAAAGATACGTACTGAGACAGTTTGGTAACTATATTAAGCTATATTGCTTTCTGATGGCGTGACTACTTTCATGTGAATACTGTTACAGCATTAATTTTTGGGTTTTGCAATAGCATCACTTTATTTTGACAACATTTATGATATAGCACAGTGCCTTCATAATCAAAACATATTTGTCTGGTAACAGACTGCAAGTGCCTTAGCTGTAAGTTCATTCTACTGTTAGGGTGGGACATCACTCCAGCTTTGGATGTGGAATCTCAGAATAATTATGGGACCAATGGAGTGAACAGTCTCCCACATTGTGGCATATCCAGACCCAACACGTCAATCAGGTCGATGAGAAAGACCAAGCCAGATAACAGGAAGGAACCATTTTGAACTTGAAGCATTAGCAAATGGATCCACGCAGTCATGTAAGCATGGCGAAGAAGCCACAGTGATTACACGCATCTGATGCTCTGTGCTGTTAAACTTGCACTAATAGGCAGTTGATTAGGTGGGAGTACAAGAAATTACACAATTTCTGCTCATAACTAATTAACTGCTGTGTTCTATGTTGGCGGTGAGCCAAAGTTTTTGAAAGAACCAAAATGCGGTCAGAAGGATTAAAAATAAATTGGATGGATACAGTGACACCATTATTCCTAGTCAGAATTAAAACACTTCAATAAGTTTTCCATTAATCACTTCTCCAATGTTAAATTTTGCACATTATATTGTTATTTTCCCTTCTTGTTGTGTTTTACTAAATAAAAAATACTACTTTATCCATGGCATTTTGATATAGATTTAGTCATGAATTCAGTTTCTGATAGTTCACTCTTCCTTTCTGTCAGTGTCGGAACCAGTCATTTCTGTCTGTCATCATTTTGGACCCATTTACCTTGTTTTCCCATTAATACAGTCTGGCCACCTGGACATGTTCCACAGCCACCCTTTTATAACAATTTATTGCACAGATTTACTTCCAGCTACAATCCGGATGCTGTCAACTCGATCTCTGATCTCATCTTATCAGAGATATTTCTTTTGTTCTTTCAATTTCCATCGCTCCACACCACTCTCTCTGCTAATGAAAACTAGGCTTGCATTTCTCCTTTCTCAATTCTGACGAAGGGCCCCAGACCTGAAACATTAAATGTTTCTATTTTCACTGATGCTGCCTGAGTACTTCCAACATTATTATTATTACATACAATATTTCAGATTTTTTAAAGATTTCCACTTATTATAGTTAGTGAAAACTATTTAAAGATCTTCTCTTTGCTTGAATGCAACATTATAAAGGAAGTGAAAGTTAAAAATTGTTTGACATTTAAATGTAACACTGCAAATCTTCCTCAGGCAGTGCCCTTGGCTCAACCAGTTTTAGCAGCTTCATTAATGATTGCACTATTTTCAGTTCCATTTTCCACTCCTCAGCACATGAAGCAGTCTACACTTGTATGCAGTGGAATCTCGGTTCACAACATCCAGATGTGGGCTGCTAAGTGGCATTTAACATTCATGGCACGAGAGTTCCAGGCAAAGACCATCTCCACAAAGAGGGAAACTAGCCTAAGCTTTATCATTCAAAGGCATTATCATTTCCCAGTGCCTCACCGTCAATAACCTGGGAGTCACCAGAAAGTCAGTTGCACCAACATCATAAGTTTCATAGAATAGAGAACAGAACAGGGCAGAAATGAACCCAAAGGAACAGCAGAGACCAATGCATTTTGGTACCAGCTGTATCGCAGGAGTTGAACTCAATGTAGCATTGCCTGAGGCACTCCAGCTCCAGATTTTTCCCTCAGAGTTTACTACTGAAGCAATTCCCATGAGCGGGTAGAGCCGCAGGGCAGCAGAGGCTTGAAATCAGAGATTTCCTTCTTCTAGATGAGCTGCCAACCACTGCTGACAAGCCCCATCTGCCTGAAGTGACTGGTTTTAAGGCACCAGTAACCCCAACCTCCTCCTCCTTGCCTTCTCCTGTTACTAGAAGCAGTTCTGCTGGGCTGAGTTGCTAAGCCACACGTGAAGGCCAGGAGGTATACTTGGTTGACAGAGGCTATTCGAGATGCAGGCCATTAGGAGCATTTAATAGGTAGTGGGAGCTTATCCCCATTACCACCCCTGGCTATAACATTAAGGAACCTGTGCCTATCTAAACGTCCCTTAAAAGCCCCTTATGTGTCTGCCTCTACCACCACCCTAGGCAGCGCATTCCATGCACCCACCACTCTCTGTTTAAAAAAGCCTTGCCGTCTATGTCTCCTTTGAAATTACACCCTCTCATTGTAAATGCATTCTGGTACACCTGCATTTGTTCACCTTGTTTATCTTTTTTATGATCGCAGGTCACTGATGGATACTAAGAAGATCTTATGCACAGTTGTGCCAAGAAGGTGCATGGTGCGAGTGATTGTCTTGGACACTTTCATTGCGATCACAAGATTCTGTTGGACATTGGTAGCATAGAATACTGTAAGTCCGAATCTCTGGTTCATTGGTGAGACCAACGCAGGAGAACTGTGTTGCCTCGGTTATGGTGAGCACTAGGCCAAGGCCAAGGCCATGGGTTCCTCTGTGGAGAGGAGATGCCAAGGCGCTGCTGCCCTCCATTGCTTGCTCAATGCTGCCCCCTGGTGTTCATTCAATGCTGTTCTCTGGTGATCACTCAGTGGAAGAATAAGCTGAACTGGAACAACTTGCCATCAATCCAGTCATGCCACATAGATATTTGAGCAATATTATTATTTTGTTTTACTCTTTGTGACTGTACTATTTTTCTGAAATTGTAACTGTATGGGCTATTTGTGCTATGTGGTATGTAACATGTGCTGTTGGCAATATATTTTGCACCTTGGCCCTGGAGGAAACCTGTTTTGCTTGGCTATATCCATTTATGGTTAAGTGATAATTAAACTTGAACTTAAACTTGAATTTGATATCCTCTGGTCTTAGATAACTCTGCAGTTAGAAGAGCAGACCAAAGACTGGGTATTCTACAGCAACTGATTCACTTCCTGAAATTTTAAAATACCCATGAGACATTACTGTATGAGTGACTACACAACAATTACTAGAGTGGTGTGGAAAGACATTTCACCAACACCTTCCCATCAACTATTTGGGGTAGACAGTAAATGCTGGGCTTACTGTAATGATATTGTGTTTGAAACCATAGAAACCATAGAAACTACAGCACAGAAACAGGCCTTTTGGCCCTTCTTGGCTGTGCCGAACCATTTCCTGCCTAGTCCCACTGACTTGCACACGGACCATATCCCTCCATACACCTCCCATCCATGTATCTGTCCAATTTATTCTTAAATGTTAAAAAAGAACCCGCATTTACCACCTCGTCTGGCAGCTCATTCCATACTCCCACGACTCTCTGTGTGAAAAAGCCCCCCCAATGTTCCCTTTAAACTTTTCCCCCCTCACCCTTAACCCATGTCCTCTGGTTTTTTTCTCCCCTTGCCTCAGTGGAAAAAGCCTGCTTGCATTCACTCTATCTATACCCATCATAATTTTATATACCTCTATCAAATTTCCCCTCATTCTTCTACGCTCCAGGGAATAAGGTCCTAACCTATTCAACCTTTCTCTGTAACTGAGTTTCTCAAGTCCCGGCAACATCCTTGTAAACCTTCTCTGCACTCTTTCAACCTTATTTATATCCTTCCTGTAACTTGGTGACCAAAACTGAACACAATACTCCAGATTCGGCCTCACCAATGCCTTATACAACCTCATCATAACATTCCAGCTCTTATATCCAATACTTTGATTAATAAAGGCCAATGTACCAAAAGCTCTCTTTACGACCCTATCTACCTGTGACGCCACTTTTAGGGAATTTTGTATCTGTATTCCCAGATCCCTCTGTTCCACTGCACTCCTCAGTGCCTTACATAATAAGAACATAATCCTGTATGTTCTACCTTGGTTTGTCCTTCCAACGTGCAATACCTCACACTTGTCTGTATTAAACTCCATCTGCCATTTTTCAGCCCATTTTTCCAGCTGGTCCAAGTCCCTCTGCAGGCTCTGAAAACCTTCCTCATTGTCTACTACACCTCCAATCTTTGTATCATCAGCAAATTTGCTGATCCAATTTACCACATTATCATCCAGATCATTGATATAGATGACAAATAACAATGGACCCAGCACTGATCCCTGTGGCACACCACTAGTCACAGGCCTCCACTCGGAGAAGCAGTTCTCTACTACCACTCTTTGGCTTCTTCCACTGAGCCAATGTCTAATCCAAAATACCACCTCTCCATGTATACCTAGTGACTGAATTTTCCTAACTAACCTCCCATGCGGGACCTTGTCAAAGGCCTTACTGAAGTCCATGTAGACAATATCCACTGCCTTCCCTTCATCCACTTTCCTGGTAACCTCCTCAAAAAACTCCAACAGATTGGTCAAACATGACCTACCACGCACAAAGCCATGTTGACTCTCCCTAATAAGTCCCTGTCTATCCAAATGCTTGTAGATTCTGTCTCTTAGTACTCCCTCCAATAACTTACCTACTACTGACGTTAAACTTACTGGCCTATAATTTCCGGGATTGCTTTTCGATCCTTTTTTAAACAATGGAGCAACACCAGCCACTCTCCAATCCTCCGGCACCTCACCTGTACACAGTGACATTTTAAATATTTCTGCCAGGGCCTCTGCAATTTCAACACTAGTCTCCTTCAAGGTCCGAGGGAACACTCTGTCAGGTCCCGGGGATTTATCCACTTTAATTTTCCTCAAGACAGCAAGCACCTCCTCCTTTTCGATCTGTACGGTTTCCATGATCTCACTACTTGTTTCCCTTAATTCCATAGACTTCATGCCAGTTTCCTTAGTAAATACAGACGCAAAAAACCTATTTAAGATCTCCCCCATTTCCTTTGGTTCCACACATAGCCGACCACTCTGATCTTCAAGAGGACCAATTTTATCCCTTACAATTCTTTTGCTCTTAATATACTTGTAAAAGCTCTTTGGAATATCCTTCACTTTGACTGCCAAGGCAACCTCATGTCTTCTTTTAGCCCTCCTGATTTCTTTCTTAAGTATTTTCTTGCACTTCTTATACTCCTCAAGCACCTTATTTACTCCCTGCTTCCTATACATGTCATACAACTCCCTCTTCTTCTTTATCAGAGTTGCAATATCCCTTGAGAACCAAGGTTTCTTATTCCTATTCACTTTGCCCTTAATCCTGACAGGAGCATATAAATTCTGCACTCTCAAAATTCCTCCTTTGAAGGCTTCCCACCTACCGATCACATCCTTGCCAGAGAACAACCTGTCCCAATCCATGCTTTTTAGATCCTTTCTCATTTCTTCAAATTTAGCCTTCTTCCAGTTAAGAACCTCAACCCTAGGACCAGATCTATCCTTGTCCATGATCAAGTTGAAACTAATGGTGTTATGATCACTGGAACTAAAGTGCTCCCCTACACAAACTTCTGTCACTTGTCCTAACCCGTTTCCTAACTGGAGATCGCATCCTCTAGTTGGTCCCTCTATATATTGATTTAGAAAAGTTTCCTGAACACATTTTACAAAATCTATAAACCATCTAGACCCCTAACAGTATGGGAGTCCCAATCAATATATGGAAAATTAAAATCCCATACCACCACAACTTTATGTTTCCTGCAGTTGCCTGCTATCTCTCTGCAGATTTGCTCTTCCAATTCTCATTGACTGTTGGGTGGTATGTAATACAATCCCACTAA
The DNA here is from genome assembly GCF_030028105.1 of Mobula birostris. NCBI lineage: Eukaryota > Metazoa > Chordata > Chondrichthyes > Myliobatiformes > Myliobatidae > Mobula > Mobula birostris. The sequence continues at coordinate 62,176,345 of NC_092383.1, read as the reverse complement.
TGTGGCCATACCTTTCCTGTTTCTCAGCTCCACCCATAAGGACTCAGTAGACAAGCTCTCTAATCTGACCTGCCTGAGCACTGCTGTAATATTTTCACTAATAAGCAATGCTACTCCCCCACCTTTCATTCCTCTGCCTCGATCACATCTGAAACATCGGAACCCTGGAATATTAAACTGCCAGTCCTGCCCCTCCTGTAGCCAAGTTTCACTAATTGCTATAGCGTCATAATTCCACGTGTCAATCCATGCCCTCAACTCATCCGCCTTCCCCGCAATACTCATAGCATTGAAATATATACACCTCAGAAGATTTTTATCACCACTCACAACCTTTCTATTAGCGGATTTGCTTGAACTTTTAACATCATTTATTTTCACCCCAGCCACACTGTCAGCACCAGCACTCTGGTTCCCATCCCCCTACAAAGCTAGTTTAAAGCCTCCCCAATAGCACTAACAAACCTCCCTGAAAGGATATTGGTCCCCCTGTAGTTCAAGTGCAACCCGTCTCTCTTGTACAGGTCCCACCTGCCCCAGAAGAGGTCCCAATTATCCTGAAATCTGAAACTCTGCCCCCTACATCAGTTCCTCAGCCACTTGTTCATCGTCCACAGCATCCTATTCCTACCCTCACTGGCACGTAGCACAGGTAGCAATCCTGAGATTACCACCCTCGAGGTACTGCTTTTCAGCTTCCTACCAAGCTCTCTATACTCACTCTCCAGGACCTCCTCACTCTTCCTTGCTATGTCATTGGTACCGATGTGCACCACGACATCTGGCTGATCACCCTCCCACTTCAGAATGTCATGCAAGCGATCAGAGACATCCTTGACCCTGGCACCCGGGAGGCAACAAACCATCCTGGATTCTCTGTCACGACCACAGAACCTCCTATCTGTAACTATCGAGTCCCCTATCACTACTGCTCTCCTCTTTTTCCACCTTCCCTTCTGCACTGCAGAGCCAGACTCAGTGCCAGAGATCCGGCTACTGCAGCTTGTCCCAGGTAAGTCATCCCCCTCAACAGTATTCAATGCGGTATACTTGTTGTTGAGGGGAATGGCCACAGGGGAACCCTGCTCTGCCTGCCCTTTCCTCTTCCCTCGTCTGACAGTGACCCAATTTCCTGTGCTTTGCTCCTTTGGCGTAACTACCTCCCTGTAGCTACGATCTATAATCTCCTCATTCTCCCGAATGATCCACAGGTCATCCAGCTCCTGCTCCAGTTCCCTAACGCGGTTTGTTAGGAGCTGCAGCTGGATGCACTTCTTGCAGGTGTTGTTGTCAGGGACACCGGAGAGCTCCCTGACTTCCCACATCCTGCAAGAGGAGCATTCCAACATCCTGCCTGGCATTCTGTCTACGCTAGACAATCTGAACAAAAAAAAACTTACTGGAACCTACCCTGGCCTCTGCCTGTTCTCGCCGAAGCTTGACCACGAAGTTATAATCTCAAAGACCATAAACCCTGTCAGATACATGAGTACTCTCATTAAAGGGAGATTATACTGTAACTACCCAATCTTTTATTAGTTTATTCTCCACTATTCACTATTTGGGTCCTCTCTCCCTATCAAGGAGAAAATACTTCCAGCTGACAAAGTAGTTCAAAACACAGTTCATTTACTTACAGTGATACATGTTTAAATTCAAACAATATTCTTAAAACACATTTAAACCTCACAGAGGATCTTATTTCCCAGGCTGAAAGACTTCAAAAACTCCCTGCCACCACCCAAGTTTTATCATGCATGAAGTGGAAGTAGCCACTGTTTATTTTTTAACTTGTGTGGTAACAGCATCTTATTTGTTAGTGTACTGGTGGTAATATTACTTTATGTCTTAAGTGTGTAAGTTATATGTACTGTGTTGTGCACTTTGGTCTGTTGGTCTGCACATTGTTTCATTTGGAGGTATATATGATTCAGGTTAAATGACAATAAACTGAACTTGACATGAGGAATTCTGCAGATGCTGGAAATTCAAGCAACACACATCAAAGTTGCTGGTGAATGCAGCAGGCCAGGCAGCATCTCTAGGAAGAGGTACAGTCGACGTTTCGGGCCGAGACCCTTCGTCAGAACTAACTGGAAGAAGAGCTAGTAAGAGATTTGAAAGTGAAAGGGGAAGGGGGAGATCCAAAATGACAGGAGAAGACAGGAGGGGGAGGGATGGAGCCAAGAGCTGGACAGGTGATTGGCAAAAGGGATATGAGAGGATCATGGGACAGAGAGAAAGAAAAGGGTGGGGGGGGGGACCCAGAGGATGGGCAAGGGGTGTAGTGAGATGGACAAAGGGAGAAAAAGGAGAGAGAGAGAAAGAATGTATGTATAAATAAATAAATAGCAGATGGGGTACAAGGGGGAGGTGGGGCATTAGCAGAAGTTTGAGAAGTCAATGTTCATGCCATCAGGTTGGAGGCTACCCAGACGGAATATAAGGTGTTGTTCCTCCAACCTGAGTGTGGCTTCATCTTTACAGTAGAGGAGGCCGTGGATAGACGTATCAGAATGTCCGCCAGAGAAAGCAGGACCTCCCAGTTGCATCACATTTTAATTCCACGTCCCATTCACCATTCTGATATGTCTATCTACCCTTTTTCTATCACTTCAGTAACTTCACATGCATATGATATTTCCTCAGATATCTTTTAAACACAAAATGTTTCAATGCGCTGGGAAACGTAGAACTCAGCTTGATATTCATAACTAACACAGAAACTCCCAACTATAAACACATCAGTCATTGATATGCTAACCAATATTATCCATTTGTTCAGCACGCTTCCTTGAACTAAGCAACGTAAGAGTCAGCTTGTCTGTTTGAAACATGCCAAATTAACACAGCAATCTATCGCTCATCAGTAATAAACTAGGTGCAGTGAGCTATCATTCTGATGCATAGACAAAGCTTGCTTGCAAAGCTGTTCTATAGAAAATACCTGCTTTAACTTGAAACTGTTTACTGCTTTCCACTTTTGTTTTAAGAACTGAAGACTGGCATCCTTTTACGATCAGAAAGTTTTTAAAAAAGCAATATTAGTTAGAAATTTACTTCCAACTGTTTTTGATCTCACAAGTGACAGCTGCTGTGTGTTTAGAAAAAAAGCTTAGGAAACATGAGACCCTCAGTCTCAGGATAATGAATATCCATCAGACGAATACAAACTGCTGACCATCTACAGGATGCCTTACAGCAACTCACCAAGACCGCTTAAGGCAATGCCTTCTAAACCCTTAGCCTCTACAAGCTAAAAGGACAAGAGCAGCAAAATCTTGGGAATACCATTGCCTGGAAGTTGCCCTTCAAGTCAAAGACCATCTTGATGTGGAAATATCTCACTATTTTATCACCATTGCTCAGTCAGAATCATGGAACTCCCTTTCTAATTGTGGGTATTCCCACACCTCAAAGATTGCAGCAATTTATGAAGGCAGCATACCATCAATTTTTTTCTAGAGCAACTAGGAATGATTAATTAAACATTGACAAAGACCACATCAATGTTTTCCTTGACTAATTTGAGGTGGACATATTAACAGAAACTGATTGTGACAGATTGTAACAGAAATTTACTGATTGTGCATCATATAGACCGATATCTCTTTTGAATGTAGATTCAAAAATTTTTTCAAAAATTTTAGCAACTAGGTTAGAGAAGGTATTACCTCAAATTATATCTATGGACCTAACTGGATTTATTAAAAACTGTTATTCATCTTCTAATATTAGGAGGTTAATGAATATTGTTTATACCCCTTCATTTAATACTCTGGAATGTATTATCTCATTAGATGCTGAGAAAGCCTTTGACAGAGTTGAATGGCCTTATTTATTTAGTGTGCTTGAGAAATTTAATTTTAGTTTGATATTTATATCTTGGATTAAATTGTTATATAATACCCTGGTAGCTTCGGTTTGCACTAATAATCAAAGATCTCCCTTTTTTTGTCTATTTCGTGGTACTAGGCAAGGATGCCCTCTTAGTCCTTTACTATTTAATATCGCACTCGAACCTTTAGCAATTGCTATCCGTGACTCATCCAATATGAAATACATAAATTATCACTATATGCAGATGATTTGTTATATATTTCTAATCAGGAGAAGTCAATTCTTGTTATTCTAGCTTTGTTGGCTCAATTTGGTAATTTTTCTGGCTACAAATTAAACCTTAATAAGAGTGAATTATTTCCCCTAAATAAGCAGCTACCTATTTATGAATGTTTACCATTTAAATTGGTTACTGACTCGTTTATATATTTAGGGATTATAATTTCGAAAAAGTATAAAGATTTATTTAAAGCTAATTTTTTATCTTTAATTGATCAGATTAAACTTTTGTTTACTAAATAGTCACCAATATCTTTGTCTTTGATTGGTCGGATTAATGCTATTAAGATGATTATTTTGCCTAAATTTCTATATGTATTTCAATTGGTTCTAATTTTTATTCCAAAATCTTTTTTTTTGATAATGTTGACTCAAAAATTTCTTCATATATATGGGAGAATAAAAATCCTAGGCTAGGTAAAAGGCATTTACAGAAATCTAAAAAAGAGGGGGGGGGTTAGCGCTTCTGAATTTTAGATTTTATTATTGGGCAATTAATATTTGATACTTAAAATTTTGGTTATGAGATTTGGATGTAACTTCAAGTCCACATTGTGTAAATCTTGAAGGTAATTCTTTACAAGGGTTTTCTTTGGATTTGGTTTTAGGAACTTGGCTTCCTTTCATTCTTTCTAAACTGTATAAACAAATGAATAATCCAATAGTTAAGCATACTTTACGTATATGGTTTCAATTTTGAGAATTTTTTGGGTTGAATCAATTTATTTCAGCAAGTCCTATTATATCTAATTTCTTTTTTCAACCTTCCACTATGGATCAAGCTTACTTTGATTGGAAAATCAAAGGTATAGTACGATTTTGTGATTTATTTTTGGATAATTGTTTTATGTCCTTTGATCAACTTTCTAATAAATATAATTTACCCAGATCTCACTTTTTTAGATACCTACAGGTTAGAAACTTTTTAATTACTGTTTCTCCTAATATTCCACACTTATATCCAATAGATATTTTGGAAAAAAGATTTAGATTTAAACTTCTCTCAGAAAGGTGTTGTAGCAAATATTTATAATATAATTATGAATTTATGTCCTGATTTATCTAATAAAATTAAAACTGATTGGGAAAGAGAACTTAAGATTATAATACCGATTGAAAAATGGGAAAAAATTCTTCAATTAGTTAATTCATCTTCTATATTGGCTAAACATGCGTTGATACAGTTTAAAGTAGTGCACAGGGCTCATATGTCCAAAGATAAACTGTCTCGTTATTATTCAGGAGGGGTAGACATGAAAGAAAAGGAGGTGGGGTGGCGTTGCTGGTTAAAGATGAGATTAACGCAATAGAAAGGAAGGACATAAGCCGGGAAGATGTGGAATCGATATGGGTAGAGCTGTGTAACACTAAGGGGCAGAAAATGCTGGTGGGAGTTGTGTACAGGCCACCTAACAGTAGTAGTGAGGTCGGAGATGGTATTAAACAGGAAATTAGAAATGTGTGCAATAAAGGAACAGCAGTTATAACGGGTGACTTCAATCTACATGTAGATTGGGTGAACCAAATTGGTAAAGGTGCTGAGGAAGAGGATTTCTTGGAATGTATGTGGGATGGTTTTTTGAACCAACATGTCGAGGAACCAACTAGAGAGCAGGCTATTCTAGACTGGGTTTTGAGCAATGAGGAAGGGTTAATTAGCAATCTTGTCGTGAGAGGCCCCTTGGGTAAGAGTGACCATAATATGGTGGAATTCTTCATTAAGATGGAGAATGACTTAGTTAGTTCAGAAACAAAAGTTCTGAACTTATAGAGGGGTAACTTTGAAGGTATGAGTCGTGAATTAGCTAAGATAGACTGGCAAATGACACTTAAAGGATTGACGGTGGATATGCAATGGCAAGCATTTAAGGATTGCATGGATGAACTACAACAATTGTTCATCCCAGTTTGGCAAAAGAATAAATCAAGGAAGGTAGTGCACCCGTGGCTGACACAGAAATTAGGGATAGTATCAATTCCAAAGAAGAAGCATACAAATTAGCCAGAAAAAGTGGCTCACCTCAGGACTGGGAGAAATTCAGATTTCAGCAGAGGAGGACAAAGGGCTCAATTAGGAAGGGGAAAAAAGATTATGAGAGAAAACTGGCAGGGAACATAAAAACTGACTGTAAAAGCTTTAATAGATATGTAAAAAGGAAAAGACTGGTAAAGACAAATGTAGGTCCCCTACAGACAGAAACAGGTGAATTGATTATGAGGAGCAAGGACATGGCAGACCAATTGAATAATTACTTTGGTTCTGTCTTCACTAAGGAGGACATAAATAATCTTCCAGAAATAGTAGGGGACAGAGGGTCCAGTGAGATGGAGGAACTGAGCGAAATACATGTTAGTAGGGAAGTGGTGTTAGGTAAATTGAAGGGATTAAAGGCAGATAAAACCCCAGGGCCAGATGGTCTGCATCCCAGAGTGCTTAAGGAAGTAGCCCAAGAAATAGTGGATGCACTAGTGATAATTTTTCAAAACTCGTTAGATTCTGGACTAGTTCCTGAGGATTGGAGGGTGGTTAATGTAATCCCACTTTTTAAAAAAGGAGGGAGAGAGAAACCGGGGAATTATAGACCGGTTAGCCTAACGTCGGTGGTGGGGAAAATGCTGGAGTCAGTTATCAAAGATGTGATAACAGCACATTTGGAAAGTGGTGAAATCATTGGACAAAGTCAGCATGGATTTGTGAAAGGAAAATCATGTCTGACGAATCTCATAGAATTTTTTGAGGATGTAACTAGAAGAGTGGATAGGGGAGAACCAGTGGATGTGGTATATTTGGATTTTCAAAAGGCTTTTGACAAGGTCCCACACAGGAGATTAGTGTGCAAACTTAAAGCACACGGTATTGGGGGTAAGGTATTGATGTGGGTGGAGAGTTGGTTAGCAGACAGGAAGCAAAGAGTGGGAATAAACAGGACCTTTTCAGAATGGCAGGCAGTGACTAGTGGGGTACCGCAAAGCTCAGTGCTGGGACCCCAGTTGTTTACAATATATATTAATGACTTGGATGAGGGAATTAATTGCAGCATCTCCAAGTTTGCGGATGACACGAAGCTGGGCAGCAGTGTTAGCTGTGAGGAGGATGCTAAGAGGATGCAGGGTGACTTGGATAGGTTGGGTGAGTGGGCAAATTCATGGCAAATGCAATTTAATGTGGATAAATGTGAAGTTATCCACTTTGGTGGCAAAAATAGGAAAACAGATTATTATCTGAATGGTGGCCGATTAGGAAAAGGGGAGGTGCAATGAGACCTGGGTGTCATTATACACCAGTCATTGAAAGTGGGCATGCAGGTACAGCAGGCGGTGAAAAAGGCGAATGGTATGCTGGCATTTATAGCGAGAGGATTCGAGTACAGGAGCAGGGAGGTACTACTGCAGTTGTACAAGGCCTTGGTGAGACCTCACCTGGAGTATTGTGTGCAGTTTTGGTCCCCTAATCTGAGGAAAGACATCCTTGCCATAGAGGGAGTACAAAGAAGGTTCACCAGATTGATTCCTGGGATGGCAGGACTTTCATATGAAGAAAGACTGGATGAACTGGGCTTGTACTCGTTGCAATTTAGAAGATTGAGGGGGGATCTGATTGAAACGTATAAAATCCTAAAGGGATTGGACAGGCTAGATGCAGGAAGATTGTTCCCAATATTGGGGAAGTCCAGAACGAGGGGTCATAGTTTGAGGATAAGGGGGAAGCCTTTTAGGACTGAGATTAGGAAAAACTTCTTCACACAGAGAGTGGTGATTCCGTGGAATTCTCTGCCACGGGAAACGGTTGAGGCCAGTTCATTGGCTATATTTAAGAGGGAGTTAGATATGGCCCTTGTGGCTAAAGGGATCGGGGGTATGGAGGGAAGGCTGGTGCGGGGTTCTGAGTTGGATGATCAGCCATGATCATAATAAATGGCGGTGCAGGCTCGAAGGGCCGAATGGCCTACTCCTGCACCTATTTTCTATGTTTCTATTCTTTTATAAATCCTATATGTGATAGATGACATTCCGAGATAGCTTCTTTAACTCACATATTTTGGTCATGTCCTTTGTTGAAAAAATATTGGAAATTTACTTTTGATATTATTTCAACAGTTTTGAATATAGACTTACAACCTCATCCAATTACTGCTATTTTTCGGTTACCAATGATAGAATCAAATCATTTGACCTCTTCAGCTCATCGGATGATTGCATTTCTTACTTTAATGGCTAGGAGATCCATTTTGCTGAATTGGAAAGAGATTAACCTTCCTACTATATTTCACTGGTTTTCACAAACTACATTGTGTTAAAATTTGGAAAAAATTAGAAGTGTGGTTTATGACCCTTCCATTAAATTTGAAAAAACTTGGAGGCCATTTATTCAGCACTTTCATATGATGTAATTTGACCATTTCCAAGCTTATTTTACTTCTCTGTAGTGTTGGTTGAGAGGAACGGAGTCGTCGACACTAAGGTTTTCTTTTCTCCCATTTTTTATGATGTTAAAACAGCCCAGGTCTTCTTTAGTTTAGTTGATTAATTCTGTTTGGATTAGGTTTTTTTTGAGGGGGTTATTATTTTATTTCTCTTTTTCATGATTTTTCTCTAGATTTTGTTTTGTTCTGTGTTATTCATCGGTACCCTATATGATTGGGAATTTTGTCAATTAAGTACTATTGGGTTTTATAATTACTCATGTTAAGTATAACAATGTATTCCCAATAACCTTGTACTATTATTATGTCATGTTTATATTTTATGAAACTAATAAAAAGATTGAAAAAGAAAGAAAGAAACTTATGAGTTTCCTGCATGCTAATGTACTTATTTAAATGAAGTCAACTTGCTGAAGTGCCATATGGGACCCAAATCCTTTCCTATCACATTATGGTATCCATAGAAAAGGTCAGTACTTCCGTTGTGTTGAACATATATGCCGACAATATTGATACATCTAGAAGATACTTCAAAAATAGTGTACTATTGAAAGACTATAAATCAACAGTAAATAAATTAAATGTTGTTGTAGATTTATTTAAATTTCACCATATTTCAAATTAACATGAAATATTTCCATATATTTGTGGCTCAGTGCATTTCTGCTCTATGACTTCATGCTAAATTTCAGTCACAAATGCCTGCAGAAATCAAAATGACAACCTTGATTAGAGTGACACAGCAAAATTGTCATTTGAATTCATCGTTCATCAGTGGAGAGTGAAGAAAGGTGCAGTGAGAGAAAAAACGGTTATTTAAATTGTGGTTGGGATTGCCTTATCTTTCTCAGGTTCCAGATTCCTTTTTTGTCTGAAGTTCAATAACACTGGACAAAGTGATGCACAAACGCCTTCCAATTTTACTATGCTGAAAGTAAGCAACAAAATTTAAATAACTGCAAGTTAATACAATCCAAGTAAATCAAACTTCTGAAAGTTTATATTTTATGCTACTCTTAATCCTCCTCATTTTGTTCCGGGTTGATTTTCTGGAATAAAATGGTTAAGAGATATTTCAGACATAATCTGCATTTCATTCTCTTTTTTTTAATTTTTAGCCAAGAATACATTGTTTTATCAACAAAGTGTATAGAGGATAGGCTCTGACTTGAATATGTGCAGGGTAGAATCCAGTAAAGGCTCAAATCATATCACTGTCTAATGTTATGTAAGCATAATTGCCAGTCTCGCTAATTTCCTTCCTAGCTAAACAGGTGAAAATAGAAACATACAAAACCTACAGCACAATATAGGCCCTTTGGCCCACAATGCTGTACCGAACATGTAGGTAGCCTATTATAGGCAAATTGCATTGAGACTCTTTCATTTTCCTTATGGTTTTCTATGTTTATTGCAACTGGATTTGGTCTCTATTATTTCCTTCCAGAAAATAATATTGACAGAGAGCTAATTCATATCAGTTTAATTGAGTTTTTGAGATAAGGAAACCTTTGCTAGTTTTGAAAGGTTTCTAAACACCAGAACAGTCTACCCAAACAGGCAATACGTTGTATTTATTTCAGTCTTTACAAAGAAGATCATCATCAACAGCCAAGGAAAAAGAGATGCAAGTATTTCACAGAAATGAATTCACGAAAATGTACCCTGTGCATGAAACCAAAACTACAAAGGATATTTCTGTTTTAAGTATCCTTCATACAGGAACTTCAACGCAATAGCAGTGAATACTGATAATTTGAATCAATCCTTCAGAAGATTAGTTGTTCCTTCAGATTCCAGCATCCACAGCCTCAGTTGTCTCTGTGTCTATCTTATTTTTCATTACATATGAGCTTTCAGTTCTTAAATACAGAATGGATGCTAATCTAGATCCCCAGAGCTAAAAGGCAGTGATAGGAATTAACACATTAAGAGAACCATCACATTATAGCAACATCCATTAACTGGAATAGCATCTTAAAAAGCATGTCACATGCGAAAAATTCAACTTTTTAAAATCACAGTCTGCACACTGTAGCTGTAACTACAACTAACTGCAGTCAAAAATACTTATGATATACCAGTGGACCTGTTTTTCAGATCATTATTTTCATTAGATGCTATCCAACAATAATAATACTAATTAAAATAGAAATATGATGAAATGAACAAAGGGTTTTTAACTCAATAATGACAATTTAACCTAAAGTTATTTATAATATTAATCATAGATAATAGATACAATGCATTTTAATTTACATTACGTTTTCTTAATAAAGATTTGCCACTTTTTTTTCTAATAGGCAAGCTCATTACGTACAAATGAGGATTACCATCCCATGTCAGTTCCCAGATTTTATAGGCATTGTCATTTTAAAAAAATGACTTAATATGGTGCATTATTAACACTATCCACTGATTCTTAATATTCCATCCTAATGAATCACAGCAATATGTAGCAATTATAATTTCTTTGGCTTTATTGAAGCACATATATCAATTATTAATTGGCATAAAGTAAAATCTGTAATTAGTACACAGCTGCAAATCACTTTAGCCATTAAAATTAACATAAGACCATAAATCAACACAAAACTTGTCTTTATATTTCCGTCCTCCTGCAAGTTCTTCTAACCTTCACCACCCCTACTGTTAGATACAGTTCAATGCTTGTGAATGGTACGTAAGTGTGCTATCCCCATGGCCATTACTGCAAGAGCTTCAATGCAACGTTATTCCACTTTGTGACACAGCTCCTGTCATATTTAATTGAAATCAAACTCCAAAGTCAGTTAACCTTTTAACCTAACATTGGCATGAAGCAGAATAATACTTCTTGCTTAAGAAAATCTCGCAATTCTTTGTTTTGAAGTCAGCTTGGCCTAAATATCAAACTACTCTGTGGAGTCAATTTTGAATTTTGGATACTAACCAGAGGTGGGAACAACCTCTTAGCTAAGGCAGCAGCAGTAATCTGCAGGTGGATCCAAGGACAATGGTGCATGGGGGAGGGAGCTGGGTGGATGGAGAATGTACAGGCAGTAACACTTCAGACTTTCTTAAGTGGACCTAAGAAACAAACAAAGACTTTTCATTAGCAGAGCCCTTTGAGTTTATTTGCCCATGGAACTTGGTGGAGTTTGTACCCATGTCAACTTCTGACCAAACGTATCAGTCAGGATGATGTTTATATCATTGGATCCCAGTTTGCATACTCAATGGAATTATACTTCGGATGACTAGCAGGAGCTCAGTTCCAAATCATAGCCAACTGGAATAAAGACAAAGTTTGCAATAGAATTTTGAGGTCATATTTTTTCTACTTAACTTTAAGCAAACAAAATGAAAGCAATTATTATGAATTCAAAATCAGCATGAATCAGAAGCCACAATGAACTATCTCTAAACTTTTGATACATCCCTTGGCTTCATTCATAACACTCAGATTTAGATTATTAAGTATGTGGTGTAAAATTATGCAACTTTTGTAGCATTGATTAATGAATTGAAAATATCCAGATCACTCTCTTCATTATTTAACAGGAAGAATTATCCTAAAGCTTTGGAATCCAGCAAACAAACAAGTCTATTTATTCTTCGTACATCACTAAATAACAAAAATAATATTTTCCATTATTGTATTGTATTTCAGACACAAACATCGACCCTGATGATTTTTCAATTAGTTTGCATTAATGGCAAATTAGAGTAAGATTCCAAAATTCCACAAGAATTTTGTATCAAATAGATATCCTAACTTAGGATTTACTGATGGTTTTGAACATTGACCATATTTAATTTTAGTCTGGAGAACTACCAACTTGGATTAGATGGATTTATTGTTGTGACACGTACCGATACACAGTAAAAAGCTTATGTTTGTGAGGTAGTAAACAGGAAAACAGAATGCAGAATGTAATAAAGAGAAAATGCACTGCTAACAGGCTTGAATTTCTTGTTGAAATTAATTGCTCACTTAAGGTTCAAACTTGCAAATTCAAATTACATACAAACTGTGTGATTTAAACCAAATTCTTAAAACTTGAAATGAGATTAATTATATCAATTATCTTCAAAGCCAAAGACATTTCACCAAAACACGAGGAATTCTGCAGGTGCTGGAAATTCAAGCAACACACATCAAAGTTGCTGGTGAACACAGCAGGCCAGGCAGCATCTCTAGGAAGAGGTACGGTCGATGTTTCGGGACGAGACCCTTAGTCCTGACGAAGGGTCTCGTCCCGAAACATCGACTGTACCTCTTCCTAGAGATGCTGCCTGGCCTGCTGCGTTCACCAGCAACTTTGATGTGTGTTGCTTGACATTTCACCAATTCCATTTTGTCTTTTTAATATTTTACTTGAAATCAATAACATGACCTGTGCATCTGTACATAGTCTCAGTTGTGAATGTACATGGCTAAATGATTTATTTCATAGCAATTTCTTAAAAACTGCTAAATGACATGGAATATAATCAGCCCCATGAATAAAACTCCCCAACAGAAGCTAAGTGCTGTCAGTAGTGGGAAGATTCACACTGTGAATGTTTTTGTCAATAACATAAACTTTCACTCATTGAGTTCACAGTCCTGCAATATCAAGTAGCTTAATGATAATGTACTGAATTCTAACACTGATTACTATTTCATTAGATTTCATGTGATTTGTGTCCTGGGTAACACAGTGTGGAGCTTGAGCAGCATTCAACTGAATTCCACGCACTGAAATGCTTCAGCTCAGCAACCTGCCCTAAGGGAGGGAGAAAAATTGTCTTATGTTTGGTTATTAAAAATGAAGCACTGATGATAGCTTAGTGAATAAATGAATTGCCTGGTGCCACATTGGGCAATAGAATAGCTCTTAGGTTCAATCATTGGTGAAATAGCTGATCTAATAGCTTCAGTAATTCCCCTTAGTACAGAGCTGCCACTGGTTGCTTATGGCCCTGCAGTGCCACAGATTTGCTGATGACAGGAGACAGGGCAATGCCTACCACACCAGTTGGCATTTAACTGACACATGAGAGAGTTTTCTTACTCGGCTGTTTATTTTGCTTCTCGACTTGCAGCCTTAGGACAGCCAGTGATGGAAATTCATGCTGTTATCCTCTGAGAAGTGAAAAACTAAAGAGAAACACCATACAAAAGTCTCTGGCAACATCCATAAAACTATGAGCTCAAAATTTGTTGAGGTATATATTGTGGCATCTTAAGTCTGCAAATGTGTTCCCAAATTCTGCTTTTGCTGAGGTTTCTCAATGCCAAACCTATACTCATAGACCCTTTCAATCTGGAACATATTCATTGGAATGTGCCAATGAATAAGATATTTGTAATGAATATGAAGCTTCATTACAGCCTTCAATTTTTCATATATCTGAGGGATATAAAATTTAAAAAAACATACATAATATATTTATGACTAACTTAAGGATGTGAAATAAATGTGGAAAAGAAAGGAAATTCTTAGAATAATAATCTACTTAGCTATTAACGTGCTGGTTGAAGATAAAGTTGTCTTCAATGCCTGAGATGGAATGGGGACACACTAAATTGAGAAGCAGAAGACAAAATGATGAAACTGCTCAGCGGACCAGGCAACAACTATACATGGAGAAACAAAGTTGAAATGCTTTCATCAGAACCAAGCAAACCTGCTGACTAAGCTACAAAAACATCAGAAGCTTGCTTTTAAAGAATTCAATATGATACTGATGCAGCCTATACTCACATGAGACATAAAAAGCTGGAGTAACTCAGCAGGCCAGGCAGCATCTATGGAAATGAATGAACAGTTGATGCTTCGGGCCAAGTCTGTCCTTCAGGACTGGAAAGGAAAAGGGAACATGCCAGAATAAAAAGGTAAGGTAAGGAGAAGGAGGACTAGATGCTGCCTGACCTGTGGAGTTCCTACAGCATTTTGTGTGTCTTGCTCTGGATTTCCAACAACTGCAGAATCTTTTGTATTCATAAGAAAGCAAGTAGCTTATCTGCAAGAATAGTAGCCAGACACAAATTGTGTTAAATAACTAAGGAGGAAGCATACAAACAAACAAACAAAAACCAGAACAAATTATGGGAAGTGTATAAAACAACAAAAAAGGGGTCATTGATGCATGAAGAACAGGTAAGAAAACACACAAAATATAGAAGACTTAAGAGCGAATGTAGATGCTGGAATATGCAGCAAAAATTCTGGAGGAACTCAATGGGTTAAGAGCATTTGTAAAGGCAAAGGGATAGTTAGTGTTTCAGTTTGAGATCCTACATCAGGGGTTCAGTTTGAAATATGAAAACATACATGCTATTTCTGCATGTTTATTTGGAAAATGAAGATTGTGAATGAAAATAAGGAAATTATCATAAAGATAAAACTATACATTCTGATTAATTTTACAAAGTCAAGAAATGATTAGCTGGAGTTCAGGAAGAAGATTGGAACACAGAAATAAAATGTCAGCAAATCAAGAGAGGTGGTCAGGAAGCAGGTGTTTCACATGCTCCTGTTTACATCATTGATACTGAAGTTGAGAGGGTTGAGTGTTAAAGTGCTTCAAGTTCCTAGGAATGAACTTCACTAAAAGCTTATCCTGGTTAAGTTACGTAGATGCCACAGCCAACACCTCTCCTTCCTCAGGAGGCTAAATAAATTTGTCATTTACCCATCGATCTTTAGAATTTTTATAATGCATTACTGACAGCACTTTATCTGGATGCATCTCTTTTGGTATGGCAAGTGCTCTGCATGTGATCACAAGAAACTGCAGAGAATTGTGGACCTGCACAAAGGAAACCAGCCTCCCATCCTGTGACTCTGTCTACACTTCTCACTGTCACTGTAAAACAGCCAGTGTAAGCACAAACCCCACCCTCCCTGGCTCTTCTCCCATTGGCCAGAAAATACAAAAGCCTGAAATCATGTACCACTAGTCTCAATGGTAGCTTCTATCCTACTGTTATAATACTATAGAATGGTGCCCTAGTATAATAAAATGAAATCTTGACCTTATGATCTACCTCATTATGTACTTGCCCTGTTTCTGTTAGTCTTTATTCTGCATTCTGTTATGTTATTGTTTTAACTTGTCCTACTTCAAGGTACTGTGTAATGAATTGATCAGTATGAATAACACATAAGACAAACTTTCACTGTACCTCAACACATGACAATAATAAACACACCAATTCTGAATCCAATTTCAAATTTGTACTTACATTTTAGAAAGATGCTGAACATCCAAAGGATATTAATATTGCACAGGATTCAGTTAGCCTCAGGAAAATTGTCATGGTCCCAACGGAACAGCAGCAGCCATCCAAAGCCTCGTACTTCAAGGCCTCATGCTGAGCACTCAGTGCTCAATCATAAGAGTTCCATTTCTAGTACATCTGTTTGTGATTTTGCCTTTGGATTCAGTTTGTGTTGTCTATTTTATTTTGAGTCTGAGTTAGTTCTAGACCTTACTCAGCACTGGGGTTGACCACCACCCATAGCTCTCTTGTTACAAAAATTGCAGTAATGAAAAATATGTTGGGATTAAAGAGTGTCAAGTAATCAGTGCCTTGTGATGTCCATCCATTCTCGCTTGATTGTAGATTGCACTGTAGGTTGAAGATTACGCTGTTTAAGAAAGGTGAGAAATGGAAAACAAGGAATCACAGATATAGCCAACCTAACATCTGCTGACTAAAATTGAAGATGGAAATCTTGAACATGTTGACAATTTTCATCTGATGAGAGATATCTGACATGGAATACTGAAGGTTAAATATGCTTGACGAAGCTGATTAAATATTCTTAATTGATGCCTAAATTAGTGGATGGAGGAAATGTCTAGAAATGTGCATATGGACCATCAAAAAGCTGTTAATACATTCCCCATGAGAGACTATTAGTTCAATTTAAAGTTCACTGAACTGAGCACAAATTATAGACCTGATTAGGAAATTGGCTCAGCTATAGGAGACAGACACCCGGAATAATGGATAGGAATTCAAATTACCAGATGTCCTATGCTAAGGGCACAATTATCCATTATAACCAGCTTAGATAACAGGACAGAAAATCACATTTCCCAGCTGTTAATGGTGCCGACAGCACAAAAGACTACTGGCATTGAAAGCAATGTATAGGGTAACAGTCATGCATAAGTTATAATTAAAGATCAAGCCAATGAAATGGACAAAACTATAACAAATGGATAGCAAAGTTGCAAGATATGAGATTAACACATACAAAATGTTGGAGGAACTCAGCAGGCTGAGCTGCAACTATAGAAAGGAATGAAGAATCAACATTTTGGACCAAGACAATGAGGGATGACTTGCTGAGTTCCTTCAGCATTCAATGCATGTGTCTCTCTGGATTCTCAGCACCTGCAGAATCTCTTGTGTTTAAGGTATGAGGAGGCAGCTTTGGGCATTAAAATACAAAATAGAGGATATCCCAAATGCTGAAAACCTGTAATATAAAGGACTAGATGTTAAATAAATCTTAGGTAAGACCACACCTCAGATTGGGTAATTGCTTATGGAGCTGCTGAGTTCAGTCTGCATTTCCAATTGCCTGCCTGTTTGTCACATTCTAATTTTGATCTATCTACTTCTGGCATCCTGCACTGTTACAACAAGGCCAAATACAAGCTCAAGCAACAACACATCACCTACCATTTGGATACGTTGCAGCCTTCAGAGCTTAATACCAAATTCACTGACTTTAGGTAACTCACTTTTTTTTCTGTCTGTATCAAAATCACAATTTATCCATCTGTGTTCTGGCTCAGTCTATCTCTCTACAACTGGAGCCAAGTATGGTTAGGTTTCAAATTATAATACCTACTCCAATGTTGATCATTTCATTGTGATGTTGACACAGTCCAGTCCATAAAGTCCGCATTCCGGTTCACGGTCTGGTCCGTGGAATCCGTATTCTGGTTATTCCTTTTCTCCCTTGGTCCGTTGGACACCTTAATTGAGGCACCTGATTCTCATTTCCGGCCAGCAAAATAAGTAGCTCTGGGGTCCAGTGATTCGTTGCTGGACCGTCTTCGTCAGTAACCTTGCCGGAGTGGGTCTGTCAAGTTGACCCACTGGAGTGAGTCAAGAACCACAGTCTGTAGTTCCAGGGCCTAGTCGAGAGCTCGCTGCTACTTGGAGCCACTTCATGCCAAGATAAAAGAGCTGTCTCTCATCATGTGGTTTTGTCTCTTCGTGTCATCTCCGCTGGGTAGGTCCGGCCGTTTGCTGCTACTTTGAGTTGGGAACTGTCTCTGTGTGTCCTCACTTCCGCTGGGTAGGTCCGGCCATTTACCGCTACCCTGAGAAGGGAGCAGTCTCAGTACTTTGTGCTTTGATTCTAAGAAGAGTCCCAGCTCTAGGTCCGGTGTCCAAGGAGGAGCCCTAGCTCAGTGTTCCATGTCCTGTGTCTAAGTCAAGTCTGAGCCTAGTCCAAGTCAAGAGTCAAGTTCCAAGTCCAAGTCGAGAGTCTAGTCTGAGTCCAGTCGGAGCCAGGTCCGAGGCAATTCCAAGACAAGTCCGAGCTCAGTCCAAGCCAGGTCCTAGTTCTAGTCAAGGGCCAAGTCTAGACCCAGGTACCGAGTCCCTGCCAAGACCCGAGTCCTGAGTTCCCTGTCAAGTTCAAGTCCCAAGTCCAAGTCCAGGTTTTTCGGTTTGTCACTCTTCGTCTACCTTTGTGTTATCAGTTTTGTCCTCGCTCCTTGGCTTCCCTAGCATTCTTAATAAACGTAGTCCAGTTCCTAGTACTTCAGTGTCTGTGTCTTGCACTTGTGTCCACTTCCATCGCCCCCTTATGACAGATGTGACTTTCTGGATTTGCCAGAATAGCTACGAGGAAGGAATGTGCAATGTACCAAGCTTGTTTTAGAACTTAAAAAGTTAGTTGAAGTTTTGACCAAAACTTTCAATTGGTAGGGGCCAAGTTCCACTTGTTAGGAATCGAAGACCAGGAGACAAAACCTAAAAGTAAACCTAATCCATTTCTGTTCAAGTGCTAGTAGCCATTTGCAATTATTTTATCTATAAATGATGCTAGTTTATTTCTTAGTTTTAAATTCGACATTGAATTTTCTTTCATGTTAAAGGCATCAAAATTTAGGGAAAGGTGCGCAGGAATCTGGTCACAGACTAACTGGTCACTAAACTTGTTGCTGTCAGAACAACCCTAAGAAGGTCAATGACTTTCATTTATAGCTATGTTCATATACAGAATTCCATGTCCAGCAGGCTAATTTGCTTTTCATCAAAATTTTATCATCAACAGACACAGTGTGTCTTAGGCACACATAAATATCAC
Source organism: Mobula birostris (assembly GCF_030028105.1). NCBI lineage: Eukaryota > Metazoa > Chordata > Chondrichthyes > Myliobatiformes > Myliobatidae > Mobula > Mobula birostris. Next base: position 62,157,489 of record NC_092383.1, on the reverse strand, counting down.
TAGGGTGCCTAAAACCTTTGCACAGATGTATTAGTCAATGTGGAGCAGGGACGAGTTCGAAAATCTAGTAGCAGCAAAGGCTATTGGGAATGGTGAGGGTGAAGTATAGGACACATGTTCCAGGGGTGGTGGGAATGGCGTGGGTGCTGACACATCCAGCCCTGAGATACCAGGCAAAGTTATTTGATTCCAAACAATTGTCTCTTTGGTGCTTCCCAGTCCTCTCCTCTTCCTTCTCCTTTTCCCAACCATGATTCTCCTCTCCCTGTCCCCTTTCCACTCTCAGCCCACAAAAGAGAACCATATCAGAATCACATTTATCGTCACTCGTATGAGTCATGAATTGCATTTTTTTGCAGCAGTACAGTGCAATACATAAAATTATTATAATGCTATGTAAAGGTCTTAGGCACCTTGAATATATATATATATATATTGAACAGCATTATACATATATAATATACTGTATAGTTTTTCATCCATATTTCAATTATATTCCATTATTTCCTTTGCTTCATTCTGCAGTGCTATTTTTCTGCATACATACGGAAGTCTCCAAAGTTGAAATATTAGTACTTCATCATGTAGAAATGTATTACACAGATATAGATGTGAAGTTGGATTAAACTCGAAAGTGCATCTTATAACTTAATATTTGTGAACTTGAAGTTTAAGTAATGGAAGGAGGTGGAAATGTCATGCCTTTTGCATTTATCATTTCCTGGGTTTGAAATTATTGCTTTTAGGAACTGATTGAATAATGAAATCGCAATAGCTCTCTGCCACATTGTTCTTTAAAGTCAACAATTCAGGAAATTGCTGATAGATGGATAAATTGATTTGCTGTATTTCATCTGGGAAAGGTTATGAGGGTGAAAAGGGAGGAAAAGACTCCCAGACAATGAGATTAAGAGAGCATTAGGGTGGCATTTATTTAATTGGGAAACCTAGGTGATGAGCCAGAGCTCATGACCCAGCAGAGCAGAAGGGGGAGATGATTAGATGAACAGATGAATCATGCAGTAATTAGCTGCTGATTTGAACTTTGAAAACCTTTAGACTGAAGGAGAAATGTAAGTCTGAAAGTGTCTGTGTCTATATCACACTCAAATCAACCATTAAAATGATTAATTTCACAGAAATGTGCAATGGAAGTGTAATTCAACTGATTTTATACAAATCCCAAAATACAGGTGAATAAAACAAAGAAGACTTACAGCTGTATTTGCACCAGCAGGAGGTGAGTGACAGGAGAGTATCCGGTTCCATCTGAAAAAGTGAGTATTCACAAAAGGAAATAAATCAATGAGCTATCAAAGTTTCAGGCCAAGACCATTCAGCAGGGCCGGTATTAAAAAAGGAAGAAGAAAGGGCTTTTCTTCTGTCATGATGAGTCTACTCTCAGGGTAAAGGAGCTATGCTTCATATTCTGTCTAGATAGCCTCCAACCTGATGGCATGAGCATCGATTTCTTTAACTTCTGGTAACGTTTTCCCTTCCCTTTTCATCTTCTTCATTTTCCTTCATTTTTCTGGCCTCTTACCTTTTCTCCTCACCTCCCCCAGGTGCCTCTCCTCCTTCCCTTTTTCCCATGGTCTACTCTCCTCTCCAATCAGATTCCTTCTTCTCCAGCCCTTTACTATTCCCACCTATCTCCTCCAAACTTCTTACTTCATCCCTTTCCCTGTTGGCCAGAAAGAACTACAGTCTACAATCAGTGAAATTGAATGAATCAAGGACAGTGGAAGCAGATGGGCCAGTTGCCTTTGTTCTTGCCATGCGGAAGGATATAGAAGCTGCCATTTTATGAAGCTATTCTGTGTTCTCCTTTTTGTGAATTCAAGTTGCTTGGCTTGATCAGTGTTTTAATGTAGACACAATTGTGCTCCAAGTAATCTATTGAACTAGGGATCATTTCCAAATAAGAAGTTATTGATTTACAAATAAGAAGTCAGTAACATGCAGATTTTGATGGTTGCGGTCTATATTTGCATTGCGTAATTCAAGTTGGTTGCTGATTGAGAACAAAGAGCCATAAATTACAGATTGGAAACGGTAGGCATGCCAAGTTTCGGTAACCCTGGCTGTTGAGAGATATCAAAGCTCTGATGAGGAAAAACAAGGAAACATTGTGTTTAGGCAGTTAAATAATTGTCAGGAGGGCAAAAAAGGGTATGATATAAATTTGCAGGCAGGGGTAAAGATAATTCCAAGAAGTTCTTCACTATATTAACAGTCAAAGGATGACTAGGTCCTCTTAAAGACTATCAGGGCTGCCTATTTGTGGAGTTGCAGGAGAGGGTTGAAATTTTTGTCTATTTCTCCTTGGCATTTATTAAAGAGAATATCATGGGAATGAGGGTGATAAGTAGTGAGATCTGGGATCATATGCATTTAGCAAGGAAGGAACTGTTTGTAGCCTTGAAGTCATTAGGTGGGCAGATCTCCAACCTGGCCAAGTGCAGCTCTGAACTCTATGAGAGGTCAAGGAAGAAATCACAGGGGCCTTTGTGGAGATATCTGCAGAGTTCTAGAATACTGGAGGGTGGCTAATGTTGCTTCATTGTTCAAGAAGGAGCAAGGAAAAGCCATGGAACTGCTGGCCACAGAGCCTGACTTCAGTTGTAGGGAATTTACTGGAAGAAATTCTGAGGAACAAGATCTAACATCACTTGGAGAGTCAAGCTCTTTTCAGGAATAGTCAGCATGGTTTTGTGCATAGGAGGTCATGTTTAATTAGGTTTTTGGAGCTTTTTGAAGAATTAACTAAGGGGATAGATGAAGGTAGGCCAGTAGATGGTATCTATATATTGATCTTTGTTATATGGGGGGTTTTAATGGGTTCTATTGTGTTTCTCCATTTTGTGGCTGCCTATCAGAAGAGAAATCTCAAAGTTGTATACAGTATATATACTCTGATAATAAATGTACTTTGAACTTTGAAGATGCAGTATAAATACTCCAGTAATGTACAGAGTTTCAATTATGATCTCTTAACCAATCCAAAGCAAAAATACACATGATCAGGTGCCTCTAACTTTCATTACTTTGAAGGTCTCTTTGATCAGCATTTGATCCCAGTGAAATATCCAAATATTGCAATCAATCAAGGTTTAGTATTAGAGATACACACAAAATGCTGAAGTAACTCTGCAAGTCAGGCAGCATCTCTGGAGGCAAATATATCATTGATGTTTCAGCCTGAAACCCTTCATCAGGACTGGAAAGGTAGGAGGTAGAAGCTAGAATCTTCCAACATCTTCCAGAATTCCTCCAATGTTTTCAGTGTTTTGCTGAAGATTTGCAGCATCTGCAGAATCTCTTGTTTCAATGTTTAATACTGACCACAAGTCTCCAAAGGTCATTTAACCTCAGCAGATCTTTCATCACGAGCAACATCTCCTCTGGTTGCCAACTGTATTCAATCAAAAAAATTGGCTTACAGGAAGAAAGCAAAGGGTACTAGTGGAAGGAAAGTATTCTGCCTGGAGGTCAGTGACTAGTGAAGTGCCGCAAGGATCTGTCTAGGGACCCCCGCTCTTTGTGATTTTAATAAATGACCTGGATGAAGAGGTGGAAGGATGGGTGAGTAAGTTTGTGGAAAACACGAAGATTGGAGGAGTTGTGGATGGAGCTGTAGGTTGTCGAAGGTTACAAGAGGATATAGACAGGATGCAGAGTTGGGCAGAAAAATGGCAGATGGAGTTCAATCCGGATAAGTGTGAGGTGATGCATTTTGGAAGGACAAACCAGAAGGCTGAGTACAGGGTTAATGGTCAGTTACTTAAGAGTGTGGATGAACAGGGGGACCTTGGGGTTCAAATCCATACATCCCTCAAGGTCGCTGCACAGGTTGATAGGATAGTTAAGAAGGCCTATAGGATGCTAGGCTTCATTAATAGGGGGATTGGGTTCAAGAGTAGAGAGGTCATATTGTAACTCTACAAACCTCTGGTGAGACCATACTTAGAGCATTGTGTTCAGTTCTGGTCACCTCATTATAGGAAGGATGCGGAAGCTATGGAGAGGGTGCAGAGGAGATTTACCAGGATGTTGCCTTGGCCCAAAACATGGACTGTACCTCTTCCTATAGATGCTGCCTGGCCTGCTGCATTCACCAGCAGTTTTTATTGTGTTGCTTATGAGGCAAGGTTAGCAGAGCTGGGACTTTTCTCTTCAGAGCGTAGAAGGATGAGAGGGGACTTGATAGAGGTCTACAAGATTATGAGAGGCATAGATAGGGTGGATAGCCTGTACCTGTTTCCCAGGGCACGAATAGCAAACATCAGAGGGCATATGTACAAAGTTAAGGGAGGAAAGTTTAGGGGAGACATCAAGGGTAAGTTTTTTACACAGAGGGTTGTGGGTGCCTGGAATGACTTGCCAGGGATGGTGGTGGAGCCTAAAACATTAGGGGTATTTAAGAGCCTCTTGGACAGGAACATGGATGAAAGAAAAATAAAGGGTTAGGGGGTAGTGTGGGTTTAGTACTTTTTTTTAAGGAATATATGGGTTGGCACAACATCGAGGGCCGAAGGGCCTGTACTGTGCTGTAGTATTCTAGTATCTAGTGTCTAGTGTCTAGATATAGCACTCCTCCCCACATTCCTGTAGAGATTAATTATATTAAGAAAATGTCTCTGGATTCTTGTGTCCTTTTCCCATCTGTAGGTTGCCAGAGACACCACTGTAATTAAATCCTTCCAATATATCTCCACTGGCATTGCTGTGCTTGACACGTTGTTGTGCTGACTTGTGTTGAGCCACTGCAAAGACTGTTGTAATTCTATGACCAGCAAAGGGAGATTATTTTCCAAAAAAAAAATTCCAATGCTCAATTATCTCAAAACTGGTATCATTTGCAGGGACAAAATTAAATTTGTACCTTATTTATTTTTTGCATTATGATATTCTAGTCAGCACAACCAGTAACTTCTCTGTATTCAAAGGTTCCGTTTCAAAGGATAACATGATCGGTGTTGAAAAAAGGATGCACTTACAGAAAGAAGACAAAAGTACAAACAGTACCAATAGATTAAAAAAGGATGAATCACATTTAAGTCTATAGACCATCTCACAGTGAAGAGAAGTGAGGAAAGCTGACAAATTTGTAAAATAAATAAAAATGCAAATGCTAATTTATTTAATTAGAGGTACCGCACAGTAACAAGCCCTTCTGGCCCATCGAGACTACACTACCCAATTTCATCCAATTAACCTACTAACTCATATGTAACCAGAGCAGCCAAAGGAAGCACAAGCAGTCACGGAGAGAACTTACAAATTCCTTGCAGAGAGTGGTGGAATTGAACTGCAATAGTGTTATGCTAACCACTAAGCTACCATGCTGCCCAATCATAGAAAATTTCAACTACCTATTAATCCAACAGAAGGAATGGGTAAAGTGGGTAAGAAATCCAATGACCACAATGTATACAATATACATTTCTACATGATGGTGTACAATTAGCTCACATGGGGTGTAAAACAAAGCAGGTAGGACAAGTGACAGCAGGAGAATATGTGGGCAGCAGCTGGCTGTGATGCATATTCACTTTCAATTTGAAGGTAGAGCTTTGCAAAGTAATGTAACCAGGAAAATTGTGTCCATGAGTCAAACATAGAAAATGGGGTTATGTCGCTTAGCACATCAAACATAGCTACATTTTGGGGTATTTGTGTTTTCGGGGGGGGGGGGGAGGGAATATCTCTCACAGTATTAATTGTGGATGTTTGGGATCTCTGTCACCAGAAGATTTTAAGACCATCTATGTGAGTTGCTTTGTCCCAGCAAAAGTACTTGGAAAAAAGTCACATGAAGCTGATGCCATCTAGTAGAAAATAGTACAAATACCATCACAGTTTAGGAATTGTTAGGAAGATAGGGTTACAGAAAGAAGAACGGGAATTCATTCCTCAAACTTTGGTTTCTGCAACAGACTCATTTGCGTGTAGCTCATTGGTATGTTGTTCTAGATCATAAGAATTGGACCTCTATTTGGAAATCCTTTGTAGTTTGTAAAACTTGGTAATTTAGGAATCTTGTATAAATTGGAAGTCCTCTGTGTATTAAATGTGTGTTAAGAATAATGTGTTTGAATTTAAATGTGTATCATTAAAAATAAAATAACTGTGTTTAAGCTACTTTGTTAGCGGGAAAGATCTCTTTGGTAGGGAGGAAAGAAGAAGTGCAATTAGCAGCTAAACTTTTCCTCTGAGGCTAGACAGAGAAGTAATTTAGTCCTTGAAAGGTAAGTGGATACAGTATAATCTCCCTATTGTGAGTGTATAGATATCTGCATATATCAGATAGATTTTAAAATTTTCTTAGTTTAGGATTTTGCAGACAGGGAACCCAATGCCATCATATAGCCATGTACTTTAAGGTAATAACGTAGGAAGAGATAAGTACAATGCAAACAGATTAATAGATTAGAGGGGAAACACTCAGAGGGACTGAGAGTAGAACTTGGGGAGATAAAATGAGAAATAATACTAAGAAAGTTTTACAATGGCTTTCAAAGTGCAAGAAATACATTTCTCCCAAATGAAAAGAATAAACTAAGCATGTGTGACAAAAAATTGAGGGAATAACTGAAGGTAAGAAAAGGCATATACTGTATTTAACACAAAAGCAATTGTATAGTGCATAATAGGATTCAAAAAGGAAGGGATGAGAAAATAAACAAAAAGGAGCTATTATATTATCAAGGAATTTAGACAAAATAATAAAATAATTTACAGACATGTCCATAAAAAGTATTGTTAAAGTAGGAATGGGGTCATTAAATGATAGGAGTATATCACAGGCACAAATGGGAATTGGAAGAAACATTAAGTTGTTATTTCATTTTAGCAATTATTGGAGTGAAAGAATGGGTGTGCAAGCAACTGAATGTTGAAATGAGTAATGAAATGACTACATTGCAGATTGATAAGCTAACCAATTTGAAAGAGGATAAAATTGCTGGGCCATTTGGATTGCATCCATGCATTGTATTACATGTAACATTACACATTGTATTATACCCAACAGAGAATTGTACTGAGCAAGATGATTGCAAAAAAAAAAGCTAAAGTAATAGCCTTAAGAAAAGCCATAGAACATGCTGTATTGTCAAAAGGGACTAATTTTACTGACTCCTGAGGAGATAACAGAAAGGGCAGGCAATATTAGCCATGTGACATAATTTATAAAATCTTCCAAATATTCCTCAGCAATTTAGTTACTATCTGTAACACCACAGGCATTTAGGGCAGCAATGAAGGTCCCTTATCTCTGTCTGTCTTTGGTCATCTTCTCTACTGTGCCCCAACTGTGGTTCAGGGTCCTCACATTTCTGCCTCTGTAGTACGGTGCCAATTTGTCTTAGGCCTCCTACGTTTCCTCCACCCTTTGGGGTTCCAATGAAGTGTTGTCATGATGATGTAGTTGGCTTCGCTTCTCATTACATGCTCAATCCATCTCAAATATTTCATCATGATGATTGTGGCCATGACCTTTTGATAACACTGAAGGAGTAGGGTGTGGTTGGAGATCTTGCTTGGCCAGACGGTATGAGGGATCTTACGGAAACTGGTGGTGTGAAATGATGACAGCTTGGCAAGATCACTCTCTGTAACGTGCCAGCATTCTGATCCATACAAACATGTGGACAGAAAGCAGCTCTGGCACAGCTTCTCATTGAACTGGATGCTGAATTTGGTAGATCCCCATATGTTGCTTATTAATTTGAAGATGTTTCAAAGGTTCATTTAATGTCACAGAAATGTGTACAATATACATCCTGAAATGCTTTTACTTCGCAACTGTTACACGGAGCGACTGAGGAAAACCCAAGTGCAGGACACAGGCACAGAGACTTGACACGGAGATGGATTTGGACATGATTTGGACTTGGAACTTGACTTGGACTCGGAACTTGACTTGGACTCGGAGCTTGACTTGAACTCAGAATTTGACTTGGACTCAGAGCCTGGAACTTGACTTGGACTCGGAGCCTGGAACTTGACTTGGATTCGGAGCCTGGGTCTGGACTGAAATCAGACTTGGAGCCTGGGCCTGCACTGAACTCCGACTCAGAGCCTGGGCCTGGACTAAACTCGGACTCGGAGCCTGGGCCTGCACTGAACTCGGACTCGGAGCCTGAAACTGGACAGAACTCAGAACCTGGGCCTAGACTGAACTTGGAGCCTGGACCTGGAACATGGAGACGACGACACCAAACAAAGACAGAGGATTCATATCTTGGCTCGGAGGAGCAGCAAGTGGCCAGCAATCCTCAGCTGAACCCAAAGAGACAGAATTCCCAACTTGGAATAACAGCAAACGATCAGACCTACTCAGCTGGGAATGAGACAACTAAACCAATCAATATGAATCTTTACACGGAGTAGCTCATGAAGCAGCAAATGGCCGGCAATCACTTAGCTGGAAACGAAGAGACAGAATTTGCAACTCGAAGTAGCGACAAACAGCCGGACCTACTCAGCTGGAAACAAGACGACAGAAACCAAACAATGACAGTCCATTTGTACCTAGACATAGAGAAGCTCATGAAGATGGTCTCTTATTCCTGGTGGTTCAATATGGCGACAGTCAGCCAGCAAATATCAGCCAAAGATGAAAACGACAGAATTCGCATTTTACCTTGGAGTAGCGGCAAAATGGCTGGCAGCTCAGCTGGACAAAAAACAACTGAATTCACTAAGCAGCCACAGGCACTGAAGCAACTTAGAGTCTCCTATTCTCGGCTGCTCTGGGACGAGCATAGCCGCACTGGTTAAGGTGATGAATCAGCAGCGTGTAGATGTAAGCCGGAGTTTTATGTTGCCTGTTTGGATGAGGATCAGGTTCCCTAATGAAGGAGCCCAGGGGAACATGGGGAAAAGGAAATTAAAGGGAAATGAGTAATCAACAGACCGGACCGTGATAGTAACCATCTACGAAAACAGAGAAGCGCCCCAAAGAATGAATGACAGTTAAATGTTAGAACCCCAAGGTCCCCCCCAGCTCCCCCCTCCCGAGCGTAAAAGGCAGTGAGCAACAACCCCCCTCCCCCACTGATAAAAATAAAGCACACCGGCTACCAGCACCCAAGTGTGAGCAAAGCAATAGCAAAGACACAGACTTGCAGTTACCCCAAAGACTACATTGTTCACCCGATAATTCGACATGCTGCAGGCATGGGAGAAAGAAGTGACTCTATTCCATTTTCCATCAAGCGGGGAGACATAACAAACAACTCACTGGATTACGATGTTAAATGTCCATTACGTCGCTTTTTCCGAGCTCTGTGCCTGGAGATTGCAAGGATCCCAGGTCCCCAGGCACATAGTAGCTGTTCCGACTCCCCCAACGACACACGGATCTCCTGTGGCAACACCGACACTTGATTCGCCCGTCTCCAGTTACTCAAGATCTTAGGCTTCTGAAACCGTGTCGAAATCTTAGGCCGAGACTTCCGCATGCCGAATAGCGGCCGACTGTGGAACCCCAAGAGCAGGTCCTATTCCCACAAAGAACTGTAGTCAGCGTATAACTCCAGGTCGGGGTATTCAAAAGAACTTGGAAAGGGATAAATAGAGATATTAAAGATGGAAACAGGACTGTTTCTAGCGCTGCTGAGTCCACGCTGCTTATCATCCTTGGTCCCACCATCCTGTCGGATGATGCTGCCTAGGAATCTGCTGGTGCTGAGTAAGTCGATGCCATATGCCTTTATGGGAGGAGGAGAGTTCTACATTGAGGGTCATGGTCTCAATCTTTCTCTGGTTGACTTTGAGTCCAACCTGTTCATCAAAGGTACACGGGCACTGACATTTCTCTTGCAAATGCAGGTGAAACCCTGGTTTCCTTGGGCTGCGTTAAGTCGAGGGAATACACACTCAGGTCCTGCCAAATCCGTGAGATTGGGACGGGTCTCCCAGCCAAACTCTGGTTTGTGTGAAGGCTGTGTAATTTGCTATCCTGTTACAAAGCGGTGCCAAGAAATAACAGACAGCATACAGCGTACGATTAAAGGGATTATATTTATGAATATTAACTTAACTAAAGGGTTGGTAAAGAAAAGAAAGAAAAAAGCGAAAAGGGCCCAGTATAATTTAACAGTCAAATGTGCACAGGTTGGAGCTCACCCCTCCAGAATTCATATTCACCGATCCTCAGTGGATCTCCGCACCTTGATCCATTGAATCACACGGTCCCCCACCAGGTCGAATCCCACCACTGGTTCTCTCCAGTGTCTTCTCTCTTCATCTCCCACTGAACAAAGACTCTAGCTCACACCGGTGTCAGGTACACATAAAAGAAAAACCCGCTCACCTGATTGGAAAGCATCCGTTGGTAGTGAAGCCTTTACCAGAGCGTTACACTGATGTGTATGTGATAGTAATACGAGGTCATTCACCAGGTCAAGGTCTTCTAAAGCAGAGAATAGAATCCACCCAATGTATCTCTGCTTATCTTTCGTTATTTGCCTCATAACCCAGACAATCACCAGGTTAAACAATATTGCCGACATCACACAGCATTGCCTGTCTCCTATCTTGACTTCACAGCTCAAACTGCAGTCTCCAACTGTGCAGGTGAAATTAGCATTGAGACTCTGGATGAGCTGGACGTTTTTGGAAGGGATCCCTGTTGGTACTACCAAAAACCTTTTCAAAGTCCCTCCCCTGAGCACATCTGCATGGATTGCTGTCACAGGAAAGCAGTGTCCATCGTCAAGGACCCCCACTGTCCACACCATCACTGAAATGCTTGTGCAACTTATGGACTCACTTTCAAGGACTGTTCTTGATATTTTTTATTATTATTATTATTATTATTATTTCCTTATTTTTTTCTTTTTTATTTTTGTACTTGCATAGTTTGCTTCTTGTTTGCACCTTGGTTGTTTGTCCATTCTGTTGGCTGCAGTCTTCCATTAATTCTGTTGTGCTTCTTAGATTTACTGTGATTGTCTGCAAGAAAATGAATCTCAGGGTTGTGTACATGATGACATATATGTACTTCAAGAATAAATTTACTTTGAACTTTGAACTATGAACTTCGAGTTGTATCAAATATTATGTTACAGCCAGTGTAGCAGTGTGCAACAAAGTAAAGTTTTGAATAATATGTGCATTTAAGTTCTATATATTTTGTTGTTGCTTTGTTTGGATTTTGCTGCTGTGCTCACAGAAAGCTGCATAAGTCTGTGCCACCTTTGTCAGGAATTTTCATGGCGGTTCTTCAAAGGAGCAAATTTGGCAAGATTTCCGAATGCATGACTAATGTGGGTGCCTTCTAATGCATGTGGCCAATCAAGAAAATACCCATACATATTCCTGGAGACCACCTTTAACTTCGCAATGTTGCCTAGAATTCCATGTCAGCATAATCAGATGAAGGTTAATGTGATCACATGTAATGTGACATTGTTTAACCACACACAGAAAATATCTTTAATTCCTTCATTCCTCATTCTTCCTGAGATAAATGATAAAAATATTTATATCGAATCAAAAATGAGCAATGTTGTATGCTTCGTAAGCATCAAAAGCACCTTAAAATCAAAATAAACTAACTCGTGCTAAGGTTCAAAGTAAATTTATTATCAAAGTGCATGTATATCATCATATACAACCTTGAAATTCACTTTCAGAAATTGAAAGACTATAGAACATAAACAGGGCATACTTTGTCCCAATAGTAATATCTACAACTGGTATCATCCCAAAGTCACTACACAATTGCTTTAAACAATTAGGTCTGCACAACAATAGTTATGTAAACCTCCAAAAAGCCACTAGACGCCACTAGAATAGTCAAAAAGTTCCTAGCAATTTGGAAGTGAGTGTGCTTGGCAAAATTGCAACAACATCAAACAAACAAATAAATAAGCAAGTAATAATTATCAATAACATAAAATTAAAAGACGTTGAACAACAGGAATTCTGCAGATGCTGGAAATTCAAGCAACACACATCAAAGTTGCTGGTGAACGCAGCAGGCCAGGCAGCATCTGTAGGAAGAGGTACAGTCGACGTTTCAGGCCGAGATCCTTCGTCAGGACTAACTGAAGGAAGAGTGAGTAAGGGATTTGAAAGTTGGAGGCGGAGGGGAAGATCCAAAATGATAGGAGAAGACAGGAGGGGGAGGGATAGAGCCAAGAGCTGGACAGGTGATAGGCAAAAGGGGATACGAGAGGATCACGGGAAGAAAGACGGGGGGGGGGAACCCAGAGGATGGGCAAGAGGTATAGTCAGAGGGACAGAGGGAGAAAAAGGAGAGTGAGAGAAAGAATATGTGTATAAAAATAAGTAACAGATGGGGTACGAGGGGGAGGTGGGGCCTTAGCGGAAGTTAGAGAAGTCGATGCTCATGCCATCAGGTTGGAGGCTACCCAGACGGAATATAAGGTGTTGTTCCTCCAACCTGAGTGTGGCTTCATCTTTACAGTAGAGGAGGCCGTGAATAGACATGTCAGAATAGGAATGGGATGTGGAATTAAAATGTGTGGCCACTGGGAGATCCTGCTTCCTCTGGCGGACAGAGCATAGATGTTCAGCAAAGTGGTCTCCCAGTCTGCGTCGGGTCCCGCCAATATATAAAAGGCCACATCGGGAGCACCGGACGCAGTATATCACCCCAGTCGACTCACAACTGTTGCCTCACCTGGAAGGACTGTTTGGGGCCCTGAATGGTGGTAAGGGAGGAAGTGTAAGGGCATGTGTAGCACTTGTTCCGCTTACACGGATAAGTGCCAGGAGGGAGATCAGTGGGGAGGGATGGGGGGTACGAATGGACAAGGGAGTTGCATAGGGAGCGGTCCCTGCAGAATGCAGGGGGGGGGGGAAGGGAAAGATGTGTTTAGTGGTGGGATCCCGTTGAAGGTGGCGTTAAAAGACGTTGAAAGTGATTCCATAGGTTATGGGAACAGTAATGGGATGAGTGAAATTGACTGAATATCCCTTCTGGTTCAAAAGCCTGATGGTTGAGGGGTGATAACTGATCTTGAAACTGGCGGTCGGCGTCCTGAGGCATTTGTACCACCTTCCTGTTACAGCAGCGAGAAGACAGCAGGCCTAGATGGTGGAAGTCCTGATGAAGGACGCTTCTTTCCTGCAACAGCGCTCCATGTAGCTCAGCGATGGAGTGGGCTTTGCTCACAATGGACTGGGCTGCATCCACTACTTTTTGTAGACTTTTCTCTTCAGGTGCATTGGTGTTTCCATACCAGGCTGTGAAGCAATCAGTCAGTATACTCTCTGCCACACATCTATAGAAGTTCCTCCGTGTTTTAGATGACAAGCGGAATTTTCACAAACTTTTAGGTAGAGGCACTGGTGTGCCTTCTTCATAATGGCACTTACAGTATGTGTTGGTGCCAGGACAGATCTGATGAAATGATAACACTGAGGAATTCTCTGATCTCCCAATGAGGACTGGCTCATAGACTTTTCATTTCCTCCTCCAGAACTCAATAATCTTCTCCCTGGTCTCTCTGACATTGAATGAGAGGTCGTTGTTGTGGCACCACTCAGCCAGATTTTCAGTCTCCTGACTATATGCTGATTCATCACCAGCTTTGATTCAGCCAATGACAGTGGTGTCATCAGCAAACTTAAATATAGCAAAGACCAACAAACAGCCAATGCTCAAAAGACAAATAGTGCAAATAATAAAAAAGTAAATAATTAATACTGAGAACATGAATTGTAGATTCTTTGCATGTCTTTAGGTTGTGAAGTCAGTTCGGTCTGGAGATGAATGAAGTTATTCACGCTAATTCAGGAGCCTAATGATTGTATTAAGTGTTTTTGAACTTGGCAGTGTGGGACCTAAGGCTCTGTACATCCTGCCTGGTGAGAAGAGAGCATAGCCAGGATGGTGATCTTACTTGATGGTGGATGCCACTCTCTTGTGGTGGTGCTCTATGTAGATGTGCTCAATGCTTGGGAAGTCTTTTCCTGTAATGGACTCTGCTGCTCCTATCACTTTCTGTAGATGATTCCATTCCTGGGCATTGATGTTTCCGTGCCAGGGCAGGAACTGGATGGATTGTCACAATGTGCTGAATAGTTTCCATTTATTCCATGTATATGACTCTATGCCTCTACAACTTTGAAAGTGTGCTCAATGATGGGGAGGGCCAGTTAGGATACTCTTCACTTTACATCCAGAGAAGTTTGTCAGATTTTTAGATGACATGCCAAATCTACACAAAGTTCTAAGAAAGTAGGGGTGCAGTTGTGCTGTCTTTATGACGGCACTTAGATTAGATTAGATTAGATTAGATTATGAGGACACTCAGTCCTCATTTATTGTCATTTATAAATGCATACATGCATTAAGAAATGATACAATGTTCCTCCAGAGTGATATCACACAAAAACAGGACAAACCAAAGACTAACACTAACAAAACCACATAATTATAGCATATAGTTACAGCAGTGCAAAACAATACTATAATTTGATAAAGAACAGACCATGGGCATGGTAAAAAAAAGTCTCAAGTCCCGATCGATTCCTATAGTCCCCGCTAGCAGGTGGCAAAAAGGGAGAAACTCCCCTGCCATAAACCTCCAGGCACTGACAACTGACAACTGCCAATGCATTGGAAGCACCTGACCACAGCCAACTGAGTCTGTCTGAAAACTTCGAGCCTCTGACCAGCCCCTCTGATACAGCCTCCCGAATGCCATCCTCTGCCGAGCGCCTTCGGCCCTGCCCCAGCCTCCAAAACAAGCAAAGCCGAGGACTCAGAGGCCTACTCCTCCGGAGATTCCGGACCACACAGTAGCAGCAGCAGCGAAGCGGGCATTTCAGAAATTTCTCCAGGTGTTCCTCCATGCTTTCACGTCTGTCTCCATCAAATCAGAATTGTGCACGGTACCCTACTTAATAAATACAGATATCATTCCAGAGCAGCCGCGTGGACCACATTGCGCCGCCATCTTCTCCTCCTCCTCCTTATGTGCTGGTTCCAGGAATGTTCAGCTTATATGGTAAATTCAAGGAACTTAATTTACTAACGTGGAATTTAAAGTTGGTGATTTCCGTCTGCATGAATTCTCTACAACCAACGTGAACATCGAAATAGTTTCCAAAATAAAAATATGATAGTTACTGGAAATCTGTAATTAAAAATAAGTTCAAAAAATGTTGGATGTATTCACTGGGTCAGGCAGCATTGGTGGGAGAGGAACAGAATGTTTCAGGTCAGTGAACTTTCATCAGAGTATTTTAATGAGGGTAAAGGTAATCTTATGTATAAGATTATAAGAGGCATAGATAGAGTGGACCTCCAACGTGGCAAGGGCTAATGTCAGAGGATATCATTTTAATCTGTGGAGGAAGACTTAGGGGAAATATCAGAGGTCGAGAGAGGGAAAAGCCTGGAGTGCTTAACTGATGGTGGTGGTAAAGGCGGATACATTCGAAACATTTAGGCACGTAGGTGAAAGGTAAATGGGGGGTTATGGGCTTGGATTGATTGTGCAGTAGGTTAAAAGTTCGGTACTACGTTGTGGGCCGAAGGGCTTGTACTGTGTTCTACTGTTTTCTGTTGTTGTTGGTTGGAGTTTGATTGGCACAGACAAATAGGGGAGGCTTCAAATTATAATTCCGCCTGATATACTAAATGTTTTAAAACTCTGTCGAATTATAACAAAACTTGAAAAGGGAGGAATAACATCAATTCACTCCATCAAATTCATTCTTCCATGCAGCGAGTTCTTAATCAAATGAGAGAAAATTGAGTGATGATGAAAGATGGATGACATTGAATTTGCTCCTTATTATATTTCACTCTCATGTCTTCTGTCCCCAGAAAAGGAAAATAGGCAGCTAATTTGATAATATCATCTCTCATTGTTAAATATTCCTCCTATAAATTGTATGAGCAATCATCAATTCAGAGGAGTTATACCTTATGATCTTAAGTCAGTATCAGAATCAGAATCAGGTTTATTATCACTGGCATGTGACATGAAATTTATTAACTTAGCAGCAGCAGTTCAATGCAATACATAATCTAGCAGAGAAAAAAATAAATAAAATTTTAAAAAAAATAATAAATAAACAAGTATATTGAATAGATTTTTTAAAATCGTGCAAAAACAGAAATACTGTATATTTTTTAAAAAGTGAGGTAATGTCCAAATATTCAATGTCCATTTAGGAATCGGATGGCAGAGGGGAAGAAGCTGTTCCTGAATCGCTCAGTGTGTGCCTTCAGGCTTCTGTACCTCCTACCTGATGGTAACAGTGAGTAAAGGGCATGCCCTGGATGCTGGAGATCCTTAATAATGGATGCTGCCGTTCGGAGACACTGCTCCCTGAAGATGTCCTGGGTACTTTGTAGGCTAGTAACCAAGATGGAGCTGACTAGATTTACAACCTTCTGCAGCTTCTTTCGGTCCTGTGCAGTAGCTCCTCCATACCAGACAGTGATGCAACCTGTCAGAATGCTCTTCACGGTACATCTATAGAAGTTTTTGAGTGTATTTGTTGACATGCCAAATCTCTTCATACTCCTAATGAAGTATAGCCACTGTCTTGCCTTCTTTATAACTACATCAATATGTTGGGACCAGGTTAGATCCTCAGAGATCTTGACACCAAGGAACTTGAAGCAGCTCACTCTCTCCACTTCTGATCCCTCTATGAGGATTGGTATGTTTTCCTTTGTCTTACCCTTCCTGAAGTCCACAATCAGCTCTTTCGTCTTATTGACGTTGAGTGCCAGGTTGTTGCTGCAGCACCACTCCACTAGTTGGCATATCTCATTCCTGTATGCCCTCTCTTCACCACCTGAGATTCTACCAACAATGGTTGTATCGTCAGCAAATTTATAGGTGGTATTTGAGTTATGCCTAACCACACAGTCATGTGTATATAGAGAGTAGAGCAATGGGCTAAGCACACACCCCTGAGGTGTGCCAGTGTTGATCATCAGTGAAGAGGATATGTTATCACCAATCCGCACAGACTGTGGTCTTCCAGTTGGGAAGTCGAGGTTCCAATTGCAGAGGGATGTACAGAGGCCCAGGTTCTGCAACTTCTCAATCAGGATTGTGGGAATGATGGTATTAAATGCTGAGCTATAGTGATGAACAGCATCCTGACGTAGATGTTTGTATTATTCAGATGGTCTGAAGCCATGTAGAGAGCCATTGAGATTGTGTCTGCCATTGATCTATTGTGGCAATAGGCAAATTGCAATGGGTCCAGGTCCTTGCTGAGGCAGGAGTTCAGTCTAATCATGACCAACCTCTCAAAGCATTTCATCACTGTCGATGTGAGTGCTACTGAGTGATAGTCATTAAGGCAGCCCACATTATTATTCTTAGGCACTGGTATAATTGTTGCCTTTTTGAAGCAGGTGGGAACTTCTGCCCGTAGCAGTGAGAGGTTGAAAATGTCCTTGGATACTCCCCCTAGTTGATTGGCACAGGATTTCAGAGTCTTACCAGGTACTCCATCAGGACTATCCACCTTGTGAGAGTTCACTCTCTTTAAAGACAGCCTAACATTGGCCTCTGAGGCAGAGATCACAAGGTTATCAGGTGCAGTAGGGATCTTCACAACTGTAGATGTGTTCTTCCTTTTAAAGCGTGCATAGAAGGCACTGAGTTCATCTGGTAGTGAAGCATCGCTGCCATTATTGCTATTGGGTTTCGCTTTGTGGGAAGTAATGTCTTGTAGACCCTGCCAGAGTTGCCGTGCATCCAATGTCTCTTCTAACCTCATTCGAAATGTCTCTTCACCTTTGAAATAGCCCTCCCCAATTCATACCTGGTTTTCTGGTACAGGCCTGGGTCACCAGACTTGAATGCCACAGATCTAGCCTTTAGCAGACGACGTACCTTATGGTTCATTCACGACTTTTGGTTTGGGAATGTACAGTAAGTCTTTGTGGGAACACACTCAATCACACAGCTTTTAATGAAGTCGGTAGCTGCAACAACTGAATCAGAATCAGATTTAATATCACCGGAATACGTTGTGAAAATTGTTGTCTTTGCAGTAGCGTGATGCAATACATAATAATAGAAAAAAACTATGAAATACAGTAAGTACATACTGTATATATAAATAGTTAAATTAAACAAGGAATGCAAAAATAGAAATAAAATAGTCAGGTAGTGTTTGTGGGTTCAATGTCCACTCAGAAATCAGATGACAAAAGGGAAGAACAATTTTAACAAGTTTTAAGATACAATCATAAAAAGAAACAAGATTCCTTCATCAGTAATATACAAGACACTTGACATTTTGGGTATATTTGCCACTGTGTGCTTTGTCAGATATTTATCAAGCACTAAATGAATGCGTAAACCATCATTAAGGAATATGTAATGAATGCATTCCTTGATGTGTCAGTAATCCTATGTTAACTTCGGTAACAGGTGTGCAAAAATGATTCTTGTAAATTACTTTTTCTTGGCATCTATACTTCAATACTAGAACTTGCTAACACCGTTTATGTTACAATGACAATGAATATTGAATATATTCACGAGATTGCTTATGCAGCAATAGTTCTCCTACTTTGTATGTAGCTGTAAGTCTCCTGCTGGGACAAATCTCTTCTGCATTTTCACTTGAAGCAGAGCAGAATACGTTTCTTGTAAATACGTCAAAAGAAATTCACAGCCAGAACAGTGAGGGAACTAACATAAATATTTGACAAGAATGTATTACTTTAAAAATATAAGGCATTCATTTGTTGCATAAATTTCATTAATAGTTGCATCATTTGGATAGCATGCTTATTGAAATGAAATGCCTTACATATGAGCCATAATGTTTCTATTCACTTCAGAATACTTAGAAACTTTCAAAAATCATAATAATAGATGTTGCTCTAGATATTTGTGACATGATATTTTGCCATATTTTCAGCTTAGTCTTACAATCAGTAGTATTGAAACAACCATATTAAAATTACATCTGATCACATTGCCTGTGCAATTCAAGATGTCTGATACAATCTTTACAATTTCAGTAATCTTGGAGATTGCTAAAATAATGCACTGATTGTTATTAAATTACTTTTTAATTAGTGCAAACTGACACAAATTACTACAGGCAGCAGAAATGTTTATACTGGAAATCTTGAATCTTGAATTTTGAATTAAATTTCACTTCAGAAAGATAAAAAAACACTTTAAGCAACAGTATTTATCAAATTTTGAAGATAATTTATTTCTCTTGGCATTATATTTTCCCCATGTTTCTCAGTTCAATTGTGCCTTAGTACAAACAATTATATCCAGGTTAGAATTCAATCATTGACATTGGGAATTTGCTTTGAAGGGGATCAAATGTCTTGTCTTTTCTGCAATTGCTTGAAGGGCTAGAACTGTTAGATTAAATGACAGAAATTTGGGCAGAATTCAATTGTATTCAAATCGATTTTCTCTTCTAGTTAATAAGTATAGCAGTGTTGGTGAAAAACACTCAACTTCACAGGTAGTGCTTCTATTAAAAGAAGCTAACAACTGATGGATTATGTTTTTTTGCATCCTTCTTACAGGATCACTATTCAAATATCTATGTGAGTGTGGTACAAAGAGTGAATACTATCTCTACCACCCAGAAGTTTGGAAGCCGTAGCAAAAAAAAATGCTAAGCAAAGGTTATCCACCAGCAGTTTCTACAAAGTAAGCATGTTCCGATATGGAACATAACAACCTGGTAATTGCTTCCTTGTGCAAGTGATGCAGACAGTCCTATAGCTTCCTGATCTCTTCGAGCATCATTCTACACATAGAATTGAAATTCTTGTCAGCATTAAGTCTCACACATGCAATGATTTTTATCCATTATAAACCTGTTATGTTTTGCATCAAAAATTACATAAATGGTTATAGTGGTACAAGATGAATCTTGAATGATATGTTGCTGCACTCCAACATTCCATACTCCAATTGCTTCTTTATTTTTTGACTGAGATCAAGACAGAATCCAATTAAAACAAAAATAAATTCACAAAACAGGAGCTTTCCAAGATAACTAGGCTTTTCCATCTTCTGCGATCATTCGGATATTGAGCAATACTGCCTGAAGCTATTTGTTGAGATAAGAAGAATCAAGACCATGGAAGTACTTAAAAAGAGAATAACATCATCCGTCTGTGGAGGATCAGGATACAGCGACAAAGCTCTAAGATGATAGCTTCTGTTTTCTGTATGCTGAACCTGAAGAGTTTATAGTTTATCTGAAACAGTACCTCGAACAATCAGTCCGACAACTCAGAGGCTGTGGTGGCACTGAGAAACTGCCATGGATTTTAAAGCTTGCCACCAGAGGGGTACTTCAGGAATGTCTGTCAATAGCAGATCCAAAGGGAAAAGTCTAATGAAGAAGAGACCAGGTAAGGATCTGTTGGGATTCCAGTGCTGGTGTTACAGAATGGTATGAGAAACCATTGCTGGAAAGAATGATGGAAAAATAATGTTGACAAAGCAAAGCAAGCAAGCAAGCAATTTATTTATTGAGATACAGTGCACTATAGGTCCTCCCAGCCTTTTGAGCCACGCCGCCCAGCAATTCTCCCAATTTAATGCTAGCCTAATCATTGGACAATTTACAATAACTAATTAACCTACCAGCCTGTACATCTTTGGGTGGTGGGAGGAAACCAGAGCACCCAGAGAAAACTCACGCGGTCACTGGGAGAACATACAAACCCCTTACAGTCAGTCGCAGGAATTGAACCCAGGTCACCTGTACTGTAAAGTGTTGTACTAACCACTATACTACCATGCCGTCCAAATGCAGAACTACAAAACATCTGTGTAGTTGTGGAAATAGTACAGGAGAACAAGCTTCTCCATGGATTGTCACCTTGTTGTGGTGGAGAAGCTTGTGTGGTCCTGTGATCCCGAGAGCAATGCCGCCTGGAGCTATGCTCCTGGTAGGGTCACCCATGGCGGTAAGGTCGAGGGTGAGGTCCCTGACAAAGGACAATCCAACCAAGACTTCAGCGGTGGAAGAGGCGGACGAAATTACTTCAAACTCAACAGCTGTGAAGGCGGATGAAGGCTGCAATAAATCCATCAGTCCAATCATCCTGGTTTCCATGCTATTGGAATCAGTTGACTGATTTGTGAAGTATTGTGTGCTTCTTGGAGTGCAACATCAAGTATACATTAAACAAATACACGCATAGGCGTCTTCGCTGTCTGGGCCACTTCTTCAGAACAAAGACCATCATCCTCGACCTCGAGGGATAGCCACAACGATGACGACAGGAGAATATGTAGGCCAGATCAAGTATGAACCAGACCATAGTTTAAATTTCATTCATGATAATTTCTGAAGGAACTGTTCAACTTACCTTAAAATTGTTGGAAGAATCTCAGATGGTGATGAGAGGGCATACAGGAGCGAGATATGGCAACTAATAGAGTGGTGCTGCAGCAACAACCTGGCACTCAACGGCAGGAAGATGAAAGAGCTGATTGTGGATTTCAGGAAAAGTAAGATGAACAAACACATTCTATTCCTCATGGAGGGATCAGAAGTGGAGAGAGTGAGCAGTTTCAAGGTCCTGAGTGTCAAGATCTCTGAGGATCTAACCTGGTCCCAACATATCGATGCAGTTATAAAGAAGGCAAGACAGCGACTATACTTCATTAGGAGTTTGGAGAAATTTGGTATGTCAAGTTGGCTCCATCTTGGGTACTAGACTACAAAGTACCCAGGTCATCTTCAGGAAGCGGTGTCTCAGAAAGGCAGCATCCATTATTAAGGACCTCCAACACCCAGGGCATGCCCCTTTCTCACTGTTACCATCAGGTAGGAGGTACAGAAGCCTGAAGGCACACACTCAGCGATTCAGAGACATCTTCTTCCCCTCTGCCATCCAATGCCTAAACAGTATTGAACCCTTGAATACTACCTCAGTTTTTAAATGTATATTGTTTCTGTTTTTGCACGATTTTTAACCTTTTTAATATAAGTATACAGTAATTGATCTTCTAATTTACTTATTGTTATTTATTTTTTCTTTCTTCTATGTTATGAATTGCATTGAACTGTTGCTATTATGTTAACAAATTTCATGACACATGCCAGTGGTAATAAACCTGATTCTGATTCTGATTCTAAAATTATTTATGGAATCAACTTTTTTCAGGTCAAGCAGGGGTTCCCAACCTAGTTCCTAGTTTATGCCATGGACCCCTACATTTAACTGAGGGGTCCATGGACCCCCGGCTGGAAACCCCAGAGGTAGAGCATCCAAGATTTTAATGACTAAGTCTATGACTACTGGTTATTGACCTACACATCAGAAGCAATATTCTTTCAGTTAATCAAGAACTCTTACCATCTTGGAAATACATACCTGATCAGCCCTTAACCTTCAGTGCTTCAAGCCCCTGCATGGTGCATCAGTGCCACAGTGGCACAGTGGTTAGCACAACACTATTACAGCTCAGGGTATCAGAGTTTAGAGTTCAGTTCTGGCATCCTCTGTTGAAAGTTTGTATATCCTTCCTGTGAGCACGTGGGTTTGAGTGTTCTTCACCAACACTGCTAAAGTCATTAACTAGAAGAGAAAATCAATTTGAACACAATTTAATTCCTCCAAGTGCTCTGGTTTCCTCCCACAGTCCAAATGTGTACTGGTTAGTAGGCAAATTAAACATTCTAAATGGTCCTGAGATTAGGCGAGGGTTAAATAGCTGCGCTACTGGGCGGTGGAGCTTATTAGACTGGAATGTCCTGTTCCGTGTAGCATCTTAAATATAATAATAAGAACAATCTTAATTTTTACAGCTCCTAGCAACTACCTAATCACTCAATGCTGGTACTATTTGTTCTGTCTCTGGTGTATCATGTCTAAGGCCTTTACACATTTTTTTTAAAATATGGTGCCCAGTAGTGTTCACATTACTCCAACTGATTCCGAACCAGTGATGCACAGAATTCTAAAATGATCTCTTTTTAAAAATTCTGGGTATTAATTAATGATCGCTAGAAATGCATTTGTTTTTTGTAACTATTTCATCAGTTTGTTTGCTCACCTTTGAAGATTTGCATATATAATATCACAGTCCATGCTACCTCTTGATGTAAAGTTTAAATGTGCAATACAAAAGTGTTTTGACCTGAAAACTGATTGGTAAAAGCAATTTCTCCAGATCTGTTGCTCCAATGCAGCCTCTTACATCTCTTAGGAAAAGCAATTATCAAATTTATGCATACTCTGTACACTTCAAGAAATAACTGTTTGATCCTTTTTGTGCAAGACGCACTTGTGAAAGGATGCTGCTGGGCCTGAAGCAATTATGTCAATCACCATGCAAATCATGACTGAGATTGCTGGCAGAATATTGCAACAACAACTCTGCAAATAGCTTGTACCTTATAGCAAGAAATAGAACATGCCTTTCTCATTGTGAGCTTGAGCCAAGGTCAGGAGGTCCGACTGGGAGGGTGTCCTGCATTCATGAAGGATGATCAAAGTGTTACTGAATCCTTCTTCCGGAAACACTTATGACATTGCTGCATACCTGTTGATAATAATTTGTTCCCCAACCCACCTGGTTCTGAATATACCTATCCCCAACCAAGGGTAAATCTTCCCTTAAGTGCAGCAACTATTTGATCCTGTGGTTACCAGGATTATCTGTTGTTTTAAGAGCTTTCAGCAGAGCAACATAATATATTTTATATGTAACCATAAGGCAAGAATAGGGTTTCTGTGAGTTTTTGTCCCAATTCAAGTTGCACACTTTAAAATGTTGCGGCGTGGCCTCAAGATAATACTGCACCCTACAACTTTGAAAAAAATTGAAATTCACCTCGCATACAATGGTAGTCAATACATGTATTCTTAGCACAGAATCTACTGCCTTTCAATATTGGTCTTTCCAAAGGCTTTCATCATACTTCTCTGCATTGACCTGCTTGTATTATTTTACTATTAAATTAGAATCATTCATTGATTTTATAACAGGTTAAACATAAATGAAGAAAGTAGCTAGTATCATAACGTTACATTATTTCAGAATATACAACCATATTTATTATTATGCTATTAACTTTGCAACATAGTGAAATTTCTAACTAAATAGTTTGGGATGCATATCTCTTTCATTATTCAGAACAGTGCGCCCTGCTAGATTGGACATTTTACACTCTAGAGTAGAAAATACAACTTTTGATAACCCTGAGTGCTTTAAAACCCTCAAGCAGCTCCTGACAAATAGTCAAGAGTGGTGAAATGGAACATTCTTCTTAATAACTGGCAAATGTCTGGATCTACTACCTCAATCAATGCTACCACAGTAAGAAGGCAATGAAAGCTCTATAACATTTTAGAGGACAATCACTCAACTGAAACATGTATAAACTAATGTGAAGTTTTTATTGCTTTCCATTAGATCCTAGGTCATGTAGCATGCAATAAGAGATTGTAATTTAGCATGACAATCATGATATTTTTCTTGGATGATACAAGAGGCACTAGAAACTCATTATAATAGCAGCCATCAGACTTTTTGAAGCATAGTGAAAAAACAGTTATATACTGGAAGCCAACATGTACTAGATTACAATTAATATGTTGATTAACAATTTAAGGCTCAAATTAGGTAAACCTGAAACAAAATAGCTGCTAGAGTAGTACCCAGCAAAATCAAACTCCATCCTCTAATCAGCTGAGGCCGTACAAATTTTATTTCCCTCCACAGATTAGTGTTATGCAAAAACAGGAAGAGCTTTTTTTTTAATAAATACAGCAAGGGAAAAAGAGTTGGAAAGAGGAATGTAGTTCCAGTGTGTACATTCAGGTAATAATGCAAAAAGAAAATGACATTACATAAGAATGCTACATCAGAAGTACCGGGGCAACTAAAAAAGTCAGAAGGGAAATATATTGACAGTAAGAAGGAAGAGCCATTTAGCTCTCCAGTCTAATTCTACCATTCAGTTAGATTATTCCTGATCTTCTACCACAACTCATGCTTCTTCATTGAAAAATCGACCAGACTTTGGTTTGAATATATCCAACAATTAAGGTTCCAAAGCCATCCATGTTAGGGAATTCCAATTATTCATTAAAATAAAGGCTTAGTAAAGAAAGCACCCTTTGCCTCATCCCATAGTGTCTTGCCCTGAATCTTAAAATTGTGAACATGAGTTCTGGATTTCTCATCCAATTGCAACATCCTCTCAGAGTCTACCTTGTCAAACTTCTTAGGGCTTCAAGAAGTTTCAATTAGATTAACAATCATTCTGTTGTCTCTAATGAAATTCGGCGCTATGTTCTCAATGTCTTCTCAAACAAGTTCCATATCCATAAGGCAAGAATATCTAAGAGGCTGAAACCATATGTAATACTTCAGATGTGGTCCAAGCAAAGTACAAGAAAAGTATTATTTTTGGTTTTATACTCCGTTCAAACTTTGATGGACATCTTGTTTGGCATGGACGAGTTGGACGAAAGGGTCTGGTTCTCTGTTGTTTTACTCAGTTACTGAATCATTTTGGAATAAAGGACAAAATATACTTTATTTTCCTAATTGGCACATAATATCTGTGTTAAATTTCTGTGATTTGTGTACATAAAGTTCTTCAACATCTCAGTATATTTTCTGTGACTAGTGATGTTTGCAAGAAACTGTAGTGGGATCTTGGCTATTTGATAATTATGAAAATGTAGATGGGTGGATGAGGTTGCCGATGATGTGAAGATAGGTGGTGTTGTGGATAGCATAGAAGACTGACAAATAATACAGTCGGATTTAGATCCGTTGCAGATAAGGCAGAGTTTATCCCAATTAAATGTGAAGTGTCACACTTTGAGAGATCAAATGTAAAAAATGGCAAAACCTTTAACCTCATTGCTGAACAGACGGACCTTTGGGTACAAGTCCATAGCTCCCTGAAAGTGGTGACACAAGCTGATATGGTGGAAAAGAGGGCATTTGGCATGCTCGTCTTTACTAACCAAGGTACCGAGTGCAAGAGTCAGGAAGTTATATTGCAGCTTTATGAAACACTAGTTAGACCGCATCTGGAACATTGCATTTAGTTCTGGTCTAGGCAAGATGTAGAGGCTTTGGAGAAGGTGCAGAAGAGTTTTACCAGGATGTTGACTGGATTACAAGGTATATGTTACAAGGGAAAGTTGAACTGTTTACTCTGGAGTGGCAAAGGCTGAGAGGAGATCTGATAGATGTTTATGAGACAATGAGAGCCATTGAGAGCCAGTATCTTTCTCCCAGGCTGGAATGTCTAATATCAGAGGACATACATTTCTGATTAAAGAGTATAAATTCAATGGAATTGTGCGAGACAAGTTTTCTTTTCTCTCGCAGAATGGTGGGTGGCTGGAATATGTGGCCTGGGTGATGGGCAGCACAGCTGACTTGATAACTTCTTCACTTTTAACATCCCTCATGCAGAATAGTGGTGAACCCAACTGCAGAGAACAGTTACATAAAATCAGAGGAAAAAATCTAGCAAGACTTTACTGAATTTTTAGCAGGCAAGGTACAGGCAGAGGGTCCAAAAAACTCACAGGTAAAGTCAAAATCCAAAAAAACATTAACTGGAATTTCAGAAATTCAAGATTCCTACAAAGATAAGGCTTCACTTACAAAAGGTGATTCCAAGACTGAACCCAGAAACAAGGGACAAGGAACTTATGTGGTTCGAACATCGTCGTCGATGAAGACCTCGACACCGTTAGTCACTTTGAGACTGGATGACTGGTCAGGCCAATTCTGGCACGGAATGTCCTGGCACATGTTGTGCAGACATGTGTAGGCTCTGCAGTTCTTGCGCTGGTGGCTCTGGACTTGCGCGGCTCGCGCTTATGTTGCGCTTCAGCAGTGCACCTTGCTTCGTAAGCTTGACAGCCCTTGTGGATGAGGCCGCACCAGGCAGATCTGTTTTGTGCCAGAATTTCCCAAGAGGTTGTGTCTATGTCAAGTGGCTTCAGGGAGGCCTTTAGTGTGTCTTTGAAATGTTTCTTCTGCCCTCCATGTAAGCGTCTTCCAGCAGAGAGATCCCCAAAAAGAATCTGCTTGGGTATGCGCTCTTCCGGCATGCGGATGACATGACCTGCCCACCAGGTCTGTGCTCTCATCAGCAGTGTGTGGACTGATGGTAGACTTGCTCTAGAGAGAACTTCAGTGTCTGGTACTTTGTCTTGCCATATGATGCCTAATATTTTGCAAAGACAAGTCATGTGGAAATGGTTGAGCTGTCTTGCATGCCTTCGATACACAGTCCATGTTTCACAGGCATATAGGAGGGTAGTGAGTACACGGCTCTGTAGACCTTCAGTCTTGTTGCTGGACTGATTCCTCGATGTTCCCATACAGTGGAGCGCAGTCTACCGAAAGCCGAACTTGCCTTTGCTATTCTGCAGTTAACTTCTGTATCAATAGTCACTGCTCGGGAGAGGGTGCTGCCAAGGTAAGTAAACTGGTCAATTGCCTGTAGTTTCTGTCCTTTGATTGTGATTTTGGGTTCTGTGTACGGTACAAACAAGGCACAGGTGATAACAAGGAACGAATAATTAGTCTCATAAGCAGGTGAGCAGGAAGCAGGTGGCCTGTTTGAGGTGTGACATTACCCCTTCCTCTCTGGCTAGCTCCAGATTGCCCAAGACAATCAGGATGGTGGCAGTGGAAAGCCTAGGTCAGTCCGGGTGTAAGGTATGTTGTGTTGGCACCCAGGTATGCTCCTTGGGACCACAGCCCTCAGTCAAGCAGGTAGTGGAGGCTGTGTCCATGACATCGGAAGTCAAGCAACCTCCTCACCGTATAAGCAGGAACACCACCTACATTTCATGGAGGGGGCAAGGGGGGCAGGGAGGGAACTGGAGGAGACAGAGGAGAGGTTACCACTGGTTTCAACTGGGAGATGTGAAAAGTGGGACTTGTTCTCATAGAGTCAGCTGGTACACGACAAGGATGAGCTGTCTGATGATCTTAAATAGCCTGACAAATCTTGGAGCCAATTCACTGGACACAACTGGCAAAGGCAAATCCTTAGCTGAGGACCTTACACTCTGTCCTGCCCTGAAGGGTCTAATAATAAGCCATCCTCCCATTGGCTTGCTTCTGGTGACGGGTTGAGGTATGTTTCAGGTCTGCCCAAGCCCTTCTCCAGGTCATCCTGCATCAAACAACAAACCCCTGCAGTTGGAACCCACGACTACCACTGCCTGACTGGAGAAAAGTGGCGACTGAAACTCAAATTGGCACTTAGGTGGGGATAAACCAGTGGAGGAAATCTGCAGAGTGTTATGTACCTTTTCTGCCCAGATCAAGGATGGTTGTGAGAACACAAAGCAGCGGGGGTATTTCAAGGTCCTGATTAACTCATTCCATCTGACCATGGGACTGGGGGTGGAAACCTGAAGAGAGACTGAGAGAAGAAGCAAACAGACCAGAAAGACTTCCTGTAATGGGACAGAAACTGGGGGTCATGATCAGACACAAGGTCATCTGGAATGCCATGAAACCTGACAACATTTTGTAGCACAACAGCAGCAGTTTCTTTAGTGGAGGAAAATTCAGGCAGGGCAATGAATTGAGCAGCTTCAGGAAAACTGTCTACCACCACCAGGATAACTGTGTTACCTTGTGACGATGGCAGACCGGTAGTAAAATCCATAGAGATGTGGGACCGGGGGTTCTATCAGAGTGCCTTCTGCAGAGACAAAATAACCTAGGAAGGAGCTTTTGGAAGAATGGAACTCCCAGTTTTCAAGCGTCACAACAAGGTGATTTTCATAGAGTTTCTGGAGGACCTGCTGAACATGCCAAATATGCTCCAGGATAGTGTTTGAAAAGCTTAATATATCATCTAAATAAACAAACACAAAACAGTTCAACATCTCTCACAGAACATTTACAAAGGCCTGTAAAACTTCGAGGGCATTTTCCAATCCAAATGCCAAGATGAGATACTCCCAGTGGCCACTACAAGTGCTAAAGGCTATCTTCCATTCATCACCTTCTCTGATGCGTATCAGATTGTACACAGATCGAGCTTCATGAAAATGGTGGATTTCTGGAGAAGATTAAACTCAGACAACATCAGTGAGAGAAGATAACAGTTCTTAGTGGTAATTTTATTGAGACCTCAATAGTCAATACAGGGAAAGTCATTGTCTTCCTTGGAAACAAAGAAGAAGCCGACACTGGCTACTGAGGTGGAAGGGTCAATGAAACCAGTGTTCAGAGCATCCTAGATGTATTCACCCATGGCTCTGGTTTCTGGGGTAGGGAGACCTCTGGGGGGAACAGTTCCAGGGAGAAGTCCAATGCACAGTAATATGGTTTATGAGGTGGCATCTCAGTAGCTCACTTTTTACTAAATACCATTCTCAGATCTTAATATTCGGCAGGCAAATGCATACAGTCTAATGAATAGTCAAGAGAGCCTCAGGGACTCAGTCCTTCAACTGCTGCGGTTATTTCTTTGTGCACCATAGCCACTGGAGATGTAGGAGAGGAGCAGGAATTCAGGCATGCAGGTCTCCAACAAAGAGATCCAGTGGCCCAGGAGAACAGTAGGCCATGTAGCCACAGCCAGAGATAGTCCGGATTCAGAGAGTCTCGGGAGGACAAGGAGATTACAAAGAAATTGTTTCAAGGTGTGTTTTCCCTACGGTCAAACGAAGAGGCTTGGTTCTGTAATTGATTACTCCAGAGTTGATGGGCTTGCCATCTACAGTTTGAACCTTCCAGGGTGAGAGACAGGCCTCAAAGGGAATGCACATCTCCTGTACCGCTTGGATGTTGAAGAAGTTACCAGCTGCACCCAATTCCACAAATGCATGAAGCATAATGGACTTTTGATTGGGATCATTCCAGCTGAGGGGGGCAGGTAATAAACAGGAGCAGGGGATCCCGAGTTGGGCCATTCTGCTTGCTAAGGCCCTCCCACTCTTTTGCGAGCTTTTGACTTTCACTGCTAGCTCAGGGCAGGAGACATGCAGGTGACCAGTAACTCCACAGTAAAGGCAATGCCCCTCTCTCATGTGTCTCATATGTGGAGGAGAGGAGAAGATGGCGGCACGATGCAGTGCGCGTGGCTGCTCTGGAATGATATCGGTATTTGTTAAGTAGGTACCGTGCAGAATCCTGATTTGATGGAGACTGACGTGAGAAGCATGGAGGAACATTTGGAGAAACTTCTGAAATGTCCGCTTCGCTGCCACTGCTACGGTGCGATTGAGAATCTCTGGAGGGGAAGGCCCCAAATCCTTTGCTTTGCCTATTGCTTGGCAGCCGGGGCTAGAGTCGAAGCGCTTGGCAGAGATGGTGCTCAGTGCTCAGTGTCGGAGGGCTGGTTGGAGGCTCGAAGTTTTCGGATGGACTCAAGAATCGACTGTGGTCGGGTGCTTCCGGGGTGCTGCATCAGCAAGTTTGTGGCACTGGAGGTTCGTGGCAGGGAGAGTTTTTCTTCCTTCTACCATCTGCGTGAGATGATGGGACTTTCGAGAGACTTTGAGACTTCTTTTTACTGTGCCCACGGTCTGTTCTTTACCAAATTACGGTATTGCTTTGCACTGTTGTAACTATATGTTATAATTATGTGGTATTTGTCAGTTTTTTAGCCTTGGTTTGCCTTGTGTTTCTCTGATATCATACTGGAGGAACATTGTATCATTCCTTAATGCATGTATTACTAAATGACAATAAAAGAGGACTGCGTGTCCTCATAATCTAATCTAATCTTCTCCTGAGGTGTCAAGCAAGTTAGCCCTAGCTGCATCAGTTCATTTTCTGGCTCTTGGCTAGAACGGGAAGCTCAGGAGATGGACTTGAAGTGACACAAAAAGTACAGTGTTTTCTCCTCCTCTCACAGTTGTCAATCCAGATGGCCATGGCTGTGAGTTCCTCCAGGCTGGACACCCACTCCCTTACTCGTGAGTTCTTCCATCACCTCTTCAGAGAGGCCACAGTGAAAGATTGTGAGGAGTGCTTCTGAATCCCACTCACTTTCAGCTGCCAGAGTCTGGAATTCTATTCTAAAGTCTGCAACAAATCGGGCCCCCGGTGCAGATCCAGCAGCTGCCTAGCTGTCTCCTGGCCGCTTATTTGGTGGTCAAAAACATATTTAAGGATGTCTGTAAGCACCTTTAGAGCACTGGAAACTAGAGACTCCTGGAACCATAGAGCATTCCCTACTCTAGTGCACGATCTGACAGCAGAGATGTAATGTAGGTAGACTTAGACTGATCAGTCTGAAAGACTGAGGGCTGGAGCTCAAAGTCAAGGGCATACTGAGCCAGAAAGTCTTTGCAACTACCTGGATTGCTGTCATAACACTGGGGAGCAGGGATCCTGTGTCTCTGGCTGGCACATTTGAAGGTGGCAGAACTGGTGCAGGTATTGGAGTTGTACCAGGACAAGGGTCTTGAGGAAAGCATGAAGAGACTCAACAAACTATTCAACAGCGTCAATAAGCTGCTCTGGTTGTTCTTGATACATACGAAGTAAGGCTTCCTGCTCAGCAACAGCAGCACAGAACTGTTCCTTCTCTGCTGGAAGCATCTTGCTGCCGCATCTGACCTGGTAACTTCTTCAGTTTTGCAATGTTACAATAGTCATGGAGCAGTTCAATATGTGGGCAGCTGAGAAAATCAGGTTGGTGCTGGATTCCAGTAGAGGGGATTTCTATAGTGCTTATGAGATGGCTTTTTAGAGCAGCTCATGGCTGAGCCCACTAGGCGATCCTCTGCTCTGGATTAGGCGTTGTGGAATGAATTAATTAGAGAGCTTAGACCATAAGATCATAAAACATAAGAGCAGAATTAAGCCATTCAGCCCATCCAGTCTGCACCGCCATTCTATCATGGCTGATCTCAGATCCCATTCAAACCCATGTGCCTGCCTTCTCACGACATTCCTTGATGTCCTGATCAATCAGGAAACAATCAATTTCCGCTTTAAATATACCCACGGATTTAGCCTCCATTGCAGTCTGTGGCAGAGCATTCCACAGATTTACTACTCTCTGGCTAAAAACATTCCTCTGTTCTAGAAGGTCACCCCATCATTTCTGAGGCAATTCAGATATGTCAGACAAGATTTCCCTTCACAGAAGCCATGCGGACCTTGACTTATTTTATCATTAGTCTCCAAGTACCCCGAAACCTCATCCTTAATAATAGACTCCAATCCTTTCCCAAACACTGAGGTTAGGCTAAATGGTCTATAATTTCCTTTCTTTTGTCTTCCTCCTTTCTTAAAGAGTGGAGTGACATTTGCAATCTTTCAGTCTTCCAGGACCATGTCAGGATCAAAAGATTCTTGAAAGATCATGACCAATGTGTCTGTTATCACTTCAGCAACCTCTCCCAGGACTCTGGGATGTAGTCCATCTGGTCCAGGTGACTCATCCACCTTAAGACCCTTGAGTTTGCCTGGCACTTTTTCCTTTGTAATAGCAATGGCACTCACTCCTGCTCCCTGACACTGGCACACTGATAGTGTCTTCCACCGTGAAGACTGATCAAAGAACCCATTAATTTCATCTGTTGTTTCTTTGTACCCATTATTTTTGCACCAGCATCATTTTCCAGTGGTCTAATATGATCTCTCACCTCCCTTTTATTCTTCATATAACTGAAAAAAAATTTGTATCTTGCTTTATATTATTGGTTAATTTGCTCTCATATTTCATCTTTTCCCTTCTTATAGTTTTTTTATTCCTTTTGTTGG
The DNA here is from genome assembly GCF_030028105.1 of Mobula birostris. Taxonomy (NCBI): domain Eukaryota; kingdom Metazoa; phylum Chordata; class Chondrichthyes; order Myliobatiformes; family Myliobatidae; genus Mobula; species Mobula birostris. Next base: position 62,124,787 of record NC_092383.1, on the reverse strand, counting down.
ATTTTAAAAGCTTCCCAATCATCCAACTTCTCACTCACTTTTGCTACCTCATATACCCTTTCCTTGGCTTTTATGCAGTCCTGAACTTCCCTTGTCAGCCACGGTTGCCTATCTTTCCCATTCGAGAACAACTTCTTCTGTAGGACATATCTATCCCACTCCTTGTGAACTTTTCCCAGAAAATTCAGCCAGCTCTGCTCTGCTGTTATCCCCACCAGTATCTTCCTCCAATCCACCTGGGCAAGCTCCTCTCTTATGCCTCTGAAATTCTCTTTATTCCACTGTGATACTGATACATGTGATTTATGCTTCTCCTTCTCAAATTCCAGTATGAATTCAATCATATTAAGATCACTGCCTCCTAAGTGTTCCTTTAAATTAAGCCCCCTAATAAGATATGGGATTATACACAACACACAAACTAAGATAACCTTTCCTTAAGTAGGCTCAAGCACAAGTTGCTCTAAAAAGCCATCTGGTAGGCATTCAAGAAATTCCCTCCCTTGTGATCTGACTCCAACCTGATTTTCCCCTTACATATTGAAGTCCCCCAATACAATTGTGTCATTACCCTTATTACATGCCTTTTCTAGCTTCTTTTGCAATCTCAACCTCACATCTTGGCTACTACTTGGAGGCCCATAATGTTTTTATTTTATTCTTGCAGTTTCTCAACTCCACCCACAAGGATTCAACATTCTCTGACCCTATAGGGTACAAGGAAACAGCAGATTAACTTAATGGGTACTTTGCATCAGCCTTCACTGTGGAAGAGGTCCATGAATGTCAGAGAGCAGGAGCGAGTGCCATTGCTATTACAAAGGAAAAAGTGCTAGGCAAACTCAAAGGTCTTAAGGTGGATAAGACACCTGGACCAGTTGGACTACATCCCAGAGTCCTGAGAAAGGTTGCTGAGGAGATAACAAATGCATTTGTCATGATCTTTCAAGAATCACTCGATTCTGGCATTACATCTCCGATTCTAAAGATGTAATTCCATCTTGTACCAGCAGAGCCACACCACCACCTATGCCTTCCTGCTTGTCTTTTTGATATAAAGTATATCCTTTAATCTTAAACTCCCAACTATGACCTTCTTTCAGCCATGACTGAGTGATGCCCACAATGTCATACCGACTAATCTCTAATAAGCACAACACCTTATTCCGAATGCTATGTGCATTTAAATACAACACCTTCAGTCCTGCATTGTTCAAGGTGGAAGAACCCTAAAGGGAAAGTAATCATAATATGATCCTATTCACCCTGAAGGTTGAGAAGGAGAAGCTGAAGTCAAATGTATCAGTATTACAGCGGACTAAAGGGAATTTCAGAGGCATGAGACAGAGTTAGCCAGAATTGATTGGAAAAGAACATTGGCGGAGTAGCAGTGGCAGGAATTTCTGGAAGCAATTCAGAAAGAATTCATCACAACAAGAAGTATTCTAAAGTAAAGATGACATAGCCGTGGCTAACTAGAGAAGCCAAAGCCAACATAAAAGTCCAAGAGATGGCACATAATAAAATAAAGATTAGTTGGATGTTAGAGAATTGGGAAGCTTTTAAAAACCAACAGAAAGCAAAGAAAAATGTCTTTTAGAAGGTAAAGATGGAACACGAATGTAAGCTAGCCAATAATATTAAAAAGGATACCAAAACTTTCTTCAGATACATAAAGTGTAAAAAAAAAAGGTGGGAGTGGATATCTGACTGCTGAAAAAAATGCTGGTGAGAAAGTAATGGGGGACAAGGAAATGGCGAACAAACTGATTAAGTATTTTGCATCAGTCTTCACTATGGAAGACTCTAACAGTATGATGGAAGTTCCACGTGTCAGAGTCATGGAGTGTGTGAAGTAACCATAACTAGAGAGAAGGTTCTTGGGAAACTGAAAGGTCTGGACATAGATAATTCACCTGGATCAGATGGCGTACACCCCAGGGTTCCAAAAAACATGACTGAAGAGATTATGGAGGCATTAGTAATGATCTTTCAAGAATCACAAGGTTCTGGAATGGTTCCAGAAGACTGGAAAATTGAAAATACCACTTCACTCTTTAAGAAAAGAAACTATAGGCCAGTTGGTCTGACCTCAGTGGTTGGAAAGATGTTGGAGTCGATTTTTAAGGGTGAGGTCTCAGGGTATTTGGAGACACATGATAAAGTAGGCTTTAGTCAAAACAGTTTCCTCAAGGGAAAACCTTGCCTGACAAATCTGTGGAATTCTTTAAGAAATAACAAGCAAAATAGACAAAGGAAAATTGGTTGAAGTAGTGTACTTTGACAAGGTGTCACATGAGGCTGCTTAACAAGTTATGAGCCTATGGTATTACAGGAAAGATTCTAACATAGATAAAGCAGTGGCTGATGGCAAGAGGCAAAGTGTAGGACTAAAGGAAGCCTTTTCTGCCTGGCTGCCAATAGCTAGTGGTGTTCCACAAGAGTCTGAGTTGGGACCAATTATTTTATGTTATGGGTCAATGATTTGGATGTTAGAATTGATGGCTTTGTTACAATATTGCCGATGATATGAAAACAGGTGTAGGGGCAGGTAGTTTTGAGGAAGTAGAGGTTACAGAAGGCCTTAGACAGATTAGGACAAAGGGCAAAAAAATGGCAGATGGAATAGAATGTCAGGAAGAGTATGGTCATGTACTTTGGTAGAAGATATGAAAGGGTTGACCATTTTTCCAAATGGAGAAAAAATACAAAACATTGAGGTGCAAAGGGACTTGGGAGTCCTTCTGCAAGATTCACTAAAGGGTTGATTCTGTAGTGAGGAAGGCAAATGCAATGTTATCATTCATATCAAAAGGACTAGAATATAAAAGCAGGGATGCTATGTTGAGATTTTATAAAACACTAGTTGGACTCTATTTGGATGGACTCCACCCAAAACAGACATGTACAGCAGCATTATTTTCAGCTAATTAACTACTCTTGAATCTCTGCTGATATTATCTGAAATTCAACGACACTTCTTTTTGTGTAATAGTCTTTCACATGGTCCAAAATCCAAGTACCACTGGGAATCACTTACAGGTATGCCAGAAGGTAATATGGGTTGATGCATAAGCTATCAGATGAGTAATCCAGCAGCCTGAACATCAATCTAGTGATGTAACTTGAAATCTGACCTTGGTAGCTGTCGGATTGAATTTACACATTGTGAGAAGACCCTCACCAGCAGCTCTGCAGTAATATAAGAAGATGGACTATCACCTTTAGTGGTAACCTAAATTGAATGCATTAATAATTAAGGTACATTAATAAATACATCATGTTTTTATCATTTTACAAGTTCACAAATTATATAATATATGCCATTTTATGAAATTATACAAAAGAAGCTCTGCAATCATGCTATGAATTGAATATTTATAAATACTGACTCCACTTTGAGGTTGGTGTTCGCAACAAATTGCTGTGATGTTTTAAGAAATCCTATGAAAATACCACACAAAATGCATGAAGTACCCCATTACCCTGTCCTGCTCTCTATTATCTGTTCTAATAACCACGACACACTGGCTTTGAATTTTAACTTTGTACTCATATCCACTTCAGATTTATTATCATGCTGAAATGGAATAGTTACTCAAATCACGCTATCACTAACTTGCATAATTTGTTTTCTGCCTCTGCATGGGTTGTCCATGTTATATGAACTTCTATCCCTGTTCATCTTTGAGTTTTTTTTTTAATAATTTTGTTTGTGAACATTTGTTTTTCTGTAAAAGTTGGAGCATCCTTTGAAATTTGAGTTGCAACTTTTTAAGAGCTCCATTTTATAGTTTCTTTTTTCTTCATATTGCCATTCCAGTTAATTTAAAGAACATAGAAAGAGGAGCTCATTAACTCTTTCTTGTTTGCTTTTCCATTTCTCATGGTTCATCTCTAGCCTAAATCCATTTATCCAGCTTTGTTCCATATCCCTTGATAAGCAATATCAGTAAACAATCCAATTACACCTTTCACCCCTGAAAATTACGCTTTACTCAGCAGTTTCTGAGAATTTTAGGTTTCCTCTACCTTTTATGTGTGAAAGTGCTTGTTGATTTCACTCCTTAAGGACCAAGATCTAATGTTAAATTGTGCCTCCTTATTCTGGTCTGCCCCAACCAAAGGAAATAATTTCTACCTATCTATACTGTGGAATCCTTCAAGCACTTTGATTCACTCCCTGTTCCAAACTCCACAAGCTCAGTTTGTGCAGTTTGTTTTTTTTTTATAATTTAACCCTTTAAGTCCCAATACCATGGGCAGCACAGTAGCATACTGGTTTGCGTAACATCAGCTTCCTGTGATCATGTGGGTTTCCTCCGGGTGCTACGATTTCTTCCCAAATTCCAAAGACGTACAGGTTAGTAGGTTAGTAGATCACATAGGTGTAACTGGGCACCGTGGGCTTGTTGTACCAGGACTATTACTCTGCTGTATCTCTAAATTTAAAAATATTGTTGTTAATTTGCCTTCATGTGTCCCTACAAAGTCAATACTGTATATCCTTTATAAAGGTAGAGAATGCAGAACTGAGTAGAATCCTTTGAACAGCTAAATATACAGTATAGTAGATAATACTTAAAAGAAAGATGGTACAAATATCAAGTTGATATTTTAAAGTGTAAAGAAGAAGTGAAAAAATGCAGTGGAGAACTAAGAATGAAATGCTTAGTGATAACATAAAAGGAACGTTGGAAGATCGCAAATGTGACGTTTTTACTAAAAAAAAACAGAAGCAGGTTAAATATATTAACAAAAGTTAATATGCATTGATATAGCTATAATTGGAAATCCTGAAGGCTGCATTGCCCACCTGGTGCCTAAGCAATGAATAATCAATCAGTATTGGATAAGAACGTGGAGAAAGAGAGTGAGGAACTGATTTGCTGATCCACCTACAAACCAACAGGACAGTTAAGTGTGAGCTTCTGTCGAGGAAGCTTAAGGAACAACGGTTTAAGTAAAAAAAATCACGCAAGTACTATTTTCTGGATATTTATTTGAGCCAGATGAAAAAATGTAGTGAAACAAATGGAGATTGTCAAAGGTTTCAGTTCATTAACACTGGCACAAGTACTAGGAAAAGGAGAACGTTGTATTTGGATGGACTCAATTTGGATTAAACTGCCCTATGAATTAAGTAACTAGGGTTTTAACTAAGGCTTCAAGCTAATAAGGAGGACAGAGGGGACGCAGAAGTCAGTTAAATGGAATAGTCTTATGAGAATGGAGCTGATCCTGGTAATGATTGGTCAGAGATGGTGTCAATCAGAGATTCTAAACACCGTAATAACCCAATGGTTGACTCAGACTCTAACGTGATGACACAGCGAACAAAATCAGTAACCACATTTTCTGGAGGTGGAGAATCACTGATGATGATGGATGAAGAAAAGTCAATCATTAGGAAGGACCTTGGTCCAGAAAACAAGGGAGTGAAAAAATATGGATGGGTCTGGTGCAATAGACCTAGCTTCCCTTGAAGTAATCATAACTTTAGAAAATGTATGAAGCAAGATAAAATGGAATTATGTATAAAAAGAGTATTGTATTGATCATAATATCTTTAATCTTCATTAAATCGAGATAGATAGATACTTTATTGATCCCAAAGGAAATTACAGTGTCTCAGTAGCATTACAAGTGTACAGATGTAAAATGAGAAGAGAAGTAGAAAGAATAAAAAATAAGTTACCCCGAACAGTTTATTAAGAGGGGTTCTTCACTTCCCGGGCTATATGTTAAAACATTATAGAGCCTAATGACCAAGGATAAGGATTACCTCATGCAGGACTATTTGGAGCAGCGCTGTTGTTACTCTGTTATTAAAAGTGCTCTTCTGTTCAGGCAAGGTGGCATGCAGATGGTGAGAAACATTGTCTGGAAATTGCCAGAATTTTCTGCCGGGCCCTTTGTTCTACCACAGCCTCCAGTGTGTCCAGTTTGACTCCTATAACAGAACCAGCCTTTCTAATCAGTTTTTTGAGCTCGTTATCATCACCCCTGTTGATGCCATTGTCCCAGCACATCACCACATAGAAGATTGTACTGGCAACAACAGACTGGTGGAGCTTGTGAAGGGAGGCCTGCATACTCCAAAGGACCTCAGTGTCTTCTAGAAGTAGAGGTGATTCTGGCCCTTCCTGTACACAGCCTCTGTGTTGGTGAGCCATTCAAGTCTGTCATCCAGGTGCAGTCCCAGGTACTTGAAGGTCCTCACCACATTCACATCCTCACCATCAATGGTAACAGGGAGCAGTGCAGGTTTAGTCTTCCTAAAGTGCAAATCCATCCCCTATGTCTTACTGATGTTGAGCTGCAAATGATTCAGCTTGCACCATTTGACAAAATCCTCCACCAAGGCCCTGTATTCATCCTCCTGTCCTCCCTTTATACACCTAATTATTGCTGAGTCATCAGAGAATTTCCACAGATGACATGACTCAGTGTTGGATCTAAAGTCCAAGGTGTACAGGGTAAATGGGAAGGGAGCCAATAGAGTCCCCTGTGGGGCCCCAGTGCTGCTTATAGCCATGTCTGACACACAGCTCTGAAGCTGCACATGCTGTGATCTACATAAAAACATAAGAACATAAGAAATAGGAGCAGGACTAGGCCGTCCGGCCCATCGTGCCTGCCCCACCATTCAATAAGATCATGGCTGATCTGTCCGTCAGGTATTCCATTATCCAGGATAGAATGGAAGTACCAACCTGCATTGAACAGAGCTTCTCCCCCTGCATTAAGGGCTGTACAGTATTCAAAGCACTTGAGAAATCAAAAAAAAATGTTCCTCACAGTGCTGTCCTGCTTATCCAATGGGAGTAGGCCCATGACTATGTCGTTAGGCATAGCTCAAATACCATTATAAATTTGATGATAATACAACCATTGTTGGTAGAATCTCAGATGGTGACAAAAGGGTGTACGGGAGTGAGATATGCCAACTAGTGGAGTAGTGTCACAGCAACAACTTGGCACTCAATGTCAGTAAGATGAAAGAGCTGATTGTGGACTTCAGGAAGGGTAAGGCGAAAGAACACATACCAATCCTCATAGAGGGATCAGAAATGGAGTGAGTGTGCAGTTTCAAGATCCTGGGTGTCAAGTTCTCTGAGGATCTAACCTGGTCCCAACATATCGATGCGGCTATAAAGAAGGCAAGACAGCAACTATACTTCATTAGGAGTTTGGAGAGATTTGGTATGTCAAGTCGGCTCCAACTTGGGTACTAGACTACAAAGTACCCAGGTCACCTTCAAGGAGCAGTGTCTCAGAAAGGCAGTGTCCATTATAAAGGACCTCCAGCACCCAGGGCATGTCCCTTGCTCACTGTTACCATCAGATAGGAGATACAGAAGCCTGAAGGCACATACTCAGTGATTCAGGAACAGCTTCTTCCCCTCTGCCATCCCATTCCCAAATGGACGTTGAAACGTTGAACATTACCTCACTATTTTTTGTGTATATTATTTCTGTTTTTTGCACGATTTTTAATCTATTCAATATACATATACTCTAATTGATTTACTTATTTGTTATTATTTTCTTTGTTTCTTCTATATTATGTATTGCATTGAACTGCTGCTGCTAAGTTAACAAATTTCATGATACATGCCGCTGATAATAAACCTGATTCTGATTCTGTTCAGCAGGTAGATGACAGCATCATTTACTCCATTGTGCTCCTGGTAGGGAAACTGCAGGGGATCGAGGGCTGATCTGACCAGGGGTCGGAGGTGAGCCAGGACCAGCCCCTGTACATGTGTATGGTAAGGCCAACCGCACAGTAGTCGTTCAAGACTTTTAGTTGGTCCTCGTTGGGTACTGGGACCACACATGATGGTTTCAACACAGTCGAGACCCTTTCCAGGCTGAGACTCAGAATGAAAATGTGCTGGAGAACTCCACACAGTTGCTCAGTATACCCCTTCTCAACCTTGGGGTTCACACCATCCAAACCCAATGCTTTGCCATGTCTGAATTTCACCGGAGCCCTTCTAACCTGCTGAGTAGTGAAGATGAGTCCATTATGTCTGGAGAGTTGATGGAAGGTAGGGGCTGGGAGAGATGAATATTGGGATGGTAGCAGTTGATATCTATACCTTATTGGCAAGGAGCTTGGAGGATGGAACATGCAGTGGATAATTTTTGAGAAAAATTTGTTGAGAAACTAATCAAGTAACTAAGACCAGAAGATATTGGAGCAGGATTAGGCCATTTGGCACATGGAGTCTGCTCTGCCATTTCTTCATGTCTGATCCTTTTCCCTCTCAGCCCCAATCTCCTGCCTCCTTCCCGTATCCCTTCATGCCATGACCAATCAAGAATCTATCACCTCTGCCTTAAATATAGATACAGACTTGCCCGTGGCAATGAATTCCACTCTGGCTAAAGAAATTCCTTTTTGTCTCCATTCCAAAAGGATGCCCCTGGATTCTGAGGCTGTGTGCTCTCACCTTAGACTCTCCCATCATAGATATCAGTCTTTCCACATCCACTCTATCAAGGGCATTCATCATCCGATAATTTCAATGTCAGCTGTCATTCTTCTGACCTAGTGAGTACAGGCCCAGAGCCATCAAACGCACTTTAGATGACAAGCTGATCAAACCGGGAATCATTTTTGTGAACGTCCTTTGAACCCTCTCCAGTTTCAGCACATCCTTGCAAGATAAGGGGCCCAAAAATGCTCAAAATACACCAAGTGAGGCCTCACCAGTGCTTTATAAAACCTCAAAATTATATTGATGCTACTTTATGCCAGTCCTCTTGAAATGAATGCTAACTTCACATTTGCATTCCTCACCAGAGACTCAAACTGCAAATTAACTTTCAAGGAATCCTGCACAAGGACTCCCAAGTCCCTTTGCACCTCAATTTTTGTTTTGTATTTTCTCTCCATTTAAAAAATTGTCAACCTTTCATTTCTTCTACCAAAATGCATGAACATTCACTTCCCAACACTGTACTCCGTCTGCCATTTCTTTGCCCATTCTCTTAATCTCCTTCTGCAGCCTCTCTACTTCCTCAAAACTACCTTCCCCCAAATATCATCTGCAAACTTTGCAACAATGCCATCAATTTCATTATCCAAGTCATTAACTTATACATAAAAAGAATCAATCCCAACACAGACCCCCATGAACACCACTAGTCACAGGCAGCCAATCAGAAAAGGCTCCCTTTATTCCCACACTTTGCCTCCTGCCAGTCAACCACTGCTTTATCCATGCTAGAATCTTCTCTGTAATACCATGGGCTTGTAGCTTATTAGGCAGCCTCATGTGAGGCACCTTGTCAAAGGCCTCCTGAAAATCCAAATGCACACATCGACTGATTCTCCTTTTTCTATCCTGCCTGTTATTTCTTCAAAGAATTTCAACAGATTTGGCAGGCAAAATCTTCCCTTGAGGAAACCATACTGACTACATTTGGTTTTATCATGTGTCTCCAAGTACTCCAAAACTACATCCTTAACAATTGACTCTAAAATTTCCCCAACCACTGAAGTCAGACTAACTGGCCTATAATTTCCTTTCTTCCGCCTCTCTTCCTTCTTGAAGAGTAGAGAGACATTTGCAATTTTCCAGTCTTCTGGAACCATTCAGGAACCTAGTGATTCTTGAAAGATCATTGCTAATACTTCCACAATCTCTTCATCACCTCTTTCACAACCCCGGGGTGCACACCATCTGGTCCAGATGTCTTATCTACATTCAACCTTTCTGTTTCCCAAGAACCTTCTCCCTAGTAATGGTAACTTCACACACTTCATGACCCCTGACACCTGGAACATGCACTACACTGCTAGTGTTTTCCACAGTGAAGACTGGTGCAAAATACTTATTCAGTTTGTCCGCCATTTTCTTGTCCCCCATTACTACTTCTCCAGCATAATTTTCCAGCAGTCCAATCTCCAATTTTGCCTCTCTTTTACACTTTATGTATCTGACGAAGCTTCTGGTATTCTCTTTAATATAATTGTCTGGTAAATAACAATTTTAGATTACATTTATGTGAGAAATTAGTGATTTCTGGACCATTGAGTTCATTTGTAATTTCTGATCTATTTGTTTTATTATAAAGGATCTTCTGGGGATGAATATTCATAATATGATAAAACTTGATCTTACGCTTGAGGTTAAGATTTAAAATATGATGTTAAATTCAGTAAAATTAATTAATCAGAAATGAAGTCCAAACTGAATGAAATAAACAGCAAATTTAGCTTCAAAATATTAAGTATACCAAATATTTAACAGTAAAATGTAAATTAATATAGATTATCCTAATATAAATGACTCAATTAATATACATTTTGTTGAAGAATAAATACCAATAGATATGTTGTACATGTGTGAAATAAATAATATTAAAAAGAGTATTAGGACAGATGAAGCAGGTTATAATATTTCAAAAAGTTTATTATGTGAGGATTGAAGGAATTTTTAAATCATCAAATGTTGAAAAAAATGGTAAAACGAATGGGTATTAACAGCTAAAGTAAACTAGAACAAGAAGAAGAAAAAAGCGAGAGTATTGAAAGTTAAAGTTATCAGAAGCAGAATCAGAAGGAAAGTGGACAGTGAATAAAAAGAGACTTAAAACAAATATGCTTTATTGCATAATTTATATAAAATATTCTAAGGAATCAAGGATTTAATAAGAATAGACATGTTCTAGGAAGTTGTACGTAGCTTGAAAGATTATGAAATTCAGGATCACCGTTTGATTTCTAAGAAAATGCAATTAATAGTTAGTTTTCCAATAATAAACTGTCAGAACTACTTGGGGGAAAAGTCATACAAAATTAGAAACTTAGAAATGTGGAAAATGTACACCACAATGCAGGCCCTTCAACGCACAATGCTGTACTGAACATGTACTTACTTTAAAAATTACTTAGGGTTACTCATAGCGCTCTGTTTTCCTAAGCTCCTTGTACTGATAAAATTGAATATTATCAACACAGATTTATGAAAGGGAAATTTCATTTATTATTGATTTATTCATTTTTGGGGGGATTTGGTAAGGACTGTATTACTCCCTATCAATAAATTAATTTGAGAAAATCGTAATGTGCTATCTTTATGATCCTCTGTACTCCTTCTTTTGACGGCAATCTGATAGTGGTATTGATTCATATTTCCAGGATTTATCATGACAAACATGAACAAAAATTTCCAGGTCAGAAAGGAGTACAAGTTGGTGAAGAACATGCAGGTGGTGAGTCCTTTCAAGTTCAAAGGTATCGATACGCAGCTCTAAAATTTGTCTTCTCTCGATAGCCACGAAACAAAGAAAGAACATGAAAGTCATTCAGATAGAAACATCAAACCCAGCCACCCCAGCATACACAAAAAAGAACAGAAAGCTGATCATCAAACCCCTCTTCCCCCTACACAAAGCAGAACAGGAATATCAACCCCCAATAAAAAACCCTCTCCCACACACAAAAACATCTAACAGAACATCAATTTCCAAGCCCAGCCCCCCGCAACACACACACAACAAAATGGAATGGGTGATAAAAAATACAGAATATAAAAACCATGAGTCTGAAAAAGTCTGTAACCTGTAAACATAGAAATATGATTCCATCCTACCATATCACCAACATTCATCAGAACGGAGAGACATCACACGAGGCAGGGAAGCCTACCCACCTTCCACAGCAAGCCACACAGCGACAGGCTGCTCAGAGACTCCTTCTGAGCAGTGATCGAAAGGAAGGCAGTCAGTGCTGAACTCTCCCCCGCCTTACACATTTGTCTCGATGTTTCAATCTTCCACGACACTTTAATCAGCAATTAATGGATGCTCTAACCAGTGTTACATACCCCGTAACTGGGTTGCCAAACCAGCAGAAATGGACCACTTAGTTGGAGTCTGGACAACTGGAACTAAGAAAGTTTTTATTAAAGAAATAAGTAACACAGTACTCTAATCGTAAGGCTATAAATGCAACAGGTTAGCAATGATAAAACACACATGTACACAGAACTGGGGTAATAGGAATCAAACAAGCTCTATCACAGTCTAGGGGTAAAATGATCAGTCTCAAATGACGCAGAGTTCAGTTCAGTTTAGTACAGTTCGCAGTAATCGCTGTTGTGCTGTTGGAGAGAGAGAGAGAGCATGATATGCAAATCTGATTCAGACAGACCTTGATGTTCTTCGCAGTTAGCTTTCGGGCGAACCCCTTTATGTCTTCTGTGGTCACCGACTGTGACTCCTCTGTTCCGGATACAATCGTTCTTCCGCGGTGAACCCGGCACCCAGCCAAGGGCGGACACACACACCAGGTTCCCGCCGATCGTACATTTTCACCCTGTGCGTCTATGGTCGGTTCCCGCGACCAGACCTCCAAACTCTCACCAACTTGTGGGGGCACACCGCTTCTCCAGGGTCTCGTTATCTCATGATCTCATGGTGTGTCGTGCCTTAGCGAACCTGTTCTTTTTATCCCCCTGCTGGGTTATCACCTGTCCATCAAACTTCAAACAGTTCAGGTCCAAAGCAACCGGTCTGTCAATATTCTAAAGTGTGTTTCTTTCTCGTTAATCTCTCTCCTCTCTCATTAACATTTTGAACGCTTCTCCATTGTCTCACTTATCTCTCTCATTAGCATCAATCTTCTGATAACTTGGTTTTTCATCACACCAGTGAACTAGAGTCAAACTGGCTCACACCTCATCTCAAAGTTTCTCCACATCAAGGCCATTGCAGACACTATTGAAGTGGCCTAACCAAGTAATTGTAGCACCATTGTAGATGATTACAGTGCAGCAACGGTGGAGGGATTGAACATCTACTGTGATAGGTAGGTGCCAATTAAGCAGTCAGTGTATACAGGCTGGTAATGATCAATCATTCTAGTGGTAAAGGATCAGCACAGATGCCTAACGACTGTCTGGCTCCTGCAACCACATTATTTATTTGACTTGTCCAGCTGACATCAGGTCAATAGTGATCAAACACCACACCCCTTCACCCCTTTCTGACTTGCCACCGGTGGGGAACTCATCACTCATCCTGACAAGTGGACCGTTTCCAGATCTCCTAATCTGTACCTGGAATCTGGTGGAAAGGCTTTCGAATGTCGTAAGGTGGGTCACCCATCACAGGATACCCACCCCCTGACCTACTCTTGCAATTGTACTATTTGTATGCCCAGTCCAATTGAGTTTCCAGTCAAAAGTAAATCCTAGTTTGTTGACGCTGGTAAAACCTCTGAATGGTACGGCCAGATTTGGGAACAGCTTCTTTCTAACTGTGATAAGACTGCTGAATGGATCCTGACCCGGAGCTGGGCCGTACCCTCCAAATATCCGGACCTGCCTCTCTTTTTTTTTTTTGCACTACCTTACTTTCCCTTTTCTATTTTCTATTTATGATTTATAATTTAAACTTTTAATATTTACTATTGATTTGTATTCTAGGGAGCGTGAAGCGCAGAATCAAATATTGCTGTCATGATTGTATGCTCTAGTATCAATTGTTTGGTGACAATAGAGTATAAAGTATGTTAAGTTTAGGTGATTAGATTTTTGAAGATGGTAGTTGTTTTACACTTCTGTGGAGCAAATGTTGCTTGCATTTTCCACTCCAAACCAAAATGGTGGCTTATGGCAATGGGCACCTCATGAGCAGAAGAACTGCAAATGGTAAACAGCATTGGCTAATCATCAGTAAACATCTCCATTTCTCAACACATGATCAAAGGACAGCCATTGATGAAGGAACTAGAAGCAGCGGGGCATAACATTCTTCCTTTGAAGATGTACAAGGATGTACAATGATGCCTGGATCTGATTGATATCCAACAACCACAAGCATCTTCCTTTTTTACAATATATGTTTCAATTTACTGGAGAATTTTCACTACTGGCATCAAATTTTGTAAAGTTCCTTAATTCAATCATATGCCATCTTTTGTCCTCTCAAAGTCAGTTCTTGGGTTGATATTTGAACTAAGACTGCATGTCTGGAACTGACTAGTTCTGACCAAACTCAAAGAAGAGATTGGTGGGTAGGGCTATTGATAATTGACATTTCCATAAGTTGCTGATGTGATATGCTCTGGCCATTTCTACCAATGTTTTCATATACAACTGTATCTACCACCAGTAAATTGGTGAGGACAAGGATAAGTGAAAGAAGATCTAGTGCTTTCCTTGTGTGTATGATGAATAAACTCTCCTTGGGCTTCCGGCCGGGTACAGGTATTGATTTTTATCAATGTTTCAAAGACAAACCCTACCATCTTCATCAGGGATAATGCCTGGGCATGTCTAGTCTGGTGGTAGCAAAACATTGCATTCGCCATGGCCATAGGATTGACTTTGATGGATCAAAACTGCTGTGCCACACCAATAGCTTTTGGGTGCGCCTGGTGAAGGAAACCATTGAAATCCCATCGTCGTCATCACGGCTATCAGTCGAGGTCGAGGATGATGGTCTTCATTCCATTGATCTATTTATGGACTCTCAAGTGGTTTATGAGTCCAATCCTGAATGGCCCACAGAACGAAGATGCCTGTGCGTGTATTTGTTTAACGTGTACTTGATGTTGCACTCCAAGAAGCATACGATACTTCACAAATCAACCAACTGATTCCAATGGCATGGAAACTACGATGACTGGAGCTGATGGATTTGTTGCAGCCTTCATCCGTCTTCACAGCCATTGAATTCGAAGTAACTTCGTCCGCCTGTTCCACCGTTGAGGTCTTGGTTAGATTGTTCTTTGTCAGGGATCTCACCCATGACCTTACCACCATGGGTGACCCTACCAGGAGCATATCTCCAGACGGCATTGCTCTCGGGATCACAGGACCACACAATCTTCTCCACCGCGGCAAGGTGACAATCCACGGAGAAGACCATTGAAATAAAACTAGAGGAAAAGAATTCGATTGCAAATTTGATTGTTTATAATCAAATTCCAGTTCTTACTTACAGCAAGACCTTTGTCTTTGTTAAAATTCTTTTACCATTAAAGTAAAACTGGAGGAAAAGAATTTTATCAAAAGCAAAGGACTTGCTGTTAGTAAGAACTGGAATTTGATTGTAAACAATCAAATTCACAATCAAATTCTTTTCCCTCAGTTTTATTTCAATGGTCTTCTCCGTGGATTGGTTACAAGTGAACCATGGGTGACAAGTGAGGTGGAAAATCTAGTCAGGTGGAAGAAGGCAGCATACATGAGGTTTAGGAAGCAAGGATCAGATTGGTCTATTGAATAAAATAGGGAAGCAAGAAAGGAGCTTAAGAAGGGGCTGAGAAGAGCAAGAAGGGGGCATGAGAAGGCCTTGGTGAGTAGGGTAAAGGAAAACCCCAAGGCGTTCTTCAATTATGCGAAGAAAAAAAGGATGACAGGAGTGAAGGTAGGACCGATTAGAAATAAAGGTGGGAAGATGTGCCTGGAGGCTGTAGAAGTGAGCGAGGTCCTCAATGAATACTTCTCTTCGGTATTCACCAATGAGAGGGAACTTGATGATGGTGAGGACAATATGAGTGAGGTTGTTGTTCTGGAGAATGTTGATACTAAGGGAGAGGAGGTGTTGGAGTTGTTAAAATACATTAGGATAGATAAGTCCCTGGGGCCTGATGAATATTCCCCAGGATGCTCCACGAGGCGAGAGAAGAGATTGCTGAGCCTCTTGCTAGGATCTTAATGTCCTCATTGTCCATGGGAATAGTACCGGAGGATTGGAGGGAGGCGAATGTTGTCCCCTTGTTCAAAAAAGGTAGTAGGGATAGTCCGGGTAATTATAGACCAGTGAGCCTTACATCTGTGGTGGGAAAGCTGCTGGAAAAGATTCTTAGAGATAGGATCTATAGGCAGTTAGAGAATTATCGTCTGCTCAGGGACAGTCAGCATGGCTTTGTGAAGGGCAAATCATGTCTAACAAGCCTGATAGAGTTCTTTGAGGAGGTGACCAGGCATATAGATGAGGGTAGTGCAGTGGATGTGATCTGTATGGATTTTAGTAGGCATTTGACAAGGTTCCACACTGTAGGCTTATTCAGAAAGTTAGAAGGCATGGGATCCAGGGAAGTTTGGCCAGGTGGATTCAGAATTGGCTTGCCTGCAGAAGGCAGAGGGTGGTGGTGGAGGGAGTACATTCAGATTGGAGGATTGTGACTAGTGGTGTCCCACAAGGATCTGTTCTGGGACCTCTACTTTTCGTGATTTTTATTAACGACCTGGATGTGGGGGTAGAAGGGTGGGTTGGCAAGTTTGTAGATGACACAAAGGTTGGTGGCATTGTAGATAGTGCAGAGGATGCAGAAGTGGGCTGAGAAGTGGCAGATGGAGTTCAACCCGGAGAAGTGTGAGGTGGTACACTTTGGAAGGACAAACTCCAAGGCAGAGTACAAAGTAAATGGCAGGATACTTGGTAGTGTGGAGGAGCAGAGGGATCTCGGGGTACATGTCCACAGATCCCTGAAGGTTGCCTCACAGATGGCTAGGGTAGTTAAGAAAGCTTATGGGGTGTTAGCTTTCATACGTCGAGGGATAGAGTTTAAGAGTCGCGATGTAATGATGCAGCTCTATAAAACTCTGGTTAGGCCACACTTGGAGTACTGTGTCCAGTTCTGGTCACCTCACTATCACTATCGGAAGGATGTGAAAGCATTGGAAAGGTTACAGAGGAGATTTACCAGGATGCTGCCTGGTTTAGAAAGTATGCATTATGATCAGAGATTAAGGGAGCTAGGGCTTTACTCTTTGGAGAGAAGGAGGATGACAGGAGACATGATAGAGGTGTACAAGATAATAAGAGGAATAGATAGAGTGGATAGCCAGTGCCGCTTTCCCAGGGCACCACTGCGCAATACAAGAGGACATGGCTTTATGGTAAGCGGTGGGAAGTTCAAGGGGGATATTAGAGGAAGGTTTTTTACTCAGAGAGTGGTTGGTGCGTGAAATGCACTGCCTGAGTTAGTGGTGGAGGCAGATATACTAGTGAAGTTTAAGAGACTACTAGACAGGTATACGGAGGAACTTAAGGTGGGGGCTTATATGGGCGGCAGGGTTTGAGGGTCGGCACAACATTGTGGGCCGAAGGGCCTGTACTGTGCTGTACTATTCTATGTTCTATGTTCTAAACTAGGTGGGACTGCGGAAACCTGATTGGATGAGGACTAACCAATCAGAATGGATGGATGACAGGGGTACAAATACCACCAGACTAGACATGCTCAGGCATCATCTCTGATGAAGATGACAGAGTTAGTCATTGAAATGTTGGTTAAAATCGATACTTGTCTGGAAGCCTGAGAAGGGTTTAAGGATAAGTGGGTTTATTCTGCCAGTTGAAGATCTAATCTGTCCTTCAAGGCTACAACAGCTCAGTTAATGGCTGTGCTACCAAGCCAGTTTTAGTGACGGATATTGAACGTATCCTATTGCCTGGGTATTTTCAGTTCTTCTTCCAAGTGCGGTCTTACATTAAGAAGTACTGAGTCAGCAGCTGAAGGACAATTGTAGGTGGTAGTCAGGAGGAGGTTTCCTTGCCACGTTTAACATCATGTCATGAGAATTCAAGGGCAGTGAAGTCAATGCTGAAAGCTCCCAGAGCTGCTACCTGCTCACTCCCACCTCTACGCCATTGTGCTGCCTCTTTTAGTCAGTCCATCCAGCTTATCCTTCAGGATATACCCAGAAATATGCACGTAGACCATAAAGCACGATGCTCTGAGGAGCAATGTTTCAGGTGGCTGTTTGCCCAGCTTATCTGACTAATTCAGAATCAAAATATCAGAATAAGGTTTATCACCAATGAATTAAAAGATGTGAAGTTTTGGGGCGGCAGTACAGTGTGAAGACATAAACTTACTATAAATTATAAAACAAATAAGTAGTCCAAAAAAAGGAACAATAAGGAACTGCTTACATGATCATGCATTGTTCAAAAATCTGATGATGGAAGGGAAAAAGCTGTTCCTAAATCATTGAATGGGGGTCTTCAGGCTTTTGTACATCCTCTGTGGTAAAAATGAGAAAAGGTATGTCCTGGATGGCGAGGTTCCTTGTGATGGATGCCACATTCTTGAAGCACTGTCATTGGAAGATATCCTCGATAGTGGGAAGGTTTGTGTCTGTAGTGGAGCTGGCTGAGTCCAGAACTGTCTGCAGCCTCTTGGGATCTTGTGTACTGGAGCCTTCACACCAGTCTATGAGGCAACCTGTCAGAATGCTTCCTACACTACATCTGTAGAAAATTGCAAGACTTTGGTGACATATCAAATTTCCTCAAACTCCTAACAAAGTAAAATGGTGCTGGAGTGGTTTAACTGTGTGGAGATCCCAGGAGAATCATCAAATACTCACATTTGGAACTACCAGAGCAGAAATCTGAGGCCACAGAGGCTGCAGTACGTAATATTGTATCAAGCTATTTAATTTGTCTTTGTTATATATGCTCTAGTTGTTTTGTAAGGAGAAATTTACATAGTCACCAAGCTCATTGAATTCAATGCCCACATTGATTTGGTCCAACAATTCACTGATTCATTTTCTTTATCAACATTTTCTTTATTAGACAATTAAGTGTCTTGCTTGGTCAAATTAGAGGATACTTAAGACTCAACCACTTTGATAGGGCTAGAGTCACATAGAAAGCAAACTGGATAAGTAGGCTGATATCATTGCCTGGGGTGCGTCAGTGAATAATTTATTACCTATTTTAATCTTGAACTAATAGTTTCACACTTCACTGAACAGCAAAAGGAAAGCTGAAATTCAACTACTAACAATTTTGTTCAGGTGAGCTCTCAATTATTTTCCTTCACTAGCACTTCCTTTATCCCATTATTATTCTTGACCATGGAGTGGTTGCTTAGCAGCAAGAAATTAAAGTAGAAAACCATTCCAATTAATGTCCTCCAAACTGAAATGTTGCTTCTGTTTTACTCCTCCACAGATGTAGCCTGACCTATTGAGTATTTGTAACATATTCTGTTCTGATTTTAGTTTTCCAACGTCAGCATCTTGATTTGCACAAGCAACCCACTGTATGCTCCAAGGTTCACAGCACACATTGAGACTGGATCATTGAGAAAGTTGTACCCCTTGCTGTATCTGTTGGGACTGTGGGTGTGGTACCTTATGTTTGCTAACTTAGTGCTCTTCACCGAAGGAGAAATTGATAAAAGTAACTTCTATTGATCGGTAGATGTCCCTGATTCTACGTGCTGCAGTAAGTTGCGAGTCTCCAGACCAAACCCAAAAAGCATGAGAGGGATAGCAATTAACATCCCCTGATCCTGTTCTGTGGCTGTACCATTCAGTAGAACTTAATGAGAACTGCCTCTAACACACAAATTATACTTTCCTGACATAAAAACAGAAAATGCTTGAACTATTCAGCAGGACAAACCAAACCTGTGGAAAGGGAAACTGGGTCAAGGTTTCAGGTCAGAGAACTTTGATCAGAATTGAAAAGGAGAGAGAAGCAGCTTATGAATCTGCAGTGAGAGTCCCCGATTTTAATTTCAAGTTTAATTGTTATTAAACCATACATGAATACCGATGAATATAGCCAGACAAAGCAGCTTTACTCCAAGGCCAAGGTGCAAAACATAGTACCAACAGTAATTCACAGCATAAGGCCCACATAACACATATAAGACAGCAGCAGTGAAATATAGTCACCCAACAAAACATTGTCCAAGTCCCTGACTCCATGGATGCTGCAGCTGTCTGCAATCGAAGAGAATACATCTTGCTTTCTGCTGAATGAACACTGGAGGGCAGCAACGACTCCAGCTTGGGAATTGTGCCACACCACCTCCAGCACTCTGGTGGAGCGCCACATCTCTGATGCCTCTCTCACTATGACCGAGGCCACGCAGCTCCACCACCATCCACCAATAAATCAGGAAATTGGAATTGCAAGCATCCCACATTACCAATGCCCAGCAAAGTTCTGTGAACATAAGAACAGCGACTAAGACAATCACTTGTTGTTAGACCTCACACCTGATACGATCAATCTGGGGTGACCGTGTGGACAATCTGTAAACATTATTTGGTCAATAAGTGAATGGCAGCAGTTAGCAAGTGAGAACATAGACAAAAGAGCAGAAAGATATGACCAGCAGCGCAGGGTCTGGGCTTCATTTATAAGGTGAAGTTTATTTAAAATATTAACATTGATTCAGTGAAATCATTAACATCTACAGGTGTGGCTTCTAAATTCTATACCATGACCCTGCTTCATTTAAATCAGGTCATTTTTACCTTACATATTAGATTATTGTCCCAGTATTAAATTGTTTCTTTTTTCCACCTGCAATATGCAGTCAAGGACAATATTATCTATTCTAATCTGGGTAACAATCCATTTTTTATAATGTTAGCATTTGGTGTTTGCGTCTGATCTTCACATCTGGTTAGATGGTGTTTCAGGTGGATTAAGATCAGTCATTTGTAAATAACAATTTCATCACCTGCTTACACTTTGTGGATAAATTCATGCAATTCAGTACCTTTCTTAGATTTATTTTATATATTGTTAGAATAGTCATGGATGACTTTAGTTATTATTTTGTAATAATATCTAATCATTTTCCTGAGTGACAGGTCAATCCTTCTCATGCACTTCCGTATGACTCCTTGTCCAAACTAATTAATGTTTGCTTAAAATAACTCTTTAGTGTAACAAATTATAGCAAGTCAGTTGGGTAAAATAAGAAATGGAATGTAAAGTGACCACTTATATGTATTGAAAGCATACTTTTCAAAAGCTAAAACTCTCTCCTTACCACTTAAGTACTTAATGTATATTTCTATGCAAATAGCCCCTCACCCAGAAAGCAGTCATCATAACCACAATATTTACCCTATACCTTGCCAATACCCACCATTCCTATCAAGAAGAAGATACTTCCAGCTAAAAATATAGTTTAAAACACAGTTCATTAATTTTTAGTGATACACATTTAAATCCAAACAACATTCTTAAAACATATTTTAAATTCACAGCAGATTTTTATCTTATAAAGGATGTCCAAATTACAAACCATTCTAAAACACAAAGGATTTACAAAACACAGGAGTTTTTCCTCTACGCTAAATAAACATACCTGCAAGTTGCAGATGAAGCAGTCATTTGGTGCAGAAATCAAAGACAGAGGAATGGACCCTTGTTCACCCCATGTTTCTTTTATGCTTCTTGATGCTTCTTATCCCATTTTTAATAGCCTGAACTGCTCCCTTCATTGATACAGTTTCTTTGTGCTTGGGTGACTTCACACGTGATATTCTTTCAGATACCTTTTAACCCTAATGGTCTAAAAGTTTCTTTGAGACACAGAGCCCAGCTACCCACAAGTAATGCTGTGAAGCTAACTTTTTTGATGACATAAAACTTCTGATTTAATAATATATCAGTTATTTATATGCTAAGTGATTGTTTGCATTTAGTCTGCAATCTTCCTTTGAAGTAAGCAACTTAGCCAGTATTCTCTGTTTTGAAACATGTCAAATTAATTAATCTATTGTCTTATACTGCGCCTCTTCAGCAATAATACAAGTGTTGTGGGTTAGCAGTCTGCTCCATAGACAGAGACCGTTTGCAAAGCTGTGTTTTAACTGCAAGCTGATTACTGCTTTCCATTTACATTTTAAGAACTGAAGGCTAGCTTCCATTTACAACCAGAAGCTGAACAATGAATATTATTTTCTTAATTGGACATAGCATCAAAGGTTATGGGGAGAAGGCCAGGAACTGGGGCTGAGGAGGGGATAGGAAAAATGATCAGCCATGATTGAGTGGCGGAGCCAGATGGCCTAATTCTGATCCTATGTCTTATGGTCTTATTATTTGGAAGTTTAACTTATGACTGTTTGTTCTTTGTAAGTGACAGCTACTGTGCTTAGTGAGCTAAGCTTGACAAAAACAAAAGCCACCCCCTAGTTCAGGAAGCAAATATCCTTCACAACACCTGGCATTGGATTTGAATGGCAATTCTTGGTCTGAAACAAAGTGGGAAAATATAAGCTATTTATTTTATTTATTTATAGTTTGATGTGTTTTAATATGTTTTCACTTCGATAGAAATTAAATTTTCTTGATTATTTGAAACAATTGCAATAATCTGTGAATGCCCCTGATAAAAATATATTAAAAGACATAGGAGTTATACAGTACAGAAACAGGTCATCTATGCTGACCAATATGCCCATCTATACTAACTCCATTTAACTACAGCTGGCCCATAACCCTCTAAAGCTTTCCCATCATGTACCTGTTCAAATGTCTTTTAAAAGTTTTTATTGTACCTGCTGATTCCATTTCATCCTGTGTCTTATTCCATATACATTTCACCCTCTGCATGAAGAAGTTGTCCTCAGGTCCCCTTATTTAAAGCTTGTTAATCAGCTTCATAGTTTCGGCACTAAGCAAAATACACCTCCCAGCTTTGCACCCTGCCAACATCTGTTGCTTTATTGCCTTAAGACTTTGCCACCTGTTGACTAGTTACTGCTGAGACCTGGCTACTCATAGCTGGATGATCCTGAGGCTCAGCACTACATATAGCTGGATAAGTGCAGGAAGGTGAGGACTGCAGGAATGAGTTCCAGCAGTAACTGCTCTGAATTAGGAGAGAACCATATTGACTGAAAGTACGAAATAGATGCAAATGTTTAAACGATTGGGAAAGATGGACTCTTGAACTCACATTCTAATTCATTAAGATCTTGCACTTTCTTTGTAGCTGCTACGCTTTATTCTGCATTATATTAATGTTTTACATTGTTCTGACCTCAATGTTCGGTGTAATGATTAGATCTGTATGAAAAGTATGCAAGGCAGGTTTTTCACTATTTTGGTACATGCGCTAATAATAAAACAATTCCAATTCCAGGACATGACTGCAGATGTATGGAAAGTTTAACTCTAGGGAAAATAATAAATCTCTTACATTTTAAAACAACCAAAAATTGCTTTATTAGTTTGTATAGACACCAATAGGGTAGTATCTTGAAAATTACTGTGTTCTTAAAATACATAAAATATCTGCCTACAATGTGCCCACAGCACAATGTATTAATTTTTTATCCAATAATCTGTTAAAATATGTGTCAGATGGCAATAATGAATATATTACCATATGCATAAGGTTATTAAATATAACATAACCAATTATACTTTCAAAATGCTGTTTAAAAAGATACAGATCATGATCATAGTGAGGATAGATATCTCTGCAGAGATGTAAATTATAAGTCATTCATAAATGTTAACATTCAATTAGGTAATGTCAGTGATCTAAGTGCTTATTATAATTTATGCATTGCTTCATTATAAAATTTTTCCTTTTCTTTATTTTGTCACAATTAAAGAATGATGAATTTCAGGTTTAACAGTTTAACTACAAAATCTCAGCTTATCATCGATTTTGAATGGTGCCAAAAATAAAGCATATCCAAATTCACTCTATTCAGCAGAGGCAAAATGGCTATTTTGAATGTAGTTATAAAATTCTCAAAAAAATGCAGTTAATGTTTTAAGTGCAAATATATTCATTAATTAAGTAAATTTGATAAACTTCATTTTTGGAAGGCGTTTCTTTCTAAAGTTTTGGCATGCTAAATAAGGATAAGATTGAGGAAGGGCATTCAAACAAACAAACCTGACAACAAACTTATAACATTTTAAAAACGAGTGGAACACATTTGACATCTCACCATTTCCCAAGGTCATCCTGACACAATTTTCAAAGGCTAGCCTTAATAGTTGAGTGGCACATATACCAATTCCAGCAGTAGTTATTTAAAAATGCAGACTGATGTCATGTCATTTGTACGACCTTGCTGCATGTTTGTTGCATTTTCTATTGACTCACTTGGATGTGGGTTCAATTTGATAACTAGGTGAGATTAATTCAGAACACCTTTGGTTCATGTGTTAATTGTTCTTTTCTAGTACTTAAACATTGCTGGTCAATGCAGAAGAAAAGTAAGACAAATTTAGTCAATAGAATGGCTAAACAACATATAGAGAACTGTGCAAAAGTCTTAGACACATATATATACCTGGAGTGCCTAAGATTTTTGCAGAGTACTGTAGAAATGTTATGTATTGTGCTCTACTGTTGCCACACAGAAAAAAAAATCATGATATGTCATGTGAGTGAGGGAAAACCTGATTCTGATATGTGTCTCCATTGTGGACTGAGAGTGGGAAGGGGGCAGGGAGAGGAAAATCATAGTTGTGAAAAGGGGAATGGAGTGGGAAACAGTAAAGAAACATTCTGTACTGATCAATAAACTAATTGCTTGGAATAAATTACAGAGAGGAGGTTGTCAAACGGTGTGAGAACAACAGCCTGGATCTCAATGGCCGGCAGTAGATGTTTCAGGCCCAGATCCTTCGTCAGAATCAGCAGTCCTAATGAAGAGTCTCAGCCCGAACTATTGACTCTTTATTCCTCCTTATAGATGCTGCCTGACCTGCTGAGTTCCTCCAGCATCTTGTGTGTGTTATTTTGGATTTCCAGCAGCTGCCGAATATCTTGTGTTTGTACTGCAATAAATAGTACTGGTGATTCCAATTCAATAGTGACAATTACATGTCGATATTGCCAATTTGATATCAATACTCTGCAATTGTATGTTGGTCTAAAGGTATTCATTCATGCACTTCTTTCATCAGTAATGAAAACTATTTTCTCTCAGATTATGCTGTTAAACTGATTAAAAAATTACAGATGCTGAGTAATCCTGTGATCAAATACACTGCAATTGAAAATGATACAGTACATGAAATATCATACATAATGAAAACACCCCATCTATGAAACATTACTCTTGGAAAAAAATAAGGAAAGCTCATTAAATGCAATCAAGCAGACCAGTGAAATAACAGAGTTTTTGTAGTGTGGATTCATTGGGCATTCAAATGCCCCAGGGTACAGGCAGCACATCCATCAGTTTCATTAGATTTTCATTGTCATTCTTGAAAGCCTCGAGTTTAAGCAATTTTTGAGAATTGTGACAAGGCCATAAAATATTAATCTTTGCTCCAGTACACTTCCCTATACAAATACAGTAGTCAAATACAGTTTGCTTGGATGTACTTTTTATTTTCTGGCAAAGTAATTTCAATTACTGGGTCAGAACAATACACCAGATATGTGCTCTTTAAAGGTGAAGTAAGCACTGGACTTTATTTTTGCTTTCACAATTCAGTTAAAACAAATTGGTATTAGATAACATTAATAGGAGTGATTGTCTCTGGATACTTTAGGTGTTAAATAGCCCTTGACGTTGGCAGGTTAGTTGCTCCAACTGCATGTGGAATAATGGTAGAGAAGTTGAAGCCCAAACCATACAAGGCACATTAGATGGTTATTAATGGGCAAATACTAGATAAATTGCCCCAATTTAGCATTCACCAATGAAGCTGTTAGTATGTCACTTGATTAATCTCTTGACAAAGATTAATTGTAGCTAAAAGTGACAGAGCTTGGACTTCTTAATGGAAAAATCTCAGTCAGTCTGAGGTGGCAGCAGCATCTCAAGATCAATCACACTGAGTACTGGTGCCTCCCCCCACCCCACCATTCGCAGAACTGTGTGGTCAGCCTGCTGCTGACTCACAACTGCATTGTTAGATTCAACTCAACTTGCATCATCATGTTTGCTGATGATACAACAGTGATTGGCCTCATCAGCAACAATGATAAGTCAGCATACAGGGAGATGGTCGAAACGCTTTTCAAATAGTGTGAGAAAAACTTGGACAGGACAAAAGAGATTATTGCGGACTTCAGGAATGCACAGGTTGACTACTATCCATTGCACATCAATGACTCTGCCGTGAAGAGGGCGAAGAGCACAGAATTCCTTGGTGTGCACGTAATGGATGATCTAACACTTCCTCACTAGTCAGGAAGGCACAGATCTAGACTTTCGGAGAAGACAGAGGTGTGCAAGACTCCCCATCCCCATTCTAACAACTTTCCACAGGAGCACCATTAACAGTGTCCTGTCTGGCTGCATCATTGTTGGGTACAGAAGCTGCAAGGTTTCAGGCTACAAGACCCTACAGAGGACAGTTGAAACCACTGTTTGTGACATTCGACGGGAGTGTTGTAGACAAAAGCCCCAAAGCATCTTTGAGGATCCCTCACCACTTGTCCCACAAATTTTTTGAAACCACCATCAGAAAGGAGGTACAGAAGCATCAGGAGAGGACTGCCAGAATGTTTAACAGATTTTTCCATCAGGCTAATGAACACCCTGCCACCGTCGAGGTCTCGTCACTAAGTCAGTGTGTTTTATTGTTTATCTATGCTGCATGCATTTTGAATTATATTTTATTAATTTATAGTAATGTATTGGTTTATATGTTGTGCGTAATATGTATAGACAATAGGTGCAGAAGTAGACCATTCGACCCTTTGAGCCTGCACCGCCATTCTGAGATCATGGCTGATCATCTACTATCAATACCCGGTTCCTGCCTTGTCCCCATAACCCTTGATTCCCCTATCCATAAGATACCTATCTAGCTCCTTCTTGAAAGCACCCAGAGAATTGGCCTCCACTGCCTTCTGAGGCAGCGCGTTCCACACCTCCACAACTCTCTGGGAGAAGAAGTTTCTCCTCAGCTCTGTCCTAAATGACCTACCCCTTATTCTTAAACCATGCCCTCTGGTACTGGACTCTCTCAGCATCTGGAACATATTTCCTGCCTCTATCTTGTCCAATCCCTTAATAATCTTACATGTGTCAATCAGAAGCCCCCTCAATCTCCTTAATTCCAGTGTGTACAAACCCAGTCTCTCTAACCCCTCTGCGTAAGACAGTCCGGACATCCCAGGAATTAACCTAGTGAACCTACGCTGCACCTCCTCCACAGCCCGGATGTCCTTCCTTAACCCTGGAGACCAAAACTGCACACAATACTCCAGGTGTGGTCTCACCAGGGCCCTGTACAAATGCAAAAGGATTTCCTTGCTCTTGTACTCAATTCCCTTTGTAATAAAGGCCAACATTCCATTAGCCTTCTTCACTGCCTGCTGCACTTGCTCATTCACCTTCAGAGACTGATGAACAAGTACTCCTAGATCTCGTTGTATTTCACCCTTACCTAACTCCACACCGTTCAGATAATAATCTGCCTTCCTGTTCTTGCTCCCAAACTGAATTACCTCATACTTATTCACATTAAATGCCGTCTGCCAAGTTTCTGCCCACTCACCCAGCCTATCCAAGTCACCTTGAATTCTCCTAACATCCTCATCACATGTCACACTGCCACCCAGCTTCGTATCATCAGCAAACTTGCTGATGTTATTCACAATGCCTTCCTCTAAATCATTGACGTAAATCATAAACAGCTGTGGTCCCAATACCGAGCACTGTGGCACCCCACTTGTCACCACCTGCCATTCCGAGAAACACCCATTCACTGCTACCCTTTGCTTTCCATCTGCCAACCAGTTTTCTATCCATGTCAATATCCTCCCACCAATGCCATGAGCTCTGATCTTACCCACCAATCTCCTATGTGGTACCTTATCAAATGTCTTCTGAAAGTCAAGGTACACCACATCCACTGGATCTCCCGCGTCTATCTTCCTGGTTACATCCTCAAAAAACTCCAATAGATTAGTCAAGCATGATTTGCCCTTGGTAAATCCATGCTGGCTCGGCCCAATCCTATCACTGCTATCAAGATATGCCGCTATTTCATCTTTAATAATGGACTCTAGCATCTTCCCCACTACTGATATTGGACTAACAGGGTGATAGTTCTCTGTTTTCTCCCTCCCTCCTTTCTTAAAAAGTGGGATAACATTAGCCATTCGCCAATCCTCAGGAACTGATCCTGAATCTAAGGAACATTGGAAAATGATCACCAATGCATCCGCAATTTCCAGAGCCACCTCCTTTAGTACCCTAGGATGCAGACCATCTGGACCTGGGGATTTGTTAGCCTTCAGTCCCATCAGTCTACTCATCACCGTTTCCTTCCTAATGTCAATCTGTTTCAGTTCCTCTGTTACCCTATGTCCTTGGTCCATCCATACATCTGGGAGATTGCTTGTGTCTTCCCTAGTGAAGACAGATCCAAAGTACTTAATAAATTCGTCTGCCATTTCTCTGTTTCCCATAACAATTTCTCCCAATTCATTCTTCAAGGGCCCAACATTGTTCTTAACTATCTTCCTTCTCTTCACATACCTAATAAAACCTTTGCTATCCTCCTTTATATTCCCAGCTAGCTTGCGTTCATACCTCATTTTTTCTCCCCGTGTTGACTTTTTAGTTAAGTTCTGTTGCTCCTTAAAAATTTCCCAATCATCCGTCTTCCCACTCACCTTAGCTCTGTTATACTTCTTTTTTAATGCTATGCTATCTCTGACTTCCTTTGTCAACCACTGTGGCCACTTTCCCCCCTTTGAATCCTTCCTTCTCCGGGGGATGAACTGATTTTGCACCTTGTGCATTATTCCCAAGAATACCTGCCATTGCTGTTCCACTGTCTTTTCTGCTAGGATATCCGACCTGTCAGCTTTGGCCAGCTCCTCCCTCATGGCTCCATAGTCTCCTTTGTTCAACAGCAATACTGACACTTCTGATCTGCCCTTATCCCTCTCAACTTGCAGTTAAAAACTTATCATATTATGGTCACTACTTCCTAATGGCTCCTTTACTTCAAGATCACTTATCAAATCTTGTTCATTGCACAACACTAAATCCAGAATAGCCTTATCCCTGGTCGGCTCTCGTACAAGCTGCTCCAAAAATGCATCCCATAGGCACTCTACAAACTCCCTATCCTGGGGTCCAGTACCAACCTGATTTTCCCAGTTCACCTGCATGTTGAAATCCCCCATAACTACTGCAACATTTCCTTTGCCACATGCCATTGTTAACTCCCTATTCAACTTGCACCCAATATCCATGCTACTGTTTGGGGGCCTGTAGATAACACCTATAAGGGTCTTTTTGCCCTTACTGTTCCTCAGTTCTATCCACACTGACTCTACTTCTCCTGATTCTATGTCCCCCCTTGCAAGGGACTGAATCTCATTCCTCACCAACAGGGCCACCCCACCCCCTCTGCCCACCTTTCTGTCCCTTTGATAGCACGTATACCCTTGTACATTCAATTCCCAGGTCTGATCCCCCTGCAGCCATGTCTCCGTTATCCCAACAACATCATAGTTACCCATTCGCACCTGAGCTTCAAGCTCATCCACCTTATTTCTGACACTTCGTGCATTCAGATATAGAATTTTTAACCCATTTCACCTCTCTCTGTTTAAATCGCTGCCTATTGTGCATAACCCAGCTCCCCGAACTCTCACCGGGCTCTACGCCCCTTGAATTTTGTTGTCCTTCTTAAATTTACTTACTCTTTCTGCACATTTAACTCCATGCTCCGTCAGACCATCCCTCTGCACATGTATCCTCCTTATCACTCGTTCTGCCTCACCTTTCTCTACTTCACACTTAATATTCCGGAACCATGTAGTCCCCACCTGTCCTTTATACTTCATCTCGCTATCCTCTCTCACATTCTGGATCCCTGCCCCCTGCAAATTTAGTTTAAACCCCCCCAAGCAGCACTAGCAAACTTTCCTTCAAGAATGTTAGTACCCCTCCAGTTCAGGTGTAAACCGTCCCGTCGGAACAGATCCCACCTTCCCTGGAACAAAACCCAATTATCTAAAAACCTGAAGCCCTCCTGTGACGAGAATACACATAGATAAGATGTTAGCTGTCCTGTGTGATCAGCAGTTGGTCTGCCACCTGTCCTCAGGGGGGAAGGAGAGATAAGGAACAATGAAGCAGCATGTGGAGATGTTAATGAAGGAGCCATCAGTCTGGGTATTGCCAAAATCGGCTCCCCCTTTGAACCCTGAACTGTTTGAAGTGATGGACAAGCGATCTGAAGATGTGTAATGAAGGGATGA
Organism: Mobula birostris; assembly: GCF_030028105.1. NCBI lineage: Eukaryota > Metazoa > Chordata > Chondrichthyes > Myliobatiformes > Myliobatidae > Mobula > Mobula birostris. The sequence continues at coordinate 62,094,828 of NC_092383.1, read as the reverse complement.
GAGAGAGAGCTGTCTGGAGCGGCTCCCCCTTTGAACCCTGAACTGTTTGAAGTGATGGACAGGTGATACCCCAGCAGGGGGATAAAAAGGGACAGGTTCGCTAAGGCAGGACACACGACACCCAAGGTAACGAGACCCTGGAAGCGGTGCGCCTCTCACGAGTCAGTGGGAAGTACTGGACAACGCACAGGGTGGAAAGGTACGATCAGCGGGAACCCGGTGTGTGTCCGCCCTTGCTTGGGTGTCGAGTTCACTGCAGAGGATCAACCGCATCTGGAGGAGGGGTCACAGTCGGTGACCTCAGGTGACATCACCAAGGACCTGCCCAAAAGCTGCTTGTGAGCAATTATCGCCGGTCTGTGAGTGGAAGCCGTTTCTGAATGATCAGTCGTTCCCGTTCTCTCTCTCTCTCTCTCCCCCCACATTGTCCATCGCCATGGCAATGATTGCTGCGAACTGAACTATTAAATCGAACTGGACTTTTGTGTCACTTTGAAATTGGTCATTTACCCCTAGACAACGATAGAGCTTGATTGATGCTGTTATCTTAATTCTGTGCACATGTGTGTTTATCATTGCTGAACTGTTGCATTTATTATCCTTTCGATTACTGTGTTGCTTGTTTCTTTATAAAACTTTCTTAGTTCTAGTAGTCCAGACTCCAACTGAGTGATCCATTTCTGCTGGTTTGGCAACCCAGTTACGGGGTACGTAACACTCCCTCCTGCACCATCCTCTCAGCCACGTATTGATCTGTATAATCCTTCTGTTCCTCGCCTCACTCGCACGTGGCACAGGTAGCAATCCTGAGATTGCTACCCTGGAGGTCCTGCCCTTCAGCTTCGCACCTAACTCCCTGAACTCACTACGCAGGACCCCCTCACTCTTCCTACCCAAGTTGTTGGTCCCTACATGGACCACAACATCTGGATTCTTGCCCTCCCTCTCGAGAATAACGTGCACCCGATCTGAGATGACCCGGACCCTGGCACCAGAGAGGCAACATACCATCCGAGACTCCCGATCTCCCCCACAAAATCTCCTATCTGCCCCCCTGACTATAGAATCCCCTATCGCTACCGCTGTCCTCTCTTCCCTCCTCCCCTTCTGAGTCGAGGGTCCAACCTCAGTGCCAGAGACAGGACCACTGCAACTTGTTCCTGGTAGGTCATCCCCACCAACAGTATCCAAAACGGTATACTTATTGTTGATGGGAATGGCCACAGGGGTGCTCTGCTCTCTCTGCCTGCTCCCCCTCCATCTCCTGACAGTCACCCAGTTGCCTACCTCCCATCTTTTCGGTGTGACTACCTCCTGATAACTCTTATCTATCTCTGTCTCTGCCTCCCGAATGATCCGTAGTTCATCCAGCTCCAGCTCCAATTCCCTAACTCGCTCTGATAGGAGCTGCAGCTGGATGCACCTTCTGCAGGTGTGGTCATCAGAGACAACTGCATTGACTCTGACCTCCCACATACTGCATACGGAGCACACCACTGCTCTAACTATCTCCCCCATTACCTGATCCCAGATTAATCAGAATAAATGAAAAAGTACCTACCGACCTTACCTTTTTTCCTCAGCAAGCACGTACTCAGGCTCACTGATTACCTCTCACCGAAGACCCCCTTACGCCAAAGCCCAGAACTCTGCTCCCACGCACTCTGCTGCCCACACCGACGCTGCCCGCACCTGAAAGTGGGCCTCTTTCTAAACTCCGCGCTCACCGCTGACGTCACCTGCGCCTGCACAGTTTTACCTTCCTCCTCAGGTAATGCCTAGTTAGTCCTGATCTTCCTCGGCCTACCTACAAAGGCTGATCCTCCGATCTCCAGTCATCCGTCGACCTCGAGCACTCCTTGCTCCTGCACCGTTGTGGGTCCATTGTGGTCCAGAGGAAAACTGCTTAATTTGGTTGTATATGTACTGTCAGATGACAATAAACTTGAACTTGAATTAATTATTCAACAATTAGTTTCTGAGGAGTTTGCATCCCATCTTGAGATATATCAAAACTTAAAGTTGACTTGCTATTGGAGGTTTGGAGGATTCTTTGTAACATAGTCAAACAATTTTTCAAAACATCAACATTGTCCAAATCTATTCTGACTTTCTTTCACAGATTCACCTGAGTAACTCGTGAGACTAATTATGTCAAGACTAATTATGACACCTAAAGGAAAGGAATAGCTTGGTCATCGACACCTTCTAGTTGAAGATGGACTTCTGATAAGATGGCAGCTCACTCAATCTCCGCAGCTTCTACAGGGCCAACTAAAGATGTTACTGTCTTTTATGAATGCGTTTTTTTTATGATCGCAATACCCTGGTGCACATTAAGAACCTGAAGTACTACAGCTCTACACCACTGGCAGAACAACTAAAGGAGCTGGACTTAGTGCGGATCATGCTACTGCCTGCGTCGGAGAGGTGCCGGAGTGGGTGCGTGAAGGAGGTGAGCAGTCTGACAGTGTGTGATTATCTTAGTCGCTTTTCTTGTGATCACAAGGCCCTGTTGGATGTTGTTAAAGAGGAATGCCACAAGTTTTATTCGCTGGTTTATTGGCAAAGTGTGGGGGAGCTGCATGGCCTTGGTCATATTGAGGACTAGGCCTGAAGCCACAGTGTCGCCTGTTTACAATTTCCCAGAAGAGAGGTATCAGGGTGGGTGCACTCCACTGCAGTGCTAGAGGCGGTGGGTTGGGGTGTACATGCTGGAGTCGGTACTGTCCTCCACTGATCACTCAACAGAAGATAAGATGTATTATTTGTTCAACTGCAGACTGCTGGCACATTCATAAGCTCAGGGAATTGGACAATATTTTTTTACCATATTCTATTGCTGCTTTATAAGTGCTATGTGTGCCTTGTGCTGTGTATGACTATTGGTATTGTGTTTTGCACCTTGGTCCTGGAGTAACACTTTTTCATTTGACTGTATCCACAGGTATTCATACGTGGTTGAATGACAATTAAACATGTGGTCGATGTTTAGAGATCTCTTGCAGGATGTTAGGGATAAATTTGTCCCAGTGAGGAAGATAAAGAATGGTAGGGTGAAGGAACCATGGGTGACAAGTGAGGTGGAAAATCTAGTCAGGTGGAAGAAGGCAGCATACATGAGGTTTAGGAAGCAAGGATCAGATGGGTCTATTGAAGAATATAGGGAAGCAAGAAAGGAGCTTAAGAAGCAGCTGAGAAGAGCAAGAAGGGGACATGAGAAGGCCTTGGTGAGTAGAGTAAAGGAAAACCCCAAGGCATTCTTCAATCATGCGAAGAACCAAAGGATGACTGGAGTGAAGGTAGGACTGATCAGAGATAAAGGTGGGAAGATGTGCCTGGAGGCTGTGGAAGTGAGCGAGGTCCTCAATGAATACTTCTCTTCGGTATTCACCAATGAAAGGGAACTTGATGATGGTGAGGACAATATGAGTGAGGTTGGTGTTCTGGAGCATGTTGATATTAAGGGAGAAGAGCTGTTGGAGTTGTTAAAATACATTATGACGGATAAGTCCCCGGGGCCTGACAGAATATTCCCCAGGCTGCTCCATGAGATGAGGGAAGAGATTGCTGAGCCTCTGATTAGGATCTTTATGGCCTCGTTGTCCACGGAAATGGTACTGGAGGATTGGAGGGAGGCGAATGTTGTCCCTTGTTCAAAAAAAGTAGTAGGGATAGTCTGAGTAATTATAGACCAGTGAGCCTTACATCTGTGGTGGAAAAGCTGTTGGAAAAGATTCTTAGAGATGGGATCTATGGGCATTTAGAGTATTATGGTCTGATCACGGACAGTCAGCATGGCTTTGTGAAGGGCAGGTCGTGTCTAACAAGCCTGATAGAGTTCTTTGAGGAGGTGACCAGACATATAGATGAGGGTAGTGCAGTGGATGTGATCTATATGGATTTTAGTAAGGCATTTGACATGGTTCCACACAGTAAGCTTATTCAGAAACTCAGAAGGCATGGTTTCCAGGGAAGGTTGGCCAAGTGGATTCAGAATTGCCTTGCCTGCAGAAGGCAGAGGGTGGTGGTGGAGGGAGTACATTCAGATTGGGGGATTGTGACTAGTGGTGTCCCACAAGGATCTGTTCTGGAACCTCTACTTTTCATGATTTTTATTAACGACCTGGATGTTGGGGTAGAAGGGTGGGTTGGCAAGTTTGCAGAAGATACAAAGGTTGGTGGTGTTGTAGATAGTGTAGAGGATTGTCAAAGATTGCAGAGAGACATTGATAGGATGCAGAAGTGGGCTGAGAAGTGGCAGATGGAGTTCAACCCGGAGAAGTGTGAGGTGGTACACTTTGGAAGGACAACTCCAAGGCAGAGTACAAAGTAAATGGCAGGATACTTGGTAGTGTGGAGGAGCAGAGGGATCTCAGGCTACATGTCCACAAATCCCTGAAAGTTGCCTCACAGGTAGATAGGGTAGTTAAGAAAGCTTATGGGGTGTTAGCTTTCATAAGTCGAGGGATAGAGTTTAAGAGTTGCGATGTAATAATGCAGCTCTATAAAACTCTGGTTAGGCCACACTTGGAGTACTGTGTCCAGTTCTGGTCACCTCACTATAGGAAGGATGTGGAAGCTTTGGAAAGGGTACAGAGAAGATTTGCCAGGATGCTGCCTGGTTTAGAGAGTATGGATTATGATCAGCGATTAAGGGAGCTAGGGCTTTACTCTTTGGAGAGGAGGAGGATGAGAGGAGACAGGATAGAGGTGTACAAGATAATAAGAGGAATAGATAGAGTGGATAGCCAGCGCCTCTTCACCAGGGCACCACTACTCAATGCAAGAGGAAACGGCTTTAAGGTAAGGGGTGGGAAGTTCAAGGGGGATATTAGAGGAAGGTTTTTTACTCAGAGAGTGGTTGGTGCATGGAATGCACTACCTGAGTCACTGGTAGAGGCAGATACACTAGTGAAGTTTAAGAGACTACTAGACAGGTATATGGAGGAATTTAAGGTGGGGGGTTATATGGGAGGCAGGGTTTGAGGGTCGGCACAACATTATGGGCCGAAGGGCCTGTACTGTGCTGTACTATTCTATGTTCTATGTTCTAAACTTGAAATTGAACTTCTTGAGCAGTAAGCAGAGCGGAATGAGGACAGAGGTTAGGCAGAGCATCAGTAACAGCTATAGGATAGCTGGAGAAGAGTGTTAGGAAATTAAAGTGGGCTGCTTTTCCTCCTGTGATACTAGCAGCCTTCCCCTTCAGGAACTTCTCCAGTAGTACCATGTCTAAAACTTGTGCACCTTCATATTCTGTTGCTGAGCCATCATGAAATATCATACTACGAATCAGCACCATATTTCACACCTTCAATGGAAGAGGGGGAGTGGAGTCCGCAGAATTTGATCTTCAGAAATTGTCTAATCAGTACCTGAGTGCTAAATTTGACAATGTCTGTCTTAGTTGTTTTAAGATAAATTTAAATCATACTAATGGCAATTGGGCTCATAATCTATATGCTGCTAAAACTCTCATGCTCTGTCTGTTTGTTCATCTGTTTGTGACCTCCAGTTAGTGCAAACAGTGCATTACAGCGGCACTTTTTTTTTGGCTAATTCAAATTAAACTGCGCTAGTTTACAGAATGCATGAAAAGTTTAGGGTTATATATGCGTATAAAATTGCTCATTCGCCAAAATAAACATGCTCCCTTTTAACCCGAGACCCAATCGGCCATCATGGAAATCGGGACGCGACAGCCCGACGCATACGCACAGCCAGCCTCAGCGGTGACACCTACCGGAGCAAAGGGCAGGGCAGCTCTATTTCGAGGGGGTCCACATTCTGCTAATCACCATCAGCATTTGCAGGATTGGGACAGATCAATAAGCAATAGTTAAATCTTATTGTAATGACGTACTTCGAGACACCCATAATACCCTTTGCTGCAGTCAAAGGACAGCTGTAACTATATCACGTCCATTTAGGAGAGTGCCAACCACATCATCAAGAGTAATCAGCATCCTTTGGTGTTAGTGCTTCGTATCTTCTATCCAGCATTTTTTTTAGGCATCCGTTAGTCTCATCAGACCATGGATTTGCACCTTGGCAGATTTCCAGGGCGCAGGCCTGGGCGAAGTTGTATGGAAGACTGGCAGTTGCCACCAATGTTGTCCAAGGGAAGGGCAGTAGGACCCATACAGCCTGGCACCGGTGTCGTCGCAGAGCAATGTGTGGTTAAGAGCCTTGCTCAAGGACACAACACGCGGCCTCAGCTGAGGCTCGAACTAGCGACCTTCAGATCACTAGACCGACGCCTTAACTACTTGGCCGCACGCCAACACTATTTAGCATTAGAGTAAAGAAAAATGGTCAGCTTAATTATGCCGCGTGGAAAGGGAAAGGGGATGTTATGGTCAAGGGATGACGTGAAACGTTGTTGGGAAGCAGCAAAGAAAGGGAGAGAACAAAAATCAGATGAGGCCAGGGCCACACAACTCCAGGATCAAAGAGTTTGGACAAAAAAAGATGAGAGGAGAAGAGACAGAGGAGGAGAGGCGTGCACATCTCCAGGATCAGAGACAAATAACAAACAGCAGAAGAGGTGAAGAGACAGGGGATGAAAGGACTGCACGTCTCCAGAATGACAACGAGAGGCACAAGGGTGGCAGATAAACCAGAAATGATGCCTTCAAAAGTGTCCTTCGTTAAACAAGGAGCAGTTATATTTATTTTGCTACGCGTCATTCTCCTTTAATAAACTGAGGCTTTCTACTTCAGTTTCGAAAGCAAAGTGATACCAACAGCATTCAGGAAAATTGAATGTTCATTCTGGTCACATCAGACTACACTACCCTTCTCTCAAAGGGTGCCCCAGCGGGTCACCCCGTTACTTGTTGAGAGCTATATCTGTTCTTTCATGCAGCAAAGACTTGTACACATATATTGCACCTGTCATCAAAACAACAATAATTTCCTTCTTAGAAACTTTTCCAGACAAGTTGCAGAACCAGTTCATGACAGGAAATTCTGACTTCCTACCTTTCAAAAGCCTATCCAGCCCCCACAAGCGTTGATATCAAGATACAGATATATCTTACTGAAGAATCTAGGCTCAAAACATCAACTGTTTATTCCTTTCTATGAACACTGACTGACCTGCTGAGTTCCTCCAGCATTTTGTGTGTGCTGTTCCAGATTTTCAGCGTCTGCAGAACCTCTTGTGTTTACAGTAGTGTGTGTGTTTGGAATGTTCTTCTCTTGTTTTCATGTGCACAGCTCCAATAGCACAAAGCAGCTTTACATCACACAGAGCAGAGTAACATTTGACTGGCATTCCATCCATCACCAAAAAATTAATCTCCAGCATGAGAAGTGTGCAGATTCATGGTAATATCTTGCTAAGGTTTATTAATAGGAGCTTCCAAACCATCAATCTTAATAGTTAAAGCAATGATAACCTTTATTTATATATCATTTTATTTTTAATGTTGTCCCAGGATATTTGAATATTACCAATAAAATTTAAACAAAGCATCGGTTATAATCAAAAACATTCAAAGTTTCTGATATTAAAAGGCACTTTAAAGGAAAAAAAGATAGAGAAGTGAAGTAGTTCAGGAAAGAATAGTAGTACATAGAATCTTAGATGTAGAAAGTTTTGACAGAGATTGAATGACTAAATATAAGCAACACACCCAAGATGTTGTAGGAACTGAGCAGGCCAGGCAGCATCTATGGAACAGAGTACAGTCAACGTTTCGGGCCGAGACCCTTCAGCAGGACTAGAGAAAAAAAGGATGAGGAATCATTTTATTTCCACTTCCCATTCCCATCCAACATATCCATCAATGGCCTCCTCTACTGTTGCAACAAGGCCACATGCAGGATGGAGATGCATCACCTTATTTTCCATTTGAGTAGTCTCCAACCTGATGCCATGAACATCAATTTCTCGAATTTCCGGTAATGACCCCCCTCTATATTCCCCATCTCCTTTCCCATCTTTCAGCTCCTTGCCTGCCCATCGCCTCCCTTTGTTTCTCCTCCCACTTTTTCTTTCTTCCATGGCTTTCTGTCCTCTTCTATTAGATTCCCCCTTCTCCAACCCTGTATCTCTTTCACCAATCGACTTCCCAGCATTTTACTTCACACCTCCCCCTCCCAGTTTCACTTATCACCTTTCGTTTCTTCCTCTCCTCCCCCAACCTTCTGGCTCTGACTCCTCATCGTTTTTATCTCCAGTCCTGCTGAAGAGTCTCAGCCTGAAATGTTGACTGTTTTGACTGCCTGGCCTGCTGAGTTCCTTCAGCATTTTGTGCATGTTGCTTTGATTTTCAGCATCTGCAGATTTTCTTTTGTTTATAACTAAGTGTAAGCATGTGTAGGAAGCCTCCTTTTGAAGACTACGGGTGTCTCAGAGGTTCAGAAATAGAGGAGGTTACAAAATAAGGAAGCCATAAAATGAAGTGAAAACAGGAGCCTGAATTTTAATATTAAGTCTTTGTTTAAGCAAGAGGCAATGTTTCTCAATCCCCTTGGCCTCCACCCTTCACACATTTATTTATCTTCACATACATTTCTCACCCCTTTCCTTTCTCTGCAACTTAAAACATGTCTGTTTTTTTTTCATTAACAAGGGAATATTGAGTATTCCTCTGTTACCCTGTTACTGATAATTTACAGATTGCTGTTTTTATTTCAGATTTTCAACATTTCATCCTATTGAGCACAGTTAAGACAGTGTGAATTAGTATATCACAACAGTATCAGATGATCTGACATCAAATCTTGCCAAAATCGGACTGGAACAGTCTCATCTACATGTAATGAAAATTACAAGCAGCAAAGACCTATAAGGACACACTTCAGTATAATTGAATGAAATCACCATTTCTTCATCCTCTCTGGTCAAGTGGTTACAATGTCCTCCCGGACAAAATTCAAAGAGTATCTACATCACAATTCAGAGATACAAGAAAATAGCCCAGCACTACAAAAGGATAACAAGAAACCACTGTACATCCTCTGCTGGGTGCATTACATTGTGGGGCTCTTCTGTCACGGTGAATGCTGGCAAAGACTGAACCCAACTGTAGAGGAAAGACAGACTCCCATGTAAAGATGGCAACCAGGATTTATAGATAAGAGTTCCAACAGTACATCGGTGGCTCAGCCGAGCGACACCGTGAGACGTAACATTCTGAATACTATAACCCCGCAATAAGCGCTAATCAGGAGTCCCCTTAAATAATCACAGAACACAGTAAACCTATGCTGGTCAAAACAAACTTAATGAGATTACATAGAAAGCAGCAGGAATTAACGATTCTCATTAAAACAGTAATTAACAAATTTAGTAGCCCTAGAAACCATGTAGTCCAACTCTCTCCAGCTCTCCACAGAGGACCAAAGAGTTCATCAGACAGCAGCTATACTTCATTTGTAGTTCAAGGAGATTTAGTACATCACCAAAGACTCCAGCAAATTTCTACCTATGTACAGTAAAGAGCATTCGACAGATCACATTACTGCCTGGTATGGGGGCTCCAAAGCACAGGATTGAAAAAAGCAGAAGGATATAGACTCAGCCAGCTATCATGGGGTCTGAGCCTTCTCACCACTGAGGCCAATTTGAATAGGTGATGCCTCAAGAAAGCAGCATCTATGATTAGGGACGCTCACCGTTCAGGGCATAAGACATGGGAGTAGAATTAGGCCATTTGGCCCATCAAGTCTGCTTCAACATTCAATCATGGCTGATCCTTTTTTTTCCCCTCACCAACCCCACTACTCGGCCTTCTCCCCATAACCTTTGGTGCCGCATCCAATCAAGGACCTATCAATCTCTGCCTTAAGTACCCACAATGACCTGGCCTGGCCTCCACTGCTGCCTGTGGTAATAAACTCCACAAATTCACCACCCTCTGACTAAAGAAATTTCTCTGCATCTGTGTTTTAAATGTATGCCCCTTAATCCTGAAGCTGTGCCCTCATGTCCTAGACATCCACTCTGTCTAGGCCTTTCAACATTCAAAAGATTTCAATGAGACCCCCTCTCATCCTTCTAAATCCCAGCGAGTACAGACCCAGAGCTATCAACCATTCCTCATATGATAACCCTTTCATTCCTGGAATCATCCTTGTGAACCTCCTCTGAAACTTCTCCAATGCCAGCACATCTTTTCTTAAGTGAGGAGTCCAGAACTGTTCACAATACTCAAGGCGAGGCCTCACGAGTACCTTTTAAAGCCCCAGCATCACACCCCTGATCTTGTATTCTGGACCCCTTGAAATGAATGCTAACATTGCATTTGCCTTCCTTACCTCTGACTCAACCTGCAAGTTAACCTTTACAGTGTTTTGCACATACCGCCTTTTCATTATCGTCATCATGGAGGAGATGCAAGAGCCTGAAGGAGCATATTTAACATTTTAGGAACAGTCTCTTCCCCTCTGCCACCAGATTTTTGAATGTTTCATGACCCATAAGGACTACATCAGTGTTTTGTTCTCTTTTCGCAGTATTTATTTATTCTGATGTATCTTCTCACAACCTGCAGTGACATTTTTTTTATGTCTTGCACTGTACTACTGCTGCAAAACAGCAAGTTTCACAATATTATTATAGGTAATAAACATGATTCTGTTCTTACGTACAATACCCACATCTCAGGAATGAATAAATATACAAAAAATCCAAGACTTTAACAGAGTAAATAGCATGGATCTAATTTAGCAGTAAAATTAAAGATTCTAATTTATTAATTGGATTGCCGGCCTGACCTTGTACTGGAAACACTGGGGGTCTGTACTTCGAAATAGTTCAGCTAGTGGAAAAGAAACTAAATTATTCATTCCAGCAACCATGTGGCCAAACAGAACAGAAACACATCCAGAAAGGATGCAGAGTTTGAGACTGAAATGTTCATATATGTTTGAGTTTGATTTTCAACATGTTGATCAGATTTATTATAATTAGGAGACAGAAGAGACTGTAAACACTAGAATCTGGAGTGACGAACAATTGCTGAGAGAACTTAACAGGAAATAAATGAATTGGTAAAGTTTGAAGACCTGATGTAGAGTTTTGACTTGAAATATTGGCAGTTCCTTTCCTCCCTCAGGTTCTGCTCAACCCACTGATTTCCCCGAGCAGGTTATTTATTGTTACCATAATTAGGCATTTTCCTAAATCTGTCTAGGTCTAATTGTTCAAATTTTTGTTTTAAAAAATGAGCTAGGAATTGAAAAATAGACTCCTTATCCCTGAACATACCATGCAGTTCTTATATTTGACAGGTAAATTGAAAATTCACTTCATCAGATCAATAAAAATACCACTAACACCTCGTGCTGATCTATATTTTCATCACACATTAAATCCTGAAACATTCTAATATTCTGCTCATATTAAGCAGCTAAAGAATGAAGCTGATGTGGTAAATAAAGATAGCACAATATAAGCTTGTAACTGGAAACCCCAGGCAACGAAGTTCTCTGTCAAAAGTAGTGGAAGAAATAATTTATTCTCCTTCAACTCATAGGGCCGGTTCATGTTGGTGCCCTAGATGCAATCATTAATCTACAATTACTGCCACAGGGCACCAATTACCTGTGAAATGTTGGAATTGAAAGAGATGGCCAGTTAGATTGATTTTTGCCAAATACTTTAAATAACCTTCAGCTCCTTCCACCATTATAATGGCAACAATTAGACAATGCATGCTAAGCACAGGTTTGCAGATTTAGCCAGGCTGTGATGAAATATTAGCCAATGAATATGTATGCCCCATTTCTCAGGCGGTGGCTCTCAGCAAAGGCAAACATTGATGATGCCATTCCCCACTGTCTTCAATATCCTTATGTACTGATGTGAAGAAATTATCTTCTTGGATGGCATGCAGGTCAAAGCTCATCACTGTACCTGAAAATTTCTTGCCTATAACCATTCAAAGTAAAGAAGGAACAGATAGAATGGGATTGAGAACATCAAAATACATTGGAAGTTCAGAGAAGGCCTGCATAAATAGCAGGAAGAGCAGATTCCCATACAAGCTACACACAGCTACTACCCCAGCACCTCCAACCTTTTATACTTATCTGCAGTAACCACATTGGCTTCATCAGACACAATATGTTCCCAAAAATCCAGAGACATCCTTCATCCTGAGGGGCTATCTTTAAAAAAAGATTAACCAAACTACAGTCTCCAGGGTTTTATTAGCCATGTTGCGGTGAAATTCAATGTTATATCAGCCAGACCACATTGAGCTAGAAGTGCTGAATAGATAATTCACTTTGGCGTTCTCATGAGATCCTAACATTTACAAAAACCAGTCTCCAGCCAGTCTCAAGTCACTGCTCATGATATCAATAGCCGTGAGCACTGAATATCGCAAAGGGTGCAAAATCAGACAACCCCCCTCCTATCGTACAGAAGCCCTTCAGAGTTAACTGTACCTTCAACCAAGCTTTTCCAAAATATTTACAGCACTGACATGGACCCGTAGAAAATGGACCCAGTTATGTCATACTCACAAGAAAGCAGACAATTACAACATAGAACATTACAGTGTAGTACGGACCCTTCAGCTCACAATATTGTGCTGATATTTTATCCTCTCTAAGATCAACCTAATCCTTCTCTCCAACATAGCCTTCCATTTTTATATAATCCATGAGCCTTTCTTGGAGTTTCTTAAATGTCTTTAATGTGTCTGCCTCTACCACCACCCTTGGGAGCATGTTCCTAGCCAGCGGTCCCCAATCACCGGGCCGCGGACCAGTACCAGGCCGCATAGCATGTGCTACTGGGCCATGAGGAAACGATATGAGTTAGCTGCACCTTGGGGACCCCTGTTCTATACACTCACTACTCTCTCTGTAAAAACCTTCAATCACCTTAAAAATTACCTTAAAACCTCCAATCACCTTAAAAATTGTGCCTGCTTGTATAAGTCATTTCTGCCCTGGGAAAAAGTCTCTGGCATTTCAATCCATTGATACCTCTTATCATCTTGTACACCTCTATCAAGTCACCTCTCAAATTATTACCATGGGCTGTCAGGTTTGTTGTTGTCCTCCACCAATTTCTAGAGTCCTTCTTTAGCAGTCTGGGGATAGTTTAGCCCCTGTGGCAGTGCTATGGGTCAGCGGCCATGGCGCCTAGGCCTGGAAGACGGTCTCGGGCACTGCATTATAAGCTGCAGTCTGGAAGGCAGACTGGGCTCATCTGCTTTGGCCGGCAGCTGGTCAAGGAGGACAACTCTGACTCTAAACCTGGGCAGACAATTCTTATTAGACTTGGCAGGCATTTCATCCAGGAGAAGAAAATCTCTGATTCCAAACCCTCAAAGTATCATGGTATGATGGACAGTCTTGACCTGGGTCTATGGACATGACTTGAGCATCTATTAACTGTGCCCCATCCATTGGAAAATGGCCCACTGCCTTGCAGGTCAGTCTTGGAAGAGATGAAGGCTAAGGAAGTAAACCCTGACAGCAAATCCAGAGTGGAGCCCCTAAGACAGCTGGATGGCATATTGTGCTTCCTCCTGGCAACTCCTGCAGCCATGCTGGTACGAGTTATATCAGCAAGACAAAGAGGTAGATCTCATCGCTGGGCCACCCAAGGCCTCCATATCACCAGCCTAAGCTTGTAGCATCCTGGAGGTGTCACTCCAGTGACGTTGTAAGATTTTGGTACAGCACAGGAAGTGTCAGTTACCAGTTATAAGCACACAGCAACTGCATAAGAGTGAGTGCCGGGGATCATTTCTGCCAGTGGAAGAGTTCATTGCATCTCATTGGGCAGCTCCCGCCAGTAAAGAGCTGTCCCGCCACAGCTCGCCTGCTTCACCGGGTGTGTGGAGCTTAGAGACTAACCTCAACAAGCAGCTTGAAATTCCACACTCCAGCTCTTTGTATAGCAAGCTGGGATGTCAGGACCATGTGTCCTGGGCTCATGATTAACATTCAACTGGTCGATGAAGCACGCGAGACTGCCATCATAGATAGAGAACTCTGCAGACTGAATATAGGTGTTATCTGCCTTCAGGAGACTTACCTCACAGCTCTACCAAGAGTCGAACTACACCTCCTTCTGGGAAGGGAAGTGTCAGGATGAGCCAAGTCTGTGTAGTGTCGGTTCTGTGGAGAGGAGTACGCTCACCGCAGTTGTTGTGCCCCCATTGGGAGGGACAGACAGAATCCTCACTCTCCGCCTGTCAACATCATCTGGCCCAGTCAAATTCAATAGCAACTATGCCCCCACCTCTCAGCACTAACCCTCGTAGGTAATAATCTCTTGACATGGCACTGGATGAAGCATTGTCCAAGATAACTAGCGCTGAAGAGTTGTCCCTGTTAGGGGACTTCAGTGCTAGAGTAGGAGCCCGCACCAAGGCCAGGCCCAGCTGTTTGGCCCACTTGGAGTGGGGAAAATGAACTAATGTCTAGAGTCTGTTAGAAATGAGCTGTTACCACAGACTCTGCATGACCAACACATATTTCCAGTGCAGCAAGCTTCACAGTGTCTCATGGAGACACCCACGATCTCACTACTGGCATCAGCCTGAATTGTCATCACCAGGCGTGCAGACCTCAGAAGAATCCATATCACCTGCAGCTTATCACAGCGCATTCCATGACCCTGACCGCTCCCGAGAAGCCAGCAAAGAAGCTGACCTCTTTTAAACAAGGGTTGACCACATATCAACACTTGCTAGCAGTGCTGGAGGAATGCAGAACTTTATTGACTGCTTTGAGGCAGCCTCCACCTGTGATGAAAACTCAGTCGAGTGCAAGTGGTTTTGTCTCTGATGCCATCTGCAACTCAGCTGCGTTCAGTCAGAGAAAATGCACACAAGCAGACTGTTATGAGGAAAACTGGATTGTACACGAGAGACAAATTTATGGTGAGTATGCAACTCATTTCACCCCATAACCATATTTCATTGCTGTACTTGCTCAGAGATGGCAGAGAATTAAAACAACTTGACAGCAGTCGGCTCCCATAAATGCACTCACCAAGAAGACCTCTGCAGAATTCAATATACAAATGAAGCAGATCAAGAATGCTCAGAGCTAAAGTGATGCTTCACCACTGCCCCAGTTCTGCAGGATCCAGACCCATCTGGTCCATTCACCTTTGGGGTTGTCTGATGAAGTGGCAATAGAAGTTTCCAAACCCCATCAAGCACCATACCTGTTTGAGCCACTCTGTGACTGCCTCAACTTTACATGAGTCCACTTGAGCAATAGAAGGGGTGAGGATGTAGCCCAAGAATGACACCTTTTCTTTGTGGAACTCACATTTCTCTGCCTTGACTTAAAGTTTATTCTCAGAGAGCTGTCTGAGAACCTTCCGGACATGCTGACGAGAGCAGGAATGTCATCTAAATTTACACAAAACAAACTGATTCAACTGAACTGTCTCCTTCCCTTGACGCAGGTCCAGGAGTCAGTGGGCAACCTCCTGACATGATACTGTTTGACCGTGGATGTTCTATGCCACTCTGTGACTACCTGAACCTTACCTGGTCAATATGCTTTTCTGTAGATAATCTGTTGTACCCTTGTGCTTTTCTTTACTGTCACTTGACTGCTGTAGAGCACAACTAGGATGTTGGAAACAGAGAACTTCTGGCTGTCTCTGGCTTCTTTTTGTCCCTGGCTGTCCAACTTGTGCCCAGAACAAGATGTTATGTCAGCACCCTACTGATCTGTTCTGCCTGATGCCTCTGCCTCAATGCCCTTGGTCCCGCCTCTTGGTGGATTTCATCGCCGGTATGCCTCCATCGGATTGGAACACTCCCATCCTGGTAGTTTTGGACTGGTTCTCCAGATCTGCCACTTTATTGCTCTCCCCAAGTTCCTGTAAGCTTGTGAAACCGCCACCCTCATGGTTCTGCACGGTTTTCCTGAGGACATAGTGTCTGACTGAGGACCACAGTTCACATCCCATTTTTAGAAGGCTTTCTGTTCTCTTTCGGGAGCCACGGTCAGCTGCTGATCAGGTTTACACACCCTATCTAACAACCAGGTTGAGAGAGTGAATCAGCAGCTGGAGACAACCATGTGCTGCATTGTCTCTGCCAATCCTGCAAACTGAAGCTCCTAATTGGTTTGGGAAAAGATTACCTCCAGTCTTCCTCCACTAACATGTCCCTTTCAATGCCAGAAGCCATTTCAGACTTCCCTTTTCTCCGACCAAGAGGTTAAATAGGAGTTCCTGCTGCTGAACAATTGGTCCAATGCTACAAGCGCAGTTAGAAAATGAGCCAGGGCTTTTCTGTGGCACAATCAGACACAATATGCCTGGCAGGCTGATTAGCTCCATCGATAGGTGAGACCATTCAAGCCAGGGAAGAAAATCTGGCTACGTGGGACCATTCAAAGTGGAGAAGGCTATTGACATAGATTCCTATAGTATGTACCTACCATCCTCTATGAATAATTACCCACTGTTCCATTTTTTCCCAGTTCAAGCTGGTGAGAGCAATCCACCCCCTTGCTTCAGTAACCCCACCCTGCCTCTCTTCCCCAATGGTGGATGGGTTACTGGTCTAGTCCATGCAGCACCTCCTGGCATTTTACAGGTGCAGAGCAGGATCTAGTTCCTCATGAACTGGGAGGGCTATAGCCCAGCGTAACATGAATTGGGAAGGCTATGGCCCAGAGGAACATGAACTGGGAAGGCTATAGCCCAGCGTAACATGAACTGGGAAGGCTATAGCCCAGAAGAACATGAACTGGGAGGGCTATAGCCCAGAGTAACATGAACTGGGAGGGCTATAGCCCAGCGTAACATGAACTGGGAGGGCTATAGCCCAGCGTAACATGAACTGGGAAGGCTATGGCCCAGAGTAACATGAACTGGGAAGGCTATGGCCCAGAGTAACATGAACTGGGAGGGCTATAGCCCAGCGTAACATGAACTGGGAAGGCTATGGCCCAGAGTAACATGAACTGGGAGGGCTATGGCCCAGAGGAACGTTCTTGGATTTTGGCTTGTGACTGCCTGGACAAGTCTTTCATTCAGGACATCCAATGGACATCCGGTACCCTGGGAGATACACCTAGGGAAAGGGGTCATGGACTCTGCTAGGCAGTCTGGGTGCCCATCTCAGGTGGGTAGCTGAAAGGGGTCAGCAATTGTGTTTGTGAGAATGCACACTCTGGCTTATTTGTGGTTGTATTTAACTCCCTTCCTTTAATTTCAGTTTTTTTGAGTCATGACGGAAGCATAGCGAAGGCAATGCTTCCTGCTTACCTCAGTCCACATTCCGGGAAAGAGGATTACAATTTGATTGACACTGCAAAGGAGCGGTATTAATTCAGGCTATAGTTACTGCTCCTGAGCTGCAGTGATGGTGTTAGATTTTAGTTGGAAAGTTTCAGTTAGTGGTCCTGCTAGACTAGCATTTATCATTTTCCTTTTGGTCCACACAATTCTTATTAAAACTTAGAGAACATTTCATTCTGCTGCTGCTCTGCACTTGGGCCATCACCAAGTGTTCTATCATCCTTTATGTAAAAAAAATGGAGAGAAATCTGAAATGTTGCAAATATTCTCACATCTCACAAGGAGTAACAGAAGTCCTTCATAATGTTACAGCCAATGGCAACGTCTTACTCTGAAGTTGAACTGCAGGACGTAGATTTCAATGCAGGTTTATTCAGACTTTAACCATGTATTGCTTATCATTGTTGTTTAGCTAGGAGAATTGTTTGGACAGATATAGTTACTTTACAGAATTTGTGATATGGTCTTTTTTCTAAATTCTGTTCTTCACCCTTCTTTTTCCTAATATCCTGTGCTAATCTATGTTCTGTCTGTTTATTCTGTCCTTTCTAGCAAACTATTGTGGATGCAGGAGATATAGGATAAAATATAAGATGCTGAGACATGAGAGATCCTGTAAATCCATAAATTTTGAGCAACACACCGAAAGAACCCAGCAGGTCAGGCAGCGCCATGGAGGGAAATAAACAGTCAACATTTTGGACCAAGGCCTTTATCAGGACTCAAAACATGCGATCTGTATAATAATCAGAAGATATATAGAATGCTCAGCAACTTAGTTGGTATCCATTCATTTTTTTTGTTTGTGACACTTATTTGAAATCTATACACACTGCAAATGACATTTTGAAACAACATGGCTTCATTGATTTGCCATTATTCTGAAACAATAGTCACTATGCATTTGAATGCTCAGCCTTTTGTTTTAGTACAGGATACATCACAATCATTTTTCCTATTCTCCATCTCTTGAGAACGATGCTTTTTATAGTATTTTCTCTGCAGAGCTGGTAGTATTATTTTCATTGGTTCTCATTTTATTCCAAAATTTCTGCTGTGGTTTGAACCAGTAACATCATGGAAAAAACTAACCAAGTGCTATCTGACAAGAATAAATATCATCTTTACAAATAACATTTAGTTTTTTTTCACAAACAAAAGAAAATCTGCAGCTTCTGGAAATCTGAGCAACACACACAAAATGCTGGAGGAACTCAGCGAGCCTGGCAGCATCAAGGAAAAGAGTACAGTCGATGTTTTGGACCAAATCCAGGTGTCCTGCTGAAGGGTTTCTGCCCAAAACATTGACTGTGCTCTTTTTCTAGATGCTGCCTGGCCTGCTGAGTTCATCCAGCATTTTGTATGTGTTGCTTTGCTTTTTTTTCATTATGTTTTTATATCAGTACAATGTTTGTAACAAAGGGAGAACTACTATAATTGACATCACTATTGCAGGGAAGCTTAATGTTAAAAAAAGCCATTCTCAAGAGATGGAGAGATAGAACTGAAAGAAAACTTGGGTGGATCGTAACAGCAATATAAATGAATCCCAGCAGACTAAATAAAATAAACTCAGAGGACATTTTTTTTTAAGTACACTACACCTGTACATAAATTTGTTCATGCAAATATCTAACCAGCCAATCATATGGCAGCAACTCAATGCATAAAACATGCAAACATTGTTGAGAGGTTTAGTTGTTCCACTGAATGTGTAAGAAATATTAGTTAAGTGACTTTAACCATGGAATGATTGTTGGTGCCAGATGGGGTGGTTAGAGTATCTCAGAAACTGCTGATCTCCTGCGATTTTTAATACACAACTGTCTCTACAATTTACAGAGTATGGTGCAAGAAACAAAAGAACATCCAGTGTAGCGGTTCTATTGGCAAAAATGCCTTGTTAATGAAAAGGGTCAGAGGAGAATGATCAGATTGGTTTAAGTTGTTAGGAAGGTGACAGTAGCTCAAATAACCTCGTGTTACAACAATGGTGTGCAGTAGAACATCTCTGAACACACAACACAGTGAACCTTGAAGTGGATGGGCAACAGCAGCAGAAGACCAGAAACATGCACTTAGAGGCCACTTTATTAGCCACAAGTAGTACCTAATAAAGTTTCCACTTAGTGTATACAGTTGGCATTAACGATAAACAAACTGTGCACTTACACTAGATACTGAGTAATCAAGCAATTTACCTGAAAAGGACATTATCTCTGAATTCAGATTTCTAGTTATTTAGTGCTTAATTTCTGACTGGATTCACTGAGTAAGTTTGGATTAATTCCCAGTCTATTAAGGTTGTATCTATGTCAAGGAGATAGCTAATAAACTATTTCTTCCCCTCTACACTGCCAATTTTATAAATAAGAGAGAATCTGGATAGATATCTTTTCTATCATATTATTCTGGCTTCTTGATCTGGAATATTGCATATATGACATTGCTTTGACTGGAATTTAGTGATCCGTTTTTAAGAGCAAAGCTACAATTGGGCAGAATTATATCAGAAGTGGAAAGGAGCTTTGTTGTGCATTTAATGTATGCCTAATCAGCACTTACTTAAAGTGATAGATATTAACTGAATGGTCTTGTAATGTGAGTGTAATTCCTTTCAGCCTAGAAACAATGGTAACATTTCTGCTTGATTAGCCGTCAGCCAAGATTGAATGGCAGAGCAGACTTGATTGCCTTAGTCTGCTTCTATATCTTCTTGTCTTATAACCTTTCATCAGAACCAGAAAAATTAGAAATAAAACTTGTGTTGTGATGACGGGCTATTGACCTGAAATGTTAACTGCTTCCATTTCGAGATTCTTGCTCCAAGGACAATTCATCTTTGGCCTCCCAAGCTGTTCTTCGGAATAGGACTATCTACAAGAGGTCTTATCTGACAAATTTGACTGAGTTTTTTCTAAGTGTAACATAATACACTCATGGCCACTTTATTAGATACTTTCTATTCCTGTTAAGTTGGCCACGGAGTGTATATTCATGATCTGCTGCTGCTGTAGCCCATTCACTGCACACCACTGTTGTAACATGTTTATACAAACATAGAAACATAGAAAATAAGTGCAGGAGTAGGCCATTCGGCCCTTCGAGCCTGCACCGCCATTCAGTATGATCATGGCTGATCATCCAACTCAGAACCCTGCACCAACCTTCCCTCCATACCCCCTGATCCCTTTAGCCACAAGGGCCATATCTAACTCCCTCTTAAATATAGCCAATGAACTGACTTCAACTGTTTCCTGTGGCAGAGAATTCCACAGATTCAGCACTCTCTGTGTGAAGAAGTTTTTCCTAATCTCGGTCCTAAAGGGCTTCCCCTTTATCCTCAAACTGTGACCCCTCGTTCTGACTTCCCCAACATCGGGAACAATCTTCCTGCATCTAGCCTGTCTAATCCTTTTAGGATTTTATACGTTTCAATCAGATCCCCCCTCAATCTTCTAAATTCCAACGAGTATAAGCCTAGTTCATCCAGTCTTTCATCATATGAAAGTCCTGCCATCCCAGGAATCAATCTAGTGAACCTTCTTTGTACTCCCTCTATGGCAAGGATGTCTTTCCTCAGATTAGGGGACCAAAACTGCACACAATACTCCAGGTGTGGTCTCACCAAGGCCTTGTACAACTGCAGTAGTACCTCCCTGCTCCTGTACTCGAATCCTCTTGCTATAAATGCCAGCATACCATTCGCCTTTTTCACCGCCTACTGTATCTGCATGCCCACTTTCAATGACTGGTGTATAATGACACCCAGGTCTCGTTGCACCTCCCCTTTTCCTAATCGGACACCATTCAGATAATAATCTGTTTTCCTGTTTTTGCCACCAAAGTGGATAACTTCACATTTATCCACATTAAATTGTATCTGCCATGAATTTGCCCACTCACCCAACCTATCCAAGTCACCCTGCATCCTCTTAGCATCCTCCCCACAGCTAACACTGCCGCCCAGCTTTGTGTCATCCGCAAACTTGGAGATGCTGCATTTAATTCCCTCATCCAAGTCATTAATATATATTGTAAACAACTGGGGTCCCAGCACTGAGCCTTGCGGTACCCCAATAGTCACTGCCCACCATTCTGAAAAGGTCCAGTTTATTCCCACTCTTTGCTTCCTGTATGCCAACCAATTCTCTATCCACATCAATACCTTACCCCCAATACTGTGTGCTTTAAGTTTGCACACTAATCTCCTGTGTGGGACCTTGTCAAAAGCATTTTGAAAATCCAAATATACCACATCCACTGGTTCTCCCCTATCCACTCTACTAGTTACATCCTCAAAAAATTCTATGAGATTCGTCAGACATGATTTTCCTTTCACAAATCCATGCTGACTTTGTCCGATCATTTCACCACTTTCCAAATGTGCTGTTATCACATCTTTGATAACTGACTCTAGCAGTTTCCCCACCACCGATGTTAGGCTAACCGGTCTATAATTCCCTGGTTTCTCTCTCCTTCCTTTTTAAAAAAGTGGGGTTACATTAGCCACACTCCAATCCTCAGGAACTAGTCCAGAATCTAAAGAGTTTTGAAAAATTATCACTAATGCATCCACTATTTCTTGGGCTACTTCCTTAAGCACTCTGGGATGCAGACCATCTAGCCCTGGGGATTTATCTGCCTTTAATCCCTTCAGTTTACCTAACACCACTTCCCTACTAACATGTATTTCCCTCAGTTCCTCCATCTCACTGGACCCTCTGTCCCCTACTATTTCTGGAAGATTATTTATGTCCTCCTTAGTGAAGACAGAACCAAAGTAATTATTCAATTGGTCTGCCATGTCCTTGCTCCCCATAATCAATTTACCTGCTTCTGTCTGTAGGGAACCTACATTTGTCTTAACCAATCTTTTTCTTTTCACATATCTATAAAAGCTTTTACAGTCAGTTTTTACGTTCCCTGCCAGTTTTCTCTCATAATCTTTTTCCCCTTCCTAATTAAGCCCTTTGTCCTCCTCTGCTGAACTCTGAATTTCTCCCAGTCCTCAGGTGAGCCACTTTCTCTGGCTAATTTGTATGCTTCTTCTTTGGAATTGATACTATCCCTAATTTCTCTTGTCAGCCATGGGTGCACTACCTTCCTTGATTTATTCTTTTGCCAAACTGGGATGAACAATTGTTGTAGTTCATCCATGCAATCTTTAAATGCTTGCCATTGCATATCCACCGTCAATCTTTTAAGTGTCATTTGCCAGTCTATCTTAGCTAATTCTCGTCTCATACTTTCAAAGTAACCCTTCTTTAAGTTCAGAACCTTCGTTTCTGAATTAACTATGTCACTCTCCATCTTAATGAAGAAATTCCACCATATTATGGTCACTCTTACCCAAGGGGCCTCTCACGACAAGATTGCTAATTAACCTTTCCTCATTGCTCAATACCCAGTCTAGAATAGCCTACTCTCTAGTTGGTTCCTCAACATGTTGGTTCAGAAAACCATCCCGCATACATTCCAAGAAATCCTCTTCCTCAGCGCCCTTACCAATTTCGTTCACCCAATCTACATGTAGATTGAAGTCACCCATTATAACTGCTGTTCCTGTATTGCACACATTTCTAATTTCCTGTTTAATACCATCCCCAACCTCACTACTACTGTTAGGTGGCCTGTACACAACTCCCACCAGCGTTTTCTGCCCCTTAGTGTTACGCAGCTCTACCCATATCGATTCCACATCTTCCCGGTTTATGTCCTTCCTTTCTATTGCGTTAATCTTCTCTCTAACCAGCAACGCCACCCCACCTCCTTTTCTTTCATGTCTATCCCTCCTGAATATTGAATATCCCTGAATGTTGAGCTCCCATCCTTGGGCACCCTGGAGCCATGTCTCTGTGATCCCAACTATATCATATTCATTAATAACAATCTGCACTTTTAATTCATCCACCTTGTTACGAATGCTCCTTGCATTGACACACAAAGCCTTCAGGCGTGCTTTTACAACTCTCTTAGCCCTTATGCAATTATGTTGAAAAGTGGCCCTTTTTGATGCTTGCCCTGGATTTGTCGGCCTGCCACTTTTACTTTTCACCTTACTACTTTTTGCTTCTACCCTCATTTTACACCCCTCTGTCTCTCTGCACTGGTTCCCATCCCCCTGTTGTGAACTAACCTCCTCTCACCTAGCCTCTTTAATTTGATTCCCACCCCCCAACCATTCTAGTTTAAAGTCACCTCAGTAGCCCTCGCTAATCTCCCTGCCAGGATATTGGTCCCCCTAGGATTCAAGTGTAACTTGAGATCTTGTATTAACTTGTATCTGGGTTACTGTTGACATCCTGTCTGCTTGAACAGGTCTGGCCATTTTCCTTTCACCTCTCTCTTTACCAAGGCGTTGTTGCCCACAGATCTGCTGTTCACTGAATGTTTTTATTGATTTTCACTGCTGAATTGTTTGAGCTTTAACAAGACAAACTTACGTGGGTTAAAAAAAAACTAACACATTTATTATTTACAGAATACTACAGTCATAGCTTCTGCTCGACCACATTTTATTTGGAATCTTCAGCCCACCATAAGCATGTGTGATTAGTTCACCAGTGTAACTTCTAGTTCTGGATGAACCACCCGCATTGCACACTTGGAACTGAAGTTCTTTATTATGTACAGACATAACAACACATCCTCCCCCTTTAAAGAAAACAATCACAATAGTACGTCCTCATAAACCTGTGTAACAAACTGTAAGGTTTCACTGCTAATGTAATGGTTTCTTTGTAGCAGCAATGTTTAGGTTACGACTAGAGATAAAGGGGCTTTGGAATGTGGGGCTATCCAATGAGAGGAATGTTGTTATTTCTTGTGGATCTGGAACAGCGATTTTCACAGTCTTTTGCCGGCAAGAGAAGATAAAGGAAGACACGTGTGGAGACAGCAGGTAGACCACGGGACAGAGTGGACCAAGAGCAAGGGTCTGAAGGACAGTGACACAGAAGAGTTGATGGTTGATGAATGACCATATCAGTGAGCTCCAAGGTGCACTTTTGACTTTTTCCTTAAAATGGGCCCTTTTTCTTTACTAACCCTATATTCAGATTCAGATTTATAAAGTTCAATCAGTTAATTGCATATGGTGTAATGTCAGATATTTTGCAGTGTGGATTTGTAACCAGGCAGCACATCACACAGCATCCATAGAAACAAGATTTTTCAGTTAGGCGGGGCCAGCAGTTGTCTTCCCCTAGATAAACACATCCTGGCCAAGCCTGAGGGTTACACCTGCAAGACACAATAATGCTTTCCAACAAACATGTGTACATTAACTTCAATTGCAATGAGGTAATACAGTCCCTTATTCACTCAACAACTCTCAATCAGTCTCTGAGGTGGTTTGATGCTCCTTCTTGGTCTGCTGTTTGTCTCCACAGATGTATTGATTTCAATTGTTGTGTTAATAGTAAAGTCTTTTTGAGAACTCTGAACAACAAGATTATTTTTCACATTGGCTGGCCCCTTTGGTGTACTGATAGATGACGTGTCACAGCTATGGGTTGGAGCTTGTGCTCGTAGATCCACATGGTTCCTTCTCAGAGAAGTTCATCACTCTGTCTGGATTTGTTAGGAATGTGGTGCTACCTCCTCTTGGATATACCCTTGCATGGACCATGTCCTGGAACTGTGATCTCCGATTCACACTTGACCTCTGGGTTTCAGGACTGGTAGGCTTTCTGCAGTCTTGTTGTAATACTGTTTCTGTCTTTCTTTCCCTTTCTGCTTAGACAATTTGACTTTGTGTGCTCCTTTAGGTGTCGACAGGCTTTTTTCACTGAAAATTTAGTGCGTGTGCATCAACCCATCGGCATTTGGGCTGGAGAAAGGCCATTCTGCAGTGGCACACTTCTGTAAATTATCAGACTTGCGTTTAAGTTTTTTGTCCAACTTGTGCCTTCTTCATAAGACCCTTCACTACCTTGACTTAACTCTCTGCTAGCCCAGTAGATTTTGGGTGATGTGAGCTTGAAGTTAAATGTTGAAATGTACAATCATTGGCATAGGACTCACAGTCCCAGCTCAAAAATTGTGGACCATAGTTTTATACCACCTCGGTCCTATGGGGACGTGGCTTATTGTGCCTGTCAAAATTTGTTTTTCTCATGATTGGCTCATTTAGAAACTGCATCTGATTTTTCCATTGGTTAGGTGCTGGATGTACAATTTCAAATATCCTGGGTATAAAGAGAGCACATGTGGAAGTTTCTTTCTCTTTTTCTTTGTTTAAGGCAGGAGGTGCACATACCTATTGGGAAGGTATGGTCTGCACATGCTTATATTTGTTGAATGCATGCATGCTTGTTGAATATTCAACTTCGTAGTGTCTGTAACTTGGGGAACATGAATGTTTGGTGGAATTTTTACAGTCTGAAAATAAATGATTAATATACTTACTCACAGTCAATGTTTTCTGTCTTACTTGCCAGGCTCGTGAACCTGATTCAATGTTACACTTTGATGCAGCAAGCAGGGTCTGGCTTTTTGAACAGAAATGCATTTCTATAAAAAGTCATTTAAAAGAGTCTCCCCTCTCTATGAGAGATGTAGAGACCCAAGTTGTACAGTAATAGCACAGGCTTTGCAAGTCTTGCAAACCTACTGATGGGTTATGGAATGCTGGTAGATTGGTCGAATGCTGGTAGATTGGTCTATTTTTCCATACTTAAAGCATTGCGTTTTCCCAGGAGAAAGGATAGCTAGTGGGATCCTTTCGGGCTGGTAGATTGGTCGAATGCTGGTAGATTGGTCTATTTTTCCATACTTAAAGCATTGCATTTTCCCAGGAGAAAGGATAGCTAGCGGGATCCTTTCGGGCTGTTTGCAGCAATTGTAAGGCATCAGAACAAAATGATAGTGAGTCTTAAGAATGAATTGGAAAATCTCAGTCAGCGCTATATTGTTCTGAAAGAATCGCTATTGATGGCTCAAGGTAGGACTACAATGTTAGAGGATAAGAAAATAGAAATATCTTGTCAACTAAGGAAACTGCAGCACTTAGATGCTGCACGCTGAGCAGGTTGGCAGCTGACCTTGCTAAGGTTCGAGCCATGATGAGCTGGGTGATGAGGTGGGCAGGGGGATGTGGACATCTGGCTGGATAATAAATATGAAGGAGAGAAAGTAGCATGGACTCCTCGGTTTAATCCTTGAAATGATCGCCCTCTCTCCTGCATTTCTGAAACTTTGCTGGCCAGGCTAGTGAACACACATTCCCACACCCACGATTGGGGACATTGGCCCATGGCTTCTTCCTCTCAATGGGGTGGGGGGGGGGAGGAGGATCAGGAATATGTGGGGGATGGTACAATGGGCACCTTTAAGACAACAGAGGTCAGAAACTTCTCTACTAAGGAATTAACGAGTTTAGGAGATAGGTGCAGTCAAAAGGCTGGGGAGTCTTTGGTCACATGGTTATTGAAGATATGGGATGACAGGGGTACCAGAGTGATCCTATCTAACAGAGATATGTGTGCTTTAGGGAGCCTATCATCCCAACAGGTGATCAATAACACCGTGAGAACAGTACTTGTTTTGTCTGAGCATAATGCATCCCAATGGGATCGGGAAATGGCAGCAGTTAAACTGTTGAAGAACCATTCTTTAACCGAATGGAATTTATAACTCCAAGTGGAATCGATCACAGTAGAGAGTGGCACTAAAGTTCTATGCCAATGGGTTTTTATCACAGAATTATACGCGATAGTGATATCCCACCAGAGGATATTGAATTAATTTCTGGAATGGTAGGAAACATGGCTGTGGAGGTCGTATTTCCAATAAAAGGGGTGGTGTTCTCTTTAATAGCACCAGCTGTTGTTCATCCTATAAATACAGTGATTCAATTATTACAAGGTTTAGAGAATGTAGAAGAGGGTGTGCATAGCCAGGTACGGAAATTAGATAAGCAGATGGGTAGTGGGGGGTCCTGTATGTCCCATAAAAAAATGTTTTTTTTGTATTGATCAAAGTTGGAGTTCCAGAGGAGCAGGCAAATGGGGCTCCCCCTCCCAAGCTCCATGCAATGTGGAGGAAGCACTGTCTGGGGAAGCAGTGGAGGGAGGCTGCTGAGGGGGAAGGGTCTCTCTTCAAGCTTTCTGCAGAAAAGGGCACCATTTATCCTGTGCCAGATTCTTCGCATTTGATTCAGGATTCCCTTTGTCCGGCACTGGAGGCATTCCAAATGGTTGTGCCTGACCTTGGCCAACAATGGAAATAGGGGGAATTTAGCATATTTGTGCTTTGTTTTTGTAGGGAGGGGGCCAATTGACCTGCATCCCTCTTCCCTGCAAATAGAGTGTGATTGATACAAACGCAGAGGAATGTGAAGTATGGCCAGACGTGTCAGATTGCTTGTGTGTATGTGAGGACGATGCCTTTAAGAGATTGTGTGAACGTGTTTGGTCCAGCCCAGGAGCTTTTTCATTCTGAGTTGTTCTCTGATAGGTGTCCTATTTTTCTATGAGAAATTAACTGTCTACTTTGAGTTCTTGCAGTTCCATATGAAGTTTTAAAAGAAGAAGAGTACAGCCTGGGCTTCGTGTTTTGTGTTCTAATCTGTTACTTTGTTTCTTGTGTTCGTTTAGTTAGTTACTTTGTTTCTTGTTTACTTGATCTGTTACATGTTTATGCTCTGTTAATATTTTACTTTGTTACTTGTTTCCCATGCAATTGGTTTTAGGAATGACTCATTTCATACTGGCCATATGAAATTTGAGTTGCTGGGGTAGAAATTTGAGCAACTTTATTCTGGATGTGAGATGCCCACATGTCAGAGGGAATTGAGCATTTGGGTAGTGATTCCAGAAGTTTTTGTTTTTTGTATTTTTCCAGTGACTAATTAGGAACAAGTGCATTTGTATCCCCCTGCATTATAGAATGCTCACTTGTGGTGGAAGATCCTGTGATCCGTTCCTTGGGATGGCATTTGAATTTGCACACTGGATCAATGGGTCAGATTGCTGAATTTGTAGGAGGACTCCTTATGACATCACAGAAGGGAAGCCACTGATATTGATCCCTTGGACAAGGAAAAGACTTGTGGGAATTATCTGGCTTCTTGGGTTTTGACATTCTGATTTGAGGGAGCTGGGAGGGAGTAAACTTCCAGCCAACATCAACCCAGAGTATGGTATCAGTCTTAAGGGACTTAAGCCTTAATAGCCCTGTGGAGTGAGTGCTTTAAGGGCTGGCATTTCCCTACATACCACTGTTTAATAGGAAGGTCCTGACTCTTAAAGTGATTTTCCCACCTGTAGGATTGTAGGTGTAGGTCATATGTTGAGTACAGGTAGGAGGTGCAAGGTGGATGGCAAGTGGATGAACAGTATCTTGGGATGTCTGTGTCTATGCCAAATGGTGTTGTGAATGTGGGCACTTGCTAGATGCTGAATGGCACTTACTGGGTATGCAGTTCCTAGAATACCAGTTCCTAGCATAACAGTTCCTGTGGTTCCCATAGAGTGATGCAGTTGATATGTGGTGTTGTATCTATGTCACCCAGTGCCCTAGACAAGCACCTTGTCCATGCTGGATGGTAAAAGGGCTATAACAAAAGGAGGAGGTTTTGAATGAATACCTTTCTCAGCATGGAGTGTCCTGGGAGCTGATTTCAATGACCTTGGGTTACCTGCTCATGAAGGAAGGTGGAACTTCTACTATTATTGTTCAAGAATGCTGCACTTACATTCCTGATGGGTTGGGGAACATTACTTACCCAGTTGCTCACATCAGAAAGTCAGTATAGAAAATAGAACATAGAACATAGAATAGTACAGCACAGTACAGGCCCTTCAGCTCACAATGTTGTGCCGACCCGCAAACCCTGCCTTCCATATAAGCCCCCACCTTAGGTTCCTCCATATACCTGTCTAGTAGCCTTTTAAACTTCACTAGTGTATCTGCCTCCACCACTGACTCAGGCAGTGCATACCACACACCAACCACTCTCTGAGTAAAAAACCTTCCTCTAATATCCCCCTTGAACTTCCCACCCCTTACCTTAAAGCCATGTCCTCTTATATTGAGCAGTGGTGCCCTGGGGAAGAGACGCTGGCTATCCACTCTATCTATTCCTCTTATTATCTTGTACACCTCTATCATGTCTCCTCTCATCCTCCTTCTCTCCAAAGAGTAAAGCCCTAGCTCCCTTAATCTCTGATCATAATGCATACTTTCTAAACCAGGCAGCATCCTGGTAAATCTCCTCTGTACCCTTTCCAATGCTTCCACATCCTTCCTATAGTGAGGTGACCAGAACTGGACACAATACTCCAAGTGTGGCCTAACCAGAGTTTTATAGAGCTGCATCATTACATCGCGACTCTTAAACTCTATCCCTCGACGTATGAAAGCTAACACCCCATAAGCTTTCTTAACTACCCTATCCACTTGTGAGGCAACTTTCAGGGATCTGTGGACATGTACCATGAGATCCCTCTGCTCCTCCACACTAACAAGTATCCTGCCATTTACTTTGTACTCTGCCTTGGAGTTTGTCCTTCCAAAGTGTACCACCTCACACTTCTCCGGGTTGAACTCCATCTGCAACTTGTCAGCCCACTTCTGCATCCTATCAATGTCTCTCTGCAATCTTTGACAATCCTCTACACTATCTACAATACCACCAACCTTTGTGTCATCTGCAAACTTGCCAACCCACCCTTCTACCCCCACATACAGGTCGTTAATAAAAATCACGAAAAGTAAAGGTCCCAGAACAGATCCTTGTGGGACACCACTAGTCACAACCCTCCAGTCCGAATGTACTCCCTCCACCACTACCCTTTGCCTTCTGCAGGCAAGCCAATTCTGAATCCACCTGGCCAAACTTCCCTGGATCCCATGCCTTCTAGCTTTCTGAATAAGCCTACCATGTGGAACCTTGTCAAATGCCTTACTAAAATCCATATAGATCACATCCACTGCACTACCCTCATCTATATGCCTTTATATAAGATTAAGTGGGGGACTTCATTAGCTATTCCACTCCAGGATGGAGCTGGTGGCCTTTTGGGGCACAGGGTGGCTGGTGGACTACTGTAGTATACTGGGAGTTGGCTATGGCTTTACAGTACTGGGTATTGTACTTTATGTTTCATATGTAACTTAGGGAGTTTACAAGGGTTATACTACTCTGAGGGTTGGAGGAGTGGAGTGTCCTGTGGGGGAGATGGCTTCTTCTGCCTGTTGAAAGTCACTTCCAATGTGACTGGTTAGCTTTGAAACTGCAGCACTTTTTCCGGTTAGCTGCCTGGCGTCCAGTTTGAAATATCCTGGATATATAGAGAGCAAACGGTGCACATAGCCATTGGGAAGGTATGGTCTGCTCATGCTTTTAGCTAAGTATGTACACATACTTGTTGAATTTTCAGCTTTGTAGTATCTGTAACTTGGGGAACTTGAATGTTTGGTTGAATTTTCACTGTTTGTAAATAAATGATTAAAATACTTATTCACAATCAGTGTTTCCTGTCTCACTTGTCAGACCCGTGAACCTGATTCAACATTACAACCTCACATAGTATTCCATGCCTCACAAACACAGCTTTGAGGAAGATGATGAGCCACTTTGCTGGATGTTGCAGTGTTGCAGCCTCTGCATAATTGGAGAAGTGGTCTGTTACACCAATGTGATTCTTTCCATTACATTCAAACAAATCCACTCCAACGTTGAAGTGCGTCCTGTCCGTTAAACAGTGTGGTGTAAACAGTTCTGCTCGCTGCTTTGGTCCATAGGTCAGACATATCCCACATGAAGCAATGGTCTTGCAGATGTCTTGGTTCATTCTTGGATAATACATCACTTCACGAGCTCTTTGTTTACATTTCTCCTCACAAAGGTGACCTTCGTGTACTTTCTGGAGTATTTTGCTGCGTAGCATCACAGCAATCACAAAATCTGCTCCCTTTGAAAACCATATCTTCCACTACTGACAGTTGAGCTCCACATGCCCAATAATCCTGCATACACATTGGACATTCATTTTTAGTTGCTGGCCATCCTTTCTGTATTGTCTCTGAGTACTTTCATTGTTTTGTGTGTCCCTGCTACCGTCCTAATCTTCTATGTTCTATTGGAAATACTGGAATGCAGACAACAATCATGTCAACATAGGCCTGTATGTCGGTGTTGATCTCTTGGTCGCTATTTTCTTTCTTGCTGACTGCTCAAGACAATGCATCAGCAGCAAACATATATTTTCTCGAAGTGTAGATCATCGTGTCATATTTCTGAAGCCTTATCAACATGCACTGTATCCTCATGAGACAGTCATTCAGCGGTTTGGACTTAATAGAGACCAATGGTTTATGGTCTGTCTCCACTTCGAATGCTTGTCCGTAGATGTATTGATGGAGCCCTTCATGTGCATATGTGCTGACGAGAAGCTCTTTCTCTACTTGTGCATAGTTTGCTTCCATCCTTGTTAAAACCCTTGATGCATAGGCCACAGGTTGTCATGTGTCATCATGCTGCTGCAGTAGTGCTGCTCCAAGGCATCAGCTGAGATCCTAGTACACCTTTCCAGAGCATAAAACTTCAGCTCTTCAGTTAGGACTCTTTTCAACCTCTGGAAATACTCTTCCTTTTTGTGAGACTAAATCTATTCATTTCACTGCTCAATAAGTGACCCAAGTGGTGCTGACACTGTAGGTAGTCGAGGGATGAACTTAGCCAGGTAAGTCACCATCCCCAGGAAATTTCCCACCTCCTCTTTGTTATGGGGCCTCTCTATGTAATCAATGGCTGATGTCTATCTTGTGTCAGGCTTCACTCCCTCTTCTAATATGACATCTCCAATGAAAGTCAGTGTCTTAACACCAAACTCACATTTCACTTTATTTACTTTTAAATTGACATTCCGTGGCATGTCTAGCACTTGTCTCAGTTGTGCATCATGTTTTTTCTTTGTGGACCCCCATGTTATCCATCATGGTGTCAACACCAGGTATGCCCTTAAATATCATGTGGATGGTTTTGTGGTGGACTTCTGGTGCAGACAGGATCCCATATGGTAACCGAAGAAAGCAATATCTTCCCCCTGGTGTGTTATAACTGCAACAGACTCGAACTTGCCTCATCAAGCTTCATCTGCCAAAACCCAGACGATGCATCGAGTTTGCTAAACTATTTGGCATCTGCAAACCAGGACATGATCTCTTCCTGTGTTGGTAATTTAAAATGCTCTCTCTTGATGGTTTTATTAAGATCTCTTGTGTTTAGACATATCTGTAATTCTCCATTTTTCTTTCACACAATGACCAGTGATTTCACCCAATTTGTTGGTTCTTCAATTTTCTTTATGACAGTTATCCGTTCCGTGTGTGCTAGCTCTTGCTTGAGTTTGTCTCTAAGTGCAAAATGGAACTTTCCTGCATGCATGTACAACAGGAGCTATTGTCTCATCTACATGAATTTTGTGTACACCATGTAAGCATCTAAGCCCCTCAAAGACATCTGCTGTGTACTCTTCCATAAGTGAAGTGTGGTCATTTTTGGTTTGTGAAGCCACTACAAAAACTCTTTTCACCAGGTTAATCTTTTCACATGCACTGAAACTTAATATTGGCTGTACTCCCTTTTCTACAACCAGTAGATGTGCATTTTGTTGCTGCCTCTAGTGCTTGCAGGTCACTATACAGCCCCTCTTTACAGATATGTTCTCTCCAGTATAACCTGTCAATTTTAATTTCACTGGGTAAATCTTACTCTTTACCTTGAGAGTCTTATCATCATTCCTAGGCAACAGGTTCACCTGGGCTCTGGTGTCAAGCTTTAATGGAATTACTGTCTAATTCACAGTCACTGGAACAATTCATTCTGTTTTTCCAGCAGTCTTCAAAGAATCTACAAAAACTTCCTCCATTTCCTCCTCAACCATGTGTGCCTTTCTCTTGGTAGTCCCAGCTTTGCAAAACCTTGCAAAATGATTCTTCTTCCCACATTTATTTCAGGAATTTTCATGAGCAGGACGTATCTTTGAGATATGTCGACCTCCACATTTACTGCATCTACTGCTTGACCTATCATTTTGGTTTGCTGTTGCTTTGGGAACTGCCTTGTGCTCTGTCCCTCTGCTTTCACAGCATGCACTGTTACTTCTGCTCTGTGCAGCTCTTTAACTTATGCTCGTGTGGTCTCCACTTCCCTATGCATATTCACAGCCTTTCTAGCATTAAATCTTTTTCACGGAGAAGGCTTTCTCAAAGTCCATTATCCAGGATTTCACAGACTATTCAATCTTTAAACAGTGAGTCTCTCAAATCTCCAAGCTCAACAGGACTTACTCAATATGAGAAGCACAGCTAATGCATTGGTCAAAGCTAACACCTTGTTTCTGTTCACAGGAAAATAATTTATATCATTCAAATGTGGACAAAATACTCCTCAAATTTGGTCATCAGAGTGTCTAATTTAAAGTCTGTCCCAACAACTTGAAAGCTGTTATAAATGCCCAAAGCATCTTTGCCAATTACGTGTAGAAAGATAGGCACTTCCAATATTTCCTCCACCCTGCCAGCTCTACTCGCCACTGATTATATTTGAATCCCTGTTTGAAGTGTTTCCAATGATCAGCTAGATTGTCGGTAAGCAGCATTGATGCGGGAGGACTTATATTATCCACTGAGGGGATTTTTCAGTTCACCAAAAAATTGAGATGTGAGTCTTCGACACAGCGTGCTCTATCACTGGCAACTTCTCTCCAGCGGTACCTCGTGCCTCTTTCTTGGTCACTCGCGGTACTCAGTTACACTTTGTCCTTAGACCTCACACTGAATTCTGACAGTATGTTATGTTTGTTCTTTAACAAAGGCGAACTTGTGTGGGTAAAAAAAAACACCACATTCACGATTTATAGAATACTTTGGTCATGGGCTCAGCTCAACCACATTTTACTTAGGACCTTCAGTCTGCTAAAAGCGTGTGTAAGCCGTCCACTAACATCACTTCCAGTTGTGGGTGAACCAGCCACATTTCGCACTAAAAACTGAAGTTCTTTGTAGTGTACAGACATAATAACACAGCACAATTCTCTGAACACTCCGGAGACTGCTGTGCATGAAAACCCCAGGACATTAGCAGTTTCTGAGATAACCAAACCACCCTGTATGGCATTCACAATCATTCTGCAGTCAGTCACTTAGATCACATTTCTCCTCATTCTGACATTTATTCTAAACAATTGAATGTCTTAATAACGGCTGCATGCTTTTGTGATTGAGTTGCTGCCGTGTGATTGGCTAATTAGATATTTGCAATAAAGAGCAGGTGTACATATATATCTCATAAAATTGGCTACTGGGTTTACATATATTGATAAGGGCATTGAGTCTGATATAGCATAGATCGATACTGATAAGATGATACATGGGAAACTGACTTGAAAGCTAAGAGCTCATGGAATGAGCCAATTTGAGAAATCGCATGGTGATAGGAAGCAGAAGATAATTATTGAAGATTGACATTGAAATCTGAATCCTATAATCAGTGGTGTACCTCAATGATGGGTATTGACATTACCTATATCTATTAATATACATAAATATCCTGGATATGAATGGAGCAAGTATGGGTTAACTGCTGACAGATGACTGGTGATATTGTAGATAATGAGGTAGTCTTCAATTCCAGAACAATATTGATCAATTGGTAAGATGGGCAAAAGAATTTAATCCTGAAAACATGAGGTATTATGATTTGAAATTACTTGTAGCTCCAGAATAGAATCATAAATGATAGGACTTCCTGGGTATTAGGAAGAAAAGGAAATTTTGTGTCTGTATCAGCTATTATGTACAAGTCCAGCTGACATGAAAGAGGGAGGATATAAATGAGCTGGAGAGAGTGCAAAGCATATTCAGAGTGTTGTCTGGGCTGAAATGTTTCAAACGTGAGGAGAATCTAAATATTCTATGTTATTTATTTTTACAGTAAAGAAGTGACATGATTGAGGAGCACAGTGTTATGCGGGACATAGATATGGTTGATGGTGCGTTAGAATCGTCACCTGAGGAGAGGTCCCCATAACCAGAAGGTCTTAAAGTAAGGGTGAGAAGATTCAAAGGGAATTTGAGGAAGGTATTCTGTCATCTAGAAATTTGGATCTTATTGCCTCGGGAGGAGGCAGAGGCAGGTACAAAGATTTAAAAATATTTAAACAACCATTTCAAATACCATGACATAGAAGGCCATTACAGGAAGGTACTTGATGGCTATCGTACACATGGTGAGCTGAATGACCTGTTCTTGTGTTGTATAATTACATGATATTATGAGATATTACCTGACCAGCTGAGTAGTTTAGCATTTTCTGGGGTTTTTTTTTCAGATTTTCTGCAGATTTTTGATAGTTGTTGTGAATGAGATGGGCTAAAGGAGCTGTTTCTATAATTGTATGACACCATAATTCTGAGCTGAGGAGCAGCATTTTCTGGTTTAGTTTTCCAGGACCTGCAGTTTTCTTTTGTGCTTTTCACGTTGCATTTGTTTTTGTCTCATGTTTTCTCCTTATTTGCAAAGCTCCACCCATCTCAGAAGTGTCAGTGTTTTTAACTTAAGAACCTGCCAACAATATTTTCTAAAGGAATACATTTTTTCCCATCAGTGATGTTAGACAAGACATCCCTGGATCTAATACCAGTATTTTACTTTTACTATACTTCCAGGTGCAGATACCACAAAGAAAATATATTTGCATAGCTTATTCCAAGGAGACAAGACATACATACAAAAACAAAATCCAGCATTGAAGTAATTGGAAAAAAATATCTGACAGCTTTGGTTACAAATGGAATTGACTTTTTAAATGTTACAGTTTGTTTATTCTTTTTGCAAGCTTGATTTAAGTGCATGCAGTTTAATACAACTGATGTGGTTAGATTTTGTTTTAGACATTGTTCTTTGTGATAAAGTATCCTAATGCAAAGAAAAACATTAAACTCATTAAACTTAAGGTTACAAATCTTCCAGCTAATTAGGCATCATGGAAGTGATTTACAGGCAGCAGCTGGGAAATAAGGATTTTTTTTTTGCTTTATTGGGAAAGGGGAAGCAGGGAGGGTGCAGAAACTGATATGTATTTCAGAAAGTTATCAGCATAATAAGAACAGGAAATCTCTTGTGCCCAGTCTGTGGCAATGGCATTGCTCCTGCATATTGATTCTTTGTGCTCTTTGATACCCAAAATACAAAAATGAGCACTGGATAAAAGCAAAGCTTAAAGAAAATAGAGCATTTTTTTCAGGTTCCTTCTCTAAAATTCATTAGAAATTAGGAAAAACATCTCGCTTGTATGTTCTAGCTTAATAGCAACTTAATTATTGAATGTTACGCAATAAAAGATTTAAAAGTTAAGTTTTTAACCTCCCATACTGTGGAGCTCTGAGAAAGAGATCTGTTTTGTCTACATCACCTATATCAGCAGTAGCCAGTGCGAACAACAAACCCCTTAGTTTACCATCACATTTTCCTACATTTAACTGAGAAATAGTGAGACAGAAGAACTGGGCTTCATCCTCAATAGTAGATGAGCCGCCTCAGAACATGTGAAACAAGACAGCAGCATACCTCTTAGTCAAATAATGCCCTTTCAACTTTGGGAGGGTAACGAGCATTAGCTAAACCAATATTTTTCCCCAAGAATGTAGTATTTCACACAGAGCTAAAGGTGGACATTGAAGTGAGTGCAACTGTATGCTAAACGTAAAACGTAAAGCACTACCACTTGCGCACAGCAATTCCACTGCTGACTTACATTGAATTTTCTGGGCACAAAGTTTAGTTGCACAACTGACAATTAATCTCAATAAGATTCTCTAAAGTCCTAGAACCATTGAACTTCAGCACAATTTATGGCTGTTCAGACCAATGTACCTGTGATAATTATCCAAATAAAACACATCTTCTCATTGACCCACAGTAATACTCTTTAAATACATGCCCAATTGTTCTTTTCAGTGTTTCATCATTTCAGATCATATATGTGTGAAGTATTGTCTCTTTTCTTCCCTCCAAATTCTTCTTAAGATTTTTTGTAAATATATGACCATTCGTTATCGACCCACTTGCTAAATGCAAATTTGAGCCTACCTGCTTGATTGTGATTCTGGGTTACTTTAAATTCCTCCAATAGGCTTTTGTCAATCTTTTCCGCTCTGGGGGAAAGAATTCTAGATACTATATTCCTTAAGTTATTCATCACATTCTCCTTTCTGAGGCTTGCATATTCCTCCAAAAGTGTGGTGTCCAAAGCAGAATGCAACAGTCCAGGTGATCCTGTGTGAGGGAGTTGCAACTGTTAGCAAGGCTTCCTTTTTTATCTATCCATTAACCCTATTGACAAAGCCAAACTGCATATACCTTATGAAATTGTTCTGCCATCTTTAAAAATCTTATGAATATTCATATTCATACTCCTGTGCATATCTAAAAGTTGAAACAGTTTGATTTTTTTTCTTGCAAAGTAAATAATTTCATATCCATCTGGATTACTACCTATTTCAGTGGTCTATTTACCAAAGCCTGTCATCAATTGGTTCATTATTTACTATATTTACTATGTTGGCATATATTGTGACATCAAAGAAAACTTAAAGTTTGTGTCCCTTCTACTCTATTACAGATATTTTTGTGCATTACATGAAAAAAAACTTGTCTTGTGCCAATCCCTGGGATATTCTGCTAGAGACTTCACTTTGACAGAAAAATATCTGCTTACCAGAACCTTCTGTCTCCCATCCTTTGGCATAAGTTATTGTTGTCCCTTCAATGCCAAATGTTCCTATCTTTGAATAAATCAGTTGTACCATACTTCATCCAATGCCTTTTTCCAGATGCATGTCTGTTTTATTAAAGAACTCTTTTAGAGTAGTCAGATGTAATTTGCTATAACAAATACTTACTGCCTCATCCATATTAGTCTTTGTTTGTTTAATTGAGAATTGATTTACCCTTTGTGATGTTGTCTCACTCTTTATGTAATTGGTCATTGACCTGCACTAGTTTTTCACATTGTTATGTGTTCAATTAGATTGGAACTTTTGTTGTTCTTCAAACTCCCATAACCATTTTCAGATCTTAGGAGAACTGAAAGATTAGTATCATGGTTTATTCTTTCACAATTTGGTAATTCAATATCAAAAGCTCGAAGGTTCAGAAGTTCATTTTATTATCAAAGAACACAGCTCTGAAATTCTCAGTTCTCCGGGTAGCCATGAAACTAAGAAAGAAAAGAAAGACAACACAATCATCAACCCCTAAATCCCATCTCACCGCAAAAAAAAATGAACAAAAATAGAACAGGCACATCAACCCCCAAATCCTTCCCCTCACACAGAAAAACAAACAAAAACAGAATGGAACAGAACAATATCTGTCCTTCCCTATCCATACTACAGTAGATTTTGTAAACAGTAATGCTACTCAACAGCTTAATTAAAGATGTGCAGTAAGTAGCTTAAGTAGAACAGACACATATTTTTGTTAAAATACATCATAACATTATTTGTGTAATTACCTGATCCTTAACCAATCTAACCTATATGTGACTTCAGACTAACTAATGTGTTTGATTCCCAGCTGCCTTCCTGGTTCAAAGATAATTCAAGGGAGGCACTTAGCTGGGATGATGACAGAGCAGCAATGGCTGGAGTTTGTGGGAGCAATTTGGAAGGTGCAGGATAGATACATCCCACAGAAGAAGACATCTTCTAAAGGCAGGATGACACAACCGTGGTTGACAAAAAGTCAAAGCCAACTTAAAAGCCAAAGAGAGGGCATATAATACAGCAAAAAATAGAGGGAAGTTAAAGGATTCGGAAGCTTTTAAAAACCAACAGAAGACAACTAATGAAGTCATAAAGAGGGAAAAGATGGAATATGGAGGTAAAATGGCTAATAAAATTAAAGAGGATATCAAAATTGCTTCAGATAAAAAGAAAAAGTGAGGCGAGCGTAGATATCAAACTGCAGAAAAATCATGCTGGAGAGGTAATAACAGGGGACAAGAAAATGGAGGACAAACTGAACAAGTATTTTGCATCAATCTTCACTGTGGAAGGCATCAGCAGTAACTTGGAAATTCAAGAGTGTCGGGGGCAGAAGTGAATGAAGTTGCCAATAATAGGGAGAAGGTGCTTGGGAAAC
Source organism: Mobula birostris (assembly GCF_030028105.1). Classification (NCBI taxonomy): domain Eukaryota; kingdom Metazoa; phylum Chordata; class Chondrichthyes; order Myliobatiformes; family Myliobatidae; genus Mobula; species Mobula birostris. Next base: position 62,055,415 of record NC_092383.1, on the reverse strand, counting down.
TGAAAGGTCTGAAGATACATAAACCACCTGGACCAGGTCTACACCCCAGGATTCTGAAAGAAGTAGCGGAAGAGATAATAAGTAAATAGCAATAAATAATGAGAATGAAATAACAAGATAAAAGAGTCCTAAAATAAGAGTAGTTATTCTCTTTTGTTCAAGACCGTGGTTGAGGAGTAGTAACAGTTCTTGAACCTGGTGGTACAAGTCCTGAGGCACCTGTACCTTCTAACTGATGGAAAAAGCAAGAAAAGAGCATGGCCTGGGCGGTGAAGATCTTTGATGATGGATGCTGCTTTTCTACAGCAATATTTCATGTAGATGTGCTCAATGGTTGGGAGGGTTTTACACAGGATATAATAGGCTGAATCCACTACCTTTTGTAGGATTTTCTGCTCAAAGGCATTGGTGTTCCCATACCAGGCAATAATGCCACCACTCAGCACACTTTTCACCACATATCCATAGGTGTTGGTCAAGATTTTTGATGACATCCCGAACCTCCATAGATACTTGTGGAAGTAGAGGCATTGTCGTACTTTCTTCACAATTATACTTATATGATGGGTCCAAGACAGGTCCTCAAAGAACCTTTACACAGGAATGTAAAGTTACTGACCTCCCCACCTCTGATCATTTGATAATTATTGCCCATGGACCTCTGGTTTTCCTCTTCTGGTCTACAATCAGTTCCATGGTCTTACTGACATTGAGTGAGAGGTTGTTGTTATTACAAGACTGACAAATTTCCAATGTCTCCCCTGTATTCTGGTTCATCACCACCTTTGATACAGCCCACAAGATGCTGGAGTCGATTGTTAAGAATGTGGATTTGGGGTACTTGGAGGCACATGATTAAATAGGCCAAAGGCAGCATGGTTTCCTTGAGGGAAAATGTTGCCTGACTAATCTGCTGGAATTCTTTGAAGAAATAACAATTAGGATAGACAAAGGAGATGGATGTTGTGTACTTGGATTTTCAAAAAGCGTTTGACAAGGTGCCATGCATGAGGCTCCTTAACCAATTAAGAGCCCATAGTTTTACAGGAAAGATACTAATATGGATAAGGCATTGGCTGATTGACAGGAGGCAAAGAGTGGGAATAAAGGGAGTTTTTTCTCGTTAGCTGCTTGTGACTAGTAGTGTTCCATAGGGGCTTCTGTTGGGACTGCTTATTTTTACATTATATGTCAATGATTTGGATGACAGAATTGATGGTTTTGTGGCTAAGTTTTGTGCAGATGATACGAAGGTAGGTGGAGAGGCTGGTAGTGTTGAGGAAGCCAGGACGCTACAGAAGGGCTTAGCCAGATTATAAGATTGCTCAAAGAAGTGGCAGATGGAATACAATGTCTGGAAGTGTATGGTCATGCAGTTTGGTAGAAGAAGTAAAAGTGTAGACTATTTGTTAAAAGAAGAGAAAATTCAAAAATCCAAGGTACAAAGGTACAGGAGTCCTCCTGCAGGATTGCCTAAAGGTTAATTTGCAGTTTGAGTCCATGGTGAGGAAGGCAAATGCAATGTTAATATTCATTTTGAGAGGATTAGATTATAAAAGCAAGGGTGTGTAGCCACCTCACTGGGCTTGTATGCAAACTTAGCTCAATAGTGAACTCTGCTAACTCAACAGTGACTCAACAGTGAGAAGGTCACCTTTCATAAACAATGTGAACTCTGCTAACTCAACAGTGACTCAACAGTGAGAAGGTCACCTTTCATAAACAATATATAACTAGAGTCAGTATGATTTGAGGCTCAATGAAACAGGAATGTCATGATGTTCTGATTAAAGAAACCTCGATTTGAGTGAATGCTGTGTAAATATTGGCCATACACAATTATTGGCCTGCAAGAAATAACAAATCATACACCGCATAAAATTGTAAACAAATATTTACTAACTGCAGGTTTATCAAACAGTTACTAAGAGAGAGAAAAGAAAGAAAAGACAAAAATAAAAGTGCTGATTACAGTAAAACCAGTCTAAATGTGCACATGTCATTTAGAGCTTCTATTTTCCAAAGGTTGGGTATAACCATTACTCACGGTGCTCAATTCTCATCACCAATCACCGGTAGAGCTTTTCATCTTGGACTCCTTCATCTTGCGAAACACTCCTTGCAATCGTGTCTTCCTGTTAGATCAAAGCCTACCGCCATCTCTCCAGATCTTCTCTTTGCTGCATCTGCCGCCAAAAGACCACAAATCGCACCAGTGTCCATCAGAAATCTCTAGAGTCTTCTCCCAATTTCACCGTCCTGATTGGGTGACACCATATTTCTAAGTTGAACAACATGCTTCCCTATCTGTAGCCGAAATAAAAACATTCTACCAGCAGGACCCACAGCTTTTCGGAAAGCCTCTAAATGAAATACCCATAGCATATCAGTAGAAATATTAATCAGGGCATTGCAGATGTAATGGTGAGGCTTTATAAGGCACAGGTGTAGCCTCACTTGAAGTATTGTCAGCAGTTCTGGGCCCATTATCTAAGAATCGATGTGCTGACATTGGAAAGGGTTTGGAGAAGCTGCACAAAAATGATTCTGGGATTGAAAGGCTTATCATATGAGTATTTGATGGCTCTGGGACTTTACTCACAAGAACTCAGAAGAATGAAGGGGGATCTCATTGAAACCTATTGAATGTTGAAAGGCCTCGATAGAGTGGATGTAGAGAGGATGTTTCCAATAGTGGCTGAGTCTAGGACCAGAATATAGGGACGTCCATTTAGAACACAGATGAAGAGGAATTTCTTTAGCCAGAGAGTGGTAAATCTGTGGAATTCATTGCCACAGTCATTGGATAAATTTAAGGCAAAAGTTGATAGATTCTTGATTAGTCAGGGCATGAATAGTTATGGGCAGAAGGCAGGAGATTGGGAGAGAGGGAAATGGATCAGCCATGATGAAATGGCAGAGCAGACTCGATGCATCAAATAGCCTGACACTGCTCCTATATCTTATGGTCTTCTGATTAAGAATAAACAGCAAAAGTTGATATTGTCTACCACATCCACCCCATTTAAAAATAAAAAAGAATTTTATTATATCAGATCAACAATTAATATGCAATTTGAAGAAAAATCTGCTTTAAATTTACTAAAGGATTGTAAAATGTAAAAGAACAGAATGTTACTTGCCCTTTGTTGTGTAATTCTAAGTTTAATTTAGTGAGAAACCTGCCTCATTTATCATGGAGGAATCATCATAAAATTGCACAGCCCCATTGATCCTGTGATTTCAGACTCTGAGACTGATGTGTGAGCAGCCTTTAGGAGGGTGAATCTATGCAAAGCTTTTGGCCCAGAGGGGGTACCTAACAAGTAATAAAGACCTGTACTGGCCAACTGGCTGGAGTATTCACTGAGATCTTTAACTTCTCACTTTGGCAGTCTGGTGTACCCACCTGCTTCAAGCAGCCTTCACTTATACCGGTGCCTAAAAACGAACATGGCAACCTGTTTCAATGACTATCATCCAGTAGCACTTACACCCACAGTCATGAAGTGTTTTGAGAGGTTTTAGATGAAATATATCAACTCCTGCTTGACAGACAACTTGGAACCACTCCAATTTGCCTACTAGGGCAATGTGTTTACAACAGCTGCCATTTCATTGGCTCTTCACTCAGTTCTGGAACAACTGGACAACAAAGATACGATGCTCTTTATCCACTACAACTCGACATTCAATACCATCATCCCCTCAAAACTAATCAATATGCTTCAAGAGCTTGGCTTCAATATATTCCTGCCCAATTGGATCTTCTATTTCCTCACTACAGACTCCAATCAGTTTAGATTGGCAACAACATCTCCTCCACAATCTCTATCATCACAAGTCTATCACAAAACTGTGTGCTTAGTCCCCTGCTCTACTTGCATTGTACTTATGAATGTGTGGCTAAGCACAGCTCCAACGCCATATTCAAGTTTGCTGATAATGCCACTGTCGTAGGCTACATCAAAGGTGGTGATGAAACAGCATATAGGAGGCAGTTTGAAAATTTTGCTGGGTGGTGCCACAACAGCAACCTATTTCTCAGTGTCAGCAAGACCAAGGAGCGCATTGTTGACTTTGGGAGGTGGAAACCAAATCTCCATAAGCCAATCCTTATTGGAGGACTGAGGTGAAGAGGAGCAGCTACTTTAAACTCCTCAGTGTTATCACTTCAGGGGACTTGCCCTGGGCCGAGTACGTAAGTGAAATTATGAAGAAAGCAGGGCAGTGCCTCTACTACCTAGGAATTCACAAAAATTCGGCATGACATTTAAAACTTTGACAAACTTCTAAAGATATGCAACGCAGAGTATATTGTCTGGCTACATCACAGCTTGGTATGGAAATACCAATGCCCTTGAATGGAAGATCCTAGTTGAATGGAAAAGTAGTTAATATGGCTCAGTCCCTCATGGTAAAGAACTCTCCACCATTGAGCCCACCTACACGGAGTGTTGTTGCAGGAAAGCAACGTCCGTCATCAGGGACAACCACCACCCAGACCATGCTCTCTTTCTGCTACTGCCATCAGAAAGGTGGTACAGGAGCCTCAGGACTCACACCACCAGATTCAGAAAAAGTTATTATCCCTCCACCATCTGGCTCTTGAACCAACGAGGATAACTTCACTCATCTTCATTTGCCCCATCACTGAAATGATTCCACAACCTACGGACTCACCTTCATGGACTCATCACCTCATGTTCTTAATATTTATCGTTTATTTATTTATTATTATCATTTCTTTCTTTTTGTATTTGTAGTTTGCTGTCTTTTACACATTGGTGCAGTCTTTCATTGATTCTATTATGGTTATTATTTTATTATGGATTTGTTGTGTATACCCATTAGAAAATTAATCTTAGTGTTGTATATGGTTGCATGGTTTTCGGTCAGGTGCCGAACGCTCAGAGAGATTTGGCGGGGGGTCGGGCACCTGGCGGTTGGCCGGGGGCCGTGGTCGAGTGGTCAGCGACTTGGGCTGGCTCCCCCACCGGACTTAGTCTGGTGAGGAGGGTGTGAGGACAAAAAAAAAAGACCTGACAAAGGGCGGATGGTTCCTTGTGAGCCAACGGCCATCTTCCATGGAAGAGATTAAAGCCTCACCACGTATCTACGAATCGTGTGCTATGCACCTGTTAGAAGAGACATGATGAACTTGGGCGCTGCACCGTGTGCCTGGACCTGCCCAAGGCCTCCGCCTAAGGATGGGCCGAGCTCGAAGAAGCGGCTGCGGCAGTAGGCCAACATGGCCTCAGGCTCGAGTTTGGCGGGGGTGGCGGCGGGCGGTGCCACGGCGGCCAATCAAGAACGAACTGGAGGAGAGGCTATACACAGTGCTGTCGCAAGATCGAAGAAGATGGAGGTGCATAGCCACCAACCCTGGATTCGGGACGGCACCCACTGACTGACTGACTGTATATGGTGACCTAAATTTACTTTGACTTTGGACAAACTTGGTGAAAGTGCAGTATAAGTTTCAGCCATCTCCAACTTTATTGTTCAATTGGATCAAAATTAAAAATCCAGATTTGTACAAGTAAAGTGAATGGAAAAACAAAATGATTCTGATAGAATAACAAAGAGCAGATATTATTTCAGCAGCATTACACCAAGACCCAGTAAAGGTCACGTAGATGCATATTTATATTTCCTGTAAAGCAGTATTGTAAGCTACTTCGACCAGCTGAGATTCCTCCTCCTTTTGTGAACTCACACTTTCCAATACTATTGCAAATAGGTCATAGTGTTATACAGGAAGGAAACAGGTCTTTCAGCCCAACTCATTCATGCTGAGCAAGCTGCCTCATGAGCCGTTCCATTTGCCTGCATTTCGTCCATGTTCTTCTCAACCATTTTACCCATGAACATGACTACCTCAGAAAGAAAGATTTATTTGATGGCACACCAGATAACTGGATGACCAATATTGAATGAATTGAGCAATATTTTCAAGCAAATGAAATGGTTGAATAAAAATGAGAGCAAATGTTCCTGTGTGTAATGGGTGAAAAATGAACAGTTTGCTTAGAAGTTTGGCTGCTCCAACCAAACCAGCCAAGATGAGCTTTGCTGATATCATGAACGTGGTACTGGAACATTTAGGACTGCAACCATTTAGATTTCATAAATGGAATCAAAAGGAAGGGGAGTCAATTCCAGCTTACATGGCTGAATTGAAAGAATCATCCAAGCATTGTCTGTTCAGCGATGGGCTTAATGGTGCACTGAGGGATCGTTTAGTTTGTGGAATCTTACAATAAAGCATTCAAAGCTCCTTACTGAAGCACAACTCACATTTAAAAGAACAGGTGAAATCACTGTATCAATGGAAACAACAGCTTAGAGATCCAATTGAGTTGCAGTCAGGAATGAAAATAAACGTGAACAAAAAATGCAACAACTAAACAGAAACCTGCCTGGCAGACAGATTGTGTTACTGTTGTGGCAGGGCATCACATGCACCAGACCAATGCAGGTTTAAAATGGAAATGTGCAAAAAATACAATTATTAATGACACATTCAAGGAGCGTGTCAGGCAGACAAAATAATAAATGGACTGCACAGGGAAGAGAAAAAGATAAATAGCCAATATGTAGTTCCAAAAAGAGCACTAATTCCCATGTTGCTAATGAAGAATCTGAGAATGATGAGAGTGACACAGGAATGTAGCCTTGAGATTTATAATGTGAAAATTAACAAGAAACAATCAGTATGGTTTATATCAGAAATAAATGGCAAATTAATTAAAATGGAATTGGACACTCGCTCAGCTGTTTCAGTTATTCTACAAAATGAGATTGAGAGTCATCTCAAGGACACTGAACTGAAGCCTGCTGTTACCCAACTAAGAACGTACACTAGAGAAAAGGTAATTCCTGTGAGAATGGCATTCCTAACAGTGAAATGCAAGAACCAACAAGCCACATAGAGTTTGTATGTTGTAAAAACAGAAGGACCGGCATTGTGGGGTGAGATTGGCTGGGACAGCTACAAGTTGATTGAAGATCCATCAGCCATTTCAATGATGCATCTCCTGCAAAAGAAAATTAATTAATAAAGTTAATGGAAGATGTTACAACCGTTTTCAAGGATGGCATTGGAAAACTCAAACATATCAAGAGTAAAATAGTATTAAAAGAAAAATACTACACTCAAATTTTACAAAGCCCGTCTGGTTCCTTGCACTATCTGGGATAAAGTAGTCAGTAAGCTAGACTTCAAGGAAGTTCAAGAAATCTTTCCAAGGTTGAGTGCATCCTAAAGGTAACACCAGTGGGTCCCAGTAGCCAAGAAGAATAGGAGTGTCAAGATCTGTAGTGATTTTAAGGTCACCATAAACCCAGTACTGAAATTAAATCAATACCCATTGCATCGGATAAAGGATATCTTTGCAAACCTTTCTGAAGGGAAACACTGCAGCAAAATGTATTTAATGGAAGCTTACTTACAGATGGAGATAGAGGAAGAGTCCAAAATCTCTAGACAGTATTATAAAGATTAGAAGATTATGGGCTCAGAGCATCATGCAACAAAAGTGGATTCTTTAAACCAAACACCACTTAATGTGGTCACATCATTGATGCACAGCATTTACACAATTTTGCTGAGAAATTTTAAGCATTGGTGGATGCCTCAGGATCAAAGGATGTGTCACAGTAGCAGTCTTTTTTAGGATTTGGCTTTTACGATAACAAGTTCCTGCTAAATCTGGCTAGTGTGCTGCACACCTTGAACCTACTACTATAGATCAGGAAGGAATGGCAATGGATAAAGCAGTGTGAGGTGGCTTTTAAAAGGGAAAGGAAATGGTGATGCTAGACAGTGTGCTCATACATTATGATCCACATTGTCCAGTGTAGCTTGCCTGTGATGCCTTGCCTGATGATATAGGTGCTTTATGTCATATGTTATTTTCAGTCATTCCTGAAAATGAATGAAATAAAACATTACATCTGTGCCATACCACCCATCTACAAACGGCTTCATGGAATGTCTTTGTCCGGACTGCACTGCAGGAAATGTCAGCAGAACACACTACAATGAATCAGAAGTTTGCCGATTTCTTCTTTGCATTTTGTAATGTAGCATATTCCTCAACCAACAACTCACCAGCTATACTGTTCCTGGGTCATCCCTTGCAAGGATCTCCTCAAACCCAATCATAGAAGGAGTACACAGGACAAACAGCTGAGGCAAACTGAGGCTTCCTCAAACAAGGAGGTTCAACATTTCATTCCTGGGCAAGCAATCCTGGTGAGGGACTACAGAGATGATCAAAAGTGGGTACTTGGAAAGATTAAGGACAGAACTGGACCACTTTCCAACACAGCGGAGATTGTCTCTGATGTCATCTGGGGATAACACATTGATCGGTTGTGGAGTCAATTGTCAGAGAGGAAAGGCATCCAGAGCTGTCAGAGCCACTTCCTGCAGTCCTAGAGTCAACTCCTTCAACCACCACAGTGGAGTCTCCAGAACCTGAGATCCTTTCACAGCCACGAGTCTCACCTGCCAAGCAGAGTGAACCCCCTTTGTCAGGCAACGCATTATCCCACAAGAGTAAAACGTCCTCCAGAGCGATTAAGTCTTTAGGTTGAATGGGACAATTTAAAATTTGTTATATTGTGGATGTCTGTATAGGAGCACATACACAGTAACACAGCATCACAGTATAGAGTATATACTGTATATAAGATGACTAGAGAGCTATACATTACATATTTGAGTTGAATTATATTCTATATTGTTGGAGTTATAGCTTCTCGGGGAGGAATGCAGTGTATTTAATTTTTCAGTAATATTATAGATATATTGTTTGATTAAGCATTCTGTGTTATTCTGGGTTATATATAGGAAGAACCTGAACAGTAACACATCAAACACGTCATATGTGAGCGTCTCACTAAGTGAAAGGAAAGGAAAACTAAGTAAACAAGTATCCCAGCCCCTGTGTTTTTCTTTCAATTAGATTCTGGAATTACAGAATATAAAAACTGTTTTTGCAGCAGCAACACAATGCAAGACATAAAAATTACTTTAAGTTACTAAATTAATAAAGAGTACAAAAGAGGTAGTTTTGATCAGTTTATAGGTTGTTCAGAAATCTGATGGCAGAGGGAAAGAATCTGTTCTTAAAATGCTTGGTGAGAGTCTCCACGCTCCTGTACCTCTTCTCTGATAGTAGTAATGCACAGAGGACATGTTCCAGATGGTAAGGACACAAGTAAAGTTCACACACAATTTGTGTCAAGTCAAGCCAAGGCAAGTCATGTCACTTTTTTTTCGACAATACATAATTGCTGGTACAGTACACCGTAAAAATGAGACAACATTTTTCAGGACCATGGTGTTACATGAATAATACAAAAACTACACTGAACTACATAAAAAACAACACAAATCTACACTAGACTACAGACCTACCCAGGACTGCATAAAGAGTACAAACCAGTGCAGACATTACAATAAATAATAAAGAAGACAATATGCACAGTAGAGGGCAGTAGGTTGGTGTCAGTCCAGGCTCTGGGTATTGAGGAGTCTGATGACTTAAGTAGATAGATAGATATACTTTATTGATCCTGAGAGAAATTGGGTTTCGTTACAGCCGCACCAACCAAGAATAGAGCATAAATATAGCAATACAAAAACCACAAACAATCAAACAACAAAATGCAAACTATGCCAGATGACTTGGGGGAAGAAACTATTACATAGTCTGGTCGTGAAAGCCCAAATACTTCCGTGCCTTTTGCCAGATGGCAGGAGGGAGAAGAGTTTGTATGAGGGGTGTGTGGGGTCCTTCATAATGCTGTTTGCTTTGCGGATGCAGCGTGTGGTCTGAATGTCTGTAATGGCGGGAAGAGAGACCCCGATGATCTTCTCAGCTGACCTCACTATCCGCTGCAGGGTCTTGCGATCCAAGATGGTGCAATTTCCGAACCAGGCTGTGATGCAGCTGCTCAGGATGCTCTTAATACAACCTCTGTAGAATGTAGTGAGGATGGGGGGGGTGGGAGATGGACTTTTCTCAGTCTTCGCAGAAAGTAGAGATGCTGTTGGGCTTTCCCTGCTATATGGAGCTGCTGTTGAGGGACCAGGTGAGATTCTCCGCCAGGTGAACACCTAGAAATTTGGTGTTCTTAACAATCTCTATGGAGGAGTCATCGGTGTTCAGCAGAGAGTGGTCATTCCATGTCCTCCTGAAGTCAACAACCATCTCCTTTGTTTTGTTCACATTCAGAGACAGGTTGTTGGCTCAGCACCAGTCCGTTAGCCGCTGCACCTCCTCTCTGTATGCTGACTCGTCGTTCTTGCTGATGAGTTCCACCACGGTCGTGTCATCTGCAAACTTGATGATATGGCTCGAGCTGTGTGTTGCAGCACAGTCGTGGGTCAGCAGAGTGAACAGCAGTGGACTGAGCGCACAGCCCTGGGGGGTCCCCGTGCTCAGTGTGATGGTGTTGGAGATGATGCTTCCAATCCAAAAGCTAGTTTTTTCACCAATTTCATGGTTTCTATCAATCTGTGCGATGTCCATTTAGTGTATTTAAGGCAGGTGAACTCTGATTTGTATCTGATAATATTAAATGTTGGATATTTTATTTTTTACAAGTATTGCAGCGAATGATACTGCAGCTTTTAGCTGTTGTCTAAAATGTTTTACTGCTGATCGGCAGCAGACAATTTTAGACATGAATAATTCACTCTAGGAAAATACACTGTTTGCTACTTTTGGCCAGAATTAGTGTGAAAATTCAATGCTAAGTTATCAAGTATCACTGCAAAAGGTCACGTTTATTTGCTCCCTGCAAGCAAGCTAGAGCAGAATATTTACTTTAAATATATCAGATGAATCATGGAAAACCTGAACACAAAGCAACATATGAAACAACAATTTTCTTATAATCATTAGGACAGATTGATATAGCTGAAAAATATATCCTATGAGATTTTAAGTCTATGAATGTGTGCCCAAAATATAAATAATAACAAAGGTATTGCTAAAACTACATAAATTATTGGTTAAACTGTAAATAGAATAGCATGCATAGTTTTGCATAAACAACATTACAACATAGGGCAATGCCATAAAAAGAGTACAAGATCATCTTTATAACGTGAGATGCCTTTGCTATGAAAAACTAAAACAAAATGGGATTATATTCAGTAGCCAAATAATTCAGGTGCTCAAAAGTAGGAAACGTTTTGGTGTGAGAAGACAGAAAGCGCTACTTTTTGCTGTTTGACAAATTGATGACTCCACCACAAAAATCATAATTAGCTACGAAGTTCTTCAGCATGAGGCGGTAAAAAAAGTTCAAGATTATTAATGAAAAGAAACAGGCAGGGGCTAGCAGGTTTTATTTAAGATCTCCAAGAAGCAGCGCTAGATTGAAACCAGGATGCACCAGGATGCAAAACAAAAGGGAAAAAGTACTTGATTAGGCAAAATGTAAAAACATGTGAAATATGTAAGGGATAGCGAATGAGTGACTCACTCCCTCAGATAAAATGAAATGTTGTGCAAAATTGTATGCTGATTATGTGGACCACAACATCAAGTGGAGATCTTGCTGGCTTTGGACAGATGGAATCAATGAACTAAAACATTGTACCATACTAGCAGCATGGGTTTTAAATTCACACTTGGGGGACCATTAAATAGTTTGTAATGCCATTGAGCAACCAGCAGTTTTGAAAGACACCAGTTAAGATGCAAAAGAAGCATGTTCCTGGTATTAAAAAAATATTAAAGATGCTTCAGAAAATCAAATCATCTAAGTTTCCAAATGCACTCGAAAATGCTCAGTAAGTTTACCCTGTTCCCTCAGGCCGTTTCAGTCAGATAATATTCTTGTTAGCAAAAATGAAAAATATTAGAAACACACAACTGGTTTGTCCAATTGAAAGTAGAGAGACAAGTTCAGAAATTCTCAGATATGGACTCTGCAGTAAACTTAACCTTTTACTTTCAATGTTAAATCCTTATCCTAAATCTGATAAGAGTGACTGAAAGTATTTTATTTTATCAGTCTACTTTTAGCCACTATGCATTCAAACATGCAGACGTGATTAAGTTCATTGTAAATTTACTTGAATGGAAAGATTTAAAACTCTAACAACCTCCAAAGTTGTAGAGGCATGGAATCATACATGAAATAAATGGAAGCCATTCAACACATCATGACAACACATCAAGCTCCTAGATTCATCCAACTCCTAGTCTAGTATGGAAACTCCATGCCCAGGGATGGGAAAAGTCTACATAAAAAGTTCAACACAGGAAAAAATCCTCCCAACCATTGAGCACATTTACATGGAGTGCTGCCACACGAAAGCAGCATCCCTCATCACCATTCAATCCATGATCTTTTCTCGCTTCTACCATCAGTCAGGAAGTACAGGAGCCTTAGGTCACATGCCAACAGGTTCAGAATCAGATTTAATATCTCCAACATATGTCGTGAAATTTGTTAACTTTACTGCAGTGGTGCAATTAAATACATGAACCATAAGTCTAGAGGAAAACAACTGAGTTACATTAAGTGTGTAAGTCCTTAATGGTGAATGCTGCCTACTTGTGGCATCACCGCTTGAGGACATCTTGGATATTACAGAGGCTGGTACCCATGATAGAACTGACCAATGTTACAAGTTTCTGCTACTTATTTCAATCTTGTACCATAGCAACCCCGCCCCCCCCCCCCCCACTCTACCCCATATCAGATAGCGATGCAGCCGGTCAGAATGCTCTCTGTGGTACATGTGTAGAAGTTTGAGTGTTTTTATGGCAAACCAAATCCCTTCAAAGTCCTAATGAACTATAGCCGCTGACTTGCCTTCTTGATGACTGTATCAATACATTGCTTCCAGATTAGGTCCTCAATGATATTTTCTGAGTTAAGTCCTTAGTTCAGGAGTAGTTATTACCCTACAACAATCAGGCTCCCGAACCAACATGTATAACGTCACCCACCACAGCTTTGAGCTGATTCCATACCCTACAGACTGACTTCCAAGGGCTCTACAACCCACGCTCTCAGTATTATTTATATTTTACTTGCACAATTTATCATCCTTTGCACATTAGCTGTTTGTCAGTCATTATTTTTCATAAATTCTATTGTACTTCTTATTTTCCTGTAAATGCCTGGAAGAAAATGAATCTCTCAGCAGTATATCGTAACATATATGTACTTTGATAATAAATTGACTCTGACATGGATTTCCAGTTCTGCAGCCTTACAGGTTATAATCTTCATGAATTTGTCCACATACCATTTCGATGTGTATAATAATGATCTCCTCTTCCCAGGAGAGGAAGAGGCCCGATTTATTTTGTCGGATTCATTGTATTATCCGGCATATCTGTACTTTTATGGATGCATGCAGTACAGTATGGAGAAAATGATTTATTGAATGCAGAATATAGGATAGCCTGTATTTCCCATTGGAGTAACTCTACTTGGAACCCGTGTCACTTCAGCACTCAGCAAGTTTTGCTTCTTGGCACAAGCCCAAGAAGAAATTCAGTAGCTTTCTCAAACTCGCTCAGCTTGCAGCATCAACACAGCTATGGTTCCCTAGTGTGACTCCCTGCTGAAAGCCAAGCAGCTCCACTCCTATATGAAGATGAACCCAAAGCCACAAAATAGTCTGGGGTCAGCGAACCCAGTCTTCGAACAAATTCTGACAAAAGGGCTAATGCTTACATTCTGTATGCAGTTCATGCCTCCATTTGCTTTGATAGCTTCACTTCAGGCTCAGTCTGAGAAATTCTTTGTTCTCCTTCTTCTGAGCCTTATCTGTCTCCATGTTGATTACTGGATGTCATTGAACATTTCATTTCCCAGGAGGGAAAGGAACCTCAGCAGAATTCAGGCTAAAAATACTCATGTGAAGCAGTGCAAAATGGAAAAAAAAAGACTATTTTTGTTTGATATATTTTGCTTCTGTATCAAACATGCCAAAGCAAAGATTGAATTGCATATGGCTTCATTAATGTGTGAGTGCGTGGTGCTGGCATCACGGTTTTATTCTGGCCTTTAGGCTATTTTTAATGCTATTGATTGAAGGAAGAATTCCCTTCCTTTTATTATTTAAAGTCTGTTTGTAATTCACTTCAGATTCCATTTATTCCCAGATGTTCTGAACAGTTGCTTAGTGTTTTTTTTTATTTCACACCATTAGTACAAAGGCTAAATGAGGTCCTAACCCTCAACAACAAAAAAAATGTGCATGGAATCACAACGAATGGTTAGCCCATGTGCAGTGAATGTAACACAGACATTCTGAGCTCACTGCTTTTTATCTGGACAGCTGAAAGCTAGACAACGTTAACCAGATTATACTGTATACTGGCTTCGCGCATCAGCAAGGGAACCATTGCCTGGTTACTTGGTAAGCCGGTCCCCACTTTGCATGTCTGCATTCCTAAAGGAAAGATGTACAGTATTGTGATTGCTGGCAGTGTTCAAGTTGTCCGTCATGATGCTGAGAAACAAAGAAAAGTGGTTGACCAGTGGTCATGTGTCAATGCTGTACTACAAGTCTTGTTCAGAGTGAAAAGGTTTTTCTTTGTAGTTAGAGGAGAAAGCCCTGCAGAGACATGATGTGAGGTAGAAATAGAAAAAGTTGGAAACACGATTATTGGAACAATTAGCCACAATGACAAAAGTCAGCAGTTAGCTCCAAAGGTGAGGCACAGTGCTGAGGTCTTATATTAGGCCATAAGACAAAGGAGCAGAAGTCGACCATTCCGCCCATCGGGTCTTCTCTGGCATTTTATCATGAGCTGATCCATTCTCCCATTTAGTCCCACTCCCCTGCCTTCTCACCAATAACCCTTGATGCCCTGGCTGCTCAGATACCTATCAATCTCTGTCTTAAATAAATACACCCAATGACTTGGCCTCCACTGCCACCGTAGCAACAAATTCCACAGATTCGCAACCCTCTGGCTGAAAAAATTTTTTTGCATCTCTGTTCTGAATGGGCGCCCTTCAGTCCCTAAGTCATGCCCTCTCGTACTAGACTCCCTCACCATGGGAATTTTGCCACATCCACTCTGTCTATGCCTTTCAACATTCGAAATATTTCTGTGAGGTCCCCCCTCATTCTTCTAAACACCAAGGAATACAGTCCAAGAGTGGACAAATGTTCCTCATATGTTAACCCTCTCATTCCCGGAATCATTCTAGTGAATCTTCTTTGAACGCTCTCCAACGTCAGCACATCCTTTCTTAAATAAGGAGCCCAACACTGCCCACAGTACTCCAAGTGAGCTCTTACCAGTGGCGGATAGAGCCTCAACATCACATCCCTGCTCCTATAATCTATTCCTCTAGAAATGAATGCCAACATTGCATTTGCCTTCTTCACCACTGACTCAACCTGGAGGTTAACCTTAAGGGTATCCTGCACGAGGACTCCCAAGTCCCATTGCATCTCAGAACTTTGAATTCTCTCCCCATTTAAATAACAGTCTGCCTGTTTATTTCTTCTGCCAAAGTGCATAACCGTACACTTTCCAACATTGTATTTCATTTGCCACTTCTTTGCCCATTCTCCCAATCTATCCAAGTCTTCTCTGCAGACTCTGTTTCCTCAGCACTACCGGCCCCTCTACCTATCTTTGTATCATCAGCAAACTTAGCCACAAAGCCATCTATTCCATAATCCAAATCGTTGACATACAACATAAAAAGAAGCGGACGCTTGTGGAGCACCATTGGTAACTGGCAGCCAACCAGAATAGGATCCTTTTATTCCCACTCTGTTTCTTGCCAATCAGCCAATGTATGTAACTTTCCCATAATTCCATGGGCTCTTATCTTGTTAAGCAGCCTCATGTGTGGCACCTTGTCAAAGGCCTTCTGAAAATCCAAATATACAACATCCACTGCATCTCCCTTGTCTAGCCTACTTGTAATTTCCTTAAAAAAAATTGCAATAGATTTGTCAGGCAGGATTTTCCTTTAAGGAAACCATGTTGAGTTCTACCTATCTTGTCATATGCCTCCAGGTACTCCGTAACCTCATCCTTGACAATCGACACCAAGAACTTCCCAACCACCGATGTCAAGCTAACCGGTCTCACTCCTTCCGAGCCTTGTTCTCATTCCAACCTCACTCCTTCCAAACGCTCTGCTCTCCACTCCCTCCGCACTAATCCTAACCTTACTATAAAACCGGCCGATAAAGGGGGGGCTGTTGTAGCCTGGCATACTGACCTCTACCTTGCCAAGGCACAGCGACAACTCGCGGATACCTCCTCTCATTTACCCCTTGATCGTGATCCCACTAAGGAGCATCAGGCCATTGTCTCCCACACCTTCACTGACTTTATCCGCTCAGGGGATCTCCCATCCACTGCTATCAAGCTTATAGTTCCCACACCCCGCACTTCCCGTTTCTACCTCCTACCCAAGATCCAGAAACCTGCCTGTCCTGGTAGACCTATTGTCTCAGCTTGCTCCTGCCACACCAAACTCATTTCTGCATACCTCGACACTGTCTTATCCCCCCTTGTTCAATCCCTTCCTACCTATGTTCGTCACACTTCTCACGCTCTGAAACTTTTCGATGATTTTAAGTTCCCTGGCTCGCACTGCTTTATTTTCACCACGGATGTCCAGTCCCTGTATACTTCCATCCCCCATCAGGAAGGTCTCAAAGCTCTCCACTTCTTTTTGGATTCCAGACCTAACCAGTTCTCCTCTACCACCACTCTGCTCTGTCTAGCCGAATTAGTCCTTACTGTTAATAATTTCTCCTTTGGCTCCTCCCACTTCCTCCAAACTAAACGTGTAGCCATGGGCACCCATATGGGTCCCAGCTGTGCCTGCCTTTTTGTTCGCTTTGTGGAACAGTCCATGTTCCAAGCCTACACCTGTATCCGTCCCCCACTTTTCCTTCGTTACATCGACGACTGCGTTGGCGCTGCTTCCTGCACACATGCTGAGCTCGTTGACTTCATTAACTTTGCCTCCGACTTTCACCCTGCCCTCAAGTTTACCTGGTCCATTTCCGACACCTCCCTCCCTTTTCTAGATCTTTCTGTCTCTATCTCAGGAGACAACTTATCTACTGATGTCTGCTATAAGCCTACTGACTCTCACAGCTATCTGGACTATTCCTCTTCCTGCCTTGTCTCTTGCAAAAATGCCATCCCCTTCTCGCAATTCCTCCATCTCTGCCACATCTGCTCTCAGGATGAGGTTTTTTATTCCAGGATGAAGGAGACGTCCTCCTTTTTTAAAGAAAGGGGCTTCCCTTCCTCCACCATCCACTCTGCTCTCAAGCGCATCTCCCCCATTTCACGCACATCTGCTGTCACTCCATCCTCCTGCCACCCCACTGGGAATGGGGTTCCCCTTGTCCTCACCTACCACCCCACCAGCCTTTGGGTCCAACATATAATTCTCCGTAACTTCCGCCACCTCCAACGGGATTCCACCACTAAGCATATCTTTCTCTACCCCCCCCAACTTTCCGCAGGGACCGCTCCCTACATGACTCCCTTGTCCATTCGTCTTCCCCAGCCCTCCCCACCGATCTCCCTCCTGGCACTTATCCTTGGAACAAGTGCTACACATGCCCTGCACATCCTCCCTCACTACCATTCAGGGCCCCAGACAGTCCTTCCAGGTGAGGCGACACTTCACCTGTGAGTCGGCTGGGGTGATATACTGCGTCCGGTACTCCCGATGTGGCCTCTCTATTTATTGGAGAGACCCGACGCAGACTGGGAGATCATTTTGCTGAACACCTACGCTCTGTCTGCCAGAGAAAGCAGGATCTCCCAGTAGCCACACATTTTAATTCCACGTCCCATTCCCATTCTGATATGTCTATCCATGGCCTCCTCTACTGTAAAGATGAAGCCACACTCAGGTTGGAGGAACAACACCTTATATTCTGTCTGGGTAGCCTCCAATCTGATGGCATGAACATTGACTTCTCAAACTGCCGCTAATGCCCCACCTCCCCCTCGTACCCCATCCGTTATTTATTTATATACACACAATATTTTTCTCTCTCTCCTTTTTTTCCCTCTGACCCCTCACTATACCCAGTGCCCATCCTCTAGGCTTCCTCCCCCCCTTTTCTTTCTCTCTAGGCCACCTGTCCCATGATCCTCTCATATCCCTTTTGCCAATCAACTGTCCAGCTCTTGGCTCCATCCCTCCCCCTCCTGTCTTCTCCTATCATTTCAGATCTACCCACTTTCAAATCTCTTACTAGCTCTTCTTTCAGTTAGTCCTGACGAGGGGTCTTGGCTCGAAACATCGACTGCACCTCTTCCTATAAATACTGCCTGGCCTGCTGCGTTCACCAGCAACTTTTATGTGTGTTGCGGTCTATAATTTCCTTTTTGCTTCCTTGCCCCCTTCTTAAATAGCGGAGTGATATTTGCAATCTTCCAGTCCTCCGCAACCATGCCAGAATCTATTGACTTTTGAAAGATCATCGTTAATGCCTCCGCAATCTTCGCAGCTACTTCCTTCAGAACACAAGGGTGCATTTCATCTGATCTGGGAGATTTATCTACCCTTAGGCTATTCAGCTTCCTGAGTGCTTTCTCTGTCGTAATTGTGACTGTGTACACTTCTCTTCCCTGACACCTTTGAATGTCCGGTATACCTCAGTGAAGACTGATGCAAAATACTCGCTCAGTTCCTCCACCATCTCCTTATCTCCTATTACAATTTCTATCGGGCCTATATCTACTCTCACCTGTCTTTTACTCCTTATATACTTGAAAAAGCTTTTAGTATCCTCTTTGGTATTACTTGCTAGCTTCTTTCCATAGTTTATCTTTTCCCTCTTAATGATCTTCTTAGTTTCCTTTTGTAAGCTTTTAGAAACTTCCCAATCCTCTGTCTTCTCACTATTTTTTGCTTCCTTGTATGCCCTCTCCTTTGCTTTAACTTTGGCTTTGATTTCTCTTATCAGTCACAGCTGCATCATTTTTCCATTCGGAAATTTCTTCTTTTTTGGAATATATCTGTCTTGCACCTTCCTCACTTCTCGCATAAATTCCAGCCACTGCTGCTCTGCCGTCCTTCCCACTAGTGTCCCTTTCCAGTCAACTTTGGCCAGTTCCTCTCTCATGCCACTGTGATTTCCTTTACTCCACCGAAATACTGACACATTGGATTTTAACTTCTCTTTCTCAAGTTTCACAGTGAACTCAATCATGTTATGATCACTGCCTCCTAAGGGTTCCTTCACCTCAATCTCTCTAATCACCTCTGAATCATTAAACAATACCCAATCCAGTACAGCCGATCCCCTAGTGGGCTCAACAACAAGCTGTTCTAAAAAGCCATCTCGCAGACATTCTACAAATTCTCTCTCTTGAGATCCACTGCCGACCTGATTTTCCCAATCCACTATTATCATAACACTGCCCTTCTGACTAGCCTTTTCTATTTCCAGTTGTAATTTGTAGTCCACATCCCTGCAGCTGTTAGGAGGCCTGTACATAATTGCCATCAGCGTCCTTTTACCCCTGCAATTTTTTAGCTCAACCCATAAAGATTCTACACCTTCTGATCCCATGTCACCGCTTTCTAATGATTTAATATCATTTCTTACCAATAAAGCCATGCTCCCACCGCCCCCCGCCTACCTGCCTATCTTTCCGATACACCATGTATCCGTGGACGTCCGGCTCCCATAGACATGCATCCTTTTGCCACGTCTCAGTGATGGCCACAATATCATACCTGCCAATCTGTAGCTGTACGACAAGATCATCCACCTTATTCGTAATGCTGCATGCATTTAAGTATAACACCTTAAGACCAATATTTGGTATTTTTTGCTTTGATTGCACTGCAACTTTATTGCACTGCAACTCATCCCATTGGCTACAAATTTGCCCCATCACCTGCCTGTCTTTCCTGACATCTTTACTGCTCACTATCTTAGATTTATTTCTGTTTTCCCCTTCCTCCGCTCTATCATTCTGGTTCCCATCCCCTAGCCAAATTAGTTTAAACCCTCCCTAACAGCTCTATTAAACCTTCCGGCAAGGATATTGGTCCCCTTTGGGTTCAGATGTAACCTGTCATTTTTGAACAGGTCATACTTCCCCCAGAAGAGACCCCAATGATCAAAAAATCTGAAGCCCTGCCCCCTGCACCAGTCACTCAGCCACACATTCATATGCCTGATCCTACTATTCTTGCCCTCGCTAGCACATAGCACAGGTAGCAATCCCGAGATTACTACCCTGGAGGTCCTGCTTCTCAGCTTCCTGCCTAACTTCCGGAAATCTCTCCTCAGGACCTCCTCCCTTTTCCTATCTATGTCATTGGTACCAACATGTACCAAGACAACTGGCTTCTTGTCCTCTCCCTTCAGAATATTTTGGACCCGATCCGAGACATCCAGTACCCTGGCACCTGGGAGGCAACACACCATGCGGGTATCTCTATCAGGCTCACAGAATCTCCTGTCTGTTCCCCTGACTATGGAATCCCCTATGACTACCACATTCCTCTTCTCCCTCCTTCCCTCCTGCACAACAGCGCCAGGTTCAGTGCTGGATACCCGGTCACCGTGGCCATCCCCTGTCAGGTTATCCCCCTCAACAGCATCCAAAACGAGATACTTGTTGCTGAGGGGGGCAACCACAGGGGTGCTCTCCACTATCTGGGCATTTTCCTTCCCTCTCCTGACAGTCACCCAGTTTTCTGACCCCTGTAGCCTAGGGATGACTACCTCCCTGTAACTCCTGTCTATCACCTCTTCACTTTCCCTAATAAGCAGTAGGTCATCAAGCTGCAGCTCCAGATCCCTAACATGGTCTCTGAGGCGCTGCCTCTCGGCGCACCTGGCGCAGATGAGGCCATCAGGGAGGCTAGAGGTCTCCCAGGATTTCCACATCTGACACCCTGAACAAGCACTAACCCTGCAGGCATGCTACCTAATTCTACAGGAATGAAACAAGGAAAAATAAGTCCACTCACCTACTTACCTTGCCAAACACACAAACTTTTTAAACTGTTAGCTTGTACCATTAGCTGTGTGAGTCCTGCTGTTCCTCTGTCTGTCCAGGCAGATTCGTTAAGGGAAAAAAAAATTGGTGCCTCGCTCTCACCTCTCCCCTTTTCTGCCTAAGTCCATTGAGCCAAAGCCCTACACTCTGCTACCACTCATTCTGCTGCCCGTTCCGAGCTCTGCCCGCTGTATAGGGTGGTCTCCTTTTTAAACTTTCCGTGCTGTCCTGTCTACGTCACACACCAGTGCAGTCTCGTCCTTCTTGAACTCGAAGAAGTTTTTTTAAAAAGTGCCTTCTTCAGAATTCAGCTCTCACGCCGCTCTTCTTGTCCCGATCCAAGAAACAGCCGTTGGAAGTCCCCTTCCTTTTTAAACTCTCCGTGCTGTCCTGTCTACGTCACACGCCTGCGCAGCACAATTAGACAATGTCCATGGGTACATGTTCCCAATGCCACTGACATATCTGAAGGCACTCAATTCCTCATCACTTGTTTCTCGCAGCCTTCTCAAACTCCACATTCTCCACATCTTGTGTACGTTGCTAGCCATTCATCCCTGCCAACCATGCCACCTGTATAAATGGTACAACACTACTGATACCCTCACAGTAGAATTGGTACACAATTGGCTACTGTAACAAATTGCAAAGGGTGAGGCAAATGTGCATGACCCATCTTCAGCAGAGGAGAGAGTGTTGACTGTTGTCAATAGGGCCATTATTGAGATTTTTATTGAGCTAAGGCTGTCATCAATCAAATGATTACATTGTCATTCTATATTCTCCTATAAAAATGTTACTTTTCTTTTAGACCCTCCTGAACCTCTATTTGCAGATTACATAACCATACTCCTCTGAATTCCCTGTCAATTTGCTTCAGAACCTTAGTTTTCTTACTTCTCCATTTAAAATACTCCACAACTAGGTTATTGGAAGCCAGTGGATGAATGGGAAGAGGAAGAAAAGGGTGTAGAACATTTTCACTCATTCCCACTCACAGGTCCTGATAAAGGGTTTCAGCCCTAAACATTGACTGCTTCTTGCACTCCATAGATGCTGCCTGACCTGTTGAGTTCCTCCAACATATTGTGTGCATTGCTCTGGATTTCCAGCATCTGCAGAATCTCTTGTACATAGATACTGATATTGTACATAATTTTGAAGATTAGGTTAGATTATGTTAGATTATATTAGGTTAGGAGGTGTCATGTTGGTGAGATCCACAGGTGCTGAGATACTGGCCACATGGAATCCAACTGGAACGGAGACAGTAAGGAGCAGTTGCCAGCTCACAACACACACATTGATCTGTCAAAAGCACAGATGAGGACATTGAGGAGCCTAGATTCAGAAGAAAGCTGATGGCAATCACACCAGAGTTTCTGGCGCTTTGGGAAGACTGCCATATAGCTGGTTATAAAGAGGTCTGGCACGATGATGGCGCAGGAGTTATGTGGAGCTTGTAACTTATCCTTTCAAGTATGGAGATGGTTGTACCTTCATCAACACAGTTGCAGACCTAGGCTCCAAGCTTGCCCTAATGGTGGTAAGGAAGGCAAATGCAATGTCAGCATTCATTTCAAGAAGATTAGAATATAAAAACAATGATGTCCTGCTGAAGCATTATAAGGGATTAGTTAGACTGTGCTTGGAGTATTATGAGCAGTTTTGAGCCCCTTACCTAAGAAAAGATTTTCTGGCATCGAAGAGGGTCCAAATAGAATATAGAACATAGAACAGTACAGCACAGTACAGGCCTTTTGGCCCACAATGTCATGCCGACCCTTAAACCCTGCTTCCCATATAACCCCCCACCTTAAATTCCTCCACATACCTGTCTAGTAGTCGCTTAAATTTCACTAGTGTATCTGCCTCCACCACTAACTCAGGCAGTGCGTTCCACGCACCAACCACTCTCTGAGTAAAAAACCTTCCTCTAATATCCCCCTTGAACTTCCCACCCCTTACCTTAAAGCCATGTCCTCTTGTATTGAGCAGTGGTGCCCTGGGGAAGAGGCACTGGCTATCCACTCTATCTATTCCTCTTAATATCTTGTATACCTCTATCATGTCTCCTTTCATCCTCCTGAGTAAGGTTCATAAGATTGATTCTGGGAATGAAACGGTTTACATATGAGGAAAATTTGATGGTTCTCAGCCTGAACTTGCTGGAGTTTAGAAGAATGAGGGGAAAAGGAGTGATCTCATTGAAACCTATTGAATATTGAAAGGCATAGATGGAGTGGATGTGGAGAGGATGTTTCTTATAGTGGCAAGTCTAGAGTAAGTGAGCACAGCCTCAGTATAGAGTACTGTCCATTTAGAAGAGAGGAGGAGGAATTTCTTTAGCCAGATAGTGGTGAATCTGTGGAATTCATATCCACAAACAGCTGAGAATGCCAAGTCATTGAACATATTTAAAGTGGAGGTTGATTAGTCAGGGTGTCAAAGGTGGTAGGGAGAAGGAAGAAGAATAGGATTATGAAAGATAATACATCAACCATGTTGGAGTGGCAGAGAAGACAGACTGAATAGCCTAAATCTGCTCTGTGTTATATGATCTAACGGCCACTATCTTAGCATCCAGTCCGGCACACATCTGAGCTCTGCAGTGGAAACTTTTACTGCTTACTTTGCAAGCTGTCGTCATTTTTGTCGGTGCCAGTGAAATAAGTTTCTCGCACTTGCCAAATAAGTTTAAAGAGTTTCAAAGCAATTTGAACTGGCTTGACAAATGGTCTACAAAATGGCAGATGGAATTTAGTGCTGACAAATGTGAAGTGTTGCACTCTGAGAGGACAAACCAGGATATGACTTACATAGTGGGCAATAGTGTTCCTTTGCATTATAATAGAACAGAGGGATTTGGGAATCCATACCCATAGTTCTTTGAAAGTCGAGCCACAGGTAGGTAAGGCTATAAACTAAACTTTTAGTACTTTGGCTTCATAAATCAGAGAGTATTGAATACAGGAGTTAGAATGCTATTTTGAAGTTATTTAGGAAATTGGTGAGGCCAAATTTAGTGTATTGTGTACAGTTCTGGTCACCTAACTACAGAAAATATATCAATAAGATTGAAAGAGTATAGAGAAAGCTTACAAGGACGTTGCCAGAACTTGAGGACATGAGTGACAGGGAAAGGTTGAAAAGGTTAGCACTTTATTCCCTGGAGTGCAGGAGTATGAGGAGAGATTTCATAGAGGTATACAAAATTATGAGGGGTAAGACTACAGGTTAAGTGAGACTAGAATTAGAGCTCATAGTTTAAGGGTAAAATGCGAAATATTTAATGGAGACCTAAGGTGGGAACTTCTTCACTCAGAGGATGGTATGAATGTGGAATGAGCTGCTATTGGAGATGTTGGGTGTGGATTCAAGTGAAACATTTATGAGAATTTAGAAAAATAGAGAACTATGTGCTAGGGAAATTCTAGGCAGTCTCTAGACTAGGTTACATGGTCGGCTCGACGTTGTGGGCCAAAGGGCCTGTAATGTGCTGTAAGTTTCTATGTTCTACTTGGATGGGAGGGCTATGTAGGGCCATGTCCAGGTACAGGTCGATAGGCCAGGCAAAATAATAGTTTGGCATGGACTAGATGGGCTGAAGGGCTCATTTCTGTGCTATAACTTTTATGGCTAACATTTGGCTAGCTGTATCTGTATAGCAGTGGCTCAGCCTGGAAACATTGGCACTTATATCGTGTATGATATTATGATCTGCTCGAACTGGCAAGTGTTTTGTGAGTATCTGTCAAGGTTGTAAGTAGGCTCACTAGACACAATATTAAACCCTTCAGACACTCTTCATTCTTAAAAATCATTTAGCAATTTAATCCATAAAGTTCTCATAATTGTTTTCCTCTGCGTGAACTAAACCTTGCTCTAATTAAGCCAATGACAAATTGCATCAGCACTACTGTCACAGGGAAAACGCATGTAGGAGCACAGATCAAACCTATTGATTACTAAAGTGGAACAAAATACAAGCATAACAACTTTGCCACTCTTTAAATTATTCAATCTATTGATTCCATGTATACTAAATGCAGAATTATTCCGGCTAATGATGTAATTGGTTAGCAACAGAGTCTAAGTAGTTCTCAAAATCTTCCAATTTATTTTGCATCTTTTACTAACTCCAGAATGCATAACAATCAATGAAAGGCCTTTGCACTATCATAGATAGGTGGCTAAACTGTCAGGATGGAACTCTCCTAGACTATAGGCCAGCAAATCTCAAGGAAGGAGGTATGAGCTCAGTGAGCCCTGAGAATGAGGGCTCATGACCACTGAGTTTGGAAAGCTCTGGGTTTGGATGCTCAAGGTCCTTCAGCAGGTTGGAGGCCCATGCTCAGTGAAACTTGGTGTCAAAACTTAGAGAATGGTGAGTCCAGAGATCAGAGGCCTGTGATGAGCATGCCCTGGGATCGTAACACCGAGGCTGTCAAGTCCAAAGGTCAAAATTCTGATGTCAGCAGGTCCTGAAGTTGAGGACTGTGATTGGCAAGCCCTGGAGTTGAAAGCTAGAGGTCATCGAGTCCGAAGGTTGGGGATTGAAGCCCAAAATTTGAAGTTAAGGATCGGCGAATCCATAGAAGCTCTTAGGTTGATGGGTCCAGAGGTCAGAGGTCCGATGTCTGCTAGTCTGTGTGTCCAGGGGTTGGGCCAACAACTGGAGGTTGGAGGCTCAAGTTCATCGGCGGGAGGAGAGAGTGCAGTGCGCAGCCCTCCAGTGAAAATGATATCGTAGCCGTTAAATAGGGGCCATGGACAATTCTGATTTGATGGAGACAGACATGAAAGCACAGAGGAACATATGGAGAAATTTTTGAAACGCCCGTTCACTGCTGTCGTTACTGCACAATCCTGAATCTTCCCGAGGGAAGACCTCAAAATCCCCGGCTTTGCCTGCTGTTGGTGACTGAGATTGAGGTCGAATCGCTCGGATAGAGATGGTGCTCGGTACTTGGTGTCGGAGAGCTGATCGGAGGCTCGAAGTTTTCGGATGTCTCAGAGTCGGACTGTGGTCGGGCATGGCAGGGAGAGTTTTTCTTCCTTCTCCTGTCTGTGTGAGATGTGGGACATTTGAGAGACTTTGAACTTTTTACTGCGCTCATGGACTGTTCTTCATCAAGTTACGATATTGTTGCACTGCTGTAACTATATGTTATAATCATGTGGTTTTGTTAGTTTTTTCAGTCTTGGTCTGTCCTGTGTTTTGTGATATCACATCAGAGGAAATATTGTATCATTTCTTAATGCATGCATTACTAAATGACAATAAAAGAGGACTGTGTGTCTTCATAATCTAAAAAAAGCTCTCCTGGGTTGGGGGCCTAGCTGCCTGTGTGTGAGAGTGTGGTAACTGGGCTTGTTTGCTGCTGTTGTTGCCTCTATGCTGGCTGAGTGTTGTTCTATAGAGTATAACATGTGGGATTGCTGTGTTGGCGCTAGAATGGGGGACAATACTTGTGGGCTCCCAGCACATCCCTGGTTCTGTTGGTTACTAAAGCAAACAGCATATTTCACTGGATATTTTAATGTACATGTGATAAATATATCTAGACTAATTTAAACTCAAAGAGTTTCTTGCATGTAGTTAGATCCTGCAAACAGCAAAGAAGATAAATAACCAGACAATCTATTTTCAGAGTACAGGCCGATGGGGAGCAGAGGAGATAGGCTGTGAGCTCAAAGAGTTCACAGGTCATTTTCAAATTGTGCGATCATGCCTGCTACATCATTATGAGCTCTCCTTCTCCACAAGCAATTTAGATCATCTATTTATATCAGTCTGACACAAATTGTTTGTTTTCCATTCCCTGTCAATTTTCTACATTGATGTGGGATTGTTTTTACGATACAGTCTATGTAGGGAATAATTACAGTTCCTAACAGTTCTATTGATTCAAGGCTAGTAGTAGCAGTGCACTGCTTCCCCAGGGGCTGACACAGGCAGGATCAATATGGTGAAAATTGGCTGGATTAGCAAATGTACTAAACTGATTAAATGAATGCAGTTCAATTGGTTTATAGTTGACTTTCAACCTGCTCAATGGATGGTATTAAAATTAAGATTTTCCATATTTGCAATTCTGGCACGTGCTAAGACTACACATTTTGAAATATATGCTCCCAGTACTTAGATTTTCATACTTTCAAATCATTTCGTTTTATCAGCAGGATGCAGACCATAATCTCACAGAATCATAAATTGAAACAAAATAGAAAGAATTCCCATTGTGACTGTGCCAGAGCTTTGAACAAAGGTCTAATTGGAGTTCTCCACCTCTTTACAATTCTCTTTGAAAGCTTAATAATCTCATCTAATCACCATTACTAACAGTGAACTCCAGATCATAATGATCCACAACACTTTCCCTGTTGTAGCCTTTGATTATTTGCTGATCACCTGCAGTCAATGAATAATCTATTCTTCTGACATTGGTAAAAGTTATTCATGTTTATACTTCCATTTATTTACTTTATCAAATTCATGATTACTTTTTTTATATGCTAGAAAGGAACCAAAACTCTTTTTGTAAGTGGTCTGTTAACTCAGATCACATCCACAGCATTCTTAAGGGGGAACATGAGCAGCTAGAAGTTATGGTACATGTTGGTACCAAAGACATAGGAAGGAAAAGGAATGAAGTCCTGAAGAGAGAGGTTAGGGAACTAGATGGGAAGCTGAATAGCAGTACCTCCAGAGTAATAATCTCTGGATTGTTGCCCTTGCCACATGCCAGTGAGGGTAAGAACAGGATGATTTGGCAATTGAATGTGTGGTTGAAGAATTGGCATGGGAGGGAAGTTGGCAGAATTGTGGATCATTGGGATCTCTTCTGGGGAAAAGTGATGAGTTACACCTGAACTCGAAGAGGGACAATAACTAGCCTTTTGGGCAGGTTTGCTAAAGCAGCTGAGGAGGATTTAAACTTGTTTGGTAAGGAATGGAAAACTAAGTAATTGGTTAGAGGTTGGGGCAGTTGGTGTTAAGGTAGATGCACTGTTTATAGAAACTAGAGGAAGGATAGGCAGTGGAAAGGGCATGATTGGATTGTTGAAATGTGTCTATTTTAATGCCAAGAAGGATCTGGAACAAGGGATGTGAAATTAGAGCATAGATTACAAAAATGTGCAATGACGTTGTGGCCTTTACGGAGATTTGGCTGTCACAAGCATTGGAATGTTTGCAGGGTGCTCCATGGTTTGGGTATTTCAAAAGGGACATGGAGGGAGGTACAAGAGCAGGGGGAGTGGCTTTGCTAGTCAGGAATAGTATCACTACTGCAGGAAGGTAAGATGGTGTGAAGGAATCGCTCACTAAGTCATGCGGGTGGAAGTTAGAAACAGGAGGTAAGCAATCACTCTATTGGGAGAGTTCTATTGACCCCTTCCCCCTTCTCCAATAGTAACAGAGATACTGAGAAGCAGACTGGGAGGCAGATTTGGGAAAGATGAAAAAATAACACAGTTGTTATCTTACCTCCTTACCTGCCCCTCGCCTCACTCTGGCGCTACTCCTCCTTTCCTTTCTTCTATCCTCTCCTATCAGATTCCTCCTTTTCCAGCCATTATCTCTTGCACCAATAAATTTCCAAGCTCTTTACTTCATCCCCTCCTTCCCTCCTGGTTTCACCCATCATTTACCACCTTGGGCTTCTTTCTCCCCTTCCCTCCACCTTCTTACTCTGACTTCTCCTCTTTCTTTACAGTCCTGAAGAAGGGTCTTGGCCCAAAACGTCAACTGTTTACTCTCCTCCATAGATGCTGCCTGGCCTGCTGAGTTGCACCAGCATTTTCTGTGTGGTGCTTGGATTTCCAGCATCTGCAGATTTTCTCATGTTTGTGGTTGTTGTCATGCTAACTTCAACTTCCCTAATATTGTTCGGCACTTCCTCAGTACAAAAAGTTTAGTTGTGGCAGAAGGATTCCTGACACAATATGTAGACAGATAGACAGACTAGAGGTGAGGCGATAGTGGATCTGATATCGGTAATGAACCTGGTCAGGAGACAGATCTCTGGATGGGTGAGTATTTTGGAGACAGTGGTCTTTACCATAGCTTTTGACAGTGAAGAAAAGATGGTGTGGGAAAGTGTTTAATCAGGCAAGGGCGAATTATGATTCTGTTGGACAGGAACTTGGGAGTGTAAATTATGAACAGATGTACTCAAGGAAATGCACAATGGAAATGTGGAAGTTGTTTAAGGAACACTTGCATGGATTTCTGGATAGGTTTGTCCCACTGAGGCAAGGAAGGTGTGGTAGAGTGAAAGAATCATGATTGACATGAGCTGTAGAAAATCTAGTTAGGAAGAAGAAAGAAACATGCTTAAGGTCTAGGAAGCAAGAATCAGACAGGACTCCAGAGATTTACAAGGTAGCCAGGAAGCAGCTTAAGAATGGCCTTAAGAGAGCTTGAAGAAAGATCAAAAATAAGCTTCATTTGTCACGTGAACATCAAAACATACCGTGAAGTGCATCATTTGCATCAACGCCCAAAACAGTCCGAATATGTGTTGGTGTCACCATGCATCCGCTACCAGCATAGCATGTCCACAGCTTCCTAACCCCTACATCTTTGAAACGTGGAAGGGAACCAGCGCACCTGGAGGAAACCCAAGCAGCCATGGGGAGAATGTATAAGCTCTTTACAGACAGCAGTGGGAACTGGGAATGCCTTGGCGAGTAGGGTTAAGGAAAAGTGCAAGGCACTCTACAGCAACATGAAGAATAGGAGGATGACTAGATTGAGGATGTAACTGATCAAGGGTAAAAGGGAGAACATGTGCCTGGAGTCAGAAGAGGTAGGGAAGGTCCATAAAGAATATCTTGCTTCAGTATTCACCAGTGAGAGGGGCCTTGAAGAACGTGAGGACAGCATAAAGCAGGCTGATGTACTGGAACATGTCAACATTAATAAAGAGGATGTGCTGGAATTTTTGAAAAAACAGCAAGATAGATAAGTCCCTGAAGCCCAAAGGCATTTACCCTTGGTTACTATGGGAAGTGAAGGAAGAGATTGCAGTACTTTTAGCAATGATCTTTGCACCCTTACTGGCCACAGGAATAGTACCAGAAAATTGGAGGGTGACAAATGTTAATCCTGTGTTCAAGAGGAATAATAACTTTTGTCATATATATTAATGATCTGGATGATGGGGTGGTAAATTGGATTAGTAAGTATGCAGATGATACTAAGATAGGTGGCGCTGTGGATGATGAGGTAGGTTTTCAAAGCTTGCAGTGAGATTTAGGGCAGTTAGAAGAGTGGGCTGAAAGATGGCAGATGGAGTTTAATGCTGAGAAATGTGAGGTGCTACATTTTGGTAGAACTAATCAAAATAGGACATACATGGTAAATGGAAGGGCATTGAAGAATGCTGTAGAACCGAGAGATCTAGGAATAATGGTGCATAGTTCCCTGAAGGTGGAATCTCATGTGGATAGGGTGGTGAAGAAAACTTTTAGTATGCTGGCCTTTATTAATCAGGGCATTGAGTATAGGAGTTGGGACGTAATGTTGAAATTGTATAGGGCATTGGTAAGGCCAAATTTGGAGTGTTATGTACAGTTCTGGTCACCAAATTATAGGAAATATGTCAACAAAATTGAAAGAGTACAGAGGAAGTTTACTAAAATGTTGCCTGGGTTTCATCTGCTAAATTATAGAGAAAGGTTGAACAAGTTAGGTCTTTATTCTTTGGACCGTAGAAGGTTGAGGGGGGACTTGATAGAGGTGTTTAAAATTATGAGGGGGATTGATAGAGTTGACGTGGATAGGCCTTTTCCACTGAGAGTGGGGAAGTTTCAAACAAGAGGACATGAGGTGAGAGTTAAAGGACAAAAGTTTAGGGGTAACATGAGGGGGAACTTCTTTACTCAGAGTGGTAGCTGTGTGGAATGAGCTTCCAGCAGAAGTGGTTGAGGCAGGTTCGATGTTGTTGTTTGAAGTTAAATTGGATAGATATATGGACAGGAAAGGAATGGAGGATTATGGACTGACTGCAGGTTGGTGGGACTAGGTGAGAGTAAGAGTTCGGCACGGACTAGAAGGGCTGAGATGGCCTGTTTCTGTGCTGTAATTGTTATATGGTTATATGATTATAAGAAAGGTAATAGGGATAACTCTGGGGATTTTAAACTGGAGAGTCTTCTAAAAGTGGTGAACAAGCTATTGGAGGGGATTCGTGGAGACAGAGTTTGAATGTAATTTGGAGAAGCATAGTTGGATTAGGAATAGCTTCCTGACAGGCAGGCTTTGCATCATAAGCCTGATTGAATTCTTTGAGGATGTGGCAAAGCATATTGCTGAAGGTAACATCGAACTCAGGCTAGCAAACCCAGGCGCAGAGTGACTGGAGACTCAAGTATAAAACAGCAATGAGAGTTTATTCACAGAAGAATCAAAGATGCACAGGTCAGTCAGAACGGACAGCACTATGGAAAGTCTAGTTAAAGACCGAGTGGTGAGTGCTCAGCGCACGTAACTTAAATAGTACAAAGTCACATGAGAAACCCGCAGTTATCAATAAACAGCACAATAAAACTTCAGGGAGCAATCAACAGGTAAAAGAAGTCGGAATTAGGTAAATAAGCAATATTCAGGTGAGGTAGAATGCTGAGGTCTGGGGACCTCAGGAATCTCCTACTTATAAGGCCATAAGATATAGGAGCAGAATTAGACCATTTATCCCATTGAGTCTGCTCCACCATTTCATCTTGGCAGATTCAAATTTCCTCTCAGCCCCAGTCTCCTGCCTTCTCGCTGAATCCTGTCATATCCTGACCAATCAAAAATTATCCAAAGGCTTCATGGCACATAGTTGATGTGCTGCATATGGACTTTAGTAAGGAGTTTGACAAGGTTCCCCATGGTAGGCTCATTCTGAAAGTCAGGTGGCATGAGAAACTTGGCTGCGTGAACTCAGAATTGGCTTGCCCACAGAAGGCAGAGGGTGGTAGTAGTTGGAGAATATCTCCCTGGAGGACGATGACCAGTGGTATTCCACAGGGATGCGTCCTGGGATCCCTGCTCTTCATGATTTTTATAAATGACTTGAATGAGGAAGTGGAATGGTCAGTAAGTTTGCAGACGACATGTAGGTTGGTAGTGTTGTACATGGTGTAGAAAACTGTCCCAGGTTACAACAGAACATTGATAGGGTGCAGTGCTGGGCTGAGAAGTGGCAAATAAAGTTAATTCCAGAGTAGAGTGAAGTGATGGACTTTGGGAGGTCGAACTTGAAGGCAGAATACAAGGTTAATGGCAGGATTGTTAACAGTGTGGAGGAACAGAGAGACAACGTCCATAGATCCCTCATAGCTCCTGTGCAAGTTGATAGGGTGATTTTGAAGGCACATGATGTGTTGGGCTTCATTATTTGGGGGATTGATTTCAAGAACCTCAAGGTACTGTTGTAGTTCTATAAAACTCCGATCAGACAACACATGTAGGATTGTGTTCAGTTCTGGTTACCCCATTATAGGTAGAATGGACAAGCTTTAGTGTGGTTACAGGGGATACTTACCATGATGTTGCTTGGATCAGAGAGCAAGTCTTATGAAGATAGTTAGAGCAAGCTCGAGCTTTTATCTTTGGAGTGAAGGAGGGTGAGAGGCAACTTGACAGAGGCGTACAAAATGATAAGAGGCATAGATAAAGTGAATAGCCAAAGTCTTTTTTCCCAGGGAAGATAGGTTAGAATTGTTAAGGTGATTTGAGGAAAGTACAGGAGACATATCAGCAGTAAGTTCTTTACACAGAGGTAGGTGGGTACATAGAATGCCCTGCCATGGGTGGCGGTAGAGGCAGATATATTAGATGCATTAAAAAAATTTAGATATGTACATGGATGGAGAGCTATTTAGGAGGGGGGGGATTAGATTGATTTTAGAGTAGTATAAAAGATCAACACAATGCCGTGGACCAAAGGGCCTATACTGTGCTGTAATATTCTATGATATAAACAGGTTAGGTGAATGGGCGAGGACATATAATCTCGGAAAATATGAAGCTATCCAAAAGAACATGCAAGAAATGGAACAGGGCTAGGCTATCTGGGTCAGAAAGCCTGCTCCTCCAATGAGCATGTTCCTAGCCGATCTGCTGACAGCCTTAGCTCCTCATTTAGTGCTAGTTTACCATTTCTCAACTCACTAATTTTCAAAAAGTTTCCTGCTTATATTTTAAATACCCATAGCCTTCCAGAGCAAAGAGTTCCACTGATTCCATCAGCACCCTCTGCAAAGGAAGTTGCTTCACAGCTCAATTTTTAATAACCAGCCCCTAATTTTG
Source organism: Mobula birostris (assembly GCF_030028105.1). Taxonomy (NCBI): domain Eukaryota; kingdom Metazoa; phylum Chordata; class Chondrichthyes; order Myliobatiformes; family Myliobatidae; genus Mobula; species Mobula birostris. The sequence continues at coordinate 62,022,088 of NC_092383.1, read as the reverse complement.
TAACTTTGACAGAAAAAAAGAGAAAGGTATATTCGTAAATGGTGAGAAACTGAAAGATACTGGTGTTTATAAGAACTTGGACAACTTTGAACACAAGTCACTGAAAGTTAACAAGCAGCAAACAATTATGAAAACAAGCAGTGTGATCACATTTGCTGCAAGAGAAATTGAATTAGAGCGAAGAGTCAATTTGCTCCATTTATGTAGGATCCCTTTGAGACCACAGCTAGAAAAAGTAAAATATCAGGATCTTGCATCCACTGGCTGGAAATCCTGATGGTACAGCATCTAGCTCACTCATTAGTTCAGATTATGAACCAGAGACCCAGAGTGTAAGCAAGATGTGTGGCCAAAGCAGGACAGCCAGTGTTGGGGCTCAGACTGCGGGCTGGGAGCACGGCTGGGTCTGGCCCCTGGGGTCCTAAGCATCCAGCTCAGGCATGTGGGTAGGTTTGGGCTGAAGCTAGTCTCTAAAAGGCTTATACATTTCCTGCTCTTTCTAAACTCACTGGACATTGGGAGATTTATGACACCACTGTGTAACATACAAAAATAGTAGAATAGGAGTGTGTTTGGGATTTTAATAGAAGTAACATTTAATAATCTGCAAAATCTGATGATCCCACATTGCCACAGTCCCAAGGGTGCCAGACTAACCAAGAATTACAAATTTATGAATCAGTCTGGTTTACCTGTCTAAGGAAGGATATAATTGCAATAGAGGAAATGCAGTAAAATCCACTCGATCGATTCCTGGAATGAGATTGTCCTTTTGGGAGTAACTAAGTAGCCTGGGCTCGCACACTCTGCAGTTTAGCATAATGTGAGGCAATCTCAAGAAAATGTACTGAATTCTTATGAGGATTGACAGAGAAGATACAGTGTTGACACTTCCCCTGCCGGAGTGCCCAGAGCAAAGCATCGCTCACAATAAGCAATCAGCCATTCAGGAAAATGGTGGAAAGAAATTTCTCCAATTAACTGGCTACAAATTTTAGAATCATCAACCCAGAGAAGTCTATGGAGAATGATTTTCTGAATCTATTTAAGACAGAGATCAATAAAGTTTACATATTAAAGAAATCACAATGGGTAAGGCTTTCTTACAGGAAGGTAGCATTGAGATAAATGATCAGGTATGATCATACTGATTGTAAGGCAAGACAAGGGACCAAATAACCTACTCTTTGTTTTCTTGTTCTACTGTTGCTGAGAGACAGATGTAATTATTACATGAATTTTGATCCTAGAAGCTCAGAAAAAGAAATGGAATGATGATGGTGTATTAGCTGAAAAGGTAACCACCATGATTAATGGTGAGAAGAGGAACACAGGAGAGTAAAGATAGAGTTAATACAAGAAGAATCCAGTTAAATAGTACAAGAAATAAAAGAACAATAAATAGTAACTGTAAGAAATATACTAATAAAAGAATCTGAGGAAAAATTGTAATTAGTTGCAGGTATTTACAGTGTATATATACAATCAGTGGCCACTTTATTAGGTACCTCCTGACATAATAAAGTGGCCACTGAGTATACCTTTCTGGCTGTCTGCTGCTGTAGCTCATCCACTTTAAGGTTCGTGTGTTGTGCATTCAGAAATGCCCTTCTGCATACCATGTGGTTATTTGAGTTACTATCACAATCCTGTCAGTTTGGTGGCCATTCTCCTCTGACCTCTCTAATCCGGGATCTCACCTAGACTGTTCATACTGGCTGTGTGATGAAAAGAAAAGCACAACAGTGACTCTTTCGCCTCAGACGGCTGAAGAAGATTGGCACGAGTCCCCAGATCCTCAGGACTTTCTACAAGGGGCACCATCGAGAGTATCCTGACTGGCTGTGCAACTGCCTGATACGGGAACTGCAGAGGCATTGCAGATAGTGGTGCGGACATCCCAGCACATCTATGGATGTGAACTTTCTTCTATTCAGGACATTTATAGCAGCAGGTGCGTAAAAAGGGCCCAGAGGATCACCAGGGCTCCAGCCATCCCAACCACTAACTATTTCAGCTGCCGCCACATGGCAAATGGTACCATAGTATTAGGGCCAGGACCAAAAGGCTCCGGGACACCTTCCTTCACCAGACCATCAGGTTTATCAATACACATTAATCTGACTGCATACCTGACCATACATTGTATCTGACTGTACATGCATGTATACAAAACAAATATGTACACAATCTTAATGTTTGGGCAATATCCTCCCACATTTCCCTTATATAGTGACAGAAACACAACATAAAGATTATTACTCCCTAATGTTGTGAGATAGATATAAGACATATAATTCTATTTTATTAACAAGGAGCTCTCACTCACAGAACTATCACTCACTTGATGTTTCTTTTGTTTTTCCACTCCATTCTCTGTAAACTCTAGAGACTATTGTGCATGAAAATTCCAGGAGATCGGCAGTTTCTGAGATACTCAAACCACCCCACCTGGCACTAGCAATCAATCCACGGTCAAAGTCACTTAAATCACATTTCTTCCCCATTCAATTGTATTTCAGATGGAACTTCAGAAACTTTTGATCATGTCTGCATGTTTTTAGCATTGAGTTGCTACCACATGATTGGCTGATTAGATATTTGCAATAACAAGCAGATGTGCCTATGTACTTAATAAAGTGAGCACTGTGTACATATGTGATTTTGTGTTAAGATTCAATATTTAAAAGCTACAATGGTTATGTCTTTCCTGAAGAATTTCTAATGACTTGATCTTACTGCTTACTTGTGGCTTCACAACTGTTGTTGATTGTTCAATATCACATTAACCAATTAGCTTTTGTTATCAGGTTGGCCATTTTATATTGTTCATGCATTTCAGTCAGTTAGAAGCATTTTGTTGGAAGACATGGAAGACAAGAGAGTTTTGATCAGTGTTTGAATCTACATGGTACCTTTCATGAGAACACTGAGAAATGCTATCTTTTTACACCAGCTCTTTGTATACAGTAATACATTGGTGAATAATAAAACTGCCTTCAACTACGTCGAGATTAGAATTGTCTGTCTCTCTAGCTTGAGAAAACAGGGAAACTATTGAGTCATTATCTTGCTGCTGCTTATGCGTGGGAGGGGGAACTGGGGGGCTTTGGGGTTCTAACATTTAACTGTCATTCATTTTTTGGGGTACTCCTCTGTTTTCATGGATATTTGCAACGAAAAAGAATTTTACGATGCATAGTGTATACATTTCTTTAACATTAAATGTACCTATTGAATAATAATTACCTCAATGAAAGAAGTTTGAACAGGTTCATTGCTATATTTAATTTTACAGGGTACAAAGAGGCAAATATTATTGACTTATAGCAAAAGAAAATTGAAGCCGATAAATACTATTCCAAAATAGAAAAATGAACAGCAGATGAGCATATTAGCTTCAACTCTAGGTAGTTAAAAAACTGAACCAAAAGACATTTCTAATCTAAATTGAAGCTATCTTAATGAGCGAAGTTCAATTTCAAATAATTAGAAACAAGAAAAGCATACATTCAATTCAACAGAACTACATCACAAAATTAAATGTCTCAAAACTTCAGAACAGTGAATACTTTGGGCAGCAATTACAATCGTATAGAGCATTAACTGATGTATAATTTCCATATTTAACAATTAAGTGGAGGAAAATCTGTTTTATTATATATATTAACAAATTATGTCTGGATTTATTACTAAACTATCTCAAATCTGTAAATCCTAATTTACAGTTATAATCTACAGGTATAGTTAAAAGTATTGTATGTAGCCTGCAGAATGCTTTTGTGGTTCACCGTCACTATCTTAAAAGTTAATCTCACAGTTGTATATGATGTCATATACTGTATGTACTTTGATAATACATTTACTTTGAACTTTAAAAGGAACATTGTCTGAAATTAGTATTGAGAGAAAATATAAATTTGAAGTAATTCCATTTATAGATACTCAGTTCATTTCCTCCTCCCCACACAACACATGATCTGATTCATTTTCTATTTCCAATGTTCAAGTTATTTGCAGCTGCTCAGTCCACTCTTGGTGGGAAGGTTCTCCCAATACCGTCAATTTTATTTTTTGTTGGATTGTAGACAAAACAAAGTGGCTGGATCCTCCAGAATCAATCACAGCAGTCTGCTGCAAGCGACTGTGATGTTTTCAGAGCTGATTGTGATGTGGTGATTTCATTCCAAGTGCAAACTACAGAGTGTGATGCAGCCTAGATTTAATATCAAAGTAAACATAAGGCATGTTGTTTTTCCTCTGCTGCAGCCCAACATCAGTGCTGATTTTAGACTCATTTTAAACTCCTCTGCCATGTTATTTATGATGTCTATAAAGCATTTAGAAGCTAATTAAGTAATATTACTCGTAAAATAATTACACGATGCTTCTTATACAATGTGTTTTAGAGCTTTACATGATTATAGGGAAAATGAAACCAAAAATTTCTGTTTCAAATATACACTCCTGCATTATAATAAAATGATCATCAAGTGTCTGTTTGTGGTCTTCTTTTGCTGTAGTTCATCCATTTCAATGTCTGACATGCTGTGCATTCAGAGATCTCTTCCGTACACCACTGTTATAAGATGTGGTTATTTGAGTTACTATTGCCTTCCTGTCAGCTTGAACCAATCTGGCTATTCTCCTCTGTCTTCTCTCATTAACCCACAGAATTGCCACTCACTGGATTTTTTTTTTTGTTTTACACACCATTCTCTGTAAACTCTAATGTTCGTTATGTGTGAAAATCCCATGAGATCAGCAGGTATTGAAATACTGAAACCACATCACCTGATACCAAGAATCATTCCATAATTAAAGTTACTTACATCACATTTCTTCCCCATTCTGATGTCTGGTTTGGAGAACATTTGACCCTCTTGAATAAGACTGCATGCTTTTATGCTACCATATGATTGGCTAATTAGATATTAGCATTAACAAGCTTGTGTACAGCTATACCCAGAAAAACTGACCACTGAATGCATGTGCAGATCTAATCTTCAAAACAGCTCACCTGAAATGCTGAGAACAACTGCAAACATGGTAATGTGAAAGTAAACTGCAAGTGGCCAGATATTTTCAAAAGGTAGCCAGAGAAATGTCCCTCTAAGTATGTTTTTAAATTCTCATTTTAGAAGGAAATTTATGATTATTTTACCTTCCCTGTACCGTAGGAAAGATTCTTCATGTACAAATGACAACTAAGAGCAGCTTTGTAAAATTAAGTTCATTATTGAGGGATAGTGCAGAGCACACCAGGATGCCAGCATGCAAGAAAAATATGAATTCCTCCTATGTGGAGGTAGCTAACTGATTGGCATAGGATTAACAGTATTAACTACCACTACATCTCCCCTTGTTGAAAACAAGAAAAATCTAGATATGTACTTCTTGTCCATAGAACTGCATTGAAATTATAATCACTGAAATTGAGCAATTCAGTTCACTTTATCCATAGCATGGAACTTATGCTCCTTACATAAACATAAAAAGAATTTCTAACATTATAACTGTGTTTCTCTTTGTTTTTAGTGGTCTTTCTCCCTTTGATTTCCTCTTTTCACTAATTCCTTTTTCTCAAGGACAGTCTCATTTTGTGAAATGTTTTCAACATAAGAACTCTTTTAAAAAGAAATCTAATGGAGATCAGGGAAGACTACCTGAACACTCCAGAAAAGTGAAATGACTATTCTGCCTCTTTAGTCACTTGCCCTAACCTTTTAGACCATGAAGTATATCTCTGTGGTGGGACAGATAAATGAGCATATCTGGTATAGGTTCCTGGAAGAGTTGGAGTGGATGGAGATTCCTGAAGAGGTGCATCCACCTCAGCTAAGTAACCCTCATCATAAGGATCAGGCCACTGTTACAAGGGGGATGCTGGGAGCGGACCCAAATGCAAGACACAGACACTGAAGTATTAAGAACAGGACGTGACTGGTTGCAGACTAGGAGCTGGGACAAGAACACAAACTTGGGATAGGCAAGCAGGACCAGGACAAGGAAATGGGAACTAGGAGCCTGGGCATGGACTCTGAGCCAGAGACTGGACAAGGACCCAGAACCTGGGTCTTGACTTGGGCTTGGACCCCGGAACTTGGCGAGGACATGACGTGGCTACAGGACTAGACATGGCTTGGGTTCCTCGAGGCGAGGACATGATGGGGCTTGGGTTCCTCGAGGTGAGGACATGACGAGGCTTGGGTTCTCCGAGGTGAGGACATGACGAAGCTTGGGTTCCTTGAGGCGAGGACATGATGAGGCTTGGGTATGCACTCCGAGCCAGAGACTGGGCAAGGACCCAGAACCTGGGTCTCGACTTGAGCTCGGACTCCAGAACTAGATGAAGACATGATGTGGCTACAGGACTGGATGAGGCTTGGATCCTTTGAGGCTTTCCTGGGCAGGACGAGGTACTCCTGGGCTGGGCGAGGCACAAGGACAGGATCAGACCCTGAAGCCTTGACTTAGTCTTGGGAGACTGGAATGCAGAGCCTTGGTCAAGGTAGACTAGAACGCAGAGCCTTGGTAATCTTGAGAGACAGGAACATGGAACACAGAGCCAGGACCCCTCCTTGGAAACAGGACATAGGGTCAGGACTCATACACAGAACACAGAGGCAGATCTCCACTCAAGGAAGCAGCAAACAGCCTGACCTACCCAGCAGAGGCCAGGGCACAAAGAGACGGTTCCCAACACTTGGTAGTGGTAAACGGCCAGACCTACCTAGTGAAGGCGTAGACACAGAGACAGTTCAAAACAACAATAGACACTTCCTTATCTTGCTCCGTCAGTTGAACTTAACAGTGGTGCAGGTGAAGTTTGCAGGCGAGGGTTACAGGCGAGGCAAGGTTCCAGACACTGGTTGGAGGCCAAGGCTTCAGGAGGAAGGAGCAGAGAAAGGAGACAGACAGGGGTTTTGGACAGGGACAACCCAGCAACTGGAGCTCTCTTTCTCTCTCACTCTCTCTGTCTTGTTTTACGGCGGTTGGCACCCAGCTTAATGGTACATTACTGCCACCTTCTGCTCTGGAGTGTGCAATAGACCTACATTCTAAATCCCTTCACCCAATCACACACCCACACATACCCTAACCTGCCTTTAATACCATCATTCCAAATAAACTGACTCCTAAGCTCCGGAACCTGGACCTCAGCACTCAGATCTGCAGCAACTTCCTCACAGACAGGACCCAGACTGTAAAAATAGGGGACAAGCCCTCCTCTACAATCATTCTAAGCACAGGTGCCCCACAAGGCTGTGTACTCAGCCCCCTGCTGTACTCACTGTACACCCATGATTGTGTAGCCAAGTTTCCATCAAACTCCATATACAAGTTTGCTGATGACACAACAATTGTAGGCCGTATCTCGGGTAATGATGAGTTTGATTACAGAGAGGAAATTAAGAACCTGGTGGCATGGTGCGAAGACAAAAACCTATCCCTCAAAGTCAGCAAGATGGAGGAATTGGTTGTTGACTTCATATGGAGTAGCGGACCGCACGACCCAATTTACATCGGTCGTGTGCAAGTGGAACAGGTCAAAAGCTTTAAGTTCCTCAGGGTCAATATCACAAATGACCTGACTTGGTCCAACCAAGCAGAGTCCACTGCCAAGAAGGCCCACCAGTTCCCTTACTTCCTGAGAAAACTGAAGAGATTTGGCCTGTCCCCTAAAACCCTCACTAATTTTTATAGATGCATCGTAGAAAGCATTCTTCTAGGGTGCATCACAACCTGATATGGAAGTTGTCCTGTCCAAGACCGGAAGAAGCTGCAGAAGATCGTGAACACGGCACAGCAAATCACACAAACCAATCTTCCATCCTTGGATTCACTTTACAACACACGCTGTCGGAGCAGTTCTGCCAGGATAATTAAGGACACAACCCACCCAGCCAACACACTTTTCGTCCCTCTTCCATCTGGGAGAAAGCTCAGGAGCTTGAAAACTCATACGGCTAGATTTGGGAACAACTTCTTTCCAACTGTGGTAAGACTGCTGAACGGATCCTGACCCGGATCTGGGCTGTACCCTCCAAATATCCGGACCTGCATCTCGGTTTTTTTGCATTACCTTACTTGCCATTTTTCTATTTTCTATTTATGATTTATAATTTAAATTTTTAATATTTACTATCGATTTGTAATCCAGGGAGTGGAAAGCACAGAATCAAATATCGCTGTGATGCTTGTAAGTTCTAGTATCAATTGTTTGGCGACAATAAAGTATGAAGTATAAAGTATTATCCTCCCACTTTTGGCCATCCTGGTACCCTATTCCTGTTTATCCATCATATCCTATTAAAAAAAAACGGTACCCCTTAAGAATGCTAAAGATATCCTAACTGTGCTCTCTCATCCATGCCCAGCAACCCTTTTAATGTGAATTCCTGCACCCCCATTTCCCTTAGTTTAATTCTCATCATCTCTCTCTGTCTCCCATATTTCCTGCAACTCAGAACTACATGTTCTACTGACTCCTCTTCCTGACATTCCTCACACAATCCTGTTTGGTGTTTCCCTACCATTTTCAATGTTTTGTTTAATGCACAGTGCCCCAGCCTTAACCTAGTCCACACAGTTTCCTCTGTTCTGTATCCACTACCTACCTTAGTATCTGCAACACTTTTTTTGTATTTGATATAAAGGCCTCCCTTTCCCCCTCTCTGTTCCATCTTTCTTGCCACATTTGGACAGGAACAATCCAGCAAATGAAGCTCTTCTTCTTCTTCTTCTTTTTCTTCTTCTTCTTCTTCTTTTTTGTTTTATGGCCGTTGGCAACAAGTTTTCAGTGCATTACCGCCACCTGCTAGACTTCTTGTGTTCCAACCAAATATGTCCTGGAGTTCTCTACTTTAGACAATCTAGTTCAGCCTGCAGTTCTCTATTAGCGTCACTCTGTAGTTGCAATTCCTCGTGAATGCTTAATGCGCTCATTGGATAATGCCGCAAACTGCTATTCTTCCCTAATTTTGTCACATGTTTTCGCGTAGATGCATTACCTCAATTACATTGATTTCATCTACATCACTTAAAGATTAAATTCACTACATCATCTACATCCCTTAAAGATTAAAAGTATAATGTGCAATGATTACTATTCTTTAAAGAATAGTAATCATCTCACATTATACTTTTAAAATTGCTGTTTTTCCAAGTCTATCTGCTTTTTCAGGTTTTCCTTTTCTAGGTTCGTAGCCTGCAGTTGTTTACTGAGACCTCGGAGTTCTTCTTCATTTGCTTCCATGTTTTAATTTTATAATCTGGATGTAGATAATTCACTTTGCAACTGTTGCCCCCCCCGGCCACCCACAGGTTCACTCGGCTCGCTGTTGTCTAGGGAAACAGCCTCAGCCCCGCCAAACCGGGTAATTAGTTTGTGTGGATGCTGTGTGATGTACCCCACGCCGCCCAAATAACAGACAATACACCAGATACAATTAAATGATTTACAGTTTATAGATATTACTGGAACTATATAATTGAGAGAGAATAAAATATAAAAGGAAAATAAAAGGCGCCACACTTATCAAAGTTCAATCTCTTCGTGCACAAAACCGTTGGAGCTCAAGGACCTTCATCTTCACCCTGTGACCCCTCGGACCACCTCGACCAGCCACCTGGGACCAACAACGGTGGTCGACCAGACGCTCCACACGAGTCCGTCTCCGTCTCTTCGCCGAGCGCCCTCCTCGGGGTCCGACCCCGTTAGCGGACATCACAGCACATCGTCCATCCTCTGTCTCGCTCTCCTGCCTTCCCCCCCAAATCCCCACGCATACAGTATCTTCAAATACACCAAAACCATAACAACTATTCCAATTGGTTAATAGCATCCTCTTATCACCCTCTAAGCAAAAACAAGCTGCTAGTGCAAACTTTCTCAGTGTTTAACACAACAAAGCCACATTCCCCAGATTAACATAACAAAGACTCCATTTTAATTAGCCTCCGCAGTAACGTAAAAGTCGTAACCCCCCTTACACAACAAATTCTTTTTCCTTTTGTATCCTTGTAATAATTTCCTCCATTTTCCAATCTCTTTCCAACTCACCGTTGTTCTTGTCGGGTACTTCTATTTGTTGTTGGAGCACATTTACCCTGGGCTTCAACCATAAAATCTGAGGATTTTCCTTAAGTTCTGAAACATTTCGTAAATTCTTGACCATTTGCGATAAATATACTGCCATTAAGATTCCATCTCCCCTGCCTGTGAACTGTTGGATCCTCCATTCAGTGTTTCTTTGACTTCTTCCCACCTATTCCCTTTAATACCAAGATACTTTTCTGCAGACTTGATGAGAATTTTAATTTTCTCAGTTCTTTTGCTTGTTTGCGCTGAACAATTAATTGCATCCACCATAAAAAGCACAAAATCCCTTCTACTCATTAATAGTGTATCCTTATTTTTCATATTACAGCTCTCACAATTCACCAGTTTATTATTCCCTGTATTTGTTTGCTTGACAGCCCTTCTTTCATCAAATTCTTTCACTGCCTCTGCATAACTGATTCCTTGAGTTACTTTTATATATTGTAACTCAGCCGCCTTCTTGCTATAAGTGCACCCTCGATAAACTGCGCTGTGTTCCTCGCCACAATTGCAGCATTTAAGCCTTGCTCCCGCTTCACATTTCCCATATTCATGTTTTCCAGCGCATCTCCTACATCTTTGTTTTTCTCTGCAGACCGCCGCAATGTGCCCGAATTTCTAACATTTATAGCATCTTAAAGGCAGTGGTATATATATTCTAACCGCATAACACATATACCCTAAGTAAACATTAGTCGGCAATCTCTCTTCTTCAAAGTTAATCATTACCGATAAACTATCACACTTTTTCCCGTTTCTTGTAACTTTCAAACGTTTGGCCTCAATAATGTTTGGCCTCAATAATTTTTGCTCCTTTTACGTTCTGTTTAATCTCATCCATAGTAACTTTTGTTGGTATCCCCGAAATAACTCCTCTAGTCCACTTTCTATTGTTGGTTATTGAGCATTGTACTTCTTTGCCGTCTATTTTACATAATTTTATCACTTTACCTTGCTGAGCACTATCCCGACAAATCACTGATAGCGATCCACTTCGTAAAATCTTTGCTCCTTTAATCTCACCTATAATTTTGTTGAGCATCTTCGTCAAACAAATCGGGTTTCAATCACCGAAAGTTGCCCTGTCTTCACTTAGTTTTATAATTGCTTTAATCTCATCTTCTTTCCATTGTTTTGCTGTCCTGTTTTGATCATCCGCTGACTCCTCAGAGCTTGATATCCCATACCTCTGCTTTCTTTTCTTCTTCTTTCCATTCCATTCCTCTTTCCCGCCAACCTCCATCTCCAGTTCACTTCCACGCTCGCCAAAAACTTCTTTCAGCAGCTTGGCTCTTTCCTTGATGTTCTCTCTCTCCACCATTTTCCAGTCACAACTGGACTCTCTCTTCCAGCAAATGAAGCTGAACCAAGGAGCTGTTCATGTAGCCAGCCCAAAATGTGAATCAGCTGCCTCAATTAGAGCAACCAACAGAAAAAAGGGAAAACCAGAAAACCTGGAATAAGGAACGATGGACCGGACTATGAACCGGAATCCAGACTTCACGGACCAGAGCATGACAGCCTCTCCATTTCTTTCTGTACCTTGGACTTTGAAGGTGAATGAACACACACCTGTTCCACATGATTCCACCCGATTTCACCTTCTGATGTTCTGATCACAAGTGAACGTGATGCATGCTGAATTGACTATTGATTCTATGCTGAATTGCTCTGAAACCCAGACAGCTTCACCAATCCTGAGCAGCGACAAAGATTTTGCTCTGCTTCTGAGATCGTGCATGCTCAAAATTGTACACCCTCCAAAATTTCTCTTTAGTTTAGGCCCGGTAAGTGAGGTTGGAGAAGGAAAGGAAGAATGGGCAGGCTTGTTCTCAGTCTCCAGCACATCGTCAGCTCTGACAGACTGTAGCCATTTGTAAGAGGTGTGGAGCGATAGGTCACAGTGCTTTGAAGGAGTCCTTTGCTTTCAGCAGGATACATTCAACAGTTTGCACTGCTCTTTCTGCTTCCCCGTTTGCCTGTGGGTACTGTGGACCGCTTGTCTGCTGTTTGAACTCAGACCTTTTGAATTATGAGCAGCTGAATTGTGGACCATTGTCTGTCAATAAATGTCTCTGCTATTCCATGGAAAGCAAACTTTCAGGTGCTGTATGACTGTTACTTAGGATGTAGAGGACAACTGGGACACCTGAACATTCCTTGAGTAGTAATCCACAGTGAGAACATATTTGTCTCTTTTTAGCTCCAAAATGTCTGTGTCTGCAATTTGCCATGGAAAGTCCAGGAATCCTGTGGGACAGAAACGCTCAGCTTGATTTTGGTGCAGTTTTCTGCATGCTTCACATGGCTTTACATAATCTCCCAGCTGTGTGCCTAGACCAGGCCACCACACTGATTGCCTTGTTCTGAGGCAATATTTTTTGATGCCTTGATGTCCTTGATGGATTTGACTGATGATTTTGGTATGCATAGGTGCAAAAATTATGAGCTTGGAGACCTTTAATAGCAAACAGTCAAGAATAGTGAATGTGTCTCTTTCAAGCCAGTATGGCCTGATGTAGTGAGCTCCTTTTGGAACAGCTGGCCATCCATCCTCACAGTACTGCAGGTTTGGTCCTTTTCTAGCTCTCTGCACGAATTTCATCCAGTTTACTCTGTGATGCAGGAAATGTCTCATATTTCTGAGCTAGGTTGATGATGATATCTTCCGTGAGGGCAGAATCAGCTTCTGTGCACCCACTTTTACATGGCAGCACCAACAGAGTGTCTGGTGTAGTGAAAGATTTGCCGGGGCATGTTCGATGTCATAACAGTATCAAATAAACATCATTCTGAGTCTTTGCAGATGTGAAGGTACGTCATCCAAATGTTTTGAGCTGAAGCTGATATGTAGTTGTGGCCTGTTTCAAGTAGGAATTTAGTGCCTATCAAGTAGTAGATGAAGCATTCACAAGTCTGCATGAGAGCCCGGATCTCCTTTTCAATTTGGGTGTAATGCTGTTCAGTGCGAGTCAGTGCTCTTGATGCATATGCTATCAGTTTCCATATACCATTGCGCAATCACATGAGCGCTCTCCCTAGGCAAAAGGAAGAGGCATCTGCTGAGACCTTAGTTGCTTTGTTTGGATCAAAGAACACCAATGTTGACGAAGAGACAAGCTCTGCTTGAATTGATGAAAATGACTTCTCCTGAGGTGTGTCCCAGGTTTGAATGTTTCTCTAAGAGAGGAGGACATGTGGTGGCTTTGTGTTCTCCGCCAAATCTGGAATGAAGTTTCCCAGCTAGTTTACCATGCCCAGGAAACTGCGAATCTCTGATGCAGTTGTAGGTTGTTCCATGTTCTGAACTCCTGCAGTTTGGCTCAATCTGGTTGCACTCCTTCTGCGGACGGTTAGTGGCCTAAGAACTTCACCACCAACATGACACATTTGTATTTATTTTCTTTCAAGATGAATTCTGCCTGTTTCAGTTTCTCCAAGGCAACTTCCACTTCTCTGTCATGTTCCTCACTTGAGCCTTTGAAGATGAGTATACCATCTATGTGGCAGACTACTTCATCCAGTCCCTGCAAAATTTGGTTCATCCTCATCTGAAAGAGTTCAGAGGCTGATGAGATGCCAAAAGGGAGTCTCTTGAAGGCGTAGCATCCATATGATGTGATAAGGTTTGTGAGTTTCTGTTACTCAGGAGCTAAACCGATCTGCTAGAATCCTGTGTTTGCATTCTGGTGAAGAACTTTGCTCCACCCAGCATACTCAATGTGTGTTCAACTGAGGGCAAAGTAAACTCCTCCTGTCTCACTGCGTTATTCAATTTTGTTAGATCAACACAGATCCTCACTGTTTTGGGAACAACAACAATGCCCACACACGAGTCCATTCAGTTCATTCACTCTACTTATGATGTCAAGTACCTCCATTCTCTCATGTTCAGCTTTGAATTTGTTCATCAATGGGACTGATATATGCTTCACTGTGGTTATAGGGCGTCACTCCTGGCCTCAGTTGGATAAGGTACTCTTCTTTCAGTATCCCCAGGCCTGTGAGCAACTCTGATTATTCTGCCGCAGAACATTGCTTAGTGAATCCAACCTTGCAATAAGGTCCTGCTTTTCGATGCAAGTTATGCCAGCAGTTCTGAGAAGAATTTCTGAATGACATGGACATCCTCTTTTAACTGTTTCTCATTTTTACTGATGAAAGTAGTAAACATTCCTTTCACATTGAACTCAAGTTTCCTTGGCTCCATGAGCACTTTTTTTGTTGGGTCTAACATAAAGCCTGTTTTCTTGAACAGATATTCAGGGATGGCTGTGACATCTGCCACAGTGTCCATTTTGAATGTCACTGCCTCATTTTGCAACTGAACCATAGCACATCAGCTTTGTCTATTTGCATCTAGAGCCCCAAAGATAGCTCTTCCTTCACGCTAATCATGGTCTTCTTCGATCTCCTGTAGAATAGTTTTTGAGTGACACTGTCTTTTATAATGGCCAAATCTATTGCATCGGTGGCACTTCTCTTCTTTTGCAGGACAGAGCTCTTTGACGAGGAATGGAGACTTGCCGCATCTCCTGCAGTTGGACATTTTACCTGCTCTTTCTTTTGCTTGTCTGTTTTGTTTGAGCTGAGCTCTACAGTAAGCTCTTTCTGTAGACTTTCTGACTGCACCTCGTTTGTACCCTTTCTTTTGTACAGCTTCTAGCTTTACCTCAGCATCATTTTCGTACCTGAGTTGCTGACGAACGTTCTCACTCTGCCAGACTATAGTTGTAACTGTATTTAGTGTATAGTCTGTCTGCAACTGAATTCTCTCTGACAATTTGGTGCCTTGTCTCTGTCTCTAATGAGCTGAACTCTCAGGTTTCCATATGCACAACTGTCTGACAGGGCATAGAATACTGCAATTAAGCCATTTATTATTTCATCTGGCTCTTGTTTTCTGAAGTTGAACTTTGCCCTCCTATATAACACATTTTGATTTCCTGTGAAATATTATTTGAATTTGTCCTACATGGTTATGTACTCTTTTTTCTGAGCATCAGTCACTCTCCATGATGCCATCTGCATTGTCAGCCGTGCAGTATATCGGTGTGCTTCCTGATGCTCTCCTGAAGCCTGAGTGAGATTGCTTGCAACCCTAAACCTCTCAAATAATCTGAATCAACTCTTAAAGTCCCTTGCTTTAACAAAAATCAAATATCTTGAGGAGCTTTATTTAGTAAGTAAATGCGGGTACTGCAGGTATTTGCTCCATCTTCCTGTTTGTTAGTTTATTTATTACATTATTTGGACTACATAGGTCTTCTTTTCGCTCTGAGAGTTTGACTGACTTCTCTGCTGCACCTGTGCCTCTGTGTGCTTCCCCAAGCTAGTGACCCACAGGTTATTACAATGTATTCACTTCTGAGTGTATCTTGTATGCATTGTCTAGCAACCTTAGCCTTTTTACAGCTCATGCCTCATTTACATACAATTAGGAACTAGCATAGGTAGTTTAGGTTGAAATGTCTCTAGATATTTTTAATAGATATATGTGAGCAAGATTAGTCTTACTGTAAATTCTTCCTTGTTGGGGATCTCACTTGGCCTGTAGCATCAATTCATCAACAATCAGCCACTTCTGACACCATGTTCTGCTTGTTATTGAGGGACGATAAGCACACCAGAATGCCAGTAACCGAACTTTATTGTCAACCCTGCTTGTACAGTATGTGAACTCCTCTCTTGTGGGAGTGGCCAACTGAGTTGCTTTGGAATAACACTAGTAACAACCACTACAAAGTAGACCTCGCAAATATTAAAAAATATATTATCCAGAGCAGAAATGATAGAAATGCTGTGTTCCCAAACAGTGTTTAACCAAACTGAAAGATGTACAGTTTAAAAAATTCCTGCATCAAGATTAGATTATTTGTCAGGTAGAAGAATAGAATAGAGACCTTAATGTCTTAATAGGAATCCCTTATTACAAAATTTCTCTTTGCCAAGCTTTGTTACATTATTTGCCACCCCCTCTATTAGGAAAAACAGTTTGGTTCTATTACTTATATCTACAAATCAGTTCATAATGATCATTAACAGATCAATACATTGAATCTTCATCCAAATGCAATACGTCAATAACCAGAACAATGATGCCTAGTTACTCTCAGTCATCGATCTTGGGTTGGTCACATCACTGGCGTGGCCAAAACCAGAGTCCAGAAGCAAAGCACCCTGCGTTGTGAGAGAACATGTTTCAAGGAAGTGCTCAAAGCCTCTTTAGAAATGCAACATCCGCACTGACACCTTGGTACCTCAGGTTCATAACTATATTTAATGGAGGAAGAGCATCAAGAACATCAATGTGATGTATCTGGAGCACCCAGAAGCCCTACACAAGGGGAGAAAAGAGTGTTCCATCTTTTATGCTATCCATCCACATGCCTCATCATACACTTTCTGCTATTTTGTGGCGGTGCCCATAATCCTACATTGTTCTCATCAGCTAGATCAAGATCCTTAAAACGAGAGAGGAAGTAAGTCACTCTCAACTCTGAGGAACTGCCTAAAAGAAAAAAAAAACAACATAATATAATTCACCACACTATCTGTGCTATTTCTTCTAAGGCATGTCATTTTTAAATGATTTGCACTTATTCTTCATGGAACTAAATGAAAGAAGAAAGGTAATCTCTTAAGATCTATGGAACATGAATCACTTTCCCACAATGGAGCTGTAATGAGATCTTGAGGAAAGTTAACTTTGACATGAAATAAATTCAAGACTTAAAGGTAGAAAGTAATGACGAGGATTTATTTGAAGAACAGGACTAGCAAATGACTCAGAGCGTACTTATTCAAGAGGGCTACAGTACACAGAATGTTAATTCACTCAGAGCCCAAATATGTAGCAAGGGAACCCCATTCATATCAAAAACAAAACTCAGTAAACTAAAAACAGGATGCACGAGGAACCCGCATTCAATAAACAAGTGGTACAAAAAAAAACAGGAAAACTTAACACTAAGCTGGTCACATAATAAGTTTTAGTTAAAATAAATCAATATTCTTCAGGTATGTCAGAGCATCAAGGCCTGACAGAAGAGTTCATGACAGGGTCATAACCTTTCAGCAAAGGTAATCTGAGTTTTAATGTTGAATTACCATTTAAATTCTCCCATTTATCCTTCATAATTTTATGAAATATTTATAGTAAAGCTGAAAATCTTGACAAGCACGATTTAAGCTGCTTTTCAGGATCTTCCATGGACCTTTCAACAAAATTATGCCAGAATTCAATATTTTGAATATTAACTCAATCGAAGTCAGGAATTGTCATGCTGGGGTAACATATCCAAAATGCTGTCGGAACCCAGCAGGTCACACTGGGTTCCCATGACCCCCAACAAGGACATTGTTCCAGAACTATCTATATCATCACTACGCAGCCCCAATCAGGATCAGAATCAGAATCAGGTTTATTATCACCAGCATGTGACATGAAATTTGTTAATTTAGCAGCCGCAGTTCAATGCAATACATAATCCAGCAGAGAGAGAAAAAAATTAAATTGGATTAGATTAGATTAGATTAGATTATGAGGACACGCAGTCCTCTTTTATTTTCATTTAGTAATGCATGCATTAAGAAATGATACAATGTTCCTCCAGTATGATATCACAGAAACACAAGGCAAATCAAGACTGAACAACTGACAAAAACCACGTAATTATAACATATAGTTACAACAGTGCAAAGCAATACCATAATTTGATAAAGAAGAGACCATGGGCATGGTAAAAAAAGTCTCAAAGTCTCTCGAAGGTCCCATCATCTCACGCAGATGGTGTAACGAAGAAAAAATTTCTCCCTTCCATGAACCTCCAGTGCCGCAAACTTGCCAATGAAGCATCCTGGAAGCACTCGACCACAGCCGACTCTTGAGTCCATCCGAAAACTTTGAGCCTCCGATCAGCCCTCTGACAATGAGCACCGAGCACCATCTCTGCCGAGCGCTTTGACCCCGGCCCCGGCAACAGGCAATAGGCAAAGCCGAGGATCTGGAGCCTTCCCCTCTGGAGATTGTCAATCACACAGTAGCAGCGGCAGCGAAGCAGGCATTTCAGAAGTTTCTCCAGATGTTCCTCCATGCTTCTCACGTCTGTCTCCATCAAATCAGGTTTGTGCACGGCCCCTACTTAACAAATACGATATCACTTCGGAGCGGCTGCGCGCTCTGCATCGTGCCGCTATCTTCTCCTCCCCTCATCTCCTCCTCTCCTCCTTAAACATAATAATAAATAAACAAGTACATCAATTACGTATATTGAATATATTATTTAAAAATGTGTAAAAACAGAAATACTGTATATTAAAAGAAGTGAGGTAGTGTCCAAAGCTTCAAAGTCCATTCAGGAATCGGATGGCAGAGGGGAAGAAGCTGTTCCTGAATCGATGAGTGTGCGCCTTCTGGCTTCTGTATCTCCTACCTGATAATAACAGTAGGAAAAGGGCATGCCCTGGGTGCTAGAGATCTTTAATAATGGACGCTGCCTTTCTGAGACACCACTCCCTGAAGGTGTCCAGGGTACTTTGTAGGCTAGTGCCCAAGATGGAGCTGACTAGATTTACAAACTTCTGCAGCTTCTTTTGGTCCTGTGCAGTAGCCCCTCCATACCAGACAGTGATGCAGCCTGTCAGAATGCTCTCCACGGTACAACTATAGAAGTTTTTGAGTGCATTTGTTGACATGCCAGATTGCTTTAAACTCCTAATAAGGTATAGTTGCTGTCTTGCCTTCTTTACGACTGCATCAATGTGTTGGGACCAGGTTAGATCCTCTTGACACCCAAGAACTTGAAGCTGCTCACTCTCTCCACTTCTGATCTCTCTATGAGGATTGGGATGTGTTCCTTCATCTTACCCTTCCTGAAGTCCACAATCAGCTCTTTCGTCTTACTGACGTTGAATGCCAGGTTGTTGCTGCGGCACCATTCCATTAGTTGGCATATCTCACTCCTGTATGCCCTCTCGTCACCACCTGAGATTCTACCAACAATGGTTGTATCGTCAGCAAATTTATAGATGGTATTTGAGTTATGCCTAGCCACACAGTCATGTATATACAGAGAGTAGAGCAGTGGACTAAGCACACGCCCCTGAGGTGTGCCAGAGTTGATCATCAGCGAAGAGGATATGTTATCACCAATCCGCACAGAATGTGGTCTTCCGGTTAGGAAGTCGAGGATCCAATTGCAGAGGGAGGTACAGAGGCCCAGGATCTGAAACTTCTCAATCAGGATTGTGGGTATTAAATGCTGAGCTATAGTGATGAACAACATCCTGACGTAGGTGTTTGTGTTGTCTAGGTGGTATAAAGCCATGTGAAGAGCCATGGAGATTGTGTCTGCCGTTAATCTATTGTGATGATAGGAAAATTGCAATGGGTCCAGATCCTTGCTGAGGCAGGAGTTCAGTCTAGTCATAACCAACCTCTCAAAGCATTTCATCAGTGTCGATGTGAGTGCTGCACCATAGCCCAGCTTCCTACTTTGCATAGCTGGCTCTGTGCTGCAAGCAGGCCTCAACAAATGGGTCTTAAAACACAATAACTAAACTTTTAAAAAGGTTTTGAAAAGGTTGACAAGGTTCTAAAAAGTAACTATTAATTTTGTTTTGAACTGCCTCTGATAATTTGTCAATTTAAAGGATATTCAGATTAAGACATTTAGAAGCTAATCAAATGTTTAAAAGGTAAGCAAAATCATTGTAATGTGTTAATATTGGTTTTTGGCTTGTAAATTGTAGTTATTTTATACAGTATATCCATTCCGTTAGATCATTGTGTCACTGTCCCCCTAAGAATCTGGGTCATGTGGCTAATTTAGCAACACTGTACTATAGTTCAGAGGTGACAAAATAGAGATACAAATCTTTGATGTATCAAGTCAGCGTATTCTGCTGTACAGTGACGAGAAGTAAATGTGTTACTCATATGAAAAATTATACTTGAATAACATATTAAAGCCACACAAATACTTTAAATATCAAAATAAAGTAAAATAACTAAAGTTCTTGCCATCTTCCCTGATAGGGTCAGTGATTTCATTCAAAGGAATGGAGTTAACATTCCTAATCCAGCAGTCCTGTCAAGAATTTGGGTTTCATTTGGAATATACTGTGTATCTGGACCTCATTCAAAGAGTCTGGGCTCCATTTCTGGGTTCAATAGTGAATCCAACAATGGAACAGTCAGTTGTGCCCAGATGTGATGTCTTGACTCCCAAGTTTGGCCAAGTATACAAGTACATGCGAGACTCCCATTGCAACTGCTGTTAATTAGTTGACATGATTTGGCCCAGTTATTTGAAAAAGAAATGCAGCATATTTTCATTATGAAGTACCCAGGAATGTTGATAAGGTTGTAAAATTTACAAATTCAGTATTTAATTAAACACACCTACATTATGCAGCAATTAATTTCATTTGTTTGAGAAATTTTCTGTGAGACGCACTTGCCAACTTATTTAGTTAACAAAAATGGGAAATTATATATCACACAAATTGTTAAATCAAATTAGGAATGTGGGATCACTGAACTTTCGGAGCCACACAATCACATTTTATGAGGCTGTAGATGGAATGATAATGGGCAGAGATTGAGCTGACCTTTGTAAGTCCAGCATGTAATGAGCAGTAATTACATCTTTCTTTTTCTCTATCAAAAACCAATCAGCCATTGTTAATCTTGTCAAAGACTGCATCCGTATAAAATGTTGAGTGGTAGAGAAATCTAATATCTTCCTTATTAATAATGAAGACAATAAGGCATAAATATTTCCATCAGTACATGTGCAGAAATGTGAAGTATTTGAATGTGCAAACTTGATTGCCATTTTAAAATTTTCATAGAACCATAGAACCATAGAACATTGCAGCACGGAAACAAGCCTTTTGGCCCTTCTTGGCTGTACCGAACCATTTTTCTGCCTAGTCCCATTGACCTGCACCTGGACCATATCCCTCCATACAGCTCTCATCCATGTACCTGTCCAAGTTTTTCTTAAATGTTAAAAGTGAGCCCGCATTTACCACTTCATCTGGCAGCTCATTCCACACTCCCACCACTCTCTGTGTGAAGAACCCCCACCAATGTTCCGTTTAAACTTTTCCCCCTTCACCCTTAACCCATGTCCTCTAGTTTTTTCTCTCCCCTAACCTCAGTGGAAAAAGCCTGCTTGCATTCACTTTATCCATACCCTTCATAATTTTATATACCTCTATCAAATCTCCCCTCATTCTTCTATGCTCCAGGGAATAAACCTTCTTTGCACTCTTTCAACCTTATTAATATCCTTCCTGTAATTTGGTGACCAAAACTGCACACAATACTCCAAATTCGGCCTCACCAATGCCTTATGCAACCTCATCATAACATTACAACTCTTATACTCAGTACTTTGATTTATAAAGGCCAATGTACCAAAAGCTCTCCTTATGACCCTAACTACCTGTGATGTCACTTTTAGGGAATTTTGTGCCTGTATTCCCAGATCCCTCTGTTCTACTACACTCCTCAGTGCCCTACCATTTACCTTGTATGTTCTACCTTGGTTTGTCCTTCCAAAGTGTAATACCTCACACTTGTCCGTATTAAACTCCATCTGCCATTTTTCAGCCCATTTTCCAGCTGGTCCAAATCCCTCTGCAAGCTTTGAAAATCTTTTTCACTGTCCACTACACCTCCAATCTTTGTATCATCAACAAATTTGCTGATCCAATTTACCAGATTATCATCCAGATCATTGATATAGATGACAAATAACAATGGACCCAGCACTGATCCCTATGGCACACCGCTAGTCACAGGAATAATAAACAGAATAAATACCTAAATTTTCAATTTGTTACTTTTAAGTAATCCCTAAGCTAAGATGAAGAACAGTAATTGTAAATCTATTGGCAAACTGTAATACAAAGAATCTAAAGTAGAAATATTCCCTCACTTATTCCACTTGTCTGTATCATGTTTCAGTTCAACCGCATGTATAAGTGGTACATGTGTAGGAAAGAATGGTTTAGACAAATTCTAAGTACATTTGTACAAAAAACAGCATCAGCTGTCCACATTTTCCTTGACATTTCTCATCTTCTTGATGGTAAAGTGTTACATATATGTTGATTAAAAATGTTTTCTCTAGATCCTAATTGCAGACAAATATATGCAGTGTTGAGAATTGTGCAAAAGACAGAGAGAATCATCCCTATTAAAAGGTTACGTTTGGCTGTATTTATTTACAAAAGAGGGAAAAATAACTACCTCGACTATACCTCTTCTCACCCCGCCACATGCAAAAATGCCATTCCCTATTCCCAGTTCCTCCATCTCTGCAGCATCTGCTCCCAGGATGAGGCTTTCCGTTCCAAGACATCTCAAAGGCCCTCTTCCTTTAAGGATCGTGGTTTCCCTTCTGCCATCATCAATGATGCCCTCACCCACATCTCCTCCATTTCCCGCACTTCAGCCCTCACCCCATCCTCCCGTCACCACAACAGGGACAGAGTTCCCCTTGTCTTCACCTACCACCCCACCAGCCTTCGGATCCAGCACATTATCCTCCGCAACTTCCGCCACCTTCAACAGGACCCCACCACTAAGCACATATTTCCTTCTCTACCCCTCTCCACTTTCCTCAGGGATCATTCCCTCCGTGACTCTGTGGTCCACACATCCCTCCCTAGGGATCTCCCACCCGGCACTTATCCCTGCAAGCATAAGTGCTACACCTGTCCCTACACCTCCTCTGAGGGCCCCAAACAGTCGTTCCAGGTGAGGCAACACTTCACTTGTGAGTCTGTTGGGGTCATCTATTGCATCCAGTGCTCCCGGTGCGGTGTCCTCTACATCAGTGAGACCCTACACAGATTGGGGGACCGCTTCGTCGAGCACCTCCATTCCGTCCGCCACAACAGACAGGATCTCCCAGTTGCCACCCACTTCAACTCTGCTTCACATTCCAATTCAGATATGTCCATACATGGCCTCCTCTACTGCCATGATGAGGCCAAACTCAGGTTGGAGGAGTAACATCTTGTATACCGTGTGGGTAATCTCCAGCTCCTTGGCATGAACATTGAATTCTCCAACTTCCGGTAATTCCCTCCCCTTCCTTCCCCCATCCCAGTTTCACTCTGCCCCCTCCTCCAGCTGTCTATCACCTCCCTTATGGTTCTGCCTCTTTCTACTACCTATTGTGCTTTCCCCTATTCCTTCTTCACCTTTCCTGCCTATCCCCTTCCTGCTTCCCCTCCTCCACTCCTTGATCTTTCCCCTTACTGGTTTTTCACCTGGCACCTACCAGCCTTCTCCTTCCAACACTCCCCCCCACCTTCCTTATAGGGCCCCTGCCCCCTCCATCTTCACTCCTGACGAAGGGTCTCGGCCTGAAACGTTAACTGTTCACTTCCACGGATGCTGCCCGACCTGCTGAGTTCCTCCAGCGTGTTGTGCGTGTTGCTATAGAAGTTTGTCAATGTTTTAGATGTCATGCTAAACCTCTGCAAACTCTTAAGGAAGTAGAGGGGCTGCTGTGCATTCTTCATAGTTGCACTTACGTCCATGGTGGGACCAGGACAGGTCCGCTGAAATGATAATACATAAGAATTTAAAGTTGCTAACCCTCTCCATCTCTGAATCTCCAAAGAGTGGAAGAAGGAGAGGGACTGGCTCATGGACCTCTGGTTTCCTTCTCCTGAAGTCTCTAATCAGCTCCCTGGTCTTGCTGACATTGAGTAAGAGGTTGCTGTTACGACTCCATTCAGCTGGATTTTCAATCTCCCTCCTGAATGCTGATTCATCACCACCTTTGATGCGGTCTGGAACAGTGGTGCCATCAGCAAATTTGAATATGGCATTGGACCTGTACTTAGCCACACAATCATACGTGTAAAGTGAGCAGAGCAGGGAACTAAGCACACAGACTTGTGGTGCACCTGCTCTGATGGAGGTTGTGAAGGAAATATTTTTGCCAATCCAAAGTGACTAGTGTCTGCAAGTGAGGAAATCCAGGATCCAATTGCACAAGCAGGTAATGTGGCCAAGCACTTGAAGCTTATTGATTAGTTTTCAGGTGGTGATGGTATTGAATACTGAGTTGCAGTCGTTAAAGAGTATCCTGAAATATATATCTTTCCTGTTCAGATGTTCCAGGGTTGAATGGCATCTGCTGTGAACCAGTTGCTCCAGTAGGGAGGATAGAGCGACCTAAAACATTCCTCAGGAGTTGGTATGTAGCGCCCATGTAGTGCTGGTCTAATCTTGTGTGACTGTTTGCTGCACTCTTTGTGAGAAAATCAAATGACATAGTACTGCTCTAGGTATTGGAAGGAGGCAGTGAATAGAAAACACACACTTCTGGTGTTTGTTTATAATAATAGCAATATATACAAAATATTTACATGAGTGAGAACAATTCAAATTCCAACATTCTGTTTAGATTCCAAATCTCAGATGTCAAACAAAAAAAATTATTTTTTAGTTAGAATCAGTGAGATTCATTGGAACAACCTTTATTACTCCAATTTCTTTAACTAATTAGATCGTGTTATTCCCTATTTAAAGGTTTGCAGACTAACATTTCCTTTTTATTTCTCTCTAGTTAGTTATAAAACTAATTGAATTCCTATTCTTAAGTACTATGGTTAACTTCCATTTCAGTTCCAGTCAGTATGTCTACAAATTCAAAAATTATATGGCTGAACTCCTTTCATGGCAAATTCTCTATTAACACAACTTTTAAACAAAGTAAATCTCATTCAGTAACTTACCAAAGTCTTTGTAAAAGTAATCATTTCTTGCAGAAAATCAAATTCAGATCCTTTGAATGAAAATAAACTTATACATCCAATCGTATTAAATCCTCTATGTCATTAAACATTTTGTCCTGCGCTGGTTCTTTGATCTTGAGTGGCTCGCCATCTTGTTTCTTGTTTCATTGGATGAAGTAGTTGATCAGCCAAGGAAAGGTGATTCACAAACTTATAAAAAGCACCTGACCTGTAAAAACCTGGTCTTTCCCTGGACTGAAATGGCTAGCATAAGAGGGCACAGTTTTAAGGTGCTTGGAAGTAGGTACAGAGGAGATGTCAGGGGTAAGTTTTTTATGCAGAGAGTGGTGAGTGCGTGGAATGGGCTGCCGGTGATGGTGGTGGAGGTGGATACGATAGAGTCTTTTAAGAGACTCCTGAATAGGTACATAGATCTTAACAAAACAGAGGGCCATGTGTAGCCCAAGGTAATTTCTAAAGTAAGTACACGTTTGACACAGCTTTGTGGGCCAGAGGGCCTGTATTGTGCTGTAGGTTTTCTATATTCTATGTTCTATGTACACGCTAGGATTACAATCCGTAAGTTTTTATACACATTCTATTTTCAATTTCAAAATAACTCAAAATCACCTTGTCATTTCCAAACACTTCTCTGTTACAACACTACTGAACATATTACACACACAAATTATACACTTGGAACAGTAAATGTTTTAACTCACCAAATCCCTTGGTGTGATTTAACAGAAATAATTCCCGGTTACACGGTAGAGGTCTTGGACACTCGTCCTTACTGTCTCGTTATAGCTGCTGCTTGTTATAGCTGTAGCTTCAATAGATCTTTTCTTGTTATCATTTCTCCTTCAGGAGTTTCACCCTGAAGTTTTCAAGTATGTAAGGCAGAGATACTCACTACTAATTCAACTTTTACCAGTTTATATTTCTTTAGTTTTTAAGTTTGCTGCTTTTCTCTTGCTTGACCCGTGCCTGCATCCGCCACGCCTCGATCTTGCACAGATTTCCCTCCCCCCAAAGTTCCCTTTTTTTAAAAAAAATTGGTAAACCACGTCTTCATTCCTCTACAGGTGGAGCTTTCTAACATTACATCCTTGGGTTTAATTAACCTGGGTTACAATCCTCTCGCAACACTGTGGATGTAAAGTGCTAATGGGTAATAGTTATTATGACAGATCACCACCATAATAGCTGTTAACTATTATTTCAATGAGTACAAATATTTGTGTTTGCACAAACAAAAAGTATTTTCTCGTGCTCTTTGCCGCACATTTTAAATGGATTAGGGTCAGAGTTGTAGGACGCAGTGGACACCATCACGTGTTCTGTGTAATGATATCCTCACTTTGAGATCTGGAGTAAAGTTCCCACTTTCATGAACAGGCATTGTAAGGAAGACTGACCAAATGCCTAGAATTTCAAATCCTCCTTGGGGCAACTATGAACCCAAGTTGTAGAGAGAAACTACAGAGGTTCTATCTACAATCTTCGAATATTCCCTGGTTGTAGGGTAGTGGTAGAAGACTGGAGGAGTGGAAATATTTTACATATATTTAAAGATATGTTGGGTTGAGAGCTGGCAAGCACGGACTATTAGATCAGTGGTGGAAAATAATTAGCTTCAATAATTAATGGCAAAATTAATCAGGATTTGGAAAAGAATGGGCTAACAAATACACAATAAATAATTTATTAAAGACCATTTATACAAGTATCTAATTAGTTTGATCCTTTGCACTAATTAGCAATGAGGTTGGTGCATTTGAGAACTTGGCAAAATACGGAATGACATACCATAAGACAATAAGACATAAGAATAAAATTAGTCCATTTGGTCCATTGAGTCTGCTGCACCATTCTATCATGGCTGATTTATTTTCTCTCTCAACCCCATTCTCCTGACTTCTTCCTGCAATCTTTGATGCCCTGACTAATCAAGAACTTATCAACCTCCAATTTAAATATACTCGATGATTTGGTCTCTGCCGCCATCCATGGCAATGAATTCTGCAGATTTAACACCCTCTGACTAAAGAAATTCTTCCTCATTCCTGTTCTATAGGGATGTCCTTGATTTCTGAGGCTGTGTCCTCTAGTCCTAGACTCTCACACCATTGGACACATCACCTCCTTCTACCAAAGTGTACGATAATATTCTTTCCTACACTGTGTTCCATCTGCTACCTCTTTACCATTCTGTTAATCTGTCCAAGTTCTTCTAGAACTCGCTGCTTCCTCAACACTACCTGCAGCTCCACCTATCTACCAGCCAATGATGCTTACAGAGTAGACATTAAGTTGCCATTACAAGTGATTTGGGGACAGTAATAGTGAATGAGTTACAAACCTAGTACATTGGAATTGTCAATATGTGGACTGATAACAAGAGTTCTGTGTTCTGACAAAACATTGACAGTGTAAAAAGGAAATTGTGACTTAACACAGAGCCCTGTTAAATACCACTAGTCACTGACAACTAACTAGAGAAGGCCCCTTTTATCTCCACTCTTTGTCTTCAGCCAGTCAGCCAATCTCTGCCCATGCCAGCATATTTTGTTTAGTAGCCTCATGTGCAGCACCTTGTCAAAGGCCTCCTGAAAATCCAAGTAAACAACATCCATTGGCTGTCCTTTGTCTATCCTGTTTGTTATTTCCTCAAAGAATTCCAAAAGATTTGTTAAGCAAGATTTCCCCTTAAGTAAACCATGCTGACTTTGGCCTATTTTATCGTGTGCCTCCAAGTACCCTGAAACCTCATCCTAATAGATTTATTCCCAATGTTAAAATCCCTGGGAATAAAAGCAACCTTGAGATATGGATACAAAATCAATTTTACAAAAACAGCAAACTGAATCCTGATGAACAGCTATCTCTCAGGCAGGAGTGAGGTATGCAGTCATGAACCTCAGAGGATAATATTGGGGTGGCACGGTAGTGTAGTGGTTAGCACAATGCTTTACAATACAGGCAAGTCAGGTTCAATTCCCGCCGCTGTCTGTAGGAGTTTGTACATTCTCCCCGTGACTGAGGGTTCCCGCTGGGTGCTGCAGTTTCCTCCCACAGTCTGAGACATACCAGTTAGTAGGTTAAATGGTCATTGTAAATTGGACCATGACTAGGTTGGGGTTAAATCAGGGGTTGCTGGATGGTGTGGCTCGAAGAACCTATTCCACGTTGTATCTGAATAAATAAAAATAATTAATTAAGGCCAGTATATTCTTCTTGAAGAATTTCAAGGTTTGCCAATGATCCGAGAATTTAAATCGGTAAACAATAAAGAAGTTTCAAGGAAGTAGAAAGGAATTTTCTGAAATAGGACCTGTGTATGCAGAAATTGTGATGCATGATTAATCCTTGTTTCATTTGAACTTGAGCAGGTCGCAAATAAAATTCATGTTTCCATCTCATTATCTTGGTTTTCAGTTTGTGGTCAGTGCCAATTGTGAATTGCATTAGGAAATCCATGAGGAACAATCCCTTTGGATTAAAGCCAGACAGCACCGATCAACACAATACTTACTGGCCCTTAAAGGGAAAGCCTCAGTCTGATGGCAAAACTATTGCACATGTTTGTAAAGCTCACTGGAATATATGAATGGAATCTGAATCCACTAGATCAGTTATGAGTCAATTCTGTCCACAGAAATATTGATGGTAGGGAAGGTGAGAGTTATTGTCCAGTATTAGCCTGGGGCTACTTACTATCTATCGGCCTGTTTCCAAGCATTGTTCACATCTTGTTGCATAGAGATATATTGAGCATTACTTGAGGAGAATATGAAGTAGAATCCCACACTACGCTCTTATGCAAGAGCATAGGATAGTAATAGGTACCTGACCCCTCAAGTTTGCCCCATCATTCAATAAGTTCATGGCTGATCTGTCCCAGGCCTCACAACACAGAGCCCTCAGATCCTATCCACGGCCCCTACTACTGTAAAGATGAAGCCACACTCAGGTTGGAGGAACAACACCTTATATTCCATCTGGGTAGCCTCCAACCTGATGGCATGAACATTGACTCCTCAAACTTCCGCTAATGCCCCACCTCCCCTTCGTACCCCATCCGTTATTTATTTATATACACACATTCTTTCTCTCTCTCTCTCCTTTTTCTCCCTCTGTCCCTCTGACTATATCCCTTGCCCATCCTCTGGGTTTTCCCCCCTCGCCCTTTTCTTTCTCCCTGGGCCTCCTGTCCCATGATCCTCTCATATCCCTTTTGCCAATCACCTGTCTAGCTCTTGGCTCCATCCCTTCCCCCCTACTGTCTTCTCCTATCATTTTGGATTTCCCCCTACCCCTCCCACTTTCAAATCTCTTACTAGCTCTTCCTTCAGTTAGTCCTGACGAAGGGTCTTGGCCCAAAATGTAGACTGTACCTTTTCCTAGAGATGCTGCCTGGCCTGCTGCATTCACCAGCAACTTTGATGTGTGTTTCCCTCAGATCCTCAGTCTTTCCCAAGACTAACACCTTTAAGTGTAGGCAACAAAAGTATCACTTAAGATTGTTGACTGTTTGTTCTGTTTAGTTGCATGGTCTTCATTTCTTCTACGTTCCCTACCATGACACAGGTTTTAGATATTAATGAGGTTCCATGATAAGGATTGATTCGATGTATAATAAATTAATTTTAGAAGGATTGATTGTTCTGTGACTCTTTTTGATGGGACTAGGTGGATTAACGGTTTGGCCTGGACTAGGTGGGCCAATGGGCCTGTTTTTGTGTTGTAGTGCTCTATGATAAAATGACTGCATAAAGTGAATTGACTTTGCAGTGCAATCAATTGTTTGCTGCAATGCCAGGTGTAGACTCAGCCTCACCCCCAGTTCATTGTCTATTGACAACACCATGTTGAAATAACTCAGCTGAGAGCTGCCATAGATACCATAGATCCATCTGCATTGTTTGATACTTTGTAAATGCAGTAAGATATTTGTTATACTGAGTTGAATCTTAAAAATAACTTCTGTTCATCAAAATGTTTAGCAGAAGTGATCTCTAATTTACATTGGATATGAAGAGGTATATTTCCTTTTGGTGCAGTATCAGAAATAGAAGACTCAAATTTCAAGACTAATACTGCAAAAAAAAAGCAATTAAAGTGCAAGCTATTGTGATACTACTTAATAAGTCAAATGTTAATGTTAAACTGAAAATGAATTAACGATTAATTAACAAAGAATAGAAAGCAAATGGATGAAATATTTATTTTCAGAAGGATTAATTCAACTCCCTTGAAATCAAGAAACCTGGACAAAGATTATAGAGGAATTATGGAGCACCATTAACTTTTATCCTGATAATTATGTTAATCCCATTTTCTTGTTTTTGTTTCAACTGAAGCCAGAATGAATTCAGTATTGTTATGCATAGTTATTTAAGTATAAAACTCTGTTGGGATTTGATATTAATGTTGGTGAAATGATTTATCATTGTCATATGTATTGAAGTACGGTGAAAATCTTGCCTTGCATTCTGTTCATATATAGATCAATTCATTATACAAGATACAACAAAAACACAATGCAGAATAATGTGTCACAGTTACAGAAAAAGTGCAATGCAGATAGACCATAAGACATAGGAGCAGAATTAGGCCACTTGACCCATCAAGTCTGCTCTACCATTCAATTATGGCTGATCCTATTTTCCTCAACCCCATAACTTTTGATGCTGTGTCCAATCAAAAAACCTATCAAGCTCTGCCTTAGATACACCCAACGACCTGGCCTCCACAGCTGCCTGTGGCAATAATTTCCACAAATTCACCACTCCCTGGCTAAAGAAATTTCTCTGCATCTCTGTTTTAAACTGTGCTCCTCTATCCCAAGGCTGAGCACCCTTGTCCTAGACTCCCTGACCAAGGGAAGCATCCTTTCCACATCTACTCTGCCCAGGCCTTTCAACACTCAAAAGTTTTCAATGAGATCCCCCTCATCCTTCTAAATTCCAATGAGTACAGTGCCAGAGCTATCAAACGTTCCTTGCATGATAACCTGTTCATTCCTAGAATCATCCTTGTGAACCTCCTCTGAACCCTCTCCAATGTCAGCACATTTTTTCTTAGATGTGGACCCCAAAACTGTTCACAATACTCAAGGTGAAGCCTCACCAATGCCTTATAAAGCCTCAGCATCACACCCCTGCTCTTATATTCTAGACCTCTTGAAACAAATGCTAACATGGCATTTGTCTTCTCCATCGCCGGTTCTACCTACATGTTAACCTTTTGGGTGTTCTGTACAAGGGCTGCTTAGTCCCTTTGCATCTCAGATTTTTGGATTTTCTCCCCATTTAGAAAATAGCCTGCACATTTATTTCTACTACCAAAGTGCATGGCCATGCATTCACCAACATTATATTTCATTTGCCACTTTCTTGCCCATTCTCCTAATCTGTCTAAATCCTTCTGCAACCTACCTGTTTTCTGAACACTACCTGCCCCTCCACCAATCTTCATATCATCTGCAAACTTGGCAACAAGGCCATTTATTCCGTCATCTAAATCATTAATATACAGCATAAAAGAAGTGATCCCAACACCCACTTCTACGAAACATCACTAATCACTGGCAGCCAACCAGAAACTGATTCATTTATTCTCATTCACTGCTTCCTACCAATCAGCCAATCTTCTAACTGTACCAATAACTTTTCTGCAATACCATGGGCTCGTAACTTGATAAGCAGCCTCATGTGTGGCACCTTGTCAAAGGGCTCCTGAAAGTCCAAATATACAACATCCACTACATTCCCTTTTTTAATCCTACATGTAATCTCCTCAAAGAATTCCAACAGGTTCATCAGGCAAGATCTTATCTTAAGTAGATCATGCTGACTTTGTCTGATCTTGTCCTGTGTCACCAAGTTCACCATAACCTCATCCTTAACAATTGACCCCAACATTTTCCCAACCACTGAGTTCATAATAACTGGTTTCCTTTCTGCTATTTTTCTCTTTTCTTAAAGAATTGAGTGACATTTCCAATTTTCCAGTTCTCTTGTACCATGCCAGAGTCCAATGATTTTTGAAAGATCATTACTAATGCCTCCACAATTTCTTCTGCTACCTCTTTCAGAACCCTAGGGTGCAGTTCATCTGGTCTAGGTGACCTATGTACCCTTAGGTATTTCAGCTTTTTGAGCACTTTCTCCCTTGTAATAGTAACTACACTCACTTCTCTTCCCTTGCACCTTTCAACATCTGGCACACTACTAGTGTCTTCCACAATGAAGTTTGATGCAAAATATTCACTTAGTTCATCTGCATCTCCTTGTTTGCCGGTTTCATTTTCTAGCTGTCCTATATCCACTCTCATCTCTCTAATATTTTTTACATATTTGAAAAAGCTTTTACTATCTGCTTTGATATTGTTTGCTAGCTTGTTTTCATATTTCATATTTTCCCTCCTAATGATTCCTTTTGTCACAATGGCGGGGGCATTGGGAGCAAGGGTGGACCCAAATGCAAGACACATCTTGTGAAGTTACTTAGATTTAGTTTATTGTACGATATCAGGAGAGCTAGGCAGGAGCAGGAGTAGCGAACTGGACAAGGACTGAGAACTACGTCTAGGCTGGGACCAAGGGTCTGGGCTAGGACTTGGAATCGGCTCCTAGAACTAGAGGAGACATGAGGAGGCTAGGATATGGACTCCAAGCCTGAGACTAGGCAAGGACCCAGTACCTGGGTCTTGCCTCGGGCTCGGACCCCAGAACCAGGCAAGGACATGACATGGGCTAGGGAGAGGGGGAACATGAGACTGCTGCCTCGGTCTCGGGACAGCAGGTACATGGAACCATGGACACATACACTGAACACAGAGTTAGGACCCCTCCATGGGTACAGGACATAGGGCCGGGACTCACAAACAGAACAGAGAGCCGGGACCCCTCCTTGGGTACAGGACATAGGGCCGGGACTCATGACTCTCCGCGGGGCAACAGCAAGATGGCCAGACTTACCCCATGAGGCGAGGACAAGACAAGACAAGACTAACACAAATGAACACCAGACAGTACCTATCTAGCTCCGGTGATGGAACTAGACCGAAGTGCAGGCAGGGGCTGCAGACAAGGGCTAGAGGTGAGAGGAGCAGAGAAGGGATTCAGACAAGGGGGTAGGACAGGAATCACAGACCACCAGGGCCAGGACTTGACTCAGAACTGGGAAGCCACCAGGGCCAGGACTTGACTCAGAACTGGGAAGCCGCCAGGACCATGACTTGACTTGGTGCTTGAATGCCGCCAGGGCCAGGACTTGACTCAGAACTGGGAAGCCGCCAGGACCATGACTTGACTTGGTGCTAGAGTGCCACCAGGGCCAGGACTTGACTTGGAGCCTCTGGGTAGTGGTGAGCTCTCGACTCGGCCCGGGAACAGTAGACAGTGGTTCTTGATTCCCTTAGGCGGGTTAACTGACAGACCCACCTCGGTGGGGAAACTTTGCAGACTTGCTTTGGCGAGGTAACTTGACAAGGTTGCTCCAGTGAGGAAAGGCGAATTACTGGCACTCGCTTCAGGCGGAGACTAGGCTTGCTCTGGCCAGGTGACATTGGCACGCCGTACCTTGGTGACTTTGCAAACGCTCCCGCGCCGAACGGCTAAAAGCCGGAGACTATAAACTACCGGTTCAGCTGAGTGTTAATTGTCTCTAATCTCCAAAGTCGAGGGACATGGGAAAACAGGGAATCAACGGTCCGGATCGCAACATAAACAAGCTAAATTTAAAGGGACACCGATCCGGACCATGACACCTTTAGTTGCTCTCTGTAGTGTTTTAAAAGCTTCCCAATCCTCTGCCCGCTAATTTTTGCTTTGCTGTATTCCCTCTGTCTTGTTTTTACATTAGCTTTCACATCCCTTGTCAGCCACAGTTGTACTATTTTGCCATTTGAGTACTTCTTTGTTTCTGGAACACATCTATCCTGTACCTTCCTCATTTTCCGCAGAAACTTACACCGTTGTTGCTCTGCCGTCATCCCTGCCAGCATCTCCTTCCAATTTACTTTGGCCAAATCCTCTCTTATACCGTTGTAATTTCCTTTACTCCACTGAAATACTGCTACATCAGACTTTACTTTCTCCCTATCAAATTTCAAGTTGAACTCAATCCTATTGTGATTACTGTCTCCAAAAGCTTATTTTACCTTAAACCCCCTAATCACCTTTGGTTCATTACATAACACCGAACCAGTATAGCTGATCCCCAAGTAGGCTCAACAACAGACTGCTCTAAAAGCCATCCTTTAGGCATTCAACAAACTCACTCTCATGGGATCCATTTCCAACCTGATGTACCCAATCAACCTGCGCGTTGAATTTTCCCATGACTATCATGACATAGCCCTTTTGACACACCTTTTCTATTTCCTGATGCAATTTGGAGTCCACGTCCCAGCTACTGTTGGGAGGCCTGTATATAACTGACATCAGGGTCTTTTTACCCTTGCAGTTTCGTAACTCAAACACACAACAATCCTATGTCACACCATTCTATTGATTTGATGCCATTTTTTACCAGCAGAGCCACTCCACTCCCTCTGCCTACCTCCCTATCCCTCCAATACAGCATGTAACTTTGGACACTCAGCTCCCAATTACAACCATCTTCCACCTACGATTCAGTAATGGCCACAACATCATACCCAACGATCTGTAAAAGTGCAACAAGGTCATCCACCTGATTTCTTATACTCTGTGCATTGAGATATAACACTTTGAGTACTGTATTTCTTACCCCTTTTGATTCTGCATCACTAATGCACTGATATTCACCTTGCTGACTGAAATTATGTCCTATCATCTGCCAACTTTCCTGACACTCTGACTGCATGCCATCTTTGCTTTTTCACCATCCGTCCTGTCCAAAGTCTCTTCACTTCAGTACCCATCCCTCTGAATGCAAGGTCATAAGAAGGTAAATTATAGAAACATAGAAACATAGAAAACCTACAGCACAATACAGGCTCTTTGGCCCACAATGCTGTGCCGAACATGTACTTATTTTAGAAGTTACCTAGGGTTACCCATAGCCCTCTATTTTTCTAAGCTCCATGTACCTATCCAGGAATGTCTTAAAAGACCCTATTGTATCTGCCTCCAGCACCATCACCAGCAGCCCATTCCACGAACTTGGTACTCTCTGCGTAAAAAACTTACCCCTGACATCAACTCTGTACCTACTTCCAAGCACCTTAAAACTGTGCCCTCTCATGCTAGCCATTTCAGCCCTGGGAAAAAGCCTCTGACTATCCACATGATCATCATCTTACATACTTCTATCAGGTCACCTCTCATTCTCCGTCGCTCCAAGGAGAAAAGGCTAAGTTCACTCAACTTATTCTCATAAGGCGTGCTCCCCAATCTAGGCAACATCCTTGTAGATCTCCTTTGCACCCTTTCAATGCTTTCCACATCCTTCCTGTAGTGAGGCGACCAGAACTGAGCAGCGTACTCCAAGTGGGGTTTGACCAGGGTCCTATATAGCCATTTCAGCCCTGGGAAAAAGCCTCTGACTATTCACACAATCAATGCCTCTCATCATCTTATACACCTCTATCAGGTCACTTCCCATCCTCAGCCGCTCAAAGGAGAAAAGGATGAGTTCACTCAACCTATTCTCATAAGGCATGCTGCCCAATCCAGGCAACATCCTTGTAAGTCTCCTCTGCACCCTTTCTACATCCTTCCTGTAATGATGTGACCAGAACTGAGCACAGTACTCCAAGTGGAGTCTGACCAGGATCTTATATAGCTATAACATTACCTCTCGGCTCTTAAACTCAACCCCGTGGTTGATGAAGGCCAATGCACCGTATGCCTTCGTAAGTACAGAGTCAACCTGTGCAGCAGCTTTGAGTGTCCTATGAACTCAGACCCCAAGATCCCTCTGATCCTCCACAATGCCAAGAATCTTATCATTCTATATTCTGCCATCATAATTGACCTACCAAAATGAACGACCTCACACTTATCTGGGTTGAACTCCATCTGCTCCATCTGCCATTTCTCAGCCCAGTTTTGCATCCTGTCAATTTCCTGCTGTAACCTCTGACAGCTTTCCACACTATCCACAACACCCCCAACCTTAGTGTCATCAGCAAATTTACTAACCCATCCCTCTACTTCCTCATCCAGGTCATTTATAAAAATCACGAAGAGAAGGGGTTCCTGAACAGATCCCTGAGACACACCACTGGTCAACAGATTCCATGTAGAATATGACCCATCTACAACCACTCTTTGCCTTCTGTGGACAAGCCAGTTCTGGATCCACAAAACAATGTCCCCTTGGATCCCATGCCTCCTTACTTTCTCAATAAGCCTGGCATGGGGTATCTTTTCAAATGCCTTGCTGAAATCCATATACACTACATCTACTGCTCTGTCTTCACCAACATGTTTAGTAACATCCTCAAAAAATTCAATCAGGCTCGTAAGGCATGACCTGCCTTTGACAAAGCCATGCTGACTGTTCCTAATCATATTATGCCTCTCCAAATATTCATAAATCCTGCATCTCAGGATCTTCTCTATCAACTTACCAACCACCAAAGTAAGACTCAATGGTCTATAATTTCCTGGGCTATCTCCACTCCCTTTTTTGAATGCGGAAACAACATCAGCCACCCTTCAATGCTCCGGAACCTCTCCTGTCCCTACTAATGATGTAAAGGTCATTGCCAGAGGCTCAGCAATCTCCTTCCTTGCCTCCCACAGTAGCTTGGGGCACATCTTGTCCGGTCCAAGTGACTTATCGAACTTGATGTTTTTCAAAAGCTCCAGCTCATCCTCTTTCTTAATGTCTATATGCTCGAACTTTTCAGTCCACTGTAAGTCATATGAAAGAATCCATCTCATCAAACTTGAGAATCATTCATGACAGCAGGTTAGAAGTTATTCCAGTGCTGCATGCTTTCAAACTTTTATATCTTCTGCCCAATGAGAAGAGAGAGAAGAGAGAATAGCTAGGGAGGGTGGCATCTTTGATTAAGCTGGCTACTTTACTGAGCCTGCAATAAGAGTAGAAAGAGTCCTTGAATGGGAGGTTGGTTTTCGTGATGTGCTCTGCTGTGTCCACAGCAATCTGCGGTTTCTAATGGTCATGCCAGAGAAGTTGCCACACCAAGTTGTGATGCTTCCAGATTGGATGCTTTCAATGATGCATTGACATAAGTTGGTGAGGTTTAAAGAGTTCATGCTAAATTTCCTTAGGCTCCTGAATAAGTGGAGGTACTGGTGAGATTTCCTTTCGGTGACATCTATGCTATTGGTGCTGTTCACTCCTAGGAACTTGAACCTCCCAACCCTCTCAAAGTCAACATCATTGATATAAACAGGAGCACATGTAATGTGCTTCTCCCGCTTCCAGAGCTCAGTGAGCAGCTCTTTTGTTTTGCTAACATTGAGGGAAAGATTGTGGTCTTAGCTCCATGTCATTAAACTCTCCCCTTCCTGTATTATTATTTGAGATACAGCTCATTACAGTGCTATCATGTGCAAACTTGTAGATCAAGTTGGAGCAGAAGTTAGCCACATCGTCATGAGAATACAGGGAATAGAGTAGGGGGCTGAGGAAGCAGCCATGTGGGGAATCAGTGTTGAGAATAATTATGGCAGAGGTGTTGCTGCCAATCCTAATTGATCACAGGAAGTGTTGTCCCAGATCTGATTGACAGAAAACAGAGAGTGGGAATAAAGGGATCCTATTCTGGATGGCTGCCAGTTACCAGTTGAGTTCCACAGAGGTCAGTGTTGGGTGCACTGCTTTTTACGATGTATGTCAATGATTTGGACTATGGGATTAATAGATTTGTGGCTAAATTTGCCAATGATACAAAGATAGGTGGAGGAGCGGGTAGTGTTGAGGAAGCAGAGAGCCTGCAGAGAGATTTAAATAGTTTAGGGGAATGAGCAAAATAGTGTCAAATGAAATACAATGTTGGAAAGTGTATGTTCATGCACTTTGGTGGAAGAAATAAACGGGCAGACTATTATTTAGATGGGGAGAGAATTCAAAATACAGAGGTGCAAAGGGACTTGGGAGTCCTTGGGCACGATACCCTAAAGGTTAACCTCCAGGTTGAGTTGGTGACGAAGAAGGCGAATGCAATGTTGGCATTCATTTCTAGAGGTATATAATATAAGAGCAGGGATGTGATGTTGAGGCTCTATAAGGCACTTGTGAGACCACACTTGGAGTATTGTGTGCAGTTTTGGGCTCCTTATTTTAGAAAGGATATACTGACATCAGAAAGGGTTCGGAGAAGATTAACAAGAATGATTCCAGGAATGAAAGGGTTACCATATGAGGAACATCTGGCAGCTCTTGGGCTGTATTCCCTGGAGTTCAGGAGAATGAGAGGTGATCTCATAGAAACATTCCGAATGTTAAAAGGCCTGAACTGATTAGATATGGCAAAGTTATTTCCCATGGTAGGGGAGTCTAGGACAAGAGGGCACGACTTCAGGATTGAAGGACGTTCATTTAGAACTGAGTTGTGGAGAAATTACTTTGGTCAGAGATAGTAAATATGTGGAATTTGTTGCCAAGAGCTGCTGTGGAGGCCAAGTCATTGGGTGTATTTAAGGCAGAGATAGATAGGTTCTTGATTAGCCAGGGCATCAAAGGGTATGGGGAGAAGGCAGGGAAGTGGGGATGACTGGAAAAATTGGATCAGTCCATGATTGAATGGCGGAGCAGACTCAATGGGCTGAATGGCCTTCTTCTGCTCCTATATCTTATGGTCTTATGGTCTTACGGTCTCAGAGTTTCAAGAGGAGTTTGTTTAGAATTATAGTATCGAGAACAGAGCTGTAGTCAATGAACAGTCACCTAACATAGGTACTTTGTCATCCAGATGCTTCAGTAAAGGGACAGCAAGATGCCTTCTGCCATAGAACTGCTTTGGCTGTAGGCGAATTGAAGTGGTTCAGGTTTGTCTGAGTGGCTAGAGTTAATGCGTGCCAAAACCAGCCTTTCGAACAACTTCAAGATGTGGATGTTAGAACAACCAGGCAGTACCTGGTTTTCCTTCGGTGCTGCGATGATGGTGGTCTTCTTAAAGAAGGTGGAGATCTCAAACTGAAGCAAAGAGAGGTTAAAAATTACTTCAAGTATCACCACAAGTTGATCTGCATGAAAACTAAGGCTGGGGATAGTATCTCTGCAAGATGTTTTCCAGAAGTTCACTCTCCAGAACATTGATCTTACATCTGTCATGTTGACTGGGGCTTTAGGTGCATTGGAGGCTGCCGGTGTAAGTGGTGACCTTCCGATACCTTTCCGTTCAAGACATGCATAGAATATATTGTGCTCATTGGGAAGAGAGACAATGTGACTAGCCATGCTGCCTGACTTTATTTTGTACCCTGCTATAGCACGTTAGCCCTGCCCCAACTGGCAGCTGGTCTGAGATTCAATTTCAGACTGGTATTGTCTTTTGGCATCTTAAATAGCTCTACTGAAGTCGTACCTTGATTTCTTGTGTAGGTCAGGGTCACCTAATTTGAATGCTGTCATCCTAGATTCAGCCAGAAGTGCATCTCCTAGTTCACCATGGTTTTAAGTTTCGGAATACCCGGATTGTCCACTTTGGTATACAGACTTTAACACACTTTCTAATAAAGCCTGTGTTGCTGGTGACGTACTTATCTGAAACAAGAAAGAATCTGCAGATGCTGGAACTCCAAGCAACACACACAAAATGCTGGAGGAACTCAGTAGGCCAGGCAGCACCTATGGGAAAAAATACAGCGATGTCCTGGGCTGAGACCCTTCAGCAGAACTGGAGTCAACCTTTCAGATTGACACCCTTTGGCAGGACTGTACAGTGGACATTTCGGGCCGAGACATCAACTGTACTTTTTTTCCATGGATGCTGCCTGGCCCGCTGAGTTCCTCCAGCATTTTCTGTGTGTTGCACATACTTAGCTGCTTCGCTGCTGAATCTCTGCACATGGACCAGTCTGCCAAATCAAAGCAGTCACAAAGAAGCTCATCTATTCCCTCCAACCAGCACTGTATGACTTTCTGCACTCCTTCTCCCTGCATTTCTGTTTCCGTGTGTGTATGCAGGGAGAAGGAGCACAACCGACCACAATGACTTACCAAACTGCAGGTGGGGATAGCTCAGTAGGCATCTTTGATGGTAGGTCAGTGATGGTCAAAAGTGTTTGAGTTCCTTTTGCGATGGAGGACATGCTAAAGCATTCTGGTAATATGCTCTTGAAGTTAGCTTAGATGAAGTTACTTTTGATGAAGAGAGCTGCAGGGTACCCCGCTTCAAGGCTGTTAATCACTGAATATAGGCCATTGAGTGCAGCCTTCAGTGTGATGTAGAATACAATTAGTATAGCTGAAGTGTACTTCCATGGCAGGTAGAATGAGCAACATTTCATCATTAGATCTTCCAAGTTGTATGAGCCTTTAGATCACTGAAACTTTTAGAAATAAAAGTTAGAATTTTCAAACTTTTAAATTTAAGTGATCAATCAGTTAAATTATTTATAATGCCATCAGAGTAGATGACAGAATAAATTAAAAGTACTATGAGTGTTATAACATTATCACTCATTGAAGATAAGCTTCCTCTGCCTGGCAAGAGAAGAAATATTCCTTCTTTCCTTTAACAAAAGAGCAGCGTTTAGGCAAAAGTGAGGCCCTTCTCATTATGATTACATGTCAATAAACAGATTTATGTTGACACATAAACACTTCTCGGGCTTCTTGCCAGGTACAGGTATTGACTTTAATCATTGTTTGGATGGCAAACTCTGTCTTCTTCATAAGAAATGATGCCTGGATGTGTCTAGTTCAGTGGTATACATACCCCCGTCGTCCATCCCTCCTGATTGAATTCCAGTTCTTACTTAGAGCGAGACCTTTGTCTTTGCTAAATTTCTTTTTCTCTAGTTTTATTTCAATGGGTTATTCACCGGGCTGTCCCGAAAGCCATTGGTGTGGCATAGTAGTTTTATGCTGCCGAAGTCAATCCTCTGGCCATAGTGAATGCAATGTTTTGCTACCACCAATTCCTCTGGGTAGCCCAAACAGATACACCTGATGTACTTCTTGATGCAGGTTTCCACCGAGCTCCCCATCTGGCAGATATTTACTTTTCTGCATTCATATAAACACCAGCTATCCTGAGTCCCAGGTCATCTTTTTTTTACATTTATGGTTGCTCTAACCACAAAATCACGTAATATCTGAAATACATTTCTGGTAGAAGGAAAGCATCTTCTCAAATGCAGGATAATCACTTCACAACTACTCATTGAAACTTAATGTAGCTCATATTAATTTCATTTTCACATTTATGAAGGAAATGTAATTAAAGATTCTAGTGGTAATTCTCTATATATTCAGTAGTCCAGGGAGTTTTATTCACTGAAACCATTTATTGAGATCCTCGAATAAAAAACAGTAAACGCTTTAACTGCTTAGCAAGTCAGCCAGTTTCTGTGGAGAGAGGAACATATTTAACCATGAAGATTGATGATTATTTAGTAAGACTGTAAGCCTCAAATATATATAGAAGATGATTTTTCAACTATGATATTAAGAGGAAGAGAAATGCAAAATATGTTTTAGGAAGCAAAATAATGAAACAAATCTGTAATTCACTAATATGGCTTAAATATTTTGGTTCTGTACAAGAAAATCTTCCCACCAATATTGTTGTATCAAGCCTTCCAATTTATTAACTTTAATGAAGAACATTCTATTGAAATATCTACCTCTTTTTTTTCACTTTTCAATTCACAGCAAACAAAATACTTTTAAATACTATATTAATATTAGGTTTGAGATATTGTTGCATGAAAGAGTAGCAGGAGAATGATCTAGTGAGAGACAGAAAATGAGAGGGTGAAAGTAGATTGATTTTACATTATTTATTAAACACTTGAGGAGAATGATAAGGACAGCATTTGTTGACTGAGGAACTGTCTACAATGATTTGCACCAACACTGCAGAATTGGTGTTTTGTAGGCCAGAACACAAGAGGTGTAAGCGGATTATCTGAGTTGCAAAGGGCTCCCAAGTCCAGGATTTCCTAAAGGTCAATTTGCAGGCTGAGTCCATAATGGGAAGGCAAATATAACGCATGCTAACAATCTTCAAGAGGATTGGAATATAAAAGCAAGGCATTGTTTTGGTTTTATTGATGAGGTTTAAGAAAGCATTGGTGAGCAGTTGTTAACCCCTTGTCTAAAAAAGGATATGCTGGCATTGAAAATAGTCCAGAGGAGGTTCAACGGTTAGCGTACCAGGAGTGTTTAATGGCTCTGGGCCTGTACTCACTGAAGTTTAGGAGAATGAGGGAGATTTGATCGAAACCAATCAAATATTCAAAGGTCTAGACAGAGTGGATGGACAAAGAGAGGATATTTCCAATAGTGGGAGAGTATATGACCAGAGGGCACAGCCTCAAAACATAAGGGTATCCCTTTAGAACAGAAATGAGGAGGAATTTTTTAGCCACAGGGTGATAAGTTCATGGAATTCATTGCCACAGACAGCTGTGGAGACCAAGAAAATGGGTGTATTTAGAGCGGAACTTGATGGTTCTTGATTAGTAAGGGCATCAAAGGTTCGGCAGAAAAGGCAAGAGTGAGGCTGAGAAGGAAAAGTTATAATTGAATGGTGGAGCAGACTCAAAGGCTGAATGTCCTAATTCTGCTCCTATATCTTAAGGTCTTATGGATATTTATCTGACATTTTCCAGTGAGGTGAAAACAGTGATGAAACCCTGTAAGCAATGTGAGAAGTGCAACAGTTGTTCATCACAGTTTTGGATTATGAACAGGCATCTGCAATCAAAGGAGCAGTCGCATTAGGTCACTTGGAGTGTGTTGATTGAATCCAGGAACCACTCCCATTTCAGGCTGTACTAGTCAGGTGAACTTATGAAACCTCAAGATGTCTCCAGCTAACAGAAAAAGGTCACAACAGTGGTGGGAAATGTTACTGGAGAAGATTTTTAGCAATAGGATTTATGGGCATTTGGAAAACTATGGCCCAATTATGGTCAGCCAGCATGGCTCTGAGTGGGACAAGTCTTGTCATTCTATTTTAACTGAAATTTTCAAGGAAGATGATTGATGAAGATAGAGCTGCAGATGTTGTCTTTAGAGATTTTAGTAAGGTCCCTCATGGGATGCTCATTCAGAAGATTAAGATGCATTGGATCCATGTAGAATTGCCTTGTCCATAGAAGAGAGAGGGTAATTGTTGATGGGACTTATTCTGGGTGTAAGTCAGTGAACATTGGTGTTCCACAGGGTCTGTACTAGGACTCTGTTGCTTGTGATATATATAAGTGATTTGGATGAA
Organism: Mobula birostris; assembly: GCF_030028105.1. Taxonomy (NCBI): domain Eukaryota; kingdom Metazoa; phylum Chordata; class Chondrichthyes; order Myliobatiformes; family Myliobatidae; genus Mobula; species Mobula birostris. The sequence continues at coordinate 61,978,850 of NC_092383.1, read as the reverse complement.
AACATAGATGGGTGGATTAGTAAGTTTACTGATGGTATAAGCATTGGTGGGGTGGATAGAGTAGAGGACTGTCAAAGGTTACAGCAGGATTTAGATCAATTACATATACAGGCAAAGAAGTGGCAGATGGAGTTTAACCCAGCCGAATGTGAAGTGTTGCACCTTGGGAGATCAAAAGCAAAGAAAAAGTACACTCTTATTATTTTTTACCTTTGCCTGGAATGTGTTACCTGGGGTGGTGTGGAGGTAAATACAACAGAGGCATTTGAGAGGCTCTTAGATGGGCACGTGAACAGACAGGGAATGGACATAGTAGTAGGAATTAGCTTAGTTGGACTTTGATCACTAATTTAATTAGTTCAACACAGCACTGAGGCTGAAAGACCTGTCCCTGAATTGTACTGTTCTATGTTACTATAGACACAGGCAGAATAGGATTACAGAGAGCAGCCCAAATGAGAAGGCTACCGAAAGTAATAGTTCAATGACTATTCTGCAATTTCAATGTTATAACGAAGGAAGAATAACCTTGACTGGGAGTACAGAGAACCATGTTGCTCTCTACACACTCTTGCTTGCTAATTTCAGCCCAAAATAAGATGAAAAGAAAAATATCAGAATTGAAAGCCTTGGATATGAACCAGAGGGTGAAAATGAGAGCAGTGGCATTGTGCCTTCGAAGTGACTGTGGGAAAAGGAAAGGTCAAGTGATTGCAATGAGCCAGATTGGGAATTAAGATTCCAGGCCAACTCAAAGAAAAGATGCAAAGATTAAAGAAGAAACTGAAGTAGTGATTGCTGCAACTTATGTAATGTGCAGTTATCCGGTAATGTGCAAAATTGTACTCACTGTAACTACTGATGAGTTATTATCCAGCTTTGAAGTTTGCTGTGGGCTGTTCAGTTTATACAAGTAATAGCAAGATGGTGGACAGGATTCTGTGTGAATGAAGCCAATTATGGTGACACAACAATTGCAGAAATTGAGGCCATCAGTTAGTTGGGGTCAACCACAGATGTTGTGACCAAGCTGTCTACGTGATACCCAAGGCAGGGCAGTACGACATGGAGAACAAGCTGTTGCCCATGTAACTGATGAATCCAAAGGAAGAGCAGAGACCAGCAGTATTGCAGGAGTGGCCAGTCAGCACTGAACTCAATGTAGGACTGCTATAGGGACTCCAGCTATTGACCTTTCCTCAAGGTTTACTCCCAAAGCCTTCCTTATGAATGAGTATAACCGCAAGGCATTAAAGGTTTGAGATCATAGTGTTCCTTCTCCTAGATGTACTGTCAACCATGGCCAATCTGCTTGAAACGATTGTTTTTAAGGCACCAGAAACCCATCTTTGCCCCTTCTTCTGTCAGTAGAAATAGTTCCACTGGAACAAACTGCAAATACCAAAAAAGGGTCCTTGAAATTGAGTCCACAGGTTGTGGGAACATTTCAATGATGGGGCAAGTGGAGTTGAGTGAAGTTATCCCCTCTGGTTCAAGTGCCTGGTGGTTAGGGGTAATAAGCATGAATGAGTGGTGGGAGATCCTGATGATGGATGCTGCTTTCCTGTGTGAATGCTTCGCGTAGATGTGCTCAGTGGTGGGGAAGTCATTGCCCATGATAAACTGAGCCGCATCCACTACTTTTTGTAGAATTTTCCATTCTAGGCATTAGTATTTCCATACCAGGCTGTTATGCAGTTAGTCAATGTACGCCCCACTCCACATCTATAGAAGTTTGTCAGACTTTTAGATGTCATGCCAAATCTTTACAAACTTCTAAGGAAGTAGAGGTACTGCTGTGCTTTCTTTATAATTGCCCTTACGTGCTGGCCCAGGACAAGTCCTCCAAAATAATAACACTGAGGAATTTAAAGTTGCTGATTCTCTCCACCTTTGATCCTCTGATGAGAATTGGTTCATGGTTTTCTGGTTTCCTCCTCCTGAAGTTAATAATCAGCTCCTTGATCTTGGTAATATTGAGTGGGAAGTTGTTGTTGCAGCATGACTCAGACAGGTATTCGGTCTCCAATCTATATGCTGATTCAGCACCATTCTAGATTTTGCCCACGACAGTGGTGGCATCAGTAAACTTGAATATGGCATTGTGCTTAGCCACATGGTCAAAAGTGTAAAGTGAGTAGGGCAGGGAGCTAAGCACACAGCCTTGTGGAGCACCTGTGCTCATAGAGATTGTGGAGGAGATGTTGTTACCAATCCAAACTGACTGAGGTCTTCAAGTGAGGAAATCCAGGATCCAATTCCACAAGGATGTATTCCAGCCAAGGACTTGAAGCTTATTGATTAGTTCTGAGGTGGTGATGGTATTGAATACTGAGCTGCAGTCATTAAAGAACATCCTGACTTACAGTATGTATTTTTGCTGTCCAAGCGCTCCAGGATTGAGTGAAGAGCCAGTGAGATGGCATCTGCTGTGGACCTGTAGGAAAATTAGAGTGTGTCAGGCAGGAGTTAATATGTTTCATCATCAATCTCTAAAAACATCTCATCACTGTAGATTTAAGTGTTGCTGGATGATAGGCATTGAGACAGGTTACTACTTTCCTCCCAGGCCCCATTCTAAGTGAAGTTTGCTTGGAGCAGGAGGGTACTTCTGACTGCCAAAATGAGAGGTTAAAAATCTCAGTGAACACTCCAGCCAGTTAATCAACATAGGTCTTTAGTTCTCGGCCAGGTGTCCCGTCTGGGCCAGATGCCCTTTGTGGGTTCACCCTGACGAAGGCTGCTTGCACATTGGCCTCAGAGAACGAAATCACAGGATTATCTGGGGCTGTGGGACTTTGCTATGGTTCTCCCATGTTTTGATGGTCAAAGTGAGCATGGAAGACATTGACCTCACCTGGAAGTGAACACCTGTTGTTTCCTATGTCACTTTATTTATTTATTTGTTAGTTTGTTTATTTCCCTATTTATTTATTGAGATACAGTGTGGAATAGGCCCTTCTGGCCCTTTGAGGCACGCCACCCAGCAATCCCTGGATTTAATCCAAGTCTAATTTAATCCAAATCATGGGACAAGCTACAAATTAACCTGTATGTCTTTGGACTGTGGGAGGAAACCCACACAGTCATGGGAAAAGATACAAACTGTTTACAGGCTACAACAAGAATTGAACCCGGGTCATCTGCAATGAAAAGCATTGTGCTAAGTGCTTTGTGCTTTCTGGAGATCGTATCTGGACCTCTTGTGACATCCTTGGTCACCAGACTTGAAAACCTCCAACCTGATACTCAGCAGACTGCGAATCTTATGGTTCATCCAGGACCTCTGGTTGGGAAGACTCTGAATGATTTTACGGGGATACACTCATCCAGAACTGTTTTAATGAAGTCCATGACAACCATGGTGTATTCATTGACATCACTGAGGCTTTGAACACGGCCCAGTCCACCAACTCGAAACAATTCTTCCCTGCATCCTGCAAACACTTCTTTGTTGTACTAATCTCTGAAGATTTGCTCTTTAGCCTCTGCCCACATACAGGTAGGGAAAGGAAAGCAAGTAATCAGATTTACCGAAATCTGGTCTGGGTATGGAATGGTAGGCATTCCTTATTTTAGTATAACGGTGGTCTAATGTGTTGGTGCTACAGGTTATATGCTGATGGTAATTGGATAGGGCTTTCTTCAAACAAGCCTGATTGAAGATCCCGACTATGATTTGAAAATCATCAGGATGGATTGTTTCTTGTTTGAAGGCAGAATCAGGCAATATTGCAAGCTCTTGAATATAGTCTGCCACTCTGGTATATAAACTGCTGTCAAGATTATGGAGGAGAACTCCCTAGGTAAATAGAACTGATGACATTTGACTGTTAGGTCTTCAAGATCAGTGGAATATGAGTTCGACAAAACCGCCACATCGGAGCATTACAGATAGTTTATCATGAAACTCATGCCTCCACACTTTGCCTTTAATGAATCAACAGTTCAGTCCATTCTGTGAAACAAAAAGCCTTTGCGTCAGATCACTGTATATGGTGCGCTGTGAATAAGCCACATCTTGGTCAAACATAGAACACAACAATCTCTCATTTCCCTCCAATACAGCAATCTTGCCCTCAGGTCCTCAATTTTGTTGTCCAGTGCCTGCACATTTGCTAACAAGATGCTGAGTAGAGGGACCTCATCTTTTTGTGTTGTAGCCTGGTTTGGACTCCCCCCTCCTGACTCACTTCTAGTAATGGTGATGAATCTTTGTCCACTTAAAGTTGCCGTATCAGCTTGTTTGAGAGCTATGTCTGCTGAGTGTTATCTATAGATCATAAAGACAATTTAAATGTGTCTTTCCTAAAGGAAACTACATGCTACAGATTGCAGTGAGAGTAATTCAGAAGAGGTATATTCAGAAAGATTGTATGTAGCCTGAAGAAGGTCACCATTGTTCACCAGCACCATCTTATTCTTGTTTCTACCTGACCCTGGCTCACTGAACTTGTATCTACATACCCTAACTCCATTTTATCCCACTTGGTTCAGTCCTTTCCCATCCAGATGTGCCAAAGGATCTGTTTCTACACTGGAGTGTTCTATGACTATGACTCTATTGCCTGGAGTTCTTCTGTTCTACATTGCTTCTGAACTTCTTCTGTTCTACATTGACAACTACATTGGTGCTGCTTCATGCTCCTTTGCTGAGCTTGTCGTTTTCATTAACTTTACCTTCAATTTCTACCCTTCCCTTAAATTTGCTTAGTTTATTTCTGACACTTCTCTCACCTTTTTCGATCTCCCTGTCTCCATCTCTGGAGCCAACTATCTAGCGATATTTTTTTATAAACCTAACAATTCCCACAGCTACCTTGACCATACCTCTTCCCATCCTGTCTCCTGTAAAAATGCCATTCTCCTTTCTCATTTCTTTTGACTCCACCGCATCTGTTCCCAAGATGTGGCTTTTCTTTCAAGGACATTGGAGATATTCTTCTTCAAAGAATGGGATTTCGACTACTCCACCAATGATGCTGCCCTCACCCACATCTAGTCCACTTCCTGAACATCTGCACTCACCACGACTTCCCGCCACCTTAACAAGGATAAAGTTCCTCTCATCCTCACCTAACACCGCATGAGCCTCCGGATCGATTACATCATTCTGTGCAACTTCTGCCATCTTCAACAGTTCCCTACCACAATATATGCCTCTACCTCTCCCCTATTCTCTGCTTTCCACAGGGACTGATCCCTCCATGATTCCCTTGTCTATTCATCCATCACCAACTGTCTCCCTCCTGATGCTTATTCCTGTAAATGGCATAAGTGCTACCCCTGCCCACTCACCTCCTCTCTCACTTCCATTCAGAGCCCTAAACAGTTCTTCCAAGTGAGGCAACATTTCACTTATGATTCTGATAGGGTCGTCTACTCTATCTGGTGTATCTGAAGCAGCCTTTTCTACATTGGTGGGATACGATATAGACCCGCTTCTGCACCAACCGCAAAATTAGAAATTCCCAGTGGCCAACCATTTTGTTTCCAATCCCCTTTCCAATTCCGGCATGTTGGTCCATGCCATCCTCTCCTGCCACAATGAGGCTACTCTCAGGTTGAAGGAGTAATATTTCATATGGCACGGTTGAATGGTGGAGTGCCACTGTAGCACAGAGGATGGCACGGTAGCGTAGTGGTTAGCACAACACCTTACAGTGCAGGTGATACCAGTTCAATTCCCACTGCTGCCTGTAAGGAGTTTGAACCTCCTCCAGTGGTTTTCATCCTGAGGCTCCGGTTTCTTCCCACAGTCTAAAGATGTACCGGCTGGTAGGCTAATTTGGTCATTGGGAGTCATCCCGTGATTAGGCTGGGTTAAATTGAGGGTTGCTGGACAGTTTGGCTCAAAGAATCAGAAAGGCCTATTCCGCACTGTATCTCAATAAATAAATAATTAAAATATTCCATCTCGGTAGCCTCCAAACTGATGCATGAACATCGACTTCTCCAACTTCCGGTAATTTTATGCCACTAACCCCTTTCTTTTACTTCAGTTCTCCACTCTGGCCACTTACCTCTTCTCCTCGCCTGCCTATCTCCCCTCCTACTTCCCTTAGTCCCATGGCCCACTCTCCTTTCTTAGTAGATTCCTTTTTCACCAGCCCTTTATATTTTTCACCTATCACCCCCCAGCTTCTTACTTCCTGCCCCATTCCCCCACCCACCTGGCTTCACCTGTCACCTTCTAGCTTGTTCTCCTTTCCTTCCCCTTCTTATTCTGGCACCTACTCCTTCCTTTCCAGTTCTGGTGAAAGCTCTTGGTTTGAAACATCAACTATTTATTTCCTTAGAGGCTGCCTGGTCTGCTGAGTTCCTCCGGCATTTTGTATGTATTGCTCATATCATTGGTTGTTTTCAAACAATTTGCTTGGGACAAATATGTTTCAGTATTTGTAATTAGCTCCTTTTTTAAAAGTAGCTCAATTTATTGATAGTAGAATAGGCTTTTGTTTAAACACGAGTAACTGCCAGATAACCATCAAGACAGTCAGTTGATCTGCTTCATATTCATAGGTTACCCACCGCCCCCCCAGGCTGGGTGTGTAGGGTGTCCAGGGAAGGGTAAAACCTTTAGTGGTGGGCTTGTCATGTTCCACCCAGGGCAGCTCATCCACTTTTGGTACCCACATGCCACCCAGCTCTCACCAAGTGAAGAATCTCAATCAAGTGGAGGAGCCGAAGAGTCCTGAGCATCAATACCAGGACATTTATAGGAATGAGGTAAGTGAATGAACTGAGAAAATTCAATGGATCTTAGGTGAAATGTACTAAGGCATTAAAAATAGAAACCAGATAGTGATGCTAAATTGCTTGCCTGTGGCAGTAGCCACATCCCAGTACATGGCTTTGACAGGCGGGCTAAACCAGGTGTGGGTAGCCGGGAGCCTCCAATCCAGATAAGATAGGGATACACCTACTCCAGCATTCGAAGCCAGTTCTGCCGGACTGGGCAGTTGAAATCATCTTCAAGATCCAGCGGCCCAGAAGGTGGTGCTGCAAAGCGTCATGGAGAGCAAAGGGCATGACAAAGCATAGAGGCATCATTGCTATCCACTGCAGCCAAGGAAGTCTCCAGACTTGAACCTTTTTCCTACCATTGGACCAAGATTTTTGAGGCTGAGAGAGTGGAACTGCCCCAATGAAATGGCTTTTTCACGATAAACTCTTCCCCCACCGTTTTTTCTCTGTGCACTTACATCATCGTTGGAAACAGCAGACCACCAACAGACCACCATGAAGGATGGCTACAAGAGCAGCTCCATCAGGGTATTGGGAGCAGCAAAAGGTTAGCGAGGGATATGCAGTTCATTGGAGAGCAAATGCAAACCACAGGTTGGGTCAAACACAATCAATCAACCATAAACACTGAACCACATTTGAAAGCCAAATAATTCAAGCCTTAACTATAGGTGGTATAGTCTCAACCAAGTGGAGGAGCAGAAGGATCCTGAGCATAAAGACCAGGACCTTTATAGGAATGTGAGAAGTGAATGAACTGAGAAAATTCAATGGATCCGAGGTGAAATGTACAAAGGCATTAAAAATAGAAACCAGATAGTGATGCTAAATTGCTAACAAAATGTGTGTCAGCCTTCAGTTGAATATTATATAATATGGTAGAGGAGTGATGCTGGAACTATGAAAATAGTACAACTGTTCTAAAATTAACAGAGATAGTTAGGTGAAGGTGAACTTTCACTGTCAATACATGAGTAATGACAGATTCAGTATTATCACCAAAATTGTGAAATAGGAAAACAAAAGTGTCCATAAACAATTAAAAATATTCTCTAAAGTTGCCCTGTGCTGGGAAAATGTCTTAGTTTGTACCAATGCTGCACTTGGAAATATTTCTGGTCACACATAATGCAACCCATCTGTTTGGCTCCAAAGTTGTGCAGGCCTCTGCACGTCCACTCCAGTTTGTTGCAAAGAGAAAGAAAGATCCCTAAGGGGAGTAAGGGGAGGCCGTGGCTGACAAGGGAAGTAATGGACAGTATAAAAATAAAAGAGAAGAAGTATAACATAGCAAAGACGAATGGGAAGCTGGAGGATTGGGAAACTTTTAAAGAGCAACAGAAGGTAACTAAAAAGGCAATACGTGGGGAAAAAAATGAGGTACGAAGGTAAACTAGCCAAGAATATAAAGGAGGATAGTAAAAGCTTCTTTAGGTATGTGAAATGGAAAAAAATAGTTAAGACCAAAATTGGGCCCTTGAAGACAGAAACGGGTGAATTTATTATGGGGAACAAGGAAATGGCAGACGAGTTGAACAGGTACTTTGGATCTGACTTCACTAGGGAAGACACAAACAATCTCTCAGATGTAATAGTGGCCAAAAGACCTAGGGTAATGGATGAATTGAAGGAAATTTATATTAGGCAGGAAATGGTGTTGGATAGGCTGTTGGGTCTGAAGGCTGATAAGTCCCCGGGACCTGATGGTCTGCATCCCAGGGTACTTAAGGAGGTGGCTTTAGAAATCGTGGATGCATTGGTAATCATTTTCCAATATTCTATAGATTCAGGATCAGTTCCTGTGGATTAGAGGGTGGCTAATGTTGTCCCTCTCTTCAAGAAGGGAGGAAGAGAGAAAACAGGGAATTATGGACCGGTTAGCCTGACATCTGTGGTGGGAAAGATGCTGGAGTCAATTATAAAAGGTGAAATTACGACACATCTGGATAGTAGTAACAGAATTGGTCCGAGTCAGCATGGATTTACAAAGGGGAAATCATGCTTGACTAATCTTTTGCAATTTTTTGAGAATGTAACTATGAAAATGGACAAGGGACAGCCAGTGGATGTAGTGTTCCTGGACGTTCAGAAAGCCTTTGATAAAGTCCCACATAGGAGATTAGTGGGCAAAATTAGGGCACATGGTACTGGGGACAGAGTACTGACATGGATTGAAAATTGGCTGGCTGACAGAAAACGAAGTGTAGCGATTAACGGGTCCCTTTCGGAATGGCAGGCAGTGACCAGTGGGGTACCGCAGGGTTCAGTGCTGGGACTGCAGCTGTTTACAATATATATTAGTGATTTAGATGAGGGAATTAAAAGTAACATTAGCAAATTTGCTGATGACACAAAGCTGGGTGGCAGTGTGAAATGTGAGGAGGATGTTATGAGAATGCAGGGTGACTTGGACAGGCTGGGTGAGTGGGCAGATGCAGTTTAATGTGGATAAATGTGAGGTTATCCACTTTGGTGGTAAGAACAGGAAGGCAGATTATTATCTAAATGGAGTCAAGTTAGGAAAAGGGGAAGCACAATGAGATCTAGGTGTTCTTGTACATCAGTCACTGAAGGCAAGCATGCAAGTACAGCAGGCAGTGAAAAAAGCTAATGTCATGCTGGCCTTCATAACAAGGGGAATTGAATATTAGAGCAAAGAGGTCCTTCTGCAGCTGTACAGGGCCCTGGTGAGACCACACCTGGAGTACTGTGTGCAGTTTTGGTCTCCAAATTTGAGGAAGGACATTCTTGCTATTGAGGGAGTGCAGTGCAGGTTCACAAGGTTAATTCCCGGGATGGCGGGACTGTCATATGTTGAAAGATTGGAGCGACTGGGCTTGTATACTCTGGAATTTAGAAGGCTGAGAGGGGAATTTATTGAAACATATAAGATTATTAAGGAATTAGACACACTGCAGGCAGGAAGCATGTTCCCACTGATGGGTGAGTCCAGAACCAGAGGCCTCAGTTTAAGAATTAGGGGTAGGCCATTTAGAACGAAGTTGAGGAAAAACTTTTTCACCCAGAGAGTGGTGGATATATGGAATGCTCTGCCCCAGAAGGCTGTAGAAGCCAAGTCTCTAGATGCTTTCAAAAAAGAGATGGATAGAGCTCTTAAAGATAGTGGAATCAAAGGTTATGGGGATAAGGCAGGAACTGGATACTGATAGTGGATGATCAGCCATGATCACAGTGAATGGTGGTGCTGGCTCGAAGGGCCGAGTGGCCTACTCCTGCACCTATTGTCTATTGAAAGTGGTAGCCAGCACTATGTTAATGTGTATGCATTCTATCATGACAAACTGACTTAGGGCAGAGGTCACACCTTATACAGTTGCAGAAGTAAGAGCCCCCTCATTACAACAGTACTGTACTGGAATCTGCAAAACAACAATAACAGCATGGCCGATTCGTTTCCACAATTGATTGAGGTTTTGAATCAGCAGGTACACTCCAGCAATCCATCTACACACAAATTAATTGGCCAAGTTATGCCAACCACCAGTTAGAGTTTCATTGATTCTCGAGGGATACGAATCAGTTTTGCCTAGGGGTAATAGATTTCATGCTCCCACCACTGTGTGTCACCGAGCAAACCTAGACTCCTGTTGTTCATGATAATGAACCGCTATGCAAGATCAAGCCATCTGAGTCATGAACTACTGGCAGTTAACCTTCAGGCCAATGTACGGCACTTTGCCCAGAATCAGATCAAGTGGTAGAAGCAGGTTCTGACACTTAATACATGTTTATGTTTTAATATATAGAGGGATATCCCTTTAGAACAGATATGAGGAGGAATTTCTTTAGCTAGAGGGCAATGAGTCTGTGGAATTTATTGCTAGAGACTGCTGTGGAAGACAAGTCATGGAAGCGGAGATTAATAGGTTCTTGATTGTCAAAGGTTACGAGAAGAAGGCAGGAGAAGGAGTTTTAAGGGATAGTAAATCAGCCATAATGGATGGGCTGAATGGTCTAACTCTGCCTCTATGTCTTATGGTCTTATGAAGACTATGAATTATTTTGACATAGATCAATAGGAAGGGTAAAACCAGCAGCTTTCAAAGTAAGATTATAAGCTGAACCATAAATTTGGAGTTGAACTATTTATTTATCTAGAGATACAGTGTGGAACAAGCCCTTCAACAAGCCACATTGCCCAGCAACCTAGCTACTTAACCCTAACCTAACCACAGGACAATTTGTAATGACGTATTAAGTTATCCGGTATGTTGTTTGGACTGTGGGAGGAAACCGGAGCACCTGGAGGAAGCCCACGCTTTCACAGGGAGGAACATACAAACTCCTTACAGACAGCACCAGAACTGAACTTCGAACTCCAGAACGCCCCAAGCTGTAATAGCGTCACACTAACTGCTGCGCCATCATGATAATATGAATGCTTTATACAAGCAGCTCAGTTCCGCACCTTGCATTCTGATAAATCAGTTTATAATTGTCACATAAACCAAAGTACAGAGGGTAAAGCTTTGTTTTCCATTCCACCCATGCAGATCATTTCATCACATCAATACATCAAGGTAGTGAAAAGGAAAAGCAATAACAGAATATAGTGTAGTACTTCTTAGAGTCTTAGAATTTAGATATATGGAAGCACCAATGTCCAGGAACAGAAAAAGTTTGTAGAAAATTAAAGTACAGCGCAGTCCATCACAGGCAAAGCCCATCCCCCGCAACTACCGTCATTGAGTACATTTATATGGAGTGTCACCGCAAGAAAGCAACATCCATCATCAAGGATCCTCATCATCCAGGCCATGCTTTCTACTCATAATTACCATCAGGGAGGAGGTACAGGAGCCTTAGGTCTAAGATCACCAGGTTCTGGAACAGTTATCCAACCGTCAGGCTCCTGACCCAGTGTGAATAATTTCACTCACCAAAACTCTGAACTGATTGCATAACCTATTAACTCACTTTCATGGACCCTTCAACTCAAGTTCTCAGTATTGTTTATTTAGTTAATTATCTATCTATATATTTTTTAATTATTTGCACAATTTGTCTTTTTTGCACATTGTTTTTGTCAGTTTTTGTTTATGTATTAGCTTTTCATAAATTCTATTGTATGACTTTATTTTCCTGTTAATACCTGCAGGAAAATGAATCTCAAGTTAGTATATGTCATCATATATTTATTTTGATAATAAATTTGCTTTGACTTTGATTTAGTAGAGCAGAACCATTATAAAAAAAGTAATGCATCAATCTAAAGGGAGCAGGTTGCAACCAGTTGCCTTGCTTCCGTGCTATCTTGGGACTGTGGTAATACTAAAGTCATCCTCGATTTCATCGTTGGACCTCAAAAATGAACTGAAGCAGCCCTATCCTGAAGCATTTGTCAGCTCTGCTTCCAGTTTTGCTAGCTATCAAACCTGAAAGGATTCTTAAATATATTTGTTTAATATAATATTAAATAACTCAGAATGAAGTAAATGTAAAATTGTAAATACTATCAAATAATTTTAAGACAGTTAAAACTGTTTAAATAATTGGAGACAAAAATAAAAGAATTATTCACTTAAAAATTATATTCCCTTTTTTTCTGTCTTAGTAATTCCCAGGTACTGCCTAGTGCAGGATCCAGAGAAGATTTATAAGAACCAATTTTACAGGAAACGTTAACAAGGATTGAGAAAGCTCAGCATGACTGAGTTACACCTTTGAATTGGATTGGGAACACGGTAGTGGGGTACTGAAACAAGTACAATGCCTGCTATATTTCTGTCACATTGGTGAAGTCTGAATGTTTTACCTTGGTTTGTTTTAAATATGTGATTGTCAGCAAAATCCAGTCCAAAATTGCTTTAAACTAGTTAGGTTTGTTAAGCAATTACAGAAAGAGGAGGGGTTGTGTAAGTTCATATGAAAAGTACATCAACAGAATTTTAAACACAAGAGATTCTGGTGTTGGAAATCCAGAGCAACACACACAAAATGCTGAAGGAACTCAGCAGGTCAAGGCAGCATTTATGGAAAGAAAATAAAAGTCAACTTTTTTGGTCAGAGGTTCCTTACTCAGGACTGGGAAGGAAGGAGAAAGAAGCCAGAATAAGATGATAAGTGAAGGGAAGGAGTACGAGCTGGCCAGTGACAGGTGAGACCAGGTGAGGGGGAATGTGGGCAGGAGGGGGAGGACATTGAAGCGAGAAGCAGTAAGGTGATATGCGGAAGCGGTAAAGGGCTGAAGAAGAAGAAATCTGAGGAGAGGACAGTGGGCCACGGGAGAAAGGGAAGGAGGAGGGGCAATAGAGGAACAAGATGGACGGGTGAGGACAAGAGAAGGAGAAAGTGGGGAACCAGCATGGTGAATGTAAAAGAAAAAAGTGGCGGGGGGGGGGGAGAAATTACTGGAGGTTAGAGAAATCGACATTCATGCCATCATGTTGGAGGTCACCCAGATGGATTTTTAAAATTTATTTTATTTTGTGTAGGATGTGAACACACCTACTTAGAGGGTTCAGGATGTGAATGCAAAAGTACAGAAAGCAGTTATAAATATTAAAAACGGTATTGCTTTTTGTTGCCTAGGACTGGAGGGCAGAAGGAATAATTTCTTTCTTTAGTATGGCCATATTTAGAGCTTTGATCTTCGTATTTAAGAGATATATTGGTTTTGAAGTGAATGCAATTTAAATTACTAAATTTTATCCTTGATATGAGGGCTTTACCTTCGGAGGGGAGGGACTGAGCTGCAATGATCTTATCATGGATATTTGCTTCCTGGTCCATAGGATCTCAGATTCTGCCAAGCTTGCTTTTTAAACACAGTAGCTGCCATTTGTATGATCAAACAGATGTAAATAAACTTCCAAACATATTTATCTATCTTCTGGTCGTAAACAGGAGCCAGTCTTCAGTTCTTATAAAGTAATTTGCAAGTGTAATCAGTTTGAAATTTAAACAAAGTACTGTCTATAGAGCAGTTTTACAAAGAATCTCTGTATAGTGCCTCAGTCTTGCTGGCTCTTAACAAGAGACTGACTGCTGAAGGAATGCAGTATAAGACAATTTAATTTGGCTTGTTTCAAAATAGGCAATGTTAACCAAGTTGCTTAGTTCAAGGAAGCATGGAGATCAGACAGATAATACCATTTAGTATATCCAAAAGCTGTTCTATTGATGTTGGAAGTTTTATGTACTTAAGGGAATTAGCATTACAACATTAAATGAGTAGCTGGGATCCATGTCTCCAACAAGCTTTTAGAGTGCTTGTGTAAAAAGGGTGTCTGAGGAAATACCATAAACGTGTGAAGTCTCCCAAGTGAAAGAAACAGGGTATGAATGTAGAGAGCAGGTCAGGCTTATTACTAGAAACATCAGGAAGCATAAAAGGAATATGGGGTGGAGCTACGATGGAGCAACAGCGACTCCTTCGAGCTCATTTGAGGAAATGGTTTCATTTGTACCTTTGATGCCTCTCTTTTTCCTTTTCAGGGTGGATGCGGTTCTGTTGGAGACCGTGAATTCGATTCTTGGCGGTGGTGGGACCCTATCCCCAGGGCTCATAACCAGACACTTTTCAAAATCCCAAGGACGCAGCCTGAGAGACAAGCGACAAGCACACGTTCAGGGTGCCAAGGCTTCACGGCTCTGTCGACGAGTTGATTCTATGATGGAGAAGGAGAAGGAGAAAATGGAATATCGGGATCAGCAGACCAGCTGTCAGAGACTCTGTACTCTCTCTCTCTCTCTCTCTCTCTCTCGATGGTGAAGGAGAATTCAGGAAAAAAAACGATGCGATAGGCTTTATCATCGCAAATCAGTGAGTTGTTTTGTTATGTCTCCTCTCTCACCGTGAAAGAGGACACCTCTCTTGCCTTTATTTGGGGGAGAGAGAAAGAGTCTGTGGTATGTCAAATTGTTGGGTGTTTTTGTTAAACTGCAGATCATGAGATCATAATCTTTCTAGGAGGCTTTTTTATTGCTTCTTTGGTGGGTGGAGGATGCTGATGCATTTTTGTGGAAGTAATTGGGGGTGAGGGAGGGTCATTACTTTGCTGCTACTTGTGCTTGGAGGAGTAGGGGGCTTTTTTACTGTCACTAAATCTTTGGAGCACTCTTCTGTTTTCATGAATGTCTACGAAGAACAAGAATTTCAGGATGTATATTGCATTAATTTCTCTGACATTACATGGAACGAATGAAACTATTCCTTTGGCTTCGGTTTCTGTAACAGATGATTCACTTGTCTGCATCATTGGAATGTCCCTTCAGTTTATAGGAATTATACCTGTGTTTTGGAAATTCTTTGTGTTTTAGAAATAGTTTCTAATTTGGAAAAGTTAATATTGAAATCCTCTGTGGGTTTTAAATGTGTTTAGATTTAAATGTGCATCACTGAAATTAAATGAACTGTGTTTTAAACTATTTTGTTAGCTGGTAGTATCCTCTCCTTAGGGAGGACGGACCCACTACTTAAATGGTGGGCATTGGCAGCTAAACTCTCCATGGTGAATAAACTGAATATTGGGTAGTTACAGTATAATCTCCCCTTAGTGAGAGTACTCATGGCTACTTGCTATGCATCTGATAGGGTTTAAGGTCTTCTTTGAGTTTATGACTTCACAGTCAGCAAACCCAATACCACAAATGCTGACCCTTAATGACATTTAGAACTACAAGTACATACACAGAGAAGAACTGGCAAAAAGAAATACATCTCAATCAAGTCCAGAATTCTGGGCTGGTGGGCATCATCTCACTTTAGGGATTGACTAATTAGGACTGAAATAGAGAGAAATTATAAGATGTAAATATATTTCTTTTGAGAGAAAGGTGAAAATCATTTCAATTCTCTACCCTTATCATAGTCAAGCCAATCTGGTCAAATCATTGTTGTAGCCAAGTCCATTTTCTCAAGGCAATCTTATTTATTAAAGAAGACTATGATCACATTTATCTTTGTCAGAGGATTGATTTTGCAGAAAACAACAATAGCTCCATTAGCATTCAATAGCTTTGTTTTATTGCTGTGATGCCCCATGGATAGGTACTTGATTTTGATTATTTTTTCTGCAAATCAATCATCAAATTTACTTCTTTATTCAGCAGCTTTAATTTGTCTTTCACTCAGAAGTTCCTTACTTATTCAGACAGGGTCTTAACCAAAGTGATTGCATCTAATATAAAGGTGGGAATTACCTAGAATTCTGTAAAGTTTGATCATTATCACATCTATGAATGCTCTGCTAATTTGGCATCTGGATTAAAGTCATTGCCTACTTGATCACTCTTTGGATTGAATGGACATGTTTAAGTGTTGGAATTCTCAGTCTCTTCCATTTCTCACGTCATTCATGCATTACTTGAGGCACCCATAAATGTAATCCCATTTAACACACAAGGTGACTTGTGCAAGCATAATACTAACATGCAAAATGGAAATACATTGTTCCAACTCAAGTCTGTTCAGATATCTATTAGATCCTAGCTAATCTGTTCATAATTCAAGCAACACACATAAGAGTTGCTGGTGAACACAGCAGGCCAGGCAGCATCTCTAGGAAGAGGTACAGTCGACGTTTTGGGCCGCGACCCTTTGTCAGGACTAACTGAAGGAAGAGCTAGTAAGAGATTTGAAAGTGGGAGGGGGAGGGGGAGATCAGAAGTGATAGGAGAAGACAGGAGGGGGAGGGATGGAGTCAAGAGCTGGACAGGTGATTGGCAAAAGGGATATGAGAGGATCATGGGACAGGAGGCCTAGGGAGAAAGAAAAGGGGGAGGGGGGGAAACCCAGAGGACGCGTGTGTATATAAATAAATAACAGATGGGGTGCGAGAGGGAGGTGGGGCATTAGCAGAAGTTTGAGAAGTCAATATTCATAATTCTATTGATCGACTTGAAAGGTGTTCTCAATACCCATAATGAATAAATCTAAACATTAACAATTTTAACTAAGCCAACGCCACACACTTTGGGGGAAGAAAATGGAATAATTATTGACTAGTTATTGACTAGAACTAGTCTCTCACAGTTATTTTATTCAATTCAAGCCAAGGGGAAAAGACCAGTTGCATTTCCTCTTACCGGGCATAGAATTCTCTAACATGTATGCCAAGCCAACACAGGGCATACTGTCACTCCAACATTATAGCCCTGTTTCCTTCCCACAAGCTCAACCCCCACCTAACCCATTACGTTTTACCTGATCTCTCGCTCTCTCATTCAATTTCACTACAGGCAGATCTTGGCCTTAGCTTCAAATGCTTTCTATCAGCACCACACATATATGAAAAAAATGCTTTCAGCAAGGCTATTTCAATATTGTCCAACTCTTGGGGCTAAAGTTGTGCTGAATTTCTAAGCAGAAGGCCAATTCATGTTCCTCTGCAATTGCAGTTGAGTTCCAAAAATTCTGGTTTCGACTGTTTTTGAGAATTCTGATAGATCACAGCAACTTTATTTTATAAGCAAAACAAAACAATATGCTTCAATATATTGCTTAAATACAATGAACTATTAGACTAATGACATTCATGTAACCTTGGGATTCATTTGCTATGCAGTAAAACACTTCTTTTATATAGCTTCTGATGTTTCAGAAGAGCTTAACAAGTGTTGTATTTCACAAAATATTTAGAGTACAGCACTGCTTTACAATTTTGTTCAAATGAATCCCATCTTCTTGAATACCACAAGTTCAGTCATGGCTTATTGATGCTAAGCAGGTCAGAAGCAAAAGTAATTAGATTTGTAGTCAATGTAAGATTTATGGACCAATAAAAGAATGAAGAGAGTTATTGGTTTGTTTTGTAATTTATTCGTTTATCATTAATTTCAAGAATAATACCATTCAACAAATTACTAGCAGACAACTAAATCACCCCAAACTAACTAACTAAGCAGAATTATTCCTGCTGAACTGGTACCCGAAAACAAATGAGGTTTATTCCATCATAACGAATTCAGTCACTATATCTGGCAAATTGTGAGTAAGTTAAAAAATAAGTAAGATAAAATAACTAGCTGCTTATAAGTGATTTTAATGAGTTCAAGAATCATTCACAGTTCCTCTAATACTGAAATAACTAATGCCAGCCTGCTGATGAAAGGTCAACATCTAAAATGGGACTGAAATATTCGAGGTCGGCCAAGGTGTGACAAGTGAAGGAGTGACAGCGGTAAGAGGCTAAGGATTTCCAGTGAGAAGACATTTTATTTTATTTTATTTTATTTTTATTTTATTTTGTTGTAGGAGAGAGGCCAGACTGTGCAGACGCGTGACGTCAGCCAGTTGAGCGCAAACAGTTTAAAAAGAGGAAAGAAGTCGCAGACTTTTTCTCTTCGGATCAAGAAGACAGCAGTAAGAGGCTAAGGATTTCCAGCGAGAAGACAGTTTATTTCTTGGAGTAGGAGAGAGGCTAGACTGCACAGGCACGTGACGTCAGCCAGCTGAGCGCGAACAGTTTAAAAAGAAAACCGCCATCTCCAGCGGGCAACGTCGGAGCGGGCTGCGGAGTGAGAGGGTGCAGAGTGAAGGGGCTTTGGCTCAACGGGCTTCGGCAGAGACGGGAAGAGAATTCCTGCGACAGTTTAGTCTCATAGTAATGGAGTAATTACAGTTTTTTGGTATTTAGTACAAACAGTAGCATTAGAGGTATGCATCTAGGATTAGTGTTGTGCTTGGAGTGCCAGATGTGGGGACCCTGGGAGACTCCCAGCCTCCCCAAGGATTACATCTGCACCAGGTGCACTGAGATAAGGCTCCTGTAGGACCGTGTTAAGAAGCTGGAGATGACCTTCGGCTAATTAGGGAAAGTGAGGAGGTGATAGATACTACCTATAGGGAGGGAGTGGATAGCACCCCTGTGGCAGTTCCCCTCAGAAATCAATATATCATTTTGGACACTGTTGAAGAGGCAGACCTGACAGAGGAGGACCACAGTGAACGAGACTCTGGCATTCTGCCCAGTGCCGAAATCAAGAGAGCAAGAAGAAATGCAGTAGTTATAGGGGATTTTATCGTAAGGGGGACGGACAAGAGATTCTGTGAGCCGCACAAGGATACCCGGATAGTGTGTTGCCTCCCTGGTGCCAAGGTACGGGATGTCTCAGATCGAGTCCAGAGTATTCTGAGGAGAGAGGGCAAGCAGCCGGAAGTCTTGGTACATGTTGGTACCAATGACATAGACAGAAAAAGAGAGGAGATCCTGAAGAAAATTGAAAAGCCGGACCTCCAGAGGAATAATATCAGGATTGCTGCCTGAGCTGCGCGCTAATCAAGGTAAGAATAGCAGAATTAAGCGGATGAATGTGTGGCTAAGTAACTGGTGCAGGGGGCAGGGCTTCAAATTCTTGAATCATTGGGATCTATTTTGGGAAAAGTATGACTTAAGAAGATGGATTACACCTGAACTCAAAAGGTACTAATATCCTGGCGGGATTGTTTAATATAGCTGTTAGGGAGGGTTTAAACTAAGTTGGCAAGGGGAAGGAAACCAAGGTGTTAGGATCGAGGAAGAGGAAAATAGAAATAGGTCAAAAATACTGTGCAGCAAAGATGGCGAGAAGGACAGGCCGTGAATATACAGGATAATTTGCTGCAAAATAGAAATTTAGCAAAATCGGCAACAGATATTGATCTAAGTGTACTGTACTTAAATGCACACAGCATTAGAAATAAAGTGGAGGACCTTGCTGCATAGCTACAGGTTAAAAGATATGACATTGTGGCCATCACCGAGTCATGGCTAAATGATGGATGTGGTTGGGAGCTGAATGCCCAAGGATACACAGTGTATAGGAAAGATAGGAGGGTAGGTAAAGGGGGTGGCGTGGCCCTGATGGTAAGTAACGATATCAAGTCAATAGAAAGAAGGGGCATAGGATCAGAAGAGGTAGAATCTTTATGGGTAGAATTAAGAAATGGCAAGGGTAAAAAGACACTAATAGCAGTTATATACAGGCCTCCAAACAGCAGCCGGGATGTGGACTACAAGTTGCAGCTGGAAATAGAAAAAGCGTGTCAGAAGGAAAATGTCAAGATAATTATGGGGGATTTTAATATGAAAGTGGATTGGGAAAGTCGGGAAGGTAATGGATCTCAGGAGAGGGAGTTTGTAGAATGCCTACAGGATGGCTTTTTGGAGCAGCTTGTCCAGAAGCCCACCAGGGGACCGGCTGTTTTGGATTGGGTGCTGTGTAACGAACCTGAGGCGATTAGGGATCTGGAGGTAAAGGAACCCCTTGGAAGTAGTGATCATAATATGATTGAGTTCAGTTTCAAATTTGAAAAGGAGAAGCTGGTATCAGGTGTATCGATATTTCAGTGGAACAAGGGAAATTACAGTGGTATGAGAGAGAAACTGGCCCAAGTCGATTGGAAAAGTAAGCTAAATGGAGGAACGGCAGAGCAGAATTGAATGAAATTCCTACAAGAAATAAGGAAAATGCAGGAAAAATATATTCCAAGAAAAAAGAAAATAATGAATGGAAAAATGGCACAAATGTGGCTAACGAGAGAGGTTAGGGCAAAATAAAAGCAAAAGAAACGGCGTACAAGGAAGCAAAGATTAATGGGAAAAATGAGGACTGGAAGACTTTTAAAAACTTACAGAAAGAAACTAAGAAAGTCATTAGGAAAGAAAAGATGAATTATGAAAGGAAGTTGGTGATTAACATAAAAAAGGATACTAAGAGTTTTTTAAAATATATGAAGAGTAAAAGAGTGACAAGAGTAGATACGGGACCGATTGAAAATGATGCTGAAGACATGAGCAATATACCTGATAGCCAGAGGTATCAGGGAATAGAAATAGGTATAGTCAAGATTACTAGAGAGAAAGTGCTTGGGAAGCTAAGTGGACTAAGAATAGATAAGTCTCCTGGTCCGGATGAGGTGCACCCAAGGGTTCTGAAGGAGGTGGCTTTGGAGATTGTGGAAGCATTGGAAATGATCTTCCAGGAATCAATAGACTTTGGCATGGTTCCGGGGGACTGGAAGGTCGCAAATGTAGTTCTGCTATTTAAGAAGGGAAGGAGGCAGCAAAAAGAAAATTACAGACCTATTAGTCTGACATCGGTAGTTGGAAAGATATTGGAGTCAATCCTCAAGGACGAGGTTATGAAATACCTCGAGGTGCATGACAAGATAGGCCGAAGCCAGCATGGTTTCATGAAGGGAAGATCCTGCCTCACCAACCTATTGGAATTTTTTGAGGTAATCTCAAATAAGATTGACAAGGGAGAGGCTGTGGATGTTGTGTATTTGGATTTTCAAAAGGCCTTCATAAGGTGCCGCATATGAGGCTGCTTAATAAGATGACAGCCCATGGAATTAGAGGAAAGATATTGAAATGGGTGGAGCATTGGCTGATAGGCAGAAAGCAAAGGGTGGGGAATAAAGGGATCCTATTCTGATTGGTTGCTGGTTACTAGTGGTGTTCCGCAGGGGTCGGTGTTGGGGCCACTTCTTTTTACGATGTATATCGATGATTTGGGTTATGGATTAAATGGTTTTATGGCTAAGTTTGCGGATGACACCAAGATAGGTGGAGGAGCAGGAAATGTTGAAGAAACAGAAAGGTTGCAGAGAGACTTAGTCAGTTTAGGAGAGTGGGCAAAGAAATGGCAGATGAGATACAACTTTGACAAATGTACGGTTATACATTTTGGAAGAAGAAATAATCGGGCAGATTATTATTTAGATGGGGAGATAATTCAAAAATCGGAAGTGCAAAGGGACTTGGGGGTCCTCGTGCAGGATACCCTAAAGGTTTACCACCAAGTTGGATCGGCGGTAAGGAAAGCGAATGCTATGTTGGCATTCATTTCAAGAGGAATAGTGTATAAGAGTAAGGAGGTGTTGATGAGGCTCTATGGGGCATTAGTGAGGCCTCATTTGGAATACTGTGTGCAGTTTTGGGCCCCCTATCTTAGAAAGGATGTTCTGATGTTAGAGAGAGTTCAGAGAAGATTTACGAGGATGATTCCTGGAATACAGGGGCTAACATATGAGGAGCGTTTGTCAGCTTTTGGACTGTATTCATTAGAGTATAGAAGAATGACAGGGGATCTCATAGAAACATTTCAAATGTTGAAAGGGTTGGGCAGAGTAGATGTGGAAAGGTTGTTTCCCTTGGTGGGTGAGTCCAGGACAAGAGGTCATAGTCT
The DNA here is from genome assembly GCF_030028105.1 of Mobula birostris. Classification (NCBI taxonomy): domain Eukaryota; kingdom Metazoa; phylum Chordata; class Chondrichthyes; order Myliobatiformes; family Myliobatidae; genus Mobula; species Mobula birostris. The sequence goes on along the minus strand of NC_092383.1, from coordinate 61,956,968 downwards.
TAGAATTAGAGGGTACCCAGTTAAAACAGAGATGAGGAGAAATTGTTTTAGCCAGAGGGTCGTGGATTTGTGGAATTCGTTGCCACATGCAGCTGTGGAGGCCCAGTCATTGAGGGTATTTAAGGAGGAGATTGACAGGTATCTAATTAGTCAGAGTATCAAGGCATATGGGGAAAAAGCCGGAAAATGGAACTAGCTGGGTGAATAGTTTAGCTCATGGGGGAGCTGCGGAGCAGACTCGATGGGCCAAATAGCCTACTTCTGCTCCTTTGCCTTGTGATCTTGTGATCTTGTGAGTGAGTGAGGGGATTGGCTGAGAAGGAGCGGTTGATTTAAAAACTGGTCGGGACCATCCAGCAACACAAACGTTCGAGGTCGGACGAGGTGCAACAAGTGAAATGAATTAGTCAAAACATGAGCCAATATAATCAAAGTTTGCTCTAGGGGTGCGGCCTGTCGGGGAGTGGCCTTGCCGTGGGAAGTGCCTTGTGAGAAAAGTGCGAGTCTTTGTCTCGAGAGTCTTCGGCGAGGAGGCTGAGGGAGGAGACTATGCCACAGTTGGAGAGGCTGAGAAGTGGTGAAGAAATGACAGGTCAACTGATTCAGTGTGCTGCTTGCATGATGTGGGAGGTCATGGACATTGATGGTGCCTCTGGCTGCTATAAATGTGGGAAGTGTGTCCAGGTTCAGCTCCTAAAGGACCGTGTTGAGGCACTGGAGAAGCAACTGGATGACTTCAGGTTCATCCGGGAAACCAAGAGTTTTCTATGACAGGACTTACAGCGACATCGTTACACTGAAGATACCGGAAGAGAGAAGGGGAACGACGATGACGAAGGGATGGATGCTTGGAGTACAGGAGACCCCAGGGGATGTACCTCTTGAAAACAGGTTCACCGTCTTGGAAGCTGTCAGGACTGAAGACGTTGCTTGTCTGAGAGGCGGACAGGTCTGCGAGTCAAAAATTGGCGCTGAAACAAAGCCAAGGAAACAGAAATCAGGCAGAGTCGTGGTAGTAGGGGACTCCATAGTTCTGCAGCAACAGGCAGGATTTAAGGATAGTGTGTTGCCTCCCTGGTGCCAAGATCCAGGATGTCACAGACCGATTGCAGGGCGTCCTCAAGGGAGAAGGTGATCAGCCGGAGGTGGTGGTGCATGTCGGCACAAATGACATCAGGAGGATGAGGAAAGAAATTCTGCAGCGTGATTTCAGAGAACTCGGAAGAAGGCTGAAAAGCAGGACATCCAGGGTGGTTATCTCTGGTTGGCTTCCAGTTCCTTTGCTGGAGAGGACAGGGACAGGGAGATAGGGGATCTGAATGTGTGGCTGAGGAGCTGGTGCGGGAGGCAGGGATTTAGACCACTGGGATCTGTTTTGGGGTAAGGATGAACTATACAGAAGGGACGCGTTGCACTTTAACAGACAGGGGACCAGTGTTCTGGCAGGCAACTTTGCCACTGCTACACGGGTGTGTTTAAACTAAGTAATGGGGGGGAGGAGACGAACTGGAAATATAAGGATGGAGTTAAAGGGAAAGAGGGAATAAGAAAAGTTAAGGAAGGCAACAGAATTAACGAGGCAGAAAGCTCAGGAAGGGATCGGAGAGTATGGCCAAATGCAATAGGAATCGATGTGAAAGGTGAGGGGAGTAAAAGTATTACTTTAAAAGAATTAAAAGTATTATATCTGAATGCACGGAGTATAAGAAATAAAGTGGATGAGCTTGAGGCTCAGTTGGAAATTGGCAAGTATGATGTTCTGGGAATAACAGAGACATGGCTGCAAGAGAACCAGGGCTGGGAAATGAATATTCAGGGATACACATCCTATTGAAAGGACAGACAGATTGGCAGAGGGGATGGGGTGGCTCTGTTAGTGAGGAATGAAATTCAGTCACTTGTGAGGGGGGACATAGAATCAGGAGATGTAGAGTCAGTATGGATAGAACTGAGAAAATGTAAGGGCAAAAAGACCCTGATGGGAGTTATCTACAGGCCCCCAAACAGTAGCCTGGATATAGGGTGCAAGTTAAATCAAGAGTTAAGATTGACATGTCGCAAAGGTAATTCTACGGTTGTCATGGGGGATTTCAACATGCGGGTAGACTAGGAAAATCAGGTTGGTACTGGACCCCAAGAAAGGGAGTTTGTGGAATGCCTCAGAGATGGATTCTTAGAGAAGCTTGTATTAGAGCCTACCAGGGAGAAGGCAATTCTGGATTTAGTGTTGTGTAATGAGCCAGATTTGATAAGGGAACTCGAGGTAAAGGAGCCATTAGGAGGTAGTGACCATAATATGATAAGTTTTAATCTACAATTTGAGAGGGAGAAGGGAAAATCGGACGTGTCTGTATTACAGTTGAACAAGGGGGACTATGGACCCATGAGGGAGGAGCTGGCCAAAGTTGACTGGAAAGGTACCCTAGCAGGGATGACAGTGGAACAACAATGGCAGGCATTTCTGGGAATAATACAGAATGTACAGGATCAGTTCATTCCAAAGAGGAAGAAAGATTCTAAGGGGAGTAAGGAGCGACCGTGGATGACAAGGGAAGTCAAGGACAGTATAAAAATAAAAGAGAGGAGGTATAATATAGCAAGGATTAGCGGGAAGCCAGAGGATTGGGAGACTTTTAAGGAGCAACAGAAGATAACTAAAAAGGTAATACGGGGGGGGAAAGATGAGGTACGAAGCTAACCTAGCCAAGAACATAAAGGAGGATAGTAAAAGCTTCTTTAGGTATGTGAAGAGGAAAAAAGTAGGTAAGACCAAAGTTGGGCCCTTGAAGACAGAAACAGGTGAAATTATTATGGGGAATAAGGAAATGGCAGACAAGCTGAACAGGTACTTTGGATCTGTCTTCACTAGGGAAGACACAAACAATCTCCCAGATGTAATCCCAGAGGTCCCAGAGGACCTAGGGTAATGGAGGAACTGAAGGAAATTCACAATAGTCAGAAAATGGTGTTGGGTAAACTGATGGGACTGAAGGCTGATAAATCCCCAGGGCCTAATGGTCTGCATCCCAGGGTACTTACGGAGGTGGCTCTAGAAATCGTGGATGCATTGGTAATCATTTTCCAATGTTCTATGGATTCAGGATCAGTTCCTGCGGATTGGAGGGTAGCTAATGTTATCCCACTTTTTAAGAAAGGAGGGAGAGAGAAGACAGGCAATTATAGACGAGTTAGTCTGACATCAGTGGTGGGGAAGATGCTGGAGTCAATTACAAAATATGAAATGGTGGCATATTTGGATAGCAGTAGCAGGATAGGTCCGAGTCAGCATGGACTTACGAAGGGGAGATCATCCTTGACTAATCCTCTGGAATTTTTTGAGAATGTGACTATGAAAATGGACATGGGAAAGCCAGCGGATGTAGTGTACCTGAACTTTCAGAAAGCCTTTAATAAGGTCCCACATAGGAGGTGCGTGGGCAAAATTATAGCACATGGTATTGGGAGTAGGGTACTGACATGGATAGAAAATTGGTTGGCAGACAGGAAACAAAGAGTAGGGATTAACGGTTCCTTTTCAGAATGGCAGGCAGTAACTAGTGGGGTACCGCAAGGCTCAGTGCTGGGATCGCAGCTGTTTACAATATACATTAATGATTTAGATGAAGGGATTAAAAGTAACGTTAGCAAATTTGCAGATGACACGAAGCTGGGTGACAGTGTGAAATGTGAGGAGGATGTTATGAGAATACAGGGTGACCTGGACTGGTTGGGTGAGTGGGCAGATGCATGGCAGATGCAGTTTAATGTGGATAAATGTGAGGTTATCCACTTTGGTGGCAAGAGCAGGAAGGCAGATTACTATCTAAATGGTGTCAAGTTAGGAAAAGGGGAAGTACAACAAGATCTGGGTGTCCTTGTTCATCAGTCTCTGAAAATAAGCATACAGGTAGAGCAGGCAGTGAAAAAAGCTAATGGCATATTGGCCTTCATAACAAGGGAAGTTGTGTATAGGAGCAAAGAGGTCCTTCTGAAGGTGTGAGACCACACCTGGAGTATGGTCTCCAAATTTGAGGAAGGACATTCTTTCTATGGAGGGAGTGCAGCGTAGGTTCACTGAGTTAATTCCGGGGATGGCGGAAATGTCATATGTTGAAAGATTGGAGCAACTGGGCTTGCATACACTGGAATTTAGAAGGATGAGAGGGGAAATGATTGAAACATATAAGATTATTAAGGGATTGGACACACTAGAAGCAGGAAACATGTTCCCGATGTTGAAGGAGTCCAGAATTTAGTTGATGTTTAAGAATAAGGGGTAGGCTATTTAGAATGGATTTGAGGAAAAACTTTTTCACGGAGAAGGTTGTGGTTCTGTGGAATGCTCTCCCTAAGAAGGCAGTGGAGGCCAATTCTCTGGATGCTTTCAAGAAAGCGTTAGATAGTGCTCTTAAAGATAGCGGAGTCAAGGGATATGGGGAGAAGGCAGGAACAGGGTACTGATGTGGATAATCAGCCATGATCACAGTGAATGGCGGTGCTGGCTCGAAGGGCTGAATGGCCTACTCCTGCACCTATTGTCTATTGTCTATTGTCTATTGAAAGTGGTGGATAATAACTGTGTCATTAGTGCTAGGCATCTACTGATTAGAAGAAAGCTATGAATAGTCACCATCAAAATTATCTCCACTAAATCTTCCAAATTCACTGGAGAGATCGGGGAACCAATGTTGGCCTCCTCTTCGATGGCTCTTATTATACAGTGTTTGGCTCCTTTGAACAAACCATGCTGTTCAATAAGTTTCCAAAGTAAGCACTCTATTTCAACCTGTGACGGAAACAAAATAGCATACAGACAGAGGAAACCATTCAATGATATGATCAAAATCTGCAAGTGGAAATGATTTTTCTTTTATTTATTCCTCAGAACCTCTGGACTTCTCAGTGGAGAAGAGACATTCAAGCAATTAATGAGCCTCAAGGTTGAGCATCAGTAGTATCTATATGCTTATACAGTCAGTGGAAGGAACACCCACTTCACAAATATAACTGTTTTTAGGAAACTACTTCTTCCTGTTTGTATCAGAACAGGCTAATCTCTGTAGGTCACCCATCTATAATGTTGGCAGATTTTCTCTTTCCTTTAGCATGGCCTGAATTGCTAGATATTCCACACTGTTCTCCTATTATAACTTTCACATTCCTTTGTTCTCTCTTGCTCTCTCTCCCTCGGACTTCCTCATTTCACAACTTGTATGATCCTCAGTATGTGTTCTCTCCATTTAACTGCTATCACTTCAGTTTATCCCCATTGGAACTCTGGCATCCACCGATCCCTGTCATCCTCTCTGTTTTATCCATCCCTTTTGTACCTTTCCCAACGTGAACCAACTTGGCTACTTGCTTCTCTGCTCTGACGAAGGCACTTCAACCTGAATCAGACATGTTATTGTTTTCTTTCTACAGCATTTTCGATGCCAATCAATTTACGATCAATAATTTGGTTAAAAAAAAACTCTTGCATTTGTATAGAACTTTTAATATCCTCGAAATATCTTGAAGTTCTCTGCCGCCAACAAATTATTTTTGATGTATGGTCACCGCTGCCACCACTGGATGTATGTGCAAAAATTACTGATGCCTGTTAGAATCTCGAAGAAATAGGTTCATGTTCTTTACCATTTTCTGGGTAAATCTGTTTCTCCCCCAGCTGAATTATGACAAAAGAAAAGACACTTTACAGACTTAACACAAAGAGCTAAACACTTTTTTTTTGTAAAACTCAGGGAATTAATGGGTTCAGCATCTAATAATAACTTAATATCTACTCCAGTTTAAAATGACTCACACTGATTAAGGCTATTATTTATTGATATTATTTACATGTTACATGTAATCAACAATGGAAACTCCAGCTAAAGAAAGGAAATAGATTATCCACAAAACTAAAACATCAACTGTATTCCAGAAGCTTAGAATCAATGCAGCAGCTTATTGCTCTTCATTGAATTGCTTTGGTAAAAGTTGACATTTGATTCACAATAGGAAGAACTACTAGAAACAGATAAAAAATATTATTTTCATGATGTTCTGTTCATTTGGTACAGTATGCTTTGTGCTGAGCATAATATTAGGCTTGCTTCCAAGTCTAATCTATTTTCCTGCACATGATTAGTGTTAATTATTTTTCTGCTTGGACCTATATTGAACATAAATCAGATGACAATTCAACAAGTGATCCTAATAGCCAAATGGACATGAATAATACATCAATAGTGCATTCTGTGCATAGTCTAATGTATTATTAATTAGATTTCAAACATGCACAGCTCAGCACAACTAAAAGAAGATTCAAACTTAATCACTGTGTTGGCTTTTTAGCTTTAATCCACAAATTTAAAATTGAGAGCTGCATCTATTGAATATCTCAGCATTGTTTAAACGGTTTCACTAACTTCCCCAAAACTGAGCACTGAAACTGGATGTCATTTGTAAATATGAAGGGAATTAGGTACAAAATTCAATACGTCGGATAGAGCGCATTTGGATGATGATGTGTTCTGAGATAGTAATCTTGACTGGAATATATTGCATCTTGCCTGATTGAATTGAATTCAAGTAGGTCACAATTTCCAATGGAATGAGGCACGCGGTAAGGGCATTCTATGCTCTTTAAATCACCACTTCCAACCTTAGAACATTCCTGGCCTTTCCACAATTTAGTCAATTTCCTATACTAATAGTTGGTGTTATTTACCTTTAAAAAAACTTCTCTGCTGCAGCGCTAAGATGCAACTCACTCTCTCCACTTTGCGAATGTCAGGGGTGGTGGGAAGTGGGGGTAACGAGTTTGATTTGGTACGCTGGGAAAGATCATAGGGAAAGCACTCAAACTATGCCTTTCCAAAATGAGTTGCTTCACTGTGCAACAGCTGCCAAGCCAATAAAACATGAAGAATCAAAAATGCTTTCAAGCAGCACAAAATTCTGGAGAGGAAATGTGCAAGTATTTTGTAATTCAACAAAATTTTAACAGCTTTACTTATAACATGAACTGCTACTTTCTCTGAATTGCCCCCTTGGATTTCACTATTTCCTGGATAAATCTGCTCATCTCCTGACAAGATAGATGACAGAAAGCCAGAAGAGGAAGCAATGAACTAATAATTTCTAAAAACTAAAAATGTTTATGTACTTTCATGGATATACATGGGCAGTTGATAAAATAGTTTAATCTCCGCTTACATTTAAAATGGTTTGGGCATGCTATCAAACTGCTACAAACACTCAGCAAGTCAGGCAGTATCTTTACAAAGAGGAACAAAGTTATCATTTCACAGAAGTTTTAGTGCCATACAGCATGGAAAAAGGCCCTTCCGTGCACACTGACCATCACCCACTCCACCAATTGCATTTTTATTCCCACGTTCCTAGATACTACCATTCATCTACACACAAGGAGCAATTTGCACTGGTCATTTACTCTACCATCCTGCACTACACTGAAATGAGATAGGAAATCAGAACACCCCAAGGAAACCCATGTATTCACAGGGAGAACATGCAAACTACTTGCAGATAGTGCTGGAGATCAGGACTGGAACTGGGTCACAGGATGTGTGAAGCAAAATCACTACTAACTGCACCCTTTCAGTTATGGCCACTTATAAGGGTGATGAAGATTTTTCAACCTATGTTAACTGAACTGTTAAGTATTTGCCTTATTTTCTGGATGAATTAAAGTTTTTGATTATTTTAAGAAACATGTTCCCTATTAAAAGAAACCTTGTTTTAAACAAAAACATGAACAAATAGATTAAAAATACATAAAACACCATATCTTCATCCATGTCATACTGTACGTACTGAATGTAAAGACAAAATAATTTCAAGACATGGTAACATAAGTACAAATGAAAATAAAATAGACAAAACCAAACCAGTTGCTTAAAAACAAAATTGAAAGAAGCAAGCTTTGTGTTCTTACATTTAGCTTTTCTATTGAAAAGAGACTGTTGAAGGGTCTCAGCCCAAATGTCAACTCTATTGATGCTACCTGACCTGCTGAGTTCCTTCAGCATTTTGTGTGTGTTGCACAAGATTTCCATGTATATATTAAATTAAAGAAGTGAGGTGGTGTTCATGGGTTTAACGTCCATTCAGAAATCTGATGGCAGAGGAAGAGAAACTATTCCTGAGTGGGTGAGTGTGTGCCTTCTGGTTCCAGTAACTCTCCCTGATTGTAGCAATGAGAAGAGCGCATGTCATGGGTGATGGGGGTCCTTGATGATGGATGCCACATTTCTGAGACGTAGCTCCTTGAAGATACCCTGGATGTTGGGGAGTCTACTGCCCACAGTGGAGCTGACTGAGTTTACAACTTTCTGCAGCTTATTTCAATCCTGTACAGTAAAACCCCCACCACACCCCATACCAACACTCACAACACGCTGGAGGAACTCAGCAGGTCGGGCAGCATCCGTGGAAACGATCAGATACAAATAACACAGAGTAATGGTTCTTTAAGTAAAAGTTGAATGTAATCAGATTTCAGCTGTTTTACAGTGGAACATTCAGTAACATTGATATTATCAATTGTCTCCTGCACTTTTGAGACCCAACTGCAAAAATATGTGGCTCTGCACCCCCGTCCCCCTCACCTAAATTTCCAGATCGAAGGAGTGGGATGTCTGTGTTTATGCCAACAATGCATTGGTGTGGCCGTCATTATATCACCTGATATTAGTGTAATTGACATTTCTGGAATTTGATAGCGTTACTTTTTGTAAACTAAAGAAAATCCAAATGAGAATTTCAGAAAATTCCTCTTGCTATCTTTCAGATTTTTGAATCGCAGAGCCACTCCCAAAAACTCTTTGATCTTGAAGGAGTCTATAGCTGAAGTGGCTTTACCAATGCCTATATCTTCCAAAAAACGAAGGATAGAGCTATATGGAAAACCATGGTCACCAAAGTCCGGATCGGATATGGTACCTAGACAGACAGGCATATCTTTGGATAATAATGAAAGATGGGAAATGCAGAAAAAGGCATTGAGTACAAGACAAAAGGGCAGAAGAAGTGAAAGCAACTGATAACATCACAGCTGACAGCCAACAGGTCAGAACTAACTTAATCTGAAGCCACACACATAAAAGTTGCTGGTGAACGCAGCAGGCCAGGCAGCATCTCTAGGAAGAGGTGCAGTCGACGTTTCAGGCCGAGACCTTTCGTCAGGACTAACTGAAGGAAGAGTGAGTAAGGGATTTGAAAGTTGGAGGGGGAGGGGGAGATCCAAAATGATAAGAGAAGACAGGAGGGGGAGGGATGGAACCAAGAGCTGGACAGGTGATTGGCAAAAGGGATACGAGAGGATCATGGGACAGGAGGTCCGGGAAGAAAGACGGGGGGGGGGAGCCCAGAGGATGGGCAAGAGGTATATTCACAGGGACAGAGGGAGAAAAAGGAGAGTGAGAGAAAGAATGTGTGTATAAAAATAAGTAACAGATGGGGTACGAGGGGGAGGTGGGGCATTAGCGGAAGTTAGAGAAGTCGATGTTCATGCCATCAGGTTGGAGGATACCCAGACAGAATATAAGGTGTTGTTCCTCCAACCTGAGTGTGGCTTCATCTTTACAGTAGAGGACGCCGTGGATTTACATGTCAGAATGGGAATGGGATGTGGAATTAAAATGTGTGGCCACTGGGAGATCCTGCTTTCTCTGGCGGACAGAGCGTAGGTGTTCAGCAAAGCGGTCTCCCAGTCTGCGTTGGGTCTCGCCAATATATAAAAGGCCACATTGGGAGCACCGGACGCAGTATATCACCCCAGTCGACTCACAACTGTTGCCTCACCTGGAAGGACTGTTTGGGGCCCTGAATGGTGGTAAGGGAGGAAGTGTAAGGGCATGTGTAGCACTTGTTCCGCTTACACGGATAAGTGCCAGGAGGGAGATCAGTGGGGAGGGATGGGGGAGACGAATGGACAAGGGAGTCGTGTAGGGAGCGATCCCTGCGGAATGCAGGGGGGGGGGGAGGGAAAGATGTGCTTAGTGGTGGGATCCCGTTGAAGGTGGCGGAAGTTACGGAGAATAATATGTTGGACCCGGAGGCTGGTGGGGTGGTAGATGAGGACCAGGGGAACCCTATTCCTAGTGGGGTGGCGGGAGGATGGAGTGAGAGCAGATGTACGTGAAATGGGGGAGATGCGTTTAAGAGCAGAGTTGATAGTGGAGGAAGGGAATCCCCTTTCTTTAAAAAAGGAAGACATCTCCCTCGTCCTAGAATGAAAACCCTCATCCTGAGAGCAGATGCGGTGGAGACGGAGGAATTGCGAGAAGGGGATGGCGTTTTTGCAAGAGACAGGGTGAGAAGAGGAATAGTCCAGATAGCTGTGAGAGTCAGTAGGCTTATAGTAGACATCAGTGGATAAGCTGTCTCCAGAGACAGAGACAGAAAGATCTAGAAAGGGGAGGGAAGTGTCAGAAATGGACCAGGTAAACTTGAGGGCAGGGTGAAAGTTGGAGGCAAAGTTAATAAAGTCAACGAGCTCTGCATGCGTGCTGGAAGCAGCGCCAAAGCAGTCGTCGATGTAGCGAAGGAAAAGTGGGGGACAGATACCAGAATAGGCACGGAACATAGATTGTTCCACAAAGCCAACAAAAAGGCAGGCATAGCTAGGACCCATACGGGTGCCCATGGCTACACCTTTAGTTTGGAGGAAGTGGGAGGAGCCAAAGGAGAAATTATTACGAGTAAGGACTAATTCCGCTAGACGGAGCAGAGTGGTGGTAGAGGGGAACTGATTAGGTCTGGAATCCAAAAAGAAGCGTAGAGCTTTGAGACCTTCCTGATGGGGGATGGAAGTATGTAGGGACTAAAAATCCATGGTGAAAATAAAGCGGTGGGGGCCAGGGAACTTAAAATCATCAAAAAGTTTAAGAGCGTGAGAAGTGTCACGAACATAGGTAGGAAGGGATTGAACAAGGGGTGATAAAACCGTGTCGAGGTATGCAGAAACGAGTTCGGTGGGGCAGGAGCAAGCTGAGACAATAGGTCGGCCAGGACAGGCAGGTTTGTGGATCTTGGGTAGGAGGTAGAAACGGGAAGTGCGGGGTGTGGGAACTATAAGGTTGGTAGCAGTGGATGGGAGATCCTCTGAGCGGATAAAGTCAGTGATGGTGTGGGAGACAATGGCCTGGTGCTCCTTAGCGGGGTCTCACGATCAAGGGGTAAATAAGAGGAGGTATCCGCGAGTTGTCGCTGTGCCTCAGCAAGGTAGAGGTCAGTACGCCAGACTACAACAGCACCCCCCTTATCGGCGGGTTTAATAATAAGGTTAGGATTAGTGCAGAGGAAGTGGAGAGCAGAGCGTTCCGAAGGAGTAAGGTTGGAACGGGAATAAGGTGCGGTGAAGTGAAGACGGTTGATGTCCCGTCAGCAGTTAGCGATAAAGAGATCCAGAGCAGGCAGAAGACCAGAGCGGGGTGTCCATGAAGAAGAGGAGGGTTGAAGACGGGAGAAGGGGTCATCGGTGGGGGTGGAAGAGTCCTTGCCGAAGAAGTAGGCTCGGAGACGGAGACGGCGGAAGAAAAGTTCTGCATCATGGCGAGCACAGAACTCACTGAGGTGTGGGTGAAGGGAGACAAAGGTGAGGCCCTTACTGAGGACAGAGCGTTCTGCCCAGACAGTTGAAGGTCGGAGGGGATGGTAAAGACCCGGCACGGATGAGAGCTGGGATCAGAGGGAGGGGAGAGGCTAGGGGTGTCAATGGAGAGGGGAGGGTTGGGGTGAGAGGAAGATGGAGCCTCTGAGGACCCAGGAGCTGACGATGGGATCTGAAGGAGATGGGATTGCAAAGTATTGGTGGGGGAAGGGGAGACGGGAGTCACAATAGTAGCACATAAAGACCCGGCCTGGAGTTCAAGGCTGGAATCTTGAGAGCTCGGATCAGAGGAGGGAGGGGGGAGGCTGGGGGTGTCAGTGGAGAGGGGATGGTTGGAGTGAGAGGAGGATGAAGCCTCTGAGGACCCAGGAGCTGACGGTGAAGCCAATGTGTTTCATTCCAACTAGAACATGAGTATATATTTGGAAATGTGAACTCACTTCCAAATATGCCCAATATTTATTTATTTAGAGATACAGCACGGAACAGGCCCTTCTGGCCGAAGATCGGTGTTGCGCAGCAACCCACCTATTCTAACCTCCAATTTAACCCTAGCCTAATCACAGGACAGTTTACAATGATCCATTAATCTCCTAACTGGTGCATCTTTGGACTGTGGGAAGAAACTGGAGTACGCAGGAGAAGCTCATGTGGTCAGAGGGAGAATGTATAAACTCCTTATAGACGGTACTGGGTCTGAACTCCAAACCCCAACACCCTGAACTATAATAGTGTTGCAATAAGCACTACACAACCAGGGCATCTACAGATGGGACACAATGACCCCTCTGGTCCAACAACAGATGTAGTTGGTCACCCTTTATGTCATTTTTATGATCTCAAGACACTGCTGGATATTAATAGCACCAAGTACTCAGGCTTACCCCACTAGCGGTGGAACTGGATTTGTTGCACACCGTGCTGCAGCCTGCTTCAGCCACCCAGGGGTGAGAACTTCAGAGGCAGTGATGGAGACAGTGCGGAGTCCGTAGGAGGGTGTGGCTGATGGGCGCCACAGTAGTGTAGCTGTTACAGCTCAGGGCATCGGAGTTTGGAGTTCAGTCCTAGCCTCTTCTTACAGAGTCCCTGTACATCCTCTCCATAAAACGCGTGGATTTTCTCCAACTCCTCTGGTTTCCTCCCACAGTCTGGGTAGGTTAATTGGTCATTATAATTTGTCCCATGATTAAGTTAGGGTTAGATTGGGGTTGCAGGGCAGTGTGGATCAAAGGGCCGTAAGGGTCTATTCTGTGCAGCATCTCGAAATAAATGAATTGTCTTGGACATTTTTTTTGTGATTGTAAGACCCTGTTGGACATTGGTATTGTAAAATACTGTGAATCCAATTCAATAGTTCACTGGCAAGACTGACGGTGGGAGAGCTGCGTTGCCTTTGCTGTTGCACAGACAAGGTCCTCATACCTCAAGGGTGCCTGTTGTGGTTGCCGTGGAAGTAGACACTGGAGATAGCTGTGTGCTGCTAGATTTCATACTGGGATGGGGGCTGACCCCTCCCAGCAGTGCTGCTCTCCAGTGTTTGCTCGCTGGAAGACAAGCTGGGTTGCATTTTTCTACGGCTGCACTTGCACGAGATAAGGAACTGCTGCAGGCTTGATTTTACAGAAACAAGGCTCTAGGATGACATCCATGCATCCTCGATCTACAAGCCATGACACTCAGGGTCTTGGGCTATATTATTAGTTTTTACATATTATTTTTTGTAACTGTATACTTTTCAGCAGTCGTAATTAAATATGCTGTGTTTGACTATTGGTACTGTGTTTTTCACCTTGGCCCCATCAATATGATAGATAGAGAGAGAGAGAGAGAGAGAGAGAGGAGAGAGAGAGAGAGAGAGAGAGAGATGTGAACAAGCAATTAAAATTGGATAGTGTCCCCAACCTTGTTCACAGATACAGCATAGATCAGCTGCTGGAGGTATTTGCGGGCTTCTGAAATAATTGAGACTGTCTTTCTTTGTAATTTTCCCTGTCTTTCTTAAGCAGTTGTTACATCTAACACAGGAAGTACAGTTAAGGAGATGTCAGAAACTCAAGATTTTTCTTCTAAATAAATTAAATATCTCATATTTCCATAACTATGCTTCCCATTATCTCACATTAAAATACTTGAGCTAATTAAACATCACCAGATTATTACTGAAGCTGCTTCCAGCTTTGTTTGAGTTCCTATCCATGAACCATTAATCCATCTGTTCTCAGCACAGCTGCTGAGTATTTTCACTATTTGGTCTTGTCCATTGTTTTTCCTAGGATTTGAACACTTATACCCACCAATTGGAAATCTTAATTTAAGCCATATATATAACTGCTAATTTCCATCTCCAAAAATGAAAAGAAAAGTCAGCTTACTACCTTGCTGTGTTTCAACAGCACATCAGTTCTGAACTTCTGCCATTAATAACCAGAGATAATCTTAAACAGGACCAAACCACATACCTACACCCACATACTTGCAGCCATATCCACACACATGCACATTACTGAAAATCTCCTACTGACACTTGCACTGGCACAGCAGCAGTAAATTACAGATTTGCATTCAGATCTTTAAACATCTTACCAAATTCATGTGTATAATGAAACAATTACCTAAATACATAATCTATTTAATTGTGCCAGTACAAGCACTAAATAAAATCATTATCATGTTCTACTCCTATGTAATTCAACTCATTTGGCTAAGGGGCAGAACTAATATAAATCACACCTGATGGGAGGTCTGGAGTCTATTGTCTTCTTTCCTTTCAGTGTTCTGTATTATCTCTTACAGAAACGTATGAATTAGGAGAAGGAGCAAGAGAAGGCCAATATCAACTCCACAGTCCAGTCTATCTTGGTTACATTTCATCCCCTTGTTTATTAAGAACTTAACATTATCTTATTTGGAAGGTTTTAAAAATTCCATTACCATCTCTCTTTGAGAAGAAGAGTTCCAAGGAGTCCCTAAGTCAAACGGCATGAAAACAGATGCTACAGGCCACCTATTCCTGCCAACCATCAAGTACCCATCTATAAGAATCCTATTTACAAGCACTTGGTCTGTAGCTAACAGGCTGTATCAATTTCCATACTCATCCAGCTATAGGTCCTAACCAGCGTATGTACAACCTATACAGAAACAAGCATTTGGGAGACCAACCTGATGGATATGCTAGTTGCTGCAGGGCTGCAGGCATCCTCTGCTGCCTGGGCCCTCAGTTTGCAAATGCAGTTCTAACTAATGAACTCCCCAGTTTACAAACAGTTCACAGGAATTGCTCCCTACTGGAACATGGGAAGGACCAGTGCCAGTGCCTCTTAAATGTTGTCAGAGTCTTAGCCTGCATCATCCACAAAAGCTGCATTCTGAACACCCAACCACCTTCTAATAAAAACAATTATTTGCTATATGCTACCTAAACCTCTTACTCTTTACTACAAAAACATATATTTTCTTCTAGCAGAAAAAGTTCATTGCAGTTTATCTTATCTATGCCATTCATCATTTTGTTCACCTGTATTATGTCCCCTCCCTCACCCTCCTCCACCCCTAGGAAAACAAATCCAGATTATCTTGTCTCTTTTCATCACTGAGAACTCTAACCCAGGCAATACTTTGGAGCAAGATAGGTTGACTGCTTGAGTGGTGCCACAGAAACAACCTCTCACTCAACGGCAGCAAGACTGAAGAGTTGATTATTGACTTCAAGAAGGGGCAGGAGAGCGAACATGTGTCAATCTACTTTGGAGAATTATCAGGGGAGAAAGTCAGCAGCCTGAAATTCCCTGGCATTAACATTCTGGATGACCTCTTTTTGAGCCTAGCTCAGATGCAATCAAAATGAAAGCACACCAGCATCTTTACTTTCTTAGAAGGTTAAGGAGATTTGGCTTACCGTCGAATATTTAGCCAACTCCTAAAGAGGTACTCCTCCAAGAGGACCACAACTGTAGAGTTTGGAGGCTTGTCTGCCTCAATGACCTGAAAAGCTATGTTGGAGTCAAGGCCTTATGTTTTAGCTCCTGGTAGGGTGACCCATGCCAAACAGGCCAAAGTGTAGAGGCTATTCTAAGGGTGGTTCTCCAGCCCTCCAGGTTCAGGGGTTCAGCTCAGAGATAATGACCCTGACTGATAAAACAGAACTGTTACGGAAACAGCAATGAAGAATCCTTCTACATCTGAGTGTGACGGTATTCCTGAGTTTCCGCCGGGACTTACGTGACTGACAGGAGTGAAAACTAAGCTACTGACACAATGAAGGAAGCCCTGAACACCGTCAGAGTTGGAGGATCTTCATTGCTACCCTAAACACCAGCAGCGTAATGGGTAGAAGGAGGAGAGATGTACTATTGAAGGTAGCCTACCTGGTTGCATCATGGTCTGGTACAGCAAATCAAATGCACAGGAGTTCTAGAAACTGAAGAGCGTAGGGGACTCTAACCATTACATCACAGGTACAGCCCTTTCCACTATTGGTAGTGTCTATCAGAGATGCTGCTTCAAGAAGACAATATCTGTCAAAAAGGCCCAACATCCAGGCCATGCCAACTTTTCACAGCTCCCATCAGACAGGAAGTACAGATACCTGAAGTCCCAGACCCCAAGGAATAGTAAGGAAAAGATGTGTCTTGGTGCACAATTCCAATGATCTCTGGAGTTGGCAGTGCAGTTAGATAGCATGGCAAAGAAAGCACAGTATGCTAGCCTTTATCAGCAGGGGCATATAACATAAGAGCAAGGATGTATGGTAAAGCTTTATAAAACATTGGTGAGACCACATCTGGAATATTATGAGCAGTTTTGGTCACCTCTTCCACTCCAGTTCAGTGGATTCTGAGGTGGTCAATGAGACCAATGAATGTAGGAATTGCAGACTCTCCAGTTGTCTGGAGTCAGGCATGTGAGGTCTCCATAATGGGACTGCTGCTTTGGAACTCTATGTTGGTTTATTTATTCTGTCAATGGAATTAGGGAATTGGTAAGCATACTACTTCATTTATTTCCATATTTCCTTAAGCTATCAGGTCATTTGACTCAACAAGTCGACGCCAACTCTCAGAGTTGTTGTTAAAAATCAATTCCCTTCTACATTTACTTCCCTTTAACCTATTCTCTCTCACATGACTGTTAAGTGTCCAATTCTTCTACCAACCACCTACACTAGGGGTAATTTAATAGACCTCCTGACTTTGGAAAGGGAGAGGAAACTGAAGTTCTGTGGAGATACCCATGCAATCAGAGAGAATGTACAAACTTCACTCTGACAGCACCAAAGGACTGGAATGAACCACATGACTGTGGCTGGAACATAGCAGTTCTAAGTAGTGCACCACTGGTCAACCCAAGCATGATCTTGCTCAGGGGTCTTTTTGTATGTGAAGCCATTGTGACAATGGCCTCACTACCATAAAGCAGTATTTCAGCTCTCTGATCTACTTAGCACTGTTATCGCTGTGTTCACAGACTACAGAGTTAAAGATATTGCATATAAAATTTAAATGACTGCAGTTTCTTTACTGTACAACAGACTTCATAAATGACTTTGTGGCAGGTTGATTTAGCAAGGACATTACTAACTTGCTCTCTATTAGAACATCAGGTACCACAATAGAAACCTGATCAAAACAGAATCCATCAAAATTTATTAAATTGATCATGTTTGCCCGATAGAGTAAGGAATATACCTATAGAATTTCATAAAAATAATCCTCATAATGCAATTCATTTTAAAATACATCCCTGCTCTAATCCTGGCTCACCCTATGCCTCAGACATAATATAACAATTCGAATGCACGTGCAGTAATTTGAACAACAGCCACATTTTTTCACTCAAAAATGCAAATTTGTTTTCAGATTTTACTAATCATCCTTTATTATTAATCCAATTTTCTTTGTTAATTATATTCAAAGTATTGTTCCATATTTTTTATTTCTACTATTTCACTAAGTGTCTAAGTATCTGTGCCTGGCTTTAAAGTAATTGGATATCCACAAGCTAACACATTATTTACAGTGGCAATGAATATGCATCATACTTAAGTAAGACCCAGTTCTGCATCAATGTCTAGACTTAACACTTTTTTCTAAGCATACCGAAACAAGATTAAAAACAAATGCCCAATCTTCCCTTGAGCATGGAACTCTTGAGATTCCACTGAGGTAACTCAGCAAGTAATGTTGATTGAACTTGGAATTTTTGGCCTTTGTCAATGACTCAGTGAGTCTATCCAGTAGAAACTGAGTCCATAGCACCATAACACCATAAGACATAGGAGCAGAATTAGGCCATTTGGCCCATCGAGTCTGCTCCGTCATTCAATCATGGCTGATCCTTTTCTCCTCTCCTCTGCTCCACTCCCTGGCCTTCTCCCTGTAACCTTTGACACTGTGTCCAATCAAGAACCTATGATGCTCTGCCTTAAATACACCCAACGACCTGGCCTCCACAGCTGCTTGTGGTAATTCCACAAATGTACCCTCTGGCTAAATAAATATCTCTGCATCTCTGTTTTAAATGGATGAGGCTGTGCCCTCTTATTCTGGATTCCTCCACCATGGAAACCATCCTTTCCACATCTACACTGTCTAGGCTTTTCAATATTTGAAATGCTTCATTGAGATTCCCCCCCCCCCACTGCTAAATTCCAGCGAGTACAGACCCAGAGCCATTAAACCCTTTCATTCATTGTATGATAACCCTTTCATTCCCGGAATCATCCTTGTGAACCCCCTCTCCAGTGCCAGCACATCTTTTCTTAGATGAGTAGTCATGTAATAAAAAAAAGCTTCACATTTATTCTTGATCTGTCCTGAATTTTCTGAACTGAGCTAAAATTTTGGTTGAAGCATTAAACTAATATTAGCATCCTTGGATTAAAGGCACAATTTAGTCATTCCACAACTATCATTTGTTTTTTCAGTCTCATTGGCTCTGAAAATCTCCTCCTCTCTGCCTCTCCATCTTTAATATACTTAAGACTCACCTCTTGAACCAAACTTTTGGTTACCTGACAACTATCATGGCATTCTAACCTGCTCCCTGACCTGCTGACTTGCTCAAGAATTTCTCCTTAACTCACCTGGTGTTCTTTCAAAACACTTTTTGGCACATCTTTGCACATTATAAGTGTTCTGTCAATGCCTGATGTTGATGCTTTAATGGTAATCTATGTCAAGAAAAAATTATTCCAAGTTCATAATTTAAGTATATGAAAAATAACAATAGTAGTTCCACAAAAACAGAAACATAGGGAAAAAGAACATCCTGAAGGAAAATGCAAATATGACTAATACAAGTATGATTTTGCTGCTGTAATGAAATAATTTCCCATTTGGGATCAATAAGGTGCTTATTATTATTATTATTATTATTATTATTTTACAATTCTGTTCAAACTTTAGATTAAAGTTATTTAAAAAGTAATTAGAAATTCAACAATTAGAAAGTAATGATTTTTTAAATTTCCAGCCATTCATCAGTTGATGGAAATAATGAACAAAATAGTTAAGATAGATAATTGTCAAATTTCTAGACTTTCAAAGAGACTTTTTTAACAAATAGATGTGAATGTGCCTTGGAAATAATACTTCATGAAGTACAATGAATCCATGTGATGTAAAATCTACTATAAAAGTGCACAGGGATGTGTGGGGTTGAAGGCACTTTATAAACAGAATCTACACTAAATAAAATCACATAAGAAATACAACTTCTTGCCTGTATTCTCTTGGTGTAAGAACGGACATATATGGCTTTCTCCTGGCTAGTGAATTCCAGTGCCATAATTCTCCATCGGTAATCTGGAATTACAATAAATCTTCAACCTTAATGGTTTACATCTCTGTCCCATGGTTCTAATTTTAAAATAAGAAAAACCTCAAAATGTCATGTAATATATTAAGTGACGAGTTTGGGGAAAACAGTAGAATAGGGATTATTATAGTGAAATAGCAACTGTAACAGCAAAGTGATTTGTTAGTACAAGATTGAATTCAAAGGAACATTTTAAATTTGATTAATTAAATACATCGAGAGATTTAAAACAAGCTAACCCTATTAAGTATAATCGTGAAACTGCTGGATTGTGGTGAAGACGCATCTGGTTCATTAACATCGAGAAGGAATGAATGTTTGCTGTCCTTTTCTGCCTAGTCTGGTCTACAGAATAATCAATATTGCTGACTCTTAACCACCTGCTTTGTTCAAAGTCCATTAGCAATAAACAATACATCCTGACATTTTTATCAATACCCACATCCTGCTGACAAATGAAATAACAGAAAATAATAGTACACTAAACATTAATAGCACTAATCTGTGGTAAAGTGCTACTATACAATTGAATGTAGCTTAGACACAACTCAGCGTACACTGGCAAATACTTAGGGACCAGGCTGCATTACTTTCATCAGATTTTTTTAGAGAACCATACATGTATAAAGTCAGTCACTTCATTAATAAAATATTCACTCTTAAAATTACTAAATAGAATATTGGACAGCACAGAAGAAGAACAGGCCCTTCAGCCCATGAAGTCTGTGCCAACCATGGTGTCAAAATAAATAATTCCCATCTGCCTGCATATGTCCTTTGTATATTCCTCTGTTCTTCACCTGTTCATGTGTCCATCTCAATAGCTCTCAAATATTATTGTATCTGCATCCATCACCTCCTGCAGGTGCATTCCAGCATCTACCAGTCTATGTAAAAACTTGTCTTGTAAATCTCCTTTATACATTGCTCCTCTCATCTTTAAGTTATGCCCAATAATATTTGAGATTTCACCCTGAGAAATAGACTCTGGTTATAGATAAATATATCTTCCCATAAATATACCTGTCAAATCATTACTATGACTCCATTGTTCGAGAGAAAACAATCCAAGTTTGTCCACCCTATCCTTACAAAACTAATACTCTCTGATCCAGGCAACAACCTGACTAACATCTCCTGAACCTTCTCCAAATCCTCTGTGATGGTATTGGGTTTGCTGAGTATGCAGTTCTGAACTCAAACAAAGAGCATAAGCCCTATGGGATATATATACCACAAGTACTCTCACTATATGAGATTATGCTGTATCTACCCAATCTTCAAAGACTAGTTTATTTCTCTGGTTATTCTCCATGGCGAGTTTAGCTACCTATACCCATTAATTCAGTGGTGGGTCCCCTCTCCCTACCAAGGAAAAGATTCTTTCAGCTACATCGTTACTTTAAAACACAGTTCACTTATTTTTGGTGATGCAAATTCAAATTCAAGCAACATTCTTAAAACACATTTAAAACTCACAGAGGATTTCTATCTTAAACATTTCCAAAGTACAAATCATTCTAAAACAAAAAAGGTGGACAATTTCCAAAACACAGATACAATTCCTAAAAAACTAAAAAGACATACCAATGATATAGATGAACAAGTTGCCCCTCACAGAAATCGAAGCTAGAGGAATGGATTCTCGATCACCCCATGTTTCTTCCACATTTTTTGATGTTTCTTATCCAATTCCAAGTAAGCCTAAACTGCTGTCTACATTCAAACAGTTTCTCTCTCACTTCCGAGATTTCACAAGTATGTGATATTTCCTCAAATACACTTTAAGCACAAAATGTCTAAAAGGTTTTATGAGTCATAAAGCTCACCTAATGCTGCAAAACTAACTTCCTGGAGGTCACAAAACTCGCAATTATAAACACATCAGTTATTTAATATACTAAATGATTGTATCCATCAGGTGTGCAAGCTTCCTTTAACTAAGCAACTTAGTCAGTGTTGTCTGTTTTGAAACAAGCCATATAAATCGCCCATTGTCTTATGCTGCACTTTGAGCAGCAATAAAGCAGGAAGAGTCAGCTACACTTCACTCGTCACAGAGGGCCTCCTATATACAAAGCTTGTTTGCGAAGCTATGTTTATAACTTCAAGCTGATTACTGCTTTCCATTTACATTTTAAGAACGGAAGACTAGCTCTTATTTATGATCGGAAGTAAAATAATACATATAGTTGGAAGTTTACTTATATCTCTTTGATCTTACAAGTGGCAGCTACTGTGTTTAGAAAGCAAGCTCCTGGGAGCAGGTTATCGTTCCTCCACTTGTTCCCATAGGTTGCCAGTGCTAGAATGGCTCTCTTTGATCTAATGTTCAAAGCACTCAAGTACTTCCCAATTTAGAGCATTCAGTTCTTCAATCTCAGCTGCATACATTTCCCAAAACTTCAACGAAATGTAACTATTATAACTTTCCATAAGCAGGTGACAACAATGCAGCCACGCCCATATTAGTCTATTATCAAGATAATCTTCCCCCAAAAAAGATTCTTTCCATTTCCTTGATGCAAGTTTAAATCACTGACTCTGTCACTGTTAGTTCATCAGGTCACCTGGCAATGTCTTTCTATAAACTAGAGGTAGTTCATCTCTGTCACAGGGGTGTTCGCGTTGCTTTCAATGTGGTGCACAACTTTACTCAGGCTTTCTGAAAACGAGTCCTGTCAACAAGTCACTGATTATGTATTGCTGTTTTCTTTTGCCTAAGGATTAGTACTCTCATATTTAAGTTATAGAAAATTATATCAATCTGTTACATGATTTCACAGTATAATAATAAACATAAAAATGAAACATCTACAAAAATAAGGAAGAGCACCATTCTCCTGTTGAGAATTCTCTCTATACCTTTGATTACAAGCTCCCAGAAAAAGATGTCAGAACATAGGTGTTACTTGCATATATCTCTCACATGGGAACGAACATGCTCTGGGCATAATTGTTCAGCTCCTCCCCCTTTACTTTGTTATATAGTGAACTTAACTGAGAAGAATTGATGTCATCTTCCCAACTTATGTGTTTTTCTAGAAATCTTTAACTGATTCAGTCAGTTCTGTCAAACCATGGGATTTTATCAACCAAATATACAAATTGTTTTAGTAACATTAAACATAACATTGACTAGCAGTATTGACAGGCTTAGTGGTCCTCCTTGTTGTATTGTAAGATTACCACTTACACAGTATATGCTTGTACCCAAATAGTAAGTAAAAGACATTCAAATAGTTCTTCTTTGTGATCATATAACACTTCATCAACCTTGACAGCTCTAGGGTTACATCTCTATTTCTGAAGAAGTTGCAACAGAAGAGGCGATAAGGTTATCAGGACTATAGCATTCCTCAGAGGTAGCTTCCCCTCCTCTTAAGTCTTTTTTACTCAATACTCAACATAATGCTCAAAATATAGTAAGATAGATGGTTTTACAAGTCAAAGGAGTAAACCATGATAGTATAATGCCATCATTACAAAGTTACCTATGTTAGAAAGTAAATATGTAATATCCAAAATAGGTAACTAAAAATAATGTCTGTCAACTCATTTTTCCATGGGATTGTGTTATTAGACCAATTATTTGCAACAGATACTCCCCAACTCTGAGAAACATGCAACATTAGGATCAGGATTAGGGAAAGGAGATGAGCAAAGATAATGTGATCAAGGTAGTCCCGGTGCTTCACTCTTCCAGGATTCAAGACGGAGGAATAGGTAAAGAGATGAATATGAGGCAAAACAGTATATCTGAAATAATCCATAGTAAGGTAGGTTAGGTATTGGAGTTAACAGTCTTAGGAACGAAGCCGTTATACAAAAAGTAGAAGTCAGATTTCCCAACTTGCAGGATTCAAGGACACTCCAAACAATAATTCATGGCTAGAGGAATTGTCCATTGAAAAACTGCAAAAAGAAATCTTCAACCTGATTTATAGTAGTGGTCAATCTAGGCAGAAACTGCATTCACTGCTGCTGAAGCTAAATTTGCAACAGCTGGAAAAGCCTTAGCTATCATTTCAGCTCAGGGGCTTAGTAAAGGAAACTTGTAGAAGAGGTGCCTTGCTCATCTGATTGTGTCAGTTCAGTTACTCTTGTAATGTGGAGAGAATATTTTTTTTAATTTGACCGAGTTTCTTCTAGCCAATGTTGAAGAATTTCAAGTCCTTCTTGAACATTCTTTTGATGTATCCATCTTAAATCCTTCATTAAAACTGGACTTGCAATTCTGCCCTGAGATACACAACAGATATTAAAACAACAAATGACTTTAAGAGCTATATCCTCCATAAATCTTAAAAAGTGGTTGATCCTCGAATAGCAGTATGACTGAACAAGTTCTGTCATCGGAAATTCCCACCTCCCAAGTGAATCAAAGGAGAGTGAGCACTGTCAAGGCATGGCTGTAAAGCAGTCTTGTTGTAATATATATATATTTTTTAAATGATGAAAATTGTTTAGGGCCAGTTTTTTTTTCTGCTTCTTGATGATAGCACCATGTGACCAATACACATCAATAATTGAAGGCTTGTTTGTGTATGTAACATTGTCTACTCAGGAAGAAATGTGTAACTCCAAAATTTAGCATTATCAATTGGTCTCCAACAATAAAATTTATCAAAGGCTTGTTTCCCCACTTTCAACTTGCAATTGAAGTCTATCTGAAATATAATTGTATTTGGAAGGAAACCAATAATTCTGAGCTGATTTTCATTGTAAGGTATTATTCACACCACAGCATGAACTATTCATGACTGTTTAAGGGCAAATAGGAAATCTGGGTATATACAATAAATAATCCACGGGACTTAAATTGCTTAAAAAAAAGCTAATTGAATGTATGTGTTTATGTGTTTCAATTAATAAAGGAGGAAAATATTTTTGTTTTATTTTAGCTTCACGAAAACCACCACCATTTCTTTGTTTATAAGTCCACACATATACAGATTTCCACATTGGTACCGAGGCGATGAGAAATAACATTAATAAGAGTTGATGAATATGTTTGGGAACATGACTGGCCCCTTCAGAATTCCTTCAGCATCAAATGGAGGTGTGGTGCAAACTCTAAACAGTCATAGGTCCGAAAACTTTATGGGAAGTTTGTACAATATTCCTTTCACCCTCATCACGTCACTGAAACCCAGCTAATGAACAAAGCTTTTACTAAATACAGAAATGTTGAGATGTGACCACTCAGGGAGGTGTCAAGCCCTGACGTCACAAGGCCACTGTGACACGATTGGGGCATGTCACAATGAGATGCAGCATCACCACAGGGTTTAATCTCTGGTTACCTGGAGACCTGTGGTGTTCCTGTGGAAATTTCAATAGAAAAGGTTTAAATCTCATTTATTGGGAGGCAAAGTTAAGGAGGTAAGGAGATCCCAAATAGTCCGAAACGGGGAAAGGATGCATAGTTTATCTATATTGATATGTCTTGATGAAGTGAAGCTCCCTGATAAAGTAAGTTTGGGATATGTTAGTTATAATGTATGAGCTCATATTCCACCTCCACTTAGATGTTACCAATGTCAGAGATTGGGGCATGTTGCTGCAGTACGTTGTGGGAAACTAAGATGTAGTAAGTGTGGTGGGGAACATGAGTATGAAGATTGTGAAGGCGCAAAGTTTAAACGTAATTGCAGAGGAGACAATAGTGCAGAAGACGTGAATTGCTTAAGAAGACAACTGAAGTTCACCAGGTTAAAGGACAGTTAGGTGTGTTTTATGTGGAGGCCTTGCAAAAGTTAAAATGAACGTTGATAAAGTACTACCAGTCAGACAACAGAATGTGATGTCAGAGGCTGTATGTCTGCACCATACTTCTCTTACTAGTGATACTTTACTAGTTGATAGAATGAAGTTTGTGATGTTCATAATGGATATTATGTTCAGACATCCAGTTGTACTGAGAAAAATAAAATCATTGTGTAAGCTGCGGAGAGATACCTGGGTATAACTGGTGTTCTGTGGGAAGCTGTAAATGAAGCTCTGATGGGTGGGGTATCTGAATTTCAGTCTCCTTGTGAAGGTACAAGAACATTGTAGTAGAATGCGAACATCCTGATTTCTAACGGTCAAGACTTCAAGAAGTTTATTTCTGATTTATCAAATCTAGTTGATGTTATATGTATTGAGGAAACTTGGTTGTTACCACATTTAAGTTTTCTCTGGCAGGATTATATTGTAATTAAGCATGATAGATTTGTTGGTAGAAGATGTGGTGTTGCAAGTTTTAGGGATAGGACATAGAGTTGTGGATGTAAATGAAGTATATCAGGCACTTGTACTTCAAGTATTTGATTCAGCAGGTAGGGGCATTAAAGTGGTCAATTTTTACAACCCTTGTGGAAAGCTTTTGATTGATTTTTTGGAAAGTATATGTAGATCTAGCTCAGTAAGAGTCGTATAGTGTGGGGATTTCAACGCACATAGTTTACTCTGGGGTTGTTCACAGAATGATGGTAATGGTTTGATCGTAGGAAAATTTTTAGATGCTTCACATCGTGTGTGCATTATTGATGGGAGGGGCACAAGGTGTGATGTTCGTAATAGTTCTGAAACCGCTATAGATTTAACTTTAGTCTCAAACATTCTGGTTGGAGTGAGTGAGTGGGATGTCATGGGAGATGAAACATAGGGGAGTGAACATTCTCCTATATTTACAAGCCTGGGTCTGGATTTATATAGGGGACAGGAGGCCATTTTCAGGAGGTGGAATTTTGGTGAAGCAAATTGGGACAAGTTTAAGGTTATATGTGATGTGCAGGCTGAATGTTGAGAATGATGTTGCAATGAAAGGTTATCCCGTCAAACTGCGGTGAAGTGATTCCTATTTAAAAGGCTATTAATAGGAGAAAGGCTGTACCATGGTGGACTGAGGAGTGTTGCAGAGGCAATTAGGGAGAGAAATAAGATGTTTAGGAAAGTTAAGAATTATCACTCTCTGAGTGACCTTATTAAGTATAAAAGGGCACGGACCGTGGTGAGGAAAGTAGTGAAGGTTGTGGTAAAGGTTACTGGAGGTCATATTGTGATAGCATTTGAAGGGATATTTATCTTGGAGACGCTTTGGAAATGATTAAAAAATGGGGGGGGGGATTCACAGGGCTAATAACATTCTAGTGTTGATTGAAGAAGGTAATACAACTGTTACTGAAATAAAGAAGGTCATTTGCTGCAATTCATAATCAAGATAATTTAAGTGAAGAGGCTAAATAGTACAGGTCAGACAGCTCCAGGAAAGGACTAAAAATGTTATTGTATGTTTAAACATATGGTCAACAACTCTCTTGCGATAATATTAAAATTTTTGAATCATATTTGGAGATCAGACCATGTTCCCTCCTTGTGGAAAATGGTGGAAGCAGCGCCTATTCTAAAGCTTGAAAAACCCCTGTCAGATTCTTCTAGTTATAGACCAGTATCACTAAAGTCCCATTTGTGTAAACATATGGAAAGCATGGTAATAGAGCAGTTGAATCATATTCTGGGAACTAAGAGGAGATATAGCATTTTATCAGAGTGGATTTCAGAAGGGTAGAATGACATTGAATTCAGTTTTGTGTTTGGAAGATGATATTAGGAAAACACAGGTAAGTAAAGAAGTTGTAATAGCAATATTTTTTGAGAAAGAAAAAAGCATATGGTACATTATGGAGGGACGGTCTTTTGATTAAATTATAGAAATTATGAGCAAGAGGAAGGCTATATAATTTTCTCAGAGTTTTTTTTATTTAGACAGTCTATGCAGGTAAGCGTAGGGAAGGCACAGTGCCTATAAAAAATATTCACCCCCCCCCCCCCGGAAGTTTACAACATGAATCACAGTGGATTTAATTTGGCTTTTTTGATACTGAGCAACAGAAAAAGACTTTTCTGTGTCAAAGTGAAAACAGATCTGTACAAAGTGATTTAAATTAGTTACAAATGTAAAACACAACAGAATTGAGTGCTTAAGTGTTCACCCCCTTCAAGTCACTATTTAGTAGATGCACCTCTGGCAGCAATTACAGCCTTGAGTCTGTGTGGATAGGTCTCTACCAGCTTTCCACATCAGGACACTGCAATTTTCCCCATTCGTCATTACAAAACTGCTCAAGCTCTGTCAGATTGCACAGGGATTATGAATGGACACACTTTTCAAGTCCAGCCGCAAATTCTCAGTTGGATTGAGGTCTGGGCTCTGACTTGGCCACTCCAGGACATTAACTTTGTTGTTTTTAGCCCACTCCTGTGTAGCTTTGGCTTGATGCTTAGGGTCATTGTCTTGCTGGAAAGCAAATCTTCTCCCAAGTTGCAGAGAAGCATCCCCACAGCATGATGCAGCCACCACCATGCTTCATGATAGGGATGGTGTGTTTCTGATGATGTGCGTGCTTTGTTTACACCAAACATGGCGTTTAGCCTGATTGCCAAAAAGCTCAATTTTGGTTTCTTCAGACCATAGAACCTTCATCCAGCTGACTTCAGAGTGTCCTACATGCCTTCTTGCAAACTTTAGCGAGATTTTGTGTGAGTTTTGTTTCAACGGTGGCTTTCTCTTTGCCACTCTACCATAAAGCTGCGACTGGTGAAGCAGCCGGGCAACAGTTGTTGTATGTACAGTCTCTCCCAACTCAGCCACTGAAGCTTGTAACTCCGTTGGCCTCCCTCACTAGTCTCCTTCTTGCATGGTAACTCAGTCTTTGTGGATGGCCTGCTCTAGGCAGATTTACAGCTGTGCCATATTCTTTCCATTTCTTCATGGTGGACTTATTTGTACTCCAAGGGATCTGCAGTGACTTGGAAATTTTCTTGTATCCATCTCCTGACTTGTGCTTTTCATTAATCTTTTCATGGAGTTTCTTGGAGTGTTCTTTTGTCTTCGTAGTGTAGGTTTTACCAGGATACTGATCCTCCTGCAGTTGCACCTTCCAGAATCAGGTGTATTTTTACTACAATCAATTGAAGCACCTCGACTGCAAAAATATATCCCCATTTAACCAATTATGTGACTTCTAAATTCAACTGGCTGCACCAGTGATGATTTGGTGTGTCATATTAAAGAGGGGTGAATCAAGTATTTTGTGTTTTATATTTGTAATTAATTCAGATCACTTTGCAAAAATCTGTTTTCACTTTGACATGAAAGCCTTTTTCTCTTAATCAGTGTCAAAAAAGCCAAATTAAATCCACTGTGATTCAAAGTTGTAAAACATTAAAACATGAAAACTTATAAGGGAGGGGTGAATACTGTTTATAGGCACTGCATATTTTGACCTCTATGAGATAGAGAATGGGGCCCTACAAGGCAGTATTTGTAGCCCTTTATTATTTAATATTGTGATTAATGATACTTTCTCTGAGGTAGGTATTGGGGTGGGTAAATCACTTTTTGCAGATGATGGAGCTTTATGGATCAGAGGTAGAAATTTCGAAGTAGCAATATGTAGGATGCAATTAGCTATTAATAAGGTTGAACAGTGGACAAATAGATAGAGCTCATGCTCTCAGTGGCTAAAACACAAGTTAAATGTTTTACAAAAAGGATCAATAAGCCTGCATTTAGTTTGAAGCTATATAGTCAAACTCTTGAAGAAGTGTTCGTTGTAAGATTTATTGGCATATGGCTAGATAATCTGACGTGGAAGCACCATATCAGTAAAATAATTGACAAATGTAAAGGGGCATTAAATATCCTTAGGTGTCTATATGGGTACTCTTAGGGTGCTACACGAAAACCTCTGTTGAACCTTTGTTCAGTTTGATTGGTACTTGATTATGGCTGTGTGGCTTATGAATCAGCTTCATCTTCAAATTTAAAACATATGGATGTGATACAAGCACAGTCTTTAAGACTGTGTTGTGTTGTGTCCTCTGTTTCTGCTATACTGTTTGAAATGGGACAATTACTCATACGGTTGCCAAGGTTGAGGTTGTTGTTAACGTACTGGATTAATCTGAGGGGGCAGAGGAATGAGCACCCTGTTAGAAATGTGTTGCAAGACTGTGGGACATCACAAGAAGAGTGTTTTTAGTTTTGGGTGGCTGGGTTCTTCTCATACTTAGAATATGGGTTTGCTGGATTATGCAATATGTCACATTGTATCTTTTTTGGTAACCCCATTGTGCTTTTTTCCCAATGACTTTAGTTGATTTTAGGTAACACACATAAAAGTTGCTGGTGAACACAGCAGGCCAGGCAGCGTCTCTAGGAAGAGGTGCAGTCGACGTTTCGGGCCGAGACCCTTCGTCAGGACTAACTGAAAGAAGAGCTAGTAAGAGATTTGAAAGTGGGAGAGGGAGGGTGCCCCACCTCCCCCTCGTACCCCATCCGTTATTTATTTATATACACACATTCTTTTTCTCTCTCTCCTTTTTCTCCCTCTGTCTCTCTCACTATACCCTTTTCTTTCTCCTGAGGTCTCCTGTCCCATGATCCTCTCATATCCCTTTTGCCAATCAACTGTCCAGCTCTTGGCTCCATCTCTCACACTCCTGTCTTCTCCTATCAATTCGGATCTCCCCCTCCGCCTCCCGCTTTTAAATCTCTTTCTAGCTCTTCTTTCAGTTAGTGCTGATGAAGGGTCTCGGCCCGAAAGGTCAACTGTACTTCTTCCTAGAGATGCTGCCTGGCCTGTTGCGTTCACCAGCAACTTTTATGTGTGTTGCTTGAAATCCCAGTATCTGCAAATTTCCTTGTATTTGCGTTGATTTTAGGTTGCATGATTTAATGAAGTCCTAGGATCTTGATACGCCTGAGAGTCTGTTGGTTCCTCAATATGCTAAGGAAAATTATTGTGATATGTTAACCATTTTTACTGATGAATCAAAAGATAAGATGACCGGGAATGTTAGTGTGGCTGTAAGTTACAGGTAATAATAAAGAAATGTCTTACTAACCATTTATCAGTACTGTATATACTGCAGAGCTGGTTGTCATCATTTTGGGCACAGTGGGTGAAAGAAATCAGTCCTTGAAAAGTTATAATTTGTTTAGGTTCTTTTGCATTTTTTACTAATCTTAAAACAGGTCATTCTAGCAGTAAGTCAGGTTTACTGCTGGAACCTCTTCAAACTTCATTTCATGTTTAATGTATTAGTCTAAATGTCTGTTTCTTATGTGTCCCTGCACATAGAGGTGTTAAGGGGAATGAGCGGATTGATTGTTTGGCTGAGAAAGCTGTTAAAATTTAATTTGTGGATATAGACCTTCTACTTAGCAATCAGAAGATAAGCATATTGGTGGGGTTGAGAATTAGGGGATTATGGCAAAGCTTGTGGGATAATGGGAATAAGGGGAGACACCTTTACAAAATGCAAAAAACTGTTGAATAGATGGAAGAAGGGATAAATCAAGAAGGAAAGGAATTATATTGACTCGACTTACAATTGGGCATACGATACTTAATTATTCCTTATATCCCATTGGAAATCATCACTCTGGGGAGTGTAGGTTTTGTTATCACTACGAAACAGTTGAACACATTCTTTTACAACGTGAAGCATACAAGGCTGAAAGAAAACAATGCAGGCTGCACTAATAGCTTTGGGGGTTGATGGTTTTCAATTAAAAACTTTACTAAGTTATGGAAATGACTTCAATTTAATTCACAATATTGTCTATCAATATTTACAATCTTTAGGGATTTTGGGGGTAATTTAGTTTTCTTTTGATAAAGAACTAGTAAGGGATTTATTTTCAAACTTGCTACACCACATTTCAGTCTAGTTGATGGTGGTAATGCACCTTTAAGTTGGAATGCCAACCGTAAATGCCAACCATTAAAAGTCAGAAGAAGAAGATGTCCAGAGGCAGATATATGAAAACTGATATTATGGATTTTAGCTTATCTGCACAGATGGTTGAAAATGTCCAGTGACAGGTCGTTCAGGTGTTTTTGCTTAGGTTCCATAATTTCAAGTCGAACTGCAAGTGAGGCAGAGAATGACACCAAAAAGAGTGTGTGGTGAAAATGAGGGTTGTCTGTGGCTACAGTGTGGTGGGGACCACCTGGGAAAGTGCGCCAAGGAATGGGATATGAAACTTAACTGGACAAGTACGATTTTGGGAAACTGAATCAGAGTAGAATATACAGAGTGAATGACTGGGCCTAGGGAGAGTAATAGAACAGAGGGAGCAAGTGGGAGAAGTACAGAGTTCCACGAAAGAGACGACACAGGTATACAGGGTAGTAAAAAATATTTGGACAGATTTTCATGATGTGCAAATCTGTGATTCTTGGTGATAATGGTTCAGTCATTGTCTAGTTGTAAGCTTGCGAATTTACTTTCTCTTTCTTCTCCCAGACCAACAAGAATGTTACAGCATTGAGAAGCTTTTCAAAACCAACAGAAGGCAACTAAAAAAAGGCATAAAGATGGAATATGAAGCTAGCCAAAAATATTAAAGAGAATAAGAAAAGTTTCTTCAGATATGTAAGTAAAAGTGAGAGTAGATATTGGACCGCTGGAATATGATGCTGGAGAAGTAGTAATGGGGAAGAAGGAAATGGTAGACGAAGTGAATAAGTATTTTGCATCTGCCTTCACCATGGAAGACACTAGCAGAATGCTGCAAGTTCATGTGTGTCGGGGGCTAAAGTGAGTGAAGTTACCATTACTAAGGAGAAGGAATCTGAAAGATCTGAAAGTAGATTGATCACCTGGACCAAATGGTATACACACTAGAGTTCTGAAACAGGTGGCTGAAGAGATTGTGGAGGCAAGAATAATGATCTTTCAATAATCCATGGTTACTGAGTACTAGAAAATTGCAAATTTCACTCCATTCTTCAAGAAGGGAGAGTTAGATGAAAGGAAATTATGTCAGTTAGTCTGACCTGAGTAGTTGGGAAGGCATTACAGTCAACTGTTAAGGACGTAGTTTCGGGGTACTTGGAGGCAAATGATAAAATAGGCCTCAGCAAGTAAGAGCATCTGTGTTTCAGGGAATGGTTTCACTGCTAATGTAATGGTCTTTCTGTAGAAGCAGTGTTGGGGTTATGGTTAGAGATTATGGGTGCTTTGGACTGTGAGCCAGCCAGTGAGGGCAGAGTGTTTTTCTGTTGTGTCCCTAACGGTGGTGTGAGCTGGGTCCTTTTTCTGGAGGGAGGTGAAGAAGACGCTGGGGAGAACCGGTTGTAGGATACACCCTGGTGGGAGACCTGTTTGTTCAAGATGGATTGCGAGTGACGTTTGGAAGGCAGTGTGGGCTTTCATGCAGACCGAGGGCCAGCAGGTGAGTGACAGAGAAGTTCAAGATGAGCTCCAAGTAGTGCACATTTGACTGCTTAATTATAATGGGCCCTCTTTTCCTTTTCTTTATGAACCCTTCAGTTAAGTAAGATTCATAAATATTCCTTTAATCGTATGCAATGTACTGTCTGTTGTTTCTTGGCATTGAGCTGAAACAGGGTAGCAAATTACACAGCATCCACACAGACTGGGATTTGGGATGGGAGAACCGTCTCATTCTCACAGGTTTGGCAGGACTGGAGTTTGTATTCCAAGACTTACACAGCCAAGGAAACTAGGTAGTTTCATTGTGGGGGTATCATCCGGGATCGATTTTGGTGGATGCTGTGTGATTGCCCTGAGCATTGATCCAGTGGGTTATGTGCTTAAGCCTGTGTTAAGCTATTGTCCGTTAAAGTGATTACGATACGTGGTTATGGACTCTGCAGGGGCTGAGCGGTGGTGCAAATTCATGGGGTTACCGGTAATGAATGTGTGTGTATTGAGTTCGGTAGACATACATAGCTCCAATAAGTTGTTAATTCAGACCTTAGGTACTGTTAAAGCATTAGGAACAGTTACAATCATGGAAGAGAGACTTGACAAAATGGTGGGCATAGACTTTGTTTTAGTTCAGACTAGCGCTGACGTAACAGCAGTGGATCTGCCCGGTACTATTGGGATCCTGGGAGGGGGGTCCATGGAATGTCCATACTTTCCAGGAGGAGGGGACTGTAGACGGGGGTACCGAATCTGAAGCCAAGTTTCCCGTAGCTGGAGTTTTCAGAGGCAGGTGTGGGGATAGCTGAGGTCCTTGATACATTAGTGCTGGTTTGCCCGGACCCGGTCAAGAAGGACGAAGCTTCAATCCTTGTGGCGACGAATGCTCCTATTGTGAGGAGGCTACTGGGAGCCTGCAAGGAGAAAATTAGATTAGATTTGGATTAGATTAGATTATGAGGACACGCAGTCCTTTTTTATTGTCATTTAATAATGCATGCATTAAGAAATGATATAATATTCCTCCGGTTGGACAGAGCTTTTGGAAAACATTGTCCATTCACCTTGTGTTCTGAGTTGCTTTTGAGGAAGTGTGTTATTCTCACTTGCTGGGGTACTGGTGAGGCCTGAAGCCCTTGGTTGTACAGATGAACAGGATGACAGTGAGTGTCAGGAACACTTCGGAGCAGGAGATCATCCTCAGGCAGGGATGTCGTCAATGGGGTACCTCTTTCCAGTGACGGTAATGTCTAGTGTCCCTGTGAGACAAGCCGTGGAGAAACTCTCTCCAAAAAGAGGAAAGATGACTGCCGAGTCATTCAACTTTAGGGACTTCCCGGTACCTGGAGGCTGGAAGAGGAGATTGATAGAGAAGATATTGAAGTTGGAAGATGCCTATTCTACTGATGAGTTTGTTGTGGATTGTTCCAAGAGCACTCACCACACCATCCGGGTGACAGAGGACACCCCGTTCAGAGAAAGGTCACAGCAACTGAGGCTTGCAGAGGTGGAGGATGTTCGGCAGTATCTACGAAGTTCAAGAAACTGAGTCCAGAAGCCTCTGGGGGGGGGGGGGAGAAGATGGCGGTGCGACGGCAGCGTGCGTGGCCACTTCGGTGATGAATATCCTTTATTTGTCAAGTAGGAGACCGTGCACAATCCTGATTTGATGGAGACAGACATGAGAGCGCAGCGGAACATCTGGAAAACTTCTGAAATGTCTGCTTTGCTACCGCTACCACTGTGTGGTAAGCAGAATCTCCGGAGCTGAAGGTCCTGAAATCCTCGGCTCTGAGTGTTTCAGCGGCCAGGGAGAGGTCGAAGGCGCTCGGCAGGGGATGGCGCTCGGGATGCTGTATCAGAGAGGCTGCTCGGAAGCTCGGAGTTTTCGGACGGATGGACTCAGGGTCAGCTGGGGTTGGCTGCTTCCAAGGTATCGGCAAGTTGACGGTGCCTGGAGGTTTATGGCAGGGAGTTTCTCCCTTTTGTTGCCTGCTATCGGGGACTCAGGAGTCGATCGACTCGGGACTTTGAGACTTTTTTTTACTGTGCCTTTGGTCTGTTCTTTATCAAATTATGGTATTGTTTTGCACTGCTGTAACTATATGTTATAACTAAGTGGTTCTGTCAGTGTTAGTCTTTGATCTGTCTTGTTTTCTGTGACATTACTCTGGAGAAACATTGTATCATTTCTTAATGCATGTATGCATTTCTAAATGACAATAAAAGAGGACTGAGTGTCCTCATAATCTAATCTAACCTATGTGTCTCCAATAATGGTGGCCGGGAAGTAGAATGGGAAGGTACGGATGTTTGTGGACTATCGGACTCTGAACAGGGTCACCATCCCTGACCAGTATACAGTCCTGAGAATCGAGGATGCGCTGGCCTGTCTGAGTGGTGCTAAGTGGTTCAGTGTGCTGGACTTGAGTGGGTATTATCAGAGCCTATAAGTGAGGCTGACAAAGAGAAGAAGACATTCATTTGTCCACTGGGATTCTTCCAGTTTGAAAGGATGCCCCAGGGCATATCAGGAGCCCCAGCGATTCGCCAGCATGTCATAGAAAATGGTGCAGGACATGAACTTGCTTGAGGTGTTGGTGTACCTGGATGATCTCATAGTGTTTGGGTCCACTTTGAAGGAACATGAGACAAGGCTACTGAAGGTGCTGGGCAGCCTGAAAACTGAAAGGTTAACACTTTCCCTGGACAAGTGCCAGTTCGGCAAGACATCCATCAACTATGTTGGGTACATAGTCTCATGGGATGGAGGAGCTACAGATCTGTCTAAGATAAAGGCGGCGACCCCACGGCCGAGGCCCCAGACTGTGAGCACCCTGCGAACATTCCTTGGATTCTGTGGGTATCATTGGAGGTTCGTGAAGGAGGACTCTAAAAAGAGTCACCCTTTAAATCAGCTTCTGTGCAGTTACCCTCCCTTGGGGAAGAAAGGGAAGAGAACAAAAAGAAAGGATGGTAAAGATGATCTTAGCCCTTGGGAGCCTTTTGGGATGCAAAATGAGAAGAGTTATTTCAGTTGCTGAAGGAACTGCTGACGAAAGTGCCTGTGCTGGCTTTTGCAGACCTCCGATTGCGGTATGTATTGCATAAAGGTGCCAGTAGACAGGGCTTAGGAGGTGGTCTGTCTCAGGATCAGGGCACAGGGCTGCGACCTGTTGTGTTTATCAGCCGGAGTCTGTCACCCCCTGAGTGAAACTATCCCACACACAAGTTGGAGTTCCTAACATTGAATTAGGCTGTGATGGAGAAGTTGAGTGACTATCTACATGGTGCCTGGTTTGAGGTGAGGACAGACAACAACCCATTAACTTATATCCTGACCTTGGCAAAATTGGATGACATAGGCCATCAGTGGTTGGCGGCATTGTCTGCCTATTATTTCAGCCTGAAGTACCGGCCTGGGAGTCGGAACATTGTTGCCGATGCACATGAAGGGCTGGACAGGGACGGAGAGTGG
Source organism: Mobula birostris (assembly GCF_030028105.1). Taxonomy (NCBI): domain Eukaryota; kingdom Metazoa; phylum Chordata; class Chondrichthyes; order Myliobatiformes; family Myliobatidae; genus Mobula; species Mobula birostris. The sequence continues at coordinate 61,920,819 of NC_092383.1, read as the reverse complement.
GAGAACGACACAGTCCCTGGAGTGAAAGCCATGTGCCAGTTTTCCATCACAGGGAAGGCAGAGGAAAGACAAGGCCAGAATCGAGCGGTCGATCACCTGGGAGCTTCTGATGGGGCCATTCCACAGCCTTACTGCAAGCTGACTGCTCTGAAGACAAAGCAGTTGCCAGAATTGAGTCCTGGGGAGGTGGCAGCTGCTCAACAGGATGACCCGGGCATCGGTACCAGTTGGTCAGTGGTTACAGAAGGAGCATGGCCCAAGTGGACAAGATGAAACACCCTGTAGTATCTCTACTACTGAGAGAAAGGCCCAAATTGGGGTTGAGGAACCAGATTCTATACCAGGTTTTGTCACCTCCAGATAGACCTCCACATTCCCAGCTGGTTCTGCCTGAGAAGTATCGGAGGATTGTGTTGAATTCACTGCATGATGGTTCCTGTCGTTTGGGGGTTGACAAGACCTATCGATTGCTCCGAGATCAGTTCTACTGGCCCCGAATGAAGGTGGGAGGTGGAAGAGTATTGCAAGGTGTGCATTTGATGTATATGGAGGGAGACAATGCCTACGAGGGCTGCTCCTTTGTCCCATTGGCAGAGTGCGAGGCCACTTGACCTGGTGAGTATGGATTTCCTGTCAATTGAGCCAGATGCCAGCAACATGGTCATTACAGATCACTACACCAGATATGCACAGGGGCTCCCTACCAAGGACTAGAGAGTGTCCATTATGGCCAAAGTGCTATGGGAGAATTATTTCATTTATTATGGCCTCACCAGGTGGATACATAGTGATCTGGGATGAGATTTCGAGAGTAGGCTCATACACGAGTTAGATTAGATTAGATTATGAGGACACGTAGTCCTCTTTTATTGTCATTTAGTAATGCATGCATTAAAAAATGATACAATGTTCCTCCAGTATGATATCACAGAAACACAAGACAAACCAAGACTAAAAAACTGACAAAAACCACATAATTATAACATATAGTTACAATAGTGCAAAGCAATACCATAATTTGATAAAGAACAGACCATGGGCACGATAAAAAAAAGTCTCAAAGTCTCTCAAAAGTCCCTTCATCTCACATAGATGGTAGAAGGATGAAAAATTGTCCCTGCCATGAACCTCTAGCGCCACAAACTTGCCGGTGCAGCATCCTGGAAGCACCTGACCACAGCCGACTCTTGAGTCCGTCTGAAAACTTCGAGCCTCCAACCAGCCCTCCGACACCGAGCACCGAGCACCATCTCTGCTGAGCACTTCGACCCCGGCCCTGGCAACAGACAATAGGCAAAGCCGAGGATTTGGAGCCTTCCCCTCCAGAGATTCTTGATCACACAGTAGCAGTGGCAGTGAAGCAGGCATTTCAGAAGTTTCTCCAGATGTTCCTCTGTGTTTCTCATGTCTGTCTCCATCAAATCAGGATTGTGCACGGTACCTACTTAACAAATACCAATATCATTTCAGAGCAGCCGCGCACACTGCATCGCGCCACCATCTTCTTCTCCCCTACCTACTGAGCATGCTTGGAGTTGAGAAGTTGAGGACTACACCTTATCATCCGCAGGGTGATCCCCAGCCCGAGAGGTTCAATTAGACCTGGCTAGACATGCTCAGAATCTTGGAGAGCTGTAAAAAGAACAAGTGGAGTTAACATCTGGTCCACTGCTACAACCATGCACTGAATGAAGCTACTGGGTACTTGCGTATCATCTGATGTTTGGGCACAAAGCGAGGTTGCCCATTGACCTCTGTTTTGAGACTAGTGAGGAAGAAATCCAACAGAAGCCTCATCTGAAGTATGTGCCTGATATGAGAAGAGAGCTGCAAAAGGCTTATGAACTAGTTGAGTTCTCAGCTACGAAGCAGATTCAAGGAAATAAGAGGGTGTATGATCAAAAGGTTAGGTTCTCCCATCTAACGCCTGGAGACTGAGTCCTCATAAAGAATTTGGGCCTACCTGGGAAGCATAAGTTGGCTGACCACTGGTTGGCCTCGCCCTATGTAGTGGAGAGTCCGATGCCAAAGATACCAGTTTTCCTAGTGAAACCAGAGGATGGAAATGGATCTGTCAAGATTCCCCATCGGAACCGCCTTCTACCTCTGGGACAAGAAGTACGTGTTGACCCAGAGCCTGACCTGGAGTCTACACCTAGTAAGAGGAGTCTGTGACAACGTGAGGGAACCGAAGGACCAGCAACCGGAAGGATTAGACTGGACCCCACCCCTGAATATGATACGGGCTCGGAGGATGAGGAAATGGGTGTGTGGTATATGCTGTCCTTTGCATATTCCCCAATAATTGATGAAGAGATTCCCAACCCTACTCATGCTGTAGTGGGTGAAATCAGAGGAACTAGCAGTGGACAGGCAGGGTTGGGGTTAGGAAATAACGGGAAGCTGGACTGTAAAGTAACTGGGCACAAGGGTGAGCTCAGTCAAATGATAAGGGGCTCTGAGTTGTCGGGGGGCACGAGTAATGGGCAGGGAGGGGCCTCCCCAGATAGACAGGAAAGAGCCCAGAGAGGGCCTGAAGCCAAAGAAGTAGATGATGGGGTAAGGAGGTCCCAAGGAGTCAGGAGACCTCCAGACAAGGTGGCCTATGTCGCACTCGGGGAACAGAGTGTGGCACCTATCCCCTTGGTGAACCATGTCACTGCCATTTACACCTGGGTAGGACTTTGTGCTTTGTAGGAAGGGGTGACAAATTATCCAACGTCATGGGGACATGACTAATTTTGGTGGGGGGAGAGTGTAACACCCTGGGAAAGGTTTCACTGCTAATGTAATTGTCTTTCTGTAGAAGCAGTGTTTGGGTTATAGTTAGAGAATGTGAGCTGTCCAATGAGGGGAGTGTGTCTTTGTGTTGTGTGCCTGACACTGGTGTGAGTTGGGTTCTTTAGTTCGGCAGGAGATGGAGAAGACGCTGGGGAGAACCGGTCGTAGGAAATGACCCGGTGGGAGACCCATCTGTTTGAGATAGATTGTGAGTGACATTCGGAAGGTGGTGGTGCGTAGACCGAGGGCTCAGCAAGGGAGTGACAGAGAAGTTCAAGATGAGCTCCAACTTGGCTGTTTAATTATAATGGACCCTTTTTGTTTTTTTCTTTCTTTTCTTTACTAAACCTTTAGTTAAGTAAGATTCATAAATATAATTCCTTTAATTGTATGCAGTGTGCTGTCTGTTATTTCTTGGCACGAAGTTGCAACGGGATCGCAAATTACACAGCATCCACTCAACTCGGGGTTTCAGTGGGAGAGCTGTCCCAATCACACAGGTTTGGCGGGACCAGAGTGTGTTTTTCCTAGACTTACACAGCCAAGGAAACCAGGTGGTTTCAGTTGAATCGAGTCATAGAGCATGCAGACCACAGTATTGTCCCAGTTGTCCATGTTTGAACAAGAGCTCACCAAGCCCCTCCCTTCCTTTAGCTATCCAAGTGCCTCTTAAATGTTGCCATTGTAGAGTCCTAACAACCTTCACTGGCAGCTCATTCCAAGTAATCACTAGCCTCTGTGTAAAGAAGTTACCTCTCAGGTCTCTTTTAAATCTCTGCCCTCTTATCTTGTAGCTGTGCCCTCTAGTTTAAGACTACCCAGCCCTGGGATAAAGAGTTCGAGTTCAAGTTTAATCATCATTCCACAATACTTCAATACTGCTGAATGAAACAACAATTCTCCGGAGGCCAAGGTGCAAAACATACACAGCACAACACAGCTCAAGGTATACACAGCACGTTCAAGATATCAAACAAATATACAGATACGCAAAAGTTTGACCAAAACTGTGCACAATATTCCAAATGCAGCCTCACTACATAGTCAGGACTTCATTGCCTCGAGTGCAGGAGAATGAGTGCAGGTCTTATAGAGGTATTCAAAATATTGAGGGGTACAGAGAGTGCAAATACAGGCAGGCAACTATTAAGAAGTAAATTCTTCTTCTCCTCAGGCTGGGCGAAACTAGATTGAGTGATCATAGGTTTGGGGTGAAAAGGGAAGTATTTAAGGGGAATCTAAGAGCATGGTCTGGATGGTGGGGGCGCTTGATGATGGATGCTTCTTCCCTGCAATAGTGCGCTGTGTGGATGTGCTCAGTGCTGGGAAAGGCTTTACCGTGATGGACTGGGCTCCATCCATCACTTTTTATTGGCTTTTCTGTGCAAGGGCATAGGTGTTTTCATACCAAGCTGCGATGCATCATTTGCAATGATACTGATTTGTGGGATTCAATACAGATGGTCTGAAATTTGAAGGTTCTGAACTTCTCCGACTCTGATCCACCAGTGAGGACTGGCTCATGGTTTCTCCCTCTTGTAGTCAATAATCAGCTCCTTGGTTTCACGGACTTGATGTGTTGATTGATCTAATTCAGCTCCTATGGTGTTATGGTCTTAGTCCGTGCAGGCTCTAAGGCAATCCCATTCCCACACCTATTTCCCTTTTCACTTATTCTCTTGAGAACCTGCTGTCAGGAAGCTCTTCACATCAACAATGGGGTCGAGGACAGCGGAATACGGAATGAAGGGTCTCGGCATGAAATATCAAGTTTATTCCGCTACATAGATGCTGCCTGACTTGCTGAATGCCTGCAGCATTTTGTTTGGGTTCTTGTAGAATGAAGATGTTTGAAAATAAGACAGGAGTGATGAAAAGATATATATTTTTACACTGCAATTATTTAAGATCTGGATGTAAATATCTGTTGGAATAACGGAGGCAGATTCATATGTTACATTTACCCAAGTGTGACAGCATACCCCAGAGTCCGCAGGAATGTGGCACTCACGGATTGGATACTATTTGTAGGCAGTACACTTCAAAGGGACAAGGTTTGCAAATGCATCAGCCAATTGTCGTTTTCAAGCACAATTTTAACACAGAATCTCCCTGTATCCAGACAAGGGGCAGTGAAATTGAACTCTTCTATTCTCAAGGTCACAGACCCAGGGTCACCATGAAAACCAGTTATTCCTTTCACCCTCACCACGTCACTGAAACCCAGCCAATGAACAAAGCTTTTACTAAATACAGAAATGTTGAGATGTGTCCACTCAGGGAGGTGTCAAGCCCTGACATCGCAAGGCCACTGTGACACAATTGGGGCACATCACAATGAGATGCAGCATCACCACAGGGTTTAATCTCTGGTTACCTGGAGACCTGTGGTATTCCTGTGGAAATTTCAATAGAAGAGATTTAAATCTCATTTATTCGGAGGCAAAGTTAAGGAGGTAAGGAGATCCCAAATAGTCCAAAGTGGGGAAAGGATGGATAGTTTATCTATATCGATATGTCTTGATGAAGTGAAGCTCCCTGATAAAGTAAATTTGGGGTATGTTAGTTATAATGTATGAGCTTTTATTCCACCTCCACTTAGATGTTACAAACTTCAGAGGTTTGCGCGTGTTGCAGCAGTGTGTTGGAAACTAAGAGAGAAACATACAAACTTTAAAAATCTACAGCACAATACCGCCCACAATGCTGTGCTGAACAGTGGTGACATGGGGTTAGGGTTGCACTCTATCTAGAATAATAAGTGTAGACCATTGTTGGGTACATACAGCATATGCTTTATGTTTTGATATGCTGTTGGATCCTACGGTCTCTCTTCGGGTTCTCTGGGATATGGTAGAAAATGTTAAACACAAAATAATCTGCAGATGCTGGGATCAAAGCAACACTTACAGTACGCTGGAGGAACTCAGCAGGTCGGGCAGCATCGGTGGAAACGATGAGCCGATGTTTCGGGCCGGAACCCTCGTCAGGACTGAAGAATGAAGGAGGGGGAAGGATTTGAAGAATGCTCGTAGGTTCGGTTGAAAGACCAGTAATTTGAAGGACAAAGGGATGGGGGAGGGGAAGCATCGACGTCATAGGCAGGAAAACAATGGGTAGTAGAAGAAGGAGGCGGAGCAATGATGGAGGTGATAGGCAGCTGTGGGAGGGGGTAGAGTGAAATAAGGATAGAGGAAGGGAGGGGGAGGGAATTACTGGAAGTTGGAGAATTCTGTGTTCATACCAAGGGGCTGGAGATTACCTAGACGGTATATGAGGTGTTACTCCTCCAACCTGGGTTTAGCCTCATCATGGCAGTAGAGGAGGCCATGTATGGACATATCTGAATGGGAATAGAAAACAGAGTTGAAGTGGGTAGCTACCGGGAGATCCTGTCTGTTGTGGCGGACAGAGTGGAGGTGCTCAATGAAGCGGTCCCCCAATCTGCGTCGGGTTTCACCGATGTAAAGGAGGCCGCACCGGGAGCACTGAATGCAATTGGTGACCCCACCAGCCTCACAAGTGAAGTGTTGCCTCACCTGGAAGGACTGTTTGGGGCCCTGAATGGTGGCAAGAGAGGAGGTGTAGGGACAAGTGTAGCACTTACGCTTACAGGAGTAAGTGCCGGATGGGAGATCAGTGGGGTGGACGTGCAGATAAGGGAGTCGCGGGGGGACCGATCCCTGCAGAAAGCGGAGAGGGGTGGAGAGGGAAAGATGTGCTTAGTGGTGGGGTCCTGTTGAAGGTGGCGGAAGTTGCGGAGGATAATGTGCTGGATCTGGAAGCTGGTGGGGTGGTAGGTGAGGACAAGGGGAACTCTGTCCCTGTTGTGGTTGCGGGAGGATGAGGTGAGGGCCGAAGTGCAGAAAATGGAGGAGATGCAGGTGAGGGCATCATTGCTGACGGTAGAAAGGAAACCATGATCTTTAAAGAAAGAGGACATTTGAGATGTCCTGGAACGGAAAGCCTCATCCTGGGAGCAGATGCGGCGGAGACGGAGGAACTGGGAATAGGGAATGGAATTTTTGTACGTGGCGGGGTGGGAAGAGGTATAGTCGAGGTAGTTATGAGAGTCAGTGGGCTTGTAGAAGATGTCAGTGGACAGTCTGTCTCCAGAGATGGAGACTGAGACATCGAGAAAGGGGAGAGAAGTGTCCGAGATAGACCAAGTGAATTTGAGTGCTGGGTGGAAGTTTGAAGTAAAGTCAATGAAATTGACGAGCTCAGCATGGGTGCAGGAAGCAGCACCAATGTAGTCGTCAATGTACCGAAGAATGATAGAAAATGTTTACATTCTCTCTCTTCGTTTTCCTACACAGCTTTCCTCAGCCAAGCTATTCTTCCGTGGTAAGAACTGAAAATGTCTGGGCTGTAGAAGAAGAGTGCAGGTAAATAAAAGAGAGGTAGAGAACAGTTTCCATCTGTGAGCAGGGTGGGGCACCAAAGATGTAGTAAGTGTGGTGGGGAACGTGAGTATGAAGATTGTGAAGGTGTAAAGTTTAAATGTTGTAATTGCAGAGGGGAACATAGGGCAGAGGATGTGAAGGGCTTAAGAAGGCAACTGAAGTTCATCAGGTTAAAGTACAGTTTGGTGTATTTTACCAGCCAATAACCAAATGACCAAAGCTTTTACTAAATACAGGAATGTTGAGGAGTGACCACTCAGGGAGGTGTCAAACCCTGACATCACAAGGCCACTGTGACACGAGTGGGGCACATCACATTGGTTACCTGGAGACCAGAGACAAACATATACAAAGCATACATTGTTGATTCTTACAATCTACACAGATGCTTCCAAAGATCCAGTGACAGTTTGCTCAGATGTTTCTATTTATGTTCCAAAATTTCAGGTTCAACAATTAGTGAGGTTGTGGGTGACACCAAAATGAGGGGTTTCTGAGTTTATAATGAGATTGAGACCTCCTAGGAAAGTGGGCCAAGGAATGGCATGTGGAACTTACTTGGACAAGTAAGATTTTGCTAAGTTAAACCAGAGTAGAACATACAGTGTGAATGCTGGGCCCAGGGAGAGTTGTAGAACAGAGAAATGGAGGGGTAGAACTACAGAGCTCTCTTAAAGAGGCGACACAGGTAAACAAGGAAGTGGACGGATTCTCATGTGGTGTAGATCTGTGACTCTGCGTAAATGGTCATCATTGTCTAGTTGTAAACCTGTGTAAAGGGTTTCTTCTTTTATGTTACTGCGTAGTCTAATTAAAATGGTTTCTTTGTTGTGTTATAATTGAAATAGCTTCTTTGTTATGTTAACTGCTGAGAAAGTCCTCCCACTAGCAGTTTGTTTGGATTATGTTACTGATAAGATGGTGAACAAACCAATTAGGATAGATGTTATTTTTTCTGTGTGCCGGTAAGATATTGTGATGTGCGGGTTTTTGGGAGAAGGCAGGAGAGAGAGAGACAGAGGATGGACCAGGTGCTGTGAGTCTACTAACAGGGTCGGACCCCAAGCAGGAGTCCGAGGTCCAGGGTGTTCGGCGAGGAGAGGAGACGGAGACGGACTTGTGTGGAGCATCTGGTCGACAACCGTTGTTGGTCCCAGGCAGCAGATCGAGGTGGTCCGATGGGATTGCAGGGTGAAGAAGGAGGGTCCTGAGCTCCAACTGTTTGTGTACGAAGTGATTGAACTTTGATAAGTGTGGCGCCTTTTATTTTCCTTTTATATTTTATTCTCTATTAATTATATAGTTCCAGTAATATCTATAAACTGTAAATCATTTAATCGTATCTGGTGTATTGTCTGTTATTTGGGCGGGGTGGGGTACATCACACAGCATCCACACAAACTATTACCCAGTTTGGCGGGGCCGAGGGCTATTTCCCTAGATGACAGCGAGCTGAGCGACCCTGAGGCTGGCCAGTGGGGATACACCTGTGAATTTACTTTCTCTTTCTTCTCCCAGAGTAACAAGACTATTAGAAGATTGGGAAGCTTTTAAAAACCAACAGAAAGCAACAAAAAGGAAGGAAATGGTGAATAAACTGAATAAATATTTTGCATCAGTCTTCACGGTGGAAGACACTAGCTGCATTTCGCAAGTTTAAGTGTGTCAGGAGCTGAAGTGAGTGAACTTGCCTTTGCTAAGGAGAAGATGCTTGGGAATCTGAAAGGTCTGAAGGCTGTTAGATCACCTAGACCAGATGGTCTACACTCCAGGGTTCTGAAAGAGGTGGCTGACAAGTTTGTGGAGGCAAAAGTAATGATCTTTCAAGAATGTATAGATTCTGGCATGGTTCCAGAGGGCTGGAAAATTGCAAATTTCTCTCCATACTTCAAGAAGGGAGAGAGGCAGAAGAAAAGAAATTATATGCCAGTTGGTCCGACCTCAGTGGTTGGGAAGTTGTTAGAGCCAACTGTTAAGGATGTGGTTAAGGACGTGGAGGCACATGATATAATAGGCAGTAGTCAGCATGGTTTCAAAAAGGGGAAACCTTGCCTGAAGAATCTGTTAGAATTCTTTGAGGAAATCACAAGGGGGATAGACAAAGGAGAATCAGTGGATGTTACGTACTTGGAATTTCAGAAGGCCTTTGACAAATGCACACATTAGGCTTCTTAACACGTTAAGAACCCATAGTGTTACAAGAAAGATACTAGCATGGATGGGAGTACAGGCTAATTGTCAGGAGGCAAAGAGTGGGAATAAAAGGAGCCTTTTCTGCTTGGCTCCTGGTGGCTATGGTGATCCACAGGAGTCTGTGTTGGGACCGCTTCTTTTTACATTATATGTTAATGATTTTCCTGATGGAGTTAATAGTTTTGTGGCCAGGTTTGCAAACAATACGAAAGTAGGTGGAGGGGCTGGTAGTTTAGAAGAAGCAGGGAGGCTACATAAGGACTTAAACAGACTAAGAGACAGGATAAAGAAGTAGCAGGTGGAATACAGTGTTGGGAAGTGTATGGTTATGCATTTTGGTAGAAGAAATGAAAGTGTAGACTATTGTTTAAATGGAGAGAAAGTTCAAAAATCTGAGGCGCAAAGTGACTTGGGAGTCCTCATGCAGGATGCCCTAAAGGTAATTTGCAGGCTGAATTGAAGATGAGGAAGGCAAGAGCAATGTTAGCATTCATTTAAAAAAAAATATTCATTTATGGGATGTGGGCATCGGCAGCTAAGCCAGCATTTATTGCCCATCCCTAGTTGCTCTAGAGAAGGTGGTGATGAGTTGGGCCCACTAGTCATCGGCAGCCAAGCAGAAAGGCTCCTTTTATTCCTACGCTTTGCCTCCTGAAAATCAGCCTGTATTTCAAGAAAACTAGAATATAAAATCAATGATGCAAAAGGCAGAAATGTTAAGGTGTGTCCACTCAGTGAGAGGACAAAGTCACTGTGACATGAGTGGGACACAGGACAGTGAGATGCAGCCTCACCACAGGGTTTAAACTCTGGTTTTGTGGAGACCAGAGACAAACATATTCAGGCAGATATTATGGATTCTGACATATCTACATGGATCATTCAAAAGATCCAGTGACAGGTCGTTCAGGTGTTTCTGTTTATATTCCAAAATTTCAGGTTGAGCAATTAGTGAGGTTGTAGTTGATACCAAAATGAGTGTGTGTGAAAATGAGGATTGGCTGAGGTTACAGTGGGATGGAGACCTCCTGGGAAAGTGGGCCAAGGAATGGCATGTGGAACTTAACTGGACAAGTATGATTCTGGAAATTTAACCCAGAGTAGAATATACAGAGTGAATGACAGGGCTCAGGAAGAGTTGTAGAACAGAGAGACTAATGTGTAGAAGTACAGACTTCCCTAAAAGAGGCACTCAAGTAGACAGGATGGTGAAGAAGGTGTGGACGGATTCTCATGCTGTGTAAATCTGAGACTCTCAGTGTACACGGTCCTGTCATTGCCTATTGTAAGCCTGTGAATTTACCTTCTCTTTCTTTTGCCAGAACAAGACTGTCAGAGGATTGGGAAACTTTTAAAAAACCAACAGAAGGCAACTAAAAAAAGACACAAAGATGGAATACAAAGGTAAACTAAAGAATAATGTGAAAGAGGATACTAAAAGTGTTTATAGATATCTAAAGAAAGGCAAGAGTAGATATTGGACTGCTGGAAATGATGCTGGTGTAAATCTGGGTTCGGCTAGTGGCTTAATCTAAGGGAAAACAGCCCTCAGCCCGGCCAAACTTAAGAAATTTTGTTTGGGTAGATGCTGTGCTATGTGTCTCCTGTTACAAATCAGTACCACAAAGTAACAAACAGTACACAATATGCAATTAAACAACTGAACTTTATAATTCTTAATTTAACTATATGGTTAGTGAAGAAACAAAAAAAGAGAAAAGGGCCCATTCTCATGAAACAGTCTAATGCAAAACGTTGGAGCTCACGGTTCTGTTCATTTGTTCCCCATCGACTTCGTCTGAGTGTAGCCGACCTACGAACCCTCACTTCAAGTCCACTCCATCCAGCAGTCTAACAACGCTCTCCATTTACGTCTTCTCTCCTCATCTCTCCCTGGCGAAAGACCATGAAATCCCTGCTCCCAGATCCATTAGAAAGAACAACATCCCGCTCATTGGCTAGAATACATTCCAAAGGCCCTTTTATCTCCAATCATAACTCAAACATCGCTGCTACAGAGAAACCATTACCTTAGCAGTGAAACATTACAGCGCATTACACTCTCGCCCCACCAAATTTAGTCATGTCCTCATGATTCTGAGAAAATTCGCCAATCCTTCCTGCAAAACACAAGTCCAATCCAGGTGTACAAGGCAGTGACATAGCTCCCCAAAATGGTAGGAGTCACACTCTGTTCCCCTGGTGCTATGTAGGCCAGCCTATCCGTGCTCTCCTAATTCTCTGAGACCTCCGCACCCCCTCACCTAACTCTTCAGGTTCAGACACTGCTGGGGATGCTTCCGGTCTACCTGGCAAAGCCTCCTTCCCTGACCTATCACTTGTGCCCACCTGCAGGGTTCCGCTGCAACCCAGGCTGTCCACAGGTAGACCCTCCCCCCCACACACTTCACCTGACTCAGCGGGAGAAGGGCTGGAAGTCTCCTCCCCAATCAATGGAGAGTTAGCAAAATGCAGCATATACTACACATCCAGGTCCTCACCACCTGAACCCGTATCCCCCTCAAGGGCAGGGGCCGGCCTAGCCTCTCCTGCAGTCGCTCCGCATTTCCGCAGAGTCCTCCTATTAGGTGTAGGCTCCAAGTTAGGTTTTGGGTCTGCCTGCACCTCTTGTCCCAGGGGCAGCAGCTAGGTTCCGATGGAGAATCTTGACAGGCCCATTCCTATCCTCTAGTTTCACCAGAAAACTGAGAGGTTTGGCATTTGACTCTCCACCACATAGGGCGTAGCTGCCCAGGTCAGCCAACTTATGTTTCCCAGGTAGCCCCAACTTCCTTATGAGAACCCGGTCTCCTGGCAGGAGTTGGGAGAACCTCACCTTTTGATCAGATCTCCACTTATTTCCTTGATTCTGCTTGGCAGCCGCGACCCCAGCTAATTCATAAGCCCTTTTTAGCTCTCTTCTCATGTCACACATATACTTCAGATAAGTCTTCAGTGGTACATTAGTCCCAAAACAAAGGTCAATGGGCAACCTCGCCTCGCACCCAAACATCAAATAGTATGGCCTTAGTTAGAGCCTTCAGCATTTTGGGCATCGAGGGAGAGAGGAAGAGGAGAGCCATCCGCAGTACCACCGATGCAGCAGAGAGGGCCTCAAGATGGCTGTGGCTCAAAAGAGGGGAGCCATGGAGTCATAAGTAGCTAGCCATCTGGACACGAGCTGGGGTCTGATCAGCCCCGGCTGGGTCACCTGGAGGAGGTTGTATGATGTTGAAAGACCCGAAACACCCGATGATTCCTGGAACATCACTGAAGATGCGTCCAGAAGCATCAATAGATGTACGTATGCAGTGAGTACCTGGTAGCTTCATTTCGGTTACAGTTGTAATTGTGGACCAGATGTTACTTCAGTAGTTGCTAAGTTGACGGAGAAGACCCTGAGAGACAAGATTTACAAACATTTGGAGAGGCAAAATATGATTAGGGATAGTCAGCATGGCTTTGTCAAAGGCAGGTCGTGCCTCACGAGCCTGATTGAATTTTCTGAGGATGTGACTAAACACATTGATGAAGATAAAGCAGTAGATGCAGTGTATATAGATTTCAGCAAAGCATTTGATAAGGTACACCATGCAAGGCTTATTGAGAAAGTAAGGAGGCATGGGATCCAAGGGGGCATTGCTTTGTGGATCCAGAACTGGCTTGCCCACAGAAGGCAAAGAGTGGTTGTAGACAGGTCATATTCTGCATGGAGGTCAGTGACTTGTGGTGTGCATCAGGGATCTGTTCTGGGACCCCTACTCATCGTGATTTTTATAAATGACCAAGATGAGGAAGTGGAGGGATAGGTTAGTAAATTTGCTGATGACACAAAGGTTGGAGGTGTTGTGGATAGTGTGGAGGGCTGTCAGAGGTTACAGCGGAACATTGATAGGATGCAAAACTGGGCTGAAAAGTGGCAGATGGAGTTCAACTCAGATAAGTGTGAGGTGGTTCACTTTGGTAGGTCAAATATGATGGCAGAGTATAGTATTAATGGTAAGACTCTTGGCAGTGTAGAGGATCAGAGGGATCTTGGGGTCCGAGTCCATAGGACTCTCAAAGCTGCTGTGCAGGTTGACTCTGTGGTTAAGAAGGCATACAGTGCATTGGCCTTCATCAATAATGGGACTGAGTTTAGGAGCCGAGAGGTAATGTTGCAGCTATATAGGACCCCGGTCAGACCCCACTTGGAGTACTGTGCTCAGTTCTGGTTGCCTCACTACAGGAAGGATGTGGAAACAATAGAAATGGTGCAGAGGAGATTTACAAGGATGTCGCCTGTATTGGGGAGCATGCCTTATGAGAATAGGTTGAGTGAACTTGACCTTTTCTCCTTGGAACGACGGAGGATGCAAGGTGGCCTGATGGAGGTGCATAAGATGGTGGGAGGCATTGATCATGTGGATGGTCAGAGGCTTTTTTCCTAGGGCTGAGATGGCTAGCACGAGAGGGCATAGTTTTAATGTGCTTGGAAGTAGGTACAGAGGAGATGTCAGGGATAAGTTTTTTACGCAGAGAGTGGTGAGTGCGTGGAATGGGCTGCCGGCGATGGTGGTGGAGGCGGATACGATAGGGTCTTTTGGGAGACTCCTGGATAGGTACATGGAACTGAGAAAAATAAAGGGCTATGGGTAACTCTCTAAGGTAAGGACATGTTAGGCACAGCTTTGTGGGCTGTAGGGCCTAGATTGTGCTGTAGATTTTCTGTTTCTATGCTTCTATGTCCAATATGTTGACTCCACCTGCTCTTGTTGCTGATCTTCAAGGTCCCGAGCATGGCTAGCAAGGTCCTATTAAACCTCAAGGGCTGGGGATCACCCCGCGGATGATAGGGTGTGGTCCTCGATTTCTTAACTCCCAACATGCCCAGTAACTCATGGATGAGTCTGCTCTAGAAATCCCGTCCCTGATCACTATGTATCCACCTGGGAAGGCCATAATAAATGAAATACTTCTCCTATAACACCTTTGCCACCGTAGAGGCCCTCTGGTCCTTGGTAGGAAAAGCCTGAGCATATCTGGTGTAGTGGTCCATGATGACTAAGACATTCGCCATGTTGCTGGCATCAGGTTCTATTGACAGGAAATCCTTACGCACGAGGTCCAGGGTCCCGCACTCTGCATGTGGGACAAGGGAGCTGCCTGCATTGGCAGTGTCCTCCACTGCATGCAGTGAATGCATGACTTGCAGTATTCTTCTACCTCTGACTTCACTCGGGGTTGATATCATAGGCAGACTATGCCGCCAACCACCGATGGCCTGTGGCATCCAGTTTTGCCAAGGTTAGAATATAAGTTAGGGGGTTATTTTCTGTTCTCACCTCAGACTTGGCCCCATAGAGGTAGTCACTCAGCTTGTCCACCACCACCCATTTCAACGCTGGAAATTCCAACCTGTGCATGGGATAGTTTTGCTTGGAGGGTGACAGACTCCTGCTGGCAAATGAAACGGGTATCAACCTGGTGCCCTGATCCTGATAGAGGACACCCCCTAAGCCCTCTTGGCCGGCATCTGTATGCAGTACGTATGGCAATCGGGGGTCCACAAAAGCCAGCACCGGTGCCTGGGTCAGCAACTCCTTCAGCGACTGAAAGGTCACACCGGCTGATAACAGCCAAAACATCTCCATTCTCAACTCTGCCACAATCTCCTCTACTGCTCCCCGGGGTAGGCTATCCATGGTCACTTCACTGCAGTGGACCACTACTGAGGACTGTAACCTGCTGACGGAGGCCTCCCACGCATCCAACACGTTCTCCTCTTCACCTACCTCTCTGATCATCTCAACAAAAGATGGAGGGGGTTGTGTCTTATGAGACAGTCAGAGACCCCAAGCAATCAGGTCCTGGGACTTGGCACCCCTGGCTATTTGGTCCACTCTTAACTGATGCACCTCAACTGCCTGAATGACCCCTCTGCGCTGCAAGCAATTTAGCTTCCTCTCTAACTGAAAAATATCAACAGAAAGCTGCTCCCTCTTCTCCTGACGCATGTTCTGAAACTTTGCCATAAGCTCCATTGGGCTTCCTGTCGGGCCAAAAGCATTGTCCAGTGCTTGCATGTAATTGACAGCTGTCGCCATGGGATACCGCAACCTGGTGGCTCTCACGTCAGCAGCCGGCCCAGTCAAGCTCTCAACCAATCTCTGTCGCTTTACGTCATCAGAGCACTATCACTCATCTAACTACTGAGAGGTCTGCTCTGCCCAAGTCTTAGACTCCTCTTCCCCTTTAGGGCTGGGCGTTATTTCAGAGAATAGGCGGAACCTACCATAGCAGGGACTTTGAACCTGGGCATTTTTCTATTTATTCACTAGAGAGATAAGGGTAGATACTAACTCAGAACTCTCACTCTTCACTGGGGTACATGGACTAATTAGACATTCCAAAACCGACCACTCCTTCCCCTCCCTCTTCAGAAACAATAAAACCCTGTCTTTGAAATCTCCGCCCCCAGCTACTGTTACGTCAGCACTGGTCTACATTAAAACGAGAGCTGCACCTGCCATTTTATCAAACCTCTACCCCGCAATCGCAACTTTAACAGTACTTAACAGGCAAATTAACAATTCATCCAGAATATAAATATCTACCCCACTCGTTCTATGCTCAGGGTAATCACACAGCATCCAACGAAACCAATCCTGGACGAGCCCCCACAATTGTAACTCTCGGTTCGTCTAGTGCCTTAATCTAGGGGAAGACAGCTTTATAATTCTTAATTTGACTATATGGTTAGTAATAAACAAAAAAAAAGAAGAGGGCTCATTCTCATGAAACAGCGTTGGAGCTCACAGTTCTGTTCATTTGTTCTTTGTCAACCTCCTCAGAAATGATAGCTGATCCTCGGACCCTCACTCCAAGTCCACTCCATCTGGTGGTCTACCAACTCTCTCCATTCACGTCTTCTCTCCTCATCCACGGCAAAAGACCGTGAAATTCCTGCTCCTAGACCCACAAGAGAGAACAACATCCCGCTCATAGGCTAGAATACATTCCAAAGGCCTCATTATCTCTTGTCATAACTCAAACACGGGTGCTGTAGAGAAACCATTACCTTAGCAGTGAAATATTACAGGGAGGCCATTACATTAGCAGTGAAACCTTACAGCGTGTTACACTGGAGAGGTAGGAACGGAGGAGAAGGAAATTGCGGATCACTGTGGAAGATACTTGCAGTATGCCGGAAGTTCAAGTGTGTCAGGGACTAAAGTGAATAAAATTGCCATCACTAAGGAGAAGGTGCTTGGCAACCCTAATGCAAAGGGACTTGGGCATCGAGTGCAGGATTCCCTAAAGGTTAATTTACAACTTGAGTTGGTGCAGAGGACAGCATGGACAGCATCTATATCAAGATGACTAGAATATAAAATGATGGATGTAATGTTGAGGCTTTATAAGGCACTAGTGAGGCTGCTCTTGGAGTATTGTGAGAAGTTTGAGCCTGTTATTTAAGAAAAGATGTGTTGGCATTGGAAATGGTTCAAAGGAGGTTCACAACCATGATAAGAATGAAATGCTAATCATATGAGAAGCGCTTAATGGCTCTGTGCCTGTTCACTCTGAAATTCAGAATAAGAAGGAATAGCTCAATGAATCCTCTCAAATGTTGAAATGAAGCTTCGATAGAATAATTGTGGAAAAGATGTTTCCTCTAGTAGTGGAGCCTAAGGCCCATTTCGAATGGAGATACTTGGGAATTTCTTTAACTAGACAGTGGTAAATCTGTGGAATTTGTCTGCGGCATCTCAGAAAATTGCCAGTCTGCATAGAACTCTACACAAGATTGCCTTAGGGACTCCAGCTCCAGATTAGTCCTCAGGGTTTACTCCCAAAGGCATACTCATGAGTGGGTATAGCCGCAATACAGAGGAGGTTTGAGATCTGAGTTTTCCTTCTCCAGATAAGCTGGCAGCCACGGCTGACAAGCCCCATCTGCCAGAAGTGTCTGGTTTTAAGGTGCTAATAACCTGCCTTTGCCCCATCTCATATCAGGAGGAACGGCTGCTCCAGGCATATTAGCTAAACTACATGTGAATGCCGGGAGCTGCACTTGGCTATCAGAGGCTATCTGAGATGCACACCATTGAGAACATTTAATGAGAATTGGGATGTGTCCCCACTAGCACCTCCCCTCCCACTTCTATGATAACCACAAGGAACCATCAGTTTCAAGATAATTATGCAGATGGATAGGAATGGTCCTTGTATTAAGATGCTAAATTAGAGAAAGGCCAGTCTTGGTGGCATCTGAAGGGATTTGGCGGGCATGAATTGGGATAGGTTGGTTTCTGGCAAAGAAATGCTTGGTAAGTGGGAGGTTTTCAAAAGTGAAATATTAAGAACACAGAATTTGTATACCCCTTTTGGAGTAAGAGGCAAGGCTAACAGGTTTAGAGAATGTTGCTTATTGAGGGATATCACAGTTATTTTGTAAATAACATTATTCTTTGTATTTCTGGTCAGATGCTAACTGCATTTCATTGGCTTTGTATCTGTACTCGGCACAATGACAATAAAGTTGAATCTAAATATAAGAAAAGGAAGGATTAAGTGAGGCACTTGAGCAGTATAAGAAATGCAAGAACAGACAACCCACCTCTCCCGGAATTTCCGGGAGTCTCCCGCATATTAATAGTGGCTCCCTGATGCCCGCAAATTATATACACTATCACGGAAATCTTTTTTTTTAAGAGCGAGTGAGCAAGAGAAAGCAAGCGAGAGCGCGAGAGCGACCACGAGAGAGAAAGAGAGAGAGAGAGAGAGAGAGAGAGAGCGCCATGGCAGAGTGTTCCAAAAAAAGAAAATATAAAATGTACGTCACCCCAGACTACACTAAAGTGTACCCTTGCCTAATAGGGGTCCAAATAATGACAGTGTTGCTCGCTGCACTGTTTGCAACAGTGACTTTTCTATTGCCCATGGTGGGTTAAGACTGTAAAAGACATGTTGGGGTGAGTTTAACAGGTGCCATTCGTTCACTAGCATGGCTAACGTTATTTAAACTAGCTGGCAAGCTGCTGAGGAGCTACTCTATTGCAGACATCCCACCTCTCCCAGAAGTTCCGGGAATTTCCCGCAAATTGCTGGTGCTACCTCCCTGAAATGAGTTTTTGCAGGGTGGGATGTCTGCAAGAGACCTTTTAAGAGAGAAATCAGGAGGGTGAAAAGGGACATGATGTTGCAGTGCCATACAAGATGAAAGAAAATCCTTAGGGTTTCTATTACCATCTTAACAGCAAAAGGATGCAAAAGACAATGATGATCCTCTTGAAGATCAGCGTGGTCATCTATGCATGGAAGCGAAAGAGAGAGGTGAGGTGGATGTTTTGTATCAGTATTTACTTGGGAGACAAACACAGACTATAGGACTGAGGAAAGCGTAGTGAGGTCATAGATCATGTCTGAAGAGGAGTTGCTGGCTGCCTTGTTGCTTATTGTGGTGGATAAATGACCAGGTTCTGACAAGGTGTCCCCTTGGACCTTGTAGGTGGCTGATGCAGAAACTCCAGAGGCCCTGACAGGAATAGTTAAGTCGTACTTAGTCAAGGGTGGGGTGCTAGAGGACTGGTGGATTAATAAAGCTGTGCTATTGAACCAGCTGGTGGCGTAGTGGCATCAGCGCTGGACTGCGGGGCAGAGGTTCCGAAGTTCAAATCCAACTGGCTCCCCCCGGCACGTTTTCCATCCGTGCTGGGTTAGGAGCTGGTGATCTCTTTGAAAAAAACTCACCGGGCAGAAGGCAATGGCAAACCATTGCTGTAACTTGCCTCGTACGCGAATTCCAACTACGTCAGAATGGCGTGGGAGGAAGTCGTCCGCTACCCAGAAAAGTCCCTGATGTGACCTACATTACATTGTTTAAGAAAGATTCTGAGAAATAGCTGGGAAATTAGAGACATTCTAAAAGAGAGCATTAATAAATACAGTGGGTTATGGTACTCTTAAAGAACAAAAACTAATTGAGAAGATTGATGGTTTTCCCCTTGTTTATTTTGGACACAATGCCACTTCATTCGGATGAGAGACTGTTGCCGAACAGTTTCACAATAGCGTCAGTTATGTGCACTCGTGTGGCCTTAAGACACTACACCTTGTGATGAAGGAAACATCCGAACTTGAGCTAGTGACTACACGGGATGCCAGGAAATTTGTTGGATTATGAATTTACTACATGCAAGAAGGCAATCCATTATCTTCATTAGGCATCTGCTTGGGAATCTGAAAGGTCTGAAGGTAGATAGATCACCTGGACCAAATGATCTACACCCTGGGCTTCTGAAAGTGGTGGCTAAAAGGATTGTGGAGGCAAGAGTAATGATCTTTCAATAATCATTCTGGCATGTTTGCGTAGGACTGGAAAATTGAAAATGTCATTCCATTCTTCAAGAAGGGAGAAAGACAGAAGCAAAGATATTATAGGCCAGTTAGTCTGACCTTGGTGGTTGGGAAAAGTCGATTATTAAGGATGTGGTTAGCGGGTACTTGGAGGCACATGATAAGGGAAAATCTTGCCTGACAGATCTGTTAGAATTCTTTGCAGAAATAACACGTATGATAGTCAATGGAGTGTGTAGTGAGACTGTGAGGAAGGATAAGCAGATGACAGGGCAAAACTGCAGTCAGTATGATGAGTTGAAATGTAATGTTCAGGTAGGGGAAAAATCAAAAAAGTTAATGAATGCAGGAACGAAGGTGTTATCTTTGAATGCACGGAGTATATGGAATAAGGAATATGATCTTTCAGTGCAGTTAGAGAGCTTCACTGAGACATTGCTGGAAGAAGATCATAGCTGGGAGCTTAACATCCAAGGATACTTGTTGTATAAAAAAGCAGGCATGTAGGCAGATTGGGTGGGGTTGCTGTGTTGGTAAAAAATGAATTTAAATCCTTAGAAAGAGGTGACGTAGGAACAGAGGATATAGAACCTTGTGGGTAGACTTAAGAAACTGCAAGAGTAAAAAGACCCTAATGTGTTATGTACAGGTCCTCAAACAGAAGCCAGGATATGGGATATAAATTTCAGTCGGAAATAGAATTGGCACATAATAAGGGAAATATTACTGCAGTCATGGGGGATTTCAATATCCAGGTATATTGCAAAAATCAGGCTGGTGCTGGAAATCAAGAGAGGGAATTTGTGGAATGGCCATGAGATGGTTTTTTAGTACAGCTTGTGATTGAGCCCACAAGGGGAAAGACAATTCTGGATTGGGTTTTGTGTAATGAAGCAGCTTTGATTTGGGAGATTAATGTAAAGAAACACTAGATAGTGATCATAATATGATAGATATCCTGCAGTTTGAGAGGGAGAAGATACAGTCAGTCCTATCAGTATTACAATGGAGTAAAGGGAATTACGGAGACATGATAGAGATCAGGTAACTGTTGCTGACAAGAGGAGTCAATGACAGCAAACAAACAAAAGAAAGGACATATAATACAACAAAATTACAGAGAAGTTAAAGGATTAGAAAACCTTTTAAAAACCAACAGAAGGCAACTAATAAATGCATAAAGAGAGACAAGATGAAATATGAAGGTAAGCCAACCAATAATATCAAAGAGGATACGCAAAGTTTTCTCCGATACATAAAGAGGCGAGAGTGGATATTGGACTGGAGTGCCAGAAAGTCTGGAGTGTCAGGGTGCAGAAGTGAGTACAGCTGCTATTACTAATGAGGATGAGGCTAGGAAGCTGAAAAGTCATCTGGACCAGATAGACTACACTCCAGGGTTATGAAATAGGTAGCTGAAGATCTTGTGCAGACACTAGAGTCATAAAACACTACAGCATAGAAGCAGGCCCTTCAGCCCATCTAGTCCATGCCAAACCATTAATTTGCCTTGTTACATCGACCTGCACCTGCACCATAGTCTTCCATACCACTTTCATCCATGTACCAAACCAGATTTCTCTTAAATGTTAAAATTGACACCACATCCACCACTTGCACTGGCAGCTCATTCAACACTCTCAGCACCCTGTGAGTGAAGGGGCTTCCCCTCATGTTCGTCTTACATTAATGAGTAAACGTGAGAAGAGGTAGCTCACTCAGGTTCACCAATTGAGTACATAAGGCATTGATTTACGGCAGTTTGGTGTTTTGTGTGACGGCCAATCAGCAATAAGTATTGATTGGTAAGAACAAATTAAAATAAAGCACGGCAGATGGAATGGCCTTCGCTGGACGGTGGTAGAGTGGTTATTTGAGGCGTTAGTTCCTCGAGGCTTCAGCGTGTGGAGTCTTGAGAGCAAGAAGGCAAAAAGCTGTAGGTAAGTATTTTTTTTCTTTTCCCCAGTTTATTTATTGCTTTCCTTCTTTATATTTGCACAGTTAGAGTAGGGGCTTCAGGCAGGATAGCTGAATGCTCCTCTTGCAGGATGTGGGAAGGCAGGGAGACCTCCACTGTCCCTGACGACTTCACCTGCAAGAAGTGCACCCACCTGCAGCATCCAACACACCACATGAAAGAGCTGGAACTGGAAAAGGATGAACTCCAGATCATTCAGGAGGCTGAGAGGTATGGAGAACTACCCCTCTATGGAGAGGTAGTTACACCAAATTTGCAGGATTGAGGAGACTGGGTGATAGTCAGGAAGGGGAAGGGTGTTAAACAGCCAATGCAGAGTACCCCTGTGGCCATCCACTTCAACAGTAGATACACTGCGACTGGATACTGCTGGATGACCTAGCAAAGGAAAGTCACTGTGGGCAGGTCACTGGCACTGAGTCTGACTGTGTGCCTCACGGGTGTTTTAAACTGGGGTTGCAGGGTGATGGGAACCAGAGCACCAGTACAGATACTGGAGAGGTTGTGGAGAACAATGTTGTTAAGCTCTTAATCAAACTAAGGAATCACTGGTTGACTATGATGTGACTAATGTTCTGAGTTGTGTATATTTCAATGTAAGAAGTATTGTAGAAAAGGCAGATGAGCCCAGAGCATGGATTAACACAAGGAATTTTGATATTGCAGCCATTAGTGAGACTTGATTGCAGAAGAGGCAGGACTGGCAGCTCAACCTTCTGGGTTTCCTATGTTTTAGATGTGACAGAGGGGAGGGATGGGGGGGTGGGTAGGGAAGGATTGGCATTACTAGTCAGGAAAAATATCATAGGTGAGCAGGTGAGCAGACTGGAGAACTCATCTAGTGTGGCTTTATGGGTGGGAACGAGGAATAAGAAAGGTATGACCATGCTAATGGGGCTATTTTGTAGACTATCCAACAGTCCACGGGATTTATAGGAACAAATTTCTGCAGAGCCTGGGCCTCTGTACCTCCCTCACAATTGGATCCTTGACTTTCTAATCAGAAGACGGCAGTCTGTGCGGATTGGTGAAAACAAATCCTCCTCGTTGATGATCAATGCTGGCACACCTTAGGGGTGTGCACTTAGCCCACAGCTCTACTCTGTATATACGCATGACTGTATGGCTAGGCATAACTCAAATACCATATATAAATTTGTTGATGATACAATCATTATTGGTAGAATCTCAGGTGGTGACCAGAGGGCGTACAGGAGTGAGATATGCCAACTAGTGGAATGGTGCTGCAGTAACAACTTGGCACTCTAAGTCAGTAAGACGAAAGAGCTGATTGTGGACTTCTTTCCAACTGTGATAAGACTGCTGAACGGATCCTGACCCGGATCTGGGCCATACCCTCCAAATATCCGGACCTGCCTCTTGTTTTTTTTTTTTTGCACTACCTTACTTTCCATTTTTCCATTTTCTATTTATGATTTATAATTTAAATTTTTAATATTTACTAATTTTTACTGTTTTTAATATTTTTAATATTTAATATTTGTAATCCAGGAAGCGGGAAGCGCAGAATCAAATATCGCTGTGATGATTGTATGTTCTAGTATCAATTGTTTGGCGACAATAAGGTATAAAGTATAAAGAATAAAGTATAAAGTTCAGAAAGGGTAAGACGAAGGGACACATACCAATCCTCAGAGAGGGATCAGAAGTAGACAGAGTGAGCAGCTTCAAGTTCCTGGATGTCAAGATCTCTGAGGAACTAACCTGGTCCCAATATATCAATGTAGTTGTAAAGAAGGCAAGACAGCAGATATATTTTATTCGAAGTTTGAAGAGATTTGGCATGTCAACAAATACACTTAAAAACTTCTATAGTTGTACTGTGGAGAAGCTTTCTAACAGGCTGCATCACTGTCTGGTATGGAGGGGCTACTGCACAGGACCGAAAGAAGCTGCAGAAGTTTGTAAATCTAGTCAGCTCCATCTTGGGCACTAGCCTACAAAGTACCCAGGACGTCTTCAGGGAGCGGTGTCTCAGAAAGGCAGCATCCATTATTAAGGACTTCCAAAACCCAGAGCATGCCCTTTTCCCACTGTTACCATTAGGTAGGAGGTACAGAAGCCTGAAGGCACACACTCAGCGATTCAGGAACAGCTTCTTCCCCTCTGTCATCTGATTTCTATATGGACATTGAAGGTTTGGACAGTACCTCACTTATTTTTAATATTCAGTATTTCTGTTTTTGCATGTTTTTTTAAAAAAATCTATTCAATATAGATAATTGATTTACTTGTTTATTTATTATTATTTTTTATTTTATTTATTATTATTATTATTATTGTTATTATTATTATTATATTCTCTCTTCTAGATTATGTATTGCATTGAACTGCCGCTGCCAAGTTAACAAATTTCACGTCACATGCCGGTGATAATAAACCTGATTCTGATTCTGAAAAATTTGGAGTGAGATCTGAAACGGTTGCATGAAATATAAGGTTGTTATGATGGGTGACTTTAACTTTTCACATATGGACGGGGACCCTCATACCGTGAAAGGGATAGAGTTTGCCAAATGTGTTCACTAGAGTTCCCGTAATCAGTAGATCAAAGTCCTAACAAGAGAGCATGTGATACTTGATCTCCTATTAGGGAATGAGACAGGGAATGTGACGGAATTTTGTGTAGGGAAACACCTTCCATCCAGTGATCATAATGCCATCAGTTTCAAATAAATATGGAAAAGGATAGTTCTAGTCTGCGGATTGAGATTCTAAATTGGTGAACAACCAATTTTGATGGTATCAAAAAGGAACTGGCAAGTGTAGATTTGGACAGCAAAACCGTGTACTGCCTGGATTTCCAGCATCTGGAGATTTTCTCCTGTTTGTAGATTTAGACGGGCTGTTTTCTGGCAAAGGTGTACCTGGTACAAAGCTTGTGAGTACAAAACCTGAGAATACAAAGTTTTTGTTTGCCTGCCTGAATAAAGTGTAAAGATAACAAGTTTAGGGAACCTTGGTTTTCAAGATATATTGAAGCCCTGACTAAGAAAAAAAAGGGAGATGTACAGCAGGTATTTGCAGGTAGGAACAAACGAGATACTTATGGAGTATAAGAAATGTAGGAGACCCTTTAAGAAAGATATCAGGAGAGATAAAAGAAGGCATAAGGTTGCTTTAGCAGGAGAATCCAAAGGGATACCTACAGATATTTTCTGAACAAAAGTATTGCAAAGGACAAAATTGGTCGTCTCGAAGATCAGAATGGTAAATGATGTGTGGAGCCAAAAGAGATCTTAAATGGAAAACAAGGGAAAATCTGCAGATGCTAGAAATCCCAGCAACACACACAAAATGCTGGAGAACTCAGCAGGCCAGTCAGCATCTATGGAAAAAAGTACCGTCGACCTTTTTTGGCAAAAGAGTACGACTTTTTTTGGCACCAGATACAGTGGATAGCCCTAACGAAGTCGGGGTAGAGTTTTGGGGTCACCTAATGTATATGGTGCACCCAGAGTGGCCTCCTGTATATCGGTGAGACCCGATGTCGATTGGGAGAATGCTTTGCTGAGCATCTTTGTCCGTCCACCAGAAAAAGCAGGATCTCCCAGTGGTCACCCATCTTAATTCCACTTCCCATTCTCAATTTGACATGAAGGTGAAGGGATGGAGCAGGAGAGAGTGGGGGAGGGAGCAGAAGGGGAGGGGGTGGGTGAGAGAGGAGGAGGGATGGAGGGTTGAGGGGAAGGAGGAGGGAGCGGAAGGTAGAGGGAAGGGGTAAGGAGCAGGAAGAGGAGGGGAGTTATGAAGATGGGGAAGGGAAGGTCTGAAGAGAGTGAGGAGGGAAGGGAAAGTGAAAGGAACGGGAAGGGAGAGAGAGGGAATGGGAGGGTTGAGGTGAGGGAGAGGAGAGGGGTGGGGCAGGGGAAGGTGACAGAAGGGAGAAGGGCAAGGGGGAGTGGACAGGGAGAGGATGGGGGAGCATTGGGATTGGAAGGGATGGGGAAATGGTGGGGAGGAGAGAGGGATGGAGAAGGGGAAGGGAAGGGGTGGGGGAGGGGTGTGGAGGAGCAGGGGGAGGGAGGATGGAGGGAGGGCTCCCTTATGAGGTCCCTGAGTCCCCCTACCCTTCCTACCCCCCTACCTCCTACCCTCCCCCTCTGGGAGGGCTACCTTACGAGGACCTGTCTACTACCCTCCCCCTTTGGAATTGGCCCCATTCCTCACCCCAGGCTGGGGGGTGCGTTGGGTTGCCATGTCTACAAGAAAATGAATCGTTCGAAACAGCATAATTATCATACTTGGAAAATAAATTGGCTTTGAATTTCAGCTCTGAAATATGTTTATAAAACATGTACTGATGAGAAATGGTCTCAATGAAAGTCAGAGAGTGGAAAACCAAATTTTATTCAGCCCCACTGAACTCCCACCGACTCTGTCCCAGCTCCTTCACTTGACCCATCTCACTCTAAAATTTCCTTTCCACATAGCTGTCCATGTCTTTTATTATCCCTCTCAATTCCATTCTGCTGCCTTCTCTCCATAACCTTTGGCCCCTTACTAATTAAGTACCTATCAACTTCCATTTTAAATATATCCAATGAGTCAGCTTCTGAGCCATCTCTGGCAATGGATTGCACAGATACCTCTGTCTAAAGAAATTCCTCATCTCTTCAAATGCAAGTTCTCAGTATTAGAAACATAGAAATCCGACAGCACAATACAGGCACGTCGGCCCATAGTGCTGTGCCGAATATGTACTTACTTTAGAAATTACCTTGGGTTACCCATAGCCCTCTATTTTTCTAAGCTCCATGTACCTACCCAAGAGTCTCTTAAAAAACTCTATCATATCTGCCTCCACCACCGTTGCCAGCAGCCCGTTCTACGCATTCACCACTCTGCGTAAAAAAAACTTACCCCTGACATCTCCTCTGTACCTATTTCCAAGCACCTTAAATCTGTCCCCTCTTGTGATAGCTATTTCAGCTCTGGGAAAACGCCTCTGACTATCCACACGAACAATGCCTCTCATCATCTTATACACCTCTATCAGGTCACCTCTCATCCTCCGTCACTCCAAAGAGAAGAGGCCAAGTTCACTCAACCTATTCTCATAAGGCATGCCCTGCAATCCAGGCAACGCCTCTGTAAATCTCCACTGCACTATTTCCATAGTTACCACATCATTCCTGTAGTGAGGCAACCAGAGCTGAACACAGTGCTCCAAGTGGGGTCTGGCCAAGGTCCCATATAGCTGCAACATTACCTCTCGGCTCCTAAACTCAATCCCACAGCTAAAGGCCAATACACAGCATGGCTTCTTAACTGCACAGTCAACCTGTGCAGCAGCTTTGAGTCTCCAATGGACTCAGACCCCAAGATCCCTCTGATCTTTCACACTATAAAACGGTCTTACTATTAATACTGTGTTCTGCCATCATATTTGACCTACTAAAATCAATCACCTCACACTTATCTGGGTTGAACTCCATCTGCCACTTCTCAGCCCAGTTTTGCATTCTATCAATGTCCTGTTGCAACCTCTGACAGCCCTCTACACTACCCACAATACCCCTAATCATTGTGTCATCAGCAAATTTACTAACCCATCCCTCCACTTCCTCATCCAGGTCATTTATAAGCATCACGAAGGGAAAGGGTCCCAGAACAGATCCCTGAAGCACACCACTGGTCATCGACCTCCATGCAGAATACGACATGTCTACAACCACTCTTTGCCTTTGGTGGGCAAGCCAATTCAGGATCTACAAAGCAAGGTCCCCTTGGATCCCATGCCTCCTTACTTTCTCAATAAGCCTTGCATGGGGTACCTTATCAAATGCCTTGCTGAAATCCATATACACTACATCTACTACTCTGCATTCATCAATGTGTTTAGTCACATTCTAAAACACTTCAATCAGGCTCATAAGGTACGACTTGGTTTTGATAAAGTCACGCTGACTATTCCTACTCATATTATGCCTCTCCAAATATTCATAAATCCTGCTTCTTAGGATCTTCTCCATCAACTTACCAACCACTGAAGTAAGACTCACTGGTCTATAAATTCCTGGGCTATCTCTAGTCCCTTTCTTGAATAAGGAAACAATATCTGCAACTCTCTTGTCCTCCAGAACTTCTCCCGTCTCCACTGATGATGCAAAGATCATCGCCAGAGGCTCAGCAATCTCCTCCCTCGTCTCCCACAGTAGCCTGGTGTATATCTCGTCCAGTCCCAGTGACTTATCCAGCTTGATAGTTTCCAAATGCTCCAGCACATCCACTTTCTTAATGTCTATGTGGTCAAGCTTTTCAATCTGCTGTAAGTCATCCCTACAATAGCCAAGGTCCTTTTCCGTCGTGAATAATGTAGCAAAGTATTCATTAATTATCTCCACTATCTCCTCTGGTTCCATATACACTTTTCCACTGTCATATTGTTTGGTCCTATTTTCTCATGTCTTATCCTCTTGCTCTTTGCATTCTTATAGAATGCCTTGGGGTTTTCCTTAATCTTGCTCGCCAAGGCCTTCTCATGGTCCCTTTTGGTCCTCCTAATCTCATTCTTAAACTCCTTCCTGCTAGCCCAATAATTTTCTAGTTTTCCATCATTACCTAGTTTTTTGACCTTCTGTAAGCTTTTCTTTTCTTCTTGACTAGATTTTCTACAGCCTTTGTACATCACAGTTCCTGTACCCTACATCCTTTCCATGTCTCATTGGAACATACCTATGCAGAACACCACACACATACCACCTGAGCATATGACATTTTTCCTTTGTAAGTTTCCCTGAGGATATTAGATATTTTGATCCTGGAGGAAAATGATACCAGCTATCTACTCCATCTAAGACTCTCGTAATCTTATCAAGCTCTATTAAATTTCTACTCAGCCCTCGTTACTCCAGAGAAAACAATCCAGCTTTGTTCAACCTCTCCTTATACTTCTGCACTCTCTCCGTACTCCAGTGGAGTAAAGGGAATGGCAGAAGCATCAGAAAGGAGCTGGCCAAAGTAGATTGGAAGGGGATACTAGCAGGGATGACAGCACACCAGTAATGGCTGGAGTTTCTGGGGGCAATTCAGAAGGCACAGGATAGAAAAATCCCAAAGATAATGAAGTATTCCAAAGGGAGGATGACACAACTGGTAAGGGAAGTCAAAGACAACATAAAAATGAAAGGGAGGTGAAGGATTGGGAAGCTCTACAAACCAACTAAAAAGCAATAAGAGAAAGGATGAAATATGAAGGTAAAGTAGCCAATAACATAAAAGTGGATGCCAAAAGTGTTTTCAGAGATGAAAAGAGTAAACCTGAGGCAGGAGTGGGCATTGGAAGTGCTGGAAAATGACACTGCAGAGGTAGTAATGGGAAAAAAGGAATGGTGAACAAACTGAATTCTGTCACTACACATTTAGGGGAGGGAGGTAAAAGGTGGGATATAACAGGTCAGTTAGCCTTCAATGGTTGACAAGATGTTAGACTCCATTACTGTGTGAGCTGTGGGGTACTTGGGGGCACACAGTAAAATAGCCCATCAGCATGATTTACTTAAGGGGAAATAATGCCTGACAAATCTGTTGGATTTCTTTGAGGAACTAACAAGCAGGATAGACAAAAGGGATGTTGTCCACTTGGATTATCATGAGGTTACTGAACAAGATAAGAGCCTGTAGTATTACAGAAAATACAGTGCCTATAAATGGTATTCACACCCCCTTGGAAGTTATCATGTTTTATTGTTTTACAACATTGAACCACAGTGTATTTCATTTGCCTTTTTTTGAAACTAATCAATGAAAAAAAACAATGTGTCAAAGTGATATCAGATCTCTACAAAGTAATCTAAATTAATTGTAAATATAAAACACAAAATAATTGATTGCATAAGTACTCACCCCCCTTTAATATGACATACCAAATCATCCCTGGTGCAGCCAATTGATTTTAGAAGTTATAATTAGTTAAATAGAGATCTGTTTTTGGTGACCTGTTTGCAGTCAAAGTGCCTCAATTGGTTGTAGTAAAAATACACTGTATATGGAAGGTCCAACAGCTGGTGAGTCAGTATCCTGGCAAAAACTACACCATGAAAACAAAAGAACACTCCAAGCAACTCCACAAAAAGGTTATTGAAAAGAACAAGTCAGAGAGATACAAGAAAATTTCCAAGTCACTGAATATCCCTTGGAGTACAGTTAAGTTAATCATCAACAAATGGAAGGAAAATGGCACAGCTGTAAATCTGGCTAGAGCAGGCCATCCTCAAAAACTGAGTGACCGTGCAAGAAGGGAATGAGTGAGGGAGGCCACCAAGAACCTATCACAACTCTGGAGGAGTTACAAGCTTCAGTGACTGAGATGGGAGAGACTGCACATAAAACAACTGACTCTGTATTACTTTTTGGACTCCTTTACAGATGAAGAACCTCCTGATCTTCTCCTTGGGCTCTTCCAACCAGTGAACAGGAGAATCAAACATGGGTTTCAAGTTCCTCCAACTTGCATATACCCTCTCCAGTTCCTCTGGGGTTGGTAGCTTAACGTTTAGCTTCAACATAACCTGCCCGCTTTCTGGTCCTTTCGTGAGTGACAAGAGGCAGTGACAGCAAAGAAAATTGGCATGACGTTGGTGCATCTGGCTGTGGGCTGAGTTGTCTGATCGTAACCAGGTGGTTATGGCTGTGCTCTGTCTGGAAGGATGCTGAAGCGATTGCACAGCTGGACTATTTTAATTGTTTCCATCGGGAATCTGGAGGTGTTGTCCAGCCTGCTGTCAGCTCTACCGGTTCATCCAGCCACATCAATGGTGCAGTTGAAATAAGCAGACAGAATGACCGACTGGGATGGACTGACAGCAGCAGTGGGAGCTGCTCAAAGATGCCAGTCAC
Source organism: Mobula birostris (assembly GCF_030028105.1). Lineage (NCBI taxonomy): Eukaryota > Metazoa > Chordata > Chondrichthyes > Myliobatiformes > Myliobatidae > Mobula > Mobula birostris. The sequence goes on along the minus strand of NC_092383.1, from coordinate 61,890,258 downwards.
TTGCTCCACACGGACAGGGGTACACATTAATTAGCTGGAACGGAGTGTTTCAGTACATTGTGTCTGCCATGAGGAGGCGCCCACCCACCCAACCATGTCTATGACTTGGGTGATTGAGAAGTTGCCTCACTGTAGCAGAAATCCCAGGCAAGAAGCACAACAAACACTGCCCCTCCAAACTACACAAAGAAACTTTGGGGCCACCATTTTGACCAGCTCTGGTTGTTGTGGAGGTAAGGTAGCCTGCATTCCTGTAAGGAAATAACATCAGCTTTGACCTTGACCAGGTACTGTGTTAGAGTGGTTTTCTTTTTGAGTAGATGATTTGTTAACACTTAAATGAGTTTGGCCACCAGACTTCTATTTGAACTGTTTGACAAAGGACTGTGGATTGAGTCCACCACAATGGGCTTCCTAAAAGGTGTAAATACCAGATGCTTCTGGTGCCTGATGCTGTAGTTTCGAAGACAGTCTTATCTATACATTATAAGTATTAATTGTCTTCTATGTTATCACGTAAAATGCCAAATAAATGTATTGTGGATTGAACTAAAGGCTGTGGATACCAACGCAGACATGTTGGCGTCAGAAGGAAAGGGTGAAATCCGAAGGTGTGATGTTTGTATGTAACTTCAAAAGGAAGCATTGTCTGTAACTTTGTTTAGCATATAAATATCGAGCCCACATTTTAGCTAGCAGACCTTTCTGTGGAAAGCGTCTCGAGATGCCTGCTGTATTTTGTTGTGTCGAATAAAGAAGCTGCTTTGTATCTACCAGTAACTCTGTCTCTCCGGTGATTTCATCCACGCTACAGCAACTGTAAGGCATTCTCTTTACACGGTACGTGTTCATGATTAATTCCTCAGGTACAGTTCTTATCCTGGTCACCCATCCTGAGATGTCACGCCCAAGGCCTTGGTGAACTTCTGCACTTTTTTGTAGGCTCAAGTACTGATAATAATCCTCCCCTGGGGGTGTGGTGTGGTGATGCTGGAGATGCTTCTGTGCTGCTCCCAGTCTCCTGGCGCCTGGGGCTAGAGACCTCTGTACAAATCCCAGTTTCCAGGACCTGGGGGACAGAGGCCTCTGTACAACTCCTGGTTTCCCGGAGCTGGTACTGCCTTGCTGTTCCAAGTCTCCTGGAGCTGTGGGTTGGTAGCCTCTCTGCTGACCCCAGTAACCCAGAGTTTGGGGGGGAGGTGGTCAGCAGAACCTGCATTTCCATTTTCCCTTTCTGCCTTTTCCTCTCCTATCTGAGTATCCATCTTCTGAGGTCATTGGTTTCCCACACTCATTTCATCATCTGACAAGGAGAGGTTGCCAGCATCTGTTTGCTGCCCTGCTCTTTTTCTCCCTTTCCTTTTATTTCCATCAGCCTGTTATCTCTCAGACGGTGTAATCTGAAACTTCTTTCTCTTCACCAGCCATTCTTCTTGTCCCTCTACCCTTCCCTCCTCCATGGGCGCCTCTTCTTGTGAAGGGGCTTGGGGTTTTCAGACAGTGGGGAGCATGTTGGAACTCGAGGAGTTTGGCCTTCTCTCAGTCACAGTCTGTATTTTAGTGCTGGCCATAGCCTCTGCGCTGGTGGTGGGCACATTGACATTTGCCTGGGCATTATCGGTGCCAGCTCCCCCTCTTGTTGCCTGTGCGTAGGAGCCAGCAAATGTTGGGCAGGCTTTGTAGAAGTGACCTACAATGTTCCCTCTAATTTTTAGTAGTCAGTGTGCGCAAAAATCTTGCGTTGTGCAATTTTTTTTCTGTGACAGAAGTATGTGCGCACTGAATGCGCACGTAGCACAGTTTATGTAGGTTTACAAAATATTTGACATAAACCTGCACAGAATAACAACAAAATAACGTACATATTTAAGTCGCCAGCTGTCTGGGAGTTGAACATACTTTTCCATATGTTAATTAGTGTGTTGAACTGAATGTAAAGAGTTATTAATTTTAACAGCTAACAACACATTGTCGATAAGAACTTTGATCTCCTCTGGGTTTGATCGTTTTCGCTCTTGCTCATCTGCACTCAACTGTAACATGCGTAGCACTCCTGTAACAGGTAATGACGGGTTCTGTCGCCTGAGCTTTTGTACACCATCCAAATGTGATTTACTTGCCAAATGACACTTCAAAAAGTCAAGCTTCCAAATGTCATCCTACTTCTTTCCACTAGCAAACTCTCCAGCAACTTTGGCATCACGACAATACAAACAGATAACTCCAGTTTCCGAATCATACAGAAATATTTCTTGCAGCTGAGCGTTCATGACCTCATGAACTTTCAGTGTAGCAGTTTCTACTATTTTGTTAAGCCATTCAATTTTAAACAAATTTGCAATTCTTTTGTGCTTCACGCCCTTCGCTTCTTTTGAATTCAGCATAGTGAATCAATATTCTTTTCAATAAAAACTTAGTAATCTATCTACAGGATTTGAAACAGATCTTTGTAAACTTTACGATAAGAACACTGTCCAAGGATGGCTCCCGCTGTGATGTAGCTGTACAAACCAGAACAGGAAATGTGAGGTGACGTAAATTAATGGTGTGCATTGTGGTATTTGAAAAACTGACTAACTAGTTAACAGAAACATTTAGCTAAAAGAATATTTTCAATAAGTATAACTATTCATTACTACATTATTTTGGGTAACTAACCTTTTGTGCGCACATTAATTTCTTTTGTGCGCTAGTTGAAAAATGTGTGCACGCACACACACGCACACAGCTTAGAGGGAACGTAGGTGACCTACCTGTTCAAAGTTTGTAGTATTTGCTCTCCTGGCAGTCCTTTTTCTGATGGCCTTTCTGCTTGCAGTTTTTGCAGATCACTTCACTGCATTGGGCTGTGACATGTCCTGACTTGTTACGGTTACAGAATAGCCTGGGTTGATCAGCATACACCATGTAACCACCGTTCACTCCAATGGTGAAGACTGATGGAGAGTGGATGATGGAGCTATTTGAATCCGCTCTCAGTCTGACCTTGACCTGGTGCTTGTTTGTCCAGATCCTGAAAATATCCTTAATGTCCATACAGTTTCCAGTACCCTCAATGTAACAGGCAAGGGAGGTGAATGCGTCCACAATGGGCACGTTGTAGGTCGAACAGGTGCACTGTGATCACATGCTCCTTCTGAGTAGGGAGGGAGAAAAATAGGGATGCCTTTAGCAGCAGCAGTAGTGCTTCATTCCCCCCCTTGGAAATCCTTTGGGAATTTCTACCATCCTGCTGTTTACTTGAAGGTTACATTGTAAAAGCCATCGAAGAATTGGATGCGATAGATGTCATTCACGTCGAGCAGTACTATCTGAATGGAGTGGTGTCTGTAGGACCATAAGACCATGTGACAGAGGAGCCGCAATTAGACCGTTTGGCCCATCAAGAATCTCTGCTGTTCTATCATGGCTGACTTATCATTCCTCTCATCCACATTGCTGCCTTCTCCTGGTAACCTTTGACACCCTGATTAAACAAGAACATATGAACCCCTGCCTTAAATAAGTATTTTAAAGGCAGGATGACCCAACTGTGGTTGACAAGAGAAGTCAAAACCAATATAAAAGTCAAAGAAAGAGCAAAAATTAGTAGGAAATTAGAGGATTGGGGAGCTTTTAAAAACCAAAACAAGGCAACTAAAAAAGTCATAAAGAAGTAAAAGGTGGAATTTGAAGGTAAGCTAACCAATAATATTGAAGAGGATACAAAATGTTTCTTCAGATAGATAAAGAGTAAAAAGAGAGGTGAATCAGAACACTGGAGAGGTAGTAATGGAGAACAAGAAAATAGTGGACGAACTGAGTAAGTACTTTGCATCAGTTGTCACTGTCAAAGACACTAGCAGTGTGCCGCAAATTCAAGTCTGTCACAGGCTAAAGTGCGTGAAGTTGCCAATGCTCAGGAGAAGGTGCCTGCTGGGAAACTGAAAGGACTTAAAGTAGGTAAGTCACTTGGACAATCTGGTCTACACCTCAAGGTTTTGAAAATGGTTGCTGAAGAGATTGTGGAGGTATTAAAATGGTACTTCAAGAATCAGTGGGGCCAAGGTACACAAAACAGCAAATTCAAGATAGCCAACAAACATACAATTGCACAAAAAAACACATCTATATATAGCTCAATCCCTCAGTAACATGTCCTGCACATTGATGGTGCAGTTCCCTGCAGTCTGCAGACAAACATAGAGGAGTCTATAACCGTCCACCTTATCAACATCCCACATGATTTATAAACTACTGTGAGGCCACCGCACATTACCATGCACTCCAGGTCATAAACATCCTCTCTGGCACTCAGCTGAGTGGTTCAGACATGGTCTAAGTGCGGACTGAGAGACACTGAAGTGGGTCAATATTTCACAGATTTTAATGTGAATAATGTTAAAGGGAAAAAGAAAGCAAAAAACACTAGGCCAAACAGGGCCGTTGGCTAAAACACTCAAAAGGAAAATGAATCCTACATCTAAGAATAAAACGAGTACTGCTAGTCTTCAGAGTCAGTTGACTCAACAGTCCAATTTCTCAGGTCAGGTGGAATGTAGATTTCGAAGAGTGGCTATGTCCAAGTCTCGACAAGTACTACGACAAAATGAATGAAGTTAAATACTATCATAATGAAATAATTAGCTGACACGAGCACAATTGCTGAATCTGATGCATTGCTGATTCCGTGATTGTGACAGGGCCCTCCTCTCTAGGTGCAGCCCCTGAGGCGTCACATGCCTGTGCCAGCTGGAAGTCCCGAATGAGGGACTTGTCTAAGATGTCCTTCAGTGATGCTGGTAGGTAAGTGTCATGGTGCGCACTGCCAATATCGGAGCCAAAGCAGTAGGGTCATGAACAGGGGAATATGAAATGAAGGGTCCCGGCATGAAATATCAAGTTTATTCCTCTTCATAGATGCTACCGGACCTGCTGAATGCCGACAGCATTTTGTTTGTTCTCTTGTAGAATGAAAACATTTGGTAAGTAAACTAGGAGTAATGAAGGAAAATATATTTTTACACTTCAATTATTTGAGGTCTGGCAGTAAATGTTTGTTGGAATAATGGAGGCAGGTTCATAAGTTGTATTCACCCAAGTGTGACAGCATACCCCAGAGTGCCCAGGAATGCAACAATCACAGATGGGACACTATTTACCAGCAGTACACTTGGAAGAGACAAGGTCTGCAAATGCAACAGTCAGTTTTTGTTTTGAAGCACAATTTTAACGTTGAATCTCCCTGTACCCAGACAAGGGGCAGGGAAAGTGAACAGACCCTCCTCTTCTATTCTCAAGGTCATGAACCCAGGGTCACCATGAAAACCAGTTACCTCCCTATCCTCGTTATATGCGGGGGATACGTTCCTCGAAGTTGATGCATAATGTGAAAATGCATAATATGAATAATTATTTAAATGGAGAAAATAGGGATGCATTCCTGAGAGTTTCCTAAATATGTTTTATCTGTAATTTATTCACATTTTCATACCAATACGACGCAAAAGCAGTACCACAAGGCAACCTTCATATTATATTTCATCAATTTAAGGTGAGTAACCATCATAGAAAGTTAACATACTAGGGTGTACAGTACTCATCAACAGTGGCAGGTGTGTTTGCTCCAGGAGATGAGTGGTTGTTGTGGTGTTGGGCAGCTTTACATTGATGAGGTGGATGGTTGTGTGTCGTCAGGATCATCAAGGACAGCAAGGGGTGAAGGAAGACTCACAGAACTCTCAGTACTGCGGCAGCAGGAGATGACACCGGTTTGAAGAAAGTGGTGAGGGTTCTTTGCTTGGCAGCATTTTGTTTTTCAGCATAAATTTGCTTGTAGGGAAGAAGGCTTGACTGCAGGGAACGACTGAAATGCTGACTCTGTTCTAAACATCGGTCCATGTCCATCGCCATTTGTGCCAAGTGTCCCACAGCCTAAAAAGATTCTGCCAGTTGCTTCAGAGTGGAAGACCTGGCCTCTTTCCAGGACTCATCGATGTTATTGATGGCATGTCTGATGTTGAAGGACTTCCGCCATTCCCTCACTGCTGGTAAACTCCCAGGATTTTCAAAATCGTCTGGTGTTTGCAGCATCTGAGAGACAGTTTGCCGTAAAAAATATGCCTTGAATGTGGATATCGCACCTTGGTCGAGTGGTTGAATCAGCGATGTCGTGTTAGGCGGCAGGAAACACACTGTCATGTTAAGATAAATGCTGTCCAAATGTTTAGGATGGGCTGGCGCATTGTCAAGCAACAAAAGAACATTAAAGGCAAGATTCTGTTCCCGGCAGTAGCGTTCAGCTTCAACAGCAAAATAATTAGCAGACCAATCTTCAAAGATTTGACCAGTGACCAATGCTTTCTTGTTAGCTGCCCAGTGGACAGGAAGCATATTCTTACTCAAACCCTTAAGAGCACGGGGGTTTAGTGAATGGTAAACTAAGAGAGGCTTCATCTTACAGTCTCCTTCGGCATTGGAACACATAAGCAAAGTCAATCTATCCTTTGCTGCCTTAAAACCTGACACAGTTTTTTCATCCTTACTTATGTAAGTGCGTTTCAGCTACGCTTCCAAAAAAGCCTGGTCCCGTCTGTATTAAACGCCTGTTGTGGTGTGATGCCTAACTCAGCTATCACAGCCCACAACTGCACAGGGTAGCGTCCCAGAGCTATGTTACCTTCACCTGATGCCGCCCTATATATAATTTCCAACTTTTTTTCCAAGTGTTAAAGCGGTTCTCCGGGGACCCTTTCTGAACTACTGTATTCTAAAAATCTTTGAATTGTTATAGTTATTAAAATATAGATCTGGGCCATTATTATAAAACACTACGTGGTAAAGTACACTTTTTTGTGTTTGTTTTAAACCAACCAGCTTTGTCGTGGTAGTGGGTGTAGATTATTTTTTTTTATAATATAATTAACCATACTGTTGTATTTCATAATTCAATTTATTGCATTTGATAGATCATGAATATGGGATACTGTAATTATATCAGTGTGATCTAATTATAGTCCATTTGTTATCTTATTTTGATTTATAATAAGTATCCTCATGAATCCTGTATTTGTGTATATGATATTAATAAGAATATTGGAAAAAGAAAGAAAGAAAGCGGTTCTCTGCTGCTTGGCTGACGGCCCAGGACTTGACATCAGATGCTTAGTGGACATAGTTAAATATTTCAAGCACATTCCACCACAGGTAAAAACACAAAAGTTTAAGAGCGCAAGATCGCACATCCATACGTTGTCAAAACCAATGCGAGACTGGCAGGAGTGAGACTGTGAGGCGTGCACACGTGACTTGTATTGGTGGAAAAGCAGTGCTCCTCTCGTAACTGTGAGTTTTGGACGCATATAACGAGAAGTTGGTAGAAATAGGTTCCTCGCATAACTGTGAACCCGCATTGTCTGAAGACGCATATAACGAGGATAGGGTGTACTGGGAATCTGCCAGAAACCTGTCACTGTATTCTTCTTTTACTGGCTATAGTCAATCCTTCTAGTAAATCTGCTGCATGGTGCAAAGCATCTGTTCTCCAGACTTCATTAGCACCTCTGGAGTTTACTGACGTGGGCACTACCTCGTGTGCCTGACAGGAATACACCATATCCCCATGCATCGGGAGTAAGATATGGGTCAGCAGGTTCGATCGCATAAGCATGTGGTCCCTACCCGGTTGCTTGGTTTCTTTCAAAGAAAGGGGGCAATTTGTTGTTTCCAGGCACAAATTATTTCTACCTTGTTAAGTACTAATAGTGGTGGTCTGAGATGATCATATAGTGAGGTTTGGTCTGTCTCATCGGTATAGAATAACGTATTCATCACGCTCAATTTGAGGAACAGTTGGAGTCTAATCCCATATTTCTGCTATTTTATTAACACTTTCATAATATCAACCAGCATTTGCCTGCGCAACTACTGAAAACCAGGATATCAACCATTTTATAGTTCTAGGTGAGGTGCCATAGCACTTATCAAGAGTTCTCTGAGTTGAGCTACTGCTAATTAACAATTCCTTTCAAAATAATACTTTTGGTATAAGATGACCATTTTGGGCACCAATGTGATGGTACTGGGTTTGCTGACCATAAAATTCTAAACTCAAGTGAAGACCTTAAGCCATAAGTACTCTGATTATAGGAAGATTATACTGTAGTTATCTAATTTTCAGAGTCTACGTGTAGTTGACCTCAATGTTTACTCTTCATTGTGAGTTCAGCTGCCATACCCACTATTCTAGCAGTGGGTCCTCTCTCCATACCAAAGAGAAGGTACTTCCAGCTAACAAAGCAATTAATTTATATTCAGTGATACAAGTTTAAATTCAACAATATTCTTCAAGCACATTTAAAACTCACAGAGGGTTTCTATCTTAAACACTTTCAACTTACAAACTATTGTAAAACACAAAGCATTTCTAAATCACAAAGGACAAAGGATGTCCGAAGCACAGGTAGAATGCCTATAAACTATAAAGGCATACCAATGATGCAGATGAACAAGTCATCCATTGCAGAAAATGAAGCCCTAGGAATGGATTTTAGTTCGTTCTGTGTTTCTTCCATGTTTCTTAATATTCCTCATCCCAGTTCAATAAACCTGAACTGCTTTCTAGATTTAAACAGTTTCTCTCCCACTTGAATGACTTCACAAGTTTGTGATATTTCCTCAAATACCCTTTTGATGCAAAATGTCTAAAAACTTTTTTGGAGACATACTAGACACTTAATGCTGTAAAGCTAACTTCCTTGAGTAGATCGAACTCCCAACTATAAAAACAACAGTTACTTGATATGCTAAAAGATAATCCATCTGGTCTGCAAGCCTCCTTGAACTAAGTAACTTAGCTTTATCAATGTTGAATTAAATAACCAGTTGTCTTATACTGTACTGCACTCTGAGCAAAAAAAAACAGGTACAGTGAGTTACATCTTACTTCTTGTCCATCATGGGCTTGTTTGCACAGCTATGTTTTTAACTTCAAGCAGATTACTGCTTTCCATTTATTATACAGTATATTTTAAGAACTGAAGACTGACTCCCACTCATGACCAGAGTGAAACAATAGATAGAAATGGACTTTTACTTATATCTGTTTGATCTTACACATGGCAGCTGCTGTGTTTAGAAAGAAAGCTTTGCAAAACATGAGAAAGAGGAACACCTCCACATTCCTTTTCATAGTGAGTCAATCAGAGTTGTACACAATACTCCAAGTATGACCTAGCCAAAGTTTTTCATAGCTACAACATGATTTCCCATACTTTATATTTTATGTTCCAACTAATGAAGGCATGAGCCATGTTTCCTTTTCCACCTTATCTAGTAGTATTACACATTCAGGGAGCTATAGACTTGTATGCCAATGCTCCCAAGAATCTTTCTCTGAATTATATATTCTCCTTTTACATTTGACCTCCCTAACTGCAAAGCCTTGCATTTTTCTGCACTAACATCCACCTGCCACTTCTCTACCCATATTTTCAGTTGATCTACTGTACATTCTGCTGTATTATATGACTATGTTCCACACTAATTGTTGTAGTTGTGAGAAAGAGTGCAAATAATCAATTAATATATTGGTTAATTATCATACACAAAGACTAATGAGTGCAGTAAAACACAATTACTAAAATCTGCTCTGTAATTGCTGGGCTTAATATCTCTGTTTACAGATACTAGCTCACTGATATAACTGATGAAAAAGTTTAAAAAATGGAATTGCCAGAAATTTGAAATAAATGCAACATTGAAAACAGACAACAGGGAGGGAAGCATACGTGGAGTTAATGGTTCAGGTTAATCAGAATCTGAAAACATCCAGCTCTTTTATCATGGTTATATAGCTGCAGTCCATTAAGTATTGAAAATACCAGCAATCTAATTATACTCTCTATTCCCATTTATGGTCCAACAGATCATAAGGTCACTTTTTGGAATCTATGCCCATGCACATATGTTTCCCCAAGTGCAAAAAAAACGCTGAGCCAGTTTAAAGCATCAAGGCCCGAGAGTGGAAAATGAACCAGCGTTCAGCCTCACTAATTCATGCCAATTAAAGCGTTGAGCCAGATTTAAGTGCTGAGGCCCAGCAGCAAAAAATGAACTGGTATTTAGCCCATTGCTCTGGGCCAGCCAACATCCCCCATCTGATCCCATCCCATTTGCTTGTGTTTGACTCATCTCCCTCTCTTCTCACTACTACCATCGGGCAAGAGGTGCAGGAGTCACTGGCAGGCTCGGGAGCAGTTGTTGCCCTGCAGCCATTGGGCTTCTGGACTGGCTTCACTCGCCTCAGTGCTAAACTGACTTCACAGCCTCTAGACTCCCTTCTGAGAATTCTGCAGTTCACATTCTGTATATTATTGGTTTATTTTTTAATTTTTGCATGAATTGTCCTCCTTTGTACATTAGATATTTGTTGGTCTTTGTCATATGTGGTTTTTCATGGATTCTATTGTGCTTCTTCATTTTGTGGTCACCTGCAAATATATGAATTTCAAGGTTGTATTTTGATATTTTGAACTCTGAACTTTTGGAAATCGAATTGCAGAAATGTACTGCACAGAAATGGGATCCTATAGACCAGCTCCTCCATGCTGACTGTAGTGTCTATCTATACAGTCCCATTTGCCCACATTAGGCCCTTCTCCCTCTACTCCTTTTATATCTAACTATATGTCCAAATGTATTTTAAATGTTGTAATAGTGCATACCTCCACCATCTCCTCTGGCAGCTTGTTTCAAATATTCACCACCCTTTGACTGAAAAACAAAACACTATGCATCAGATCTCTTTTAAATTGTTCCCCTCTCATCTTAAACCTGTGCTCTCTAGTTTTAGTGTCCCCCGCACTTACAAAAAAACATTTTGATTATCTATCCTGTCTGTGACCCTTAAAATGTTGTGGTCCTCTATAAGTCACCTGCTCAACCTCCTATGTTCAAGTGAGAGCAAACCGAACATAATCTCTCATTATATCAATTTATAATCTTATGAGTACAGTCTTCCATTCCAGACAATATACTGCTGAATCTCATTTGCCCTCTCACTATTGTCTAACCAATGTTAGAACTTAAAGGTGACATCCTAACACTAATACTCATTGTCTCTGCATATCAGATGGTCTTTATTACTGCCTTATTCACCTGCGATGTTGCTTCGAGAGAACTATGAACTTGTACTTCAAGATCTCTGTATATCAACACTCCTAAGATCCTTGCCATTTATTCTACATATCCTACCCAATAATGACTGTCCAACATGTATCACCTTGCATTTGTCTGGATTAAGTTTCATCTGCCACCATTTAGCCTAATTTTCCAACTAATGTATTTCTCACTTTGTTTTTAAATACTGTCTTCACTGCAAACTTACTTATTACACCCTATGTATTCTCATCCAAGTATTTTATATGTACAGTGGATTCCGGTTAATCGAGCCATCAGTAAATTGGGGCAGACACTCATTTGCGGCAACACTTAAAGAACAAAAGCTGATCGAGAAAATTGCTGGGATTCCCTTTGTTTATTCGGGACACTATGCTGCTTAATTGGGACAGGCAACTGTAGCTAAACAAGTTCCAACTAGCGTAAGTGACATGAACTTGTATCGCCGTTAGACGCTACACCATTCTTAGAGCAATCAGTTTTTTAAGTAGTCAGTTGCTTCTGTTTGTGTTCAAAAATCAGTGATTTTTGTCACTGATGGTTAACGAGAAATAAGCAGTAAGACAATTCAGAACTGATCAGCTGAATGCGGCTTCAGCATTCGAGCTTGGAGATGCCTGAAACAGTCGGGAATGAAAGTAAAACAATTTTAATACTTCAGCAAGTTAGGAACTACAAGGAATTTGAAAATATTGACAATCAGCATGAATATTATGATGAAAATAAAGATTTGAAGGATGCAATTTCGATAGCATTGTATGAAGGCAGTCCATTAGTTGTACGAGGTGTCTGCATGATTTTGTTCATTTACAGTCAATCAAAAAGACACGATAATGTAAGTTGGACCATTGATAACTACTAGGAGTTGATGCAGAGATTTATAGTACTGTGGTACTGTAGTACTGTAGTTGATACAGAGATTTATAGTACTGTAGTACTGTAGTACTAAATTCCTTTGTATTTCATTTAACAACATAATTTGTTACAGTTTATCTTTTTATACTTTTTAACGATTTCTATGAAACTTTGACTAATTGGGGCCACTCCCACTGCTTAACTGGGCCAAAATGTACTGTTCCCAATGTGTCCCAATTAACCAGAATCCACAGAATTGTGCAAAGTTCCAACAGCATTCCCTGTGATACTTCGCCTGTTAAAGATCTCCCATCAGATATGTATCCATCCACCATTGCATCCTAAACCCAGCCAACCTTGGGTCCAATTCACCAATACAACCTAGACCGCTTATTCCTTAATATTCTGGCCAGGCTTCCACATAAGGCTTTGTCAAAAGCCTTACTAGGGTCCATATAGTCATCTACCACCCTGCCTTCAAAAATTTCCTTGCTTAACTCCTCCAAAATCTTAACCAGATTCTTGAGGCTTGATCTCCTCTGCATAAAGCCATGCTGATTCCTCCTAATCTTCACCTGCTTTTCCAATGAAAATATAAATCCTGTCTCTTGGAATCTTTTCCAATTTGGACCCTACCACTCACACAAGCTCAGTAGCTTGTGTTTTCCAAACGTATCTATAGTATCCTTCAAGAAAAGAACATCATTTGCTACACCTTCAGACCCCTGGAACTTCACTCATGGCTAACAACGATGGAAACATCCCTATCAGAGGCCTAGCCATATGCTCCCTTGCTTCCTTCAGCATTTTGGGATGGATCCCTTCCTGCCCTGGTGATTTATAGTTGATAGTTGATTGTCATACTTTATTGATCCCGGGGGGAAATTGGTTTTCGTTACAGTTGCACCATAAGTAATTAAATAGTAATATGTAAATTATGCCAGGAAATAAGTCCAGAACCAGCCTATTGGCTCAGGGTGTCTGATCCTCAAAGGGAGGAGTTGTAAAGTTTGATGGCCGCAGGCAGGAATGACTTCCTATGACGCTCTGTGTTGCCTCTCGGTGGAATGAGTCTCTGGCTGAATGTACTCCTGTGCCCAACCAGTACATTATGTAGTGGATGGGAGACATTGTCCAAGATGCCATGCAACTTGGGCAGCATCCTCTTTTCAGACACCACCGTCAGAGAGTCCAGTTCCATCCCCACAACATCACTGGCCTTACGAATGGGTTTGTTGATTCTGTTGGTGTCTGCTACCCTCAGCCTGCTGCCCCAGCACACAACAGCAAACATGATCGCACTGGCCACCACAGACTCGTAGAACATCCTCAGCATCGTCCGACAGATGTTAAAGGACCTCAGTCTCCTCAGGAAATAGAGACGGCTCTATCCATCCTAATGTGCACCAATATTTCAAATACCTACTCCTTCCTGGTACAGAGGTGCTCCAGAATATCCCTGTATTCCTATCTTAATTCTCCTGCCTCCATGCCTTTCTCCCTGAAGAATAATGTAGTTAGAGAGGAAGTCACTCCAATAAGTAATCTACACCGAAAACAAAAAAAAAGTACCAGATATATTCAGAGGATCAGCTATTATTGGCTAAATGAGGAAAAGATTTATTTTTTAGATCAATGACTTCATCTCAACTGAGCATTTGATCTGAAACAGTTTCTCACACCACAGATGTTCAGCCAGTTAACGTTTGCAAAAGTATTTCTATTTTTATTCCAGAATTCTGGTATTTCTCTAGCTAGCTTTTAAATTAATGGATGTAAAAGTGGGCAAGTTCCCTTAAGAGCACAGTATCTCCAATATTCAGTTATCTAGCATACTACACCCCTGGGAAAAATATTCAGAAATGGTATGCCATTTGTATTTCAGGCTGAGCCACAGTTTACAGACCTGTTTGTGGAACTGCTATTACTGCCAAATACCAAGGAAATAAGTCGTTATCTGAAACAGAGCAGCTTTGGTTTCCAAGACTAAATTACTAAAATTATAATATATATATATATTTGGATTGTCAACAGATGCTGATGTATTTGATCCGGTTTATTCATTCATTCAGTGAGACATTATACTGTACTCTGATAAGCAATGAATATTTCTGTGTGGGAGGAGAAATGTTGGAGCTATCAAAGTTTTCAAGATGCAGCTTTATATCACCAATGATATCAGTGAGATAAAAAAAACATTAGAACATCATAATCTCATTAAATGTTGGGAATTGCAGTTTCCCAGTCTGTTACTGAACTCACCATTGCCTGTAACAGTGAATCAGTGACTCACAAAAGAGAGGGTTCAGATGCACTTCAGATTTGCATAATGGTTGTTAACTGTATGAATAAGATTGCAGACTCTACGTGAAGTACAGGCAAGTGCTTAAGGTATTTCAGATCATTTGAATTTATTAATTATTCATTAATATTGAAGGTGTTTTAAAGAAATGCATTTAAAGTTTAAAGTTACTCTTTAAAGTTAAACTTTTGAAAGTAGTCTATTATCATAGAGCATTGTGCTCAAGATGTAGGGTCTCAGGATACGACACCTAAAGTCTACTTGCTATTGTTCTATGTTCTGTGATACTCAAAGTCTGTTCCACTTTACATGGAGTGCAAAAATCAATAGTGCCAGCATCTAACCTCAGCTATCCTGAAGCATCCATATTTGATCTTGTAAAACATTGAATGAATGTCTGTCGGTTCAATGCCAACTAAACTCTTTTTGAAACTCCGAACATAAATCTGTTAAACACTGAGAATGTCTCTCTGGATTCAGGCTTATAGCTTGTACATAGTCTGTGAGGCATTTTGAAAGCCCAAGAAATGTAATGTGCCTGGATATGAATGAATGAAATAACAAAAAGTAACCATTAAAATGCCAATGTCCGTCTGGATTAGGATAAACTTTAAGGTAAACTTTAAAGTACTTTTGTAAGTTCAAGGAATGTTGTGTACTTGGCCATGAAGGCATGAGAACAAAATATCAGAGTCTGTCTGCCTTTTGATGACTGAGTTTGTGAAACCTATATAAGTATTGACCTGCTTTTCAAGGTTTTCAATAGATTTCAACTGGGGCTGGAAAACAAAATAGGCGCTTTGGACCCAGGAGTCGTTTCACAAACGCAAAATAATCTGCAGATGCTGGGGTCAAAGCAACTCACAACACGCTGGAAGAACTCAGCAGGTTGGGCAGCATCCATGGAAACGATCAGTCAACGTTTTGGGCCAGAACTGAAGAGAGAAGGGGCAGAGGCCCTATGAAGAAGTAGGGGGAGGGTCTGAAGGAGAAGGCTGGTAGGTGCCTGGTGAAAAACCAGTAAGGGGAAAGATAAAGAGGTGGATAAAGGGGTACCAGCCTTCTCCTTCCCACCCTCCCCCCACCTTCCTTATAGGGAATGTGAGCCCAGAAATCCTCGTGACTTGCTACGTAATATTTTATGTGGTTTATTTGTGCTATTTATTTTATGATAATAAATTAGGCTTAAGCTACGTTGCTGTGCTTATACTTACTACCGTACTGCATTTCCTAGACACTCGAATTGTTAGGTCTGATTAATCCAGCCCTTTAGATCACGCTGGACTTCTCATCTGGTTAAGCAGAAATCCAAGACATACCCCATCTGTTACCCATCGTACCCCATCTGTTACTTATTTTTATGCACACATTCTTTCTATCTCTCTCCTTTTTCTCCCTCTGTCCCTCTGAATATACCTCTTGCCCATCCTCTGGGTTCCCCCCCCCCCCGTCTTTCTTCCCGGACCTCCTGTCCCATGATCCTCTCGTATCCCCTTTTGCCTATCACCTGTCCAGCTCTTGGCTCCATCCCTCCCCCTCCTGTCTTCTCCTATCATTTTGGATCTCCCCCTCCCCCTCCTACTTTCAAATCCCTTACTCACTCTTCCTTCAGTTAGTCCTGACGAAGGATCTCGGCCTGAAACGTCGACTGCACCTCTTCCTACAGATGCTGCCTGGCCTGCTGCGTTCACCAGCAACTTTGATGTGTGTTGTTCATAGTTATTACTGTGATTGACACGTACATTTAAAGAAGTCACATAACATTAACTCTGTACTCAAAACTGTAATCAACCTTTGTCTTAACATTGTAAATCTACTGGGTAGGAATGGAATATACATGTCAATGGACAACAATCTTTCTCAGTATCAGACTGCAGTCATGTCAAACTGAGTCGCATTGTGCAACAGAGCGCAAAGCTCTCTACCAACAATATCGCGAGCTGACCAGCTGGCATGTAGATGTGGTTTTCTCTTCTAAGTGATGAGGCATTTGGATTTTTTTTCCCAATACAAGAATTTGAAATGGAAACAAAACAAAAAAATTATTTTTTTTAATTGCTTTGATTAATTTCTTCAGGTTATAATACCTTTATTTCAAAACTGTTAAACTTGTTCATAATTGTACTTAAATTAAATAAACCAGAATTGTTAGGTCAGTTTCAATTTAAGCCTCATCAGTCTGCTTATTTAACATCAACAACAGATCAATTTCAAACACAAGAGATTCTGCCGATGCTGGAAATCCAAAGTGAAACACACACACAAAATGCGGGAGAAACTCAGCATGTCAGGTAGCATCTATGGAAATGAATAAACAGCTGATGTTTCCAGCTGAGACCCTTCATCAGGACTGGAAGAAAAAATGAGAATTTAGAGCAAGAAGGTGGGAGGGGAGAGGGGAGGAAGAAGGACAAGGTGGTAGATGATAGGTGAAACCAGGAGAGGGGAAGGGGTGAAGTAAAGAGCTGGGAAGTTGATAGGTGAAAGTCCAAAGTAAAATTTATTATCAGAGTACATACTTGTCACCACGTACAGCCCTGAGATTATATCTCTGAGGGCACACTTAGCAAATCTGGAAGTTCGGGAAATTGATATTCATGCCATCAGGTTGTAGACTACCCAGACAGAATATAACGTGTTGCTTCTCCAACCTGAGTGTGGCCTCATTGTGATAGTAGAGGAGGACTTGGACTGACATGTCAGAGTGGGAATCGGAAGTAGAATTGAGATGGGTTGGTCCCCAAACAGTCCTTCCAGGTGAGGCGATGCTCACCTGTGAGTCTGTTGGGTTCATCTACTGTATCCAGTGCTCCAAGTGTGGCCTCTTGTATATCGTTGAGACTTGATATAACTTGGGAAAGCACTTTGCTGAGCACCTACCAGAAAAAGCAGAATCTCCCAGTGGCCACGCATTTCAATTCTACTTCCCATTGTCAGTGCCTGGCCTCCTTTGCTGCCACAATGAATCCATACTCAACTTGGAGGAACAACACCTTATATTCCATTTGGATAGCCTTCAACCAGATGGCATGAACGTCAATTTCTCAAGCTTCGCTAATGCTCCCCCAACCCTTCACCATTCTCCCATTCCCATTTTCCTTTCTCACCTTACCTCCTTACCTGCCCATCATCTCCCTCCACTGCTCCTCTTTCCCTTTCTTCCATGGTCTTCTACCCTCTCCAATTAGATTCACCCTTCTCCGGTCCTTTATCTCTTCCACCTATCAACTTCTAGCTCTTTACTTCACCTCTCCCCTCTTCTGGTTTCATCTATCACTTACCTTCCCTTCCTTCCTTCCCTCTCCCCACCTTCTTGCTCTAACTTCTCATCTTTTTTTTCCAGTCTTGATGAAAGGTCTCAGCACAAAACTTTGACTGTTTACTTTTTTTCCATAGATGCTGCCTGGTGTGCTAAGTTTCTCCAACATTTTGAGTGTGTTGCTTGGATTTCCAGCATCGGCAGATTATCTCGACAGATCAATTTTACTTTGCATCCTTCCTTGAGAATACATTGAGATTTTTTTTTTCTTTCCAGCCCTTACGTGTGCAATTTGGAGAGACCTTTAAACTGTGGCTCTTCCCCCTACACCAGGGGTTCCTACCCATTTTTATGCCATGGACTCCTAACATCAACCTAGGGGTCCATGGACCCCAGATTAGGAAACCCTATGTGGTGACAACAGTAACAGTCCAGAAACAGTTGGTGTTTGTCTCTGTGAATGCTCCTGGAACACAGAACATGGTCTTCCACAGATAGTTGCAATGTGCTTTGAGAGAGAGAATTTTATCTCTTTCTAAATTTTCTCAGAAAATAAGCTTTTCAAATATAGCTGGTTGATGATTTCCTCTCCAATGCAGCCATCTTGAGGGTAGAATGCTGCAGTGCTGAGTCGCAGATGTTCAGGAGTGATCTGATGAATCTTCTCACCACCAGCCAGACATGGTCGAGGTGCTTGCTTGAAGACTGTCATAATGAGACATTTATATATAATCTTGGCAGTCGAATCAGGAAACAATTCAATAGGATCTTCAATCTCCTTTTACTGTAGAGCCTCTGGGACCTTTTGTGGGTGCCACTATGTGATTGACTTAAGGTTAAGAGTGTTATTTTGCAGAATTTTTCTACAAGGTCCATGGGGTATGGCACAGTGGAGAGAAGGTAGGTTTTGTGGCAATATGGTCAGATCCAGCCCACACAAAGAGCAAGGACAATAGGATGTTGGCATGGAGTACTTGGCACTTGTGTGCCCTGGTTCTTTGCACAGCTTGATGCAGCCACACAGAAAATGTATCCCCACCCCAACCCAACCTCACCTCCACCCCTACCCTTAGTCTAGAAATTTGTACATATACTTCTAATGTCCAGATCATCTGGAGAATGGAGACACAAGAGACTAAGGGTGCTCGAACACAGAACAAAACAGAAAGGTTCTGAAGGAACTGGAGAATGGATTGGATGGATGCTGTATTGCAGCAGCCAAATTTGGCCCATTGCCATTTTGATTGCAGCTCGCTCCTGATGAACAGGTTCTTTCTCACAATGGATAGAGATTGGCATTGGCACTCCTCTAGATTCTGTTTCACAATGGCAACATGCTTCACCAAGTACCTGGTACCTACCTGGTTCTTCACAACCATGTTACTGGCACCTGGAGCTGGATATCCCCTGAAGGATACAAAGGAATGCTTAGTTCGGTTGTCAAACAAAATCCTCACTTTTGCTGAGACAAGCCCAGCCCTAGAGACAAATTTAAACATGTCACTGATGTACGTCGACTTGCAGATCAACAGTGGGTCCAGCAAGAAGGTGCCAACATCATCCGTGTGCAGGGAGGTTTTGACTTAGCACTTTCATTGCCTGGATTGTAACATCTATTATCTCTGCTACCTTCCTGGATTCTTCAGAACTCAAAAACAAACATAGGAGAAAGAGTAACCTTGCATAATTCCAGTTTCAATCATTTCCCACCCACTGATTAGAACTGTGTTACCAATATAGAGCAGCTGTATTGCCTGGAGTCATTGAGAATCCAACATGTCCTGTTTCATTTCATGGTCTTAGGTGCAAGACACCACAATAGCCTTTTTAAGATCCATTTTGCTCTAGTCATTAGTTACTGCAGAGAAAGCAATAGACACCAGAAATTAATGTAATGGTTCAGTGCATCAAAACAGAGTGAATTCAACCGCTCTCCATGTATTCTTCCCTTCTGTCATCCTCTTGTAGTAAGTTATAAATGTTCATCCAAAGTTATATTTATCCCAGAAGTAGAATTTAGGGCTCTGTGTGTAGCATCTACTCTGTGTGGACAACATGGAAGCATAGTAGTTAGCATAACACTGTGGGGCCAGTGACTGGCAGATCAGGGTTCAATACCCTTGGCACGATGGTAATGTAGTGATTAGCATGACACTGCTATAGCTTGGGGTGTTCCAAAGCTCAGAGTTCAATTCCAGCCCCATTCTGTAAGGAGTTCTGTACGTCTTCCCTGGATGCTTCTGTTTTCTCCCACAGTTCAAACTGGGTACACCAGGTAGGTACTGACCATTTTAACTTGTCCTGTGGTAAGGTTAGGGTTAACTGGGGTTGTGAGGTTGTAGGGTTTATTCTGTGCTGTATTGCTACATTAATTAATTCCCACCGCTGTCTGTAAAAAGATGGTATTGTTCATCAAGTGGCTTCATGGGTTTCCTCGGGATCTTCTGGTTTCCTCCTACATTCCCAAAGTTGAACAAATTAGGATTAATAAATTGTGGTTATGCCATACTAGTGCCACAAGCACAGTGACACTTACAGGCGGCCTCCTGCAAATCCTCAGAATATGTTGGTCACTGTACAGGTGACAAATAAAGCTAATCTTTATCATTTCCAGTAAGTGCCAATGTAATAGTGCATCCCTTGACATGGATAGATTGGAATGAATCAAGCTGTTAAACTTGGTGCTCTCTGCTATCAGAAATGCTTTCTACTCATCCTGGAATTAAGTTATACGTGCCAAGGAAGAGAACATCTGCCGATGAATCCCAGAAGAACAATATACATGATGGAGCTGTCAGATTTAAACTAAACAATCTGACAGACTGTAGCTGAAGTGAAATGATTGGATTGCTGATGGCCTACACTGCTGAAATCAAGTTACAACTGTAACAGTTTTTGCTAATTGCAATTATAATAGCAGAATACATATGTTGTGAATAATTTTCACTTTAGTATCTGAACATAATATACACCCACTGATTGCTGGCACATTTCTGAAATATGATGTATTGTCATACCATCTTTTCTGCCTCACTAGCTTGATCCTGAGATTTGTTTGGATAACATCAACATTGAAAAAATCTTGATTTATGACTTTATTAGGTCAGCTAAAAAAAACAACTTTTTGTTCAACTGAAGATATGCCTACACGGAATGTGTGGCAATCAATATGGCTCAATTACACAAAATGGATAGGTAGACCCACAATCACTGCAGATGGTCATTCTCAGTTGATTGTTGGTGAGCTATATTAATTTATCAGATCAGTGCTCTCTTCCATCTGATTTCAGTACCAAGTCAACCTGGTGATCTTTTTATAACTTCAAGATGGCATGACCAGGATTGTTGCTCTTTGTTTCAAAACTGCCCACTCACCCGTCCTATCCTACCCTTCCTGAGAGTCCATGGCAGAGGCTATGGGTCTTTTCTTTGCTTCATCAGCTACCTCAGAATCCAAAGAAATGCATGCCCAAGAGAATTCTTAAGAAGACCATGACCTTTTCTCTTTTTCCTTAGGGCATTCACAAAGCATGGTCCATTTTTATTGACCAGTTATAACTTCTGTATTGGACACATGAATTTCTTTGACCAGTTTCTTTCATGCACATTAACTTCGCAGTCCTCATGTTGGATATCATTCAACCCAACTTAAAGGGCAAATGTTTCTGAATCAGTGTCACTTGCTGGTGCTACTGTTCAGCCTGAACAAGGAGCTCACTATCTGACCCAATGAATGATTAGCCCACACTTATATCTTCCAAGGCACAAGCTGTTAACACAAGCTGCAGTAGAGATGACTACTCCAGATCAATCCCCACTCCTCCAAGTGTACATAAATCCTTTCCCTAAATTCAATTAAACAAGGCATGTGCACAATAATAAGTCCAAGTGAGCATCAAAACAAATGAATGAGACCACAGTGAATCCTGGCTGAGCCCCCAGTGTTCTGACTATCTAAAACTGAGCTACACAGAAGCTTGAACTGGGAAATATTAAAGTCTTCATTCACACAGTAAACTTTCAGAAAAAAGATTCCAAACAAATCAAAGAGAATTTCATCCTCCTGACACAATGTTTCATACACTCCATGGCCACAGTATTAGGTACACCTGTACATTTACCCGATAAAGGCACTAAAGGGCGCCTCCTTTGCTTTCATCTTTGGAAACAGCTCTATTTCCATCTTTAATATCTCAAACACAAGGAAATCTGCAGATGCTGGAATTTCAAGCAACACACATAAAAGTTGCTGGTGAACGCAGCAGGCCAGGCAGCATCTGTAGGAAGAGGTACAGAGTCAACATTTCAGGCCGAGATCCTTCGTCAGGATGAAGGGTTCTGTCGAAGGGTCTCGGCCCGAAACATCGACTGTACCTCTTCCTACAGATGCTGCCTGGCCTGCTGCGTTCACCAGCAGCTTTTATGTGTCCATCTTTAATATCTTTATTTTTCCCTTTCAGGGTTCTTTTGAAGACCCTGACCTGGAGTTACGCGCTGACAACAGCTCTTTGCTGGAATAGAACCCGCTCTCAGGGTTTCATGACTGGCTGTTGTTTGGCACGGCAAGGGCTCGGCCTAAGTATCTGGCTCAACTTTGGAAGTCCAGGATCTCAGGGCTCTGGAGACGGACAGATCAAGGGCCGGTGTCATGACTGGAGACCCGTGTGTCATCGGGGGAGTCAGAATATCTGCGGCTGTGTGACCAGAGACTCGTGATCTTTGAGAACTGAGCTCGATAAAAGCAATGCAGTGGACTTCTAACATTGTAAAACCAGTGGGTTGTTTGTTATGTCTCCCCACTCTCTGTGAAAATGGAGAGACCACCTTCTCACTTATTAGGGAGAGAAAGAGCCTGTGATATGTCGAATATCGGGTGAACAATGTAGTCTTTGGGGTAACTGCAAGTCTGTGTCTTTACTGTTCCTCATGCTTGAGTGCTCGGTGGCAGGTGCCGATGCTGCTTTTTTTTGACAGTGGGGGGAGTGGGGATCATTGCTTGCTGCCGCTTATACACGGGAGGTGGGGCTGGGGGGACTTTGGAGCTCTAGCAATTGACTGTCATTCATTCTTTGAGGTACCCATCTGTTTCCTTGGATGGTTGTGAAGAAAAAGTATTTCAGGATGTATTGTGTATACATTTCTCTGACATTAAATGTACCTTTGAAACCTTTAAAACCTTTGTAATGCAAATATCTAATCAGCCAGTCATGTGGCAGCAACTCAATACATAAAAGCATGCAGGCATGGTCAAGAAGTTCACTTGTTGTTCAGACCAAAATGCAAAATGAGAAGGAACTTATCTAAGTCACTTTGACCATGGAATATTTTTGGTGCCAGATAGGCTGGTTTGAGTATCTCAGAAACTGCTGATCTCTTGGGATTTTAATGCATAACAGTCTCTAGAGTTTACAAATAATGATGTGAAAAACAAATTAAAAACATCCAGTGAGCAGCAATTTTGTAGGAGAAAATGCCTTGTTAATGAGAGAGATCGGAGGAAAATGGTTGAAGCTGACAGAAAGGTGACAGTAACTCAAGTAACCACATGTTACAACAGTGGTGTGCAGAAGAGCATCTCTGAATGCACAACATATTGACCTTGAAGTGGATGGGCTACAACAGCAGAAGACCACGAACATTCAGAAACACACTCAGTGGCCACTTTATTAGGTACCTCCTGTAATTCTTCAGTACAAAGACAGGCTTTGAGTACAAAGTCCAGACACCCAAAATATGTCCCTTTTGTTACTGTGTGGAAGAATGTCCATGTCATCCATTGATTGGTTTCACTAGCCACGAAGTATCTGTGGAAAGTTAAATTGTGCAAAGGTTTTATTTCCTAAAGACTAGTTAATCCATAATTCCATAACTCCAAAATGATCCCTAACAACCATTATCTCATCTCTTCCTTATTTTCCCTCTTCTTCCACCTTCTCTCCTGGGTTCACAAAAGCTCTCAGTAGTCCAAACAACTTATAAGCCGTTCTAAAGCCTGTAAACAAAGTTATGAGCTGTAACATTTTACTTAGTATGTGGTTTTGTTAGTCTCTTTCACATTGAGTTACCACTTTGCATGATTAAAACCACAAAGGCAGTTACATTCCTATGATCCAACTGGGAATTAGCTCAATGCATTTCTGAAGAAAAAAGAAAAACACTGGAACTGCTTGGCTCATCACAGGACACCCATGGAGACAGAAAAGTACTTAGCATATCAAGCTGATGACCTATTATCAGAAATACAAAAAGTTGAAAATGTGCCTGTTTCAAACCCTAGCCATTGCTTTTCGAGAATCTAATGATACCTGTGGTATTTTAAGGAGAGGTATTACTCACAAAATCTCACTTTACGCTGATGATATATTGCTTTTTATCTCTAATGTTGAGATCTGGTTACCTTGCGTACTTTCTTTACTCTCCCGTTTTAGCCAGTTTTCAGGATATAAATTGAACCTACATAAGAGTGAATTATTTCCTTTAAGTAATTTGGCATCAATTAATACTAATCTCCCCTTTAAGATTGTAAGGAATCAATTCACTTATTTGGGTGTAACAGTCACTAAGAATTTCAAACACCTGTTTAAAGAAAATTTTCTTACTTTATTGAACCATGTAAAAAGGATATCATTAAATTGGTCACCTCTTTCAATGTCATTGATTGAATGAATTAATTCTATTAAAATGAATATTCTACCTAAATTTATATATCTTTTTCAGGCTTTACCCGTTTTTATTCCTAAATCCTTTTTTGATTCTCTCGATTCTATTTTGTCCTCTTATACATGGAAAATAAACATCCTCGATTAAATAAAATTCACCTTCAAAAATCTAAAAAGTCTGGAGGTTTAGCCTTACCTAATTCTAGGTTTTATTACTGGGCAGTTAATATACGATACCTTTTGGTTTGGCTATATTATATTAATTGTGTAGACTGTCCGCTATGGGTTTCTTTAGAAGCTAACTCTGTTAATAAATTTTCTATTATTTCTCTTCTTGGATCCTCACTTCTTTTATCTGTAAGTAAACTAACTGATAACTTAATAGTTAAACATACTCTGAGGATCTGGATACAATTTCGAAAATACTTTGGTTTATTGAGATTTTCCCTTTCAAGTTCCACTTATTCTAGTAACACACACAAAAAATGCTGGTGAACACAGCAGGCCAGGCAGCATCTCTAGGAAGAGGTACAGTCGACGTTTCGGGCTGAGACCCTTCGTCAGGACTAACTGAAAGAAGAGATAGTAAGAGATTTGAAAGTGGGAGGAGGAGGAGATCTGAAATGATAGGAGAAGACAGGAGGAGGAGGGATGCAGCTAAAAGCTGGAAGGTTGATAATTCTAACTTTTTCTAACTTTATTTTTAAACCATCCATGACAGATTTAATTTTTAAAGAATGGGGCAGGTTGGGTATTAAATGTTTTTGTGATCTATTTATTGGAGGAAACCTTTTTTCATTTGAGCAATTGTCGTGAAATATAGCTTACCCAAAACTCACTTTTTTAGATACCTACAAATCAGAGACTTTCTATGATCTCAATTATGCACATTTCCCATAAGCTCAGATAAGAACTTACTAGACGTAATTTTCAATTTGACACCTTTTCATAATGGTTCAGAATCTAATATTTATGTCATGTTACTGGAGACAAGGAATGTTCCTTTAGACAAAATTAAGAATCTCTGGGAACAAGATTTACAGACATCAATATCTGAGGAAACTTGGAATGAAATTTTTAAACTGTTTAATACTTCATCGTTATGTGTTCACCATTCGCTTATACAATTTAAGGTGGTACATAGAGCTCATATGACTAAGGATAAACTATCTCATTTTTATTCGGATATATCTCCCTACTGTGACAGATGTAATAATGGAGAAACTTCATTAATTTATATGTTTTGGGCTTGTCCGAGTCTTGAAAAAAATTCAAACTTTTTCTTTACTTTTCAAAGTCAGTTTTAAGCCTAATCCTCTGACGGCCCTATCTGGTATTGTTGCAGGACAAGATATCAAGCTGAAGACATCTGATTTACATATTTTGACCTTTAGCTCTCTTATAGCCAGGAGGGTACTTTTGTTTAAATTGAAAGATGTTTTTCCTCCTACTCATGTTCAATAGTTATATAACGTTATCTCATGCTTAGATTTAGAGAAGATTCGTTGTTCAATTTCTGAATCTCGTCAAGACTTTCAAACATTGTGGGGACCTTTTCTGAATTATTTTCAAACCTTCAATTCATTGTTTAAATTCAGATGTTGGCTATTATTATTTTTTTATAATATGAGAAGGTATTCTACCTTTTCTCTCCTTAATAAACAGCTTTGGTCTTAGTAGGGGTTATTTTTTTTGTAATAAGTTAGTATATTTCAATATAACTATTGATTAAATTACATGAATATGGGGTAATGAGATTGTTATCACGAATAGATATAATGTAATTGGTAGTTATTTTTTATCTTTTTTGACCTTTTGTAAATACTTTCTTGTTCTCTGTATTCTTCTATGTAGAAACTAATAAAAAATATTGGAAAGAAATGTGTCTGTTTCAAAGCAAGGCAAGGGAGGATAATAAATGAGATTGCCTTTCGTGAGTTTGATCAGAGCTATTAAAAGAGGTGATGAAATAGGCAAAAAGGAATGGTAATAAGATACAAAAAGATAAAAGTTGTCTGTAGAGTTGATGTTAATAGTTAGTTCCTCCACATTAAGCAAATAAAATTGTTGAATTACAAGAACATAGGAACTTCAGAATTTGCTGCAGAACAAGACCATCATCAGCTGGCTGATAGCATAGTGGCATCAGCACCAGACTTTGGAGTGAAGGCTCCCGAGTTCAAACCCAGACAGCTCCCCGTCTTTCCATCCGTGCTGGGTTGAGCATTGAGCTAGCAATTTGACCTCGTAAAAAAGAAATTGCCTGCTACAGAGGCATCAACAGAAAAAAGTTGATGACCCATGCTCTCTCGTGAGTTTAAAAGGCAACTTCCTTTTTTTTTAGACCATCATCTGTTCCACCACTATATCTTTAGTCCCTCAGGTATCGAAATAGGGATTGATCTCACTCTGGAATTTACTGAAACAATGAGGATTCACCATTCCCTAAGGGACAGAACAATCCTTGGAAAAATAAGTTGCTTATCACCTCAGACCTATGACCAAATCCTTGAACTGAGACTAATACTGCGCTCGCCATTGGGATCAAAGAACCTTTTGGTAACTACAATGTTAACCCTTCACAGAATCATGTGTGTCTCAATGAGGCTAGTTGCTATTCCTCCAAAATCTTATTAATATAAATTAATCACGGATATCCAGAAGACCAAATGTTTTTTTTAAATGATGAACAAAATATTGATTCTGGAGCTCCCATGGAATTTCACAGTAACCATGTAGATGGCTAAAATGCCATTTGGTCAGAAGCTTAGCTGGAGTCAGGTTTGAAGACAATACAATTGGCCACTATACATTTGCTCTCTACATGTACTGTAGTGCATCATGAACAGTAAATATTTTACATTAAACTAAGAGAACAGAAGAATTGCTTATTCATTTCGATGGAGACTTTGCTGATCTGTGGGGAAGAGGTATACAGGAAATAGTTGGATCTTCTTTTTTTGTTTTCATTTAGTTGATTCACTTTTTGTAACCTGGTCCTCATTGGCAAGGCCATTGACCATCCCTAATTGCCCTTCTTGAATCAATAGTGTCCTGGTAAAAGTATTCCCACATTGAAGCCAGATACAGAGTTCCTGTGCTTAGATACAGCAATAATGAATAACCATTTCCAAGACACGATGGTGTCCTGTCTTCAGGAGAATGTGCAGGAGATATACCCTGAGCCTCCTTAGTGTTAATAGGTTACAGGTTTGCAAGGTGCGGCTGGTGTGGTCTAGGTAAGTAAATGCAATGTGTTTTTAGAGGGCGTATATGCAGCCATTATGTTCTGGTGGTAGAGGCAATGACTGTTTATAATATTTGATGGGATATCAGTCCAGTAGGCTGCTTTCCCCTGGATGGAATTAAGCCTCTGGAAAGATTTTGGAACTACACTCATCAATGCAAGTGAAGAGTATTCCATCATACTCCTGATATGTGCCCTGTGGATGGTGGAAAGGGTTTGGAGAATCAGATGGCAAGTTACACACCATGGATTACATACATCATAGAATATAGAGAACAGTACAATGCAGAAATTGACCCTTTGACTCACAAAATGGGTGCCAATCATAATGCCAAAATTCCCATCTGCCTTCATGTGATCCATATCCTCCATTCCTTGTACATTCATGAACTTGTCCAAATGCTTATTAAACATCAACATCACATCAACACTCTGTATGACAAACCTGCCTTGAACATCTCCTTCAATATTTCCCTTTCTCACCTTAAAACTATGCCCTCTGGTATTTGACATTTCCACCCGAGGAACAAGGCTCTGAATCATTTACTCTACACATCCCTATCATCATTCTATAAACTTCTATCAGCTCTCCCTTCTGCCTTTAAAACTTCAGAGAAAATAATCAAAGTTTGTCCAACTTCTACTTGTAGTTAATACACTCCATTACCAAGCCTTTGACTTGCACTAATGCCCATTGTATTTATGTGGCTGATCATGTTGAGTTTCTGATTAACAGTGATCCTCAACTTCTTGGCTGCGGGGGACCTATCGTTATTAAAGCTATAGAATGTCAAGAGTAGATAGTTAGAACTTTTCTTGTGAGAAATAGTCATTGCCTGGTCCTTCTGTGATGCAGATATTTCAGCAATACAGTATGGTAACAGGACCTTCTGGCCCAGTGAACCAGCACTGGCTAGTTGCACCCACGTGGCCAATTAAACCACTGACCCATACATTTTTGGAAGGTAGAAGAAAACCAAAGTACCCAGAGGAAACCTACATGATCACATGGAGAATGTATAAACTCCTTACTAACAGCAAGAGAATTGAACCCGGGTTGCTGTTGCTGTATTAGTGTTACACTAACCATTGTACTATTGAGCTTCTCCATGCTTCCTGCAAGCAGGCATAAACTGCTTCATTTGCTGAGGTGTTTGCAATAGAATTGAACATTAGAAAATCATTGGTGAACATCCCCACTTCTAGCCTTATCATGGAAGAAAGATCATTGATAAAGCAGCTGAAAATGATTGGGTTTATGACTCTTCCCTGATGAACTTCTGCAGTGGTGTCATGGGTCTGGGATGACTTGACTCCAACAACTGCAACTTTCTTTCTTTATGTGAGTATCCGCTTGATGCCCATTGGTTTTGGTTTTACTAGAGATTTTTGTTATCACTCTTGGAAAAAATGCCTCTTTAGTCCATGTCTGGACCAAGATTATGATGAGTTGGGAATCAAATGTTCCTAGCGACATCTGAATCGAGCATCAGTAAATAATTTATTAATGAGCAGATGCAGCTTCATGCACAGTTGATAATAACTTCTGATACAGTGCTGATGAAGAGGTCCATGAGTCAGTCATCATTAGGAGATCAGAGGTGGAGAGAGTTGGTAACCTTAAATTCCGTGGCACTATCATTTCAGAGGATCTGCCATTGGACCTGGATGTAACTGCCATTACAAAGAAGGTGTGGCAGTATGTTTACTTCCTTAGATGTTTGTGCAGATCGGGCAAGTTATCTAAAATGGGGACAAGCTTCTATAGGTGCTCAATGGCAAGCATCCTGACTGGTTGTATCATGACCTGTATGGAAACGTCAATACCCAAGAATGAAAAAGCCTACAAAAAGTAGTGGATACAGCCCAGTCCAGCACAGGAAAATTCCCCTCCACCATTGAGCTCATCTACAAGAAGCACAGCCACAAGATGGCAGTGTCCATCATCAAGGACCCCCACCATCCAGGTCAAACCACCTTCTCACTGTTGCTATCAGGAAAGAGCTACAGGAGACTTAGCTCCCATACCACCAGCTTGAGGAACAGTGATTATCCTTCAACCATCAGGCTCCTGGAACAGTGTGGATAACTTTTCTCATTACAACGCTGATTCCACAATCTATGAACTCACTTTCTGTGACTCTGCAACTAATTTCCTCAGTATTACTTACTTACTTATTATCGTTTTATATTTTTTATTATTATTTTCATGGTTGCTTTTCACAGTGGTTGTCAGTGTTTGTGTGTAGTTTTGCATTGATTCTGTTTTATTTCTTTGTTCCAATGTGGATGCCTGCAAAAATGAATTTCAGGGCAGTATATGGTGATATATATGTACTTTGATAATAAATTTGAACTTTGAACACTGTCTTAGAGTTGACTGAGCAAGAAATGCTACATTGGATTTGTCTTGTATTTTATGAATAGGTCACATCTAGACATAGCCAACTAACTATTCTAGGACAGTTTGCCTAAGAAAGAACTTGTTCTGGGCTGCATATTTCTGATATAACAATTAAGATGCTGTCTGCTCCCAGACCTTTGCTGTACCTAATACTCTCACCTGATTCTTGATATTGTGTGGAATGGGGCAAACTGGTTGAAGATTAGCTTTGGTGATGGGGGTTTTGGGCGACTATGGTTGTGAATGCTTCAGCCTCATCTTTAACACTGACATTTTGAACCCTGTCATTATCAAGGAGTGGAATATTTCTGCAGTGTCTCCTCACATTATTTCATTTGTTTACCACAAAATGATGACTGGGTGTGGTGGACACTTGATCTAATCCATTGGTTGTTAAATTGTTTAGTTCTGTCGACTGCCTACTCTTTACTCCTTAGCATGAACATAGCCACTTGGCTGGCACCTGATTATAATGAGGCATGCCTAATACTGCTCTTAGTATGTCCCTCATCAAACAAAGATTATTCTGTTGGCTTGGTAGCAATGCATGAAGAATATGGTAAACCATTAAGTTACAGGTTGTAGTGGAGCACATTTGTACTGTTGTTGATAATTAATAGCACCTCATGGACAGCACCTGCAAAAAGTACATTGAAGAGAATGGGTCAAGTAGATTTCTTCCTCCTCAATACTTCCTCATTACCTGCCACAGACCCAGTTCTTCTAGACTCGCATAATTTAGTCAGTAGTACTACTATCAAACCACTCTTGATGATGAACATTTAAATTTTCCACCCAGAGTACATTCTGCTTTCAGAGCATCTTCCAAACATTCTTGGACAAGAACTGATTCTTCAGCTGAGAAAGGACCATTGGCGGTTGTCTCAAGAAGGTTTCTTTGCCCATGTTTAATGTGAAAGGGATCAGGCTCCTGCAGAAGGAATTGTATCTTCACAATAGTGAAAGGAGTAAGATGTATTTGTTTGCCATAGAGACAGCAGAAATGGCGGGGGATGAAAAGTTCTTGTTAGTTTTATAGAATCCTGAAAATTTACTTCTACTGGTCATATGAAGTTGCTTACCAAACATAATAATATATCAGCATTCAAACCTATGTAAGGAATACTCTTGTAAAAGAGTTTTCCACATGCATAAATGATGTAAATGTCAAATTTCAAAACGGGACAAATTTGACCCGAACTGTATGTAAGGGTTAAAATCTGCTAATTTTGCGTGCTGAAAATATTCAATGCCAGATTAAATGTCAATTTCCATTCAAAGGATTTCCAAATTCTTTAAAAGGCATCAAACCTTCAGATGTATGCAAAGGCAATTATCCTTGTAGTTCACCCATCTATACCCAATGGCTGTGCTTTGACATTTAACATTCAGCATTTTTTTTTGAGAATGCAGAAGTTTCTTTTCTTTGTGTAGAAGAGAGCCTTATGTCCCTTGGGAATGCCAACGAGTTTGAAAAGAGAAAAAGAATACGGCTGTTGGGCCCCGAAGGCCTCGTTTACTACACTGAAGCTCTCTACTTAATAGTATAATGTATCAACTTATTGTCACACAGTCTGTTGAAAGATTTAGTAGAAAATATTGGAATTAGATCCAGCAATCTGCTAAGGAATTGCTAACTTTAATGCAGCTAGGTTCAACATAGAAAAAGATAATGAGGAATTGTGTAAAAGGCCCAAGTTCAATGCAGAATCTAGCGGGCACGTAACTGAGCAGCATTTTTCAATAGAGGAGATAATAGCAGAACAGTGGGGAACATTCAAAAATTATTTCAGTGGATGTACTAACTTTTCAAAATAAAGAATTTTTCTAACAGTGGTCAGAGAAACATCATGAAATTCCTTTTTTACTGGGTTTCTCTAGAGATGCATGCCGTTAGCCCCTCGCTGACAACCACTGAATTCAGTGGTAAAAAAAATTACCTTCCTCAAATCCATATGTCTAGGGCTGGTATGACTTGGGTCCCACCAAAGCAGGGAAGTTGGGATGTCTCAACCACCCAAACCTCGATCTGTGAGAATACTGTGTAAGTACCACCCCTTTGAAATTAGCCACCAGCAAGAAATAACAAATCGTACTCTGCTTATAAAGAAAGTATACTTACAAATCTCAGCTTTATCGAACAGTTAGCAGGAAAAAGAAAAAAAAATTAGAGAGGCCTATTACACTTAACCCAGTTCATATGTGCACATAAGTTAGAGCTCATCTTGAAGTTGTCTTTATCTCATGTGCTGGGCCCACAGTCTGCGTGAAATCACACACCACCTTCTGAACATTGCTTGAAATCCATCTCAGATAAGCAAGCTCCCCCATGGGAATATTGCCCCTTCCTCCTTGAACCTGGGCATTATAATCATACAGATTAAAGAGGTGCTCATTGCCAATGGTGATTCCCAATGCTCCAAAAGAAATGCTGGACAAAGAATAACCATTAGTGCATGCATTACCACATGGAAGATCATTGTAAAGGAATTGCCTTACTGAATATCTAATGATGCAAAATATCAGAGCAATGGACATTGTCACAGTTGACTCTCAGGAAAACAAAGAAATAATTTTCAATTACAGAACTCTGAACCAGTATTTCTAATCACATAGATCTTGGGGAAGACATCCATAGACCTTCTGCTCTCCTACCAGTTCTATTATTTTCTCTGTGAAACCCCTTTTTATTGGGTGTCTCTGGTAATATGGCTCGTTAACCCCTCGCTAACAGCCACTGGACTCCGCAGTGAGGAACCCATCTTTCTCAAATTCCATACTTCTAGTGTGTATAAGACTTTGGTCCCGCCAAACCCGTGAGGTTGAGATGCCTCGCCTATCCAAACCACGGTTTGTGTGAATGCTGTGTGATTTACTGGCCTCCTGCAATCGCCTGTCTTATGCTGCGTACAATTATAAAGAAAGTACATTTATGAATGCTACTTAACCAAAGAGTTATTAAAGAAAAATAACAAAAAAAGACCCATTATAATTAAACAGTCAAATGTGCACATAGGTTGGAGCACATCTTCAAGTTGTCTGTATGTCTCACAGTGGCCCTCGGTCTGCATGAAAGCACACATCGCCTTCCAAACGTCACTCGAAATCCGTCTCAAACAAACAGGATCTCCATGGAAGAATTCGCCCTTCCTCTTTGAAGCCATTTATCCGTACAAAGAACTTTGTGCAACAGGGACGGCATCCTCAGCTATCTTCCCTCCTGTCTTTTCCCAGCTCCCGCCAAAAAGACCTTAACCCACACCAGCGTCCATCCCAAAAACCTCTCCACCCAGCATTCACTAGAAGCTTTTCTCAATTCCACCATTCTGGTTGGCTGACACCACATTCCTAAGTTGAACAGCAAAGCCCCTTATCTCAGCTCAAACCCAAACAGGCTGAAAGCAGAACAGACTGCTCTTACAGAACCGGTAAAATGAAAAACCTACAGCATAACAGTGAAAATCTTAACCAGGGCATTACATCTGTAATTTAAAGTTGCTTTATCTACAATTCTGATAAAAGATCATTGTCCTGAAAAAAATTAACCCTGTTTCTTTCTCTACCAAGCCTTTTCTGGCACCAGGTCCAAATTGTTGTCAGTTGTTTTAGCAGATTCCATAATGCAGGGGCTGGAGCATTGCAGTATTGTTTCTCTCTACCTCCGGGCTTCACAAGGAGCCCAAGATCAGTGTGCATTTTTGAAAAATACTGTACATATATGACAGGAATTGGCACATTGGTACAGAAATTCTGAAGTTCTTAGGCAGGCCGCTCAAAGCAAAATTTAGACAGCTCAGTTTTGTATTGGCGGTAGGATTTGTAAGCTGAAAACATTTTAAGCTCCCAAGCTAGAGAGCTTGGACTACTCCCATAATTTCCAGTATGACAACATAGAAGAGTACAGCACAGTATCAGACCCTTTGATCCACATTGTTGTGCTGAATGAAGTAAAATAATGACACCTAATCCTTTTTTTTCTGTGTAAGGTCTATTTCCCTCTACTCTCTGCATACACATGTGCTTTCTAAGAGCTTCTTGAATGCCTTTATTCTATCTGCCTCTACTACCACCTGAGGCTCCACATTCCACAAATACACCAAAGAACAGAGAATACAAATCTTCATCCTAAAAGAAAGATTGCAGATCAAGCAGCATCTGTGGAAAGCTACAGGTCAAAGGCATATCAGGAATGGGCGTGCTTCCAGCATTTTCAGTTTTTATTTCAGGTTTCCAACTTCTGCATTACTCCATTTTACAATTTTCCTTATTATGGATCTTTTCTACAGTTCCTATTTCTCTTTGTGCAATGTATGCACTGACAACCACAATTTCAAATTTATTGTACAACTTTGAGTTGAAGAAGAAAGTTTTGAATAGAAAACTTTTGTTTAATAATATTCAGAATTAATTATGTAATGATTTTATAACAATATAATCTGGAAGGTAGATATAGACTTGCTTACTTTTATTGTTTGCATGATTTGTTTTTTTTCTGTAAATTAGGAGTTTGACAATTTTCTTTTAATAGGTTCAATTAGGTTTCTTTGTTTTGTGACTTCCTGTAAGGGGACGAATCTCAAATTTGTAAATAGTATACATGCATTGATAAGAAATTTATTTTGAACTTTGACTATGCAGTATATGCGGGCATTGGTACTGTAATTACAATATGGGTTGAAAGGAGTTGAGTTTTGCAACAAGACTGCAGCTGGAATTGAAAGGCCACTCCAAAGAGGAATTAGAACCATTCATGATACTGAACAAAGCAGATAAAACAGGTCAGAGAAATTTGAGAGTGCATTCCCAGTCTGCCTGTTAAAATATCATTAATAACTTCGAAAGTATGTTTTATCACCAAAAGCTACAAAGAATACAATTATAAATGCCATAAAAAGCTATTTGAAAAATCCTAAACTGCTGGTTAAACAGGGGTAAAGTGGTTCAGCTGTTCAGCATTTTAAGCATGCTTTTTGATCTCTGATCTTAATTAATTAAATTCTGATATGTCATAATGCTCCCTCCTTCTATCATGGTGATTTTTAAATTAACACAATAGATTATAGGAATTCTAATTGCGTTGAATGCAAATTGGTATAAAAATCCTGTATCAAAGAACCCAACACTTTCTGGAGTTCTCTGCCATTGTGTCGTACATTAATATTTCAGTCTTACATCTGCTTGGTCAGCCAGCATTCTAAAATCCATGTTGTCTGCCTTACTTCACCTACATAAGTCACCTGATTTAATTCCTTAAATTTAATGCCTCCAGCTAACTGCACTTAAAATAGAAAGCACTTTCCACAGGTTACAAGTCCCCAAAGACAAAGACCTATGCCTAAATTTCAGAAAGCATTTTAAAAATTTAATCAGGAGCACATTCGTAATTGTGACAGTAACAAATTTCTCATGAATTGTATGTTTTACAAACCATTGTCAAAATATGTATTCTTCTTTTATTTTTTTCTAATCTTAGGTTAGTAGTGAATCATATAACACCAATATCAAACAATGTATCTCCCATTATTCATTCCTAAAAACACACATGAATTTATGCTTATATACACTCTAATAGGCACACCTGCATATCTAGTCATTAATGCAATTATCTAATCAGCCGAACGTGTGGCAGCAACACAAGGCATAAAAGCATACAGACATGGTCTAGAGGTTCAGTTGTTGTTCAGACCATTCATTCAGAATGGGTCATATTTTTTGCTGACTGCCGAGATAATGCTCAATAATGCTTAATTGTATGTTTGCTAATTGCTAAAAACGGATTGGAATAAGGATTCAACTCTTTGGAGCGGTGGGCAAGCCATGCAATAATAACAAGGCAGGCGGCAATTGTTTTGCTTGATTTTGAATCTATTTTTTTTTGCTGCTACACTAAGCGACTTTGACCATGGAATGATTGTTGATGCCAGATGGGGGAGGGGGCAGTGTTGCATATGTCAGAAACTGCTGATCTATGTTCTAGTATTTTCATGCACAACAGTCTCTAGCGTTTACAGAGAATGGTGCAAAAACAAACAAAAAAAAAAAATCCAGTGAGCGGCAGTTCTGTGGGCAAAAAAATGCCCTGCTAATGAGAGAGGTCAGAGAAGAATGACCAGGCTCGTTCAAGCTGATGGAAAGGTGACAGTAATGCAAATAACCACACATTATAACAGTGACGTGCACAAGAGTATTTCTGAATGCACAACCTTGAAAATAGATGGGTTACAACAGCGGAAAACCACAAACATTTACATTTATACAAATGTGTATGTACATATATATTTTGTTTCATTTTTTATTTCATTTCCTTTTCCAGAATTTTTGACAATTCTATCTAGACCTGCATTTATTTTCCTTACTTAATCGTTCTTGAATGTTGAGTTCCAGAATTTGGGCTCAGTGATGATGAATGAAGAGTATCATAATTCCCTGAGCCTGGATGATGTATGACATGGAGGAAACCTGTAGGAGATGCTGGTCAAAGCACCTGCTGTCCTCATCCTTCTTCATGTCAGAGGTCTGGAGCTAGAGATTTAGGATTAAAATGGCAATTAATGGCAGGGGATTGCTTTAGACAGCATATATTAATAACATTTCATCGTTTTGTTTTGACAAATTATCATCTTTCTCAGATTTTCTTGCTTTTTTCACATTTAGTCATGGCTGTGTCACGATGCAACCTCCAGCCACCAAGTCTGACCATAATACACATCTGCATTGGTGTCTTTCTGTGGCAGCTACTGTTGTCATAGAACAAGACCGTCCAAAAAAATCCTAATGAACAGAAGCCACGCCCAACCCCAGTTAATTCAAATACCACAGTTAATAAGATGCTGAAGCTATGGTTTATTATTGGTGAAAAGGAATAATGATGGCTGTTATTGTAATCAGAGTGTGCAGTTGATGCAAAGACAAGGTCCACAATTCCCTGTTCTTAAGTGTACTTCTGAGAACATGACCAAGAACTCCAGTATGCTCAAGGTATTCTCCCAGATATGTATTGTAGCTGGGAGGTTTGTAAGAACGATAGCAACTGAGGGTTGAGGGTGGGAGTTGTGGAGGAGGCTCAGACCATTGGTATCTGAATGAGAAATCTCGGGTACAAGGAACAGACATGAGAAAGTGAAGAGGTAAATACAGGGTAGTGATAAGGAAATTGGGCTGTCTATCGTAGTCATTTAGAGAATACCGGGTCAGAGGCTTGGGCTAAATATAAATCTTGGTGTACAGAAAGAAAGTAGATGATGGTACGGGCTATGGCCTTGAAGGGGTTAGGAGGAACATCAGTTACTGGGAAGAGAAGATATAATCAGGTACACAGACAAAGCTTTGGGAAAAGCAATGAGATGTTCGAAGGAGGCTCAAGGGCTGTGGGAGATGGGACAGTTGGAGGGTGAGGCCTGGTCATCAGTGGCTCAAGAGTTCAAGGAATGGGTTTGGGGAGGTTGATCTCAAAGGCTGGGATGGATCTGAGGTCTAAAACTTATGCGACATACAGTAGCTTAAAAGGATTAAATGCTGCATTAGAAAATGAAATCAGTGTCCTCGGAGTGTGATCAAATGACAAGCATCAGGTAATGGACTATGGACCATGAAACACATAGAGTAAATGGCAGGGGCACAAGCAGCATTAAAGTGCAGAGACTTTATGGTGTTGTCACACTCAACTATCGGGTGTGGGTAAGTGCACCCAACGAGGGTCACCAGTTGAAAAAAAAACAGATGGAAAGCCACAACAGCATGTTGGTGCAAAGGCTTTTACTTAGTGTTGGGTGGAAAAAGTGCAAAAACTTGATGGGTCCCTGAGGGTTTGCATTGATTTCTGAAAAATCAAAGCGTTCTCTAAGTTGGATGCCTACCCCATGCCGTGGATTGATGAGCTCCTGGAAAGTTTGGGCCATGCCAAGTTTATAACAACACTTCACCTCTGCAACTGCTATTGGCAGATCCCGCCGGCAAAGGACTCTCTTGAGTACACAGCATTCAGCACTCCCTTTGGCCTCTTTCATTTCACTGTCAGCCGCTTGGGCTGCATGGAGCTCCAGGGACCTTCCAACGGCTGATTGACCGTGTGCTGAGGGGATGCGAGAAGCATTGTGCAGCCTACTTGGGTGAAGTGGACATCCTCAGCACCAGCTGAGAGGACCACCTGGAGCACCTTGAGGATGTCCTGAAGAAGATTGCACCTGCTGGCTCGACACTGAACATCCAGAAGTGTGAGTGGGCCCGCGCTGAGACACGGTCCCTGGACTACCAGCTAGGGTAAAGACTAGTTCAGCCTGTGGTTGACAAGGTCCAGTCCATCAGAAATAGTCCCCTACCCCACACAAAGAAACAGGCCTGGTCCTTCCTGGAGTTAATCGGGTTGTATTGCTGTTTTATCCCTCAGTTTACCACCTTGGCAGCCCCACGAACAGAACTGGGAAGAAGTAGAGGAATAAGGCCCTAATGGAGAAAAGACGGAGTTAGTATAAATAGGCATCATGGACATCGTGTAGAAGGTAGGCTATGAGGACATGTTTCCATGCTGAACACTTCCCGAAAGTCATTTAGTACCCAATGCGTTTCACTCCCAGGATATCTTGTACTTTTTTCTCCTAAAAAGCTTCAAAAGGGGCAAAGTATGGGAATCCATAGCTCTCTCCATTTTCTATTACACAATACCGAAAAGAAGCAGTTTTGTCCGATTGAATTTCTGACCATGGGAATTGATGTGAAACTTGAACAGCCACCAAGACTGTTCTGCCCTTTCAGTACTCTGGTAGTTTATACATATAAATTTGAACCCCACGAAAGAGATGGCATTGAAGAACATTATTCAGTGTTGCCATTGAAGAGATGGGAGAGGTATTTGCAGTGTGGGTTGATATGATCCAAGATCCTGACACATTAGAAGACTCTCAGGAATTCTAGTTTTTTGGATTCGTGGATCTAGCTCGTGGCTGGTTTCAACATTCTGTCAAGGCATCAAAGCAACCATGAAAGAAAGATTCAGAGGATTTATCTAAGGCATAAACATTCAACTCAGAATAATTGGTGGACACTGTAAAGGCATATGTTAGCTTTCTTGTAATAGTATTCTGCAACTATTTGACGGCATCATCTGCAAAATGTCATAACTATATACATGTGCTAAAAACTCCACCTGAAATGAGCATTTAGTGTCTTTTCCAGGTAAGACCATTGTGCAGAAGTGAGAATATAAGTCTGCTCCGCCATTTCATCATGGCTGATCCGTTTTCCCTCTCAGCCCCTGTCTCCTGCCTTCTTTTCATATTAACTTCATGCTCTGACTAATCAAGAATCTACCAACCTCTGTCTGAAATATACTCAATGACTTGACCTCCACAGCCACCTGCGGCAACAAATTCCACAGATTCACCACTCTCGGGCTATGATTAAGGTGAATCCCAACTCCAGATGAACTTAGTGATATTTTGACAAGGCTTTATTTTAAAGTAAGGTATAATAATGTATTGGAAATAGTATAAAGCTAAAACACTTTGTTCTTTATAAATACATCTACATTTGAATTACAATATCATAGGATTCTTCTCCCAGCAAGAGCATGACAGAGCATTGAAAAAGTAAATCTATAATTGGAATTATAGCGGCAAATACATTTTGTCTAATTGCTCCATAAGATAACAGAAGTCAGGACACCTAATCCTACTTTAAATTCCTTTCAAAATTTGAGTGATACCTGTGGCTCAGATAAACACTTTGAACTATGAGTCAGAAAGATGTGGTTGTATAGGTGTGTGCCAGAGAGCAGCCCACTGCAAGTTAATACTCTTGCTGAGCGAGGGAGTGCTGCATTACCAGGGACGAATGTTTAAAGATTAGACAAATTTTCCCCAAAGTCTTATCAGACGCTGTTTATCAATAATCACATTTTTGTTTGTTGAACCTCTCTGTAAACAAGCTAACTGCTATTTTTCCTGCATTATGTTGATTAATGATTACAACTCAAATGGCAACAAGGGAGCAAACAAGAGTAAGGCAGATTGGCGATTGAGTGGTGTTGCAACATCAGTACGACCAAAGAACTGATTGTGGACTTCAGGGAGGGTAAATTGAGAGAACACACACCAATCCTCATTGAGGGGTCAACAGTGGAAAGGATAAGTAGCTTCAGGTTCCTGGATATCAGCATTTCAGAGGATCTATTGTAGACCCAGCATATTGATGCAATTACAAAATGGCACACCAGCTCTGTCATTAGGAGTTTGAGAAGATTTGGTATGTCACCAAAGACTGTAGCAAATTTCTATAGATGTACAATGGAGACCATTCTAACTGGTTTCCTCCCCTCCTGCTATGGAGGCTCCAATGCACAAGATCAGAAAAAGCTGCAGAGGGTTGTATAATCAGCCATCTCCATCATGGGCATTAGCTTCAACCATTGAGGACACCATCCAAAGGCAGTGCCTCAAAAAGGCATCATCCATCAGTAGGGACCATCACCATCTAAGAAATGCCCTCTACTCATTGCTACCATCAAGGAAGAGGTACAGGATCCTGAGGATGCATATTCAACGTTTCAGGAACAGCTTCTTCTCCTCCTTCATCAGGATTTCTGAATGCCTTATGAACACATGAACACCACCTCACTATCTTGCACTATATTTTATATATTCCTTATTTTAACATATGCTAATTATTTTGTAAACACAAGAATATCACATTCAAAATGCTGGCTGAACTGAGCAGATCAAGCAGTATCTATAGAGAGAAATAAAGAGCCAATGTTTCAGGCCAATACCCTTCATCAGGAATGGAAAGGAAGGGGAAAGAAGCCAGAATAAGAAGGTAGGTGGACAGGGAAGAGAACAAGCTAGAAGGTGGCAGGTGAAGACAGGTAAGGGAGAAGGTAATAGGTGAGGGGTGAAGAAGTGAGAAGCTGGAAGGTGATAGATGGGAAAGGTAAAGGCCTGAAGAAGAAAAGGAATTTGATAAGAGAGGAGAATGGAGCAAGGGAGAAATTAATTGTGTATTCCACTGCACTGCTGCTGCAAAACAACAAATTTCATGGCATATGTCATCGATAATAAACCTGATTCTGAATCTGAAAATACGCCATGGCTGTAAAGCACCTGGAAATGCCACGTGATCTCTGAATAAGACCGTAAGACCATAAGATATTGAAGCAGAAGTAGGCCATTCAACCCATTGAGTCTGCTCCGCCATTCAATCATGGGCTGATCCAATTCTTCCAGTAATCCCCGCTCCCCTGCCTTCTCCCCATACACTTTGATGCCCTGGCTAATCAAGAACGTATCTATCTCTGCCTTAAATGC
The DNA here is from genome assembly GCF_030028105.1 of Mobula birostris. NCBI lineage: Eukaryota > Metazoa > Chordata > Chondrichthyes > Myliobatiformes > Myliobatidae > Mobula > Mobula birostris. The sequence continues at coordinate 61,849,078 of NC_092383.1, read as the reverse complement.
ACCTAATAGCAGCCTTCACAGCTGCTCGTGGCAACGAATTCCACAGATTTACCACCCTCTGACTAAAGTAATTTCTCCACATCTCTGTTCTAAATAAACATCCTTCAATCCAGAAGTCGTGCCCTCTTGTCCTAGACTCCCCTACCATGGGAAATAGCTTTGCCATATCTAATCTGTTCAAGCCTTTTAACATTCCGAAAGTTTCTATGAGATCACCCCTCATTCTCCTGAACTCCAGGGAATGCAGCCCAAGAGCTGCCAGACTTGTCTCATAAGGTAAACTTTTCATTCCTGGAATCACTCTTGTGAGTCTTCTCTGAACTCTCTCCAACGTCGGTATATCCTTTCTAAAATAAAAAGCCCAGAACTGCACACAATACTCCAAGTGTTGTCTCACAAGTGCCTTATAGAGCCTCAACATCACATCCCTGCTCTTATATTCTATACCTCTAGAAATGAATGCCAACATTGTATTCGCCTTCTGCACCACCAACTCAACCTGGAGGTTAACCTTTAAGGTACACAAGGATTCCCAAGTCCCTTTGCATCTCTGCATTTTGAATTCTCTCCCCATCTAAATAATAGTCTGCATTTTAAATTTTTCCACCAAAGTGCATGACCATACACTTTCCAACTTGTATTTCATTTACCACTTCTTTGCCCATTCCCCGAAACTATCTAAATCTCTCTGCAGGCTCTCTGTTTCCTCAACACTACCTGCTCCTCCACCTATCTTTGTATCATCGGCAAATTTAGCCACAAATCCATAATCCCATAGCCCAAATCATTGACATACATCATAAAAAGCAGCAGTCCCAACAGCAACACCACGGAACTCCACTGGTAATAGGCAGCCAGCTAGAATAGGATCCCTTTATACCTACTCTCTGTTTTCTGCTGACAGCCAATGTTCCACCCATCCTAGTAACTTCCCTGTAATTCTATGGACTCTCATCTTGCTAAGCATTCTCATGTGCAGCACCTTGTCAAAAGCCTTCTGAAAATGCAAGTATACCACATCTACTGCATCTCCTTTGTCTACCTTGTTTGTAATTTCTTCAAAAAATTGCAGTAGGTTAGTCAGACAGGATTTTCCTTTCAGCAAACCATGCTGGCTTTGGCCTATCTTGTCATGTGCCTTCAGGTACTCCATAATCTCATCCCTAACAATTGATTCCAACGGCTTCCCAAACACTGATGTCAGGCCAGCAGGTCGATAGTTTCCTTTCAGCTGCATCCCACCATTCTTAAATAGCAGAGTAACATTTGCAATTTTCCAGTCATTGCTTCTTGAAGGATCATTGTTAATGCCTCCACAATCTCTCCAGCTATTTCCTTCAGAATCCAAGGGTGCATTCCATCAGGTCCAGGAGATTTATCCACCCTCAGAGCATTAAGCTTCCTGAGCACCTTCTCAGCCATCATTTTCACTGCACATACTCAACTTCCCTGACGCTGTTGAATGTCTGGTATACTGGAGACGTCTTCCACTGTGAAGACTGATGCAAAACACGCATTCAGTTCCAGTGCCATCTCTGCGTCTCTCATTACAATATCTCCAGCATCATTTTCTATTGGTCCTATATCTACCCTCAACTCTCTCTTACCCTTTATATAGTTAAAAAAGCTTTTAGTATCTTCTTCGATATTAGTTGCCAACTTCCTTTCATAATTCATCTTTTCCTTCCTAACGACCTACTTAGTTTTCTTCTGCAAGTTTTTAAAAGTTTCCCAATCCTCTATCTTCCACTAGCTTTGGCTTCCTTGTATGCCCTCTCTTTTGCTTTTACGTTGGCTCTGACTTCACTTGTCAGCCACGGTAGTGTCCTTCTTCCGTTCGAAAATTTCTTCTTATTTGGAATATATCTATCTTGCACTTCCCTCATTTTTCACAGAAACTCCAGCCATTGCTGCTCTGCTGCTCTTCCTGCTAGTATCCCTTTCCAGTCAACCTTGGCCAGTTCCCCTCTCATGCCATTGTAATTTCCTTTATTCCACTGAAATACCGACACATTGGAATTTAGCTTCTCCTTCTCAAATTTCAAAGTGAACTTGATCATATTGTGATCACTGTTCCTTAAGGATTCCTTAACCTTAAGCTCTCTTATCACCTCTGGATCATTGCACAACACCCAATCCAGCACAGCCAAATGCCTAGTGGGCTGAACAATGAGCTGTTCTAAAGAGCCATCCCTGAGACATTTTACAAACTTTCTCTCTTGAGGTCCAGTACTGGCCTAGTCTTCGCAAACCACTTGCATTTTAAAATCCCCAACGATTATCATGATATTGCCCTTCTGACGTGCCTTTTCTATCTCCTGCTGTAATTTGTAATCCACATCCCTTGAATGTATAATACGCTTGGAAGTCCTCTCCTTTATGAGCATAATGGCTCCCATCTTCAATTTCAGATGCAGCACTGAGTGAAATATTGTGGAATAAAAGATTCTATGGCAAGATTCAAAGAAAAGGATACTTCCCCCAGTGTCCTCGCTTACAATTGTCTCTCATGCACTACCAGGAACATATTAACTGTTCAGTCCTCTGCTTGTTATTTAGAGAAATTGACTGTATACAAATTAACTGCTTCAACTCATAAGCCATGAAGCATTTCATCACCTCCTGATCACACGAAAGATGTTATATGAATGCAAATACTTTCTCTTTGTTTTTTTTGATATATTCTCACCGTGCTGGAAGTTCATTTGTCTGACCTAGCTATTAAAGGTTCCAGAACAATTATCGGCTTTCAACAATGCATCTTATTTAACTACTCCTGAAAACAGTCACCAGGGGTCTCTGGATTTAACTAATTAGCATTAAATTCAAAAGGAAACTGTGAGTAGTATAGATAATTGAATAAATTTGATAACATTGTTCATGTTAAGATTCCGTGATTTGTTTCCTTAATGGAGCTGGTAACCTTGAAGATAAAAAGCCTTCAGTTCTATACTTTACTCTAGACATGGAATACTGAATTTTAAAAAGCAGCAAAGTTCTGGTAATCTGCAATCTAACTATTCAGGAATCCTAACAGTTCACCATCTGGCTCAGCACGTTTGTTTGTGTGCACCCTTTCCAGTCAAAGGGGCTCAGATTCCCATGCTTCCTTTAAACTTATAGGGCTCTCTGGAAAAAGTATTGTAATATTGTGAAACACCTAAAAAGAAGTGAGTTAAAAATGTTTTGGATATTAATAGAAATAACATCTAATTGTGTGGAAAATCTCCACAAAAGGGCACAATCAGCTTCAAGCTCATTGGATTATTGGAGTTTAACTGTAACTCATTTTGATTTTGTTGTTATTGTAATCACTTATGAGTTATTTCAATATTTCAACCATTGATGCTATGCATAATAATAATATAATTGTGCATCAAGCAGCACTACTTCTTAAGCACACTGCTCTTTTATATTGCTAAAAACAAAGTGCCAGATAACAAAAATCAACATGCTGTTTGCTGAGATGTTGTTTGAAGGCCCTTGACATATTGCAGTTGACAGCAGTGTTTTCTCTGCTCTTGGTAGAGCACCCTTAAATTTGATTGTCCTTGAAAAGCAACAAGGGTACTGTTGACAGATTCATGTAGCAGCCCCTGTACTACCATGTAGTAGTGAGTAATCCTTCACTCTCAGCTGGCTGACCACTGCAATACATTCTACACTGGGCCAGAACCAGCTTTCTCCTCATAACCGCAGACAGCATTCATCTTCACTGTTTTTAATCATTAAACAGACATTGTCTGCTCTGTTAGAAATAAAAGCAGGCGTAGGCCATCTGGCCCTTGCAGTCTATTCAACCATTCATCAAGACCACGGCTGACCTTCTCAGCTGTATTTTCAAGGATTCAAGGATTATCTTTATTCACATGTATTAGGAGTTTGCTGTGGTGTGTTGGGGCAACATGAAGCAAGAAACAATAACATTCAGCAATTATAACGAATAAAGAATTATATAAAAATAAGGTTAAAGATTAAAGTACAGATAGGGAATAAATGTGCATATACACATAATTGTCAGCATTTATTTACAATTTAAACAACATTATGAAACGTGGGTTTAAGTGTTTACGGCATGGTGCAGTGAATGGGTAATAGACAGAGTGGGGTGGGGGATAACTAGAATGGCTGATCAGGTAAACTGCCAGGGGAAGAAACTTTTAAGATGACATGAAGTTTTTGTTTTAATAGCACTATAGCGTTTTCCAGAAGGAGGCTTTTGAGAGAGGCAGTTTGCTGGGTGGGTAGTGTCTGCAATGATTTTCCTGGACACATACAAGTCCTGCAGTGATGCTGGACTGCAGCCAAGTACCTTTTTTTGCTGACCTGGCAGTTCGCTGTAGTTTTTATATACCGTGTATTTCCAGTACTCCCTCCATTTTTCTTCATTCTCTTAATATCCAGAATTCAATTTGACAGTACTGAGCAGCCATGCCAATAACCAATGTATATCTGTGAATATGTATTGATAACAAGTGTTGTATCTCCAATTTCCATATTCTCAGAAAATTACCCTGATCACATTTATTATTTTGTTGGAAGTAGCAAAACCCAAGGTATTCTCGTCTTGTTCATGAGAAACTCTACAACATACATTCACATAAAACCTTTCAGTGCAAAGGGAAAAAGTATCTCCCCAAGAAAGTTAAGAGGCAGATGTATGGAAAACAGACAACGAGCCAGGAAAATGAAAGATTGGAAAAAGTCAAAAAAAGGTACAGGAAACGGTGTTCCTGCATTCTCTTTGGATGAGCATGGCATTCCACTTTCCACTGTTTCTTTCTGCATCAGGAAGATTTATTATTATAGTGAGAGCAATTGATAGCGCTAAATCATGTTTCTGCTAAAAAGGACGAAGAAGCTGGAAATTCACTTCACATAAAACCCTTTGCAAACACATGGACGTTAATTATTTCATGTGCAATTACCTTAACTGATAGAGCCTGATGTCTTGATCCCATTTCTCAGAGAAGATAGGGCAACAAACATCATCAACCTTTTGTTTTTATTTCTGACAAGAATTTAAGCACTTAAGAAATGTAAGCTCAAGGAATCTCCCTATAATTAATAAGTTTGGAATAGCAATTAATCGTCACTGTTTGCGGTAATGCTATGGTTGCCACAAAGCATATTCAAGTGCAATTTCACAATTAAGTCATGGTGAAAAGGCCAGGATATTTCATAAAAATCCACTAATTGTGTTATGCCAGAGAGACATCGATCATGTGAGACACACAGATTTCATTAAAATGTATGAGAATCACAAAGGGTAACATGAACGGAGCAAACACACATTAAATGAAAGTTACAGAGGTCAACAAGAACATGACAACAGCAGCTGAGAAATATTATCGGTGCCTTACAATGGAGACCCACTGTTCGGATAAACTGGTCATAACATGACAAAGAAATATCCGTTACGAGGTCAGTCAGAATGAAAACCCCAAAATCAATGCACATATGTTTTTTTTGCATTTATACCTTTGCATTTTAAGGCTCTGAATTTCAAAGGGAACTCTAAGAAAATGATTCTAAAGTCAATTACCTTAACTGATAGAGCCTGATAAACAGACTCCTTGAGGCTACTCTTCAGCAGAAGGTCTGTGAGAGAATATTGAATATAAAACAATTATTGATATGCACAGCTTGACAATATATTGTCAATGTGATATTGTGTGAAACACAACAATTACTTTGTGATTGAATGAACATACTGAAGGGCCAATGGTCAATAATAATATAATCATAGAATTTTTTTATGAATTGATCCATGCTGATTCAAATCGTGCAGATCAAAGATGAGTTATTGAACATACTATAGTGGTTTAACGCTATATAAAGTCCTGTTGCAAAACTGGGAAGTGCATCGGATGCTGGATGTCCAAACTGGTAAATGGTTCAGAAAGTACAATACTCATCTTGCTACTCTACATCAAAAGCACCAGGGCCATTAGTGAGATAAAGCACATGAACAGTAATGGAGCATAGCAATACATAATAGATTGTAATGCTGCATAATTAGCACTATGAGTTTAGGATAATGTGAATTAAGTTCTAGACAGCTGTTTGCCAGATGGCCAAAACCTTTGATACCATGAAAAGGAGAGAGTATATTTTACACAAGAGTTCTAGTGAGATGTAGTTTTGATGAAATAAGAGGCTGGAAACTAAATCAAGGCCAAGCTCATGATAGCAGAGGCTGGATGGGGATATCCAATGAAACTGAAGACAGATTGAAAGATGTTATACAATTAGTTCCGTTGTGAATGGTCAAGCACAGCTTGGACAATATAGGACAGAAAGAAGAATCGATTACCTCATGGAGCTATTGATTATGACACTTCATGATCCCTGTGCAGAGGGGAGGAAATCTGGTAGATAAACAATCTCATATGTTTTATTAAATGGATCTAACAGGGACAACAAATTCATGTTAAAAACAGGAAATGCATACATGCATAGACATTTTATAATATTAAGGGAAGAAAAGTAAAATGGGGATTAAACCTACTTCTTACCGGTGAATGTTTCAACCCTAAGTGCTACTGCAACATAGAGAACATAAAACCACCACACAGGAAAATCACATCATAAATATAAATTGCATTTATATTGTAGTGTTGTTCTAAGGAAACTCCAAACACAATCTTTCTTGCTCATAGGTCAATATGGGTGAATGGTTTTAAAATGAATGTTTAAATTCTTCTTCACCGGATTCCAGATAGCTGAAAAAGACTAAAACATAAAAGGTAAATACAGCAAATGCAATGCAGACAACACAGTATTAATGGCACTTTTTATTTTAGTATTATAAAGTACTGAAAAATATACTTTTACTTCCGTCTTCAGTATTCTTGTGTTATTTAGGAAATAAAAACTTCCAAAACAGTGTTTCAATGTGGCAGTTTTTAGTCAAAATATGGAAACATTTGTTTATTTAACCATAGTTTTTGTATTGATTGCTTTGGATCATCTTATCTCCACACTTCTTAAATTATCCTTCATGGAGCGAGTAAACACTAATGCAGTAATTTGTAGCTATTTTCAAATTCTGTCATCCACAATTTCTATACCTCTGTCCTAAAAGGGAACAGGAACATTTTTTCGTACACTGGCATTAAATGATCAATAAATTTAATGACATACAAGAGAAAACCGGCAGATGCTGGAAATCCAAGCAACACACACAGAATGCTGGAGGATCTCAGCAGACTAGGCAGCATCTATGGAAAAAACAGTTGACATTTCACGCCGAGACCCTTCACTGGAGAAAAAAAGATAAATTAATCAACTTAGCATAATTTAATTTGCTGTTTTTCATACCTTCTATATAAAGCAACAAGCTCACTGCCAGATCATAGCTCAGGCTCTAGAGCTGAGGCAATTATTGGTTCTTCAGAACTCTAAATTTATAGGAATATTTCATGTTATTTTCCATGACTGAATTTTGAGTTTTATTTATTTATCTATCTATCCATCTATCTATTTATCTATTTGTCTATCCATCTATCCATTTATTTATCTGTCTATCCATATATGTAGATTGATTGATTGTTCTATTTTCCTGTTTAACAACTTGTGGGTAATACAACTTCTGAAATAGAGGAACAACCTTTCTGTAGAAAGAGAACAATGAAAAGGAACATGAAGTTATTTCTGTATTGAAACAATGGTGCAGTGTCACCTCTGGCCAAATAAATTGTTATCAAGATCAGCAGCGCCCTCAAATGGTAACGAAGAGATAAACATGATATCTGGAAAAACACAGCAAAGTAGCTCTAAGAAAGCAGTGAAGCTGATTTTAGGCCTCGTAACTTTAAACTCAATGGAAAGATAGCAATCTTGAAATATTGAACAGGTCTGGAACAACATATAGAGATTAAAAAAAACAGAACTAATATTTCATACGGATGGTCATTCATTCATTTTGGGACAAAAGGGGAAACCAAGAAGAGGACAAATGAGAAAGATTATAGCAATGTGCAAGACCAAAGAGATTAAATGACAAAAATGTGCAAGATAAAATGGAGTGATAAGGAAGTTGACTTTACTTCTTTGGAAAATGATGACCCTTTGGTCAGATTATAATGAGGATAAAGTCAATCTAAGCAAAAAGTTCATTGTGGCAAATGTTTTAAGTAACAGGAACCCAAGTGCGAAAGGAAGTCTCAAAGATTTATCATTAGGGACATTTCTTTCAAGAAAAGGGTTATAAATCTTTAAAATTTGCTACTTCTGAGCTCAATGAATCATTGCATATATTCAAGACTGAAATCAATACATTCGTGTCCACAAATGAAATCAAAAGATATGGGGACTGAACAAAAAGGTGGACAATATCGTGAATCAGCCAAGATCTTACTGAATGGCACACTACTACTACTGCTTCCATTTCCTATGTACTAAATGAACCTTCCTCCAAAGGATATCAGAAGAAGCACATTACAGCAAAGGAGACAGGATAAGTGGATTGGAAAAGAAAAACTAGAAATATTCTTGGAGAGATAATTATGAATATTGAAAAACTTTTTCAGACCACTGTGCCAGAAGTAGGCACTACCACCTATTTTACACAGACTGTCATGCCTATATTAGAAATGCAACTATAAATGCGGTGTTTTCAATGCAGAGACATGTATTAGAGGCCTTCATGCTGCAGTTTCTTCTCAAAATCCTAGATACTATTTATAAGTTATATGAGGCAAAAGAAGACAGACATCTCCTTATTTTATAGAATGTATTTGTCATTCAATTATATAATAGTTTTACTAATGCATCTGGGGCTAATATCATACTTCACAGGAGAAATAGAATAGGAAAGTTCAGCTAGTCTGCACTCATCAGATGTTAACGTTACGCTGGTGAACATTCTGTAAAAACCTTTCCTTACTTCAATTTCATTCATCATTTTTATTTTCATTTGGACTATCAGATGAAAAATTTTTCAGTTAGCAAGCTCAATCCTCTGAATAACACCATAAGATCATAAGATATAGGAGCAGAATTAGGTAATTCAGCCCATCATTCCATCATGACTGATTTATTATCCACCTCAACCACTTTCTCCTGCTTTTTCCCCGTAACATTTGATGCCCTGATTAATCAAAAACCTATCAACATCTAACTTAAATACTATATATCGAATGATTTGGCCTACACAGCCATCTGTGGAAAAAAATTCCACAGATTCACCACACTCTGGCTGAAGAAATATTTCCTCATCCCTGTTCTAAATGGATGTCCCTCAAATCTGAGGCAGTACCCTCTGGTCCTTGACTCACCCATGATATGAAACACCCTTACAAAACCACTCTATCCAGACATTTCAATATTCCATAGATTTGAGATATCCCTTCAGTCTTCTAAACTCCAATGAGTACAGGCCCAGAGCCATCAAACACTCCTCATATGTTAACTCTTTCATTCTTGGAATCATTCTCATGAAACTCCTCTGGACTCTCTCCAATGCCAGCACACCTTTCTTAGAAAACAGGCCCAAAACTGCTCACAATACTCCAAGTGCAGTCTGATCAATGCCTTATAAAGCCCCAGAATTATATTCTTGCTTTTGTATTCTGGTCGTCTTGAAATAAATGTGAACATTGCATTTGCCTTCCTTACCACTGACTCCACCTGCAAGTTTGTCCTTAAGGAATCCAGAACCAGGACTCCTGCACCTGCACCAAATAGTCCATGCTTTTATGACTTCTACCAAAGTGCATGACCATGCACTTCCCTACATTATATTTAATCTGCCACCTCTTTGTCCTTTCCTTCAATCTGTCTCAGTCTTTCTGCAGGCATCCCGCTTCCTCAACACCACCTGCCCTCCACCTATCTTCATATCATCCTCAAACTTGGCCACAAAGCCAACAACTCCCTCATCCCAATCATTGACACATACCCGTCCCTGCGGCATTCCACTAGTCTTCAGAAGCTAATCAGAAAAGGCCCCCTTTATTCCCAGTCTTTTCCTTCTGCCAGTCAGCCAATCTTCTATCTATTCTAGTACGTTTCCCTTAAAACCATTTACCTATTCTAGCCCAACTAGCCATGCTGACCAGTATCCCCCAATTTAACCCTAGCCTTATCAAGGAAGAATTTACAATGACCAAGTAACCTACTGACCGATATGTCTTTGGACTGTGGAAGGAAACGAGAGCAACCAGGGAAAACCCACAGTCACAAGGAGAACGTACAAGCTCCTTACCCACTGTAGTTCATCAAGAATATTATTCTTGGTACAACATTCGCTCTAGTCTCATAAAAGAAGCAGGTTCATTTGGCCATAATGATGAATCTGATCAACAGGTACATATTAAAGGCTGTGGTCATTTAAAATGATTAGCTAGCCTTTGGTGTAGTGGCATCCACACCAGACTTTGTGCCAGGTGGTCCCAGGTTCAGATCCAGCTGGCTCCTTGCACATATCCCATCTGTGCTGCGTTGAGCATCCAGCTAGCAACTAAGACTCATAAAAAACAAACAAATGCTGAAGAAACTGCAAGGTTGCAGCCAGATGTGCCAGAAGGCAGGAGAGGAAAATAAAAGGCAGAAAATGGAAATAAGGATTTGTTTCAGCTTAATCAAGGCTATTGGGCAGTGGACACATGATGAACCAGGCATAAAGATGATGAAAGAACAATTAGGGATGACTCCTCAGATAGTGAAGCAGTTCATACCCAAATGCAGCAGGATCTGGACAATATCCTGGCTTGGGCTGACAAGTGACAAGTAACATTCGAGCCACACTAGTGCCAGGTAATGACCATCTCCAACAAGAGAGGCTCAACCATCATCCCCTGACATTCACTAGCATCACCATCACTGAATCCCCCACTATCAACATCCTGGGGGTTACCATTGACAGGAATTACCATAGCCATGACCTGTAGCAAACTTCTTTTGGATGCAGTTCTTCTGGATGACTCCCTCACTCTGGTTCTGCTGATAGCTGACAAGACTTGGAGACATGAGAGATTGCAGATGCTGGAAGAAGAGCAAAATGAAACTCAACTGCTGGATGGACTCAGTGGTTAAGCTGAATGGTCTCAATCCAAAATGTGGACTATCCAGTCTGCCTCTTGCCGATCAGCCACTTAGCTTACCTACTTTCGTGCAGCCAGTTGAGAGATCGTGAATACATATCTGCAGTGGTCTGGACAAATCTGAGGGTAACAGCCATTTCCACAGGCACAGATAACGAGCAGCTATGAGACATTCTTGCAAGTGACTACAGATTCCTGTCACTGTGTGATGAGATAACCTCAGCCTCTGGCAACTATCTTCTGAGAAATCGAGGAACAGGAAAAAAATAATTCACGAATATTCTTTACCACTCAAATGACACGAAGAGACCAATTCTAACCAACTACTCATGGGTCTTACTCTCCATCCCAATGACCAGAAACTTAGCCCAACAAAGTGCATTTTGTATCGACAGAAATTAAACTTTGGGTATCCTGTGAGGAGTGTTTCATCCATTTTCTACCATTTACAAGGCACATCAGGAATGTGTGGCCTGGTGAGCCCAACTCAAACACCACTCAGGAAGTTCTACACCATTAGGGTCAGAGTAACCCACCTCACTGTCACTCTATTCACCATCTTAAACTGCCCTACTATCAACATCCTGGGGGTTACCATTGACAGGAAACAGAGCAAGTCTAGCCATATAAACACCGTGGCTACCAGCGCAGGTCAAAGGCTAGGAATCCTGTAGTGTGTAACTCACCTTCTGACTCCCCAAAGCCTGTCCACCATCTACAAGGCTCAGGTCAGAAGGGTAATGGAATACTCACCATTCGCCTGGATGAGTGCAGCTCCATCAACACTCAAGAAGCTCGACACCATCCAATACAAGGCAGCCCATTGGATTGGTACCCTTTCCACAAGCATCCAATCCCTCCACCATCGAAGGACAATTGCAGCAGTGTGTACTATCTAGAAGATGCACTGTAACAACACACCAAAGTTCCTAAGGCAGTGCCTTTCAGACCCACAACCACTGCCATCTAGAATGATGAGAACAGCAGATACCTGGGAACACCACTACTTGAAGGTTCCCCTCCAAGTCACTCACGATTCTGACTTGGAAACATATTGCCATTCCTTCATTGTCACTGGGTCAAAATCATGGAATTCTCTCCCTAACAGCGCTGTGGGTGAACCTACACCTCAGGGACTGCAGCAGTTCAAGAAGGCAGCTCATCACCACTTTCTGAAGGGCAACTAGAGATGGGCAATAAACGAGGTTTACCTGGCAACATTCACATCTCATAAATGAATAAATTTTAAAAAAGGAGACAAACAACATAATTTATATCATGGATATTCCAAAGGGAGTTTGTCTTTTCAAAGTGCATTCCACGATACAAAACTAAAAACAAGGACAATGTTTTCACAATGCAACAACTGAAATCAAAGAAAGAAAATGATTGTTAATGGCAACCATCATGTTAAATCACTGGATGGAAAATGTTAGAAAAAGCAGACAGTGGCTTCTTCTCTCTGGGTATCTACTCATTAATTACTTCTAAACTCATATTAAGGACATAGCCTAATAAAGAGCTCCCAAATTAAGCAATCTTGAAATAGACACGTTAAAAGATTTTAATACTTGTTAATATTCATGATATCTACTCTACATGCTTACTATATATCATGAACTGGAGATGCCCAATACCACATGAATCACTGATTTTGTTCAACCTTCACAGATCTGACACAAACACTCAGTGATTACACATATGGATTTATGGTTATGTAGACTCAGTGGCCACTTTATTAGGTACACATACTCCTGCTCATTAACTAAAACATTTAATCAGCCAATCATATGGCAGCAACTCAATGCATAAAAGCATGCCGACGTGGTCAGGAGGTTCTGTTGCTGTTCAGACCAAATATCAGAAGGGGGAAGAAATGTAAGCTGAGTAGTTTTGGCCATGGAATGATTGTTGGTGCCAGACAAAATTGGTTTAGCATCTCAGAAACTGCTGATCTCCTTAGATTTTCATACACAATATTCTCTAGAATTTACAGAGAATAGTGAAAAATGTCCAGACTGGTTCAAGCTGACAGGAAGGTGACAGTAACTCAGATAACCTCACGTTACAACAGTGGTGTGCAGAAGAGCAGAACATGTCAAACCTTGAAGTGGATGGGGTACAGCAGCAGAAGACCATGAGCGTACACTGAGTGGCCACTTTGTCAGGTAGAGCAGGTACCTAATAAAGTGGCCACTGAGTGTTCATCCAACATATGAAATTACAGATGGAAATTCTGTCCTTTAATTTATTTACAATGTAAGCATTAACATTTAAATGCCGCTTATATTGCTAAGCCATTCCCAATTTCATCTGAGTGGAAGTGGTCATCAATTATAATATTACTCATATCCTGAAATGAAATGAAATCTTCTGGCATTTAATATTAGAAGATCAGTTAAAAACAAATCATGAAAAATTATTTTGTTAAAATTTTAGAGAACAACCTGAACAGAATAAAAAACATATTTAATTAATAGGCAGGATAACATTTCCTTGTTCATATGCAATAACTCAACTGCAGATACATGACAAATAACAGAACATTAGATGATAAATAAACAAGATAGGAATATTTACCAGTGAATAAATGTAGACTGGAACTTCATGTATACATATACCCATTATTCAGTACTGATAGGCAAAATGCAATATATGTGAATTATATGGTCACATCTTCCAAGTTCTTAGCATTTAAACTGGTTGTGAAACAATGTGACTACAGAATCAATGCCCAGTCATTGAACAGATGCAGTTAGTATAATTGCCTCTTTCAAAATGCAATTCAATATATTTTTCTACTGGCAATGTATATGTGGAATGTTATCTCAGTTGCGGGTAGTGCCCGGAATATAATTAATCACTAAGGGAGATGGGAACTACTTAAAAAGATACACCCTATATCTTCCACTCTTTCCAACTTCTCTGTACATGAGCTCATAATTTGCTCAGATGTACCAGACATTCACAAACATTTTGAAAAGTGAGTGTGATCCACATTGTTGTGATGCTTACACACTTTATGCCTCTGCAAGTTTTCTCTGTCTCTGATCTTCTCATAACGATGTGTCATTACTATCCCCAAAGCTCATCTTCCAATCTTCCCTAAGGTTTTGGCTGAACTAAGCTCCATCATGTTCTGAGTCTTGCGTACATTATTAACTATGTGGAAGTATATACAGTTGTGAAATACAAAACTACTGATAATTGTCTCATTTTTAAATGAGTGCCCAGTAATGGTCTTTTCTTCAAAATTCTGACTGATGTTTCCTCCACAACTTTTGATTCTGAGTAATATGGTGAAATAAATATGTGTTCATTGTATCTTCATTCATAAGACCATAAGACCATGAGATATAGGAGCAGAATTAGGCCATCTGCCCCTTTGAGCCTGCTGTGCCATTTCATCATGGCTGATCCAATTTCCCTCTCAGTCCCAATCTCTTGCCTTCTCCCAATATCCCATCATGCCCTGACTAATGAAGAATCTATCAAACTCTGCCTTAAATATACTTAATGACTCGGCCTTCTCTTGCCTGCTCTGTATGTAGATCATGTGAGAACAGCAATGACTATGGCTTCTCATCAGCTCCACAGTTCAACGTAGATGAGAAAGATTGAGAATTAAAGTAGCTTGACTTTGTAGAAATCGGGGCACCACAATCTATAATATTGTATAGGCACCATTGAACATAAGTATGCATTTCCCAAAAAGTGTGTTAATTTAAGTATGATTTGAAGCATCCTGATGATCACCTCCTTCCAATTTAACTTTAACTTCTCAGCCAATCTTTGACTAACAAAGTTGATTGATTAATTTCATATTTTTACAGTTCTAAATTGTTCTATTTGCTGACTACTGTGACATACAAGACATTTTAACTGACATCTAACATTCAAGACTTCACTTCAACTTTTTAAGCTCATAGTACATTTTGTCTGTGAACTTATATAAGCATTGGGATTTCTCATGATTGAGCAATCTATAGCTGTGTTGATGTTCATATCAATGTAGTGAAAAATTACAAATGGTTTTGTCTTGAAGTCATTCTGCCTTCCTTCATTGCCAGCTTAACATAAACACAGTAGTATCTGCCCAACTCTGGCTTCAATACTGTGAGCAGGAGTATATGTGTACCTAATAAAGTGGCCACTGAGTCTACTGGGAAAATATCCTTTCTGTGAAGAAAATACACACTGCAGTTGCTTTGGCTGACTATCCTGGCCTTGCCATACACACTGATGATATGTGCTCTTTTCTGAGTTAAAATTGACATGTTAAATTGACAAGGGTGCTGCGGATGCCTTCCATTCCATCAGCAACAGCAATTAAAACCACACTTACACACAGTTTTTTTGGATTCAACTTTAGAGCTGCAGATTTCATTACTGCTTTATGATTGGAAACTACTGTTATATTTATACCTTGCAATGGGCAAAATGATTTGGCATTTGTCAATAACACCAACATGACCATTTTGATTGTGCACTGGGGTGAAATGTGAGATAATGTGTGTTAAATAACATTGAGCAAACACACTCAATTAAGTCACAAACATCACAGAACACACAGCCAAAGTTATTATGCCAAGATAAAGAATTTGACAGCAATACAGTACACTCACTAATACTCGCTATTACCTCCCGATTCCTAATCCCACATTTGTTGCTCTCCTCACTTACCTGGATTTGAAATTAGCCAGAAACTTTTGCACCACTTCATTAAACAGCATATTTTCTTATCTGTGACACTGGAATATTTACTAACACTTCCTGTGTATAATATACTGCATAAAACAACATATTTCAGAACCAGTAGCCATTCACCAAATAGCTTTCTTGCATTCTTAGATATGACCGTTTTGCTATTAGCTCTAATTTAAATTTTTTGAACCATTACGTCACAGAACTGTACAACATGAAAGCAAGCCTTTGTTACACCGAGTTCATAGCATCTGCCAAGCATCAATTCATGTTACTGACTCAAGACTGCACTGCCAGGTCCAGCTCAAACCATGTCATCAAGTTCACTGATCAGGGCCTCACCAGCAGCAGCAACAGTAGTGGGCCTCACCAGCAACGATGACAATTCTGCATACAGAGAAGAGGTAGAGAAGCTTGTCATATGGTGTGAGAACGACAAACTGAGTCTCAATATGCACATACAAAGGAGATAATGGTGGACTTCAGGAAGTCGCAGGTCGACCACTCTCCATTGCACATCAATCATCTGCTGTGGAGAGAGTGAAGAGCACAAAGTTCCTTGGAGTATCCATAATGGACAATCTAACCTGGACCCACAAAATCTCCTCATTAGTCAAGAAGGCACAAAAGCATTTGTACATTCTGAGGTGTGCAGAGCTCCCCACCCCCATTCTAATAGCTTCTACAGGATACCACTGACGGTGTCTGATTTAGCTGCATCATTGCGTGGTATGGAAACTGCAAGGCATCGGACCACAAGACCCTACAGAGGATAATAAAAGTTGTCAAGAGAATCATTAGGATCTCCCTTCCCCTATTTGAATCATTTACCTGGAGTGTTGTATACGAAGAGCCCAGAGCATTATAGAGGATCCCTACCATCCATCTCACAACCTCTTTGACCCACTACCATCAGGAAAGAGGTGTGGGAGCATCAGGACTAGAACTGTCTGGGTAACAGCTTCTTCCTTTGGACTATGAGACTAATAAATACCCTGCCACCAGCAAGAGTAGTTGTTTACTGTTCTGTTTACTGTTTACATATACTGTACTACTCTGCTAATAAATTTACTTTTAACTTTACACTTTGAATTTTGAATGTGATAAGCATGTGTCTGATAACCATTTTGTCCTCTCCTTCATCTAATGATAAGATCAAAAAAACTGAAAAGATCTTACTAAAAAATATTTTCTATCACTTCAGTCCGCAGTTAGTTTAACTGCACTGGAACAGCTTTTGGAGGTCTCCAAACAAGAGTCTTTCATAATCGTGACATCCGAACAGACACCAAAATGTTAGTGTACAAAGCAGTGGTAATCCCAATGCACACGTATGCATCAGAAACCTGGACAACATACCGACGACATCTGAAGGTACTTGAAAAGTTCCATCAACGCTGTGTTCAAAACACCTTAAATATCAGCTGGGAAGATAGCAGAACCAACGTCAGCGTGCTAAATGAAGCAAAAACAACAAGTATTGAAGGCTACATCATCAGGAACCAACTAAGATGGAGCGGTCATGTTGTTCAGATGAAAGACGAACGTCTGCCGAAACAAATCTTCTACTCCCAGCTTAAAGAAGGCAAACGTAAAAGAGGCAGACGACAGAAGAGATTCAAAGACGCCTTAAAAGCCAACATGAAGAAATGTAACATCGACATCAACAATTGGAAAACCAATGCCAAGGACAGGAAACTCTGGCAAGCCATCATCCGAGAAGGAACAGCAACTTTCAAAGCCAACAGATGTGCAGAATTAGAAGAAAAGAGAAAAAAATGGAAAGCGAGACAGTAACAACCAAAGCCCGATCCGCAATCTGGAACTACCTGTCCTGAATGTGGAAGAACTTTCAAAGCCAAGATTGGACTCGTAAGCCACTTGAGAGCCCATAAGTAGATCAACAGAACGAAGACCATCATCCTCGATCTCGAGGGATAGCCACGACGACGACGAGTTTAACTGCTGCTCCAGTTCATTCAATAAACTATTCATGTGGTTTCAGAGACATAATGAGACCCCAAGAAACATGGAACACAACTTAAAAACGTGGATCTCGTCCATTCCTCCATTCTCCCCAGTATATGCACCTATATTGCACATAAATGCCATACATATACCTGTATGACAAATGATCGCATCTCAAAAAAGGATTACAGTTAACAGGACCTTCACACAAGTGAGAAACATACAGAGTATCCTGTCCCATTAGAAAGTAGTAAAAACAGAAACAAGCCTCTGCCAAATGCAAGTGTTGGTACAATTTTCATTTAATTCTGTGTTATTTTCTTATTTACTCCCACACATAGAACTGCTATGACACAAAAGCAGTACATTTACTCCATTCAATCTGTGCTGTGTTTTACAAGATTGATTCCAGTCAGGCCTGTTCCAATACATGAAGGTACATTGAACATCAGTGAAGACTTAGTGGTAATGGCCATACTGAAAATAACTTCCAAATGCAGATTCAACCACCTTAAGACTGCAACCTCGCAATGAACAGAGCATACACTTGAATTCTTCACCCATTCACAGTGTCTTTTCTGATCCTACCAAAATTCAGATTATTACCCATGCTGCAGATGCTGTCAAAGCGCATTTTTAGGGTTCCGCGGCTTTACAGCCCTAGGGATAAGCCAATTCTGACTGGAGCATTGTGGCAGAAAACAGAACATGAGGAACAGCAGATCACCTGTCAGGGTCTCTGTACTCAGATCACATTCTGTCACTCTTTCTCTCATTGGCAGGGGGAGAGTTTGTTGCCAATTCTCGAGTCAGAGATCTCAGAAAAAAGTGACATGGCAGACGTTAACACCATAAATCAATGAATTGTTTTTTTTTTGTTAGTGTCCCCTCGCTATGTGATGCCTCCCTGTCCCTTTATTAGGGAGAGAGAGAGCCTGTGGTATGTTGAATTGTCAGGTGAACGATTAGTGTTTTTGTACTGCAGATCATGGTCTTTCTTGCAGGCTTTGCTATTGCTTGTTTGGTGGTCGGAGGGTGTTGATGCTTTTTTGCTGAAATAAGTAGGGGGGAGGGAGAGGGTCTTTGCTCGGCTGCTGCTCTTGTATGGGGTTGAATAGAGGACTTTGGGGTTCTAATGATTTTACTGTCACTCATTCTTTGGGGCACTCTTCTGTTTTTGTGGACATCAGTGAAGAACAAGAACTTCATGTTGTACATTCACTGATATTAAACGGAGCTATTGAACTATTGAAGTGCATAAGGTTTGCCCGTTTATTTGGACTCCTGTTACAACCAACAATTGCCTGGAACACCTGTGATGTCCCATCCCCTGCACCTATCCACAAAATGGTAGAGGACTGAATATTGATCAAATAGATTTCAATCACTAACTGTATGGTGGCTTAAAATGATCCAAAGAATCCTAGTCTGCTCCAACAAGTCTGAGTTCAGTTATTCTGCATGCTATTGTCATGCAGTAAACTAAAATACATTAAATGTCCATTATTCTGATGACAAGTGGATAAACTAATGCTTGTGAGTAGTTTTCTTCATACATTGAGCAAAATACCTTGTTTGCCT
The DNA here is from genome assembly GCF_030028105.1 of Mobula birostris. Classification (NCBI taxonomy): domain Eukaryota; kingdom Metazoa; phylum Chordata; class Chondrichthyes; order Myliobatiformes; family Myliobatidae; genus Mobula; species Mobula birostris. Next base: position 61,829,777 of record NC_092383.1, on the reverse strand, counting down.
TTCAGTCCACATTATATTTTCATCTCTGTATGGTAGCAGCTTTGAAGTTGTGACTGACCATTCACCATTGTTGAGTTTGTTTAATAATTCTAACAGCAGGCTGTACATTCATATTGAGCGCTAGATATTTAAGCTTAACAAGTTTAACTATAATGTGTGACAAGAATACACATAGATTAAGATGTTAGCTGCCCTGTGCTGGCACCAGTGGAATCAGCAGTTGGTCTGCCACCTGTCTTCAGGAGAGAGAGAGATAAGGCAAACAATGGTGCAGCATTTGGAGATGTTAATGAAGGAAGGAGAGCTGTCAAGAGCGGCTCCCCCTTTGAACCCTGAACTGTTTGAAGTGATGGACAGGCGATACCCCAGCAGGGGGATAAAAAGGGACAGGTTCGCTAAGGCAGGACACACACGACACCCGAGGTAACAAGACCCTGGAAGCGGTGCGTCTCTCACAAGTCCGTGGGAAGTACCGGGCCATAAACGCACAGGGTGGAAAGGCACGATCGGCGGGAACCTGGTGTGTGTCCACCCTTGCCTGGGTGCCGAGTTCACCGCAGGGAAACGATCGTATCTGGAAACGGAGGGGTCATGGTCGGTGACCTCAGATGACATCACAAAGGACTCGCCCGAAAGCTGACTGCGAAGGTCTGTGTGGAAGTTGTTTTGAATATTCATTCGTTTTGCTCTCTCTCCCCTTCCCCCTCACTGTCCATTGCCACGGCAGCAATTACTGCAAACTGAACTGAACTAAATTGAACTGAACTTTGCGTCACTTTGAAACTGGTCATTTACCCCTAGACAACGATAGAGCTTGATTGATCCTGTTATCTTAATTCTATGTACATGTATGTTTATCATTGCTGAACTGTTGCATTCATTATCCTTTTGATTAGAGTACTGTGTTGCTTGTTTCTTTAATAAAACTTTCTTAGTTCTAGTAATCCAGACTCCAACTGAGTGATCCATTTCTGCTGGTTTGGCAACCCAGTTACGGGGTATGTAACAAATGTCATATACTGTTCAGTGAAACTGAATTCTCAGAACACTTTTTGCATCATCCCTTGTTTACGTCGACCTTATTAATCAGAAAAAGTTCACAGAACAGCATTCGGCTATCTGCACATTACTCAAAACAGTGAGACTGTGTGAAATCAAAGCTGAAATAAAGCCAGTTGTTATATCATGACAACAATTCAGCTACAAATGTATCATGGAAAATCCGCCCTCTCGAAATACCATACCATCTCTCAACTTGTATTAATGTTGTTATGTTTATTTTTGTTCAGTTTGTCATGTAAGTTATAGATAACATCTGTTAATTAATGTTTAGGTTAATTTATGATGTACTGTGCTGCTGTTGTATCAACTAATTTATATGGCATTTACAGTTAGCATATGCATACCTACATAGATAAACTTGAACTTCAATGCTGTTCAAACATTGCAATATTGAAAAGATTCAGCATGAACTTGTGGTCACACCCTTCTCAGATCTTGGGCTCAATTCACCTTGCAGTAGTTGTTGAGACAAAATGACTGATTTCAAGGAATAGATCACTCTGTAAAACACTAAGCACTCAATGATTAGTGTGCCAAGCAACCAAAATCTTAATCCTGCAGGAAATGCTGCAAGAATCAGTTGCCCAAAATTTCACTGGTTGACATCAATGTTGATTCCATAGAGCACAGCTAGATACATATCAGTTTGGAATTGCGATCAATCCCCTGTTGCTGGGATTGTCTATTTTACTTCTATAAAAATTACCAACCTGAAGCCAAGTCATTATATGCGCTTTTGTTATTTGGCAAGAGAACACTGGACCTTTGACTTCCTAACCAGAAGACCATGATCTGTGCGGATCAGAAACAACATCTCCACCTCGCTGACAATCAACACTGGTGCACCACGGGGATGTGTGCTTTGCCCACTGCTCAACTCTCTCCACACCCACAAATATGTGGCTAGGCACAACTCAAACGCCACCTGTAAATTTGTTGACAACTCAACTATTGTTGACAAAGTTTCGGATGGTAGTGAGAAGGCATACAGGAGCGAGATATATCAGCTAGTTGACTGGTGCTGCAGCAACAAACTTGCACTCAGTGTCAGTCAGACCAAATAATTGATTGTGGACTTCAGAAAGGGTAAGATGAGGGAACATCATGGAGAAATCAGGAGTGGAAACAGTGGGCAATTTCAAGCTCCTGGGTGTCAACATCTCTGAGGATCTAACCAGGACCCAACATATTAATGCAGCTACTAAGAAAGCACAATAGTGCCTATATTTCATTAGATGTTTGAGAAGATTTGGTATAACACCAAAAACACTTGTAAATTTCTACAGATGTACCATAAGAGCATTCAAACTGGCTGCATCACTGTCTGGTATTGGGGGCGGGTTGGGGCTACTGCACAAGATCAAAATAAGCTGCAGAGAGTTGTAAACATAGTCAGCTCCATCACTCCGAGGATCCAGGATATTATCAAGGAGTGATGCCTCTAAAAGGCTGCATCGATCATTCGGGACCCCCATCACCCAGGTCATGCCTTGTTTTCATTGCTACCATCAGGCAGGAGGCAGAGAGGCCTGAAGGCACATCCTCAACAATTCAGGAACAGCTTCTTCCCCTCTGCCATCCAATTTCTGAATAGACATTGACACCTCCTCACTACATTTTTATTTTTATTTTTACACTACTTATTTAATTTAAATATTTTATATATATATACACACACTGAAATTTACAGACTTTTCTCTATTACTATGTGTTGCATTGTACTGCTGCTGCAAAGTCGACAAATTTCGCGACATATCCTGGTCATATTAAACCGGATTCCGATGAAGAAGACCAACAATCTGCAGCTCAACAGTGATGACTTCAGGAAGCTTGCAGTTTACCTCCGCTTCACGTTTCAATGACCATGGACCATTGGTACAGCAGAGTTGTGCAACCTTTACAGAAAGTGCTTGTGATCCATTCCACATGCAAAGTTTGGAAGGAAGGTTTTTGTATTTTTTATGAAATGGTAATACAATGCAGCATACAGAATAGAATCCCACTGCAGCACCAATTTTTGCCCACCAATGCGTACATATTTTCCAAAGTATCCTGCAAGTTAGAAGATCAAATAAACGCAGGAGTGACAATGCTAAAAAAAGACACAAAGGAACTGTAGAGAAAAAAAAAATAAAGATACAAAGCTCATAAAACATGCCAGTCAACTAGGCAAACAACTGCACGTCATGTCTGAAGTAACCACCTTGGAAGTTTCCGTAACTACATCATCACATTGTTCATAATGCAACAGGTAAGTTGCCTCAGTCGGCACAGCATTCAAAACACTCCTCACTGTTGTTGAATCTGAATCAGAGAAGAGATTGAACAACCCTAGTTGAACCAATGGTCAATACACTCAAATATTGAAACTATTAAGCATGATCAAACATACAAGTGGAAATCTCTCTCATAAATGAGTGATTTTATGGCCATGTGATACTAGACTTCAGCTCATAGAAATATCTAAAGCCTCACCAAATGAAACAAAAACATTAATATAAGCTTTCTTACTTCTGGCTACTTTTCGTTATTCCCATGTAGCATAGGATGTCCATCGCAAATAAAACTCTATTATACGTTTCTTGGTGGTTTGTCCATCAGAAGATATAAATAAATTAATTCAAGAAACTGTGATGGGAAAAAATGAAAATGTAAATAGAAAATGAATATAATAGACACTTAAATCAATATCTAACCAGCAGTTTTCAAAAAATCATAGTAAGTTATTCAGGTCCTACCACAGCGAACATAACCATGTAATGCAATTCTTTTTGTATTCTCACACTAATGTTTTTCTTTGCTACAAATATTTTTCTTCATTTCATTTTACTTCTTAAGCAATAAGAACTGAAGTAAGGCATAACGAATATTTTAAGATTTGCATTTATTATTAAACCCAAAATAGAATTTACAGTCTGCATATTACTGCAAATACTATAAATGAGTTAAACTACAATGGAAAGTGATGTACATTTTTGAAGGATCTGGATAATGTATTGCATCACATATATTATCCTTCAGTTACCTGGCACTTCTTTTTCTTTTATAGATTAATGCTATAGGTGCACAGGTATTTGAAGGGAAATTGGTTTTGTGAGGAATTTACTCTGGAATATTGAGTGTATTTGAAGTGGAGTTTGATAAATTCTTGATTAGTCAGAGTTTCAAAGGTTATGGGGAGAAGGCAGGAGAATGGAGTTGAGAAGAATAATAAATCATGATGGAATGGTGGAGCAGACTCAATGGACTGAGTGGCCTAATTCTGCTCCGATGTCTTATGGTCCTGTGGAATTTACCGTGGATATTAACAAACACAGATTTCCCGAGTGCAGGACTAATCCATATTTATTACAACAAAAGACAGTTGAGTTAAAAGGTGGTAATCCTGACCTGACAAAAGATAACTGGTTTGCCTACTTCCCATTAAATCTCCAGCAGCTGGTTAGAACTCTATCCAAACATATCATTAATGATTCCCACTGGTTTTGGTGGTGCAGTCAGAGTAGCCTATATATATTAGAGCTTTATTTGCAAATGGTATGCACTGGATCCATAGTGTACCAGTGCCTGAAGAAGCAAATGTGTTGGGTGATGAATAGGGTAATAATCAAGCAGATTATTTTATCCTGATATTTTCAAGTTTTCTGATCAGTGTTTGATCCGCAATAATTCATCATAAACCTGACTGTGCCTTCTGAGAGATATCAAGGTACTAAGGAATGAGGAATCAGGTCACAGGAAACCAACTTCTCACCTGTTTTTGTTTGCAATGCATCTATGCAGCTGGCCTAAACTGTTGACCAATGATGTCAACTCCCCAGGCCTAGCACAACTGCACTGTTCCAAAGAGCTGCAAAGAGGTCATTCTTACCCTCAGCCATCAGGCTCTATAATGAGTCAACCTATAGCTGAGGAAGTAATGACCCCTCCTGTTAGACTGTTTGTAGTAACTTATTTTTTTTATTCTTTCTACTTCACTTCTAGTTTTATATCTGTGCATTTGTAATGCTACTGTGACACTGTAATTTCCCTTTGGGATCAATAAAGTTTCTATCTTTCGATTAATATGGAGAGTCTCAGAATCATGGACTCATACAGCACTAAAACTGGCCCTACTGTCCACTGCATTCATGCCGACCATCAAGAATCAATCTTTACCAGCACTTGGCAATGGTTCCATGCCTTGGGGATTCAAGTGCTTGTCCAGATACTTTTCAACAGTTGTGAGAATTCCTGTCACACTACCCACTCAGTGTGTTCCAGATTTTAACCGCACTCTGGATGAAAACATTTCTGACTGAGATCCCATCTTCATTCTTACCCCTGAGCCTATAATGATGCCCTCTTTGCTATGGAAAAAATGTTCCTACCGTCCATTTTATCTAAGTTCCAGGTAATGCTATTGAATGTCGAGGGAAGTTGGTTGGATTGTCTTTGGTCATTCCCTAGTCACATCAGTCACAACTTATCAGTCATTTGATGGGTTCAAAGTAATTTCATTATCAAATTACATATATGTCACCATATACAACCCTGAGATTCATTTTCTTGCAGTATATCAGTTGGTCCTTTATAGAATAATAACCATAATATAATCAATAAAAGGCCGCACCAACTTAGGCATGTAGAAGATCAGAATGCAAAAGACAACAAATTGTGCAAATACAAAAAGAAAGAAATAATAATAATAAAGAACTGATTGGAGAGATTGAGAAAGGCTTCTTCGGCAGCGAAATCCAGGCCTGAAGCGAATCTCTGGGCGCCGTGTTCTAAGCCCACAGTGATTCACCACAGTGAGGCCGGAGTCCGAATGTTGTTTGGGCATTCTAAGTGTTGGCCCAGATGCTGGAGGGCAGGGTGTTGGGCGAGGTTGGATCACTCTGGGTGCTGAGCCAATATGGAGAGGTTGAGAATGGCCTTTCTAGCAGTGAAATCTAGGATTTGGACAATTTCGACATCAGCCCAGATAGTCTTGGGGTACCTCTCTCCACGATGCTAAGGCTGTGAGACTACCTCCGGCTGCTGCGCTTCATATCTGCAAACTTTGTGGTGATTTGCCTCACTAATTTGATGAACTGAATGCCAAGGCTTTGGGCCTATTCCAGGCTGTTCCAGGGATTTGGATCTAAGGACTCAATTTGGTTCAAAATGCTGTTGTTGCTCGTTTCAATTGTTTGCATGATTTGTTTTATGTATTTTTTTCTCTTTTTCTTTGGGCACCTTACTTTTTTAAATTGGGTTCTTTCATGTTCCTTACTTTGTGACTGCCTGCAAGTGAACAAATCTCAAGGTTAGGGAGGAGAAGATGGCGGTGCAACGCAGCGCGCGCGGCCTCTCCGGTGAAATGATATCGTATTTGTAAGTAGGATGCCGTGCACCTTTCTGATTTGATGGAGACAGACATGAGAGGCATGGAGGAACATCTGGAGAAACTTCTGAAATGCCTGCTTCGCTGCCTCTGCTACTGTGCGATCGAGAATCTCCGGAGGGGAAGGCCCCAGATCCTCAGCTTTGCCTGTTGCTGGTGGCCGGGGCTGGGGTCGAAGCACTCGGCAGAGATGGTGCTCGGTGCTCAGTGTCACAGGGCTGGTCGGAGGCTCGAAGGTTTCGGACGGACTGAGAGTCAGACTGTGATCGGGTGCTTCCAGGATGCTGCATTGGCAAGTTTGTGGCGCTGGAAGCTCATGGCAGGGAGAGTTTTCTTCCTTCTACCGAATGCGTGAGATGTTGGGACTTTCGAGAGACTTTGAGACTTTTTTTTACTGTGCCCATGGTTTGTTCTTCTATCAAATTATGGTTTTGCTTGCACTGTTGTAACTATATGTTATAATTATGTGGTTTTGTCAGTTTTTCAGTCTTGGTCTTTGTGTTTCTGTGATATCACACTGGAAGAACATTGTATCATTTCTTAATGCATGCATTACTAAATGACAATAAAAGAGGACTGTGTGTCCTCATAATCTAATCTAATCTAATATAATATAATTTATACATTCTTTGATAATAAATGCATTTTGAACTTTGAATCTATAAGTAAGCAATAAATATCAAGAACATGAGATGAAGAAACCCTGAAAGTGAGTCCATTGGTGGCGGGAACATCTCAATGATGGGGCAAGTGAAGTTGAGTGGTTATCCCCTTTGGTTCAAGACTCTGATGGTTGAGGAACAATAACTGTTCCTAAACCTGGAGGTGTGAGTGTTGAGGCTCCTGTACCTTCTTCCAGAAGACAACAGTGAGAAGAGAGCATGACCTGGGAGGTGAGAGTCCACGATGTTGGATGCTGCTTTTCTGCAACAGCCCTCCATGTAGGTGTGCTCAATGGTGGGGAGGGCTTTACCCGTGATAGACGGGGCCTTATCCATTCCTTTTGTAAGATATTTTGTTTAAGGGCATTGGTGTTTAGATACCAGGTTGTGATGCAGCCAGTCAATATCGTCTCCACCACAAATCTATAGAACTTTGTCAATATTTTAGATGTCATGCAGAATCTACGCAAACTGCTAAAAGTACCAGTGCTGCCATGCTTTTTTTGTAATTGCACTTACGTGCTGCACCAGGACAAGTCTTCGGAAGTAATAACACCGAGGAATTTAAAGTTGTTGATCCTTTTCTCCACTGATCCTCCGATGAAGACCTCTGGTTTCCTTCTCCTAAAGTTCCTTGGTCTTGCTGACATTGAATAAGAGGTTATTGTTACGGCACCACTCAGCCAGATTTTCAATCTCCCTTCGAGATGCTGATTCATCATATAGATTTGGCCTTTGACAGTGGGTGTTATCAACAAACTTGAATATGGAATCTGGAATTGGAGTTGTGCTTAGCCATACAGTCATACGCGTAAAACAATTAGAGCAGGAAGCTAAGCACACAACCTTGTGGGGCATCTGTGCCAATGAAGATCATGAAGTCAGTCTGAACTGACTGGGATCTGCAAGTGAGAAAATCAATAATCCAATTGTACAAGGAGGGATTAAGGCCAAGGTCTTGAAGCTTATTGATTAGTTTGAGGTGATGGTAGTATTGAATGTCGAACTGTAGTCAATGAAAAGTATCCTGATGTATGTATCTTTGCTGTCCAGATGAACAGGTGGGAAGACAAGATGGCGGTGCAACACAACTCCCAGCAGTCACTCCGGTGGTGATGTCTGTTATTTGTCAAGTAGGGTGCCATGCACAATCCTGATTTGATGGAGATGGATGTGAGAGCACAGAGGAACATCTGGTGAAAACTTCTGAAATGTCTGCTTCGCTGCTGCTGCTACTGTGTGGTCCGGAATCTCCGGAGGAGAAGGCTCCGTGTCCTCGGCTTTGCTTGTTGCTCGGCGGCTGGGGCGAGGTCGAAGCTCTCGGCAGAGGATGGTGCTCGGAGAGGCTGTGTTGGAGGGCTGGTCGGAGGCTCGAAGTTTTCGGACAGACTCAGAGTCCGCTGCGGTCGGGCGCTTCCAATAGTGCTGCATCGGAAAGTTGGCGGCGCTTGGAGGTTCATGACGGGGAGAATTCCTCCCTTCTGCCGCCTGAGTGAGATGATGAGTCTGTTGTGACTTTGAGACTTTTTTTACCGTGCCCATGGTCTGCTCTTTATCAAATTGTGGTATTGTTTTGCACTGTTGTAACTATACGTTATAATTATCTGGTTTTGTCAGTTTTAGTCTTGATTTGTCCTGTATTTTCTTTTGATATCATTCTGGAGGAACGCTGTATCATTTTTTAATGCATGCATTTCTAAATGACAATAAACGAGGACTGAGTGTCCTCATAATCTAATCTAATCCAGGGTTGAGTGAAGAATCAATGAGGTGATATCTGTGTGGGCCTGTTGCTCCAGTAGACAAATTGGATTAGATCCAAGTCACTTCTCAGGTAAGAGTTGATATGTTTTAAACCCAACTTCTCAAAACATTTCATCATCGTGGATGTAAATGCCACTGGACAATTGTCATTGAGGCAGATCACCACAATCTTCTTAGGCACCGGTATAATTGAAGCCTGCTTGAGCAAGTGGGTACCTCAGACTGTTGAAATGAGATGTTAAGGATCCAATGAACACTCCAGCCAGTTAATCAGCACAAGTCTTTAGTACTTGGCCAGATACCCCAGTTGGACTAGCTGCTTTTCGTGCATTCACTTCTTGAAGGCTGCAGATACACCTCCTGAAGGCTACTCAGAGACTGAAATCACAGGGTCACCAGGAGCTGCAGTCCCTCCATGTTTTATACTTAATACTTTATTGTCGCCAAACAATTGATACTAGAATGTACAGTCATCACAGCGATATTTGATTCTGTGCTTCCCACTCCCTGGAATACAAATTGATAGTAAATATTAAAAATTTAAATTATAAATCATAAATAGAAAATAGAAAATGGAAAGTAAGGTAGTGCAAAAAACTGAAAGGCAGGTCTGGATATTTGGAGGGTACGGCCCAGATCCGGGTCAGGATCCATTCAGCAGTCTTCAGGCTCCTGAGCCTTCTCCCGGAGGGAAGAGGGACAAAAAGTGTGTTGGCTGGGTGGGTCATGTCCTTGATTATCCTGGCAGCACTGCTCCAACAGCGTGCAGTGTAAAGTGAGTCCATGGACGGAAGATTGGTTTGTGTGATGTGCTGTGCAGTGTTCATGATCTTCTGCAGCTTCTTCCGGTCTTGGACAGGACAACTTCCAGAACAGGTTGTGATGCACCCTAGAAGAATGCTTTCTATGGTGCATCTATAAAAATTAGTGAGGATTTTAGGGGACAGGACAAATTTCTTTAGTTTTCTCGGGAATTAAAGGCGCTGGTGGGCCTTCTTGGCAGTGAACTCTGCTTGGTTGGTCCAAGTCAGATCATTTGTGATATTGACCCCAAGGAACTTAAAGAATTTGACCTGTTCCATTTGCACTCCACCGATGTAAATTGGGTCGCGCGGTCCGCTACTCTTTCTGAAGTCAACAAGCAATTCCATTGTCTTGTTGACGTTGAGGGATAGGTTATTGTCTTCGCACCATGCCACCAGGTTCTTAATTTCCTCTCTGTACTCAAATTTATCATTACCCGAGATACAGCCTACATTTGTTGTGTCATCAGCAAACTTATATATTGAATTCGATGGAAACTTGGCTACACAATTATGGGTGTACAGTAAGTACAGCAGGGGGCTGAGTACACAGCCTCGTGGGGCACCAGTGCTCAGAGTGATTGTATAGGAGAGCTTGTCCGCTATTTTTACAGCTTGGGTCCTGTCTGTGAGGAAGTTGAAGATCCAGCTGCAGATCTGAGTGCTAAGGCCCAGGTTCCAGAGCTTAGAAATCAGTTTATTTGGCATGATGGTATTAAAGACAGAGCTGTCGTCAATGAAAAGGAGCCTTACGTATGCGTCTTTATTCGACAGGTGTTCTAAGGAAGAATGTAGGGCCAGAGAGATGGCATCTGTCGTTGACCTGTTGCTCCAGTAGGCGAATTGCAAAGCGTCAAGGTTGAACGGTAAGCTGTGGTTGATGTGTGCCATAACCAATCGCTCAAAGCACTTCATAGCAATTGGTGTCAGAGCCACAGGTCGATAGTCATTCAGGCATGCCACCTTGCTCTTGCTTTTGATGGTCAAAGAGAGCACAGAAGGCACTGAGCTCATCTGGAAAGCAAAGCCCTATTTTTGCCTATGTCGCTTGATTTAACTTTATAGGAGTTGATAGTATTCAAGTCCTGCCACAACTGTCTAGAATCCTTCATTGATTCAAATTTAGTCCAGAATTGCAACTTTGCCTGTGAGGTGGCATTCCGGATATCATTCCTGACCTCTTGTAACTCTCTTGGTCACCAGACTTGAATGCCTCTGATCTGGTTAGTAATTAACCAAGATAGATTTGGTCTACTTTTGCATAGAAATAACATACCATGGCAATTGTCCTTATTGTCAGTAACTGCCAATTATTGGAACAGTCTGGGTGGAAAAACTAAGAATTTGGGTGATAGCTATAATTCATGTTTTCGAATTTTGAAGGAAAACCTACAACTTCGAACTTAGTTGTTTAGAAAGAATGTAGCTTCTAATAGTGGGAACAGTGGCTAAAATTATTGAAGTTGGATGGATCATTTTTTCTCCACGCAGACACATGCATGATGCATGCATGTTCATACAAGCTTAAAGGCACACACAGCAAATGCATGCAGCACACACACACACACACACACCCATGTACACACATGCATGCACATTTATTCTCATAAGTCCACTCATACAAATACTCACATGCACACATACAAATATGTATAAAGGCACACATGTGCATTCACATATACAAATGCACTCTTAAAAATATTCACACGCACTGACACGCACACACACATAGTTGACAATAAGGTTCTGCAATGAGAGCAAAACTAATCATTGTCTTAAACTTCAGTAGCATTATAAGTCCAAACATCTCAATTAACGTCTGGTGTACTGTTTTAGTCATATCAATAGCACACCTCAAAAGTGGGGCAGATTCTGGAAATTCTTCATCTACAATGATTCAGTGAGCCGTGGGATGCAGCAAAAGTGCTGGATACATTCTTAACAGCAGAAGCTTCACTCCATCCAGGGAAAAAAGCAATCTTTTGAAATGTACTAGATTTAATATTAATAACGTTATTTATAGAGCACTTTTCATACAGATGGTGCAGTTGAAAGTGCTTTACAATGGGATAAAAGTACAAACATGAAAATAACATTAAAAATAAAAATGAACATGAAAATAAATGACAAAAAGATGTTAGTTAAAAGCAAGGTTAAATAATATGTCACAAACAAAAAAAAAAATCTGCGGATGCTGGAAATCCAAGCAACACACACAAAATGCTAGAGGAACTCAGCAGGCCAGGCAGCATCTATGGAAAAGAGAAAACAGTCGATGTCTCAGGCCAACACCATTCATCAGGACTAGAAAAAAAGATGAGAGATCAAGGAAAGAAGTTGTGGGGAGGGGAGGATAAAATACAAGGTAGTAGGCAATAGGTGAAATTGAGAGAAGGGAAGAGGTCAAAATATGTTTGTAAATAGACCTTGAGCTGGTGTTTAAAACTGTCAACAGAGTCTGCATCCCTTATAGTTTTAGGTATCGGATCGCACAGTTTAGGAGTATAGTTCAAAAAAAGTTGACCGATGAATTATCTTTTGAAGGACATAAATTTAAGAGATTGGTGGAAGAAGACCTGAGAGCTTGAGCAGGATTATAAAATGAAAATGATTCTGTGATGTGCTCTGATCCCAGACCATGAATAGCTTTAAAAATAAATAAGAGAACTTTAAAATCAATTCTTAAAAATACAGGAAGCCAATGCAGAATAGCTAGTATAGGAGTGAAACATTTCCTCATCCCGGATTTGGTTAAAAGTCTAGTAGCAGCATTCTGATTGAATGCTGTTTTACTGGCTTTGGAAGGCCAGTAAAAAGTGCATTGCAGTAATTTAGTCCATTCACTATAAAGACCCGAATAAGTTTTTCAGCATCATTACGTGACTGATGAGATCTCCAAATTCTGGTTTATTTTTCACGTGTATATTGAAGCGTACAGTGAAATGTGTTGTTTGAGTGAAGGATGCGTTGAGGGCAGCCCACAAGTGTCACCACACACTCTAGTACCGACATAGCATGCCCACAAAGCTCTAGGACAGGACTCCAGACCCCGGTCCCCAGCCTCCAGTTTTCCAATTTCCAGTTTCCAGCTATTGAGCCACCTTTCAATTGTTTCTTTATTCTTTCATGGGAAGCTGTCATCACAGGTCTTACTGCCTACCTTTACCTGAGTGGCCTATCAGATCATTTCAGAGGGCGAATAAGAGTCAACCACGTTGCAGTGTGCCTGGATTCATGTATTGGTAAGGCGGCAGATGTCCTTTACAGAAGAAAAGTTGTGTTTCTGTGACAACTTCACAGTTACAATATTACTGGTTTTCTAACTCCTGATTTATTTCACGATTTAAAATTAAGTTGCACTGCCATGTTGGTTAGGTTAAAACTCATATCTCTAGGCCCATGTTCTGGGCTTCTGAGCATATCCAGTAACAAATCAAACATCTAACTTGGAACCACGATGGCCTGGAATTTGGTGTAATGGAGGTAATAATGGTAAGTCCTAAGCTGGAGATTTGAATTCCCCGTTCTTCCATGGAAAATTTACAACATTTGCTGCTTCAAATATGGTAATAATCATAGTCACATTCATAGTCATACTTTATTGTTCCCGGTGGAAATTGGTTTTCATTACAGTTGCACCACAAATAATAAATAGCAATAAAACCATAAATAGTTAAATAGTAATATGTAAAATATGAAATAAGTCCAGGACCAGCCTATTGGCTCAGGGTGTCTGACCCTCCAAGGGAGGAGTTGTAAAGTTTGATGGCCACAGGCAGGAATGACTTCCTATGACGCTCTGTGTTGCATCTCGGTGGAATGAGTCTCTGGCGGAATGTACTCCTGTGCCCACCCAGTACATTATGTAGTGGATGGGAGACATTGTCCAAGATGGCATGCAATTTAGACAGCATCCTCTTTTCAGACACCACCATGACAGAGTCCAGTTCCATCCCCACAACATCACTGGCCTTACGAATGAGTTTGTTGATTCTGTTGGTGTCTGCTACCCTCAGCCTGCTGCCTCAGCACACAACAGCAAACATGATAGCACTGGCCACCACAGACTCGTAGAACATCCTCAGCATCATCCGGCAGATGCTAAAGGACCCCAGTCTCCTCAGGAAATAGAGATGGCTCTGACCCTTCTTGTAGACGGATCAGAAACAATTTAGGTTATATCTGACTTATTTTCAAGAATGGACATTCACAAACAGGGACTGAAGTCATCTCCGGGGGATGGGGAAAGGCAGGAAAGCTGGCAGTCAGAGTTAGTTCAATGATTTAGTAAATGGCCAAGGGTGCATTGGGGTATTACTGGAGAAATGGCTGGCAAACAAGATTTAGCTGGGGAGGCAGGTAATCTAGAATCAGATAATTGGCTGGGGAAGGTTGAGGAGAGCATGTCACCAATCAGATAAATGACTCTGAAGAGGTGGGTATGGCGATAATGACTTCCATTGGATGTTTTAGGGGATTAGTGGTGGAAAGAATACAGGCAAGGCCAATCAGGGCTTTAGAGAGGAAACTGATAGCTTTGGGTTTCAGAGCCTAGAATGATAAGAGGATGGGAGTACTAGGGTGCTGAGTGAGCTGTGCAAGTTTCAATGGGGCTGGGACTGAAGGTTCAAAGGAAGATAGTGTAATCCTAGCCTAGTGTTCATGACAAATATCTGGCTGCTTTGTAAAGCAGAGTCATGATCTATTCTGGGATTTAATTTCCTGTTTGAATTGGACCTTGAACAGAAACATATAACCTCACAATCCTATGCAATCCTCTGCAATCTATTTTTGATAAAAGCCTAACGCACAGCAAAAATTCACCACGCTGCACAATGCAATGTCCAGGCCATTATTTCCTTTCAATCTGTTCTCCCAGAGTTTGTGAAAATTTTATCTTTATATTTTGGAATCTCAAAACACAAAATGCAGTTTAGCGGTTCAGGAGGAGTAGGAAATTACAAATGTTACGCCACTCTTCAAGAAGAAGGGAAATTATAGACCAGTCAGTTAGTCTGCCTTCAGTGGTTGGGAATATGTCAGAGTCCATTATTAAGGATAGGGTTTTGGGATACTAGGAGGTACCTGACAAAACAGGCCAAAGTCAGCCTGGTTTCCTTAAGGGGAAATCTTGCCTGACAAATCTGTTGGAATACTTTGAGGAAATGACAGGCAAGGATAGACAAAGGATAGTCAGTGGATGTTGTTTACTTGGATTTTCAGAAGCCCTTTGACAAGGTGCCATTCAGGAGGCTGCTTATCAAGATAAGAGCCCACGGACAGAATACGACAACAAAGAGGTGGTCGCTGGACTGAACTTAAATCAATGAAGGATGCTCAAAAGCTGTGGCTATTACTTCTTACAAAATGAAACTAAGCAATGTAGGTGACAACAAGGCTTCATTCCCAGATGAGCTCATTGCCTTCTATGCTTGCTTTGACTGTCAAAGCAAGGAGGAAACATTATGAATTCCCACAGCCTCTGGTGACACCGTGATTTCAGTCTCTGAGGCCGACGTGAGTGCATCCTTCAGGCGGGTGAATCCACAGAAAGCATCAGGTCCAGATGGGGTGTCTGGTCAAGAACTAAAGACCTGTGCTGATCAACTATCTAGAGTATTCACTGAGATGTTTAACCTCTCTTTGGCAGTCTAATGAGCCCACTTGCTTCAAGTAGACTTCAATTATACCAGTGACTAAGAACGTGACTATCATCCAGCCTCAATGACTATCATCCAGCAGCACTTACTTCCACTGTGATGAAGTGCCTTGGAAGGCTGATGATGAAGTATATAAATTTTTGCCTGAGAAGCAACATAGATCCATTCCAATTTGCCCACTAGCACAACATGTCCATGGCAAATGCACTTTCACTGGCTCGTCACTCAACATGGATCATCAGGACAGCAAAGGTGCATACATCAGGATGTTCTTTATCGACTACAGTTCTGAATTCAATACTACCATCCCCTAAAAAATAATTAATAAGCTTCAGTATCTCCCTGTGCAATTGGATCCTCAATTTCTTCATTTGCAGACTCTAGTCAGCTTGGATTGGCAATAACACCTCCTCCACAATCTCCACCAGCACAGGTGCGCCACAAGGCTGTGTGCTTAGCCCCCTGCTCTACTCGCTTTATACTTAAGTCTGTGAGGCTATGCACAGCTCCAATGCCATTTGTTAGTTTGCTGACAAAACCACTGTCAATGGCCATATCAAAGGCGGTAACAAATCAGCATATAGGAGGGAGATTGAAAGGTTGGCGGAGGGCTGCCACAGCAACAACCTCTCACATAACGTCAGCAAGACCAAGAAGCTGATTATTGACTTCAGGAGGAGGAAGCCAGAGGTCCATGAACAGGTACTCGTCAGAGGAGCAGAGGTTCAGTGGTGCGTTTTAAAATTTCTTAGTGTTATCAATTCAGAGGGTCTGTCCTGGGCCCAGCACGTAAGTGTGATTATGAATAAGGCACAGAAGCACCTTTACTTACTTAGAAGTTTGCGAAGATTCGGTATGACATTTATTATTTATTCAGCAATACATTATGGAGTAGGCCCTTCCGGCCCATCAAGCCACACCACACTAGCAAATCCACAGTACTGATTTTAATCTAACCTAATACCGGAACAATTTAACATGATCAATTAACCTACTGGGTACACCACACTAGCAAACCCACAGTACTGATTTTAATCTACCCAAATAACGGGACAATTTACAATGATCAATAACCTACTGGGTACGCCACACTAGCAAACCCACAGCACTGATTTTAATCTACCCTAATACCCGGACAATTTACCATGATCAATTAACCTACCGGGTACATCTTTGCACTATTTGAGGAAACCTGAACACCCAGGGAAACCCATACGTTTCAGAGGGAAGATTCACAGAGATTCCTTACAGAACAGTGCCAGAATTGAACTCTGAGCTCTGGAACACACCAAGGTGTAACAATATCACACTAACTAACCGCCATACTACCATGGCACCCAGCAGTACATTCCCATCTTATTTATAGGAGAAACAGGTAGCAGCCTAAGGGGTGATTCACAGGGCACCCTAGTAATATTACAGGATAAGACCAGATCTGACGTGTTAGCAAACACACTTGACAGCATGGGACCCACTCTTTGGAGAACTAAATCCCTGACAAACTTCTATAGATGTGTCATAGAGAGCACGTATATTGATTGGTTGCATCACCAAAGCCCTTGAGCAGAAAATCCTACAAAAAGTAGTGGATACAGCCCAGTCCATCATGAGTAAAGTCCTCCCGACTCTTGAGTACCTCTACATGGAGCACTGTCGCAGAAAAGCAGCATCCATCATCAAGGGCCTCCCATCACCCTGGCCAAGCTCTCTTCTTCCAGGTGCCATCAGGAAGAAGGTGCAGGAGCCTCAGGACCCACACTATCTGGAACAGTTATTACCCCTCAACCATCAGGCTCTTGATTCAGTGTGGATACCTTCACTTGCCCTGTCATCAAACTGTCCACACAAGTTCACTTTCAAGAACCCTTCATCATGTTCTCGATATTTATTTATTGGTTTTTCTTTTGTACCTGCACAGTTTGTCTCTTGCACGTTGGTTGATTGCCTGTCCTGTGGGATGGACAAGACTTTCATTAGTTCTATTATGTTTCTTGAATTTTATAAGTATGCCCACAAAAATAATTAATCTCACGGTTGTATATGGTGACATATATATAATGCCCTGGTTCATATTTTTACTGTTATGCTATATGTATTTCATTTAGCAGTTCTGTAAGAGCAGTCTGTTCTGTTTTCAGTTTGGTTTCTTGTTAAGGTAACAGATGAGAAGAAATGTGTGCCATCTAGTTAGGATGGTCGAATTAAGGGGGTGTTTTTTTCTTGTGAAGAACACCAAGATTGGGATTGGAGCTTTTGTTTGAGAGGAGGTGAAGAGGGAAGACGCAGGAGAGAAGGGGTTGTAGAGACCACGATTCAACGAAGCCGCAGGTGAGATCAATTGAGGATCAGAGAATATGGAGAAACTTCAAGCTCCAACTTGTGCACATTTGACTGTTTCATTGAAATGGGCCCTTTTTCTCATTTTTTGTTCCTTTCTCTACTGATCCTTTAGTCAAATTAAGATTCATAAATATAATCTTTTAATCGCATGTGATGTACCATCTGTTATTTTGTGGCACTAATTTGTAACGGGGTAGCAAATTACACAGCATCCACACAAACAGAGGTTTGCCTCAATCTCAGGAGTTTGGCAGGGCTGGAGTTGTCTTCCCTAGACTTACACAGCCAAGGAAACCGGTGGGGGGGTGGATTTCATATATGAACTTTGATAATAACTTTGAACTTTAGTAAATACAGGAAAGATGCTAACATGAATAAAAGGAGGCAAAAAATAGAAATAAAGGGAGGCTTTTCTGCTTAGCTGTCTGTGACTAGTGGTGTTCCACAGGGTTCAATGTTGGGACCACTTCTTTTCATGTTATATGTCAATGATTTAGATGACAGAATTGGTGGCTGTGAGGCCAGTTTTGTGGCTGATACGCAGATAGTTGGAGGGGCCATTAGTGTTGAGAAAACGGGCAGTCTGCAGATGGACTTAGGTTGAAAGAATGGACAAAGAAGTGACAATGAGTTTTAGTGCAGGGAAGTTTATAGTCATGCACTTTTGTAGAAGGAATAAATGTGTCGACTATTTTCTAAAAAGGGAGAAAAATCAAAAATCAGAAGTGCAAAGGAACTTGGGAGTTGTTGTGTAGGATTCCTTCAAGGATAACTTGCAGTTTGAGTTGCTGGTATGTAAGGGAAATGGAATGTCAACATTAATTTCAAGAGGACTAGAATATAAGAGCAAGAATATAATGTTGAGGCTTTACAAGGCATTGGTCAGACTATACAGAGTATTGTGAGCAGTTTTGGGTCCCTTATCTAAGAAAATATGTACTGGCATTTGGAGAGGATCCAGAGGAGGTTCACAAGAATGATTCTGGGAATAGAAGGTTAGACTATTGATAAATGCATATGTATGAGGAGCATTTGATGGCTCTGGATCTGTACTCGCTGGACTTTAGAACAGTGGTCCCCAACCATTGAGCTGCAGACTGGTACCGGGCTGCAAATCATGTGCTACTGGGCCGCAAGGAAATGATATGATTTGGTGATATGAGTCAGCTGCACCTTTCCTCACTCCCTGTCACGCCCACTGTTGAACTTGAACGCATGCGAGGTCATTACGCATGCGAGATCATCACGCACGCGAGGTCATCAGTGACCCAAGATGCAAATGACCCAAGACATGCAAAGGAATGGGTCCATGACCCATTTGTGGATGTCCCTGGTGAATCATCCATGTCACCGCGGGAAGAAGATCAACTCCTCGAGCTTGCAAATGACGATGGGCTGAAAAGTATGTTTGTCATAACATCTCTGCCAGCATTCTGGATCAAAGTCAAGGCTGAATATCCTGAGATAGCCATGAAAGCACTTAAAACGTTGCTTCCATTTCCAAAATCATATCACTGCGAAGCGGAGTTTTCTGCAATGAATGCAACGAAAACTAAATTGTGGAATAGACTGGACATAAGGAACCCCCTTCAAGTATCACTGTCTCCTATCACCCCTCGATCTTGTTGCAGGAAAAAAAGCCCAGGGCTCCCACTGATTCAGCGATATTGGTGTGTAGCAATGATTTTATATGTTCATATGAGGAAAATATGTGTTGTGTGTTTAATATCCAAATGTTACTTAAAATGTTATGATGCTATTGACTTATAAGTGACTTATAATTCAGTGGGCCCCAACCTCCGGGCCGTGGACCAATACATCACTGCGAAGAATGCAGCGGTACAGCGGTGGCTGGGACGCACCCAGCACATCTTTAAGAAAAAAACCGAAATAAACAAGCTAATTAATTAGGTGCCGCCTGGCACATAGTTAATTAGCTTGTTTATTTCAGTTTTAGTCGCCTCTGATCTGGGCCGACATTTATGTGCTGGGCGGCACCTAATTAATTAGCTTGCTTATTTGGGTTTTTTTGTTAAAGATGTGCTGGATGCATTCCAACTACCGCTGCACCGCTGCATTCTTCATGGCGATGTATCGGTCCGCGGCCCAGAGGTTGGGAACCACTGTTATAATTAACTTATCACTATATTCATGCGAGGAAAATATACGCTGTGTGTTTAATATTAAATTTGTTAGATAAACCCTTTTAGAAACGAAATTGAGTGTATTAGCCACTTATAAGTGACTTAGAAACATAGAAACATAGCAAATAAGTGCAGGAGTAGGCCTTTTGGCCCTTCGAGCCTGCACCGCCATTCATTACGATCATGGCTGATCATCCAACTCAGAACCCTATACTTGCCTTCTCTCCATACCCCCTGATCCCTTTAGCCACAACGGCCATATCTAACTCCCTCTTAAATATAGCAAATGAACTGGCCTCAACTGTTCCCTATGGCAGAGAATTCCACAGATTCACCACTCTCTGTGTGAAGAAGTTTTTCCTCATCTCGGTCCTAAAAGGCTTCCCCTTTATCCTCAAACTGTGACCCCTCGTTATGGACTTCCCCAACATTGGGAACAATCTTTCCGCATCCAGCTTGTCCAATCCCTTTAGAATTTTATACGTTTCAATCAGATCCCCCCTCAATCTTCTAAATTCCAGAGAGTATAAGCCTAGTTCATCCAGTCTTTCATCATAGGAAAGTCTTGCCATCCCAGGAATCAATCTGGTGAACCTTCTTTGTACTCCCTCTATGGCAAGGATGTCTTTCCTCAGATTAGGGGACCAAAACTGCACACAATACTCCAGGTGTGATCTCATCAAGGCCTTGTACAACTGCAGTAGAACTTCCCTGCTCCTGTATTCGAATCCTCTTGCTATGAATGCCAGCATACCATTCGCCTTTTTCACCGTCTGCTGTACCTGCATGCCCACTTTCAATGACTGGTGTACAATGACACCCAGGTCTCGCTGCACCTCCCCTTGTCCAAATCGGCCACCATTCAGATAATAATCTGTTTTCTTGTTCTTGCCACCAAAGTGGATAACCTCACATTTATCCACGTTAAATTGCATCTGCCATGAATTTGTCCACTCATCTAACCTATCCAAGTCACCCTGCATCCTCTTAGCATCCTCCTCATAGCTAACACTGCCACCCAGCTTCGTGTCATCCGCAAACTTGGAATGTTGCATTTAATTCCCTCGCCTAAGTCATTAATATATATTGTAAACAACTGGGGTCCCAGCTCTGAGCCTTGCGGTACCCTGCTAGTCACTGCCTGCCATTCTGAAAAGGTCCCGTTTATTCCCACTCTTTGCCTCCTGTCTGCCAACCAATTCTCTATCCACATCAATACCATACCCCCAATACTGTGTGCTTTAAGTTTGCACACTAATCTCCTGTGTGGGACCTTGTCAAAAGCCTTTTGAAAATCCAAATATACCACATCCACTGGTTCTCCCCTATCTACTCTACTAGTTACATCCTCAAAAAATTCTATGAGATTCGTCAGACATGATTTTCCTTCCACAAATCCATGCTGACTTTGTCCGATGATTTCACCGCTTTCCAAATGTGCTGTTATCACATCTTTGATGACTGACTCTAGCATTTTCCCCACCACCGATGTTAGGCTAACCAGTCTATAATTCCCCAGTTTCTCTCTCCCTCCTTTTTTAAAAAGCGGGGTTACATTAGCCACCCTCCAATCCTCAGGAACTAGTCCAGAATGTAAAGAGTTTTGAAAAATTATCACTAATGCATCCACTATTTCTTGGGCTACTTCCTTAAGCACTCTGGGATGCAGACCATCTGGCCCTGGGGATTTATCTGCCTTCAACCCCTTCAATTTACCTAACGCCACTTCCCTACTAACATGTATTTTCCTCAGTTCCTCCATCTCACTAGACCCTCGGTCCCCTGGTATTTCCAGATTATTTACGTCCTCCTTAGTGAAGACAGAACCAAAGTAGTTATTCAATTGGTCTGCCATGTCCTTGTTCCCCATGATCAATTCACCTGTTTCTGACTGTAAGGGACCTACATTTGTCTTAAGCAAACTTTTTCTTTTCACATATCAATAAAAACTTTAAAAGTCAACTTATAGTTGACTTATCACCTATATTCCAGTAGTGATTACCACACCCCCCGATCAGATGGTCTGCAAGAATATTGTCAATATTAAACCGGTCCATGATGCAAAAAAGGTTGGGGACCCCTTTTTTAGAAGAATGAGGGAGGATCTCATTGAAACCTATCAAATATTGAAAGGTCTGGATAGAATGAACGTGTGGAGGAGTTTTCCTACACTGGGTGAGTCCAGGACCAGAGGGCACAGCCTAAGTGAAGAGGGTATCCATTTAGAACAGTGATGAGGAGCAATTATTCAGCCACAGGGGAGTGAATTTGTGGAATTCATCACTACCGGCAACTCAGGGGGCCAAGTCATTGAGGTTGACAGGTTCTTGATTAGTCAGGAATCAAAGGTTACAGGTAGAAGGCAGGAGAATGGTGTTGAGAAGGATAATAAATCAGCCATGACAGAATGGTGGAGCAAACTCAATGGGCTGAATGGCTGAATTCCGCACCTATGTCTTGTGGTTTTAAGGCTATATGATGTAACTTACTAATATTTACTGAATTTAGATGCATATTCAAATTGAAGCATTCAAGCAGGCAGCTTCAAATTTCCAAATTGTCAGATCAATATCGTCCTAAAGACAATGCAAAAGATTTGCAGCTTCTGGCAAAATAAGTACCCTTCCATATGTCATTTTCTACTGTTGCTCACTGAAAATTAAATTGCTTGATCCACTAAAATTAAAGACATTTGTCATCATCAAATATAAGACATCAGCATAATGCAACAGCCACAAGGTTCTTAAATTCACAATCCAATTCTATGGTTTCTGTAAACATCACTAAATCTTGGAGCATCACAAATTAAACTTATGATAGATGAGGTTATTTGGAAATAATTGCATTATTTTCTTATCTCAGTGACCAATTAAAATGTTTTTGAATTGTTTACAGTTTAGTTTTATAGATGTAATTTTTAATACAGTTAGGTGAAACACAGTCCACCTTCTGTCAGTCCATCGTATCTTCCCCCAGCAAACAGAAGACACCAGAACCAATACATCAGTGTAGTGCCAACAATCCATGACAAATTGCAGGGCTTTGTGTTGCAATCTGATTATTAGTCAATGAATACACAAATAAAAGTACCTTCTCTCTCACAACTCCGTGTATTACACTGTTGAATTGTGAGTTCTGACTTTTACTTAATGTTTGAATATTTTAGTCTGTGCCAGTACAATATTAGGTGAAAAAGGATAATTTTAAATAAACCCAGTGGTTTCAAAGTGCAGTTTACCTTTAGTGAGCCCATCAGATTTTTCTCTAGAGCTGTGCACTGGTGCAGTACACTGAGCTAGAGGAACTCAGCAGGTTAGACAGGACTGTAGGAATAAAGAGCCAACATTTCAGGCCAAGACCTTCATCAGGGCTCTGATCAGGTGACCTTTATCAGATCCTGATGAAAGGTCTCAGCCTGAAATGTCAGCTCTTTTTTCCTTCTCCTTGTATGCTGCATGACCTGTTGTGTTACTCTGGATTTCCAGCATCTGAAGAATCTCTTGTGTTTGCAATACGCTGAGGCTGAGTTGACTTTCAGTATGTAGTCTTGTGTTTCTATTGTTCAAAACCCCTCAGGCACTGCTTTTGATAGTTCAATAGCTCATAGATTTAATGCATAGAAAGGAGCTCATTTTCACTGAAATTGACAGAGGGATTTTGCTCACATCAGTGGGTGCTAAAATCCCGGCCAGCTCCAGTCAAATGAGGATCTAAGACATTTGGAGAGTTCGAAGGCATGCATGCCCTTTCTCCAGTCCGATAGATCGACAGTAGAAGGTTAACTCAGGCCTCAGCATCCGATGAAGCAGTGGCGGCCTTTGTGGTAGATTGATAAATACAGTGAATATGGCATTTTGGAGACATGGAAACATAGAAACATAGAAAACCTACAGAACAATACAGGCCCTTCAGCCCACAAAACTGTGCTGAACATGTCCCTACCTTAGAACTACCTAGGCTTTACCCATAGCCCTCTACTTTTCTAAGCTCCATGTAGCCATCCAGGAGTCTCTTAAAAGACCCTATCATTTCCACCTCCACTGCTGCTGCTGGCAGCCCATTCCACACACTCACCACTCTCTGCGTAAAAAACTTATCTCTGACATTTCCTCTGTACTTGCTTCCAAGCACCTTAGAACTATGCCCTCTCGTGCTAGCCATTTCACCCCTGGGGAAAAGCCTCTGACTATCCACACGATCAATGCCTCTCATTATCCAGTACACCTGTATCAGGTCACCATTCATCCTCCGTCGCTGCAAGGAAAAAAGGCCAAGTTCACTCAACCTTTTCTCATAAGGCATACTCCCCAATCCAGGCAACATCCTCGTAAATCTCCTCTGCACCCTTTCTATGGTTTCCACGTCATTCCTGTAGTGAGATTAGATTAGATTCAACTTTATTGTCATTGTGCCGAGTACAGATACAAAGCCAATGAAATGCAGTTATCATCTAACCAGAAATGCAAAGAATAGTGTTATTTACAAAATAACTATGAATAAAATGTAAGTGCTACAGCACACAAATATAAAAGTACTGAGACAGTACAATATGGATGAAATATTGCTTTGTGCTGTGATGTGAGGTTCAGCAGGGTCGCAGCCTCAGGGAAGAAGCTCTTCCTGTGCCTGCTGGTGTGGGAACGGAGGCTCCTGTAGCACCTACCAGATGGGAGGAGAGTAAAAAGTCCATGGTTAGGGTGAGATGCATCCTTGATAATGCTTTTCATCCTGCCCAGGCAGTGTTTATGGTAGATGCTCTCAATGGTGGGTAATTGGGTGCTGTTAATCCGCTGGGCAGTTTTTGCCACACGCTGGAGTGCTTTGCGGTCTGATATGGGACAATTGCCAAACCACACTGAGATGCAGTTGGTATGAGAGGCGACCAGAATTGAGCACAATACTCCAAGTGGGATCTGACCAGGGTCCTATATAGCTGCAATATTACCTCTCGGCTCTTAAACTCAATCCCACAATTGCTGAAGGCCAATGCACCATATGACTTCTTAACCACAGTCAACCTGCATAGCAGCTTTGAGTGTCCTATGGACTCGGACACCAAGATCCCTCTGATCCTCCACACTGCCAAGAGTCTGACCATTAATGCTATATTCTGCCATTATATTTGACGTACCAAAATGAACCACCTCACACTTATCTGAGTTGAAATCCATCTACTACTTCTCAGCTCAGTTTTGCATCCTATCAATGTCCCGTTGTAACCTCTGACAGCCCTCCACACTATCCACAGCACTCCCAACCTTTGTGTCATCAGCAAATTTACTAACCCATCCTCCACTTCTTCATCCAGGTCATTTATAAAAATCACAAAGAGTAGGGGTCCCAGAACAGATCCCTGAGGCACAACACTGGTCACCAACCTCCTTGCAGAAAATGACCCGTCTACAACCACTCTTTGCCTTCTGTGGGCAAGCCAGTTCTGGATCCACAAAGCAATGTCCCCTTTGATCCCATGCCTCCTTACTTTCTCAATAAGCCTTGCATGGGGTACCTTATCAAATACCTTGCTAAAATCCATATACACTACATTTGTGGCTCTAGCTTTGTCAATGTGTTTAGTCACATCCTCAAGAATTTCGATCAGGCTCATAAGGCACTATGTGCCTTTCACAAAGCTATGCCGACTATTCCTAATCATATTATGCTTCTCCAAATGTTCATAAATCCTGCCTCTCAGGATCTTCTCCATCAACTTTCCAACCACTGGAGTAAGACTCACTGGTCTATAATTTCCTGGGCTATCCCTACTCCCTTTCTTAAATCAGGGAAGAACATCTGTAACCCTCCAATCCTCTGGAATCTCTCCTGTCCTCATTGATGATACAAAGATCATCGCCAGAGGCTCAGCAATCTCCTCCCTCACTTCCCACAGTAGCCTGGGGTACATCTCGTCCAGTCCCAGTGACTTATCCAACTTAATGATTTCCAAAAGCTCCAGCACATCCTGTTCCTTAATAACTGCATGCTCAAGCTTTTCAGTCCACTGCAAGTAATCCCTACAATCACCAAGGTCCTTTTCCGTAGTGAATACTGAAGCAAAATATTCATTACCTTCGCTATTTCCACCAGTTCCATACACACTTTTCCACTGTCACACTTAATTGGTCTTCACATACTTGTAGAATGCCTTGGGGTTTCCTTAATCCTGTCTGCCAAGGCCTTCTCATGGCCCCTTCTGGCTCTCCTAATTTCATTCTTAAACTCCCTCCTGCTAGCATTATAATCTTCTAGATTCTTATCATTACCTTTTGTGTAATTGCACAGTTTGTGTAATCTAAAATGAATGTCCACAGTCAGTTTGTGTTGACAGAAACATCTCTAACTCCATCACATTGAACACTGGTGACTCACCCTTCCCAGCCTGCGGCTGACACACTGCTCGATCTAATTGAAATGAAATCATCAAGTTAATCGATGACACGACGGTGGTTGACCTCATCAACAGCAATGGCGAGATGGCATGCAGAGAAAAGGTAGAGTGGCTGGTGGAATGGTGCGAGCACAACAACTTGAATCTCAACGTGGACAAGGCCAAAGGGATGATTATGGACTTTAGTAAGGTGCAGGCTGGCAGCTCCTCACTGCATATAAATGGATCTTCCGTGGAGAGAGTTAGGAGCACTATTTCTGGGAGTGCAGATTATCTCACCTGGCCCATCAACACCACTTCCAAGGTCAAGAGAGCACTGCAGCATCTTGACTTCATGAGGAGACTGAGGCAAGTGACACTCCAGCCACCCCCCACTCCCCACCAGCCCCCTCCCCTCCTCCCTGCCAACCAACCCCATTCTCACTAACTTTCACAGGAGACCAGCTGCGTCACCGTCTGGTATGGGAATTGCAAGACGTCAGTCCACAAGTCGCTACAAAGGACTGAGCAGACTGCTGAGAGAATCAATGGGGTCTCTCCTCCACCCATCAGACATATTTATTCAGAGCGCTGCACATGTAGGGCACTTAGCATTGTTGATGATCCCTCCCATCCATCCATCCAACAACCTCTTTGACCCCCTCCCCCCCACCCCAGCCATCAGGCAAGAGTTACCACAGCATTTAGACAAGAAATGCTTAGATGGGAAACAGCTCCTTTCCCCCAGGCTGTAAGACTACTGAACTCCCTGCCACCACCCAGGTCTCATCACGTAAGAGGTGCCAGTGGCGTTATACCGTTTACTTTATAACTTGTGTTGTAAATGCACCTTTTTATTTGTAATTTGTTAATCTGTTAATTATACATTCTGTGTTGTGCACCTTGGTCCGGAGGAATGTTGTTTCTTTTGGTGGTATAACATGTGTATGGTTGAATGACAATAAACTGAAACTGAACTTGTTGTCCTCAAACAACAGGAATTCTGCAGATGCTGGAAATTCAAGCAACACACATCAAAGTTGCTGGTGAACGCAGCAGGCCAAGCAGCATCTGTAGGAAGAGGTCCAGTCGACGTTTCAGGCCGAGACCCTTCGTCAGGACTAACTGAAGGAAGAGTGAATAAGGGATTTGAAAGTTGGAGGGGGAGGGGGAGATCCGAAATGATAGGAGAAGACAGGAGGAGGAGGGATAGAGCCAAGAGCTGGACAGGTGATTGGCAAAAGGGGATACGAGTGGATCATGGGACAGGAGGTCCGGGAAGAAAGACAAGGGGGGGGGACCCAGAGGATGAGCAAGAGGTATATTCAGAGGGACAGAGGGAAAAAAAGGAGAGTGAGAGAGTTGTCCTCATATACATCCAGCCTGGTTGTGAGGGTCACATTACAGAAAAAGGAAGCCTAGCATCTGGAATTGTGTGGTACTTTGGTGATTCAAGGCAAAGTAAGAGAAGTAATTCTGAAGCACATACCTGAAGGACAACCAGATATGTTTCCTATAAAGCTAATTGTCAGAAATATTATCTGATGGCCTGGAGTAAACAAGAACTTGCAGGACACACTCATGTCATGGAAACAATAACACAACAATCCACCAATAGTTCTTCTCAATTGCTGATCCTGACAAACCATGTTTAGGCCACACATATACTTTTCAGATCCACTTACAGGAAGAATGTTCATGATTGTAGCAGCTACACATTCTAAGTAAATGGCAGTTGTTCAAATTCTGTATTTCACAACTGAGGATGATCTTTGTTACAATTGATTGCTTACAGTGAACAATGAAAAGCAAATTCACCAGCGCTCGCACTTGCCCAGTTTCTTGGAAGAAATGCAGTATCTTTCTGCTCAGCTCCACAACTCTGATGGGCTGCCTACAACAGCGCTGACTGTAAAAGATGGTCTAAAAAGGTACTGGGAGCTGGCACTGCATATTTGTTATTGCATCATTGAAATATGATAGACAACACTGCCAGGCAGACATACTTACAGGAAGACGTGTCAGAGAAAACTTGGTTTTGTAAAGCCTGGGCCCAGTATTTTCCAGGCACACAAAGTACATAGAACATCATAGCAGCAGAACTTAAGATCATGTTTGGAATTAGATGTGTTTTTTTTATTTAGTCAGTCACAAAATATAAATATCACTGTAAACACTAGCATTTATATGAGTTTTATTGACCTGAATGGAGGAGGCAGTTAGAAACTTGAAAGACTAAGGGGTCGAGGTCTGAGCTGCCTCCTCAGTTCAGAGACAATAAAAGAAGGCAGTTAAGACCTCAGCCCACTCGTATATTGAGGTCATAACTGCCTCCACAGATCAGGAGCAATAAAACCTGGATAAATGCTGGTATTTCCAGTGATAGAACAGAGGCCTAATTTATTCAGTGTCTTCTGATGAAAGGTACACAGCACCCCAACAACTATTCTAGATAATTTTTATCATGGCCTTTGTTGAACGTCTGCCATTATCAATATTCTGTGAATACTGTGCAAGTAATTGTGGTTTCTACATAAATTTTCACATAGCATCACTGAGTCACGAAGCACTACAGCACAGAAACAGATGCTTTTACCTATCCACACTGTGCCAAACCTTTACTCTGCTTGGCCACGTCAACCGCCACCTGGACAATTGCCCTTCCTACCCCTCCCATCCATGTACCTCTGCAAACGTCTCTTAAATTTTACAATCAAAGTGACATCCACCACTTCTGTTGGATACTCATTCCACATTTGTACCACCCTCTGTTATCCAGAAGATCCCCCTCAGGTTCCCCTTAAATATTACACCTTTCACCTTAAAATATAACCTCTTGTTCTAGTTTCACCCAACCTCAGTGGAGAAAGCCTGCTTGCATTTACTCTAACTATACTCCTTACAATTTTGTGTACCTCTATCAAATCTCCCCTCGTTCTCCTACACTCCAGGGAATGAAGTGCCAACCCATTGAAACTTTCTCTATAAGCCGGATCCTCAAGTTCCGATCACATCTTTGTTAATTTTCTTTATACTGCACTCTTTAAACTATTAAAACTAACATATGAAACTACTAAAATATAAGTATTTTACTCACTATTTGAAAACACCATAATAATATATCCAAAGTTGAAGTTCTCTTTCACCTATTGAAACACTAAGAACCAGAATGTTTAATTAGAAGGTCAATAATTTATGTGTGTACAAATATTTCAAATACTTTTCCTCATTTATTCATCAACAGTTCTAAGAGATCATGTGCTACTGTGGTGTCAGAATTGGTATTTCTTGAACATCAAGAAATCTTTTGTTGTCTTGTAGAACAAATTAAACTGAAGTGATATTTGCTAATTAGGGAATAACATTTAGACAATAATGCACTTGTACCAACATTTCATTTAAATTCCAATTGTCAACTTCTGACCTATATCAATAAGTTGACAAGATTTTTTTAAGCTCGGCAACTGTAAAAGTTAATTTTCATTGACAGAGTTTTCTTTTTTTAAAAGTATCACATTGTTGCATTATTTCATTTTCTAGAGCATTCAGGATGTATAATGACAAGCAAGCACAGAAAGTAAATCTAATTTCATATATTTAATGATGAATATCTCACTGGAATATTATTTTAATGAAGCCTTTGGAGTGGCATATTTCCCAATTGAATTGCACTTGTGTAACTGTCCCACACATGAAAGTTAACCTGGAAATGGGTGTACTTTTTAATTATAAAACTGCTAATTATGGAAAAAAATGACAGAATCAAAATCTTTATTAATCTTACAAAATTGATATAGAGTAACCAGTGGGATTAAGGTTTTAATTTGCAGTCGCTAAATTGCTGACTTTTTTACCACGTGCTTTTTTTTTGCCAAACTGAAATTTGTAAAGTTTAATAGCAACAAACTGCACATTTTAGCAAGGATCCTTATGTTATCCATCAAACTCAAAACATCTGCAAGGATTGCTGCAGTAATTTTCTATTATAGAGAAAAACAAATTTGGCAATGCATTTCCCTGTTTTGCTTCAGGATATTGTCTTTGCAAGGCATCAGGATGTATAATATTCTGCAAGTGTCAAGTATTAATTAGAATTCATTTTTTTTTGACCAACTTAAACCTACACTATTCACAGTCAAATCTGTTTTGCTTTCCAAGCACGTTAAAGCCATGTCACTTGAGACCTCTAATTACACCACCATCTGTCTGCCTTATTCTACCCTTCAGTTCATAAAAGCAAGCTGCGATGCCAAATGTTTTGATCTGTCTCAAGTCAATTGAAGAACAATCCTTACACACAAACATTATGAATAGGGATAATAAAACAAACTTTACTGTGTTCTGTGATTTTATACATGAATGGAAATGACTGCAAATAGCTTGTGGAAGTAAGACAATGAGGACTAAGAGCAGGAGTAAACTATTCTGTTGAGTCTGCTCCTCCATTTAATAGGATCACAGTTTATAGGATAATCCATCCGGCAATCCTCTGAGAGAAGACATCCAAAGTTTAAAGTACATTTATTACCAAAGAATGTATAAATTATACATCTTTGACATTTGATTGCTTACAGGCAGCCACAAAGCAAGAAACCCAAAACAACCCAATTGAAATGAAATAAGGACTAACACCCTATGCACAGTGAAAAGGGGCTAAAAACACAAATCATGCAAACAATAGAAGTAAACAAAAACATCCCAAACCAAAGTAAGTCCTTAGATCCGAACCCCGGAGCAGCCTAAAGTAGGCCCAAGCCTGGGTATCAATCTATCATATTAGCAGGCATGGAGCACATCAGCTGGGGAGCAGTCTTCATCGCCTCAGTGTCCTGGAGAGAGGAGTGAATATCATGGAAGAGTAAGCAAAACTTGGTTCTCAACTGCGATCCTGACACCCTGTCTTTCCAGTAAATTGTTTAAATTGTCCAAACAGCGTATCATACCTCACACTAGGGCCTGGGCACTGCTGTAGTGAAAGGATCTTTCCTTACAACTCAGTGGACAGTGATCCATTGAGCTCCTTTCTGTCACAGATTCTAATCCCTTCATATGAGTTATGCTCCAACAGCATCTTCCAGACCTAGAATCTCAATTATACTGTATATTAAAAATCTTCAGATTTAAAAGGAACTATTTCAATACAACATCTAAATACATCACTGTATAATTACATCATCTAAACAAAAATAACATTTCTAATGTCTAACCCATTTCTTGGAGTCAAGAAAGATTACACAGTTGTGATTATGCAAACCAATTTCAGCAGAAACTTAAGCCACAACTTATTCCTAAACTTAAAGGGCAAATTTCATTCTGGTTGCCAGTTTCATCTCCCAAGAGGAACTCCCCCTAATGAGATTCAGTTCAAAATGATTTTAGTTCCTAACTTCCATCATCGGTCCAGCACTTTAAGATGTCAGAATAAATAAATCTCCAATAAATTTCAGAACTCCTAATGGGACCATACAGCTGATCAAACTTGTGAAAGTTCACCCTAGAACTTCACCCCACTACACTTTAACTGT
Organism: Mobula birostris; assembly: GCF_030028105.1. Taxonomy (NCBI): domain Eukaryota; kingdom Metazoa; phylum Chordata; class Chondrichthyes; order Myliobatiformes; family Myliobatidae; genus Mobula; species Mobula birostris. The sequence goes on along the minus strand of NC_092383.1, from coordinate 61,798,082 downwards.
ACCGTTGTACTTTGTGTGCACTTTAATTATTTATCAACTTGTTTTCAAAATTATTACTGAATCACTTTCTATCACCCTTATATGCAACAAACCCCAGATCATAGCCAGTTGTTATTCTGAAGTCCTTATCTCACCTCTGGCTCTTTTGAAAATTACTTTATATCTTTCTCCTCTGGATACCATCCCATCTGCCCTTGAAAATTAACTTTTGTTTTCTTTCCAAATAGAAGCATTTAGAATCTTGAATGCCTCAATGTTTTAAGAGTAAATAAAATTAAAAATTTCTCCTAAGTTTGAAGATTTTAAGCAACTTTATTACCAAATAAACTCTTCTCGGGCTTCCAGCTCGGTACAGGTATCAATTTTAACCAACGTTTCAATGGCAAACTCTGCCATCTTCTTGACTTTGTACAGTGGATAAAAATGAACCTATTATGCCAAAAAAAGAGATTATTTTCACTTGAAAACCCTAAGTCTTTTGATGTTATATTATGAGTCAGTGGCATTCCTCTAAGAGCGGCACAATAACAACTCCATTGATCAGGCACTTTATAACATTGGTAGTGTTAAACAGGTAAATTTTACCAGATTATTCGATATTACTTTATACTTTATACAAACGTTTATACTTTATTGTCGCCAAACAATTGATACTAGAACGTACAATCATCACAGCGATATTTGATTCTGCGCTTTCTGCTCCCTGGATAACAAATATTAAATATTAAAAATATTAAAATTAGTAAATATTAAATATTTAAATTATTAATCATAAATAGAAAATAGAAAAATGGAAAGTAAAGTAGTGCAAAAAAAACCAAGAGGCAGGTCTGGATATTTGGAGGGTACGGCCCTGATCAGGGTCAGGATCCGTTCAGCAGCCTTATTACAGTTGGAAAGAAGCTGTTCCCAAATCTGGCCGTACAAGTCTTCAAGCTCCTGAGCCTTCTCCGGGAGGGAAGAGGGACGAAAAGTGTTTTGGCTGGGTAGGTTGTGTCCTTGATTATCCTGGCAGCACTGCTATTATTATTATAATATTATTATAATTATTATATTATTAAAATAATTATAATTATAATACTATTATACTATTATTCCTCCACTAATACTTTTTAAAGGGAGGGTGTGAACCAGGTCCTAGTGAGTTACTGGGAAATGAAGGAATTAGGGCTCAGTAAACCAAATTCTGAATGATTTGGATTTCTGAGCAATCCAATAGTGGTTATTAGAATTTTACTATATTTCAAATCTCTGCTCCTTTTCCATATCCATATGAGACCTCGAACAGGACAAACATGGCATGATGATTTTTATGGGAAGGGCAGCGTTATTCCCTCATCCTCATGCCCATCACTTTTTAAATTCTTTTGACACTGACTTGCACCAGAAATAATGTACAGGGGTTAGCATGTCCTAAAGACGTAAGAGGAAGCTAGAGCACCCAGAAGAAACGCATGCAATCACAGTGAATACATACAAATTCCATGCAGACTGCACCCAAGACCTAGGACTAAACTGGGGTGACGGGATCTGTGAGGTAAAAGCACCAATTGGCTTAACTTGGCCTTTCATTGCCATCATTGTTGCTTTCTGCTATAGACCCTTTGAGCCAATCCTAACAGCAGAAGGCAATGTGGAGAGGGGTTTCCATCTTGGTGAACAGTCCCTTGGAACTCAGCATCAAGTTCTGTCGCTACATCATGAAGCAAAAATCCATATGAACCAAATGGCTAGTATGTTTATTAATAGGCTTGGGGAATATGGAATATAGTATAGACAATATAGTATTCTCCAATGGTATTGGAGAAATAATTACCCCAATGACATTAGGGAATATATGTCAAAAATGGCACATAGTTATTTTGCAAACAAGAAAGAATCTGCAGATGTTGGAAATCCAAGCAACACACACAAAATGCTGAAGGAGCTCAACAGGCCAGGAAGCAGCTAGAAAAAGAGTACAGTCAACGTTTTGGGCTGAGACCCTTTGGCATGGCCATTCAGCGAGTATCCTGTCGAACGGTCTTTTCCATAGATGTTACCTGGCCTGTTGAGCTCCTCCAGCATTTTGTGCTGCATAGTTATTTTGGTTTATCTGTCAATAGATGGAAAAGATATATCCCACTCAACCATATATTTAGCAACAAAAGCACCATTTCCGAGGTATGAGCCTATAACTATACATCTAGTAAACTTATAAATAAGAGTACATTTTACTGAAACACGATTCTCAATTGAAATAATTTGATATAGAGAATATTGATAAATATGTTGAATTGATGGTAGACAAAATCCTTCATACATCGCTTCCTAATCTGTGGAATGCAACCTGAGCCAAGAAACTTGAGAGCATCCATCACAGCTGAGTGAGGAGGGAGAGAGTGGAAGACTGCCCAGAACAATAGAGACCATAGATGAATGTATGATTGAGATCAAGGCATGGATTGGGATTGATGGAGAAAAAAATTGCTGGAGATGTTCTGTCAATATTCCACCAGAGGTAGTGACAGTGACGAATACTATTACGACATTTAAAAAACATTCAGATGGGTGCGTGGATAAGAAAAGTTCAGAGAAATATGGGATTAATGCAGGTAAATAGGACTGGCTGACTTGGAAGATTTGGACTGAAGGGCTTGTATTCCTTCCTGTATAACTCAATATCTTTATTTTCACACAGCATAATTGGGACAAATTTAGAGTAGCAGTTTCACTGAACTGAACTCTGGTTCTGGAAGGAGATGGTGTGGTCAACATGTCACAGAAGATGGAGAGGTCGAAAGCATGAGGAGAGTTAATATCCCATGGTCGGAATGAAAAAGAAGACATTGTGACTTTTTCTCGGATTAATTAGATATTATGTCAGAAACAATATTCTAATGGAGGAGATCCTTGTGGAACTGCAAGAAAGATAGCAATGGCGATAAAAGTTAACATTAAATTATGAAGACACACAGTCATCTTTTATTATCATTTAGTAATGCATGCATTAAGAAAAGATACAATATTTCCTCCGGTGTGATATCACAAAACACAGGACAAACCAAGACTGAAAAAAACTGACAAAAGCACATAATTATAACATATAGTTACAACAGTGCAACAATACCATAACTTGATGCAGAAGTCCATGAGCACAGTAAAAGTTCAAAGTCTCTCAAATGTCCCACATCTCACGCAGATGGGGGAAGGAAGAAAAACTGTCCCTGCCATACCCAACCGCAGTCCGACTCTGAGTCATCCGAAAACTTCGAGCGACACCGAGTACTGAGCGCCATCTCTATCCGAACGATTCAACCTCCATCTCGGTCGCCAACAGCAGGCAAAGCCGGAGATTTTGAGGGCTTCCCTCCGAAAGATTCCCGACCGTGCAGTAACGACAGCAGCGAACGAGCGTTTCAGAAATGTTTCCAGATGTTCCTCTGTGCTTTCACATTCACCTCCATCAAATCGGAATTGTCCACGGCCCCTAATTAATGGATACAATATCATTTTTCACCGGAGGGCTGCACACGCGTGGCGCTCTGTTTCTCTCTCCTCCCGTCGTGGACAACAAATATCCTTATTTAAAGGATATTTGATGTTTGGCAAGAGGAGGCTTGACTTTTGAAGGGAAAGGCAAGTAGTCCATTTTAAAAGGCTTGATTATAGAAACATAGTATCTGGAAAGTCAATCAGAATAGAAGCTAAGAAAGGGTCAATGGTGTAATGGGAAAGATGTCAAAGAAGCCATAAGCAACCTGCATACAAGTCGTATCGATAACTATATTATTAGAATATAACATCAGTTCATAAAATAAAGAAGCAGGAGTATGACAGTTGGCACTTTGCACCTGTTCCACCATTCATCTTTCATGGCCAAGTTGCTTCATTTCTATCTAGCACTTAAATTAGTAAAATCATTGTAGTAAAATTGCTTTTTGAAATCAACTTGGAGACAACAAGATAACCAAAATGTATGTTAAATGAAAATACCAAATTATTATAATATCCTCACCTTTAGTGGTCTAGGCTGTGCTCACCCAGTAAGACCATTTGTCACTTGGAGAATGGTATTTTCTACATGGAGCTGGATAAATTCATCCATTTTAAAAATTCAGTCTGAGTCAGTTGAGCATTAGATCTTAAGATCACACTAAATAATTACACTTCTGGGTTTTGTACCTGCAAGACACACAGAAATTGATCGGTGCTCCTTGTGATACAATTATAGCTGTATTTCAGAGGACAATCTGCCATTAAATATAAGACTATAAGACCATAAGACATGGGAGCAGAACTAGGCTGTTTGGGCAGTATGAAATGTCCAGTTAAGATGTTGGACTGGAGCAAGACCAGAATCTAAATCCTGGAGATAGAGCTAATTGTAGCCTAGAGTTGGAAGGACATACTTCATCCCAGGAACAGAAGGAAGAAATGTACTGGTCTCAACAAGGATGTCTAGTTGGAGGTAGCCAAGAGGGTGAGAGGCAGCAGGGCTATTGTCAGTGATGGAAGCAATAGCTGGATGTGTTAACCAGGTCAGGAAAAGTCAGGACGCTTGGTGATCACGAGCTTTAAAATAGCTCATTCTCACATCTTCGCCTAATATTGCCAAACTCCTCATGCCCTTCCTCATGCAGCACATCACCATCAGGATCTAAGCACAGAAAGGTTGCCAGGGAATCTGCTGGCAGTTCATTGCCGGATATAATGGATTCATACTGTTGATCAGATTGCCAGTTGATTGCACCATGTGCCTGAAGTAATTTAACCAAGGAGATGGATCTAATTGTCCCTCTATTCTGTGTTTTAACATCCTGGGCAAATTCACATAATTAGAAACTTTGACGGACAAGCCAAGAGTGACTAGTCTTATGAATTTAAAACTGTTTGGCCTTCAGACAAGGCACAGACTAGTTCTTCCTTTTATGGGCTTCAGGTCTCTGGTACTGACTGACATCACAAACTGTGCTGGGTAGCAGCCTTTGTCTATAAATTGAATGAAGCAGAGATGCTTCCTAAGACAGCCTTTCTCCTCCAACCTGACTCTCTCCCTCCTAAGCACCCTTACCACTACTTGTGCAACTTCTTTATTTCTATTCAAATGCAGCTCTCTCATGCTTACAACTCTCCTGTGCAACTCTAATGCATGAAAATATCTTTGATGCAACTTGTCTTCTGCATTTTTTCTTATACATATTGTGAACCCATTACACTGCCATTAGTTCTTTGAACTTGTTCCAATCCAAATTAATCAGAGTTAATACAAACATTTTAATAACATATTTCATAATCCATAAACCATAAGACCATTAGACATAGGAGCAGAATTAGGTATTTGGCCCATCCTGGCCTTATAACTCACTGATTGTCGAAGTAGAACAGTAGGACAGGAACAGGTCCTTCATCCCACAGAATGCTGAATTAAACTAATTCTCTTCTGTCTCTATGTGATTCATGCCCCTATTCTCTGCATATCCATGTGTTAGCAGTCACTTAAATGCCACTACTCTTTCTGCTTCCCCCACTCCTCTCAGCAATCAGGTACCTGCTCCACAGTGTGTAAAAAAAAAAGCTTGCCCTGCATTATCTCCTTTAAACTTTTCCCTTCTCACTTTAAAGGCATGTCAACTGGCTCTTGACATATCTACCCTAAAGATTCTTTAGTCCACCCTATTCTTTAGACCAGCCAGCCTACCCTACCTATGTTTCGCATAATCTTATAAATTTCAAGCGGGTTTCCAAACAGCTTCCGATGCTCCAGGAAAAACAACCCAAGTTTGTCCAACTTCCCCTTGTAGCTTATACACTCTAGTCCAGGCAACATCTTGGTAAACCTATTCAATACTCTTTCCAAAGCCTCTGGGTCCCTCCTGGAATGGGCCAACGAGTATTGTGCACATATGGCCCACTATCTTTACACTTTCATGGAGAGTTTGCAAATATCTGTAATCGTATCTGTAATTACTTCAGATACTGCCGATACCACCCAGATCCAGGGAGATCTAGATTCATTCCTGGCCTGAGTTACTATCTGTATGCAATTTGCATATTTCCATTGTGTCTACATGAAATACTCCCTCATTGAATCTGAAGAATCAATGCACTGGTACTGGTTAATTGGTTATTGTATATTTCCTCTGGTGTAGGTAAGTGGCAGAAAAATCAGGGGAGAGTTGATGGACAGGTGATAAAATAGGTCATAAGGAAATATTGGGGGATGAATGGAATTATTGGAAATATTCTTTGCTGGCACAGATGGAAAGGGCCAAATCGCCTCCTTCTATGTCATAAGGGAAGATGGGAGTATAAGGTGCTTCCTCAGTGAATTAACTGCAATTTAAATATGATCTCCTCTTTCTGGCCTGCATTCTACACCATCAAATCTTTTTCACTATTTTAATCATTTTAATCTTTAACCATGAACTTTCTAAATGAAGGAAATCTGAGTCAAGCATATGCACAACTTATCCATATATGCAATCAATGATTAATTTCCAATCTTTGATGCCGTACTAAAGTTTAGACAAACTAATCTCAGGAAATAAATGAGCACTGCATTTTGTTAAGCATAAAATGCAAAATACTCCTGTACTCATTTAGCACCGCTAATGAATCAAACTACGAAAGCATAATAAGTAACTAGATAATAAATAATTATTTGACAGAAGTGACCAGAATCTATTCCATACCATTTGTCTATCTCAATAGAGGTGCTTGTTATTCAGAATGATCGTCCAACAAAGGTAACATTTGTGGAGAGAGAAAACAGAGAAAGCATTTCAACTTAGCAATCGGATATATTAATACTTTTCCTTTCTTCAAAGAAGCTGCATTACCTGCTAGTTTGTCCAACATTTTCTGTTTTGATTTCAGATTTACAGCACCATTTAAATCCCTTTACAACAATCAAGCTTTCGTTTTTTGGTCCAATGACAGACACAAGGATTTATTTAAAACTCCCTGTTACAATGTTAGTGTACAGTATTTTGGTATATTAGAATATTTAACAGAGTTTGCCAAGTGAATGGATATCAAATCAATCTTGAAAAATTGTGGCTATATTTCAGTACCAATTAGTACAATGACATTGGGAAACCTGAGAGCAAGATGCAGTATTTTTTAACTAAAGTATGAATTGATGATGGAACTACATAGCGACATAAAGTTACAAGTAAAGCAAATCCCTGGATTTCAATGTGCAGTGAGGGGAGGAAGAATGGACGAGGAAGTGAGGAGATGGAAAGAAGAGAGGGAGGGTATCAATAATGTATACTACATGAAGTATACTGTTTTTTTAACTTAAACCACAGCTAATGATAAAAGCTGCAATCAGCTTTACCCTATGATGAGGTCAGACACTAATGACTTTGTGTTATTATTACATCAAAGCGAATGTTTGTTGCTAATGTACTTTTAACATCAGTTTAAAAATGACAAGAATACAGAGTAAGAATATTATTATAATTGTCATAACTTGTTATAATGTGAAATAATTAAAAGTGGTGTTTGATTAAATGGCAGCTCTCAACTAATGTAAAAGTGACATTGTAGTCTTGAAATCTGTGCATATTAATGAAGAAAAAAAATCATATTGCATACTATTTCATGCAGTAAGAGGTCTGCAGCATGATAACAGCTTGAACCGTGTAGAATCTGACCCAATTTTATAGTAGGTGTGCAATCCATATCAGCACTAGCCAGTTCAGAAAGATTCACCTGCAAACTTCAAGGAAAATATCAACATGAAATTCACGAACTGCAGATTTTGAATCCTGATGAAAAATCTCAACCTGAAATGTCAGCTGTCCATTTACCTCCATAGATGCTGTCTGGCCCATCAAACTCCTCCAATATTTGATGTATTACTACAGGTTTAATTTTTTGGCTGCTGGATCTTTCCCAACCCTCAGACAAAATTTACTTAATCTGGAAAACAAACATGTGAAAATACAGCTGAACATTTAACTTGCAGGCAATATCTGATCCAAATATCTCATTGTGTAATGATTCAGAAAAAAAGCATCATTACTCCATTGCACATTGCCAATTTTATAATTACTGCCAAGGTTGATAGAATGTTTAGAGCAAGAGCCTCGGCCCAATATCCAGAACAATAATTTGTGAACACAATAAATACAAAGGTGGGTGCTGCCAAATTTCTAAACGATTAAATGAGAAAAGCATATCACAAACTATTTATAAAGCCCTGACCATGAAAGTGGAAGACGAACAATCCTTCTTCCAGAATGATGATTTTCAGCAAAGAAATAATTTAAAGATAAACATTCTCTTCTTAATTTAAACTTCATCTTTTACAGAAGGAAGGATATTCTTTCCTTCCATGTCAGAAAAAAGATGAATGAAACTCCAACTTCTGAATCTATTATGTGGCTACTCTAAAAATCAATAGGACTGCTGTAATTACAAAAGAATGTATTATACAATCTGATTTAGAAATATCAATTTGAGAAAAATAATGAAGAATCGTTTATTTGAAATAAGATCAAGGAAATCAATTAAATGGGTAATATAAGATTCAGAGGAAGGAAGATTAAAAGGTTTGTAATTTTTTTCCACTAAGGGCTCCTGTGTCAGAACATTAGGATAGTGCTTTTGTCATTACGACAAAATCCAAACTACTGAACTTATTGTAACTGCACCACCATTGTCTAGCTGTCAGGAATGTTTAATGAAGATCATTTTAGTAATTTTTACATGTATGCATACTTATATTGGAAAATGTGAAAGTGAAGATTTCTCATCACATCACTAGGAAAGTTATTCACAGTACAACTTTTTTTAAATTTATTCACTTATGGGATGTGGGCATCGCCATCTAAGCCAGCATTTATTGCCCATCCCTAGTTGCCCTTGAGAAGGTGGTGACGAGCTGCCTCTTGGACTGCAGCGGTGCCTGAGGTGTAGGTACACCTACAGTGCTGTTAGGAGGGAATTCCACGATTTTGACCCAGTGACAATGAAGGAACTGTGATATGTTTCCAAGTCAGGACGGTGAGTGACTTGGAGGGGGATTTCCAAGTGGTGGTGTTCCCAGGCAGCTGCTGTCCTCGTCCGTCTAGATGGTAGTGGTCGTGGGTCTAGAAGGTGCTGCCTTCTGAACTTTGGTGAGTTGTTGTAGAGCATCTTGACTACATTCTACAGGTCTCCCACACTAAAGCTGAAAATTTAGCTTGTTGTTCCTTCACTGGATTATAGGGAGAAGAGCAAGAATAAGATAATTAACTTTGGTTTTATTTAACCAAGTGAAATGTATTTAACTGGTTTTAATCTTTTTGTGTTTCTGAATGTTATAACATTATTTTTAAAACATATTTAATTATCTAATAACTGTGTGGCTTCAAGAACAATTTCCAGCTGATCAGCAAAAATGGGAGGACAGCATTAGTGTGAAGTGAAGAGTATATTCTTTAATTTAATTATCAAATGTGAATTTTGCAGATAAGTCAGCATTTACAGGTCAACCCTAGATGCCATGAGAGGTAATGGGAACATATGGAAGCTAGGGAAAGAGAGGTAAGGACTGATGGTTGGTTACTGCGATGTATTTATCTGGACGGCCACTGTCTTGCTAATGAAAACAGAGTCTTGTCATCTTCAGAAGTTTTCGGATGACTCCGCCATAGTTGGATGCATCAGCAGGGGAGATGAGGCTGAGTACAGGGCTACAGTAGGAAACTTTGTCACATGGTGTGAGCAGAACTATCTGCAGCTTAATGTGAAAAAGACTAAGGAGCTGGTGGTAGACCTGAGGAGAGCTAAGGTACCGGTGACCCCTGTTTACATCCAGGGGGTCAGTGTGGACATGGTGGAGGATTACAAATACCTGGGGATACGAATTGACAATAAACTGGACTGGTCAAAGAATACTGAGGCTGTTTACAAGAAGGGTCAGAGCCGTCTCTATTTCCTGAGGAGACTGAGGTCCTTTAACATCTGCCAGACAATGCTGAGGATGTTCTACGAGTCTGTGGTGGTCAGTGCTATCATGTTTCCTGTTGTGTGCTGAGGCAGCAGGCTGAGGGTAGCAGACACCAACAGAATCAACAAACTCATTCATAAGGCCAGTGATGTTGTGGGGATGGAACTGGACTCTCTGATGGTGGTGTCTGAAAAGAGGATTCTGTCTAAGTTGTATGCCATCTTGGTCAATGTCTCCCATCCACTACATAATGTACTGGGTGGGCACAGGAGTACATTCAGCCAGAGACTCATTCCTCCGAGATGCAGCACAGAGCGTCATAGGAAGTCATTCCTGCCTGTGGCCATCAAACTTTACAACTCCTCCCTTGGAGGGTCAGACACCTTGAGCCAATAGGCTGGTCCTAGACTTATTTCATAACTTACTGGCATAATTTACATATTACTGTTTAACTATTTATGGTTCTATTACTATTTATTATTTATGGTGCAACTGTAACGAAAACCAATTTCCCCCGGGATCAATAAAGTATGACCATGACTATGACTATGACTATTCCCCAAGTACCATGCTACAAGGATTTCTAAAATTTAGATGCATTAACAATCAAAAACTGACAACATACCTCTAAGGCTGAATGGTGTGTGACCCAAATTTATAGTTGGATGTTATTAATTAGTGGGAGAGTTTCGGGTTTGGCAGGTACAATGGAGAATTTGCAGCTGTTTAGTAACTAGACAGTACACATTGCCTCAGTCTTTGGTGACTTGAGCTTTCCTTGCTCCATCAGCTCAAGTCTCAGTATTGTCCAGGCCCTGCTGCATGCAGTCACTGAATATTTCAATGGATCAGACTCCCTAATCAGGTTGCAAAGCAGTGCCCCCTGAGTAGTTAGGGAGGAGAATCCTCCTAAAAGATCTTTGCTGTTCCTCCTCTTTCTCTTCCTTCACATTGTCTTCCTTCTTCTCCATAGTGGAAAAGGACTGAGACTGCTTAATTCTACATGTGGTGGATGCAGGAAGCGAACATGAACTGGGACACCCTTTCTAGATACTAATTATCTCAGGCAATAGAAGTGCTGCTTAAGCACCCTGATGACTTGTTGCATTGTACTGCATGTGGCAACATGTTAGTTTAAAATAGTGTTCTCTCCTTGTACAAAGAGGCTGAAAGGAATCTGGAGATTGGTGATAATAGATAGTCCTTGCTCACTAAGCAAAACACAATAATCCAGCTTGATGGCTGAAAGAGAGAGAGCAGAGTGACTGGCACAGGATTCTGGGGTAGGTGACTTACTGGATGTCAGACATGTTTAACATGTGGTCACACCAGTCAAACAATGAAATGTGTAAACATTTGTAGGTGAGAAATATTTCTGCACGATGATGTAGACCCTTTGTCATTATGAAAAATAGGAAATGACACACTGTGTGATGGAGAATGATGCACTGTTGGTGAAACCTTGCCCTAGCTGAATGCTGCCATCTGCTCTCTACTATAGAGGGGTCAATGGCCTCACCTCTCCTTGAGTATTCTCCCTAAAACAAAGGTACACTCCATCCTTATGCACTCAGCTGATGTTGCCAGCACAAGCTAGGAGATCATCCACATGGAAAACACAGAAATGCACATCGTCACACTCTCTCATGGCAGATAATGACTTTGGGAATGGCTGTTTAAGTATACATTGAAGAGGTGGGAGAATTTTATTTCTAAGTTTTTTTTTCCCCAGTCAATCCTATGCATGAGCAGCTACCAACAAGGCCGCAAGTCACCAATGAATCCTTAAGGCTGAAAGTGTTTTTTTTTCTGCAGGCTTCCCTCGGTGCGTGAATAATGCATGGACTGTCACAGCATTGACAGCTCAGACTCCATTTCCACATGCTTGATAAATGCTGACCACTGACCAGTTCACTGATCGCATGTAATTGGAGTAAAGCTGACAAATCATTTCAGAAGTCTCTCGTTCTGAGTACCTTTGTTTACTGCTGGAAAACTGAATGGAAGTCAGTCAGATCCACCATCAACAGCACTGAGCCTAAAATATTCTAAAAAACTGTCTTTGGGATGAGGATGTTTATGTCATTAACTCTCTAGCCAACAAAGCTTACCAATATGCAGAAGATTACTATAAATACAACAAAATTGAATCAGACAATATAAGAACCTTCCATGATGTGTTCATGTTTAACATCTGCACTAGAGATGAGGCAGGAGAACGTGGAAACCTTATTGTGATTCATCATTGATTTGTGAAAACATTCTATCTAGATTTCCAGTTAATTTCCCAAAAGAGCAAAGGTTTGTCTTATTCATGAGACAATTGTGATGGATTGTGATTGACCCAGAAGATGGTATTTATCGTTGAGTAGGAAAAATTGTAAACAGTGGTGATTTTCATTAGTAGTCATATGCCTGAAAGATGACAAAATGCCAAGTTCTTGATTTACTAAAGTGATAGAACATGAAGACCCACAACATCACTCCGATTTAATATTTGTTTTACATTTTAAATGCAAGTGCATTGTCACTTTCATTACCTCTCTCAGCATTTGTAAGATGTTGGATAGTTCATTAATGTTTATTTTTCTACTTTCATTCTCCGCTCAGTGAAGCAGGTTAAAGAAAGCTGTATAATAACTGTGGAATTATACTTGAGAAAAGAGCTCTGAGGCACTCAAACGCTAAAATGTCACGCAGTCTGTGCAAAGTAAGTTCATATTTGTGCTAGAGCAACAAATCAAAATATCTACTACTAAGATATCAAATTGTTGTTGTTCCTTTCCATATGGAATATTGGATGGCAACCTTGCCAGTTCTTTAGCATTTTAAAGTTCAAACTTCAAAGATCAAATTACATTTTATTATCAACGTATGTATAAATTATACAACTCTGTGATTTGTCTGCTTACAGACTAAACAAGAAACCCCAAAAGAACCCAATTTGAAAAAAAAAGACCAATACCCAATTTGCAGAAAAAAAAAGCAAATCGAATCATGCAAACAATAAAGCAAGCTTTAGGAATCAGAACGAAATTGAGTCCATAAACCCAAAGACGGCTGAAGTAGGTCCATAATCTCAGTTTCAGTCCATCACATAGAGGCAAATCATCAAAAAGCTCACAGACACTAAGCCCAGACCAGCCAGAGCACGACGCAGCCTCAGCTTCAGTGCTGAGGACAGCGGAGTAAAACATCAAAGGGCAGAACCAACTCGACCCTCATCTCCGGTCCCGACACTTGCCTTTTCCGTCCACCTGGCCCGGCATTTAAATTGTCTGCATTTAAATTATCTTGTCTGTTTTCTTTTACAGGACTGCATTGCTAGCTGAATGCTCAGCCCAGCACGGGTAGGAAGAGTGCAAGGAGCTGGCCGGATTCGAACCCAGGATCTCTCATCTTGAAGGCAGGTTTGGATGCCACTACACCACCAGCTGGCTATAAGATACCAAATAAGCACAATCAACTTAATAACGTGCCATTCTGAGAGTCATGGAAAATTATCTATAAATAGCTTTAATCTCCAATGAGATCTTGTCAGATGTAAATGCTTAATTTAAATTTCAAAGCAACCCACCCCGGGTTTAGACTACATGGCAAAGTAACAAGCGATCAACTCATACCTAGGTGATGAATTGATTATTTAAGTGAAGCTTGAGTCCTTCTGTCTATTTCTCTTTGCTGATTCCATGGCCTGATGGGATTAATCAGTTTTAGGGATAACTGACAGTTTAAGGGCAGGGAGGGGTGAGGACAAATTTGAGAAAGGACAGAAGTGTTTATCCCTCTACTCTTGTTTCTATGGCTTGTCACCTCTCCACCACTCTAACCACCCAGAGAACTCCTGGCCTGAGCTTGGTCAGCAAATCCTCCCTCTAATAAGAAGGGTTGAAAGGGTCCTTGTTTGGCCCACTCCAGAGTACGTTTTGCCCATATCGAAGTCAGATATGTCAATTTGGCTGATTTGGAGTCATAGAGTCAAAGAGCACAGAAGCCAGCACTTTGGCCGACTATCACCCATTTATAGTAAGCCCATATTATTCTCTCTACATTCTCATCAAGTACACAGACTCTACCTCTCACCTACAAATTACAACGGAAGATAGAAATGGCACATCAAAAGAGCAATGTTACAATAATGATGGGGGATTCCAATATGCAGGTAGATTGAGAAAATCAGGTTGGTGCCAGATCCTAAATGAGAGAATTTGTAGAATGCCTACGAGATGGCTTTTTAGAGTAGCTTGTGGTTGACCCCACGAGGAGATCAACTATTCCAAGATTGGGTGTTGGGTGTTGGATGTGTAATGAACTGGATTTGATTAGCGAGCTTATGGAAAAGGAACACTTAGGAGACAGTGATCATATAATTCACCCTGTAATTTGAGAGGTAGAAGCTAAAGGCAGATATATCAGTATTTCATTGGAGTAAAGGGAACTATAAAGGCATAAGAGGGGAGCCGGCCAAAGTTGATTGAAAGGGGACACTAGCAGGGATGACAGCACAACAGCAATGTTCTAGAAGGAATTCAGAAGGCAAAGGATGAATAATTCTCAAAGAAAAATTACTCTAAAGGCAGGATGATGCAGCCGTGACTGACAAGGAAAGTCAAAGCCAACATAAAAGTAAAAGAGACAGCATATAAAAGAGCAAAAAATAGTGGAAAGTTAGAGGATTGGGACACTTTTAAATATCAACAGAAGGCAACTAAAAAAGATCGTAAGGGGGAAAAAGATGAAATATGAAGGTACACTTAAGGCAGAGGTTGATAGGTTCTACATTAGTGAGGGTGAGAAGCATCGGGGGGAAGGCAGAAGAATCAGGTTGCAAATGAAATGCGTCAGCTATGATGGAATGGCAGAGCAGGCTCAGTGGGTCGAATGGCCTAATTCTGCTCCTCTCTCATAGGTCTTATGGCCTTACACACTCAGCGCAATGTACAGTAACCAATTAACTTATCAACTGACAAGTCCTTGGGATGTGGTGGAAAACCAGAGCCCCAGAGCAAACCTAATAACATTAGATAACATATAAACCCCACCCAGACAACACTGGAGCTCACGGTTGAACCTGCATTGCTGTAAGTATGAAGCAGCAGCATTATTAGTTATGCTGCTATGCAGCCTCTTATGATTGGGTTTTATATAAAAAATATGCACTAGTCTTCTTCAAAAACAATCTCAAACAATATCAGGATCCAATGGCCTTGGAATTACATAATGTACTCTCCCAATGTCATCAATTAGGCCTGCCACTACAAATTAACTAAAAAAGTACTGAATAACTTTTAATAAAATCCACATTACAAATGCATGCTCCAAAAGTTCAAGCAGTTGGGAAAGATTTCTTTATGGAATTAGAAATAAATTTCCAGGGGAATACAATCTCAGAGACTTTCTGGCTTGATAAAAATTGAACTTTGATAGCATAATTAAAATTTTGTAAAGTATTAATGACATTAAAAGCAATGGGCAGACTGAAGAATGATCAATGATCTCATGTATTCCATTTAAAATGTCTGAGCTTTGGTGTTTGAACATTATTTGGCAACTAGCCCAGAACAGCATTGTTTGATAAATCTGCTGTATTAGCATATTCATTAATCCTTTGGTGTCAGTGTTGTTAGGCAGTAAAGAAATTGAGTGAGCTGACGCTTGGGAGCCAACAGACAAAATTAGAATTACCATCACCACACAAAATTCAAAGGGTGGTTTATATTTAGACCATGTCTGAATATCTGACAATATTTGTTCCAAGTTTATTAAGTTTGTATCTTGATTAGGAGTTTCAAAATAAGTTACTCACCAAAATTTACAGTTTGGTAGCAATGTTCTTAATAAATAGTCACAAAATATCTCTCAAATTCAGTTAATAAATATTGAGGCACTCCGGGGTCCTGGGGGGGAGGGGCTGTGGTTGACAGCCCGCCCCAGCATTCCTAATGACCAGCACTATTTATTGTTCTTGTGTTGAAAGGCTTTTGTGGGATTAAGGTGGGATGTATAAATTCACTTACTTGGGTTAGACAGTTATTTGCATGTGTGTTTGTGGGTTACGCTGCTATAAATGGGGTGTGTAATAATCACCTCTCCTGTCTGTATGTGACTGAGTGGCTTCTCTCCCCAGCTCACGGCACCTGGTCTGTTATTGTCCTCATCGCAATAAAACCGGAAGCTGAGCTAAACAACCTTCTTTCGTCTGGCATCTCGGACCGAATACTCGCCACATTGGTGTCAGAAGTGGGATTAGAAATTGACGGTGAGATTGAAGAGCTACAACATTGGATGAAGTGCCTTAAAACCCGGGGAATAAGTCAAGGGACAGAGCAGTATGCCTCCCTGGGCTTAGCTCTCCAAGTCAGGATGCTGACCCGAAGGGAAGGCCTGGGAACCAAGTATCGTGTGTTCCCAGGGAACCCCGATGGAGTGAGCATTCCCCGGATGGGGGACATGGCAGAGAGCATCACCCGCCTCCCTCGCAGCCCGCACTGGAGAACCCAAGACACTGCAGCCATGGAAGGACGGGCAACATGGTAGATACCACCGATGCCACCGGAGCAAGAGGAAGACCAACCTGCCTCAGCAATTCACACCACAAAGTCCAGCCTGAAGCCCCCCAAATACAATGATGCCAGCTGCCTAGAGCCTCACCTGGCACAAGTCAAACTTGCAGCATGGCACAATGGCTGGAGTTTCTTGCCCTGGCACTGGAGGGGGATGCCCTGCAGGCCCTCCTCGACTTAAACCCAGCTAAGCAGTGTGACTACAGGGCTCTCGTAGCAGTGCTGGAGAGGCATTTCGAGCAGAGCTAATTGGAGAAAGCAATGAGGGAAGAACTGGGCAGCAG
Organism: Mobula birostris; assembly: GCF_030028105.1. NCBI lineage: Eukaryota > Metazoa > Chordata > Chondrichthyes > Myliobatiformes > Myliobatidae > Mobula > Mobula birostris. Next base: position 61,781,310 of record NC_092383.1, on the reverse strand, counting down.
ATGGTGCCATGTAGGAGAAAGCCTGGGGCATTTGTGGCAGAACTCAGCCACTGTGCTTGGCATGGCCAACCCCACTTCCCTCCCACAGCACAGGCAGAGCTTGCCCTCTACAGCGTTGTAAAGGCACTGACGCTGGAGCATCTTTGGCAGTATGTTCTCCTGACATCGCTGGCAGAGGAGGAGAAGGCAGAAGCAATTTTAGGCCCCCCAAGGCATTCCAGCATTGCCCCGCACACCACGAGCCCAGGTTTGTGTCACCGAGGCGGAGGAGGAAACTGTCGAGGAGGCGCCCATGAGGAAGGTCCAACCAGAGTCGTACTGGCCCCGCCAATGCCATAGTACGATCTCTGCTGCTGGTGGGGCGAGGCAGGCCATGTGGGCAAGATGTGCCCTGCAGTACCAGCATGGCACTGCCCAGTGCTGTCATCGGGAAATGCCAAGTGGGCGACGTTGCCCAAGATCTCCAGCAGAATCCCTCAATAGTTTCATCTCTAGATGGGCCGTTTGGGTGAAATACAAAGCTTACACGTGAACTGCATGGTGGAAGGCATCAGTCACTGTGCATTGGTAGACACGGGGTCAACCATCACCATCATATGTCCGGGCATCCTCCCCAACATGGGCCAGCCATCCCCGCCTGGGTGGACAATGACAGCGGTCCAGCTGGCGATGGTTACTGGTGACTGCGTGGCAAAACGAGGGAAGCGGGGGCTGCACATCACGGTGGGGAAAAACACAGTGGAGCACGAGATGTGGCTGCCCGACATCTGGGAGTCCTGTATCACTGGGCTGTACTTGCTGTCCCATTGGAGGGGCGGGGGGGGTGGTCCAGTGTGGATGTGCCAGGGGAAACACTCTACCTCAGCGCTGAAGCCACGGCTCTCTGGCAAGGCAGCTCCAGGAAGTGGGCCAAGCTGGCACATCAACAACCACCAGTGGTCTCACAGTGGCCTGTGGCAGTGCAGCACACCCTGCAGCCGTCCGATACGACACAGTGGAACCATAGGCAAGGGGCAGTGACAGCTGAGCAGCATGCAGATGAGGGATCCTGCGCTGGCCCAGGTAAGGGGATGGCTGAGTGATATCTGCACTCTGGATCCGGAGAACAAGACCCTATGCTGTCAAAGGGGATCATTGGAGGTGTGTGATTGGTGCTGTTCCAACATTGGCCATTTTCTGATGACGGCAGTCATCTCCTCCAGCTGGTGATCCCCCAGGTGCTGCAGTCAGTGCTTGGGCTGGAGGGGGTCGGCCATTTTGGGGTCACAAAGACATTGGGCAAGCTGCAGAAAAGCTTCTGTTGGCCTAGGTACTGGCAGGACGAGGAGCTGTTCATGCACTGCTGCGACACTTGCAGGTCCCAGGCTGCCAGTCTAAGGTGCCAATGCAGCAGTAGCTGGTGGGGACACCAGTATGGGTATACTGCCCGACCCAGAAGAAGGGACTATTCCCCAAACTGGGATGCCACTGGAATGGGCTGGGAGAGGTGCTCAACCGCATCACTGATGTGCGATTGCCTGGGCGGCGGAAGGCAGTCGTGCTGCATTGGGACCAGCTGGTACCGTATCAGCCATTTGCCACCACCAACCCAGCGAAGCTGAAGGAAGGAAGCCCTACCTCTTGCCTCACCAAACAAGGTATCTCCTGGTGGACTCCAGAAACCAACCCCCACCCCCACAGTGCCCCAGGTGGCAGCATAGAACACCAGCAGGTCTTTGAGACTTTGTTGTGGACTCTCGGGTTGCCGGGGATGGCTGACTCCTTGGGTGGGGGCAGTATGGCACTCTCTGGGGGTGGGGTACCTGGTTGACCCCAACAATCCTAATGACCAGAACTATTTATTGTTCTTATGTTAAAACGTTTTTGTAGGATTATGGTGGAATGTTCAAGTTCAGTTAATATTGCATTTTAGCTTGGGTTATACAGTTGTTCATGTGTGTTTGTGGGTCACCCTTGTGTGCAATAATTAGGTTTGCCAACTTCCTCACTCCCAAATAAGGGGCAAAAGTAGCAGTCAAATACAGGACACTTGTGTTTACCCCAAGAAAGACTACCATGACCAGGAAGCATTGTGCAGGCACCTGTGTGTGCATGCGTGACGTGCACATACATGACATGTGCATGCGTGTACGTGCCGATTTTTTTTCTACAAATCGGTTTTGGCTTAATCTTCCGGATTCTGTCTGAGTGAAACTACACTGTACATACATTATTTCTACTATATATAGGCTGTGTATTTATCATATCATTCCTGCTTTTACTATATGTTAGTGTTATTTTAGGTTTTACGTGTTATTTGGTACGATTTGGCAGGTTATTTTTTGGGTCTGGGAACGCTCAAAAATTTTTCCCATGTAAGTTAATGGTAATTGCTTCTTCGCTTTATGCCGTTTTGGCACGAACGGTTTCATAGGAACGCTCTACCTTAGCTGGGGAAATACGGGACAAGGGCAGTCCCATATGGGACAAACCTATTTAGCCCAATATAGGGGATGTCCCAGCTAATACAGGACCGTTGGCAACCCTAGTAATAATCACCTCCACCGACTGTATGTGACTGAGTGGGTTCTCTCCCAGGGTCACATCGACCAGTTTGTTTTTGTGCTTGTCATGATAAAACCAGCAAATGAGCTAAGCAAACTCCTCTTGTCTGTCAACTCGCCATAATACTATTGATACACTTTTGACCGAAGTTAGCTGATTTTATCGAGAAGTCATGTTACGTATTTTGCTCTATTACAAGTCAAATGCTCTTCCGCTAGTTGCCACTGAGTTTCTAAAATTAGATTTTTAGTTAGTTCAACCCAGACAGAATTATAGAAAGGTGACTCCGCAGGGGAGTTCATCCGTGCTAGACGCTTGGGCTCATGTAGAGGGGGAGCGGCAGAACAAGAGTGATCAGGGATTTAACAGTTGACAAGTTTTTTTCCCTATGGTTTTAGTTGTGACTTCAGCAAGTTATAGAGCGTCCATGGTGCCAGGTTCAGAATGCTACTGAACAGTTACAGAGCATACAATAGTCAAGGAGGAAGATGTCAATCATAAGGTGTGAACCTATTACAATAATAATGACATAGGTAGAAAAGAGGTCTTGTGAGCAGATTCTGGGGAAGTAAGAAAAATATTAAAAAATCAGGGACTCCATCGAAGCAATCTCAGAATTAGCCCCAGTACTGCATGCTAACAAGTATTGAAGTAAGAGGAGAGAATGGAACAGTAATGTGGAGTTAGTGCAATCATTTTACAGCAGCAGTGATCGCTGATCACGGTTCGGATTGCCCCCCACCCCCACTACGTGTACAGAGTTTGTGCATTCTCCCTGTGACCGAGTGGGTTTCCTCCCACATTCTAGAGACATATGGTTAAGGTTAGTAAGCTAGGGGCATGCTATGTTGGTGCTGAAACCATGGTGACACTTGATGGCTGCCCCCAGCACAATCCTCATTGACTTGACACATTTCACTATGTGTTTCGATGTTTCAATGTATATGTGACAAATAGAGCTAATCTGAATGGCTACAGAGTTAGTACAGAAAAGCGAACTTTCAATTTTGGAGGCAATTAGTCTGTTTCTGGGGCACATGAAATATGAACAAATCAAAGGAAAATTCTGCTCAGCAAGACTGGGGTGATATACTCATTGGGATCGCAAACATGAGAAAATCGGCAGATGCTGCAAGTCCAAAGCAACACACACACAAAATGCTGGAGGAACTCAGCAGGCCAGGTAGCATCTTTGGAAAGGAATATACAATCGATGTTTCAGGCCGAGTCCTGACGAAGGATCTCGGCCCGCAACACCGACTGTTTATTCTTTCGCATAGATTCTACCTGGCCTGCTGTGTTCCTCCAATATTTAGATTAGATTATGAAGACATGTAGTCCCCTTTTATTGTCATTTAGTAATGCATGCATTAGGAAATGATACATTATTTTCTCTGGTGTGAGATCACAAAACACAGGACAAACCAAGACTGAAAAAACTGACAAAACCACATAATTATACATATAGTTACAAACAGTGTAATAATACCATAACTTGATGAACAAAGTGTGATACTCGCTAGGATGTTTGCTGTGAGTTTTGGAGAGTGGCAAACCTAGATTGCTGCGGAGACACTGAGGAAAAGGGGGTTTTCAGCAAGAAGAGAAACAAGATGGAGTGAAGATTGACGAAGCAAATAACCAGCAGAAACAAGACAAGCAGCAAATGAGGTTAAAATACAGAGAAATGTTAAAAGGGCAAAATGAAAAGTTCAAAATGTAAATCCATGCAGCATTCACAACATGAGAGATGAATAAGTGACATAAATAAAGTAAATGCATATGATCTCATTGTCAGTATAGACATTTGATGATCAGAGCTGGGGAGGGAGTGCTTAAAAGTGTTCAACATTTAGAAAGGATAGACAAAAAAAGAATAAAAGGAGGTGGTGCAGAGTGATTAATAATGGATGAGATCCGTGAAAGAGTGAGCATTATCTCGGCTCAACAGGGCCATCTTGTTGAATTAGAATCAATTTGGCTGGAGCTAAGATGTAGCAAAGAGCAGTTATTTTTAGGCCAACAAAATAATTATCATATTATTGGGGTTGGCTTTAATCAAAGTAACACAGTAATTACAGCAAATCTTAATTCACATAAATCCATGGAATGCAGAATGAGCCAGCTTTCCACATAAAGATGTTGAAGAACCAACTTGCGTAAAGGTCATTGTAAGCCTCATAATGTGTAAGGAGAAAGGATTCACTGATAATCTTGTGGTTAAAGGGACTTTCAGGGAAGAGTGATCATGATACGATAGAATTTCACACTGAGATTGAAAGTGATGAAAGATGGAAAAGGGTGGCTGTAGGGATTTATTTTCCTGGGATGAAGAGTCTAGACACAGTCTGAGACGAGGAGAAATTTATTCACCCAGAGGATCTATGGAATTCTCTGTCACAGACTGCTGTGGAGGCATGATCATTGAGTTCATTCAAAATTGACCTTGGTCATTTTCTGGACATTAATGGAATCAAAGGATATATCTATAAAGCCTAGATAGAAGATAAGCCACAATGTTGACGAGAATCTGCTGACCCCCTACTATGCCTGATTCTGATGTTCTGATAAACAGCTCTTACACATTTTCCCACCAGCTGCAATGTGGTTGTAGAAAGCTGCTGAGTTTGATACTGACTGCTGAAAGTGGATTAGAACACATGTCATATGAGGAGGAGTTGAAAAGGCTGGAGCTTTACTCTTTAGAGCGAAGGAAGATGAGAGGTGACTTGATGGAGGTGCATTAGGCATAGATAGAGTGGACAGCCAGCACTTTTTTCCCAGGGCAGCCGGCACCGGCTAATATGAGAGAGCATACTTCTGAGGTGAATGGAGGCAGGTTTTGGGGAGATGTCAGTGGTAGTTTGTTTATTTTTTACACACAGAATGGTGGGTACCTGGGGGTGGAGGTAGAGCAAGCTAGATTAGGGACTAATAAAGACTCTTAGATAGGCACATGGATGATAGAAAACTGGAGAGCTATGTGGGAGGGAAGGGTTAGTTCAATCTTAGCATAGGTTAAAAGGTTGGCACAACATTGTGGACTGAAGACCCTGCTCTGTGCTGTAACGTTCTATGTTCTATGAGTTATAGTGGAGGTGAGTGCAGGTGGCTTTCCCGTCATCCATCAGAAACCATGGTCCACGAACCCCAAAAAGAAACAGCAGGAGCCTAGGCTGGCTGACAGGAATTAAGAGTACTGGAGCAGTGGAAATAGTGAAATCACCTTAAGAGGACAGCTAACAAGTCACATTCACCTGGCTACCAGCTTCTTAAGGCAACAGATGAGTCATGGCTCTGCAGGGAGAATGGAGCTAAAGTTCCCACTCTCATTCACTTTGGCTTTCAATTTTTGAGCAACATATGGCTCACTGCAGAGCTCTAAGGCTTTGAATATCCATTCCCTTCTACAGATGCTGCCAGGCTCATTAATTTCTTCCAGTACCTTGATGCAAAACAAATGAACTGCTGAAGGAACTGCACGCACGATGCTGGGAAAAGGTCAATGAGTCAGGAAGCATCTGTGGAGGGAAATGGATATTCAACATTTAAGGTTGAAACGCTTCATCTGGACTCAGCTATGGAGAGAAATAGACAGTCAGTCTTTCAGGTCGAGACCTTTATCTGGATGACCATTTGATGCTGCACTACCCATTTGGTTCCTCCAGCATGACTTTCTCATGCTGTCATTGTACCTGTGTCCACCACTTCCACTGGCAGCTCAATCCCTACACTCACCATCCTCTGTGTGAAAAATTTGCCTTTCAGGTCCCCTTCAGGCCTATTCACTCTCACCTTAAATCTATGTGCTGTAGTTTTAGGCTCCCCTACCCTGGGGACAAATTGTGACTATTTACCTTATCTATGTCCTTCATGAATTTATATACCTCTTTGTAAGGTCGGCCCTCAGCCTCCAACATTCCAAGGGAAAAAACATCAAAGTTTTCCAGTCTCACCTTATAAATCAAACCCTCCAGTACCCATAGCGTCCCTATGAAATGTTCTGCACCCTTTCTAGCTTAATGACATTGTTCCTAGAGCTGGGTATCCAGTACTCCAATTATGGTCTCTCCAGGTTTAATGATATTGTCACTGAAGTTATCATGCACTTGGGTCTATTAAACGTCCTGCAGTGCTTATAATAAGAGATCCACTCCTGCCACTCATTGCTTGTGAGGTCCAACATCTACCACTTAGCAAAAGCTTTGACGATCTCTTTACTTGCAGTGGGAAGCCAACTATTTGCCTTTTCATCACCTCATTTAACCAAGTCCGCCATCCCTGTTTTCTATTTTGGTGAGGAAGGCCTATCCACTCTTGCATTGACCAGTCATAACTCCTACCATCCTCCTAAAGCAATGAAATGACCTCCACTACAGATAGCAGACAATGAGTATTTTTTTATTTAGAAAAGCTCTCCAAAAATCTGATTAGTGCTAACTGTCCATAGAATTGATCATTATGAGATGCAGGCACAGATTCTGAGTGTGGCCTGCATCATTTCAAAGGCACATCACAACCCTGGCACAAGTTATCTGAGGCAACACACACAAGATGCTGGAGGAACATAACAGGTCAGTTCAGGCAGCATCCATAGAAATGAACAAACAGTCAACATTTTGGGCTGAGACCCTTCTTCAGGACTGGAAATGAAAGGGGAAGACTCCAGAATGAAAAGGTGGGGGGGGGGGGGGGGAGAGGAGGTTAGCTAGAAGATGATAGGTGAAGCCAGGTGGGTAGGAAAGGTAAAGGGCTGGAGAGGAAAGAATCTGATAGGAGAGCAGAGTGGACCATAGGAGAAAGGAAAGGAGAAGGGGCTGCAGGGGGAGGTGACAGGTGAGTGAGAAGATATTAGAGACCAGAGTAGGGAATAGAGGCAGAGGGGAGGGGAAGGGAATTTTTTTTACCTGAAGGAGAAATTGATATTCATGCCATCGGGTTGGAGGCTTTCCAGATGGATCATAAGATGTTGCTCCTCCACCCTGAGGGTGACCTCATCTAGGCACACATGACCATGGACTGACATATCGGAATGGGAACAGGAGTCGGGATTAAAGCGTTTGGCCACCGGGAAGTTCCACTTTTGGTGGAAGGAGTGGAGGCGCTCAATGAAGCAGGCCCCCAATTTATGACGCATCTCACCAATGCAGAGGGGTACACAATAGAAGATCCCTGCAGACTCCTCGCGGTGAAATGTTAACTAACCCGGAATGACTTGTTTGGGCCCCTGTGGAGGTGAGGGAGGAGGTGAATGGGAAGGAGTAGCACACTGGCCACTTGCAGGGAAGGAGGTTAGTGGGGAGGGATGAACAGACCAGAGAATCCTGGAGGGAGTGATCCCTGTAGAAAACGGAGAGGGGTGGGTAGGTTTGGTGGTAGGATCCCTTTAGAGATAACAGAAGTTGCGGCGAATGATGTGTGGGATGGTAGGTAAGGACAAGAGAAACTCTATCATTGTTAAGGCGGTGGGATGATGAGGTGAGCACGGATGTTTGGCTAATGGAGGAGATGCAGGTGAGAGCAGCATCAATGCAGGAGGAAGGGAATCCCTGTCCTTCCAAGAAGGAGGACGTCAAGAAAAGTCTCATCATGAGAACAGATGCAGTGGGGACAAACGAACTGAGAAAAGGGAATAGTATTTTTATAGGAGACAGGGTGGGAAGAGGTGTAGTCAATATAACCACGGGAATCGGTAGGTTTATAAAAGATATCAGTCGACAGTTTGTCTCAAGGAATGGAGACACAGAGATCAAGAAAGAGGAAGATGGTGTCAGAAATGGCCAAGTTCTCTGAGTTATCTAATTTATTTTGCAGGATTTTTTTAACCTCAAGCATTACTTGAAACTTATTACCTACTTCTCACATTAATTTAAAAATATTCAGCAGTGAGACCATCTAATTCCTAGTTTGTGCGATTTGCTGCTTTCAATGGTCTTAAAGAGCTGAATTAACATGATTTGATAATATCACGGACAGAATCCTTTGGCTTCATCTGAACACACAAAATTGCACTTCTCTTGTAGTGCAATCAGAACTCGTTAATCCTTCCGAGCCATTTGCAATGATTTCTGCACTGGTATTACTTCAGCAAAAATTAACAATAGAATCCAGTAGCAAGAAAAAAAGATTACTGAAGTTTGTTAAGATTCATTCTAGCTGTTGAGAAAATTAATTCCATCCAATGGACCACTACAGTAGGAGATGACTCTCGTGAAGCTCAGTTTAAATGCAGCATTTCACAATGCCATTTTTTCTTAGTTTTTGATGATTTACAAATTAAGCACAGTTTTGTTTCTTAATGGATAACTACACTCACAACAACTCTGAAGTGATTCTATAACATGCAGACATATTTTCAAGGACTCTTTACAACTCATGTTCTTAGTATTTTTTTTGTATTTATTGGCACCAATTATCATCGTTTGTACATTGGTTGTTTGTCAGTCTTCGTTTAGTTTTTTTTGTAAATTCTATTGTATTTCTTTATTTCCTGGAACTGCCTGCAAGAGAATTAATTTCACCGAGAAGTATTTGTAACATGTGTGTACTTAGAAAATATTTATAATTTACTTTGAATTTGACTTTAAAAGGGACAGTTAGATAAAATCATCCCCGGTTAAGAGACACCTCAAGACAAGGTGGCATAGAGGCTAAAAATGTGTAAACACAAAACGAAAATAGTGTTTTAAGAACTTACTGCAAAATTCTGAAACAAAATATTACTACATTAAAGAAATAATTAATTGATATACCTGTAGTGGGCATAACATAAAAGTGAAACTTAGAAGGAGGACTGTAACTATCTAAGATGCTGAAATACCTATAATAATGCAATGGATAAATGTAGTATTAATATTTGCTCAAAATTTTAAATTTATTTATGTTTTAAATTTATAAATACAGCATGGTAACAGGCCCTTCTAGCTCAACAAGCTCGTACCACACAAATACATCCATGTGACTGATTAACCTACTAACCAGCATGTCTTTGGAATGTGAGAGGAAACCAGAGGACCCGGAGGAAACCCACATGATCATGGGGAGAATGTACAAACTCCTTACAGTGAGCGGTGGAATTTAACCTGGGTTGCTGGCACTGTAGTAGCATTATGCTAACTGCTACACTACTGCACCACTCCAATTAAACATTCATATCTAGATAAAGATTACAAAGCAATAATGAAAACCTTGTTTCATTGATTTTGATAGTAAAAACACCATCTGATTGATAGATCACCGCATATGAAGACACTTGAGAAAGCTTGCAGAAAAATTGAGTAGAAGATCAACAGCAGGGCAATAACATTAACACCAGTATAAAAATAGAGCACTTCTTATGGGAGAAATGCAGTTAACTTTCCCTCAGTTCTAAGATGCAGAGCAGGTTGGGGGTATACAGAACAGTACATATGTCTGTAGTAGGTTGGAGACCAAGACTGTGCAGTTAACATAACCATCCTTGGTTATATCTAATCATCTGATCACAGACAGTTAGTGAGGGAAAAGCAAATATCATGCTAGAATTATGAAATGCAGGGTATTACACAGTAGTTTCTGAAAATCAGAAACAAAAGAGAATGCTGAAAATACTCAGTGAATCAGGTAACATCTGTGGAGAAAGAAAAATCAAATCAATGCCACACATGAATGAGCTGACATCAGAACTGGCCAACTTTCACACAAACAAGACATTGGGATCCCTGGAATTGTGGAATTCAATATTGACTACAATGTACTCTGAATTGAAATAACAAATGGTGCTGTCTCTCGAGCTCACATTGGGCAACACTGTAACAGTGCAGGAGACTGTTTAGAGTGGGAAAAGACTGGAGAATTAAAATGACAGTTTTGAACTCCAGTGAACTTTCTGAGCTCAAAGATAGCAGTTCAATTAAATAGGCATAATGCTCCTGTTACATACAATTAGAATATAGTGAAGAACTCTAGCAAACACACTTTAGGAAAATATATCATCTATTGAAGGAATGTTGTTTTCTACAACTTTTCTTCAAAATCATACTCCAATTCCAGGAGTTAAAAAGCTAAACGTGCTGCACTTCCCTAGAATTTACAGGAAGGTAGGTTAAAGTGACATATTTGAAATTTTCAGGATATCACGGGTAACTATTAATAGGCTCAGGGAGAAACTATTGCTACCGTTTGAGAATTCTAGTACTGTGAGGAATGAACGTGAAGATAACAAAACCTACAGTACCTATATAGGATGGTAGAAATGTAGAATTTTCTTCTTAAAGAATAAAACACACTAAGATAATTCAAAATGCTAAATTGGAATTTCATAGATTTAACCAAAATTATTTAATAAAAGTGAGCGAACGTCATGCTCTCCTGGAGAATAGCCACAGATTCACCATGATCTCATTGAAAGCTGGAAGAAACCTGAGGTACAAAGTTCAAATTTATTATCAAAGTACATATATGTCACCATATACTACCCTGAGGTTCATTTTCTTTTGGGCATTCTCAATAAATACAAAGAAATACAATAAAAACTATGGAAAAACTGCATACAAAGACAACCAAACAGCCTATATGCACAAGACAACAAATAAGTACAAATACAAAAAGAAAGTGAAAATCATAATAATAGATAAATAAGTAATAAGTGAAATTGAGAACAGGATTGTAGTCCTTCAAAGTGGAATCAGTCCTGGAAAGCATCATAGATTGTGGAATCAGGGTGAGTGAGCTTATCCACTTTGGTTCAGGAGCCTTATGGTTGAGGGATACATAACTGAAACTGGTGTTATGGGGTGTGAGGCTCCTGTACCTCCTTCCTGAGGTCAACAGTGAGAAGCGAGCATAGCCTGGATGATGGGCATCATTAATGATGGATGCCACCATCTTGCAGCAGCGTCCATTGTAAATGTGGTCAATGGTGGGGAGGGCTGGGCCTGTGAAAGACTGGGCTGAGTTCACTACCTTTTCCATTCAAAGGTATTGGAGTTTCCGTACCAGGCTGTGACGCAGCCAGTTAGTATACTCTCAATTGTGCAACTATACAAGTCCATCAAAGATTTAGTTGACATGCCAAAACTTCACAATCTTTTAAGATGTACAATTGAAGCCTGCTTGAGGCAGGTGGGTACCTCACACTACCGAAGGCCTCCATGTTAGGTCAATCAAAGCGAGCATAAAGACATAGAGCTCATCTGGGAGTGAAACCTTTCGTCACATATGGTCCTTGATATTACTCCATAGGAGGTAGTAGCTTCAATCCGTGTCACACCTGTAAAACAAATTCCAAATTTGGTCCAGAGTTGGCAACTCACAAGTGAGGTGGCTTCCTGGAGGTCATACCTGGACTTCTTGTACTTTCCTTGGTGGCTAGACCCGAATGCTGCCAATCTCACCTTCAGCAGATTGCAAATCTCTTGCTTGATCCAAGGCTTCTGGTTGGGGAAGACTCTGAATTTTTTTGTGGGGACACGGTCATCCATGAGTGTCTTTATAAAGTCTGTGACAGATCATCTGATGAGTCCTTAAACAAGGCATAGTCCACTGACCTGAAGCAATCTCATAGCCACTCTTCTGTCCCTTGCAACCACCTCTTTGTTGTCCCTACCTCTGATGTCTTTCTCTTTAGCCTCTACCTGCATGCCAGTAGAAGAACAGCCAGATGATTAGACTTCCTGAAATGAAGTCTAGGGATGGAACGGTAGGCATTTCTTATGGTAGAATAGCAGAGGCCAAGTGTATTGATACCCCTAGTCCTACAGATGATATGATGATAATCGGGCAGAGAATTCTTCAAGCAAGCCTAATTGAAGTCCCCACCAATTTTGTGAAAAGTGTTGGGATAGGCTGTTTTTTTGTTTTCTAACTGCGGCATTCATATATCAAGTGCTTGCTTAACAACTACCTTTGGTGGTGTGTAAACTGTGGTTGGAATCACGACAGAGAACTCTCCCTGTAAATAGAATGGACAACCCTTAATCATCAAATATCTAGGTCGAGAGAACAGAGTGTGACAAGAACTCTATAAAAAAGCACCATGAAAATTTTATCATTAAATACAAACCCCCAACTTTTGCCCTCCCCAAATGTTCTGCAGATCGATCCATCTGGTAGATCAAGAACCCCTTGGGCATGACCATTGTAACTGGCGTGCTTTGAATGAGCCATGTCTCAGTGAAACAGAGAATGCAGCAGTCCCTCATTTCCCTCCAATACAGCAGTCTTTCCCTTAAGTCCTCTATCCTGTTCTCCAAGATACTGGATAGAGGAAATTTTCCAGTCTGACGTTTTAGTTTGGTTTGAACTCCTCCTGCTGACCTCTCTTCCAGCTGAACTTTGTTCATTTAAAGGTGCCACAAAAATCACTATGTCCTTCTTAAAATTGCTATTTTATTTAGACAGTTCAAAAGTATGTTCCCTCTGTTCAACTCAATGGGAATAGAGGTATCCATCTGAAGAAGTGTCTTGGCCTGAAACATCAACTGTTTGAGCAATATTTAGGTGATCATTTTGTACTTATTCAAACATGAAATATTATTGATATTTTCAAAAGGTTTGAAGGGATAACCAGCAGCATACTTCAATAAAACTAATTCTCCTCAACCTATAATCTGACCACAACCAAATACCATATTTACAGTTTAACAGGCTCACTGATGGAGAAATTTTGGGGGGGATGATATTGGAATATTTCACCAAGAATAATTCACAGAACTGGTAAATTATCAATTTAAATAATATGCATAAATGATGCATTCAGACAGGAAACACACACAAATTGCAGGAGGAACTCAACAGGCCAGGCAGGATCTACAGAAAAGAGTACAGTCAATGTTTTGGGCCGAGACACTTCAGCAGAAATGTGTTCCTGTAAAATTCCTCAAATTTTCAGTCGGAGCTGCTGGATAAGTTGTTATATATGTTAGTAAAAGAAGCAATTGGAAGCACAAAATACACAGCATATAAAACATCAGTATAATAGCATACAGAATATTACATAAATGTTCAAAATTTGTCCTTAGATAAAAACACTAAACTGTGTATTCCATTCCAAAATTCAGTTCCAATACAACTGAAAGAGAGGATATTAATCTCCCACTCCACATTGTATGTTTACCACAAAGCACTGCGGAGAAATGTCTCCCTTAGCTGAGAACTGTGGGGTATCTGGCCATGTAAATTGTTTGAACAATTGCAGTTAATTAAAATGTTGCCAAAGTTTAGTCTTAAGAGTCATTTTCAAGAATCTCGATTTAAAATTTCTGTCTGCTTTTATGGCAAAGACAGCTGTTTCCTAAATTGCTGTCAGTGAAATAATAAGAATAAATAGAGTCCATTTGGATAAACATCATTTTAAGCGTTGGTGCCATCCTGTAGATTTTGACATATGTTCATTCCATCTGTCAGTTGCTGCTTTAATGAAGATTTTTTTAAATTACTTAAGGTATTTAAATTACTTAAGGCCTTTGCCAGCAGCTACGATTTTGATGACAATAGTGATTACATTATTTTGAGCAGAAAGAGGATAGCTCATTGATTTCACATGACTATTTTCTAAACGGAAAGAAAATCCAGGAATCGGAGATGCAGATGGACTTGGGAGTCTTTGTGCAGTACATCCTGAGGGCTAACTTGCATGTTGAATCGGTGGTGAGGAAGGTAAATGCCATGTTAGCATCCATTTTAAGAAGTCTAAAATACAAGAGGAAGGATGTGATGCTGAGGATTTATGAGGCACTGGTGAGGCCTCACCTTGAGCATTATTAACAGTTTTGGGCCACTCATCTTAGAAAAGATGTGCTGGCATTGGAGAGAGTCCAGAGGAGGTTCACGAGGATGATTCCAGGAATGAAAGGGTTATCATACGAGGAACATTTGATGGCTCTGGGTCTATACTCATTGGAATTCATGGGGGGAATCTCATTGAAACCTTTTGAATGTTGAAAGGCATAGACAGAGTAGATGTGGAAAGCATGTTTCCCATGGTGGGAGAGTCTAGCACAAGAGGGCACAGCCTCAATAGAGGGGCACCCTTTCAAAACAGAGATGCGGAGAAATTTCTTTAGCCAAAAGGTGGTGAATTTGTAGAATTTGTTGCCATATGCAGCTGTGGAGATCAGGTCATTGGATGCATTTAAGGCAGAGATTGATAGTTTCTTGATTGGACATGACATCAAAGGTTATGGGGGAAGGCCAGGAACTGGAGTTGAGGAGGAGATTTAAAAAAAGGATCAGCCATGATTGAATGGCGGAGCAGACTCAATGGGCCAGATGTTCCTATGTCTAATTCTGCTCCTGTCTTATAGACTTATGGACTTGAGCACCAATCATAGATCTATCACAAACATGAGGAAATCTGCAGATGCTGGAATTTCAAGCAGCACACATAAAAGTTGCTGGTGAGCGCAGCAGGCTTTACAAAGGGTCTCGGCCCAAAACGTCAACTGTACCTCTTCCTAGAGATGCTGCCTGGCCTGCTGCGTTCACCAACAACTCTTATGTGTGTTGATAGATCTATCACAACTGTGCCATTGCTCACACCATCACTTTTGGCCAATCTGAACTGCTAAAACTGTAATGCTTTCAAACTACAGCAACATAACACCTTTGTAAATTGCATTATATTATTGCAACATGACCAATAAATGCATGCATATGAAAGCATGTTACCATTGTAATGAAGATTTATTTTTAAAAAGAAAAAAACCTCCATTGGAATGTTATAGGACACTGAGCGTTACCGCACAGCACAGGCATCTTGGCCTACCATGCTGTGCCGAACTTTTAATCTAGATCTATCTAATGTAGGTGATCTAAAATACTGTGTCTGGACATAAATCTAATACTTGTTTGTGCAGACATATTGTGAAATGTGTGCAGCTCTCACAAAATGCTGGAGGAGTTCAGCAGGCCAGGCAGCATCTATGGAAAAGAGTTCAGTCAGCCTTTCAGGCCGAGACCCTTCATCGGGACTGGTATCCTCCTTTTTTTCTGTTTTCTTTGCTGCAGATTCAGACTGTAGCTCCGCAAATCCTTGCACAACACAATGCAGAATGAGGTCATGGGCCTATCAGGCCCACAGAACAATGCCTTCAACAGCCCAGTAACTTAATTTTTCTTACTTGCCAATCAACTTCCCTTTCAATTGACTGTTTAGTCTTTTCCATAGATGCTGCCTGGCCTGTTGAGTTCCTCCAGCATTTTGTGTATGTTGTTTGGGATTCCAGCATCTGCAGATTTTCCCTTGTTTGTGAAATGGGTTACCGGGTGAATCACTGATTTCATTGCTTATATAAGTAACCAGTGCAGCAAATCAATTTCCTTAATCCATAGTATACATACAATATTCTTGGTTTGTTTTAACTGAGATTTGTATGTGAAAGTTCAAGGCCCATAGTGCATCATAGTGAAGGCAAACTCAAAGGTTAAGAACAGGAGTGAAGGCAAGATAAATTATTAAGATGGTGTAGGACCTGAAAGATTATTTGACAGGTGACAAACTATTTCTGAGTTTATGAATAAATTATTCAATCACATCTCTTCAAGTCTGTGAATTCACTAAAGCACCTGTCAAATCCATTTTTTCCACACTTCCCAAATTTCAGTTCAGCTGGTCGACATAGAAATACAAAAGGCAAGTTTAAATCATCCACTTCTAACGCAAGTACTGAAAAGTCCAGCTCATTTTTTGCATTCCCCTCTCAATAAGTTCTCAAGAACTATTTTCCACATCTTAACGTCCTTACTAATAAATGCTCTGACATGGCCCATAAATATTTCAGTCATGTTTGTAGACTATCAAATTAAACTTCCATGTTGTTAAGTAACAATTATATGTGTAACATGCTGTAAGGTTTCACAGCTAATGTAGTGGCCTCTCTGTAATGTTTCACTGCTAAGGCTAAGGTAATGGTTTCTCTGTAGCAGTAATGTTGGGGTTATGACTAGAGATAATGGGGTATGTTAGCCAATGAGCGGGATGTTGTTCTTTCTTGTGTGTCTGGGAGCAGGGATATCGCGGTCTTTTGTTGGGGAGCGATGAAGAGGGAGGACGCGAATGGAGAGAGTTGGTATACCGTTGGACAGAGTGGACTGAAGAACAAGGGTCGGCTATACTTGGAGGAGGTTGACAGGAACAAATGGACGACACTGTGAGCTCCAACATTTGTGCAATAGACTGTTTCATGAGAATGGGCCCTTTTGTTTTTTTTGTTCCTTTACTAACCATGTAGTCAAATTAAGAATTATAAAGCTCAATCGTTTAATCGCATATTGTGTACTGTTTGTTATTTCATGGTATTGAGACTTCTTAAGCTTGGCTGGGCCGGGGGCTATTGTCCGATAGATTAAGCCGCTAGCTGAACTGAGGGTTACAATTCTGGGGGCAACGTTCCGGGATTAATTTTGTTGGATGCTGTGTGATTACCCTAAGCATTGAACCAGTGGGGTAGATACTCGTACTCCGGATGAATTGTTAATTCACCTATTAAGTACTGTTAAAGTTGCGATTGTGGGCAGAGGTTTGATAGAATGGCTGGCGAGAGCTTTCCAGGAACATTGTCCATGCACCCAGTACTTCAAACTGCTTTTGAGGAAGTGCGTGGTTGCATTGGGCTGGATACCGAATTTAGACGAGGGACTATGTGGTTCACCCAGTCGAAGCCAATGATGGTCCGGCCCGGGGAAGTAACAAGAGTGATGGGGACCCCCAAATTTCCCGAAGTGCCTGAGGGTGAGGCCATCTTAGTGGACACTCTGGAAGACCATGAGGGGGAGTCAGGATTTCCTGCTGGGGTACTGGTGAAGCCCAAGCTGCAGAAGCCCTCAGTGGTACAGGCGAGCAGGATGGCAGTGATTGTGAGGAAAACTACGAAGAGGGAGGTCACCTTCAAGCGGGGGATGACCCTGGCGTATTTGTTCCTGGTGACGCTAATGTCCAGTGTCCCTGTGAGACAAGCCAGGGAGAAACTATTGGAAAAAGGGGGAAAGTTGACAGCTGAGTCATTCAACTTTGGGGACTCCCCGGTTCCTGCGGGTTGGAAGAGGAAATTGGTAGAGAAGGTGTTGAAGCTGGAAGATGCCTTTTCCACTGACAAGTTTGATGTGGATTCTTCCAAGAGCACACATCACACTATCTGGGTGACTGAGGATACCCCGTTCAGAGAACGGTCACAGCAACTGGGCCCTGCAGAGGTGGAGGACGTTGGGCAGCATTTGTGTAAGTTGAAGGAAGCTGGGATCATCACCGAGTCCTGAAGCCCCTATTCGTCCCCAGTAGTAGTGGCCCGAAAGAAGAACGGGAAGGTACGGATGTGTGTGGATTATAGGACTCTGAACAGGTGCACTGTTCCTGACCAGTATAGGGTCCCGAGGATTGAAGACACGCTGGCCTGCCTGAGTGGTGCAAAGTGGTTCAGTGTCCTGGACTTGAAGAGTGGATATTACCAGAACCCCATTAGTGAGGCTGACAAAGAGAAGACGGCATTTATATGTCCCCTGGGATTTTTCCAGTTCAAAAGGATGTCCCAGGGCATCTGGGAGCCCTTGCAACCTTCCAGCAGGTCATAGAGAAGACGATGGGGGATATGAACTTGCTTGAGGGATTGGTGTATCTGGATGACTTCATAGTGTTTGGATCCACCTTGGAAGAATATGAAGCGAGGCTCATGAAGGTGCAGAGCCACCTGAAAGCTGAAGGGTTAAAACATTCCCTGGACAAGTGCCAGTTCTGCCAAACGTCTGTTAGCTATGTTGGGCACATAGTCTGACGGGATGGAGTAGCTATAGATCCAGCTAAGACAGAGGCGGTAACCACTTGGCCAAGACCCCAGACTGTGAGCGCTCTGCGCTTGTTCCTTGTGTTCTGTGGTTACTATCGGAGGTTCGTGAAAGGCTACGCAAAAGTGAGTCACCCCTTTCAGTCGCTGAAAGATTTGATGACCCAGGCACTGGTGCTGGTTTTTGTGGACCCCCGATTGCCCTACGTACTGCACACGGATGCCAGCTGAGAGGGGTTAGGGGGTGTCCTGTATCAGAATCAGGGCACCAGGTTGAGGCCCATTGCATTTGTCAGCCGTAGTCTGTCACCCTCCAAGAAAAACTATACCACGCACAAATTGGAATTTCCGGCATTGAAAAGGGTGGTGGTGGATAAGTTGAGTGACTACCTCTATGGGGCCAAGTTTGAGGTGAGGACGGACAACAACCCCCTAATGTAATATAATGACCTCGGTGAAACTGCATGCCACAGGCCATCGGTGGTTGGCAGCATTGTCTGCCTATGATTTCAGCCTGAAGTACCAGCCGGGAAGCTGGAACATTGATGCTGATGCTTTGTCCCAAGGGGTGCATGAGTGACTGATCAGGGATGAGGAATGGGAGAACGTTCCCACCCTGGGGGAGAAAGCTATGTGTCAGTTTGCCATCACCATGAAGGCAGAGGGAAAGGAGGGGCAGGATTGAGCGGTGGATCAATTGGGAACTTCTGATGATGCCCTTCCCCCAGTTTACTGTAACCTGACTGTTCTGAAGACAAATCAGCTGCCAGAATTGAGATCTGGGGAAGAAGCAGCTGCTCAGTGAGATAACCCGGCTATCAGTATCTCTTAGTCAGCAGTCGCAAAGGGAGACATGGCTCAGGCAGAGAAGACAAAACACACGGCGGTGCCTCCATTACTGAGAGAATGGCCTCAGTTGGAATTGCAGAACCAGATCTTATACCAGGTCACATCACCCCTGGACTGACCTCGGTGTTGCCAGCTAATTCTGCCAGAGAAGTATCAGAGGATTGTGTTGAAGTCAGTTCATGATGATTCTGGAGATTTAGGGGTTGAAAAGACCTATGGATTGCTCAGAGACCGGTTTTACTGGCCCTGACTGAAGTCAGAGGTCGAAGAATACTGCAAGTCATGCAATCTATGCTTACAGTGGAAGACACTGCCTACGTGGGCAGCACCCTTGTTCCACTTGCGGAGTGCAGGACCCCTGGACCTGGTGTATATGGTTTTCCTGTCAATAGAACCCGAAGCCAGCAACACGGCGAATATCTTAGTCATCACTCACCACTACACCAGATATGCATAGCCTATCCCTACCAAGGACTGGAGGGTGCCTATGGTGGCAAAAGTGTTATGGGAGAAGTATTTCATTTATTATGGCCTTCTCAGGAAGATACATAGTGATCCGGGACAGAATTTCAAGAGCAGACTCATTCATGAGTTACTGGGCATGCTTGGAGTTGAGAAGTCGAGGACCATGCCCTATCATCTGCAGAGTGATCGCCAACCCGACAGGTTTAATCGGATCTTACTAGAGATGCTAGGGACCTTGGAGATCAGCAAGAAGAGCAGGTGGAGTCAACATATTGGGCATCTGGTCCACAGTTACTACTGTACCTGAAATGAAGCTACCGGGTACTCGTCATACCATCCGATGTTTGGGCGCGAGGCGAGTTGCTCATTGACCTTTGTTTTGGGACTGACGAGGGCGACTTACCACTGAAAACTTATCTGAAGTATGTGTCTGAAATGAGAAGTGAGCTGAAAAGGGCTTATGAATTAGCTGTAGTCGTGGCTGCCAAGTAGAATCAAAGAAATAGGAGGTATGATCAAAAGGTGAGGTTCTCCCAGCTCCTGCCGGGAGACTGGGTCCTCTTAAGGAATTTGGGGCTACCTGGGAAACATAATTTGGCTGATCACTGGGTGACTAAGCCCTATGTGGTGGAGAGTCAGATGCCAAGCCTACCAGTTTTCTGGGTGAAACCAGAGGATAGGAATGGACCTGTCAAGATTCTCCATCAGAACCATCTGTTGCCCTTGGGTCAAGAGGTGCAGGTAGACCCAGATCCTGACTTGAAGCCGACACCTAGTAAGAGGACTCTGCAGAAAGGGGGGGCGACTGCAGGGCCCACAGCAAGAAAGGTTAGGCCAACCCCCACTCCTGAGAGGGATACTCATTCAGAGGATGAGGACCCGGATGTGTGGTATATGCTGCCTTTTGCTAACTCCCCAATGATTGAGGAAGAGACTTCAAGCCCTTCTCCCACTGAAAGTCAGGTGAAGTGGGGGGGGGGGTGGCTATTTGTGTACAGCCTGCGTTACAGCGGGACCCTGCAAGGGATGGAGCGGGGCTTGGTCACGGGACAGAGGGCTCCAAGATGCAGGTGGGCACAAGTGATAGGTTGGGGGAGGCCTCGCCAGGTAGACCAGAAGTATCTCCAGTAGTATCTGAACCTGAAGAGTTAGGTGAGGGGGTACAGAGGTCTCAGAGAATTAGGCGACCACCGGATAGGCTGGCCTACATAGCACCAGGGGAACAGAGTGTGACAACTACTGCTTTGGGGAGCTATGTCACTACCTTGTACACCTGGATTGGACTTGTGTTTTGCAGAAAAGTTTGACGAATTATCTCAACGTCATGAGGACATGACTAAATTTGGTGGGGGGAGAGTGTAACGCACTGTAAGGTTTCATTGCTAATGTAATGGCCTCTGTAATGTTTCACTGCTAAGGCTAAAGTAATGGTCTCTCTGTAGCAGCAATGTTTGGGTTATGACTAGAGATAACAGGGCATGTTAGCCAATGAGCAGGATGTTGTTCTTTCTTGTGTGTCTGGGAGAAGGATTTTACGGTCTTTTGTCAGGCAGCAATGAAGAGAGAGGACGCGAATGGAGAGAGTTGGTATACTGCTGGACGGAGTGGACTGAGGAGAGAGGGTCCAAGGGTTGGCTACGCTCAGAGGAGGTCAACGGGAATGAATGGACGACACTGTGAGCTCCAACGTTTGCATATTAGACTGTTTCATGAAAATGGGCCTTTTTTTTTGTTTCTTTACTAACCTTATAGACAAATGAAGAATTATAAAGTTCAATCATTTAATCGCATATTGTGTACTGTTTGTTATTTCATGGTACTGATTTGTAACAGGGGACACATCGCGCAGCATCCACCCAAACGAGATTTCCTAAGTTTGGCCAGGCCGGGGGCTATTATCCCCTGGATTAAGCCGCTAGCCGAACTGAGGGTTACGTACTGATAAATGATAAATAGATTAAATTCCATAGAAGAAATATATAGTAGTTACCCTGAAGGACTGACACTACCTTTCAATGCAGATGGAAAAGATTGGAAGTATGAAGATGAGAGTATGAAGGAAACAATAGGAAGTCATACCCAAGTGTTGACACCCAGATTTTCAAACACATTTGGAGGCTTTAGTCAAGGAGAAATGTGCCCTTTCCAGAAGGGATCAGGATATCCTCCAGGATCGTAATTAGTGAGTGAGGGGAGGTTGAAAATAAATTCAAAGCCAGGAAAGACGAGGCATAAATGTAGATGCAATACTGCAAGATCCCTAATTGATGATCATAGTCAATAGGTTGGAGGGCCTCTCTAGAACACATAGGCCTACTGTCCTTTCTCAGCATGACAGCAAACATGATCACCTCACCAGTACCTCTGGCTCAAACTGGATATTTCCAGCATCACTCACAAAACGCTGGAGGAACTCAGCAGGTCGGGCAGCATCCGTGGAAAAGATCGGTCGACGTTTCGGGCCGGAACCCTTCGTCAGGACTGTAGAGCGAAGGGGCAGAGGCCCTATAAAGAAGGTGGGGGGAGGGTGGGAAGGAGAAGGCTGGTAGGTTCCAGGTGAAAAACTAGTAAGGGGAAAGATAAAGGGGTGGGGGAGGGGAAGCAGGGAGATAATAGGCAGGAAAGGTGAAGAAAGAATACGGGAAAACACAATGGGTAGTAGAAGGAGGCGGAACCAAGTGGGTGGTGGTAGGCAGCTGGGGGAGGGGGTAGAGTGACATAGGGATAGGGGAAGGGAGGGGGAGGGAATTACCAGAAGTTGGAGAATTCTATGTTCATACCAAAGGGCTGGAGACTACCTAGACGGTATATGAGGTGTTGCTCCTCCAACCTGAGTTTAGCCTCATCATGGCAGTAGAGGAGGCCATGTATGGACATATCTGAGTGGGAGTGGGAAGCAGAGTTGATGTGGGTGTCTACCGGGAGATCCTGTCTGTTGTGGCGGACGGAGCGGAGGTGCTCGACAAAGCGGTCCCCTAATCTGCGTCGGGTTTCACCGATGTAGAGGAGGCTGCACCGGGAGCACCGGATGCAATAGATGACCCCAACAGACTCACAAGTGAAGTGTTGCCTCACCTGGAAGGACTGTTTGGGGCTCTGAATGGTGGCAAGAGAGGAGGATTTTGCATGGCAATTTATTGTCCAGAAATATTAACATTTTGTTCTCTCAACGAGTTTTCAAACCTGCTATTTACGGCATTTTCTGTTTTTATTTCAGATTTTCGGTATTTTGTTTTTGAAATACAGAAGATACCTGAGTAAAAATAAAACTCACTGGAATCAACAACACAATTGTGATTGGAACTGAGCCTATTGTGTGCTGAAACACATTCTTTTAAAACTGATAAATTTAGTAAAATATGTAAATAGAGTACAACATATTGAAGCCCACATTCCATTTCAATAAAACTGGTTTCTGTGTCATGTCTGTTATTGTGTGGCAGGCAGTTAAGATTAAAAGTCAAGAGGTACTGGTGCAAAACAAATGGGAAATGGTAAATAAATAATGGATTGGTTTAAAGAAGTTGCAAATGAGAAAAAGCAGAAGCATTATCAGAATGTATTGAACTTTACTGCTAAGTCAGGAGGGCTCTAAAAGTACTTAGCTGAAGGACAGGTACCATTCTTCAAGCTAAAATTGATATCAAATCATTTGTATCTCTACTCACCTCTCATTCCTGAGGGAGCTTAAAAATAGAAACTGATCCTAGTGTCCATAAACAGAAGGCCAACATTCACCTTCCAATCAATTCCTAAAAGACTGAAGGCACTGCACCATGTGAAGATTAAACAGATCTGGAATAAAAAGCTTGTGGCAACAATGAAATGACTAGATCATTGTAAAAGCCTACCTAGTTCACTTATGTCCAACTGGTTGTGGAATCTGTCACCCTTACTCATTCTAATTGTTCCACATGTGCCTCCAGACCCAGCAATGTTATTCTAAATAACTCTTCTGATGAGGGTGAGCAGGCAAGGACAACAAATATTGGTATTGGCAATGATGCCAAAAACCATGGAAACAAAATAATGGTCAAAGGACACCTTCTGCACAGATCAGCACCATGAGAATTAATAGACACTACAATGTAAGTCACACATAGTGGGACCTTTCTGCTCCAGTGCTTCAATGGAATGGGAATTGGATTTGGTGTATTATTGTCACATGCACTGAGATTCAGAGAAAAACTCTCCTTGCATACTGTTCAGATAAGTCAAATCATTGCACAGTGCATTGAAGTAGAACAAGGTAAACAATAACAATGCAGAATAAAGTGTAACAGCAAATGAGGAAGTGCAGTGCAGGTTAACAGAAAGGTACAAGATCCTGACAAAGGGCCTCGGCCGGAAACGTTGACTGTTCGTTTCCACGGATGTTGCCCGACCTGCTGAGTTCCTCCAGCGTGTTGTGTGCGTTGTGTGTGAAGGTACAAGATCATAATGTAGACTGTGAAGTCAAGTGTCCAATTTATCTACTGAAGTGTCTAACCTAATCTACTAGAGTCAACAGACCAAATTTCTGATAAGAAACTGTAGATGCTAGAAGCTGGAGCAAAAAAATGAACTGAGGTCAAACAAAGTAACCATACAAAATACATCACAGAAACAGGCCTTTTGGCCCTTCTTGGCTGTGCCGAACCATTTTCTGCCTAGTCCCACTGACCTGCACACGGACCATATCCCTCCATACACCTCCCATCCATGTATCTGTCCAATTTATTCTTAAATTTTAAAAAAAGAACCTGCATTTACCACCTCGTCTGGCAGCTCATTCCATACTCCCACCACTCTCTGTGTGAAGAAGCCCCCCTTAATGTTCCCTTTAAACTTTTCCCCCCTCACCCTTAATCCATGTCCTCTGGTTTTTTTCTCCCCTTGCCTCAGTGGAAAAAGCCTGCTTGCATTCATTCTATCTATACCCATCATAATTTTATATACCTCTATCAAATCCCCCCTCATTCTTCTACGCTCCAGGGAATAAAGTCCTAACCTATTCAACCCTTCTCTGTAACTGAGTTTCTCAAGTCCCAGCAACATCCTTGTAAACCTTCTCTGCACTCTTTCAACCTTATTTATATCCTTCCTGTAATTTGATGACCAAAACTGAACACAATATTCCAGATTCGGCCTCACCGATGCCTTATACAACCTCATCATAACATTCCAGCTCTTATACTCAATACTTTGATTAATAAAGGCCAATGTACCAAAAGCTCTCTTTACGACCCTATCTACCTGTGACGCTAATTTTAGGGAATTTTGTATCTGTATTCCCAGATCCCTCTGTTCCACTGCACTCCTCAGTGCCTTACCATTAACCCTGTATGTTCTACCTTGGTTTGTCCTTCCAACGTGCAATACCTCACACTTGTCTGTATTAAACTCCATCTGCCATTTTTCAGCCCATTTTTTCAGCTGGTCCAAGTCCCTCTGCAGGCTCTGAAAACCTTCCTTACAGTCTACTACACCTCCAATCTTTGTATCATCAGCAAATTTGCTGATCCAATTTACCACATTATCATCCAGATCATTGATATAGATGACAAATAACAATGGACTCAGCACTGATCCCTGTGGCACACCACTAGTCACAGGCCTCCACTCAGAGAACCAATTCTCTACCACCAGTCTTTGGCTTCTTCCATTGAGCCAATGTCTAATCCAATTTACCACCTCTCCAGGTATACCTAGCGACTGAATTTTCCTAACTAACCTCCCATGTGGGACCTTGTCAAAGGCCTTACTGAAGTCCATGTAGACAATATCCACTGCCTTCCCTTCATCCACTTTCCTGATAACCTCCTCGAAGAACTCCAATGTATTGGTCAAACATGACCTAACACGCACAAAGCCATGTTGACTCTCCCTAATAAGTCCCTGTCTATCCAAATGCTTGTAGATTCTGTCTCTTAGTACTCCCTCCAATAACTTACCTATTACTGACGTTAAACTTACTAGCCTATAATTTCATGGATTACTTTTCGATCCTTTTTTAAACAACGGAACAACATGAGCCACTCTCCAATCCTCCGGCACCTCACCTGTAGACAGCGAAATTTTAAATATTTCTGCCAGGGCCCCTGCAATTTCAACACTAGTCTCCTTCAAGGTCCGATGGAACACCCTGTCAGGTCCCGGGGATTTATCCACTTTAATTTTAACTGCTCGAGGAACAAAGTAGGTCAGACAGCATCTATACGGGGAAATGGTCAGTTGATGTTTCAGAACAAGACTCTTCATCTAGACTGTCACAAAAGACTCATGTTGCTGGAGTATAAGCAAAACACAAGCTGCTGGTGGAACCTAGTGTGTCAGGCAGCAATTTGTTTTTCCGAGTGCACAGAGCTGCTCAGTGAGGAGCGGAGTAAAGGACAGGAAACCTGGAACAACAACACCCATCACTGTAACAGTTGTCCTTTACAGCAAGAACAATTTCACACTTATCAAACTCTGCACCCCAACAACTTTTCAAACATTTTGCTGAACTTTATTTTGAGGGACACTTGCTTATTTCCCTGAGGAAATAAGGCTGAGAAACCAAGTTTCAGGAAAATCAGCCTTATGTTTTCTAGAGACATACAAGACTGCATATCCTGGAAAATGGAGCAAAAAAATAGACTGTTGAAGGAATACATCATGTCAAGCAGCACCTATAGAAGTAAAGGAGTGGACAATGTTTCAGGTTGTGACTAATTCTAGCAATTGTGACATCAGTCCAATAATGTAAAAGTAAGACTATTAAAAATCCCTTAACTTTTGCCTAGGAGCCAAAAGGATTTCTGGTTTGTAAATTCAAGGTAGTCCCACTAAGCATACATTGATGGAGGTATTGCTGGAATGGGAGCTTCATCTCCACTGACTCATTTTCTTAGCCTGTTTAATGAATGAATCATTCTGCACAGATTTACAATATAATTATGCTTTCCCAAGTTTTAGATGGATTCACTGCAAATTCCGGTGGTAAAACAAGACCCTAAGATGTAGGAGCAGAATTAGGCCATTCAGCCTATGAAGTCTGCTCTGCCATTCCATCATGGCTGATTTATTATTCCTCACAACCCCATTCTCCTGCCTTATGTTCTAAATAAATGAATTGATTAGTATAGATTATATATCTGACACTTCATAAAGAGAGCTATTTTATTTCATGGTGTCTCTGTCATTATGATTTTATAATTACATTAAAATAGAAATTTATCATGTGTAATCTGAGTGTGAATTTTTGGAACAGCAATCCTCTGTTGTCAAACACATTATCATAGCACCTCAATGCAACATAATCTAATAGTGCCATCTGCTGGGCTCACAAGCACATTATAGCTCTAACATTAAAATATTTATTTCCAATCCCACAGCATTCCTAGTTTAATAAACTCAAAATAAGCATAGTAACCTAGAGCTGAGAGGAGATTTGCTGAAACTGAGCACCTTTAACTTTTAATCTTTCACCCTTACTTAAAAAGCCAAACCTTGATGGTGAGCTACAAGCTAATTACAGGCCTATATTAAATCTTGCCTTGCTGGGCAAGATTCTGGAGAAAGTCATTTTCAACCAACTCACCAATTTTCCAAATGAAAACAATAATATAGGAAAGGTTAAGTCAGGTTTTTGAACAATCTACAGCATGGAGATGACTCTTACCAAAATTGACAATGACTTGAGGCTCAGCACTGATGCCAACAGGATCTTCGTTCTAATTCTTCTAGATCTAAGTGCTGCCTTCTGCAAAATTGGTCATATGATTCTCCTAGATTGCCTTGAGAAGGGAGTTGGCCTCTCTGATAGTACTCCTGAATTGGTTTCGCTCGTATATCTTAGAGAAAAAATGTTATGTCTTTCTGGGACACCAATGTTCTAAGAGATATCATATACATTTGGTGTTTCTTAAGGAAGCTGTCTTTGTCCCCTGCTGTTCTCTTTATAAATGCTCCCCTTAGCAGAAATCATTAGAAAGCATAAAATTGATTTCTACAGTTATGCAGATGACACACAATTGTCTACCACAGTTGATCCTGATGGTGATAACATCCTGTCTTCTCTGGCTTCTGGTATGGCTGCAATAAACAAAAAGATGAGCAATAATTTTCTGAAAGTAAATGAATATAAAATGGAAATGCTTTTGGTTGGTCTTAAGGACAAAAAGGATAAACTTCTTGACAAAATTGGGAACTTGGTTTTCCTTGTAAATTCAGAAGTAACGAGCTTGAGTGTTACCCTTGATTCAGATTTGAATTTTAAATCCCACATAAAGAAAGTGACTAGAGCAGCATTTCCACACTTAAGAAAATTTGCAAAGGTACATTTGTTTCTGTCATGTACTGTCTGATGGGGGATCTCATTGAAAATTATTGAAAGCTGAAAGGCCTAGATAAAGTGGGTATGTATAAGATGTTTACTTTGGTGTGGGAGTCTAGACCAGAGGGGACAGCCTCAAAACACAGGGACATCCATTTAGAACAGAGATGAGGAGGAATCTATTTAGCCATAAGGTGGTGAGCCTGTGGAATTCATTGCCACGGACAGCTGTGGTGTCCAGGTGACTGGGTGCATATAAGGCAGAGGTTGATAGGTTCTTGATTAGTCAGGATATGAACGGTTGAGGGTAGAAACCAGGAGAATGGGAATGAGAGGAAAATGGATCAGCCATGATGAAATGGTGGAGTAGACCTCATTATGTCCCTATATCTTATGGTAATGATACAGAGGAGTGAGTCCCCCTACACCCAGCATATTGTTAGCAAATGTGCAGTCACTGGAGAACAACATGGAGTACCTGAGGGCAAGATTGCCGTATCAAAGTGAAATGAGAGATTATTGTGTTCTATGTTTAACTGAAACATGGCTTCCTCCCAGCATTTCAGATACGGTGATCAGACCTAAAGGCTCTTGATTCAAAGGATGGGCTGAGCTGCTGATTTTTAGAAAAGGCAAAGGATGAGCTGCATTGCTGATTCAGAAAAGGTAAAAGTTAAAGATGCTGTATGTGCTTCATGATAAACTCTAAGTGATGCTCCTATATGGCAGTTTTGTTGAACCCATGTTCCCAGACCTTGAACATCTAACAATCAAATGCCATCCATTCTATTTCCTTAGTAAGTTCTCATCCGTGAACCTCAACGGAGTTTACATACCACCAGTGGTCAACTATAATCAAGCACTTGAGATTCTGCAGGATGCCGTCAACAAACAAGAAAGAGTCCATCCATCCTGCTGCATTTTAAATCATATTCAGGGACTTCAACTTGAGTTATCTGAAGAAATCCCCGCCCAATTACCATCTGCATATAACCTGTAGCACCAAAGGTCCCAGCATGCTAGACCACTGTTAAACGAAGATAAGGAATGCTTGCTGTTCCATGCCCAGGCTGCATTTTGGGAAATCTGACTACTTGGTTGTCCTTCTCCCACCTTATACAGGTAGAGAAGCTGAAGAGCAAGGCTCAAGAAATAAGAACAACAAATAGATGGTTGAGGGAGGCAGAGGAGTGGCTATGCGATTGTTTCAAGTCAGTGGACTGGGCCGTGTTCAAGGACTCATTTGTAGTTCTGAATTAATCCACCATGGGTGTCATGGACTTTATAAAAAACAGTTATTAATTCTTTAGTGAAAGTTGAGGCAATAAAAGTCCTTTTTTGTACAGATTGAAAAGTCTAAATTTCGACAAGCTCATTGTCCCTTGTCAGAGGTTTCCAATTGTACACTAGTGTGTCCCCACAAAATTATCCAGTGTCTTTCCCACCAGAAGCCATGATCTGCTGAGGGCTAGATCAAAGGCATTCAAGTCTGGTGACCAAGAAGGTTACAAGAAGTCCAGTATGATCTCCAGAAAGCCATCTCATAAGCAAAGTGACAATCCCAAATTAAACTTGAATCACAAAGGATGCTCGACAGTTGTGGCAATACTTGAATGCTATCACCTTCTATAAAGTAAAATCAAGAAACATAGATGACGCCAGGGTCTTGCTTCCTGATGAGCTCAATGTCTTCTATGCTCGCTTGACCATTTAAACATGGAGGAGCCATTGTAAACTCCCACATCCCCGATGATCCTGTGATTTCAGTCTCTGAGGCTAATGTATAAGCAGCCTTCAGGTAGGTGAACCCTTGAAAAGCTTATTTCCCAGGCAGGATAGCTGGCCAAGTACTAAAGTGCTGTGCTGATCAACTGGTTGCAATGTTCATGGAGATCTTTAAGCTCTCACTATGGCAGTGAGGTACCAACCAGCTTCAAGCAGGCTCCACTTATACGGATGCCTAAGAACATGGTAACCAGCCTCAATGACTATCATCCAGTAGCGCTTACTTCACAGTGATGAATTGTATTGATAAGTTTGTAATGAAGCATATCAACTCTTGTCAGAGAAGCGACTTGGATCTGCTCTAATTTGCCTACTGCTCAAGGTGTCTACTACAGATGCCATCTCTTTGGTTTTTCACTCTACCATGGGAAATCTGAACAGCAAAGATACATACTTCAGGAGGCTCTTTATTGACTACACCTTGATATTCAATATCATCATCGCCTCAAAAGTAATCAATAAGAAACATAGAAACATAGAAACATAGAAAATAGGCGCAGGAGTAGGCCATTCAGCCCTTTGAGCCTGCACCGCCATTTATTATGATCATGGCTGATCATCCAACTCAGAACCCCGCCCCAGCCTTCCCTCCATACCCCCTGATCCCCGTAGCCACAAGGGCCATATCTAACTCCCTCTTAAATATCGCCAATGTACTGGCCTCAACTGCTTCCTGCGGCAGAGAATTCCACAGATTCACCACTCTCTGAGTGAAGAAGTTTTTCCTAATCTCGGCCCTAAAAGGCTTCCCCTTTATCCTCAAACTGTGACCCCTTGTTCTGGACTTCCCCAACATCGGGAACAATCTTCCTGCATCTAGCCTGTCCAATCCCTTTAGGATTTTATACGTTTCAATCAGATCCCCCCAAATCTTCAAAATTCCAACGAGTACAAGCCCAGTTCATCCAGTCTTTCTTCATATGAAAGTCCTGCAATCCCAGGAATCAATCTGGTGAACCTTCTTTGTACTCCCTCTATGGCAAGGATGTCTTTCCTCAGATTAGGGGACCAAAACTGAACACAATACTCCAGGTGTGGTCTCACCAAGGCTTTGTACAACTGCAGTAGTACCTCCCTGCTCCTGTACTCAAATCCTCTCGCTATAAATGCCAGCATACCATTCGCCTTTTTCACCGCCTGCTGTACCTGCATGCCCACTTTCAATGACTGGCGTATGACACCCAGCTCTCGTTGCACCTCCCCTTTTCCTAATCGGCCACCATTCAAATAATAATCTGTTTGCCTATTTTTGCTACCAAAATGGATAACTTCACATTTGTCCACAATAAATTGCATCTGCCATGAATTTTCCCACTCACCCAACCTATCCAAGTCACTCTGCATCCTCTTAGCATCCTCCTCACAGCTAACACTGCCACCCAGCTTCGTGTCATCCACAAACTTGGAGATGCTGCATTTAATTCCCTCATCCAAGTCATTAATATATATTGTAAACAACTGGGGTTCAAGACCTTGCCCTCAATTCCTCCTTCTGCAATTAGATCCTCAATTTCCTCACTTGCAGAGCTGATTATTAACTTCAGGAGGAGAAAACCAGAGGTCCATGACTCTGTCCTTATTAGAGTATCAGAGGTGGGGAGGATCAGCAACTTCAAATTCTTCAGTGTTATCATTCCAGAGGACCTGTCCTGGACTCAACTCAGCAAATACGAAGAAAACACGGTAGCGCCTCCACTTGCTTAAAAAGTTGTGAAGATTCTGAATGACATCTCAAACATTGACAAAGTTCTACAGATGTGTAGTGGAGAGTATATTGACTGGCTATCTCACAGCCTGCATAGAAACACTATGCCCTTGAATGGAAAATCCTACAAAAGGTGGTAGACACTGCCCATCACAGGTGACCCCTCCCAACCATTTGAGTACATCTACACAGAGCATCCATCTTCAGGGATTTCCACTACCCAAAGCATGCCCTCTTGTCGCTGCTGCCATCAGTCAGAAGGGTCAGAAGCCCCAGGACTCACACCGCCAGGTTTAGGATCAATTACTACCCCTCAACCATCAGGTACTTGAACCAAAAAGGATAACTTCACTGAATTTCACATGTCAATTACTGAAGTGTTCCCACAACCTATGGACTCACTTTCAAGGATTCTTCATATTGTGTTTTTGATATTTATTGTCTATTTATTTATTTATTATTATTATTTCCTGCTTTTTGTATTTGCACACGTTGTTGTCTTTTGCACACTAATTGAACGCTCAGTTGGTGCAGATTTTCATTGATTCAATTATTATTCCATTATGGATTTATTGAATATGTCCAGAAGAAAATAAATCTCAGGGTTGCATATGGTGACATGAATGTACTTTGGTAATAAATTTTCTTTGAACGTTAATGATGCTGAAAAACGAATTCACACCTTTATATTGAATAAACGAGATTACTGCAATACACTTTTTAATGGTCTTCCAAAGCAATTTATTGTCAAAGTTCAACTCATTCAAAATGTTGGTGTTAGACTTTTAACTAACAGGATGAGGGAGCATATCACCCCTGTACTTGCTGCTCTGTATTGGCTTCCTGTATCTTTTAAAATTATTGTTAAAATCTTTCACTTTTTGTTTATGCTTACAATGACCTGGGAGCAGAGAATATCACAGAATTGCTTTCGTTTTGTAATCCTGCTCAAGCTCTCAGGTCTTCTTCCACCGGGCTCTTAAATTTAAACAATCTCCTCATAAAATAATTGGCAGGTCAGTTTTTCTCCACCTACACTCCGAAACTGTGGAACTCAATTTCTAAAACCATGAGAGGTGCAGACTCAGCTAACACTTTTAAATGCTTGCTCAAAACTTATTTATTTATCCTTGCTATTAACTAATATCTTTTTGTCTTTTATTTTTATGCTTGCACTTTATCCCATTGTAAGCACTTTGAACTGTTTCGTTTTTGTGAAAAGTGCTTTATAGGTACAGTAAGTTATTATTAACGTTATTTTTAAACTCTGTGAAGACTTGTTATGTACTTCATTTTATGGTAGTGACTTTCTTTTATTTCACTTAGATTGTACCAGTACTAAAAATAATCTAGATGTAATCCTTTTGGAGCATATTGAGCTTTAATTTTGCCAAATAAGTGATTTATCTCCAGTAAAATAAAGGGAAGTGATCTAAAAGCAATAACCGCACTGTTTGCCAAGTTGCTTCTAAGAAGGTCTTTTCTCAAGAAAAGGGTTTGCTCTCCAATTTTACTTTCAATGATCATCTGTTCCCCTTATAACCATTGCACCAGCTTCCCACCAGAATTCTCCATTATAATTATTCTTAATCTGGAAATAAAAATGCGGTTGTAGAATCATCTCGAATTTCCCTTCAAGCCACCTCCTTACTTAGACATGCATTGCTGCCTTTTCATAGAACATAGGACACAGAAATCTATAGCAAATTACAGACCTTTTGGCCCATGATATTGTGTCAACCATGTAACCTTCTCTAGAAACTGCCTAGAATTTCCCTAGTGCATAGCCTTCTATTTTTCTAACCTCCATGTACCTATCTAAGAGGCTCTTAAAAGACCCTATTGTATCCGCTTCCACCACCGCTGCCGGCAGTGCGTGTTATTTCTAACATCCAGTAATTTGTCTCCCTCCTCCTCCCCTTTCATCTGTGGTCCACTGTCCTCTTCTATCAAATTCTTCCCTGATCAACACCCTTGGCCACTGCACAGGACAGTGTCCAGAACCTTGGGATGATTTCCTTCAATAAACATTTAGCTACTGTAACTGCATCATTCTTTCGACAAGAAAATGCTTTCATGAAAATACATCAATAATGACCAATACCTATTTATATCCTTCACATGGACGTAATTCCATAAAATCCATCTGCAAATTAATAGACTGTCCATCAGAGGGTGATGTATGAAATCTTCCTATCTTCACTAGTTTCCCTGGATTTTGTAAAATACATATCATACATTGTTCACAAACTTGATATACACCTTGCGATAAACCAGGGCATAGCATGTTTGATTTATAGAATCTATCAATTCCCTTCGTCAGTCTCCAGGGAAAGAGACTACTGTACCCTGTGGGACAATGGAGCATTTGGGATGATGGTCACTTTATGCTACTCAGCTGTGGGCACCTTACCTGTTTCATTTGGCTGGAGGGCCCAAAGTTGCGGTGGGATTCTGGAGAGTAAAGGTTCCACATCAGCACTGAACAACTGCCCTGCGACAACTTCCTGTTCAAAGGTTGCCTCGCTCCCCAGGTACTAAAAGAAAGCCCTTACCTCCTTCCCATCACCACAGACTCCACCCAGTCGTTAACATGAACTTCTGCCATGGCAGTCCTCACAGACCCTTGACCATTGGTCCAAGGTCCTTTGCCACTTTACCACTGGAAATTGCTAGAGTTTGCTGAGGTTTCCTGTTCTCCTGATCTTGTATCATCCGCTGAACCTTATGGGGAAGTCTTACAGCCATTGCAATACCAGAATCACCCACGATATTTTTTAAGTGTCTAGAGCAATTTATTTACTAATATACGGGTCCAATTTCTGATGCATCATCATAATCATCATTTTGTGCCATGTTGTATGACATAGGTGATCATGGCCTTTGACCATGATTGTTCTTGGCAATTTTTTCTACAGAAGTAGTTTGCCATTGCCTTCTTCTGGGCAGTGTCTTTACAAGATGGGTGACCCCAGCCATTATCAATACTTTAAAGAGGTTGACTAGCATTAGTGCTCACATAACCAATGCACGTGATATGCACCAGCTGCTCATATGATTTTTCCATTGTATATGTGGGATTAGCATTTCTACCTGAACAATGTGAGAAATTCTACCGCCTGAAGAACAATGGGGGATGAGCTACAAATCCTAGACTTGCCAGTAACACCAATATTGCATAATTGTTTTTAGAAGAAACTAAAATGTGAATAAAGCTTTTTTCAAATAGCTGTAAAGCTCTTTTCCATGTTAACTCCTAAACTCATGCAGAAAAGGCTAAGCAAGAAACCATGCTGATAAGAATGCTAACCTGTCATCAGATTGTATTAGTACTAGAGCATGTGAAAATTGTTTCATATCATAATTCTATGAGTAAGTTCTGAGTGGCTCTCTAACTTATATGGCCAGTGCATTTCAGATAACATACCCTGAAAACAACATCCATTCATTCCCATCTATGGATAATCATGGGCTTTCTGAGCTTCCCAAGCCAGCAGCTATGGAGTTAGTCTCATATTGCTCAAGCAGATAATGCCTATCAACAGAATAAGATTATTTGCAATGATATTGGGTCACAGCTAACCGCTCCAAGTTTCCATTCCAACTTGGAATCCCACATGAAATCCTCACAACATCCTGGAGCCCAGTAATATGAGATGTGCAGCCACAAAGCATCAGGCAGAGCAATGAGGAGGTCTCATTCCTAACACACCTGAAAGCTTCTGACAGCTGGCAAAGATGGAGAGGATCTTCATTACTTGTATAACCTGTTTGGGAAGTTGCCATTATTTTCATCAAGAATAACATGTATTATTCCATATACATACTGTAATATAGCTGTGTACATATGCACATATGAAAATGCAGTTAAATATTATATGCATTAGTTCAGTAATTATACCAGACTATCTTCTAACTGGAGTTTATGTGATGTACATTTAGAAGTAAATTACTTCATATTTCATTGATGCATTTATCCATAAATTGAATTGTTCCACTAAAGATGAGATAGAAATTAAGTGTGGGATGGAACAAACATTTTTTAATAAGCATCTTCAACTAAAAAATGTGCAAGGTCTAGATTAATATCAAATACTCAACAGACCCTATACTCCAAAAGGCCTTTCACTTCTCTACCACTAAATACACAGAACAATTAAGAAAGGCCACTTCTCGTTGCCTGAGTTTGGGAATGTTATGTGTTGGGGGAATGGAGTGGAAGTTGAAATAGCATTGGAAGGCTGAGGATTAGAAGATGCTGGGGGTTGAGAGTGGCAGGAGTGAGGAGGAATTGAAGGGGAAAGGGAAGTATAGCGGAGAATCTCATCATGGATCTGGCTGTGTACAGTTGGGGTCTGTAGGAGTGCAGCTGAGAAGGAAGCTGCTGTCAGTGGCAGGTGGTAGCTGGTTGATCATTGGTTAGTATGATATGAGTCAAATCAATGGTTGGGGGAGCAACTCACGTTGGAAAACAAGGAGGGAGGAAAGAGCTGGAGATGTGGACGTAGAGACTGGTAACAGGGAAATGACATCCAAAGGAGATCTGGGAAATTATTTAACAAAGATCTACCTGAACTGGTAACAAATAAACTCTGTACGGAATCCGGGAGAAATTTCAGCTCCTCATACCTGTTAGAATGTGGAAGTTATTATCTAAAAGGGGAATTGATATAAAGAGAACAAGCAGAACCAAGATCAAGTTAGGTTGGTTTGTGAGAGAGAAGGCAGAAAGGTGTCTTGGTGAGGTTAGGTAGATTGGAAAAAGCTTGCATTACCATGACTTGGTGATTTAGTACAGTTGATTTATTTTTTAATTTTTTTGTTTTGGATTTTCTCATTAAGAATGAAACCGTTCACCCTGCTGCCTTTCTCCTTCCATAAGTCACCAATTCAACACAACATTCCTCACTCTTCAACAACTTTCCCTTTCCTGTCCCGCACCTCCTTTTCATCCCCATCCTCATCACAGTTGAACCCACTTTTCATTCACCTACTGCTGCAAAATGTAAACTGGTCATTCCTAAGATGCAGTGTCTATGTTCTGTATTAAATGTATTGTAGTTTAACAGAGATATAGATTTAAAATGGAAACATATATAACCATGATGCACGGGTTCTTAAGAAATTGTTAACAATGCCTATTTAAAACTGTATTTATATCATTCCTAACTGAATGCCTTAAACTTCAATTGGAAGCTACTTCGAGCGAGTCCCTTTGTGAAGTCTCGATTCCCACCAGCAGGCGGCAATTAAACCTTCTCCTTTATATTCGCCAATGATGGGATCGAGAATAATAAGGTTTGGGAGAGAGTTGACGTTTGGGACGATTACTTTGCAATAAATTGCTCAGATTTGAGAGGCAGAGTCTCGATGTAGTAACTGAGGGGTATTCTAGCAAGCAGCGAGCGGCGGAAGATTTTGCAAGAAAATAAAAGCTGCAAAGCATCCAGTGGGTGGCTTTTTCGAAAGGGTGGGAGTGATCCTGTCGTGTAGAGTCGGTAGTTAATCTGGTGACGCTGGTGAGAAAGTCGGGGAAATGTCTCTCTCTCTCGCTGTTTTATTTGTGCTCCAGGTTTTTGTCTTCGGATCAACAGCCTCTGGCATCTCTGAAGGGCTGCCTGACCTGAGGATGGATATCAGGGAAGAGATGGGGGACTTAAGGCTGGAAGATAAAGAGAATGGCGCTCATCTTCTACTTGAAGGCAAGATGGAAGGAACAGGTGCACCAAATCTTAACTGGGGTTCAGAAAAGTTGAGAAAAGTGAGTTCTGGAGAAATGTTACGAAATATAACTGTCTTTACCCTGAAGCCCGAGATGAGAGTACAGTGGGGGACGGGTGAGAATGGCAAAGTTGTCCCCGAGGAGTCAACAGCCGCTTCTCTGCAAAACAACTCAATGGAGTCTCGCCACTTCTCGCCAACCCACTTCCAAATCATTTCGAGGATCCCTCTTTCTTCGCTCAAAGATGAAGGGACGCAAACACAAGATGAAGGTACGGGTCGAATTCCCAGTGAACAGCGGAATGAAGTGGAGACGACGGCGGAGAGGCTTCAACTGGAGAGCAATCTCTACTCGGTCACTGACACCACTTACAGTGCGTACGCGGTGGTACTTCTCTCTCTGATACTTTTTATCGTCGGTAACATTGGAAACCTGGCCGTGATGTGCATTGTTTGCCACAACTATTACATGAAGAGCGCCTGGAACAATATTCTGGCTGGCATGGCTTGTTGGGACTTCTTCGTCATCTTCTTCTGTCTGCCTGTGGTTGTCTTCAATGAGATCACAAAGAAACGGTTGCTTGGAGACATCGGCTGTAAGGTCGTGCCTTACTTAGAGGTAAGATCACTCGAGCCTTGTGCCAAGGGAAAGTTGCTCTGTTGGTCAGGTTAACGCGGTTAACTGTTGCTTTCCGAATACAATATTTACCAAGAGCCGCGTAAACTTAGTGTAACCTCACAAAAACTGCCTGGTGGCTGCATCTCCAAGGGTTTCATGAACACTACATTGGGTAGGTACATCATCAGAAAACTCAAGCTGTTTCTAAGATAACTCTTAGGGTTACAAATTCATCAAAGAAGACCAAAATAAAAACGAAAGTCTCTTTAAAACAGAATAAAGCAATTTTATACAATTTTCTTAGCACCAGTCTCTATTTTGTGTGCACCTTTTTGGGTAAATATTTGATTTTCTCTAGTGTTTCCATTTTCTGGGTCAAATCTGCCTGATGACATAATCTTTAATTTTTTTTCAAAAGCAACCACTGTTCACTTAAAGAACTTGCTTTCACTAAGGCTGAAAAGTGGAGCACAACTTTATTTAAAGGACCAAACATTCCAAACAACACACATCAAAGTTGTTGGTGAACGCAGCAGGCCAGGCAGCATCTGTAGGAAGAGGTGCAGTCGACGTTTCAGGCCGAGACCCTTTGTCAGGACTAACTCAAACATTCCAAACTTCTGTTTGCTGGAACAGTGCTGCACCACCTTTCCCCCAACATGACACATAATGACGATGTTGACTATCTCCTAGCATTGATCATATT
Source organism: Mobula birostris (assembly GCF_030028105.1). NCBI lineage: Eukaryota > Metazoa > Chordata > Chondrichthyes > Myliobatiformes > Myliobatidae > Mobula > Mobula birostris. Next base: position 61,742,865 of record NC_092383.1, on the reverse strand, counting down.
AACATTGCCCTTCCTCTTGCACATCACTGCAACAGAAAGGAACTCCCATTGCCCATTTGTCACTTCAGAAGTTGCTCTCATGTTTGACAAGACTATGCAAAGGGCATCTTGGGGAACCAGAGGAACCTCATCTCCTCAGTGATAGAAGGGTTCAGCAACACCTAACATTACTGTATATTGATATGAATCCATGCTCTTATACTGGAATAATGTCCATCTAGACTGTGCTTCCACATCCTAATTCTCAGTCCCACCCTTAACTTCATGAAAACTAAAGTACAAGCTCACAAATGTGCCTGCACATTGTTGCAGTGGCCTGAAATATTACTCTTAATCTCAATTTACTAATCATTGCAGCCTGCAGTTGCTAATATACACCACATATCGCTGTTCTGTTCAGGAGGTTGTTGACACTCTCTACTCCACAAGGCCAGGCATCACCTGCTTGTGCACAAGCTCACTGGAAAAGACAGACCAGCCATGGGGATTTGCTGCCGAAGTACAGCTATTTGTAGGTTTTGTAGCTGAGGAGAGTTGCTGGTGAAGTGTTTGCCTTTAGGGACTACCTGAGACATGCTCCATTGTACATCTAAGCATTGGCATCTTGAGAAAACCAGAGAGAGTTTCTGAATTAGCATGCTACAGTATTAAGTGATGGACCTTAACACTATCATTGTTAAACAGTAATTTTGAATTTTTTTTACTTAGAGCTTTTTTTTGAATAATGTTAAGATGACGTCCTCATTTCTCAAAACATTGAGGGAGGCTATCGGTCAATCAGAATCCTCCCATCCGTCCCATTCTGCATTTCCCTGTAACCTATCTGACTCATACTGCACCCTGATTGTTTCGTCACCTGCCTATACTGGGAGTAGTTCACTTCAACTATTTAGCCTACCAGTCATCGTTGTCCTTGGGATGAGTGAGGAAGGCGGAACACCAAATAAGATGTGCGATCTCCACAAAAGTAGCTCCAGAGGTCAGGTCAGGTCACTGACGGTATAGGAGAGCAGCACTAGTGTTGTGCAGCTGTGCAGCTTTATAAGCAATATAGTTAAATGCAAATAAAAAAGGCCATTATATTTCCAGGTGTTGATTCCTTGAATATAAATGTGTTATGATGATTGACACCTACGTGGTACACCAATGAAAGAGTTCATCAACAATGCTTTAAGTGATACAGTGTCAAATTTTGAGATTCATTTAGAAGTTCTTTAAGTTGTCTTTAAGATCTGTGGAGGCAAGTTCATCACATCACCTGCAGAGGTATTGCCTTCGGTTCAAGTTTGCCTCAGATACCCTCAAAGACCATAGACAGGTGCTCTTGTTGAGAGGTACCCAGGAAAGTCCCTGTAAAGATATGGATGCAAATGGCTGTACTTTGGGCAAGCCTGTAATGCTAGCATGTGCCTATGCTTGGCCCGCCTTCTCTCGTGCAATAAGTGAAATCTAGCCTTGCGGAGTAGAGAGTGTCAGTGACCCCCCGATGAAGAAGAACTGTGATGTGTAGGGACATAGGAGTAGGAGAGCACCTTGCTCTTCAAGCATGCCCCACTATTCAACATTATCATGTCTGATCTGCCCTAGGCCTTGCCTCTCTTTTTATGTTGGTTTCCCTCGTGGCTTTCAAAAATAGTAGCTTTCAAAAATGTATCTACCTCCTCTTTACATATCCCTCATGATCCAACCTCCACAGCTCTCCAGGGCAGAGAATTCCTGAGATTCACCAGCATCCATGTCATATATCAGCAGAGAAAGCTGTAAGTGAGCAGCTGTTTTCGTCTCTGAATGCAGGTTTACTGTGATTGTTCATTTTTGATAACATTGTCCTGAGCCTTCAGATTGAGGGAAAGCTAGCTCAGCTCTGAGTAAAACCAGCTTTACTCTGACCAGTCAAAGAAATGACAATGTGTTTGAATATCTCACTGGCATGTTTTTGGTATTGCCCTATCATTGATGTTACTTTGATATCACAAAAACAACACCAGTAAATAATGAAAATCGTGATCCTAAATTAATATGTGATGATTCAGAATGGCACAAAATCATCCAGAAATGTGCATAAAATTGCTTCTCTCTGCACTTACATGATTTTCAACTGCACAACACAGTCTTCTTTAACCTTGCACAAATGAATTTCTAGGGCATTACCATTGCATAACTGCTGACTGTCTAATAGTGGGGACTTGGCAGGTCTTGTTACAAGGTGACCCCCTTCTCTTTTAAATTAAACTAAATAGAAGCATTTCCCTTAAAGATCAGCTGCAGGAAGTTCGAAGAAGCAAAGCAGTACAATATCAAAGGATCTTTCAGAAGTTCATTTTGTTTGAAAGTTTTGGCATTCTGCTTTGATTATAGAAATAAGAAAGATGTAACTGTTCTTTGTGACCATGACAGCCGTGTATTGTACATTACATAATGCCAAATACACGTGGGAGGGAATTATTAAGGATTGGATGAAGCAATGTAGAGAGGTTGCTGTTTATTTAAAGAGATTTTTTAAATATTTCACTGTTTGAATTCAGTCTCAACTTTAATGTTTTGAAGTTAAACTGAAGGGCAAATACTGTTTTTGGAAATGTGTTGAAACCAAGTAGTGAGATTGATATTATTCTCATCACTAATTGGATTCTGCAGTCCAAGAATAAATAGTTTTCAAATGCATGTGTGCAATTTTTAACATAATCAAGTGCACTGCTTGGCCACACTATGTGCCAAATATTTGTGTCAGTTGCACAAAATGAGTATATTCAACAATGGAAAACAAGGGTATGTCCATTCTTGAAATTAAAGTTGTTATAATGCTGCGTTTTGACAACAAATTCCAATATATTAAATTTATAATCATAATTCAGGATCATGCACATGCCATAGTAGAAATAATTAATAAATGTTCTATTATTGTAAGTTTTTTTATTAATATGATTTAGTGTTTCTGCTAAATGCATTGTTATATTTGGCTGGACATTTTACATTCAATTGAAATAATCTCATTTAGTCTTAATTAAATAAAATATGAAACACCATTGTGCAATTCTTACAAGGGTTTTAACTATTGTATATTATTATTTTGAGTGGAAGTTTTAGGCATTGCTGGTGCAGAATGATTGCAGTACTTGTGCACAAAACAAAGATCAATAAACCTTATGAGTGTCTCAGAGATAGTTATCATGTAGGCAATAATACAGTATCCTTTCACATTAATTTGTTTTAATTTCCAGGTCTCTTGTCTTGGGGTCACCACCTTTAGTTTGTGTGCACTAAGTATTGACAGGTTTCGTTCTGCAACAACTGTACAGTCACAAATTAGGCTGATAGAAAGTTGTCTGTCTATCGTCGCTAAGATGGCAGTCATCTGGATAGGATCCATGTTACTGGCACTCCCTGAAGTTCTTCTCTGGCAATTGGACCAAAAGACTTCCATTATCTCTGGAGTGGTCACCGATTATTGTATCATTCAAACATCCTCAAACCTTCCTGAGCATATCTATGGACTTGCGCTAACCTATGAGAATTCCAGGATGTGGTGGTATTTTGGCTGCTACTTTTGCTTGCCTATCATTTTTTCTGTTACCTGCCAATTAGTGACAAGAAGGGTAAAAAGCACAGAAAACAAATCTGACGTCAAAACTACATCTAAGTTTGCCCATTATGAAAGTCAGAGGAACTATACATTGATTGGTCTCACCATCCTCTACGGCTGCTGTATCATACCAGAAAATATCTGTAACATTGTGGTGGCCTATACCATTCCTGAAATCTCCAAGGAGACCATTGATTTACTCAACATCATTAATCAGTTCTTTCTGTTTTTTAAGTCATCTGTCACACCAGTGTTGGTCCTCTGCCTCTGGAAGCCTTTGGGCCATGCCTTTATGAATTGTTGTTGTTGTTGCTGTGATGAATGTTCCCCAGAGCCCTCAGGAACTGATGCTCACGACAGCAAGATGAAGATGGAAATGGCATCCATATTCTGTGATAATCCCAAGGAAAACTCTGCAATGATGACTCTCGGTACCCAGTGTTGATGCGACAATCTCTTGGAATTTGAATGATTCTTTAAAGCTGAACAGTGAAGGTACCTAGCATCAGCCCTTCGTAGACAGCCAATTGTTTTACTGATCTGTGCACAGCAGTAGGTATTTTTAACTGCCTGTTGAACTTGTACACTAGCAGATGTTTAGTTTGCTCTGTAAGTTCTTGCTTTGATAGCAATCCAAGACTGTATGTGAATAACTATATTTTTGTGTTTCAGCTCTACTTTAGACAATAAAATATTTTTTCATGATTTAATAAAACACTGTTACAAAGTATTAAAAGGACATGCTATAGCAGAATATCAGTAATATGCCCAAGTGTTTCAATAGTAGGTCTCCAATTGTATAAAATAAAGTATGTCTAACATTCTAACAATCTTTTAATTTAATTTTATGATATGTTTGCTCAGACACATTTAATCATGATGTATTATTGTTACATTGGGTTACCATTTACACAAAGAACATTGTCCATCATGGTCAAAAGTAACATATCTATTGTATATTAAGTAACATCTATAATTGTTTTTTTGGATATTGTTTTATATCACTTTTATTCTAGAGCCCCACAGAACACAAAAAAAAGTGCTGTTAGGAAACTGTAGATTTTATAAACTGTTAGGTTAATAGATGTGTATTGCATTCACAGTATGATATATTGAAAATGCAGAACCTGGCATATAACTGTAGGACAGGGATAAACAGTACTTTGTTAGGTCTGCTGTGTCAAATAAAAAGGTGACCAGATCATTTTGGTTTTCAGTGCATGGAGCTTTTGCCTTTGTCTTATTTTGCAAACTTTCAATAATTAAATGTTAGGTCCATGCCATTTAATTTCCTATTCTTGCGTGCATCAAAAGTATACATTGACTGATATTAAAAGGTACTACTCACTACATACTGCCAATATAATGCTAGAAAGCAAAGTATTTACAACGATGTAAGATTATCAGTGTAAGATCATCTCAAATGACTATGTTTCACACTGACTGCAGAAGAAATCCGATGTGCTAAGTAGGTTTAAAATAGAAATGTGAAAAATCTGTAGTATTAGTACAATACATTTAAGCAAGTGAAAATGTATTGAATATTGTTGATCACTAATAATCAATGCATTTTATATTATTTGCACCAAAACTGTTCTATCTGGACCTTCGATTGCATTGATGGGGCAGCATTTTTTCTCAACACCTGAGCACACAGATGTACACATTTCTAGTCCACATTAAATAGGTGTTGGCAGAAGAACTTTAAATGCCCTTGGTACTCTGGAATGGCAAAAGCAGAACAAAAATAGGAGGGCTTATATAGCTCACACTTGCGTGTCAGAACAGAACTGTTCAACTCAAATCTGTATTTTACATATGGACTGGACAAGATTCAAATTTAAGTATAGATTGAGGTCAGGAATAAATTCAGCTATAAGATGTGGGTAAGATTCTGCCCTATGATGAACTTAATCAGCTGAGAAATTTATAACGTAAGGTAATGAAGCACATAACAAGTAACTTCAGTAGAGCTTTCAACTTTTTCCTTAAAGGATTGCAACATACTGTACATCTCTAGAAGCTCAATGATTAAGTTAAATCAAACTTTATATATTTTGTAACTATGCTCCCCTTGGTGTAATGCTTCAGTAGACTACAATATTGCTACTACAATACGGTACCAATAAATAGGCATTTCTATGGTCACATGGCAACAGCCATTGAAAATGTCTGACTTAATGTGTCAGGAGCAGTCATGGGTAACTAATTTACAAACTGGAACTGCCGTGTTCTGCAGAGTTGAAGCTTAGATCAGACTTGTACTGACATCTAATTTACCAAGAAAGGTCTACTTCTGGTAAATGTCTTACTGCCCTTCCTACTGGTCTTCTATTTAGATCTGTCAGTCAATTGTTGATTTGAGGGGAATGCTAATAAGCACCACTTGTCATCCATCAAATGTAGTAAGGCTGTGGAGGTTTGCTTGGAACTGTCAGAACCACTGATGTTATTATTTGCCTGAATGTATTTCTAATAACTGGAAAAGTAAAAAAAGATTATTTTAAAAACTGCAACACAAACTAAATTATTTCCAAATCATGCCTCTGTTACCAAGCTTCAATTTTTCTATAAGATCATGAACAACGATGATGTATTTCTTAGTTTTACGTATAAACATCACTTGTCACTGGTGAATCAATTGAGAGAATGACATATTGCACCTTGGAGTGCAGTACAGGCTGTACGGGCTGAAAAGACCCATATTGTGTCATGAACACCTGTGGCGATCTGGCAATGGCGAAAGGAGAGATAAAGGTTCATATTAGTGGCAGAAATAGGAATCCGATCAGGTTGAGGGGGATATCTACACAATCTAGTGGTGGCTGAAATAAGATTAATGTAGACCCTTCACCAGGACTGGACAGGGAGAGGATAGAATGCAGAATATAGGGGGAAGGGAGGTAATATGTCACTCCAGATGATGGGGGAAGCTGGGAAAGGGGAGAAATAAGAAAGATTTGAGAAGCTGGGAGGCGATTGGTGGCAGAGGTGAAAGGTTGAAGAAGGAATCTGATATAAGAGGACTGTGGATCATGGGATAAAAGGAATGAGGTGGGGAACCAGTGGAAGGAAAATAGAATGATGGGCAAATCATAAGGGTGGGAGATGTACAGGAGGGCACAGAGATAAGGGAAAATGGCGACGGGGTGGAATAGACAGGAGTGCTTACTGGAAGGTAGATAAATCAATCTTGATGCCATCAGGTTGGCAACTACCAAAACAAAGTATGAGTTGTTGCCACTCCAATCTGCATCTGGCCTCAACATAGCAGTTTGAGGAGGACAGAAAGAGACATTGTGGGAATGGAAGTGAAAGTAAAATGGGTAACTCCAGGGAGATCCCGGATGAAATGAGAGTGCTTGAAAAAGTGATCCCCAATCTACATCAGATCTTGCCAGCGTAGAAGAAGCCACACCACTAGCACTAGATGCATAAAATTACACTGGTAGATTCACAGGTGAAATACTGCCTCACCTGGAAGAATTTTTTGGGGAACCTAATATTGGTGAAGGAGGAGGTGTAGGGGCAGGTGTAACACCTACCACAGTTGTTGCATTAAGTGCCTGAGGGAGATCAGTGGGAATGAACAAGCAGACAAGGGAGTCACAGAAGGGCTGAATCCTGCTGAAAGTGGAGAAGAGAAGGTGGTGGAAGATACTGTATGTCTGGTGGTAAGATCCTATTGGTGATGGTGGAAATGAGAGTGATATGTTGGATGTGGAGGCTTGTGGCTTGGTAAGTGAGGACAAGGGGAACCCTAAGCCTGTTATGTTGATAGGGTGTGAGGATACATGCAGGAATTGGAGAAGGTGCAGATGAGAGATGCATTGATAGCAGTGGAGGGGAAACCACATTTTCTGGGGAAAAAAAGGATATCTCAGCTGTCTTGGAAAGGAAAATCTCATTGTGAGAACAATAGTTCCTTCTGTCTTTTTGCCTCTGTCACAGATAATTGGAGGGATAGTTAAATAAACTTACAATAATAGACCAAAATTTAGACCATGGAAGAAAATTCAAGCTATTCAAAATCAATATTAGAAAAATTCTTGTCTCATATTAATGTTAGCTTTTTCTTAATGATGAAGGGATTTGTTTGACTAAATAAAGAACCATTTTTTTCCAATCTATGGAATCAGTGGCAAAGATCATCAGTTTAGAGGAGTCACTGAGAGGGAGTTCAGAAAAATATTCTTTATACAGTAGGTTGTTGGTACATGATTTTTTTTGCCACAGAGAGTAATCTTTTAAGAGAACTTAGAATATCTTAGGCAGAAAATTGGTGAATGAACCAAGATTTTGTCGGCAGTCGGACTAATTGTAGACCATAAGTCCATAAGAGGTAGGAGCAGAATTAGGCTATACAACTGATCGATGCCACTCCACCATTTGATCATGGTTGATTTATTATCCCTCTTAACACCATTCTCCTAACTTCTCCCCATAACCTTTGATCCCCTGACCAATCAAGAACCTATCAATCTTCACTTTAGATATACCTGATGCTTAGCCTCCACAGCCATGTGTGGCAATGAATTTCACAGATTCACCACCCTCTGACTAAAGAAATCCCTCCTCAACTCTGTTCTAAAGGGAACTCCTTGTACTCTGAGGATCTACCCCCGGTTCTAGACTTCCTCAATATTGGAAAAGTCCCTGCCAAGTCCACTCTATCTTGGCCTTTCAGTAGTCAATAGGTTTCAATGAGATCTGCCCTCATTCTCATAAATCCCAGAAAATATAGCCCAAAGCCATCAAACGATTCTCATACGTTCACCTTTTTATTCCTGGGGTTATCCTCTGGACCCTCTTCAATGCCAACACATCCTTTCCAGATAAGAGACCTAAAATTGCTCATAAAATACCAAATGCAGTGTGAGTAATGTCTTACAAAGCCTCAGTATAACTTTGCTAATCCTATATTTCACATTACTCTTGCGAAGAGCTTGCATTGCTACAATGGCCCGAATATGCCCATTCCATGCTTACGTACATATAGATGGGATTTGGGTGTACTGATAAGGTTTGGTGTGATTGCCTTGATGGTGAGCTGTCTTCCTGGCCTGTTGCAGACCTTCTAGTGAAAGCACACCTATTAAAGTATGAAATCCAGAATTTACACCCAATAACATATTTCCAAGTCAGGATTTTTTGGGACTTGGCGTGGAACTAGCAAGTGACAGTGTTCCCAAATCTTTTGGTAATGTCCTAGTGATAGGTGTCATCAATGTGGAAGGTGCTGTAGCCTCAGAGAATAACTACTATACATTTTGAAGATAGTGAAAACTACTGATGAGGCACTGATAGTGTAGGAAGTGAATGTTTCTTAGTGGTAAATATCCTATTAGTCCTATTGGACAATTTATCCTGGATTATATCAATTATCTTAAGTGTTGTTGAAACTTCACCCATACAAGTTCAAAAATACCACTTTACCGCACTCCAAGATGTGCCCAATTGAAGGTGGAAAGATGAGGTTATTCACAGCTTATCCAGCCCCAGATCTCTAGCTTTAGTAATATGTATTTAATTTATCTAATGTTGTTGACGAAGGACACAGTTATGGTAATGCCTTTAAATCTCAAGGTTATATGCTGAGGATGCTTTTTGCCTTAAATTTCTGTACACTCTGATAACATACGCCCTGTGGCGTATTTGAGAAGCAAACATGAGTGAGCATCATGCGATAATCAGCAAGCATCCTCACTCAGAGGCATGGTGAGAGGAAGGTCACTGGTGAAACAGCTGGAGACAACTGAGCTTAGAACACTGCTCTGATTAACTCCCACATCCATTGTCCGAAAGGCAATGATGATGGAATTCCAACAAGCACAATCACCTTTCCTTATGTGATATTTGGTTCCAGCTAGTGGAGGGTCTTCCCCTGGACTGCAAGCAAAATTACCTGGATTGCATAACTCAGGCAAATGCTGCCTTGACGATGAGAGCCATTGCCTTCTGCCCACCACTCAGATTGGAGTGGAATCCAGAGCTGTGTTCTCCTGGCAGAACCTCAACTCAGTATTAATGTGTAGGAAGTAAGTAGACCTGACAATATTACGAAAGATATCTCCACAATTTTGCATTTCTCTCCTAACTCCCAAATCACTTGCATCCACTGTCATGAAGTACATTGACAGGCTGGTGATGAAACATATTACTGCCTGCTTGGGAAGCAAATTGGATCTGCTCTACTTTGCTACCAGGTCCGCAGCAGATGTCAGTTCATTGACTCTTCAATCAACCCTGGAACATCTGGACAGCGAAGATGCATACATCAGGATGCTCTTCATCGACTACAGCATGGCATTTAATAATACCATCCCCTCAAAACTAATCAATAAGCTTCAAGACCTCAGCCTCAATTCCTTCTTGTGCAACTGGATCCTCGATTTCCTCACTTGCAGACCCCAGTCAGTTCAGATTGGCAAAAACATCTCCGCCACAATCTCCATCAGTACAGGGGCACCACAAGATTGTGTGCTTAGCCCTCTGCTCTACTTGCACACCTCCAGTGTCATATTTAAGTTTTTTGATGATGCCACTGTCATTGGCCAAATCAAAGGTGGTGACAAATCAACATAAAGGAGTGAAATTGAAAATCCGGCTGAGTGGTGCCACAACTACAACCTCTCACTCAATGTCAACAAGAACAAGGAATGGGTTATTGGTTTCAGGAGTAGGAAACCAGAGGTCCAATTGCCAGTCCTCATTGGAGGATAAGAGCTGGAAAGGATTCAGCAACTTGAAATTCCTCAATGTTATCATTTCTAAGGATCTGTCCTGAGTCCAGCATGTAAGTGTTATTACAAAAAAAGCACGGCACCGTCTCTACTTCCTTCGAAGTTTGTGAAGATTTGATATGACATCCAAAACTTTGATGCACTTCCATAGACATGTGGTGAAGACTATATTGACTGGTTGCGTCACAGCCTGTTATGGAAACACCAATGCCCTTGAACGGATGAGCCTACAAAAAGTAGTGGATGTGGCCTAGTCCGTCACGGGTAAAGCCCTCCTGACCATTGAGCACATTCACATGGAGTACTGTTGCAGGAAAGCAGTATTCATCATCAAGGACCCCATTATTCAGGCATGCTCTCTTCTTGCTGCTGCCATCAGGAAGGAGGTACAGGAGCCTCAGGCCCCATACCACCAGGTTCAGGAACAGTTATTACCCCTCAACCATCAGGGCATAACTTCACTCACCCCATCACTGAACTGTTCCCACTACCCATGGACTCACTTTCAAGGACTCTTCATCTTATGTTCTTGATATTCATTGGTCTTTTTAAACTTGTATTTGCGCAATTTGTCATTTTTTGCATATTAGATGTCTGTTTGTCCTGTAGGGTGCAAGCTTTCATTAATTCTAATATGCTTCTTGGATTTACGGTGTATGTCCACAAGAAAATGAATCTCAGGGTTTTATATGGTGACATAAATAAGTTTACATTGAGCTTTGAAATTTGAACATTGAACTCCTCTCATTCCTCTCTGTACAGCACCGAGGCTGTGAGCTGCTGTGGTGGCTGTCATCTCTGCGGGTTTTGTGCTGTTTTTGTCCTGCTAGTATGATGAACTGAGATCGAGGTTTGGCATTACTCCAGCTGCTCCACAGAGCAGATCTAAGGTCTCAGTCTGGTTCAGAATGCTGTCATTTGCTATTGAGTGGCATTAGCATGGCTCATAATGAAATAGGGTGAGGCGTATAAACACATTATGTAATATACTTTGTTTAAAGATGGATAGGAAAGGTTGAGGAATATGGGCCAAATGCTTTTAAATGAGATTAGTTAGGTGTCTTGGTTGGCATGGATGTTTTGGGCCAAAAGGCCTGTTCCTGTGCCATATTACTCTATGACTAATACCATGCTAAATGGTGTGGATACCTACCAATTTACATGTAAATTATTAGCAGGTTTCAGAATGTACTTGAATCTCAGTCAAGTCTCCCTGAGAGATGTTGAAAGGGAATCAGAAGCCCTCCATTGTTAAAAGGAAAATGTCAGAGTGAAGCTGGCTTGCTTTTGTGTGCCCCCTATTGTCTAATTCAGGATAGTGAAAGCAAAAACTTAAAAATGAACCTCCTTTGTTTTTAGCTTCAGATGATAAATAGCCTGATAGAAGAGAGCATTTTCATTTGCCAAACTACGAGATGCCTGTCTGTAAGTAAAGATCTTTAATATATGCCATTTTGATTTAACAGCAACCATTCTCTACATAAATATTCTCCGGTACATTCAGAACTCACTTACAGTATTGTTGCTTTCAACACTAGAAATAACACATTTATCTCTAGGATCAAAAACTATCTCAAAATCTTCATAAAATTATTCCATAATAACATTGTTACAAATTCCACCTCTGTTTTTGACATTAGTGCTTACCACCCCATTTGACATGGAACTTTCTTTGCGCAGAATATTTTTAAGTGCTCTGCAGGATCAAAATTAATAGCTTAATGGGAGGCTTTTGATACAGTGATATTCAATGTAATAATTCCTGTTGTAAACTTAGCAGATTTTCTTTTGATCAACTAAAGACCTTATCAAATGGATGAAGACTATCATCATGACCATATTTACTGGATATTGCCTCAAAGACCATAAAAGGGCCTTAGCCCAAAATGTCAAACTTTTATTCCCCTCCATAGATGCTGCCTGAATTGCTGAGTTTCTCCAGTATTCTGGGTGTGATATCAGAACATTTGAGGTTTGTTCCAAAATAAAGTGATACATTTCACATTTATACTAAATTGAGCAATATTTATCTCAATATAAAATACAATTTGTTAATTTTTACAGGACATTTTGATACTGTCTACTCTTCAAAACAAAGATCTATTTATAAGTTCCAAGGAAAACAAAATCATACTGGTTTAACCAATCAATGAATAAACTACATTATATGCACAACTGTCTGTGAAGGACACATTGAAATCCTTTATCAATAAATGATTGTTCTGAACACAACATGTATGTGTGATAAGAATGTATTAAGAGAGTATCATCATTCTTGGCTCAGAAACCAGCTCAAGGAAGTAGAATGCAGTCCGCTCCCCTATACTTTTGCCAGTGCCGGACAATGTTTGTCTTATTCAAAGTTGAGCTGAGTGGAGCTGAGAAAGTCAAACTATCAATTCTGAGCACTACAAATTGTTTAGCAGCCAAGAATATAGCCAAGGAGTTCAGTTTAATTTGCTGAAGTATGCAAACATCTTTGAAAGGGAATTGTACAGTTTGCAGCAAATAGAATAAACACAGGAACTACATTTTCTAACATTTTCTGCTCTATTTAGATCTTGAGGAAGTTGAAATATGAAAAGCAAATTCAGCAGAAAGAAATTTTTAGCTGCTGGAAGGAAGGAAGCTACACATGGAGCAATAAATATTTAAAATGTTGCCTGAGCTCAGGCAAGATTTGCTATGTTGTTGGTGGTTACCAGGAGCAACGGCACCAAATGACCTTTTTGCAGAAGACATATGCCTTAGTACATTCCTGCATGTTTCTAAGAGAGACATAATTCATGTAACAAAAATCTTACCTTTTAAAAATTATATTACAGGGATTGTCTCTGTTTTATTTTACAAATTTGATCAATTAGCAATCACACTTAAATTCAGAATACAGCTGTTATGAAGTCCAATGTTTGTAAAAAGTAGTATGTGAAGATGCTGGAATCAATTATAAAAGATGTAACAGCGGCATATTGGAATACCAGTGGCAGGATAGGTCCGAGTCAGCATGGATTTACGAAGGGAAAATCATGCTTGACTAATCTTCTGGAATTTTTTGAGAATGTAACTATGAAAATGGACATGGGAAAGCCAGTGGATGTAGTGTACCAGGACTTCCAGAAAGCCTTTGATAAGGTCCCACATAGGAGGTTAGTGGGCAAGATTAGAGCAAATGGTATTGGGGGTAGGGTACTGACATGGATAGAAAATTGGTTGGCAGACAGGAAACAAAGAGTAGGGATTAATGGGTCCTTTTCAGAACGGCAGGCAGTGACTAGTGGGGCACCACAAGGCTCGGTGCTGGGACCGCAGCTATTTACAATATACATTAATGATTTAGATGAAGGGATTAAAAGTAACATTAGCAAATTTGCAGATGACACAAAGCTGGGTGGCAGTGTGAAATGTGAGGAGGATGTTATGAGAATGCAGGGTGACTTGGACAGGTTGGGTGAGTGGGCAGATGCATGGCAGATGCAGTTTAATGTGGATAAATGTGAGGTTATCCACTTTGGTAGCAAGAACAGGAAGGCAGATTACTATCTGAATGTTGTCAAGTTAGGAAAAGAGGAAGTACAACGAGATCTAGGTATCCTTGTTCATCAGGTCACTGAAAGTAAGCATGTAGGTACAGCAGGCAGTGAAGAAAGCTAATGGCATGCTGGCCTTCGTAACAAGGGGAATTGAGTATAGGAGCAAAGAGGTCCTTCTGCAGTTGTACAGGGTCCTGGTGAGACCACACCTGGAATATTGTGTACAGTTTTGGTCTCCAAATTTGAGGAAGGACATTCTAGCTACTGAGGGAGTACAGCGTAGGTTCACAAGGTTAATTCCCGGGATGGAGGGACTGTCATATGTTGAAAGCTTGGAGCAACTGGGGTTGTGTACACTGGAATTTAGAAGGATGCGAGGGGATCTGATTGAAACATATAAGATTAATAAGGGACTGGACACGCTAGAAGCAGGAAACATGTTCCCGATGTTGAGGGAGTCCAGAACCAGAGGCCACAGTTTAAGGATAAGGGGTAGACAATTTAGAACAGAGTTGAGGAAAAACTTTTTCACACAGAGGCTTGTGGTTCTGTGGAATGCTCTGCCTCAGAAGGCAGTGGAGGCCAATTCTCTGGATTCTTTCAAAAAAGAGTTAGATAGAGCTCTTAAAGATAGTGGAGTGAAGGGATATGGGGAGAAGGCAGGAAAAGGATACTGATTGTGGATGATCAGTCATGATCACAGTGAATGGTGGTGCTGGCTCGAAGGGCTGAATGGCCTACTCCTGCACCTATTGTCTATTGTCTATTGTCCATTGTGATTTCCTCAATGTACCAACTGACTGGATAATAATCCCAAGGATTTGAGCAGTTGTCCAAATGTCTGTTCAATGGGAAATCTTTCATGTGCTAATTTAGATGGTGATTACTGAACTCTGTAACTGCAATGTAATAGGCCTAATTCTGTTAACGCTCAATGACTTCTTCCAGAAAGGGTCATCAAATAGTAAAAAAGAATGAAAAATTCAAACCCACACAATAATGTGGCAACCCTGTGAGGTCAAATTGTTTTCTTTGATTAATGGCTACCAATGGACAAAATATGGGATTCCCAATCTATATGAGTTTGTACTGAACAATTCCTTTATTCAAAGATTCAAAGGTCCAATTTAATGTCAGAGAAATGTATA
The DNA here is from genome assembly GCF_030028105.1 of Mobula birostris. Lineage (NCBI taxonomy): Eukaryota > Metazoa > Chordata > Chondrichthyes > Myliobatiformes > Myliobatidae > Mobula > Mobula birostris. The sequence continues at coordinate 61,727,861 of NC_092383.1, read as the reverse complement.
CAATATACATCCTGAAATGCTTTTTCTTCGCAAACATCCACGAAAACAGAGAACTGCCCCAAAGAACGAACGACAGTTAAACGTGAGAACCCCAAAGTACCCCCCAAGCTCCCCCCTCCTGTGCGTAAGCGGCAGCAAGCAACGATCTTCCCCTCCCCCACTGGCAAAAAAAGTCGCATTGGTACCATCACTCCGTACCATCACCAAGTCTATGCTAAGCAACAGCAAAGACCCAGACCAAAGTTACTCCAAAGGTTTCGCATTTCATCCTACATTTGACAAACCACAAGTTCTCTCTCACCCTAATAAGGGAGAGGGGGGTGTCTCCCATTTTCACAGTGAGCAGGAGACATAACAACAACCCCCTGGTTTACGACCAATGAAAGAAAAACAGCCTTGGGTTGTCTTCAAAATGCATGCCTCATGGTCAGCTACATAGAACAGTCCATGTTCGAAGCCTTCCCCACTTGTACTGTCTCTGCTACATTGACGACCGCATTGGCGCTGCTTCATGCACCCACGCTCATCAATTTTATCAACTTTGCCTCTAACTTCCATCCTGCCCTTGTAAGAATGCTATTTCCTTTTCTCAGTTTCTTCGCCTCCACCGCATCTCTTCCCAGGAGGCAGCTTTCCATTCCAGGACATCAGAGATGTTCTCCATCTTTAAAGAACAGGGTTTCCCTTCCTCCTCTATTGATGCTGCTCTCACACACATCTCCTCCTCCATTTTACATACATCTGCGCTCACCTCAATCTTCCTACTGCCATAATGGTGATAGAGTCCCTATTGTCCTTACCTACCACCCCATCAGCCTCCGCATACAACACATTATCCTCCGCAGCTTCTGCCATCTCCAAGGGGATCCTACCATCAAATTTATCTTTACCTCCGCCCTCTGCCCCTCTACTTTCTGCAGGGATCACTCCCTCCACGATTCCCTCGTCCCTTTGTCCCTCCCCACTAATCTTCGTCCAGGCACTTATCCCTGAATGTACTACCCCTGGCCATACACCTCCTCCCTTACCTCCATTCAGGACCCCAAACTGTCCTTCCAGGTGAGGCAACACTTCACCTGCAAATCTTCTGGGGTTGTCTTTTATGGCCAGTGCTCCTCATGCGGCCTTCTCTACATTGGTGACACCCGTCGTAAATTGGGAGACTCCTTCACTGAGCGCCTCTCCACCATCCACCACAAGCGGGTCTTCCCAGTGGCCTAAAATTTTAATTCCGATTCTCATTCCAACTCCAACATGTCCATGGTCTCCTCTTGTGCCAAGATGAAACCACCCTCAGGATGAAGGAACAACATCTTATATTCCATCTGGGTACCCTCCAACCTCATGGCATGAATATCAGACTCTCTTTCCAGTGAACATATTTTACGTCCCCCCCTTCCTCTCTCCTCCACCCTAACCTTTCACTTCTCACCTTTCACTCACTCTGGGACCCCTCCTCCTTCTCTTTCTACTATAGTCCACTCTTCTCTCCTATCAGATTCTTTCTTCTCCGGCCCTTGACCCTTCCCACTCACCTGGCTTCGCCTATCACCTTTCAGTCAGCCTCTTCCCCCCCCCCCCACCCCCCACAGCTTTTTGTTCTGGAATCTTCTCCTTTTCTTCTCAGTCCTGAAGAAAATTCTTGGCCTGAAATGTCAACTGTTCACTCTTCTCCATAGATGCTGCCTAACCTGCATATTTATCTCTTTAAGCAGAAAGAGCACAAGATTACATTTTGCCAAAAATACATCTATGCTAATTATATTGATCCAAATTATTTAGATAGTTATTTCGTAACATTTGCAACATTAGGATCTACCAATAGATTTTCACTATTTCTTTCCTGCAATAAGAATATAAGAAGTTAAGTGATGGAAGCAACTATATCTATGAGCATAGTCTTTAATTCAATGAGATCATGCTACCTAGAGGCTCAAGTCCAGCTTCCCACTGCATCTCATTGTATTCCTTCATTCATAAAATGTGGACAACACTGGTATTGCTATTGAGGGAGTACAGCATAGGTTCACGAGGTTAATTCCCGGGATGGCGGGACTGTCATATGTTGAAAGATTGGAGCGACTGGACTTGTATACACTGGAATTTAGAAGGATGGGAGGGGATCTGATTGAAACATATAAGATTATTACGGAATTGGACACGCTAGAGGCGGGAAACATGTTTCCGATGTTAGGGGAGTTCAGAACCAGAGGCCACAGTTTGAGAATAAGGGGTAGGTCATGTAGAGTGGAGTTGAGGAAAAACTTTTTCACCCAGAGAGTTGTGGATCTGTGGAATACTCTGCCTCAGAAGGTAGTGGAGGCCAATTCTCTGGATGCTTTCAAGAAAGAGTTAGATAGAGCTCTTAAAGATAGTGGAGTCAAGGGATATGGGGAGAAGGCAGGATCGGGGTACTGATTGTGAATGATCAGCCATGATCACAGTGAATGGCAGTGCTGGCTCGAAGGGCTGAATGGCCTACTCCTGCACCTATTGTCTATTGTCTAAAGCATTGTTTGGCCATCCTTACATGTGCTAGAGTTTACTAAGTTGCAAATTCACTTCATTGGGCAATCAAGAGCCAACTACATTGTTCGGCCTGGAGTCACCTACAAACCAATGGGCATTAGTGAAGCAGATGGGGATTTAAGATAGTCTGTTAGTTTCAGACTACCATTACTGACAACAGCTTTATGTTAAATTTTCCACTCTGTTTAAGTTATCCCACATTGTGTTGGAATTTTTCTGCCAATTTTATTTTGAGAGATACAGTATGGAGCAGGCCTTTCTGGCCCTTCGAGCTGTGTCATCAGCAACCCCCGAGTTAATCCTAGCCTAATCACAGGACAATTTACAATGACCAATTAACCTACCAACCAATATGTCTTTGGATTGTAGGAGGAAACTGGAGCACTTGGAGGAAACCCATGCAACCACAGAGAGAATGTACAAATTCCTTATAGAGGACACCAGGATTGAACTCTAACTTCAACATCCCAAACTATAATAGTGTCACACTAATCCCTAGGCCAATCATCCCGTAATTTAACTACAATCCTATTGAATCCTATATATTATGCTTTAAGCATCTAGAAGTTACTATTGTTGCTATCTGTTTAGTATCCACATTCTCTGAAGTAAAAAAATTCTGAAGATTTACAACATATTCTGGAAAGGAATGTTTCTTCGCCTGGATCCTAAATGAGTTGTTACTTATCTCGAGTCCATATTCCTGAGTTCTAGACCTTCCTGCACATGACGACCATCTTTACCATCTAGCCTCCTGATTCATTTCAAAATCTTGACACAATAAGCTCACCTCTCAGTCCTCTAAATATTGGTGTGTATAGACCAGTAATATCTAATACTTTTATTAATCCTCAAAACACTGGAATCAAGGAAGTTAGTATCAATGTTGCAATTACTTGAAGCCAAGTATTTTTCTTGAGGTATAGAAAGCAAGACTGCATAGAGAACTCTTAGCTGGTCTGACCAAGCACTGACTAATTCCAACTAATTCCTTATTCTTACAAAGGTAGCTGTCTTGAAATAAAGGTTAATATAACATGTGCCTTCACATTTGCTTGTTACAGCTGTCTTTGTTTCCTCTCTGCATCTGCAGTATCTCAACATTCAGATTAGAAAGATTCCACTTTTCAGCGCTTCCTGACGTAGCGGTTTGCACAATTACTTCACAGTGCCAGTGGTTACTGAGCGGGGTTTGATTCCTGCTGCTGTCTGAGAGGAGTTTCTACATTCTTCCGGGACTGCGAAGGTTTCTGCTCTGTGCTTCGGTTTCTTCCCACGTCCCAAAGACGTGCAGTTCAGATTAGGATTGGTGGGCTGTGGGCCTGCTGTACTGGTGCCGGACATGTGCGGCCTGCCCTCAGCACAATCCTTAGGTTGTTGACGCAAAATGAAGAATTTCACTGTACACTTCAATGTTTGATGCACATGTGACAAATAAAGCTACTTACATTTTCACACATTATGTTGTATCTGCCGTCTTCTTGCTCACCTGCATAACCTGTCTATTTTCATTGCAGAATTCTTGTATTACATTCGCTTTCCAACGAGGCTTTGTACTATTATCGGATCTGGAAATGTTACATCCTGTGTCAGTCAGCACAGGTACATTTCAGGAATACATGCTTAGCCTGCTGCTCTATTCCTTTTACAATCATGACTCTGTGGCTAAACACAGCTCAAAAGCCATTCATAAATTCACCAATGACATTGCTATTCATGGGAGAATCTCAGATGACAACGAGGAGGCAAAGAAATCAGAGTCAAAATCAGAATCAGGTTTATTATCACTGGCATGTGCCGTGAAAATTATTAACTTAGCAGCAGCAGTTCAATGCAATACATAATATAGAAGAAAAAAACTAAATAATATAATAATAATAAATAAGTACATCAATTACAGTATACTGTACGTATATTGAATAGATTAAATTCGCGCAAAAAACAGAAATAATATATATAAAAAAACTGAGGTAGTGTCCAAGGGTTCAATATCCATTTAAGAATCAGATGGCAGAGGGGAAGAAGCTGTTCCTGAATTGTTGAGTGTGTGCCTTCAGGCTTCTGTACCTCCTACATGATGGTAACAGTGAGAAAAGGGCATGCCCTGGGTGCTGGAGGTCCATAATGATGGACACCGCTCCCTGAGGATGTCCTGGGTACTTTGTAGGCTCGTACCCAAGATGGAGCCAACTAAATTTACAACCCTCTGCAGCTTCTTTCAGTCCTGTGCAGTAGCCTCCCCCCCTTCCCCCTCCCCCCACCGCCCCATACCAGACAGTGATGCAGCCTGTCAGAATGCTCTCCATGGTACATCTATAGAAGTTTTTGAGTGTACTTGTTGGCATACCAAATCTCTTCAAACTCCTAATGAAGTATAGCCGCTGTCTTGCTTTCTTTATAACTGCATTGATATGTTGGGACCAGATTAGATCCTCAGAGATCGTGACGCCTAGGAACTTGAAGGAGATAGATCAACTGGCTAGGTGAGTGGTGTCACAATAACTTGCACTCAATTTCAGCAAGACCAAGGAATTAATTGTGGACTTCAGGGAGGATAAATTGGGGGAACACACACCAGTCCTTATTGAGGGGTTAGAGGTGGAAAGTGTGAGCAGCTTTGAGTTCCTGGGCACCAACATCCCAGAGAAGCTTTTCTAGTTCCAACACATTGATGTAATCATGAAGAAGGCATACCAGTGGCTCTACTTCATTAGCAGTTCGAAGAGATTAGGTATGTCACCAAAGTCAACATTTCTACAGATGTATGGCAGAGAGCATTCTGACTGGTTGCAACGTAGGTTCCAAAAAAATTAGTCAGCTCCATTATGGGTACTAGCCTCTGTGGTATCCAAGACATCTTCAAGGAGTGATGCCTCAGAGAGGCGACATCCATTATTAAGGACCTCCAACTCCTAGGACATGCCCTCCACACATTGTTACCATCGGGAAGGAGATACAGAAACCTAATGGCACACATTCAATGATTCAAGAACAGCTTTGTTCCGTCTGCCACCTGACTTCTGAATGGACATTGAAACCATGAACACTCTCTCACTACTTTCTTTTAATTTATGTTTTTGCACTATTTATTTAATTTAACTATTTGATATACATACATACATATACTGTCCTTACTATAATTCACAGTTTTTTCCCTCTATTATTATGTATTGCATCGTACTGTTGCCGCAAAGTTTACAAACTTCATGACATATGCCGGTGATATTAAACCTGACTCTGATGGGCACAAGCAACCACTCCCCCACCCCCGCCACCACACCTTCCAAACGGCTCATGAACCCATAAACACAACCTTGTTATTCCTTTCTTTTGCACTCCTTGATTGGAGTTGTACAAAACAACAAATTTCACGTCATATAGGTCAGTGATATTAAATCTGATTCAGACTCTGAATACAACCATATCATTATTCTAAGTGGTGATTAGCTGAGCACACTGGTAAAACTGGACAATTTGATAAGATGTTGAGTCCTACCTTTTGATCTCTATCTTTTAAAGAATAATTTAATTATAACCATATAGCCATATAACAATTACAGCATGGAAAAAGGCCATCTCGGCCCTTCTAGTCTGTGCCGACCTCTTACTCTCACCTAGTCCCACTGACCTGCACTCAGCCCATAACCCTCCATTACTTTCCTGTCCATATAGCTATCCAATTTAACTTTAAATGACAACATTGAACCTGCCTCAACCACTTCTGCTGGAAGCTCGTCCCACACAGCTACCACTCTCTGAGTAAAGAAGTTCCCCCTCATGTTACCCCTAAACTTTTGCCCTTTAACTCTCAACTCATGTCCTCTTTTGGCGCAGGCGTGACCTGTACAAAAAGGACAGGTTACACTTGAATCCTAGGGGGACCAATATCCTGGCAGGGAGATTAACGAGGGCTACTGAGGTGACTTTAAGCTAGAATGGTTGGGGGGTGGGAATCAAATTAAAGAGGCTAGGCGAGAGGAGGTTAGTTCACAACAGGGGGATGGGAACCAGTGCAGAGAGACAGAGTGGTGTAAAATGAGGGTAGAAGCAAAAAGTAGTAAAGTGAAAAGTAAAAGTGGCAGGCCGGCAAATCCAGGGCAAGCATCAAAAAGGGCCACTTTTCAACATAATTATATAAGGGCTAAGAGAGTTGTAAAAGCGCACCTGAAGGCTTTGTGTGTCAATGCAAGGAGCATTCGTAACAAGGTGGATGAATTAAAAGTGCCGATTGTTATTAATGAATATATAGTTGGGATCACAGAGACATGGCTCCAGGATGACCAAAGATGGAAGTTCAACATTCAGGGATATTCAATATTCAGGAGGGATAGACATGAAAGAAAAGGAGGTGGGGTGGCGTTGCTGGTTAGAGAGGAGATTAACGCAATAGAAAGGAAGGACATAAGCCGGGAGGATGTGGAATCAATATGGGTAGAGCTGCATAACACTAAGGGGCAGAAAACACTGGTGGGAGTTGTGTACAGGCCACCTAACAGTAGTAGTGAGGTTGGGGATGGTATTAAACAGGAAATTAGAAATGTGTGCAATAAAGGAACAGCAATTATAATGGGTAACTTCAATGTACATGTAGATTGGGTGAACCAAATTGGTAAGGGTGCTGAGCAAGAAGATTTCTTGGAATGTAAGCGGGATGGTTTTTTGAACCAATATGTCGAGGAACCAACTAGAGAGCAGGCTATTCTAGACTGGGTATTGAGCAATGAGGAAGGTTTAATTAGCAATCTTGTCGTGAGAGGCCCCTTGGGTAAGAGTGACCATGATATGGTGGAATTCTTCATTAAGATGGGGAGTGACATAGTTAATTCAGAAACAAAGGTTCTGAACTTAAAGAAGGGTAACTTTGAAGGTATGAGACGTGAATTAGCTAAGATAGACTGGCAAGTGACACTTAAAGGGTTGACGGTGGATATGCAATGGCAAGCATTTAAAGATCGCATGGATGAACTCCAACAATTGCTCATCCCAGTTTGGCAAAAGAATAAATCAAGGAAGGTAGTGCACCCATGGCTGACAAGGGAAATTAGGGATAGTATCAAATTCAAAGAAGAAGCATACAAATTAGCCAGAAAAAGTGGCTCACCTGAGGACTGGGAGAAATTCAGATTTCAGCAGAGGAGGACAAAGGGCTTAATTAGGAAGGGGAAAAAAGATTATGAGAGAAAACTGGTAGGGAACATAAAAACTGACTGTAAAAGCTTTTATAGATACGTGAAAAGAAAAAAAGTTTGGTTAAGACAAATGTAGGTCCCCTACAGACAGAAACAGGTGAATTGATTGTGGGGAGCAAGGACATGGCAGACCAATTGAATAATTACTTTGGTTCTGTCTTCACTAAGGAGGATATAAATAATCTTTCGGAAATAGTAGGGGACAGAGGGTCCAGTGAGATGGAGGAACTGAGGGAAATACATGTTAGTAGGGAAGTGGTGTTAGGTAAATTGAAGGGATTAAAGGCGGATAAATCCCCAGGGCCAGATGGTCTGCATCCCAGAGTGCTTAAGGAAGTAGCCCAAGAAATAGTGGATACATTAGTGATAATTTTTCAAAACTTTTTAGATTCTGGACTAGTTCCTGAGGATTGGAGGGTGGTTAATGTAACCCCACTTTTTAAAAAAGGAGGGAGAGAGAAATCGGGGAATTATAGACCAGTTAGCCTAACATCGGTGGTGGGGAAACTGCTAGAGTCAGTTACCAAAGATGTGATAACAGCACATTTGGAAAGCGGTGAAATCGTCGGACAAAGTCAGCATGGATTTGTGAAAGGAAAATCATGTCTGACGAATCTCATAGAATTTTTTGAGGATGTAACTAGTAGAGTGGATAGGGGAGAACCAGTGGATGTGGTATATTTGGATTTTCAAAAGGCTTTTGACAAGGTCCCACACAGGAGATTAGTGTGCAAACTTAAAGCACACGGTATTGGGGGTAAGGTATTGATGTGGATAGAGAATTGGTTGGCAGACAGGAAGCAAAGAGTGGGAATAAACAGAACCTTTTCAGAATGGCAGGCAGTGACTAGTGGGGTACCGCAAGGCTCAGAGCTGGGACCCCAGTTGTTTGCAATATATATTAATGACTTGGATGAGAGAATTAAATGCAGCATCTCCAAGTTTGCGGATGACACGAAGCTGGGCGGCAGTGTTAGCTGTGAGGAGGATGCTAAGAGGATGCAGGGTGACTTGGATAGGTTAGGTGAATGGGCAAATTCATGGCATATGCAATTTAATGTGGATAAATGTGAAGTTATCCACTTTGGTGGCAAAAACAGGAAAACAGATTATTATCTGAATGGTGGCCGATTAGGAAAAGGGGAGGTGCAACGAGACCTGAGTGTCATTATACACCAGTCATTGAAAGTGGGCATGCAGGTACAGCAGGCAGTGAAAAAGGCGAATGGTATGCTGGCATTCATAGCAAGAGGATTCGAGTACAGGAGCAGGGAGGTACTACTGCAGTTGTACAAGGCCTTGGTGAGACCACACCTGGAGTATTGTGTGCAGTTTTGGTCCCCTAATCTGAGGAAAGATATCCTTGCCATAGAGGGAGTACAAAGAAGGTTCACCAGATTGATTCCTGGGATGGCAGGACTTTCATATGATGAAAGACTGGATGAACTAGGCTTATACTCGTTGGAATTTAGAAGATTGAGGAGGGATCTGATTGAAACATATAAAATCCTAAAGGGATTGGACAGGCTAGATACAGGAAGATTGTTCCCTATGTTGGGGAAGTCCAGAAAGAGGGGTCACAGTTTGAGGATAAAGGGGAAGCCTTTTAGGACCGAGATGAGGAAAAAGTTCTTCACACCGAGAGTGGTGAATCTGTGGAATTCTCTGCCACAGGAAACAGTTGAGGCCAGTTCATTGGCTATATTTAAGAGGGAGTTAGATATGGCCCTTGTGGCTAAAGGGATCAGGGGGTATGGAGGGAAGGCTGGTACAGGGTTCTGAGTTAGATGATAAGCCATGATCATACTGAATGGCGGTGCAGGCTCGAAGGGCCAAATGGCCTACTCCTGCACCTATTTTCTATGTTTCTATGTTTCTATGTTTGAATCTCCCCCACTCTCAATGGAAAAAACCTATCCATGTCAACTCTATCTATCCCCTTCATAATTTTAATTACCTCTATCAAGTCCCCCCCAACGTTCTACGCTCCAAAGAATAAAGACCCAACTTGTTCAACATTTCTCTGCAACTTAGGAGATGAAACCCAGGTAACACTCTAGTAAATCTTCTCTGTACTCTCTCAATTTTGTTGACATCTTTCCTATAATTCGGTGACCAGAACTGTACACAATACTCCAAATTTGGCCTTACCAATGCCTTGTACAATTTCAACATTACATCCCAACTCCTATACTCAATGCTCTGATTTATAAAGGCCAGCATACCAGAAGCTTTCTTCACCACTCTATCCACATGAGATTCCACCTTCAGGGAATTATGCACCATTATTCCTAGATCCCCCAGTTCTACTACATTCTTCAATGCCCTACCATTTACCATGTATGTCCTATTTTGATTAGTCCTACCAAAATGTAGCACCTCACATTTATCAGCATTAAACGCCATCTTCCATCTTTCAGCCCACTCTTCTAACTGTCCTGAATCTCTCTGCAAGCTTTGAAAACCTACTTCATTATCCACAACGCCACCTATCTTAGTATCATCTGCATACTTACTAATCCAATTTACCACCCATCATCCAGATTATTAATATACATGACAAACAACATTGGACCCAGTACATATCCCTAAGGCACACCACTAGACACCATCCTCCAATCTGACAAACAGTTATCCACCACTACTCTCTGGCATCTCCAATCCAGCCACTGCTGAATCTGTTTTATTATAATAGGTTACTGTCAATCTCATCATAGATGAATATTTATCAAATAACTTTTGAAATTCCAGATTTCCTACACTGGCTGGTTCCACTTCATCCAGCCTACCAGTTGTATTTTCAAAACATGTAATTGAATTTTCCAAACATGAGTTTTCTTTATAGAGAATTTTGACTTTGCCTGATCACAGTATGATTGTGTAATTGCAACAGTGGTGTTGATGTGTGGTTCACAGGTTTTCAGTTATTCAGTTTGTAACTATGGTTATTTACCTGAACTCATCTCCCCTGATCCTCCCTGCAGTTACCTCAGTTGATTAGCTGTGCATGCTAGTAGATTTCAGCTGGATGCGGAAAAATCACAGCACTGAGTGGGTCTCAAGTAATGTTTACGAGAACAATCCCAGGAATGAAAAGGTTAACGTATGAGGAGCATTTGATGGCTCGGGGACTGTACTCACTGGAGTTTAGAAGAATGAGGGGGGAATCTCATTGAAACCTATTGAATGATAATAGGCCTAGATAGAGTGCGTGGGGAGAGGATGTTTCCCATAGTGGGAGAGTCTAGGACCAGAGGATACAGCCTCAGAATAGAGGGATATCCAGTTAGAACAGAGATGAGGAGGAATTTCTTTAGCCAGAGGACAGTGAGTCTGTGGAATTCATTGACACCGATGGCTGTGGAGGCCAAGCCATTGAGTATATTTAAAACGGAGGGTAATAGTTTCTTGATTGGTCAGGACATCAAAGGTTGCATGGAGAAGGCAAGAGAATGGGGTTGAGAGGAATAATACATTAAATATGATGGAATGGTGGAGTAGACATGATGGGTTGAATGGCCTAATTTTGCTCCCATGTCTTCTGGTCTGCCATCCATTACTACCCAGACCATCCGACAGGCTTTGGCAGGAGACAGAGCAGCAAACAAACCTTTGATCCCTATTCTGTTTTCCGCAAATCATAGTCATAGTCATAGTCATAGTCGTACTTTATTGATCCCGAGGGAAATTGGTTTTCGTTACAATTGCACCATAAATAAGTAAATAGTAATAAAACCATAAATAGTTAAATAGTGATATGTAAATTATGCCAGGAAATAAATCCAGGACCAGCCTATTGGCTCAGGGTGTCTGACCCTCCAAGGGAGGAGTTGTAAAGTTTGATGGCCACAAGCAGGAATGACTTCCTATGACGCTCTGTGTTGCATCTTGGTGGAATGAGTCTCTGGCTGAATGTACTCCTGTGCCCAACCAGTACATTATGTAGTGGATGGGAGACATTATCCAAGATGGCATGCAACTTGGACAGCATCCTGGCATGTCTGCCTCTTTTATTTTGTTATATAATTTCTAAATGTCTCCAATGTTCAGAGATCTTCACAAATTATAAAGATTTAATAATTTTTAAAAAGGATAAAGAATAAAAATGTTAACTTAAAAAGTGTAAACATCTACAATTTTTTTTAAAGTTTAAGTAATTGCTAAAAGACTTACATTCCACATTCTGCAAAATGTAACTCATAATTTAAATAAATAGTGTTTATAATCCCAACCCAAACTGACTGGAGCCTCATGAAGGAGGAAAGTAGCAGGTGCAGCAGCATCTGTCACTCTGTAAGCCCTGAATGAAGAGCAGTTGGGGACTTACCTGCTTACCAGCCTTTGAACTGTTACAGCTTTCAAAGTCCAAAGCACACTTATTACCAAAGCATATATACTATACACAACATTGAGATTTGCTTTTTTGCAGGCAGCTACAAAAGAAAAAAACTCAATAGAACCCACTAAAAAAAAACACACAACGAAGACCGTCAAACACACAATCTGTGGAAAAAAGAACAAATTGTGCAAACAGTAAACAAGTAAACAATTAAACATGAACTGCAGGGTCCCCAAAAGTGAGTCCACAGCCACAGAGCCAGTTCAATGTTGCAGCCGATCTAGAAGCCTGGTGGTTGCAGGCCATAATGAGTGTCAGTGTAAAATTCTTTGTAAAATTTCTCAGTGCTCTTTCAATATTATTGTTATCTTTCCTGTAGGTAGGTGACTAGAACTCGAATATTCCAAATTAGGCCTCATCAACATCAACTTCAACAGAACATCCAACCTCCAACAATGTATTCACTACTTTGACTTATGAAGACCAAAGTGTCAAAAGGTCATTTTATGGCCCTTTTTACCTGGGCTGGAATACAAAACAATGTAAATCAGAATTTTTAAATACACTTCCTTTCTAAAATACAAACATACATGTGAAGCTGCTGGCAATTTTTTTAATAAAACACATGTGACGCTGTTGGTAATCAAAAGACATAATTAAATCAGGGTTTCAATTGATATTCTGATTCTTTGCAAAACAAATTCACTTAGTCTTTTCAATGACTTGTAATCATACAATGGTAATTTACTTGGAAATAAAACGACAAAGAATAAAGTTCTTTGTGATCTTTTAAATATTCACTGTTAGAATCAAAGGGTTTCAAAGTCCAAAGTTCAAATTTCTAAGAAAATTTATCATCAAAGTACGTATGTCACCATATACAACCGCGACATTAGTTACCTTGTGGGAATACTCAATAAATGCATAATGGAATAATAACCTCAATAGGATCAATGAAAGACTGCGCCAAACTGGGTGTTCAACCAGAGTGCAAAAGACAACAAATTGTACAAATACAAAAAGAGAAATAATGATTTTAAATAAATAACAACCAATAAATATTGGGAACATAAGAGGAAGTGTACTTGAAAGTGGATCTGCTTTACTGCTTGAGAAATGTTGTGAAAAACAATAGGTTGCTTAATTTGGGTTCCTTCAAACAGCAAGCCTACTCTTAAGTTGTTTAGTTCAAGAAAGCTTAGAGAACAGATAGATATTATTATTTCACATATCAATAACTGATGTGTTTATAGTTGAATGTTTATGTACTCAGAGAGGTTAGTTTTACAGCATTAATTGTGAACTATGAAGATTAAGCTGTGGTCTGTGTCTCCAAAAAATTCTTCTGGACCATTTGTGTTAAGTAGGATATCTGAGGAAATATCATATATACATGTAAAGTCACCAAACAGAAAAAAGGGTCTAAGTGTAGAGAGTGGTTCAGGTTTATTAGAAACAGAGAAATGAACATTAAAAAAACATTGAAGAAACACAGGGTGAACTAGAATCTATTCCTCCCTCTTAGGTTTCTGTGACAGACAACATTTTTGTTTGCATTGTGGTATGTCCTTTTTGATTATAGGTACTGCACCTGGGTTTAGGAAATCCTTTGAGTTTAGGAAATAAACTATGCTTTATGCTTTATCCTTTGTGTTTACAAAATACCTAATGTTTAAGAAATGCTTTTGTAGGGTAATTTAATGGGTGACAGTTGACCCATATTGTTCATAATAGAAACTGTACAGCATAATTCACAAACACAGTCATTGAGTTGTGTACACATGTCAGACGTAGTGATATCAGTGTAAGGAGACTTTGGTTTGTTTGGAATGGAAGTAAAGTGTTGCGGCTTTTGTCAACCACATAAAATGACACTTGTATGTTTTATTCACAATATCCCTGGCGTTCTAACCTAAACTCATCTATTACAGATTTTTGAACTGTCTCAGTCTGAGCATGAAGCAAGTCCTTCAGAACTAATAAACAACATGTTATCTCTCCTGTGCAAACACTGTCCTTGTTTTATTTTTCAAGAACTCTTCATGCCACAATGTCTAATCGAGTTTGCACTGCCCTCACTAATACACACATGAAGGACTATAGGGAGCTTGCCAACATGGCCAATAGTCTTCACTCAGCCAGGCAAGGGTGTATCATTCTTCCTCCTCTCCGTGTCTCAATAAGCCCCGTCAGCAGACTCACATCCATGGTGCTGGACCAGATAACAACGGGTCTATGTTTTCACCATGCACATTCCAGCCCAAACGCCAAGAGGTGCCGACCACCATGCAGCTTCGACAGTGCCGCCACATCCGGACATTGGAAGTGTGTTCCAGCTGCCAGGGGCATCTGTTGTTCATCGTGGACATGCTTTCACAGGCGCTCAACTGAGTGGGCTGCCAGCATCGCCCATTGATTATAAGGCAGAGTGACAGACCCTCACTGGAGGCTGCCAAGAGCAGCAGGATCTAAGTTTATGGGGCATGACACATGATGCTTTGCTTTAGTGGATGACACTACACATGGAAATTTGCCTTGGCTAAAATTGCTCGATCCTCGCTCAGAGCAGATTTCTGGTGCACTCAAGGATATACTTGTTGGCAGCACATGCAAACCAAACACTGACCACATCTCCACACACTTTTCAAGCACTTGATGGGCCAATTCGGGTTGTCTACTATTGACCTTCTCAGCCTCCACATCTCCGCAGAAGGGGCAGTAACCAAAAGTTACCATCAAAAGTTACCGCTATTATGGGCTTTCCACTATCCCGCATTACCAAAGCGCTGCAAGAGTTTTTAGGTATGATGATTTTTTATTACTTTTTCATTTGACAAGCTGCTGAAATTAGACTCCCCTTGTATGGTGCCCTTAAAGGCAATGCCCCTAATCAAATGCTTCAGCAGTCAGCGGACATGACCAGAGCACTGGGTGACACCAAATGAGCTCTTTCTATTGCGACCTTACTGGTTCACCCACTCCCCAACACACCCATAGCCATCACTACTAACACCTCAGACTATGCACAAACAGTTGGTTGGAGGTGTGTGGCAGCCACTTGCCTTCTTCAGCCAGCAGCTCTGCCCTCTCCCCGAGTGGAGGTATGGCACGTTTAACTGCGAGCTTCTTGGTCTCTATCTGGCCATCTGCCATTTTTGTTTTCTACTGGAGGGTCAACATTTCACGCTGTTCATTGCCACAAATCCCTCGTGCATGCAATGGCCAAACCATCACACCCATGGTCTGCATGGCAGCAACATCACTTCGCCTATATTGCATGTATTCATGACTGACATGCAGCATAGAGAAGGGAAAAATAATGATGTGGCTGATTACCTCTCACGGTCCACTGTCAATGCCATACCCATCGAGTTGACGATGCTGGCATGGCAGCCAAGCAAGCCACTGACCCAGAGGTCCAGACTTACAGGACAGTAGCCATGGGTCTGAAATTGGCTGTCGTCAGGTTTGGCGATGCAGGAGTTTCTCTCCTGTGTGCTGTCTCAACCAGTTGCCCTTGCCCCATAGTGCCTCCAAACTGGAGGTGTACTGTTCTTAACTCTAATCATGCCCCCTCACATCCAGACAAGAAGGCTTCACAGAGACTGGTTGCTTTAAAGTTTGTGTGACACAGCCTTAGGAAAGACATGTGAGACTGGAGTGCAGCCTGTGTTGTGTGTCAGCAGGTGAAAATTAACCATCACTTTTGGGCACATTCAGCATCTTTTGAGATCCCTGAGTGATGGTTTGAACACATCAATGTGGACCTGGCTGATTCTCTCATGCCCTTTTTCCCACGGTTTCACACATCTCCTTATCAGGGTGGACCGTACCATAAAGTGGCCAGAGGTTGTCCTTTTAGCGTTGACAATGGCTGCAGACATGGTTTGGGTGTTCAACATCTAGGTCGTATATTTCAGCACCCCATCTAATATTTCTTCTCCCAACTCATGTCAGAGCCCTGGGCCACAATGGCCCAGAACCTCAGTGTTAAACGTCATCACATCATGGCGTATCACCCACAATCCTGTGTGAATGGCTTCACCATTCCTTAAAGGCTGCCCTGAGGGCCGTACTGACGGATGAGTTTTGGCACGATCATCTCCCATGAGTCCTGGGGCTCAGGACAAGTCCAAAAGAGAACCTGCAGTCATCCACGGCCGAGTTGGTATACGGGTAGCTATTATGGGACTGGGTGATTTATTCCTGATGCCACAACTGTCTGGCTAGCATCTCAACAGTGTTCCACCCCCGTCAGTAAAATGAATTCTTTTACACCTGTTCCTACCTCCCATCATGATATACACCACTCGTGGGTTCCAGTTCACCTACGTTCTACCTCGTTCATTTTTGTCTGCTATGACACACATCAACAACCCCTTAAGCCCCCCTACAGTGGCCTTTTCAGCATTTTGGAGTGGGGCAAAAAGACTGTTATTGTAGATAGGAAGGGTAAATCTGAATGTATTTCTGTTGATTTCCTTAAACTAGCCTAGCAAGACCTGGATGGTTCCACTACCATACCTCCTGCATCATGACAGGATCATGTGCCTGTCAGGAGACTCCTGGATGAGCCAGAGGCACCTGCTGTTACTTCAAGCAAGGCCTAAGCCAGGCGGATCGCATGAGCTCCAGACAAATTTACAATGCCGGTTTTGGTGAAGTCTTGGGGGGGAGGGCCTAAGTGGGGTAATGTAATGGGTGACAGATGACACATATTGTTCATAATAGAAACCGTTCTACATAATTCACAAACACTTTAAGAGATGGTGTCTGACGTAATGACATCAGTGTAAGGTGACTGCTTTTGGTTTGTTCAGAAAGGGAGTAAAAGGCTGCATCCTTTGTTAATCAGTTAAAACAACTCTCAGATGTTTTATTCACAAACTACACTTAATGTTTAGGAAATGTTTGTGCTTTAGAAATGGTTTGTAATTTGGAAATATTTAAGAAAGAAATCCTCTTGTGTGTTTCCAGTGTGTTGTTTGAGATTCGTGTGTCGCTGAAAATAAATGAACTGTGTTTTAAACTAATTTGTTAGCTGGAAGTACCTTTTCCCTGGTAGGAGTGGGGTCTTACCTCTCGAATAGTGGGTATTGGCCACTAAAATTGCTGTGAAGAACAAACAAGAAAGTCTTTGAAGATCAGGTAGCTACTGTATAATTTCTCTTTAGCAAGAATTTGAGAAATCAATGTTCAATGTTCATTCAGAAAATTTATAATTTTCTCATGGCTGTTAATATACAATAGCGCTTAAGGTCTTTGTTTGGGTTTAGAACTTTGCAGTCAGCAAACCCAATACCATTATAGTGGTGTGTGACATGGTCATCCTATACTAAAAGTATTATTTTAGAAAGAATTATTATTTAGCAGTATCCCAGCTCAGAGATCTCTTGACAAGTGCTAAGGCACCCCGCCTAGGACTATAAAATGGTTGACTTCCTGGTTTCCAGTAGTTGCACAGGCAAATGCTGGTTGACATATTGAAAGTGTGAATAAAATAGTGGAAATATGGGATAATGCTCAAAATGCTCCTCAAATTGAATATGTTGACTATGTTATTCTTCAAGTTGGAAACTGGAATGATGAAGGGATAGGACAAAGAGTAGGATACAGATTAGACAGACCAAACCCCACTATATGACCATCTCAGACCATCACCATTAGTACCTGATCCCAACAAGGTAGCAACAATTTGTGCCTGGAAACAACAAATTGCCCCCTTTTTTAGATAGAAACCAAGCAACCGGGTGGGGACCACATGCTTATGTGATCGAACCTGCTGACCCATATCTTACTCCGGATGCATGGGGATATGGTGTATTCCTATCAGGCACACATGAGGTAGCGCCCACATCAGTAAACCCCAGAACAGAAGCTTGGCAACATGCACCAGATTTACTAAAAGGATTGACCATAGCCAGTAAAAGAAGAATACAGGGGCAGGTTTCTGTACAGGGAGCCACTGCAATTTCACCAATACAAACGTCCCATCAGATTTTTGGACCTTTGACTACTCAGAGTTTGCAGGCAGAATGTGCCATGCTTCCAGCTGATGCTGAAGGAATTCTGAAGTAGCTAGATTGGGAGACCATTTCACCAAGCACCATAAGCTCCATCCACGCAAAAAAGTGAGATCTTCCAGCAGCCACCCATTTCGAGTCTACTTCACATTCCCATTCTGATATGTCAATCCATGGCCTCCTCTACTGTTGTAGTGAGGCCACTCTCAGGTTGAAGGAACAACGCCTTACATTCCATCTGGGTAGCCTCCAACCTGATGACATGAGCATTGATTTCTCAAACTTCTGGTAATTATCCTTCATTTCACCATTTTCCATTCCTGTCTGCCTCTCTCACCTTTTTCCTTACCTGTCCATCACCCCCTTCTGGTACTCCTTCTCCTTCCCCTTCTTAAATGGTCTTCTATCCTTTCCTATTAGATTTTCCATCCTCCAGCCCTTTATCTCTTTCATCAATCAACTTCTCAGCTCTTTACTTCACCCTCTCCCCTTCTCCTGGTTTGAATTATCACCTACCATTTTGTTTGTCTTTCTCCCCATCCCCCACCTTCTTATGCTGACTTAACATCTTTTTTCCAGTCCTGATGAAGGGTCTCAGCCTGAAACATTAACTGTTTATTCTTTTCCATAGTTGCTGCCTGACCTGCTGAGTTCCTCCAACATTTTGTGTATCTTACCAACAAACCAAATAAGCTCCCTGGAGACCAATTGCCTTTGGAAGAGATACTCACTCACAACCTAGATGGCTAGACATGAGGTCAGCAGGTCGGGCATCATCAGTCAGAAACGATGAATCGACGTTTCGGGCTGGAACCCTTCGTCAGGACTGAAGAATGAAAGATGGGGAAGGATTTGAAGAATGCTTGTAGCGTCAGTTGAAAGACCAGTAATTTGAAAGACAAAGGGGTGGGGGAGGGGAAGCATTGATGTCATAGTCCTGAAAACTATGGGTAGTAGAAGAAGGAGGCGAAACCATGAGGGAGCTGGGGGAGGGGGTAGAGTGAAATAGGGATAGGGGAAGGGAGGGGGAGGGAATTACCAGAAGTTGGAGAATTCTATGTTCATATCAAGGGGCTGGAGACTACCTAGACAGTATATGAGGTGTTGCTCCTCCAACCTGAGTTTAGCCTCATCATGGCAGTAGAGGAGGCCACGTATGCACATATCTGAATGGGAATGGGAAGCAGAGTTGAAGTGGGTGGCTACAGGGAGATCCTGTCTGTTGTTCTATCAATGATTCCCTTCCCCCACCCCTTTGTCTTTCAAATTACTGGTCTATCAACTGACACTACAAGCATTCTTCAAATCCTTCCCCATCTTTCATTCTTCAGTCCTGACGAAGGGTTCTGGCCCGAAACGTCGACTCATTGTTTCTGACTGATACTGCCCGACCTGCTGAGTTCATCCAGTGTACTGAAAGTGTTGCTTTGATCTTTTACGGCATCTGCAGATTATTTTGTGTAGACATGAGGTATAGGCCATGACCTTTAGCTCCACTCATTTCCTTGCAGAAGAAAGTCTTAAACCAAAATACTCCTTCCAGGTCAGAAGGAAGATTTAGGGTTCCCATCAATATTATGGAGAAGAGTATGAAACTAAACACAGAGACCCTCCTCATTCTATAGTTTCTAAATATACAAAGCAACCGGGCCCATCTGAAATGTCCACTCCTTCCCGTACAGCTCACAAAAAGCAAAATATAAAGGAGAAAGCCAACATTAATGTAATACAAAATGCACAGGAGACTTTTAGCAACAACTTTAATCCAAACGCTTTGACGAATATGATACAGGTATACCTAGTCTTGTTCTTCTAGTCGTAGTCATAGTCATAGTCATAGTCATAGTCATAGTCATAGTCATAGCCATACTTTATTGATCCCCAGGGAAATTGGTTTTCATTACAGTTGCACCATAAATAATTAAATAGTAATAAATCCATAAATAATTAAATAGTAATATGTAAATTATGCCAGGAAATGTCCAGGACCAGCCTATTGGCTCAGGGTGTCTGACCCTCCATATACCAATATATACCAAATTCTTCTATATACCAAAGCTCATATTTTTAGGAAAATTCGACCCTGCTGTTTTGATGCAGCAACAGACATTGCAACAAATGCTGCAAGGATCGACTTGTAAAACTATGAACCTTGCATAGTTCTGGCTAATGACATCTGGCCACACCCACTTTTTGAAAGTGACAAGACAGAGGCTCTGTATTAACATTATAAAATCTCAACTCCGCCATACAAAAGTCAATTTCCTAGGTATGACAATTACCAGTTAGGTTTGACTCCTGAATTCAGACAAAAAGTTGCTCAAGTAGGAAATCTAAAGACCATAAATGCCTTCCAATCAACCACAGACCTATTGAATTATGCAAGACCTTTCATATCTATGTTCAATTGTTAAAATCATTATGTAATCCAGAAAAATGCAACACCTTTTGCTTTTACCCCAGTAGATTATGAGGCACCAGTGAAATTGATGTATCCATCTGCTATAATGAGAGAGAGAAGCACAAGCCCCCATACACTAGTTTCATATACGGTAATTTCACCCCAACAGAATGGAAATTTACTGCCTTAGAATGGCGTCTTACTATGGTATTCTATACACTTACTGAGGTAAGACCCCTACAAGGGAACAAACCAATTATTATACAATCTAGGTTTGTGTTTTTAAAAATGATTGTAAATTACCAACAAATGGACGGAGAGCAACCATAATCAGATATGGGGGGACAGCAAATACTTCTACAAGATGACTCCTTAATGTGGGAATACGTTCCTGAGAGTCATGACTTACAATCCTTACCTGTCGTGGAAGATGCAGAACTATCTTCTCCATGACCTAATACAGCACAACATGCTTTACAGCATGATTCTTAAATATGGCAGCATGATGGGTCAGTAATGAAAATCCAGAAAGATGGATCCACTCCATCATAATCTCTGCTCTTGATAATAAAACGAACACTTTATCAGAAACTGAATTTGAACCGCATGAGTTGCCAAAGGGTTCTTTAAGGAATCATACAGTTCAGTTTACAGAGGATAAAGTTGTAGGATCATGTCTAAAGCAAGTGACTATAACAGAATCGGTCCTGATAGGCACTGTTTCTAACTATGTTAGGAATGCAGTAGAAAGAAATCGTCCCACCTTCCAGATGGAGAACATAACAGAGGTAAACTGCTTCCACATTTGTCCATGTGGAAGAATATTTATGAATGATTACTGACCAGACCATTAGTACAGGTGATACATGACCCAGGACATACTGCAAGCCTCTTATACAGCTATGGTAAAATATTAAGTAAGAAATAAGTAAAACAAGCTGTCAGGGTTTTGGTAGTAATTAAGTAGCAAGTAAAAAATAACCAGGATGATGTTTTAAGAATTCTCCTTGATACTACTAAACCCAATTCCAAAGGATTTCCAACACGGCGCAAATATGAAGCTGATGGTGAGGGTAAGGTTTGGGTATGGCGCCCCAAGAAAAGATAAGAAGCAAACACCTTCTGGCCACGTGGACCTGATTCAAGAAGTCCACCAAGGATTCGGATACAATCATGGTGGCGGACAAACCACTCATACAAAATTAGTCATGTGATACTGGCGGCCTGACATGTTGATTGTAAGTGGTTTGTTGCAAATTGTAAAGAATGCCTGGCCTATAACAAAGGAGAGGTCACAAGAAAATCTCCCATAGGACAAGCAAAGCCAACTGCACCAAAGTGGGTGAGGGAATTGATTATATAGGCCTATTTCTGTCATCGGAAATCTAATAAGTATATTCTTATGATAATTGATCTTTGCATGAGATATGTGTGGTTAGTCACCATGACTGCTGCTGGTGAGACCTTAACTGCCAGAGCCCTTGAAAACTCCATATTCCCACATGCTGGCACTTCTACCTGCAATAATGTCAACTCAGGGTTTTCCTTCAGTGGTAAAGACTTTCAAGCTATGTGTGAATGAACAAGCGTACAAGTGGAGTACAACATTCCATTCCAGCCACAATTGAGTAGTGGTGATATCACGTGTCACCTGTAAGAACGTGATTGGACAGAGTTCGGAGCATGCGCAGAAATGACAGAATGATCTAGAAACTGTATGATGAAAACGTGTTTGCTGTTTGCTGTTGTAAATAAAAGTTTGAGTTTTAGTTCTTCCAGAATATGGTTTGGTCTTAGTAACCCACCGTACATATAAAGAACACAACATGGCGTCAACTGCCTGTGAGAGACTGAATTTGGTGAAAAGGTTCTTAGTCCTGGACAGTGACACAGAGTCAGAATACAGTGACTTGATGAAAGAGTATGAGGACTTGTTCAAAGGGCTTGGTTGTCTTCCAGGAGAGCACACGATTAAAATTGACAACACAGTGCCACCTGTAGTACATCCATGTAGAAAAGTACCTTTTGCATTACGTGATAAACTGAAAACAGAGCTTGACAGAATGGAGTGGTTAGGAGTCATACAGAAAATTGATGAACCGACTGAATGGGTCAATTCGCTTGTTATTGTTGATAAGAAAAATGGAAAACTGAAGATTTGCTTAGATCCAAGGGACTTGAATCGAGCCATTAAAAGAGAGCATTTCAAATTGCCTACTCGTGAAGAAATTATGTCACAGTTTGCTAACGCAAAGTACTTTAATAAATTAGATGCATCCTCTGGATTCTGGCAATTTAAACTAGCTGAACCAAATTCAAAGTTGTGTACCTTTAATACTTCTTTTGCCGGATACCGCTTTCTTCGGCTTCCGTTTGGAGTTGCATCAGCTCCTGAAGTGCACCATAAAACCATTCACATGCTGTATGAGCACACTGAGGGCGTGGATACATCAATGGACGATGTTATTGTTTGGGGATCAACTAAACAAGAGCATGAAGCCAGACTTAGACAAGCCTTAGAAGCAACAAGCAAGGCAAACCTGAAGTTGGATAAAGACAAATGTCAGCAAGGAATGACTGAACTTACCTTTGTGGGTGATATCATCAGCAACGAGGGTGTGCATCCTGATCCATTGAAGGTTTCTGCTATTGAGAACATGCCAAGACCGCAATGTAAAAAAGATGTTCAAAGTTTTATGGGAATGGTCAACTACATGGGAAAATTCATACCCAATCTTTCCGAACAGCTTGCTCCATTGAGGCAGCTAACAGAAAAGAAAAACAAATGGAGCTGGAATCATGAACAGGAGAAGGCATGGCAAAATCTCAAGAAAGTGCTCACCAAAGAACCTGTGTTGAAATTCTATGATGCTGACAGACCCATCAAAATCTCATGCATTATCTGATCCAGAAACAAGGTATGCCCAAATTGAAAAAGAATTGCTCAGCATTATGTTTGCTTGTGAGAGATTTCATTAGTTTGTGTCAGAGCAATCTATTGATGTTGGAACCAATCATAAGCCACTGATTGTATTGTTTCGCAAACCTTTAAGCGACTGTTCTTTGCAAATTCAGCAAATGATGATCAAATTGCAAAGATATGTGTTGAATGTATCATACACACCTGGAAAATTCATGTACACAGCTGACACACTTTCCAGAGCTCTGGATCCAACAACAAAAGACAGTCACGGGGACGCTGTTGATGTTCAGGCATTTATTGATATGATCATAGAGACTGTACCTGTTGCTCCTGAAAAATTGGAACTGCTGCATCTTGAGACAGAGAAGGACAAAATTCTCAGTCAGGTAATACAAGTGGTGATGGATGGATGGCCAGATAATAGGCATGACTGTACCTCAGTAGTACAAGATTATTGGAACCACAGATCAGAACTGTCTGTTGTGGATGAGATATTGTACAAAGGTAGTAGAATTGTGATACCTAAAAGTCTCCAAAAAGAAACGCTTGGGAAAGTTCATGAAGGCCACCTAGGTATTGAAAAGTGTAAGAGAAGGGCGCGGGAAGTGATGTGTTAGCCCAGGATGAATCAAGAAATTGCAGAGTTGGTGTCTTCCTGTCAAATTTGCTTTAAATACCAACCTAGCAACCCTAAGGAGACACTGCATCCACATCCAAGTCCTCAGAGACCTTCTCAGAAGGTAGGTGTTGATCTTTTTATAACTGGCAACAAAGATTATCTATTAATAACAGATTAACTCATTGTATCCTGAAGTGTGTGGTTTGAGCAGAACAACAGCAAAGAATGTAATTACATGCATGAAATCAGTTTTTTTCCAGACATGGTGTACCTGATGAAGTTTTCACACACAATGGTCCACAATTCAATGGTAAATGTATGAAACATTTTGCTCATGAATGGGACTTGGTTCATACAACATCTAGTGCATTTTTCCCTCAGTCCAATGCATTAGTTGAGAAGTCGGTAGGAATCATCAAGAAACTGATGCACAAAGCAAGAGATAGCGGAGGTGATTTTTATAAAGCTTTGTTAGCCTATCGCAGTACTCCACCTGAATGTGGATTTTCACCTGCTCAGCTCTTGATGGGATGCTGTTTGAGATCCAATCTGCCAATAGATGAGAGCCTTCTGAGAATAGAAGGAGGTGAACAAGTGAAAAGATGGAAAGATGAACACAAAGCAAAGCAGAAAGCATGCTTTAACAGATGTTTTCATCCATTACCTGAACTGCACCAAGGAGATGAAGTGAAGGTACAAGACAAAATAAACACATGGACACAGAAAGCTACAGTACTTGAAGAAGTACAATCCAGATCATGGTCCAAACAGAAGAAGGAGCAGTGTTAGAAGAAATCACAAAGACCTCAAGGAAGAGCCAACTTCAGAATTTCAGTTAACTGATGCAGACCAGACAACACATGAAAATAACAACAAAACACAAGAACTGTGTGAACCACTTAGAAGGTCTACTAATGTTTGTAAACCCCCAGGGAGACTGATAGAGGCATGGTAAATTATGCATTTGTTTTGATTAATGTTGCTACTTGCTTTTCTTTTTAAAGAAAGGAAGATGTAGTGATATCACGTGTCACATGTACGAACGTGATTGGACAGAGTTCGGAGCATGCGCAGAAATGACAGAATGATTTAGAAACTCTATACTGAAAACATGGTTGCCATTGTACATAAAAGTTCTTGTTTTAATTCTTCCAGAATATGGTTTGTTCTTAGTAACCCACGGTACATATAAAGAACACAACACAAGGGACATTGTAGAGCTAAGGAATCGAGAGATTATGCAAGGCCTGGCAAAACTGGTCTGCTCTGGAGGCAAAGTAGGCTACACTTGTTCCTGAAGTTTAAACTGTCTGAAAACAATATCCCAATTGTGAAAATATAAGTACACAAGAATGTTACACCTTATTTCTTCATGTACAATCTCCACCTACATACACCCCTGATTGCTAATTCAAGCCGACTAAGGATGCACACTCCTCAAGGAATTGAAAGAGTTCATGCAAATTCAAGGGAAAGAAAAAGAATCTGACAAGACAGTTTGGAGACCACAAAAGGGAGACTTGGTCCAAGAAAAGAAATTCATAAAAATAATACTGACCCTGGTTTCCATCCTAAATGGAAAATCCTTGTCGCGTTTCCCAGTAGGACTGTGGTAATCGAGACCCAGAGGAGAAATAAGACTATAAGTAAAGCTGTCTCCATAGATAACATCAGACCTGCCCCAGCAGGATTTATCTCCCCAGAATGAGTGGAACCCTTATATTAGACGTGTACATGGGTCCACTGCGGAATCCCTACACCCCAACAGGAAGTGAGATGTATTGAAAAGATAAAAAACTTGTTTAGTTCTGCAAAACAAGAAATTCCTTTTCACTTGAGAAAGATCTCATAGGTACATTGCCCAAGGATAGTAACCCAGAATCCATTGATTTCAGAGTAAAACAGACTCAGATTCCAGGAAGAACTGTTGCTTTTATTGTATTTTAATTTTACTGTATGTGTTTAAGATAATGTTGCTTAGTGTTGCCTTACTTACCAATCTGCTTTTTCATAGATGAAGTCACATTTACTATGGAAGAGAATATTATTTAAGAGAATCTGCAAGCAATGATGATTCTAATTTAAATATCACTAATTTGTCCTTACCTCTTGGTCATATGTGAACTAATACACTGGAACCATTAATCCCTGCTTGTGGCAAAGTGATTGTTCTTGTCTACTTCACTCTGACCACTTTGCGGATGAAATGAGCAAAAGTCTTAGGCACATATAAGTAACTACATACTGTATGCATTTATATTTTGCACTGTACTGATGCCGCAAAAAAAACAAATTTTATGACATATGTGAGTGATGATAAACCTGATTCTGATATGGGTCTCTGTTGTGGACCGAGAGTGGGAAGGGGCCAGCGAGAGGGGAATCATGGTTGGGAAAAGGGGAAGGGAGAGGAGAGGGAGTGGGAAGCACCAGAGAGACACGCTGTAATGATAAGTAAACCAATTGCTTGGAATCAACTGGCCTTGTCTGGTCTCCACACACATGCCACCCCGCCACCCCAACACCCATCCTTTGCCACCTGTCTCACGGTGCTCCACACTTGCCAATCCCAACATCCTTTGCTCCTGTTAAATTTACAAACTCGTTTACCACTCCATATTGACAAATACAGTACTGTGCAAAAGTCTTCAGCGCCCTGGATATATACATGTGCTAAGACTTTTGCGCAATTCTATAGACACAAGTGAAAGCAAAGAACATGTGCAGAAAAGATTAATAACATTATTAACAAAAGTGAAAGTTCCAACCAAGTTATTGAAGGTAAACTAATAGAGGAATCCCTTGACATGGAACCCTCTACATTTGAAGAAATGTATAGACACTGTTACGTCATGGAATGATCCCACTCATGGGAACATGACATTGAAACATTTATGGCCTACAAGTATACTTACTACTAAGATTTTAGGCATTTCCATTTCTCCAATTTTGGTCACTATTCCATTCCATTGTTAAATGTCCAGGTAACATGACAATTTCTGCATTTCTGGGTTATGTTCTAATTGACTCAATAGTACCTTGATCTGTTTTTTTTTGCATGGAAGATAAGATGAAAAGATGCAATGAAACAGAAGGTGTGATGAAACAAAAATGTTTTCCTCCCTGGTCAACTGAAATTGTTAAGTCCAATAAGCTTTTTAGACATTTTAGTCCCATAGACTATTATACATATCTAATTACCCTTAATCAAACAATTATGAAAAGTTTGTGCTGTGACATGAATAATACCTTACAATGAAAATTAGTTCAGAAATATTGCTGTCCTTACAAATTCAATTATATTTCAGAAAACTTCAACTACAAGTTGACAAACGGGGAAACAAGCCTATGACAAATTTTACTGTTGGAGACTAACTGATAATGCTAAATTTTGGGGTTACACAGGTAACATTTCTTCATGAATAGACAATGTTACGTATACAGACAAGCCTTCAATTATTTCTGTGTCTTCAGCCACATGGTGCTATCTTCAAAAGGCAGAAAAAAATTGGCCCTAAATAATTTTCATGATTTTTATAATATATATATTTGAATATACTTGACAGTGCTCACTCTCCACATAGCACCGATGTGATCCTTTGGTTCACTTGGAAGGTGGAAATTTCTGATGACAAAAGTTGTTCAGCTACCTTGCCATCAGAGAATCACTGACTTTGGAGCTTTATAAAGGAAATGACTCTAAATCTATGTTGCATATCTCAAAACAAAAACACAGGTCCAATTTAAGGATGGAACAAGAATGTTCCGGAAGGACCTGATATTCAGCAACAATATGGCTAGAAGAAACTCAGCCTAATTAAAAGAATATTTCTCTATACACTAAGAGAGTAACTGAGCCAACATAATCAGACAAGTGAAGGACCTTCTTTCACAAGTTTCCTTTACAGACTCATACTGAGTCCCTGACTGGCTTAATGCTGTAACTGAAGCTAGAGCTAAGACCTTTCTAGTTGTTGAAAGTTTAGCTTCCGCAGCAGCGAATACGTTTCCGGGTAGCTTGGCACAACTGTAAATTGGTCTACAGATATTTTTATTTTGCAGTTGTCCAATGCACAATTCCCCTGGCCATTGGGTTTATTATTTTGATAGTGCACTTTTTGTTGAAATGTTGAAGCCTGCAAGGATGGAAGCTTGGGGAGTTCTGCATCTTGTATAACAGCTTCACTCCTGAGACACTCACAACACGCTGGAAGAACTCAGCAGGTCGGGCAGCATCTGTGGAAAAGATCGGTCGACGTTTTGGGCCGGAACCCTTCATCAGGACTGTGCCCGGTCCGATTTTTTCCACGGATGCTGCCCGACCTGCTGAGTTCCTCCAGCGTGTTGTGAGTGTTGCTTTGACCCCAACATCTGCAGATTATTTTGTGTTTATGATTCACTCCTGAGACTCTGTTAACTCCCATATGTAGCCTGCACTACTATGGGTTACTTCTTGTATGTTTGTTTTGCTTACACTGCCTCATGCTCGCCGCCTTACCTATACCTCTGGTTTATCCTCAACACTGGAAGCAGGGACTACCCTGATGTTGCTATCCTTGATCATCTCCTTTTCCAAGTCCTGATCACTAACGTTGTGTACAGGTATGCATGCTTTTCACCTCATCTTGAAGAGGGTTGGAATGTATATCTCGCAAATAATTAGGCTAATAACACAACTCTGCAGAAAGATGAGTCAACAAGCATTAGCTTTAACTTACCTATTTGGTCTTTAATATGGGTAATTTTATACATATATGGTCCTTAAGATTTACATAACGTACTTTGTAAATGTGTTGTTCATTTGTAGTGATGGGCTTATACTATCATGGTTTATGTCTTTGACTTTTAAAACCATCTGTCCTGCTATCACTCATACTGCTGCCTTAACAGTGACATCCACACTCACTCCATCTTCCTGCCACCTCAATTGTAGAGGGACCCATGTCAAAGGATTCCTCTATTAGTTTACCTTCAATATTTTGGCTGGAATCTTTCACTTCTGTTAATGTGTTATTAATCATTTCTGCACATGTTCTGGGAAAACACAGAAATTCGGAAGATGTGTCAATCCTTCTCAGTCAAGTCTAATCTATTATACAGCTAGTTCAGACTCATGAAAATGGGAAGAAAACTATGCAGTTGGTATGGTTGATGTCCAAATGTTGTTACAACATCCCAGTGGGTGTTCACTCTCATGGAAGGGGCATAGCCAACCCTTATTAAAACTATTAGACAGAGTTCTCAACAGAAGAACTGTATTCTTCCTTACTTCCATTATGTGGGTGCCACTGTAGCATGGTGGTTAGCGCAACACTATTACAGCTCAGGACATCAGAGTTCGGAATCAATCCCGGAATATGCTGTAAGGAGAGCCTGTATGTCCTCCCACGGGAATGCATGGGTTTTCCCCGGGTCCTCTGGTTGCCTCCCACAGTCCAAAGATATGCTGGGTAGATTAATTAGTCATTGTAAAATGTCCTGCTGTGATTAAGTTAGGGTTAAATTAGGGTTGTTGGGGGTTGATGGGCAGTGCAGATCAAAGGGCTGGAAGGGCTTATTCTGTGCTGTATCCCTAAATAAAACAAAGTTTAAAAAAACTTTGTAAATGTATCATTTTTTATGTACATTATATTGTGAAATCATGTAGCTGATGAATATAATTTTCTGTAATTACAATGTGAAATTACTAATCCTAAGGCAAAAGAAGAGAGCAACATGTGATCAGTAATTTGTGTTGAGAACTTGTTTTCAGGAAACCTCAGCGAAGTCGAAAGCAATGCAAGCACCCTTGTGAAGGAAATGAACCATCTTAAGTTTACCGAAAGACATTTCCAGCTGACCTGATGAATTATTAGCAACAGTGGTAGTGATTTGAACTTGCATCAAAGAACTATTTGTGGGGAAGAAGATCTTCAAAATGGACTAATATGGACATTGATGCATCATTGTCACATGTTTGTGGAAAGTTATTATGATGACATTCCTTTGAGGTTTGCAAAATGTGTGCAGCTGCGATTGAGGAAGTGAATACTCTAAAAAGAAAATTACACAGAAACCCCTACATTGGGAAGTGATCACTGAGTTCCTTGAACATCAGAGCAAAGAGAGCCTTTTTTAGCACCAGCAACCTACTGAAACAATTGATTCCTACTGGAATGATAGTCTGTTCCCAAGAGGAGTTTTGGCAGAGGTCTTGATCTCAAAGCTGATATCAATAAAAATAAGCTGAGTTAGATATTTGTGCTTTGCAAGATTGGGGATGTTGTGGATATTCACTATCCTGGGACAGGAGATCTCATATTTCCTAAGCTTGTTTTCTAAACACAATTGTCACTTGTAAAATTAAAAAAAGTAAATTTCTAACTAACACTTTGTTTAGTTTCTGGTCATAAAAGGAAGTCAGTCTTCAGTTCTTAAAATGTAAATGGAAAGAAGAATCAGCTTGAAGTTAAAAGAAACACTCTATAGAACAGCTTTGAAAATAGATCTGTATATAGAAGATGCTTTGTCTGTGAGAGAGCAGATGCTAGTCACTGCACTTGCTTTACTGCTTGAGAGATGCAATATAAGATAAGGTGTTGCTTAATTTGGTTTGTTTCAAACAGACATGCTGACTCTTAAGTTGCTTAGTTCAAGGAAGCTTACAAAACAGATAATATTATTTATCATATCAATAACTGACATGTTTATAGTTGAATATTATGTACTCAGAGAGGTTAATTTTAGAACATTAAGCGGAGGTCCATGTCATCAAAAAGAAGGCTTTTGGACCATTTGCGTGTAATGCCCTGGCTAAGATTTCTACTGCTATACTGTGAGGTATTTTTATTTTAGCAGTTTTCTCAAAGACAGTGTGTCCTGTTAGTAAGCTTCATAGACAAATGTTTTGGCCTTGGCTAAAGATAAGGAGTCATTTTGTCCTATTTAAGAATGCTGTGTCGGCCATTTGGGTTTGTTTGGTAATGGGTTGTAACTTTTTGCCCAGTGAGATGCTATAGAAGATTTGGGAAAGCTGCACTGGATCAGATTTCTGAAGGACAGTGGTCTGGTTTGGAGTTATTTGGCAGGAGGTTCAGAGAAGAGCACAAGGGAAAATGCTTGGAAAATCCTATCCAAATGGGAGTGCCTATTGTAAGAAGTGCTCAGTGCAAACAAATGGTTCAAAGAGGAAGTGCCATACTCCTGAGTTAGCCCGTTCATTCAAGATGGTCTTCAAGGGTAATTCGAACTGTGGCTGGTGTCCTTCACGCAGAAAGTGGGTTCAGTGCATGAGTAATGAAAGCGAAGCATCCCAACTACTTCAGAAATAAGCCCCAATGTTTATGTGCACATTTGGACTGGTTTAACTGCAATGGGATCTTTTATTTTTTTCTTTTCTTTTTCTGTTAACTGTTCGTTAAAGTTGAAAATTGGTAAATATATTTCCTTTGTAATTTTATACCAGTGGACGATCTGTCATTTTTCTGGCAAATGATAACTATGTATGGGGCAGTATTTACACAGCGTTCACTATAATCAGTGTTCCTTAAACGGAACATCCCAACCTTGCTGTTTGGTTGAACGCAAATCATCCCGACCTTAGGCAATTGTTGCTTATGGAAGGTGGCCTTCTCACTGCTGAGTCACGTGGCTGTTAACAGAGCTAGCTAACGAGTCAAGTTTGTATATGAGCCCCAGTGACAGAGTTGCATGTGCTGAAGGATGTCTGAGGAAATATCATATGCATGTGAGTCACCGAAATAGGAGAAAAGGGTGTAAATGCAGAGAGCAGTTCAGGCTTTTTAGGAATGGGGTAAGGAACATTAAGAAGAAACGTGGAAGAAACACAAGGTGAACGAGAATCTATTCCTCCAACTTCGGTTACTGCGAAAGACAACTTGCTTATCTGCATCATGGTATATCCTTTTCGTATATAGAAGTTTAAGAAATGCTTTATGCTTTGTGCTTTATCTTCCATATTTAAAAGATACTTTAAGAAATGCTTTATGTTTAGAAAATGGTTGTGCTTTAGAAATGGTTTATAATTTGTAAATGTATGAGATCGAATTTCTCTAGGACTTTTAAATGGGTTTTGCTTGGATTCAAACATGTATCACTGAAACTAATGAACTGTGTTTTAAACTACAAACGGTACTTTGTTTGCTGAAAGTATCTTCTCATTGGAAGGGAGACTGGACCCACTGTTGAAAAATGTAGGTATTGGCAGCTAAACACAGTGGAGAACAAGTGGGGATATAAACTCGTTCTAGAGCAGGTGTTCCCAGCCTGGGGTTCAGGAACCCCTCAGTTAATAGTAGTGGTCCATGGCATATAAAAGTTTGGGAACCCCTACTTTAGAGAGAGCACTCTTAGCTATTTATATCCGATAGGGCATAAGGCCTTTGTTTAGGTTTAGAACTTAGCAGTCAGCAAACTCAATACCATCACAATTGCAGTTCTACATTAATAGGGAAGTGTACATTCAATAGAATGCACCTAAGCAAGTTCCCATAAAGACAACATTTGACCACAAATGACAATACTTTACTAGTTATCAAAGACAGAAAGGTGGCAAGCTTTAAAGGTGATCTCATCATAGCAAGCAGACAGAGGCAACACCCAATTGCAACTGTGAAGAGAAAGAGGGACAGAGGGGGAGAACAATTCTTGGAAGGAGCTTTTTGATGGTAAGGAAACAAAATCTAGAGAATTGTGACCCACTAAATTGAAAGTTTAAGACAGGATGAACTGATAAGGACAAATCACGAATTGATATGAACAAGTACTTTTAAGCCGGTCAAAATATACTAACAGCAAATAAATAATAGATGCTTCAATTGGTTCACATAGTCTTTTAGAACATACACAAGAAAATTGCTACAGTGATCTTCCACATTTTTATGATGTAATTTAATCATTTAACTCAAGCTCACTCTGAAGCTCAAACATTTGCAGACATGATAATTATGTGCTAACAGTGGATTGCTGAAGAGTTTTCTTACTGATTTGGAGTGTTACTATTTACAGTCTGTGAACCGAATATTTGACTACCCACTGGTAAGAGAACGTCCTCTAAAGTACCAGTCACTCATTACATTGCAAAGTATGGAGTCTTCAGAACCCCTGCAGTTTGACAGCAAATTTGTATTTGCCTCCTGTAAAGACATTAAGCAGAAAGACTGATAGGTCCTGTGTTATACATTTGCAAAGAACAAGACAATCACAATGGAGGAGTGTAATGGCTAATCAACCTGTCAGACTTCTCAATTCACACAAGAGCGAACAGTTTGTTGCTGTTTTGCAAAAGTGAAATCACTCACCTCTATAAATGATGCACTTAGTCCTCCCAGATGAACTTTTGATCATTTGGCTATTTCTAAGACAAACTTAAAATTTTTACGATGCAAACTTCAGAAGTCAAATAATCTCCAAAATCATTTCTTTTGTGGTTGACATAAAAAAATGACATTCAAAACTCAGTTTAGTTTTCTCTGCTTAGGCTCTAAGTGGATTAGTACCTCTTACACCATTGCTTTAAAGTCCAGATGAGAAAACATACTCTCTACTGAAATGTCCTATGGCAATTTCAATGTCAGAATTCACCGAAAGGTTTGCAAAGAACTCCTATGAACCTTGCTACTGTAATTCATTAGCAACAGTAAAGCTTAAGTTAACAGCACCTTGCAACTTCTCAGATCTAATCATGAACATCTTAAGTTTCTGCTAAATTATTATTTTATATTGTTGATTTTAATCTGAAAACTAAAAACATTTTGAAGGGGAATATCCTGGTGCGCAGCTGACATCCATTTCTGGCAAAACTTAGGTGGAGTCCCTAGAAGTAAAATAATTTAAATGGTCAATTTTTCTATTTCCCCAGATTTTACACTTTTCATGCCAATATTCAAAAACATGAATACATAATTGATTAGGCCTCATCTGTGGGAAAAGAAACAGAGTTAATCTTTCAGGCTGAAGTTTGTGTTCTGGTGAAGAGTCTTTAAACTAAAACTACAATGGATTCTGGTTAATTGGGCCTTCAGTTAATCTGGGCAGCTACTTATTTGGGACAACTCTTAAAGAACAAAAACTAATTAAGAAAATAGCCAGGATTCCCTTTGTTCATTTGGGACACTATGTTGCTTAATTGGGACAGGAGCCCATTGCCAAACAGTTTCTTACTAGCGTCAGTCACCTTGCCATTAGGCACTCCATTGTGCTTAGAGCAAACAGTTTTTAAATAATATTAGCTGCATGTGCTCATGTCACTGATAGTTGGCAAGAAATAAGCAGGAGGACAATTCGGTACTGTTTTGCTCACTGCGGTTTCAAGCATTGAGGCTTGGAAATGCCAGATACAGCAGGGAGTGAAAATGAATTGATTTTTCCGCTTCAACAAATTAGGATCTATGGAGAATTTGAAGGTATTGGCAATCAGCTTGAATGTTACAATGAAGTGAAGAATTGGAGGATGCATTCATCGAAAGCATTCTGTGAAGGCAGTCCATTGTTTACATTAGATGTCTGCGCTGATTTTGTACATTTATGGTCATTCAAAAGAACACAGCAGCATTCTCTGGATGAATTCCTCCGTCAATATCTATTAGGAAATAATACTGTTTTATATTACTCTACTGATAGTGTTCTAATTTGTTCTATGTTTTATTTCAATACATAATTTGTTACTTACTTAAACAGTCTTTTTATATCTTTTGAACTATTTCCATGAAACCAGCTAATTATGGCAGCCACCTAATTAGTCGAAAATGTGGTGGTCCTGATGTGTCCCAGTTAACCAGAATTCATTGTATTCTCATAGATGCAGCCTGAGATGCTGATTATTACCAGAATTTCCAGATTTTAGTTTAATTTTTTAGCATCTGTAGCATTACATTATTTTTTTTTATCTTATACCAATGATGTGGTAGGAAATCAGGTAAACTCCCAGGCACGCTTGGTGTTTATTTTGAATACCATGCAATAAGCATAATAAACTAGAACAGCTGAGTTACAGTTATGACTGTCATTTTATTGAATTCCACCCCCTCCACCTCTGTGAAGAGTAAAAGACTCCACAACTAGGCCTTTGTGAATCATCGTTTTCCAGCGGTCCAATATCCACTGTGGTCTCTCTTTTACTCCTTATACAGTATATCTGAAAAATCTTTTTGCATCCTCTTTTATATTATTGGCTAGTTTATCTTCATATTTCATCCTTTCTCTATATCTATGGATTTTTAGTTGCCTTCCGTTGGTCTTTAAAAGCTTCCTGGTCCTCTAAATTCCTACTAATTTTTGCAATACTGTATGTCCCCTCTTTTGCTTTTATGCGGTCTTTGACTCCCCTTGTCAACCACGGTTGCCTCATCCTTCCTTTAGAATACTTCTTCATCTTTGGGGTGTATCTTTCCTACACCTTCTGTATTTTCCACAGAAACAACAGCCATTGCTGTTGTGCTGTCATCCCTGCTAGTGGATTAACTTTGCCCAGTTCCTCTCTCTCATATATCTGTAATTCCCTTTACTCCTCTGAGGCATTTCTCTGTCCATCGACCTCCCATCACATCCTCACCTCAACCCTCCAGTTGTGCTACACAAGGTCTGTGAAACATTACTTCCTGCCCTACAACTTGTCCCGTTGAGAAATCTCCCAGATATTCCAATTGTCATTCCAATGTCATTTGGAGGCAGGATGTTTGCCAAGTGTACTATGAAAAGGTAATGGAAACAGACTCCTGCAGTGTAACCCTGTGATTAAAAACATAATTTGGGAACTATTAATTCTTGGCAATCACCTGCAATTGAGTTAAAAAGCGAGCAGATTGAGAAGGGTCGGTCATTTCTTTGGCAGTTGAACGGGACACAACTGCGCAAGCGCGTGAAAGTCGGACTGTGAGGCAGCAGGAGAGTTAAAAAGCGAGCAGATTGATGGAGCGGGCGACGAGTAGAGGGAGACAGAGTAGGAAGGTTTTGGCTCGAGGGGCTTTGGTGAGCAGAGGCTGAGGATGAGCTTCACTCCAACAGAGGTAAGGCCGGGTAAGTTCCTTTAATTAATCTAATTACCTTAGGAGTAGGTAATGGAGGCAGCAGTTAGGGCAGTTGAGTGCTCCGTTTGCAGTATGTGGGAAGTCAGGGCGAGCACAATTGTCCCTGATGACTACACCTGTAAAAGGTGGATCCAGCTGCAGCTCCTGACAAACTGATGGGAACTGGAGCTCGAACTCGATGAATTCGGATCATTCGTGAGGCAGAGGCAGAAATAAACAGGAGTTACACGGAGATAGTCACCCCTAAGTGTCAGGAGACAGGTAGCTGGGTGACTGTCAGGAGAGGGAAGGAGAATAGACAGAATGAACAGAGCACCCCTGTGGCCATTCCCACCAATAATAAGTATATCATTTTGGATACTGTTGACGGGGACGACCTACCAGGGACAAGTTGCAGTGGTTGCGTCTATGGCACCGAGACGGGACCCTCAGCTCAGAAGGGAAAGAGGGGAAAGAGGAGAGCAATAGTGATAGGGGATTCGATAGTTAGAGGGAACAGATAAGAAGTTCTCTGGAAGAGATGGAAAATCCTGGATGGTCTGTTGCCTCCCTAGTGCCAAGGTCCGTGATATCTCGGATTGAGTTCTCAGTATTCTCAAGAGGGAGGGTGAGCAGCCAGATGTCGTGGTCCATGTAGGGACCAATGACGTGGGTATGAAGAGTGAGGAGGTCCTGAAAGGTGAGTTCAGGGAGTTAGGTGCCAAGTTAAAGGACAGGACCTCCAGGATAGCAATCTCAGGATTGCTACTAGTGCCACATGCAGGCGGGTTTAGAAATAGTAAGATAGTGCAGATCAACACGTCGCTGAAGACATGGTGCAGGAGGGAGGGCTTCAGATTTATAGATAATTGAGCAGTTTTCCAGGGAAGGTGGGACCTGTTCCGGCAGGATGGTTTACATCCGAACTGGAGGGGGACAAATATTCTTGCAGGTAGGTTTGCTACAGAGGCTCCAGTGGATTTAAACTAGATACAAGAGGGGAGAGGAACCAGAGTGTAGGAACAGACGTAAGGGAGAAGGAAGAAAAAGAAGATAGTAAAGTTGTTTGCACCAGTAGTGATAAACAGAGAGTAAGAGGTGGAAAATTTCTTAAATGAATTTATTTTAATGCCAGGAGCATTATAAGAAAGATGGATGAGCTCTAAGCATGGATTGACACCTGGAAGTATGATGTTGCAGCTACTAGTGAAACATGGGTGAAACATGGTTGTAGGAGGGGTGTGATTGGCAACTGAATATTCCTGGATTTCATTGCTTCAGGTGTGATAGAATCGGAGTGACAAGAGGGAGAGGTGGTGCATTGCTTATCAGAGAAAATATTACAGTGGTGCTCTGGCAGGACAGATTAGCTGGCTTGTCTAGAGAGACTATTTGGGTGGAATTGAGGAACAGGAAAGGTGTAGTAACACTTATAGGGGTGTATTATAGACCACCAAATGGGGAGCGAGAATTGGAGGAGCAAATTTGTAAGGAGATAGCAGATATTTGTAGTAAGCACAAGGTTGTGATTGTGGGAGATTTTAATTTTCCACACATAGACTGGGAAGCCCATACTGTAATAGGGCTGGATGGTTTGGAGATTTTCATAAAATGTGTGCAGGATAGTTTTTTGCAGCAATACCTAGAGGTACCAACCAGAGAAAGGGAATGCGTTGGATCTCCTGTTAGGGAATGAGATAGGTCAGGTGATGGAGGTATGTGTTGGGGAGCACTTCGGGTCCAATGATCACAATACCATTAGTTTCAATATAATTATGGAGAAGGATAGGTTTGGACCCGGGGTTGAGATTTTTGATTGGAGAAAGGCTAACTTTGAGGAGATGCGAAAGGATTTAGAAGGAGTGGATTGGGACAATTTTTTTTATGGGAAGGGTGTAATAGAGAAATGGAGGTCATTTAAAGGTGAAATTTTGAGGGTACAGAATCTTTATTTTCCTGTTAGGTTGCAAGGAAAGGTTAAAAGTTTGAGACAGCCATGGTTCTCAAGGGATATTGGAAACTTGGTTCGGAAAAAGAGAGATATCTACAATAAATATAGGCAGCATGAGTAAATGTGGTGCTCAAGGAATATAAAGTATGTAAAAAGAATCTTAAGAAAGAAATTAGAAAAGCTAAAAGAAGATATGAGGTTGCTTTGGCAACTAAGGTGAAAATAAATCCAAAGGGTTTCTACAGTTATATTAATAGCAAAAGGATAGTGAGGGGTAAAATTGGTCCCTTAGAGAATCAGAGTCGACAGCTACGTGTGGAGCCAAAAGAGATGGGGGAGATTTTGAACAATTTCTTTTCTTCGATATTCACTAGGGAGAAGGATATTGAATTGTGTAAGGTAAGGGAAACAAGTAGAGAAGTTATGGAAACTATGATGATTAAAGAAGAGGAAGTACTGGCGCATTTAAGGAATATAAAAGTGGATAAGTCTCCGGGTCCTGACAGGATATTCCCTAGGACCTTGAGGAAAGTTAGTGTAGAAATAGCAGGGGCTCTGACAGAAATATTTCAAATGTCATTAGAAATGGGGATAGTGCCGGAGGATTGGTGTATTGCTCATGTTGTTCCATTGTTTAAAAAGGTTTCTAAGAGTAAACCTAGCAATTATCGGCCTGTAAGTTTGACGGCAGTGGTGGGTAAATTAATGGAAAGTATTCTAAGAGATGGTATATATAATTATCTGGATAGACAGGGGCTGATTTGGAACAGTCAACATGGATTTGTGTGTGGAAGGTCATGTTTGACAAATCTTACTGAATTTTTTGAAGAGGTTACTAGGAAAGCTGACGAGAGTAAAGCAGTAGATGTTATCTATATGGACTTCAGTAAGGCTTTTGACAAGGTTCCACACAGAAGGTTAGTTGGGAAGGTTCAATCGTCAGGCATTAATATGGAAGTAGTAAAATGGCTGGATGGGAGATGCCAGAGAGTGGTGGTGGATAACTGTTTGTCAAGTTGGAGGCTGGTGACTAGTGATGTGCCTTAGGGATCTGTACTGGGTCCAATGTTGTTTGTCATTTACATTAATGATCTAGATGATGAGGAGGTAAATTGGATTAGTAAGTATGCAGATGATACTAAGATAGGTGGCGTTGTGGATAATGAAGCAGGTTGCAGAGAGATTTAGGCCAGTTAGAAGAGTGCGCTGAAAGATGGCAGGTGGAGTTTAATGCTGATAAGTATAAGGTGCTACATTTTGGTAGGACTAATCAAAATACGACATACATGGTAAATGGTAGGGCATTGAAGAATGCAGTAGAACAGAGTGATCTAGGAATAATGGTGCATAGTTCCCTGAAGGTGGAATCTCATGTGGATAGGGTGATAAAGAAAGCTTTTGGTATGCTGGCCTTTATAAATCAGAGCATTGAGTATAGGAGTTAGGATGTAATGTTAAAATAGTACAAGGCATTGGTAAGGCCAAATTTGGAGTATTGTGTACATTTCTGGTCACCAAATTATAGGAAAGATGTCAACAAAATAGAGAGAGTACAGAGAAGATTTACTAGAATGGTACCTGGGTCTCAGCACTTGAGTTACAGAGAAAGGTTGAACAAGTTAGGTCTTTATTCTTTGGAGCGTAGAAGGTTGAAGGGGAACTTGACAGAGGTACTTAAAATTATGAGGGGGATAGATAGAGCTGATGTGGATAGGCTTTTTCCATTGAGAGTGGGTAGATTCCAACAAGAGGACATGAGTTGAGAGTTAGGGGGCAAAAGTTTAGGGGTAACATGAGGGGGAACTTCTTTACTCAGAGAGTGGTGGCTGTGTGGAACGAGCTCCAGTAGAACTGGTAGAGGCAGGTTCAATATTGTCATTTTAAGAAAAATTGGGTAGGTATATGGACAGGAAAGGAATGGAGGGTAATGGGCTGAGTGCAGGTCGGTGGGACTAGGTGAGGGTTAGCGTTTGGCACGGACTAGAAGGGCCGAGATGGCCTGTTTCCATGCTGTAATTGTTATATGGTTATACGGTTATAATATATGTACATGCAATGGCCACATAATTAGGTTTCTCTTGTATCTAATAGAATGGCCACTACCACTATGTCGACTCAGGCCTAGGGGGCCAGCGTCGGACAATAGAATGGCCACTGGGTGTACAATGGTAGTCGTCTGCTGCTGTAACCCATCCACTTCAAGTTTTGACAGGTTGTGCACTTAGAAATGCTCTTCTGCACACCACTGTTGTAAAGTGTGGTTATGTGACTTACTGTCACCTCTTGCCAGCTTGAAACAGTCTGGTCATTCTCCTCTGACCTCTCTCATTAACAAGGCGTTTTCGCCCACAGAACTGCTGCTCACTGATTGTTTTTGTTTTTCGCACGTGTCTCTATAAACTCTGGAAAGTATCGTGCATGAAAATCCCAGGTTCTGAGGCACTCAAATTACGCCAATTCAAAAACCTTTTAAAGAATTGAAAGAAATACTTTGAATCCTAAATTATTTGAATAAAGTTGCAAAGTTACTAATTATTTAACCATAAAAACTCTTGATAAAATGAATGTTGTATTTCAGAAAATGTCAGAAATGCGTGAGTAACAAGGGGCTGAAGTCTTTTTGCTATTACTAAGGAGAAGGTATCTGGAAGCTGAAAAGTCTGAAGGTAGCGAAGTCACCCAGACCAGATGGTTCTGAAAGAGTGGCTGAAGAGATCGTGGAGGCATTAGTAATGACCATTCATGAATCACGAGATTCTGGAACGGTTCTTGAGGTCCAGAATATTACAAAAATGTCGCTCCACTCTTTAAGGAAGGAAGGAAGACAGAAAAATGGAAACTTTTGGCCAGTTGGCTCCAATAAATAATGACAGAGATATGTATACAATATACATCCTGAAAATCTTCTTGACATCAGCCTGAGATGCTGAGTTCCAACCACTTGACTTCAGTGGTTGGAAAGCTGTTGGAGTCTATTATTAAGGATGAGGTTTTGGGGCAGTTGGAGGCACATGATACAATAGGCCAAAGTCAACATGGTTTTCTAAAGGGGAATTCTGGCCTTTCAAATCTGTTGGAATTCTTTAAGGAAATAACAAGCAGGAGAGACAAAGGAGAGTCGGCGGATGTTGTTTATTTGGATTTTCAGAAGGTCTTTGACAATGAACCTGATCAGATGTCAGTGCATTTTGGAGATAGTGTTCACAATTATATCTCCTTTACCATAGCATTGGAGAGGGATAGGAACAGATAAACTAGGAAAGGGTTTAATTGGAGTAAAGGGAAATATGAGGCTATCCGGCAGAAACTTGGAAACATAAATTGGAAACAAATGTTCTCAGGGAAATGTATGGCGGAAATGTGGCAAATGTTCAGGGGTATTTGCCTGGAGTTCTACATAGATACGTTCCAGGGAGACAGGGAAAGGGTGGTAGGGTACAGGAACCATGGTGTACAAAGGCTTTTGAAAATCCAGTCAAGAAGAAAAGAAAAGCTTATGAAAGGTTCCAAAAACTAGGTAATGATACAGATCTAGAACATTATAAGGCTAGCAGGGAGGGGTTTAAGAATGAAATTAGGCGAGCCAGAAGGGGCCATGAGAAGGATTTGGTGGGCAGGATTAAGGAAAACCCCAAGGCATTCTACGAGTGTGTGAAGAGCAAGAGGATAAGATACGAGAGAATAGGACCAATCAAGTGTAACAGTGGAAAAGTGTGTATGGAACCAGAGGAGATAGCAGAGATACTTAATGAATACTTTGCTTCAGTATTCACTACAGA
Organism: Mobula birostris; assembly: GCF_030028105.1. Lineage (NCBI taxonomy): Eukaryota > Metazoa > Chordata > Chondrichthyes > Myliobatiformes > Myliobatidae > Mobula > Mobula birostris. The sequence goes on along the minus strand of NC_092383.1, from coordinate 61,686,103 downwards.
AAAGGACCTTGGTGATTGTAGGGATGACTTACAGTGGACTGAAAAGCTTGAGCATGTAGATATTAAGAAAGAGGATGTGCTGGAGCTTTTGGAAAGCATCAAGTTGGATAAGTCACTGGGACCAGATGAGATGTACCCCAGGTTACTGTGGGAGGTGAGGGAGGAGATTGCTGAGCCTCTGGCAATGATCTTTGCAACATCAATGAGGATGGGAGAGGTTCTGGAAGATTGGAGGGTTGTGGATGTTGTTCCCTTATTCAAGAAAGGGAGTAGGGATAGCTCAGGAAATTATAGACCAGTGAGTCTTACTTGAGTGGTTGGTAAGTTGATGGAAAAGATCCTGATAGGCAGGAGTTATGAACATTTGAGAGGCATAATATGATTAGGAATAGTCAGCATGGCTTTGTCAAAGGCAGGTCATGCCTTACAAGCCTGATAGAATTTTTTGAGGATATGACTAAACACATTACTGAAGGTAGAGCAGTAGATGTAGTGTATATGGATTTCAGCAAGGCATTTGATAAGTTACCTCATGCAAGGCTTATTGAGAAAGTAAGGAGGCATGGGATCCAAGGGGACATTGCTTTGTGGATCCAGAACTGGCTTGCCCACGGAAATCAAAAGGTGGTTGCAGATAGGTCATATTCTGCATGGAGGTCGGTGACCAGTGGTGTGCCTCAGGGATCTGTTCTGGGACCCCTTCTCTTCGTGATCTTTATAAATGACCTGAGTCAGGAAGTGGAGGGATGGGTTAGTAAATTTTCTGATGACACAAAGGTTGAGGGTGTTGTGGATAGTGTGGAGGGCTGTCAGAGATTACAGCAGGACATCGACAGGATGCAAAACTGGGCTGAGAAGTGGCAGATGGAGTTCAACACAGCTAAGTATAAGGTGATTCATTAGCACCTACAGAACAATACAGGCCCTTCAGCCCACAAAGCTGTCCTTTCCTTAGAAATTACCCTTTCTATGGTTTCCACATCCTTCTTGTAGAGAGGCGACCAGAACTGAGCACAGTACTCCAAGTGGGGTCTGACCAGGGTCCTATATAGCTGCAACATTACCTCTTGGCTCCTAAACTCAATCCCACGATTGATGAAGACCAATGCACCGTATGCTTTCTTAACCACAGATTCAACATGCACGGCAGTTTTGAGTGTCCTATTGACTCAGGCCCCAAGATCCCTCTGATTCTCCACACCGCCAGGAGTCTTACCATTAATACTATATTCTGCCATCATAATTGACCTCCCAAAATGAACCATTGACAGCCCTCCACACTGTCCACAAGGTCCTATTCTCTCACATTTTCTCCTCTTGCTCTTCCCTTACTTGTTTTCCTTAATCTGTCTGCCAAGGCCTTCTCATGGCCCCTTCTGGCTCTCCTAATTTCTTTCTTAAGCTCCTTCCTGCTAGCCTTAAGATCTTCTCAATCTCTATCATGACCTAGTTTTTTGAATGCTTCATAAGCTCTTCTTTTCTTCTTGACTAGATTTACAACAGCCTTTGTACACTACGGTTCCTGTACCTTACCATCATTTCTCTGTCTCATTGGAATATGCCTATGCAGAACTCCACACTAATATCCCCTGAACATTTGCCACATCTCTGCTGTACATTTCCCTGAGAACATCTGTTCCCAATTTATGCTTCCAAGTTCCTGCCTGATAGCCTCATATTTCCCCTTACTCCAATTAAATGCTTTTCTAACTTGTCTGTTCTTATCCTTCTCCAATCCTCTGGTAAAGGAGATAGAATTGTGACCTCTCTCTCCAAAATGCTCTGTCACTGAGAGATCTGACACCTGACCAGGTTCATTTCCCAATACCAAATCAAGTACAGCCTCTCCTCTTGTAGGCTTATCTACGCATTGTGTCAAGAAACCTTCCTGAACAAGCCTAACAAAGTCCACCCCATCTAAACCCCTCGCTCTAGGGATATGCCAATCGATATTTGGGAAATTAAAATCTCCTACTGAAGGTAGTGTTGAGGAAGCAGAGTATCTGCAGAAGGACTTGGTCAGATTGGAGGAATGGGTAAAGATGTGGTAGATAGAATATAATGTAGGGAAGTGCATGGTCATGTACTTTGGCAGAAGTGATAAAGGCATGGATTATTTTGTAAATGGGAAGAAAATTCAAAAATTAGAGGTGACGGACATGGGAGTCGTCGTGCAGGATTCCGTAAAAGTTAACTTGCAGGTTGAGTCAGTGGTAAGGAAGGCAAATGCAAACCTAGCATGCATTTCGAGAGGAATAGAATACTAAAGCAAGGATGTAATGCTGAGACTTGGGCCTCTTACCTAAGAAAGGATATGCTGGCATTGGAGAGTCCAGAAGAGGTTCCTGAGAATGATTCCAGGAATGAAAGGGTTAATACATGAGGAGCATTTGATAGCTCTGGGCCTGTAACCATGGGAGTTTAGAAGGATGAGGGTAACCTCAATGAAAACTATTATTGAAAGGTCCAGATAAAATAGATGTGGAGAGAATGTTTCATGTAGTAGGGGAGTCCAGGACCAGAGGGCACAGCCTCAGATTTGAGAGATATCTATTGAGAACAAAGATGAGGAATAATTTATGTCAGAGGGTGGTGAATCTGTGGAATTCATTGCCACAGACAGCTGTGTAGGCATTGGGTATATTTAAGGCGTAAGTTGATAAGTTCTTGATTAATCAGTGCATCAAAGTTTATGGGGAGAAGGCAGGAGAATGGGTTGAGAGGAATAAAAAATCAGTCATGATGGAATGGCAGAGCAGATTCAATGGGTCAAAGGGCCCAATTTTGCTCCTATATCTCGTGATCTTTATCTTTCACCCTTTTTCAAATGAGAGACAGATCTTGGGAGAGAAGCCAGTGACTGATTTTGGGTTCTGACACAGAAAAGTTTAAGAGCCCATGACTGAAATTGTTCAATTTGAATATGCAGTTACTTTTGTTTTATACTGTCTTCAATCCTCTGGTGCTTCGATATTTACGTTATCAGCCTCTTCCTTTAGCACATCTCCATCTAAAATATCTTAAAATTGAAGATATTAATTTTTCATAGTCATGACATTCTGTTAAATATTTCTCTGCCTTCAGATGCGCTACATTAATTAATGCATTTCTTTCAATGAGATTGAAGAGAAGTTAATTTTAATTTTAATTAATTTTAAAGTAATCAAAAATAATTCCATTTTGTTTGGGATAAAATCATTAAAATGATGTAACCAAGAAGCCAATTATATCTCAGGTTGTTGCAGAGTACTACAGCCGAGAAGGCCAAAGAGCCCACTGAGTCAGAGCTGGTTCGTTTGAAAAGAACCTATCACAACTCCATGTCCTTCCTCTATCTGCTTCAAGCGATAGTTAGCTTCTAATCATTGTTCTTTAATGTAAGCAGGAATTTACGTTTGACATATTTTAGAGGGAGTAGTTTAGGCAGATATGACGCACACACTACACAAGTCTGCTTCACACAATAATTTATGGGATGGGGGAGCACTCTCCCTTCCACTGCAACTTGTACCTGCCACCAAATGGAAGGAGTTAGAAAGGTTTTAAAACTAAATTAGGAGTATTTATAACTGGCAGATTTGCTTTCTAACAACAGAAAATGAAGAAGGACATTTTATTATTTTCAATGATCTGTGTGAAGATGTGGGTGGAAAGATGTCTATGCCAACCCAGAAGTCATTAATAAGGTCTGACCTTTCCTTTTTTCATACTTGAGCTTCACAAAGATTGTTAAGGCAACTTGCCAGCATTTAATGAAAGCTGATACGCAGTCACCACTCCAGGATGGTGGTGGTGGGCGGGGGGGGGGGAGGGGGGGTGGTGTTGGTGGTGAGGCCAGGAATACTGATAGCCCTCTGCAGAAACAAAAGCAAAAGTGGGCTCTTAAATGAATAGGAACTACTGTAGAAGAATGGTTAGAGTGGGACTGGCTGTGGCTGGGAAGAAATTTGTAACACACCATGGAACATTTATGCTCTTGTTTTGCTCCAGGATACCTTTAAGGATGTTTGGATCAGACTGCACCAGTTGTTTAAGATTCACTGGGTCAACCTCTTCATGGTTTCCATGGATATAGATTCCACCCGAGATTATTCCAGAATGGTTTCAAGGACTTGCCCTTATCAGCAATGGTAGGATCTTCCCTGTTTTAGGTGAAATGCTGCTACCGAAATCTACAATAGACAGTATCGTTAGGAAGGGTCCAGAAATTCCTGTCCTGTCAACATCTCCTTTCCACTTATAACAATTCAGAATTATGTACCTCCAAAAAAAAATTATTGCTTAAGATTCAAGGTATGTAGTTTTGAATTGACAATCTCCATGATGGAATGGTAGAACACACTTGATAGGCCAAAGGGCCTAATTTTGCTGCCATGTCTTATGGTCTTTATCTTTTACCCTATTTCAAATGTGAGATTGATTTTAGGAGGGAAGCCAGTGACTGATTTTGGGTTCTGACACAGAACGACATGGCTAAATAAACATATTCCACTTTTGTTAACTCTTTGAATAAAAAAAATATAATCTTCCTTAAGATCAGACTTGTTATATTGCCTGCAATCAATGGTTACCTACATCAAAGTAGCATAAGACTCTTTTGTTCTGGGTACCAGAAGGGAACAATAATCACAATGTTCAAGGACATAAAAAAGGAAAAAAATGAAAGCTGCAGTCTGAATTAATAAACCTACCAGCCAACACACTTGTTAATGACAAGGTCAGGAAAAATCTGTGAGCAGCTTAAAATATTTTACTTCCTAATTTTCTAAAATCTGTTGAGTATCTGAACATGGACGTGCAGCAAGTTTTCATGGAAAACACCAAGCCAATCAAAAAAAATATTATTATTGTCCTGCAGTGCAAGTGCTAAGCAACATTGAAATCTAAAGGAAACTTACAAACACATATTTCAGAAGTAGCACTTGACATGAATCAAGATTGCCACATCTTAAGTCTTAAATCCATCGTAGCATTTTTAAACATTTTCCTGAATGTTACAATATCTAGTTGTTTTATTTCGTTAATTGGTGCATGCACTCAAATCACTCAGCTTCTTTTTTTAAATAGAAGTCATCCTTAAATGATTTGTCTCAGTATTTTAGAAACCTGTACATAATAGTTTGCATTAACCTCAGAATTAAAAAAATGTTTTTTTGTATAAATTTTCATGATATAAAGGCTTGCAGTGAATTGTATGTGACATCTTTCTTCACCAAGTGGTTCCTGAAAAAATGTGCAGTATTTCATAACTTGCAGGATGTCTTCATGAATCTTTACTGACAGAGGGCAATATCACTCAGCCGGGGTAAGTTAACAGCTTCTGCTATTCAGACATTGAATATAATGTCCTTACTCTTGTGCTCAGCTTCCAGGCATACAAATTTTATTTGTATACTGCAGCTCAATCATCAAATTTGGATGACCTTGGTTCAAGAATATAGTCACCACAGGGTGAACAGCTTCCCATTTGTTCTTAAGATTAGCTCTACTTCCGCAGGAAGTTTGTTGGAAGAAAGGTGCAGCAATATGGCAAAACAAATTGAAAGTAGTGCAGGACAATAATGCAACTGGCCAGTTGGTTAGGATCATGGTTTATATGCCATCACAAGATGGAATGAATATCTTTTAATTAGTCAAATTAAAACAAAGCCCATCATCACTTCTGAATGATGGACTCAATGGATTTCATGAAATTGACTGGTTCTGCACTTGCAATACTTGTGATTGTGCACTGAATTTTATGTTCCTGATGGTTGGGATCCACACTGTAATTTTGGAAGCAGCAATTTTCTGCCAGCATTGACTGTTGTTGTGACAGACAGCAGGAAGAGCCATCTGTAAATCTCTTTGCCTGCAAGATGGTCACAATGACATTGCATGAGTTTCTCTGGTGCATCCCCAAATTTAGCCCCATTTCCAGACTTCAGCCACATCTATACAGTATATCCAAGTTCCCAACCCCAGCCGTGACCACAGATCAGAATTTCACTTTTCTGCATCCCTCTCTCCCCACCGTGCCATCCCTAAATCTACAGTATGAACAGGGTCAATAAAGTTGTGCACAAAATGCATGTTTTTGATAATTGATCTTTCACTTCTCTCAATTTTTCTTCAATAAATCATCATTAAAAAAACCCTAAAAAGTTTAACGTTAAACATTTCTAAATTTTGATAACAACTGGTTTCATTCATTGGAGTACATGCCAGCTTTTTGCAAGAGTAGGAACCTCATGGTTTTCCAGTGTTCTTTACCCACATCAATGAGTTTTTTTTTAAATGGAGAGTTAAATTTCTTTTGAAAGTTTACAAATTGGCTTCCATCACATCTCTCCACAAATGCTGCCTGACCTGATATCCCAAGTTCTCTTCTGTATAATTTCACTTGGCTCAGAAGGCTGCGTTGTCGTCATGTACGCTGTAAGACTAGCCATGATGTGGATGCTGAGAAGGATATTGAATGTTATCCAAATTGGCCAAACTTGAACTAGTGGGGCCAAAGGGTTTTTCCCATGCTATATGCCTGTGACTATCACATGAAATTTCTTTGCAAATAAGATTTAATTTTAAGATTCTATTCAATTTAAAACTCCACGAGTTGACTGCTCACTGTAATATTTCTATAGATGTACAGTGGAGAGAATCTTAACTAGTTGTACCACAGCCTAGTATGGAAGCACCAATGCCTAGGAATGGAAAAGGCTACAGAAAGTGTTGGATAGTTGCCATTAGAGGCAAAGTCCTCTTCACCATTGAATACATATACAGGAAGCACTGACACAAGAAAGCAGCTTCCATCATCAAAACTCTCCCACCATCCAGGCTATGCAGTCTTCTCACTACAGAAGGCTTCAGGTCTCACACCACAAAGTTCAGTAACAGTTATTACCCACAACCACCAAGCTCCTGAACATTCATAGATAACTTCAGTCACCACTGATTCTACAACCTACAGACTTTCAAGTCATGTTCTCAATATTATTTTTACACAATGGTTGTTTGTCAGTCTGTGCCTGTTTATCTATGTTTTTTCTCCTGTAGATGCATACAAGAAAATGAGGTAGTATATGGTAATGGTGGCTAATGTAACTCCACTTTTTAAGAAAGGAGGGAGAGAGAAACTGGGGAATTAGAGACCGGTTAGCTTAACATCAGTGGTGGGGAAAATGCTAGAGTCAGTTATCAAAGATGTGATACCAGCACATTTGGAAAGCGGTGAAATCATCAAACAAAGTCAGCATGGACTTGTGAAAGGAAAATCATGTCTGACGAATCTCAGAATTTTTTTGAGGATGTAACTAGTCGAGTGGATAGGGGAGAACCAGTGGATGTGGTATATTTGGATTTTCAAAAGGCTTTTGACAAGGTCCCACACAGGAGATTAGTGTACAAACTTTAAGCACACGGTATTGGGGGTAAGGTATTGATGTGGATAAGGAATTAGTTGGCAGACAGGAAGCAAAGAATGGGAATAAACAGGACCTTTTCAGAATGGCAGGCAGTGACTAGTGGGGTACTGCAAGGCTCAGTGCTGGGACGCCAGTTGCTTACAATATATATTAATGACTTAGATAATAGAATTAAATGCAGCATCTCCAAGTTTGCGGATGACACGAAGCTGGGCGGCAGTGCTAGCTGTGAGGAGGATGCTAAGAAGATGCAGAGTGACTTGGATAGGTTAGGTGAGTGGGCAAATTCATGGCAGATGCAATTTAATGTGGATAAATGTGAGGTTATCCACTTTGGTGGCAAAAACAGGAAAACAGATTATTATCTCAATGGTGGCCGATTAGGAAAAGGGGAGGTGCAAAGAGACCTGGGTGTCATTATACACCAGACATTGAAAGTGAGCATGCAGGTACAGCAGGCGGTGAAAAAGGCGAATGGTATGCTGGCATTCATAGCAAGAGGATTTGAGTACAGGAGCAGGGAGGTACTACTGCAGTTGTACAAAGCCTTGGTGAGACCACACCTGGAGTATTGTGTGCAGTTTTGGTCCCCTAATCTGAGGAAAGACATTCTTGCCATAGAGGGAGTACAAAGAAGGTTCACCAGATTGATTCCTGGGATGGCAGGACTTTCATATGATGAAAGACTAGATCGACTAGGCTTATACTCACTGGAATTTAGAAGATTGAGGGGGGATCTTATTGAAATGCATAAAATCCTAAAGGGATTGGACAGGCTAGATGCAGGAAGGTTGTTCCCGATATTGGGGGAGTCCAGAGCAAGGGGTCACAGTTGTAGGATAAAGGGAAAGCCTTTTAGGACCGAGATTAGGAAAAACTTCTTCACACAGAGAGTGGTGAATCTGAGGAATTCTCCGCCACAGGAAACAGTTCAGGCCAGTTCATTGGCTATATTTAAGAGGGAGTTAGATATGGCCCTTGTGGCTAAAGGGATCAGGGGGTATGGAGAGAAGGCAGATACAGGGTTCTGAGTTGGATGATTAGCCATGATCATACTGAATGGCGGTGCAGGGTCAAAGGGCCGAATGGCCTACTCCTGCACCTACTTTCTATTTAATTGAAATTCGATATATAGGTGGAATTAATTTCAAACCAACTAATTATTTCCTAGTTATTTCTGAAGTTAGGATGGAGGTGTGAAACAAAAATCACCTTAAAGCAGGAAGTAAGGCATTGAAACCAATACAACATCACACACCCCCTACCCTTTATCTTTGGTTTATTCTATCTGAAATATTTTCCAGCCCAAATTCCAGGTGGTTAATTTGATTCATTTCTTCACTTCACCTGTGGCAGAACCTTAAAATATTACAGCCTTAAATTCCTTCAATTTTCCTGTCTTACTGTACCTTTCTAATCTCCAGTTGCACCCAAACCCCTGGCCCCACACTATTTATTCCTAAATCCAAATGCTCACTGAAAACTAATTATTTACCACCACTTTGGTCACATTCTCAACATTTCTTCAATTTCTGACGAATGCCTAGTCATTTCCACAGGCCACTTCTAAAGTACCTCTGATGCCTTATTGTTTTAAAATGTAGAATCTATACTGCAACTCCATTTGATTGCATTACAAGAAAATCTGAAAAAAGAAATCAAAGTTAAATAAAATGCTACAGCATGGCCTGAGATTCAATTATTAGATTCCATGCCAGCTCTCCAGAAGAGAATTCTTTCCATTATTCCACATATTCTACTTTATCACTTATTTTGAAAACCACCAATGAATCAGTCTCTGAAGATGCTGCCCAGCCTACAGAGAATTTCCTGCACAGCAGTTTTATCCTACGTTTTCTTCCGCATTGTGCTTCCAATCATTGCTGTTCAGCACCTATTTTTTTTGTGGTAATTTCCAGTACATTTGATTTTTTTCCATTTCATCTCTACTTGTTTTTATTATTGACAGCTTTCCTTAAATGACTTTCAAATATCAACAACAATCTCTCTTCCTCCCCCCCCCCACCCCCGAACTTACAAACATTGACCTCGAGGCATCCTATTTTCTGTTGGGATGCAGTCCCATTTCCAGTGATTTCTAATTCCCTGAACAAACAAATTTCTAATCAATTCAGAAGCTGTTTTCCTCGTAAGTACTGATGAGTTCCGATAGTCCAATTCCCAATTTTTTTGGAATCCCAGTTGTTCTGCATCTGGCACACCAGGTCCTTTTTTCCCCCAATCGTCCCTAGACCAAGGTCATATTCTCCATCTCTCTTTAAATTTACTCAGTTCACTGGAAAATTCACTGAACTACAGCGTTACAATTGCGTCGGGACATTAGTAGGTGTAATCTCCAATAGTCCGGAATGTTTGTTAATCCAGCAAGAGTAATCACAAGAGATTCTGCAGATGCTGGAAATCCAGAGTAGCACATTTAAAATATTGAAGGAACTCAGCCGGTCAGGCAGCACCTATGGAGAGGAATAAAGAGCAGGCATTTCAGGCCAAGACCCTTCATTAGGACTGGAAAAGAAGTGCGGAAGTAGCCAGAAAAAGGAGGTGAGGGGAGGGAAAAAAAAGAGTACAAGCTAGGCGATGGGTGAAACTCTGATATGCTTCCTCCTTCCCTTTCTCCCATGGTCTATTCTCCTTTCCTATCAGATTCCTTCTTTTTCATCCCTTTACCTATTCCACTTACCACAGTTTAGCTTCTCACTTCATAGCCCCTCCCAGCCCACCTGGCTTCACCTATCACCTTCTCCTCCCCACACCTTTATTCTGGCTTCTTCCCCCTTCCTTTCCAGTCTGATGAAGGTCATCTGTTTATTCCTTTCCGTAGATGCTGCTGGCTTCCTGAGCTCCACTACTAAGAATGCCAGTTTTACTGAAGTCTAACATCACCTCATCTTAAACATATACAAACATCTTGAAACTTCTTTTAATTCTCCCCATATCCAATATTGACATCCAAATTAAAACACTGCAAACATTATTTTCTGGATGTAATTTGAAACCGCAAATTAAACATTTAAATAGTACCCCATGAAATGAAATTTACAATTGAGGATAAAAAGATATTACAAAGTGATTCCTAATATAGCCCACTGACGACATTGTTTACATTGTCAGAGGCTGAAATCATCCAGGTGCATTATGTAGGATTGGAAAAAAGGCTCTTATCAGCAAAATTAAACCACCTCAAACTTTCTCCAATTTGCATCTGAAGTACTTAAATTTGGATTAGCATCTTTTAATAATACCACAGTCATTTTACTCAAAACCCCAAAAAATTAAAAACATAATTTGTGTGAAATGATAAAAAGACAACAGAATGTATGGATGTATTTATTACAGCGCTAGCCTCAAATGACAAAAGCAACAGTACATTAATCACCCGCAGGACAATTATCTGACAAGCTGACTGTACAAGTCAACAAGCTGTTATTATACAGTACGTATCAACATTATTTGTTTCTTAAAATTGTAGAATAAAGGATTCACTTAAAGCCAGTTATAGTTCAAGTAAAACACACAAGCTATTAGTCCTTCATTCTCCGTACACAATAGCAGAGACTGCTAATTTTTTAGCTTTTACGGCAAGTACCTGTATTTAAGCAAATTACTATCTAGTACAATATTTATCACAAATCTGTATGTTTTAAAAATTCCAACAATTTGGCTTAACTTTTCATGTACAAAACCGCAATTGAGAACAGATTGTAAACTTATTAAAAGGCAAGTGACAACAAAAACAAAAGCTGATCACTTTTTACGTTACCTGTCAAAAGTAAAAATACTTCAATGTGCAACAATAGGGATGTGCTATTAAAAGAGCAGCAGTTTAAATACTTAAGGACATTTGCAGGCAAAAATTAAAAATTAAATGTGAATGTTAATAGCTTGTCTCATTCCTCATCCTGAGTAGTTGCTACGCTTTGATGGAGTTTCTTTAAAAAATTGTGGCATAAAAGAATCAAATTTTCAAATCAAGTTTAAGCTGTTAAGCATGACCACTACTATTGTATATATCCATAAAAAGCAATTTAAACCTCATCACTGTATTAGTGATAGTGTGTATGAGGCAGCTGTGCCCATTTTATATAACTAATTACAAAGATCCCAAATTTTATAATTTTTCAGTGTGGTTAATCTTTGTCATTGCTGGAAATAGGCACAATCAACTGCAAAGCAGGCTAATGTAACTAAGTATACTGTGAATTTATTTTTGTTCGGTTGCAAGAAAATAAAAGTCAGAATGTGGCCACCTGTGGTACTCTCCACCATATTTTCAAATCTGACTGAATCACCAGAATCCAAAGTGGGGAGACAAAAACAACCCGAGGCAGAAATACTTAGTACCTAGCAACAAAAACAAAAAAATACCTGCAACCTCAAGGCTTGAGATACAATTGAACAATAAAAATCAATCTGGTACACCTGAACTTTTTCCATAAGCATCTTCTCCATTGAATATGTCAATCTTGTAAACAGCCATGATTTATATCAACTCTTTATTGATTACATACTTAATGCCACTGACTGATAATCTGGTTATTCCCTATTCTAATATTGGACTATTGGAGAATTGTTGAGGTGAATCAATAAAGCTTTCACCATCTTAATTTGCGTTCCAGATTACAACAATGACCACACCACACTCCATCATTTACTGGTAACAGGCATTCAATTGATAAGCCTCTTTTTATAATGTTTTATAATTAAACATATGGCTTCACTACAGATGGCCTGCACTCTTTATATAAATTTTATCCACTGTAATAAGCAGGTCCAAACTACACCAAATTATCTTTGAGGTCAAAACAAAGGCCAAGGACATTATGTGGTGAAATGAAAAAGATGTTTACTCAAATGTTGTAACTGAGCCACAGCACAAATCCCCTGAGCATGCTTAGTTGATACAATGAAATGTAAATGTGTTTCAGTACTGGCATTCTGGGAGAAGAAATTTCATCCTACATTGGGACTTGGTAAGCATGCATATTAAAAATAAAAAAGTCCCATTTATATATAACAAAACCCCATTCGTATTGACAGTGGGTAAAGTACCAAGCTTCACAAGGTCAAATTTAGTAACTCAGCTTAATTACATAAAAACATAAAAAAGTGCAAAATAATATTGTACACTCTGTCATGATAAAAACATTTGACCTCTTGTTGGACACCTTTTCAAATCATTTCTTTAGGGAAGGAGGTCGAAGTTAAACATGGCAGGTCCTGGGTATGAGCAAGAAACCAACATCCTTGTCCTCAACTGCGTTTGGTCTTTGAGTGCTGAATGAGCCACTGTAGTGTTATATCTGAAATTAATTTGAAAAGTTAGAAGTGCAAGCAGCATAAAATTGCACACCATGAGTACTTGAATAAAATATCACTAATTTGATTTTATCACTACTTTCATTCCAGACTAATTATGGTTATGTTGCATTAATTGACCGTTATCTCAAGCATGAACTGTTTCCTCCATTTAAAGATAATTTCCAAGTGATGATTTTACTAGCTGTATGCAGCATTCCCAATTCTCAAAACATTAACTAGAATTCAATCTATTAATCAATATACATAAAATATCCAAATATATTTAGAAACAATATGTTCTGGGGAATAATAAGTCAAATACTTTTCACTTCCAAGACGTTTTCTTAAAATAATAAATGGCCAATAGGCACCAAGAAACTAACCCCAATATGCTATATCCAGAGTTGAACTTCAACATTCTATTAAAATTCAGCAACATAAAAGGAACTTTATATTTCACTGAAGCATCTCTTCTTGTACTATTTTATACTACCGGTTTAGTAGAATTTAATTGATAGGTGCTTTATTGTGCATTGAGCTAGCTTAAAAAAACAAAGTCATCACAAACTGGAAGCATGAAATTCATACTTTGAGCACAATGAGACAAAAATATTACTAGCTCAGAGAGCAAAACTACATTAGAGCAAAAAAAAATCTTTCGTTTTCACCAGTGGTTAAGACTTCCATAAAAAGTAGAATAATTGAAATAGGCTTATTATTGTCTTATGTACTGAGGAACAGTGAATATCTATTTTGCAAGCCATCCATATTTCATTACACCATGCACTCATATAATACAAAAAAAAGCAATAAATGAAAGCAGAATAAAGTGTTAGTTACAGAGAAAGTGTAGTACAGGCAGATGACAGGTGCAAGTCCATAATGAGATAGATTGTGAAGTCAAGAGAGCCCATTTTACTGTACTAAGGAACCATTTAAGAATCTTATAACAGCTATCTGGGTGGCAGGGTGGAGATACATCTTTATCAAAGGAGGAGTATGGTGCTCCTTCCCTCTGCTAGACTGCAGGTAACACCTGCTTAGCCCACTGATATGAGTCACCTGAAGCCATAGGAGCAACTGGAGCATTTCACAAGTCCTGGTTACGCCAGCCAGACAATCTCTGAAGATTATTGATAATGGCTGGGGACATCTGTCTAGTAAATACACCGCCCAGAAGATGGCAATGACAACACAAACAAAATGCTGGAGGAGCTCAGCTGGCCAGGCAGCATCTACAGAGAAGCGTACAGTCGACAGTTTGGGCCAAGACCCTTCAGCAGAACTGGAGGAGAAAAAAAAATGAGTAGTAGATTTAAAAGGTAGGGGGAGGGGAGAGAGAAACACAAGGTGATCTGTGAAACCAGGAGTGGGAGGGATGAAGTAAAGAGCTGGGAAGTTGATTGGTTAAAAAAAAGATACAGGGCTTGCAAGTAGAATAAGTGCTACACCTGCCCCTATACCTCCTCCCACACTACCATTCAGGGTCCTAAAATGTCCTTCCAGGTGAGGTATCACTTCATCTGTCAGTCTGTTGGGATCATATACTGTGTTTGGTACTACCACTGTGGCCTCCTTTATATTGGTGATTGGGAGATAGGATGTAGATTGGGAGACCACATTGCTGAGCTCCTACTAGAAAAAGCGGGATCTCCCAGTGGCCACCCAATTCCTCTTCCCATTCCCATTCCAATATTTCAATCCATGGCCTCCTCTGTGGCCTCGATGAAGCCATACTCAGGTTGGAGGAACAACACCTTATATTCCGTCTGGGTAGCCTCCAACCTGATGGCATGAACATCGATTTCTCCAACTTGCAGTAATGGCCTCTCCCCTCTTCCTCATCATTCCCTATCCCCTTTTCCCACTCTCACCTTATCTCCTTGCTTGCCCATCGCCTCCCTTGGTGCTCCTCCCCCTACTTTCCTTCTTCCATGGCCTTGTCTTCTCCTATCAGACTCCCCCTTCTCCAACCCTGTATCTCTTTTACCAATCAACTTCCCAGCTCCTTACTACACCCCTCCCCCTCCCAGTTTCACCCATCTCCTTGTGTTTCTCTCTCCCTCCTCCCCCCACCTTCTAAATCTTTTTTTCTCCAGTCCTGCTGAAGGGTCTTGGCCCAAAAATGTCAACCGTACTTTTTTCCCCATAGATGCTGCCTGGCCTGCTGAGTTCCTCCAGCATTTTGTGTGTACTACTTGGATTTCCAGCATCTGCAGATTTTCTCTTGTTTAAGATGGCAATGATAAACCACTTCTGTTGAAAAATTTGCCAAGAACAATCATGGTCATGGATCACCTATGTCATATGATATGGTACATAATGAATGAATGATAACAGCTGTCTTTCAGAGCTTTATTTCAAATAATAATTATAATAAAGCAGTGAATTCATGGATTCTCTATTTCGCTTTACATATCCTTCACAGTATAATAAAGAGGAGTTCAGAGAATTCCTACATTTTAGTACTATTTACAACAGTCATGAAAGCCAAAATACAGACAAAGGAATAGAGACAAAGAAGCTTCAAGCGGAATTTTAAAAAATATGGCATTAAATGTTTTTGACTATTATCATAACAACATAAAAGGGGCATGTATCTAACATCCTTGAACATACTGCACAGTTTTTGAACAGATTTGAAGTGGTGATGGCTGGATTCTCAATAAGCAAGGGTGAAATATTACAGGGGGCAGAAAGGAATTTGAAATTAAGGTTACAGTCAGATTAACCATGACTTATTGAATTATATGGGAGACTTGAGGCCTGGGTGGTCTACCCCTGCTTCTAATTAAAAGCAATAAAGGGATTGCTGACAATGAAAAAGACCCCCTCCACTTCAGCATCCAGCATTTAAAGAACACTGTATAAATAATAAAACTGATGGAAAAGGGGAAAATCCAATTTTGTCCAGCATAACCATTTTTAAAAACGAAGCTTAGGGCTATGCTCCTAACCTACCAGCAGCAATGTAATGTCGAGGGATTTCTGTTTCTCATTTTCATAAGCAACCTTTCGTGTGTCTCACTACTGACCAAATCATAACTTTATTTGTTGTAAGACAAACAAAGCTGAAAAAGCGATCAAGAGAATGGGTAATAGGAAAATAAATACTTCATTATTTTCAGCAGTGCCTATAAAGGTAATGTTAAAAAAAAAAGCGCTAATAAAACTGTTGCCATCTGTCACTATACCATTAAGATGGGAAATGCTCAATTTAAAAGATTCTATATATAATATCATTAATCATATCTAACATCATGAGAATCTTATTAAAACTGGAAATATTGCCAGAAATATGAAAGCTAAAACTTTATCACCACTTGACTTAGATGTTCACAAAAACTTGCACTGTCTTTATGGTGAGATATAGCAGTGATGCCAAGTTCAGAGAAATCAGCCTGCAGTAAAAGTGATCTCTATTGAGGAATGGACTTGATAAATGATAGTGCGTTCCTTTCTATGAGCACAAAATAGTCAAGTTCACTTACACCAAAGTCAGAAGTCAGGAGGATCAACTTTCACCCCGAGAACAAAGCAAACAACTTGGGGTGAATTGTAATGTGACACACAGAATTTCTACATTGTCAAGGCTTTGGATAAAATATTAAAATCTCTGGTATGTTTCTTCCATTAATTAAGATGAACATAAAGGATCCTATGGCATCACTTGGAAGAACATTATTCTGGCTAATATTATTAGTCATTATTTTGGCCAGTCTTATTCCCTCAACAAGTAAATCAAATAAACAGCTGCTTATTATTTGATTCTTGTTTGCAGAATCTTGCTTTGTACAAAATGAAGCACATTCCCAATGGCAACAGCACTAAAACACTTCTGGGGATCTTCATGAAGATATTAGCTTTTCATCTCACTTGTCCATCTCTGCACTTCATGTACTTACATCCTGTTGTTTCAGAGTTCAGCAGTTCACTCTTAGCCCAATAATTTGTCAGAATGGCTCCAATGAGATTTGGCTTCCAACCAATTGATGCCACAATTTAACAAAATGCTAAAGGCAATCAAAACTACAAACTTTATAACCTTACATTCATTAACTTTACATTATCTATTACAAGATGTTTACAGTACTTGTGCAAAACTATATTAATATTTTGTGGTTTATCAATAACTTCTGACAAAAGGTCACGAATTTTCTGTTAACTTTGTTTCTTTCTTCACAGATGCTGTAAAACCAGCTGAGCATCTCCAGCAATTGTTGGTATTTTACCTAATTTATGCTCTAAGTCTCTATTAAAAATGAGATGTATGAATTGTGTTTACAAGATAGAATAAAGGTATATTAAATTTAGTTTAGCATAGGATCATTGTTGATTACATGCAGATTATTAAAAAGATCCACCTGTCAGATACAGTAACTGTACCAAAGCTGTTTGAGATAGAAATATAACAAGGCTTACACTGTCAAAGGCTTCCAAGATTTTCTTTTTAATATCTTACAAATAACAGATGGATTTTTAAATTTTTATCCTGCAAAGAAAAGTACATCTTACATTTCATCTAACATGCCTTACTCTTTAGTAAATTTGCTCTGAAGGCACAGTGCCAAAACCATTGGCAAATGAAAGCAAAGTGAAAAAAAATCCTCTTACAAAATGCAGCCACAGCCTGATTGAATTGCAAATCTAGACTCCAGCTGTCCTGTACAACTGAATGGAAAAATGGGAGGCAGATCAAAGGACCTGACCTAGATCTTTATTTTTCACATGACCTGCCTATTCAAAGTTCGCTGGTGCGCAAGAGATGATCATCTACATATTCTTTAATTTGCTCAGAAGCAATTACCTATGTTATCCTTCTCCTTGCAGGAGATGGAATAGCAGCAGATTTCTCGGTCTTGAATAGCAGACAGGTTCCTAGCAAAATGAAACAAAGGGAAGTATTAATTGTGAAATGTTCACAGAACCTTGAATATCTTGAAATGTCCATTATTCCAATCTGAATAATTATATAATCGATAGAATATAATTATATAGTTGTAGAATTTAGATAGAATTAAATAGTGAAAAAGATTAAATTTAGTTTGCAAACCCTATTAATGCTTAATACAGGGAAAATTATTTGCTCTGAGTTAAATAAGCCTTCAGAAAAAACATCGATCAGATTTTAAAAATATCCTGAGATAAGCCCATTTTGTAGTTTGTTAAGGGTTTACTTCTACACGTAGATACAAATTTAAAAAATTAATTATACAAGAGGAACAACAGAGCACACCACCAACTGCACATTGAAATTGTTTCAGTTGAATACTTCATTTTATATGCACAACACCACATGAATGTCAAGAAATCTACTTAATGCAATCATCTTTGAAGGTGGGAGAAAACGATAATATTTGTTTTAGTGCAATTCTTGAACTGAAGGAAACACTAGCTCGGCAACACTAATTAATGCAATTTGGCTTTTGTAGGTCTGGCAGAAATTTTTAAAAATAGATAGAAGAATCAAATTTTTGTTCTGGAAAAAGAGATTCCAATCAAAAGGAGAAATTATGTCAGAAGATGTTTTATCTTCTTCTGGAAAACCAAATTTTTAAAAGTGATTAATGTCAACTGTTCCAGATATAAACGGTTACAGGTTTCAATGGGCAAGGAGATGACTGAAAAAATGCCCCCTGAATTCAGGAGTTGGCATTCAGAACATCATTGTGAATTTTGAATGATAATATTTCTGGGATGGCACCAGAAAGCACTAAGTTCATACAGGGTTATCCTCCACCATGAAGCCCCAACATGCCACAATAATTTGAATTGATCCTGATCGATTAGAGTTAGTATTTCAAAAGCTATGAGCTTTGAAAAGTCGCAGAACTGCAGAAACTCACGTTTTGAAACATCAAACAACAAAACACTTTAATAACTAAAAGAACAACTGGATTTGGATAATTACGTTCATCGTGGTAAAGAACAGGGTCAACGTTCATTCAGAAAGAAACAAAGACAAGAGAAACAGTAGATGCTCTGTGGAGGCAAAAGGTATTCAGGTTGAGGTTGAGCTCCTGCATCAGGACTAAGGGAGAAGAATGACTGTTAGTATATAAAAGTAAAAAGGAGAGGTGAGACAGAGGCTGGTAGGTGGATGGAACCAGATAAAAAAGGGTAGGATAATAGGCAGATGGAACAAAGTGGAAAAGGAGAAGATGGGAAAGATGAACAAAGGGAGAATTCAGTTGGAAAGCTGAGTGTTAGGAAGAGCACTGGAAATGTGGATTACCTGAAATTGGAAAATTCAATGTTCCTACCATTGCGTTGTAAGCTATCCAAGTGGGACATCAGATGCCGTCTTATAATTTGTGCTTGACCTTGATACATAGGGCAATGTCGTACATGTGAGAGTAGGGAGGAGTGTTAAGATGAGATGTAACCAGAAACTTGAAATGCTTATTGCAGAGAACTCCACAAAATAGACATCTGGTTGATGCTAGGATTCACCAGAGTAGAAGTAGATCAGTAGGAAGAAGTACAGATGAATATCTGCCTCACATGGAATAGCTGTTTTAAGTTCCCAGTTGCTGGTGAGGGAGGAGGTGTAGAGACAGGTGTCAGACTTCCTTTGGTTGTAGGGGAAAAGGAAGGATGAGAAGGAATGAGCAAATCAGGGAGTCAAGAACAGAGTGATCCCAGAGGCACAGAGGGGGAACAAATGCAGAAAATCAGTTTCAGCAAACCACCCAAATGCGATGTATTTAATTTTTTGAAATGCTTATGACACTTTTGAACTAAATGTAACATAGATCTTAGCTGATATTCAGTTGCCAAATTGGTTTATTTTTATCACATGTACCAAGGTACAATGATAAACTTACCTTGCATACCAATCAATTCATTACAACAATGCAAAGTAAAACATTAACAGTGCAAAATAAAATGTTAGTTACAGAGAAAGTGCAGCTGTGCAGTGCAAGTAGACAATAAGGCACAAGGTTATAACAAAGTAGATTGTGAGATCAAGACACTTTCTTATAATAGGCAACTATTTAAATGTCCTGTACCAGTGGGATAGAAGATAAAAATTGATTTAAATTTTTTCATCTCATTTTAGTTTTCTAATTAAATCTGTGATCTTCGATTACTGACTTTTCTGCTAATGGAAGCAGCCTTTACACTCTCCATTAAAGATTTTTGAAACCTTTCAAACCCAATAAGAGTGGCAAATCACTGCAATTCTCTTCCTCAGAAGGTTGTAAATGCTAGATCACTGAAGATAATTAAAGAACTAGATATATCTTTGAATGGTGGTGAATTTAGGATTATGGGAAACTAGCACAAATGAGCTGAGGCCTGTGACAAATCCACCATGATAACATCGAATGGTAGAGCAGGTCTGAGAGTGAGGTAACTTACCCAAGATCCCAGTTGATTTTGTTCATTTATCAAGGAGAACAAATCCTACTTCACTAGTTCTAGAAGCGTTACATCTCTAGTTGTGTTTCATTAAATCTCTCCAAGGCCTTCCTGATATGAGGGGTGATTGATAAGTTTGTCGCCTAAGGTAGAAGGAGTTAATTTTAGAAAACCTAGCACATTTATTTTTCCTACATTTACACACGTAGTCCAGCAATCGTGGAGCATACGGATCCCTTCTTTGTAGAAGTCGGTGTCTTAGACTTCCAGAAAGTGGTCCACAGCAGGGGTGATTGATAAGTTCATGGCCTACAGTAGAAGGAGATGAGTTAATAACTTCAAACTTTCTCCATTTTCACTCAAAGAGTTGAACTGCACATGCATGTAACAAGAGCTGTATAACCCATCTCCTTCTACCTAAAGCCACAAACTTATCAATCACCCCTGCTGTGGACCACCTGGAGGTCCAAATCGCTCTCGTTACGTGCATGTGCAGTTCAACCCTGAGTGATAATGCAGAAAGTTCGAAGTTAATAACTTATCTCCTTCTACCTTAGGCCACGAACTTATCAATCTCCCCTACTACAAAGAAGGGATCCGTATGCTCCACAACTGCTGGACTAAGTGTGTACATGTAGGAGGAGACTATGTTGAAAAATAAATGTGCTAGGTTTTCTAAAATTGACTCTTTCTACCTTAGGCCACGAACTTATCAATCACCCCTTGTATATGAATAACTAATTGTAATGCACCAGTTGAGCCCTAACCACTATGTTTATTTTTGATGTTTATCTCTACCAAACCAGGTCATTAATGCTAAAAACTGAAGTGCTCCAATTTTCCAAGAGACTCCATCATAAATTCTAGATAATTCTCTAACAATGCCAATAACTTGATGATTACTTCAAGTCCTTTGTTTTGGCATTGCCTGCCTTTACCTCTTGTTCTTACCAATGTATAATCAATTCCACTAGTGACAGCAAAACTTTGGCATCTGTAGACATGATATCTTTAATGCTTCAGACACTGGCAAGACCACCTTGGATTACTTAACTCCATTTCACAAGCAAAATCCTCCACCTCACCCAACAATTCTCCCTTAGCTTTCCAACTGCTGATTTTCCTGACCTTAACAATGTGCTAATTTGTGGTCATCAATCATACCACTGAACACGTAATCTCCTACTCTGATAACTCCTTTGATTATTTACTAGGTCCAGAGTCTCAAGTGTCTTGACTGTGGAGTTTTGAGCACCATGCATCTGTTGCCATATCTGACTTGATAATTTAGTGAAAAAAATGTACCTACTCCTTCAAGAATTTACCTACTACTTGAAGAATGAAAACAAGTTAAAAGCCAGAAACTATGCTCTGATGAAGCACCCTGGAGCTGAAATACTCTCTTTCTACAAATATCAACTGTCCTGCTGTGTCTCCATGATTTTACTTTTATTCTTATGTAACAGTCAAATATTCACCTACTTTACTCACCTTCAATGCAAAAAAGCTGTTCCTCCTTCCACCCATCTCTCCAAATCCTACCATGCAACTGTAAAACCTCTCCAACCAAATTCTTAGTTACCTTATGTACTGTAAATCTGCCTGTTGGGTTTAACTATTCTTTACAGTTCTCTGGGCCTGTAGATATTCCAAAGGCACTTCTCCACAGAAAGGTTTATATAGCTGCACTGACATCATCTTGATTAAAAGCCATCAATCCCACTAACCTACTTTAATCTTTATGATATTCAATATATAGAGAAGCCCAACTTTCTCCAATGTTCACTTTCATGGAACTCCCATGCATGATCTCACTGTTTTCTGTTAATCTGGTCAGGAAAGGGCATTTAATCAGCACACCTTGATCTGCATGTTGAATTTTGCTGGCATTATCACCAGTTTTCAAAGGAAAAAATTATGTCAGCATTTATGACACTTTATGACATTTAGACAGTTTTACATATCATATTAATGTTGTCACGGAGGAGCAAGAACATCTATAGGGTTTCTGTCAGCTGCAGTTTTTTTTTGTTTTCATTTTATCTTCTACGAGCATTAAAATAAATCTACTTACATTTTTTCAATCAGCTCTTTCTCATCCAGTGCATTGGGCAGGTCTCGTTTGTTCCCCAGGACCAGCACCTAAGAGAAAAAAAAAACTCATCAGTTTATTCACAAAGTAAAACATACACCAACTCAGAAAAGTAAAATTTTACAATAATACATCTTGCATCAAAAGTTAGGACTTCAAATTTATCTTTCTTCATATGAACGTATAGTCAAAATATTACGAAAGTCATCAAACATCCTCCAAACAACTGCCAATGGAGTTACGAATCATTCAAAGTCAATGAATTAAAGCAGGAGCGTTTTCAGTCAAAATATATGTGAACACCTATTCCAACTAAAAGAATTGTAATAAATTACATACTGTTAATTATCTAGCAATATATGTGCTGACAAGAACTGTCCATTCAATATTATAGAAAGCATAAATTGCATTCCTATTTCATTGTAAATGGTGTTTCAAAAGCACTTAACTCTTACAATCTCAGCAATATCTGCAACTCTTAATTTGGTGTCAGGAATGCATAATTAGATGCCAGGTACATCACCATTTCTGTCCTGCATACTTGCATCAACCTAGTCATTTCCTGGTGGTCTGGGTGATCAAACCAGATTATGTGATTTGAAAAATTTCAAGAAAATGTAATGATCATGGACAAACTATCCTAGTTACAATTAGATTAGTGCACATCAGAAATAATGCAATCAATATAATCATATCTGTGGTCTTGCAAATTCTGTTCTTAGCCATAAGAAATGTTAAAATTTAGTTTAATAATGAACAACCAGCCTCTGAAATCGGTGTTCTAAATTTAAATAAAGGCAGTTACAGAAGCACAAGGGCAGAGTTAGCTAAACCAGCTTCAGTGACATACTTAATGACATAGAACAGTACAGCATAGTAACAGCACACAGCATTCTCAAATTAATTACTCTCCTAATCCTTTTTCCCTGCCCACAGACCATATCCCTCCATTTCTGCATACTCACATGCCTAAGATCTTTTTTGCATGCCTCTATCAGATCTGCCAATACCTAACAAGGCACTCAGGCATCATCACTCTCTCTGTTTAAAAAAAAGTTTCCCCACACATCTTCTTTTAACTCCCTCACCCCCACCTTAAATGTGTATCTTCTGGTACAGGTGTCCCCCGCTTTTCGCTTTACAAAACCTTGCTGTTACGAAAGACCTACATTAGTTACCTGTTTTCACTAACAGAAGGTGTTTTCACTGTTATGAGAAAAGGCAGCACGCCAACCTTCTCCCCCGGAACTGCATTCTCGCCGGCATTGTTTAAACACGTGCCTGTGAGCAGCCGTTAGCAAGATGAGTTCTAAGGTATCGGAAAACCCTAAAAGAGCTTGTAAGGGTGTTACACTTAGCATAAAACTATACATAAACAGGCGTTTTGATCGTAGTGAACAAAGTAAGGACAAAGTCAGTTTGACTTGTGGAAGTTGACAAATGTGATGTTGAAGAGGTTTTGGCATCCCACAACGAAGAACTGATAGATGAAGAGCTGATGCAATTGGAAGAGGAAAGAATAACAATCGAAACCGAATGCAGTAGCGAATGGACCGAAAGTGAAGTCGTCCAGGAACTGAACGTGAAGCAACTGCATGAGATGATAGAAAAATGTCAAGCATACTGTCATTTTTCAAGCCTTCCACATCAGCCACAGCAGATGACGAACCTCGACCTTCGACATCGAGGCAGGCAGACATAGAAGATGATGACCTGCCTGCCCTGATGGAAACGGATGACAATGAGATGACACCCCACTGTCCCACCACCCCAACCCTTGAGCCGCGAACCGACACATTGCTGCGGAGAATGCAGCGGTAGCTGAAACACACCTAACACATCTTTAAGAGAAAAGCCAAAATAAACAAGCTAATTAATTGGGCGCCACCCGGCACGTAAATATCGGCCCAGATCAGAGGCGATTAATTGCGTCGCCTTTGATCAAGGCCAACATTTACGTGCCGGGCAGCACCTAATTAATTAGCTTGTTTATTTCGGCCTTTTTCTTAAAGATGTGCTGGGTGCCTCCCGGCCACCGCTGTACCGCTGCATTCTCCGCAGATCGGCATCGGTCGGCGACCTGGAGGTTAGGGACCACTGCACCACCCCAACCTCCGACGACTCAGCCTAACACACCATCATCAGTGTGCTCGGCGCTGTCTTCCCAATTCCAGTAAGTGATGCTACACTGTACATACATTATTTCTACTTTATATAGGCTGTGTATTTTTGTGTGTTATTTGGTATGATTTCGCAGCTTCAGAGCTTAAAGGTTATAGGAGAGAGTGCTTCTGCCGAGAGCGCTTGCGTGAGATTTTCGTTACAGAGAACAGTGCGGCAATGATTGTAGAAAAGTAGTTCTACTTTATATAGGCTGTGTACTTATCATATCATTCCTGCTTTTACTATATGCTACTGTTATTTTAGGTTTTGTGTTATTTGGCATGATTTGGTAGGTTATCTTTTTAGGTCTGCGAACGCTCACAAATTTTTCCCATATAAATAAATGATAATTGCTCCTTCACTTTACAACATTCCGGCTTACGAACCATTTCATAGGAACGCTCACTTTCGGATGGCAGAGGAAACCCATATTAGATATTTCAACCCTGGGGAAAAGAAAATGGCTCTGTACTATATCTATGCCTCTTATTATTTTATAAACTTCTAAAAACAAAACAGGAAGTAAATTCTGCATCTTGCTGATGAATGTAAATATTTGCAAAAAAACAGCATTACAGTTTAAAACGTCGACTGCACCTCTTCCTACAGATGCTGCCTGGCCTGCTGCGTTCACCAGCAACTTTCATGTGTGTTGCTTGAATTTCCAGCATCTGCAGAATTCCTGTTGTTAGCATTACAGTTTACTTCAATTTACTTTAATTGTAGACTAAATTTTAGAGTGGTATTCCATGTAATTTCATTTCTTGAAACCATTATGACTTCCACATTATGTATTTGCCTATATGCTCAATTGAGCTAAAATAAAAATTAATTTTTGAAAATAGTAACTCAAAACCTCAGCTAATTTCTGTCAGTTAAGATACAATTAGGAGGGGCTGAGACACCAAACTTATGTCCTTTACATTCTGGTGCCGTTAAACTCCTGGTACAACCAAAATAATTGCAAGAAAATAAATTTCACATATTCAATCCAATCTAAATGCACAAACATTTCTTCAGCGTACAAAATAATGTAACAGTGCACCCATGCTACCTAAAAATTATGTGCTGCACCTCAATTGTCATCCACACCATTCCATTCTGTCTCACCTACATTTTGTGACCCTGCAGGTCAAAATGTCCACCAGGGCTCCTGTGAAGTAGAGCAGTCTGCAAGCAGCATTTCGATCTTCAGATTCACTGCCTACTTAAACTGCTCTGATCGGCTTTTGAGAGACCATTGCTGTCAAAGGCCATTGATTACAAGGTATTTTAGTGGCACTAAAAGGCATTTCAAAACAATTCAAAGGATTTACAATCATAAATTTAAAAAAGTTACAAGAAATTTTTGCACAAAACATTTGTGATAATTAAAAACATTATGATTAACTCAAATAAAACGGAAGCAAACCACCTCCTATTCACTGAAGTCAGAAACCTCATTCAGATGCATCACTGTGTTACATGGGCTAATGAAGAAAGATGTTCCTTTAGAACAGAGATGAAGAGGAATTTATTTAGCCAGAGAGTAGCTAATGTGTGGAATTTATTGCCACAGATGGCTATGGAGGCCAAGTCGTTAGATATATTTAAAGTGGAAGTTGACAGCATCAAAGGTTACAGTGAGAAGGCAGGAGAATGGGGTTGAGAGAGATATTTAATTAGCCATGATGGAATGGACTAATTCTGCCCCTTTGTCTTATGGTCTAATGGTAAAGCTGATGATTAAGATGCAGTGCATCTTGGTTATGGTAACCTTTGTCCTACTATATTTACATTTCTATCTCAGAACTACCTTCTGAGAAAAATCAACATTTTTGAGAACGCCCAATCTTTACGAACTTTGGTAATGTCCTGATTTGAAAAATCAATTTCTGCTGTTGCCTGATTCTTCTAATATGACAGCAGAACATGGGAGTTTTTGGTGTTCTATGTATGACATCAGATCTTGTGCATGTAACTACATCGCTGTTAGCTGCCTCTCATTAGCAACAGTAATGAGTCAACATACAGGAGTCAGACAAGAGACTGGGTCGAATGGTGCCACAATAGCAATCTCTCACTCGGTGTCAGTAACATTAAAGATATGACTGTTGACTTCAGAAAGGGGACGGAGGATGATCGTGTGCCAATCAAATTCGGTGGTTTGGTAGTGGAGAGGATCAGCAGCTTTAAATTCCTGGGCATTACCATATCGGATGACCTGTCCTGGACACAGCACACAGGTATAATCACAGAAAAGGTACACCTGCAGCTTTACTTTTAGAAGGATAAGGAGGATCAGCATGTCACTCAACACTCCAGCAAACTTCTATAGATGAACTGTTGAAAGTATCTGGACTGGTTGCACCATGGTCTGGAAGGATTACTCAAATGGACAGGAATGCAAGCTGCAGAGAGCAGTTAACTCAGCCTAATATGTTAAGGGCACATCCCTCTCCATTACTGGTAGTATCAATATGAGGCAATGCATCAAGGCAACATCTATCAAGGACACCCACCATCTGAAACATGTCTGTGCCACCAATGTTATTTACTATGTCAATGCATTTGGCGAATCGCAATCCTCTAACCCACGTTATGGGCCAGGGAACAAGTACGTTTATTAAATTCTATTATTGTTCAGGACTATTAATAAAGCATATTACTTGAGCATATAAAATCTTCTTGGAAGAATTTGACTGCTTTGAATGCAAGTTATACAGTGGCCAGGGTATGGATGAAACTGAAACCAAACATGCTGAATAGATCATAGTAGAAAAGTGTTCCAGAGGCAAGCAGCAGGATCAATACGGACAAGGAACACACTTCAGCAGCAGGTCTAGCAAATGAGTGGAGGTAAAATATCAATGCACAAAATATTAAGTGGTTTGATTGCTAGAAATTGGCAGTGATATTGTACAGGATGATTGTGAGCAGAGTAACATGTCAGATGAAAGTGGAGGAGGAGAAGAATGATCTGATTCTAAAGCATGCTTCAGGGAGTAGCAACCCTAAATGAGCAATTATCCACTGCGTTAGTAAATCAATGAACAGATGCCACCAATGGTAAAGAGGTACTACTTAAACATTATAAGAACACAACATTAATTAGGCAATGCAGACTGAAGCAAAACCAGAACCTGGACTTCAGTAGGGCACATCAGAACAATGTATTTTAAAATACCTCTTAACTGTAATAGCTTCCTGGATTTGTAGGTGGTTAAAAGTAAGCGCATATATGTTAACATTCCAATGGGGAAATTCATTTCTGTTGTGATGTGCAGCTGATATATTGCAATATTTTTAATGCAAGGTTTAAAAAAAAGAAAAACATTTTTCTACTACCAAGAAAGAGGTCAAGTTCTTCTGTCAGACTATATTTATGAAAATCTTCAAGACGAATTGATTACCCTGAATGTCTTATGAGAACTCTGTAAAAACAGGCAGAAATGTGTAGTAACAGATGTATGAAACACTTAATTGGGTCCAAAAAAGATCATCTGGAATAGTCTTCATTAATTTTTCAACAGAAGCTATTTGTAATGGTATCAAAGTTATGGGGCATTGTGGCTTAATAAAATTTGCTTACTGGACACAAAAATAATTATTATTGGAGACTTTTCCTCTCTAGGACATTTCCAGTCCAAGCCAAGAATGCTAAGACAATGAGAAACATAGATTTATTAGATAATTTTTCTTACCTTCTCCATTGATTTAGTGTTTCATTACTGTAAACTATCCTGTAAAACAGTAATGCCAATACTAGAGCATACTCAGCAATTCTGATTTGAAACTAGTTCCAGCAATAAAACTACCTGTAAGAGCATTCTAGTGTGTGATCTTCACAAAGAACAAAAAAGCAAATGCAGAAAATCTAATATAAAAAATGCAGAATGCCTTAAGTACTCAGCGGATCAAGCTGCATCTTCAAGAAAATTTTAAGAATCAATATTATGGGCTAGAGATACCTCATCGAAATTGAAATGGCGAGAAAAGCAGCCTGCAAAGGTGGAAGAGCACTCGCTGCTTGGATAAATCCAGAGTGACATGAGAATAAGCTGCAAACAAGGTTACCTGATAGATGTATATAAAATTATGAGAAACATAGATAAGGGTAGTCAGCTTTTTTTTTAATTTCCCATTGGTGGAAATGAAATTATTACAGGGAACAGCTTTGAGGGGGAAATTTTAAAAGATTTACAAGGCAAGGAGTGGTAGGTGCTTGGAACACTCTACAAGGGAAGATTGTAGAAGCTTATATGATACCAGCATTTAAGAGGTATTTAGAAAAGCTCATGAACAGACAGGGAATGGAAGGATGTAGACCACATGTAGGCAGATGGGATTAGTTTAATTTGGTATCATGGTTGGCACATACATTTTGGGATGAAGGACCTGCTCCTGTGCTGTATTCTTCTATGTTTTATCTGGTCATTGTGTGAATGAGAGCAGTTATAGAGTGTGGCAACATAGACAAAAGAACCTAGATAAAAGAATACAGGAGTTGAGAAATGCAGAGACCAAACCCAACAGTACAGGTTGCATGTTCTTTATTAAAGAGTGAAAAAACAAGCTAAGTTAATTACGTGGAATGACTGATAAAGACCAAGAAATCAAGTTACCTTAAGCTGTATATCATCCATTTAAAAATCTAATTAACAATTAAAATCAATGATAATATGGACCTCCATGTAAGAGCTTTTCCCCTTTACAGAATGTATTTACCACAAAAATAACTTGAATTTCTATAGCTGGGGAAAGAATTTATGTTGGCTAAGCAGAAGTAATCAAAAGAAAACACAAGTTTAAATGTAACCAAAATTTTTTTGCTAGATCATGGCTTTAGTAAGTTAAAAAAGTGGATTGTAGAATTTTGGAAGCGAGCAATGTTACTTAGCTACTTGTCAGCTGAAGAGGACTAAAACAGTTTGGCAGAGATGGGATATTTAGCATGTTCCCACTGTGCTGTTGACTTTCTATCATGTTTTCTGATTTCCTTCCCACATCCCAAATACATTACAGTATTTGGAATGTGGGAAGACTGCTCCCTTCCTCTATTCCCGACTCCAACCTTTCACTTTTTCTCACCCGCCTTTTAATTCCCCCTGGGTCCCCTCCTCCTCTTGTCCACTTTCCTATCAGATTCCTTCTTCTCCAGTACTTGATTTTCCCATCCACCTGGCTTCACCTGTCACCTTCCAACTAGCCTCCTTCCCCTCCTCACCTTTTTATTTTGGCATCTTCCCCCTTCCTTCTCAGTCCTGAAGAAGGGTCTCAGGCCAAAATGTCGACTGCTTATTCATTTCCACAGATGCTGCCCAACCTGCTGAGTTCCTCAAGCATTTTGTGTGTGTTGCTTTGGATTTCCAGCATCTTCAGACTTTCTCATGTTTGTGAAATACATTAAAGATTAATTGACAACTGTAAAGTATCCCTTAGTGCAAGGCAAATGAAACAAAAAAGAAGGGAAATTGATGGGTTTGTGAGAGAAAACAAGTTGCAGCGCTGCAAGGAAATAGGATGATGGGTTTCTTTTAGAAACTGTATGGACCCAATAATAATGGGCCAACCGTTCTCTTAGTTAGTTTATTCCAAAATACACCCAGCAAGAAATTTGAAAAGTGCTAAAGAACGCAAAAAAAATTAAAACACAGATATAGGAGATTTTACACAGCTTAATGAAAAATTATGATGAAATTAGTTATGGAAAGTACATGTAGGCAATTTGAGTCTGATTTTTGCTTTGGCCTTTCTTTATCAGTTGAGTGGAAAGATACTAAGGAGCAACAATTACTTGCCCTTCAAAGGAAACAGTTGCTGATACAGTCACATAAGACATAATCTTGACAACTTTCTAGCTAAGCAACAGCTTTACAAAGCTGACAGCTCAAAACAACAAATTCAAATGATCCTCAATACAAGTCCAAAATTAAAATATCACTTGAAAGCACTGAGTTTATCTGTTACTATTTTGAAGATGACTGAAATCTCAATTGCTCTTCAAAGACATGAGAATGCAAAAATATTGATATTCCAATCTTCAAGGTAAGCTCTGATGATGTAATATACATTTATGTGTTCAATCTAGGGAATGACCATAAATTTTTATTGAGATAAAATAATGATTGTTGATCTTTAATTGAGTTTCCAGCATTTCAATCTACTGTCATACTGTGTTTGAAATTTCAGAAAGGAAGGAATTGCACTTCACTGAGGAATCTGACAATTCAATGCCAACAGTGAATAAATGAAGCTTCCAGAAAAGTTAGCAATATGCTGGTCACAATCCCCTGTTCTTTCCAAACAGAACCTGGCATTTAAAAATAAAAATAGCTATTCATCCTATTCCTTTTTGAAGGTACTGATCTATTTTTTTTCCACACTTACAGAAATTGAATTGTAATTTATGACTTCTTAAAACATACATAATAAACCCACTTCTGGTCAACGGCTTAAATTTTCTCCCTGATCCTTGAACCATCCATAGTAGGTTTTTTTTCCCCTCCAAACTAAATCAGTCACAATATTCTGTAGTTTCATCAAATAGCCTCTAACCTTCTTTGTTCTGAGATCCACACCAGTTTCTTCACTTTTAACATAAAGTTATAAATACTCATCCCAGGAGACACTCTACTAAATCTTTTCTCTATCTTTCCAGGATTTTCACATTCTTCCTAATATTACATGACCCAAACAGAAGCAGCTTCCGATTTTGTTTGTTTGGTACTCCATGCCTCTATTTGCATATCCCAGGATCCCACACTTCACTAATCATTCCTTCAAAATACGTAAACAGCTTCAAGGATTTTGCACAAATACAAGGTCTTCCAGATCACATTTTAGATTCATACCATGTAGTTTACATTATCTCTCATTCTGTCTGCCAAAATTATAGAGTTAAATGCTATCTACCATTTTGCCTGCTCATTTATTCAACCTGACTATTTGCAATCCTCCTCACTGTTTACCACAATTACGGTGCGTGTAATCCACAAATTTGAAATTTTATCCTAAAAACCCCTTACTACATTATTAGCATATCAAAAAAAAGGACCCAGCAAATGACCACTAGGGAACATCACAATCTGCTTTCCTCCACTGTACAATAACTACAATGAATTCTGGTTAATTTGACCATTGGTCAATTGGGGCAGCCATTCATTTGGGACAAGTCTTAAACAGCAAAAATGAAATCGAACTGGGTGGGATTCCCTTTGTTTATTTGTGACACTATGCCACTTAAATGGGGCAGGAGATTGTTGCTAAACAGTTTCTAACTAGTGTCGGTCGTCTGCACTTATGCGGCTGTTATATAGAACAATGTGCTTAAAGCAAACAGTTTTTAAATAGAGTCAATTGCATATGTTTATGTTCAAAAAGCAATGATTTTTGTCACTGACGGTTGGCAAGAAATAAGCAGTAAAGCAATATGGAACTATTTTGCTCACTATGGTTTCAAGCATTCCGGTTTGAAGATGCCAGAAATGGCTGGGAGTGAAAATGAAACAATTTCATCAGTACTTTAACAAGTTAATCATCTTGGATGTTAAGATCAAAATGAAGATTTGGAGAATGCAATCACCTAAAGCATTTTTACAAAGGTAGTCCATTATCTGCACTAACTGTCTGTACTGATTTTGTTCATTTAATCAATCAAAACAACATGGCAGATGAATTCCTCCATTGATAACTATTAGGAACGAATAGTTTTATAGTACTGTAGAGGTACTGATAATGTTCGAATTTGTTTTGTATTTCACTGAAGTACATTAATTGTTACTCAGGTAACAGTAGCTTGTCTTTTTTACACCTTTTAACTATTTCCAAGAAACTTCAGCTAATTGTGACAGCCACTTAATTGGCTCAAAATATATTGGTCTCAATGTGTCTTAATTAACTGGAATCCGCTGAATTTATAACTCCATTTTTCTGCCTTTAATCTAATTTCCTATCTGTCCTAAACATATAATTTTATTTACCTTGATTTTACTAACCAGTCCCAATTAATGTATTAAATGAACTCAAGCATAATCCTGCATAACCCAAATTGTTAACTGGCAAAAAGCAGTAAGGACACAAATGATTCCCTGAAACTATTGGAGATTTTGTATTAAAACTGAGTACTGTTAACCTGCTTTTCGTCCTTAGACTCCTCTCACTGCTGAAGATGTTAACTTGTTGAGGTAAATACTGGAGATACTTTATTCAACATGAATGCAAGAATTACAATCGACTAAGTACCAATTTAGGGAGCCTATGTGACCTATTGCTGTATCGGGAAGATGTTACTGAGGTTTTCAGCGTTTATGGATATAGTTATAGCTTTTTATTTTCTGTGTTTTCTCCCATACTTCCTCGGTTTTTGTGCAGGGGAAGGGGTTAGGTGGTCAATGTTGTTTTGCAGTTTGTGCAGGGAGATAGGAATTGGGGCTGATGTTCCTGTTGTGTTTCATACAGGGGAGGAGAGTTTGGGTTTTGATGTTCTTGTTGCCCTTATTTCTTATTGCGGGGGTTGGGGGGGGGGGGTTTCTGTTTCTCTCTGAACTAACTTCCATGGTTTTCTTTGTTTTGTGGCTATCTGGAGAAGGTGAATCTCAGAGTTGTATACTGCATGCATACTTTGATAATAAATGAATCTTTGAACCTTTGAACAATAACAACTTTGTCAGACAAAGTCTGTATACTATGGGTACCTAGCATTCTTAATTGATTTTCATCTGGTGGAGACAGGAATACAGCTAATGCTTATTTTTTTTTTAATTGGCTGACTCCTGCAGGAAAATGAGTCATTTGACTTCATGGCTTGAGTATCTCACTAGATTTAGATCCAATGTGCAAATGATTACATAATTTTACTGATTAGAACTATTGCAGATGCTTGAAACCTCAAATAAACATTGGAATTAAAATGAAAATGCTATACGTGGGTAGGTAAAATAAGAGCTGAAAAGTATCCAACTTATATAAGATCTATAATTCAGACGGATGCACCTGTTGTTCCTTAGAATGACTTTATAGCAATTCTGCTTTTTAGACGTAAGTTTAAGTTCAGGCCACTCGAGAAATGAAACATATAACTTGGGCTGAACCGACAGAGTATACTACATTGTTTCACTTACCCGGTTTCTGGCAGATATTAAACACTACCCTCTGTCTACATAGCTAAAACTCTACCATTTCAATCTTTTAACATACTATATTTTCGCAGCCTATTTAGTCAACTCTTCCTCTACTTTGAAAACCTTCAAAGACTGCTACTCCAGCAGAACCACTCAAACCCGAAACTTCTCCTCCGAAGAACATTAAGACCAATAAGTGCAACAAGACATAAGACTGCAGATAAGACCATAAGACATAGGATAGAATTAGGCCATTCAGTCCATCGAGACTGCTCCGCCATCATGGCTGATCCCGGATCCCACTCAATCCCATATACCTGCCCTCTCGCCATAGTCTTTGATGCCCTGACCAATCAGGAAACTATCAACTTCCACTTTAAATATACTGACGGACTTGGCCTCTACCACAGTCTGTGGCACAGCATTCCACAGATTCACTACTCTCTGGCTAAGAAAATTCCTTCTTACCTCTATTCTAAAAGGTTGCCCCTCAATCAAGAGGTTGTGCCATCTAGTTCTGGATACTCCCACCATAGGAAACATCGTCTCCACCTCCTCTTTATCTAGGCCTTTCAACATTTGGTAGGTTTCAATGAGATCCCCCCACATTCTTCTAAATTCCAGTGAGTACAGGCCCAAATGCGAAACGCTCTTCATACGTCAACCCCTTCACCCCCGGAATCATAAACACAAAATAATCTGCAGATGCTGGGGTCAAAGCAACACTCACAACACGCTGGAGGAACTCAGTAGGTCGGGAAGCAACCGTGGAAACGATCAGTCGACGTTTCGGGCCGGAACCCTTCGACAGGACTGTAGAGGGAAGGGGCAGAGGCCCTATAAAGAAGGTGGGGGGAGGGTGGGAAGGAGAAGGCTGGTAGGTTCCAGGTGAAAAACCAGTAAGGGGAAAGATAAAGGGGTGGGGGAAGGGAGGCAGGGAGGTGATAGGCAGGAAAGGTGAAGTAGGAATAGGGAAAAACACAATGGGTAGAAGGAGGCGGAACCATGAGGGGGGTGATAGGCAGCTGGGGGAGGGGGCAGGGTGACATAGGGATAGGGGAAGGGAGGGGAAGGGAATTACCGGAAGTTGGAGAATACTATGTTCATACCAATGGGCTGGAGACTACCGAGATGGTATATGAGGTGTTGCTCCTCCAACCTGAGTTTAGCCTCATCATGGCAGTAGAGGAGGCCATGTATGGACATATCTGAATGGGAGTGGGAAGCAGAGTTGGAGTGGGTGGTTACTGGGAGATCCTGTCTGTTTTGGCGGACGGAGCGGAGGTGCTCGACGAAGCGGTCCCCCAATCTGCGTCGGGTTTCACCGATGTAGAGGAGGCCTCACCGGGAGCACCGGATGCAATAGATGACCCCAACAGACTCACAAGTGAAGTGTTGCCTCACTTGGAAGGACTGCTTGGGGCCCTGAATGGTGGCAAGAGAGGAGGTGTAGGGACAGGTGTAGCACTTGCGCTTACAGGGCTAAGTGCCAGGTGGGAGATCCGTGGGGAGGGACGTGTGGACCAGGGAGTAGCAGAGGGACCGATCCCTGCAGAAGGCGAGAGGGGTGACCGATCCCTGAATCCCGGAATCATCCTAGCGAACCTCCTCTGGAATCTCTCCAATGACAACACATCCTTTCTGAGATATGGTGCCCAACACTGTTGACAATACTCCAATTATGGCCAGACTAGTGTCTTATAAGGCCTCAGCAATACCTCCTTGCTTTTATATTCGATTCCCCTTGAAATAAATGGCAACATTGCATTTGCCTTCTTTACCACAGACTCAACCTCTAAATTAAACTTGAGAGCCTTGCACTTCTGATGTTTGAATTTTCTCCCCATTTAAATAGTCTGCACCATTGTTTCTTTTACCAAAATGCATTGTCATACATTTCGCAACATTGTATTCCATCTGTCACTTTTTTGCCCATCCTTCCAATTCTGTCCTGCTGCTTCAGCACTACCTACCCCTCCACCCGTTGGCATATCATCCGCAAACTTTGCCACAAAGACGTCAATTCCATGATCTAAATCACTGACAAACAATGTGAAAAGTAGCAGTCCCAGTACTGACCCCTAAGGAAAACCACTAGTCACTAGCAGCCAACTAGAAAAGGCTCCTTTTATTCCCACTCGCTGCCTCCTGTCTGTCAGCCATTCCTCTATCCATGCCAATATCTTTCCTGTAACACCATAGGATTTTATCATGCATGGCACCTTATAAAATGCCTTTGAAAATCCAAGTAAGTGACATCCACTGCCACTCTTTATCCACCCTGTTTGTTAGTTCCTCAAAGAACTCTAACAGATTTGTCAGGTAAGATTTCCCTTCACAGAAACCATACTGACTTTGACTTATTTTAGCATTAGTCTCTAGGTACTCTGAAACCTCATCCTTAAGAGTAGACTCCAACACTTTCCCAATCAGAGGTTAGGCTAACTGACCTATAATTTCCTTTCTTTTGCCTTCCTCCCTTCTTAAAGAGTGGAGTGACATTTGCAATTTTCCAGTCCTCCGGGACCATGCCAGAATCATGTGATTCTTGAACGATCATAACCAATGCATCTGCTAACTCTTCTGCAACCTCTCTCAGGCCTCTCGGATGTAGTCCATCTGGTCCAGGTGGCTCATCCACCTTAAAGTTTTGCCCAGCACTTTTTCCTCTGTAATAGCAATGGCACTCGCTCCTGCTCCCTGACACCACGGACCTGTGGCACACTGCTAGTGTCCTCCACAGTGAAGACTGATGAAAAGTACTCATTAAGATCATCTGCCATTTCTTTGTCCCCCCCTTGCTATCACACCAGCATAATGTTCCAATGAACCAATATCAACTTTCACCTCTCTTTTACTCCATATATAACTGAAAAAAACTTCTAGTATCTTCCTTTATATTATTGGCTAGAACATGGATTCTGCAGCAAAAGCAAGTTTGACCAGACAGCAATGCCCTCTTCCTGAAAAATGAGTAACAAAATAAATGCAGTCAGATCCCATGTCTATTTCCAGTGGAACGTTTAGCCAATGAAACGGAATTAGTCCCAGAAATCCATCACGATCTGCGCTGCACAGTCTGGGACCTAATGTCAGATTTCGAAGGCAAAATACTTCCAGCACTCCACCTCAGGAGTTCATACCAAGCTGAATACCAGTGAGATTTGAGGGAAAAGAAACAAAGTCCAATCTAACACATGATCAAAGATCTCTTTTCTGATGCAGATTGCTGGGCAAGGGGCAAGGTTAGTTACTTTAGTATTAATTAACACATACAAAAACCTGCATGTACTCTTGAAAATTATATTTACTTATATTTCCATAGTTTCTAAACATTCCTGAATGTAAAAGTAAGGGTCAAAATATGTTATGAATATTTTCTGCCCTCATTTTGACATGTTAATTAGTTCAAAGGCAGGACTTCTTCCCCAAGTTAGCCACAGTTGTGCGACAATAGACAGCAATTCAGCCCAGGATACATTGAACCATGAAACTCTGACCCAGTGTTTTCCTCAGCAATGATCAAGATTAACTGAGGATTTTAATTTGGGAATGGGTCACTTTTACGTACAGTTTTAAATACTATAATACAATTTTCTATTATCCAATATAAGCGGCATGTAGAAATATTGTATACCTATCCAGTCTGGGACCTATCATTTACACAGCCCTAATGGGATTCTCAAAATGATTTACAAAATACGATACTGATGGACCTCAGGAACTGGAGTGCCTAGTAGAAGTATTCAGCTCCCAACACTTTGTTCGCAGGAATGAGTATTACAAGCAAGGATTCTGATCAATTGAACTAATTTTTATTTGTGAATCACATGCTCCTCCTCCCCCCCCCCCCACACACACACACACACACAGTACAGCCCAAAAGACAGGGGAAATTGTAAAGCATGAAAAACTCAAAATTCAAAATCTGAAACCTCAGCAGTTCAAAAGTATTCATCCCCCTTTCCTCAATTTTTAGTTGAACCCCTCACAGCTATTACAGCCAGTAATCTTTTGGGTGTCTCTATTAGCTTTGCACAATGTGATGAAGCAAGATTTGTCCATTGCTCCTGACAAAGTTGCTCAGGCTGTGCCAGGTCAATCAGACAGCAATCTAGAGGTCTTGACAGAGACGTCTGATCAGGTTAAATCAGGAATCTGACTGGACCACTCAAGGACATCAATTTTCTTCATTTGAAGCCATTCCATGGTTGCTCTGGCAGTGTGCATTGTCCTGCTGAAAGGCAAACTTCCTGCCCACTTTAAACTTTCTAACAGAGGCTAGCACGTTTTTATCTAGCATCTCTCTGTACACAGCAGCATTCATCTTCCCGTCAATCCAGATTTTCAGACGCTGTTGCTGAAAAGCATCCCCATAGCATGATTGTGTTTTACACATCTACTGTAAAACACAATCTCCATTGTGTTTTACAGTAGGGATGGTGTTACCACCTGTATGCACAGTATGAGATTTACGCCACACGTACGTACCATTTAGTGTTGAGGCCAAAAAGTTCCACCTTAGTCTCATCAAACCTTCTTCCACATCTTTACTGTATTGTCTAAGTGACGCTTTGCAAAGTCATTAGGAGCAAGGATCTGCTTTTTTTAAGCCAGGGCTTCTTCCTTGCTATTCCTCCATAAATACTCTATTGTGCAAGGCCTTAGAGACTGTGGAACTGTAGAGTCATGAACTTCATATCCAGTCACAGCTACTGACTTCTGGTGCTCATTCAGAGTGACTGTTGGTGTCACAGTGGCCTCTTTTACAAGCGCCATTCTTCTCTGGCCTGCACACAATACTCCAGGTAGTCCACAAAAGTGCTCATTTCACTTCTTTTATGTCTGCTTTGCATCTTAAGTGTGTTTCTGGAACTGTTAGAGCCTGCAATTTGCAGTCTGGAGATCGATTGTGAGATCCAGCACTTTGCTATCCCGAGAAGATTCCAGGAAGCAAGTTTGAACACCCAGCGCAAAGAAACTTCGCGATGGGGCGCGAGCTAATGTTCAACTCCATTTCGCTGATTAAAGAGTCCATTAATCACCGATCAAAGTGTCATGGGAAATTGAAACTTTGAGGTGAATGCGGAAAATGAGTACGGGTTTAGTGCCAACTGCCTGCCTTTTGATTGCTGATGAGATCCCTCTACTGCCGGAAAGGAGATTGTGTGGTGGCTTATCGCTGTTTGACAGCTCGCTGTACCCAGAGGGTAGGCCTCCGTGTTTGAGTGGTGTCTCTCTCTTTCGATGATGTTTATCGATTGGACTATGGACTTTTTCAGTCTTATGGTTTTTATATTTTGTGTTTGTGCCTGTTCTTTCTCGTTTTTTTTTGTGCGGGGAGGAGGGGTTTGGAGGTTGACGTCTGCCCTTTTTTTGTGCGGGGGGAGTTTGCTGCTTGTCTTTGAATGACTTTCCAAGGTTTGTCTTTGTTTTGTGGCTATCTGGGGAAGACGAATCTCAGAGTTG
Organism: Mobula birostris; assembly: GCF_030028105.1. Taxonomy (NCBI): domain Eukaryota; kingdom Metazoa; phylum Chordata; class Chondrichthyes; order Myliobatiformes; family Myliobatidae; genus Mobula; species Mobula birostris. The sequence goes on along the minus strand of NC_092383.1, from coordinate 61,647,188 downwards.
TATATTGCATACATACTTTGATAACAAATTAACCTTTGAACCTTTGTTTAGAGAGGCAGCCTGACCAGTGTGGCTGTGCTTTCAAATTTTTCCACTTTTCACAATGGACTGCACTGAGCTCTGAGCCACGTTCAGTGTTTTTCAGGTAGTCTTCTACCCTTCTCCAGATTTGTACTTCTCTATTGTCATTTCCCTGATTTCCCTTGAATGCTCTTTTGCCTTCACTTTGGTCTGATCTGTTGGAATTCTACCATACTGTCAGATCTTACAGAGAGAGAGAGAGAGAGAGAAGACATTTAATCAGCTGATCGTCCAATTTTCTACATCAACAAATTGGGTAAGCTGGCAAGGTAATATATAGTATGACACCTGAGGAAAGTTAGTGCAGCAATTACAAATGTTTTTTAAGCCTCACAACTTTGGTTTTAATTTTTATTAACTTGTTGACAGCTTTTGGAATTTTTCTTTTGATTTGATATGCTGCACAATGTTTTGTAGATTAGCTCAAAAAATCCTAACTTTAAAATATTTGAAATTTAGAAAATGAGATCATAAAATGTGAAAATAGTTGTGGGAGTGAATACTTTTTCAAGGCACAGTATGCAAAAAGGGTCAGACAGTAATACTTCCCTCTTGAATTATTTTTTGATTAAAGAAAGCCACCAGATTTTTTAAAAAATCATTATCACGTTAAGAGTCAGAAACATACAGAATGGAAACAGGCCCTTTGGCAACTTATCCATGCCAACCATCGGGCACCAAGTTCAAAGTTTGAAAATTCAAAGTACAGGTCCACAATCCCTCATCCGAAATCCTTGAGGCCAGTTGCATTTCAGAATTCAGAATTTTTTGGATTTCAGACACCACCACCCTCCCCCCCCCCCCCCCCCCCCCCGCCGGATACCAAAAAACACCTATGCTCAAGTTCCTTATTTAACCTGTCTCAGTGCGATGGACTTTAGGACCCAGCGGCGCACCAAACCTACGCACATCCTCCCGTATACTTTAGATCATCTCTAGATTACTTATAATACCTAATAAAATGTAGATACTATGTAAATAGCTGTTATACTGTATTGATTAGGGAATAATGACAAGAAGAAATTTTATTTCTAACAAAAACATTCAATAAAACATAAAAATGTACAGCTTCAAACGAACCGAATCAAACACATGGAAAATGACTTATTGGAATAAATGTAGAACATCACTGTCACTATAAAACTTCAGTAACTTGTCTTTCTGTTTATTTGAATCATATACTGTGGTAGGTCCGACACTATTTTCTTCAGTAAGACGCCGCACAGACACACCACAATCAAGCTTCTGCAATAACTCCACTTTCTGCGTTTTTCATAGAGAAGATTCCTTCTCTTTTTCTCATTGTTACCCATGGGGGTATCTGCAGCTCTTTTTGACATTTTCACAGTGAAATTAAACACAAAGTCAACAGTGATCACAAAATATCAGCGAACAGCAAATGCACGTGTAACCAGTACGAGCGCTGAGCCACAATTAACGTCTGGTGGCCTCTGCTCGTGCTGCCACGTCACACCTGAGTGACGTCAGCTGTTGGCAAAAAATCTGCGGTTTTCAGAGCATTTTGAATTTCAGAATTTCGGATAAAGGAATGTGCACCTGTACTGTATGTATACCATATCCAACCTTGAGATTCTTCTTCTTGCAAGCAGCCACAAAACAAAGAAAGACAATAAAAGTCACAAAAAAACCACACCACAATGACAGTCACACATCCAATGTGTGAAAAAGAAAGAACAAATTGTGCAACCAATTAAACAAAAAAGCAAACAATCAATCCACAGATGATGAACTACAGAATCACCAAAAGTAAGGCCACAGCCATGGAGCCAGTTCTGCATTGAGGCGAATGCCAATGGCTGTAGGCCACAGCTGCAAAGTCAGTTTAACACTGAGGTGAGTAAAGTCTCACCGAGTAGTGAGAATACTGAGTTGTCCTTCACGCTGAGCCTCAACACCTTAACCTTTTTAATCTGGCTCAGTGCTTACATCAGCCAAACATCAGTTTGCTATCCACTCTCGGGACTGGGCCCTGCTGCTTCAATCCGGCGTGAAGTTTCAGTCCAGTCCGGCCCCAAGTCCACTCCAGCAATGACTGGAATACCTGCATTCTCGACGGTTCAGAAAGCCGAATCCTTTAAGATACCTCAAAAACACCAGGTCGTACAGATGGTTCAAAAGCACACCTCCCAATGAGAAATTACAGGTTGCAGATTGCTGTGATCATGGTCCTGAAGAAGTATATTCAGTAGAATTGTTGGTAGTTTTGTTAGCTGCCCTCAAAGCATTATCATGTCTCACCAGTGCCATCTTCTTCCTGAATTCGCCACTAATTCAATTTCATTCTATTTTCCTACCAAATCACCACAGATTTTAACCACCCTACATGCAAAGTGCAATTACAGTAGCCAATTAACCTACCAATTTGCACGCTTTTAGGATTTAGGAGGAAACCAATGCAATCAGGTGCATCAATTAATTTTCAATCAGGAATGTTTTTTTAAACAATTTCTCCATAATTTGATTATTTCAATGTTTCTCTTTGTAAAAACATCCATTAAATTAAAGCTCAACACATAATAGACACATTTTCAAATGCAGTGGATTCCAGTTAATTGATCCATTGGTTAATTGGGACAACTATTAAAGAATAAAAACTTATTAAGAGATGGGATTCCCTTTGTTTACTTGGGACACTACACCACTTAATTGGGACAGCAGACTATTGCCAAACAGTTTCTAACTAGTGTAAGTTGTGTATACTTATTTATTAATTCACTGAGATACAGCATACGATAGACCTGCCACCCAGCAACCCCTGACTTAACCCTGGCCTAATCATGGGACAATTTATCTGCAGCTTAATGTGAAAAAGACCAAGGAGCTGGTGGTAGACCTGAGCAGAGCTAAGGTACCGGCAACCCGTTTCCATCCAAGGGGTCAGTGTGGACATGGTGGAGGATTACAAATACCTGGGGATACGAATGGACAATAAACTGGACTGGTCAAAGAACACTGAGGCTGTCTACAAGAAGGGTCAGAGCTGTCTCTATTTCCTGAGGAGAATGAGGTCCTTTAACATCTGCCGGATGATGCTGAGGATGTTCTACGAGTCAGTGGTGGCCAGTGCGATCATGATTGCTGTTGTGTGCTGGGGCAGCAAGCTGCGGGTAGCAGACACCAACAGAATCAACAAACTCATTCGTAAGGCCAGTGATGTTGTGGGAATGGAACTGGACTCTCTCACGGTGGTGTCTGAAAAGAGGATGCTGTCCAAGTTGCATGCCACCTTGGACAATGTCTCCCATCCACTACATAATGTACTGGTTGGGCACAGGAGTACATTCAGCCAGAGACTCATTCCACCGAGATGCAACACAGAGTGTCATAGGAGGTCATTCCTGCCTGTGGCCATCAAACTTTACAACTCCTCCCTTGGAGGGTCAGACACCCTGAGCCAATAGGCTGGTCCTGGACTTATTTCCTGGCATAATTTACAAATTACTATTTAACTATTCATGGTTTTATTACTATTTAATTATTTATGGTGCAACTGTAACAAAAACCAATTTCCCCCGGGATCAATAAAGTATGACTATGACTATGACCATGACCAGATAACCTGCCAACTGGTACCTCCCTGGTGCTCTCGTTTCTTCCCACAGTCCAAGCAGAAACCTACAGAGTTATGGGGAGAACTCCTTACACACAGCGGTGGGAATTGAACTCAGGTTGCTAGTACCTACTGTAAAGAGTTGTGCTAACCTCTACAACTACTGTGCCACCTTTAGACAGTACACACTGCTTAGAGAGAACAGCTTTTAAATACTGTTAGTTGTGTGTGTGTTTGTGTTCATTTTTTTTTGTCATTGATAGTTGGCAAGAAGTAAGAACTAAGACAATTCCGAACTACTTGCTCACTGCAGTTTCAAGCATTGAGGTTTGGAGTTGCCAGAAACAGCCAGAAGTGAAAATTAAGTAATTTCATTACTTCAACAAGTGAGCAACTGTGAAAAATTTGAAGGTATAGACAACCATTTTGAATCTTACAATGAAAACTAAGATATGGAAAAAAGCAATTGTTGAAAGCATTGCACTCGGTGTCTGCACTGATTTTATTCATTTATAGTCAATCAAAAGAACACGGCCTCGATATCTATTAGGATCTAATACACAGTTTAAAGTACTATTGGTAGTGTTCTTATTTATTCTATATTTAATCTAAATATATAATTTGTTACTGACTTAAATGGTTACTGAGTCTTTTTTTTTAATATGCTTTTTTAAATATTTTCAGGAAACTTTAGCCAATTGTGATAGCCATTTAACTGGGCCAAAATGTTCTGCTCCTGATGTGTCCCAGTTAACCAAAATCCACTGTACTTCTGTACCAAATATAAATCACCCCAAAAATAAAACAGAAAAATGCTCTTGGCTAAAAAAAAATACTACCCACTTAAAAGTAGTAAGAATGTGTTTAGTGAACTGTAATCATTGAAATGAGAATCTTACAATTTAGTTCCTTTATGGTACAATTAAATGTTATTGTCCTGAATGCTCTAAAGTGGGCCTGATTTTGCAATATTAATGCTGGTTTGCCTGGACCTTGTTGTTAACCATGTCCATGTATTCTAATTTACTGATTTATATAAATTCAATATATGCATATATTTAAAAAAGTAGCATCTCTGTCTCATATATAGGCTGGTGCTGAGGTCAAGAGGTGTACACACCCTAGAAGTCATGATGGTATAGTTTAACAACCAAGTAACAAATGGCCACACAGCAGAGTCTTTTTTTTTGTTTGCTACAAGGTGTTCACTGAAATGCTTTTTAACCTCTATCACCCATTCTTAGTGTGAAAACATTACGCAATCAATTTGAACTTATTTTCAACTTCTTTCCTTCAAGAAGTCAACAGATACAACTGCTGCAGATTACAATGTTAGATCACTAAGTCAAAGCAATTAACTTTTCATATTTCTCATTAGTTTTTTTTAAAAAGTTCAGTTTAGTTCACCATAAATTGAAAGAAGCACTCACTGGGATGCCCTGCAACTGCGGTTTTTCTAATAAATTATGCAATTCATTCTTTGAAGCTTCTGTCTTCTCGTGGTCTGCAGCATCCACCATGTACCTAAAGAGTGCAAAGACATAACCCCCATTAAAAATACAGTCTGAATGGCATTCCACAATGGTTTCGATTAGCTGGTCAAGAACAAAGTGGTCTGGTTTATGCCGTGGTTGCCAATTTGCAACATTCTACTGTTTGCCATCAGCAGCATTAATGGATCCAAGCTTAGGGCTACCAGACAAGTACAGGAGCACCTGAAGAAAAAATAAACCTGCACTTACTGGAAAATTAAAACAAATGCAGCAAATACTGGAAATACCCACCACGTGAGCAGTGTTAGCGAAGGGTGAAACAGAGTAATGCTTTCAGGTCAGTGTTGCTGTTGTCATCAAAACACATTCGGTTGTTATTAATTTTGTATTTAAAAAGCTGATTGAAACTGAGATTTTAACAATGGTGCATATAATGTCATAAATGAGATATCAGGCAGAATCTCTCTGATGTGAATATCTCTGTTTGGAACTACTGGTGTTTAACAGTTTAAGTGGCAATGTGTGTGAAATTTCCATAATTGTGTGACCAAAACCAACAGGCTTAGGTTTTCTTCTCCTGAGGTCCCTTTCCTCAGACACTACCAACCCCATTACCACCTACGAACCCAGCTTCCATCCGCGCCGGGTCTTCACCATTCCCGCTGACCTTCCCCTCTCTGAGGCAGGACATTCTGTCCTCTGTAAGGGCCTCACCTTTGTTCCCCTGCACCCTCACCTCAGTGAGTTCTGTGCCCGCCATGACGCGAGCCGTCCGTCTCCGACCTACTTCTTTGGCAAGGACTCTCCACCCCGTACCGATGACCCCTTCTCCCGTCTTCAACCTTCCTCCTCTTCCTGGACACCCCACCCTGGTCTTCTGCCTGCTCTGGATCTTTTCATTGACAACTGCCGACGGGGCATCAACTGTCTCGACTTCAATACTCCTCTCTTCAATTCCAACCTCACTCCTCTGAATGCTGTGCTCTCCACTAATCCTAACTTCACCATCAAACCCACAGATTAAGGGAGTGTTGTAGCAGTCTGGCGTACTGACCTCTAACTTGCTGAGGCCCAGCAACAACTCTCAGACACCTCCCCTAACTTACCAGTCAAACAGGACCCCACTAAAAAGTACCAGGCCATTGTCTCCTACACTATTACCGATCTTAATAGCTCTGGGGATCTCCCATCCACTGCCACCAACCTCATAGTTCCCACACCCCACACTCCCGTTTCTACCTCCTACCCAGGATCCACAAGTCCACTCGTCCAGTTGACCAATTGTTTCAGCTTGTTCCTGCTCTACAGAACTCATTATCTGCATACCTCAACTCTGTTTTATCTCCCTTAGTTCAGTCCCTTCCTTCATACATCTGTGACACTTCACATGGTCTGGATCTTTTCAATGATTTCACATTCCCTGGCTCCCATCATCTTATTTTTACTATGGATCCCCAGTCCCTTTAGACCTCCATCCCCCACCAGGAAGGCCACAAAGCTCAACGTTTCTTTCTGGACATCAGACCCAACCAGTTCCCCTTCACCACCACTCTCTTCCATCTAGCAGAACTTATCCTCACTCTTAATAATTTCTCCTTTGGCTCCTCCCACTTCCTTCAAACAAAAGGACTAGCCATGGGCACTTGCATGGGTCCCAGCTATGCCTGCCTTTTTGCTGGCTATGTAGAACAGTCCATGTTCCAAGCCTACACTGGTATCACTCCCCCACTTTTCCTGAGCTACATCAATGACTGCACTGGTGCTGCTTTCTGCACCCACGCGGAGCTCGTCAACTTCATCCACTTTGCCTCCAACTTCCACCCTGCCCTCAAATTTACCAGGTCAATTTCTCGATCTCTCTGTCTCTATCTCTGGAGACAGCTTATCTATTGATGTCTATTATAAACCCACAGACTCTCACGGCTATCTGGACTAAGCCTCTTTCCTCCCTGTTGCCTACAAAAACACCATCCCCTTCTCTTAATTCCCCCATCTCCGCCATATCATATTAGGGGGGATGAGGGTTTTCATTTCAGAACAATGGAGGTGTCCTCCTTCTTCAAACAAAGGGGCTTCTCTTCTTCCACCATCAACGCTGCCCTCAAACTCATCCCTTCCATTTCACGCACGTCTGCTCTCACCTCATCCTCCCACAACCTTACCAGGGATAGGGTTCCTCTTGTCCTTACCAACCATCCCACCAGCCCCCACATCCAACACAAAATTCTCCAGAACTTCCGCAATCTCCAATGAGATCCCACCACCAAGCACATCCTTTCCTCCTCCCTCCCCCCAATTTTCTGCTTTCCACAGGGATGCAGCTTCTTTCTCCATTCATCCCTCCTCAATGATCTCCCACCCGGCACTTATCCTTGCAAGCAGAACAAGTGCTACACCTGCCCCTACACCTCCATCCTCACTACCATTCAGGGCCCCAAACAAGCCTTCCAGCTGAGGTAACACTTCACCTGTGGGTCTGTTGGAGTCATATACTATGGCTGGTGCTCCCAGTGTGGCCTCCTGTATATTGGTGAGACCCGATATAGATTGAGAGTCCGCTTCGTCAAGCACCTACGCTCTGTCTGCCAGAAAAAGTGGGATCTCGCAGTGGCCACCCATTTTAATTCCATTTCCCATTCCGATATGTCTATCCATGGCCTCCTCTACTGTCGCGAACCAAACTTGAAAGAGGCATAAATAGAAACGGTCCTAATTAGGTACAATTACACTCTGAAATCATCAAATTCTTATGATATGGAATTAGTAACCAAATTAAATTTGAACAATAGCTGGCTTCACCCCCACCCCAGTTGATAAAACAATTCAAATACTTACACAATTGCACTGACTCCTCTGCAGTATCGTTCCCACATGCTTCTAAATCGAGGCTGTCCACCAATATCCCAAAGCTAAAATTAAAATTGCAAATAAATATGAAATTGCATTCTAAGTAATTTACAAATAACCAAGTGCTGTACAATAAACTGGTTTACTACAAAGGAGACATTCAAACATTAAAATTTGGTAAATTAGATGGGACCTCCGGGTCATCAAGGGAATGGCGGCGTAAGGAAAAGGTCTCTCGACAAAAAAGGTAAACTGCCCCATAATCGAATTTAGACAAATACTTAATATTGCATAACTATATTAATAAAAGGGGCAAGGATGATGTCTAAGAACAAGATTAAAAAGTCCGCTCCGAAGGCTGATAAACATAAAGAGACGCAGCAAGGCAACGGGCCTAGCTCCCCCACGGCAAGCCAGGACGGAGATAATGAGGGGGAATCGGTGACTCTGTCCTTGATTCTCGGAGAGATTCGTGAGTTCCGACAAGATAACAGCAAACAGCTGGAAGATATTAAAGGAGAAATAGTAAAAACTAACTCGCCGATAGATGAAGCCGAAGCGAGGATTGTTGGAATTGAAGAGAAGCTACAAAACGTAGAGGAGGTGATAGCAGAAATGCTGAAGCTGCAAGACCAGCTCCAGTGGAAACTAATAGATCAAGAAGGCTGCTCGAGAAGGGAAAATGTGAGGATTTACGGAGTTTCCGAAGGAACTGAAGGTAAACTCGGATTGATGATTCCCTTCGTGGAGAAGCTACTTAGAGAGAACCTTGATATACCGGCCGCAAAAGACCTACAGATAGAAAGAGCTCACCGCGCGTTGGCACCACAGCCTCCAGCAGGCGCCCAGCCCAGATCGATTCTGGTCAGATTTCTCAGTTACAGAACAAAGGAAGAGGTGTTTAAAAGGGCATGGCAAAAGAAAGGTTTCATATGGAACAACTGTAAAATCAGTTTAGACCACGACTACGCACCGGGGATTCTTGCCAGATGGAAGGAATACACGGAAACACGGAGAGTCCTGAAGGAAAACAACATCAGATTCCAGACCCTGTATCCAGCTCGGCTGAGAGTCTTTTATGACGAAGGGACAAAAACTTACACTACGGTGGAGGAGGCAACGTTGGACCTGGCGGACTAGGGACTACCTATTTAAGTTATCACCCAACCGGAGTCGCTACTGGAGAGGATTCGGCGGAAGTCGTGGCAGTTAGTGGGGCGAGGACGCTCCACACGAACCAGAGTGTCAAACTACAAGGAAAAGCTACAAATATTCAGACGCGAATGTACAGAGAACACAGATTAATTAAGAGAAATGACTGAAAAGAGTAAATCGGACTTAAAGGTAAAATGAAAACTGGTAATTGAAAATAAACTAGACGGAATAACTTGAATGATAGCAATATGGTCGAGACATAAATAGGAGAAAATTCTCTATGATTATTCAAACTGTTGAGGGCCCTCTAACACAGGGTGAAGATAGAGGTTATCCCTCTGAACTGAGGCAGGTCGGTGCTCAGGCCTCATTGTGGGAAGTCGGGAAAAATTTTCAAATGTTGCACGTTCAAAAATGTCTAGGGTGTGGTTATATGTCTTGGTTTACTGTTGAGAAGGGATTGCTTACTGTTTGGTTAGAAAAGGAGAGTGTTTTTTTTCTACTAGAGAAAAATGCAAACTGAATTGGTAAAAATAATTTCCTATAATGTTAATGGGGTTTTGAATCCAATTAAAAGAAATAAGATTATGTCTAAATTGAAAAAAGAGGGGGCACAAATAGCTTTCCTCCAAGAAACACATATGAGCCAATCTGAACATGGAAAATTAAAAAGAATGGGCTTTAAGCATGTATTTTATTCATCATATAAATTGAGTCACAAAAGAGGGGTAGCTACTTTAATATCAAGTACTCTTAATTATGAACATATTTCAGAGACTAGAGACAAAGAAGGACGGTTCGTAAAAATCACAGGAAGAATAGAAGGTACAGAAATAACATTGCTGAATGTTTATGCTCCTCCAGGTTGTGAATGGTCATTTTATAGACACATTTTTGACCTAATGGTCAGTTCTCAAGGGGTAGTAATTTGTGGAGGGGATTTTAATATTAGATTAAATCCTACATTAGATTCTTCAAGAATAGTTACCTCTGACTCGGAAAGTGAATTCATTGATGGAGGAGTTGGGAATTATAGATGTCTGGAGGGAATTACACCCTACTAGTAAAGATTATACATATTACTCTTTCCCTCATTCAGCCTATTCAAGGATAGACTATTTCTTTATCTTTAATACAGATAGACGCAGGATAAAAAACTGTAATATTGCAACAATTGATCTGTCGGATCATAGCCCAGTCTCTATGTCTCTAATCCTGGAAAGGAAAATGAGGAAAACACTATGGAGGCTAAACTCACATATACTCAATAACCCGAAAGTAATGGAGAGATTAAGGGGAGAAATCAAAGAATATCTAGACCTTAATGACATGGGAGAAACATCACCAGTGATCTTATGGGATACATTGAAAGCTGTACTGAGAGGGAAAATTATTTCCATTACCACTCACATGAAAAAAATCAATGCACAAAAATTAGCAGACCTTCAAGGAAAATTAAAACAACTTCAAGTTGTAGATAGCAACAAAAGTAATTCAAATCGAAAACAGGAAATTAGGAAATTGCAAAGTGAAATTGACGATATTTATATGTTGGAAACTCAAAGAAATTTTCTTTACCTGAGACAAAAGAATTATGAAGTAGGAAGTAAATCAGCTAGATTATTAGCATATAAATTACGAAAACAACAAGCAGACAATACAATTCATAAAATAAAGAATCCAAAGACAAAGCTTGTGGAGAGTACACTAGGGAAAATTCAAGGGAGTTTTGAATCATATTATCGAGAGCTGTACTCCCAACCCCGGGCCCCCAATGAGCCCTATATAGACAGTGTATTGAATTTTTTAGATCTACCTAAACTTACAGATTTACAAAATGAAAGTTTATTAGAACCAGTAACTGTCAAAGAACTGAACGTGGCCATCTCTAGGTTAAAGGCTGGAAAGTCCCCGGGTTCTGATGGGTTTACCTCAGAGTGGTACAAGTCCCTGAAGACACAGTTAGCCCCATTACTACTTAACACCTTTAATTGGATCTTGCAGAGAGGAGAAACTCTACCTTCCTGGAGAGAAGCGATTATTTCAGTTATTCCTAAAGAGGGTAAAGATAAACTAGAATGTGGCAATTATCAGCCAATTAGTGTTCTTAATTTAGATTACAAACTACTTACATCTATATTAACGCGCAGATTGGAAAAGATTTTACCTGGCCTAATCCACTTAGACCAGACTGGATTTATTCAACAAAGACAAACACAGGACAACATAAGGAGAACTCTGCACATATTAGAACAGGTTAATAAGAACGAGACAGAGACAATGGTAGTAGGATTGGACGCTGAGAAAGCTTTTGATTCGGTTAGTTGGGCATTCCTATACAGAGTGTTAGGAAGATTCGGCTTTCAAGAAAAGTTTATTAAAGTAATTCAGACTCTATATGACAGCCCTACAGCCCGAATTAAGATAAATGGGGACCTCTCTGACTCCTTCATCTTAGACAGAGGCACTAGACAGGGATGCCCAATTTCTCCTCTCCTTTTTGCACTATATATTGAACTGCTTGCCCAACTAATAAGACAGAGCGAAATCGTAAAAGGTATCAAGGTGGCAGGGATTGAACAGAAAGTGGCGTTATTCGCAGATGATGTTTTGGTCTATCTGAGTGAACCAGAAAAATCATTTATAGGATTGTTTACACAGTTGGATGACTTTGGGAAAATATCAGGTTATAAAATAAATGTAAAGAAAACGCAGGTTATATCCCTAAATTATACACCATCCAAAAAATTGCAGGATACATATGATCTTAAGTGGGAAGCTAAATCATTAAAATATTTAGGAATAACCCTGCCGAAGGATCTTTCAACACTGTCACAGGTAAATTATGGGCCATTAAACTCAGAGATAAAAGCAGATATGCATAGATGGAATCTTATCCCCTTTTTAAGTTTAAATTCAAGGATAAATACTATAAAAATGAATATTCTTCCTCGGTTATTGTATCTTTTCCGTACTTTACTGGTGGAGGTGGATGATAATCAATTCAGGGAATGGGACAAATGGATTTCCCGCTTCATTTGGCAAGGAAAGAAACCTAGAATTCGATATAACACCTTACAGTTAGGGAAGGAAGGAAGGAGGTATGGTTCTTCCTTGCCTGAGAAATTATTTTTATGCCTCACAGATAACCCCTCTGTTATATTGGTGTAATAGGGAATATAAGGCTAGATGGAAGGAAATAGAATTTGGATTAGTTGACAGTTTTCCTCTTCAGGCCTCAATAGCTGACAAAGGATTGATGGCCCAGTTGGAAAAATTTAAAAACGCTTGGATAAATCTTACATTAAAAGTACGGCAGAAGGTGGTTAATTCATGTGGAATTAATAACATGTTAAAACTCTTTAGATGGTGTGCATATGATACCGAATTCCTTCCCAACAGAGGAGATAAAAGATTTGAGCTATGGATAAAGAAAGGTCTTACAACCTACCTCTCATTTATAGATAAAAAGAGTATTACAAAGTTTCCAAATCCTGCAGGACAAACATGGCCTAGAACATAATGACTTTTTTAGGTACCTTCAAGTACGAAACTATGTTAACCAGAGTTGTAGATATACAGACCTATCAACAGGAGAATTAGAATTTTTCAAGATTCTGAATTCGGTTTGCAGTTCAATACCTAGTAAATCAGTTTCTCGATTATATAATGCACTCTCCCATGCTAAAAATGTAAATACACTGTATATTAAAGAGAAGTGGGAGAAAGAAGCGGGGTTGGTACTTTCAGAGGAGGCTTGGGAGAAAATCTGCAGCTTTCAATGGTCCTCGACTAATTCTTTGACTTGGAGAGAACATTGTTGGAAAAACATTATAAGATACTTCAAGACCCCATATCAGGAAAAATATAAAGATACAAATGTGATGTGTTGGAGAAGATGCGGCTCCAAGGAGGCAAATCATTTTCATATTTTTTGGGATTGCCCTAAATTAAATCTATTTTGGGAAGGTATTCATAGAACATTAGTTAAGGTACTTAGGTCCCAGATACCTCTGAACTTTGAGACGCTCTATTTGGGGCATGTATTGTTTCTTGAACAGAAGGAAGATATAAAGTTGCTGCAGGCCCTCTTAGCGGCAAGTAAGAAATCAAACACTAGAAAATGGCTAAATCCAATACCACCTACATTAGAAGATTGGTACGAAATTATCTTGGAAATATTTAAAATGGAAAAGTTGACTTACTCCCTGAGAACTCAAAAAGAAAAATTTTATCAAATCTGGAATAAATGGATTGAATGTATAACCCCAATGCGAGCAGACTTTAGATGACTCTCCTAATGATTCATACTGCTCTTCTCATCAACACAGTAATATTGCTAACGTAAGCACCCCTAGTCTAAATGTTTGTTTTTTTTGTTTTCTTTTGGAAAATAGAGAATTAACACAAGTAAAGGGAAAGATTTGGGAAAGGGATAAAAAAATGAAAAAATTAAGTAAGTAAGTACATAGGGATTGGATAATTATGTCTGCGGGCAGGAGCAAGCATGAACAAATTAGGATATAAACACCTACAATGGTTGATACATAGGCTTATATACAAAATTTGGACCAGTGGAAATGGTCCAGAAGGGTTATATGGAAACTATTATTACCATTTTTCTTAACAACTAATTCCATTACTTAGCCTAATAGGTTAGATTTACCACAGTACATAATTATCTATTTAAAAGTTTATTTTCCTTTTATATCATCTCAATGTGTACTTAAGAATGTATAAATAATTGTAGTTTTATACATATAAAAAAATGGAAAAGGTTATATGTGTGAAAAAAGTACATGATATTTGTGAATTCCTTATCCAAATAAAAAAAAAATTTGGTAAATTAATGTTTATGGGCTGATAAACATTCAAACAGAAACAACTTGCGTAGTTACTTTGCAATAAAACTATATACTTTTAATTATGCTCACTAACATGACATTGGGATTGTATAGCTTCAAATTCAAAACAGTAGTACATTTTGCAGTGATATAGTGAAATATCTACCATTGCCAATTTCATTTGAAAATGCAGAACTAAAAGCACCAATTAACCAAGTCCATACCAACATCTGCCACAGCTACTGAGACAAACTGAACTATCCTAAAACAATAGCACAATAGCCTGCCTTTCATGGAGCTCCCCATTTTCAGATAACACACTTACATTTAAGAACTATTAACGTGAAAAATCTGTCAAAAGTAACTTGCTGCATGAAATAATATGAATGATTATTCACCATACCATTCAATTATTTTTCCAAACTTCCAAATCAAATCAGAAGCTATATTACAATTTCACAGATAGGATGTATTTGTACCACAGCATTATGAACTCAAATGAATAGCCATAATGGAAACAAAAAAAAATCTCGAAGTATTAACAAGCTCGAACAAACAACTGGGGAATGGAAGCTACTCTATTCACCTGAAACAAAAGAATAGCAGGTTTTTGCCCTTTCCCACACTCAATACTTGAACAGAGCACAGCTTTGGCCAAGTAATCCAGACTAATTTTTTGCATGGATTTAAACTAAAGGGCTTTCAAAAAGAAGGTTCACATTATTTTTTTTAAACAGAAGGAAAAAAAGTGAAAGCTATAATCTGAGAAAGTTAAAAGCAGAACCTAAATTATTAAATTGTACCACTGAAAATCTAAAAGAGATTAAACAGTCTAGAACATTATACAGATATATAGATCCTCGCTAGCTTACAAGTGCCCAAATTATGTACAGCCCATACATACATTCAGGAGTGTGGGACACTGACACGTTGGATTGCCAGCTCTTGTGGGGCTGCAGGCATCTTCTGCTGTGTGGGAACTCTGCGGCTGCATTGCTGACATGCAAACCATTTGGGTTTTGAATAATTCTTCTCCAAGTTAATATCATAACCTGAAGATCTATAAATAGAATTATCATCATAGCTTTCATATGGCTTATTCTTATGTCATTTTGGGCACTGAGGAACCGCTCTGCTATGGAGAGCCTGCCTTTTGATCGCTGGGGGAAAAAATCACTCCGCTATGGAGAGGGAGGACTGCCTTTGACCGCGGATGAGATCGCTCCGCTAAAGGGGGAAAGGCCTGCCGGAGAATGCAACCCAGGTTTTCTGCATTTTGGATGTGGACTTGGACCGTAGACTTTTCAAAAATCCCGACTTGTAGTTTTATTATATCCTTTTTTTCGCCCGATCTTTATCGTTTATTTTGCATGTGTGGTGGAGGGGGCTTGAGTGTTGATATGCCTGTTCTGTTTCTGTTTGTTTTTTGTGCAGAGAGGAGGGGCTTGGGAGTTGACGATTGTGCTGCCATCCTTTAGTTTCTTGGTTTTGTGGCTATCTGGAGAAGGAAAATTTTAGAGTTGATAATAAACGAACCTTTGAACCTTTTTTTTTAAAAAGAACAGATCACTGGAAAATCATAAGTACCTTGATGGTGACATTTCCTTTAGTGATTTTTCTCATGTTGAATCCAACAGTTGGTATCATGTCTTCACTGAACTGCCCAGACTGTTGAAACAAAGATAAATTTATGAAAACATAACAGTTCAGTATAAATGAAACATCTTCTAAGAAAGATCAAATGTGTTGCTATATACTGGTGTTTAGCTAAAACGCTGCTTTAATTTTAATTCTTGCTTTATTTACTGATATGATGAATAGTATCTTTTAAAAATGAAGACGATTGTTTGTCACAAAAAAAATTCTGTTATATCCAAGAAACTTTATTGAAATGTGTAGAAATTTGTATATTTTCAATGAAAACACAAACAATAGAAATGAAAAAGTTATGTAGAAAGATCACCATATAAAAAGTTTCCAACTGAGAAAAAGTGTGAAGGACCTTTTCCTCAGGAGAAGAAATGTATATGCTTTAACACAATTTTACTTCTAACAATTAATGTGCAGAGTAACACTGTTGATTTCTTGAGTCTTATAAATCAAAAGTAACCAAAAAGAGAACTGGTTGTGTGCCAATCAGATTGCTTGATTATATTTTCTCCACTCTCTCAAAATTGAAATAATACCAGGGTATAAGAGGAAAGAATTTTTCCACATTTTTTATGTTCACTATATAAATTATGCAATTCTAACAGGATAATATCAATATGAAGAGCAAAGTACAGGTTGACCTTCTATAATCCGGCACCATTGGGACCTGAGGAGTGCTGGATTCGAGAAAATGCCAAATTACAGAAGGATCACATTAAGCAATAGCTAACCACCTCATCATACCTTTAAGATATCAAAGGATTCAAAGGTTCATTTAATGTCAGAGAAATGTTACAATACACATCCTGAAATGCTTTTTCTTCGCAACCATCTATGAAAACAGAGGTGCCCCAAAGAATGATCCCCCCCCCCACCGCTCCCCTCCCTCCCGCACGTAAGTGGCAGCGAGCAACAACCCCCCCTCCCCATCGGCAAAAAATAAAGCGCACCCACTACCAGCACTTAAGCGTGAGCTAAGCGATAGCAAAGACACAGACTTGCAGTTACCCCAAAGACTACATTGCACTCGCAGTTACTGAGGGAATCCTTGTTAGTTTATTTTCCTCCGCTTAGTAACATGCTTAAATTCAGGTCACCATGTCTGACCTGAGGTTGTAGGCAGAAGAGAACGGAGCGCCGGCCAGGCAACGCCGGAGAGCAGTGCGCGACTGCCGGCAGGTGGGCGAGAAGGCGGACCGACCAAGCGTGCGCCAGCTCCCCCACCGCTGGCAGGTGCCATACAGCCGCGCCTCAGGCAAATGATATTATTAAATGCAGGAAAACAAGCAGGAATCGCCTGTCTGTGCTTACGAGAGCGCGCCAACACATGAACAGATCTAGCGCAACCGAAACAATGCACAGCAGATTGGTACAGTGGCCCAGATAATTTAAAATTACAGTTGCACAGAAAATTTGAAATCAGTGCGGATTATCGAAGGAACTGGATTACAGGTAGTGGGATTAGTGAGGGTCGACCTGTACTAACTATCTACAATTCAATGGTTTTCATTTTACTCTCTTGCTGAAGGTTCTATTATGCTGGGCCATGGAGTGGGGTGGTGGAAAGAGGTGTTCACACCTAGCCCCTTCATAATGGAACAGTACAGAC
The DNA here is from genome assembly GCF_030028105.1 of Mobula birostris. Taxonomy (NCBI): domain Eukaryota; kingdom Metazoa; phylum Chordata; class Chondrichthyes; order Myliobatiformes; family Myliobatidae; genus Mobula; species Mobula birostris. The sequence continues at coordinate 61,629,938 of NC_092383.1, read as the reverse complement.
TTCTCACATTAGCAAAGAGTGATAAGATATCTTAATGACTAACAGAGAGTAAGCAGTGGATTGTATGCTAGGTGGCAGGGAACATGTGGAAAATGCAAAATGAAGATAATTATCACATGGGGAAGAACGTACATCACCATTCCAATATTTTAAATTAAGTACTGAGCAGAATTTTGGACATTCCATTGTAAGAATACTATTAAAAAATAAGATCTGAAGAGTTACGTTTTAAGGAATTGACAGTTGAAGGTTCTTCCCCACACCCCCACCCACACAGGATAAGCTATTTAGGAGGACTCCAAAGATGTGTCATGAGGAGATTGTAGTTCTAAGATTATTTCCACAGTGCAAGTTATTATCAAAATAAAGCCTCAGGTTAGAAATTAACAATGGTATAAAGATAACATTCAACAATACAGTGAGAAAACCAACAGTCACTTGAAACACAAGTTAATGGACAATGAAGATAACGGACAAATAAGATAATGGACAATGAAGATAAATTTAGAAGTATAGGAGGGTAGAAACACTTTTCTCCTCATGTTAAGAGTGAAAAATATGCAATTGCTTTGGAACAATACACGGCAAATAGAAAGCATAAAGAAATCTTAATCTCCCACATAACTGCTTTATGTGGGAAAATAAGATGGTAAACCTGGCGGGCTGAATGCGTAGATTCAGTTCAATAGGTTGCCTTATTCCCTGAATCCAACTACACGTTTGTACATTGGATACCCTGAGGTATCCCAAACAAAAAATAAATATATTTTATATTATATACACACACACACACACACACACACACACACACACACACACACACACACATATATACATATACACACACATACACACAGCTTGTGTTAACTGATATCACTGAACTAACAGGAACAGTATAAGGGACAGACACAAATGCTGGAGGAGCTCAACAGCTCAGGCAGCATCAAGGAAATGAATAAACTGTCAATGTTTCCAACCTAGACTCTTCTTCAGGACTGAAATGGAAAGGGGAAGATGCCAGGATTAACAAAATGTGGGGAGGGGAAGGAAGGCAAGCTAGAAGGTGATAGGAGAAGCCAAGAAGGTGGGAAAGATAAAGGGCTGGGGAAGAAGGAGGAATCTGATAGAAGAGTGTAGACCATAGGAGAAAGGGAAGCAGCAGGAGACCCAGGGGAAGTGCTAGGCAGGTGAGAAGATATAAAAAGCCAGAGTAGGAAATAGAAAAAGAGGGGAGGGGGCATGAAAAAATACTTTACCAGAAGGAGAAATCCTTATTCATACAATCAGGTTGGAGGCTATCAAGATGGAATACAAGGTGTTACTCCTCCTCCCTGAGACACAAGAAGAGGCCATGACTGATATGTTGGAATGGGAATTGGAATCAGAATTAAAATGTTTGGCCACACTACAAGCTTAGTGGCTATCTTTACTGGAAATATACTGAGATATTGAAGGTCAAAGATACTGTTCTGTCATTACTACATGAAGATTTAGTTCCACTGTTAGTTGAACAATAAATATTCAAAGGCCAAAGCAATTTAGACAAGACCACTGTGTAAATGATGACAGATTAGGAAATAACAGGAATTCTGCAGATGCTGGAAATTCAAGCAACACACATCAAAGTTGCTGGTGAACGCAGCAGGCCAGGCAGCATCTCTAGGAAGAGGTGCAGTCGACGTTTCAGGCCGAGACCCTTCGTCAGGACTAATTAGGAAATAAGTGCCTTTGAAAATTAACTCCTAAAATCATAACATGTTTTGCTGATCCAATAAAACTGTTTGCAATGTATTTTCTGATCAAGACAAAGTTAGCTTTCTTTGCACTAACCAAAGGAAAAATATTGCACTGAAAATAGTGGAATGATGTAATATTACTTATGCTAGTAGTACTGGATACTTTAACTCCATAATTATGCTGTTCACAGATACAGTAAAGTGTAGCATGGCATTTGCCAAGGAACCCATTTATTCTCCATTGTCCTTATTTTTTTTTAATTCATTCAAGGGATGTGGACTTTCAGTGAGTATTTCATAGCCCATTGCAATCTGCCTTCACGAACCACTGCAGTTTTAATGTGTTCCTAAGGTGTGATTATAGCTGCAATGCTATTAGAGAGGACTTTGTGCGAGCATTGGTGAGAAAATAATAATATAATGCCAAATCAGGATGATATTTAGTTTGGAAGGCAAATTCCAGGTGGTAGTGTCTTCTTGCTTTTGCTGTCCTTGTCCTTTTAACTTGTGGATATTGTAGATTTGGTTATGTCCTGTATCTGTCACGTGCTGTGAGTGTTATTTAAGCTGCGCTCATCTGGACATGCTCCTGCCACAGGCCACGTAGAAAGTGAACACACTTTGAGAAATAGGAGGAATGTTACTGATCGTTGAATTCCTAGTCTCTTACCAGGTCTTATAGCCATTTTGTGTACATGATTACTGCAGTCCAGTTTCGGTCAATGATAAATAAATAAAGGCATCCGTTAGTTTTGTGAGACCATGGATCTGCGCCTGGAAAGTCTTCACTCTCCAGGGCGCAGGCCTGGGCAAGGTTGTATGGAAGTTTCCCCTCTCCATGACACCAATGTTATCCAAGAGAAGGGCAAGGGCCGATACAGCTTGGCACCAGTGTCGTCGCAGAGCACTGTATGGTTAAGTGCCTTGCTCAAGGATACAACACGCTGCCTCGGCTGGGGCTCGAACTCACAACCTTCAGGTCGCTAGTCGAATGCCTTAACCACTTGGCCACGTGCCCAAGTGATCAATGATAACCCACAGGACATTGATAGTAAGGGATTCAGTGATAGTAATGCCATTGAATGTCAGGAAGTGATAGCTGAATTTCCCAATGTCCCAGAGCATTTCCATGAACGAGTGAAGTGCAAGCTTAAACCCTCTTTAAGTTCATCTTGATCACTCCCAGTGCAAGGCAAACTGATTCATCTCGCCATGACAAATTTTTTGCAATAGAAAACCCATTGGGAGATACAGAACTTCTCAAATGAAATCATTTGAGAAAATGGTGTCATTACTTCATCTATTTATGAGAAAATAATGCAGACATTTTATTTGTAGATATGATGGACAGATGTGGTTGATGAAAACTAATACTAGTTTAAATTGTATTACTGGCCATTCCCAGGTAACAAATAGATTCCATTCTTACAGACGCGCCTCATTCAAAGTCAGAAATGCAAAGTGGGGGGAAAATACTAACATGGCATATAAAAAAAATTAAGAATACAAGAATAAGAAAGAAGAAATAATAAAGACGGCAAGAGAACTAATTCTGCCATTTACAGATATGAACATGTCAAACTTCTGAACTTAATAACATTATGAGAAAATACGAGAGTATCAATAAGTCAGGAGTGTCCCATCTTCAACAGTAAAAATACAAAAAATTGCATAAATATCTATAAAATACATTTTGTATAACAAATGGAAGTTTAAAATTTATTAGCAGTTGATGGATCAGACAATTGAATTAACATCAAATACTATTATTATTAGCAATGCTCATATCCAAATCAGCAATATAATGCCTCAAAAATTCATTCAAATTGATCTGTATTCTGGACTACCAAGCTATCACAAAAGAGCTTAAGGGGCTTTCTTGAGAATTCACTCAAATATGTTTATTTGGTTTGCAGCTTGGAATATCAAGTTGGAATGCTATTAGAAAAAAATCTTTAAAAAGATATCCATAACTTATGAAATTCTTCATAATCCATTAAAGAATATCAGAGATGTTAAGCAAAGGGAAAATGGTCACTTCACACAAACCAGCTCACCTCCATAGACTGTCTTACTTCTCTCTACCTCAGTAGTTGCCAACATAATCAAACAGCCCCACCACCCCAGTCATTCCCCCTCTCTCCTTTTGCAGAAGATACAAAGACTGAAAGTATGTAACACCAGGCTGAAAGACAGCTTCTATTCCGCAAATATATGATTTTGAATGGTCCTCCTCTAAAATAAAATGGACTCCTGCCCTCTTAATCTACCTCTTATTGGTCTTGCATCTTATGTGCTGCATTTTCTCTGTAACACTTTATTCTACATACTATGTGAAGAAATCTTTATGGATGGCATGCAAAAGTTTTTGTTAAAAACTGTACCTCAATACATGTGACAATAATTAACATATTTTCACAATTTACAACTTAACATACACCAAAATCAAGTGCCAATGTCTCAAATCCAATGTCATCTAATCCTCACACCTTCTAATTTCCTCGGTATCAAAAATCTATTTAACACATTATATACTCAGTGACTGGTATTCATAACTCAATGATCAGTAATATTCATCTGATATCCTGTAAATTCTTTCTCATCTGAAAATGAAAAAGAGAATAGCAATTTGTTGTGGATTCCAGTTAACTGGGACACATTGGGACCCAGTAGGCTCTGGCCCCATTAAGTGGTTGGCCCAATTAGCTGAAGTTTCATGGGAATAGTTTTAAAAAGGTAGAAAAAAAAGATTAAACTACTGTTTAACTAAGTAACAAATTAGAACGTTACCAACACTACTAAAGTATTAGTTGCATTAGTTCTAAGTAGTTATCGATGGAGGAATTCAGCCAGAGTACGCTGCCATGTTCGTTTAATTGACCGTAAATGAACAAAGTCAGTGTGGATAATGGTCTCCCTTCCCCGCATGAAATAGTGGAGTAATCCAACAATAAGTTTCTTGGCATCCTTTGCAGTCACTAGCTCATCTTATGCAACCCATTGCTTTCTTTGAAGCTGATAGTATTGTATGTTTGTAGCAAAGGGAACCATCTTGCGTGGCACGATTTAAAAAAAGGTCTGTTTCATTGGCATTGTAGATATCATCTGCACAAACTTTATGAAGCAAGTCTGGGAGCTTTTGTAGATTTCCATGTTTCTGTACTTACAGCATCAGCACTATCTTGGCACGTTCTTTCTTGAATTTAATGTGGTACCTACATTTCCAGTGAGACAATCAACCATCTTTTATTTTAAATTCTTCCTGACCCAGCTTCTGAGAAAGCTCCCTTGATGGTTTTTAACGTTGACCCTCTAATACACACACCTTGCCCAGTTACAATAGGAAACCATTAATTGCGTATCCTTAACTTCATGCTTTCATTTTTGGGATGTCCCATTGCCCCTCACTTAATACCCATTCTTCTCGCAGTTTATCATGCTGATGAGTCAAACCTGCATTAGCAAATTTTCGCACTTTAGTTATCTCTCCCAGCTGACAATGACTGGTGTTAGGCTTTTAATTTGATCTTGTAGGGTAATTTTTTTCAGCTAGCCTGAATGCTTGAAACCACAGAGAGCAAAAGAGTTCCGAATTGTTTTACTGCTAATTTCTTGCCAACTATCAGCGATAAAAATCACTGTTATTTGAATAGAAACAAAAACAACTGATGCTATTTAAAGTATTCACTCTAAGCATGGTGTAGTGTTGAACGGCCACACAAATAAACGTGACTGATGCTAGTTAGAAACTCTTTGGTAACAGTCTCCTATCCCAATTAAGTGGCACAGAGTACTAAATAAATGACAGGAATCCCAGCTATCTCTTCGATTAGTTTTTGTTCTCTAAGAGTTGTCTCAAATAAGTGGCTGTCCTGATTAATCAATGGCTCAATTAATCAGAATCCACTGTATATTTTTCCCTTCCTTTATGAAACAACGTATTTCCTCAACATTTAAAAAAAAAGCTGTTTAAACAGTTTACTGTTGAAGGAGAAAAGGCCATACTTGTTTCTTGCCAGTCTCAGCAATATTTCTACAATTCACTGCAGAATTAAAAACAAAAGATTATTGCATTATTCCAAGTTGATCATGATTATGAGAAAGTATGAATTAATTGTGCTTCAATATATCTGTTTTTGTTTTAAAAACAATCCAGTTTGGCACATTTGCATGACCCAGTATCTACGCATGCACAAGTGGAGCTATGCTTTTATACACTTAAAATTTCTATCATTGTGACTCAGCTTTCCATTTCTCAAAAGCACAAGTTTAAAATCAATTATTTTAACTATCAGATGCCTAGCATTGACTGAGATTAGAGTAGAAAATTGTGGTGGATATAAAGAGAGAGGTTCTGTGTACTTTCCTTGGATGGGCAGACACTCAACTTACTATTAGGAATGGTCAAAGGTGATAGCAACTAACCCAAGTGTCTGATCAGTGAAGGTCTGGAAGAAAGGATGCATACTAAAGATTTCTAATTCAAAAGGAACCACGTGCAAGCGTGTAGTGAAAACAGTCACACAAATTCATGAGAATTTCTTGTATGTAGGAGCTCTTATTGTCAAATTCATACCATCTTTATTTTAATTTCATAAACTGAACCATTTAACACTATAAGAAAACAAACTAGATTACACTACATTTAGGGAAGAATTGAAAATATCTCCTATCTAAACTATGTTAATATTTAACATTAACATAAATATAACAGGATTTAGGAATTTACTGAACTCAGCCATTTCTAATGCTTCTTTACTGAAATCAGAATGTCATTGTTGACACATTACACAATCTAGAAGGCAATGCAGTTACCCAAATAGCACAGAGGGGAAATTGCCTTTGAACTCTGGAATAACATTCAAATTTTGTTACGATCTAATTGAATGAAAATATCTTGCTACAGGAGTCCTTTGTAGTTTCAATCTAGTTCCTAAAGGCAAATGGACCCTGAGCAAATATATAAAGAAATAACATTAGCAACTGTATTTTTAAAAAGCTGCTCTGGCAAATAGAGAACAAAAATATTATATTTACATGCCAATTTTTTTTTTGTTTTTTAAACACACACACAGTTAGAGAAATAGGAATTTATCTACTTATAACCTAGTTGTTTTCCATCTAACTTGCAATTCATTGTTGCCAACCAAGAGTTGCTGATAATTGCACACATTCTATTCACTCAACTTGCGTAATTACAGTGGTGATCGAAAGTTTGTGAACCCTGTAGAATTTTCTCAGTGTCTGCATAAATATGACCTAAAATGTGATCAGATTTTCACTCAAGTCCTAAAACTGGATAAAGAGGACCCAATTAAATAAATAAAACAAAAACATTATACTTGTTCATTTATTAATTTATTAAGAAAAATTATCCAATATTACATGCGTTTGTTGGAAAAAGTATGTGAACATCTGGGGTAATGTCTTCTACAAAAACTACTACCCATTGTGCTTTCCCCTATCTTTCCCCTTACTGGTTTTTCACCTGGCACCTACCAGCCTTCTCCTTCCCACCCTCCCCCCACACCCTTTATAGGACCCCTGCCCCCTCCCTCTTCAGTCCTGATGAAGGGTCTCAGCCTGAAACATTGATTGTTCGTTTCCACAGATGTTGCCCGACCTGCTGAGTTCCTCCAGCGTGCTGTGTGTGTTGCTTTGACCCCAGCATCTGCAGAGTATTTTGTGTCTACTATTTGGACTCAGGTGTTCTAATCCATGAGATTAGAGGTGTGGGTTGTCTGCAAATGCAGGGAATTTAGGAGTGGGCATCCTGTAAAGATAACATCAAGAGCACAACGTGCAATGCTGAAGAAAGTGAAAAAGAACCTAAGACCGGCAGAAATCTCTAGAACTTACTAAAGTTTCTGTTCATGTGTCCACTCTAGGAAAAACACTGAATAAGAAGGGTGTTCATGGAAGGACACCATGGTGGAAACTGCGCCAAATCATATCTGCACGTCTCAAGCTTGTAAAAGACCACCTGGATGTTCTACAAAGCTTCTTGAGCAATGCTCTGTGGGCAGATGAGACGATTGCTAAGCCTGGAGGGAGAAGGCACTGCACACCTACACCAAACCTTCATTGAAACTGTGATGCATGGTGCAAGGAGCATCATGGTTTGGGGCTCTTTGCTGCCTTGCAGCCTGGACAGCTTGCAATCATTGAGGGAACAATGAATTCAAAGTTGTATCAAGACATTTTACTGGAGAATGTCAGGGTGGTGATCCGTCACCTGAAGCTTCATAGAAGTTCAGAATCAGATTTATTATCACCGGCACGTGACATGAAATTTATTAACTTAGCAGCAGCAGTTCAATGTTCAACATAACATAGAAGAGAAAAAAAATAAAATATAATAATAAGTAAATCAATTACAGTATACATACATTGATTTTAAAAACATGCAAAAAAACCAGAAATACTGTATATTAAAAAAGTGAGGTAGTGTCCAAGGGTTCAATGTCCATTTAGGAATCAGATGGCGGCGAGGAAGAAGTTGTTCCTGAATCGCTCAGTGTGTGCCTTCAGGCTTCTGTACCTCCTACCTGATGGTAACAGCGAGAAAAGGGCATGCCCTGGGTGCTGGAGATCCTTAATAATGGACGCTACCTTTCTGAGACACCGCTCCCTGAAGATGTCCCGGGTACTTTGTAGGCTGGTACCCAAGATGGAGCTGACTAGATTTACAACCCTCTGCAGCTTCTTTCGCTCCTGTGCAATAGGTCCTCCCCCCACACCAGACAATGATGCAGCCTGTCAGAATGCTCTCCACAGTACATCTATAGAAGTTTTTGAGTGTATTTGTTGACATACCAAATCTCTTCAAACTCCTAATGAAGTATAGCTGCTGTCTTGCCTTTTTTTATAACTACATTGATATGTTGGAACCAAGTTATTTGACACCCAGGAATTTGAAACTGCTGATAATGCAACAAGACAATGATCCAAAAGACAAGAGTAAATCAATAACAGAATGGTTTAAAAAGAAGAAAACTTGTGTTTTGGAATAGCCAAGTCAAAGTCCTGACCTTAATCCTATAGAAATATTCTGGAGTGACCTGAAGCAAGCAGTTCATATAAAGAAGCCTAGCAACATCCCAGAATTGAAGCAGTTTTGTAAGGAGGAATGTCCTAAAATTTCTCTAAGTCAATGTGCAGGACTGATCAACAGTTATCATAAATGTTTGAGTGGAGTTATTGCTGTACAATGGGGTCACACCAGTAACTGAAAGCAAAGGTTCACATACTTTTTCCAACAAATACATATAATATTGAATCATTTTCCTCAATAAGTAAATGAACAAAGATAATGTTTATTGTGTTATTTATTTAATTGGGTTCTCTTTATCTAGTTTTAGGACACATGAAGGTCTGATCACATTTTAGGTCATATTTATGCAGAGAAAACTCTACAGGGTTCACAAACTTTCTAGCACCACTGTAAAACTAAATGGTTCTCCAAACGACAAACTCAAATGCAATTCAAAATGTTAGGATTCTCTCTAGTCAATGTCATGATCACTTTTCATGTCATTATTCTGTGATGTAATTAAGAGGCAAAATAATTAAAGAAAAGTAGATATGTACATAACAAGATGCAGGATGGCTGGGAAATAAGAGAAGGAAATGAGACCAATGGGATAGATTGGATGGACGTGCATGACCTTGGTTAAATGAATGACTTTCTGCATTGTAAGAAATAAGCAGATGAACACGGATAAGTATAGGAGACATGGGTACGTCAGTGCATAAAGAGAAAGCAATCTGGAGAATGATGCATCGTAGACTTGAGGTTTTTTTTGAGCAACACAAAATGCTGGAGGAACTTAGTGAGTTTACCAGGTGCCCCAGATTTCCAGCATCTGAAGTCTCTCATGTATTTTTTGTTTGGAGTTGGCTGGAAGCGGATCAGATATATTTTAACTAGATTCAATGAAGTGTAGTATGTATCAGTAACTGGAAAGAGAAACCCAGGAACATCAAGTTATTGGCAGTGTAGGCTTTCAACTCTCCAGATCCTGATGGAATTCATCCTAGTGTCTTAAAAGCAAAAACTAGTGAAATAATTTGTGCATTGGCATTAATTTGCCAAAATTCCTTAGATACATTGTAATGGCAGACGTAAGATTAATAAAAGATCTTGTAGCTGATGATCCTCAGGGAGCAGAGAGTGACTGCCCAAATAAGATTGAAGGCAAACGATCCAAGTCCAAATGCTTAAATTTGGACACTACAAAAGTATGAAAGAAGAGTTCTCTGAAGTAAACACAGAGAGAATATTACAAAAGGATAGGTTAGTAGATGAGCAATGAGCAAAGATGAGCTATGTTATAATACTCAGCAGCAATTTATCCCAGTGATAAAGATAAATCTTCTGCAGCAAAATATCTAGGAACGGAACAAAAGCTTGTGGTGGATTGGACGAATAAAAATTATTCAGGAATCTTCTAAGAGAAACCAAAAAGCTAATAAGAAGGAAGAAAATTGTTTATGTTAGTAAACTGACAGGTAACACAAATTGGATATACCAAATATTTTAAAAAATGGTAGCAAAAGCAATTGTAGCACTCCTGTAAAGTGAGTCTGGGGAACTAATAACAGGAAACAAAAAAATGATAGTTAAATTAAATTGATGCCAGACTGTGTGGTGAAGAACACCGCAAATATCCTAAGGTTAACAGGAGGCAATAATATTCTAACAATTCAGAACAAGGCGACTAAAGTATTGAAGATCTGTTGGGATAAAAAGATAGTCAAATCACATAATCCAGTGGATCTACATCCAATAGTTTTAAATGAAATGGCTGTAGAGATCATAGAGCATTTTGCTGAATTTTTTTTCCCAAAACTCACCAAGTTGTGGGAAGGATATTTAAAGGAATATTCAGGAAGCATAGTTAAAACCACATGGATAAGGACCCAGAAAGAATAAATAGGGAAATTAATTATCTATTGTTGATATAATGCTGAAGTTTATATGCAATGAAGAAATAGTTGGTTATTTAGAAGATGACAAAGAGTCTTCAATCTGAAACTTAGCTCTGCTTCCTTTTCCACAGATGCTGTCTGATCTGCTAAGTGTTTTCACCATTTATATTTTCAGATTTCCAGCCCCTGCACTGATCTTAATATAGCAAATGAAAATCAAAAATGATTTGAAAACTGTTTTATCATGTGGGATACAGAGAACATTTTAAAACAGATATTTCAAATGCTCAATTTTTCTCCTTTTGAAATAGTTATTTATTAATTTTTAGTGTGGTTTTATTTGATCAACTAAACATTCCCAAGATATCAGCACACAAACACGAGGAAATCTGCAGATGCTGGAATTTCAAGATATATCATACTTCTAATGTTTTACATATTGAGAACAGAAATAAAACAAGCAGAGTCAATGGATAGACCGGAGAGATGGAAAATGATAAAATGCTAGCAAACTCAGTTAAGAGACAAAGCAATGGAAAGAAAGGCGTTCCAGTGAAATAGGACCATTGATGATTCTTCAAGCAGTGAGACTATGTCAGCACAGAGTGAATACAATGCATATAAAGCTTTATCAGGCTCATCAATATATCAGTGTCAGGGGAAATGAACATTACATTAAATTGTATTATTGCAAACCAAGAAGAAATCAGAAATCCTGCTGCATGGTCTCAGCCCAAAACATCTAATCACCAATTACCTTCTTTACCTTCCTATGGTGTAATAGTTTGATTACTTTTATTTTTCAGACTTAAGTTGGTTGCCTTTGCAGAAAGATTTAATGCTGTTTATTTTAAATAACAAATGTAGTGCTCTCCCAAACGACACCCCCACCACCAATGCTTGTCTCACCTAACCGCTCCATTCAATAATTTTCACATTTAACACTCTAACAAAAGGAATGCACTTCAGAAATGGACTTATCCCATGTATTAGCAAAAACACACTTTACAAACCTGTGCTGAGCTAAACAGTAGCATCATCTGTTTACTTCCTTGCCTCTACAACACATGACTTCTGAGTTCAAATTGCATCTCAATTCATTACGCTTTATACATGGGGCTCACTATTCTGAGCTTCGGTAATCCCTTTTCTAAATGCAAATACATGATCATTCCCTTCCCTTCACACAGGGTCACAATGAGTAAATATACATGCCTACATCAGAAATATTGCCATCTAAACCACTTCCTTGCAACTCACCACATACACCCTTTCTCCCTTCCAACCCTACTTGTCTTATAACCAGCCCTTGAAGAAAAACTCTCACGATTGTTACGTACCCTGTAACTGGGTTGCCAAACCAGCAGAAATGGACCACTTAGTTGGAGTCTAGATTACTGGAACTAAGGAAGTTTTATTAAAGAAATAAGTAACACAGTACTCTAATCATAAGGATATAAATGCAACAGATTAGCAATGATAAAACACAAATGTACACAGGACTAGGGTAATAGGAATCAAACAAGCTCTATCGCAGTCTAGGGGTAAAATGATCAGTCTCAAATGACGCAGAGTTCAGTTCAGCTTACTACAGTTCGCAGTAATCACTGTTGTGCCGTTGGAGAGAGAGAGAGAGAGATAATATGCAAATCTGATTCAGACAGACCTTTGTTCTTCACAGTTAGCTTTCGGGCGAACCCTTTTAATGTCTTCTGAGGTCACCGACTGTGACCCCTCCGTTCCGAACACGACCACTCTTCCGCGGTGAACCCGGCACCCAGGCAAGGGCGGACACACACACCAGGTTCCCGCCGATCGTACCTTTTCACCCTGTGCGTCTATGGTCGGTCCCGCGACCAGACCTCCAAACTGCCACCAACTTGTGGGGGCACACTGCTCTTCCAGGGTCTCGTTATCTCGTGGTGTCGTGCCTTAGTGGACCTGTTCCTTTTATCCCCCTGCTGGAGTATCGCCTGTCCATCAAACTTCAAACAGTTCAGGTTCAAAGCAACTGGTCTGTCAATACGCGGACTGGTGTCTCTTTTCATTATCTCTCTCTCCTCTCTCATTAACATTTTGAACGTTTCTCCATTTGTCTCCCTTATCTCTCTCAGCAGCATCAATCTTCTGATAACTTGGTTTGTCGTCATGCGATTCACTTGCAAGTCTACTTTCAATACATCATCCATCAATTTTTTTTAAGTCCTCCATTCACCAGGTTTCTGCAGTTCTGGATGACTTCAACAACATTGTTCCTGCTACCTTTGAAGCTCCCATTAAAATAGCCTTTTTCTTACCCAGCCTGCTGCCTGAAACCAGATAATGCATACCTGAAAGGTATGCTTTAAAGGATACTGAAAATGATGTACTTGAAACACATCACGTGGGCTCTACTTTCCTGTTCTCTGTAATGCAAAGATAACCCCTAGAAATACACAGAAAACTTAGCAGACCAGGCAGCATCTATGGAAAAGAGTAAACAGTTGACATTTCAGGCTAAGACCCTTTAGCAGGACTGGAAAAAAGAGCTGAGAAGTCAGAGTAAGAAGGTGGGGGAGGGGAGGAAGTAGTACAAGGTAGTAGGTGATAGGTGAAACTGGGAGAGGAGGATGAGTGAAGCAGAGAGCTGGGAAGTCAATTGTTGAAAGAGATAAAAGAGCTGGAGAATATGGATTCTGATAGAAGAAAAAAGGCCATGAAAGAAAGGGAAGGGAGGACCACTGGAAGATGATGATGGGCAGGTAAGGAGATAAGGTGAGAGGCTACCGCATGCGCAGCTCTCCGGTGAAAATGATATAGTATCCGTTAAATAGGGGCCGTGGATAATTCTGATTTAATGGTGAATGGACATGAAAGCACAGAGGAACATCTGGAGAAATTTCTGAAACGCCCGTTCACTGCTGTCGTTACTGTGTGGTCGTGAATCTTTTGGAGGGTAGACTTCAAAATCCCTGGCCTTGCCTGCTTTTGGCAACTGAGAAGGAGGTCGAATCATTCGCACAGAGATGGCGCTCAGTACTCGGTGTCGGAGAGCTGATCAGAGCTCGAAGTTTTCCAATGACTCAGAGTCGGATTGTAATCGGCATGGCAGGGACAGATTTTCTTCCTTCTCCCGTCTGCGTGAGATGTGGGACATTTGAGAAACTTTGAACTTTACTGTGCTCACAGACTTCTTCATCAAGTTATAGTATTGTTACACTGTTTGTAACTATATGTTATAACTATGTGGTTTTGTCAGTTTTTTCAGTCTTGGTTTGTCCTGTGTTTTGTAGTATCACACCGGAGGAAATAATGTATCATTTCTTAATGCATGCATTACTAAATGGCAATAAAAGAGGACTACGTGTCTTCATAATCATAAACAAAAATGGAATACAAGGTGCTGCTCCTCAAACCATCATGGCAGTAAAGCAGGCCATGGACCAACATGTAAGAATGGGAATGGGAAGTAGAACTGAAATGGGTGGAATCCAGGAGATCCTGCTTTTTCTGGCAGATGGAACATAGGTGCTTGGCAAAGCAATGTCACTGATGTACAGGAAGCCACACCAGGAGCACCAGACACAGTAGATGACCCAACAAACTCGTATGTGGTGTCACCCCACCTACAAGGACTATTTGGGGTCCTGAATGGCAGTGATGGAGGTGGTGTAGGGGCAGGTGTGGCACTTGTTCTGCTTGCAAGGATAAATATCATGAGGGAGATCAGTGAGGAGGGACATTGAACAAGGGCATCGCATGGGGGAGATCGCTGTGAAAAGCAGAAATTTGGAGGGGGAATGAGAGAGGGAAAGATGTGCTTGGTGGTGGGATCCTGTGGGAGATGGTATAAGTTACGGAGAATTATGTGGAGATGCAGAGGCTGGTGATGAAGTAGAAAGAGAGCACTGATAGTGAAGGATGCTGCCTGGCCTGCTGAGTTCCTCCAGCATTTTGTGTGTTAACTTTGATTTCCAGTATCTGTAGATTTTTTCTTGCTTTATGAAGATAGCCCTTTTTTCATTTTCTCTACTGCAAGATTTCTTTCATATCCTGCTGACCTTATAACCTACTCCAACATCAATCTAGCTCTTCCCTCCTAAACAGCCCTCTATTTTTCTATTTTCCATGAGTTTCTTAAACGTTCCTAATGTATCTGCTCCTACCACCATCCCTGGCAGTGAGTTCCACGCAATCACTACTCCCTGCGTAAAAAATGTACCTCTGACATTCTCCCATCACCTTAAATGACGACCCCTCGTATTAATCATATCCGCCCTGGGAAAATGTCTCTAACTATCTACTCGATCTAGGCCTCTTATAATCTTCTACACCTCTCTAAAGTCACCTCTCATCCTCCTTTTCTCGAAACAGAAAAGCCCTAGTTCGCTCAACCTATACTTCAGCTAGACATGCTCTTTAATCCAGGCAGCATCCTGGTAGATTTCCTCTGCACCCTCTCAAGTTTTCTATCCTTCCTATAATAAGGCGAACTGAACTAGACAAAGTATTTCAAGTGTGGACTAACTAGAGGTTTTATAGAGCTGCAAAATTACCTCATGACTCTTGAACTCTATTCCCCTACTAATCAAGGCCAAAATGAAAACAACCCATTTGTTCCTAGTCCATTTTTGCTCAATAATTAATCCTCAGTCCAAACTAGTACAGTGAATTCCAGTTAATTGGGACACATCAAGACCAGTACATTTTGGCCCAATTTAGTGGCTGCCCCAATTAGACAAAACTTCATGGAAATAGTTAAAAAGGTATTAAAAAAATAAATAATTGGTTAACTGAGTAACAAAGTGTGTTTAAATGAAATAAACAAATTAGAACAGTGCCAATGCTACTACAGTATTATAAAACTGTATATTAGTTCCTAATAGTTCCCCAAATCTTCACTTTCATTGTAACATTCAAGATGCTTGTCAATACCTTCAAATACTTCATAGTTCCTAATCTGAAGTAGCAAAATAGTTTCATATTCACTCCCAGCTAGCTGTTTCTGGCATCTCCAAGCCTGAATGCTTGAAACTGCAAAGAGCGAAAGAGTTCTGAATTGTCTTACTGATTTTTTGCCAATTATCAGTGACAATATATCTCTACTTTTTGAACACAAATACAAACAACCGATCAACACACACAAAGCGCTAGAGGAGCTCAGCAGGCCAGGCAGCATCTATGGAGAAAAGTACAGCTGACGTTTCAGGCTGAAACCCTTTGGCAGGGCAACTGATACTATTTAAAAACCGTTCACTTTAAGTACTGTGTAGTCTCTAACGGCCATACAAGTAGACACGACTGACGCTGGTTAGCAACTGTTCGGCAATAATCTCTTGTCCCAATTAAGTGGCATAGTGTCCCAAATCCCAGAAATCAAAGGGAATCCCAGCTATTTTCTCAAATGGTTTTTGTTCTTTTAAGAGTTATTTCAAATAGGTGGCTGCCGTGATTAACCGATGCCCAATTAACTGGAATCCACTGTATTTTCCACATTTTGATGTGCTGCAATTTTCTTCATAAATCTCTTGTGTGGCATGTTTTCAGGACCTTCTGAAATTCTAAAAACACTATATCCCAACTAGTTTATTCCACATTTCCAAGTACCTGTCCCAATTTCATAATAATAAATCCCAGCTCTTTTCCCACTACTGATGTTAACCTAATTGATCGTCAGCTCACCAGTTACCATCTCCCTCCTTTGTTATAGAATGGGGTTATATTTGCTACCTTCATAAAGCAGAGTACACAGAACTCCCTGATGTCTCTCTGGTACAGCAATCTTGCTTTGAGGTCCTCAATTTTATTTTCCAGAGACTACATTCACCAGCAGGATAATCCAGTAGTGCAAGTCTCAGGCCTCTACATTTCAATCATACCTGTCGATCAGCACAGCTTACCCGCTTCCGTTTTCTTAAAAGGGAACTGACCCAAGTTTGCTGTCCAAGGTTCATCGAGCTTCATTATCAATAGATTTTTTAAACATCTTAAAATGATGCTTCTTACTGAAGTACCCACGGCCGTGACTGTGGAGCTCAGCTGTAGGAGTCCTCATCAGGAATATTTGATGATTCCCATCAGAGCTGCACACTAAGAGTCGCCACTTAATGGCGCCATGTTGAGGACACCCTTCCCTAAATAAGGAGACCAATACTTGTCAGAGCGCTCCCAATGTGTTCCGACCAACCATTGCAGAACAAAATACTCTTAGACACAAGATGCTGAAATCCAGAGCAAGACACACAAAATCCTGAAGGAACTCAGCAGGTCAGACAGCATCTTTGGAAAGGATTAAATAGTCGACATTTCAGGCCAGGACCTTTCATCAGGACAGAAAAGGACAGAGGAAGAAGCCAGAAGCCAGAACACTTTTTTTAATTTTATTTTGAGATACAGCTTGGAACAGGTCTTTCCTGTCTAACAAGCTGCACCACCCAGCAACCAACCTATTTCACCCTAGCTGAAGTTTCATGGTTAAAAGGTGTAAAAAAAAGTCAAACTACTGTTTAACTGAGCAACAATTTATGTGTTTAAATGAATACAAATCAAATTAATACACTACCAATACCCTCTACAGTTCTAAAAAAAATGGTATTAGTTCCTAATAGTTATCAATGGAAGAATTCATCTGCTGTGTTCTTTTCATTGATTAAATGAACAAAATCAGTGAACACACCAAGTACAGATAATGGACTGCCTTCTTAGAGTACTTCAGACTATTACATCCTCCAAATCTTCATTTTCATTTTACCAAGATGAATAATTAACTTGTTGAAATAGTGAACTCATTTCACTTTCATTCCTGGCTGCTTCTGGCATCTCCAAGCCTGAATGTCTGAAACCTTGGACAACCAATCCTGAGTTGCCTTACTGCTTATTTCTCATCAACTATTAGTGACAAAAATCACTGCTTTTTGAACACAAACACACACAACCAACACTATTTAAAACTGTTCATTTTAAGCAGTGTACTGCCTAACTGCCTTGCACGTGCACGCGACTGCACTAGTTAAAACTGTCCGGCAAGTCTCCTGTCCCAACTAAGCAGTATGGTGTCCCAAATAAACAAAGATCCCAGCTATTATCTCAATTAGTTTCTTTAAGAGTTGTCCCAAGTAAGTGCCTGCCCAGATTAGCCGATGACCCAATTAACCAGAATCCACTCCATCAGTATTCCCTTTAAGACTTCTTGATAGCTGTGATTGGACCACTTTACATATTTTGAGTTGTGATAAAGGGTCCTGACCCAAAATGTTGACTGTTTATTCACCTCCATGAATGCTTCTTGACTTGCTGAGTTTTCCAGCACAAATTTATATAAATTGTTTAAATTGTAGTCATTAGTTTACAGCCCTTCCCTTTATTATCTACGATAGCTAACTCACACCACTTGTCTTTGTGATCTACCTCAATCAAATTTAAAACTCTGCTCTTAAATGAGGTCTATATACTGTTAACCAAGAGATGTGGAATAAATACATGTATAATATGGAATTAGGTCACAGCTGTGCAAGAAAGGCACACTCAAGGGTCTATATTGGTCTACTTTTTTCAGCATTCCCTGACAACCTGCTTTTCTACCTCAATTGTTTAGTTAAATATAATATTTCATGGGACTCAGCTTAATTTTTAATTGTAATTTCATACATTTATGCAAAAGCTCCATATAAAGTTGTTTGGGATAAAACATTCTTTAGATATTCGACATGCATGAAGGTCACACCACAGTTAACAGTCCACAATATACCAACTCCCTCAAAATCTTCGTTAAAAATTTTTTTAAAAATTGTTTTCGGTGTTGCCCAATTTATTTTTAGAAATGATGAGGAGTGACTGAATGTGTCTAGTGCACAAGCATCGCAACATCCACCCACAAAACAGGAACGAACCATACGAAATATTGCAATGCTGGATGTACTGATGGGCAGTAACGGGTTAAGAAACTAGATCAGGAAGTTAAAGCCAAAGCAAGGATCATGCGCAAAAGGGTCGAGGTTATTAAAAAACACCATATTAAAAAAAGCTAAATGAAGACACACGATTTTTCAATGAGAATAAAATAATACAAGCATAGTCAACACCGAAATTGACACGTTTAGCTCCTGGAAAGACTAAACCTAATGAGAAATTCTTTGAACAAAATGAATCTCTTAGCACCAACACCTCCCTCGCCCCCGTGTATTATTACCGCGGATACTCTACCGCTATCACATTGACAAACGTCGTCTTCCCCGAATACTGCAATCCCACCAGTGTCAGCTCCATCTCCTCCTTCCAGAACAGGGACTTGAACCAGTCCAGCAGCTTGCTGAAGAGGGCCAACATCACCCCGGCTGTGTCTTGTGACTGGCAGAGGAGGGGAGCAGAGCTGAAGCCGCTAACCTAACGGCACCAAGCTGTCTGGGTTTGGGCTCCTCTCAAAGACGGGGCCTTCGTCTGTCTTCGCCGCTGGATCCTTCCTTAATCTCGACGTTAACCAGGAGCGCGGCTGCCAGCCAAGCTGTAGGGGAATTAGTTAAAAAAAGGAATGCCTTTCTCCTCCGCAGACACAGTAAACGTAGCTGGAGGCCCAGGATCCGAAAAGCACACCGCCCTAATTCCTCCTCCCAATCCCTGGCGCGCCCCCTACCTGAAGGAGTTACAGCGGCCCGTCGAGAACCAGAGCAAAACAATATCGCTGAAGCCGTGTTGGGACAAATCTCTTTCACAATAGTTTTCAAAATGCACTGTAATCCCTTCCGAAGCCTCCCTACTTTCCTTCAACCAAGCCTTTGGAAAACTATTCTACCATCTGTATATCTCAGCATCAGATTATACAAAGTCAAGAGGACCAGTCAACTCAATAGATTGACGCCAATTTTGTTTGATTAAAAAGCCCTTACTTCATAAAAGGTTCTTTACAACAAAAACTGGTTATTTGGTTAATGGTTAAAGAGATATTCTAATGCTTCCTCCTATTTTTTTTAGACTTCCAGTACTGTGGAAATAAAGTAAATGTTTCTAACCGGAGATGAAGTTATTCATTGATTTGACACAATATTTTTTTGAGGTATTCTGGCAACTTGGAGTAACTGTTAAGAATTACAATCATGATCAGAAAACCGACAGTTTTTGTTCCATAGTGAACATGTAATTCTCTGCTTACTTTAACAAATAGCGGGCATGTAAACAGGTAAAGGCTTGTGCAAAATGACTAACAACCACATATTTGTAATTTCTCCAGAAATTGAAGTCTAATTCCTAGACATTGCAATGAGCACCCATCTATCCAGTATCCTCTTTGACTTTCTACCATCAGGCAGGAGACTGATGTATAAAATCAAGAATGGTCAGAATGGGAAACAATTTCTTCCCTCAGGTCATTAGGCTTCTGAACTCCCTGCCGCATCACATTCAAAGTGTCACTGGTTAATCTGTTCTGTACCTTACAATATTTAATTTATGCTCTTTAGTTTGTTTACTTATGTATAATCCATCTGTAGATTTCATCCTAGTTTCATAAATTATGATGTGTTCTGTGTGTATTGTATTGTAGTAGGCAGCCATTGAACCCAGGGGATCATGGGTTTACGCCCCTGGTGGACTATGTCCTCTCCAGGGCACAAGCCTGGGCAGGAAGATTTGAAGAACCGGCTATTGTCCATGCAGTAGGTTCCCCCTCGCCACATCACTGTAGTCCAAAGGAAGGGCAAGCACCAATACAGCTTGGCACCAGTGTGGTCGCAGAAGTTGCCAGAGTGAAGTTGTAAACAACATCAAACTGCCTTAGGGACTTCGGCTCTGGATTTCCTACTCGGAGTTTACTACAGAAGCCTTTCCCATGGGTGGGTAAGGCCACAAGGCAGTGGAGGTTTAAAATCAGAGTTTTCCTTCTCCTAGGCGGGCTGCCATCCAAGGCTGACGAGCCCCACCTGCCCAAAGCAACTAGTTTTGAGGCGCCAGTGGTCCGCCTTTGCCTCTTCTCTTGTCAGTAGAAACAGTTCCACTGGGCCCAGTGGCTAAGCCACACATGAAGGCCAAGAGTTGGACTTGGGTGTCAGAGGTTGCTAGTGACGCACACCATTTGGAACACTTTATAGGTAGTAGGAGCTTATCCCCTAGCTACGACATCATTAGGGAGCTTATGTATACTACAGTGCTTCACGCCTGGCTCGGAGAAACAGTTTCTCATTTGATGGTCTGCGTATATATAGATAAATGACAATAAACTTGATTGAAGGTCAATTGGCATTAAAATAAATTGTTATTTTTATTTTCTTTGAATAGTGGACCTCAAGTTGCAACTTCATTAATAGAGTACATCAACCATACTCTTTTGTTAAACAATTGAAATATTTTTATTTAGCTTCTACCATTAGTTGGAAAGTTCAATATCTCAAGTGAGTCTTATTCTCAGTGAGATTGAAAAATTCCATTGAATTATATTGAAGACTAGCAAAATAGTTAAATCTGATCATCTGAGTTAATATTTATCTATCAACTCATATGATGTAATAAGTTATATGGTCATTATCAAATTCCAATATCTCGGGGAGTCAGGTGCATATAAATTATCCCTGGTGAGGAAGGAACACGTGAAAGTTAAAGACGCGAAATGCACAAGTGCAAACAAGTTGCAGAAATTACATACAGTACAAGGAGTGGCTGAGGGCCATATCTTCCTTCCAGAATCCACTTCGAATATACCCTACAGCTACTGGTTGCTTTGTTCTTTGCCATGCCTTCCTTTTTTTTTATATATAGAAAATAGGTGCAGGAGTAGGCCATTCGGCCCTTCGAGCCTGCATCGCCATTTATTATGATCATGGCTGATCATCCAACTCAGAACCCCGCCCCAGCCTTCCCTCCATACCCCCTGACCCCCGTAGCCACAAGGGCCATATCTAACTCCCTCTTAAATATAGCCAATGAACTGGCCTCAACTGTTTCCTGTGGCAGAGAATTCCACAGATTCACCACTCTCTGTGTGAAGAAGTTTTTCCTAATCTCGGTCCTAAAAGGCTTCCCCTCTATCCTCAAACTGTGGCCCCTCGTTCTGGACTTCCCCAACATCGGGAACAATCTTCCTGCAACTAGCCTGTCCAATACCTTTAGGATCTTATACGTTTCAATCAGATCCCCCCTCAATCTTCTAAATTCCAACGAGTACAAGCCCAGTTCATCCAGTCTTTCTTCATATGAAAGTCCTGCCATCCCAGGAATCAATCTGGTGAACCTTCTTTGTACTCCCTCTATGGCAAGGATGTCTTTCCTCAGATTAGGGGACCAAAACTGCACACAATACTCCAGGTGTGGTCTCACCAAGGCCTTGTACAACTGCAGTAGTACCTCCCTGCTCCTGTACTCGAATCCTCTCGCTATAAATGCCATTTCATTACCATTCACCAATGCTGCTTAAAATTTAAACAAAATACAGAAAGGTGGAGGAAGCAGAAAAAAAAGAAAAAAGAGGGAAATAAAGTTATGTGGGAAATAAAAATCAATTAAGATAGAAAGGAGGGAGGGAAACAATAGCACAGAGAGAAATCACACCGAGAGCACAAGGGGCCATGGTAGTGTAGCAGTTAGCATAGCGCTATTACAACTCGGGGTGTCAGATTTAGGAGTACAATTCCAATGCAATCTGAAATGAGTTTGTACGTTCCTTCACATAAGCACTTGGATTTCCTCCGTGTGCTCCAGCTTCTGCCCACAGTCCAAAGATGTACCGGTTAGCAGGTTAATTGGTCATTGTAAATTGTCCTGTGACTAGGCTAGGATTAAATAGGTGGGTTGCTGGGCGATGAGGCTCTTTGGGCTGGAAGGGCCTGTTCCATGCCCTATCTCTAAATAAATAAATAAAATAGTGCCAATCCAAATTCAAATTAACCAGCACACAAGGAAAAAAAATAGATCAACCTCTGTGAAAAGGTGGGACATCAAGAAACAACAGCCAGTGCAAAGAAATACAATAGAATCAATGAAAAACTACAAACAAACAGTGATAAATAAACACAAAATAATCTGCAGATGCTGGGATCAAAGCAACACTCACATCACGCTGGAGGAACTCAGCAGGTCGGGCAGCATCAGTGGAAACGATGAGTCGATGTTTCAGGCCAGAACCCTTTGTCAGGACTGAACAAAGAAGGAGGGGGGAAGGATTTGAAGAATGCTTGTAGGTTCAGTTGAAAGACTAGTAACTTGAAAGACAAAGGGGTGGGGGAAGGGAAGCAGGGACGTCATTGGCAGGAAAACAATGGGTAGTAGAAGAAGGACACCTGACACCTCTCTGACTCCTCCTCTTACTTACCCCTGGAACAGGACCCCACCAAAAGACATCAAACCATTGTCTCCCGCACCATCACCGCCCTTATCAACTCTGGAGACCTTCCATCCTCAGCCACTAAACTCATTATTCCCACACCCTGTACCACTCAGTTTTACCTCCTCCAAAGATACACAAGCCTGACTGTCCCGGTAGACCCATAGTTTCTGCCTGCTTCTGTCTCACCGAACTTGTATCTGCCTACCTGGACTCCATTTTGTCACCCATAGTTCAGTCCCTCCCCACCTACATCCGGGATACATCCCATGCCCTCCACCTCTTCAATAACTTCCAGTTCCCTGGTTCCAACCGCTTCATTTTTACTATGAATGTCCAATCCTTATACACCTCCATTCCCCATCAAGAAGGCCTCAAAGCCCTCCGCTACTTCCCGGATAATAGACCTCACCAGTTCCCCACCACCACTACCCTCCTCTGGTTGGCGGAACTGGTTCCCACACTCAATAACTTCTCTTTTGGCTCTTCCCACTTTCTTCAGACTAAGGGTGTAGCTATGGGAACTCACATGGGACCCAGCTACGCCTGCCTCTTCGTTGGTTACGTGGAACAGTCTGTGCTCCAAACCCATTCTGGTACTGCTCCCCAACTTTTCCTTTGGTACATTGACGACTACATTGGTGCTGCTTCCTGCACACATGCTGAGCTCAGCAATTTCATCGACTTCACTTCAAACTTCCACCCAGCCCTCAAATTCACTTGGTCTATCTCGGACACTTCTCTCCCCTTTCTCGATGTCTCGGTCTCCATCTCTGAAGACAGACTGTCCACTGACATCTTCTACAAGCCCACTGACTCTCTTACTAGACCTCTTCCCACCCCACCACATGCAAAAATGCCATTCCCTATTCCCAGTTCCTCCGTCTCCGCCGCATCTGCTCCCAGGATGAGGCTTTCCATTCCAGCACATCTCAAATGTCCTCTTTCTTTAAGGATCGTGGTTTCCCTTCTACCGTCATCAATGATGCCCTCACCCGCATCTCCTCCATTTCCCGCACTTCGGCCCTCACCCCATCCTCCCACAACCACAACAGAGACAGAGTTCCCCTTGTCCTTACCTACCACCCCGCCAGCCTCCGGATCCAGCACGCTATCCTCCGCAACTTCCGCCACCTTCAACAGGACCCCACCACTAAGCACATCTTTCCCTCTCCACCCCTCTCCGCTTTCCGCAGGGATCGGTCCCTCCGCGACTCCCTTATCCGCACGTCCATCCCCACAGATCTCCCACCCTGCACTTATCCCTGTAAGCGCAAGTTCTACACCTGTCCCTACACCTCCTCTCTTGCCACCATTCAGGACCCTAAACAGTCCTTCCAGGTGAGGCAACACTTCACTTGTGAGTCTGTTGGGGTCATATATTGCATCCGGTACTCCCAGTGCGGCCTCCTCTACATCGGTGAAACCCGACGCAGATTGGGGGACCGCTTCGTCGAGCACCTCCGCTCCGTCCGCCACAACAGACAGGATCTCCCAGTAGCCATCCACTTCAACTCTGCTTCCCATTCAGATATGTCCATACATGGCCTCCTCTACTGCCATGATGAGGCTAAACTTAGGTTGGAGAAGTAACACCTCATATACTGTTTAGGTAGTCTCCAGACCCTTGATATGAAGATAGAATTCTCCAACTTCCAGTAATTCCCTCCCCCTCCCTTCCTCTATCCCTATTTCACTCTGCCCCCTCCCCCAGCTGCCTATCACCTCCCTCATGGTTCCACCTCCTTCTTCTACTACCCATTGTTTTCCTGCCTATGACGTCCCTGCTTCCCCTCCCCCACCCCTTTGTCTTTCAAATTACTGGTCTTTCAACTGAGCCTACAAGCATTCTTCAAATCCTTCCCCCTCCTTCTTTGTTCAGTCCTGACGAAGGGTTCCAGTCCGAAACGACGACTCATCATTTCCACTGATGCTGCCCGACCTGCTGAGTCCCTCCAGCGTGCTGTGAGTGTTCCACTGATAAATAAAGCAAAGTCCAAAAGAAGACAACATCTTCAAATACAAATAATAGACACATAAATAATACTGAGAATGTGAGTTGTAGAATCATACGTTCAGAGTTGAGCTGATTCCACACTGGTTCAGGAGCATAATGGTTGAAGGGTAATAACTGTTCCTGAGCCGGGTGGCATGATTCCCGAGGCTCCTGTATTCTTTCCTGATGACAGCAGCAAGAAGAGAGCATGGCCTGGATGGTAAGCATCCTTGATGATGGATGCTGCTTTCTTGTGGCTCCTCTCCTGTAAACATTCTCAATGATAGGGAGGGCTTTGCCTGTGAAGGAATGCACTGTATCCATCACTTCTGGTAGGCTTTTCCATTCTTGGACATAGTGTTTCCATACTAGGTCATGATGCAACCAGTCAGGATACTCTCCACTGTGTATCTATAGAAGCTTGTCAAAGTTTTAGATGACATACTGAATGTGCATAATCTTCTAAGAAAGTAGATGTGCTGCTGTGCCTTCTTCGTAATGACATTTCCTTGCTGGTTCCACAACAGATCCTCTGACATAACTCCAGAGCATTTAAAGTTATTGACACTCTCAATTTCAGGTCCCCTAATGAGGACTGCCTCATGGACCTTGGGTTTCATCCACCTGTAAAAATTGATTTGGAAATTGGAAATCTGTTCTTTCACCATCTTCCAAATGAATATTATAATTAATTTCTGGGATGAGGGTATTATTGGCAAGATAGATATTACCAAAAACCTTACTACTTTATACAAAAATTGGGTAATTACATTAAATGCAGCAAAAAGGAAAAATTTGAAGATTAAATATATAAAAGAAAAGCAACATATTAAAAGAAAAAAATCAAGAATGTAGGACTTCTCAAGGATGAATGAGAGAATGTAGATGACAAGATTAAATAAATACATTGCATCAGGTTAACAAACAGATTGCGATTACAGAGCTATAAGAAATGTGTTGCAAACATTTCAGATAACTTAAAAGAAAAATATTGTGCATAAGTGACAGATCAAGTTAGATAGGGTAAATTTTTATCCTTATCACTTTCGCGATAATATAGCTGCACTATTGTTCCTTCTATTTGAGATCTAACATATTTAAGTTAAAAAGGGATGAAAATTGGACAGATTCCATAAAAGGGGCTGGACCTGTCTGTCAGCTAGCTTCTCATGTAATGAAATCAAAAATGCAATTTCATAACTTACAGGGTCATGATTGTCTGCAATCATGACTACTAAAACAAGTATGAGATGAAAGAACAGATTGGGTGCATTTTACTTTCACTTGAGCAATGCAAACTACATCAGATGGCTTGAGAATAATGCTATTATATTTCTCTGCAAATAAAGACTATAAAGTTGGCAAGGATAAAGCAGCTATTTTTATGGCACTTATGTACAAACTATTATGATTTTTAATTCAAAAATGAAATCAATGACCACTTAGAATTGCAGTAAGGTCAAAAAATTAAAGTCAAGCAGGATGCACTTACTAAAAACAAGTTGCAGAGTAAAGTCTATACGAGGGGTGATTGATAAGTTCGTGGCCTAAGGTACAAGGAGTCAATTTTAGAAAACCTAGCGCATTTGTTTTTCAACATAGTCCCCTCCTACATTTACACACCTAATCCAGCGGTTGTGGAGCATACGGATCCCTTCTTTGTAGAAGTCGGCGTCTTGGACCTCCAGAAGTGGTCCGCAGCAAGGGTGATTGATAAGTTCATGGCCTAAGGCAGAAGGAGATGAGTTATTAACTTCAAACTTTCTGCATCATCACTCAAAGAGTTGAAATGCATGTCCCTGTAACGAGAGCTGTATAACTCCTCTCCTTCGACCTTAGGCCACGAACTTATCAATCACCTCTCATCTATATGCACAAAAATAATTTAAACATTTCTGATATTGAATTTACAATAACTTTAGTAAGATGTTAAATAAAAGACGTGTCAAAATAATTCAGGCATACGTATAAACATACTATCAGAGACAGAAGGTTGTTTGCATTTTTGGGAAGCAGCGTCTAAGACTAACCCGGGGATGAATACTTGGTACATTTTTGTACTCTATTTGAACAGATGATTTTGAGCTTGGTCATTTGAAGCACCAGATAGTAAAATATAAATATAATCAGGGAGCTTGGCAAACAATAAAAATAACTGAAAAACGTAGGTGCAAGCATCACTTGGCCCTGCAAGATGACATGCCTCTGATTCAGAAGGTTGTTGAAGGTCATTGACATGTTTAGCAGTAAGCACAAAAGATGATAAAGTAAATTTGATATTGAGAATTCTGGCATTTCCTTTTGGAATGAAAGGAGACGGTAGCAATAAATCAGACTACATATATTTATTGTAAAAGTGACCCGAGTATAATTCCTTGCAACTGTGAGTGAAGGCAACAAAATGTGTAAAAACAAAGTAGGTATCACCAATAATCTCTGTTTGTATAAGTCTGTTGGAAGCAGTCTTTCAATGACTTTATTGTGTTTCTGAGATTTTCTGAGTATGCCCAGAAGAAAATGAATCTCAGGGTTGTAAACAGTGACATATGTAATTTGATAATAAATTTATTTTGAACTTTGAACTCAGATTGATGAGAATGGCTAATAAAGCATATATTAAAATAGTCAGGTCTAGGGACAAGGGCTGTGTACTGGAAGATAGTCTGGTCTGTGAACAGTTATAGTAGAGTTTAGAAGTGTTGTATTAGGCAAATTGTAGGAAGTATCAGAAACTCTGGAACATGTGTTCACTCTTTACTGAAGTCTAACAACAATTACTATGTGTTTTCATCACACACACACACACACAAAATAACTTATAACATATTTGCATTGAGGTTTTTTCAGTTGATAAGCTGAAATAGGTATCTCTGCGAAGATGAAATTATGCTCACCACTGAAGATCCTGGAGTCAAATAGGACATCAATGTTGAAAAATACTTTGATCTGTCATAAGGAGGTGGCTGGAAATGGACCCAAGTGCAAGACACAGACACTGAAGGACTAGGGACAGGACTAGGGTACAGGGTGAGAGCAAGGACATGGACATGAAAACCGGGAACCCGGAACAGGACTGGACAAGAGAGCTAGGAGCCTGGGCTTGGACTCCGAGCCAGAGACTGGACAAGGACCCAGTACCTGGATCTTGCCTCTGGCTCGGACCCCAGAACTAGGCAAGGATGAGGCTTGGCAGGCAGGCAGGACGAGGCTGGAGTCTTCAGGCTTGAGGCTAGAGGTGAGGCTTGGCAGGAGGCAGGAGGCTGGAGTCTTCAGGCTTGAGGCTAGAGGCGAGACTTGGCAGGAGGCAGGAGGATGGAGTCCTCAGGCTTGAGGCTAGGCAGGCTCCTCCTGGGCAGGGCGCGGTACTCCTGGGCAGGGCGCGGATCACCACCCGATGGAGACATGGGACAGGAAGGGACAGAGCCAACCGCAGTTAACGGCAAGACGGCCTGGCTTACCCGACAGAGGCAAGGGACAGGAAGGGACAGAACCAACCGTAGGTAACGGCAGTACAGCCTGGCTTACCTGACAGAAGCAAGGGACAGAACCAGCCACAGGGTAATGGCAAGACAGCCTGATTTACCTGGCAGAGGCATGAACAGGAATGGAGCTAGGTACGGCGAGGCGAGAGTTACCGGCAAGACAAGGCAAGGAAACAGAAGGCAGAGGAAGGGATACAAGGAGTAAGGACAAGAACAGTCCAGCAGCCATGCCCTGGTCTCTGAAGGTATTTATGCAGCCAGCCCCAATGAGCATCAGCTACCTCAGTTAGAGCTCAACAAGAACAGAAACAGGGTAGACAGGAAAACCTGGAGCAAGGGTCGATGGACTGGACTGTGAACCGGAATACGGACTTCATGGACTGGACCATAACATGATCAGTCTCAAGCATATGCCGAGGAGATATAAGTGGTGTCAGTAAGAAAGTGTATGAAGAGGTAGTGTGGAAACAGAATCAAGACTTCAGTTTTCTCAATATTAAGTTGGAGGAAAAAACATGATCACCTGTACTAGTTCTTCGAAAAACAATCTTACAATATAAGAACAGTACAGGGTTCAAAAGGAGGAAGTGGTGAGGTGAGGCTGGGTGTCAGCAAATTATATATGAAAATGGGATTTGAGTTTTTGGATGATGTTGCTGAAATTTAACATTTTGTTGAGAGATTGGAGGAGCCAATTAGTTGTCCTTGTGAAGAAATGTGAAGAAGATGGAAGAGGAATAAATCCAAAAGATTAGATCAGGTTGTTAATGTAAGAGGCTGGGGTTGAGAGGGATAATATATCAGCCATGATGGAATGGCGGAGGAGACTTGAGGGGCTGAATGGCCAATTCTGCTCCTATGTCTTATGGTCTTATAAGACTGGAATCAGCTTGTTAGATGGTGAGGGACATGGAAAATGTTAGTGTCTTTAAATGTGTTAAAGGCTGCAGACAGACACATGACAAATATAAATTTTCATTGTAACTTCAAGATTCATGATTGAAGACTGTTTATTGTCATTCATCAGTACAAATGTATAAAGGATAAAGAAATATTTGTTACTCCTGATCCCTTGCAGCATAAAAAACTTAATAAGCACGAAGAACACTATAAATATAAATACATAAGATTAGCTTATATACATAAATTTAGCTTATTATATATGAGCTTATGAGTCTGGTGGTCCTGGCATGAATGCTGTGTAGCCTCTTCCCTGATCGGAGTGGGACAAGCAGTTCATGAGCAGATTGGGTAGAATCCTTCATGGTATTGCTGGCCTTTTCCCAGCACCTTTCTATATATATGTCCTTGATGGTGGGTAGGCTGGTGCTGGTGATGCGTTGGGCAGTTTTAACTGGCTGTTGTATAGCCCTCCTATCCGCTGCAGTGCAGACCCTGTACCATTCAGTGATCCAGCATGTTAGAATGCTCGAAACTCTGCATCCATAGACGACTGTTAGTTTTGATGTGCATAGTCCAGCACTCTTCAGACTCCTCAGAAAGTAGAGGCATTGGTGAGCTTTCTTGACTGTGGAGGGCATGCTCTAGGATTATGAGAGGTTGTGTGAGATATGCACTCCCAAGAATTTGAAACTGCTTGCAGTTTTCACAGCTGTATCTCTGATGTGAAGAGAGGTGAGAGTGGTGAGAGTTTTCCTGAAGTGAATAACCATCTCTTTTGGTACAACTTCCTATAAGTAAGGAATTAATTGAGATAGCATGCCAACAGAAAAGGTAATGTCAAAGGAAGGTCTGATTCTAGTGTGAACCCGGAAAGATAAACAGCTTCAAATGAGCTCCCTTCCCACTGATCTCCCTCCTGGCACTTATCCTTGAAAGCGGAACAAGTGCTACACATGCCCTTACACTTCCTCCTTTACCACCATTCAGGGCCCCAGACAGTCCATCCAGGTGAGGCGACACTTCACCTGTGAGTTGGCTGGGGTGATATACTGCATCCGGTGCTCATGATGTGGCCTTCTATATATTGGCGAGACCCAACGCAGACTGGGAGATCGTTTTGCTGAACACCTATGCTCTGTCCGCCAGAGAAAGCAGGATCTCCCAGTGGCCACACATTTTAATTCCACATCCCATTCCCATTCTGATATGTCTATCCACGGCCTCCTCTACTGTAAAGATGAAGCCACACTCAGGTTGGAGGAACAACACCTTATATTCGGTCTGGGTAGCCTCCAACCTGATGGCATGAACATTGACTTCTCTAACTTCAGCTAATGCCCCACCTCCCCCTGGTACCCCATCCGTTATTTATTTATATACACACATTCTTTCTCTCTCTCTCTCCTTTTTCTCCCTCTGTCCCTCTGACTATACCCCTTGCCCATCCTCTGGGTTCACCCCTCCCCCTTTTCCTTCTCCCTGGGCCTCCTGTCCCATGATCCTCTCATATCCCTTTTGCCAATCACCTGTCCAGCTCTTGGCTCCATCCCTCCCCCTCCTGTCTTCTCCGATCATTTTGAATCTCCCCCTCCCCCTTTCACTTTCAAATCTCTTACTAGCTCTTCCTTCAGTTAGTCCTAACGAAGGGTCTCGGCCCAAAACGTCGATTGTACCTCTTCCTAGATGCTGCCTGGCCTGCTGTGTTCACCAGCAAATTTGATGTGTGTAGCTTCAAATGAGCTTCAGTCTGTTTAGTATCATTGCTTAGCACCATCAATGTCAACATAATTGTATCAGTGCAGTAAGGTCACCCGATCAGAATCTTGCCAGTCAAAGAATGTAACAAACATGTTCAGCCATGTTAATATTTGTTACTAATATTGTAAAAAATCTCTCCCTGAGTTTTGCAGATGATGCATAGGCTTGCAAAATAAGGGGTTGAGATACTTACTGGGCACAGATGCTTCAGACACAATAATGAAGCACATGGATCAAGTAATATCCCAAGGGATTGCTGTTAGGGGAATAAGCAATGGTACTGTAATTATTCATCATGGGTAAAAAGCTTGCATCTGATGCAGACAATGAAGATAAATTAGTGCTTTGTATTCGAAACTTAATACAATATCTTTCAGCAGCTACATTTAGGTAAAGGCTGCTTCTAGCTTATGTCGTGAATTAGTGTAGTAGGAGTTAGAAATGAATCTCAGAGCTTTGTGCTCAGCCCGTCAAAAGTGCAACTAACAAGGCATCACTACATCATGTCATTCTCTTCATCTTCACTTCATCTTCCTCCTGCTGTTTTGCAGTGGCAAGAGCAGTGTATATAGCATTCAGAAGATGGTGATGAGGTGAGACTTCTTCTCTGAAAGTACTGCCGGATACTCCCCGCCCAATCCGAACAATGAAATAGCAAATTGGAGATCCCGATGGGGTCATCTCACTGAGCATCTGTGCAGTCCTCGTTCTGTGATTGTGACTGAGCTCTTCAGCATAACAAGGAACTGATTAAGGAAGCAAGGATAAAGGTGTTAACATTGCCTGCCCAGAACCATTTTGTTTGTTAATTGTGAATGAACCTTAATGGGTGCACAAGGTAATGATCATGCAGATATTACCTGATGGCTCAACACTTCTGGCAGCTCAGAGTGTGACACCCTTTCGAGTTCAAGAGGAGATCCAGGTTCATGCGATTTATCACTAACTTTTGAAAAGGGAACAGTCTGAACATAAATGAGTGTTCGGGACTGTTAGTTGTTTTTTTTAAATTCTCAATTCATAGATCTAAATGGAGTATTTGGATCTTACATTTGTTCTTGCTATATATTGAAGATGATGAATCCCACTGAATAGAGAGCACCCATGAAGAGCTGAATACAGCCATGATTTACAAACCTTGAAAATGTGGCATAAATCCACTATAGCTGCCTCTGATCATGGACATTCATTGACAATAGCCAGCACCTTCCCAGGTGGAGCAGCCCCAGCATGGATACGTAGCTCCAGAAAATGACAGATCCTTGTTCCCACTGAGAGAAACTTAATATCTAGATACAATACTATTAGGAATATTGAAGGTAGAAGAATGGCCAGGGGGTGTCTTTTAAGGGTTGAGAACCTCTTGGCCAGAGCTGTTTCAATCCTCTTTGTTCGTGAAGGAACCCACAGTTTTAAATCTTGGATGTTGCTGCAGGCTAAGCATAACTAGAACTATAAACTTCATTTTTTAAATTACCTTCATTTTTTCAATAGACAGAACACTACATTTTTTCTGTTTTAATCCTTTGCATGTGCTTAATTCAAATAATACTTCTGCAAAAATATAAGCTATTAATGATCCTCTTAAGCTTGTAGATATGAGAGTTGTTATGTTGATTTTCCTCATTTCAAAAGCATAACCTAATGGGGAGCTGTCAACCAGATATTAAACATAGCCATCTC
Organism: Mobula birostris; assembly: GCF_030028105.1. Lineage (NCBI taxonomy): Eukaryota > Metazoa > Chordata > Chondrichthyes > Myliobatiformes > Myliobatidae > Mobula > Mobula birostris. Next base: position 61,597,166 of record NC_092383.1, on the reverse strand, counting down.
AGCGTGCTTTATGCATCTGCACACTGCATGCGTACAACAAGGTGATTGATAGATGCATTACGCAATCTGCACCCTAAGGTTCCAAAAGCATTTTGAATTTGATATAAATTAATGCTTAATATAATCATACCTGAACAGATAATATTTCAATAAATAGCAGAACCAATTTCAGGATTTTCAGGCTGCATGTCTCATTCTGTGGATCTCAGCTACTTGTAATTTAAACTAATGACTTAAAGTGTTTTAGATGAATTAATCCTGTGTGTCATGTACAAGTTTGCTATAAGACCATAAGATTATAAAACATAGGAGCAGAATTAAGCCATTCAACCTATCCAGTCTGCGTCGTCATTCCATCATGGCTGTTATTGGATCTCACACAACCCCATGCACCTGCCTTTTCACCTTATCCTTTGATGCCCTAATCAAGCAGGAGGCAATCAACTTCTGCCTTAAGTATATGCACCAGACCCGCTCATAGCCATCCTCGGAGCAACAAGCTCCCTACCTTCAGCCAATATGTATGAAAAAATAGCTGTATTTGGAATGGTGATTGCCAAGAAGTTAATCCTACAAAGGTGGAAAATGGACTCTGTGCCTACATACAATCTGTGGCTGAGAGAACTGGCAAATACTTCACATTTGGAGAGACTGAGACTATGTAATGAGGACAGACGGGACATCTTTGAAAGGATCTGGGGCCCTGCATTGGACTTTCTCACGGGGTGAGGACTGAGGTTTTTTGGTGCGGTGCAGCTCTGCTGTGTATGTTTACTTTTGCCTTTATATTTTTTTCCCTTTTGCTGCTCAATATTTAATTTGATTTTGTTATGGTTGTGGTTTTTGTGGATGTGCTGTATTTTTTTGTGTTTTTTTTGTTTGTTTGTAATAAATAAAAATGAAAATATTTAAAATATATATATATATCTATATGCCCGGACTTGGCTTCCACCGCAGTCTGTGGCAGAGCATTCCACAGATTTACTATTCTCTGGCTAAAAAAACTTCCTCCTTACCTCAGTTCCAAAGGGTTGCCCCTCAATGTTGAGGCTGTGCCCTCTAGTTCTGGAAACCACCATCACAGGAAACATCCTCTCCACATCCACCCTATATAGCCCTTTCAACATCTGGTAAGTTTCAATGAGATACCCCCAAATTCTTCTAAATTCCATTGAGTACAGGATCAAAGCTGCCAAATGCTCCTCATTTGTTAACCCCTTCATTCCCAGAATCATCCTCATGAACCTCCTCTGGACTCTCTCCAACAACAACACATCCTTTCTGAGATATGGGGCCCAAAACTGTTGACAATATTCTAAGGGCGGCCTGACCAGTGTCTTATAAAGGCTCCTTGTTTCTATTATCTCCTTGTTTTTCTATTCTATTCCCCTTGGAATGAATACCAACATCACATTTGTTTTCTTTACCACAGACTCAACCTGTAAATTAACCTTTGGCATGAGGACTCTTAAGTCCCTCTGCATCCCTGACATTTGAACCTTTTCCCAATTTAGATAATAGCCTGTACTACTGTTCCTTTTACCAAAATACATTATCATACACTTCCCAACACTGTATTCTACCTGCTACTTTTTTGCCCATTCTTCCAATTTGTCTAAGTCCTTCTACAATCGCATTGCTTCTTCAGCACTACCTACCCCTCCACCTATCTTCGTATCATTCGCAAACTTTGCCACAAAGCCATCAATTCCATTACTTAAATCATTGACAAACAATGTGAAAAGCAATCAATGACCCCTGAGGAATACCACTAGTCACCGGCAGCCAACCAGAAAAGGTCCCTTTTATTCCCACTTCCTATCTCCTGCCTGTCAGTCTTTCCGCTATCCATGCCAGTATCTTTCCTGTAATGCCTTAGGATTTTATCTTGCTAAACAGTGTGGCACCTTATCAAACGCCTTCTGAAAATCCAAGTAAATGACATCCACTGCCTCTCATTTGTCCACTCTGCTTGTTATTCCTTGAAGAATTCTAACAGATTTGTCAAGCAAGACTTCCCTGGACGGAAACCATGCTGACTTTGATTTATGTTATCATTAGTATCCAAGTACCCCAAAACCTCATCCTTAATAATAGACTCCAACACTTTCCCAACCACTGAGGTTAGGCTAATTGCTTTTTTATGCTTTCCTCCCTTCTTAAGAGTGGAGTGACATTTGCAATCTTCCAGTCCTCCAGGACCAGGCCAGACTCAAGTTATTCTTGAAAGATCATGACCAATGCATCCGTTATCTCTTCTGCAACTTCTCTCAGGACTCTCAGCTGTAGTCCATCTGGCTTAGATGACATCCACCTTAAGATCTTTGAGTTTGTTTAGCACTTTTCCCTTTGTAATAGTAATGACACTCTCTCCTACTCTCTGACATTCACAGACCTCTGGCACACTGCTCATGTCTTCCACTGTGAAGACAGTTGCAAAGTACTCAGTAAGTTCATCTGCCATTTCTTTATCTCCCATTACTACCTCACCAGCATCATTTTCCAGTGATCCAATATCAACTCTCACCTCCCTTTTACCCTTTATATAACTGAAAAAACTTTTGGTATTCCGTTTTATATAAATGGTTTGTCTGTCCTCATATTTCTTTGTTTCCCTTCTTATAGCATCTTAGTTGCCTTTTGTTAGATTTTTAAAACTTCCCACTCACTTTTGCTACCTTATATGCCTCTTTCTTGGCTTTTATGCAGTCCTTAACTTCTTCTATCAGCTACGGTTGCCTATCCCTGCCATTTGAGAACAACTTCTTCTGTGGGACGTATCTATCCTGTGCCTTATGAACTATTCACAGAAATGTCAACCATCTCTTCTCTGCCGTCATCCTCTTCCAATCCACCTGGACAAGCTCCTCTCTCATGCCTCCGTAATTCCGTTTATTCCAGATACATGCCAGTTATGCTTCTCCTACTGAAATTGCAGTCCTAATTCAATCATATTATGATCACTGTCTCCTTAGGGTTCCTTTTCGTTGAACTCCCTAATAAGATCTGGGTTATTACACAACACCCAATCTACGATAGCCTTTCCCTGAGTAGGCTCAAGCACAAGTTGCTCTAAAAAGCCATCTCGCAGGCACTCAACAAATTCCCTCTCTTCCGATCTGACACCAACCAGATTTTCCCAATCTCCTTGCACATTGAATCCCCCATTACAATTGTGTCATTGCCCTTATTACGTGCCTTTTCCAGCTCCCTTTGCAATCTCAACCGCACATCTTGGCTACTATTTGGAGACCTAAACAACAGGAATTCTGCAGATGCTGGAAATTCAAGCAACACACATAAAAGTTGCTGGTGAACGCAGCAGGCCAGGCAGCTTCTCTAGGAAGAGGTGCAGTCGACGTTTCAGGCCGAGACCCTTCGTCAGGACTAACTGAAGGAAGAGTGAGTAAGGGATTTGAAAGTTGTAGGGGGAGGGGGAGATCCAAAATAATAGGAGAAGACAGGAGGGGGAGGGATGGAGCCAAGAGCTGGACAGGTGATAGGCATGAACATCGACTTCTCTAACTTCTGCTAATGCCCCACCTCCCCCTTGTACCCCATCTGTTACTTATTTTTATACACACATTCTCTCTCTCACTCTCCTTTTTCTCCCTCTGTCCCTCTGAATATACCCCTTGCCCATCCTCTGGGTTCCCCCCCCCCTTGTCTTTCTTCCCAGACCTCCTGTCCCATGATCCTCTTGTATCCCTTTTGCCTATCACCTGTCCAGCTCTTGGCTCCATCCCTCCCCCTCCTGTCTTCTCTTATCATTTTGGATCTCCCCCTCCCCCTACAACTTTCAAATCCCTTACTCACTCTTCCTTCAGTTAGTCCTGACGAAGGGTCTCGGCCTGAAACGTCAACTGCACCTCTTCCTAGAGATGCTGCCTGGCCTGCTGCATTCACCAGCAACTTTTATGTGTGTTATTTGGAGACCTATATATGATTCCTTTAATGCTTTTTTATCCCTTGTAAGTTCTTAACTCTACCCACAAAGATTCAACCTTCTCTAACCCTAAGTCATCTCCCTAAACACGTAATTCCATCTCTTACCAACAGAGCCACACCATCACCTATTCCTTCCTGCCTGCCTTTTCAATACAAAGTATATGCTTTGATGTTAAGTTCTCAACTATAGCCTTTGTTCAGCCATGACTCAGTAATGCCCACAATGTTATTCCGACCAATCTCTAATTACACGAGTTTGTCCACCTTATTCCAAATGCTACGTGTTTAAGTACAACACCTTCAGTCCTGCATTCTTCACCCTTTTGAATTTTGCCTCTGTGGTACAATTTAACTCTTTTGCATTTGTAACCAATCAGTGGCAACCCATCATCTACTTGTAAACCTGCTGGCTCATCACGCCGGCCATGGCATCTTCTTGTAGTCACCAATGGGTAGGAGATACATAAACCAAGTTCCAGAATAGCTTCTCTTCAACCATTTGGTCCTTAACATGATGATTACTTTGATCACATTGCATTTTGTTCTAATTGTGTTGTTTCTTGCAAAAGCTGAGTATAATTTATGTTTGTCTTATGAATAATGTTTATATGATGATGGAGAGGTAGTAGTGGGGGATAAAGAAATGGCGGACAACTCAATAAATACTTTGTCATTCTTCACTGTAGAAGACACCAGAAATTTATACCAGAAATGCCAGAAATTTGAGAGTGTCAGGAGGAAGATGTGAGTGTGGTTTCTATAATAAAGAGGAGTCGCTTGGGAAGCTGTAAGGTCTGAAAGTAAGTAAATCACCTGGAGCAGATGGACCACAACCCAGGGTTTTGAAAGAGGCAGCTGAAGAGATTGTGGAGGCATGAGTTGTCACAATAGGGAGCATTGATGGTGGACCTAAATGCAAGACACAGACACTGAAGTACTAGGAACAGGACTTGACTAGAGTAGGGACATGGCAGGATACAGACAAGGAGCAGGGGCAAGAACGCAGACTTGGGCTAGGACATGGACAAGGCAGGGAACTCGGACAAGGAACAATGCACTAGGAGCCTGGGCTTGGGCTCCGAGCCAGAGACTGGTCAAGGACCCAGAACCTGGGTCTTGCCTTGGGCTCGCAGGCAAGGACATGACATGACTGCAGGACTGGAGGCTGGGGTCTTGAGGCTTGAGATCTTGAGGCTTGAGGACACAGGCTTGGGGTCTTGAGTCTTGAGGCTGCAGGCTGGGGTCTTCGGTCTTGGAATGCAGAAGCTGATAACTCGGAGGCTGGAATTCGGAGACAGACTGAGAACTGTACATCAACATAGAGCCAGGACCTATCCTTCGAAAAGCTGGGACTCATCTTTAACACGACACCAACATGAGACAGGACAGTACATAGATATAGTGCCGGGACTTATACTAAGACAAGCCGGGACTCAATTTTATCTCCATACCAAAGTGGGACGGGACCATCCATCGGGTAAATGCAGAACAGCCGGACTTATCCAACAGAAGCAAAGACAAGACAGGTCCCCCCACAGGGCAATGGCAGAATGGCCTGACTTACCCCACCGAGGCGAGGACAAGACAAGACAGATCCCCCCGTAGGGCGACAGCAGAACAGCCTGACTTACCCCACAGAAGTGAGGACAAGAAGAGACAAACACCAAAGAATGACAGACAGCTTCATCTCTGCAATGGCGATTGAACTAGACAGTGGTGCAGGCGAGGTATCCAGGCAGAGAGTCAGGCAAGGAGGGGGAAAAGACAGGGAGGGGAACAGGACAGCCCAGTAGGGAATCCCTGGTTTGCAGAGGTATTTATGTCTCAGCCCCAAAACGAGAATCATGTGCCCACAGCAGAAACTGGGGAAAACCAGAAACACTGGAATAAGGAACTATGGACCGGACTGTGAACTGGAATACGGACTTCACAGACCGAACCATGACATTAGTAGTGATCTGTCAAGAATCACTAGATTCTGAAATGGTTCCGGAGGACTGGAAAAATGCAAGTGCAACTCCATCTTTAAGAAGGTAGGAAATTATAGGCCAGTTAGCCTGTCTTCAGTGGTTGAGAAGATGTTGGAGTTTGTTATTAAGGATGATGTTTCAGGGGTACTTGCTAAAATAGGACAAAGTCAGCATGGTTTTATTAAGGGGAAATCTTGGCCGTGTCTTAGTCCAGTCTGTGAAGTCCGCATTCTGGTTCATGGACCGGTCCATCGATCCTTATTCCAGGTTTTCCAATTTTCCCTTTTTCTGTTGGTGCCTTAATTGAGGCACATGATTCTCATTTTGGGCTGGCTACATAAATAGCTCCTGGGTTCAGCTTCATTGGTGGGATTGTTCCCTTGCCTTCCTTTTGAAGCCTTGACTGTTACCTTTGCCTGTGTCCTTGCCTGTAATGCCATTAGGTTCAACTGCCAGGGCAAGATTGGGGCCTTGCTGTGTCTAGATAAGGAACTGTCTTTTGTTGTTTAGAACTGTCTCTTTATGTCCTTGCCTCCACTAGGTAGGTCTGGCTGTTTGCTGCTACCTTGAGTTGGGAACTGTCTCAGTGTACATGCCTTTGCAAGGTAGGTCTGGATGTTTGCCATTACCTTGAGTTGGGAACTGTCTCTGTAGCCACACCTTTGCTAGGTAGGTGTGGTTATTTGCTGCTACCTTCTGTTGGGAACTGTCTTGTCATGTTCAGCATTCTGTGTATGAATTCTGGCCCTACATCCTGTTTTCAAGGAGGGTCCTGGCTCTGTGTTCTGCGTCCCTGTCTCCCAAGACCAAGGCTCTGTGTTCTGCGTCCCTGTCTCCCAAGACCAAGGCTCTGTGTTCTGCGTCCCTGTCTCCCAAGACCAAGGCTCTGTGTTCTGCGTCCCTGTCTCCCAAGACCAAGGCTCTGTGTTCTGCGTCCCTGTCTCCCAAGACCAAGTCTGAGCTTCGTGTCCTCATCCAGTTTTGGTCCCGCGTCCTGCCGCCAAGTCCAGTCCTGTTGCCTTGCCACGTCTTGTCCTCGCCTAGATCTGGAGTCCGAACCTGAGTGAAGACCCAGGTTCTGGGTTCCTGTCTAGTCTCTGGCTTGGAGTCGTTGTCCAGGTTCCAAGTTTCTTGTTCCTCATCCAGGTCCTGCTTTCCTAGTCTAGACCTAGCCCAGGCCCTGTATCCTAGTCTCGTCCAGGGCCTGTGTCTTGTCCAGTATCATTTCTTCTCCACTTCCCCTACTTCCGTGACACAACTAGTCCTGTTCCTAGTACTTCAGTGTCTGTGTCTTGCATTTAGGTCCGCTCCCAGTGCCCCCCTTATGACAGGCTGACAATTCCATTGGAAGTCTTTGAGGAAATAACAGGCAAGACAGACAAAGGAGGGTCAGTGGATGCTGTTTACTTGGATTTTCAGAAGGCCTTTGAAAAAGTGCTGCACATGAGACTGCTAAATAAAATAATAGCCAATGGCATTACAGGAAAGGTACTAGTATTTACAGAAGATTGGCTGAGTGGCAGGGTGAAAAGAGTTGGAATAAATGTTCATTCCAACTCTTTTCCTCCTGCCGCTCAGCCAATCTTCTGTAAATGCTAGTACCTTTTCTGGTTGGCTGCTGGTGACTAGTAGTGTTCCACAGGGGTCAGAGTTGGGACCACTTCTTTTCACGTTGTATTTCAATGATTTGGATGATGGAATTGATGGCTGTGGCCAAGTTTGCAGGTGACAGGTGAGGGGCAGGTAGTTTTGATAAAGTAGGGATTCTGTAGAAGGACTTAGCCAGATTAGGGGAATGAACAAGAGTGGCAGATGAAATATAGCATAGGGAAGTGTATGGTAATGGATTTCGGTAGAAGCAATAAAGGTGTAGACTATTTTCTAAGCAGGGAGAAAATTCAAAAATCAGAGGTGCAAATGGACCTTTTGAAGTCCTCATACAGAATTCCCTAAAGGTTGACTTACCGGCTGAGTCAGTGATAAGGAAGGCAAATGCAATGTTCACATTCATTTCTATGTTTAGAATATAAAAGCAAGGATGTAATACCAAGACTTTATTAAGCATTGAACAGACCACATTCAGAGTATTTTTAGCAGTGATGGGCCCCTTATCTAAGAAAAGATGTGCTGGCATTGGAGAGAGTTCAGAGAAGGTTCACAAGAATGATTCCCAAATGAAAGGTCTTATGTTTGATGGCTCTAGGGTATATTTAAAGGGGAAGTTGATAGGTTCTTGATTAGTAAGGGCATCAAGGGTTACGGGGAGCAAGCAGGAGAATGGGATGAGAGGGATAATAAGTCAGCCATGATGGAATGACAGCAGACTCGATGCGACAACTAGTCTAATACTGCACTTATGTCTTATAGTCTTATGGTTTTATAGTTAGTATGATGCTCTGCACCTGTGATAATGCAAGCAAGTTCCTCATTGTATCTGTACATGTACTTGAGCATATGACAATAATCTCAGTTTTGACTTGAAGATGTTTGGAACACACAAAAGATTTTAAAGGGTTAGAGATATGCCAAGTGACTGGGAAGAATGATATGAAATGGAGTATTTTATGGGGAAATGTGAGATCACTTGATTTGGTAGGAAGAATAGAAATGCATTCAATTATTTAATCATATGACACCATTGAATCTGGCAGCATGAAATATAATAAAAACACTAGAAGTGAGGTACAGAAAGCAATTAGAAAGCAAAAGGAGTAAAGGGGCTTAATGTGAGAGAGCATAATGTGCAGAGTTTTGGTTTCTTAAGGAAAGAAGTAATTGTCCTTGAGAAAGTACAGAAAAGATTGATTCATAAACTGGCAGGGTTATCTTTTGGGTAAGGTGAATAAGTTGAGTGCAGGTTCCATGTAATTTAGAAGAATGAGAGATGGTTGTATTGAAACATATAAAGGCCATTCGGTGGATAATGGCAAACAGAAGATTGAAATGAAGTGAAACATTTGCTGTGTGGAGTTGTGGATCTGGGATGCTTCACGCCAGAAGTCAGCAGTGAGTGAATCATTAAGTACATTTGAGGCTCTTTATCTTTGCTTTTCACCCATCAGCACACAATTTGCACAACAAGATTTAGCTGTTTCCCAAAGTGCTTTCATTATCAGCTCTAATTTCACATAAGCTGTCACACAACATAAGAAATAGGAGCAAGCCATTCATCCCTTTGGGCCTGTGCTGCAACTGATCTCTTGTTTTGTAGCCTGAACACCACTTGCCTACTCATACTTTCTGAGTCCCTTGCAGTTTAAATATCTGTCAACCTCCACCTAAAATACATAAAGTGATACTTTTTCCACAACCTTTTGGGGTAGAAAATTCAAAAGACACACAACCTCAAATGAAGGACTCCATCCTCATCTCCATTTGGATGAAGAGGGAAAAAAACCTCTACGCATTCATCCTGCCAATTTCCCACGGCATCATCAAAGTTTCAATTAGATTCCCCCCCCTCATTCTTCCAAACCTCAATGAATATTGACAGCACCTACTCAAGGTTTCTTCATCCCTGATGTCCAGAGAGTGAAAGGGGCAGATGCAGGAAATCTGAAACAAAAATGGTAGAAGTATTCAATGGATCAAGCAGTGTGCTTAAAAAAAGAAAGAGGCCTTTTGTCAAAACTGGGACAGAGAGATAAAATGTTGACTTTAGGTTGCAGGCATAGTGTACAGAAAGGTGGATAGGATAAAGGGAAAATCTGTGATAGTTTGGGCTAGGGTGAGCATCAGGATGGGGTGTCAATCAGGTGGACTTATCAGGTGATAAAGAAGTTGCAAATAGCAGGTCAGGGTATGCTAATTGAGTGGAAAAATTGAGCCAATATCACAGACAGATGAACTAAGTTCAAGTTCAAGTTAGCATGAATATAGCCAATCAAAACAGTGTTCCTCTCTGGGACCAAGGTGCAAAACACATTACCAACAGCACACAGCACACTGAACTGAGCACATAGCACAAATGATTACGATTGCAAAAGAAAACAGTTACAAAGAAAAAGAAATATATACTCCAGTGCCTCAGGGGCATTACTGTGGATTGATCGTATATTGTCCTTGTCCAGTTCGTTTTACCACCGATTGAACACTGGAGGGCAGCACTAACTAAACACCAGAGAAGCTGCACTGACCGGAATGGCCAGCCCAGTACAACACTGGAATTGACTATAAACCGATACATTAAAGCAGAATTATGGTGGAGAATTTAGATTTGGATTTATTTATTAATCACATATATATCATCTCCTCTCCTTAACTCTTCATTTACTGTCCTGACCTACTATTCTCCTCATCCCTGCCCCTTTAAAAAAAATAAAGTGAAGATCATCTGCAGAGATTGATTTAGAGAAGACCACATTGTGAACACTGAAGGATCACATTAGATTGGCAGAAGTTCAAGTTGAGGATGTGATGAGAAGAATAGGTAAGGAGGAATGATTGGTTGTGGTATATTTGGATTTCAGAAGTTTTTCGACAAGATCTCATATTAGAGATTGGTCAGGAGGTTAGATCATGAAATTGGAGGTAAGTTACTATTATGTTTTGAAAATTCTTCTTCCCCTCCTGCTAAGATGGCGGCATGCATGGTCACAGTGGCCTCTCCAGGTGCAGAGTGTGTTTTAAATGATTTTTTTTGTGATCACAAGACCCGGTTGGACATTGGTAATATAAAATACTGCAAGTTCAATTCACTGGCTCATTGGTGAGACTGATGGCAGGGGAGATGTGCAGCCTCAGTTGCTGTGCAGACCAGGCTGTCACCTGCTACAGCCACCCAGGGGACGAGGTGCCGGAGCTGATATAGGAGGGTGATGTAGAGGCATGGTGGGCGAGCTGGAATCCTTGCATCGGTACTGCTCTCCCAGTATTTGCTCCCCGGAAGACAAACTGGTTTTCCTGTAGCTGAACCAGTGCGAGATGAGGAACTGCTGCAGACTTGTTCGTGCACAAACATGGCTCCAGGACAACATCCCATGCACCAACAATCTCCAGGCCATGCCACTCGGGGACTTGTGCTAATATTATTCTGTGATTGTATGTGCTATCGTAGCTCTATGTTGCAAAAGCACATACTGTTCATGAAGGGATCAGTAGTGGAAAAGGCCAGCAGTTGTCAACATCTCTGAGGATCTGTCCTGGGTCCAACATTAAGGCATCCGTTAGTCTTGCGAGACCATGGATCTGCGCCTGGCAAGTCTCTCCTGTCCACGACACCAATGTTGTCCAAGGGAAGGGCATTAGGACCCATACAGCTTGGCACCAGTGTCGTCGCAGAGCGATGTGTGATTAAGTGCCTTGCTCAAGGACACAACACATTGCCTCATCTGGGGCTCGAACTCATGACCTTCAGGTCGCTAGTCCAATGCCTTAACCACTTGGCCACGTGCCCACATATTGAACCAACATATTGATGCAATTACTAAGAAGGCATGACAGCATCTACATTTCATTAGGATCTTGAGGAGACTTGGAATGTCACTTAAGACCCACAAATTTTTAAAGGTGCTTGATGGAGATCATTCTAACTGGTTGCATCACTGTCTGGTATGGACGGGCCACTGCACAGGAGGCTGTGGGTAGTTGAGTCCTCAATATTTACAATTTGGCTGTGAAATGTCATATTGCCAATGATCTAAACTAGGCAGACATTCGAGTAGGGGGGAGGATGTGAAGTGTCTTCAAGGGGATAAAGAAATGTTACGTGAATCAGCGAAAACCTGGTGACTGGAGTACATTTTGGGAAGGTATAAGGTCACAAAAGTCACGGTATTTTATAAACTAGTCCCTTCCGAATTTCCGGGCTTTATGGTTGGCCACGGGCGTCGTTTTGAAGCGAAGCGCCGACGTGCTCCAGTCCGGCCACGTGTGATCCAGGTCGGGTTTTGCCTTGCCTCGCAGCGACCGGAAGCAGCCGTTGCAGGAGGCGCACCTCGCGGGTGATTTGAAACCGGCGGAGCGAGGGAAGAGGCTGCAGGCCGAGGAGCCTCGGTAAGTGAACGCTTCCCTTCCGAGCGCTGACTGTGGTTCAGCCAGTCCTGACTCGGTGAGGATGCTAATTTATATTCCGACATGGGTTCTGCGATGCAGCCATCGCTGGCCTTAGAGTGGGAGATGCTGAACTGCGGGAGTTGGTTCATAAGCAATTGAGGGTAGTTGTTATGGACGACAAATGTTTATCCATTTCACTCCTCAGATACTGCATGCGATGCAAACTCACTGTGTAACTTTGTACCTGCAGACTGTTAAATTAGGGTTGTTTTATTTCATGGGGGGGGGAGGAGGCAATGTTGTGTGTATAGGCAAGAGGGGATATTGCTCCGCCGATCACTACTGTTTAGTTGAAATTTCTGCTTTCAATAAAGGAAGTTGTGTTGGAAGACATACCTCTGCTAGAAGTACTTATTAAGGCAGCATTTAAAAGACGAATAGGTATGTAGATTGGAAAGGCTTGGAATAATGGTAAATAGGACTAGGTTAGATGGAGATTTTGGTTGGTTTGTATGAGTTGGGCGAAATGACCTGTTTCCATGCTATATGACTCAATTACTGCTGCTTATGCCAGGAACAACACAGAAACCTATAAACTTTGCATGTCTCTCCTGCAGCAGCGTGGCCCTTTGAGGAATCTAAGTATCTCCAATTTAGCCCCTTTAATTATCCTTGAAATTAACAGCCCTGACTTCAGATGCCTTGCCTCCAAATCCTGTTGTCAATCTCTCTCTGGTAATCCAGTGAGGTGATACATTTTCTCTTTGCGATTACCCACTTGACCAAGTTCTTGATTCCATGTCTAAAATATCCTTGTATATTTCAGTCCCAAATTTTGTCAGTGTTTCTACAAGTCAGCTTGGGTTGTTTCACATGATAAAGTTGCTAAATTATGTAAATTCTTGTCTTTGTGTACTTCAGATAAACTGGAAGACAATGCAAAGAGTTTCGAGGTTAAAAAAGGAACTGCAGTTGCTGGCGAACCAGCCTCCACCTGGTATTTCTTGCTGGCAGAAATGTGATCAAATGGATGAATTACGAGCACGTATGTTTTAATTACTTGCAGGAATTCAAACTTGAAACATGGCTTAACTCTGACATACCAGACAACTTTGTTCAAATGTCAGGATACCAGATATTTAGAGTGGATGCTGATAGTGCACTATGTAGCAGGTCACCTGCTGGTGTCTTGTACATGCTTATAAATAACAGATAGTGCAGGGATGTGTCCATCATTCTTTCTTTTTCCTTTGGTGACTTAGAGACTCTTTTCTTTCATTGCAAACTATTCTACCTGTCCAGGAAATTTCACTCTGTTATTCTGAATGGTATTTGCATTCCCCCCTCATGCAAAAGCTCAATCTGCCCATTGGCTGTTTGCTGATATCATTTGTGATTTGGATAATAAAATTCCCATAAATTTCATTTTCATTATGAGGAATTTTAACCATTGTAACATGAAACATAATCTGCTCAGAATACCACCAGATGGTTAGCTACCTGACTTGAGGATGGAATTTTGGACTACTTCTATACCAACATTAAAGAGGAATTCTGCCATTTTCCTGTTGGGCACCGATTATCATCTCTGACCATGCCATGATCGGGCTTGTTCCCAGCTATAAACAAAAACTGAAACAATCTAAACCAACCACGACCATCAGATGATGATGGACTCCTGAGGTTGTTGGAAGGCTGAGAGACTGCTTGGGCTCCACGGATTGGAAGGTTGCTGTATAGTATAGATGAACATTGTAACATTTTACAAATCCTGTGAAGATGTGTGTCTTAAAAACATCATTGAGTTATAACAATGACAAGTCATGAGTCAACAAGGAGTTGAAGACTCTGCAAAGGATCATGCCTATAGGTCCGGAAACAAATATAGCTCTGCAAAATGGCAGTTTGCACTTAAATAGATCAGCTAGAGGGAGACTTCAACAACAATAGCCAGGCAGTCTGGAGTTTCCTGCAAAGTCTTACCAACTTCAGAAGTGCTCCCACATCTCCATTCCCTACTTTGGCCAGTCAGTTTTATTGCTGATTTGATATGGACAATCAACATCTATCTTTTCTCACTTCCTCTGATCTAACCCACCCTCCTCCTTCACAACCACTCCAATGTCTCCTTCATCCCACCCCTATTCACTACCTTCAGCATTCTCCCCCTCTTGCCCTCTCCCTCCATGCCACCTGATAATTCCTGTGAAGCAAGAAGGTGTTCGCAGAGGATTTGGAAAACAACATTAGGAAAGCTGCAGGCCCTAATGGTCTCACCTGGTACTCGAAAGACACTGAGGATCAACTAGCACATGTCTTCATTGAGTTATTTAACACCTCCCTGTAATTATGCAGTGTTCTGGATTGCTTTAAAGTTGCTATAATCATTCTAGTTCCCAAGAAAGACAAGATCACTGGACTTAATGATTATAGGCTAGTCGCTCTGATTTCAGTAGTTATGAGAACCTTTGAACCTCTGATGTTGACCTATCTCAAGTCCATTACTGATCCTCTTTTGACCCGCTACAGTCTGCTTATAGAGCAAATCACTCAGTTGAGGATTTAGTTAACTTGTGCCTTCATTACATTCTTTACCATTTGGACTCCTCCCAACAGCAATGTGAGGATCTTTGTTGTGGTTTTTAGCTCTGCCTTCAGCACTATTGTTCCTTAGTTACTCCACAGCAAGCTAACCTAGCTAGATGTACCCTAAGTTATCTGTCAGTGGACTGCAAACTTCCTGACAGGAAGGAAGCAATATGTGTGGTTGGGCTCCTTGTCTGATCCAGTGTCTATAAGCTCTCCCCAGGTTTGTGTTCTTTCACCCCTCCCATTCTCACTTTATACAAATGACTACCTCCACAGATAAATTTAAGATTCTAAAGTTTGGATGACATGACTGTAGTTGGTCTCAATCTGCAATAATGATGTGACTTGTTATCAAAGTGAGATCACCCATCTTGCAACAATGTGTGCTCATAACAATGTAGGGCTTAATGCTATCAAAAAAGTGGAAATGATGATTGACCAACATTAACAGCTGTACCTGCCAACCCCACCCCCTTGTAAATTAAGGGTCAGGCTGTGTCTGGTCAAGTCCCTTAAATTCCTGGGGCTATCATTACCAATACATTGAAGTGGAACAAGCATGTTGTACTCATCATTGGTAAAGCCCAACAGAGATTCTTCCTACATCAGCTTTGGAAACAACATCTCAGGCCATATCCTGATAAATTTTTACTCAGCCAACATAGAGGGTGTTAAGACAAGCTGTGTTACCATTTGGTTTCCTGCCACCTCCTCTCCCTCCAAGTTGCAGCGAATGGTCCACTCAATGGAGAAGATCATTGGCTGTCAGCTACTAACATTAAAGGAGTTGCTCATCACCAGAGTTAAGAAAAGAGCTGAAAAAAATTACTGTTGATTCCACCCACCGTACAGTCACTTTTTCACTAAATTGGTATCAGGGAGGCACTACAAATCCATTACCACCAGGACTAAACATTTCCAAAGCTTTTCCCTGTAGCTATCTGGCTTCTCAACAAAACTCACTCAGGTGCAATGCCGTAACTGTCCCTGCACATCTGTTAAATAGTGTTTCCTGGTCTCCTTGTTCTGCTGATAATTAAGTCTGACTATGTGTTCACATTTATTTAAGTTTGATTATTGACGTTTGCACATGTGCCCATTCTGCTAATTGTTGATTGCTCATGGCTGTTTGCACTATTGTCTTGTAAACTGATGGTTGCTATTGCGTTGTTTTTTGTGGTATTGCCCTGTGTTTTATGCTTGGCACCGAACTACAATCAATCTGGTATGCTTCACATACTGGCAATAAAGTGATTCTGATTCCAAATGTATGGGCTGTCATAGTTTTAACTTATTAATGGGCCCTCAGTTTATTTTTAATCTGAGCTGTCAAGGCTAATCATTTTTTTTACAGAATTAAATCTGACAGTTTAACTTTGGTTATAAATCCTATTTTATTCTTTCTAGAAATTTTGGGAAGTGCTGATTCGCCATATGAAGGAGGAATATTTAATCTTGAAATTATTGTTCCTGAAAGGTAAAATTAGCTTTAATATCACTTTTGATTTCCCCTGCCCTTGTGTTCCTTTGTACAGAGTAACACTCCTGTATGTTCTGGTCACTCCATTACAGGAAGGGTGTGGAGGCTTTGGAAACAATACAGGTGTTTGCCAGGATTAGAGGGTATGAGGTATAAGTAGAGGTTGGAGAAAGCTTGTGTTGTTTTCTCAGAAACTAAGGAGAGATCTGATAGAGATTTAAAATTATGAGAAGCAAAGCTGGAGTAGATGGTCAGAATCTTTTTCCCAGAGTAGAAATGTCTAGTACTAGAGGGCATGCATTTAATTTGGAGGAGAAATGCTTAAAGGAGAATTGCAAGACAATTCTTTTTTCTTTTTTTTAATAGAGTGCCTGGAACAGGCTGCCTAAAGTTGTAGTAGAAACGCATGTGATACTTTAAGAGGTTGTTAGATGGGCACATGAGTATGCAGGAAATAAAGTTATGGATCATCCACAGGCAAGAGATTTACTTTAGCATCCTTAAGTGCTGACTTAAGGCTGATTTATACTTCTGCGTCAAATGGACGCCGTAACCTACGCAAGTGGCCTACGCACATTGTGAGCATTTATATTTGTGCGTTGGTGTGTCTGCATTGCTCGGCAATTCGGGCATGTCACACATGCGCACACCTGCCCGTGCAAGGCTTCATGGTCATGGTAGTCTTTCTCGGGGTAAACAAGTTTAAAGCGAGCATCTTTTTTCATAAAATCGAAATGTGTCCTCCATAATTTCGGAGGTCTGTAAAGTTTTATGGAAAGCATTACAGCCAGAGTTCCTTCCCTGCCCTTCAGTCGCCCAATGGGAAGCTATTGCAGCGTAGGAAGAAATGTGATGCTACCAAGCGGACCGATCACAGTTGTTGCGGTCTGCGTTGCCGCGACGCGTAGTTACGTTTTGGGAGAGGTGCGCGTCAGGCTACGGTGTAGGGATCTGCGTAGGGTTCGCGGCTACACTACCTACGGCATCGATTTGATGCAGAAGTATAAATCAGCCTTCAGTGGGCTGAAGGGCCTGTTCCTGTGCTGTCCTATGTTCTACTGTTTGGTTAATTAAGCATGGCTGTGCTTGAATTGTGCCCATCTTTAATATCTGCAGCATTTTTTAAATGGTCTATGAACATGAAAGCTAAAATACACATAGGAAAATGTATTTTGTCTTTCCACTGTGACATGCTTACTGAGGAAGAACTAAATTTGAAACCTTTTGTTCTATTTTGAAAAGCATGAATTTAGGTTACTTAATTTTTATATTTAACCGCTAGGCGGGGGGGGCGTAGATCGTAGATCTGCCATTATTTCAAAAATTGTTTCCTTGTCATCTTTGTTAGGTATACTTAGGTTAAAGTGGTGAAGGTAGGATTAAGTGGAATTGTGCTGCTTAGTTTTTTAGTTTACTCCCTACATGGCTTTAATTTGTCAACAATGAATCAAAATTACGGAGTGTAGCAACTATTGTTAAACTACATGTCTGTGCCACTTATCAAGCACTTGTACGTTAATCCCATAACAGGAGTTTTGATAGAACATGTAAACTGCACACAGTGTTGGAAGTCAGGATTGTACCTGGGTCACTGGCACTGCGAGGCAAGGTCTTATTTTTTTTGAGATTACAAATGATTTAAAAGTAAATATGACTGAGGTGCTTGTTTAATTTAAAGCAGACACACTTTAAAATATACTTTCTCATCCATTTAGAAAATAATCAGGAAGTGGAAAACAAATTGACTTATCATTTTAAATTCTTGTTAAATTTTTTTTTAAAAGATACCCATTTGAACCTCCAAAAATACGTTTTCTTACTCCAATATATCATCCCAACATTGACACAGCAGGAAGGATCTGCTTGGACATCTTGAAGTTGCCTCCAAAGGTAATCAGAGTTATTTGTCAAGACTTGGATGCTATTGATACCTTGATTGAAAATGACTCTACAGTAGGAATTCCCAACCTGGGGTCCATGGGCCCCTTGCTTAATGGTATTTGTCTATGGCATAAAGAAGTTTGGGGGGCCCTTGCTTAATGGTATTTGTTTATGGCATAAGGAAGGTTGGGGGGCCCTGCTCTACAGTGTTACTGTCTTATATTTTATATATACACTATTATTTTTCCCTCCATTAGCTTTGGGAGTAATGTTAATTAATAAAATACTTGGAATTGCTACTATATTTTTGGAACAACCTAGGTATACTTTTTTAAGTGATTCAAATAGTACTCTTAAATTTTGTGATTTGTTTTTAATTGTTTGTTGTCACAACATCAAACATTAATGGGCATTATTTTTCTGTGGCTAGAGCGTGATTAACGTCACATCAAGAATATCCACTTTGATACTCGCTTCCGTATCTTGATACTTTGTACTGGGAACTTGTATCAATGATATGAGAATAAATAATTTCTTGTTCACGTTTTCTTTTCCCTGAATCCCCAAATAGTATTCGGGATTTAGAAATGAAATGAGTAATTAGAATATTGCATTTTGTTTTTGCCTCCAGCATTCTAAATTGGGCACCAATCTACTTTTGAGAATTTAGTGTTTAGAATTGAAAATACACTTGGACTAAGAGGTTAACTGTCCTGTGCTATCACCAGTGGGATCATCAGTTGATCTGCCGCCTGTCTTCAGGAGTTTTGGCCCACTTATGATCAAGACTCCCTCGAGGTGGTGGCCAGCTGTGCTAAAGCACCACCTCCCACTGGTGAGCTTAAAAACCTGGCATCTGCCTCTATCAGAGTTGTTGGTCGCTTCCATCTAATAGATAGTCTGCTCTTCAGGTGTCCATGCAACTACTGAAGGGTTTGCAAAAGGTGGATACACTGTCTGACTATCTGCCCCTCTGGAGGTACTTGGTCAACACCCATGATGATCCTGTTTCTGCTGCCTCGGCTACAGCCCTGCTGGTTGACTTGATCCCTCTTCTAGTGAAGCCAAGGTCACGCAGCCACTTCTGAAAAGTGAATGCAATAAAGCCATGCCAACCTACTTTGAATGGATAGCATAAGACCTTCCACCCTCTGTCTCTGCACTCGATCTTAATTCTGCATACTGGTAAACTTGCGCTCACGGACTTCATCGATGTTGTCTTCCCAGGGGACTGTGAGTTCACCAATAACCACTTCTCTGCTGGTGTCAGACCATATGATTATATCTGGACACAATGTGGTGAAAGCTATTTGCTCTGGGAAACTGCCTTTCCCATCCAGGTCAGCCTTGACACCAGTCATTGGCTGAAGAAAGTATGCTTGATCATGGGCTTGCGCTGTACACCCTCGACTTGGAGCCTTCTTTCACAAATGATATGCGATGTCCTGCGCTGCATGGAGCTTGAGGTAAGTTGTGCTGCAGTACTCTGCTTAGCCACTTCTGTTACAACTTTGAGAACATTGTTATGTCTCCAAGTGTACATGCTGCTGGAAAGATTGACTGCATGCACTCAAAATATGTTGGTGTTCCTTTCTCGCCACAAGCAGCACACCTGTCTGTCTTCATACCAGGTGCTGAGGTTGGCAGGTGTTGGGAGCAGGTGGTACGCTGCTCTGCATAGAAAAGAAATGTGGAGTGGTTCCATCTGCCACTGAACATTCCAAGATAGATGTTGTTGTTCAACACTTTCCCTCCAGGCCCAAGCCCCTTGTTTGGCCAGGCCAGCTGTTTTAGCTAACCTCTTCTCCTCTTCTACCTCTTGTAATTCTTGCATTACGAGCTCACAGTGCTCCCTACCTGTAGAAGATGACCACCACTTGTGGGTCGTCCATCCAAGTCCCTGGCGGCCTAGCTGGGTAGCCCCAACCATCTCCTTGTGCTTCAATCTAGACTCTGCCTCATCAACTGCTACATGGGCTGACCACTTCCTGCCTGATCTCACATCCGGCTGGGTGTTCTTGATGACAGGGTCTTCTGAGTCTCGAAGCATCAAGAATGATCTTACCCTGGCTACTGTGGATTGCAACATTGGTGAGGCTGCTTGGTACTTCAAGCCACTTCTTCACATACTTGTTGACCTTCCGTTCCATTGCCTCAACATGGGACATTGTCACTTCATAGACAATCAGTGGCCACATTATCTGTGGCATCAGTCCATACTGCAAGCACCACAACTTCAACTTCCGAGGCAAGCCACACTTGACAAAAGACCTCTGCTGATCTGTTCTCCTGTCTCTTGAACCCTCTTGGTGTCTCTCAGCTCCTCTGTGTACCATCGCCCGAGGCTCTTAGTTGGATGGTCCTGAATGGATGGAATCTCCTCTTTCTCTTTTTACGTTGTGACTCTGCACGACGGAGTGATGCTAACTTTAATCAAAAATGCTCTTGGAGATCAGCAAGCCCTGGCTTGTCACCCTCACTTGCTACCTTCCACCTCTGTCTCAATGATCTAAGCTCTCTCCTCAACCTACTAATCTCCTGGCGCCTGCTTAGTGTCCGTGCTGGCTTTGCTTTCTTCAACTCAACCAAACCAAACCGGTACTTTCCAACATCGTAAATCATATCGCCCATCACTTCCAACTTTCTCTTTGATGTTCCCATGAGAGTGTTCTCCAACATCATACTGATATCCTCATCAAATACACGCCAAGCCTTCTCGTCTGCCATTGCTGGCCACTTGACCTTCCTGTTCTTCTCTACCTCCTCACCACTGCCATCATGTGAAGGATCTACCTGGGTACTGTGGTCTGAAATCTGAGCTGGGTTATCTCTCGTCTGACCAGGAGTATGATGACTCTCTCCAGAGCGAATCGCTGTGGCTTGTGAATCAGTGGTTGAAAAGACCACATCATCTGTGCTTGGTGAAGTAATTTCATTTTCATCCACTGGGATGGAATAGCACTTCAACTTTGCTTGGTAGACTTGTGAACCTTAAATGCTGGAAAATGCTTTCCCACACCAACACCCTGGACACTCAGAGCCTCTTATCCTAGCTCTTGGTCGTAGTCGTTCCTTGTAATTAACTGTAACTGTCTGATTGGGTCCATCACTCTCCCTCCCTCTCGGAAGACCCCAAGGGTATGTCTCTCCATGTAAACTAGGAGCTTCAAGAGGTGGGTGCTCTTCTGAGCTGGTGCCCGGACTGCCAATCCTGACACCCCCGGTGTCAGTCTTTCCTGTCTGTCCGCTGTCTCTGCACGCTGTCACCGGACTATTCCCGGTCACCAACCACACTATTCCTGGTAGTCACTGGTGTCCAGAACAAAATAATTGGACTAAGATGTTAACTGTCCTGTGCTTTCACCAGGAGGATCATCAGTTGCTCAGCCACCTGTCTTCAGGAGTTTCGGCCCACTTTGATTAAGACTCCCTCAAGGTGGTGGGCCAGCAGTGCTAAAGCACCACTTCCCACTGGTGAGCTTAAAAACTTGGCATCTGCCTCTATCAGAGTTGTTAGTCACTTCTGTCCAACAGATGGTCTACTCTTCAGGAGTCTATGCAACTACTGAAGGATTTGCAAAAGATAGATACACTATCTGGCTATCTGCCCCTCTGGATGTACTTGGTCCACACCCATGATGATCCCATCTCTGCTGCCTCAGCTACAGCCCTGCTGGTTTGTATATGAACCTAATGAAGAACCTCAGCTATCATGATTGTATACTAACTTAAAAATCATGGTCTGAAGGACATAGGGAATGACTTGAGGAATAATAATTCCTGCAATTAGATGACACTTCGTTTTTGAAAGCAGCTTGAATATTCCGTTATGCTGTACTTGGCATTTTCAATCCTGAGTGACTCCACAAATGAATGTCTTCCCAATATTAATTGAATAATTATTAGTTTTTATCACTGGGCAACTGAAAAATTTTGGCACATGTTCTGTAGTTTATGAGCAAAAATCTAATGAAATTCAGTTTGCCTTTTGGTGTCTTCCTCTGTGGGTACTGCTGAAGACTAAATTGTTGTAATGTGAAAATTTGATTTACGAGGGGTGATTGATAAGTTCGTGGCCTACGGTAGAAGGGGTCAATTTTAGAAAACCTAGCACATTTATTTTTCCTACATTTACACACTTAGTGCAGTGGATGTGGAAAATACAGATCCCTTCTTTGTAGAAGTCGGCGTCTTGGACCTCCAGAAAGTGGTCCACAGCAGGGATGATTGATAAGTTCATGGCCTAAAGTAGAAGGAGATGAGGAGATTTCAAACTTTCTACATTTTCGCTCAGAGTTGAACTGCACGTGCATGTAACGAGAGCTGTATAACTCATCTCCTTCTACCTTAGGCCACAAACTTATCTATCACCCCGCTGTGGACCATTTCTACAAAGAAGGGATCCATATGCTCCACGACCAATGGACTGTGTGTACATGTAGGAGGGGACTATGTTGAAAAATAAATGTGCTTGGTTTTCTAAAACTGACTCTTTCTACCTTAGGCCACGAACTTATCAGTCACCTCTCGTATAGTGCTGAGACTCCTTCCTTTTAGAAGGAAAACAGATCGGTGCTGTGCGACCTCTCAAAACAAATCCATTTCCCTTGTTGTAACTTATTTTTTCTCTCTCAGCAATCAATTCCACCTGGATTATCATATCCCCCACCTGCACCAGGGGAAATGCATAGTAATCAGCTATGTATTGGTTATTGTGACATTTTGGTAGAGGTAATCCAACTGATGACAGGTGGAGTGTCCACTGACAGCATCGGAGGTCAGGATCTAATCTGAGTCCGTACTGTGCCTTTCATATAGTGAGGGAAGGAGCAAATCTTGCTATTGTTACTACAAGTGGCTTTCATGAAAATGGGAACTTCTGCCATTAGGTCATTTACCAACTTTGTCTGGAGAACAGTGAACTACAGCCTCAATATAATTGAAGTTGAACAGTATTCAGTTTCAAAATTCAGAAAATAACTTGTCTTTCCCTTAAATTAATGATGTTCAGTGAAGTGTTTTAAGTACTATTGCAGATATATCTTTTATTGCAGCAAGTTCTAATGTTTGATCATGGAAATTAATTTCCAAGTTGCTGCTGTACTGTTGTGGATTTCATGCATTGTAATTGGTGTGTATCACTTGTTTCTTTAAATCTTTACAAATAAAGCTGTAAATGAAAGCTGAATGGCAGCACAACTGTATTATGTTTATTTTGACTGGAGTTCTTTCAATCAGTTTAACAAATGAATGACTTTTTGCCTGTTTTGTGGGTATGTCAGTATTTATTTGATTAGGAAGTAGTGTTTTTAATTGCATGTTGTCTACATTTCATCATTGTACAGATCAGTTTATAAGTTAGTGTATGATTGTAAGAAAATATTCATTTCTAGACAACTAGATTCCATACTCCAAAAAGAATAAAGTGCTCATCTTAAATATACAAAAACATGTAAATACTTAATGCTGATATATGTTAATTTTATTATTTAGGGAGCCTGGCGGCCATCTCTCAACCTCTCTACTGTGTTGACATCAATTCATTTATTGATGTCTGAACCTAATCCAGATGATCCTCTCATGGCTGACATTGTAAGTTTTGTTTTAAATTGGCAATCATGAATACAATATTTGATGGAACTCATCTCAAAGTGAGCGTGTTACTGAATGTACTGCTTGATTTAACAAAAAATCTAGATGCTGAAAATTGAGAGTTTAAAAAAAAATATATAGGAATCTTCAACAGGTCATGCAGCATCTAAAAAGAGAAGCAAAGTTAAAGTAAAAAGTGGATCACATTTCATCAGAATTTGTTTGATTTTTTTTTACAATTTTTGTGGGGAAAGAACAAAGGAAAAGGTGGAGAGCTGGATATGATGGTATTGTTTGAGTGCTGAAACCTTGTTAATCACAGTTACTGTCTTTGGAAGTGATGTGAATGAAGAGAAACTAGGGGAAAGATGCTGCAATTGAAATAGGAAACAAAATAGTTGCTAGAATTCTGAAATGAGAATGTTTGAAATATTAAATGAGTTAGGAAGGAGTTCCTTTGAGAGACAAAAAAGACAACCTATGATGTTCAATCAGAACTATTGAGTTCTGATAACCAGCCTTTCCATCTTTTTAACTGAAATTAACTGTAACTCCAAGGCTGTAATGTGCTGGTCAAACTATTAGCAGTTTGGGGCCTTTTATCTAAGAAAAGATGTGCTGGCATTGGAAAGGGTCCAGAGGAGGTTCATGAGAATGATCCTAGGATTGAAAGGATTTACATGTGACGAGTGTTTGCCTGAAGGTCTGTACTGCTGGAGTTTAGAAGAATCGGGGTGTGGCTATTGAACCTATTGAATGTTGAAATTCTTAGAGTGGATGCGGAGAGGATATTTCCTAGAGTGGGGGGAGTCTCGAACTATAGGACACAGCCATAGAACGCGAGAACATTTCTTTAGAACAGAGATGAGGAATTTATTTAGCCAGAGTGTGGTGAGTCTGTGGAATTCTTTGCCATGGATGGCTGTGGAGGTCAACTCAATGGCTATATTTAAAGTGGAGGTTAATAAGTTTTGATTAATTAGGGCGTCAAAGGTTACTGGGAGATGGCAGGAGAATGGGGTTGAGAGGGATAATAAATCAGCTATGATGGAGTAGTGGACCAGACCCAATTGGCTGAATGGCCTAATTCTGCTCCGTTGTCTTTTGGATGAGATTGCTCTTTAGGCTTGATGTTTGGCTTCATTAGATTAGTGTAAGAGGTCAAAGATGGGGGTTGGTTTGGAAACGAGATAGAGAATTTAAGGGGGGGGGAGAAAAAACTGGAAACTTGGTCACCTGTGTGGATTGAACAGAGGTGTTCTGCAAAGCAGTCACCTAATTTATATTGGGTATAATTGGGTATTTTAGGAGACCACACAGTGAGTACTGAAAGAAATAAACTAATTTAGAAGAAATTAAGGGAAGTGCTACTTCATCTGGAGGGAGCATTTGGGTCTGAGATGGTGGGAAAGGAGAAGGATAGGTAATGCATTTGGTGTGGTTATGCACAAAGATGCTGTGAGAAGCAGTAGTTGTCATTGAAAGAGATTGAAGAGTGAATAAGGGAGTCATGAAGGGGAAAATGTGTCTATTAGTGCCATTACATTAAAAATCATGGAATTACAGAGAATGATGTGTTGTGCCAAGTGAAAATGAAGGCAAAGCCAAGTAAAATACTTGTGGATGAGGAAGGGGAGTGAAAGATGGTATTCAAGAAATGGAACAGAAGTGGTAGAGAGCGTTATTAAAAATGGTAGAAAGGAAACAAAATTAACTTATTCATAATTATCAATGCAAATCTGTGGTTCTTTAATGCAATGAGTTGCATAGTGATCAGAAAAATCTGAAACATTAACTTTCAATTTTTTCTAATGTTACAAAATTCCTATAAAATATACAAAAATGGGAATATTAACTGGCTACACACATAAAAGTTGCTGGTGAACGCAGCAGGCCAGGCAGCATCTGTAGGAAGAGGTGCAGTCGACGTTTCAGGCCGAGACCCGAATTCCCACCATCTGCAGAATTTCTGTTGTTTGATATTAACTGGCTTATAATTTTGTTGCCCCTTTGGCTTGGTGCTATGGAATGACATAATGGAATGGAGTAAGAGGTCAGATACATATAAGAGACACCTGGAGGCCTTTTGTCCTGTGTCTGCTTATCCAATAAATAATGTGACTACTCTTCAACTTCAGCACAACAGAATTAGCCCATTTGGCCCATCAATTCTGCTCTCCATTTGATTCTGGCTGATGCATGAAGCAGTTAGGCTGAGCACCACCACCAGTACTTTGTCATTTCCTGTCTGTCACCTAGGAACAAACATTCCTGTGCCTATCAATCTCTGTATATAAGCTTATGTATTTATTTTTTATTATTGTTTTTTTTTGTATTGTACTGGATCTGGAGTGAAAATTATTTTGTTTTCCTTTACACGTATACAGGGAATGACATTAAACAATCTTGAATCTTTTCATTTAAAAGTGCTCATATGGAGAAACTGGCAGTGATGTTTAAAGTTGCAATATTTGGATTGAAGTGTTGTCTATTTCCATAGCTCACAGAGGACCTCTAGTGTTGCAATCCACTGCGGCACCAACTTAAAAGTCTGGCTCCCAGATCCTTGTGGAACGAAATAAATGCATTGCTCTCTGGCATTGATTGTCCAAAATAAGTTATCCATAATTTTCCCTTGATAATTCCAATTTTATTTTTCATTAATGAAAAATTCAGTTAAATTTGAACAAATTCATTTGTGAGTATTAATTTCCCCACAATCACACATTGCTTAATTTGAAATTTGTAGTTTATCAGATAAATTTATTTACTCTTTAACATTTCCCTTGGACCTCCTTGATTATGATACTAGTTTTAATTAACACTTGGATTTGATTCATGGTCTCGTGTTTTGCTCTCCCTTTGCCTTCTGACGTGATTTATTCCTATACAGGAGGGCTTCATGTTTTTGGATTTTAACTTTTCTTCAAGATCTTTAGAATCTTTGGTTATCAGAAATTATTGAGCACTTGTATCAATAGGAACATTTCACTGTTTCCGAAACTCCATTAATATAATTGTTCTAGGATTGCATTTATAATATGAACAATATGGGATTGCTAATTCTGGTTTGATTTTGTATTGGTTACTTCATCTTTCTGATGTGGTGTGCTTTTGCCTTTCTGATAGGAATATCACTAGCCAGTTGATGACTAAACATATTTTCTCTATTGTAGTGTATAAACTACAGGAATAAAATGCATCCTAAAATGACCTAATGCACTTTCACATTTTATTTTTAGTCGTCTGAATTCAAATATAACAGGCAATCTTTTGTGGAAAATGCAAAAAAATGGACATTAAAGCATGCAACACAAACAAAGGACAAGGTGAGTTTAAACATTTGTGGAGAATTATAATTTTCCATTACTTGGGTGTCAATACTGCTGTGTAGCTGGTTGTTAAATGCCATTTTAAAATGTTCTGTTTTCTTTCCAAACATGAATTTGGTAATGTGGTGTAAAGAGTTGGAGTGTACAGTACTGTGCAAAAATCTTAGGCACCCTGGATTTTTATATAAATTTTATTTTAGATATTTTTTGTCTTCTGCATTAGTGTGTCAGTAGAAAAGAACAAATTTTAGATTTTCAAATACCCATTTTCCAAAAATTTAAATGTTACAGAGAAACGTTTGTATTTTATTGAAGAAAGTAACATATTCAATTATAGACCACTTATCAACGGAAAAACTTGATTACCTCGTAGGTATATAGTCCAGTGCAAAATTAAACAAATTTAACAAATGGATGCTAATGATCAATGACATAATGAGCAGAATGAACTAAACTGATTCACTGAAACAGAAATGGGTGTAGAGGGAATCAAACTGGGTGAAGGACAGCCAAATTAAAAGATAAAGGTTTGGCAGATGTGACAGCTTAACCTTATCAATTCTTGCACCATGGGATGAGTGAGAATAGCAACAAAATACAAGGTGATCAACCTGCAGCAGCAAGGTCTCTCCCAAGCAAAAATTTCGTGGCAGAGAGGAATTTCAAAATGTGCTGTCCAAGCTCTTCTGAAGAAGCACAAAGAAATGGGCAAGGCTGAAGACCAGAAATGCAGTGGTTGGCCACAGAAACTGAGTGAAACAGACGAGAGATATATCAAACTGATGTCACTTGTATTGCAAGAGGTCCAGCACTGCTGACAGCTCCGAATTCACAGAAACCCTCTGCTGCAGTGAGAAGTTTTATCAGAAGTGGTCTTCATGGAAGAGTTGCTACCAGAAAGCCATTCCTCTGAAGTGGAAACAAAACCAAGAGACTCAGCTACGCAGGAACACAAAGACTGGGGTGCTGAACAATGGCAGCAAATGCTCTGGTATGACAAATCAACATTTTAAATTTTTGGCTTGTACAGAAGGCAGTTTGTCATTGAAGAGCTGGAGAGTGCTGCATGGATGAGTTTTTGCAGCCAACTGTGAAACATGGCAGAAGTTTCCTGTAGATTTGGGGCTGCATTTCTGCAAATGGACTTGGTGATCTGGTCAGAATTAATGGAACCAATGCTGAGAAGTACAAGCAAATTCTCATCTGTCACACGATACGATTAGGGAGGTGTCTGATCAGTTCCAAATTCATTCTGCAGCAGGACAATAAACCCACACACACAGACATCAACATAAAGAACTATCTTCTGTGAAAAGAACAAGGAGTTCTGCAACAGATGGTATGGACTTTATCGCAATGTTATCGATACTTGCTGGAAAAATAAATGTTTGAAGGATGTAGTTACTTGGGAAATGGGTTTGTAGGTTCAGGGCATTATTCAAAATTGCTTAAGTTCCAGTGTGCCAGAGCTTGGTTCATGACTTTCATTGTCGTGGTATTTGCTTTGAACAAACACTATCTTTCGTCTTTTTAATTTCATTGCCCTTTCACGTTTAAAAGTTATAGCTGTTAATTGAGTTTGTGCTCTTAACACTGCAGCAAAGTGTTCAAGCTGATGAGCAAAAGAAAAAGTTATTGCTGCAATAATAACTTCCATTGATTATAACTGTCAGCAAAGGAGAAAAAGTACTCCAAGTCCTTCTAGAATGTTATCAATCAAAAATAGGGAGCCAGTGTAGAATCAGCAGTCACAAGATTGAATGAGAAAGACTTGACAAACTAGGGCGTTAGTTAATAGCTTTGAATGACCTTTGAGTTTGCATACAGAAGAGTCTGAAAGCCCACTACCAATATTGGAGAACTTGTGTACTGGTATCAAATATATGAACAAGAGTTTCAATAGAAGAAACTATGACGAGGCTGATTCAGGTGATATTGTGGTGGAAAAAGGCATTCTTAATGACTCAGGGGATGTAACATATGGCATAATCAAATCCAGGTACTTGTAATAGTATTACATACTGTATATTTTTGATCTTTCCTATGTTTTCTTTGTTTTGATATCTTAGTCAAATGATGTTACCAAATAAGCTTTAAGTGGAGATTTTTTGACAATGAATAACATGAAGTGTTTTTTGCTTCCTTAGATACCTGCATATCTGAAAGAGAATCTGAACCAGGTCGAACCAGATGTAACCAAGGAAAGACCAATACCACGCAAAAGATCTGCTTGTGATTCTGACAATGCCAAAAAATTCTGTTTGTAAATAGTGGAGTATTTGTATGTTCAATGTTATTTTTTAATGTTTGTAATTATTCTGCCAAATTGTCACTTTATTTCAATAAAATGTTTAACTTTACTGTTGACTATATTAGTAAACCACCTAGGGAAAAGCTTGAACAGAAGCAGCATTGAGTACAAATCGCAGATGCTAGAATCTGGAGGGGGAAAAGATCAGACTGCTGGAGGAACTCAGTGGGTCAAGGAGTGTTATGGAGGTAAAGAGATGGTTAATGTTTCAAGCCATGATTTGGACTTTAGCAGCTTGCGTTGTTTCAGCAAACCCTCCTTTTTGATCCTAGCTATGTACTTTTTTCATCTATGTGAGGTATGACAACTAAATCTTCCCCTTTCTGCTTTAACTACCTCTCCAACCTAACGTGATGACCTTAATCCTGGCATGTGGCAGGTAACAGCTTTTTGGGCTTATGCCCATGATTACAGCAAACTACTTAACCACTTAACTAAGTAGTCATTCATTCATGATGTCATCATTTGGCATGCCATCTTAGGAAGTGCACGGCTACAATAGACAGGAAGTAGTGTCCAATGCCTTTTCCAAGTTTGACTTTCAGCATTTATAACAGTTATGTGCTCATCACAAAGCACCCATGAATTTTAAAAACTATTGTGATTTTTTTCTTGACAATGTTTCAAACAATCTGGAAAATTATTTGAGATATCAGTATTTCAAAATTGTCACTGGGAATTTGCTTGCTAGGGCTAAACACTTTAAGGGATATATGAACTCAAAGCTTAGAGATCACGTCTCTGGTCTCATCAGATCCATTACAACACTTATAAAGTAAAGTTGCATTAAGTAAAGTTGAGATCCGTCAAAGGAGATTCTACTGATTTTTTTCCAAAAGATAAAAATTTAGTCATAGTTATACTTTATTGATCCCAGGAGGAAACTGGTTTTCATTACAGTTGCACCATAAATAATAAATAGTCATAGAACCATAAATAGTGAAATAGATGTAAATTATGAAATGAGTCCAGGACCAGCCTATCGGCACAGGGTGTCTGACCCTCCAAGGGAGGAGTTGTAAAGTTTGATGGCTACAGGCAGGAATGACTTCCTATGACGCTCTGTGCTGCATCTTGGAAGAATGAGTCTCTGGCTGAATGTACTCCTGTGCCTAACCAGTACATTATGTAGTGGATGGGAGACATTGACCAAGATGGCATGCAACTTAGACAGCATCCTCTTTTCGGACACCACCGTGAGAGAGTCCAGTTCCATCCCCACAACATCAGTGGCCTTACGAATAAGATTGTTGATTCTGTTGGTGTCTGCTACCCTCAGCCTGCTGCCCCAGCACACAACAGCAAACATAATAGCACTGGCCAGCACAGACTCGTAGAACATCCTCAGCATCGTCTGGCAGATATTAAAGGACCTCAGTCTCCTCAGGAAATAGAGACGGCTCTGACCCTTCCTTAGTGTTCTTTGACCAGTCCAGTTTATTGTCAATACGTATCCCCAGGTATTTGTAATCCTCCACCATGTCCACACTGACCCCCTGGATGGAAACAGTGGTCACTGGTACCTTAGCTCTCCTCAGGTCTACCACCAACTCCTTAGTCTTTTTCACATTAAGCGGCAGATAATTCTGCTCACACCATGTGACAAAGTTTCCTACAGTAGCCCTGTACTCGACCTCATCTCCCTTGCTGATGCATCCAACTATGGCAGAGTCATCCGAAAATTTCTGAAGATGACAAGACTCTGTGCAGTAGTTGAAGTCCGAGGTGTAAATGGTGAAGAGAAAGGGAGACAAGACAGTCCCCTGTGGAGCCCCAGTGCTGCTGATCACTCTGTCGGACACACAGTGTTGCAAGCACACATACTGTGGTCTGCCAGTCAGGTAATCAAGAATCCATGACACCAGGAAAGCATCCACCTGCATTGCTGTCAGCTTCTCCCCCAGCAGAGCAGGGTGGATGGTGTTGAACACACTGGAGAAGTGAAAAAACATGACCCTCAGTGCTCGCTGGCTTGTCCAGGTGGGCAGAGACACGGTTCAGCAGGTAGACGATGGCATCCTCAACTCGTAGTCGGGGCTGGTAGGTGAACTGGAGGGGATCTAAGTGTGGCCTGACCATAGGCTGGAGCAGCTCCAGAACAAGTCTCTCCAGGGTCTTCACGATGTGGGAGGTCAATGCCACTGGTCTGTAGTCATTGAGGCCGCTGGGGCGCGGCGTCTTCGGCACGGGGATGAGGCAGGACGTTTTCCACAGTACAGGAACCTTCCGGAGCCTCAGGCTCAGGTTCCCATTGGTTATTGACTGTCCTGCAGAAACTATTTTCGATATGGTGCTTTGATTTTGTTTTGTGTGTTGGGACTCAATGTGATGCCAGCTCATTCTATTTTCTTTATCACTGATTGAGATTTGAAAGGGCAATTTGTGGAGCATGTTTATTTTGAACAGATCCATTTAGACACAGTGTAGAGATTAGTATGAGGTCATTACAGTTCAGGGCAATTCTGACATCATCTGTAAGGGGTCTATATGTCCTCCCCATGGAATGCATCACTTTTTTCTGGGTGCTCCAGAAACAAGATACAGATATGTTCGATGTGCAGGAATAACCTATCAATTTATTGTCAATTACTAGCCAAAATGGATATTTCTTTTGACAGATTTTTAGTATAACTCTTCAAAAGTAAGCCTTGGAACTAAGAGATCTCCCCTCCATATTTTCTACAGTCAATGAAAATTTTGCAGAAAAAAAACACCACTGTCGTTTGTAATTGCAACTGAATAAGCAGCTTAAGGTGAGAAAGGAATACTCTGGAATCATGAGTAGCCATAAATTGCTGGAGGTTTGCTTCACTCTGCTATTTGCAGAAGCAGTATTTTTTTTTCTCTAAGCTCATGATTTTCATGAAGCTGGTGCATTTTGAAATTAATTGCCTTTGGAGAACAGCACAGAAAGTTTTTATTTATTTATTGAGCTACAGCATGGAGCATGGGCCCTCTGGCCCTTCAAACCGTGCTGCCCAGCAAACCCAAAACTAACCCTAGCCTAATCACGGAACAATTTACAATAACCAATTAACCTGCCAACCAGTACGTCTTTGAACTGTGGGAGGAAACTAGAGCACCTGAATGAAACCCACAGTCATTGTACTCTAACAGTATGGTAGCAAGTAAATAGCAATAAACATTTTGGACACAAATTTTCAAATTGCCAATAATTTTGAAAAAGGATCTAGTGCTTTCCTGGTGTACATGATGAACACATTCTTTTTGGTCTTTTTATTTATTTGTCAGTAGTTTAATTTAACTTAGTACAATATTTCCTCCCAGTGGGGTGGAGGTGAAAGGGAAGAACAGAGTTGGGAGAAAGATGATTTCATTGGCAAGAAAGATTTGTGAGGATGTTAGTAGTTTACAGAGGGAGGGAACATCGACTCAGACCATGAGAGGCCCGTGGTGGATATTTTCATGCCTTACAAGGTGCAGATTGCAAGTCTGTGTGGGGCGCCACTCCTCACACAGACACTAGAGCAATGTGTGGTTAAGTGCCTTGCTCAAGGACACAAACATGTTGCCACAGCTGAGGCTCAAACTAGCGCCCTTCAGATCACTAGACGAACGCCTTAACCACTTGGCCACGTGCCCAACACAAATTTGGTAGTTTACAGGGATTGAATAATAGGAGTGAAAAGTACAGGAAGGCCATTGGGGTGGAACTAGAATATAGAATACTGTCCTTCAAACTCAAAATTTCATGCGATTTTTTTTTTCCATTCATTTAATTTTCTCTCTGTGTTCCCACTCAATATATGTAGCATTTATAAGAATATAAACAGAAGATGAAGGGTGGGGAGGGGGGGGAGAATTGATGGGATACCTAGGAAAACATCCAAAGAGAAAAAAGTGATTAGAGATAAATAAAATTATTGTGCACAGTAATCTGCCAGTATAATTAAATAGAATGAAGACAATATTGACAAGTTACAAAACAAAATATGGTGTAAATTTGAAATCTCTGGGCTGAGGAAAACTGTATAGCCAAATAAATTAAAAATGAGAGAGAGACAGCAGCTTCCACACAGCTGCACATGATGAAGAGATCATAAAATTGTGCTCTGCACTCACTATGCTGGCTCTGAGCCCCAAATTCCATTTATCCTAACACCAACCCTTCCAAACAACTCCACAAGACATGAGAATCAATTTGTGCCTGGTTCCCAATATCAATTAGCACCCTTGTCCCTGGTTTCTCACCCTGAACTCTGAATAACGGTGTGTTTACATTACCACTTAATGATTCTGTTAAACTCTGACAACACATTTGAGAAATTTTCATAGAGGGTATCTTAATATGTTCCTGTAGTACTGGGTAGTTAATTGGCTTTTCAGACCAATGTTATTCAAAGGACAGATAAGATTGATGTTGTGATATGGTGCTGGAGCAAGGTACAAGACTAGAAGAAAACAGGAATAGTTAAATCCTGAAATTGTTCTTGATCATATTACTTACAGTGATCTTTGATCAACCAAGGCTATCTCATATATTCTGTTCTCATAACATGGTGTAGACATACTTGAGCAGAAATAATGGCATCATCTTAAAAAAAAAATGTATGCAAACAGTAATGTATATATAACTACGTTGTAGTAATTTGGGATAAATTTTATAGAGAACAGGGACAGCTTTTAAATTGGGAAAAGTGAATGGTGAAAAATGGAGAGCAAGCTGTTAGTTGCTTGCAAATATTTATTCACAAGGCTAGACATATCTTTAACTCACGCGGTAAGGTTCTGCAACTCTTCCAATGCCTGCTCTTAAACAATGAATACATAAAAATTTTTGTTTAGTACTTACTTCATAAGGTTGACTAGTGGTGCAGTGGCATCAGCACTGGACTCCCAAGGCAGATGGTCCTGAGTTCGAATCCGGCTGGGTAACAACAGTATCTGCGTGGAAGAAAGGCCTGGCATTCAACTTCTGTATTTTGCCACGATAACCCTAAGGACAACTACACTATGGCTCAATGGCACTCAGCAACAACAGCAACTTCATAAATAAAAATAATACCAACTGATAAATTGCGATTAGCAATAGAAGTGCACAGTAACAGACAATCTCACCTTTTTCCTCAAAACCACCTATTTGGTCAAGCAAGCACAACAGCGTCTCCACTTCCTGAGGAGATTGATGCAAATGAGGTTGCTCCCGTCTGCCCCATTCTAACCAATTTTTACAGAAGCACTATTGAGAGTGTCCTGACCAGCTTTATCACCATACCAGCTGGTATGGAAATTGTAAGGCATCTGACCGCTTCCTTGCAAAGGATTGTGACAGCTGCTTTAAGGATCATCAGGGTCTCTCTTCCTTCCATCAGCAACATTTATCAGGAGGACAGAGTTAGCAGGGCCCATTCATCCAACAATCCCTTTTACCTCCTACTTTTAGGCAGAAGGTACCATAGCATTAGGACAGGAACTGTTAGAAGGGGAAACAGCTTCTTCCCCAAGGCCTAAGACTACAGAACTCCTAACCACCACCCAGGTCTCATCACGCATGAAGCACTAGTGATATACATTTTGCTTTTTAACTTGTGTCACAAAAGCACTTTATTATTTGATAATTTACTAGTCTTAATATTACTTTATATGATGTGTACATATATCGTATGTACTGTATTATACACCTTCATCCAAAGGAATTTTGTTTTGTTTGGTAGTATACATGTGTATGGTTGAAAGAGGGAAGAAAGAAAATCAGAAGACATTTCTGAAAATAGCATAACTACCCAAGGCATGATAATTTTAATCTGTTTAGTATTACCATTAAATCACTGTTTGAAATTTTAACATATATTATAGCCATATGACTTTTGTTTTTCAGTAAATACTTGCTACATCAAAAAGTAATTAAATTAATGTTGACCTCTTGTGTATTGGAAATGTTTTATTAAGAGCAGTTTAATATGACAATCAGCACATTCATTTGATCTTCAACACAACCTTTCAAGATGAAGTTAAAAGGTTCAACCATCCCAAATGGAAAAATATTCTTTAGCTGTGTTGAGCTTTCAAATCTTGCTGATAACGATAGCATTTAGTTTATGATACTGATTTTAACCCATCGATACAAGTTTATTTTCGTGTTTAAGAAATAATTATTATTCTTATAAAAGTCATTAACTCCTTCAAAACAGAGTTGGAAAATTATAAATATTATTGGAATATTTTGAGACAGATGATGGCACACTATGGTAAAATGATTCCTTTCAGCTAGAGATCAGAAGTATACTTTTAGGAATCAAACAGCCAAAACTAAATACTGAAGATTTAAAGATAAACAATGATTTATGACTGCTCCTAATTTATATCAGAGAAACATATGGAGA
Source organism: Mobula birostris (assembly GCF_030028105.1). Taxonomy (NCBI): domain Eukaryota; kingdom Metazoa; phylum Chordata; class Chondrichthyes; order Myliobatiformes; family Myliobatidae; genus Mobula; species Mobula birostris. The sequence continues at coordinate 61,561,725 of NC_092383.1, read as the reverse complement.
AACCACCTGCACTTATTAAATAAGTGTGATAGAAACTCTATCTGCTTATCTGCATATAGTTTGTGGATGAATGTGACCTAATGGGATATCTGGTGTTTTCTTCTTACTGTCAGGAAGTATAGAGGAGTCTTGACCCAAAAGCAGTGCAGCAGACACTATTGAGTGGTGAGCAATAACTTTAATAAGCGAAATAATAAGCCATGAGGGGCAATGAAACAAGATAGAATAGGTACTGATTAAGTTGGTTGACGCTGGCTGGTTCGCTGGGTGAACCACGACTGTGGGTGAGAGCCATTTTGAGAGAATGAGTCCCGCCAAAGGGTTTCAGCCTGAAAAGACTGTATTCTTTTTCTACATGCTGCCTGGCCTGCTGAGTTGTGTGTGTTCCTCAGATTTCCAGCAACTGCAGATTTTCTCTTGTTTGTGACTGTGGATGAGACCTGGGTTTAAATAGGCTGCAGGTGATGAGTGGCAAGTGGCTCCTGTTAGCTGGATGGAGACTGGAAGGTGCTTACCCACGCAGGCCTTACGGTTACATATTTTACTTGGTTTTAACCTGTTGGACAAATCACAACCTTTCAAATGATGCCCATGTATCTAAAATGAACAACTGTATTTTATTAAACAGCACTAGGTGAATTTAGAAAATATATAGAACGTTATAGCAGGGTACAGGTCCTTCAGCTCATGATGTGCCAACCTTTTAACTTGCTCTAAGATCAATCTAACCTTTCCTTCCTACATTTGTTCTGAATTCCTATTTTCTTCAACCAAGCCAAACTCCATTGATTAAACTCTTAATCTATGTTTTTACATGTCATGCTGATCTTCATTTTGTAATTTGCCTTTTATTTGCTTTATGTTTCTGGGTAACACAAAAAAAATCTACAGAGCTATCTCTTGGTATCTTGAAAATGTGGTACTTTTCTCTGAACTGCATTCCTAAAGGAGGTGTTACCTAAGGATTTTGATTGTCAATTTGATTTGTGAAGTATGAATAATCATGCAGGGGATGGTGTCCTTATGTTTCTTAGAGGTGATGCTGGGAAATTCTAACTGTAGTAAATTCTAACTGTGCATTAATGGCAATCTTTCTCTTAGATACTGGAAACTAGTCAGCAATTTAATTATGAAATAATAGCTTACATTTTCAAGACAGCATTCATATTGTGGCTTTCCTTTGGCCATTTCTGTAGAAGGCAATGCTACAATTATAGAAAAATCAGGCAGTCACATCAAATGATTTTGCATTCTACCAACCAAACTGATTTTATAAGCATTTGAATAGCACATTATTTATTCTGTAATCAACACATACTTCAGCCAGAAGTGATCAGTAGTTGAGCACTGGCAGTGGTGCAAATAATGCAGACGTTAGATTGTCACACATACAGTGCAGAAACAGGCTCTTTGCCCACTGAGTCCATCTTTAACCTGTTCTTTCTACAATCATTTCAAATCTTCCCCATATTCAACCACTCATCTACACATAAGGGGTGATTTGCAGTGGTCAATTAACCTCCTAACCCAAACATTTTGAGTGTGGATGAAAACCAGAATTCCTGAAGGAAACCAATGCAGTAACTGGGATAAAGTGCAAACTCCACACAGACAGCATCAGAGGTGAGGATTACAACCTACTTAGGTTGCTAGGTCTGCGCTGTATTAGCTGTGCCGCTGTGATTTAACTTTATAAGTGTTGCGGCAGCTCTCTGCAAGCAACCAAATGGCATTCCCTCACATGATTTTGGAGGTCAGGAGGTAAACAGCTTATTGCAGAGCAATCAGCCTCTGCCCTGCTGTTGCAATCAGTGTTGACTCAAGTGGCCCAGTTCAGATTATTTAAATTAGATCAAAAGATCAGAAACACCACATTCTTATCCATTTTGCCAATTCATTAAGTATTGCATTACTCATTTGTAAAGCTGATTTTTAAAAAAAAATTTGCTCATTTGAAACCACAGAGCCATTGAGGAAATAAAAAACAAACATTGCCTAATTTAAATAAGCTTTCTGCATGAGGAAGACGTAGTTTATGCTTGTGCTCGTACATTCCACTTTAAAATGCCAGAATCAAATCAACAGCATAGCCAATTGTAATTAAATTTTGGATCCTCAATGAATGGAAATGAATTTCAAGGGTAGAAGGCTTTAAACAATACTGTTAATCTTAACAACAAATCCTAAGTGGCCTATTAATCTTCGGAACTTTAATGTAGGTTTGCTGTTTAGAATATAAAGAATACATGTTTAGAATATAAAGAAATCATATAAAGAATACCCAGCAGGCCGAATGCCATATGGAAGAAGTAATATTTATTTTCAATTACCTTTCTTCAGAAAGGATGCTATGATAAAATGTCTCTGATTTTATCTCACAGCAGATATTACTGTACAGTACAGGAGATGGGATGCCATGTTGAAGGCGTTGCTGAGACCTAACTTGGAGTATTGAGTGGAGTTTTCATCACCTACCTACAGGAAAGATGTAAATAAGGTTGAGAGAGCACTGAGAAAATTTACAAGATGTTGCCGGGTCTGGAGGATCTGAGTTGTAAAGAAAGAGTGAACAGGTTAGAACTTTATTCTTCAGAATGTAGAAGATTGAGAGGAGATTTGATAAAGGTATACAAAAGTATGAGGGGTATAGATAGGGTAAATGCAAGCAGGCTTTTTCCACTGAGGTTGGATGGGACTACGACCAGGCGTCAGGGGTTTAGGGTGAAAGGGGAAATGTTTGAGGGGAACTTGAGAGGAAATGTTTTCACTCAGAGGGCAGTGCGAGTATGGAATGAGCTGCCAGCACAAGTGGTGCATGCGAGTTCGATTTCAATGTTTAAGCGAAGTTTTGGATAGGTATATAGATGATAGGGCAATGGAGGGCTAGGGTACCGGTGCAGGTCAATGGGAATAGGCAGTTTAAATGGTTTTGGCATAGACTAATTGGGTTGAAGGGCCTGTTTCTGTGCTGTACTTTTTTATGACTCTACTGTATTTGATCTGCTGACCACTTCCAAAATTTTCTCTTTATTTCCTTCGGATTTAGAAAATAAATATTAAATTAATAATGTCGAGAGATTTACTATTATAATTTTAAGGTTTTGAACAGGAGTTTAATTTATTCAGTCACTGACCGTTTTCTCTCAATTAGTGCTGCTACTGCTGATTTTCAAGAGTAATCACCTTCTAGGATCCAAGCTAGGCCACCATGAGGGATAGAATTGGCTTGGGCCTGGGTTTGGGGAGGGTGCAGCTGAAGTGGTATGGAGAGGTGACACGGAGTGTAACTTCCTCACAAACGACTCATCCAGCATCATTTCAACTGCTACAGGGAGGCCAGAAGCTGGGTTCTGATGCTACATTTCCTCAAGCCTACAGCTCTTTCTGATCAGTGTGGCCTGAAAGTTGAAAATCCCTACCCTTTCAAACCAGGTACTGTAAATGCTAGTGAGTACTGATTTCTAGTTGGATTTATTGTGGGAGATTACATCATTTCACAGTCCATTGTAAATTTTCCTGCTTTCATACAGGAGACTGTAATTGGAAGATGGCTTGGTAAGGGCCAGTGCCTGTGGTGGCTCTGCTTCATTAAGGAGGTACTGGCAGACATGCAACTTTAATTACAACAATGGCACAAGATCAAAACTGGTTTCCCAACAGATAACTAATAAGTGATAGCCAACCGTTTCTAAGTCTCTGGATCTGTCTAAGATGGCATATGGGACATCTGCAGCATGTAACAGCTTACCACACACTGCTGTATTTTATAGATGCCATTTCCTTCAGGAGAGTGGTACCTATCCGGATAATTAGACTTCCCCCTCTTCAGTCGTCCCTGGATCAGACTGCACACAGGACTTTGCCTTCGGGTGAATTCAAAGCTGAGCTTCTATCACTCACTGCTCAAGTGGCTGACAATAGACAATAGGTACAGGAGTAGGCCATTTGGCCCTTTGAGTCAGCAGTGCCATTCACTGTGATCATAGCTGATCATCCACAATCAGTACACTGTTCCTGCCTTCTCCCCATATCTCTTGACTCCGCTATCTTTAAGAGCTCTAACTCTTTCTTGAAAGAATCCAGAGAATTGGCCTCCACTGCCTTCTTAGGCAGAGCATTCCACAGATCCACAACCCTCTGTGTGAAAAAGTTTTTCCTCAAATCTGTTCTAAATGGTCTACCCCTTATTCTTAAACTGTGGCCTCTGGTTCTGGACTCCCCCAACATCGGGAACATGTTTCCTGCCTCTAGCGTGTCCAATCCCTTAATAATCTTATATGTTTCAATCAGATCCCCTCTCATCCTTCTAAATTCCAGTGTATACAAGCCCAGTCGCGACAATCTTTCAACATATGACATTCCTGCCGTCCCTGGAATTAACCCAGTGAACCTACACTGCACTCCCTCCTTAGCAAGAATGTCCTTCCTCAAAGTTGGAGACCAAAACTGCACACAATACTCCAGGTGGGGTCTCACCAGGGCCTTGTACAACTGCAGAAGGACCTCTTTGCTCCTATACTCAACTCCCCTTGTTATGAAGGCCATTAGCTTTCTTCACTGCCTGCTGTACCTGTATGCTTACTTTCAGTGACTGATGAACAAGGACACCCAGATCTTGTTGTACTTCCCCTTTTCCTAACCTGGCACCATTCAGATAGTAATCTGCCTTCCTGTTCTTGCCGCCAAAGTGGATAACCTCACATTTATCCACATTAAACGGCGTCTGCCATGCATCTGCCCATTCACCCAACCTGTCCAAGTCACCCTGTATTTTCATAACATCCTCCTCACATTTCACACTGTCACCCAACTTTGTGTCATCTGCAAATTTGCTAATGTTACTTTTAATCCCTTCATCTAAATCATTAATGTATATTGTAAACCGCTGCGGTCCCAGGACCGAGCCTTGTGGTACCCCACTAGTCACTGCCTGCCATTCTGAAAAGGACCCGTTAATCCCTACTCTTTGTTTCCTGTCTGCCAACCAATTTTTTATCCATGTCAGTACCCTACCATGTGCTCTAATTTTGCCCACTAACCTCCTATGTGAGACCTTATCAAAGGCTTTCTCCTATGTGAGACCTTATCAAAGGCTTTCTCCTATGTGAGACCTTATCAAAGGCTTTCTGAAAGTCCTGGTACACTACATCCACTGGCTTTCCCATGTCCATTTTCATAGTTACCTCCTCAAAAAATTCCAGAAGATTAGTCAAGCATGATTTCCCCTTCGTAAATCCATGCTGATTCGGACCTATCCTGCTACTGCTATCCAAATATGCCACCATTTCATATTTTGTAATTGACTCCAGCATCTTCCCCACCACTGATGTCAGACTAACTGGTCTATAATTGCCTGTCTTCTATCTCCCTCCTTTCTTAAAAGGTGGGATAACATTAGCTACCCTCCAATCCACAGGAACTGATCCTGAATCTATAGAACATTGGAAAATGATTACCAATGCGTCCACGATTTCTAGAGCCACCTCCTTAAGTACCCTGGGATGCAGACCATCAGGCCCTGGAGATTTATCAACCTTCAGTCCCATCAGTTTACCCAACACCATTTTCTGCCTAATGTGAATTTCCTTCAGTTCCTCCGTTACCCTAGGTCCTCTGACCACTATTACATCTGGGAGATTGTTTGTGTCTTCCCTAGTGAAGACAAATCCAAAGTACCTGTTCAGCTTATCTGCCATTTCTTTGTAGTCCATAATAATTTCACCCGTTTCTATCTTCAACGGCCCAACTTTGGTCTTAACTAATTTTTTCCTCTTCACATACCTAAAGAAGCTTTTACTATCCTCCTTTATATTCTTGGCTAGCTTACCTTCGTACCTCATCTTTTCCCCCGTATTGCCTTTTTAGTTATCTTCTGTTGCTCCTTAAAAGTCTCCCAATCCTCTGGCTTCCCACTCATCCTTGCTATGTTATACTTCGTCTCTTTTATTTTTGTACTGTCCTTGACTTCCCTTGTTGTCCATGGTCGCCCTTTACTCCCCTTAGAATCTTTCTTCCTCTTTGGAATGAACTGATCCTGCGCCTTCTGTATTATTCCCAGAAATACCTGCCATTGTTGTTTCACCATCCATGTATGATGATCAATACATCCTATCCCTAAGCTTGTGGTGCTGTCATCATGTCAAGAAAACTGGAGAAAAATATGTTAGAGAATTTAGATTGATGTGTCTGTCATAGATGAATGAACATTAGACTATGCAGGATATGCCATCTGAAGATGAGTCTTGGAATTGTAGTGAGCACAGACTCCACATGTCTGATCATTAAACATCTTGAGGTGTAGCAGGAGTAGTTCATACAAACTCTCAATCTGCTCCACTACTTAATAACATCACGGCTGATCTGATTTTCGGCTACAGCCAAAAATCTACTCCAGCCTAAACATTATTGGGGTTCTTTCATTCCCCCAGAAACAGTGCTGCCTATGTCACCTACACTTAGCATCAGCGGAGAGTGCTGATAATTCCCAAATTGTAGAGGAGTTTTTTTTTCTCTTTTTCTATCACTTCCATTAGATCTTCAGTTTAGGGACAGAAAATCCACATGGCTGACTGGGCCTAGAGAACAGCGGTCCCCAACCACTGGGCCACAAAGCATGTGCTACCGGGCCGTGAGGAAACAGTATGATTTGGCAATATGAGTCAGCTGCACCTTTCCTCATTCCCTGTCACGCCCACTGTTGGAACTTGAATGCACGCGAGGTCATTACGCACGTGTCATCCACGTCAGCGCGGGAAGGAGATCAACTCCTCGAGCTTGCAAATGACGGCGGGCTGAAAAGTATGTTTGACTTAACATCCCTGCCAGCATTCTGGATCAAACTCAAGGCTAAATATCCTGAGATAGCCATGAAAGCACTGAAAACGTTGCTTCCATTTCCAACATAGCTCTGCGAAGCGGGGTTTTGTGCAATGAATGCAATGAAAACGAAATCGCGGAATAGACTGGACATAAGGAACCCCCTTCATGTATCACTGTCTCCCATCAACCCTCGATGGCACCATCTTGTTGCAGGGAAACAAGCCCAGGGCTCCCATTGACTCAGCAATGTTGGTGTGTTGCAATGATTTTATATGTTCATACGGGGAAAATATGTGCTGTGTGTTTAATAGCCAAAAGTTACTTAAAGTGTTATGATGCTATTGACTTATAAGCGACTTATATAACCATATAACAATTGCAGCACAGAAACAGGCCATCTCGGCCCTTCTAGTCCGTGCAGAATGCTACTCTCACCTAGTCCCACCGACCTGCAATCAGCCCATAACAATCCATTCCTTTCCTGTCCATATACCTATCCAATTTTTCTTTAAATGATAATATCGAACCTGTCTGCACCACCTCTACTGGAAGTTCGTTCAACACTTACTTCAAGCTCCCTGTCCTCCCCTGTTAATTGACTTATCACTATATTCATGCGAAGAAAATAGGCGCTGTGAGTTTAATATTAAATTTGTTAGATAAACCCTTTTAGAAATGAAATTGAGTGTATTAGCCACTTACCACTTACATTCCGGTCGTGATAAACAACACCGCCCCCCCGAACAGAATCGCCAAAAGCGATTTGTAGAAAAAATCGGCACGTACACACATATGCACTGTTGCCCGCACAAGGCTTCATGGTCATGGTAGTCTTTCTCGGGGTAAACACAACGTATTTGACTGCTACTCTGGTCCATTGGCAACCCTCCCCTCCCCCCACCCCGGATCGGCCGGTCCGCAAGAATATTGTCAATAATAAATCAGTACGCAGTACAAAAAAGGTTGGAGACCCCTGCTATAGAAAACCTCACTGCTTCTGGAGAGGAGAACCAGATGCCATATTTCCAAGTGTGTTTAAAGATAATGACTGGTTTCTTATGCAAATTATTTTTAAAGATTAGCTGTATTTGTCACTTGTCTATGGATACATGGAAACATACAGTGAAATGTGTTATTTGCATCAAACCAGATCAGTGAGAACTGCGCTGGGCAGCTCAGGAGTGTTGCTACGCTTCTGGCACCAACATAGCATGCCGACAACTTCTACCAACCGTATGTCTTTAGTATGTGGGAGGAAACCAGAGCACCCAGAGGAAACCCACGTGGTCACAGGGAAAAGGTACAAACTCCTTACAGGCAGTGGAGGGAATTGAACCCGATCGGTGATCGCTAGCACTGTAATAACATTGCTCTAACCGTTACATAACCATGCACCCTGATTTGATACCATAGTTCTGATGGCATTGTTACCAAAGCCAAAATAGTCATTGTTCTCCCTCATTTACTTATTTCCAGTGCCTAAGCATTTTTTTTAAAAGTGGTGCAAAAAGTTTATTAAAAATTGCATGTGTTAACAATCCAGGTGTTAAACCTATACCTTAAATCCTAAGCCTTTCCTAATGGTAATGGCTGCTCCCAATATCTTTGGGTTAGGTCAGGGAGAACAAGCCAGCACATCCTGAACTGCTGGGATGGGATGACCATGACTTTTCAGTAGAAGCCCATCAGGCTCTACTATGATGGTCATTAAAGTGACGTCTTATATCAAAATTGAAAATCTAGGTTCATTATTGAAGAATAACTACTTTCAAGAGGTACGCAAAGGTTAAAAGGATTCATGAAAGTGTTCTAGTAAACATAAGAATAGGAATATATTTGAATATAAAGGGAATAACAGTAAAAAATTAGAAAAACATTAACTTTCTTCACTGGACTAGAGTTACATACAGTTTCAACTATATTGATTGCAGTCTGGAAAAATATTTTCACAAATTATTTCTCAGTATTATTTATACAGGATACATGGGTCATGTATTAATCAGTCACAAACATTTCAGTGCATTGCTCAATCTAACAGAATATTAAAGGCTCAATTTCATGGCAATGCAGCATGTTATACATCATTATAACCATCTCAGTTACATCTGCAGTTGTTTACATCTGAGCTGTAATGTCTAAATCTAAAGTGAAGATGTTAAAAGACTTTCTGTGATTATAAAAACATTTATTAGGTGTGAAGCTATTCTGGACCTCACGTTGTGTTAAAGAAACAACCTATAATTTTCTCTGTGCAATATTAACTAAACAGATGCTTTGGTAAATTTACTTTTTTATTTTAAATAGCTATGTACAGCTTTGCATAACGTGGTGATAGTTCAAACCTTTCCAACATAATCTACTTTAGATATAACAAATCACATGATGTCAAAACCCCTTGCATTCAATATTTTACATGGAACTGCCCAATGAGCAGATTCCTTAAAAACAAAAAAAAAGAAGTTATTTTGGCTTTATATTACTTTCTAGTTAGTTTGAGTTTTTCATGTGGAACAGAGCTGAGAAGAAGAAAAAATGCATGGCACATTAAACTTAGATTTAATGTGTTTTTCTTTGAATAAACAATGATGTAGCTGATTCCTTCACTTTCATCCAAAAAGGAATCTGATATTTCATAGTATTTCCCATCTGATATACATTTCCATTTAAAGCTATAGAGTTTTTGGAAATGCCCACCTTTAGATTGCAAGATAGCTTTGAATGAGAAAGACCATTTGACCATCCATCCCATCCATCCAGAAGATAAATTGCAAGATTCCCATTACAGCACCAAGCTGTTTTTTAAATGATTCCAGCTTTCTTTATCATTATATCTCACCTAGAATCCATTTGGTATGTTGCTCATTCTTTATAAGAAATCAATCCCATATTTGTCCCACTAGTTTAAATTATATCTTTTGCATAATTTGGAAGTTTCCAATTTATTATGGTAGCCCTGTACAGAGAAATTATTTTTTTCTACCCTACCATGTTCTCCATTCTAAGTATAAACATTAAACTATAAACTAGTTCTATAATATATAATTTATAATTTTATGTTTATATTTCTCTATCTATGGGGAACTATTCTCAAGTTTAAAAAGCAAAATTCTCTCATTCTCATGCCTTAATCTGAAATAGCATCTGATTTACCTTTACTATGCAATGTGCCCTTCATGAAGTCGCCTTCTTTCATTTCTCCAGGGATCAGAGATCAGGCTTTGTCTTTCCCTGCATCTAAGGCAAGAATAACATCTGTGTCTGAGTAATCACAATTGGGCCAGGAGTGTTGCTAGCCATCTTGTGTTTTCTTTGATGATCAACATTAACTGAACCTGTTGAGCAATGAGTTATGGATATTCTAGAGTCTCTTTCAACTTCAACCTTAGTCACTTTGAAATCATTCAGAAAGTATTTATAACCCTTCTTTTTTATTACTTCCTGTTTGCAATACTCCATGATTGTCCCAATTAAATTTTGACATATTTATTGGTTCTGAAGCTTTCTCATGACCCCCTCTTCAGTTTAGCATTATCTGCTGACTAGATATGTTTGCATTTGGCTTCTGAATGTTAATCGAGAACAGCTGGGAAACAATGCCAAAGGTAATGAGATTTCTTGGTACACTGTACCACATGGCTGTATATGATCTATCTCAGTTGTGATTTTTTTCAGAATATCAGGATTTTCTACTGACTCATGTTGGTTGTTGTTTTCTATGATATTATCATTGAGAGAACCCTCAAGCAAACTCACTATTTTATCTGATGCTGAAGTGATGCCAATTATTCTGTCATTGTCTTGGTCTGCTTTATTATTGTGTGCTGGGGCAGCAGGCTAGGAGTAGCAGACACCAACAGAATCAACAAACTCATTAGTAAGGCCAGTGATGTTGTGGGGATGGAACTGGACTCTCTGACGGTGGTGTCTGACAAGAGGATGCTGTCCAAGTTGCATGCCATCTTGGACAATGTCTCCCATCCATTACATAATGTACTGGTTAGGCACAGGAGTACATTCAGCCAGAGACTCAGTCCACCGAGACGCAACACAGAGCGTCGTAGGAAGTCATTCCTGCTTGTGGCCATCAAACTTTACAACTCCTCCCTTGAAGGGTCAGACACCCTGAGCCAATAGGCTGGTCCTGGACTTATTTCCTGGCAAAATTTACATATTACTATTTAACTATTTATGGTTTTATTACTATTTAATTGTTTATGGTGCAACTGTAACGAAAACCAATTTCCCCTGGGATCAATAAAGTATGACTATGACTATTAACCATTCTCAAAGGATGCACTGTGAAAGCTTGTTTATCAATTCCTAACTTCCTATGACTTTATTTTTTCATAATCATTTCTGACACCACACTGTCTTAATGTTTGTCTCTAGAATTAAACAAAAGAAAAATTATGCCTCTAATATTGTAAGATTATTAATATTCTAGCTAATAAAAACTTGTGTATTGATCTTAAGCTATTTCAACATACCTTGAATGCTTATTCCATTCATTAATGTTTTAAATCTTATTTGACCATCCTTAATTATAAAGACTTGTTTTTCTGTAAGCTTGATAGGAAATGTTGTGGCGTGGATGAAATCACCGGAGAGACAGAGTCACTGGTAGATACAAAACACCTTCTTTATTCAACAAAACAAGGTTCAGCAGGCATCATACGGACGGAGACGCTTTCGGTGGAAAGGTCTGTTGGCCCTGTGATGGGGCTCGATATTTATTTGCTAAACACAAAAGACAGTTCATATTTACAAGTATAGACAATGCTTTCTTCTGAAGCTTTCACACCTTTTGATTAAATCCGTTCCACCAGCACCAGCAGCATTTGGGCTGGTATTCATGAATCCTTAGTTCCAAACTGAATCCACAAAAGACTTATTTGGTATTTTACATGCTTAACATGAAGGACAATCCATATTTACAAAGTATAGATAAGGCTGTCTTTGAAACCACCTGTAAACTTCAAACTTCCATCCCAGACGCACCAGCAGCAAATGAGCTAGTATTCCGGTATTCACAGCTTTTAGGAACAATATTGTTACAAATGAACTGTGTTCACAGCTTTTAGGAAATGCATTGTTATGAACTCAATCCACAGTACTTTGTCAAAGAGCAGAAGACTGGTGGCCAAAGTCACTTAAGTGTAAATGAATCATCTACCCAAAAATTCACTCTAACAGGAAGCAATTGCTTAGTATTATCATTGCTTAATTATTATTAGTTTTGACTCCCTCCCTCTGAGTTCTTCCCTCTCTCTTACAAACTAGTGCAGACTAATCAACAAAAAATATGTATGTTTATATATATATATATATATATAGAGAGAGAGAGAGAGAGAGAGAGACAGAGAGAGAGAGAGAGACCACTCCATAATATAACTTGATGAACTCCCACATCTTTTAAATTTCCACTGTTGCTGCCATATACCACATCAATTGTGCTTCATATATTAGCAGCAATATTTACTCTTTTCCTGCTGCTATGTTTCATTCCTTCAAGAGTGACAAGAAACACAAAAGGGGGCCATTCTCCTTGAGTACGGCAAAACTCTACTTTCACATAAGTATCTCCATTTTCATCAACAGTGAGCTACTTGATAACACAAGTAAGCAGAGCTCAGCAAGCAGGAATATTCTTCCTTACAGACAAGGTTAGAGGAGTAAAACAATAGAGATGCGATAATAAAGGAAGAAACTTCTTGCTCCTTTATATAGAACTCTAGTGAGATCACATCTAGAATATGGTGTACAGGCCTTGCCTCTCTACCCATGGAAGTGCAATGTAGCAGAGGAAATAAACTTTCACATGATCATTCCTGGGATGGTGATTAACAGACCAGTCCTGTCTTCCTGAGTTTAGAAGAATGAGAGGTGATCTCATTCAAGCATAAATATCTTAAGAAGCTTGATTGTCTCGATGGAAAGTTAGATAGAAGATCAGCAATCTGATCTAGAACAAGGGTGCCCAAGCTGGATTCCACGGACATCTTGCTAATAGTATTGCTCCAGGGCATAAAAAAGGTTGGGAACCCCTGGTCTAGAATGAGTAGTCAGTTACTGTGTAACAATTGCTTCTGACTAACGGTAGTGAACCTTTGAATTTCACTATCAATGAGGAATTTGGAGTTTCAGACAGAAGTTGATGGATTCTTAAATATTAAGAGAATCATGGGATATAGGTTTAGTACTGAAAAGCATTGCTCAGATAAATGATCGACCATGTTCTTATTGCTTGATTGAAGAACCCAGCAGGCTGATTGGCCTACTCCTTTTTCTATTCCTATTCTATTCTGTTATGGCTGATTCATTATCCCTCTCAACCCCATTCTCTTGCCTTCTCCCCGTAATCAACAACCTATCAACATCCACTTTAAATATACCCAGTAACTTCATCTCCACAGCCCTCTGTGGTAATGAATTCCATAGATTTATTACCCTTTGGCTAAAGAAATTCGGGCTGAGACCCTTCGGGTCGAAACGTTAACTGTACCTCTTCCTATAGATGCTGCCTGACCTGTTGCGTTCACCAGCATTTTTCGTGTGTGCTACATATACACACAAAATGCTTATTGAGTCTCAGTCCAAACATCAACTGTTTATTTATTTCCACAGATGCTGCCTGACCTTCTGAGTTCCTCCAGCATTTTGTGTGTGTTGCAATGGATCTCCAGCACCTGCAGAATTTCTTGTGTTAAAGAAAAAGGCGAGGTGTTGCCGTAGGCCAGGTTGGAGCCCGCATAGAGCACAGGAAAATTCATTAAGTTTGTTGTTAAAAAAATGGAAGTTGGAAATGTGTGTGTGTGTGTGTGTGTGTATGACTGGTAGTGTGAAATTTCCCTGTCCAGGACCTCTAAAGGACTCCAGTAGTATGTTTGTACCAGAAAGTATTAAGTATGCTGGAGTGGGTGGAATTGGCTAAGTGAGTTTCTGCAGATATGTGTTAGAGAAAGGAAGATGTGAGAAGAATGTAGGGTGGCCTTTTGTTCGACGTAGATGTGCAAGGTTAGATGAATCCTGTAAAAAAACAGAGAAGGTGAGGAAAAGTTAAAAAAGGAAAAGACACGGAAAGAGCATACAAAGACAAAGGATAATAGTGTCTATGTCAGTGTTTGAAAAGAAACAATTAGCACTTAGAGTCTGAGGCCACTTAGAGTCTAGAGTGTAGTGGTTAGCACAATGCTTTACAGTATCAGATACCTGGGTTCAATTCCCACCACTGCCTATAAGGAGATTGTACATTTCCCCCGTGATCACATGGGTTTCCTCCCATAGTGCAAAATTGGGCATTCCTCCAAAATTGTCCTGTGATTAGGCTAGGAGTAAAATGGGGAATTGCTGGGTGGCGCAGATCGCAGGGCATATTCCGAGCTGTATCTCAATAAAAAAACTAGATGCTGTACCACTGCCTTCCCCAGGCATGGTTTTCAAAGCCCATGCCAAATGACATCTCTTGAGTGCTTGGTGAAGCCAACGTTAGCAGGAGCACTCTAGATTGGCATTAAAAACAAGTCTCAGGTTAGGAAACAATAATGTTAATGAATATGTAGAATGATGTTAACGAATATATAGAACGCTTGTGTAAATTAACTCTACAAGCAGAGATAAATAAATGTAGTGTAAATAAATTGCAACCTGGGTTCAAAGAAAACACATACTGTTACTTGTGTGAGATGAGAGAGTTAAGTAAAATTGTGAGTGTTTTACAATATTGCCAAAAACAATTACAAAGTCAAACGATTAAAGCTGTTAAGGGGAATGAGGACAATATTTATGCAGGACTTCTTGGCTCTCCACTAGAGCCTCTGGGCAATATTGTACATTGTTTTAAAGGTATTGCAATTTGAATATTATTTTAACTTATAGCTTTGTTTTATATTTAACAAAATTGATAGTGATCACATTCTGGCTAATCATTAACAGATTAACTTCTAATTAAAATTTTACTGTAAACTTTGGTGTTAACTGTACCTGCTTTATATACATATGGCTCATGTGACCCACATGTGACTGATAATTTTTGTTGAGAACAGCATAATTGTTTAGATAATATTGTTCTAAACGTGGGTTTACAGTTGACCGAACAAACATGGAAATGGGACAGTGGGCACGATAGGGGCAGACATGGGGATGTTTGCAAGGGGTATATATTTGTTTGTGAACAACTTATCCACTAGCCTCGAAGATGCCCTTGGGCCGAGGCAACCATAAGAGTTTCTTCCTCCACCGTCACCAGCATCATAGCCGATGCAGTTTACTTTAAATAATCTGTTTCCAAACTGTACTTAAAAACTTGCACTGTTTAATCTGCCCGTCATAAAATGCCACCTGATGTAAGCCTGCATATAATTTTTCTTTGACGGCTTTTCCCACTGATCTAATGCTGAAAAAAATTAGTGGAATATTTTAGTGGATATGCGGTGTGCACACATAATATAACAACTGCGGTGGCACAGCTGCCTTCCCTCCTGTTCTGCTCAAGAAGCTGAACATTTTTGCCTTAACAAAAGCCAGTACCCTTGTAGCGGGTGCACTGAATCCTTGTTAATGCCTCAGGAGCAGCACATGACAATGGACAATTATGGAAATTGCGTGGGTTCCTCACCTCTTTGGAACTCTGATAAGACACGGTGAATTTACTATGAACCGCCTCCTGCTTCTAAGTTACTTGCTGCTATTGCTGTTATAAACTGTGCAGCTCCTACCAAGCGGAAGGATGAGATAACTAAAGAGTAAGCACAAACTGACTATTTGCTAAGGCAGCAACAGATGTGTATGGCCACGTTACACTCCAGTGTGATCAGGCTGCCAATACTTTCCAAGTTCTTTTGATGAACTAGTACAATTCCAGTGTGATGCACTTGCAGCTGAAAAGGGCTTTATGGACCGAGGCACATTATGTGCAAGGCTATCAAGGACAACGGGTATCATCAAAAATGAGAGATTCTCAACCATGGCAGCAAATTTCATGTCATGTGTCGGTGATAATAAACCTGATTCTGATTCTGAAAAGTAGCATCAACTATATGGTTTGCCAGGGACATAATTCTGAAAGATGCTGCTGGTATCTACCGTTGCTGGGCACCCCTCCTCCCCACCCCCTCCCCCAGGGTTATTTGTGCATCTCCAAATGAACTTTATGCAGTTACCTAAATGTACGGGTTCTGATAAATGCATTTGTTATTGTGTTTATTATGTCTGTGGATTAAACTCCGACAAATGATGCTGTAACTGTTGACAATTTTTAGATTAGATTAGATTAGATGATTAGATTCAACTTTATTGTCATTGTGCCGAGTACAGATACAAAGCCAATGAAATGCAGTTAGCAACTGACCAGAAGTGCAAAGAATAGTGTTATCTACAAAATAACTGCGAATAAAATGTAAGTACTACAGCACACAAATATAAAAGTACTGAGACAGTACAATATGGGTGTAATACTGCTTAGCATTGTGATGTGAGGTTCAGTAGGGTCACAGCCTCAGGGAAGAAGCTCTTCCTGTGCCTGTTGGTGAGGGAGCAGAGGCTCCTGTAGTGCCTACCGGATGGGAGAAGAGTAAAAAATCCATGGTTAGGGTGAGATGCATGCTTGATAATGTTTTTCGCCCTGCCCAGGCAGCGTTTATGGTAAATGTTCTCAATGGTGGGTAATTGGGTGCCAGTAATCTGCTGGGCAGTTTTCACCACACGCTGGAGTGCTTTGCGGTCCGATATGGGACAATTGCCATACCACACTGAGATGCAGTTGGTGAGTATGCGCTCAATGGTACAGCGGTAAAAGTCCATCAGTATCCTGGGATAGAGGTGAGCTTTCTTGACGCTCCACAGGAAATAAAGGCGCTATTGTGCCTTTTTGATCAGGATGGAGGAGTTCAGGGACCAGGTGAGATCTTCGGAAATGTGGACACCAAGGAATTTGAAGTTTGATATAAAGCTTTATTATGAGAATTTATTTTTAGGTTTGGGATCCCTGAGAAAATCCCAAGTGATAACAGTTCTCACTTTGCAGGTAAAGTTATAGAGGAATTAACAAAAGCCTTACAGTGTAAGCATCATTTCACCTCTCCTTACCATTGTCAATCTTAACGGGCAACTGAAAGATAGAAAGGGGCCCTGAAATGCAGGTTAGCTACAGCGCATGATGAGACCAAACTGAAGTGGCCAGAGGCGCTTTCACTGGCCCTCATGACAGTGTGCTGCACTCCCAACTGACCTATCTCCGTATGACACAAGGAAATCTGCAGGTGCTGGAAATTCAAGCAACACACATCAAATTTGCTGGTGAACGCAGCAGGCCAGCCAGCATCTCTAGGGTGAGGTACAGTCGATGTTTCGGGCCGAGACCCTTCGTCGGGACTAACTGAAAGAAAAGCTAGTAAGAGATTTGAAAGTGGAAGGGGGAGGGGGAGATCCGAAATGACAGGAGAAGACAGGAGGGGGAGGGATGGAGCCAAGGGTTGGACAGGTGATTGGCAAAAGGGATATGAGAGGATCATGGGGTAGGAGGCCCAGGGAGAAAGAAAAGTCGGGGGGGGGGGGAACCAGAGGATGTGCAAGGGGTATAGTGAGATGGACAGAGGGAGAAAAAGGAGAGTGAGAGAAAGAATGTGTGTATATAAATAAATAACGGATGGGGTACGAGGGGGAGGTTGGGCATTAGTGGAAGTTTGAGAAGTCAATGTTCATGCCATCAGGTTGGAGGCTACCCAGACGGAATATAAGGTGTTGTTCCTCCAACCTGAGTGTGGCTTCATCTTTACAGTAGAGGAGGCCGTGGATAGAGATATCAGAATGGGAACGGGACGTGGTATTAAAATGTGTGGCCACTGGGAGATCCTGCTTTCTCTGGTGGACAGAGCGTAGGTGTTCAGCAAAGCGGTCTCCCAGTCTGTGTCGGGTCTCACCAATATATAAAAGGCCACATCGGGAGCACCGGATGCAGTATATCACCCCAGTCGACTCACAGTTGAAGTGTTGCCTCACTGTCTGGGGCCCTGAATGGTGGTAAGGGAGGAAGTGTAGGGGTATGTGTAGCACTTGTTCCACTTACAAGGACAAGTGCCAGGAGGGAGATCAGTGGGGAGGGATGGAGGGGCCGAATGGACAAGGGAGTCGCATAGGAAGCAACCCCTGCGGAAAGCCGGGGGGCGGGAGGGAAAGATGTTCTTTGTGGTGGGATCCCTTTGGATGTGGTGGAAGTTACGGAGGATAATATGTTGGACCCAGAGGCTGGTGGGGTGGTAAGTGAGGGCAAAGGGAACCCTATCCCTAGTGGGGTGGTGGGAGGATGGAGTGAGAGCAGATGTGCGTGAAATGGGGGAGATGCATTTGAGAGCAGAGTTGATGGTGGAGGAAGGGAAGCCCCTTTCTTTAAAAAAGGAGGACATCTCCCTCATCCTGGAATGAAAAGCCTCATCCTGAGAGCAGATGCGATGGAGACGGAGGAATTGCGAGAAGGGGATGGCATTTTTGCAAGAGACAGGGTGAGAAGAGGAATAGTCCAGGTAGCTGTGAGAGTCAGTAGGCTTATTGTAGACATCAGTGGATAAGCTGTCTCCAGAGACAGAGACAGAAAGATCTAGAAATGGGAGGGAGGTGTCGGAAATGGACCAGGTAAACTTGAGGGCAGGGTGAAAGTTGGAGGCAAAGTTAATAAAGTCAACGAGCTCAGCATGTGTGCAGGAAGCAGCGCCAATGCAGTCGTCGATGTAGTGAAGGAAAAGTTCGGGGCAGATACCAGAATAGATTTGAAACATAGATTGTTCCACAAACCCAACAAAAAGGCAGGCATAGCTAGGACCCATATGGGTGCCCATGGCTACACCTTTAGTTTTGAGGAGGTGGGAAGAACCAAAGGAGAAATTATTAAGAGTAAGGACTAATTCGGCTAGACGGAGCAGAGTGGTGGTAGAGGGGAACCGGTTAGGTCTGGAATCCAAAAAAAAAGCGGAGAGCTTTGAGACCTTCCTGATGGGGGATGGAAGTATATAGGGACCGGACATCCATTGTGAAAATAAAGTTGTGAGGGCCAGGGAACTTAAAATCATCGAAAAATTTAAGAGCGTGAGAGGTATCTCGAACATAGGTAGGAAGGGTTTGAACAAGGGGGGATAAAACCGCGTCGAGGTATGCAGAAATGAGTTCAGTGGGGCAGGGGCAAACTGAGACAATAGGTCTGCCAGGACAGGCAGGTTTGTGGATCTTGGCTAGGAGGTAGAAACGGGAAGTGTGGGGTGTGGGAACTATAAGGTTGGTAACAGTGGATGGAGATCCCCTGAGCGGATAAAGTCGGTGATGGTGTGGGAGACAATAGCCTGGTGCTCCTTAGTGAAGAGGTATCCATGAGCTGTCGCTGTGCCTTGGCAAGGTACCCCATACATTATTTATTTATATACTCACATTCTTTTTCTCTCTCTCCTTTTTCTCCCTCTGTCTCTCTCACTATACCCCTTGCCCATCCTCCGGGTTCCCCCCCCTCCTTTTCTTTCTCCCTTGGTCTCCTGTCCCATGATCCTCCCATATCCCTTTTGCCAATGAACTGTTCAGCTCTTGGCTCCATCCCTCCCCCTCCTGTCTTCTCCTATCATTTTGGATCTCCCATCCCCCTCCCACTTTCAAATCTCTTACTAGTTAGTCCTGACAAAGGGTTTCGGCCCGAAACATCTACTGTACCTCTTCCTAGAGATGCTGCCTGGCCTGCTGCGTTCACCAGCAACTTTGATGTGTGTTGCTATCTCTGTATGAGATCATTTTGGGATGTCTATTGCGCTTGCCAGTCGCCCCTCCCTTTTAATTAAACAGATTGACGTCCACATTATGAGCAAAAGCATGCTGCAGTTGCTGATCAGATATAACCGCTTTAAAGGTCCAGGGAAAGCCAGAGTGGGTACATGCCTCGCACATTAAGACAGCAGTGCTATCGGACTGTAGGGAACACGTGGCCCAAGACCACTGAGGGACTGAGCTCTTGATCTTTGCTATTTGTAACCTTAAGTAATCACTAAACATAATAAACTTGGGGTAATTTTGGACATCCATTTTACAGCTTAAGGTAGAAGTATTCCACAACACTCATACTCCAGCACTTCTCTTCACCTTAGTTATTAATATGTGTCATGTCCTAACCATTGGGTGTGCTTCAGGTAGGGTCTATACATTCAGAAGGTGGTGCCAATATGTTTATACCCCTTACTCAGATATTAAGTTTGAGTTTACTTCCATAATAAAATTAGAACTGCAAAGGGAGCATGAGACTGCACTGCCCATAGGAATAGCTCTTGCCAGAAGAACTTTTAGAGGGTTGGTATCAGTCTAACTACAACGATTGCAAACCTACCCCCCCTCCACCCCCCGCAGCTCGAAAGCTGCTACATAGGGCTGGGATGAAATATGTTACTGTAACCATCAAAGGACAGGACTGGACTTCGGTAAAAGATTGTACATGTCTATACTGCTGGTGACCTTCCAAATCCCATTAACGGTATTTACTGAGTATGTGGCAGACAGGCCCATCATTGGCTACTAAGGTTGTCTCTTCTAATATGGGATCTTGGCCTGAACCGAAGCCATAGAGGGGTTATTGGTACCTGGCCTACATAATAGACTATAAGACCATAAGGCATAGGAGCAGAATTAGGCTATTTGGCACACTGAGTCTACGCCGTCATTCAATCATGGCTGATCCTTTTTTCCCTCTCCGCAGCTCCACTCCTCGGTCTTCTCCCCGTAACTTCTGATGCTGTGTCTAATCAAGAACCTATCAAGCTCTGCCTTAAATACACCCAATGGTGCAGTGAGATCAGCGCCGGACTCCAGAGCGAAGGTTCCGAGTTCAAATCCAGGTCGGGCCACCCCCAAGCACGCTTTCCATCCGTGCTGGGTTGAGTGTCGAGCTAACCACTCAGCCTCGTTAAAAAATACAAGGGTCGAGTTGGGAACGTTCATAATGTGACCTGGTTAATCCAGACACCATATGCCAGACAAGAATGACTGAATGTCTGGTGCGACGCGCTTAAAAAAAAGCCCCAATGTCCTTGCCTCCACACCTTCCACAAATTCACCACAGCTTGGCTAAGAAATCTCTCTGTCTTTCTGTTTTAAATGGATGTCCCTCTATCCTGAAGCTACGCCCTCTCGTCCTGGACTCCCCCACATTAGGAAACATCCTTTTCATATTTACTCTGCCTAGGCTTTTCAAAATTCAAAAGGTTTCAGTGAATTCCCCCAATCATTCTAAATTCCATTGAATACTGACCCAAATCTATCAAACGTTCCTCTAAACCTCTCATTCCTAGAATCATCTTTGTGAACCTCCTCTGAACCCTTTCCAATGTCAGCACATCTTTTCTTTGATAAGGGGCTCAAAACTGTTCATAATACTCAAGCTGAGGCCTCACCAGTGCCTTAAAAAACCTGAGCATCACATCCCTACTCCTATATTCTAGACCTCTTGAAATTAATGCTAACATTGTATTTGCCTTCATCACCACCGACTCGACCTACAAGTTGACCTTTAGGTTGTTGTGCAAAAGGATTTCTAAGTCCCTTTGCATCTCAGATCTTTGGATTTTCTCCTCAGTTAAAAAGTAGTCTGCACATTGATTTCTTCTACCAAAGTACATGCCCATGCATTTTCCAATATTGTATTTCATTTCCCACTTTCTTGTCCATTCTCCTAATCTGTCTAAATCCTTCTGCAGCCTACCTGTTTCCTCAACATTACCTGCCCCTCCACCAATCTTCATATCATCTTCAAATTTTGCAGCAAAGCCATCTACTTCATAATATAAATCATTGATATACAGCACTTAAAGAATGGTCCCAACATCAACCTCTGTGGGATGCCACTATTCACTGGCAGCCATCCAGAAAAGGATCCTTTTAGTCCCACTCGCTGCCTCCTACCAATCAGCTAATGCTCTAACCATGCCAGTAACTTTCCTGTAATACTATAGGCTCTTAAATTGGTAACTCATGTGTGGCACCTTTTTGAAGGCCTTCTGAAAGTCCAAATATGCAATATCCACTGCATCTCCTTTATCTATCCTAATTGTAATCTCCTCAAAAAATTCCAACAGGTTCATCAGGCAAGATTTTCCCTTCTGGAAACCATGCCGACTTTGTGCTATATTGTCCCGTGTCACTATGTACTCCATAACATCATCCTTAACAATTGACGCCAACACTTTCCCAAACACAGAGTTCAGCATAACTGGTCTATAATTTTCTTTCTGCTACTTTCCACCTTTCTTAAAGAGTAGAGTGACATTTGCAATTTTCCAGTCCTCTGGCACCATGCTAGAGTCCAATGAGTTTTGAAAGATCATTACCAATGCCTGCACAATCTCTACTGCTGACTCTTTCAAAACCCGAGGGAATATGTATATGTTAAATATCATATATATCACTTACTTACTTTACTTACTCCCCATTACGCGTCTGGCACTTAGGGCAGCAATGAAGGTGCTCCATTTTTAACGATGCTCAGGGCTTCCTTCATCGTGTCCTCTTGGTTTTCACTACTGCCAGTCGTGCTAGTCCCAGGACTCAGGAATATTGTCGCACTCAGAAGGAGAAGGATTCTTCATTGCTGTTACTGTGACAATTTTGTTTCACCGGTCAGGGTTGTTGACCCTGAGCTGAAACCCAAACCTGGAGCCCTGCTGGACCACTCTTAGTCTAGCCTCTATCCTTTGACCTGTTTGATGTGGGTGATCCCGCCAAGAGCCAAAGCATATGGCCTTGAATCCAGCCTGCATAGCTCTCTTGGTCACTGTTGTACTCGAGCCTCCAAACCACAACAACGTTGTGGTCCTTTCAGAGGCATACACGTCACATAATCGATTTCGTAATCAAGAAAATATGCATTTGTGCATTGCCCCGTCTGTATCTGACACCGATAAAATCATTGTAGCACATCCTTAAAGAATTTCCAGACATGTTCAAGAATTAGATCTTATCTGATAGATCTGTTCCTTTGATAGAAAGAATTGTTAATTTATGACTTGTGGTCTTTGGTTGCTCAGAACTTTGCAGTACGATGGAGTAAAAATGGGATCACCACAATGTCAGAAAAGAGGATGCAATGAACAATCAAGGGGCCTACAGTGCACCTTTGAAAGATTAAAGTTTTGTTGCTTAAACAATTTCAGCTTTTTTTTTTCGTTTCTTTGTACTCAAGTCATACAGAATAACTGGAGAATGAGTTCAGTGTTGACACTGATGATGCAGTACGGAAAATATCTGCTTTAATTGCCTCCAATTAACTGTGACTTCCTGACACAACATTTTCCAGATTCTATTTGTGAATATAGAGAATTCCTTGAAATAAAAAGGCATAACAACAAATAAAACTGGTACCACACACAGCCTGGGCACTCACTGAACCGTGTCTGACCAGGTCATTTACTTAGTTTTTGCTTGGGGAATAGACCACACAAAAATAAAATTCCTTTGGAAAATACTTTCCTGTTGTGATATGTCTGAAATATAGGTCATCTGCATGAAGGATGACTGCAGGAAACCCATTGGGATTGGCCTTAACATAATTAATTTGTAATACTTTGTTTAATTTGCATTCATATTTATCCAGCTGGCTTGCAAAAGAGTAACATTCCACTTAAAATGAAATCTAAGAACAAGTAAATAATTTGAAGACAATATTCTTCCTTTTGTTGATGCAATGCAGATCAGACTTGAGAAACAAATCCCCAAAGTTTCAACATCATGACATTGGATGTTATTCTTTAAAATCTTTGCCCTCAACTTTGATGTATTAATTAAGAGGTAATGGCAGTAAATTCTGCAGTTAAATCATAAAACTTAGCACCAGCTTTCTCTATCTGTTTGTGGAAGCTCCTTGCAATGTTCTTACGGTTAATAAGCATATCCAGTAGAGATCATAAAATAATTTAACAATATGCCAGCTATAAACACAGCATTTTATTCAAAGTTTGAACCAACTGCTGATTATAGAATGGGATTATATTTTAATTTTTCTTATATTATTAGCATAGCTTGCATGTTCTGAGCAACAATCAGTATTTTTTCTGTGGTGGCCGTTTTAAAGTTCAAAGTAAATTGATTATCAAAATATGTATATATCACCATATACTACCTTGAGATTCATTTTCTTGCAGGCATTCACAGTAGAACAAAGAAGTACAACAGAATCAATGAAAAACTACACATAAAGACTGACAAACAAGCAATGTGCAAAATAAGATGAACTGTACAAATACAATAATAATAATAAATTATATGGATAACAACAAATAAACTCTTCTCAGGCTTCCAGCTGGGTGCAGGTATCAATTTTAATCAAAATTTCGATGATATACTCCAGTCGTCTGTTCCTCCTGATTGGTTAGTCCTCATCCAATCAGGTTTCCGCTGTCCCACCTGGTTTACAATTGAATTCAATTTCTTACCTAGAGTGAGACTTTTGTCTTTGTTAAAATTCTTTTCCTCTAGTTTCATTTCAATAGCTTCTTTCACGAGGTGGTCCCAAAAGCCATTGGCATGGCACAGTAGTTTTGTGCCGTCGAAGTCAATCCTATGGCCATTGCGAATCCAATGTTCTGCTACTAAACATTTCTCCAGGTAACCCAAACAGATCCACCTCCTGTGCTCCTTGATGTGGGTTTCCACCGTGCGCCCTGTCTGGCCGATATACGCTGTCCTGTAAACTTCAGCCGTACTGAGTGCCAGGTCATCTTTGACCCGCTTAAACTGTGATTTGAGCATCCTTACAGGTTGGTGGATGATACTAGTCTGGTATTTCATCAGGATCCTGGCAATCCTTCCAGAAACTGTGGAAGTATAGGGAAGGCGGGCAGTTGTTAGGTTTCCTGGTTTTTCTGTCAACCCTTTTAAGGGCCCAATTGATTCCCATCACCTTGTAGCATTCTGTAGGAACATTGTGCACAATTGCCTTATTTCCTTGTGGAGACTCTCTGGGTCCGAAATAGTTTTCGCATGGTTAATCAAATCAAAGTAGAAAGAACTGCTGTACGTTGGGAGAAATGGTGGTGGCTGTTATTGTTGAGGTATAAGTCTGTGTGAGTGGGTTTCTGGTAGATACTATGTTCGAGGATGCCATCTGGTTTCCATCATATTTGAATGTCCATGAACGCGAAGCAACCATTCTTCTCCACCTCCATCGTAAATTGAATGTTTGGAAGTATGCTGTTCAGATGGTCGTGGAACTGTTAAAATGCCTGGAGTCCATGAGGCCGCTCTATGAAGGTGTCATTGATTTATCTGAAGAAGCACTTGGAACGTAAGGTTAATGAACTCAGGATTCCCTCTAAATTCGGAGCAGCGTATATCAGCCAGATGGTGGAAACCTGTATCAAGGAGCACAGGAGGTGTATCTGTTTGAGTTCCCTAGAGAAATCGGCGGTAGCAGAACATTGCATCTGCAATGGCCATATGATTGACTTCGACAGTGTAAAACTACTGCACTGCACCAATGGTTTCTGGGCCTGCCTGGTGAAGGAAGCCATTGAAATAAAACTAGAGGAAAAGAACTTTAACAAAGACGAAGCTCTCGCTCTAAGTAAGAACCAGAATTTGATTATAAACAAAGTGGGTCAGTGGAAACCTGATTGGATGAGGACCAACCAATCAGGATGGATGGATGACGGGGGTATAAATACCACCAGATTAGACATGCCAAGGCATCATCCCTGATGAAGTCGGTAGAGTTTGTCATCGAAATGTCAATTAAAATCAATACCTGTACCTGAATGGAAGCCGGAGAAAGTTTATTTGCCATATACACCAGGAAAGCACTAGACCGTGATATATAAATAAATAAATAAATAATACTTAATTATCAGTGAATAGATGTGCTTAATGGTGGGGAGGACTTTGTGCTGGACTGGGCTGTCTCTATTAGATTTTGTAGGCTCTCCCATTCTTGGACATTGGTGTTTCTAAACCAGGCTATAATGAAACCAGTCAGGGTTCTCTCCACTGTGCATCTATAGATGTTGCCAATGTTTTAGATACCATGCCGAATCTGGCACATTTCTAAGAAAGCAAAAGGTGCTGAAAGTTTCCGTTATGTGGCATATGTTTTGCTCCAGCAAGGAGAAAATAAGGATTTGCACATGTTCCATCAGATCCATTGATTAATCAGTATATTGGAAAGACATTGGGAAATGTGACAATAATGATGGAATAATGAAAGTATGTTGTTGAGCAAATGGGCATACTGTATTTTGATTCTTTGGCAGTTTGGTACTAAACCATTTATCAATAATCATTTTGTTTATTTCAGCATAATCTTGCATTAACCTGTTTATTATCAATGGCACAGAAAGAACTCATAGGGGATTATGTTATGCAATGAAGTAAGAAGTATCCTAAGAGTGAAGATCATTTTCTATTTAGAAACAAATCAAACAGAACGGACACATAGAGCTGGTTCAGATTTCTAAACAGCCAGATATCGTTCTGAAACGTGTTTATGCTGAATCCCAATTCCGCCGCTCTCAAACTTAGCTTGCTCTCAAATCTTGTAGATGGTTGGTCGCTGAACTCCCACATGATTAAAATCGCAATGCTTATATTTCAAGGTACATGGTGTGAACATAATCATTGAAATTAAAGTCATAGGTTTTTTTTCTGAGTGATCCTTTGATACCTAATTATATCCAAAGGCTAGAAGCACAAGAGACTGTTGGAATCTGGAGCAGGCTTTTGACCTGAAATGCCATCAATTTCGTTCTTTCCATAGATGCTGTTCGACCTGCTGAGATCCTCCAGCGGATTGTTTATTATATCCAAATTCTATACATCCAAAGGAAACTAAATTGCTTATTGACTTCAATTTGTCCCCTTTTATTTAACTTTCAGCATTTACTAGCCACTTCTAATTTTCCTAGAATGGAATGGGCCAAGTTATTTAAGGATATTAGATTATGAGGACACGCAGTCCTCTTTTATTGTCATTTAGTAATGCATGCATTAAGAAATGATACAATTTGTTCCTCCAGAATGATATCACAAGACAAACCAAGACTAAACAAACTGACAAAAACCACATAATCATAACATATAGTTACAACAGTGCAAGCAATACCGTAATTTGATAGAAGAACAGAAAATGGGCACGGTAATAAGTCTTAAAGTCTCTCAAAAGTCCCGTCATCTCATGCAGATGGTTGAAGGAAGCTTCCAGCGCTGCAAACTTGCTGATGCAGCATCCTGGAAGCACCCCGACCACAGTCCGATTCCGAGTCCGTCCGAAAACTTCAAGCCTCCGACCAGCTCTCCAACACTGAGCACCAAGCACCATCTCTGCTGAGTTTTTTTAAAAAAGTGTTTTTACCCACAGAACTACTGCTCACTGGGTGATTTTTTGCAGCATTCTCTGTAAACTCTACAGACTGTTGTGCATGACAGCCCCAGGAAAGCAGCAGTTTCTGAACCACCCCATCTGGCACCAACAATTATTTCACAGTCCCAGTCACTGAGATCACGTTTCTTCGCTATTCTGATGTTTGGTCTGAACAACAACTCTTGACCATGACTGCATGCTTTCATGCATTGAGTTGCTGCCACATGATTAGCTGATTAGATATTTGCATTAACAAGCGGTTGTACAGATGTACTTAGTAAAGTGACCACTGAGTGTATAAGTCAGTGTAGGTAAGATAGCAGGTTTTCTCTTCTGAGATAGAGAGAATTTCTTGAACCAACTGGGCATTTAGGACAATTCAATAATTTTCCTGTTATCATTACTAATTTTTAGTTATTAATCTGAATTTTAGTTTAGTATCTCCATAGATTGTTAATCCAGTTTGTTAATTTACCAGTTTTCCACCACTATATTCTGGGTGAGGGAGGTATTACAGATTGCTGGCACAGGAAATTCAGGAAATCTTGAGCAACACGCACAAAATGCTGAAGAAACTCAGCAGGTCAGACAGCATGCATGGAGGAAAATGATCAGTCAAAATTTTGGGCCGTGACCCTTCATCAGAACTGTTCATTTTCTGCCAAAGATTTTGCCTGACCTCTTGGGATCCTTCGACATTTTGTGTCTGTATTAAACATTGTTATGGCTTTGTAGAGGGAATAGTGAGTGATGAAATTCTTGCAGTTGATAACTTAATTAAGGTTTTTTTTACTCAATGCATTTTTTGGTTAAAATTATTGGAAGCTAACATTTCTTACTTGAATCAAGTTATATTCTGTAGGTGTTGAGGCTTTTGTAAAGGAAGAAGAGAGACATCAAAATTTGCTTTGTATTAGAAGATACTGTGGCAAATGTCTGTAGAATCATTATAAATCAACTGAGGATCAATCCAAATGATCTCTAAGTAAATCCAAATTCATTTATAAAGATGCAATTTTCACTGCTTTCTAAGACCTAATCACAAAGGCTTTAAAAGTAACCTTAGAATGTGCAAATCTTTTTTAAAGTGTTAGTATTAATGAAGTTGATCAAAGATACAAGAGGAAGTGCAATGCCAAATCATTCATAAATATTAAATAAAAATCTGTATAACCTCTCATGTTCATTAGTTTTGAAAGAACTTGAGAAATGGATCAATCTTTTCAGCCCTTTAAGTCTTGATCTATATCAATTCTTGATTCACCAGAAGTGTAAATTCTGTAGGTACAGATCAAATTTGAACAATTTTCAGTGAATATAATAAATGCTCCCAGAGTACAATGTTATGATACATCAGGGAAAATGTAACAAATTGGCTAACATCTGTCACGAGCTTGTAAAAGACTTCATAGTTTTCATTTACATTCCAGTTGAAAAGAATAATATGATGTAAGTGTTGGCAAACTTAATATAAAATTTACAATATAATATCCATATGTGATTTCCCTTTGAAAGAATGCAGCCTTCATTGAAATCAAGCTCTTCTAGCTTAGCCACACCTACAAACAAGACTCAATTTCTGAATTCCTGCATTGGCTGTAAAATGCTCAGAATTCTGTGGCCATAAAAGTGTAGGTCTCAGTTTTTATATTCAGAGCACAATGTTGTTTTAATTTCTTTATCAATGATATAATGTCACGCCAGGCCTCAAGACAGCTTCCATAATCTCACTAGTTTAACATGTTACCATAAACAACTAAGATATGGAGTCTTTTGTGAACTGTGTTGAAACTATGCAGAATTACTTCTCTTCCAATTCTTCCCATTGATAGCCTAGATATTTCTATCTGCTTCATCTGGACTAGTTTCAAATCTAGGTCCCAGAGGTAAATTGTAATTAAGGCATCAATCCCTTCATGCCTCTCAGCACCTATAATATTCATGATATTAGTATTCCCTTCAGGATTTGCAAGATCAATGGATTAAGTTGTACTGCAAAGCCACTAATGAACAGAGGCACCTGCAATCTCCATTAATCCGAAAGCTTTGAGATGGCATGTTTTAACCGTTAATAAACTGCTGACTGAATTGATAAAGACTTTGAACTGCTTAAATTGAATTCTTTGAGCTGCTCAATCAGAAGCCACGCTAGGCTTCTCGTGCAGATGGACATAAAAATATGTTTGTATTTTTAAGTTGTTTAAAATGGAACATTCTATTATTCAGCTTCAGAACAGACTTCAAGTCAAAGGTATGTTAAATCATTCTATAGGTTTTAGAATTGTTTCTCTCAGATGTATTACAAAGTTGTTCCCTATTCTATCCCCTGGAATTGGGTTATATCATGTGATTTATTTCTCCACATTTAAAGGGTTTTCAAGACAGACACAATCGAAAAAGCAGCCGATAAAATCTCCAGGTGATTACCTGCAAGCTAACTACAAATTGATTTAACAAAATATGAAAAAGTAAAGAACCAACAATAAAATCACACCTTTGCTTGTATTACAAGTTAAGCTTGATGCACACAAATGTGATCAATGAATATTTGTTTATGTCTTGGTCCACTTGGCAATTGGTTCACGATCTTACTCTGAGGGATCGTGTATTAGCTGCCATGCAATGGCCCTCTTATGCTGAAAGAAAAACAACACACAGGCAATTTCCACTTCACAATATGAAGCTCAGGACCTCAAAGAGGGTCCCAGCAGTTCCATTCTGCTGCTATACTTTGGGAACTTAAGCACTTCTGTCAACATCGCCACCCTGAGTGAGATGCAATGGACAGGAGATCATCAGTTTAAAGAGCAGTCGGTACACATACAGGAGGAACAAACCCAGAGAAAGGATATCATATTCATGGAGGGAGTTTCACAATTAAGGACTGTCTCAGTAGTTCCATTTGCAGAATTAGTGATTGCCCTATGCATCAGTAAAATAAAAGATCCAGTGTAAACAGCAGAAGAAGTACTTGTCCTCAGACACTACCCAGTTACCTTCTCAATCAGGTATTTCCTGTCCCATCTATGAAAACCTCTGCAGTTCCCATACTGCGCTTATTAGTCACCCTAAAGTCCACAAAACAAGTGTGGAAACAAATCATCCTTAAACCAGAGAGACTGCCTAATAAGAAGATTTATATAAATGAAATAAAAATTATTTATCATTTATTTTGTAGTAACTACCTTAAATTCAGTCAGTAATAATTATCTCAAACACAAGAGATCCTGCAGACACTGGAAATCCAGAGCAACACATTCAAAATACCTAGGAACTCTGCAGATCAAGCAGGATCTAAGAGACAGGTATAAACAGTAGACATTTCAGGCCAATACTCTTCATCAGGACTCAGGATCTTTGTAGATGAAGCTACTTATCCTTGCAGGAGTTAGTTTCCAAAATATCCCTTTTGTGGGCCAAAACTGAAACTTGTAAATTTGGTAAGCTCTGTAAAATACAGTGAAAGTGGAATTAGGCCCAGGAGAGTCCATTAACGTCATCTGTTGCAAGATGTTGCAAATTGCTATTTCAATACAAAAGGCTGCCTTTTTATTGCCATAACTTAAAGTTTTCAGATGCATTATGAAGATTCAAGTTTGTAAGATGCAGATTTTGAGATTTTGGTTTCATGAGCAGGATATTCCTCTGGAGATAAATGCTTGACAGAGGAGAGCACGACCCTTATCAGTACTCGGTAACCTTTATGACTTTACATCAAGTTGCAAGATGCCACTGGATCATACAAAAACTATCATCACTTTATACCTAAAGTCACCAAGAAAACTGTGTGTCAACTTGTGAACTGTTCCTCCCTACCCTTTAACTATCTTTATTTCTACTTTAAAATGTAATTTCAAAATGGCAATTTGAAACTTGTGAAATATAATCTTAGATCAAAGCTTCATAGAAGAAACCACTTACCTACACTTTACCAACCTCACCAATTACACAATGAACAAAACTGAAACTGGATTTGGAACTATTAGTCTGTTCAGTGAGCTCAGACAATGCCGAAGTGACAGCAGACTCTCTGTTTGGTTCCATTAGCCCAGCGTTGACCTTTGAAAAGTGGGAAGACGGCAATGATACGAAGCATTATCTTAAATTTCCAATATTTGCACATAGGATGTCACAGTTTCTGTGGTTGAACTGGAGGCCAACGCCTCCCTGGAAGGTTTAAAAGCACTCGCTTGCATTGTGACAAATCAAAGACAAGTTGATCTCTGTTGGGTTATTAATAGGAAAGGGATCTGCTCGCCGTGAGTCTCTCCATTTGTGCCAGCAAAATTATCCACTGACAATGAAAGTTGGTAAGATTCATCCTGGCCATAGAAATTAGCAGTGTTAAATGCATCTAGTGCAGTACCCTTTCCTGCTCAACTGGCAGTGCCTTTTAAGAGCAGATATACACTGCTATTTGCACCTAACTTGCAGGACTTTGCTCAGTGTTCCTGCAGTGAGGAATAAGTTATTTGTGCATTGAACACAGTATCCTTGCCAATGGAGTTATTCTTCATTGGATTTCTACTTAAATGATCAGAGGCTCTGAAAACTGATATAATTTTATTAATTGCTGTTCTGTAGCATATACTGTAGTTACACATAGTGTACTAAGGACTGAAGGCTAAAGATTGATGTTTTCAAACATGGAGTCCAAATAGTTAATGTTCAACATATATTCTCCCCAAGTCTTAGCTTGGCAGACTGGTTGATTGATGCTGAGATATATCCTACGATACCCTGGGACACGTCATTATTCATGTAACCTGGGGTCAAACGGTTTTTCAGGTCTCTCAATAGCAAACACCCTTGCACAGGTGACCGAGCCAGGGATGATCATGCCCCAGCTTGTGTCCCAACAATATTGGTCCACGGGCCACACTTCTTGATCCATAGCCATCTGGAGGCTCATTTAGCAGCCTCTGTGACTGTCCTGTTGGCTCTTTTCTTTGAAGCCCCAGAAGAGAGGTAGGTTCTGGTCAGCAAGCTGCCAGCAAAAGCCCTACATCCCACTTCTATAGGCTCAGTTCATGCCCTAGACCCCTGTCCTGGCACTACTCTACCAGTTCCTGGTATTTGGTTATCTTACACTCAAACACCTCCTCAATCTGGTCTTCCTAAGGCATGGCCAGTTCTATCATGACCATCTGCTTTGAACTTTCTGACAGAATGACCACCTGCTTTGAAGTTTCTGACAGAATGACCATGACTAGCCTCAGTGATGATGGCTCGACAAAGACAGGAAACTTTATTTGATTGCTTGCCAACTTCAAATTCCAGTTGTTGCATGGGGCAGTTGGAGGACGGGAGCAGACCCAAGTGCAGGACACAGACACAGAGGTAGAATAAACAGAAATGTATTTATTGATAGCTACTAAGAAGGCCAGGGAGCGAGAATAAAAAGCCAACATGGACATGAACGTTGGATAACAAACCAGTAAAACCTGGACTTGGACTTTGGCTCGGATACGGAGCCTGGACTTGGAATCGAACTCGGACACAAAGCCTGGACTTGGACTCAGAACCTGGACTTGGAATTGGTCTTGGACATGGAACCAGGACTCGGACTTGGACTCAGACACAAAGCCAGGACCTGGGCTTAAACTTGGACACTGAACCTGGACTTGAACTTGGGCTAGGACTCAGAGCCTGGACTTAGACTTGGACCCCGGACTAGAACTTGGGCTCAGACACAGAACCTGGACTTAGACTTGGACTTGGACTAGGACTCAGACATAGAGCCAGGACTTGGACTTGGACCCGGAACCTGGACTTGGGCTTGGACTCGGACACAGAGCCAGGACTTAGACTCAGACTTGGAACCTGGACTTGAACTTAGGCTCGGACAAAGAGCCTGGACTTAGACTTGGATTTGGACTTGGGCTTAGACTCTGGACTTGAACTTAGGCTTGGACTCGGAACCTGGACTTGGGCTTAGACTCTGGACTTGAACTTGGGCTTGGACACAGAGCCTGGACTTAGACTTGGACTTGGAATAGGACTCAGAACGACAAAGTAACGACAGTCAATTCGAGTAGCGGCAAACGGCCTGCCTACTCAGCTGGATACGAGATGATGAAATCCAAACCATGACAGTCCATTTGAATCTCGGCTCGGAGAAGCGGCCACCGGCCAGCAAATCTCAGCTGGCCATGGAAACGGCAGAATTCATACCTTTGGTTTGGAGTGGCTGCAAACGGCTGGCAACTCGGCTGGACACGAAAATGACCAAATCCACAAAGCACCCCGGGCACCAGAGCCACTTAGAGTCCACAATGAACGGGGACCCAAATTCGGACAACTGCACTTGCTCTCCCGATGGACCATGGTGAAAAGGAAATAACTGGAATGAGGAGTCAAATGACCGGACCGTGGCATTGGTTGCCAATCAGATGTTGTGGTGAGCAAGTTTGCTGGTGATCTGGGATGAGGATGCTCTTGGTTTCCAACTTTGGCAAAGGCTATGGGTTTTCTGAGTTGGCAGAGGTGTTTACTGTTGTTAATGACCAAAGACATATTTTCTGCCACTACCTTCAATTCATTATAAATTTAGTAAAACCACATTTAAAATACTGGACAAGAGCATGGGCACTAATATTGTTAAAAGTTATTTTTGAAGTGATTGTTAAAATAAAATACAAAATAAATATGTCAGTCAATGCACTAAATACTCAGCCCTTCAGTGCATTTGTAACTGTCTACTGCTTCTGAGCTGAAACACAAGGGGGTGCAGTGCACCATAGCAAAGATAAGAGGTATTTAATTTGCATTGCTTCTATGAACTCTATGTCTAAGCAAACTATAATACCAGTGATATTAATATGGAAACACCAGACATAGGTTTGACAGCAGGATGGATTAGATCAGGATAAGAGAATAATTATGAATAATAATTTGCAGGTTTCTAAAGAAATAGTTTCATTTGCTTGAAGAACAAGTTGAAGGTTGAAGATTTGACACTTCATCCATTATCTTTATGTTATTTCTTTGAAAGACCTGCCCAGTTTGCCTCATATCCTTTCCCTTTAGACCTGTGCATATTTTCTTATTAATTATCAATTCAATTCTCTTTTCAAAACTTTTATTTCAAGTATGCTCCATATTTAAAATTGGTTCTTCAATTTAATTTTGTATTTTATTTAGAGATACAGCACGGTAACAGGACCTTCCGGCCAATGAGCCCACGACGCCCGATCACACCTGTCTGATCAATTGACCTACTAACCTGTGCACCTTTCAGATGTGGGAGGAAACTGGAGCACTTTGGAGGAAACCCACATGGTCACAGGGAGAACGTACAAACTCCTTACTGAAAGCAATGAGAATTGAACCTGTGTCACTGCTGATGCAATAGCATTATGCCAAATGCCACATTACCATTACTTCACTCATATCCTTTATATAGAAGGATAACTTCATCATTGGTAATTATATTCAGTTACATTTTCAAGAAATTTTGGGCACCACAGCAGCACAGGAGTTAGTGCACTATTATTATAGCTCAGGGCGTCAGAGTTCAGATTTCAATTCTGACGATGTCTGGAAGAAGCTTGTATGTCCTTCTTGTGAGCACATGGGTTTCCTCTGGGTGCTCTGGTTTCTTCCCACAATCTAAAATCAGATCAGTTACTAGATTAATTGGTCATTGTAAATTGCCCTGTGATTAGGCTAGAGTTAAACAGGTGAGTTGCTGGACTTTTTATCTCGTTTGGCCACTGTGCCAGAAGGGCCCATTCCATGATGTATCTCTGAATAAATAAATGAAAATTTAGCTCATTAACAATGTGTAGGCAGGAGCTCAACTTTCTAGTGTGTCAATTGTTAACATGTTAAGTTGTAGTTCTTGTGTTTATTAAAATAAACATTTGTAGGCATTAAGAGGGCTGTATCCTTTTAGGTACAAGCAAAATACTTGCCACATGCAAAAAAAATAAGACGTTGTATTTCTGTGCAATCTATTTCTGCCAAAGGGTATTTGCTTTTAAATTTACCCACCCACACCAGAAAATCAGGCTTTTTGGACCTAAAGTTTCTGATATAGGATTTTGATGGTGCTGCATCTATTGGAGAAGTGTGTTGTGTTGTGACCAGACTTCAAAATGAGTGTTTCTCAAATTCACTTTCCACTTGTTGACATTGTCCAAAAAAATCCCCAGATCCTGAGCTTGAAGATTGGATTACACGTGTCTTCTTTTGGATGCTAATTATGTAAAATTGGATTTTACCCTGAGAAGATTGTCCTTCTAAGCATATCTTGCCAAGTTTGAACTGGGTACTCTGTCCACTATTGACATACGCATGCATGATCAGATATGATCAGATATCAGGTATTCACACAATAATGTCATTATTCATATAAAACTTATTTACCCCCTCAAAGACATAAATGAGCATTTAAATTTTTAAACTATGACACTTCAGAAGAACAGGGGTCTTACTGTACTCATTTGTTTTTCATTTAAGCAACTTATTTGGAAGATCATTTAACTGGATCACCTAACTCACAGCTTCTGAGCATATTGCCTTACAATCACCTTACAAACTCCGAAGTATGCTTTCTCCAGAATATATCTGCTGAGATATTCATGGCACTTCAGTGTTCAAACTGCTGGCAGCATCTAATTACTGGAAGTCTTTGTTATGATGATGGCTCAGAATGGGACTGGGACCTCGGGCTTGGAAACAAGCTCATGCTCATCTGTATGAACCAACTCCCATAGAAACCATAGAAACTACAGCACAGAAACAGGCCTTTTGGCCCTTCTTGGCTGTGCCGAACCATTTTCTGCCTAGTCCCACTGACCTGCACACGGACCATATCCCTCCATAAACCTCCCATCCATGTATCTGTCCAATTTATTCTTAAATGTTAAAAAAGAACCTGTATTTACCACCTTGTCTGGCAGCTCATTCCATACCCCCACCACTCTCTGTGTGAAGAAGCCCCCCTTAATGTTCCCTTTAAACTTTTCCCCCCTCACACTTAGCCCATGTCCTCTGTTTTTTTTCCCCCTTGCTTCAGTGGAAAAAGCCTGCTTGCATTCACTCTATCTATACCCATCATAATTTTATATACCTCTATCAAATCTCCCCTCATTCTTCTACGCTCCAGGGAATAAAGTCCTAACCTATTCAACCTTTCTCTGTAACTGAGTTTCTCAAGTCCCGGCAACATCCTTGTAAACCTTCTCTGCACTCTTTCAACCTTATTTATATCCTTCCTGTAACTTGGTGACCAAAACTGAACACAATACTCCAGATTCGGCCTCACCAGTGCCTTATACAACCTCATCATAACATTCCAGCTCTTATACTCAATACTTTGATTAATAAAGGCCAATGTACCAAAAGCTCTCTTTACGACCCTATCTACCTATGACGCCACTTTTAGGGAATTTTGTATCTGTATTCCCGGATCCCTCTGTTCCACTGCACTCCTCAGTGCCTTACCATTAACCCTGTATGTTCTACCTTGGTTTGTCCTTCCAACGTGCAATACCTCACACTTGTCAGTATTAAACTCCATCTGCCATTTATTCAGCCCATTTTTCCAACTGGTCCAAGTTCCCCTGCAGGCTCTGAAAACCTTCCTCACTGTCTACTACACCTCCAATCTCATCCAGATCATTGATATAGATGACAAATAACAATGGACCCAGCACTGATCCCTGTGGCACACCACTAGTCACAGGCCTCCACTCGGAGAAGCAATTCTCTACTACCACTCTTTGGCTTCTTCCATTGAGCCAATGTCTAATCCAATTCACCACCTCTCCATGTATACCTAGCGACTGAATTTTCCTAACTAACCTCCCATGCGGGACCTTGTTAAAGGCCTTACTGAAGTCCATGTAGACAATATCCATAAACTTTTCAGAGGTATCACAGCCTACCAGTCAGCACTGGCGACCAATAGTTCAGCAAGCCGAAGTTCCCGAAGCCCCACGCAGCACCACCTGCGCGGATTATAATGTATCATTATAATGCTATGATTATAATGGATTATAATGCTATGATTTCAATAAGCGGGTTTTTGGTTTAAGCTTCTGGGTGCTGCTGAAGTTGGACAACAGCCTACTGGTGGTTCATAAAGCAAGAAATACGACTAAATACTTTATTAATAACACTTTTTCTGTGGTAAATTGGGGTAAACTATAACCACAAACGATGAAGAGGCGAGTGAAGTCGCAGCTGACTTGAGGGTCAAGGTATGCGGGTGTGATGCAAAGTTGGAGTGTGGCATGTTTGAGGAGAAATCGTTGGAGCGATGTCAAGCCACGTTCAAGACGGAGACAAAGTTGAAGTCGGAGATGGAGCTGGAGTGAGCTAATCAGAGAGGAGTTGGAGTGGAAGAACTTCAGAACCTGCCTGCCTAAACTGGTAGCGAGGCGAGATCAACCTAAGTGCCAGGCCGATTTGGAAAGCTTGAGTACGGGCTGGAATGTGGTGGCGGGGGCCAAGCCCAGTGTGTATCGCTGCGTCAGGAAGCGGGTCCTAATGCGGGAGCCGACCTAGAGTTTGGCCAATTTAAACGCTGGCCCAGATAGACTGAAAAGGCAGGGTGCCGGGACTGGAGGAGAGGCTAGGGCCGATTCCCCTTACTTCTCTCTCCATGGTGCTGAGACTGTGAGACTGCTCCGGGTTTTGTTGCAGCGAGCTGCTTGATGAACTGAGACTGAGGCTGTGAACCTGCTTCAGCTGCTCCAGGCTCCATGTCTATGGACTCAGTTTCATTGTAAATGCTGTTGCTTGCTTGCTTTTATTGTTTGCACAATGTGTGTGTTTTTTTCTCTCTCTGAACATTGTGTGTTGGTCTTTTTTTTAATGTGCTCTTTCGGGTTTCTTGTTTTGCGGCTGCCAGTAAGCAGGTGGATCTCAAGGTTGTATAATTTATACATCTGTTGATAATACATGTGCTTTGAACTTTGCAGTATCTGCATATTCCTCGATAAGTGGTAATTTGCTTCTTCTTTGTTATGTTAAAATTAAAATGGCTTCTTTGTTATGTTAATCTTTTAAACTGCTACGTATGTGAATTAAAATGGCTTCTATGTTATGTTAAATGCTGAGAAAGTCTCTAGCTAGACATTTGCTTGGGTTATAACAGATAGCAGAGTACTATGAACCAATGGGTGTCCATGTTATTCTTTCTTGGGGTGATATGCTGTCTCATATGGCTGGGAACCAGGGGCTTTTGGCGGGGAGTCGGAGGAGAGACCGTGAGGACGACAGACATGCGGGAAGGCTCAGGCTGATCACTCCGCGTGTTCCCGAGCTGCGAGTCAACGGGGTCGGAGTGATCCCGAAGAGGTTCCCGAGCTCCAACGTGTGCACGAAGAAATTGAACTTCGATAAGTCTGGCGAATTTTCCATTCCTTTTTTTGTATTGAACTTCTATTAACCTCATAGACTTAGTAATACCTATAAAGTGTAATTGGTAAAACGTACATTGGGTGCTGGCTGATGATTGATGTTCGAAGCTGAATTTGGTGGCAGTTGTACACCAACCGACACAACCGGGAGACCAGGTGGGCAGCAGACGGGGTTTCCCCCAGATAAATATGAGCCAATATAGCTGAGCATTACACTTAAAGAACTCAGACCTTTACAAACAGTGCAATTTCCATTGAGGATCTCCTCTTTGCAGTACAAACAAGAGTGTGAAGGACATCCTGACATAACTAATGAGGATGTGACATTAAGCATTGCTCTATTGTGTGGGGGATTCTCATTCTGGAAGACATTACTGCAGCCATTCCCTCCGCCATTCAAGTTCCTCTTATGGTTGGCACAGTGGGTTTCCCGGCCCTCCCAGGATCTTCCTCCGGCAATGTGCGTTATTGACCAGGACTTGATTAAATGGATACAGAAGTTTTCTCCTTCTCTGTCTTCTCCTTGACGTGTATTTCTGAGGTGACAACCAGTGGTGAACAGGCATGGATAACTTCTTTCACCACTAATCTAAACTGATTCTATGATGTACAGACTCACTTTCAAGGGCCCTTTTCAACTAGTTCTCAGGGTTGTTTTTATTCGCGATTTGCACATTGCTTGTTAGACTTTGGTTATGTATTTTTGTAAATTCTATTATATCTCTTTTTTCCCTGTAAATGATTGCAAAATATGAATCTTAGTGTAGCGTATGGTAAAATGTACGAACTGTGAGGATAAACTTACAGTGAATTTTGAACACTTAATGCTCTTTTCTGGTTGCTGCACGATGTGGCCTGAAGACGAGAAAAGGTTCACCTTAGTGCTGCATGTAGACACCTTGCAATATGGACTTTGGCCAGTTTGAGGACTTCCTGTGGAGGACCCATTTCAGAATCAGGTTTATTATCACCAGCATGTGTCATGAAATTTGTTAACTTAGCAGTGGCAGTACAACACAATACATAATAACATAGAAAGAAAAAAAAATAAATCAATTACAGTGTATATAATATGTATATTAAATAGCTAGATTAAAAATAGTGCAAAACAGAAATAATATAAAAAAAGAGAAAAGTATTGTTCATGGATTCAATGTCCATTTAGGAACTGGATGGCAGAGGGGAAGAAGCTGTTCCCGAATCACTGAGTGTGTGTCTTCAGGCTTCTTTACTTCCTTCCTGATGGTAACAATGAGAAGAGGGCATATCCTGGGTGATGGGGGTCCTTAATAATGGATGCTGCCTTTCTGAGGCGTGGCTCCTTCAAGATGTCTTGGAAACTATGGAGGCTCATTCCCAAGATGGGGCTGACTAACTTTATAACTTTCTGTAGCTTTCGGTCCTGTGCAGTAGCAATGGCGTTCGTGTTAACAACAGCCATGTTTTGTACACCAAAACTTGGTACAATCTGATTTTTAGGCCAACTTTTTACATGCCAGTATGGGGCAATATCTTTCCAAATTCCACTTTGAATTGCTTGGAGACAACTTACTTAAGAAACAAAAGACTCCTGTAGGCCATCAAAAAACAATAATTTTGATGAAAATTCTAATTTTCACATAGACCTGAGAGCAAGTCATATTAAAATGCAGACCGCTTCCTGCCATTGTTTTGCTTCACTGGCTTCTCCTTTGTTTACTATCCATTATCCACCACATGTTTAAAAATTCCTTAATGCCTCATTTCTAGATGATTCAGGTGTCCAGCAAGTGTACCTACAGAGATACAAGATACAGCAGATCCTGTAATGTGGAGTAAAAAAAAAATCTTTTGAAGGAGCTCAGTGGGTCAGGCAACATTTGTGGAGACAGAAGAATGGTTGATGTCTAGGATCAAAAGCCCTGCATCGGATCTGAGAGGGGAGATTGCTAGTATAGGGAGATGAGAAAGAGGGCAAGACAGATGATGGGAAGTGATAGGTGGAACTGGGGAGGGGAGGGATAATGGAGTCATTTTAGAGGAGGAGGAGGGAAGTCGCTGGGAAACAGTTACTGGTGAGTGATAGGTAGAAACAGGTGATGAGAGAAAAAGGGAAGCAGATGGAGCCAAATGGGGATAGGGTAAGATAAAGGTAGAAACAGAGGTAGAAGGTGATAAATGGAAACACAAGAAGCTGAAGATACTGGTGTCTGGTAAGTTAGGATGGTGATATGAACCTGACAAGGCAGGGATGATGAGAAGATGGAACAAGTTGGGAGAAGGGATGAGAGCATCAATAAGTTAAGTGTGTGAGTGATATGGAACCACATGATGGACAGGAACAAAATGGGGTTACGGGGCTGAGAAGGGAGTCTTTGGAGAAAGGGGAAGGGTAGTGAGAGAACCTTCATGGATCTGAAGGGAATAGAAATAAACAGAGGGGATGCATCTTTACATTTTTTATTTACATCTTTCCTGTATGTAGGTGACCAAAACTGCACCAAGTACTCCAAATTAGGCCTTATCAATGTCTTATACAACTTCAGAATAGCATCCCATCTCCTGTACTCAATATGTTGAATTATGAAGGCCAATGTGCCAAAAGCTTTCTTTACAACCCCATCTACCTTTGCCACCACTTCCAAGGAATTATGGACCTGTATTCCCAGGTCGCTTTGTTCTACCACATTCCTCAGTGTTTTACCATTCACTGTGTAAGACCTACCCTGGTTGGTCCTACCAAAGAGCAAGACCCCACAATTGTCCGCATTAAATTCCAGCTGCCATCTTTCAGCCTATTTTTCCACCTGGTCCAGATCCTGGTGCAAGCTCTGATAGTCTTCCTCACTGTCCACTACATCCCCAACCTTGGTGTCATCTGCAAATTTGTTGATCCTGTTAACCTTGTAGTTAATCTTTTCGTGGTTCAAAGGTCTAATATAATGTCAGAGAAATGTATACAATATAGATCCTGAGATGCTTTTTCTTCGGTAACATCCACGGAAACAGAGAAGTGCCCCAAAGAATGAACGACAGATAAACGTAAGAACCCCAAAGTCCCCCCAGCTCCCCCTCCCTCCTGCACGTAAGCAACACCGAGCAATGATCCCCCTCCCCCCACCGGCAAAAAAAAACAAGCATCGGTACTGTCACTGAGCACTCGCTGGTTTACGACATTAAAAGTCTGTTACGTCGCTTTTTGCAAGCTCTGTGCCCGAAGATTGCAAAGGTTTTGGGTCTTCGGGCTGACAACAGATATCCTGACTCCCCCAGTGACACACGGGCCTCCTGCCATGACACTGACCCTCGATCCGCCTGTCTCCAGAGCCCTGAGATCTTAGGCTTCCGAGTTCAAGCTGGGCTCTCAGGCCGAACCCTTGGCATGCCGAACAACAGCCAGTTATGGAACCCTGAGAACGGGCCCCATTCCCGCAAGGAACCAAAGCCAGCGTGCAACTCCAGGTTAGGGTGTTCAAAAGGACCCTGAAAGGGAAAAATAAAGATATTAAAGATTGAAATAAAGCTGTTTCCGAAGATGCAAGCAAAGGAGTTGCTGTTTAGTGCCATCTTAACTTCACCCTGCCTCCAGCACAAAAAAATAAAAATATATAAAAAACGATATAAAAAAATAAAAGGGAGATGAGAGTGGATATAGGACCACTAGAAAATGAGGCCAGAGAAATAATAACAGAGGACAAGGACAAGGCAGATGAACTAAATGAGTATTTTGCATCAGTCTTCACAGTGCAAGACACTAGCAGCCTGCTGGGTGTTGAAGGGTGTGAGGGAAGAGAAATGGGTGCAGTTATTATTACAAAGGAGAAGGTAATCAAAAGCTGAAAGACCTAAAGGTAACTGGACCAGATAAACTGTACCCTAGGGTTCTGAAAGAGATAGTGGTAGAGATTGTGGAGGCATAGTAATGATCTTTCGAGAATCATTGGACTCTGGCATTGTTCCGGAGATCTGTTAAATTGCAAATGTCACTCCACTCTTTAAGACAGGAGGGAAGTAGCAGAAAGGAAATTATAGACCAATTAGCCTGACCTCAGTGATTGGGAAGATGTTGGAGTCAATTGTTAAGGATGAGGTTATGGAGTACTTGGTGACTCAGGACAAGATAGGACAAAGTCAGTATGGTTTCCTTAAGGGAAAGCCCTGCCTGATGAACCTAATGGAATTCTTTGAGGAGATTACAAGTCAGGTGGATAAAGGGGATGCAGTGGATGTTGTGTATTTGGATTTTCAGATGGCTGTTGGCAAGATGTCACGCATGAGGCTGCTTACCAAGTTGTGAACCCATAGTATTATTACAGGAAATTTACTAGCGTGGTTGGAGCACTGGATGATTGTTTGGAGGCAGCGAGTGGGAATAATCGGATCCTATTCTGGTTGGCTGCCAGTGACTGGTGGTGTTCCCCAGGGGTCAGTGTTGGGACTGCTTCTTTTTACGCTGTATGTCAATGATTAAGATGATTGAATAGATGGCTTTGTTGGCAAGTTTGCGGATGATATGAAGACTGGTGGAAGGACAGATAGTGCTGAGGAAACAGGAAGACTGCAGAAGAACTTAGACAGATTAAGAGAATGGGCAAGAAAATGATAAGTGAATTACAGTGTTGGAAATGCATGGTCATGCACTTTGGAAGAAGAAATAAATGTGCAGATTATTTTCTAAATGGGGAGAAAATCCAAAAATCTGAGATTCAAAGGGATTTGGGAGTGCTTGTACCCTAAGGTTAACTTGCAGGTTAGTCAGTGGTGAGGAATGCAAATGCAATGTTAGAATTCATTGTAAGAGGTCTAGAATATAAGGGCAGGGATGTGATGCTAAGGCTTTATAAGGCACTGGTGAGGCCTCACCTTCTCACCTTGAGTATTGTGAACAGTTTTGGGCTCTTTATCTTAGAAAAGATG
Organism: Mobula birostris; assembly: GCF_030028105.1. Lineage (NCBI taxonomy): Eukaryota > Metazoa > Chordata > Chondrichthyes > Myliobatiformes > Myliobatidae > Mobula > Mobula birostris. The sequence continues at coordinate 61,518,279 of NC_092383.1, read as the reverse complement.
TACTGGCATTGTCATGGTCCGGATCGGGGTCCCTTTAAATTTAGCTTGTTTATGTTACAATCCGGACTGTTGATTCCCTGTTTTCCTGTGTCCCTCGACTTTGGTGATTAGAGGCAATTAACACTCGGCTGAACTGGTAGTTTACAGTCTCCGGCTTTCAGCCGTTCGGTGCAGGAGCATCTGCAAAGTCTGCAAAGTCATGGCGTGCCAATGTCATCTGGCTGGAGCAAGCCTTGTCTCCGCCCGAAGCGAGTGCCGGTAATTCGCCTTTCCTTACTGGAGCAACCCTGTCCAGTTACCTCGCCGAAGCGAGCCTGCAAAGTTTCCTCTTCAAGGTGGGTCCGTCAGTTAACCCGCCGGAGAGAATCAGGAGCCGCTGTCTACAGTTCCCGGGCCAAGTCGAGAGCTCGGCACTACCCGGAGGTTCCAAGTACCACGTCCACGTCCTGGCTCCGGCGGCATCCAAGTACCACGTCCACGTCCTGGCTCCAGCAGCATCCAAGTACCACGTCCACGTCCACGTCCTGGTTCCGGCGGCATCCAAGTACCACGTCCATGTCCTAGCTCCGGCAGCATCCAAGTACCGCGTCCACGTCCTAGCTCCGGCGGCATCCAAGTACTGCGTCCATGTCCTGGTCCTGGCGGCATCCAAGTATCACGTCCAAGTCCTTGTCCTGGTGGTATTTAAGTACCACGTCAAGTCCTGGCCCTGGCGGCTTCCCAGTTCCGAGTCAAGTCCTGGCCCTGGCGGTCTATGATTCCTGTCCTACCCCCCTGTCTGAATCCCTTCTCTGCCCCTCTCACCCCTAGCCCTCGTCTGCAGCCCCTGCCTGCACTTCGGTCTAGTTCCATCACTGGAGCTAGATAGGTACTGACTGGTGTTCATTCGTGTTGGTCTTGTCTTGTCTTGTCCTCGCCTCCGTGGGGGTAAGTCAGACCGTCATGCCATTGCCCCGCAGGGAGTCATGTCTTGTCTTGTCCTGTCCTCACCTCCGTGGGGTAAGTCAGGCCATCTTGCCGTTGCCTCGCGGGGAGTCATGTCTTGTCCTTGCCTCCGTGGGATAAGTCAGGCCGTCTTGCCATTGCCCCGTGGGGGGGTCATGTCTTGTTGTGTCTTGTCCTCGCCTCCGTGGGGTAAGTCAAGCCGTTTGCCGTTGCCCCTCGGAGGGTCATGAATCCCAGCCCTATGTCCTGTACCCAAGGAGGGGTCCCGGCTCTCTGTTCTGTGTGTGAGTCCCGGCCCTATGTCCTGTACCCAAAGAGGGGTTCCGGCTCTCTGTTCTGTGTATGTGTCCAGGATTCCATGTACCTGCTCTCCCGAGACAGGCTCTGTTTTCCATGTTCCTCCTCTCCCTAGCCCATGTCACGTCCATGCCTGGTTCTGGGGTCCGAGCCAGAGGCAAGACCCAGGTACTGGGTCCTTGCTCAGTCTCTGGCTCGGAGTCCATACCCTAGCCTCTTCGTGTCTCCTCTAGTTCTGAGATCCGATTCCGAGTCCAAGCCCAGACCCTTGGTCCCAGCCTAGTCACAGTCCTCAGTCCTTGTCCAGTTCGCTACTCCTGCTCCTGCCTAGCTCTCCTGATATCAAACAATAAACTAACCACACAAGATGTGTCTTGCATTTGGGTCCACCCTTGCTCCCCATTCCCCTGCCACTGTGACAGGCATTGGAGAGCATTCAAAGGAGGTTTACAAGGATGATTTTGGGAATGAAAGGGTTATCATATGAGGAACGTTTGATAGTTCTGGCAAGCACTCACACACGCTGGAGGAACTCAGCAGGTTGGGTAGCATCCGTGGAAAAGATCGGTCGACGTTTCGGGCCGGAACCCTTCGACAGGACTGTAGGGGGAAGGGGCAGAGGCCCTATAAGGAAGGTGGGGGGAGGATGGGAAGGAAAAGGCTGGTAAGTTCCAGGTGAAAAACCAGTAAGGGGAAAGATAAAGGAGTGGGGGAAAGGAGACAGGGAGGTGATAGGCAGGAAAAGTGAAGAAAGAATAGGGGAAAGCACAATGGGTAGTAGAAGGAGGCAGAACCAAGAGGGAGGTGGTAGGCAGCTGGGGGAGGGGGCAGAGTGACATAGGGATAGAGGAAGGGAGGGGGAGGGAATTACCGGATGTTGAAGAATTCTATGTTCATACCAAGGGGCTGGAGACTACCTAGATGGTATATGAGGTGTTGCTCCTCCAACCTGAGTTTAGCCTCTTCAAGGCAGTAGAGGAGGCCATGTATGGACATATCTGAATGGGAGTGGGAAGCAGAGTTGAAGTGGGTGGCTACTGGGAGATCCTGTCTGTTTTGGCGGACGGAGCGGAGGTGCTTGACGAAGCGGTCCCCCAATCTGCGTCAGGTTTCACCGATGTAGAGGAGGCCGCACTGAGAGCACCGGATGCAATAGATGACCCCAACAGACTCAGAAGTGAAGTGTTGCCTCACTTGGAAGTACTGTTTGGGGCCCTGAATGGTGGCAAGAGAGGAGGTGTAGGGACAGATGTAGCACTTGCGCTTATAGGGATAAGTGCCAGGTGGGAGATCCGTGGGGAGGGACGTGTGGACCAGGGAGTTGCGGAGGGACCGATCCCTGCGGAAGGTGGAGAGGGAAAGATGTGCTTAGTGGTGGGGTCCTGTTGAAGGTGGTGGAAGTTGTGGAGGATAAGGTGTTGGATCCGGAGGCTAGTGGGGTGGTAGGTGAGGACAAAGGGAACTCTGTCCCTATTGTGGTGGTGGGAGGATGGGGTGAGAGCCAAAGTGCCGGAAATGGAGGAGATGCGGGTGAGGGCATCACTGATGACAGCAGAAGGGAAACCACAATCCTTAAAGAAAGAGGACATTTGAGGTGTCCTGGAACGGAGAACCTCATCCTTGGAGCAGAGCCTGTCCGCCAAAACAGACAGGATCTCCCGGTAGCCACCCACTTCAACTCTGCTTCCCACTCCCTTTCAGATATGCCCATGCATGGCCTCCTCTACTGCCATGATGAGGCTAAACTCAGGTTGGAGGAACAACACCTCATATAACATCTAGGTAGTCTCCAGCCCCTTGGTATGAACATAGAATTCTTCAACTTCCGGTAATTCCCTCCCTCTCCCTTCCTCTATCCCTATGTCACTCTGCCCCCTCCCCCAGCTGCCTATCACCCCCCTCATGATTCCGCCTCCTTCTACTACCCATTGTGTTTTCCCCTATTCTTTCTTCACTTTTCCTGCCTATCACCTCCCTGCCTCCCTTCCCCCACCCCTTTATCTTTCCCTTACTGGTTTTTCACCTGGAACCTACCAGCCTTCTCCTTCCCGCCCTCCCACCCTCCTCCCACCTTCTTCACAGGGCCTCTGCCCCTTCCCCCTACAGTCCTGATGAAGGGTTCCGGCCTGAAACGTTGACCGATCTTTTCCACGGATGCTGCCCGACTTGCTGAGTTCCTCCAGCTTTGAGTGAGTGTTTGCTTTGACCCCAGCATCTGCAGATTATTTTGTGTTTTTGATAGTTCTGGGCCTGTACTTGCTGGAATTTAGAAGGAAGAAGGGAGAGGGGATCTCGTTGAAACCTTTCGAATGATGAAAGACCTGGACAGGGTAGATGAGGAAATGATGTTTCCCAATGTGGGGGAGTTCAGGACAAGAGGGCACAGCCTCAGGATAGAGGGGCATCCATTTAAAATAGTGATGTGGAGAAATTTCTTCAGCCAGAAGGTGGTGAATTTGTGGAATTTGTCACCACAGGTAGCTTTGGAGGTCAGGTCATTGGGTGTATTTGAGGAGGAGATTGATAGTTCTTGATTGGCCATGGCATCAAGGTTACGGGGAGAAGCCTGGGAGTGGGGCTGAGGAGGGGAAAATGAAGGATCTGCCATGGTTAAATGGTGGAACTGACTGAATGGGCCAAATAGCCTAACTTTGCTTCTATGTCTTATGGTCTTATTATCATCCAGATCATTGATATAGCTGACAAACAACAATGGCAATTTCTTCAAAAAACTCTATAAGATTGGTTAGACATGACTTATCATGTACAAAACCAAGCTGACTATCTCTAATCAGGCCATGTCTATCCAAATACTCATAAGCTCGTCCCTTAGAATATCTTCCAATAACTTTCCCACTACTGATATCAGACTCACCAGCCTGTAATTTCCTAGTTTATTTTTAAAGCCTTTCTTAAACAACGGAACAACATTAGCTATCCTCCAATCATCCAATAACTCACCTGTCTCTAAGGATGATTTAAATGTCTCTGTTAGGGTCCCTTTAATTTCTGCACTTGCCTCCCACCGGGTCTGAGGGAACACCTTAGCGATTTATCAGTCATAATTTGCCTCATGACAGCAAACTCTCCCCCTCTGAAATCTGTATAGGGTTCATGACTTCCCTACTGCTTTGTCTCACTTGTATAGACTGTGTCCATCTCCTGAGTAAAGACAGATGCAGAAAAATCCACTTACGATCTCCTCCATCTCTTTTGGCTCCATGCATATATTACCATTCTGATCTTCCAGATGACCAATTTTGTCTCTTGTAACCCTTTCGCTCTTAATGATTCTGTAGGGGCTCTTTGGATTCTCCTCCACCTTATCTGTCAGGGAGAACTCATGCCTTCTTTTAACCCTCCTGATTTCTTCATTAACTATTCTCTTGTATTTCTTATACTCCATAAGTACCTCATTTGTTCCACCTGCTTATACTTGCTATATACCAACTTTTTTTTCCTTAAGCAGAACCTCAATATCTCTTGAAAACCAAGGTTCCCTAAAGCTCTTATCTTTACCTTTTATTCTGACAGTCACATAGAAGTTTTGTACTTTCAAAATTTCACTTTTGAAGGCTTTCCACTTACCACGTTTGACAGGAAACAGTCTGTCCCAATCCAGACCCTTTCTGATACCATCAAAATTTGGCCTTTCTCCAATTTAGAATCTCATCCGTGGCCCAGACTTATCTTTTTCCATACTTACTTTGAAACCAATGGCATGTTTATCACTTGATGCAAAGTGTTCCTCTACACAAGCTTCAGTCACTTGCCCTGTCTCATGCCCTAATAGCAGATCAAGTATTGCACACTGTCTCGTTGGGACCTATGTGTACTGATTAAGGAAACTTCCCTGAACGCATTTGACAAACTCTGTCCCTTCTAGTCCTTTTACAGTATGGGAGTCCTAGTCAATATGTGGAATATTAAAATCACCTACTATAACAACCTCAAACAACAGGGATTCTGCAGATGCTGGAAATTCAAGCAACACACATCAAAGTTGCTGGTGAACGCAGCAGGCCAGGCAGCATCTGTAGGAAGAGGTGCAGTCGACGTTTCAGGCCGAGTCCTGACGAAGGGTCTCGGCCTGAAACGTCGACTGCACCTCTTCCTACAGATGCTGCTTGGCCTGCTGCGTTCACCAGCAACTTTGATGTGTGTTACTATAACAACCTTATGTTTCTTACAACAGTCTGCAATCTCTCAAAAAATTTTTTAATGAATGGTTAAATGACAACTAAGCTTGAACTTGAACTATTACCTGTTCCTAATTGCCCCAGAAATGATTGACATTTGCACCATTTTGTTGGGCAGGGCAGACTACAAGAAGTTTATTGGTCTGGCCTGAAGTTAATATCTTAATGCCCAACAAAAATCACATGAAGAATGTATACGAGTGTCTGTGGATATTTGGCTATGGTTTTTGCAGCTGCAGGAAACTACTAAGAAGAGCAAGAAGTTTAGTTTATAAGCACCTAGTAGTGAACACTAAGCATATCTTCCATTACAGATAATTATGCTGAACTTTAAAATCTGTTTTAGTTTGGTTGTAATAGAGAGCAAAGGAAATCATAAATGAAGTAGGATTTATATTTATGAAACAACATCTACGAAGTCAGACTGCTCAAAAACACATTAAACAGGAGCACTTTGAGAAGTGTTCCATCATTGTAATATAGGGAGCACTTCAGCAAAAATTGTAAGCAGCAAACTCTCACAAATGCAAAAGTGAAAATGAGCTGGTAACCTCTTTCACTGATGTTGACCAGAGGATCAATAATGGCCAGCACTCTGCAAGTATTCCCTCTGTTTTTTTCTGTCCAGTTAATCTGGTTGATTTGTATAATGTCTCAATGAAATTTAGAAACTAAACTGTCCAGTGCTTCCTTGGTTTCTATCCTTCAGTATAAGACCAGATATTAATTCCTTCATGGAACTCAAATTCATAATCCTCCTGCACTCTGTTCTCTTAGTTCTTAGCACTCTGTTTCTTAGTTTTTAACTTTTTTTGCCAAGGGTGTTACAAAAGGCTGTGAGGATGGTTATCTCCCAAAGAGGCACTAAACCCTGTGAATGGTTTGTGTCAACTGGTATGTAGCTGATCAATCACGAATAGGTAAATTCCATAAGCTTCTGAGCTTTGCATATACAAATACACTTGGCTTGGCTCGTATTAACAGAAAATAGGACATTAGTGGCTGAAAGTGTAACTAATATCGGGAATGGATCTGGCTCATTTTATGATTGAAGACCATAAGAAGTGGAAACAGAAATAAGTCATTCAGCCTCTTGAGCTGGGTGCAATGTTCAACAGGATTCCAGCTGTTCCCATGTTCTTCAAGTCAATTTTCCAATCTATTTTACAAATCTTGATTTGCTTATTAAACAAAAGTCCATCAATCTCAGCCTTAAATATAACGCAGGACTTTGCTCCCTTCATCATCTGCAGCAAGGGGGTCCAAAGATTCACACTTCTGAGAGAATAAAGTTTTCTTTATCTCAATTTTTAAAAGAACACTGTTGTTCTGAGATTATGTCTGTAAATTCTGGATCTGCTGGTTCATGGGAGGACTTAATTTCTGTCCAGCCTAACCAGTTCCCTAAAACTCTTATATGCTTCAATAAGATCACCTCTCAGTCTTCTAAACTGCAGGGGGTCCCAATCTCTTTAATCTTTCTTTGTTGGACAATCTTTCCACCTACAATTCATCACAATAGTGAATCTTCTCTGAACAGCCTTCAATAAGATATTATTTTTCCGTAAATAGCAGGTTAGGTGCAAATTTGTTTATGGTACTCTTAATAATAGTTCACTAGTTCTTTGTATATTTGCAGTAAGATCTCCCTAAGTTTATATCCCAGCCTCCCCGAAATAAGGATCAACGTTCTATTCACACCTTCATGCATGTTAACAGGAAGGGTCCTGACGAAGGGTCTCGGCCCAAAACGTTGACTGTACCTCTTCCTAGAGATGCTGCCTGGCCTGCTGTGTTCACCAGCAACTTTGATGTGTGTTGCTTGGATTTCCAGCATCTGCAGAATTCCTCGTGTCAACAGGAAGCTGTTAGCTACTGCAGTTTTTCTCCATTTAAGTAGCACTCTGTTCCTCAGTTCTTCCTTCTAAAATGAAGCATTTCACATTTTCATACAGCATGCTCTATTTGCCAAAATTTTAACCAGTATCAGCTTTTCTTCAACCTATACTGGTGCTGTTTGAATTTTTTGTTTCTTCCAAGTCTCTAATATATCTGGTCATTGGCTTCTTGCACTGATCACTGTGATACCACACTGGGTACAGTTTGCTTCACTAAATATAACTCTCTTGTCCCTACTTGCTGTTTCCAGCCTCTTCGCCCATTCTATAAGATACAGGTACATGAAGCTTGCATTATTGTATGCAGGAGCCATGTATCTATTATAATTTTATAATAGATTATACTTTTATTATAATTTTATTATAATGTCTGCATTATAATCTGTGTTACGCATTTATGATGTTTATTATGGTTAGTCATGTGGGTGGGGCATGGTAAAAAAGGAAATATTCATGCTTTATTCTGGGCAGTTTAGAGTTGGGGACCGCTGGGTGTGATATCTTTTTTTGAAGGCTTAATTATATTTGAAATCACTTAACTTTGTTTAAGTCTGTTTAAGTACTTAAACATAGAAAACCTACAGCACATACAGGCCCTGGGTTAATATCACTTGTTTTAGTTTCATTAGTTTCATTGCTTCAGGATTGTATGTTTTGCTAGTTACTAATAAAGGATCGAATCCACTTCTTTGAAGTTTTGAACATTATTGTTGGATTGGATCAGAGGGCATGTCATATAGGATAGCTACCCATGCTTGGTCTCTAGCAGCGGTGTTGGTTTGCTTGAGTAACTGCTACATTATGGTACTTCACTTCAATCATTATTATTGAAGGGGAAGTTGCCAAGATACGCTGGTACTATACTTGACTATTGAGAGATTTTGAAGCAGGCAGCACGTCAGAGAAATATTGAAATCTGAGTGATACTGGGTATGATACCCTGACATAACATATATGCGCTGATGGCTGGGAATTCCTCTAACTTTTCATTTAAAGTTGTATTAAAATAAAAGCAAGGTGTTTTTTCTCTCTCTAGCAATTTTAAGACTCCTTTTGTCACTTTATTCTGCAATTTTGCTACTAGAGATCTACGACCAGTGGTGGTCCTCAGGGAGAGGATGCTGAAGGGGTTACCTGAATTAGAAAATATTAGCTATAAGGAGAAGTTGGACAAATTAGGATTGTTTTCTCCAGAGCATCAGAAGCTGAGGGGAAACCTGATATAGGTTTATAAAATCATGACATATAAAATCAGACATGCTTCTCAACAGAAATGTTAAATACTAGAGAACGTAGCTTCATGGTAAGGGGGGAAATATTTAAAGGAGATGTACAGGGTAGAAGTTTTTAAACAGTGGACGATTGATTCCATTGCCAGGGACGGGAGTGGAAGCAGATGCAATAGTGGCATTTAGATAAGCAAATGAACATTGATTGAATTGAGGATTATGGATTACATGAAGGCACATGGGTTTACTGTGGTATCATGGTCAGCACAGATGTCATAGGCCGAAAGGCCTGTTCCTGTACTGTACTGTTCTACAAGCTAATATCCCAATGTTCCAGCTCCACAAATATCATTACTTGTCCCCATTCCCTCATTTGGAAGCATTCACATACATTTTGTTAACCCAGAAAATTGTTGGGGTGAGAGGCAGTGAATTAGGCACAGCATGGAAAAGCATCTGGTTTATATATAGAACATAGAACATAGAATAGTACAGCACAGTACAGGCCCTTCGGCCCACAATGTTGTGCTGACCCTCAAACCCTGCCTCTCATATAAGCTCCCATCTTAGATTCCTCCATATACCTGTCTAGTAGTTTCTTAAACTTCACTAGTGTATCTGCCTCCACCACTGACTCAGGCAGTGCATTCCACGCACCAACCGCTCTCTGAGTAAAAAACCTTCCTCTAATATCCCCCTTGAACTTCCCACACCTTACCTTAAAGCCGTGTCCTCTTGTATTGAGCAGTGGTGCCCTGGGGAAGAGGCACTGGCTATCCACTCTATCTATTCCTCTTATTATCTTGTACACCTCTATCATGTCTCCTCTCATCCTCTTTCTCTCCAAAGAGTAAAGCCCTAGCTCCCTTAATCTCTGATCATAATGCATACTTTCTAAACCAGGCAGCATCCTGGTAAATCTCCTCTGTACACTTTCCAATGCTTCCACATCCTTCCTATAGTGAGGTGACCAGAACTGGACACAGTACTCCAAGTGTGGCCTAACCAGAGTTTTATAGAACTGCATCATTACATCGCGACTCTTAAACTCTATCCCTCGACTTATGAAAGCTAACACCCCATAAGCTTTCTTAACTACCCTATTCACCTGTGAGGTAACTTTCAGGGATCTGTGGACATGTATCCCGAGATCCCTCTGCTCCTCCACACTACCAAGTATCCTGCCATTTACTTTGTACTCTGCCTTGGAGTTCATCCTTCCAAAGTGTACCACCTCACACTTCTCCGGGTTGAACTCCATCTGCCACTTCTCAGCCCACTTCTGCATCCTATCAATGTCTCCCTGAAATCTTTGACAGTCCTCTACACTATCTACAACACGACCAACCTTTGTGTCGTCTGAAAACTTGCCAACCCACCCTTCTCCCACACATACAGGTCGTTAATAAAAATCACGAAAAGTAGAAGTCCCAGAACAGATCCTTGTGGGACACCACTAGTCACAATCCTCCAATCTGAATGTACTCCCTCCACCACCACCCTCTGCTTTCTGCAGGCAAGCCAATTCTGAATCCACCTGGCCAAACTTCCCTGGATCCCATGCCTTCTAACTTTCTGAACAAGCCTACTGTGTGGAACCTTGTCAAATGCCTTACTAAAATCCATATAGATCACATCCACTGCACTACCCTCATCTATATGCCTGGTCACCTCCTCAAAGAACTCTATCAGGCTTGTTAGGCACGATCTGCCCTTCACAAAGCCATGCTGACTGTCCCTGATCAGACCATGATTCTCTAAATGCCTGTAGATCCTATCTCTAAGAATCTTTTCCAACAGCTTTCCCACCACAGATGTAAGGCTCACTGGTCTATAATTACCTGGACTATGCCTACTACCTTTTTTGAACAAGGGAACAACATTCGCCTCCCTCCAATCCTCTGGTACCATTCCCATGGACAACGAGGACATAAAGATCCTAGCCAGAGGCTCAGCAATCTCTTCTCTTGCCTCATGGAGCAGCCTGGGGAATATTCCGTCAGAACCCGGGGACTTATCTGTCCTAATGTATTTTAACAACTCCAACACCTCCTCTCCCTTAATATCAACATGCTCCAGAACATCAACCTCACTCATATTGTCCTCGCCATCATCAAGTTCCCTCTCATTGGTGAATATCGAAGAGAAGTATTCATTGAGGACCTCACTCACTTCCACAGCCTCCAGGCACATCTTCCCACCTTTATCTCTAATCGGTCCTACCTTCACTCCTGTCATCCTTTTTTTCTTCACATAATTGAAGAATGCCTTGGGGTTTTCCTTTACCCTACTCGCCAAGGCCTTCTCATGCCCCCTTCTTGCTCTTCTCAGCCCCTTCTTAAGCTCCTTTCTTGCTTCCCTATATTCCTCAATAAACCCATCTGATCCTTGCTTCCTAAACCTCATGTATGCTGCCTTCTTCCACCTGACTAGATTTTCCACCTCACTTGTCACCCATGGTTCCTTCACCCTACCATTCTTTATCTTCCTCACCGGGACAAATTTATCCCTTACATCCCGCAGGAGATCTCTAAACATCCACCACATGTCCATAGTACATTTCCCTGCAAAAACATCATCCCAATTCACACCTGCAAGTTCTAGCCTTATAGCCTCATAATTTGCCTTTCCCCAATTAAAAATTTTCCTGTCCTCTTTGATTCTATCCTTTTCCATGATAATTATAAAGGCCAGGGAGCGGTGGTCACTGTCCCCAGGTGCTCACCCACTGAGAGATCTGTGACCTGACCCGGTTCATTACCTAGTACTAGATCTAGTATGGCATTCCCCCGGTCGGCCTGTCCACATACTGTGACAGGAATCCATCCTGGACACACTTAACAAACTCTGCCCCATCTAAACCCTTGGAATTAATCAGGTGCCAATCAATATTAGGGAAGTTATATGAAGTGACAAACTGACTACCGGTGAGAATAATGTATGGAGACTACCACACACTACTTGATTACCAGTGGTAACCTTCTGGGAGAGACAGCTCAGACAGGAAGCTTTTCCAGGAAACAAAACTAGACACAACAGACCTCAAGGAGAAGGTATGAAATGTAAATTGTTGACATAATTGGGTGGCACAGGTCTTTAAACTCCAGCGAGAATGTATCATAATCTCATGCCAATGTGGTCAACAAATAGCACACTCTGCTGCTAAAAAGGAATCCCTCATTCCAATAACTACTTGCATTGTGACTGCAACAATCAAAAAGCTGTCTTTCCAGCCTCTAGATTATCAAAGAAATAATTTTCATGTATTTATGCAAACAGCCAACAGGTGTTAGATCAATTTCTGAGTTTTATATGTTCTCTCATGAAGTTTATCTATACCTTCTGAAAAATGATATTTAGGATACAAATCAATAGTGTGGTGGATGGTTTGAAATGGATGTGCACAATTAACAGCTGTATTTTATTTGCAATGTACCTAACAACCTCCCCATTTTCCCCAGGTAAACCCTCCAACTAATGTCACCAAGGTAGAGCACGTATGTACAAAATGACCTCCAGGTCAGTAAACGGAATTAATATCAGAAAAAGTCAGTGAGTTCTGTTGTGCAAAATATGTCTGTTGCTAATAAGCAATGTATGCATGTATGTATAGTCTTTTATCCTAGCTACAAATTTAATCTATGACAGGCCTGAATTATACCATTCTGAACTTTGGCAACTGTTTTGACTTCCAAGATACCTCCATTACCAAGGTACCTTCTACTTCTCTATTCTGGGCTCTACTTTTATTGTCTGCAACTCGCAATCCTATTGTCTTTTTCGAAAATGGAAACAATTATATTGCTTCTTCAAGTCTTTTGATGGATGGTTTTCTTTCAAAAAAAAGTCTTCAAATTTCACCTTTCTGCATCTTATTGTTCACACCATTGGCTTTTTCTTCCACAAGGAAAGTGGAACTTTGAATAATGTTGCCAACTGAAATTCTCACTAGCTGGGTGCTGCCAGAATACATGGATACAACAAAATAGTTCCAATGTTTTAGCAGTAATTTATCACGTGTGATGTTTACTATCTGTGGTTGAACAATTCCTATTTTTGAATTGACTGGGGCTAGATGGTTATCCCTTACAGAGGAAATAGTGGCCATATATGACTAGCAAAAAACCACAAAGTAATAGCAAGGGCGATGTGTAGATCATTAAACTGGAGACTGGATAATGCTAAGACTGCCGTACATAAATTGCTTCCATCCGAATGCCACACACATGAAAAAATGAGGCACATCGCAAAACAACATCCATTTTAGATATAAGGTGTAGATGATAGTGCTACAAATTGAATCTGTCTACCGGTGGGGCAATGGTATGGAGACCACACACTATTTGAATACCATTGGTAGCCTTCTGGGAGAGACCATTCAGACAGGAAACTTTTCCCATAAACAAAACTGGATACAACTCAATTAAAACAAGCTGGTGTTCTCATTTAGTTGTTTCAAATCTAAGGAGTAGAACGTATAGTGGTGTAATAATCAAATGGTTCAGTTACAATACTAGCAAAGGTTAGATCAACTTAAAACTTTTAAATAGGTTTCTCTTTCTTTTTTGGTTTACTGGATTTATTTGTAAATAACCTACAGGACAGAACTTTGCACACTGAATATGAATGAACGAAAAATTTCAAACAGATTAATTCTGTAAATACGCTGCTCAGCAATTAGGTGGATTGTGTTACACATATGCAGTTTGTATTAATGTAACCCAATCCCAGGTTCAAGTGGAGTGCAAGATGCTGTCATAAAAAACGCTGAAGTAGTTTGTTATCAATGCAGGACCTAGCAGGTGGATTTACCTTTATTTACTTTTTTAGTAGTTGGTCCATATCAACATTCAACAGATGATCTAATAGATGATTGACATTCTCAGAGCAAAACTTCGAACAACAAATGGAAGTCAGAAAAGGAAAAGGAAAATATTTACCTGCTGTTTTCTTCTGTCGTTATTAAGGTAGCTCTTCAGGTTCCATTGGACAATGTAAGGTGGAACAGGGTGCTTGTTTCAGGATAAATAATGAAGAAAATGTTTCATAGGCTCTCTCCAACTTTTAAAGGCTGATTAAACTTTTCTAAATATTTGTATATAATTATTCCTTCTTTATTTTTAGTAGTCCCTAAGGACTGAGGAGGCCTTCTGCTCCAGTCTTTCTCGGGATACTGAGGTAGATAATAAGATCAATGTAGGATCTGCCAAGGCTTCCACAGTTTGAGTAGGAGGTGACTAATGTGACCACAGCGTGGGTAGGTGTTGTGTGGGTGTGTTCCTTCTAACTACTTTCATGGGGATTCCGTGTGCTTGTAATGTACAACCTTGAGATGATCAACATGATTTCAAATTTAGTCCTAAAGAAAGGTCCTGGCCTGAAACGTCAACTGTTTATTCATTTCCATAGATGCTGCCTGACCTGCTGAGTACCTCCAGCACTTTGTTTGTGTTGCTTTGAATACCCTGCTTTGAAAAGTCATTTGGATAGAAATTACCAAGAGCCAGTGGGAATAATGCACTTTAGGATATTCAACAAATGGTCATTGGAAACAGAGGTAACACTACTGTTGATACATTTATTTGGAACGGTATTTTTTTGTCACAATGTATTCTGGCAATGTCAAGTGCAGAGAAAAGGCAGATTCCATTGTAGAGATGGAGACCAGAGTTTATTCATAAGAATTCCAGCAAAACATTCATGGCCGAGCCGAACGACACCGCATGATGTAACATTCTCAAAGCTAGGACCCCACAATGTCTGCTAAACCAATGCAAGTGATATGGAATCTCTGAGTCTATCAAAATAAACTTAACAAGTTTAAACAGAAAGCACCAGGAGACCGCATCACGAAGAGTGAGTCGCTAGAGAGAAAAAAAAACAGAAGGAACGCTAGACGATTAGTGGCTCTCGTTAAACAACAATTAACCAATTCATGTGCTCTTAAAAAGCTCAGAGTCCAACACTTTCCAGCTCCCCGCACAAACCAGAAGAGCTCATTACAGTTTTCATGTTCTGTGATTCAGTCTATTCCAAACAGCTGCACTGAGAGAACTTTGAGGAAACATGCTCTGGAAAGTTTGCAGTATTTCATTCATACTTTCACAAGCTTTATTTAATCAGTAGCCCTGTCCTTGCCCAACTTCATTTGCCTCAAGCTGTCAACTGTCATGCATTTGTATATAATTACATGGATATCAAAGGATGGAGTAATGCCATCTATGATCATAGATTCTTTGATATCTATGTCATTATATAAAGGGAGAGTGATTAAACATAATGATTAAACGATATACATTGGCAGCTCTTTGCTGTGAATGTTTATTCAATCTCCCTTTATTTGAATGTTCTACATGTTGTAACTATTGCTGTAGGTAGAATAAAGTAAAACTCCTGCAGCATCTATTGTCTGTCATAGGATACATTACACCTGGTGGCAAGGAAAGGAAAGGTCTATCAAATATCAGGAAAATAAGTCAGTGTTAAGAGTGGTGCTCTCAACTTATAAACCTCCATGGGTGTAGGATATACAACAGCAGTGAGTAGACCCCTATATTAAGATATCTAATTAGCAGGTCAAATCTGTAATAACCACAATTGTGAAAATGTTTAGACATATTATCCTCAGAAAGGGAAAGAAGTGTGCTGTACTTGTACATGGTTATTGTAAACAAGCCAGAGAACATGGTTGCATCACTGCCTATCCATACACATGAATTCATAAAGAATTCTTTGTTTTTGGTGTAGAATAAGTACCAATAACTGAAGCTCCTAAGTCCTGTAAATATTATTATAAATAGAACTTCTCAGAATTTTAATAGTGCCCAAAGTCCACTTTCAAATATCTTACACCCTCATTTTAACTTCAATTGCCTTGATTTAGTTTTTAAATTCCTTGATGTTTTCATTTCAGCTTCTTTACATTTGTTTCAGTGTACACCTTCCACTCTACCTAATTGCTTGGAGTCTAATTATATGTCATCTACTTCCAAGCTGTTTAAACTCTTCCGAAACCATGTATCCTTAACATCTATTGTTGCGTTATTGACTGGGAATTTACTGTGAGCACATAGTCCAGGATTAGAGGCTATACAATTAATGCAAGAACAATAGGCAGCCACATTTTGATGCAGCTTTAAGATCACAAAATAAGCTGAGTAAACAAAGACGGTTCTCTATGAAAGGAGTGAATGAAACAAATCAGCAAATAACTGCAGGTGATGAAAATCTGAAATAAAATCAGGAATGCTGGAAACACTCAGCAGGCCAGACTGCACACAACAAAAATCTCGGCCTGAAACATTATGAGTGCACTTAATGGGTTGTCAATAAACTGCAATGTGTTATCCTTATGTCTCATAAATATAAAACACTATGTATTTGAGGTTTCGGAAGATTCTTCCATTTGATATCCCCTGTTTGTCTACTTGACTGAATAAAAGCCTGCTACAATATATCTGCAGTTGCAGGCTCTGAGTGGTGTTTTAATCGCACTACACAAATTGTCAGTTTTTTAGTTTGTGCTTTCCCTAAAAAGACATTGCTGACACCAGATGCTAGAAGTGGAACTGGGTTCTGTTTTCCTTTATCAACAGTTTTGGCTTCTCTACTTTCAAAAATTAAACACATTGATTATTGCAACAGAAAATTCAGTAACCATTTTTATTCAGATTTGAGTAAATTGGTACTGAGTAAAGACGGAGGAACACCCATCCTTAGTTTCTCTCTCCACAGATGCTGTCTAATCTGATGATTATTTCCAGCATTTTTAATTTTTATTTCCGATTTTCAGCACCTGCAACTTTCATCCCACAAATCTGTTGCTATTCATGTGTGAGCTGAGAGTTAGTGGTATTTTGACTTGAACAAGCATTGCAATTGAACCTGGACCCGCTTCAGCCCTCATCTGTCATCTACCTACAGTAGATAACAACAGAAATTTCAGATTAGTGATTGGAAGTCAGATCCAAGATCTTGGTTAGAGCAGGGATCATTTATGGATTCCTCTTAGTTTATATAGACCAACTACTGATTGGAGAAACTTTCTGAGGCATCAAAGAGCCCCATGTGTTAAAATCTAGTATAATTCTTGTCTTTCCTACTTGTTGTACTCAAGTTCACTTACTCAAACAGTTGGGATTGCACCAACAACCAAAATTACCAGTGTTAGCTCCATAGGAGGCAAGGGTTTGCTATGGGATAGAACCGATGAATTGCCTGTTCCATGTCGGGGGAAATGCATTACTTTGCATACCATATCACTGAATACTGACAAACTTATTCCAGGTAGATCTGATGGATGCCACAACTGTGCAGCAATGTGCGTGAAATTCATCACCAGAGAGCCACAAAGTCAGTCATCATATTATGTGAAATAACATAAAGCAGATAGTTAATAGTTTCTATTATTTTGACTGCTTAATACACCAGTGCAAGGAGAGAGCTACTTTAACATTTATAGGATCAGATAATTTCAGTATTAAAGTTGGTTAAGCACTGTGCCACAGCAATCACAATGTTCCCAAAGGATCATCACCCTCAAGGGAAGTGTGTATCTGTCATGGATAGATCTGAAATACCACAGAGTTATGTTGCTGCATTTTTCTGCTGGAAGCATGCAATAAAATTGCTCAATAAATTAGTAAGAAGTGATTAAAATGGCCAGGCACTAATTAACTTTACATCTGATGCAAAAACCTTGATAATGTCTCGTCATTACCCTCAATATTTCATTTTAAATATTTTTGAGAAGTAAATGTTGTTAATCAGTTTAAAACTATTGTTGGCTTAAGGTGGCTTTATATATGTTCTTTGTGTGCAGAAATTAAGAAATCTGGGTTCCTTTCTCTTTTATCAAAATTGTCATTAGTGTGCTTTCAAAGGGGAAATCAGACATTTATTAATACAGGATTTCTGCTGTTGTTAACAAACTAAATTTATTCTTCTTATGAATTATTTTGAAATTAGATTAATGACAGGCAATTGAGCTGTTGTGGCAGATCTTTTATATTACATCCATGAGCACTGGTTGAGTAAGAATTATAACCGCTAAATATTAGCAAATTATATTTTTGAAAAATGTCTTAAGTTTGCTTTTATCAAGAAACAATTGATCAATTGATTTTTACTCCCTCCCCTCACCCCCCCCCCGCCCGGGTCACCTGTGTTAGGGCACATTCTGGGATTATGGTATACTTTATACTTTATTGTCGCCAAACAATTGATACTAGAACGTACAATCATCACAGCGATATTTGATTCTGCACTTCCCACTCCCTGGATTACAAATCAATAGTAAATATCAAAAATTTAAATTATGAATCATAAATAGAAAATAGAAAAATGGAAAGTAAGGTAGTACAAAAAAACTGAGAGGCAGGTCCGGATATTTGGAGGGTACGGCCCAGATCCGGGTCAGGATCCATTCAGCAGTCTTATCACAGTTGGAAAGAAGCTGTTTTCAAATCTTAATCAGAAACCAAGCTTCAGATCTGAATATGGATTGGAGGTTGAATTTAAAATACAGCTCGGAGCAATGGTATTCATGAAGCTGCATCTTGGAGTAAATTGCAGACCAGGAAACACCCAATTGACTGATATATGCCTGCATATACATGAATGCAATGAACACCCTGGTAATACCTCAGGCTCAGAAACCACAGCAATTAACATTCATTTTGGGTGCATTGTTGGGAAGACTCAGGAATTTGAAAAAAAACATGTAACTCAAAAGAAGCATTATGAGGGCATTGTAACTATTGAAATTGTCTGGTTACCATTGTTCTTAAAATATAAACATGTGCTATAATGCTGGGTTGGGGAATCTCTGTCTTTCCCTCTGTCTCTCTTGACAACAGCTGTCAGCTCATGTGTGTACTGAACAAAGACTTTTATATCTACCAGCTGCATCCCTCTGGTGACTTCATTCACAGTCACGACACCCTCTTCCTTGCCCTTCTCCTATGGTCCACTCTCCTCCCTTATCAGATTATTTCTTCTCGAGCCCTTGACTTTTCCCACCCACCTAGCTTCACCTATCCTCATCCAGCTTGCCTCTTTCCCCACCCCCACCTTTTTATTCTGGCATCTTCCCAATTCCTTCTCAGTCCTGAAGAAAGGTCTTGGCCTGAAATGTCAGCAGTTTTTTCATTTCCATAGATGATGTCTGATATGCTGAGTTCATCTAGCATTTTGTGTGTGTTGTTTTGGATTTTCAGCATCTGCGGAATTTCTCATGTTTATGTTTTTTAACATGGTGTCTTCCTTGTATTCCAGCCAGCAACAACAAGCATTCTCAAGAATATAGTTTGCTCCTAATACATTAATTTTTTGACTAGAAACAGGAAAGATCCTGAATAATAGAATGCTATGATATTAATCATGGTTTTAAGAGGCCAGCAATGATGTTGCTGAAAACTTTCTTTTATCTCCGAGTGCCATAATGGTGGATAGCACTTAGGCCTTGTTGTTGCTTGCTTTTAACTTTCTAGAATTAAACAAATCAATAAAGAAGAGATCAAAAATAAAATTGGAAAGATCTATGAATTCATGACCACAAAGCAGGTATAAGAAAAGAATGATTTACTTTGACATTAATTTGCTAAGTTTAGTCTCTTAAAAACAGAGTACAGTACATAAAATATGTACATCCAAATAACTCAATATTTTTACAACTAAGCAGTAAAAAGTAACATTTTTGTCAGTAAAGCGATATATAGTGTACTAGTAAGAGGTAGTTTTACTATACATCATCTGTTCAGCGGTCCAATTATATGAAAAAGAAGGATTTATAAAGGTCTCTATGGAGAAAGTTTTCTATTGCAATAAATATATTTCTATTGTTCATTTAACATTTACTTCTACAAAGATACCAAAATATAAAAATTCAGCATTTTAAAGCCATCATGTACTCATGCTTTTTTATCCGAAAATAATATGAGATGAACAATTTAACTATTTACCCTTTGCTTGGGTAATTTGTCATATTAATAATGTAAAAATATAATGTAGATTGTACATAACATTATATTGTCATATAACTCAGCAAGCTGCCAATAGGTTCCATGCATGTTTTCAACATAGAATGCATTTACATTGGTTCATTAGGACTCCCATGATTCAAGTGCTAATAGATTTTCCCTTTAATTAATTTAGTAATGAGAAAGGAACTATTTCTTAACATCTTGCAATGACTTTTTTAAGCCTACAGTATGTGGTTCATTGGTTTCCGGCTGCAATGTGCAGTTAATAGTTCACATACTGTATAGTAGCCAAAAACCACTTGAAGACCAGTATACGTCTGTAACTAACTCCTGCCTATCCATTACTTAACTAAATTTAAGACATTGCTCTTTGTTGACTAATTTTTGCAGTTGATTGCAATATCATAATCTTGTTTTGTCATCTAGTGTTCTCTTAATCAGTTCTTTATATCATCATGTGATTCCCAACAGTTGTAGCTCTCTTGGGATTATGGCATCCCAGCACTTATACATTCGATGTAAAGGAAGGTCCTTTGGTTGGATAGAATCTGATTGGAATGTTGTTACGTGCTTGCTCTGTGACTTCTGAAGAAATTAGAAGCTCCTCATCAGTGAGATGGGATTGTTGTGTTGAGTAACCTTCTTCTTTACCTTTCATCTGTTGACATGGAATTAGAGTTACAGGTGGAAAGGGATAGGCCTCCATCATCTGACGATGACTTGACAGGACCCCAAGGCTTTCGTTTGAATCAAGGATGATTTCATTATCTGCAAAGGTCATCAGCGCCAGAGTGGAATCGCATGACTGCTTGTCGATGTCTTCTGAACTGAGGGAATCTATGCTGACTGGTTTCGATTGGTACTTTTTTTGCCACTTGCACTCACGGAGCATGCGAAGATCCTCTTTGAAATGTGGATTGAATAACAGATAAAGCAAGGGGTTTAGGCAAGCAGGCAGTGGAAGAACCACAAGTAGGATTGATTTAATTACTTCCGGGCTGATTAAGAAAAGATTGAGCAAGGAAGAGAATGTAAGGAAGGCTACAGGGCAATATAGAATGCAGTTGGTGAAGATCAACCAAGCCACGTGCTTAATCATGGCACAGTCCCAGATGCTATCAAATTCCCCTTTCATCAGATCACAGTAAAGTTTAGTGTAAGTCCCAGTTATAACAAGGAAGCAAAGGGTATTCATCATGATCAGAGCTACCATGAAGCCCAGAGTAGAAGGCTTTCCACCAGGGATAGGTGATGGGAGACAGAGTGGTGAGGTTCCAAATTCTCCAACTGAGCATAGAGGCAGTGCAGCTGCACTGAATGATAGGATTGTGCAACAAAAGGCAGCTACTTTCACACTGCCGAAAGATGGTGATTTCCCATACGCACGAACACAAGACACTGAGATACTGCACTGAACAGCTGCAAGAGTCAGGAATAGTATCGATGCTTCTGAGGCAAATACAGATACAAATCCAGTGATTCTGCATCCCAATCCAGTTTCCCATTTTGCACCATGTTTTGCAAATTGTCCAAAAGTCATTGCGTCAACAATTGCTAATGTGCCGCTATACAACCCTGTTAACATGTTGGCTCCTGCTATCAAGCCAATAACAAATTTCACTGGAGATAGATAGCTAGGTGATGCAAATATAGTTGTGATGACTAGTCCGTTGCAAACTACAGAGATAAGGACTATTCCCCAAACTCCAAGACGAATTATCCAGCTTTCAAAGAGATATTCACATGGATTAAATGGACCTGTAACAATTTAAAAATACATATCACATTAGAATACAGAAATATCAATATGTAATTCCAATGACTTATTTTGTATCATTTTAGCTGTGAAAGTTTTTATTTACATAGCATAATAAGGTTATAGATGCTTGACATTTTATATCTGAAATGGGATTAAATGCTTAATTTTGCAAAGCGTGTTATTGTGATTTATGTATTCGATTCACTTAGTGAATATTTTGTCAACTGACCTGGATCAGGTGTACACTGAATACTGAGATGCAGTTTGGGATCTTCCATATCAAACTGAAAACCATCCATATGCAAGTAATCTATGTATTATAATAACAAATATGGTATTAGTGTAGGGGTTCCTGAGAAACAGCAATGGGATTAGATATTATAAACATATATGAGCTTTGCAAACTTCACATTGCATTGAGTATACCTTTAGAACTACAACTATATTGAGCTTTCCACAAATTACATCTCCAAAAAAAAACCTAGTTTTCAACATATAAATTCCTATATTACTGTGATTTATGTTCACAAAGAGTACAGAGTTTATGCTGAAAATGAGGTTCACAGGGATCACAGTTCAATCGAATCATAAAGGTGCACAGAGACTCTGTTGTGGTGGTTGAAAGATACTTGGAAAAGAATGAGTAAACTGCTTAAGTCACAGAACTTTGGCAACAATGGAGCAATGAGCCAAACAGGTTGAGAATGATGGTAACCAGGCCCATGAAACAAGGGGAAAACTTCAAGGTGCTGGACTGGTCAGTTTTATTCATTGTGGTACTGTACTTAGTAGGAGAGATTGTGCTTGGCTTGGAACCCTACCAGTATTCTTGCAATCACATGACAAAGGAAGAAGGCTATGACAACAAATGACAGGAACATCAGGTTTCACATGGCAAGACACAGCAACCAGAGCAATTAAGGTAAACTTGTCACTTCCTCTGCCCTTTCTGTATGAACTTCTTATTTGCTTATAAGACAAGAAGCACTTCGAAAGAATTTAACATAGCTAATATAAGTACTAATATAAATGAATTTTCTAATGTTTCCTATACTGATGAACAGAACTATCTTACTCTATCACCAGTGAAGAACACAGGTATGCCCTTGAATCAACAAAGGTTTTTTGATCACTTCCCTTCAAAAGTTGGAAAAATATTGAGGGATCACTGACAATACTTCTAGTCAAGATAGCGCATGTGTACAATGCTCCTTTGGTTGATATCTTCTGGATAAATCATGAAACCATATTTTTCACTTCTTTTATGTCTTTCACATTTCTTTCTCATCTTGAAGGTGATTCTAGGACTGTTGGAGCCCGTGTTTTGCTGTTTGGAGATTTTTTTTGGGTGCTTCAGCGCTCTGCAGTCTCTGCGAAGATCGCGGGATGCAGAGGCAACATGAATGAACCTTGTGGTGACAAGGCTCAGGATAGCACGCGTGCCGACCCCATCTCGCTGATTATAGTATCCATTGTTTGCCATCCAATTAAAGCGACAAGGGCGATTGAAACATCAAGGAGAGTGTGGAAGTTCGGAGATCGTTTGGGTGTTCCAGGGCTCTGCAGTCTCCAAGAGGATTCTGGGAGGCAGCTTGCGTGATCTTTGTAGCGGGCACGCTCAGGATAGGGTGCAAGCTGATGTTTGGCTCCATTTCACTGATTACAGCACCCATAGTTTGTCAATTAAAGCGAAAAGGGAGATTGAAGCACTGAGGTGAGTGCAGAGGGTGAGCGCCAGCTGGATGTCTTTTGAGTGGTTGCTCTGTATTGGAGAGGAGAGAGCCAGCTGCTGTGCTTGGGCCCGGACAGTATTGTCCAGTTTTTTCCTGCACTTTGGATGTGGACTTTGGATCATAGACCCTATTTTTCAGTCTTACTCTATTTTTCAGTTTTTATATTGTTTTTATTTTGCCTGATCTTCTTGGTTTTTTTATGCAGAGAGGGGGATTTGGGGCTCAATGGGCCTGATTCATTTTGTTTGTTTTTTTTGTGTGGGAGGAGGGATTTGGGGGTTGATGTGCCTGATCAGTTTATTTTTTTTTGTGCGGGAAGAGGGATTTAGGGGTCAATGTACCTGATCCATTTTGTTTTTTTTGTGTGGGAGTTGGAATTTGGGGATTGATGATTATGCAGCCTTTCATTTCTTTCTTGGTTTCATGGCTACCCAGAGAATTGAAGAATTTCAGTGTTGTGTACTTTGATAATAAAAGAACCTTTGAAGATTTGGTAACGTGATCTAAACCTCTGATACTCTTACACCCAGCTGATCAGTCAGCCCTCAAATTCATAATTCGGCACAAGTATATAATTTGAATTCACTTTCACAATACTGCACTATCTCCTGATAACAGCTTATGTCGCAAGTTCTGTTATCCTATTTAAATGCTTGCATCCTGCTCTGCTCTCTATACACACTTCAATACCTCTTGAAAAATAAGGTTCACTAAACCTCTTAGCCTTTCCTTTTATTTTAGTAGGAACATACAAATTCAGTACTCTAAATATTTCACTTTTGAACGCCTCCCATTTACCTTTAGCAGAAGATTACTTATCGCAATCATCATTTGCCAGATTCTTGAGGATGCCATTAAAACTGGCCTTTCTCCAATTTAGAATCTCAACTTGAGGACTTGTTCTATCTTTTTTCTTAAGTGTCTTGAAACTAACAAGATTATGATCACTAGGTCCAAAGTGCACCCCTACACACATTTCTGTCACCTATCTTGTCTCTCTCTCCAATAGGAGATTCAGTATTATACTTTCTTTACTTGAGACCTCTATATATTGACTAAGGAAATTTCCCTGAACATATTTTAGAAACTCTGTCCCATCCAGTCATCTTACAGTTTGGAAGTCCAGTCAACACATAAAAATCATCTGGTTCTTAAGCCAACTGGCAACACTCTAATCATTACATTTTAGCAATATTATCATCACTTGGATAACATAGCATTAAAATGGACTTTGTTTTTTTAAAATTCCAATTGTGCTCTTTCTCGTAAAAATGTGTGTAATTTGGTTTAATTTATGCTTTTTTTCTTGTGAGTGCTGCCTTACTTGCATGTGATGCTGCTGCAAGTAAGTTTATCATTGCACCCATGCATACATGTACTTGTGTATTTGACAATTAACTTGACTTTGACCTTGGCCATATTAGAAGGAAACATGTGCAGTTGGTAACCGGTATGCGGTGCATTTTGATTCCAGAAGGCTCTTAATAAAAGATTTGTTCACCATTAGTTTTCCCAGCACTTGCTGAATGCCAGAGGAGATTTAAGAACAGGTTAGCATCAGTAGTAAACATCGGTAAAAAGTACTTGTTATAAATATATACGAAGGACATCAGGTCTACTTCATGATATGAAGAAGGAAATCAATTTCTTGTTTGTTTATGAGAAAGTAAATGGAAGTCAATATATATTGGGAAGCATACTTCTATGTGCCTCATAATGCAATTGCTAACGTAAAACTCTTCTCAGTAATCATCAAATGTGTGGCATGATCAGTAAACTCCAGGACAAGACCACTCTTAATTAGTGGACATCCTCCTAATCTCTTTGATTTCCTTTACTTCCTAATCTTGTTCAGTCTCAAACATAGGGAAACACCCGTGATATGTCTTATATAAAACTTCATGAAATTTAAGTGAAAAGCAAGTTTTGAAACAGTTTACAGAATTCTTCCATATGTGTATGTGCCATTAAAAGCAACGTCTCAGAGTAAATCTGTAGCTACTCAGTGGACCAATCTCAATTATTTTTTTTGTATTCATCCTAGGCACTGTCTGCAAAAGTAGCATTTATTGCTTATTCTGAAAAGATGATGGTAAGGCTCTGAGATTGGTGAATTCTTACAGGTAGTTCACTCTTGCCTATTGTTGCAACTTATTAGGTACAAACTTAAGTGTTATATTTTCAGGGGTAGAAATATTTGCTCTTATGACTTTGTCCTTTGCACTTTGGAGCAAATATATCTTATATCACTAGCAGTTTCTACAGGAAAGCAAGGTGCATTTTCGAAAGGGATCAGCAGTAGATCCAAATCAAGAACACTTGAAGTACATTGGCTGCAGCTCTGAACCCTGCTCCGACCCAAGAAGATTTCAGGTCTCAGCTCTCTATGCATTATATACCCCAGAATAGTAATACTATAATTACAGTTGCTTTCTGGCTGGATGGAAAATACTCCCATTGCTCTTTTCTGGCTATCTTCATCATCACGAATAGCAACATCTGAATCCCACAGGTTGGGCAGTTTGTGATTATTTTTGCAGGAACCATACGCACAACACTGATAGGCAAATGGCATTTCCAGCACCCTGCAATCAAGATATAAAATTTTCCAATTACTTTATAGAAGCTAAACACCTTCAATATTCAGTCTAGACGCTTTTGAGTTCAAAGTTTATTATCATTCAACAATATACATGTATACTATCAAATGAAACAATGTTCAACTGCACAACACAAGGCATATAACTCACATGCAACACATAAGGTAATAATACCATAAATAAATTAACAATTAACATAGTGCATTTATGACACAGGGCAAAAAGTATTCTGATAATGCATTAACAGTTTACTTACAGTATATTCTTAGTATCACAGTGAGAC
The DNA here is from genome assembly GCF_030028105.1 of Mobula birostris. Classification (NCBI taxonomy): domain Eukaryota; kingdom Metazoa; phylum Chordata; class Chondrichthyes; order Myliobatiformes; family Myliobatidae; genus Mobula; species Mobula birostris. Next base: position 61,492,354 of record NC_092383.1, on the reverse strand, counting down.
ACCATGCTAATTTTCTTGTATAGAGTAAAACATGGAATTCTTTTCACTTTCAGCAACACACACTAAATGTTGGAGGAACTTAGAAGGTCGGGCAGTATCTATGAACATGATACAGTTCAGTCCAAGACATGTCATCTGGAGTGGAAACAGTGATGGCAGAGGCCAGAATAAAAGGGTGGGAGTATAGGGGGGAGCAAGAGCTGGCTGGTACATAGAACATAGAATAGTACAGCACAGTACAGGCCCTTTGGCCCACAATGTTGTGCCGACCCTTAGACCCTGCCTCCCATATACCCCCCCCACCTTAAATTCCTCCATATACCTGTCTAATAGTCTCTTAAATTTATTGGTAATAGATAAATCCAGGTAAGAAGTGGAAGATAGGTGGGTGGGGGAGTGTAGGGGTGGGGGACAGTGGGAACAATGTGAAAAGCTGAGGGGTGATAGATGGAAGGGGCAAATGGGTGGAAGAAGAAGGAATATAATCAGAAAAGACAGTAGATCATGGAATGAAAGGAAATCAGTGAGAACCCAAAGGGAGGAAGGCACAGGTGATGAGGGCAGGGAAGGGACAAGAGAAGGGACAAAGGTTCTGGGATGATAAGGGAAGACAAAGTGGGGAGGGTTGCGGAACAGAGGGGAGTGGTTACTAGAAGTTAAAGAAATTAATGTCGATTTTTACCTGAAACCCATTTGTTACTTTATGCAGATGCACCGTGCTTCAGTAAATTTTATTATGATGTTCTGCATGGGTTATGAACATTTGCACAACCAGTATTGAGAATGTGTAACTACAACCATGAATATTAGCATTTTCTTTATCCAATGGGTGCCAAATGATATCCATTGGACAAATATGATGGAAGGAGCATTTAGAAGTAAATTATTAAATGGAACCGTAATGTCTGTAATGTCTTTGCCCTCTTGCATCAGCATGTGTAATATACGTTTTGTAGTTCAAGTGCTTTTTAGAAACAATGTTCATACTGCCTGCCACAGAAAATCACTTCACTATTCTGATGGCATTCATACCAGCTTAAGATTGAGTGGGTTGAGAGCTTCAAGCTGCAGGTGTGAACATCACCAACAGCTTGTCCTGTTCCACTACACAGGCACCAATGCCATGAAAGCTCAAAAACATCAATGCTCACAAGACTAAAGAAAGCTGGCATGTCCCTGTTGACCCTTATCAATTTCATCAATACACCATAGAAAGCATCCTATCTGGATGCATAATGGCTTGGTATGGCAACCACAAGAAACTGCAGTGGGTTGCAGACACAGATTAACACATCATAGAAATCACTTTCCCTTCTATGAACGCTAATTATACTGCCTCAGTAAAGGCTGATTTATACTTGTGCGTACAGGCTACGCTGTAGGCCTGATTTATACTTTTGCGCAGCCCTATGCAGTAGTAAGCATGCGTTGTTGTATCAGCGTCGCTCTGCAATTCACCGCCAAAACGCTAGTTGGCTGTGGGGTTTCTATGCCACTGTGTTGAGTTTCTTCGTGACAGACATGGACGAGGAAATGCATTTCAAATATTTTCGGATGTCGGCAGGTAGATTTTACGATTTGGTTCATCGCCTCCAACCATATATTTCGCATCAGCGAACAGACATGGCGGAGAAAAGCCACCGGAAATGCGATGCTACCAAACGGACCAATCACAGTTATTGTGGTCTGCGTCGCCGTGACGCGTGAGTTACATTTTTGGGGAGGTGCACGTCACCTCATGGCATAGGGTACGCGGTACCTACTGCATACATTTGACGCAGAAGTATAAATTGGGCTTACAGCAGCACAAGGGCAGCTTCTACCCCACTGTAGTAAGACTAAGGAATAGCTTCCTAGTAGACTTCTGACCTCACAATTTAACCTGTTATGATCTCACACGTTATTGTTTGTCAGCACTGCACTTCCTCTGTAGCTCTTATGATTTATTTTACATTATTATAGTTTTAACTTGCTGTACCTCAATGCACTATGTAATGATTTGATCTGTATGAATAAGCTTTTCACTGTCTCTCTAAACATGTGATAAACGAATGCCAATATGAAGAGTAATGAAACAAAATAATAAAATGATTTTTATTTTATAGAGATGCTGCCTGGCCTGCTGCATTCACCAGCAACTTTGATGTGTGTTGCTTTGTTAAAATGACTTGTTAGGACAAACCCTGATATTAATCATGAATTACAGCAAACACTGCGTACAAGAAAATTGTTCTGTATGGATTCACTTGTAACCAATCGTCCAATGGTCATTAACAGGGCAGTTGTTTTTCTCTGACACACACAGTATGCTGGAGGAACTCAGCAGGCCAGGCAGTATCTATGGAAAAGAGTAAGCACTTGGTGTTTTGGGCTGAGGTCCTGGCCTGAAATGTCGACTGTTTACTCTTTCCATAGATGCTGCCTGACCTGCTGTTTCTCCAGCATTTTGTGTGCGGCATTTGGGTTTCCAGCATCTGCAGATTTTCTAGTCGTTGTTTACTGTGTCTACTCTGCTTCATGGAATATATGTTAGCCTAAGGAATTAATTATCTTGTTATTTTGTGTTGTCGCAAACTGTTGACTATTTCTCCTATTAAGCATGAACATAATGATTTCGAGATGTACATTGGAAAATGACTAATATAGTTTCATTTTAAATTAAAAGAAAGATACTTTTTGGATACAAATGTTAGATAATTTTCATTAAATAATTTTCAGAAGGCATTTCACTCTTTACTTTTTCAGATAGATTGCTTAACCATGGATTGTAAGCAAATATATTCTTCCCATGGATAAATGATGATTCAGCACAATTATCCTTTCAAATAAATTGCTCCATTAAATATAACACCAAACTGATATATAAACTTAGTTTGCCTCAAAAATCGTTTCCAGCAATGTATTTTTGTATTTTCTTATTTAAAATTTCACAACCAAATTAAAGTGATTAAAGTAGAACAAATTATTTGCTTTATAATCAAATTGATTTAATTTTTTAAATTAAAATAGTTTACACTTGTCATTTCTTAATGGAGAGTTCTCTGTGGGTACATTTCAGTAAACACTTTTCAATAATTTCTACTAACCATAACAACTATTTCAGTATGATTGTCATTAATTTTATTACCGATGCACAGTAAACACTTTTCAATAATTTCTACTAATCATAACAAGAATTTCAGTAACTAATATGATTGTCATTAATTTTATTACCAATTGCACACTCATTCTCCAATTAAGAAGACAGGAAATTCTGGTCACCAGATGCCATGACATCACAAACACATGCACATATGTTCTAACTATTTTGCTAATGTTATTAAGTTGCAAATACATTCAAAATGTTTCCAGTTCTGCTGCATGTAGTGACCAATGCAATTACTGTTTGATATAAATGAATCATTTATTATAACCACGTGAACCCTTAAATTTATGTCACTTCTCCAAATAGACTAAATACATTAATAGATCAAAAGGAAGATTATTGCTATTTTGTTCTGAAGGAGCATTTGAGAATTTAAAGGTTTAGGACTAAAGGTTTCTAAATTTCCTACCTTAACTTGGGAAAATTTTCTTCTGGAAAGGATTCTGATAGTGCAAGATTTCCTTTCAGCTTCAGATGTGTCAGTCCACTTAGACCATTCAAAGGGAGAGAGGAAAGCCGATTGAATGTCAGATCCCTGCAAAATATTGAATATATTAAAGATCTGCAGTTAAGAATACATTTGTAATGAATATGTAAACAGCAAATGAGATGTTTAATTCATTCATGGAAATGCACATATTTTGCACTTGTAAATATTGATCTGCTGATCAGAGTCCTAACTCCATTATTGATGCTACTACTGTTCACAACTGTGGGTGGCTACTTGATCGTTTCATCCATTTTGTATGATCAATAACCTTTCAGTCAATGAACTGGTAAGCAGAGAATGCCAGAAGATTTGGTGTGTCTGGTTGCTGGAATCATATCTTGCACTGGTTTAATTTAAACCTTTTTGAAGCATTCTGATCTCACAGGGAAACCTCACAAGTGTGCTTTTATAACTTGTTATTGCTGATGTAATACATATGCTGTGACTACTTCCCAGCTCACTCCTACAATCAGGTTAGTAGAGGAAATTGCAGTGAACATACAATTGACAAAAGATTCTGTAGGTGGTCTGCTCCTATTTCTATTTCATATGGTCTTATGATCCTATCAAACATAGCATCTGGTCAGAAGAAAGATCTGAAAGAAGTTAATATTGACTGTAAAATGCCTTTCAGGAAGTTTATTGGATGATAACCCCTCTGGGTAATAATCTGCATCCTAGCGTACTTAAGGACATGGAACTAGAAATTCTCAGAGCCCAATTGTCTGTATCCCATAGTAATTAAAGACATGAAACCACAAACAGTACTCTCACAGCTACCTGGACTATGCCTCTTCCCATCCTGTAACTTGTAAAGATGGCATCCTCTTCTTTCAATTGCTCTCCTCTTCTGCATCTGCTCTCAGGATGAGGCTGTTTATTCTAGAATAAAGGAGGTATCCTCCTTTTTCAAAGAAAGGGGCTTCTCTTCCTCCACCATCAATGCTGCCGTCAACCATATCTCTTCCATTTCACGCATGTCAGCTCTTACCCCATTCTCCCGCCATTCTACCAGGGATAGGGTTTCTCTTGTCCTCACCTATCACCCGACCAGTCTCCATGTTCAGCACATAATTCTCCGAAACTTCAGCCATCTCCAAGAGGATCCCACCACCAAACACATATTTCCCTCCCCCTCCACTTTCTGCTTTCTTCAAGGATCGCTCCCTAGGTGACTCCCTTGTCCATTTGTCCCTCCCCACTGATCTCCCTCTTAACACTTATCCTTGCAAGTGAAACAAGTGCTACATTTGCCCCTACACCTACATTCAGGACCCTAAGCTGTCGTTCCAGGTGAGGTGACACTTCACCTGTGAGTCTGTTGGGGTCATATACTATATCTGATACTCCTGGTGTGGCCTCCTGTATATTGGTAAGACCCAACGTAGATTGGGAGACTGCTTCGCCAAGCACCTATGCTCTGTTCACCTATAAAAGCAGGATCTCCTAGTGACCACCTATTTTAATTCTACTTCCCGTTCCCATTCTGATGTGTCTATCTATGGCCTCCTCCACTGCCATGATCAGGCCACACTTAGGTTGGAGGAACAACACCTTATATTCCATTTGGGTCGTCTCCTACCTGATGGCACGAACATCCATTTCTGGTAATGGACCCCACCCCTCCTCTCCTTCACCCTTTTCCTTCTCTCACCTTATCTCCTTGCCCGCCCATCTCCTCCCCCGGTGCTCAAACCCCCTTTTCTTTCCTCCATGGCCTTCTGTCTCTTTTACTAATTTACTTCCCAACATTTTACTTCATCCCCTCCTCTCTCAGATTTCACCTATCACCTTGTGTTTCTCTCTCCCCTCCCCACTCCTCAGCTTCTTTTCTCCGGTCCTGCTGAAGGGTCTCAGTCTGAAACATCGACTGTACTCTTTTCCATAGATGCTGGCAGGCCTGCTGAGTTCCTCCAGCATTTTGTGTGTGTTGCACAAACAGTAGATGGATTGTTTGTCATATTCCCACATTCATTAGACTCTTGATCAGTTATTATGGATTGGAGGTAGCCAACTGAAATTCAAGGTGGATGGAGGCAGAAAGTCTGGAAGTTTTGACTAGTTAGTCTGACATTGGTAGTGGGGAAAAGTTAGAGTACATGATTGAAGATGTAATAGCAGAGCATTTGGAAAACAGCAGCAAAATTGGTTAACGTCAGCAAAGTTTTATAAAATGGAAGTCGTGCCTAACAAGTATGCTAAAATTTTTTCAGTATGTACCCTACCGAGAGGGTAGAAGAGAATTAGTGAATGTGGTGTATTCAGACCTTTGGAAGACCTTTGAAATGATCCCTCATAAGAGGTTAATGTGAAAAATTAAAGCATGTGGATTGCAGGTGGATTACTGACATGAATGGAGAACGTGTGCAGACAAGAGGTAAAGAAAAGTGTTAAATGGGTCCTTTTTGAGTTGACACCATGTAACTTCATTTATTTAGATGAGGGAATTATATGTAATACCTCCAAGTTTGTGGATGACACAATGTCCTAGCAAAGTTTGAGTCATTAGGGAGAAACAGAGAGGCTCCTGAACGATTTAGGAAGGGCGAGTGTAATGGGCAAGCACTTGAAGTACTGTTCGAAGTTTTGATCTCCTTTTCTGGTGAAAGATGTTCTTGCTATGGAAGAAGTGCAGAGAAGTATATTCACTAAAATTCAGTAGAATATAGCCATAATGAGAGTGTACAAATTAGATGCAGGAAAGATGCTCATAATGATGGGGAAGTTCAGAACTAGAGGTTATAGACTAATGAGACAGGGTAGGACTGGTAGGAGATACAGGTGGATGTCTTCATGAAAGAGTAGTGAAGCTCTGTATAGTAAAGGAGGCTGAGGTCAAATGGAGGACAAGGAAATGGCAGATGAACTGAAAAAGTATCTTGCATCAGTCTTCACCGTGGAAGACACTAGCAGAAGTGTGTGAAGTTGCCATTACTAGGAAGAAGGTTCTGGAGAAACTGAAAGATCTGAAGGTAGGTCAGTCACCTGGACCAGATGGTATACACCACAGAGTTCTGAAAGAGCTAGCTGAGGAGATTGTGGAGGCATTAAGAATGATCTTTCAAGGATCAATTGATTCTGGCATGGTTCCGGAGGAATGGAAAATTGCAGAAGTCACTCCAGTCTTCAAGAAGGGAGAGAGGTCGAAGAATGGAAATTATAGGCCAATTAGTCTGACCTCAGTGTTTTGGGAAAAGTTGGGGTCAATTTTTGAGCATTTGGTTTTGGTCCACTTGGATGTACTTGATATAATAGGCCATAGTCAGCATGGTTTCCTTAAGCGAAAATCTTGCCTGACAAGTTGCCATGAATGAGGCTGCTTAACAAGTTAAGAGCCCATGGTATTACAGGAAAGATACTAGCATGGATAGAACATTGGCTGAATGGCGGGAGGCAAAGAATGGGAATAAAGGGAACCTTTTCTGCTGGGCTGTTGGTGACTAATTCTGTTCCAAAGGGGTCTGTGTTGGGACCACTTCTTTTTGGATTATATGTCAATAATTTGGATGACAGAATTGATGGCTTTGCGGATGATACGAAGGTAAATAGAGGAGGAGGTAGGTTTGAGGAAATAAAGAGGCTACAGAAGGACTTAAACAGATTAGGAGAATGGAAAAAAAGTGGCAGATGAAATACAGTGTCAGGAAATGTGTAATCATGCACATAGGTAGAAGAAATAAAAGCCTAGATTATTTCCTAAATGGAAAGAAAATTTAAAAATCTGATGCACAAAGGGACGTGGGTGTCCTCGTGCAGGATTCCTTAAAGGTTAATTCACAGGTTGAGCTGATGGTGAGGAAGGCAAATGCAATGTTAGCGTTCATTTCGAGAGGACTAGAATATAAAAGCAAGGATGTAACGTTGAAGCTTGATAAGGTACAGGTGAGGCCTTGCTTGCAGTATTGTGGGAAGTTCTGGGCACCTCATCTGAGGAAGGATGTGTTGACATTGGAGTTTCATGAAAATGATTCTGGGATTGAAAGGCTTGTCGCATGAAGAGAATTTGATGACTCTGGGACTCCACTCACTGGAGTTCTTAAGAATGAGGGTTGACGTCATCGAAGCTTATCAAATGTTGAAAAGCTTTAATAGAGTGGATCTGGAGAGGATGTTTCTTGTGGTGGGCTTGCATAAGATCGGGGGCACAGCATCAGAAGAGAGGGGCATCCTCTTGGAATGGAGAGGAGATGGAACTTCTTCAGCTTGAGAGTGGTGAATCTGTGGTATTTGTCGTCTCAGCCAGCTGTGGAGGTCAAGTCTTTGGATAGATTTAAGGTAGAGATTGATAGATTCTTGATTAGTCAGGGCATGATATAGGCAGAAGGCAGGAGATTGTGCTGAGAGGGAAAATGGAACAGCCATGCTGAAATGGCAGAGAGACCCGATGGGCCAAATGGCCTAATTCTGCTCCTATTTCTTAAGGTTTTATGGTCTAGTTCATTAAGCATTTAAGAAACTGTTAGAGTGTTAATGAGATTGAGGAATATTGGATAAAACAGGAACAGGCTACTGTATTTGGTGATCATCATCAATTTCATTAATTGGTAGAGAGGACTGAAGCACTAAATGGATTCCTTTGCTCCTAATTTATGTGTTTCTAAGGAAGATCCTGTTGGCTTAGCTGGGACATATAGACAATAGACAATAGACAATAGGTGCAGAAGTATTTATGCTGCTTTCAAAGTGAAATTTGGATGTTTGGGTTAATGAGGTAAAAATTGAGTCCATGAAAGCAGCGTTCAGGCCAGTTAATCTTTGCCCTTTACTTCATATCCTACCACCTTCAGCAACTTTAACATACTTAGTTACTGGTTTCACAGCGAGAGAGGCTGCCATGTTGCAAGCTGCCTGTAGGCAATGGTTGAGTTTGCCATTATTAATCTGAATTTCATAATAACTTGAGTTTCTCACCAAAGATTTTGTGTGTGCAGTCTGATACACTCACTCTACACCTGCTGAAGTCTACATAATCTCAAAACTGCTCCTATTGTCTTCTATGCTTTTTATGTGTCCTTATATGTACAATATTAACAATATGAAAAGCAGGGAACTTTAGAAATGTAGAGGGGAAGCAAACTGAAGTCTGTTACCCTGAGGCATGTCACACGAGAAGAATTCATAGATTCTCTAAATATTATTAATCAGAAATTACCTCTTTCAATAAGCTATAAATGAATGCTTGGATATATTAAAAGATGGGAAATGCTGTATATAGCCTGGACATTAATGTTCTGTGTACGGAAAGCGCTTGTTATTTGTTATGTTCCTGCTTCCAATTAGCATAAAACTAAAACTGATGTCATCGTCAGTGGTTAAACGATAAATATCTGGAAGTAAATGTGGCAAGTTGCATACATCTGAGCTAATAAATACAGGTGCAGATAAATTCATTTTGTCAGTAATAATGATGATTTCAGCTCCCTCAATGCCACAATGGTATAAATTTTAGAGGTAATGTACAACATGCTGATGTGAGCATATAGTCAGTATATAGTGTGTTTATTGTGAATGAATTTCTAAACAAATGTCCTTAAAGTAATCTAATTTGCATTGCTATGACAGGCATAAATAGGAATTAATATTTATATTTGATTATACACTGTCTCTTCTCTGAAGTAATGGCCACTTTCATCACTCTTAAAATGGTCACTCACTGACTAAGTTACATTTTGGAAAAAATAATGTAACCATTAGCTGCTTTGACTTAATTTTGAAATATTCCATTTTCAGTTGTAGATGATATTGAAATGAATTCCATATATTTCTGCTGCCGTTCAATTTTATTACTTGTTATATCATTATATCAGGGCAACTCGTCACGGAGGATATTTGAAAACAATGCATTGGTTTTATTCAAGAAACAGTACATGGAAACACTCGACAGATCCAGATTATATAAAGGAGAAAGAAAATTGCTACTGAATGGCAAAATAATTACTGGAAGTGCCAATTGCTGAATTTATTACTCTAACTTGACAAGCAGTCAGAAAAATACAGTGAATTTCAGTTAATTGAGCCATCAATTAATCGGAGAAGCCGCTTATTTGAGACAAAACTTATAAAGAACAAAAATTAATCAAGAAAACAGCAGGGATCCCTTTCGTTTATTTGGAACACTATACTGCTTAATTGGAGCAGGAGATTGATGCTGAACAGTTTGTAACTAGTACTAGTCACATGCATGCTGTGAGGCAGTTAGACACTATACTGTGCTTAGAGTGAACAGTTTTTTAAATGGTGTCAGTTGTGTATGTTTGTGTTCAAAAAGCAGTGATTTTTGTCACTGATAGTTGGAAAGAAATAAACAGTAAGACAATTTAAAATTGTTCTGCTCATTGAGGTTTCAAGCATTCAGGCATGGAGATGCCAGAAACAGCTAGGAGTGTAAATGAAATGATTGCACTACTTCAGCAAGTTAGGAACTATGAAGAATTTGAAGGTGTCAACAATCATCTTGAATGTTACAATGACAATGAAGATTTGGCAGATACATTTGTTGAAAACATTGTATGAAGGCATTCCACTATCTGCACTAGGTGTCTGCACTGACTTTGTTCATTTGCAGTCAATCAAAAGATCATATTTATTGTCGGTCAGATCCAATGATGATAGTGATACCTGTATGGGAGAGTTTTTAAAGTGGAAAAACAACTGCACTTGGACAGTTCTACTCTCTCGACTTCGGAAGTTCAGTTCCAGTGGTATGAGTAGTCACACAGACTGGGGTCTTCCTTGGTTGTAGTGGATAACCATGACTTCTTCTGTGCCTTGTCATGCCCTTCGCTTTCCATGAAGCATTGCAGAACCACTTTCTTGGCCATTGGATCTCACTGCTAGAACAGGCATGTACCTAATTCACCAGAGTATGAAGCCCACTGCATCACCTCATCTGTGGTTTATCCCACTTATTGAATCGGTGTACTCGGGTGTGGCTGCGGTTGCCTGCAAACAGCTACTTCGAGCCACAGGTGAGGGCTGAGTGTCTGGTGGGGGATCAAAGTTAAGTGAGCTGCCCTGGAATGGAAATCACAAGCTCTTTCACCAGAGGTGCTACCCTCCCTGGACACCCTATACATGGCAGCATGAACTGGATGAATTCCTCTGTTGATAACTATTAGGGATTAACACACCGTTTTACACACTGCAGTAGGATTGATAGTGTTCTAATATGTACTGTATTTTATTTAAATAAATAATTTGTAACTCAGCTAAATGGTAGTTTGACATTTTAAAAAACTGATTGTCTGTGAAACGTCGGTTAATTAGGACAGCCACTTAATTGCGCCAAAACGTACTGGCCTCAATGTGTCCCATTTAACCAGAATCCACTATATTGTAATAGCACACAAAATGCTAGAGGTACTCAGCATGTCAGGCAGCATCAATAGAAAGGAATAAAGAGTCAACCGTATGGGTTGAGACCCTTCCTCAGGACTGTAAAGGAAGGGAGAAGAAGTCAGAAGAAGAATCAGTTGGGGTGGGGGGAAAGGAGAAGGTGTACAGGCTGGAAGGTGATAGGTGAAGCCAGGTGAGGGGGAGGACGGTGGGTGGAGGGGAGGGGGGGATGAAATGAGAAACTGGGAGGTTATAGGTTGAAAAATTAAAGGGCTGAAGAAGAAGGAATCTGACTGGAGAGTGGATCCTGTGAGAATGGGAAAGAAGAGGAGAAATGGAAAATGTTGCAATACTTATTTTATGATATGATTATAATAAAGATCATTTTAGCACATTGGAATGCTATTTGAAATTATGTTAAGTTTTGTACACAACATAATGTAAGCTTGTGAGTAAGGCCATGTGTTCTGTTATTCAGCTAGAATTGTGTTTTATAAGCAACAGTAAATGAAAATACTTACAATTTTTTTAATGATCGTAATGAGGCAAAGGCATCAAAGTGAATGACTGCTATATCATTCCAACTAAGATCCCTGGGATAGAAACAAATATTTTTATCAGCTAAAGCTCTAAGACATAATTTGAGATGCTCTATTGTCAACATAATTTTCAATAAACATATGAATTAAATAATACTTCCATGCAGAATAGAATAATATTTCATTAAATTCTGCATCAAGAACTTGCTGTATTTTAATCATTAAAGGTGAATTTTATTGTCACACTCTCTTGAATTAACCTTAATCAAAATACCACAAGGAGGCCTGAGAAAATTAGGGTTGGTAGTTGTAATGTAATGTATGGATAGTCAGCTGCAAATCATTGAGTTATAATAGCACATTATGAAACCGTGTGACTTTTACAAAACATAGAAAATCAACCTAGATTGATTCCAAACCATAATGATTTTTTCACTCACAGACTTTAATGAGATGAAATCTGATTGGATGTCCACTGAAAGCTTGCTGTTCTTTGTTTACCAAATGATCTGGCATGCTCTGGACTGAGGCCATTCATTGATTATCAGCAAATAGATAGGTCAACTTACCCACTTCCACTGGTATGTCAATCATGATGGAATGGCAGATCAGACTCAATGGGCCGAATGGCCTAATTCCGCTTCTATGTCTTATGGCCTTATGGAATTACAGTATGTTATACTTGGTCAACCTAGCAGACATTTCTCAGCTGTATCTTTTCTTGGGATCTTGAATAGAAGGGGATAACTACACTCACTTGTCCCATCATTGAAATGTTCCTACAAGGACTTTAAGGACTCCTTATCTCATTATCTCATGTTCTTGTTATTTGTTACCCTTTATTTATATTTGCATTTTCACATTTTGTTGTCTTCTGCACTCTGGTTGATCTTTTATTGATCATGTTATAGTGACTATTCTATAGGTTTGCTGAGTATGCCCACAAGAAAATGAATCTCAGGGTTGTATGCGGTGACGTATATGTACGTCAATAATAAAATTTACTTTGAACTTTGAGTGGTCTCAGAAGTACTAGCTCCCAAATAAGGACACAGCTAGGAAGCAACAAGTTGTCCTTGTAAAACATCTTGAGTGGCAGATATAGAGAAAAAAAAACACCATTCATCCAGCTTTACCTGTTTTACATTGCATGATTATCACCCTCACTGAGCACATACACACACATGAATTGAAAGCAGGTATGGGCCATTCTACCCCTTGAGCCTATTCTGCCATTCGATAAGATCATGGTGAATCTGATCAAGCCTCTTATACCCAGTAATTTTTCATCTGTTTGCTTAGGAAGACTCTATCCACCTTTCCCTTAAAATTATTCAAAGAATGTGTTTTTACCACTCTTTGAAAAGGAGAGTTTCAAGGATCATAACACCTTAATAGAAAAACATTTCTTTATCTCTCTTAAAGGGACTACCTCTTAATTTTAAAGACTGACACTCAATTTGAGATTCTTCCACAAGAGGAAAAGTCCTCTCCACACCCACTTTGTAAAGACTGTTGAGGGTCCACTGTGCTTCAGTCAAGTGCACTCTCACTCTACTGAACTTACGCAGATAGAAGCCTAGCATGTTTAATATTTCCTCAGAAGGCAAACCTCCCATTCCAGCTGTTTGCTTATCACTATCCTTCCCTGACAGCTAGCACTCTTCTCTGCATTTCTCATTCCAGTCTTACATCTATTGGACTTACTTCTCACCCCCTTAATAGTTTCAATTTGAGCCAGCAACCACTATTCTTCCTGTGATCTTGTCACCCCTTAGAAAAACAATTGTACCAATAATTATCAGAGGAGCCTAGATCACAAAAATGGGAAGCTACCTACCAATGTACGGACCAGGAAAATTAACCTCCCATTTCAATAGCAGGATGCAGGTCAGAAGTTGGCAATTTGGTGGTTGCAAAGGAACCTGTGATTTAGCCACCTTCAATCGAAGGTGAAAAATTACATTTCAGGCAATTTGGCCTGAAATCATTTTTTCTCAAATCCATGTGTAAGAAGTAATTGGAGGTACTGCCTGTTTGTTGATGCAGTAAAGTGATAAACTGTATTTTTCCCAAATAAATGAGTCCTGATCCAAAATATGATTATTGTGAAAATTAATTTAGTGATGTATCAGTTCCTATGTACTTTAAGCATAAATGAGTTATCACTGAACAATACAAGCTGTCTCTTACTTTCTCTTTGGGTAGTCTCTAAAACATGGTCTTGGGGAGAAGTAACGCAATAAGAAGTTGCTACAATAATGTTTTTTTCTAGTTTTCATTGCAATCAGAAGTAACATTGTTCAATCATGATTGTGTGATGGAAGCAGCAAATATTTTGCAATGAGAATAGCAGAAAAATCTGTCCTCTTACCCATTCTTGGTGTTCTGTAAATGAAAAACACCGTAAATTTACACTACAATTTAGCCTGTTCAGCCAACTGTGTTTCAGCAATACTACCCAACCTATCTCCATCATGCAATGTTCAGGCCTTTGGCATGTGTGCAGATAATGAGAGAACCCTGCGCTCAAAATTATCTCCATTCTGTTTGCAGTCCCTTCACAGGAAATGAAGGTATGCAGCTTATAGGTTAATTATTGAAGATATTTTTGCCAGTTTAACGTAATTGACATAGGATTGAGCTCTAATGGAGATTTCATAGTTAAGAAACCATGAAACTAGTAAGTGATATTTATGAATAGATTATGTCTGATAAATTGACTTTGTTCTTGAATGACTTATTGCTCCAAAGAAAGTGTTTCACTTTTCTTTTAAGGGGGGAAATTGGTTTGTTATAATATGGTCATCATAAACTGGATTGTGTTCTTTGTTGGTCTCTGGGCTTACATGAATCATATGAAATATATAAGGAATAATTTTAGAATCTCAGTGAAACAGTTTAATAGGGCTTGGTGATTTGTAACATAAGATGCAGATGATCTATTGTCTGCTAAGGGTTAATGTTTTGTAACTGAGGGTTACATCTGTGAGAAAAAGTCACTTTCCCACAGAGCTTATTGAATCAGGACAATGAATACAAAAGAAGCAAATAACTATGAACAAAGTTTATTTACTGCTGCAAGTTATGGTATTTCATGCTGGAAGCATAATCTTTTTGTCTTTTCTAATTGTTTATGACTGTTTATTGCAGAATATAGGCAAGGTAAGTTATAGCCTTGACAAAACACAACTAAAGTCAGTATTAGGATGCGATTTCTTGTCCTCATAACAAATGTTGAAAACATCTGTTACAAGAGCAATGGACGCTACACCTACTGAGAGCATTCACAAGCATCTTATTTTATATGACTGCCAGCGCAATTGAGTTCCAAGTTGGTGCCTGGAATCAGGTTTCTATCTTATCAGCAGAACAGTACAAGTTCATTGGGGAGGCTTGCTTCAGGAAAGAATGCAAAATGCTACTCACAGAGATCGTAGAGCCATTAGTTGTTGAAATGTGTCAGCTCTGATTTCAGTGATTCTATTGTGCTGTAGGCCACTGAAAAGACAAACAGTACAATGAGATCAAGGTTGCAAGACATCATTCTTGTTTCAGAGGACAGAGAGGGACAAAAAAAATCATTCACTTTGGCATGAGAAAAGACAAAACATAACGGAAGTGGTTTGTATCAAATGTTCATGAAGTGGCTTAATGTTAAACAGAAGATAACTTGCCATTATCTGATTTTTGAATCAGTTTTCTTTTCCAATTTCCACCTGAGGGCACCGACCCATGCTGGGATATGTCTCCTTGGGTACCAGTTACCATCTGGTACCTCACCCAAGAGGGATTTCTTTATATGTAAAACCTGAGATCAGGTCACCAGGCTATTTTGTTATGGGAGTTATTAAAATCCAGGCTGATTCTGTTCTCCTCTGATATCTGACACCCTTCAGGGAAGTCCACTAGCTTAGAATCACCAGGGGAACAGCAGCCTGACTCCATTTTCTCTTGACCAACAACACTGAGGTCACTTACATTATGATTATCATTCCGATGATCTCTTTGCATCCTTACAGCCATTCCTTTCAATTCCAATGAAAAGAGGCACTGGTCCTGCACCAAGTGCAGGATAACCTGTCAGATTTGCCACCTTTTCCCCACTGGAACTGTAGGCAGTGTCTAGCAGCTCTTCTATTCCTCTCTGAGAATCCTGAGTTTGGAACCATGCAAGCAAGAAAATGTCAGCAGTCCTGTGTGTATTTGACTCCAAGTCCAGCACAGTGTATTGTCTTGAATTGTTTAACGTTGGCCGGTTTCACATCATCACTTGAAGCTCTTTCCCAACTTTGATATTGATTGCCCAGCTATATTTGAGGATACCTCTTACTGTTCGCTTTGTACTACCTTGAATTGTAATGCTGAAACAGAGTGCTGGCCTCTTATAATGTATCCAAACAAATGCAACCTCTTTTAATGGTTACCTTCCAAAAAATAACTTGCTGGTTCCAATTTCTGCATGGTTGGTTCCAAATTCTGGATGACTCCTTGAACCAGTATTAAATATCTGAATTATTTATTGAATGATTTTTTTTGGACATACAGCATGGAACAAGCCTTTCCGGCCCAACCTGCTGCACTGCCCAGCAATGCACCTATTTAACTCTCACCTAACTTCAGGACAACTTACAATGCTCGGTTAACCAGCGATTGGTAAGTCTTTGGACTGCAGTAGGAAACGAGAGCAGCTGGAGGAAACCCACACAGTCGTGGGGAGAACATGCAAACTTCTTACATACAGCACCAGAATTGAACTCCAAACTCTGGTGCCCAGAGCTGTAATAGGTTATACTAACCACTTTGCTACTCTACCATGATTCCCCTATCTATGTAGATACCTCTCCAAGCAACAGAATTCAATCAGCTCAATTTTCAATATCGCAGAACTGAGTAAACAAGTGGTGCAACCCTACCTTCAGAGAGTAATTGCTGGTAGCCTGATTTTAATTGGCTTTGTTCAATGGCTGGTGGCAATGATTCTGGTCTATACTTTCGGACATTAAATTTTCTGCATTAATAGGCCTTAGATACACATAGCTTGTTCTTCTTTCTATTTTTTATTGCCACTTTACAAATGAACATTGATCTTGGAGATTGTCATAACTTGTTTTTTTTCTCAATAAGTATTTCAATTCTATTGCTCTTTGAATTTTTGTCCAGTCTTTCTCATAAATTTTTGAAGCTTGTGGGGTGTAACTTTTATCAGTCACTTGTCAAAGGAAAAACTCCAGGTTGTTGATCTTCCTTACCCTGACTGAACATTATTTACTTGAAATTATTAAAAGCCTGAAAGATCTTCTACAGAATGGCAAGTTATAGGTCAGGGAAAAATGAATTGATGGATTGTTCCTTCCCTGGTCTTGTTTCATCCTTGAGCTGTTTCTGTAGGCTAATATCGTAACTTCTAGACAATCAATACTGTCCTTCCATTCTTAGGCACTCTCAACCAGGGGATATAAATGTTCTAGCATTCTGGACTGCAAAGTACATTTTTAAAACTGCAAGGTATTTGTGTGAAACAGGGACAAATAAAGCTTCTTTATGAAATGTTCATTCTAACAAGAACGTTCAATACAGCATAGATTATTACAGAATATCAATCATAAAATATAAGAACTTACATTTCTTCAAGCTTCTGGCAATTGTGGAAACTTGGTAATATATGAATTCGATTGTATGATAATTCCCTGTAATATAAGGAAAAAGAAAGAGACAAAAACAATTACTTATTTAATTCTGGTTTGCAATGAATTGTGTAAATTTAGGTTACTGTGAATTTCAAAATTGTGTGGTTTAGCTGCTTAGAAATGAGCTAAATGAGAACTTGTTTTGAAACCAAATGGTCATATAACATGTATAGAAGAGGGAAAGGTGAGGTAACTTCCAGGGCCAGATACACGGAGAGTAAATCAGCTGACAGAGGAGACATTTCAGAACTCTTTAACTTTATAGGTAGAACTTTATTTAGGAAAATGTAGGTCAAACTGGAAATGTAAATGAGATTTTTGAATAATGGATTTATTTTAGAGATTAGTTTTGTAATGGAAATCTCCAAAACTGGCTGCTATACAAATTAGTCAAAATTAATTAACATTGATGAATTAACATCACCTTGTGTGTAGAACTCAGCATAAGTTAAAAATAATGTAAATAAATTTCAGTGAAATAGTGAGCTGTGTTGATTTATACCAAGACAGTAAGCTGAAAATTTACTCTAGTTAGCACTTTGAAAAAGTTACATCAGACTGGGGGGGAGGCGGTGGGAAGAACAGAGATTTGGATAACACTGGGTTCAGAAGCTTAGATTGTAATTTACACAACGTCAAATTGGATTGGGAGATAGTTCAGAAATTCTATAGCAATTCTGTAAGATATAATAATAGGAAAGGCACTTCTAGAGGCAAGTTAAATAATGCCTAAAGAATGGAGAAATATATCACAGACATTCTTCATGATTATTTATATAATAGCTAATGACAAACGTAACGGCATGTGAGTCTTTATAGGATGTTTCAAGAACTGGAGAACATGAGTTAAGAGGAATAACTGGATAGGCTGGGACTGTTTGTCCAGAGCAAAAATGACTGTGGGTTACTCTTTCTTCCAAGATTAGGAAGTAAAACACTAGAGGGCAGAGTGTTAAGGTGATGGGAGAAAGATCCAACGGAGATCTGAGAGGAAGAACCTTCACACAGGCTGGTTTATATATGGAACAAGATGCCAGGAGAAGAGCTAGAGATGATACAACTACATTATAAGAACATTTGAAAGGGAATGTGGATAGGAACGGTTCAAGGATATGGGTCAAAGAGACTAACTTAAGCAGTGCGTTAGTCAGCATGGACATATTGGGCCAAAGGACCATTTACATGCAGTATAACACAACGATTCTATCAATCAGTAAATAGAAGCAAAGTCCCTGGGAAATAATTATATGTTATGTTAAGACATTCGAATCTCTCTAAATTGTTGAGATAAGATGAGTCAAACATATCTTCACAACTCAAGTTCTCTTATTATTTTTGGCATATATAATTGCACTAATTCACGAGATGAATTGGGGGAATTACTTCAAGTTTTACTGCCAATAGTGGGGAAATAGTAACTACATTAGCAAATCCAATTAAATGCATCAGGATGTACACACACTCACAAAAGAAACATTACTGAGCAAAAAATGCCTATTAAACAAAGACATAGACAATAATGTGATGAATTTGAGCTATACTCTATAAAGACCATCCAAGTATCATTATCTTGAGTATTATGGGTTTTGCAATAAGAATGTGAGTTACTTTCTTCTTTGAGAGTAGCACTAATGTACAATAAATTAAAGGCGTTTAACAGATGGTCTATAAAACACTTCCATTATCATAGAAGATAGTTGTTAGCCCTCTCCTGTATACTTTAAGATTACAACATCTTGTCCTTATGCTTTAAAATCAAGTATGTTTACTTGGAGTCAAAGCATATTTTCACATTTCATAATTTGATAGAAATGAACCAAAAGAGCTAACTGAAATACCAAAATGGATAAGTGTTTACAAAAATAATTATAGAGAAAAACACAGAGGATTTCAATAAAGTGGAACATATTGGTACATTTTGGCCCAAGTGACAGGCTACACCAATCAGACAAAGTTTCGTGGAAATAGTTAAAAAAGGTATAAAAAAAAAGACAAACTACTATTTAACTGAGTAACAAATGATGCATTTAAGTGAAATACAGAACAAATTAGAACACTACCAATACTACTGGAGCTTGTTCATCATATCTGACGATGAGAGGAAACCTGTGAGGGAGTTTTTAAAGTGGAAAAGCCATTTGATTAGGGCCGTTCCACTCTCTCGACCTCAGAAGTCCACGTCCAATGGGAGGAGTAGATATCACAACTATGATCTTCCCTGGTTCTTCTGTGCCTCATCATGCAATCCGCTCTCCATGTCGTTTTGCAGAACCACCTTCCTGGCCATTGGATCTCATTGTAGATCACATTTGCCTAGGCCGCCAGAGCTGACTTCACATGCTAGGGCAGGCATGTCTCTATCTCACCAGGGTATGAGACCTACTGACTACCCTCATCTGGTTTAGCCCGCCTATTGAAGCAGTGTACCAGGTGTGGCTGCTGTTGCATGCTACCAGGATTCACTCAGGTGAGAACTGTGTCTGGTGGGGGACCAAAGGTAACATTCAAGCTGATTGTCGCTATCTTCCAATTCTGAACGCTCAATCAACTCTTGAATGCACAAAATAATATCACCCTTTAGTTTGATGTGTTAACTGGGAAATGCATATAGCGCTAACCCCAGTCAGGTGGCTTTGAAAAGTAAGAGAACTAGCAAAAAAGCACGTTGAAAAAAACGGTGCTCTTCTGGAATAATACATAAAAACTTTAGCTAAAGTATTCATATAGTGCTACTTGCAATGCTTGCAGCAACTGTACCATTGCCACCAAAGGAATTGTTCACAATTTTGGCACTTGTACCCTGGGTAAATATGCCCATGACAATAAGCTTGAGACTTAAGGAAATGGTTCCATGGCCAATATTGAGAAGATACAGTGAAACTGCCATGCAGGAAGGAGACAATGTGGAGAAGGGAGAGCACGTAACTTCAGTTGGTCCACCTTGTGATCATTTACTGAGAACAAGTCCTTGTCCACTTATACCTTAATAATCACTTCCTGAACGCGAACTAGCCCAACAAGGTCCACCTGCTATTCTTTTGATATTAATCATACTGATGGATCATATTCGGACTGTCTACTTCTAACCAGCAGGGAGGCACAGGAATCTGGGTTAGGGCCTCAATTATATATTACTTATACCACTAACTTAAATTAAGATGTTGAATATTCTAATGCCAGATTTGCTAGCATTACAAAGACAGGTTGAAGAGTTAGTTGGGAGGAAGGCACAAAGACTCTGTACAAGGCTATATCGTAAAATTAGATTAGATTAGATTATGAGAACACACAGTCCTCTTTTATTGTCATTTAGTAATGCATGCATTAAGAAATGATACAATTTGTTCCTCCAGAATGATATCACAGAAACACAAGATACACCAAGACTAAAAAAAACTGACAGAAACTACATAATTATAACATATAGTTACAACTGTGCAAAGCAATACCGTAATTTGATGAAGAACAGACTATGGGCACGGTAAAAAAGAAGTCTCAAAGTCTTTCGAAAGTCCCATCATCTCATGCAGGCAGTTGAAGGGAGAAACTCTCCCTGCCATGAGCTTCTAGCACTGCAAACTTGCCGATGCAGCATCCTGGAAGCACCCGACCACAGTCTGACTCTGAGTCCGTCTGAAAACTTCGAGCCTCCGACCAGCCCTCTGACACCGAGCACCGAGCACCATCTCTGCCGAGCGCTTCGACCCCAGCCCCGGCAACAGGCAATAGGCAAAGCCGAGGATTTGGGGCCTTCCCCTCCAGAGATTCTCGATCGCACAGTAGCAGCGGCAGCGAAGCGGACATTTCAGAAGTTTCTCCGGATGTTCCTCCATGCTTCTCACATCTGTCTCCATCAAATCAGGATTGTGCACGGCCCCTATTTAACAAATACGATATTTCAGAGGGGCCGCGCGCACTGCATCACACCGCCATCTTCTCCTCCCCTCCAAGACTAAGCGGGAGACAAAACGTTGGTAGATGGAGGGAAATATGCAGTTATGCACTTTGGTGGGAAGAAGAAAAGACAGCATAATATTTAACTGACCATCAGAGGGATATAACAGTCTTGGCCACAAAATTTTTATTGACATGAAGATATAATAACTAATGAAGGAAAATAGATTTTGGCTTTTATTGAAAAGAATTAGTTGCGATAAAAGTAGGGAAGAAGAAGACATTGTTGAAACTACACCTGGAGGACTATGAAGAGTTTTGAAATTCTTATTTAAGCAGGATATACATGCTTTGAAGTAATTTAAAGAGAAATCACCAGGTAGACTCCAGGAAGATAGAGTTGGCTTCCGATGAGACGTTGAGCAGGTAAGGCCCATACTCACTGGGATTAACAATATTAAAACCCTGAAGGTCTTAGAGTAAATGTTTAGAAAACATTCCTGTTTGTGGGCAAACATAGAACCAGAGAGCACCTTTCAAAATAACAGATAGTCCACTTAAGTTGGAAACGAGAATAATTTTCTTCTCTCAGAGGATTATGATCCTTGGGACAGTCTAAGCTGGAGAGCAGTGAAGACCAAATCATTCAACAAATTCAAGGCTAAATAGACAGATTTCTGGTTAACAAATGACAGTGCAAAGGAGAAAATGGTGGAAACACCTGGAAGGTCAGCCACATCTATGGACAGGGAAAACAATTTAACATCTCAGGCTGAAAACGGAATCTTAGTGAATGCTGAGCTAATTTGAGGAGTAACCCAACCCAACTTAACCCAACTATTTTTACGTTCAACTGCTGACTACCCAATTTCCCTTCCAGCTTGCAAGCTAAAAGACGGGTAAATAATTTGCTCCCTTCAGGTACTTATCCTCATTCCTTCCAAAATTACCTCCCTTCTCCAAATTCCTTGAATTATTTCCCACAACTTAATGTTGCTAATCTGTCTTCAGTTTTTGCTGCAGCACTAAAGTAAATTAAAACTGAGATCCTCTGCAATTGGAATAAGTCCTGAAGAAGGGTCCCAGCGCAAAACACCAATTATTTATTCATTTCCATAGATGCTGCCTGGCCTGCTGAGTTCCTCCAGTGTTTTGTGTGTGTTGCTGTGAATTTCCAGCACCCGTAGTATTTATGTAAATCCATCTTTGTCTCCTTTTCAGCCTTTGGAATGAGGTTCATAAACCATTACAAAGGCAAAACCCTCACTTCTACCCATTCCACAAAGTCCATTCCCCTTTCAGCTTTGTCATTGATTGAAACCTGGCCTAATAATTCATTTATCTTGGTGTTGACTGTTGCCTGCTTTCATCTGTGTGAAATGTCTTGCAACGGTTTTGCTCATTAAAGGCACTGTCAGGATAGATTTTGATGGAGTAGTTCTTCACTGTCAAGTGAAATTTAAGTGCTAATTATAAAACTGTGACAACTTTCACAGCAAGTGATATAAAGCAATCACACAACTGACAGGTAATTACTGTCACAGAAAAATACTGTATCTATGCTGAGATCGACAGAACTAAAGCAGTGTTGGCTTTAGTATACTTCAACATATATCAGTATAATGTAAACTTACCAAATATTTTTCTTTGTTAAAGTACATATCAATATATTAAGAACAAAATGTCATATATGGGGGAATTATTTACTTCCTGCCAACAGTTTTAAAAGAAAATATTTGATATACTAATATAATCTAATCACAAGGTTTCAGCCTGATGAATGCTAGATATTTCAATCACTTGATTACCTAAGCTTGATGACCTTCAGCTGCACTCTTTCAAGTGGGTGAATGACATGAAAATATTTTCTTGCACACTACTTTAAGAGCTAAGTTGGCAGGTGGACTGTCCAGTGTGAAGCAGAGTGCAGGGCAAGAACGAAGAGTAATTCTATTGTGCGATAACGAGTTGGCTGATCTCAGGCCTGTTACACTTGCCTAAATGTCCCTGGATTTAGGGGTAAATGTACTCCAGGTTTTTACTTTTGATTGTTCTCCATAACCCCCACTTGAAAGTGGGCAAGTGGGCACTGGGCTCTTTCACTGCTGTGCAGTTGTTCACATTCAATGCCACTGAAGCAATTTATTCAGCTGGTATCTAAGAACCATAACCCGGGATGCAGAAAAAAATCAGGTGAGGGTTAAAAGAAAGGAACATGTTTCCCTTATGTCTATAACCACTGCAATAATCTTTTTTCCATTAAGATGCACTGTCGCCATATCAGTAGAAATGAAGTGAGAACATTATATATGCTATTTACGCTCAAGATATGATGTGTTATGGCAGCTATTTATCTGATGTATTAGCCTGAGACTGCTCTGTTCAAACAATGTGAGGATCTTGCTGTGATGTGCAACACTTATCACATTCTTTGATATATAAAACTTTGATGATACTATTTCAGATGCACATACAAAATACTCTTAATAATAAAATAAAATTGTGGGTAAAGGCAGTTTTATCATTCGCATTATGAAGAAACAAGTAGATATTAAGGTAGTTGCTGCTCTCTTTGTTTGGTGGTCCATGATTTTATATAAAACATTACCTTAAAATTTAAGGATTTTATAGCAACATTTTAGGCAGATTTATTTTTTTAATGAGTTCTCTGAAAAACTGCGAATGATAGCCTCAGCAAAATGTTGCTCCTTGGAGCACGTGCATTCCTTCCACTCACATCAGTGTGCTTGATAAGCTTTCGTACCGCAATACAAATCATCTAGTTCATTCCAATTCCTCTGTCAACATTTCAGTTTTGATCAAATTTCCCTTGATTGATGGTGTATAAAAGCTCTATATTTCACTTACCTTTTGTGCATATTGAATATCACAACAAAGTGCCATTCGCTGCCATGAAAGATTAATTTACAGTTTAAATTGTTTGAAGGGGACTTTTAATTATATCGTGTTGATTTTATTGGCAGGTTTGCAGTCAATTTGTTATCTACAGTTAAGACTGGCAATGAATTAAGATTGGTCCCACACCACCAAGTTCAGGAACAATTACCCTTCAACTATCAGGCTCCTGAACCAGCATGGATAACTTCACTCACCTCAATACCGAACTGATTCCATGACCAATAGACTCCCTTTCAAGGACTCTACAACTCATGTTCTGAACATTGTTTATTTATTTATTTAGTATTATTATTTGCTTTTTTTTATTTGCACAGTTTGTCTTTTTTCCTACATTGGTTGTTTATCTGAATTTGTTTGTGTGCAGTTCTCCATTATTCTGTTGTTTCTTTGTACCACTGTGAATGCCTGCAAGGAAGTGAATGCCATATATGTACTTTGTTAATACTTCAAGTACTGACGAAAGGTCTCGGCCTGAAACGTTGGCTGTACCTCTTCCTATAGATGCTGCCTGGCCTGCTGTGTTCTACCAGCATTTTGTGTGTGTTGCTTGAATTTCCAGCATCTGCAGATTTTCTCGTGTTTGCTTTGATAATAAATTTACTTTGAGCTTTGAAGGTCAATGCTATTGATAGTGTCCACACCATCCAGGATGCCTTCATTTCATGACTACCATCAGGGAAGAGCAACAGGGGCCTGAAGATGCACACTCAATATTTTAGGAACAGCTTCTCTCTCTCTGCTTTCAGATTTCTGAATGGTCCATGCTACCCAACTACTATTTATTTCTTATTTTTATATTTCTTATTGCAACTTAGAAAAATTTTTTTTGTATTGCATTGTACCACTGCCACAAAATGACAAATTTCATGAAATGTATCAATGATGATATTCACATTTAACATTAAGTGTATAAAGCTACCAAAGATCATGACAAGCTTAGTTTTACCATAAAACCAGGACGAACCAAAAGGGTCAGACCAGTTCTGCTCACCGATCTCGATTTTTCAGATGACATAGTCCTGCTCTCTGACCAGATGGAGGAAGCACAGCAGCTACTGACAAAAGTGGAAATTGAGTGCAATACAGTTGGACTTCACCTAAATGCTAAAATGCCAGGGTACATGGTGTTTAACTCCAACGAAGGTACTCTCAAGACCATAAAGAATGATACCATTAAGAAAGTCTTTGACTCAAGTACCTCGGGTCAAGAATGATGAGCTCGGAGAAGGACATAAAGATACAGAAGGCGCTGGTGCGGAGGGCTATGAATGACATGAAGGAAATTCGGAAGTCGAACCTGACCAGAGGGTTTAAAAAGAGGATTTTCATAGCAGTCATAGAGTCCATTCTCACATACGGATGTGAGACATGGACACTCACCAAGACTATGCGAAAGTCTGTAGATAGTTGCTATACACAAATGCTCTGGATGGCTCTTGACGTGAGTTGGCAACAGCACATGATGAACGTCGAGCTCTATAATGACCGACCGATGCTCACCACTAAAATCAAGGCGAGAAGACTGCAACTAGCGGGGCACTGTCTATGCCACCCCGAGCTACCTGCCAGCCTATTCATCATATGGGAGCCCAAGCACGGGAGGATGAACCCTGGGTGCCCTCCCAAGACTATGGTCAACACGCTCCTAGAAGACAGCGGTGTGGCTAATGTAGATGAACTGAACACACTGATAGGGAGAGGGAGAAGTGGAGAGTCCGTCATCGTGCCCGACGCCGGCCCCCTAGGCCTGAGTCAACGTAGTAGTAGTAGTAGCAGCCTGTATTAACCTAAAGTATTAAGATTCAAGAGTCAAGATTTTTTTAATGTCATTTTCTGTACACAAGTGTAAAGGAGAATGAAATATTTGTTACTCTGGATTCAATGCAGCACACCCTCCCCCCCCGCCCCCCCACAATACATATAAATATATAAGATATCTTACATACGTAGATTGATTTGTATCTCCATAAATATTTAATATAAAAGTACGAGGGATGATTGATAAGTTCACGGCCTGAGGTAGAAGGAGTCAATTTTAGAAAACCTAGCACATTTATTTTTGCTACATTTACACACTTAGTCTAGTGGTCGTGGAGCATACGGATCCCTTCTTTGTAGACGTCGGCGTCTTGGACCTCCAGCAGTGGTCCACAGCAGGGGTGAATGATACGTCGTGGCCTAAGGCAGAAGGAGTTGAGTTATTAACTTCAACCTACCTGCATTTTCACGCAAAGAGTTGAACTGCACGTGCATGTAACAAGAGCTGTATAACTCATCTCCTTCTACCCAAGGCCACAAACTTATCAATCACCCCTGCTGTGGACCACCTCGAGGTCCAAAATGCTCTCGTTACATGCACGTGCAGTTCAATTCTTTGAGTGAAAATGCAGAAAGTCTGAAGTTAATAACTCATCTCCTCCTACCTTAGGCCACAAACTTATCAATCACCCCTGCTATAAAGAAGGGATCCGTATGTTCCACGACCGCTGGACTAAGT
This sequence comes from Mobula birostris, assembly GCF_030028105.1. Lineage (NCBI taxonomy): Eukaryota > Metazoa > Chordata > Chondrichthyes > Myliobatiformes > Myliobatidae > Mobula > Mobula birostris. The sequence goes on along the minus strand of NC_092383.1, from coordinate 61,465,845 downwards.
GTGTAAATGTAGGAGGGGACTATGTTGACAAATAAATGTGCTAGGTTTTCTAAAATTGACTCCTTCTACCTTAGGCCACGAACTTATCAATCACCCCTCGTATGTTATGATCATTTTCTCAAAGTGTAATTTAAAGGCAAGTATTACAATAAATCATTTGACAGAAATATATTATCCAGTGAATAACCAACGTAAAGCTCTTTAAGGTAGATACATGTCCAGGAGTGAGATAGGACCCATGACTAGCACTTGCATTTTAAAGCAAGATTGAGTAGGATTGCATCATGGTTCACCCGTAACTATTTTGTTTAGATTTTATGTGTATATGTAACATAATACATTCAAAATTAAACAATATACATGGTAAAACAGGTATGGAGCATGTTTTATAGATATAATACATTGTATAACTAATAGCTTTGAATTTTATACTTATCAATGAGCCTATTCATTTCATCCCAGAAGCTATTCAGAAGAATAAACATAATTTAGGAGGTCAGACAGTCTTAGATAGGACAAATTGTATTACATATATTATTAAGATAAAATTTAAGTTATAGAACAAAACAGAATTTTAAGATGTTTCTTTCAGCCAAGTTTCTATTTGTCAATCATTCCATTTTCTGATTTATTTTGATACAGAACTGTTGGAACACTTCACTGAAAGTTAATAATGAATTCATGTGTAACCTGAAATGAAACCATACTCACAATACTCGTAGATTTGGGAGTTGTTGGCAGAGTCCCCTGGGAAGTGAGGTTATTCCAGCTCGAGTCAGAGTCCTGTCCAGAAGCAGAAAATTTATGCTATTATTTGGAGGAAGGCATGCGAGAAGTTCCTCAGTACATGACCTTTATTTTTACTGACAGAACTGACAATGTAATGGATAATTTGTGATGAATGAATGCCATCAAAAGAAAAGAGCAATAATTGCAGCAAAATAGTGCCTGCTGTTCATTCAGAATCTAAGTTTGATGAACATAAATTTGCTACCCACAGTATTTCCAGGCTGGTTGTTCCTTTAAGGTCCGGGAATTCCTTTATTTCATTTGCTCCATTTAGTGACCTGGAATTGACAGTGAAAACCCATTACTTTCTTCATGCATTCTTAAAAGAAAAAGTCCGACATAACATCACAGTTTGCAGCTATTGGCCCGTAACATTTCAAGTAAGTGATTATACTATCCCTTCTATGTTGTTTGAAATATATTCATAATTTTGTTAAAGAAAATGGGTTGTGAATTTAATTCTGTATATCCTTTATATTTAGAATATTTTCCAAATAAAGTATACTTCATATATCCATTCTGCTTGGTTACATTCTTGCAATTTATTACAAGAAGGCTTCTCCTTTTCCAGGTTTAATGAGTTTTTGCACGCTTCTGTTTTATAATTCTTGTCATTTACATTACGTATTTAAACAGAAATGAATGCATTTTCAAACATGCACACAACTACTCCTGTGCTGTGCGTTCAACTTTATAATTTTTGTAACTGACCTTCCCTGGCACTGGGAGTCGCTTTCATGCAATAATATTATAGAAAGTTGCTTTCATCTGCTTATGTCACCTGAACAATATTGCAGTGTAAACACTTATTTATTTAGAGATACAGCATGGAAAAGGCCCTTCTGGCCCAATGAGCTGTGCCATACAGCAACTCACCTATTCACAGGACAATTTACAATGAGCAAGTAGCCTACTAACCAGTATGTCTTTGGACTGTGGGAGGAAACCAGAGCACCCAGAGGAAACCCATGTGGTTCACCGGAAAACATACAATCTCCTTACAGATGGTGCCAGAAATGAACTCCAAATTCCAGAATGCTGCTACACTACCGTGGAGCACTTCTGAAATTCAGTTCCATGGATTATACGTGGAACACAATGCGAATACATTGGTATATCATGCAGATAGATGGAGTGATCAAGAGCATATTCCTACACCAATGTTGCATCCATAGCATCAGATACAAATAGAAGATCCCATAATACTTTCTAAAGAAGAATGTGGGCATTTCACTGTTTCTGGTAACATTCATCCATAGAAACCATAGAAACCATAGAAACTACAGCACAGAAACAGGCCTTTTGGCCCTTCTTGGCTGTGCCGAACCATTTTCTGCCTAGTCCCATTGACCTGCACACGGACCATATCCCTCCATACACCTCCCATCCATGTAGCTGTCCAATTTATTCTTAAATGTTACAAAAGAACCCGCATTTACCACCTCGTCTGGCAGCTCATTCCATACTCCCACCACTCTCTGTGTGAAGAAGCCCCCCCTTAACGTTCCCTTTAAACTTTTCCCCCCTCACCCTTAACCCATGTCCTCTGGTTTTTTTCTCCCCTTGCCTCAGTGGAAAAAGCCTGCTTGCATTCACTCTATCTATACCCATCATCATTTTATATACCTCTATCAAATCTCCCCTCATTCTTCTACACTCCAGGGAATAAAGTCCTAACCTATTCAACCTTTCTCTGTAACTGAGTTTCTCAAGTCCCGGCAACATCCTTGTAAACCTTCTCTGCACTCTTTCAACCTTATTTATATCCTTCCTGTAATTTGGTGACCAAAACTGAACACAATACTCCAGATTCGGCCTCACCAATGCCTTATACAACCTCATCATAACATTCCAGCTCTTATACTCAATACTTCGATTAATAAAGGCCAATGTACCAAAAGCTCTCTTTACAACCCTATCTACCTGTGACGACACTTTTAGGGAATTTTGTATCTGTATTCCCAGATCCCTCTGTTCCACTGCACTCCGCAGTGCCTTACCATTAACCCTGTTTGTTCTACCTTGGTTTGTCCTTCCAACGTGCAATACCTCACACTTGTCAGTATTAAACTCCATCTGCCATTTTTCAGCCCATTTTTCCAGCTGGTCCAAGTCCCTCTGCAGGCTCTGAAAACCTTCCTCACTGTCTACTACACCTCCAATCTTTGTATCATCAGCAAACTTGCTGATCCAATTTACCACATTATCATCCAGATCATTGATATAGATGACAAATAACAATGGACCCAGCACTGATCCCTGTGGCACACCACTAGTCACAGGCCTCCACTCAGAGAAGCAATTCTCTACCATCACTGTCTGGCTTCTTCCATCGAGCCAATGTCTAATCCAATTTACCACCTCTCCATGTATACCTAGCGACTGAATTTCCCTAACTAACCTCCCATGCGGGACCTTGTCAAAGGCCTTACTGAAGTCCATGTAGACAATATCCACTGCCTTCCCTTCATCCACTTTCCTGATAACCTCCTCGAAAAACTCCAACAGATTGGTCAAACATGACCTACCACGCACAAAGCCATGTTGACTCTCCCTAATAAGCCCCTGTCTATCCAAATGCTTGTAGATTCTGTCTCTTAGTACTCCCTCCAATAACTTACCTACTACTGACATTAAACTCACCGGCCTATAATATCCCGGATTACTTTTCGATCCTTTTTTAAACGATGGAACAACATGAGCCACTCTCCAATCCTCCGGCACTTCACCCGTAGACAGCGACATTTTAAATATTTCTGCCAGGGCCCCCGCAATTTCAACACTAGTCTCTTTCAAGGTCCGAGGGAACACTCTGTCAGGTCCTGGGGATTTATCCACTTTAATTTTCCTCAAGACAGCAAGTACCTCCTCCTTTTCAATCTGTACAGTTTCCATGGTCTCACTACTTGATTTCCTCAATTCCATAGATTTCATGCCAGCTTCCTTAGTAAATACAGATGCAAAAAACCTATTTAAGATCTCCCCCATTTCCTTTGGTTCAGCACAAAGCCGACCACTCTGATCTTCAAGAGGACCAATTTTATCCCTTACTATCCTTTTGCTCTTAATATACTTGTAAAAGCTCTTTGGATTATCCTTCACTTTGACTGCCAAGGCAACCTCATGTCTTCTTTTAGCCCTCCTGATTTCTTTCTTAAGTATTTTCTTGCACTTCTTGTACTCCTCAAGCACCTGATTTACCCCCTGTTTCCTATACATTTCATACAACTCCCTCTTCTTCTTTATCAGAGTTGCAATATCCCTTGCGAACCAAGGTTCCTTATTCCTATTCAATTTGCCTTTAATCCTGACAGGAACATACAAACTCTGCACTCTCAAAATTTCCCCTTTGAAGGCTTTGATCCCTCAATCAATCCCTCAATCAATTTGACCAAAACTTTTTGTTTTGCTGTTTATTGCATTGACAGTTATGAAACTTTGCTCTGTGCAATCTGACTGCCAAGACTTTTGACATTACAATAGCTATCCTATAAAATTACTTTTCTAGTTGTAAAGTACTTCAAGGTAATTGGAGGTCAGCAACACAAAATGTAAACACCATCTTTTGCTTCTTTCCTTCTTTAAGAGCCAATGAATTGATAATTTCCACTCGCATGTGACGTGAAATTTATTAACTTAGCAGCAGCAGTTCAATTGAATACATAATCTAGCAGAGAGAAAAATAATAATAATAAATAAACAAGTAAATCAATTACTTATATTGAATAGATTTAAAAAAAACATGCAAAAACAGAAATACTGTATATTAAATGTGACGAGAATACACATAAATTAAGATGTTTGCTGGCCTGGGCTAGCATCAGTGGCATCAGCAGTTGGTCTGCCACCTGTCCTCAGGGGAAGGAGAGATAAGGAACAATGAAGCAGCATCTGGAGATGTGTAATGAAGGGACGGGAGAGAGAGCTGTCTGGAGCGGCTCCCCCTTTGAACCCTGAACTGTTTGAAGTGATGGACAGGCGATACCCCAGCAGGGGGATAAAAAGTGACAGGTTCGCTAAGGCAGGACACACACGACACCCGAGGTAACGAGACCCTGGAAGCGGTGCGCCTCTCACGAGTCGGTGGGAAGTACCGGGCCGTAAACGCACAGGGTGGAAAGGTACGATCAGCGGGAACCCGGTGTGTGTCCACCCTCGCTTGGGTGCCGGGTTCACTGCAGAGGATCCACCGCATCTGGAGGAGGGGTCACAGTCGGTGACCTCAGGTGACATCACAAAGGACCCGCCCGAAAGCTGCTTGTGAGCAATATCGCCGGTCTGTGAGTGGAAGCCGTTCTGAATGATCAGTCGTTCTCGTTCTCTCTCTCCCTCCCCCCACGTTGTCCATCGCCATGGCAACGATTACTGCGAACTGAACTAAATTGGACTGAACTTTGTGTCACTTTGAAATTGGTCATTTACCCCTAGACAATGATAGAGCTTGATTGATGCTGTTATCTTAATTCTGTGCACATGTGTGTTTATCATTGCTGAACTGTTGCATTTATTATCCTTTCGATTACTGTGTTGCTTGTTTCTTTAATAAAACTTTCTTAGTTCTAGTAATCCAGACTCCAACTGAGTGATCCATTTCTGCTGGTTTGGCAACCCAGTTACGGGGTACATAACATAAGTAGGGTTCTCGTCCGCGATTTTGAACGCTAAATTTGGGACGGAGTAAATTGATTGGGTTAAAATTCCCAAAAGAAAGAAAAGACAAACAGCAGAAATGGAGGCTGAGGAATTTATAAAGGCGCCGACCTTGGAGGCATTAGAGGATGCCAGGAAATCAGAATTGGTAGCTGTGGCCAAACGGTTGAATCTTGCTAAGGGGAAGTCGACAATAAGGAGAGAGGAGATACACAGAGCTATTATAGAGCACTATGTATCTAAAGGTGTGTTTCCCCAAAGCGAGCTGGGGGTGGTGTCTATTGAAAAACCTGCTGGAGACGTGGTACAGGTGCAGCTTGAAAAACTGAGACTCCAGCACGAGTTCCGGGTACGGCAGTTGGAGCGAGAAGAGAAACAGAGGGAAAGGGAATTCCAATTGGAGAAGTTAAGGTTAAGGGCAGAGCAGGGGCTCGTGCCGAACCAAAGTGGAGGGTTCCGGGCGACCCAGGAGGTTAGGCTGGTTCCCCCATTTGACGATACCGACATGGATCGGTACTTCCTCCATTTCAAAAAAGTGGCTATGTCAGGACTGGCCGAGGGATAAGTGGGTTGTTTTACTTCAGAGTGTACTGAAAGGGAAAGCCCAAGAAGCTTACTCAGCTTTGTCCGCGGAAGATGCCCAGAGGTATGAGGTGGTAAAAGAGGCCATCCTCAGGATTTATGAGTTGGTCCCGGAGGCATACCAGCAGAGGTTCTGGAATGCGAGGAAGCAGTGGGACCGCACGTATTTAGAGTTTGCCCGTGAAATGCAGACATATTGTGAGCGTTGGTACGCCTCGAAGGGGGTAGAGGGGGATTATGACAGACTGCTACAGCTGATCCTGATTGAGCAGTTTAAAGGTTGTGTCCCTGAGGGTATGAGACCCTACCTAGATGAGAAAGAGGCAGCCACGTTAGCCGCAACTGCTAAGTTAGCGGATGAGTATGCGTTGACGCATAAAATGAAGCTTGCCCCGAGTAAAGGCTACCAGGAGGGTAGTCAGGACGGCGGGGAGAGTCCGCCAGAAAAGGCAGAAAGTAAGCCGGGGACTAGTGAGAGGGATAAGGTAGACCGGGAGCAGTCTGGTAGGAAGTCTCCTGGGGTCGTCTGTTATAATTGCGGGAAAGTCGGACACTTTGCGTCCAGGTGCTTTGCCCCAAGGAAGGAGACGGGCAAAGGAAAAACGGGGGTTCCGAATGGCTGTATCGAGCTGTTAAGCGAACCGCTAGGGAAGGACAGGTCTACCAAAGTTCAGGAAGGGCGTGAGAGGTTTATCTCGGCCGGATTGGTGTCAGTGAAGGAGGGGTTAAAACCAGTTCCAGTGCAGATCTGGAGAGACACGGGAGCGCGTCAGTCACTAATACTGAAGAGTGTATTAGAGTTTAGCTCAGAGACCCAGGCTGGGGAGGTAGAGGTCAAAGGTGTTGGGGAAGGGACAGAGTCAGTCCCTTTGCACCAGATACACTTACAAAGCAACCTGGTCTCTGGACTAGTCACGATCGGGGTGAGGTCCGAATTACCGATGAAGGGCATGGAAGTCTTGCTCGGTAATGACGTTGCCGGGGGAATCCTGTTCCCAGTCGTGAGATTGACAGGTCAGCCTGCCAGCATTGCGGCCCCGCCCATGGACTCACAGGTTCATCATGGGGCTGAGGTGGTAATTTTAGCTGAAACGTTTCTGCCAACCTTGTACGAGAAGGGAGTAGAAAATGAAAAGGAGTGTAATGAGACAAGAGGTAGTGAGGGAGCTGGGACAGACGTAACAGTAGCCAGGAAAGAATTTGTGCAGACGCAGGAGCGAGACGAGGGGCTGATGGTTTTGGCAGAGACAGCTCTCTCTGACACAGAATTAACAAGGGAACTAGTAGGCTATTGTGCGGAGGAGGAAGTGCTAAGGAAGAAAGGGAAATCAAGTACAGTACCCGCAGATGAGGAATGGGAGGTGGTGCGAAGGAGTTATGGAGATGAGATTTTTAACCTGGCCCACAAGGTACCCCCCGGTGGACATTTTGCGGTGCTGGAGGAAACAGCTGGTGGAATCGTGAAAGAGGTTTACCGGCTGCCCAGGGGGGAGGATGTTATTGATTATGGCCGACGTGAACTGAGACGGTCACACAGGCTTTTGATATGCTAACAAACCTAGTCGGTGTTTGCGTGGAAATCAATGAAGCTAGGGGCCCCCTGATAAGAGAAAAAAACCATTTTGAAAAGATTAGTATTGGATCGATCAGATGGGAGAAAGCTATTGTTTTGGCCAGGTCTACTGATAAGGTCTCTCCCTTAATCCCCGAACAAAGCGACTCTTTAGAAGTAATTAAACGACTCGCACCCGTGTGTTTGATTGTCCCGAGGCGATGCAAAGAACTGGGACGTTGGGTGATGTCTGTTACAATAGGTCAGCTTAGCAAACAACTTCCGTATATAATGAGTAATTCAGTGACTAAAGGGCTGATGAACACAGAGGTGTGTATTGGCAATTTAATACGGCTGTCTGAAGCCAGCTTGATAATGAACCTTGAAAAAAATGAATTTGGCCACACGAGGGTCACTTACCTGGGAATTGTGGTGACACAGGGGCAGCTGGCAGCGATGCAAGCTACAGTGCAGACTATCGCTGACCTCCCAACCCCGACAGACAAGAGGGCCCTCAGAAGGCTCTTGGAGATGGTGGGGTACTGTAGGAAGTTTTGCAATAACTCTGTGGTCACTACCCCTCCCCCTCCTACTAAGCCCTTGCGAGAGAAAACTGAGTCGGAATGGGACGACCCTTGTTATTGTGGTCCAGGACGAAACCAAATGAGAGGTTACATTGATCGCAATTCATCAGTGTTTTTGGCCACTATGAAGTTTGCTGAGTTGGAGCCTGGCCTAAGGGATTATTAATAACACATATAAAAGGAACAGAAAATGTGATGACTTCAAATTCTCTGTATTAGCCAAATAGCTGATAAAGATGTATATTTGCATGTATCAAATAATGTACTCATGTTTGTAATTTTTACCCCGGTAAAAATCCTTAAAGGGGGGAAGTGTGACGAGAATACACATAAATTAAGATGTTTGCTGGCCTGGGCTAGCATCAGTGGCATCAGCAGTTGGTCTGCCACCTGTCCTCAGGGGAAGGAGGGATAAGGAAAAATGAAGCAGCATCTGGAGATGTGTAATGAAGGGACGGGAGAGAGAGCTGTCTAGAGCAGCTCCCCTTTTGAACCCTGAACTGTTTGAAGTGATGGACAGGTGATACCCCAGCAGGGGGATAAAAAAGGACAGGTTCGCTAAGGCAGGACACACACGACACCCGAGGTAACGAGACCTTGGAAGCGGTGCGTCTCTCACGAGTCGGTGGGAAGTACCGGGCCATAAACACACAGGGTGGAAAGGTACGATCAGCGGGAACCCGGTGTATGTCCACCCTCGCTTGGGTGCCAGGTTCACTGCAGAGGATCGACCGCATCTGGAGGAGGGGTCACAGTCGGTGACCTCAGGTGACATCACAAAGGACCCGCCCGAAAGCTGCTTGTGAGCAATATCGCCGGTCTGTGAGTGGAAGCCGTTCTGAATGATCAGTCGTTCTCGTTCTCTCTCTCCCTCCCCCCACGTTGTCCATCGCCATGGCAACGATTACTGCGAACTGAACTAAATTGGACTGAACTTTGTGTCACTTTGAAATTGGTCATTTACCCCTAGACAATGATAGAGCTTGATTGATGCTGTTATCTTAATTCTGTGCACATGTGTGTTTATCATTGCTGAACTGTTGCATTTATTATCCTTTCGATTACTGTGTTGCTTGTTTCTTTAATAAAACTTTCTTAGTTCTAGTAATCCAGACTCCAACTGAGTGATCCATTTCTGCTGGTTTGGCAACCCAGTTACGGGGTACGTAACATAAAAAAAAAGTGAGGTGGTGTCCAAAGATTCAATGTCCATTTAGGAATCGGATGGCAGAGGGGAAGAAGCTGTTCCTGTATCGCTGAGTGTGTACTTTCAGGCTTCTGTACCTTCTACCTGATGGTAACAGTGAGGAAAGGGCATGCCCTGGGTGCTGGAGGTCCTTAATGATGGACGCTGCCTTTCTGAAACACCGCTCCCTGAAGATGTCCTGGGTACTTCATAGGCTAGTACCCAAGATGGAGCTGACTAGATTTACAGCCTTCTGCAGCTTCTTCGGTCCTGTGCAGTGGCCGCTCCATACCAGACAGTGATGCAGCCTGTTAGAATGTTCTCCACGGTACCTATATAGAGTGTATTTGTTGACATGCCAAATCTCTTCAAACTCCTAATAAAATATAGCCACTGTCTTGCCTTCTTTATAACTACATCGATATGTTGGGACCAGGTTAGAACCTCAGAGGCCTTGACACCTAGGAACTTGAAGCTGTTCACTCTCTCCACTTCTGATCCCTCTATGAGTATTAGTATGTGTCCTTCGTCTTACCCTTCCTGAAGTCCACAATCAGCTCTTTCGTCTTACTGACGTTGAGTGCCGGTTGTTGCTGTGACACCACTCCACTAGTTGGCATATCTCACTCCTGTATGCCCTCTTGCCACCACCTGAGATTCTACCAACAATGGTTGCATCCTTGTAATATTTGGTTATATCCTTACATCACAGCAAGGCATGAAAGCAGAATACTCCACAGGAATGTGCACAATACAAAGCCAAATATGAGTAACTTACTCTTCCCTGGTTATTATTCACATGCTGCAAGTTAAGTCTGACGAAAATGTTAAAAGCATTGCATTTTTTGAGATGTTGCATAAACCTTCAAAGAGTTATGTGAAGCAGTCATCTAGATTCCTACATAGCTGAAAGAACCCAGTCGATTGTGCTGCCTTAATATCTCTGTACAATATATAACAAATAAAACTTAGTTCTTTAATAGCATTGGTATCCATTACACCTCAATCAAATAGTGAGCATTGCTGACTTCTGGTTCCAATAGAAGCAGAAAGTGGAATAGTAACACCTATTTTTAAAGTTATTCTTACATTCTTTATGCTGATGCTTTTCTCAACTATCTATAAATCTACAGTCAGTCCTGCACAGCTTCCGTGCTGCAAATTTTTCTACAGACAATATCAGAGTCCACATGAAAATGGCAGGAAGAGGCACACGTTCAATTGTCAAGCCTTGGATTGACTTACTATTGCATAGCTCATCGGTTGAGACCAAAGAGAACTAGACTCAATCACCAAGCCTAATAGATTCCAGTGGAAACACCCAAAACTCGAATCCATTACAGTCTGATTGGGAGTCAAGCATGCAATTACATAAGCTACTGGGTCAGCATTCCAAACTTGGGAAGTTGAACACGCAGCTCAGCACATACTTACAAGGTGTGAAGCTTCGGCAGATACTGAAAGGCTGATTTCCCCACAAACTGGATCGGATTATCATAAAAATGACTAAAAAGGAAGTAAATTGTTTAGATTAGCTCTCATACTACATCAATCAGTGTCAAAGCTCACATCTGCTATGCTCATGTGAACATAGTGTAGAATCGGTTTCAATAACAAAACCTATGAGAGTCGCCTGCAGAATTAATTGAAACCAGCCAGACAATCTGACATGAAACCCATATGTCTTAGTTAGCAGTTTGAACAGATGACGGCAGACAGTTTTCTTTACCTACTACTAACATTTGTGTATAGGGGTAAGAGCTAATTTTAGATGGCATCAGCACACCCGTGATTAATAGGTATCTGTTAGCTCTTTCAAAGTGGTATGTTCAAAACAAATTAAGCTGATATTTATATAAAATATTTAAGTGACAATAAATAAATAATCTATATATATTATAATCAAATTGATTTTATTTACATTGAATAATTAACAACATAGTATTGTCTAGCTTACATCAAAATATAATTCTTAGGTGTAGAGGGCTACTTCTGCCAAGAAAAATAAATAAGGCATATTCCTTAGAGGTATTTAGTTATGTTCACACCCCCATTCTGCCAAATGCAAACATTAATTTGCTAATTGTTGATCCGTGAACTTAGCTCTGAGTATGGAGCAGTTTCAAATGCTCTTAAGTCTATAATAAACACATTCCCCAGCTAAGTTATTTTTTGGATCACAAAATGATATATATTATACACTGAGTGGCCATTTTATTAGGTACAGGAGATACCTAATAAAGCAGGCACTGAATGCATTTCTTTATGTTCAAGGTCTGCTGCTGTAGCCTTCACTTCAGAAGTGCTCATGCCACTTTTGTAACAGGTGGTTATTTGAGTTACCGTCACCTTCCTGCCAGCTTGAACCTGGCTGGCCATTCTCCTCTGACCTCTCTCATTAAAAAAAAAGGATTTTGTCCACAGAGCTGCGGCTTACTGGATGCTTTTTTTGTTTTTTTTGCACCATTCTATGTAAGTTCCAGAGACTGTTGGGCATGAACATCCCAGGAGATCAGCAGTTTCTGAGATACTCAAACCACTCGGTCTGGCACCAACAATCATTCCAGGTCCAAGTCTCTTAGATCACGTTTCTTCCCCATTCTGATGTTTGATCTGAACAACAACTGAACCTCTTGGCCATGCCAGTGTGCTTTTTGCAATGAATTGCTGCCACATGATTGACTGATTATATATTTGCATGAAAGAGCAGCTGTACGGTTATGCCTAATAAAGAGGCCACTGAGTGTATATTTTAAGTTTCACTCCAGATACTTGAACACATAAATCTAGGCTGACGTTCCAAGCTAGTGAAGAGGTTCTGTCTGAGACATAAAATAGAAGCCTCATCTGCTTTCTCATGTGGATGCTACAGACTGATGGCAGTACTTTGAAGAAAGTGAGATCTATCCCAGGTGCTCTCATCAGTACTTATCCTGCACTTAACAAAAGATGATTTCTCAAACAATATTATATTCTTCTGCCATCAGACACAAGTGCAGAACTGGACACTCAGCTCATTTCATCATAGCTGATTCATTTCCCTCTTAACCCCATTCTCCTGCATTGTTGCTGGTATGATGCTTTGTTTCTTTCTTTACAACAATAATTGTACTTCAGAAATATGACAGACAATCAGTCACTGAGATAGCTCCAAATTCTTTATGTTTGTTTGAACAATACACTCAAGTACAATGGCAGGGAGGAGAACTACCATCTGCCAAGACCCATTTCATAATTTTGTGAACCTCAGCTCTAAGTTAGCTTTCATGCTGGTCTAAATTTGAGCCCAAATTAACCACACCCACTCTGGAATAATAGGCTTCCTCCCAGACCCTGATATCAATTGAATGATCTTGGAGACAAATAAAAATAGTGGGTGTCAACTGAACTATAAGATTGGATTTTTCTTTACATATTTTTTTCAAACAACTTTCTTCTCTTTAGTTCCTTTTAAAAGTTACCAAGTATTTCTATAAGATTTGGTTACATCTGGTAACATACTCAAACACAACGGCTCAGACAGGGACCTGACAGCAACTGTTGGCAGGATTTTGCTTATAATCAGAGGGATCCAGTGTACATTCAGTGGTTCTCAAGTGAACCGGGAAGTGGACTCCCTAACCCCGATCTATTTCTGTTCCACAAAATGCTCAGCTTCTCAGCATGTAATGAGGAATGAGTCCAAACTTCACTATCTCACCTAGGTTACTTTTTCACTGGATATATTTTTATAACCAATGCAGACTTTTACAGATTTTGGATTTCATTGTGATTTGATGACTTTTGCATTATCTTGTAGTTTCATCAGTCAGAGCATCGAGTTTAGGAGTAAGGATCTTATGTAGTAGTTAGGTAAATCATGGGTCAGACAACACTTGGAGTATTGGGTAGAGTTTCAGACACCGTGTTACAGGAAGCACATTGTCAAACTAGAGAGATGTATTGGCCTTCATCAACTGTGGGATTGAGTTCAAGAGCCGAGAGGTAATGTTACAACTACTGTATATAGGCCTCTGTTCAGATCTCACTTGGAGTACTGTGCTCTGTTCTGGTCACCTCACTACAGGAAGGATGTGGAGACAATAGAAAGGGTGCAGAGGAGATTTACAAGGATGTGGCCTGGATTGGGGAGCATGTCTTATGAGAATAGGTTTAGTGAACTTGGACTTTTCTCCTTGGAGCGACGGAGGATGAGAGGTGACCTGATAGAGGTGTACAAGATGATGAGACGTATTGATCATGTGGATAGTCAGAGGCTTTTTCCCAGGGCTGAAATGGCTATTATGAGAGGGCACAGTTTTAAGGTCCTTGCAAGTAGGTACAGAGGAGATGTCAGGGGTAGGTTTTTTTACGCAGAAAGTGGTGAGTGCGTGGAATGAGCCGCTGGTGACAGTGTTGGAGATGGATACAATAGGGTCTTTTAAGAGACTCTTGGATAGGTACATGGAGCTTAGAAAAATAGAGGGCTATGGGTAACCCTAGATAATTTCAAAAGTAAGCACATGTTCGGCACAGCATTGTGGGCTGAAGGGCCTGTAGGTTTTCTATGTTTCTATGTAGAAAAGATCTGGACAAGCGAGTCTTAGATATTGGAGAGGTTGGACACGCTGGATCTTTACCCTTTGGAGCATAGGAGAATGAAGGGTGACTTGACATAAGTTTATAAAATCCTGCAGGCTATGGATAAGGTGGTTGGTTATAGATATTTTTTCCCTGAGGGCTGTGAATCCAATACTAGAGAGCATACATACAAGGCAAGCCGTGAGAGATCTAAAAGCGATCTGAGAGGTAATTTTTTCACAGATTGTAGTGAGTCCCTGGGATGAGCTGCCAGAGAAAGGGGATGACCGGGAACAATTGCAACAGTTAAGAGGCATTTGGATGGGTACGTGGAGGGTAATAGGCTGCACATGTGCAACTGAGACCAGCAGGGAGGACGCTACGGCCACCATGACCAGTTGGGCTGAAGAGCCAGTTTTTATGCTGTTGACTTTGTGACTGTGATAGAGAGCAATGCTTTCAAATTGTAATTTAAAATAAAGTCAATCTCCAAAGAAAATCTGCAAGTTTTCAGTTTCATTTCCTGGTGTCAGAGCTACCTGAGCATGTAGTGATAGCCAAAGCTATGCAATGTTCACATGTATAAATACTTCGATAACTTTCAAAGTTCACACATGCATGGCCTCTCAAGTAGGAGCAAGACCCGGCTAACCAAAGAAAATTCTGCTAACCGTCCTGTCCGTAGCTCTTTCTCACAGAAGTAGACTTTTACAGCACAAATAAAGCCCACTTCAAATTGCACTGATAACAGGTCAGTAGTGAGAACCCAGGTTGGATGCATCTCTGTACTGCATTTACTCATTCTCATAAAGAATGCTGAGAACATGAGTTGAGGAGGTCTCGAAAGTAAGTCCACATGTTGTGGAATCAGTTCAGAGTTGAGGAGACTGAAGTAATTCACTTTGGTTTGGGTGCCTGTTGGTTTAAGGGTTTCTGAACCTGGTGGTGTGGGACCCAAGGCTGAATTTCCAGATGAGCTTTTGCATTTAACACTGTTACAAAATGAAACACTGAGACAGAATAATTAACAGTGAATGGGAGATGATAATATTTAAACTTACATTGTCTGAAGTAGTGGATTTCCAACAAAAGCTTTCTCTGGGATTGCTTTGATATTATTATTGTGGAATCCGCTACAATACAAACAGAAATGCACACAGTTAGTTAAACCATTCATATGAACATGGAAATTATTTTACCTTACGGGAGATTTCATTTGTTCTTTTATCATTAGATCCAAGGTGCCAATGATAGCTCCCTTGCTTTTTAACCTTTTAATCAACATCAGCCAAACACATTATCAGATCATTACCCCTTTGTTATCTGTGAGACCATTTTGTGAACAAATTCGGCTGTCGCTGTTCCTATCTTCCAGCATCAGCTATACATCAAAGGCATTTAATTAGCCTCAAAGTGTGTAGGAATATTAGAAATATGCAAAAGACACAATTGAAATGCAAATCATTCTTTCTATTTTCCCTGCATTATATTTATACTTCTATAGAAGATTCAATTCATTCCCTTTGAAGAAAAGCATGCCTTGAAATTCTGTTGCAGAGTTATTGTTGATAGAACTTAAATGGCAATTTTTAAAGCATGTGTGCCATTGGGCAGTTACTACCCAACAATGCTTTCATAATCCTTCGGACACTGCATACACATGCATGACTTAGAGAATGTACTTTATGTATCCTCTGTCATTATTTACTGACTGGTTCTCTTTCAGAACTACAACTCTCCAACTCCTCTATCACTTGGTTTCTCTCTTCCTTGTGAGTTTCCCTAACCTTCTCTTGACTAGAGATCTATCTGTTGCTTTGTACTTATTCAAAGTCACACCATTTCTTTGCAATAGCACCCAGTGCCTCATATTTAGGGTCTCAGCAACTCACATGGGTGGCACAGTAGCATAGTGATTAGCACAATGCTTTACAGTACAAACCCGGGTTCATTTCCTGCAGCTGCCTGTAAGGAGTTTGTATGTTCTCCCCGTGACTGCATGGGTTTCTCCTGGGTGCTGCGGTTTCCTCCCACTGTCCAAAGGTGTACCGGTGGGTAGGTTAATTTGTCATTGTAAATTGGCCTGTGATTAGGTGAGGGTTAAATCGGGGGATTGTTGGGTGGCATGGCTGGAAGGCCAGGACAGGCCTATTCCACACTGTATCTCAGTAAAACAAATAAATAAAAATCAAAGCACAGGCATTGTGCCCAATATCCTGGCATTATGCAGCATGTAAATTGACAGCCTTTAGAACTAACTGCACCATTCCGAGTCAGATATTCTCTTTAATGGCAGTGGGGTGGGTATAGCAGCCAACACCACTTACCTTTGATGAGCAACTTTAGGCATCCCTGGCAAGGATTGCACAAGTTTACAAATTTTAAGTTGGATAATCTTTGCAC
Source organism: Mobula birostris (assembly GCF_030028105.1). Classification (NCBI taxonomy): domain Eukaryota; kingdom Metazoa; phylum Chordata; class Chondrichthyes; order Myliobatiformes; family Myliobatidae; genus Mobula; species Mobula birostris. The sequence continues at coordinate 61,449,539 of NC_092383.1, read as the reverse complement.
ACTTAGCATGTTGAAGGAATTGCTGTTCCAAATGATTCAAGGTCAGTGTGCTGTAACACTGGAATAGGTCTTCTGCTTAACAGGATTAAGGCTTGCATCAACGTTTGAGGCTTGTGACATTTGTAATCATGGATGCTCAATATTGTTTGAGGAAGTATGACACATTTTGCATTTCAGTGCACTTACTAAGTAAATTGGCACTGGGTGCCAACAGCCCTGCAGATTTCAATAGGCTGAATAGTCTCCTTCCCTAGCATTCTTTGACTCTATAATTCTAAAATTTAATTGTAAATGCAAAGCAAAAATGCTTACATTTCCCTGGACATAACCACCTCCTCCGTCAATTTTCCTTGCTGCCTTATATAGTGGGTGGATATCTTGTGTGGGATTTGAACTGACATGATTTTGATCCATTATTTTGGAAATATACAAGCTCACTTGTTTTCAGGAGTGTTACATAGATTCAGCACCTGTTACTACTATTATATTATTACTACTATTGATACTATTTAGGTATAATTCCAAAATCAAGATATTGCTTTCATAATAATTGATTAAAAAATACTCACAGTTCCTGAAGTTTGCTCAAGGTTCTGATGGCTACAGGGAATTCAGCCAAGTCATTATAATTCAGGTCTCTGGTTAAAAACAAAATGGGAATCCTTTACTGATGACATTGTATATTCTGTGTAGTTAATTAGAATTATTGGAGTCTCTGCAATAATCCATCCTGTAGTTAGCTTTGGGCAGACAAAATCATGGCACAAAATGAGAATGATTGCTTGCTGACCAAATAAGTTGTGTGCTTTTGTGAGCTGCACCTAGTCATTAAAATGCTACTGCTTGGCTTTAAAAAGCTGAATAAATAAGGATTGATCATTAAAACTAATAATTTTTTTTTGAACTGACATATAAGAAAGGCACACTTAAATACCCTTCAACCATTTAAGTGATATAATGGATTCCATGAATATTCAAACTGAACTTATACAGTATGACAGTGATAAAGCAGATAGGGCACATTGCATTTTAAACATCTTATTAATCATCATTATCTATAACTAATCAGCAGCTTTACAGCATATACACTTATGTAGATGATATATTTTTTAAAAATATGCTTCAATCAGTATCCACATTTTAAATATCAATCTGATTACATAGAAACAAATATCAGGTTAGCGCTACCTTCAAATTTACTATATTTTATACAACTTGTGGTATCTTTTAGCGATAGGTTACGGGGGAAATGAAATTTTGCATTTCTACATTTTCATATAATTCTTTTTATTTTAACAGAACATTGAAAATTTGGTAGCTGTGCTATTTAAGACGGTGGAAATTTATGGTATCTAATTGCATTTGTAACAATAAGAGATTTTAACCTGCTCGTTTAGAATTCCCAAAGTTATTGCTAAATGTAGCTGTGAAATAAAATCAGTTGTGACCCAAGTTATTTATGGATTGAACATCATTAAAATAAATCTAAAAGACAGGAATTTTAATTTAATCAGTGCTCTGAATCTTTGAACCTACTGTCTCCTGCTTATTGGTTATCTTCCCTCTTACCACATATTTATCCACTCTTTTCACAACACAGAAAGCAAGATAGCAGTGTGAAACAATGTATCAGAATGAAAATATCATCACCAGCAAATTATTAATAAATCCTGGAGCCACATAATTGCAAGCTGTCCAACTGCTGCTGCCAACACAATTCTATCCTAAAGGAAAACTCTGGTTTAGTAAAAGTGTGCAATTATAAGTTTTATAGAAACATAGAAACATAGAAAATAGGTGCAGGAGTAGGCCATTCAGCCCTTCGAGCCTGCACCGCCACTTATTATGATCATGGCTGATCATCCAACTCAGAACCCCGCCCCAGCCTTCCCTCCATACCCCCTGACCCCAGTAGCCACAAGGGCCATATCTAACTCCCTCTTAAATATAGCCAATGTACTGGCCTCAACTGCTTCCCGTGGCAGAGAATTCCACAGATTCACCACTCTCTGAGTGAAGAAGTTTTTCCCAATCTCGGTCCTAAAAGGCTTCCTCTTTATCCTCAAACTGTGACCCCTCGTTCTGGACTTCCCCAACATCGGGAACAATCTTCCTGCATCTAGCCTGTCCAATCCCTTTAGGATTTTATACGTTTCAATCAGATCCCCCCTCAATCTTCTAAATTCCAACGAGTACAAGCCTAGTTCATCCAGTCTTTCTTCATATGAAAGTCCTGCCATCCCAGGAATCAATCTGGTGAACCTTCTTTGTACTCCCTCTCTGGCAAGGATGTCTTTCCTCAGATTAGGGGACCAAAACTGCACACAATACTCCAGGTGTGGTCTCACCAAGGCCTTGTACAACTGCAGTAGTACATCCCTGCTCCTGTACTCAAATCCTCTCGCTATAAATGCCAGCATACCATTCGCCTTTTTCACCGCCTGCTGTACCTGCATGCCCACTTTCAATGACTGGTGTATAATGACACCCAGGTCTCGTTGCACCTCCCCTTTTCCTAATCGGCCACCATTCAGATAATAATCTGTTTTCCTATTTTTGCTACCAAAGTGGATAACTTCACATTTATCCACATTAAATTGCATCTGCCATGAATTTGCCCACTCACCCAACCTATCCAAGTCACCCTGCATCCTCTGAGCATCCTCCTCACAGCTAACACTGCCACCCAGCTTCGTGTCATCCGCAAACTTGGAGATGCTGCATTTAATTCCCTCATCCAAGTCATTAATATATATTGTAAACAACTGGGGTCCCAGCACTGAGCCTTGCGGTACCCCACTAGTCACCGCCTGCCATTCTGAAAAGGTCCCGTTTATTCCCACTCTTTGCTTCCTGTCTGCTAACCAATTCTCCATCCACATCAATACCTTACCCCCAATACCATGTGCTTTAAGTTTGCACACTAATCTCCTGTGTGGGACCTTGTCAAAAGCCTTTTGAAAATCCAAATATACCACATCCACTGGTTCTCCCCTATCCACTCTACTAGTTACATCCTCAAAAAATTCTATGAGATTCGTCAGACATGATTTTCCTTTCACAAATACATGCTGACTTTGCCCGATCATTTCACCGCTTTCCAAATGTGCTGTTATCACATCTTTGATAACTGACTCCAGCAGTTTCCCCACCACCGACGTTAGGCTAACCAGTCTATAATTCCCTGGTTTCTCTCTCCCTCCTTTTTTAAAAAGTGGGGTCACATTAGCCACCCTCCAATCCTCAGGAACTAGTCCAGAATCTAACGAGTTTTGAAAAATTATCACTAATGCACCCACTATTTCTTGGGCTACTTCCTTAAGCACTCTAGGATGCAGACCATCTGGCCCTAGGGATTTATCTGCCTTCAATCCCTTCAATTTACCTAACACCACTTCCCTACTAACAAGTATTTCGCTCAGTTCCTCCATCTCACTGGACCCTCTGTCCCCTACTATTTCTGGAAGATTATTTATGTCCTCCTTAGTGAAGACAGAACCAAAGTAATTATTCAATTGGTCTGCCATGTCCTTGCTCCCCATAATCAATTCACCTGTTTCTGTCTGTAGGGGACCTACATTTGTCTTTACCAGTCTTTTCCTTTTTACATACCTATAAAAGCTTTTACAGTCAGTTTTTATGTTCCCTGCCAGTTTTCTCTCATAATCTTTTTTCCCCTTCCTAATTAAGTCCTTTGTCCTCCTCTGCTGAACTCTGAATTTCTCCCAGTCCTCACGTGAGCCACTTTCTCTGACTAACTTGTATGCTGCTTCTTTGGAATTGATACTATCCCTAACTTCTCTTGTCAGCCACGGGTGTACTACCTTCCTTGATTTATTCTTTTGCCAAACTGGGATGAACAATTGTTGTAGTTCATCCATGCAACCTTTAAATGCTTGCCATTGCATATCCACCGTCAATCCTTTGTGTCATTTGCCAGTCTATCTTAGCTAATTCACGTCTCATACCTTCAAAGTTACCCCTCTTTAAGTTCAGAACCTTTGTTTCTGAATTAACTATGTCACTCTCCATCTTAATGAAGAATTCCACCATATTATGGTCACTCTTACCCAAAGGGCCTCTCACGACAAGATTGCTAATTAACCCTTCCTCATTGCTTAAAACACAGTCCAGAATAGCCTGCTCTCTAGTTGGTTCCTCGACATGTTGGTTCAAAAAACCATCCCGCATACATTTTATATATGATAGTGAACAATGCTATCTAAATAAAGAGCTTTGGGATTTGATTAAAGCCTGAAACTAGTGGAAGAACCCTTTAAACCCAATAACACTAAAGTTTTACCAATCTTAACAGCAGGACTTTATAAGAATATTGTAGTGTTGTTCTCAGGCAATGTAAGATGCTTGGGGAAAATTCAAAGGAAGTAACCAGAGCAGGGTATAGCTGATAATTGTTTGACTATTGGGTTAGGGGCAACATGATTTGGGGCAAGATGGATCAGTGGAAATGGTAAGGTGGCAAAGATTAGGATGAAAGGTATGGAGAAGACAAAGAAAATTCTGTGGCCAGGGTGGAGAGGAATTAATTGGGGCACAGAGAACAATTTTTGACTTTGTGATTTATGTTTGCTCTAGGCTTGTCTCCAACATGGAAGTATCTTCTGTCTCCCTGCCTTGTATAGGAGGGCATTCCCCTTCAATGCTTAAAGAAATCTTCATGTGTAGGCTCTTAACAGCTCTTCATATGCAGTGAGGGTTTATAATTACCTATCAGGAAATGTTCCAAAAGAATTACCAAAGGAAATGATAAGCATATTGAACAGGATATGTGATAAGGTATTTACTCAGTTAAATGAAGTTCTTTTAACAGTTGGAACTCCAGCACCTGGCTGGTGCTATCTCCTTAATTTTCTTACGAAAAAACAACTCCCCTCTTTAATGAATGTTCAATAGACAATAGTGAAATAGTATTTGGGCAACAGCAATCCTTATCAAACTGAAAAGCAGATGTATCGTTTAATGGTAGTTTGAAATGTAACTAAAATTAGAAAATATTAATAGACTGATGTTGGACATAATAGGGGATTTTAGTGTCCACAGAATAATTTTCCATTCCAACGACTGGAGTAATTTCTAGCAGATTGATCTAAAATTCCCACCACCAATTTTTTAAATGATTATTTAAAATTAACTATCTGGGTGACATAGCAGCATAGCAGTTAGGATAATGCTATTACAGCGTTTGTAACCTGGGTTCAGTTTCACTGCTGTTTGTGTGGATTTTGTACATTCTCCCTGTGACTGCATGGGTTTCCTCCACGTGCTCCGGTTTCATCCCATGCTCCAGCGATGTATGGGTAAGTTGGTTAATTTGTCACAAGGGGGTATTTGAGTGGTGGTAGCTTGTTAGGCCTGAAGGCTCTGTTACTATGCTGTATATCTAAATAAAATTTCTCAAAATTAATATAAGTGTATCAAGGAAAACTGGAAATCCTTCATCTATGATGCCTCAAGTTCTAAAATTACAACAAATGATTTGCAAAAATCAAAAGTCAGTCAAAGCTGACCAAGTTGAATTCATGGCTGCTATTGAATAGAGACACTACAGTGCCTTTCTATCATTGTGACGTATTTACTGGTGTGTGTGCGTGTGTGTGTGTGCACGCATGTGTGTGTGTGTGCGTGTGTGTGTGTGTGTGTGTGTGTGTGTGTGTGTGTGTGTGTTTGTGTGTGTGGCCTCCATGGTCGACCATGGGTACTGCGCCTCTGGTAGTCACTGGTTTCTCGAGTAGTGTCGACTGCGGCTGTTGAGGCTGATCCTGGAACGGCAGGCTCTGCCACGGTTGTTGCAAGCGTAGGGCATCGTGGAATTGTTGCCCGCTGTCCGCTGTACTCTCTGCTCCTCAAACTGACTCAGGATCACTCTTTCGCTTTGCTCTAGGTGTTGCTGAAGAGTACCTTGCCATTTGTTGCGGTCATCTGCTGTATCCTCCCAGCACCCTGTGTTGATTTTTAAGGCTTTCATGTCGTGCTTGCAGAGGTCCTTGGAGCGAAGCTGGGTTCTACCAACGTTCCTCTTGCCTGTTGCTGGTTCTCTGTAGAGGATGTCCTTTGGCAGTCTACCATCCTTCATATGACGGACGTGGTCCAGCCAGCGCAGTCTGCGTTGTCTTAAAAGTGTGAACATTGTGGGAAGTCCAGCGCGGGAGAGGACCTCAGAGTTTGGGACTTTGTCTCTCCAGTTGATGCCGAGGATGCAGTGAAGGCTACGCAGGTGAAAACTATTGAGTTTCCTCTCCTGCTTGGAGTAGATGGTCCAAGTCTTGCTACCATACAGGAGGGTGCTGATAACGCATGCATTGTACACAGCAGTCTTGGTCTTTGTAGCAAGTTTCGGATTCTCCCAGACCTGTGAGGAGAGTCAAGCAAGGATCGATGTTGCTTTGCCGATATGCCTATTGATTTCAGCATCAAGGGAGAGTGTCGCTAATGGTTGACCCCAAGTATGTGAACTCGTGAACCACTTCTAAATCATAATTGTCGATGGTAATGACTGGTGTCTCCACTACATTCTGGGTACGGACGTTTGTTTTCTTTAGGCTGATGGTAAGCCTGAAGTCCTTGCATGCCTTAGCGAAGTGGTCCATGAGAGTTTGTAGTTTCTATTTGGTGTGCAAAGTTATAGCAGCGTCCTCGGCAAACAGCATGTCATGTATTAAGATCTTTCATACCTTTGTTCTTGCTCTCAGGCGCGCAGGGTAGAACAGCCGCCCATCAGACCTGGTGTGCATGTAGATGCCTTCTGTCGACATCCCAAACGTGTGCTTCAATAGAGAGAGAAGAAGATGCCGCATAATGATAGGGCCAACACGCATTCTTGTTTGACTCCACTACGAATAGTGAAGGGCTCTGATGAGCTGCCATTGTACAGAATAGTAGCCCTCATGTCGTCATGGAATGACTTGATGATACTTTGGAGTTTCGGGGGACAGCCGACCTTGCTGAGAATCTGAAAGAGCCTATCCCTGCTGACAAGATTGAATGCCTTGGTCAAGTTGATGAAAGCAACATAGAGGGGTTTCTGTTGTTCCCTGCACTTCTCCTGGAGTTGACGGAGTGAGGAAATCATGTCAGAAGGTCAACTGTCGACATGCTTTTTTTACTGGTGTATTCATCTAATAAAATTAGGCCAGGTAGAATCTGATATTTACTTTCCAAAATAGTTCAAACCTGCCTTTTCATGTTTGAAATGGCAATCTATAAACCATTACGTGGTACAGTAATAATAGAATAAACATGACATAAAAATTTGTAAAAAAAAACCTAAAACTTATAGTAGAATCAGAATCAGAATCAGGTTTATTATCACCGGCATGTGACGTGAAATTTGTTAACTTAGCAGCAGCAGTTCAATTCAACACATAATATAGAAGGAAATAAAAAAATACATTTTATTCAGTATACTTTATATAGTATACAGCTATTGAATAAATTAAAAATTGTGCAAAAACAGAAATACTATATATCAAAAAGAAAGTGGGGTAGTGTCCAAGGGTTCAATGTGCATTTAGGAACTGGAAGGCAGAGGGGAAGAAGCTGTTCCTGAATCGCTGAGTGTGTGCCTTCAGGCTTCTGTACCTCCTACCTGATGGTAACAGTGAGAAAAGGGCATGCCCTGGGTACTGGATATCCTTAATAATGGATGCTGCCTTTCTGAGACACTACTCCCTGAAGGTGTCCTGGGTACTTTGTAGGCTAGTATCCAAGATGGAGCTGACTAAATATACAACCCTCTGCAACTTCTTTTGGTCCCTTCGGTCCAAAAGCTGAAAGCATTGAAAACAGAAAACACCAGAAGCACTCAGAAGGTCAGGCAGCAACTGTGGAACAGATTCAAGATTGTCTGTTGTCAATCCTCAGTACACAAGTGCAAAGGAGAACAAAATGATTGTTACTTCAGATCCAGTGCAACATAAATATACACAATAAGCATAAAGGACACAAAAAATACTATAAACATAAAAACAATCCTATAAAATGTAATGTACAAGTAACTGTTTGAGTGTGGCCGTGAATAGTGTACATAAGATAAGCTTATATAATTATATAATGTACATAGACAGATTGTATGTAAATAAAGTGACACTACATGCAGGATTATCTGTACATAAGGTGACTCTGACAGGAAATGATAAGTGACAAAGTTAGTCTTGGCAAGGCAAACTCTTCTAGGCAGCAGGAGGACATATGACTGTGTCGGTGCAGGTATGGAGTGTGGATTGTAGGCATTACGTTGCAGTGCATGGGGGGGGAGCAAAGGGTGCTGAGGGGCTGTGGAGAGGAGTCACTGATAAGGATGTAGTGGTGGTGGGGGGTGATGGGATGGATTAGTGAGTGACGGTATTGATCAGCCTGATGGTTTTGGGTCCTGATGAAGGCTCTTGTCTCGAAACATTGACTGCACTCTTTTCCATAGGTGCTGCCTGGCCTGCTGAGTTCCTCCAGCATTTTGTGTGTGTTGCTTGGATTTCCAGCATCTGCAGATTGCCTCCCCTTTGCGCTGGGAGAAAGTAGGTGATTTTGAGTCTGGTGGTCCTGATGTTGTTGCTGCTTAACTTCTTCCCTGATGGGAGTGGGAAAAACAGTTCATAAGCAGGCTGGATGGGATCCTTCATGATACTGCTGGCCTTTTCCTGCTGCCACCTTTCTGTATATACATCCTTGACGGTGGGTAGGCTGTGCTGGTGATGGTTTGGGCAGTTTTAACTACCTGTTGTCGAGCCCACTGGTCTGCCGTAGTGCAGTTTCCATCCCACATGGCGATGCAGCTTGTTACATGTTCTCAAATGGGCATCTGTAGAAGGTCGTGATGGTTAATGTGCACAGTCTAGCTCGCTTTAGCCTGCTCAGAAAGCAGAGGCATTAGTGAGCTTTCTAGTCTACGGATGATGTGTTCTGGAGCCATGAAAACTTGTAGGAGATTTACACTCCCAGGAGGTTGAAACTGCTTGCAGCTCCATTGCTTTACCACCAATGTACAGAGGGGCATGCACGGCGTGCATTTCCCTGAAATTGATAACTAACCCCTTTGTCTTGCTGACATTGAGGAAGAGGTTATTTGCCTTGCACCCGGCTTCAAGTTCTTCCACTTCCTTTCTGTAGGCCACCTCATTGCTGTTGGTGATGAGCCCCACCACTGTTGTGTCGTCAGCGAACTTGATAATGCGATTGCGTAGATTTTTGGCTATGCAGTCATGTGTGAGCCTTGGGACACCTGTGTTGAGGATAACGGGAAAAGAGGAGCCATTGTGCATCCTGACTGGGGTCTGTTGGTTAGAAAGTCCAAAACCCAGTACTTAGACCAAGGAGTGGGAGTTGGTGGTTCTGTTGGTAAGCATATTGGTGAGTGTCCATTGTGGCAGGGATGCAGTTTTCGATGAGTGCCATTACCAGCACATCATGATGATTGCCATTAGTGCCACCAGGTGGTAATCGTTTAGTTCTGAAGCTGCAGAGTACACGGATAATGGTGTCCGATTGGAAGCATGTGGGAACCTAGAGTAAGTGTTTTAGATTGAGGACCCTTCATCGGGACTAGAAAAGAGGGAAAATAAGTTAAACTTGTGGATGGCAAAACTGTATGTATTTTAAGCTAAAGAAAGTTATTTTCTACAATGGTTCCAAAGTGAGTGTGTTTACATCTTATATGCCTTATAACTTAGACACTGCCCTCTATAGACCTTCCATACTGCGAGGAAGTTTCCATGCTGGGTTTCTCCTTCCTGTGTTTTGATGGATTTTGCTGAAAAGTCTCTCCATCAGATGAAAATTGCTTGATTCTTAAGAGTCACATTATAGTGAAGGTTCAGAACCCCATTATTATCTTTGGTTACAAGATTTTCCTTGGATATTTGATAAAAAAAAATAACTTCCAGGCCAGGAAGATTTAGAAAAAAATTGACTGTTAACCTTCTGCCAAGTACGGCAAGATTTATCTGCAGACTGTTTTGATAAGCACTATATTGAGTAAAAATTTCAGTAAAAGCATTTATTTGTTGTGAGTAAATTTGCAGAGACTTATAAAAGTGAGCATAATGTAATCTCTACCTTGGTTCAATGCATTCATTGATTTTTTTTATTTCTCTGTCTTAAATTTTGTTCATTCACTTATTTGTCATAATCATAGAAACATCAAAGCTCTACTTTAAAAATAAGTGCTCAACCACTTTTTTTTATCTTTTAGAGTTGGTTGCAATATTTATCTTAGATAGACTCCTATACACAATAGACAATGGATGCTTTTAATAATGTTTTGCAGTGCTTGCCAAATTTACTATTAGTACTGCAAGCTTATCACAACAGAGGTGAGTCATATCTGAGAATTGTGCCAGTTCCTATGAATTCCTTTTAAGTGAGATTTATAGTTGACTATAGTTGTATGAAGAGTAAGATTTGTATATGAATGTACACAGTCTCTTCCAAAAATTGCATGATTTCATTAAAGCTATGGTGAACTTCAGGGTAATTTAACAAAAAGAAATGTAACTACATGAAAGATAAAATAACTCACAAATTGACATTAAGAGTAATTTATTTTACCAGGAGAAAGTAATTTAAGAAAGGACAGATGATCAAGCATTATCCCTGATGAAGATGGTAGAGTTTGTCATCAAAACATCAGTTATAATAGATAACAGTACCCGGCTGGAAGCCCTAGAAGAGTTTATTTGTAGCTTATACATTGTCCCAATAGTGATATCTATAACTGGTATCATTCCAAAGACACTACACAACAGCATTAAATAATTACACCTACACAACCATATTTATGTAAATCTCAGGAAGTCATGGTACTAAACACCATTGGAATAGTCTGAAAGTTCCTAGCAATTGAGAAATGAGTGTGCATAGTTATGCCTGTACCTCATTATCTACCAGCTTGAGCTGAGAAAAAAAATATAAACATTAAATATAAAAAAGGTGCAATAGAGCTGGAAGAATATAAAACAGAGTAGCAGGATACAACACAATTGATGGATGGATATGAAACATTTAAGTATTTGTGATATCAACAAGCAAAGAAAATATTGCATATTCCAAGAAAGGGAAATATTTGTCAGAATTTACCACAAGGCTTAAGAAAATCTGCCAACCAGGGCTCAATTGTAAAAATATAAAAAAGGCAAGTGAAGTTGACTGAAGTTATCCACTTTAGTTCAAGAGCCTGATGGCTGAGAGGTGGAAACTGTTCCTGAATTAGGTGGTGTGAGTCCTGAGGCTCCTGTACCTTCTTCCTGATGGCAACATTGAGAAAAGAACATGACCTGGGTGGTGGAGGTCCTGGACGATGGATGCCGCTTTCCTGCAACAACACTCTGTGTAGACGTGCGCAATGGTGGGGAGGGCTTTACCCGTGATGAACTGGGCCACATCCTCTTAGTTCTGTGTAGGATTTTCCATTGAAGCGCATCGGTGTTTCCATACCAGGCTGTGATGCAGCCAGCCAATATCTCTCCCTCACACAACTATGGAAGTTTGTCAAAGTTTTAGATGTCACGCCAAATGTTCACAAGGAAGTATAGGTGCTTCTGAGCAATTACAAATGCAAATGAATACTGTGAAATCATCAGAAAATGTTTCCACTTCTAGCAATATAACTGCAGGAACGTTAGTCAATGAAGCAGGAACCAAGTGTTCTGTGAGAGGCTCTCAATTGGGGCCCCACTGTTTTACATTATGGACAATCTGGCACATCTTCTCCATGATCAATTGAATAAGTAAAGAAACACCTTTTCAAACAGACTCATTCAGCTCCACTGTCACAAGGATTGTTACAGAAAATCTTTCTTACCAAATGCAATAAGCATATACAACAATTCATCTCTGTGCAACAGGTAAACATGCGACATAGTACAATAGTTTCAGTTTTATCATTTTATACATTATTATTGCTGATTGGTACATTATTTTTATATTATTATTTTTACACTATTATTATCCTGTATTTATTATAAGTTAAGTCTGCACACTGCTAAGTGTGTTTCTAAATGTTGCTGCTGTAACAAAAGAATTTCTCACTTGGGATCAATAAAGTATTATTATTATAATTAAATTGTCCTATGATTAGATTAGGGTTAATCAGGGGTGTTAGGGGTTGTGGGGTATGGCTCAAAGGGCCAAAAGGGCCTACTCTACACTGTATCGTGAAATACAAAAAATAATATTTAAATATGTCCTGATGATGGGATTCAGCCCAAAACGTTGGCTGTTTACTCTTTTCCATAGATGCTGCCTGGCCTGCTTTGTGTGCTGCAGGGATTCCCGGCATCTGCAGGTTTCTTTGTGATTGTCATTTAAATATGGACAATTATTGTGCACTAAAATCCTTTCTCTTCCCTCAAGAAGACAGCTACTTTTCCTTAGCCAATCTTTGTCTCCAAGGACAAAGGGAAAGATGCCTACTTTTATCTGTGTGGGTATTTTTCAGATACGTTGAGAAGAACTCACCTATCTTGATGATCACTAAATACTTAGGGTAGTTGCTATTTATCTGAAATATTAGTATAATTTTTCATTTTTGCATAAAAAACTTACACATTTAAAACATGCAACGTTTTCAGCTATAGTTGGAAAAACATCCAGATATTTGCATTCTTTAGATCTGCACAAAAATATGGGAACACATTAAAAAAGAGGGTGGGTTATTGCCTGCTTCTTTTTGCTGCTGAAATTGAGTTGTCAAATCCTATGCCAAATCTAGGATGCAAAATCAATTGATCTTCTTTGTGAATTTATCTTTGGATTGAAAAGGGCAAGGGATCTAAAAATCATATAAGGAGCCCAGTTAAAACATTGTTAGGAAACTGAGGGATGTTCCGATGTCTATCATTTGATTTAACAAGTGGGCCAAGACTGATGAGTAATTACTTTATTTATTTGATGTATGGAAAAATGGCTTAGATTACTCAAGGGCAAAATGTTTGCTTTGATAAAATACATTGATTTCCTAACTGTGTGAAAATCTGTTTCTGAATAAAGGGAAAATTATCTGACTACATTCACAGTAGTTAACGATTCATACACAAGTTGATACTGGAAATGTGAAAGCACATTGAATTTATGTATTAGTAATTTAGTGAAAAGCTGCGTGGGCTTACGGGAAGCGAAGCTGGCCACATCCTGCGCTCATCACATCTGGAGCCCTGCACTTTTGTCTGAGTTTCACAGAATCAGTCCCAACCAAGTTATACTGACAGTGTGCCTTTCAGTGAGGTTACTTCTGGCATCCTGAGTGTGGCCTCTGTCATTCATTCTCAAAAGGGATATTTAGATAGATTAGACGTTTTAGAAGAATCTGACTAAGTAATGGAAATTGATTAAGTGTGGAGACTCAACAACATTGTTTACATATTCCTGAAAAAATGTCGTCTGATACCACAGTCAAAGTCTCTTAGGTCTCATTTCTTCCCCCATTCTGATGTTTGGTCTGAACAACAACTGAATCTCTTGACCATGACTTCATGCTTTTATTCATTGTTACTGCCACATGATTGGCTGATTAGATATTTGCATTAACAAGCAGGTGTACAGGTGTACCCTACAAAGTGACCAGTGTGTATAGTCACTATAGTCAGTGCTTTCCTCAATCTCCCAATTTCATTCATATTTATTCTTCATAGAAATTGCACCATGGGCAATATTTAAGGAATGGAGAATTAGAAGAACTGGAGGATATAAAATCACATCCAATAAAGAATTTCATGGCTTAAATGCCATTCTTATAATTCTTAACATACACTGTTAAAACATTTTGGATATGTAGCACACAACATGCCCTTCTGGTGCCACAAGCAACACTGCCCAGCAACACTCCTGTTTAAACCTAACCTAATCACAAGAGAATTTACAATAACGAATCATCCTACCAGCTGGTATATCTATCTAGCTATAACCATCTATCTATCCATCCATCTATCTATCTATCTATCTATCTATCCATCTACTATCTATATCTTTGTACTGTTGGAGGAAACTGGAGCAGATGAAGGAATCCCATATGGTTCATGGTGAGAACGTACAAACTTCTTACTCGCGGCATTGGAATTGAACTCCAAACTCTGGATCACCCAGAGCTGTAATAGCTGTGTAGCTAACTGCTACATTACCATGGCACCTCAGTGTTATCCGTTCTGTTCATTGCCTGTTCATAAAGAGGTTACAATGTCCATAAAGCTTGTTTCTCTTTAACTTAAAGAGGTCCTAAACCACCTAAAGAAACACCAGGTAGCTCAGAATTGGGTTATGTATCACTGGCATATGTCATGAAATTTGTTGTTTTGCAGCAGCAGTACATTGCAGAGTATAATCATAAAAGACCTATATAATGAGTATGTATAAAAATTATACTAAATAAGCAGTGCAAATAAGAGCAAACAAGTAGTGAGATAGTGTTTATGGATTCATTGTCCATTCAAAAATCTGATGGGGGCTGGGAAGAAGCTATTCCTAAAACACCAAGTGTGTGCCTTCAGGCTCTGGCTCCTGTCCCTCCTCCTTGATGGTAGCGTTGATGGGGGTCCTTAGCGGTGGATGCTGTCTTTTTGAGGCATTGGCTTTTGATGGAGTCCTGGATGCTGGAGAGGCTAGTGACCATGACAGAGCTGGCTGAGGTTGCCACTTTCTGCAGCTTTTTCTGATCCTGTGCAGTGGCCCTTTCATTCTGGACGGTGGTGCAACAAGTTTGAATGCTCTCCATGCTACACCTGTAGAAATTTGCAAGGATCTTTGGTGACCTACCAAGTCTCAAACTCCTAATGAAATATAGCTGCTGTCTTGCCTTCTTAGTTATTTCATCAATATGTTGGGCCCAAGGTAGATCTTCGGGGATGATGACACCTGGGAACTTGAAACTGCCAATCCCTCGACGAGACTTGTGTGTTCCCTCAACTTCCCCTTCCTTTAGCTTATTTTAGCTTAAAGTTCACCATCAATTCCTTGGTCTTACTGACATTGAGTGCAAAGTTGTTATTGTGATACCCCTACTGGTATGATTGTCACCCTTTTAAAGCAGGTTGGAATCCCTGACTGCAGGAGTGAGAGACTGAAGATGCCCATGAACACGCCCACCAATTGGTTCGTACAAGCTTTCAGTGCCCAGCCAGGTACACCATCAGGGCCTGATGCCTTACAAGGGTTCACCCTCATGAAAGATGATCTGACGTCCCCCTCCAAGACAGAGATCACAGGGTCACCAGATGCTGCAGGGATTCACACAGGTGTACTTTTACTCTCCGTTCTGAAGCATGCATAAAAAGTGATGAGCTCATCTGGGAGTAAAGCATCACAGACATCCATGATGTTAGTTTCTTTTAGGAAGTCATGGCCTGCAAACCCTGCCAGAGCTGATGTAAGTCCAATCCCATATCTAATTTGAATGGAAATTGTTTTATTGCTCTTAAAATAGTCTGCCGTAGGCTGCACCTGGACTTCTACAGCTACAGCTGTGAATCTCCCTGCTGCACCTGATGATCCTGTGATCTCTGTTTCAGAGGCTGATGTTAGGCTGTCCTTAAAGAGAATGAACCCTCGCAAGGCTAGACTGAAATCCTGCCTCATCAAGGACCTGGACCCATTGCAGTTTTCCTATTGCCACAATAGGTCAACGGCAGAAGCAAACTCAATGGCTCTCCGCACGGCTTTAGACCACCTGGACAACACAAACACCTATGTCAGGATGCTGTTCATCGACTATAGCTCAGCATTTAATACCATCATTCCCACAATCTTGATTGAGAAGTTGCAGAACCTGGGCCTCTGTATCTCCCTCTGTAATTGGATCCTTGACTTCCTAACCAGAAGACCACAATCTGTGTGGATTGGTGATAACATCTCCTCTTCGCTGATGATCAACTCTGGAGCACCTCAGGGGTGTGTGCTTAGCCCACTGCTCTACTCTCTGTATACACATGACTGTGTGGCTAGGCATAGTTCAAATACCACCTATAGATTCTGTTCTTCTTATAGTTATAAAGAAGGCAAGACAGTGGCTATACTTTATTAGAAGTTTGAAAAGATTTGGGATGTCAACAAATACACTCAAAAACTCCTATAGATGTACTGTGGAGAGCATTCTGACAGGCTGCATCACTGTCTGGTATCGGGGTGGGGGTGGGGGGCTACTGCACAGGACCGAAAGAAGCTGCAGAAGGTTGTAAATCTAGTCAGCTCCATCTTGGGTACCAGCCTACAAAGTACCCAGGACATCTTCAGGGAGTGGTTTCTCAGAAAGGCAGCATCCATTATGAAGGACCTCCAGCACCCAGGGCATACCCTTTTCTCACTGTTACCATCAGGTAGGAGGTACAGAAGCCTGAAGGCACACATTCAGCAATTCAGGAACAGCTTCTTCCCCTCTGCCATCCGATTCCTAAATGGACATTAAACCCTTGGACACTACCTCACTGTTTTACTGTACAGTATTTCTGTTTTTTTGCCGGTTTTTTAATCTATTCAATATACGTATACAGTACTGTAATTGATATACTTATTTATTATTATCATTATTATTTTTTATTTTATTTTTTCTCTCTCTTCTATATTATGTATTGTATTGAACTGCTGCTGCTAAGTTGACAAATTTCATGTCACATGCCAGTGATAATATACCTGGTTCTCATTCTTGTATAGTTCTGCATCATCGGTCTTGAATACCACAGTTCTAGCCCTCAGCAGTCTACATATTTTCTGGCAACACACATCAAAGTTGCTGGTGAACGCAGCAGGCCAAGCAGCACCTGTAGGAAGAGGTGCAGTCGACGTTTCAGGCCGAGACCCTTCGTCAGGACTAACTGAAGGAAGAGTGAGTAAGGGATTTGAAAGTTGGAGGGGGAGGGGGAGATCCAAAATGATAGGAGAAGACAGGAGGGGGAGGGATAGAGCCAAGAGCTGGACAGGTGATAGGCAAAAGGGGATACGAGAGGATCATGGGACAGGAGGTCCGGGAAGAAAGACAAGGGGGGGGGACCCAGAGGATGGGCAAGAGGTATATTCAGAGGGACAGAGGGAGAAAAAGGAGAGTGAGAGAAAGAATGTGTGCATAAAAATAAGTAACAGATGGGGTACGAGGGGGAGGTGGGGCCTAGCGGAAGTTAGAGAAGTCGATGTTCATGCCATCAGGTTGGAGGCTACCCAGACGGAATATAAGGTGTTGTTCCTCCAACCTGAGTGTGGCTTCATCTTTACAGTAGAGGAGGCCGTGGATAGACATGTCAGAATGGGAATGGGATGTGGAATTAAAATGTGTGGCCACTGGGAGATCCTGCTTTCTCTGGCAGACAGAGCGTAGATGTTCAGCAAAACGGTCTCCCAGTCTGCATCGGGTCTCGCCAATATATAAAAGGCCACATCGGGAGCACCGGACGCAGTATATCACCCCAGTCGACTCACAGGTGAAGTGTTACCTCACCTGGAAGGACTGTTTGGGGCCCTGAATGGTGGTAAGGGAGGAAGTGTAAGGGCATGTGTAGCACTTGTTCTGCTTACACGGATAAGTGCCAGGAGGGAGATCAGTGGGGAGGGATGGGGGGGACGAATGGACAAGGGAGTTGTGTAGGGAGCGATCCCTGCGGAATGCAGAGAGGGGTGGGAGAGGGAAAGATGTGCTTAGTGGTGGGATCCCATTGGAGGTGGCGGAAGTTACGGAGAATAATATGTTGGACCCGGAGGCTGGTGGGGTGGTAGGTGAGGACCAGGGGAACCCTATTCCTAGTGGGGTGGCGGGAGGATGGAGTGAGAGCAGATGTACGTGAAATGGGGGAGATGCGTTTAAGAGCAGAGTTGATAGTGGAGGAAGGGAGGCCCCTTTCTTTAAAATAGGAAGACATCTCCCTCGTCCTAGAATGAAAAGCCTCATCCTGAGAGCAGATGCGGCGGAGACGGAGGAATTGCAAGAAGGGGATAGCGTTTTTGCAAGAGACAGGGTGAGAAGAGGAATAGTCCAGATAGCTGTGAGAATCAGTAGGCTTATAGTAGACATCAGTGGATAAGCTGTCTCCAGAGGCAGAGACAGAAAGATCTGGAAAGGGGAGGGAGGTGTCGGAAATGGACCAGGTAAACTTGAGGGCAGGGTGAAAGTTGGAGGCAAAGTTAATAAAGTCAACGAGTTCTGCATGCGTGCAGGAAGCAGCGCCAATGCAGTCGTCGATGTAGCGAAGGAAAAGTGGGGGACAGATACCAGAATGGGCACGGAACATAGATTGTTCCACAAACCCAACAAAAAGGCAGGCATAGCTAGGACCCATACGGGTGCACCTCTTCCTACAGATGCTGCTTGGCCTGCTGCGTTCACCAGCAACTTTGATGTGTGTTGCTTGAATTTCCAGCATCTGCAGAATTCCTGTTGTTTACATATTTTCTGGTTTATCTATAGCTTTTGGCTTGGGTATATCCAGTATGTTCTCAAAGACACACACTGATCCATACAGGTGTTGGTGAAGTCGGTGACAACTGTGACATATTCATATAGATTTTTAGATGAATCACTGAACATTGCACTGTCTACCAACCCAAAGCAGTCCTGGAAACAATCCTCCACCTTCCTAGACCATCCCTTCTTGGTCCACACCAATGGTCCTGCAGCTTTTATTCTCTGCCTACACACTGGGAGTAGAAGCACAGACAGATAATCGGACCTTCCAAAATGTGGGCATGGTTTGGCATGGTAAGCATTCCTGATGGTGGTATATAAGTGGGCAAGTGTGTTGGCTCCTCTGTTTCCACAGATTATATGTTGGTGGTGGTTGTTCAGAGACTTCTCCAAGCTGGCCTGGTTGAAATCCTCCACAACGATAGGGAAGGCATCTGGGTATGCATTTTTGTGACTGCTGATCATGGAGCTCAACCCCGTCAGTACCAGGCTAACGTTGGCCTGAGGCGGAATGTACACTGCTACCAAGATGATGGTGAAAAACTCCCCTGGCAGCTAAAATGGATGAACTTGATCACTAGATGTTCAAGATCTGGTGAGAAGGACTGCGGGAGAATATGCTCGACTGTGCCTTATGACGAATTAATCATAAAGCTTACTCCACCTCCTCTACCTTTATGAGACTGAGCTGTCCTGTCTTTGCGGAGAATAGTGAAACTCTGCAGCTGCAGCGCTGCACCCAAAGGGCGGAGGAGAGCCATGATTCCATGAAGCAATGTACGCAGCAGTCACTGATGACCCTCTGGTACAGCAATATTGCTCTGAAGTCTTCAATTTTATTTTCCAGAGTCTACACATTTGCCAGCAGGATAGTTGGGAGTGAGGGTCTAAAGCCCCTGCATTTCAATTGTACCTGCAAACAGGCCCGGCTTCCATGCTTCTGTTTTCTTAAAGGGGACCTGTGCTCACAACATAAGTCTGCCATCCGGTATCAGCTGATCTTCCTAGATTTGAGAATTAATAGATTTTTTTAAATATCTTAAAATGATGTTGCTTTCTGAAGTATGTATGTTTTTTCAAAAACGGGAAAATTTGAAGATTCCCATTGGAGCTGCATGCAGAGTTGCTACTTATTGGCGCCATTTTAATCTTTGTTTTGATTCCAACACGCTCAGGTTAAGGGACATGAGACTCTTCACAAAATAAACTCATCTGATCTTGGTTGGACTTTTCACTAGATTAGAGAAAGTACCAACTAATAAATGGAAGAAGTGTCAAAAAAATGTCCGAAAACAGGATATGATGATGCTTTGAAAGCAGGGCAGTAATTGTATGGAACATCTGTCTTGCTAAGGACTCCTTACATTGAAGCACAATCAATCAGAGTAAATACAGAAAACATAAGGAGACACAAAGAGATGACAAAAGATAGAACATCATAGCATAATACAGGCCTTTCAGCCCCCCGATGTTGTGCCAAACCTTTAACCTACTAAATTAAGCATGTCTGTTTTATTCAACTCACCAACAATGTGCATGATCTTATGCATCATATAGATATCTGTTATAAGTAAACATATGCTATAATATTTGAGAAGAGACCTCTTCAGAATTATGCTTTGATACTGAATTCTGTGTTACTAAATAAACAAAACTAGTATGTGAGGTAGGTGACAAGATGCAGAATGTGACATAGGATTGGAAGGAGGAGTTCAAGTTCATAGTAGTATTTGTAAGTAAGTACCATGATTGTTAATTCAGTGCCCTACAAGATGGGAAGCCAGCAGAGGTCAGCAAAGATGGGCATTACACAAGAGTTGCTGATTGATCAGTTCATACTTAATGTTTACACTCTGTTCGAGCAAATAGTTCTAATCGCTTTTATCCTCCACCCTGTTCGCATATTCCGTCAACCACTGTTCCTTCATTAGTCTGTTTAATCTAATCTTGAATGTTTGACATAGTTCCTGCTAAACCACTAACCATCGAGATGAATAGCAGAGAACTTGTAATTGAGGAAAAAGATTTTGACGCACAACAGATTCTTGCACGCAACAGATTTCAAAGAATTTTAAATATCTGCAGAGGGGAGCCCAGGAGACAGGAAGAAAGCAATACTGCAGAAACAAAACATACAGTTGTATTGATTGATTGATAGAATAAAAGATTCACCTCCAAGTTTTGAGTCACATAATCTATTCTGTGTTGGATTGCATAGTCTATTTTGACTGGAATAAGTTAAATCAGAGGAAGTTGAATCAGAGGCAAAAGTGCTGGGATACTTGTGATAGCTGAATGGACTAGTTGTTGTTCTCTTGATGGTGACCAAAGCACCCTCAGTTCACATTTATAATATCAGGTAGAAGGTCAACACTACAGTGTCCTAATAAAGTGTTCTTAATAATTTAGTAGAGGAGGTTCTAGGCTGAGCAGCACCAATAAGTAGAGAAGCAATTATAGGCTGAAATCTTACATCAGGACTGAGTGGACTGAGTGGAGAGAGGAAGGAGAGGAGAGGAGTTGGGAGATAGAGGAGCTTCCCAACTCCACTCCTCCCCTTCCGCTACGTAGTTCCATCTGTCTGTCATCCTTAACCCTTCCTTGGCCCACCAATCACCGACTGGCTCCTACCTCATCCCTCCTCCTGCCTTCTTCATGCTGATGTCATCCTCCTGCGTTCCTTCCTAACGCAGGGTCTTCACCTGAAAATCAGCATTTTCTCTCCAATCCTCCACCTCCTCCCCCCCCCCCACAACCATCTCCAATGCTGTTTGAACCAATGAACTCCTCCAGTAGACTGTATGTTATTCAATGAGATCTGTTTTCCACCCTCAGGTGGATAAAATAAAGACTTCAAGACAATATTTTGAAGATGATTTGAGGAGTTGTATTCATACCACTATTTATCCCTCAACAGTTTGGCCAATCTGTTCCTGAGGAATGCTCCTGTGATGCTTGGGTCTGCTGGCAGTTATTGACTTCCAGTCAAGGTGGCACCTGCGTACGGCACTTCTTCAGTTGACATCCTCTGGACAGATCATGAAAACGTGTATTTCACTTAATTTATTTCCTTTACATTTGTTTTCCGTATTGAATGTGATTCTGGAACTGTTGGATCCTGTGATTTATAGTTTGAGTGTTTCAGTGCTCTGCAGTCTCCAAGGGGATTCCAGGAGGCGGAGGCAGCAACCTTGTGGTGAGAAGGTTGCAAGCCGATGTTCGACTCCATTTCACCAATTAAAGCTTCCATTGTTCGCCGATTAAAGCATCAAGGGAAATTGAAATGCCGGCTGCCTGCCTTTTTCATCACTAGGGGATCACTCTGCTGCTAGAGAGGGGAGACTGTCTTTTTAATCTCTGGTGAGATGGCCCTTCTACAGAAAGGAAAAATGTTGCCCAAGTTTTCTGTGTTCTGGATGTGGACTTGGACTGTGGATATGATGTACTTTACTTCAAGAAGTTCCACTGTGTGTGCAATCAATACCATTGTGAAAATTGCCACTGGAAAAACCAATAATAGTAGATATGCAGAGGCGAGTGATGAATACTGTTGCCAGATAATTCTGGCAGTTATCTAGTTGCATAGTTGCAAAGTGCATCTAGTTACACTCTGTAGGAACTCGTTGTGTGAAGAGTGACTTCCATTTTTCCTATGTGGTGGCATAAAAACGTACACTTAGTAGCCACTTTATTAGGTACAGGAGTGGAACCAGGTATGGTTTTCGACTGCTGTAGACGATTCACATCAAAGTTCAACATGTTGTGCTTTCAGAGACGCTCTTCTGTAACATGTGGTAGTATGAGTTACTGAATCTTTCCTGCCAGCTTGAACCAGTCTGCCAGACTCCTCTGATATCTATCACTAACAATGCATTTTTGCTCACAGAATTGGAGCTTGCTGTATTGTTTTTTTTTCATTTTTCTCAGCATTCTCTATAAGCTCTAGAGAATGTTCTGTGTGAAAATCCCAGGAGCTTGGCAGTTTCTGAGCTACCCAAACTGGCACCAACAAATATTCCACTGTTAAAGTCACTTAGATCAAATTTCTTCCACATCATGATACTAGGTCTGAACAACAAGTGAACCTCTTGACCATGTCTGCATGCTTTGAGTTGCTGCCATGATTGGCTGATTAGATATTTACATTAATGGGCAGGTGTACCTAATAAAGTGGCCACTAAGTGTAAGGACATAAAGAAGAGGAGGATGCCATTCACCCTTATGACTGCTCCACCATTTAATAATTTTGGGGCCACTTCCTGAACTAATACCCCTGATAGGCCTATTGATCTCCAGAATTGATGGCATCTGAAACATTCCCTTTTTGTTGTTCATGCTTTTGCTTGGATAGAGAAAGCAGAAAGCAGAAAATTGATATATTTGTGAACTGGACAAATTTTAGGCTCCCTCTTTGAATGACTATTTTAATAATTATTCTCTGCATTTTAATTATTTAATAACAGACCAATTTTACAAAGATAGTGTTCGAATGTAAATTAGCAATGTGATTCATAGATATCTTCTTTCCAGAAAAATGTCTTGACATAAAAAAGTAGAAAGTCAAAGGAACATACAAAATAGATTTGAATGCAATTACCATTCTCGCAGTGAAAAAACTAAGTAAGGCTCTCTTCCCATTTTCAGCGTTTTGGTAAAGAGGAGAAAAACTGATGCTTGTCAGCTTGCATTTGATCTAATAATTAGACCTGACTGGCCAAATCATTTGAACGATGCTTGTCAAGATCAAAGGCAAATTGAGCGTGGTTTATAAGTGTTAGCACAGTCAAAGGCATTCACAGTTTTTCCCATGCCTGAAGCTGTGCATGCAGAGGTATTTGATATAATAAAAATAGCATTGCTGTGTTGTTTATCATCACATTGAAATTTTTAATAAAACAATTTAAAAACCATTTGCCAACATTGATCTCACTTCAGAAGTAACTCATTTCCTGTGAAATTCTTTGGGATGTCATGAATGGGACTTGAAAGATATTTTTAAAAAACAGCATTTTTCTTTATTACTGTAAAAGGGTATAGGGCTTTCACATATGATCGAGAGGGTCACAGGAGTGGAGGGGGAGTTGCACTACTGATAAGTGAGAGGGCAGTACTTAAAGAGAATTTTCTGGAGAATGTGTGGATCGAGCTTAAGAACAAAAGCGGGTCTATCACTTTGCTGTGCAATATTATTGATGGGAATCAAGAAAACGATAATGTAAGCAAATTACAGAAAGCTTCAAATGCAACAGTGTTTTTGTAGTGGTGGTTTGAACTGCCTTAATATTGATTGGGATTGCCTAAGTTCAAGGGGAAGAATTTGTGAAATGCTTCCAAGAGATTTATCTCTGAGCCCTACTAAAGTCAGAGCTCCTTTTAATCATAATCTTAGGAAATGAAACTGGGCAGGTGGTGGAAGTGTCAGTGGGGAGCACATTGGGAACAATTACCATAATTATGTAAGTTTCTAAGTAGTTTATGTAGACGGATAAGGTTAGTCCTCAGGTTAAGTTCTTGAGTTCAGAGAATGCTGATTTCAATAGGGAGATGGGGACCCGATGCTTGCGAGTAAAATGACAGGTAATAGGTAGAAGTCTTTAAAAAAAAAGTTAGTAAGTGTTTGTGATCAGCATATTCTGGTAAGGATTGAAAACAAAGATGGCAAGATTAGGGAACCTTTCTTTACAAAGGATATTGAAGGTTTGTTTGAAAAATGTAAGCACATGTAGGAAGTCTCTTGAGGAGTACAGATTATGTAAGAGAGAAGAAAAAAAATTAGGAAGGGAAAAAAGGACCTTGAAATATCTTTGGCAGGTGAGATTAAGGTAAATCCTAAGACTTTCTTTAAGTTTATCAGAATCAGAAGAGTAGCCAAGGAAAGAGAAGATCCAATGAGTGAAGCTGGGGATGTGAGTGAAGTCATGAATCAGTATTTCTCACAAGGAGAAGTATGTGAAAGATAATGAGTTCAGGGCAGGATATATGGATAATTTAGAACAGGTCAGATTTAAGAAAGAGAAGGTGTTATATATCATGGAAAACACTGATCAATCTCTAGGACTGGATGAGATTTATCGCAGTTTGAAATGTGAAGCAAAGAAGGAGATAGTTGGGGTACTGACAAAGATATTTTTGTGTCAGAGATTTTTTTGCCACAAATGAAGCACTACAAGACTGTAGGATATAACTTTGCTATTTATTTACCAACAAAGCAGGAATCAGCCCTGTAACAATAGAGTGGTGAGCCTTACATTGTTGGTAGGGAATTTACTAGGAAAAAAATTTAAGGGATAAGATTTATGTAGAGAATATTTGGAAAGACAGGAGCTGTTCAGGGATAGTCAGCTTGGCTTTATGTGGGAGGAGTTCTATCCCATTAATTTGATTGAATTATTTGAGGAGGTAACGAAGAAGTTTGGTGATGGCAGGGCTGTAGATGTTTGCATGGACTGAAGCAAGGCATTTGACAAGGCACAACATGGTAGGCTGGTCTAAGAGGGAATCTAAGGAGAAATTGCTAACTGGACCATACTTGGCTTGTTGATAGGAAGCAGAGGGCAGTGATGGATAGATGCCTTTCTGATTAGAAGACTTTTAGTAATGATGTACTGTAGGATCCCTTGTTGCTTATGAAATACCATAACAATTTGTATGTAATAAGTTTGCAGATGTTACAAAAGCTGGTGAGATGAATCACAAGGAAGGTTTCATAATTCCATGAAGGTGGCAGCAAATGTAGAGGATGATGAAAAAGGTAAATGGCATGCTTCCTTTCATAGAATGACACACAGAATATAGAAGTTGAGATACTATGTTGCAACTTTCTAAAATACTGGTTAGTCCACATTTGAAGCATTGCGTGTGGTTCTGGCATGCTGGTTGCCATGCTCTAAGAAGTATGTGGTTATGCTGCAAAGATTGCAAAGAAAATTCAGCAGAATGTTTCCTGTATTGGAGGTCTTCAGTTCTAGGAAGAGATTGAATAACCTAGGCTTGTTTTCATTGCAGTGAAGGAGGCTTATAGCTGACTAGATAGAGGTATACAGGTTGAACACATCTTATCCGAAATTCCAAAATCTGAAAACCTCTGAAACCTGAAATTTTTTGATCTCTGACATGACATCACAAATGGAAAATTAAACAAGGCACTGGAAAGGTTTTCACGTGATGAGCAGATTGGCATAGCACAGACTGTTCAGAGAAGTGATCTCCTATATGTAATGTACAGAAGTTAATGCAAAATAGAAAAACATTGCATAAAGCAAAAAAATAAGAGCTCTAAAGTGTATTGAAGGAGTGTACTTGTCAGCTTCAGAGTGAATGTATGCCACTTTATGGTACGCAGATCATGAAACAAGTAAAAATATATCACAACAAACTGAAAATTGAAGGTAACTGCGAATATTCAACAGGTTGGTTGCAGAACTAAAGCCATGGCATTAACTTTCTAAAGATTTGCGGTGATAAAGCATCTGCTGATCACAGAGCAGCAGAGAAATTAATTGATGTTTGCAAGATCATTGCAGATGAAAATCTAGATGCTGAACGGCTGCATGAGTACAGATGTGTGATGGACAAATGTAAGACAAAGGCTGCTTAATCGGTAACACATAAATTCAGAGTTGGAAATTATGGAGTGCCAAACAGTCACTGCATTGGTGGCCGAGGCAGTAATAGCTATTAAAAATGTTCTATAAAACTACCTTCAAGGTATATGTACAATATAAGCTGTATATAAAATCTTCATGGATTTTTTGTTTAGACTTGGGTTCCATCCCCCAAGATATCTCATTATAGAGATGCAAATATTCCAAAATCTGAAACACTTCTGGATCCAAGCATTTTGTTAAGAGCTGTTTAACCTGTATACAATTATAAGAAGCATAGATAGGCTAGAATCTTTATCCCATGGTGGAGAAATCACAAACTAGAGGCCTAGGTTTAAGGTGATTGGCAGGATGGGATTTGAGGGAAAGTCTTTATTCAGAGAATGTATGATATCTGGAACTTGTTGCCGGAAGAGTTGACAGAATCAAGTACAATCAACATTTTTAACAGGCATTTAGACAGGCCTTTGAATAGACAATGCATTTTCATGGATAAATCTTCATGTGAGAAAAAGAATAGGTTTGGATTTTATTAACACTAGCAGTAGCTATTAATTGCAGGTATGACTAATAACTTAATAATGTTATCCTTTCTCTCTCTGTATGAATTACAGAGTATATGTAAAATAATTATAATCAAAAACTTCTTGAAATTACTAAATGTGCAAAACTCTACTACCTTCTGTTTAACTATAATTAGGAATTTCATAGAGATCAAATGATTCTGTAGTTGCCCATCTGAGTATTCAATATAATTATTTTCCAAAATCTATCAATGAAAGGCTCACATCTTATAAAGCAATTAATCGATACTGTAAGGTTTTTTCCCCAAGTGAGCTTACTTCAAATATCTATAATGTGTGAAAGTGTTTCTTTTTTTCACATTTGTGGTTTTTCAGATTTACTATCTTTAAATTCTTTATTCAAAGTTCAACCTAAATAAACATTACTTGCACCTTTCACTATCGTGTAGATTTGGATTACAACTCCTCACAGTCTTCTCCAAAGAAAGTAATATTGTAAGCATCTACTTTCTTTGAAGAAAAGATGTTCAAAATACACACAACGTTCTAATCGAAAATGTTTGACACACATACCAGATTTCAATAAGCCCCAATGATAATAGTACTTACTTGCTTCATTCACTAATGTACGCCACAGTAAACCTTCTACAAAAGAATTCTGTCTATTTCTTAGCCTGTCAAACAGTCTAGATACCTTTGAATGCTATTAGTAAATCTACGTAACTTGCTAGAATTAAAAAATGTAATAGTACTGTTATCAAAAATGTAATATGCAGTGACAACCATTTCTGCACATTTAACAAAGCTAAGCATCCCTATTATATCAAACAAATATAGTTAACCAGTTCATCGTGTAGATGAAATGACACATGAACAAAGCACAGTCAAAGACATAATGAAAAGTTTTAAAAAAGGCAACATAAATTGAAATGTAAAAAAGAAAACAGAAACGCAGAGATGATAAGAGATACAACTCCAGGGTGTCACACTTTGGCATCTGAAGGAATGGCCGCAAATGATGGATCAATCAAAGTACAGCGTTATTTGTATCTTGCAGTGTGCAGGGTTGGAGGAAATTATAGAGAAAGAAGAGGTGAAATTATGAAGGGATTTGGAAATAATGCTGATAGGTTTATAATTAACTGGACTCTATGCATTGTAGATTTACAAACAAAAAAGAGAGATGAATTGAACTAGCTATGGTTTAGAATGAAAGTAGTAGAGTTTTGCATGACCTCAAGTTTACCTAGATTTGTATGAAGGAAACTGGCCAGGATTATAATTTATATACTATTTGTAAACCATGTTATTCGCAGATAATGCAGAGCACAGGGAACAAAATCTATTTGGTTACTTTGGATTTTGCTTTTAGGCAGTTCCACTGTCATCACCTTCTGCTGGCTATTATAAAGACAAATCGGGCAGCTGAGTTTCATTACCCCCATGAACATCAAATATCTTTCACAAGTGAATATTCATGAAGAGACTTCAGGAAATCCAAATGCGAAATAACATCCTTTGGATAGGTTCAAATTATCTACTCAAGCATTTTTAGTAAGATTAAAGAATGATTCACTGCTTCTAAAATCACTGATGCTACTTACAAGCTTCAAGCTCTTTAAATACATGATATTTTAACATGATATTTTAAATATGCCTATGTATAGCGCTTGTGTAAAGATCCAGTTAAATGTTAAAGTTAAATATAGTTTAAAAAATGAAAAGGTTCCGATATTCTTACTTAAATTTTTGGACAACTTATGCATCTTTGTTTGAATGGCCAGCCCTGAATTGTATTAGACAACACTGGTCATTACTAAGGTCTTTACATGGACTCTACATTATTATTCACTCAGTAATGTAGAAGTGTAAGTCCAGGAGTATTGCCAGTACCAAAAATATATTAAAATAGCTTCTTGTTTCTTCTGCTTCCATTTTAATAATTGAGAGGAACAGCCACACTTATTTGGGTCTAATTTGTACTGAATTTATGAAGATTCTCTAATGTTTGAAAACCAAAAAAATACTTTCCACTGGATATTTTTGAAATTCAAAGGGTTAGCTAACTAGCAAAATCACTCATCTTCTGAATCAGAGATGAAATGAAAAGTGACTGTTCTTGACATCCAGGCTGCACTTGACTAATCTTTGCCCCAACAATTCGTTAACTATAATCAGGGTGAATAGGCAACATGCACTAGAAGTAGACCAGGATCAAAGAAAGATGATTGGAGAAAATCATCTCAGCCCAGGACTACGGTAGAAGTCATGATGGTAATGTCCTTGGCCTGACCATCACTGTTTCCTCACCATACAGCTTCCCTCTTTTTTAAGTACTGTGTGTGGATTTTTGCCGATAAGTAGATGGTATTCAGTTCCTTTGACAACTCTTATGTAACAGTCTACGTTTACTTGCACTGAAACGTGGATAATCAGCCAGTCTGATCCTACGCCTGGCAATAACCAACTGTGGGTAGGCAAAGTTAACCCTTTCCTCTTCACTTACACTGACGTTGCCTTTGTTGAAACCACCTTCAACATCATCCTGGTCTACATTCAACAGACATCTAATTGGATCAAGCACCTTAATGTTGTACAACAAGAGTTAGATAGGGGCTCTGTACTCCACGGTGAGTGATACTTCTTCATAATTATCAATAATAAATCAGAAATACAAAGAAATTTCCTGCATTTTCAAATAACACTCAGAATTTTAACAGCTCGATGGTTGAAACTTTCTCTTTGACTTTACTAACCAGCTTTAATATTTGATCTCACTCATGTTGTCACAATGCTTATAGATTACAAGGCAAACCACAGTAACTTGCCATTTTTTTTCTCGTCAGAACCTCAAACCACCAGCATTTTCCATCCAGAAATTCAAGGCTAGCAGGAAAATATGAAAACCACTTTTTTCCAAATCCCTCCTAATCTTGTCATTGGAAATCCCGGAACTGCCCGTCTAGCAGCACTGGGTGGTGGTGGGGGGGGGGGGGGGGGGGAGGGGTTATCACAAGGACTGGTTCAAAAAGGCAGCTTACCAACACTTCCTAAGGGAATTGTTTAGCATGGCAAATACATTGTCAGGGACACCTATTTCTCGTTGCTGAATAAATAGAATGAAATTCTATAAAATTGGCAATTTTTCTATAAAATAACAACTGGATAACTAAAAGAGCTACTATATAATTCTAAATTAGTATGAACAATGTACTGTCTGGAAAAACCTCAGTTTTAACAATGCAAACTGCATGTTGCTTTTACAAGCTAAGGAACAAGATGTAGGAGTTTCACTACTGTTTAGCACTAATGTTTCAAACAGGAAGCTGTGAAATCAAAAGGATAGACTACATGTTGGAGAATACACGTACTTCTTTCTTCTCTGCAATTTTATCACACAAACTTCCAGTTGAATGTCAGACTACATTAGTGAGAGTAGTCAAAGAAATCCTGTTGCTTATTTTTGATGACAGTTTGCTGTTTTTCTATTATTTGGCTGAACTTCTAACATTATTAACAACAAACTGAAAAAAACTAGTAAAATCACACAGGACAAAACTAAAGTTTGCAGGTGTCAATATCTCGGAATATCTATCATGGGCCCAACATATTGATGTAATTATAAAGAAATCATTCCAGTGGCTATATTTCATTATGAGTTTGAGGAGTTTTGGCATACCACCAAAAATTTCAGAAAAATTCTATAGATTAAGGGCCCTCACCATCCAGGACATTCACTCTTCTCATTGATACCATCAGGGGGGAGGTTCAGGAGCCTGAAGACACACATTCAGTGTTTTAGGAACAACTTCTTCCCCTGTGCCATCAGATATCTGGACAGCCATGAACCCATGAACACTACCTCACTTTTTGCTCTCTTTTTGCACTACTAACCTATTTCTTTACATTAATTACTGTAAATAGTAATTCTTTATGTTTTCCACTGTACTGCTGTCACAAAACAACAATAATAAATCCGATTCTGAAAATATCAATATATTATATTTATTCCACTCTATAACACGTATGCAAATCATTCTTTCTCCAAAAACATCTTTAAGTCCAAATTAAAAGCTAATAATTGTAATGAAAGCAGAAAATAAAATAACACTAGAAATAAACATTTCAGACAGTTTGATCAGTGTGTTTTGTTAGCGCTTCTGATCGTTCAAATGTGCTGATGTGATTTAGAATACAGAATACAGAGAGGATGTCATTTAAGTGATGATTTCTTGCATTGGTGCCAATTGAGTCTGTTTAAAACTTAAGTGTGAACTTTTACTACAAATAATGTTCAGCAAAATTCATTCAATAGTTACAGTACATGTTAGAAAGTGACAGGTCCTTCTCTTCGTGTTAAGCTGTAAGTTTGAAATTACTGTATATTTAACCCACTAGTGTTTTAATACTGTCATTACGAGCTTAATTTTAAGCTGGTCATTATAACTTAATCAAAGCAAACAAACTTTTATTTATAAAGAGTTGTTACAATGTTACGTACAGTGTTTCTAAGCTGTGGAGTCCATCGAAACAATTCGTCCCAAGCGACTGAATATTGTTGTTGTGCAGATGCCTGTGAAAGACATTGGTATTGCATTTAGGAAAAGATAATTCAGGTGATAAACTAAAATATAACATTTTAAATATCACAACAATGTAAAGAAAGTAAATATGATATATTAAGAAATACAATACTGTGTATTGGTCAATCTGAAAAGATAGGGCTATTATCAGTAACTCTGTTTTAGTGAACATTAATTAGCTTTATCAATAGAGATAGCAGTCAGCTATTTGAAATACTAAACACAAACAGCATTTTCAATTAATATATTCATTCATTGTAAACCTTGGCTAGAATTTCCCATTGAACTGATGCCTATACCAACAAACACTGGAGAAGAGGAAGACCTCACTACGGAATTATTGCAGACACTTGGTGAAGAACAGTTCAGTTTAGCTGATGAAGGAATTAGGCTACAAATATTTGGACTTTAAATTAGATCTTCCCAGGCACAACATGCTTGGGATTTGTTTATATTATAAAGGTGAGAGGTATCCTCAGCACTGGATCTCAGAACACCTGTTCTAAAGTGAAGAGCTGAACTCGAGAGAAGAAATGAAAAGTGACTGTTCTTGACATCCAGGCAGCATTTGACTAAGCTTTGCCCCAACAAATGCTGGTAAACTTGTTAACTATAATCAGGGTGAATAATCTACACACACTAGAAATAAACCAAGGTCAACGGAAGATAATTGGAGAAAATCATTTCATTCCAGAACTACTGTAGAAGTCATGAGGACAATATCCTCCACCCAGTCATCTTTCTTCCTCAACATAGAGTTTGCAGCCTTTATAAATATTGTGTGTGGAGATTTGCTAATAATTATGTAGTATTCCGTTCCTTTAACAACTCTGTTGTAACAGTCTGCATTTATTTGCAGCGAAACCTGGATAATTAGCCAGTTTGAGCTAACGCCTGGTGATAACTATTTGGAGAGAGGAAGAGTTAACCCTGTCCTTTTCACAC
This sequence comes from Mobula birostris, assembly GCF_030028105.1. NCBI lineage: Eukaryota > Metazoa > Chordata > Chondrichthyes > Myliobatiformes > Myliobatidae > Mobula > Mobula birostris. The sequence goes on along the minus strand of NC_092383.1, from coordinate 61,417,498 downwards.
TCAGTGATAATGCTTTTGTTGAATCCACCTTCAACATCATCCCGGGTCTGCATTCACCAGACATCTAATTGGATCAACCACCTTAATGCTGGACAAAGGAGTTGGAGCAGGGATCTGCATTCTACAGTGAATGATGCTGCTTCATAATTATCAATAAGGTCCAAATCAGAAATATGAAGACATTTTCTGCATTTGCCAATATCACTTGAGTATGGAAGTTGTCCTGTCCAAGACCGGAAGAAGCTGCAGAAGATGGTGAACATGGCGCAGCACATCACACAAACCAATCTTCCGTCCTTGGACTCACTTTACACCGCACGCTGTCGGAGCAGTGCTGCCAGGATAATCAAGGACACGACCCACCCAGCCAATACACTTTTCGTCCCTCTTCCCTTCGGGAGAAGGCTTAGGAGCCTGAAGACTTGTATGGCCAGATTTGGGAACAGCTTCTTTCCAACTGTGATAAGACTGTTGAACGGATCCTAACTCGGATCTGGGCCGTACCCTCCAAATATCCAGACCTGCTTCTTGTTTTTTTTGCACTACCTTACTTTCCCTTTTCTATTTATGATTTATAATTTAAATTTTTATTATATTTACTATCGATTTGTACTCCAGGGAGCGCGAAGCGCAGAATCAAATATCGCTGTGATGACTGTACGCTCTAGTATCAATTGTTTGGCGACAATAAAGTAATAAAGAATTTTAAAAGCACAGTGGCCAAAATTTTCTCTTTGACTTGCATTAACCAGCTTAAATATATGATTCCACCAATATTGAACAATCCCTATAGATTACAAGACAAACTGATGTAACTTGTCATTTTTTTCTCTGACAAAGCCCCACCCATCAATATTTTCCATCCAGAAAGTCAAGGCTAGCAGGAAAATATGAATTCCATTTTTCCCAATTTCCCACACTGCTGAGTCAGAATGCCCATCTAACAGCACCGGGCTGGTAGGGGTGCAGGGGGGGTGGGAAGGGTGGTGGTGTTGGGCGTTGGTGGTATGACAAAAGACTGGTCCAAAAAAGCAGCTTACCAACATACTTCCAAAGGGGATGGTTTAGGGTGGCAATAACTTTGCCAGGGAACCCTATTTCTCAATGCTTAACAAATAAATTGAAATCATGTGAATTTGGCAACTTTTTTGCTAAAATAACTTATCTGGATAATCAAAAGAGCACCATGTAATACCAAATCAATATCTCTGAGAGAACACAAACTGCTCATTATTTTAAACATGGAAAGGTCTGCAAATTCTGGAAATCCAAAGCAACGCCTATAGACTGCTGGAGGGACTCAGCAGGTCGGGCAGCATTTATGGAAAAGAGGAAGCAGTCGACGTTTCAGGCCAAGATCCTTCTGTGGGACCGAGAAGAAAGGAGGAAGATGCAGGAAGGAAATGGTGGGGTTGGGAGGAAGAGGGTAACTAGAAGGTGATAGGTGAAGCCAGGTGGGTGGGAAATGTCAAGAGCCAGAGAAGAAGGAATCTGACAGGACAGGAGAGTGGACAATAGGAGAAAGGGAAGGAGGAGGGGACACCGGGGGAAGTAAAGGGCAGGTGAGAAGAAGTGAAAGGTCAGAGTGGTGAATAGAGGAAGAGGAAGGGTAAATTTGTTCTATGGAAGGAGAAATTGATATTTATACCATCAGAATGGAGGGGACCCAGATGGAATATAAGATGTTGTTCCTCCATCCTGAGGGTGACATCTTGACACAACAGGAGGCCATGGATTGACACACTGGAATGGGAATGGGAATGAAAATGTTTGGTCAGCAGGAGGTCCTGCTTGTGGCAGATGGTGCAGAGTTGCTCGATGAAGCGATCCGCCAATCTACGACTGGTCTCACCAGTGTAGAGGATGCCTGCATTGGGAGCACCTGACACAATAGACAATCACGGCAGTTTCACAGGTGAAGTGTTGCCTCACCTGAGAGGACTGTTTGGGTCCCTGAATGGAGGTGAGAGAGGAGGTGTATGGGCAGGTGTAGCACTTGTGCCACCTGCAGGGATAAGGGCCTGGAGGGAGGGTCAATTGGACAAGGGAATTGTGGAGGGAGTGATCCCTACAGAAGGAGGAGGGGGGAAGAGGGGGGAATTATTTTTCCAGTTGAGAAACTAAATGTAGGAGCTTTACTAATGTTTAACACCAACGTTCAAATCAGGAAGCTGAGAAATCAAATTAACAGACCATATTAAAGTTCAAAAGTTCAAAGTAAATTTATAATCAAAGTACATATATATCACTATATACAACCTCAAGATTTTTTTTCTTGTGGGAATACTTGTGGGGAGCACTAATAGTATCAATGAAAGACCCCTCCCAACAGCGTGGAAAAACAGTGTGCAAAAGACAGCAAACTGTGCAAATGCAAAAGAATAATAAATACATAGCCGAGCAGTAACTATTGAGAACACGAGATAAGGAGTCCTTGAAAGTGAGCCTATACAGTGCCTATAAAAAGTATTCTCCCCCCTCAGAAATTTTCATGTTTTATTGTTTTACAACATTGAATCACAGTGGATTTAATTTGGCTGTTCTGATACTGATCAACAGAAAAGACCTTTCCATGTCAAAGTGAAAACAAATTTCGACAAGTTGGTCTAAATTTATCACTATTATTGAACACAAAATAATTGATTGCATAAGTATTCACCCCTTCAAGGCAGTATTTAGTAGATGCTCCATTGGCAGCAATTGCAGCCTTGAATCTGTGTGGATAGGTCTCTATCAGCTTTGCACATCTGGACACTGCAATTTTTTTCCCCCATTCTTCTTTACAAAACTGATCAAGCTCTGCCAGATTGCATGGGAATTGTGAGTGGACAGCCCTTTTCAAGTCCAGCCACAAATTCTCAATTAGGTTGAGGTCTGGACTCTGACTTAGCCACTCTAGGACATTAGCTTTGTTGTTTTTAAGCCACCTGTGTAGCTTTGGCTTCATGCTTGGGGTCATTGTCTTGCTGGAAAACAAACCTCCCAATCTGTAGTTCCCTTGCAGACTGTATCAGATTTTCCTCCAGAATTTCTCTGTATTTTGCTGCATTCATTTTACCCTCTACCTTCAGAAGCCTTCCAGATCCTGCTGCAGTGAAGCATCCCCACAGCATAGTGTAGCCACCACCATGCTTCACGGTAGGGATGGTATGTTTTTGATGATGTGCACTGTTTGGCTTATGGCTTAAGCCAAATATAGCATTTAGTCTGATGGCCAAAAAGCTCAATTTTGATATCATCAGATCATAGAACCTTCTTCCAGCTGACTTCATAGTCTACCACCTTCATTCTGGCAAAATCTAGTCAAGATTTCATGTGAATTTTTTTTCGACAGTAGCTTTCTCTTTGCAACTCCCCCCATAAAGCTGTGACTAGTGAAGAACCTGGGCAACACAGTTGTATCCGCAGTCTCTCTCATCTCAGCTACTGAAGCTTGTAACTCCTCCAGAATTGTCATAGGTCTCTTGGTGGCCTCCCTCACTAGTCCCTTCCTTGCACCGTGACTCAGATTTTGAGCTCAGGCTGCTCTAGGTAGATTTACAGCTGTGTCATATTCTTTCCATCTGTTGATGGTTGACTTAACTGTACTCCAAGGATTAAGCAGTGACTTAGAAATTTTCATGTATCTATCTCCTGACTTGTGCTTTTCAATAACCTTTCTGCAGAGTTGCTTGGAGTTTTCTTTTGTCTTCATGGTGTAGTTTTTGCCAGGATATTGACTCACCAGCAGTTGCACCTTCCAGATACATGTGTACTTTTACTACAATCATTTGAAACATCTTGACTGCACACTAGTCTCCAGAAACTGATCTTCATTTAACTAATTATGTGACTTCTAAAACCAATTGGCTGCACCAGTGATGATTTTGTGCATGATTTTAAAGGAGATGAATACTTGTGCATCAATTACTTTGTGTTTTATATTTATAATTAATTTAGATCACTTTGTAGAGATCTGTTTTTACCTTGACACAGAAGTCTTTTTCTGTTGATCAGTGTCAAAAAAGCCAAATTAAATCCATTGTGATTCAATGTTGTAAAACAATAAAACATGAAAACTTCCAAGGTGGAGTGAATACTTTTTATAGGCACTGTAGGTTGTGGGAACAGTACAGAGATGGAGCAGGTGAAATTGAGTGAAGTTATCCCCACTGGCTCAGGATCCTGATAGTTGAGGGGTAATAACCGTTCCTGCATCTGGTAGTGTGAGTCCTGTGGCTTTTGTACCTTCTTTCTGTTGGCAGCAGTGAGAAGAAAGCATGGTTTAGGTGGTGGGGATCCCTTATGATGGATGCTGCTTTTCTGCAACAGCACTCTGTGTAGATGCACTTAATGGTGGGCAGGGCTTTATCTGTGATGAACTAGGTCATACTTACTACTTTTTGTAGGATTTTCCATTGGTGTTTCCATACTAAGCTGTGATGCAATCAGTCAACCTCACATCTATAGAAGATTGCGAAAGTATTAGATGCTACCCTGAAGCTTTACAAAAGTCCAGGGAAATAGAGGCACTGCCGTGCTTTCTCCGTAATTGCACTTATGAAGAAATGCTAACACCATGGAATTAAAAGATGCTGACTCTGTCCACCTTTGACTTCCCCCCAATGAGAACAGATTCATGGACCCCTGCTTTCCTCCCTAATAATCAGCCCGCAGGTCTTGCTGACACTGAGTGAGAAGTTGCTGTTGTGGCCCCACTCAGCCAGATTTTCAATCTCCCTCTGATATGCTGATTTATATTGGAGAATACACATATTACTTTCTTCTCTGCAACTTTATCACACAAACTTCCAGTTGAACGTCGGGTTGCATGGGTGAGCTTAGTCAATGAAATCCTGCTGCTTATTTTTGATTACAATCTGGTGCTTTGCCAATACTTTGTTGAATTCCCAATATTATTAACATCAAACTGAAAACCCCTTTTCATGTTAATTCTCTAAAATTAACCCAATTAACAATGAGCTCCCTTTGAATATTAGAAGAAACCAAATTTGAAAGGAATACCAGTGAAATTGTTCACAATTAAGCCTGTTGTTTACATCATCCTATTGTGCTGTGATTAAAAGTAGATGAGCTTTTACATGGAGAGAAAAGAGAATTGACAACTTTCTTAGAGCATTCGCACTTTCTCTTGCTTCAGGACAGAGCATTATCTGTACTTTTGGCAGCTGGATCACGACGGGAACACTCAGTGGATTTTGATGTGTGCTCCTGTACAGTGGTGGTTGAACTAAAAGACCTGGCATTAATTTCCCAGTAATTAAGAAATCTTAAAAAAAAACTACATTCTTCTTGGTGCAATACTTCTGCAACACTTCAGCAAGCAAACACAGTCAAAATGCTTTTTAGGTCCAGTGAATGTTAACCCGGGTTAGAAAATTGGAATTGTGCCTTGCAACTTCTGATAACTTTTCCACATCACACACAGTTTGAACAATTGAGCTGTTAGAAATAACACCTTCGATGGATTTTTTTCCACCTGCATATTGAAGCTTCAAAATGGCATTCATTATTTGAGTAATGTACATTGTTTGGGAAATATGTTACTGCTGCACAGAGGGAACAAGCAGCAGATCAGATCTGATTTTAAAAACCGTGGGCTCAGGCCCCTCTCCAGAGACGAGGGTGTATAATTTACATCGGTACTTCACTGAGGTATTCAGGGAATGCTATACTGCTGGAGGGGCAGTCTTTTGGATGGAACAGTAAATTGAGACTCTGTCTTACCATTTTTGTTGCTTTATAAGATCTTGCGGCACTATTCAAACCTGAGGAAATCACTTGTGAAGTGCCTGGTGTTTAACCCTCAAACCAACATCACCAAAAAGTATAAATCTGTTCTAATTTCTTCTTTCTCAGGAACTTAGGACATTATACCACCTTCAATTTTTCCTTCTTTTTCTAAATGGCAGAGCATAGAAGGAACCCTGCAGATGTCTTGTGGCTGCCCCAGTACCATGGAACGTACCATGTGCGACACAGCAGCATAGCAGTTAGTGTAACGCTTTACAGTGCCAGTAATAAGCAATCAGGGTTCAATTCTCACCACCGCCTGTAAGAAGTCTGTAGTGTACATTATTCCCCATGACAGCATGAGTTTCCTCAGGGTGCATGAATTTCCTCCCATATCCCAAAGACCAATCTTTAAGATAAAGCTAATTTTGAAATCAGGCCACTACTGAGGAAATTGAAGCAGAGCTAAGAATGAAGATCAGTGCCTTTCACACATTTAATACCCTATGCCTAAAATGTAAGCAAGAGGTCATTATTGAATGACAGGGGAGATACTTTCCATATAGACGTCTCTGAGATTTTTTGTCCTCCCAGAATTATGGCTTTCTTTCTATCACTGGATACCATCTAATTCTTCACAGAGCAAGAACAGAGACCCGCAGATTCTCACATACTGCATCAGCTTCTGCATTCAATGAATCATCCTTAACAATTTTGCCAGCTTCATGGAATTTTTACCACTAGGCATTTTCTCTTCCCCACCTATGACTCAGCTTTTTCATGGAATCCCTCTGTCTTCCATCTCCACCAACCATTTTATTCTTTTTATATCACTTTTCCAAGCAACTGGAGGAGATGTCATACTTAAACTACTCATCATTCAGGAACCCAAACAATCCTTCTGGGTGAAGCAGTGACTCTTGCACTCCTTACAAGCTAGTGCATTGTATTGTGGTTACTTCTACATTTGGGTAGCCAAGCTCAGCTGGTTTGTGGTGGATCTGTGTCCATTCTGCAGTGGTGAATCAAAGCTTCCTGTTCTGGACACTGTAATATTCCATCTCTCTCTTTCATATCTGTTGTGGTCTCCTGCACTCTTAGAATGAGGTCCAATATGGGCCCGAGGAACACTGCTTCATCTTCTATCTGGACATTCAGCAGCCTTCTGAACTTAATATCTCATGCTGTAACTTCAGGTAATCCACTTTCTCTGTTTCTACCAGAAATGGCTATCCCTGCTGTAGGTCATCTATATGTAGTTCTTTGTCCATCTGGCTTGTTGGACATGTCCTTCAGTGCCGCATTTTGCACATTTTCAGTTTCTTTGTCTGTGTTCTTGCTCTCCTATTCCCCTCATTTAATAAATTTTATTCACTTTATCTCATTCTAATTGCTCACATTAACTGATTAACGAGAGTAGTTCTAAAACACATCCCCATGGCAACACTGACCTCAGCCCATTGAAGATATCGCCCTTCCCCATCCTCTCTGCAACTTAAAAACAACCTGCTCTGTGTTTCCCCTAGTTCTGATGAAGGCCTTCAACAAAAATATTAACTCTGATTCTCTCTCTGCAGATGCTATCAGACTCACTGGGTGTTTTCACCATTTTCTGTTTTTATCTTGGCTTGAGCAGGCTTGTACGCTGCTCTTCTCAAAGTGAAAACTGGAAAAACCATACGGACAATGACACTCTTTTTGGTGAGCGGAATTTAATTATACATCTTCTGTTCCTTTACACTGTGCTCTTCCTAAATACCTCCCACATATCTCTTATTCACCTTTGATGCTGGGGAGGATGGTGTCAAAAAGAAATAATTCAGTACTTACAGTACAACTAGGCTTGACAAGTTGACAAATGCTAAATCAGGGATGTATGCTATTTTGTTGAGAGCGAGTGTCATGGCCTGAAGTGATGGCAGGTTGTTGAGCGCTTGAACAGGAATCTGAGTCAGGGCATTATCATCGAGCCAGAGGTGCCGAAGGGACTGCAAGCCTTCAAAGCTGTTCTGAGGTATGTCTGAAATCAGGTTTGCATCCAGGCGTCTGCAAGAACAATGAAATTCCAATTACTTTCCTTCTTTGATGATTTGCAAAAAATTTGGTGGTAAAATAACTTTTTTCAAGCACGTATTAATAATGTAAATTTACAGAACTTAGAGCAAGTGTGTTCAAATACTTTATCAACACGTATGATGTGGCGTAAATCTGTAATGCCGTCCAAAAACTTGTTCATTGAAAAATGGATTGTCAGGACTTTATCAGGAGAGGTTGTAAAGAATTACTAAACTGAACTAGATAGCTAGAGTTGAGACCAGTAAAAATTTAACTCAATGGAAGGTGAAGCTGAAGTACTTGAATGGCAAACTTTGTTCCCATGTTATTAGGACATGTTGTCAAGATGCTGGTTTCAGTGTCAAAGGTAGCAATGAATTTCTGTTAATTAATGAGTTGCCTTCCTGACCTGCTGCAGTTATGTGGTAAAGGGACACACCGACGTCGCGTAAGGAGTTCCTGCACTTAGGTGCAGTGACAGAAGGCAATACATCGAAGCAAGGCAATCAATTTCCAGTGAAACATAAACACAATATTGGAGGAATGCAGCAAGTCAGGCAGCATCTATGGAGGGAATAAACAGTTGCTATTTCAGGCCAAGAGCCTTTATAAGGAAGCCAGAATAGGAAGAGGGGCTTGGGGAAGGAGTACAAGTCAGCAGGTGATAAGTGAAACCAGGTGAGGTGGAAGGTGGGTAGGTGGGGGAGGGTTAAGAAAGAAGTGTGAAGCTGGGAGGCAATAGGTGGAACAGGTAGAGGGCTGAAGAGGAAGGAATCTGATAGGAGAGGACAGTAGGCCATGAGAGAAAGGGAAGGAAGAAGGTCACCAGAGGGAAGTGTTTGGCAGGAAAGATTGACTGCTTATTCTTCCCCATTGATATTGCCTGACCTGCTCAGTTCCTCCAGCATTCTGTGTGTGTTGCCCTGGATTTCCAGCATCTGCAGAATGCCCAAATCAGAATGGTGTGCAACTTGAGCTTGGCGGCTTGAGGTGATGCCTTTTCCTCACACTTTCTGCTCGTGCCCTGGCAGGTCAGGAGTTGGGGAAATGTAGCAGCCCATTTTGTAAAGTGGTCTTAACATCCTGTTGATATTGGGAGTGAATACTCAGCAAAGTGGGTGAAATAACGTAAGTGATATCTGACAAATAACCAAAGCTGATATGAAATTGAATTGTTTTTCTCCAATGCAGTATTATCCTGAGTACACACAAGCCAAAGGCCTGAACAGTCCCATAACCCATGAACACAATTTCACTATTCTTCTTTTGCAATATTTATTTACTTTATTCTTATTATGACTGATTGTGATCTTTTTATCTGTTGCACTGTACCGCTGAAACAAAAGATCACAATGTATGTCAGAAATAAACGTGAAGATCCTTCTTCAGGCAGACGCTAACTTCCATTATAATACGATCACCTAAAGTGAATATTTACCGTGCAACCTTGATCAGGAAAGGAACAAAACCTTTAAATCTGGAACATCTCAATGTTAACATGATACCTGGTCACTTAAACCTTGCATGTAACTTTACATATGTGGCAAAGAGAGGACTTAAAACTAATTACTAAAACTGATTTTAAAATCATTTTATTCATTTCATGTACACATTTGAAAATGGCTACACCTCTTAAACAAACAAATTGATCTATTATTGTTGCATACCTATGTAGTTACACTATTGCTGTGTATGTGAGTTCTGTTTCCAATCTTCCAATGACATTTCCCACAAAAAGCACCTCTTAACCAATCCCAGCTTCAGACGTTAAGAAGTTTTGGTGTATTTTTGTTAATTCCTCTGATCTGAGTTCTAGGATGATAGGAAATCTACACAACCAATTCATAAACATTTATTATTTTATCAATTTAGAAAACTAAGAGCAATGCAGGTTTAAGGTAAAGGAAATATAAAACAATATTTGAACCTGCCATGGATCACAATTGCTTAAATACATTGGTATGCCACTTAGCTCTCCTTTGAAACATGTTGGCTAACGCGTTACTTGCATCAATGCATCTAAGTGTGTTGTTTTTATTAGTACATTATTGCTTTAAAATAATGTTCTAATAAAAACTATGCACTTAGATGCATTGATGAAAGTAACACATTAACCAATATATTTTTAAGGAAAACTAAGTGGGATACCAATGTATTAAAGCAATCGTGATCCATGCCAGGTTCAAATATTGTTTTCTATTTCCTTTACCTTAAATCTGCAGTAATGTGATAAAATATGACTTAATAACGTAAGAAATAGGTGCAGCGGTTGACCATCTGGCCTTTTGGGCCTGCTCTGCCATTCGATACGAGCATGGCTGAACTGGTCATAAACTCAGCTTCACCTACCTGTTTTTTTTCCAGAATCCACAATTCCCCCACCCTAAAATGCAAAAATCTATCTAACTCTGTCTTAAATATATTTAACAAGGTATCCTCCATTACTTTCCTGAGCTTTAATGACTGTTTTAATTAAATATATTCTCATGTACAAAAAGTTTGTATCAATTGCGAAGGGCATGGATCACGTAAAAGGTATATTCTACATATATAGATTTGCTGTTAAATTATAAAATGTACAGAAATTACCTCAGAAATATTATTTATATAAAAGAGCAATTCTGTAGTTAGAGTCCAAAAATGAGCAAGTAACATTCAATTTGATGTGCAACAATAATTGCTATAAGGTGCCTCTGAGATTATTCAGTAACTGCATAAATTCAACCTTTGTCAAAAGTGCTTGTATCTAACACAAGACAATACAAGGAAACATAAAAAAATAGGACCAGGAGTTGGCCACTTGGCTGATCAAGCTTGCTCAATCATTGAATATGATCACTGGTGATCCCCTCCTTTCTTGTCCCTGTTCAACATACTGCAGCTCTAATTTCCTAATGTTTCAAAACGAATTTGCTTCCTCTTTGATTACCCCAGACAACAAAGCTCGACAGACAGTCAGTCCTCATGGGTACAGAATTTCACTGATTCACCATATATGAAGTACTTATGAACCTATGTTTCACATGCCTGCCCATTATTTCGTAAATATATCTCCTCCCTTCGAACTCTACCACAAATGGAAACACCTTCATCTTAAATTATTATTCTGCCATGTCTCCTTAGGATCTTACTTGTTTTGATGAGATCACACCTCAGTCTCCTAAATTCCAAAGAGTATAGGTCTAATTCTTTTAGCCATTTGTGATGGAACAACCTTTCATTTCTGGAAATAGCCTTGCAAATCTCTGCTGAACTACCTCCAATGGTAGTATATCCTTTTATAAGGCATAACCCCACCAGCATCTGTACAATTCTAACAATATTTCACTATTTTTACACTCTAAGCCTCCAGCAATAAAGTTAATATCCCTTCACCTGCATACTAATATTTTGTGTTTTATGCACAAGAATACTTAGATCCATCTTTACTGCATTCTCTCCCTATTTAAATCATAGTCTGTCTTTTGATTCATTTTACCAACCTGTTTGATAACATGTTTATCTGTATTAAACTTGCCAAGTTTTCGCTCATTCACTCAACTGATTTACAGGTATATTGAGTCCAGATATCCTCATTTCAGCATGCCCTTCCACCTATCTTCATGCAACATTTAAAGTTAAATGGGATAGCTATATGGAAAGGAAAGGAATGGAGGGTTATGGGCTGAGAGCAGGTCAGTGGGACTAGGTGAGAGTAAGAGTTCGGCATGGACTAGAAGGGCCGAGATGGCCTGTTTCCATGCTGTAGTTGTTATATGGTTACAGTATATGGTTAACAACAAACTTGGATATTGCACACTTTGCACACTTCGAGTAGCTGATAGAGATAAAAGGTAATTGTGGTCCATTCATAATACTTTGGGCACCTTACTAGCAATAACCTTTCAAATGAAAAAGACCGACTTATTTTGACTCTCCACTAATGTGCCCTTTGGCCTACCACATCGATGCTGATCATTGTTCTATCTGTTCTGGCCCCATTTAACGGCAGTTGGCCTAAAGTTGACTATCCCTCAATGACTCATGTGCTCATCCAAATGCTTTTTAAACATCATGAGAGTACTTGCTTTCACAGTCTCTTCGGGCAATGTATTCCAGATAATGCCATACTCTGAGTTAAAGTTGCTCTTAAGATTACTTTTAGATCTCTCCTAAATCACTTTAAACCTAGGGACTCTGCTGACATGGAGAAAACTTCCTTACTCACTACAGTAAGTATATCTATCCTTTTTTAATATTGTATACATTTATCAGAGATCACCCACCCCAATGCCACAGCCTCCTCTGCTGCAAGGAAAAACAACCAATGCCATCTCTCTTCATAACTGATACAAACCCCAGGCAAAATTCAATGGAATTATGTTCTTCCTACAGTGTACTATGTGCTTACAGAAATGCATTTAATGAAATACAACTGTAAATATAGTCTAATAATGTTTTTATTTCTGTATTTCACTTCAGTAAATCTTTATTTGACATAAATGCAGCAATAGAACTCACATTATACAGATGTGGTGGAAGAACAGAGCTATGCCCCTGTTCCTTCTGAAAATAAAAGTGTTGTACCAAACATTAAATATATCAAACTGTAAGATGTCAGTTGCGATGTTGTGAATTGGTTCAGAGGAAAAGTAACCAAATTAAAATTTGTCCCTGCCTCCACCTCTCACAAAATTTTCCAGTAGGCTGTGACTCTGGCTTGGTTTAAACTTTCATCATTAATGAAGCCGCAATTGACACAAAATTATTTTTTGCCCAATTAAAACTGCATTAATCCTGACTTTACAGTTGCAATATTTCAGTAGATACTGTACTTCTGTGCCAGATAATTGGTTGCTTTTAATTTGTAAATTGGAGCTTCAGGACTGTTTGCCTGTTTGGGTTGTGTCCATAACATATTTACCCCTTAGTCTCAGATAAGTAATCTGCAGAAAGTACCGAGAAATCTAAAAGTGCAGCTGATGTAATAGTGTTTGTTTTACAGATGACACACTTGTGGATAACAATATGTATATCTATCTATGTAAATATATGCTCACGTACGCCATTCAGTGATATTGCAAATATTTGCTTCTTCTGTGCATAATTTACAATCACAATTCTTCCAAGTCTGATGTGTAAAAGGTTATTTAGCCTCATCAGACAGCCCTGGGACATCTACTTCATGGTCTAATCTTGGCATCCTGATGAGGTAGATGTTTCAAATTTCACCTGCTAATTTGTATTTGATACTAGAACCTGGCTAGCAATGGATGGATCACGGGGACCTCAGAACAGATGCCACTATGTTGAGCAACAAAGGATGTCCATGTAAACGGGTTAACCATCAAATTGATCCCATGCTTTAGAACAGTACACACATAAATACACTTCCACCAATTTCTCAATGTAGGTTAATTGTTTTAATTACTAAATACTGGTTCTTCTACAATTAAGATAAATTTGTTTCTAGGAATCTTTCACAACTATCTTTGTCAATATGATATCTTGATTAATGTTCTGAAAGTTTTCCTTAGTAAAAAATTAAAACTAATGTTCATTACGTATCACGACAAGACTAGGAGGCTTAGGAGACGTAGTGAATGCTTACATGTACAGTTTTCTCCATGATACTAAAACTCATTTCCCGATGAGCATCACAACTTACACTTATGTAACATACATAGCAAAGTCTGCTTAAAAAAATACTCCAAAAGTGATGATACAGTTGGCACAAATTTTGCTATAATTATAATTATAGGAAAAATTTCCATTAATTTACAAAATAAAAATTATTTTTCAAAATCTATTTCTCTATTGCAAACTTCAAAGAAAGATTAGTATAGGCTTGCTGGAAATAGAAGCTAAGTACCATTACAAAACCTATATTTTACTAGTAATTATGGTAGCTTTTTCTATTATCATAAAAAAGAATGTTGAAAAAAACATCTCACTTCTTCGAGAGTTCCAAATTTCAGATATAATTGATGTTTCGCTCACTTAATCTTGGTATTATATTACAGGACTTTATTTCTGAATCTTGTGCCAAGCATTAACTCATCTAGAAATGTAAAAATAACATTCAATTAGGATTGCAGAGTTTAAGGTGAAATAAACCCTTTAATATTGTTTCCATGGTCCATTAAATCAAAGTTACATCAAAGATAAGTTGTTCCTAATGGTTTGATCAACAAAATGAATGACGTTGGAAAGATGCCAGATTTATTCTAATCAGCAGAAAAGTTCTTGTGGCAATATTTCACTGATATCTTCAATAGCTACAGATTTTTAAACACTCTTGTCCTCACATCCCCTCTCTTTCCTGCACTTGCTCTGTAAAATAAAAATAAATTTTTCCTGAGGCTTCAAATATTTGGGTTTCTTGGCAAAAAAAATTAAATGGCATAAAGCACGTGTTCCAAGCCGTAAGCAATTAAATGGCACCATTACGCCAACTGCAAAGCATGACTGCTATTTCGTAGCACACCGACATAAAAACATGTTCAGTGTTGTGGTTTCTCCACACCCAAAACATGTAGAATGTTGCTAAGTTTATACAAAGAAATATTAATGTCAACCCTGAGAAACTGTTTCATACATAATGCAAGTTCCATACAGTGTAGATACCACGTCTGAACAGCAAGGATAAAACTGTGCTATTTAAAGGATGCATCTTTACAAGCAGGTTCGTTGATCAGGAAGTTAGAGCAGAACTGCAGGAGTTGGACACTGAACTTTAGAGCTGCAATGCCTCTGGGAGACTCAAGTTTATTTGTCATATGTATGATGAACTATGTAGAGAAATGTGTTGTTTGCAATAACAACCAACATACCAGAGGGTATACTGTGGGTAGCTCACAAATGTCATCACAGATCCAGGTGCCAGCATAGCATATCGCACAATGCTAGGCAAAATAACACAGAACACAATAACTACTAAAGTAACAACAGCAAAACAAACCTCATTCCTCCCTCCCACTCACGCACATACACAGTCCATTAACCCTAGTACAGGCCTCCAATGGACTCACTCTTGGGCTGTAGACACTGAGCTTCAACCTCACTAGCGGACATGCAGATATTTGCAAACTTGGCTTTGGTTAATGGGCTTCAACTTCCAGACTTCCAATGCAACCCTTGGTCCTAGATCCTCAGCATCATCCCAATCACCGAACACTAAGCCTCAAAGTCCAGTCTCGCTGACTCATGAACCCTGGAGGTCATTGGAACTCATTCCTCCTGCCCGCGTGAAACTCCAACTCTGGAACCGTCTGTTAACTTGATGACCTGAGGGAGAATCTTCGTCCACTCTCTGGCAGTATGACATCTGATCACTGATGTCCCATGATGCTGGTCTTTTAACATGGAGTGGAGGCTTCAACTCTGGCTTGACCTCAAATTCCATCACGTCCTTTTCCCTAAACCTTAAAATGGCCCCCAACTCCCTTCTCTGTCCCCAAATCTGTCCTTACAAACCTAATGATTAACTTAAAAATAACTAAGTCTGAGCTGCAACTCAGTAGAAGTTGTAGTTGGTGCTACCTTAGATTCATAGTCATGAAAGATTAGTGGATGCTTCCATCAATCTAATTCATCGTACAACACAATCAGGACTAGGGGGAGAGAGGAAGAAGACAATGGAATATTTATTTGGAGGGTGAAGAAGGAATGAGGAGAACTGTTCCGGACAGCCTATTTCTCAATGGTCGAACAGGAGCCACTTTCCTGCATCAACGTGAGGGAAACGTCACTGAGCACACATGTCAACAAGGACATTGCTGGAAGAGGCTACCATCTTCTGAGGTGGACAGAGCTACAGCCACAGATTTGTGTCCAAGCACTTCCCCTTAGATATGAAAATCACTTGTGTTTTCCTGGATTATTCCAAGCGGCAAATGTAGAATTATGTAGCAACTTGTAGCTCTTCAATTGAAATGTCCTGAGTACTCTACTCAAAGCAGCTATATTCATCTGATATTAAGTTCTCGGGACATCGCTTCTCAGTGATTCAGCCATTAGTGGATTCCTGGTTCCCCGCTCATGTCCACCTCTTTCCCAGGATGGTGAAATTCATTCCTGTGAAGTGGAGAACCCATTGCTATATCTGTGTTATCATCATTGCTCCCTAATTTGAACAGTGGCATTCAGCACTGTTTAGATAAGTGATCTAACTACGTTTTTTTTAGAAATGTATATATAAAGTGAATTAGCACAGGTTGTTTTCAGAACTCCTGAAATGGCTCATATCTAATGGGCAACAATGGGAAACATATTGTGATTGGCACCACGAAAATGCTGGAATCCCTGCATCAGAACCTGTTTTATTATTGATTCAAATGTATTTGCTCAGTTTATTGTGAATGCCTGCAAAAAAACAGATCTCAGGGCAGTGTATGATGATATACGCATTCATTCATATGACATGGGCGATCATGGTCTTTTCATGACCATGATTGTACTTGGCAAAATTTTCTAGAGAATTAGTTTTCCATCGCCTTCTTCTGGGCAGTGTCTTTACAAGATGGGTGACACCAGTAATTATCAATACTCTTCAGAGATTGTCCACCCGGCATCAGTGGTCACATAACCAAGACTTGTGATATGTACCCGCTGCTCATATGACCATCCACCACCTCCTACCATGGCTTCACCTGACCCTGATCGAGGGAGCTAAACAGGTGCTACACCTTGCCCAAGGGTGACTGCAGATTTTGGCGCACCATTTAATTTCTGGACATTTTTGTAATTCAGCTTCTCTTTCTTATAATATAGGTTACTACATATACATATAGAAATTGACTCTTTTCAGAACTTCTTCATTTATCACAGTTCTCGAGTACATACTTGTTATTCCATATCAGCATTATATAGATCCTTCATTAATGTTACCAGCTGAAGAAAAATCAACTTTGAAGATATTTTGTGATGCTCCAATTTAAATTGAATTGTTGAATCTGTCTTCATAAATGCAGAAATAAAACAAGAAATGCAGCAGATGGTTCCACTGTGAGATTCTGCATTTTTTTTGCCTGATGCCCATATTTATTAATTCCAAAAAGATTACCAACCTCAGTATTGATGACACTCAACAAGTGATGATCCACATCTTTAAATGGTCTAGAATTCTAAACTTTTACAAATTTTTGAACAAAGGAATTTCTCATTAATTCATTCTTAAATGACAATTTCCTATATTTACCTTATATGGTGTCTCAAAACAGAGGCCATCAAACAGTAGGATTATCACATTTTGCTGCTCTTAATGTATCTAGTGCTCACTAAATATTCAAAGTTCAAAGTAAAATTTATTGTCGAAGTATGTATATGTCACCATATACTACCCTGAGATTCATTCTGTTGCAGGGATTCACAGTAGATATAAAGAAACACAACAGAATCAGTTAAAAACTACACACAAAGACTAACAAACAACCAACGTGCATTAGAAGACAAATTGTGTAAATACAATGAATTAATAAATAATATTGGGAACACGAGCTATAGAGTTTTTGAAAGTGTTTGCAGAATCAGTTCAATATTGAGGTGAGTGAAGATATTTTGAAGCTCTTTGCTCATATTACAATCCTGTGCCCAGAAATTGGCTTTCTACCTTTTTAGCATGCTGACTGTGTGTTTTTTCATATTAATTTGAATCAGATTGTTCAGAAAAAGTAGTAAAATTGTTCAAACGTATATTAAAATACTTATGGTAACCCCCAGAATCAAATGTTGAGAAATGGAGCTTTGTCGCTCTAAATGTAAAATTAGAGAATGTTTAAAATTCAGAAACTATTGAAGGTGCCCAGCATTTTGCAGCTTTATGATGTTCATTTACTGTCAAGCACACTGCCATTCCTTTTCCAGAAAAGTCTACTGGAAAGAAGCTCTGCTTCTCTGCAGTTTGTTTTTGATTTTCATTTCCTGACTGAACCAACTTCAATTGAATGCAGCTTATGACAATGTGCTGCAGACCTATGTAAGAGATGAATCGGCTACTAACTGTGCCCCAGTTGGTAAACATACAGCAATAAACTACACTATGGTTGTAATGGGGAAGACAGAGGCTGCAGGGGAAAGGGAAAGAGTTGCTTGATTTACTGAAAGAGACCTGGCCCTCTGTCATTGAGGCAAATATCAGAAGGGAGGTCTTCTATACTGAGGGACGTAGGAGACCTGTAACAGCAACCAGAGTAAGAGTCAGATTACAAGTCAACACAGGAGTATCCTCCAGGTAAAAGAACACTATTCATTCAAGTAAAGTATAAATCTCATTCCTACAAAGTGTGTCAGTTAAACCACCCACTTCCAAAACAATTTATATTGAACCACTTTAATAAATAGATCAACAATTAATTCATTAATGAGTTACGATCTGTATAGGTGATCCTGCCAAAAAGGATGTGAAGCATAGTCATGTTTTATTCTGGGCATTTTTGCCTGATAATTGGTGGATAATGGTGATGTTAAAAGTTGGAGGATGTAGAAAGCCAGTGCTTTTCTGAGAAGAGTCTTAAAGTTGTAGAGCACTCTACAGCACAGAAATAGGCGCTTTGGCCCATCCAGTTTTTCTGCCTAGTTCCATATACGGTACCTGCACCACAGTCCTCTATACCCCCCTCAACTATGTACTTATCTGAATCAGAAACAGAATTGGAATCAGAATCAGGTTCAAAATCACTGGCATCTGTATTGAAATACATTCTGTTGTGGCAGCAATACATTGTAATACACAATAAAAATCACTATAAATTACAATAAGAAATATAAATAAATAAATATACAAAGAAATAGTGCAAAACAATAGCAGAAAAAAGAAAAAAACAGTGTAGTAGTGTACATGGGTTCATTTTCCACTCAGAAATCCGATGATGATTGGGAAGAAGCTGTTTGTAAAACATCGAGTGTGTGTCTTCAGGCTGCTGTATTTCCTCCTTGATGGTAGCAATGAGAAGAAAGCATGTCCTAGGTGATGGGGTTCTTAATGACAGATGACACCTTTTTGAGGCATCATCTTTTGAAGATGTCCTCAATGCTGGGTAGGCTAGTGCCCATGAATAGACCCAGCATCAATCCCTGTGGTACACCACTAAACACAGTCCTCCAGTCAGAGAGGTAACCATCTACAACCACTCTCTGGCTTCTTCCACGAAGCCAATACCTAATCCAATTTAATCCCTCATCTTCAGTTCCAAGCGACTGAACCTTCTTGACCAATCTACCATACTGAACCTTGATAAAGGCCTTGCTAAAATCCATGTAGACAACACCCACCGCCTTGCCTTCATCAATGTCCTTGGTAACACACTCAAAAAATGCTATAAGGGCAGAGTTAACATGGCATCAAATGGCTGCCTCTTTGAGCTCATCTGTGGAAAATGCTTAAATTCCTCTCTTTAATGTCTCTTTTTTTTTCCTTTTCAAGGTGGCTGGGGTTCTATCGAGGTCCTTTATCTGCAATGGCACTCACTACTGTAGTTTCTCGCGGTGCATAGGTTCCTACCACTGGAGCTCAATGACTGGCTGTTTACTGACGTTTGCCAGGTGTTTCTGGGGTGTGGCCCTGTGGACAACCAATTCCAGGCCAGTGTTACCAACTGAGGCATCGCGGGAGATGGAACATCAGAATTTTGCTGCGGTGGGTGTGTGGACAGAGGTCTCTGTAGTCGAGCGATTGCACTGTCTTGAAGTAAAAATGACACGGCAGACTGTTACATCATAACAGCAACTGTTAGTCTCTTCTTTCACTATGAAGTGGGTGACACCTCTCTGTCCATTGTTAGTGAGAGAGAGAGAGCCTGTGGCATGTCGAACTGTCAGATAAAAAATAGTTCTTGTTGACTGCAGATCATGGTCTCTGATAGGGTGCTTTGCTATCGCTTCGTGGGTGGTGGACGCTGGCGCTTTTTGATGAAGTTAAGAGGGGAGGTTGATACTTTGCTGCAGCTTGCATAAGGGAGTGAGCAGAGGGGCTTTGAGATTCTGATTTTTTTTCTGTCATTCATTCTTTTGGGGTTCCTCTGTTTTTTGTGGATTTCAGGTTGTATACATTCTCTGATAATAAATGGAACTATTTGAACCATTTGAAGATTGGTTAGATATGACTTGCCATGTACAAAGCCACGTTGACTAACCCAAATCAGTTTCTGTCTATCCAAATCTGGTCCCTTAGAATACCTTCCAATAATTTTCCTACTACTGATGTCAGGCTTACTGCCCTATAATTTCCTGGCTTATTCTTAGAGTCTTTCTTAAACAATAGAATGACATTGGCTATCCTCCAATCCCCTGGTACCT
The DNA here is from genome assembly GCF_030028105.1 of Mobula birostris. NCBI lineage: Eukaryota > Metazoa > Chordata > Chondrichthyes > Myliobatiformes > Myliobatidae > Mobula > Mobula birostris. The sequence goes on along the minus strand of NC_092383.1, from coordinate 61,397,437 downwards.
CACCTGTCGCTATGGATGATCTAAATATCTCTGCCATGGCTCCTGCAATTTCTGCACTTGCCTCCCACAGGTTCCAAGGGAACATCCTGTCAAGCTATGGGGATTTATCCACACTAATTTGCCTGCAGACGAACTAACACCTCCTTCTCTGTAGTCTGCATAGGGTCCATAACCTCATTGCTGCATTACCTCACTTCTATTGACTCGATGTCTATCTCCCACGTAAACACAGATGCAAAAATCCATTTAAGATCTCACACATCTCTTTCGGCTCCATGTAGAGGTTCCAACTCTGATCTTCCAGAGGACCAATTTTATCCATTGCTATCCATTTTCTCTTAATATATCTGTAGAAGCCTATAGGATTCTCTTTCATCTTGTCTGCTGGAGCAATCTCATGTGTTCTTTTAGCCCTCTTGATTTCCTTTGTAGGTGTTCCCTTACACTTTTTATACTCCTCAAGTACATCATTTGTTCCTGCCTGCCTATTTCTGCTATGCACCTCCTTCTTTTCCCTAATCAAGGTCTCAATATCTCTCAAAAACCAAGATGGCGAGATGGCGCTAAACGGCGATTCCTTTTCTTGCATCTTCGGAAACAGCTCTGTTTCTATCCTTAATTTTTCTATTTTTCCCTTTCAGAGTTCTTTTGAAGACCCTGACCTGGAGTTACACATTGACTTTGACTCTTTGTGGGAATGGGACCCGCTCTTAGGGTGTCATGACTGGCCGTTATTCAACATGCCAAGGGTGCGGCCTAGGATCTCGAGGCTCTGGAGATGGGCGGATTGAAGTTTGGTGTCCTGGACTGGTATGTCATGGGAGCTGGAAGACGTTTGGCTGTGTGCCCAGAGACCTAAGATCTTTGGGCACAGAGCTCGGAAAAAGTGACACAATGGACTTTTAACATCATAAGCCAGTGAATCAGTTTACTCCCCCCTCGCTGTGAAACGGAGACATCTCTTTCTCCTTTATTTGGGAGAGAAAGAACCTCTGGTATGTCAAATACCGGGTGAACACGTAGTCTTTGGGTCCTGCAAGTCTGTGTCTTTGCTGTTACTTTTGCCACACACTTGAGTACTTGGTGGTGGGTGCCAATGCTTTTTTTTGCCAGTGGAGGTAGCTGGGGGAGACTTTGGTGTTCTAACATTTGACTGTCATTCATTCTTTGGGGCACTCCTCTGTTTTCATGGATGCTTGCAACGAGAAAGCATTTCAGGATGTATATTGTATACATTTCTCTGACATTAAATGTATCTTCGAAAACTGCTTGAACATATTATTCTTGTCTTATATTCTGATAGGAACATGCAAGCTCTGTACTCTCAGTATTTCATTTTTGAAGGCTTCCCATTTACCGATTGTACCTTTGCCAGTAAACAACCTGTCCCAATCCACACTTGCCAGATCCTGACTGATACAAGAGAAATTAGGGATAGTATCAATTCCAAAGAAGAAGCATACAAATTAGCCAGAGAAAGTGGCTCACCTGAGGACTGGGAGAAATTCAGAGTTCAGCAGAGGAGGACAAAGGGCTTAATTAGGAAGGGGAAAAAAGATTATGAGAGAAAACTGGCAGGCAACATAAAAACGGACTGTAAAAGCTTTTATAGATATGTAAAAAGGAAAAGACTGGTAAAGACAAATGTAGGTCCCCTGCAGACAGAAACAGGTGAATTGATTATGGGGAGCAAGGACATGGCAGACTAATTGAATAATTACTTTGGTTCTGTCTTCACTAAGGAGGACATAAATAATCTTCCAGAAATAGTAGGGGACAGAGGGTCCAGTGAGATGGAGGAACTGAGCGAAATACATGTTAGTAGGGAAGTGGTGTTAGGTAAATTGAAGGGATTGAAGGCAGATAAATCCCCAGGGCCAGATGGTCTGCATCCCAGGGTGCTTAAGGAAGTAGCCCAAGAAATAGTGGATGCATTAGTGATAATTTTTCAAAACTCGTTAGATTCTGGACTAGTTCCTGAGGATTGGAGGGTGGCTAATGTAACTCCACTTTTTTAAAAAGGAGGGAGAGAGAAACCGGGGAATTATAGACCAGTTAGCCTAACGTCGCTGGTGGGGAAACTGCTGGAGTCAGTTATCAAGGATGTGATAACAGCACATTTGGAAAGCGGTGAAATGATCGGACAAAGTCAGCATGGATTTGTGAAAGGAAAATCATGTCTGACGAATCTCATAGAATTTTTTGAGGATGTAACTAGTAGAGTGGATAGGGGAGAACCAGTGGATGTGGTATATTTGGATTTTCAGAAGTCTTTTGACAAGGTCCCACACAGGAGATTAGTGTGCAAACTTAAAGCTCATGGTATTGGGGGTATGGTATTGGTGTGGGTGGAGAGTTGGTTAGCAGACAGGAAGCAAAGAGTGGGAATAAACGGGACCTTTTCAGAATGGCAGGCGGTGACTAGTGGGGTACCGCAAGGCTCAGTGCTGGGACCCTAGTTGTTTACAATATATATTAATGTCTTAGATGAGGGAATTAAATGCAGCATCTCCAAGTTTGCGGATGACACGAAGCTGGGTGGCAGTGTTAGCTGTGAGGAGGATGCTAAGAGGATGCAGGGTGACTTGGATAGGTTGGGTGAGTGGGCAAATTCATGGCAGATGCAATTTAATGTGGATAAATGTGAAGTTATCCACTTTGGTAGCAAAAATAGGAAAACAGATTATTATCTGAATGGTGGCCGATTAGGAAAAGGGGAGGTGCAACGAGACCTGGGTGTCATTATACACCAGTCATTGAAAGTGGGCATGCAGGTACAGCAGGTGGTGAAAAAGGTGAATGGTATGCTGGCATTTATAGCGAGAGGATTGGAGTACAGGAGCAGGGAGGTACTACTGCAGTTGTACAAGGCCTTGGTGAGACCACACCTGGAGTATTGTGTGCAGTTTTGGTCCCCTAATCTGAGGAAAGACATCCTTGCCATAGAGGGAGTACAGAGAAGGTTCACCAGATTGATTCCTGGGATGGCAGGACTTTCATATGAAGAAAGACTGGATGAACTGGGCTTGTACTCGTTGGAATTTAGAAGATTGAGGGGGGATCTGATTGAAACATATCAGATCCTAAAGGGATTGGACAGGCTAGATGCAGGAAGATTGTTCCCGATGTTGGGGAAGTCCAGAACGAAGGGTCACAGTTTGAGGATAGAGGGGAAGCCTTTTAGGACTGAGATTAGGAAAAACTTCTTCACGCAGAGGGTGGTGAATCTGTGGAATTCTCTGCCACAGGAAACAGTTGAGGCCAGTTCATTGGCTATATTTAAGAGGGAGTTAGATATGGCCCTTGTGGCTACGGGGATCAGGGGGTATGGAGGGAAGCCTGGGGCGGTGTTCTGAGTTGGATGATCAGCCATGATCATAATAAATGGCGGTGCAGGCTTGAAGGGCCGAATGGCCTACTCCTGCACCTATTTTCTATGTTTCTATACTATCAAAATTGGCCTTTCTCCAAGTTAGAATGTGAGCCTGAGGATTAGACTTATCCTTTTCCATAATTAACTTAATGGCATTATGATCACTGAATTTAATGTGTTCCCCTACACAAAACTCTGTCACCTGCCTTGTTTCATAGGAGATCTAATATTGCACACGCTCATGAGAACTTCTATGTTCTGATTACAGAAATGTTCCTGAACACATTTGGCAAATTATTTCCCATCCAGCCCTTTAACATTATGGGAGTTTCAGTCAATATGTGGAAAGTTTACAACAGTCTGTGATCTTTCTACAAATATGGTTCTCTAAATTGTGCAGACTGTTAGGTGGTCTATAATATAATCCAATTAACATGGTCGTACCTTCATTATTCCTCAGTTCTACCCATAAAGCCTCACTAGATGAGCTCTCCAATCTGTCCAGAATGGGTGGTGCAATGGCATTTTCCTTGACTAGTAATGCCACCTCCCCCCGCCCTTAATCCCCCCCACTCTGTCTTGTCTAAAGCAATGGAAGCCTGGAACATTGAGCTGCCAGTCCTGGTCCTCCTGAAACCAAGTCTCACTAATGGCAACAATATCATAATTCCACGTAAACACAAAATAATCTGCAGATGCTGGGGTCAAAGCAACACTTACAACACGCTGGAGGAACTCAGCAGGTTGGGCAGCATCTGTGGAAACGATGAGTTGACGTTTCGGGCCGGAACCCTTCGACAGGACTGTAGAGGGAAGGGGCAGAGGCCCTATAAAGAAGGTGGGGGGAGGGTGGGAAGGAGAAGGCTGGTAGGTTCCAGGTGAAAAACCAGTAAGGGGAAAGATAAAGGGGTGGGGGAAGGGAGGTGATAGGCAGGAAAGGTGAAGAAAGAATAGGGGAAAACACCATGGGTAGTAGAAGGAGACGGGACAATGAGGGAGGTGGTAGGCAGCTGGGTGAGGGGGCAGAGTGACATAGGGATAGGGGAAGGGAGGGGGAGGGAATTACCGGAAGTTGGAGAATTCTATGTTCATACCAAGGGGCTGGAGACTATCGGTGCTCCTGGTGCGGCCTCCTCCACATCGGTGAAACCTGACGCAGATTGGGGGACCGCTTCGTCCAGCATCTCTGCTCCGTCCGCCAAAACAGACAGGATCTCCCAGTAGCCACACACTTCAACTTTGCTTCCCACTCCCACTCAGATATGTCCATATATGTCCTCCTCTACTGCCATGATGAGACTAAACTGAGGTTGGAGGAGCAACACTCATATACCGTCCAGGTAGTCTCCAGCCCCTTGGTATGAACATAGAATTCTCCAACTTCCGGTAATTCCCTCCCCCTCCCTTCCCCTATCCCTATGTCACTCTGCCCCCTCCCTCAGCTGCCTACCACCTCCCTCATGGTCCTGCCTCCTTCTACTACTCATTGTGTTTTCCCCTATTCTTTCTTCACTTTCTTCACTTTTCCTGCCTATCACCTCCCTGCTTCCCTTCCCCCACCCCTTTATCTTTCCCCTTACTGGTTTTTCACCTGGAACCTACCCACCCTCCCCCCACCTTCTTTATAGGGCCTCTGCCCCTTCCCCCTACAGTCCTGACAAAGGGTTCCGGCCCGAAACGTTGACTCATCATTTCCACGAATGCTTCCCGACCTGCTGAGTTCCTCCAGCGTGTTGTGAGTGTTGCTCATAATTCCATGTGCTGATCCATGCCCTAACCTCATCCACCTTTCCTACAATATCCCTTGCATTGAAATACATGCAGCTCAGAACATTAGTCCCATCATGTCTAACTTTCAATTCCTGACTTTATACATAGGCTTAAAAATATTTTTTTCTCAACCACTCCACTATTTGTTCTGGCACTGTGGTTCCCATATGTACTTCCTAAAAACATGACACTGACCGGCAGTGATGATACACAACCCCATTAAATAATGAAGGAATGGAAACTGTCCTATTGATAGAATGTCCACGTTATTAGTGGAAACCCAATAGGAACATGAGTGTAGCCATTGATTTCCTGCACTCATAGGAACCCAGTGATGCTGGCAAATCATTGTACTCAACGTTAAAGACTATGAAGTTTTTTCTTGATGAATACAGTTACTCAGGTGACCTTTCTGATGCAGTTGTGAGTAACATATTGGGAGACCACTAGAATCTGATGTACAGTAGTTATTTGGAAAAATCCTGTGGCAAAAATTTAATGGATCTAATATGACCTTGACCTTTTTGGAAAGAGCAATCTGGGCATGAGAGCAAAGTAAAAAGTCTTTCTAAGAGGTAGACAAAGAAAAACTGTTCCTATTAGCTAATGAAACATGGACTAAATTATATAGATTCATGGTATAGACAGGGAAAGATATACAGGCAAGCTGTAAGAAATGTTTTTGTGCAATCTGAAACTCACTGCCCACAGGGGTGATGGAATTGAAGATGGTCAAATCTTTCAAAAACTTAATGAATGCATTTAATAAACTTGCATGGCAAATGGGATGGAAAAGGTGAATCTGACTAACTAAATTGACTCAATGATCTGAAAAGCCTCTCTCTGCACCATAATGATTACAAGCCAGAAAACCATACTGTCATAACTCTTCTCTAGGAGATACCTAACTATGAGATTTCCAATTAACCCCATCGCTGTGTACATGTTTAGATCTAATGTAGCCAGTTCAAATTTCAAAGTAAGTATGCAAAGTAAATGTGCAAATAAAGAAAAGAAATAAATATCAAGAACATGACCATGAGATGAGAGTCCTTAAAAGTGAGTTCGTAGTTTGTGGGAACATTCCAGTGATAAGACTAGTGAAGTTGAGTGAAATTATCCAGTCTGCTTGAAGAGCCTGATAGTTGAAGGATACTAACTGTTCCTGAACCTGGTGGTTTGAGCTTTGAGGCTCCTGCACCTTCTTCTTGATGGCAGCACTGAGAAGAAAGCATGGTCTGAACGTTGAGGCCTTGATGATGGACGCTGCTTTCCCGCGACAATGCTTTGTGTAGATGTGCTCAATGATGGAGAGGGTTTTACCCCTGATATGAACTGGGCCGTATCCACTACTTTTTGTAGGATTTTCTATTCAAGGGTATTGGTGTTTTCATACCAGGCTGTGATGCAGCCAGTCAATATACTTTCCACTACACATCTATAGAAGTTCGTCAAAGTTTGAAATATCATGGTCAATCTTTGTAAAGAAAGTAGAGGCTGTGCATTCTTCATAATTGCACTGGGCCCAGGACAGATAAGACCATAAGACCATAAGACAAAGGAGCAGAAGTAGGCCATTCGGCCCATCGAGTCTGCACCGCCATTTTATCATGAGCTGATCCACTTTCTCCTATTTCGTCCCACTCCCCTGCCTTCTCACCATAACCTTTGCTGCCCTGGCTACTCAGATACCTATCAATCTCTGCCTTAAATACACCCAATGACTTGGCCTCCACTGCTGCCTGTGGCAACAAATTCCATAGATTCACCACCCTCTGACTAAAAAAATTTCTTCGCATTTCTGTTCTGAAAGGGCGCCCTTCAATCCTTAAGTCATGCCCTCTCATACTAGACTCCCCCATCATGGGAAACAACTTTGTCACATCCACTCTGTCCATGCCTTTTAACATTCGAAATGTTTCTATGAGGTCTCCCCTCATTCTTCTAAACTCCAAGGAATACAGTCCAAGAGCAGACAAACATTCCTCATATGTTAACCCTCTCATTCCCGGAATCATCCTAGTGAATCTTCTCTGTACCCTCTCCAACGTCAGCACATCCTTTCTTAAATAAGGAGACCAGAACTATCCACAGTACTCCAAGTGAGGTCTCACCAGCGCCTTATAGAGCCTCAACATCACATCCCTGCTCCTATACTCTATTCCTCTAGGAATGAATGCCAACATTGCATTCGTCTTCTTCACTACTGACTCAACCTGGAGGTTAACTTTAAGGGTATCCTGTACAAGGACTCCCAAGTCCCGTTGCATCTCAGAACTTTGAGTTCTTTCTCCATTTAAATAATAGTCTGCCTGTTTATTTTTTCTGCCAAAGTGCATAACCATACACCTTCCAACATTGTACTTCATTTGCCACTTCTCTGCCCATTCTTCCAATCTATCCAAGTCTCTCTGCAGACTCTCCGTTTTCTCAGCACTACCGGCCCCTCCACCTATCTTCGTATCATCAGCAAACTTAGCCACAAAGCCATCTATTCCATAATCTAAATCGTTGATGTACAATGTAAAAAGAAGCGGCCCCAACACCGATCCCTGCGGAGCACCACTGGTAACCGGCAGCCAACCAGAATAGGATCCCTTTATTCCCACTCTCTGTTTTCTGCCAATCAGCCAACGCTCTATCCACGTATGTAACTTTCCCGTAATTCCATGGGCTCTTATCTTGTTAAGTAGCCTCATGTGTGGCATCTTGTCAAAGGCCTTCTGAAAATCCAAATATACAACATCCACTGCATCTCCTTTGTCTAGCCTACTGGTAATTTCCTCAAAAAATTGTAATAGGTTTGTCAGGCAGGATTTTCCTTTAAGGAATCCATGCTGAGTTCTGCCTATCTTGTCATATGCCTCCAGGTACTCTGTAACCTCATCCTTGACAATCGACTCCAACAACTTCCCAACCATGGATGTCAAGCTAACAGGTCTATAATTTCCTTTTTGCTTCCTTGCCCCCTTCTTAAATAGTGGAGTGACATTTGCAATCTTCCAGTCCTCCGGAACCATGCCAGAACCTATTGACTTTTGAAAGATCATTGCTAGTGCCTCCGCAATCTCCACAGTTACTTCCTTCAGAACACGAGGGTGCATTCCATCTGGTCCAGGAGATTTATCTGCCTTTAGCCTATTCAGCTTCCTGAGTACTTTCTCTGTCGTAATTGTGACTGCGCACACTTCTCTTCCCTGCCACCCTTGAGTGTCCGGTATACTGCTGTCTTCCTCAGTGAAGACTGATGAAAATTACTTGTTCAGTTCCTCTGCCATCTCCTCATCTCCCATTACAATTTCTCCAGCATCATTTTCTATCGGTCCTATATCTACTCTCACCTGTCTTTTACTCTTTATATACTTGAAAAAGCTTTTAGTATCCTCTTCGATATTATTTGCTAGCTTCCTTTCATAGTTAATCTTTTCTCTCTTAATGACCTTCTTGGTTTCCTTTTGTAAGGTTTTAAAAACTTCCCAATCCTCTGTCTTCTCACTAATTTTTGCTTCCTTGTATGCCCTCTCTTTTGCTTTAACTTTGGCTTTGACTTCTCTTGTCAACCACGGTTGCATCCTTTTTCCACTCGAAAATTTCTTCTTTTTTGGAATATACCTGTCTTGCACATTCCTCATTTCTCGCATAAACTCTGAAATGATAACATGATTGACTTTAAATCTGCTAATACTCTCCACTTCTGATGAGAACTGACTCATGGACCTCTGCTTTCCTCTACCTGAAGTTAATTATCAGTTAGTTGGTCTTGCTGACTTTGAGTAAGAGGTCATTTACATTGCACCACTCAGTCAGATTTTCAGCCTCCCTCCTATATGCTGATTCTTCAACACCTTTGATTCCATTGGCTTATAACATATTAACCACGGTCTTGATGCAGTCTAGAAAAATTTCCTCCAAATAACCTGTGCCAATAATAAATCAGTAATTTACTTTATATTTACATTCTTGTAGCAAGTTTATAGAAAGCTGTTTTCTCCCCAAAGCATTAAAAAATGAGCCTGTTTTCCAAAGAAAATGGTTAAAGTTATCCATAAGATATAGAAACAGATTTGGGCCATTTAGTCGATTAAGCCTGCTTCGCCATTTTATACAGAATATCCCTCAACTCCATTCTCCTGCCTTTTCCTTATAACCTTTAACACCTTTATCAGCCTCTACTTTAAATAGACCTGGCCTCCACAGCTGTCTGTGAATTCCACAGATTCACTACCCTATATTTAGTAGAAATAGCACTGATAGAAATCAATAAGGTTTCAATTATGTAACTTGCTTTCCTACACAAAGAGCAGTTATAAAATATTGCATAAGAGCCTTTCCAGTGGCTAATATGGAATGCAACGTGCTTTACTGCCCATCTTGTAAATCACATAAACTAATTGTGCTTTGATTCAGTCCATATCAGTGGAGAGTTACCTCATCTCGATGAAGGAGAATTGCAACTTACCACAAAGCCCCAAGGTAAGGGAAAGCAAAGAAATCAGTTAAGGATTCTTTTACTCATACGTAAGCAATCAAACGGGCATCTGGGTGATGCTGACATTAAGTACATGAGGTGTGATTTCCTCCACAGGCAATTAATGGAAAATGGCCTGATGGATCTGTCTCAGACAGCACAGGAAGAATCAAAAGAACACAAGGAGAAAGGAAAACTTCTCTGTAGAGCACTTGGTGAGTTCTCACATGGAAGTCCCTTGACTCTATAGACCGCTGTCGTGCTTTGCTGCTGACAGCAGCACTTAATCTCAGATGTCCCTAATGTTAGCATTCCATGGGAACATCAAAAAGAATATATAACGTATATTACAGGCTGGAGTAACCTAAGAAACAGGATACAGAGGTGATAAGGAAATATGAAATATTTAGGAATGGTATTTGCCACGTACAATGTATTTTGAGTTAAGGATGACAATGTGGGCTCCTTTGAAACAAAGAATATAAACCATAAACACGATATTTCAGAGCCCATAAATCAATTTGCCGTAAGCATGTACTCTATTCAGGAGCAGGTCAGAAGAAGGATTCTTAACCTTTGACTCTTCCTCATTGCCCAAAGGCAGGCACTTGCTTCACTTAGTCAACATTGAACACTGCAGGGAGCAGCGGGTCAGAACTGGTGGATGTGCCCATGTTTTCATGCATACCCAATTTCGGAGATCAAAGCCACTGTCCAGTGACACTACAAGGGAAACATTTATCTTTCCCTGCAAAGATGTCAAGTTGCTGTCAACATATTGGCTGTGGTCTCCAAACTGGATCTGGCTAGATTGATGGATTGTAGTAATCCAGTGCACTGACAAGCAGCCCATCTGTTAACTTCACCTGCAATAACAGGAAGCTTCACCAACAGCTATCCATCACTACCCTGGTGGCAGGAGTTACACAGAATAATATTAATCGTTTTGTGATATAGTTTAAAGAAAAATATCACGTTGGTACTCTCTGAAATAACATGTATACTTTAATACATTCCTTGGGTAGAAAAGTTTATCATTCGCTTTTAATGAGTTTTCCCTAGAACATCACCAGTTTCTCTGGTATAGTACCACACTAGACCAAAGCAATGACAGCTATATTTGATTTATGGTAAATGCGTTACTAATTCAGTTATTTTTTAAGAAAAAAAAATTCAGTCAATTTTCTGATTTTCCAGTACGTAATGCTATCTTATTGTATGCTGGTACTCATTCATCCATAAATCAGCATAACAACTTTTGGTTAGCAAAGGAAGCCTCAACACCATTTCTCACACCACCTTGCCCAGTGCCATAAACTGTGAAATGGGTGAAAATGATAAATGTTGCAAACTAGAAAAAAGATTTGGAACCAGATGCTAGCACAGAAACCATAACTAGACTGAGTTCTTGTAGAGAAATATTCACTGAAGATCCTACTTTAAACCCTAAGGTTTTCACTGTATACTAGACATGTGGGTTGGTACAAAGCCTTTATGTGTTTGTTTCAAAATTCAATACTCGATTGGTGTAATTTTATGGGAAAGTACATTTTAAAAATCACTTGCAGGGACACTATCCATTGAATGGCACCTTGGCATGAAAGATATCTGATTAGTAGGGATTCGGACAACAATTAAGTACTCAAAATGAGCATGTACTCCTCTTGTACAACTGTTGATTTCAATCTACAGCCAGGAAAAGCATCGGAAAAGGCTACTACAATGCCTTCATCCAATCGTGCATGTAGAACCATTTGAAGACATTTGAGAATTAACAACAAAACTATTTCTCCTTCCCATATACAGCAAGCTCCCTTCAGCATGGGAAGGAGGAACTAAGAAAACTGAGATTACATAAAGCATTATGGTGATTTTTATTCCATGTTACAGTGGTAGATATTCAAGCCCTCGAAGAGCCTTGGGGGAATGAGTCACAGATCAAACTGATTAATCATACTTTCTGCAATCTCTCCTAAGAAAAGATCACCAAGTAGACTAACTGCCTGACAGATCCATGATTATTTAATCCCCATCCCTAACATGCTATGATCTGAAATTTGCTTAAAGATAAATAAATAGCCTTATTTGTCATCTGTGCACAAAAACATACAGTGAAATGCGTAATTTGTGCCATCGCATGCGATGTGCTGAGGGCAGCACTCAAGTTCCGCCATACATCCAGTGCTAACTAAAAGCGGGAGAAGCATTTAATGCTAATGTTCAAAAGATTAGGAATATAACTGGAAGCGTAAAAATCCCAGGTAAGGGGAAGAAACATGAGAGTGGGACTAATTGTAGACAACAGCTAGAATGGATTAAAAGATTTCTTTGAGACCTGGATTAAAGGCATCCGTTAGTCTTGCAAGACCATGGATCTGCGCCTGGAAAGTCTTCACTCTCCAGGGTGCAGTCCTGGGCAAGGTTGTATGGAAGACCAGCAGTTGCCCATGCTGCAAGTCTCCCCTCTCCATGACACCGATGTTGTCCAAGGGAAGGGCATTAGGACCCATACAACTTGGCACCAGTGTCGTCGCAGAACAATGTGTGATTAAGTGCCTTGCTCAAGAACACAACACGTTCCCTCGGCTGGGGCTCGACCTCACGACATTCAGGTCGCTAGTCCAATGCCTTAACCACTTGGCTACGTGCCCACAAGAGACCTGGATTATTCAAATGGAAAAAATATAACATCTCATTGACTTTTGCTCAATTTTCTCAAAGGAAAATGGATTCAACTGCACATGAGAAGCTTTTCCTCAAATTTATATTCTAGACAAAATATCTCCTTTGCCTATTTGAATTTGTGATTCCTTGTCGAACAGTCAGTAGGCCAGGTCTTACTGCATGAACTTATCCTTCATGGTGCTCACTTGAACTAGCCTGATCTGGAAACATAAGTTCAAAGTTCGAAGTAAATTTACTATCAAAGTACAAATATATCACCATATATTACTTTAAGATTCACTTTTTGTAAGCATTCACAGTAGAATAATGAAGTACAATAGAGGCAATGGAAAACTACACACAAACTAAGACTTACATGACATAAACATAAACATAATGACTATTGTGTGGATCCTCTTTTGCTGAGTTCTATCCTGTGAATTAGAAAGAACTAAAAGTGGCAACTGAGCCTCAGATGATACACCTTGGAGCCCCATTCCTTATGGCTTTTTTAGCTCCTTGCTGTCAAAGGCCTTACAATTGCTTTTAACTGTCATTAAAAGCCTAGGAATTAATTCAAATTATCAGAAGTACTTATATAAAAAGTAAATACAAATGAAGACATCTTAGTGCATTATAAACTAATTAACAAACATGAATATACCGATAAATAAATAATTGTTTGAGGATCCATTATACATGTCTGCTGATGGTCTGAGTGTGAAGTGGATCTGGCTTTTCAGCTTATCATGAGGAATTTCTTCTTCTACATGACAAGTTGTTCTGATTTGGAATGCATGGTTTAAAATAGTAAGCAAGATAGATTCAAGTAGTTTCCCACCCTGCTTATCATCTGCAAGCTATGGCTGTGTCTGTAAACCAGTAACTGCTGGGTTTATTGGTTGCCTCAGATTACTAATTTAACAATGGTGAATACAGGGTTAGAGAGGGTGATCTGATGTGGCAGCGGAGGTCAGCAAGTAGCTGATCAATATGCTCGAATTCAAGTTTATTGTCTTTCAACCATACACGTGTGGACCATCAAATGAAACAATGTTCCTCCAGACACAAAATGCTGGAGGAACTCAGCAGGGCCAGGTAGCATCTATGGAAAAGAATACAGTCAACGTTTCAGGCCGAGACCTTTCAGCAGGACCCTGTAATATTATGTAATATCACTGTAATATCATGACACTAATTGCTACATAACCGTGCTACTGTCTGTGAGGAGTTTATACATAGAAACATAGAAAACATACAGCACAATACAGGCCCTTCGGCCCACAAAGCTGTGCCAAACATGTCCCTAACTTAGAACTACCTAGACTTTAACCATAACCCTCCATTTTTCTAAGCTCCATGTAGCCAGCCAGGAGTCTCTTAAAAGACCCTATCATTTCTGACTCCACCACCGTCGCCATCAACCCATTCCATGCACTCACCACTCTCTGCATAAAAAACCTACTCCTGACATTTCCTCTGTACCTGCTTCCAAGCACCTTAAAACTGTGCCCTCTCGTGCTAGCCATTTCAGCCCTAGGAAAAAACCTCTGGAGAAAAGGCCAAGTTCATTAAACCTATTCTCTTAAGGCATGCTCCCCAATCCAGGCAACATCCTTGGAAATTTTCTCTGCACCCTTTCTATGGTTTCCACATCCTGTCTGTAGTGAGGCGACCAGAATCGAGCACAGTACTCCAAGTGGGGTCTGACCCGCTGCAACATTACCTTTCAGCTCCTAAACTCAATCCCACGATTGAAAGCATTGTATGCTTTCTTAACCACAGATTCAACCTGTGTAGCAGCTTTGAGTGTCCTATGGACTCGGACCCCAAGATCCCTCTGATCCTCAACACAGCCAAGAGTCTTACCATTAATACTATATTCTGCCATCCTATTTGACCTACCAAAATGAACCACCTCACAATTATCTGGGTTGATCTCCATCTACCACTTCTCATCCCAGTTTTGCATCCTATCAATGTCCCATTGTAACTTCTGACAGCCCTCCACACTACCCACAACACCCCCAACCTTCGTGTCATCAGCAAATTTACTAACCCATTCCTCCACTTCCGCATCCAGGTCATTTATAAAAATCACAAAAAGTAGGGGTCCCAGAACAGATCCCTGAAGCACACCTCTGGTCACCGACCTCCATGCAGAATATGACCCATCTACAACCACTCTTTGCCTTCTGTGGGCAAGGCAGTTCTGGATCCACAAAGCAATGTCCCCTTGGATCCCATGCCTCCTTACTTTCTCAATAAGGCTTGCATGGGGTACCTTATCAAATGCCATGCTAAAATCCATATACACTACACCTACGGCTCTACCTTCATCAATGTGTTTAGTCACATCCTCAAAAAACTCAATAAGGCTCGTAAGGCACGACCTGCCTTTGACAAAGCCATGCTGACTATACCTAATCCTATTATGCCTCTCCAAGTGTTCATAAATTCTGCCTCTCAGGATCTTCTCCATCAACTTACCAAAGACTGAAGTAAGAATCACTGGCCTGTAATTTTCTGGGCTATCCACACTCCCTTTCTTGAATAAGGGAACAACATCCACAACCCTCCAATCCTCTGGAACCTCTCCCGTCCTCATTGATGATGCACTACTGTACTGCCATGTATGGAAGATTAAACAGTTTCCAGCAGCTGCAGATTTTCTCTTGTTGGTAACTTTCCACCAGATCAAGGTGCACAACACAGTTCTTAGAACTCACGGTACATTATGGAGGACACAGTCAGATATTCGCATGGCAGTGAGAAGCAAGAACTGTGCCAATGTAATTTGAATTCTGTAGTGATTTTTTCTTTCTTTTTTGAGTCAAGGAGTTGTACAGCATTGAGAAGGGCCTATGCTGACATTTTGGCTGACTACAATCATTCACATTAGGTCAGTATTTTTCTTTGCCTTGCCCATTCAAATATCTGTCCAAGTGTCTCATAATGATTGCCATTGTATCTGACTCAATGACCTTTAACAGTGAGTTCCAGATATCAATAATTCTCTGTGTGATTACATTTTCCCTTCATCCCCTTTAAAATTCTTTCTGCTTACCCCTGAGCTTAAGCCCTCTTGCTTTTAATATCCATAACATGGGGAAAAGATTCTGACTACCCTCTATCTATGCCTCTCATAATTATATCTTCCTCTTTCTGTCTCATTCCTCAGCCTTTCCAACTTCTTCCCATAACCAGGGTCTTCTGGTGCTCAGAGAAGACAGAATCTCATCACATTTTTTAATATTCACAGTCTTTTCCAAGTAATGTCCCAGATAATACTATTTATATAACTGTTCACTTTGCAGCAAAGATACCTGAAATCTGGAGGTAGGAAGACCAGTGATAAAAGTAGTTAAGGTCTATCTCTATGGCAACGGAGGCATTTATTTCTTCCACTTCAACAAGCCGGCATTGCCCAGTTACATGCTTGTGACCAATTAACCAACTGACCTGTGTATCTTCGGAATATGGGAGGAAAATGGATCACCCAGAGAAGCTTTCATGGGAAAAACACACAAACCATTACAAAGAGCGGTGTAATTGAACCTGGATCTCTGGCACTGTAATGTCATTACACTAAATGCTATGTAGCCATGCCACTGTCTGTAAGGAGTTTGTGTACTACTGTACCGCCATATGTAGAAGCTTAAACAATGAACGGATAACTTAAGTACACAACAGGCAATGTTACATAGTAAAGTTTGCCACTGAGATAAATTTCACATAATTTTGGAAGTCGTTTGCTTCAAAGCATTACGATTATGCATTAGTGGACATAGGTCTGATTTAGCAGCAATAGAGATAATGGCAGAAAAATACTGCTGAAAATTTAACCAATTGACATCAGATCTGTCAACAATTAACAGCAGAAGTTTATGATTCATCTAAGACACAATCAGGAACCATAATTAATATAACAAAACCAGTTCAGGAGGCAGGCTTAACATATAGATGTCAAAAATGATGAGAACTAACTTAGATCCCATTGGAAATTAGAAGTGGCCTTGAAGGTACAGTACTTGGAGCAATTGCTATTTGAGGTGCTGTACTTCTGCATCAATATGAAAAAGTTGTCAATAAAAAAGAGAGATTAAGAAGAGATGGATGCAGAGACGTCATGGAGTAGAATGGAAATATTAGCCTTTTAAAAGGAGTGCTCAGGAAAGTTGAAACAGGCTAGTTAATTCCAGTCGTGCTCACATGGGAGACAAGGGGACTTCCAGTTGACTCTTCGCTCACTCAATTCCCTTTCAATTTTCAGTGCTCTCAGGGATTTGAAGAGCTTGAAGAGGTGGATATGATTTGCGAAATAATGACACCAAGAAGGAGGTTGGAAAAATTGCAGGGCTGGCATCAAAATCTATTTCAATTCCACATGCTTGAGGCCATATCTTGATTTAGAACCAGCAGAGTGAGATAAAATATGTGATTATATAATATGTTTTGTGACTTCAGCACATCTAAAATCAATTTGCAGCCAACTAGGAACTTCTGTAGTTGGTGCAAGGAACTCGCGGCACATCAGCTTATTGAGGTTTTGGATTTTAAATACACATTGGGAATTCCAAAGTAATGTACTGTATGGGCAGATTAAATACAAGTGGAGATGATCAGTCTCCACAGGTTGTTAATTATAAATTGTGAAATGCCAACGCATGATCAAAGGCAATAAGCTTGAGTAACCAGTTCCAAATGAAACCCTTAGGAACTTAGTTAAATTTTTACCATGGGTAGAGGCAAACTTTCCTTGGTTACTAATTTTTGTTTTTTTCTTTTGGAGACAATGTTTTCAACGTCATTTTAAAACAGAAAAAAAAGTGCTAAATTTAATATGCAAATCTGAGCATCAAGTTATTTTTCTTTGAGCATTTTACTGCGTTAATGCATTGAATGTAATGGCAATGACCATCTCTTTGTTTGAAAACAGTGACAGAATGAAAGAAATCATTTACATCACCCCATGTTCCCATCGAACTAAATATCATATGAGTGAAAATTAGCAACACTTTATTTATTGGCTGTAAAAATGGAAAATCTAATTATTTTTCTTTTAGTCAAAATGTGCTGCTTATTGGACTTCGAAAATCAGAACCTATGGCTTGATAATAATGTTAGTAAGCATCAGATTTTTTGCAAAAAACCAACGTTTAAATTATCTGTGGTTCATTCTAGTCTCCTTACACATCTCACTGAATGTGATACACTTTCCTTAAAAGTACGTGCTTTAAGTACAATGCAGTCATTGTATAAAGATAAACTAAGTATTCAGACAAAATACTTCTTGTATTAGAGAAACACAACCTTTGAATTTATGGTGCAATACAGTAACCTTGACTTTAATCATGGCTTGTGATTGTACTGGCTTTGATTTTTATCATTTTCAGTTAATTTTGGCAAAATACCAAAATATTTTTTTAAAAAGCACATCAGATAGTTAGTGAGGAGCTTTAAGCTTGTTTGGCTGGTGTAGTTCTTAGTCTGAAGGATGAGAATTTTCTTAGAGGAGTTCAGACATGGGAATGAATATGTCACATATCAATTTAAACAAAACTTGCAACATACTGGTCATGTATGTGCTCTGGGTAGTGATTTATTCTATGGAGCTGGATGTGAATTCCAACCAATCCTGGGTCATCGCATCAGAATGATAAGTCAAATTAGCATGAAGATATGTTGTCAAATACTGAACTTACGCAAAATTAGCCAAGTTAGTCGTGCCTAACATTGTTTACAAAGATTTATTTCTTCCTCTTCTCTGCACCTTGAAATTTAAGGTGGGCCATTTTCTATTTTGACATTCAGTATTTTCAAGTCAGCTATCTCTATTGGATAAACCACCCTTATTGTCCCAGAGTAGTATACCTTCAGCCCACCTTCAGTTCCCTTTCACTACACCATTGCTACATTTCTATCCCATAACCTGCTACCACTGTGGACTGTCAAAGAAGTAGCATAAACTCTATTTTACAAATCAAAAATATCTTATCTGTAAGGTAGTAAAAAAAAAACTAGAAATAGATAGATACTGACTTTTTTTCCCCAAGATTCCTGGCATTTCTGAAAATAATGCAATACATCTCAGCCAATGTGCATGAGAGAGCGAATTTCTGGATTTGTTCAAAGAACTAATGAGTAACTTGTGAAGCATTTCATCATACAGAATTGAGAAATGTTAATACTTTCCTTGGTCAGGCCTGATATTACTAATCTAGTGCTTGAGAAGATTTAAAATATTACCACCAGTATACAAAAAATATTCTGAGAGGTTACCATCATTGATTAAATATGAAGCATGAAGCAGAAATAAATGAATAGGAAAAAAATATTTTTATTGATTATGTTAATCCAGTCAGCAAACTATTCTGGGCTAGACAGATTCAGAAGGAACTGCAAGTTAGGTAGTTTTTATATTTATGAATCAGTATCTTAACTACAACTAATTTCTAAATGAGTGTTAATGGAATCTTCACATTGTGGGACATTATACATTGTATTCAAGGCTAGAAGTCATTCGAGAGGCTTTGAAAAGAGGCTTGAAATTAGTTTGCATAACAGGATGTCTTTTTTTCTGTTCTAGTCAAAGTATTATGACCAATATATTGTCTGCATGATTACATGAGCATTCTTGCCCTACCTCATGCACGGGGGCATCACTACATGCCACATACTACATGCAAAGACGTCAAATTAAGTTGAATGAACTTAAGGTCCATTTGGTATGTTTTGATAATATAAATTTGGCCTTCTTGCCCAGTACCAAGGACAAACCTGACATAGTTTCTAGTTTGGAGTCAGTAGGTCTCATTTATAATATCCTATTGTCCTCAACACCTTTCCCCTTTGAACTGACCATCCTTGGACCTCAGCCCAGTTATGTAGCTGAACACAATCCTAAACTCCTCTCCCTTCATCCACCACCTCCCCCTCACCCCCACCCAGCAACTGATCTTTCAGCAGTACCTAGGCTTTCTTAGTAGAAAACATTTGCATTTGTGGACCTAAGACCAAATCATTAATACACTGCATCAACAACAATTAAGCACACCCATTTATGTTCATGAGAATTTGTAGGCTGCTGTCTTTCTGCATTGAGGGCACCAAATGTATTTGTGGTTCCAACTTAAAACCCAGGTACAGGCTTTGAGCAACTATGAAAACAGGCAACAGCTTCTTATTTATTTTTCTTCCCCTTATTCATAATAAAAGTATTTACCAGAATCAATGCATGATATAGTCTTCTGTTACATTCGTTAAAACCAATAGGATGTTGCCATTCATGTGGCCCCGTGGGATTGTACGTTATTAGAATAATTGAGGGGCTTCCTCGCCCATCCCGACCCTCTCTGTCCCGTAGTAGAAGAACTTTGTTCTGTGGTCTTCTTAATAAGTCATATTACAAAGATTGAACAAAGAAAAGATTATGTAGAGCATCTTATTATATATCATCCCTTTCAACACTCTTGACATACAAAATTTTATCTCAGGTTTATTTAACATTGCTTAAACCCATTGGAGCAGCTTTAGTAAGAAGATTCCCCATCAAATGTCTAACTCCCTCCCTACTATGCTGAGTAGTGATATCTACTAGTCTTTTGTTCTGAAATTCAAGAATGTTTTGACTTTCCTGGCTGGATGATGGAGGTTGGGGTCTGGAATGAATCTGCAAGGATGGGATAGCAGAGGTGGGGTGAAGGGTTCTTATGGAAGGGTATTGCTGTGGATGGCAGGTAGAGGAAGAATGTCTTCCAGAATATTTTCCAACTTTTAATATTAGTCGATTTTATCTTCTGTGAGGTATGGGCACACTTGATACCCAGAACATTATTGCCCAACCTCATCAAATATGTTCTCCAAATTTCTCCATGATATGATTTGCATCAGCCCAGATCTTGCTGGTAAATGTCAATAACTTTGAATCAAACTACTGGCATTTACCAGTTTGAATGGCAACAAGTCTGGGATTTACATGCACTGTCAAGCCCAGAAGTTAGCCCAGAAAGCCTGAGAATACTAAATCCATCGTTTATTTGGTGTTGTCGTTTTGTTGTTTGTTGTGTTGCGTGTTTGTGTGTTCTTCTGCTGAGCATTCTGGGCATGCTATTTTGGCACTGCCTCCAGCACACTTTCGGATGTGTTGGTTGTTAATGCAAATGACACATTTCAGTGTATGTATGCATGAAAAGATTACATAAGGTTGTTATAGGTGGGCGGTGATAGTGGGGATAAACTCCCACTACATATTAAATTCTCCCAATGTCATGTACCTCAAATAGCCTCTGACAACCAAATCCAACTCCTGGCCTTCACATGTGGCTTAGCTACTAAGCCCAGCGGAATTGTTTCTACTGACAGTAGATGGGGACAAAGGCAGGTTACTGATACCTTAAAACCAGTCGCTGTGGGCAGATGGGGCTCATCAGCTGTGGTTGGCAGCTCATCTAGGAGAAGGAAAACTCGGATTTCAAGCCTCCACTGCCTTGCAGCTATACCCACTCATGGGGAAGGCTTCAGGAGTAAACCCCAAGGGAAAAATCTGGACTTAAGGCAGTCCTACATTGAGTTCAATGTTGATTGGCAACTCCTGTGATGCTGCTGGTACCAAACTGTATTGGTCTCTGCTTTTCCTTTGGGTTCATCAGATGGGTGGAGAGGGGGAGCTTGATACATGGGCAACAGCTTGCTCTCCATCTTGTACCGCCCAGGCTTGTGTATCTAGACAGCAAGGATGCAATATCTACTGTCAACCCGACTGACAGAGGCCCTCACCTCACCTCACACATGACAAGCAATCGTGCATCTTGAAAATCCATAGGTATAAAACATAGAGGAGAGTGCTTTTTAAAAAATTATTTCAATGTAGTCTGATGTTTAATGTTCTTGGAGTTTTTATTGTTTTAGTTAATTACGTTCAACGTATATTTTTGATGTTTCAGGATGTCAAAAGCCACAGGATCGTTTCGGGGTAGGACTTGCCCACTGGATCACTGGAGACACATCAAGATAAATGTAGATATGGTGAGACTTCCAATGGGATCTCATAGCACTTTTGCAAATAGGGGTGTTGTCACTCTTCTCACCATCTTTCCACCTGTGTATATCCATTGTGAGAAGGAAACCCGTGCAAATTGGTTGCCACGTTACGAAAATGTCTTGTTGGCTATAGGCATATTCTGAAAGGGGCACGTGAGCTTCCCTATAAATGCAAATCTTTTCTGCGATGCACCGATGAGCTTGTTTAGCAGCACACAAGCATCTCTGAAATATGCTAGGGTCGTCTGTCAGTGGCTTTTAGTCCAGTCACTGTGTCCATAAACACTGTACTAAATTCTGCAAGTGCTGGAAATGCAGAGTAACACACACAGAATGCTGGAGGAGCTCAGGTTGGGCAGCATTTACGAGAAGGAATAAACAGCCAACATTTCAGCCTGAGACCCGTCATCAGGACGGGCTCTCATCCTGAGATATCAATGCTTTATTCCTTTCCTTGGATCCAGCCTGGCCTGCTGAGTCCCTCCGTCATTTGATGTGTGTCACTTCATTTCCATTTCTTTTTGGCTTTTGTGCTTAATAACCATCAGCTTGCATATGATCTTAGAAACTATTATGAAACCCAAAAATCAAGAGTTTCAATTTTTTTTGCCCATTTTAAGCACTCTCCAATTAACGCTCAGACTATGCACTTTTTACAGATTTCTTTGAGATTATTTGCTATTTTAGGATATTCTAATAAATCATTTAACTAGAAAAAATGTCATTCAGAACTACAATGGGAATCTAATCTTACACAGCATATAAAAAGCTTTTGTATGCTGATTGATGGCCTTGGCACTTGCACAGAGAGATTTTGCCGAATTACTAAAATGTAGATTTCTTCAGTTGGTATTCAAATTACAATTGTATAATTTCTATGGAAAATCATAACTTTTTCGAACTGATTCAGCAATTAAACTGTAGTTACAAATAAGGGCATTTGGCAGGAAGTTCATGAAAAAATAAGGAAATTACGAGCTTATTCAAACCATGATAACTCATATGAAAAGCCATGAAGCTGGCAGCGAAGTACAATGACGACAGTTATTATGACTTATATTATGTTGATTTATTGTCCTGTTTAAAAATGGTATAACTTATTTTATAGATACAAATAGTAGCTCCATCTCAATGGTTATTTGCTGTAGATGAAATGCTTTGGTAATGTTTTACCTTTTTAAATTAAAACCGAACAGCCAAAGCGAACTTAAGTTCTATTGCGCCTTTGTTCTATTTAAATCTTTCAGTCCTCTTAGAAATTGACTCAAGACTAAATAAGCAATTAGAGGATTTGACTTTTTAAAATTATGATTCAGACAAATGAAAGCTTGGATCCAAAAATATGAAATAAAATGGAAAGATGTGATGAGTTACTAGAACTAGCATTACCTAGTTCATTAATGTTCTTTAGGTGTGAAACTCTTCCTCCCCTCACCCCACCTCCTTATTCTGACTTTTCCTCTTCCTTTCCAGTCCTGATAAAGGGTCTCAGCCCAAAACATCGATTGTTTACTCTTTCTATAGATACTGCCCGGCCTGCTGAGTTCCTCCAGCATTTTATGTGTATTGTTTAGGTATGAGATTTGTTGTCTTTATCCAACTTGGTCAATCTGTGTTAACAGATGTGCCAATGTGATTAATTTTTAATGGCTGGGAATAAACAATTAATACTGATGTCACCCGCAATATCTTTGTTTCATGAGGCAACAAATAAAGAAACAAGATTTTGTAAGTTTCTGAGTTTTGCTTTTGGCTTTACAATGTTGAAGAATTGGAGACTAATGAATCTCCTAAGATATAGTGCTTCCTTAGCCCTTAGGAATGTGAAAATAATCTCCCCTCCCTCAGACCGTTAAACAAGACAGCCATCTCGACTAGGCCGCAAATGGAGAAGGTGCTCATTAAATTTACCTTTCCAGTTACTAAAGTATATTGGATTATTTAAATTTTTTAATTGTTATATTCACGGCTTAAGCTCCAAAGTTTGAAGCACTCAGCTAGCAGGTAATTAGCAAGTCAAAACTGCTTTTGTATTATCAATCTTATATTATTATATCTTCTTCTTAAACTGTGTCTCAGTATCAAGGATGTCTTGGGTTTCCGGGTTCCAAGTTGGTTGAGAAAGGAAATCTAGGAATTAGAGATTCTTCCACAAATGGGAAAGAAGTGGCTGGTGGAGAAACAGGTGGGTGGTTTGTGAGAATATCTGCTCCTTCTGCTGCTTCTGTGTACTGTTGATGCATGGCCTCAAGATCTCAATTTCATCTTAAATGCTCCATTTACACTTTGAACAGTCGTGAGCGAAATGCTTTCATGAGTCAGTGACACTAAACTCTCCTGGGTCTCCTGGGCAGGAGTAATAAGCTTTGAAGACCTGGACTATCTGCAACAAGCATCTCAAATCTTTGGAAAAATACCACCAGTGTTGTATCTGTGAAGTCCTTCAAATTCACTGGAAGGAAAACGAACCAGTGTATCCTAAGTTAATCTTAACCTAGGTTAACATCTCCAGTTGAGAGGGCATATTCAAATCCAGTAGGCTATGTTAGGCAGGCCATATAAATTGCAAGCTCCATACCAGACGCCTGGAACAGACACACTGATTTGAACCTTATTGTAGAAGGAGATTAGCAGGTGGACAGAAAAAAAAATACTTCCTATGTGCAGTCATTACATACAATGCAAAATCAATAACACTACCAACAGCAATGGGCTCTAGCTACCAATGCACCAACAAAATTATCCATGGATTGTGGGATTAACATACAAGCATTTCTATTTTATTTGCAATTTACTTCAGGCAACAAAGAGTTAAGGGTGTTGCAATGGTGCAGGAAAATGGAGGTGATCTAGCGTGACTGATGGCATGTCCTGGTGCTCAGCTGCAGACTGTGTTAGGTGTGGTGAAGTGCTGGACTGGTTTCACAAACGAGGTGTGTGTTTTTCCTTTCCGCACCTTGGCACATCAGGTAGCAACCTTACTGTTTCTTTAGTATTTTTGTCTGTTTTTTTTTATGAGGCTGAGTTGCTAGCTCGACGATCAACCCAGCACAGATGGAAAGCATGCAAGGAGCCAGCCCAATTCGATTTCGGGACCACTCACCTCAGAGTCCGGTTCAGTACACTACCAGCCGACTTACAAATTAGGTATAATGAGATATTAAATAATATACTAAAATTAAAAAATATTGGAACATATCTAGCATGTGTCACATCTGTTGTAAAGATAAATTTAAAATGGTCCAATAAGCAGACTGTTTACCAAATATCAGATGTAGAGCTGTGTTCCCACTCTGGCATTGACTTTCTTAACACATTATCAGGATTCACGTAATATTGTGCCAATAATTTCAGCCAACAATTCACGAGTCAGATTTACATTCTGAGTCATTATGGAAACTTCACTTGCAAGTTCCTCTAAAGTTCCGGTAACCAAGATCTTCCTAAAAAACAAACTGGCAAGAAATGGAATGAAAGATTTATAATAAATTCTTGGTTTATTCCGGTGATTAATATTTTGGTGGTATTGCTGGGCTGATTTATCTACTTGATACTGTGTGTGATCTCTAAATCTGTAATGAAAACTGTGTCTAATACTATGAGCATCTGTTTGAGAGTCATGGATTTGTAGTGATGAACACCTTGTCTGTCTGCCAGTAAGGGCTGGATGAATGCCTATTTCGACATGAATCAACATTATCCTCCAAGGGTAGAAATCGACAACTACAAAAGTAGCACTGGAGGCTCCGTAAGGTTCAGAGGCCGATGTAAAAAGCAGAAGAATAAATACAACAAACTTTAACCCATGGTGAGACACAAGAAAGAAAGCAGATGCTAGAGTGAAGTAACACAAAAAATATGTTGGAGATACTCATCAGGACACTCAGCAACTATGAAGGGAAAACTCTATGAAGTCCAGGGCGTGGTGGCCCAGAAGACATGTTATTACAAATCTGCGGCTGGTGGAAGGCAGCTATTTATGCATCAGATTCTTTCTGCTTCATCCCTTTACCTCTTTCACCTTCCAGCTTCTGAATTTATTCCCCCCTCCCCCTCATACTCACCTTCCTCCTCAGCTGGTTTCCCCTCTCACTTGCCAGCTTGCATTCCTGCCCCTCCCCCAGCCACCTTCCTATTCTGACTTCCTCCCCCCATCCTAATCACTCTGAATGAAAAGCCTCAGCCTGAAAACATTGACGGTCGATTCCTCTCCATAGAAGCTGCCTGACCTGCTGAGCTCCTCCAGCATTTTGTGTGTGTGCTCTGGATTTCCAGCATCTGCAGAATCCTTTGTCCTCATGAATTACTCTAGTTTAAGGCTTCCAATAGACAGTGCTTCTGCCATCTCAGAATGGAATTATTCTAGGAAAATGATCCTCTGGAATTGCTGGTGCCTGGGGTGGAAACCACTACAACTTACAAGAAAGAATTAAATTAATGAAAAACTAAGAGATATAAAGAATTTATAGCTTGGTGAAGTTACAATGATTTGTGTGGATTTATTTATCCTTTCAGAGGGCTAGCAGTGTAGATGTACCTTTAAAATCTAAATGTACCAGATGATATATATTTGATGCACTGTTGTATCAGACACTATTGTTACTTCCTTCATTGAAAGATAATCTGTTGATAGTTGTGCTTTTGTTATTTGCTTGTGTAAATACAACACAAAGCAGCTTTTAGGTATTATTCTTAAACCTTTAGCACCTATAATTCTCCAGAGGGAAAAGGTTCATAGCTACTACGTCGACTCGGGCCTAGGGGGCCGGCGTCGGGCATAAGTTCATAGCTATCCGAGGAAAGTAAGTTCCTTCTCATTTCAATGTAAAACATCTGAAAGCTCAAACGTTTCTTGGCTTTCAAATTCTCCCGCAAAGGGAATTTGTTTACAGTTTTACACCGTCAAGCCCTCTCAGAATTTATATGTTTCAATGAGTGAGTGGCACAGTGGTGGACTGGTAGTGTAGTGGTTAGCACAACGCTTTACAAAGTACAGGTAATCCGGGTTCAATTTCCACTATAGCCTGTAAGGAGTTTGTGCATACTCCCCGTAAAAATAGTTTGTAAATCTTAGAAGCTGATAGTTTCCTGATCAGTCAGGTCATCAAAGGATATGACAAGAGGGGAGGTGTGTGGAGCTGCGTGGGATCCAGGATCAGTCATGATGGAATGGCAGAGCAGACTCGATGGAATGAATGGCCTAATTCTGCTCCTATGTCTTATGGACCTAGCAGAACCACTATCTCAAAGCACCAGACACTAGGGTTCAACACTGATCTCGAGATCTTAAGGACTTCTCACATTTTTCCCATGACCGCAGGGGCTTCCCAGGGTGCTCTGGTTTCCTTCCATATTGGGACATTCACTGGTCACTGGAAATCACCCCTTCTGTGTAAGTGATGGTAGAATCTGAGAGCTGAACAGAAATAAGAGGCAAATAAAAATTGGGATTAATGTACGAGTACTGTAAAATGGTGGTTCATGTGGGTTCAATGGGTCACAGAGCCAGTTTCCTCCATGATTATATCTCTCTATGACTTTATAATCATCTCTCGTTCTTCCATTTTCTGGAATGTTCTGACATATTGCTCATTTTTTTTCTCATGGGGTAATCTCCTTTTCCCAGAGACACAAGAGAGGAGCAAAGTACAAACTGCTGAGGAAATCAGTGGGTAGAGGGCAATGGACAGATAATATTTCGAGACCCTTCATCTGACCTGATAGTGTAGAGAGGAGATGGGGATGGGCGAGGCATGAGCTGGCAAACTATGGTACAAATCTGAGTGAGAATATGGTCAAGGAGCAAGAAAGCAGTAAAAATCTCAGAGGGAAAACAGTGAGACAATGTCTCACAAAACTCCTGAAGAGATGATGAAACCCTCCTCAAAGTGGATGTGCTACTCTTGCCTCACCTCCCACTTATCTCTTTCCATGCATCCTCTTTGTAATTAAAAAAATACATTCCATTTGCCATGCTAATTAGTCACATACTGACATTCAGAAGCACAAAGGCCAAAAATGATGTTACCCCCCTCCATAAAAGAACTTAAATAATATCCATAGTGACAATCTGAGAGAATCTTCACATTTTTCTGTTTTCTCCCTCTGAGCATATTGATTCTTTCATACTCCACTTGACTTCACAAACATCAATCATACTTTATAAGTGACTTTCACTAGTGTGCATCTGTCCAACCAAGAGTGCTTGCCACTTGGCTTGATCTTGACCTCACCTTCCAGATACATAAACCCGCATTCTCCAAAGGAACATCTGATAGCAATCAGAAAGGAAGCCATGGCTGGTTTATTCTCCCTTGGAACCTTATGAATACTAATGTCAATTTTAGCTTCATTTCTTCTGGGAGCAGCTAATTCCCGATTGCATTGAAATCAAAAAAAAGCTATCTTTCTAGTCTGTACAGATGGTTATCAAAGCAAAGGCTGTATTTACCCACAAAGCTGTTACATCCTGATTCTGTGTTCTACCAGCATATACCTTAATTAGTCAATCTATTTGAAGGCTTGAATTCCCTCATTTAATGTTTTGTTTAATGTAGGCTAATAGACACAGAGCTGGTTCTATGCATATATTGCATATACTTAAAGAAGTCCAGAAATGTGCATATTTGATATTTTGAAAGCTGGTAAAACAAAGACTCTATGCACAAATGTGTTTTCTGCAAGTTAAAATTGATGCAAATCTGTAATCAACCACGCATCAAATACAATAAAAACAAGTCTACATTTTAAATATATGTATTTAAATTTTAGATAACAATTCTGCAGATTATCCACTATTAAGGTAATAAGTATATTGTGCAAGGTATATATGCAACATATGTAATATATTGGTACTTGTATTTGTCTTTTTCAGGTCAATTGAGTGTATTGATTAAATGAAACATTTCTTCTTCATTGAAGAACAGAATGAAAATTTGATTGGGTTGATATTTTACTGTCATTAATTAATATTAAGTATGAATACTGATACAAGTTTAAAGCAAGTTTCTCTATTTGGTACTTCTGTGAATATTTTCATGGGCATTAGTGATTGGAGAGGAATAAATCATTTGTGATAACTTACTGTATTATAAAGAGTAACTAACTGCATTTACAATTTTTTAATCAGAATGAGTATTTGATTCATAGTTTTTTTTCTCAATTATCTTCAGAGCCGATTCCACCTTAAACTTGACTTTTAATAGTGATGTAAACGTGTATTTAACAGGGTTACTTCAACAAAGCAAACAATAAGCTGCAAAGCAAGCATTCATTAAACACTCATTTGATTTTCAAAACATTTCACTTAGACTGTGTATATCAGCTGTGATACACACATCTAGGTTATACACATCTAGGTAAAAGTATTGGAAAATTGTATAACTTTTAGAGCAAGTAACACAAAGTTACATTCACTAAAGTTTAAGGTTCCATGATTAGATATTTTAAACCATTAAGCTTTTCACTTTCTCTCTCTTTTTCTGCTTTCACTGCAAAGTTTGAATCCCCTTTACATTGGCCATGAACTTAAGAAAAGGCTTCACAATTACCTTTGCAAATCTAGACAGAAACCAAAGACTCAGAGTAACTTCTAAGCAAAATAACCAATGCATTGGACTTGACAGATTTGGCAGCATATCTATTAAGAAATATAATAACATGATCTAGTTTCAAGTTGTCAGCACATGGTAAATGCTGGTGTCGGACAATGCAGACTGCTTAAGTGCAAAAACATTTGTCACTCATTTGAAAAGTTTCCCTACTGTTATCTTCAATCTGCAGTAGCACCAGTGGCTGATCTTGTCAACCAAAAACACTTAATTTTATTTAATTATACTAAATAAATGCAAGTTGTTAACATACTAAAGCACTTTACAGGAGTGTTAAATAAAATGTGAATTCAAGCCACATAAAGAAATGTTGAGATAGATGCATTATTGGACATCTGAAAGGGAAAAAAAAGGAAAGCTATGGAGAAGTAGAAGGTCAGACCTTCTAGGTGTTGGGATACAAGTATCTGAATGTGTGGTTATTAATGACAGAGTAGGTAAAATCAGACGAGAATTGAGGGAGAATTTAGAGAGGTGCTGCTGAGTGACAACAGCATACAAGTGGAAGCTGAAGTTGTGTATAGGATCTTGTTGGCAGGAATAAAAGATCATAAGACATAAGAGCAGAATTAGACCGTTCAGCACATCGAGTCTGTTCTGCCATTTGGTCATGACTGACTTATTTTCCCTATCAGCCCCATTCATCTGCCTTCTTCCTGAAATCATGTGGATGAAAAATGGGAGCAGGCCAGGAATAGAAACATGAGAGAATCTGCAGATGCTGGAAATCCAAGCAACACACACAAAATACTGGAGGAACTCAGCAGGCCGGGCAGTATCTATGGAAAACAGTACAGCCAATGTTTCGGGCTGAGATCCAGGAATAGAAAGTTGGAAACAATGGTAACAAACAGAATATTACCTGGGATTCCTTGTATGGATATAAAGAGTAGCAAGATTCAAAGTACATTTATTATCAAAATATGTATGCAGTCTACGACCTTGCAATTAATGTCTTCTCCACAGACAGGCATGAAACAAAGAAAACCATGGAACTTGTTCAAAGAAAAACATCAAACTCCCTCTCATGCACAGTAAAAATTGTGCAAACAACAACAACAAAAAAGTGAAAAACACTGAGTATAAAACATAAAGTTGAAAGAGTCCAGCCACATTCTGTTCGGCTCTGTTTTTCTTATCTGCAGGCTGCCGTGATTCAAAATTGTCCAAAATAACAACAAAACAAGGAGTGACCAGAAACCAGAAACACATTGGAATGTGAACTAGAGAGTCCAATCCACAACCATAGACCCAGAACTTCAGCACCATCCTCTGATAGCATCAAGGAAGAGCGAGACCATTCGAACGCAGGGTCCTTCTTTTGGGAAGAGCAAGCAAGAGGGAGAGAGAGAGAGAGGGTCACACACAGATACCTTCCTCCAGCAGCTGAGAGCATGAGACTGGTAGATGGTGTGAAACACCTGCTCACTCCTTGATGATTTCAATCTTCTTCAGTGCTTTATATGGTGAGAGTGGTGAGAAGGGGAGTTGATCATTTGCTCATGCCTTACCTCCAGGCTTCCTGGATCTCAAGGCCGCACATATTGCTTGAAGCCTCATGGAATCCTCTCGGAAACAGCAAAACACCAGATCAGTCAACCGGCCCAGAAACACACCACCAAAATGTAGATCACAGGCTCCAACAGTAGCAGAACCACATTTCAAAGAAAACGAAGTGAAAGAAGTAGTTTCGTGAACCATCTGAAGGATGTCGCCCTTGGTCATGTTGATGACTGGTGTCATCTCCTTCTGGTGAAAGCAGATCCACCCAATTGAAAGATGGATTAGATGGCATAATCAACCATGTCAAAGGTTATAGATATATTGAGTTCAAATTCAAGTTCAAATCCAGTTATTCAACTATACACAGGTATATTACCAAATGAAACAATAATCCTTCGGTCCAGGTGCACAACATAGTACATATAAAGTACACTATAACTCACAATATTAGCACTAGTAAATTAACAAATAACATTGTGTATATACAATTTTAGTTAAAAAAGTAACAGTATAAAGCTACTGGTGTTTCATACATAATGAGAACTGGGTGGTGGCAGAGTTCACTAGTCTTACTGAAGAAACTGTGTCACAACCACGGATTTGGCAGCGCAGTAGATACAGCAATTACGCTTCTGAATATGCATGTGTCAGCGAATTATTATTTAATCGTGATAGTATTTACCTCCACACTTGTCGTCGTAGTGCTTGTCGAGACTTGGACAGAGCACAGCAACGCTTCACTGCCTGTTTGCATTCGGCTTTCCCTGAGAAATTGGACTTTTGAGTCCACTGACTGAAGACTGGCGGTATTCGTTTAATGTTTAGATTTTCTTTTCAGCCACAGTGTAGACTTCGCTTTCCATTTGGGACTATTAGTAAACGGTCTTATTTGGCCAAGCTTTTATTGCTTTATTTTCGCTTTAACACTGTTCGCGTTAAAGTTTGTGAACTATCGACCTGCTTCAGTGTCTCTCACTCCGTACTTGGGTCGTATCCGAATCTGGTAACAATCTGTTTCCCTTCCTAGCAGCTCTTGTCCTAATGCTGCGGTACCTCCTGCCTAATGGTAGGGGGTCAAAGAGATTGTTGGACAGATGGGAGGGATCATTGAGAACGCTAAGGGCCCTGCATATCCATTGCTCCTGATAAATATTTCAAATGTGTGGAAGAGAGATATTGATAATTCTCTGAGCGGTTCTTGAAATCCTTTGTAGGGACTTGCTATCAGCTGTCTTGCAATTCGCTACAATTCCTGTACCATATGGTGTTGTATCTGGCCAGGACACTCTTGATCATGCTCCTGTAAAAATTGGTTAAAATAGTGGGAGAGGGAGAGCCTCACTGACCTCAGTCTCCTCAGGAAGTGGAGGCAAGATGTGCTTTCATGACCAAAGAGGTCTTGACAAAACATGTGAGATCATCTGTTATGTGATCTCCCAGAAACCTAGTGCTCCCATCTCTCTCCACGGAGGAGCCATGTATGTGCAATGAGGAGTGTCATCCTGCACCTTCCTAAAGTCCACAATTATCTCTTTGGTCTTGTCCATGTTGAAACTCAAGTTGTTATGCTTGCACCATTCTATCAACAACTTCACCTCCTATCTGTACACTGTCTCACTATTCTTGTTGACACTTTTGTGTCAACTTGGTGATTTGGTTTGAACAAGATCGAGCAGTGCACTCATGTATCAGCAGTATGAACTGCAGTGGGCTGAGCATGCAGCCCTGGGGAGTGCCAGTGTTCAGAGTGATGGAGCTAGAGATGTTTCTGCCAACATAAAGATAAAGATAAAGATAAAGATTCAACTTTATTGTCATTGTGCCGAGCACAGATACAAAGCCAATGAAATGCATTTAGCTTCTGACCAGAAATGCAAAGAATAGTGTTATTTACAAAATAACTGCGAATAAAAGAAGTGCTACAGCACATAAATATAACAGTACTGAGACAGTACAATACGGATGCAATATTGTTTAGTGCTGTGATGAGAGTTTCAGCAGTGTCACAGCCTCAGGGAAGAAGCTCTTCCTGTGCCTGCTAGTGCAGGAGCGGTGGCTCCTGTAGTGCCTACCGTACGTGAGGAGAGTAAAAAGTCCATGGTTAGGGTGAGATACATCCCTGATAATGCTTTTCGTCCTGCTCAGGCAGCATTTATGGTAGATGTTCTCAATGGTGGGCAATTGGGTGCCGATAATCCGCTGGGCAGTTTTTACCACATGCTGGGTAGACTGACTGTGGCCTTTCTGTCAAGAAGCCCAGGTTCCAGTTACAGAGGGAGGTGTTGAGACCCAACAAGGACAGTTTCCCCACCAGCTTCTGAAGGATGAGTGTATTAAATGCCAAATGTCAATAAAAAGCATCTTTTCATATGAGGCACCCTTTTCCAGGTGGAACAGGACAGAGTGGACTACAGAGGCTATGGCATCATCAGTGAACCAATTTGAGCAAAGCATGAACTACAAAGGGCCCAATGTAGCAGGAAGATGGGATTTAATGCAATCCATAACCAGAGACTAAAGGTACTTCATTATTGCTGAGGTCAGAGCCATTAAGTCAGGTTAGTGTCAACCTCTTAGGCACTGGGATAATGATGACCACCTTGAAGCCCAAGGGGACAGTGGACTGTTCCAGAGAGATGAGGACGATACCTTTTGGAAACTCAGTTAACTGGGTTGCACAGTCCCTTTGTACCTGACCATGTACTTTATCAGGCTCCGCAGCTTTACATGGGTCAAAGACAACACACACAAAATGCTGGAGGAATTCAGCAGGCCAGGAAGCATCTATGGAAAAGAGTTGACGTAGCGGGCCGAGACCTTACATGTATTGACCCTGGCTTGGGTCTTCCTCTCATCATTGAAAAAAGAATGACAGCTATAGCTACAAGGGACTTCTTTTGTGACCCAGATAAGAAGCACTTAATTTTTTAAGTGATGAAAATTGGACTGGAGGAATTTTTGCATAATTTTTCTAGGAGAGATACACATAAATTTGTGAGAAAGTAAGAGGAAATCTCTCCTTTACCTCCAATTAGCATTTTAATCTATACATTTGGTTTACAATTCTATATTTCACCAGAGCTCTTCCTAATAATTTACAATAAATACCTATGGATTAATTTAATAAATTCAAACTACTTTGTGAAAGAATATTGTTCAGTACTTAGAAACATAGAAAACTTACAGCACAATACAGGCCCTTGGGCCCACAAAGCTGTGCCAAATATGGTTTACCTTAGAAATTTCCTAGGGTTACCCATAGCACTCTATTTTACTGAGCTCCATGTACCTGTCCAGGAGTCTCTTAAAAGACCCTATGATCCACCTCCACCACCGTTGCCGGCAGCCCATTCCACACACTCTGTGTAAAAAACTTACCCCTGATATCTCCTCTGTACCAACTTCCAAGCACCTTAAAACTATTCCCTCTCAGGTGAGCCGTTTCAGCCCTGGGAAAAAGCCTCTGACTGTCCACTCGATCAATGCCTCTCATCATCTAATATACCTCTATCCGATCACCTCTCATCCTCCATTGCTCCAAGGAAAAAAGGTCGTGTTCACTCAACTTATTCTTATAAGGCATGCTCCCCAATCCAGGCAACATCCTTGTAAATCTTCTCCGCACCCTTTCTAAGTTTCCACATCCTTCCTGTGGTGAGGTGACCAGAACTGAACACAGTACTCCAAGAGGGGTCTGACCAGGGTCCTATATAGCTGCAACATTACCTCTCGGCTCCTCAACTCAATCCCACGATTGATGAAGGCCAATGCACCGTATGCCTTCTTAACCACAGAGTCAACCTGCACAGCAGCTTAGAGTGTCCTATGGACTCGGACCCCAAGATCCCTCTGATCCTTCACACTGCCAAGAGTCTTACCATTAATACTATATTCTGCCATCATATTTGACCTACCAAAATGAACCACCTCACACTTATCAGGGTTGAACTCCATCTGCCACTTCTCAGCCCAGTTTTGCATCCTATCAATGTCCCGCCGTAATGTCTGACAGCCCTCCACACTATCCACAACACCCCCAGCCTTTGTGTCTTCAGCAAATTTACTAACCCATCCCTCCACTTCCTCATCCTGGTCATTTATAAAAATCACAATGAGTAGGGGCCCCAGAACAGATCCCTGAGGCATACCACTGGTCACTGACCTCCATGCAGAATATGACCTGTCTACAACCACTCTTTGCCTTCTGTGGCAAAGCAGTTCTGGATCCACAAAGCAATGTCCCCTTGGATCCCATGCCTCCTTACTTTCTCAATAAGCCTTGCATGGGGTACCTTATCAAATGCCTTGCTGAAATCCATGAAAACTGAAGGTCAGTTACATTAAGTGAACCAATTATGCCAAAGCAAATGTTTCTTTGCAATGTTTTGCAATTTCTTATTTAGTGTTTAAATGTTAAAATGAACAAACATTATCAAGTGCAATAACTTGCATGTTCAAAACCTTCTGATAAATTAAATATTATTTCTACAATGTAGTTTAAATTTATTTCTTCTGATTCTTAACCAGAATAAATGCCAATATTTATTACATAACTGAATTACAAGAGCTGAGAGCATTGTGAAACTATGGTTACAATTTAACCCAAGTATGATATCAGTGATTCCTTTATCCGTGTTTCAATAGTTTTTAATCAGTTGTTGACATTGTAACTGAACAGCTGACATTAGTAATCGAATTGAAGCTGTGCAGAAAACATCATGAATTGTTATACCCCCGAGGTGTATGGCTGAACCTTGAGATTTAATTATTGCTTTTGAACTCTCTCCAGGGTGTCGTTCAGTTAGCATATAAATAACACTGTTGTATTTCAGAAAAGCCCCTGTCGGGTTTGATTCAGGATAGGCATCAACCCAGAGTACGGAAACTGGAGCTTTGCGTATGCGTGTTCCACACGTTGGTTACTGCAACAATATATTGGCAGACAGCTAAGCAACCGTTAACTTTCAGTTAACAATAAACAGGTTAAAGGTAAAACTTGAAAGATTATATTGTGGATGCTATGCAGCTGAAGTGGCAACTGCTGGAAAAGGAATTGATTTATTATTGTCACATGTAACAAAATACAGTGAAAGTTTTTCTCACATTCTGCTCATACAGAACAAAACTTTGCACAGTGCATTGTGGCAAAACAATAACAGAATGCAGGGGAAAGTGTAACAGCCACAGAGAAAGTGCAGAGAAGGTAAACAATAAGGTGCAAGATGATAACAAGGTGGATTGAGAGGTCAAGAGCCTATCTTATACTAGGAAAGCATTTGATGTCTTAAAACAGTGGAAAAGAAGCCTGGTGATGTGTTTTAAGGCTTTAGTATCTTTTGCCTGATGGGGAATTAGAGAAGAGGAAATGTCCGAGGGGATGAGGTATTTCATTAGATTGGCTGAAGTAGCAAGAGGTATAGTCAATGCCAGTGGAGAGGAGACTGGCTTCCATGAAGTGCTGATCTGTGTCCACAACTCTCTGAGGTTTCTTCAGGTCATGAGCAGAGCGGTTGCAATGTCAAACTCTATTTGCTTTAAACTGTGTACCTAAATATGATTAGTCTGACACAAACTGCATTGCAGATTTGGTGCTGAGTTAATGATGCTTTAGACCGGGGTTCCCAACCTGAGGACCATGGACTCCTCGTTTGATGGTAAGGGTCTGTGGCACAAAATAGGTTGGGAATGTTTGCTTTAGACAGATCTGTGCTTTTATCATTTTACTAGGTAGATTATCTGAGTTGGCTTTCCTACATTTTGGTAGTAGCTTTGGTATAGCAGTTACTGTGCAATTGTCTTTGCAAAACTGAATCAACCTGTGCATTTTGGTTGGCTTTAAAACTAGTAAATAGGACATACTTTCGTCCATCTAACTTGCCTGGAAACTTGACTAACAGACATTTTGTCTCTTTCTGGGAAAGAGCAATAGGTTGAATGTAAAAATAAAAACTGAAAAAAATGAACCCCAGAGGATTAATTAAGGTAACAGGCATTTTTTCCATAGGTAAAGCAAGCTTAGTTTGATTTTCTTGTAAGCCTGCTAATGGTTACTGGCTTAAGATTGCATGCATTAACCAGTATATGAAAACTTACACATTTTTTTCCTCAATTGGTGATTTTTTCAACCTGGTGTTAAACTGAAAAAATGAATTCTACAAATTCTGCTGCACTCAGTGGGTTCACTAAAAACAATTCAGCCACAGGCTTCCCAACAGTGCACAATTAACTAGAATTAACAGAAGTTATGTTGATGGTGGGGCAGAGGGAATGTTGGGGGTGGGAGAGGAATGCAGACATCCCACCCTGCAAAAACTGATTTCATGGAGGTAGCACCATCAATTTGCGGGAGACTTCCGGGAGGGGTGGGATGTCTGCAATAGAGTAGCTCCCTCGCAGCCAGCCAGCTAGTTTAAATAACGTTAGCTAAGCTAATGAATGAACAACACCTGTTACACTCACCTCAACATGTCTTTTACAGTCTTAACCCACCATGGGCAATAGAAAAGTCACTGTTGCAAACAGTGCAGCGAGCAACACTGTCATTATTTTTGACCCCTATTAGGCAGGGGACACTTTAGTGTAGTCTGCGGTGACGTACGTTTTATATTTTCTTTTTTTTTCTGGAACACTGCCACGGCGCGCTCCTGCTCTCTCTGTCTCCCGTGGTCGCTCGCGCACTCTCTGGTGCTCTTGCTTGCTTTCTCTCTCGCACTCTCGCGCTCTCCCTCTCTCGCTCTCTCGCTTGCTTGCTCTCACGCTCTCCCTTTCTCGCTTGCTTTCTCTCTCGCGCTCTTGCTTGCTTGCTCTCAAAAAAATTGATTTCCGTGATATTGTATATAATTTGCGGGCATCAGGGAGCCACTATTCATATGCGGGAGACTCCCGGAACTTCCAGGAGAGGTGGGATGTCTGGGAATGTGGAAGTTTGCTTACTTACACTAATCTATAAATCAAGGTTTACTGACACTGCAGGGTGCCTGGGATCTGGCAGATCTAGGATGAATGAGAAATAATGGGAGGGGGGGCAGTGGATACATGGAGAATTTGATGCAATCCAGGATGAAGTTCTGAAGGATGATAGTAAGTTATTGACTTTCCAGTTTGGCATCCATGTTAGGCATTACATTGTGAATACCTGATTGTTCCTGGAGTGTTCACCAATGGGTTCTCCCAGAACAACCTGGTTCAAGTGTCTCTGTAGTTCTCCAAATAAGGGATGTTAATATTGCACAAGATGTTAGGGGTGCCACTGTAGCACAGGAGTTATCGTGACGGGATTACAGCTCGAGGCATTGGAGATTGGAGTTCAATTCCAGTGTTGTCCGTGAGAGCATGGGTTTCATCCAGGTGCTTTGGTTTCCTCCTGCATTCCAAAGATGTACGGGTTAGTAGATCATTTGGTCATTGTAAACTGTCCTGTGATGAGGGTAGGATTAAGTAGGCAGGTTGTTAGGTGGTGTGGCTTATTGGGCAGCAAGGGACTATTCCACATTGTATCTCTAAATAAATAAATAAATATAAATGTCACCTCTGCCTTGTGCCATGGATATA
Source organism: Mobula birostris (assembly GCF_030028105.1). Lineage (NCBI taxonomy): Eukaryota > Metazoa > Chordata > Chondrichthyes > Myliobatiformes > Myliobatidae > Mobula > Mobula birostris. The sequence continues at coordinate 61,359,456 of NC_092383.1, read as the reverse complement.
AAAGCGGTAGTGTAGTGGTTGGCAAGCGTGATTACAGCTTGGGGCGTCAGAGATCTGAGTTCATTTCCGGAGCCATCTGGAAGGAGTTTGTACATTCTCTCCGTGACCGCGTGGGTTTCGACCGGGTGCTCCAATTTCCTCCCACCATCCAAGGATATATCGGTTAGACCAGGGGTCACCAACCTTTGCACTGCGGACCGGTTTAATATTGACATTATTCTTGCGGACCGGCTGACCGGGGGGGGGAGGGTTGTCAACGGACAAGAGTAGCAGTCAAATACGTTGTGTTTACCCGAGACAGACTACCATGACCATGAAGCCTTGCGCAGGCTACTATGTGCGCATGCGTGTACATACCGAGTTTTTTTCTACAAATCACGACCGGAATATAGCTGATAAGTGGCTAATACACTCAATTTCGTTTCTAAGAGGGTTTATCTAACGAATTTAATATTAAACACACAGCGCATATTTTCCTCGCATGAATATAGCGATAAGTCAATTATCAGGAGAGGACAGGGGAGCTTGAATTAAGTGTTGAACAAACTTCCAGTAGGAGTGGTAGAGGCAGGTTCAATATTATCATTTAAAGAAAAATTGGATAGGTACATGGACAGGAAAGGAATGGAGAGTTGTGGGCTGAGCGCAGGTCGGTGGGACTAGGTGAGAGTAAGCGTTCGGCATGGGCTAGAAGGGCTGAGATCGCCTGTTTCCGTGCTGTAATTGTTATATGGTTATATGGTTATATAAGTCACTTATAAGTCAATAGCATCATAACATTTTAAGTAATGTTTGGATATTAAACACACAGCACATATTTTCCTCATATAAACATACAAAATCATTCTAACACACCAGTATCGCTGAATCAGTGGGAGCCCTGGGCTTGTTTCCCTGCAACAAGACAGTGCCATCGAGGGGTGATAGGAGACAGCGATACTCGAAAGGGGTTCATTATGTCCAGTCTATTCCGCAATTTAGTTTTCGTTGCAATCATTGCAGAGATATGTTGGAAATGGAAGCAACGTTTTAGTGCTCTCGTGGCGATCTCAGGATACCTAGCCTTGACTTTGATCCAAAATGCCAGCAGAGATGTTATGTCAAACATACTTTTCAGCCCACCGTCATTTGCAAGCTCAAGGAGTTGATCTCCTTCCCACGCTGACATGGATGATGCGTGCGTAATAATCTTGCATACGTTCAAGCTCAACAGTGGGCGTGACAGGGAATGTGGAAAGGTGCAGCTGACTCATATCGTTTCCTCGCGGCTCGGTAGCACGTGCTTTGCGGCCTGGTACCGGTCCGCGGCCCAGTGGTTGAGGACCGCTGGGTTAGTAGATTATTTAGTCATTGTAAATAGTCCTGTGATTAGGCTAGGGTTCAGTGGGTGGGTTAGTAGGTCAATAGGTTATTGTAAGTAGTGCTGTGATTAGGCTAGTGTTGATGGGTGGGGTGGAGGGGTAGGGTTCCTGGGCAGCACTGCTTGTTGGGCACGAAGGGCCTTTTCCGTGCTGTGTCTCGAAATAAAGATTTATTCTTAGATATGTAGTGTCAACCTTCTGGACGGCACAAAGCCTGGAAATAGTTATTAGCATATTTCTTTTAGGAAACAAACATTATTGTATTGAGTAACATTAATAAACTCCAGCTCAATTCACTGTTTGAGCATAATAATCCCAGCACCTTGTAAATTTCTGTTGCCTGTTTTCTGCCAGGTATACTGAACAACCTTGTGAAACCTATGGTGCATTTGAAGGAAAGATAGTATTTTAATTTTCCCTAATGGAAGAACTTGCAATGCTCACTTTTGGCTAAATTGGAAAACAATCTGCATTGCTCCAGTAATGCTTATCTGTGTTGTGAACTGAATAATTTAAAGATGTTTATATTGTACACTGACGGGGAGCAATTGTGCTGAGATTCAACTGACCGGAAAAATACTACAGAATGAACAGTTTGCGCCTTCAACGTTCATTGCTAGTTCAACATGAAAATTCCTGGGAGGTTTATGCAGCTATCAATACAGCAATTACGTTTGTATAATGTAGGTATTTTGGGTAATTCAATCACTTCAAAGTTAATGGAAAGAACAGCTAACATCAATTTATTGGTAGATCAGGACCAAACTGCTTTCAAAATCAAGCTATAATAACACTTGCCTTGGTGACAAGTTTCACGACAAATTCAAATATAAAAATCAAGTGGTTCCAACTAATAAATGCACACTTGAAATCCGATGAAAGCATTTACTTCAAATGGTTGAGTACAGAGCCCTCACTTTGCATTCACCATCCTCTTAAGATCTGAATGAAAAATTGTTGTTCAGCTTTGCACACAAAGGCATTACTGTTTTTTTAAGAATGAAAAGATAACCAAGGCCCATCACAAATGGGTTAAAATCAAGGAGGTAGGAGACATAACAAAGTTCATTGTAGTTCATTGCTTGATGTGGGTATTGTTATCTGCAACTTGGTTTTTACATTCATTCTTATCTGATTTTGGAAGTACTGTCCTTGAATGGTATCGAGTGTAATGAAGGCAATGTTTGTTTATTGAGCATGTGAATGTTATCCCATTTTCTTGTCTGGATACAGTCTCCTGTTACATGAAGAGCTTTCTCTAATTGCAAATTAACCAAAATAGCACCTCTGCTGCTGTAAATTAAAACCAGTGATCTACAATGAATGTTTGGTCATCTACTCAAATAAAGGTGCTTCCTTCATTTTTTTTTGTACAGAATATTATTTCTCTAAAACAGAATACAAATGCATGAAAGTTCATAAGAGTAGGTGTGGTGTAATTTTGTAAGCTTGGGGCAATTTTCTTGGGAACATAACTGAGAATGTAAAAAGCAAATAATTGAAAAGTGATGTCAATTGTTTGCCAATTGGTTAATTGGTCAATTAAGGGACTCTATAAAATTGCTTAGGAATTAAAGGCAGTTTATTTTTCCATAAACATAAAATTCCTCATTGTATAAATATAATTGAAGTTTGGTTTTAAAGATGATATGAATTTAGAAGTCACAATATCGTAATGCCAAAGTTGTTAAATATTTGAGACATTTTTTATAAACTCAAGTTGTTATTCATTCAGTTTCTTGCCCTTAGCAAATGTTATCAATTAAGATAATGCACTATCAAATATATCAGATCATTATGTTCATATAAAATCAGCAAAAGCCTCATTGTTAGCATAGAATATTTTCCCTATGTTCTGTACAAGGCATATTATTGCAAAGCTCAGGGCAAGTTATAAACTCATCTAAAAACATGCTTAAGTTTCACATGGCCATCCATCAAAATACAGCAAGTGTCAGTTTTGAATCAATGTGAATATGTCGTGGTTAATAAGATGAGATTTGAAGTGAAGGTTTCAGGATGCAGATCCTATAGACGTCCGATGATAAATGAATATGCAGATATTGACAACTTACAGTGATTGGAGGTTGGGTAGATCCCACAGCGCTTCACATGGGAGTCTCTGCAGCTGGTTGTTTTGTAACATTCTATTGAAAAGAAATAAAAATTACTTATCTCGATATTTTAAAAGACATTTGACATATAGTTTCACTCAAACTACTTTTAAGGGTGGAAGGTAGTCTTTGTGACAAATGGGTGTGAGAGTTTTGGCCGCAGGCTGTACTCTCCTCCCAAGATTCGGTTCCATTGAAGTCAGCCTTTAGGTTTCTTATTTATATATGTATGGTGTCTAATGCCTGTTTCATCGAGCTTTAACCCTTTGCCCTATGGTAATTTATTTGGTATTGCAATTTTGCCTCCTTGTGCAATTATGAGGCCCATCAAAAATGGCTTCCTCTGTGATTCATTTGGCTTATAAGGGAAAATAATATTGAGCTTCTGAGACCAGATGGATGGTGGGGTGGAGATACGTCTCTACCGAAGGAGCTGTAAGGCGCTTCTTCCTTACGCTAGCCTGCAGGTCACCCTTGAGTAAGGTGTAGCAAGGTCCTTGATCAGGGTCATGTGAAGCCGTGGAAGCAGGTGGGAGATGGTCATATGAGCAGCTGGTGCATATCCCAAATCCTGGTCATGTGACCCCTGACACCATGCAGACAATCTCTGAAGCATATTGATAATGGCTGGCATCACCCATCTTGTAAAGACACTGCCCAGAAGAAGGAAATGGCAAACCACTTCTGCAGAAATTTTGCCAAGAACAATCATGCTCATGGAAAGGTCATGATTGCCCAGGTCATACAACATGGCACATGACCAGCAAAAGATGATAGACCAGAAAGGCTTCAAGTTCAGTTTATTTTATGTGCCAAGTCAAATGATCTCAGGCAGAGATTGGCAGACAAACAATGAACTTGTCCTCTTGGCTAAGAAGAGAAAAGAACAAAACGGGACTGGGTTCTTAATCATGATTTTTAAATATTCTGAGGTTTGGAGAAGAAAGTTTATAGACAATAGACAATAGGTGCAGGAGTAGGACATTCGGCCCTTTGAGCCAGCACCACCATTCACTGTGATCATGGCTGATCATCCACTATCAGTATCCAGTTCCTGCCTTATCCCCATAACCTTTGATTCCGCTATCTTTAAGAGCTCTATCCATCGCTTTCATAAAAGCATCCAGAGACTTGGCCTCCATAGCCTTCTGGGACAGAGCATTCCATATATCCACCACTCTCTGGGTGAAAAAGTTTTTCCTCAACTCCGTTCTAAATGGCCTACCCCTTATTCTTAAACTGTGGCCTCTGGTTCTGGACTCACCCATCAGTGGGAACATGCCTCCTGCCTCCAGCGCGTCCAATCCCTTAATAATCTTATACATTTCAATAAGATCCCCTCTCAGCCTTCTAAATTTCTAAAGCCCAGTCGCTCCAATCTTTCGACATATGACAGTTCCGCCATCCCGGGAATTAACCTTGTGAACCTACACTGCACTTCCTCAATAGCAAGAATGTCCTTCCTCATATTTGGGGAGCAAAACTGCACACAGTACTCCAGGTGTGGTCTCACCAGGGCCCTGTACAGCTGCAGAAGGACCTCTTTGCTCTTATACTTAGTTCTGCTTGTTATGAAGGCCAGCATGCCATTAGCTTTCTTCACTGCCCTCTGTACTTGCATGCTTGCTTTCAGTGACTGATGTACAAGAACACCTGGGTCTCGTTGTGTTTCCCCCTTTCCTAACTTGACTCCATTTAGATAATAATCTGCCTTCCCGTTCTTACCACCAAAGTGGATAACCTCACATTTATCCACATTAAACTGCATCTGCCCACTCACCCAGCCTGTCCAAGTCACCCTGCATTCTCATAACATCCTCCTCACATTTCACACTGCCACCCAGCTTTGTGTCGTTGGCAAATTTGCAAATGTTACTTTTAGTTCTCTCATCTAAATCACTAATATATATTGTAAACAGCTGTGGTCCCAGCACTGAACCCTACGCTACCCCACTGGTCACCACCTGCCATTCCGAAAGGGACCCGTTAATCGCTACTTTTTGTTGTCTATCAGCCAGCCAACTTTCAATCCATGTCAGTACTCTGCCCCCAATACTATGTGCCCTAATTTTGCCCACTAATCTCCTATGTGGGACTTTATCAAAGGTTTTCTGAAAGTCCAGGTACACTACATCCTTTAAGCAGAGAGTGGTGAGTGTAGGGAATGACCTGCCACAGGAAGTGATTGAGGCAGGTGTAGTAGTATCAGTTAAGAAGCACTTGGACAAATACATGGACGACTAGGGTTTAGAGGCTTAAATGGATATGGGCTAAGTACAGAATATTGGGACTGGCTTGGGGGTGCCATGGTCAGCATAGGTGAGTTGGGCTGAAGGGTCTGTTTCTGTGCTCTATTACTCAATGACCCCATAACAAGATGTAGCAAGGCGGAAATGCATAATCTCATCTACAAAATGATGAAAATTAGATGAGTTATTATTGAGCATTCTATAGAAGAGAGAAATGGAGTGAAAACCAGAAAACAATTTCAAACAAGCAAGTTAAATGTTGATCTTACCAAGAAAATTCTCCAGTTAATGACAGAATCTGATTTTCATTCCACTATTTTCTCTGATGATTCTGCCATCCTTCTGCTGAAGTTGCTTTAAGAAATTGGAAGAACACCCATGGAAAATAGTGGAAAATGTTCATTTCCCTAAGGGGTAATCTTGATTCAGGCATCTCAGATTTTACAGAGATTACATAATTATAACTAATTATCTTCTATTTAAAGGTTAAAATGTATTAAGACATGATTTCCTTTGAACTCTACAAATAATTATAGAGTAATTGCATATCAAAGAACCAGAAACTAGCTTAATATCCAACATAGGATATATACTATATTTATTTATTTTAAGTGCAAATTTTGTCAAAACGGACCAAGCAGGAAAATTGTTATAATGACAGATAAACCTGGGGCTGTGAGTCATGGAAAGAGCGCTTTGAAGATGATGTTCTTGTGTTCATTTGATGGACTTCCATAGAACTGATCCATTGTGAATTGAACTGGAGCTTAACTTAATGAATGCCTTTAAATCAACTTCTCCAACAATAATACAACTTTGGATCCATTCAAATCCCTAACATTAGGACCGATGTTTCCTTTAATATAAACTTAACCTCACACCAACTCCTGTTTGCTGTCATTTTGGCCGATGAAAAATCCATAAAACTCAGCACATGTTTGCACCTACAGGTTCAGAATATGTAAATGTTTATAAATGTACATGTATGAAAAAAACATAAACCTTGAGACACATTTTCTTGCAGGCATTCACAAGAATAACAAAGAAATAGAATTTACAAAGAAAAACCTATATATAAACAGAAAAAGAGCAACAAACAACCAATGTGCAAAAGAAGACAAACTGTGCAAATAAAATATAATACTGAGAACTGTAATGGATTGGATTCACCATCAACAAAGCCCGAAATTGAAAAGAAGATTTTAAATCTTATTCGACATATTTATCTAGGGGTACCCTCACTATAGGGAGGTTATATTGCATCCACCTACTCTGGAAGAACTGTCAGGTCTCTATGGTGAGCTGTAGCTGCCTCATACCCATTGCCTGAATGGTGGAGCCTCCTTCCCTACCAAGGAGGAGATACTTCCAGGTAATTAAATAGTTTAAACATTGTTTATTTTATTTTTATCAATACACATTTAAATTTAGACAAATAGTTCCTAACACACTTTTAACATTCCAAGAGGATATCTGACTTATAAAAGATTTCTGAACTACAAAGGATTTATAAATTACAAAGGATTTCCAATGCAGGTTCAAACCTTACAAACTAAAACACCATGCCAATGAGTTGCAGACGAACGATTTGTCTGTCACAGGAACTGAAGGTTGCGGAATGAATTCTAGTTCTTCTTTCTTTCTGTCATTCTCTTTGTCACTCTTAACAATCCCCAGTGGTTTCTAATATGTAAGAAACACACATCAAAGTTGCTGGTGAACGCAGCAGGCCAGGCAACATCTCTAGGAAGAGGTACAGTTGACATTTCGGGCCGAGACCGAAACGTCGACTGTACCTCTTCCTAGAGATGCTGCGTTCACCAGCAACTTTGATGTGTGTTGCTTGAATTTCCAGCATCTGCAGAATTCCTCGTGTTTGCTTTCTAATATGTATACTGTTTTGCTACTGCTTGGCATTCTTTGTGTGTGATGTTTTCTAGATACCTTTGCTGTGACAAAGTAATTCACACAGGTAGTGTGAAAGATTCTGGGGACAGATATTCCAGCCACCTAAAATAAATGCTGTGATGGCTGACCCTCTGAGTATACTTAACTATTGATTGATCATGCCTGTGACCATGTTGGTGTGCTAAGTGAAGTAACCCCATTATCTTACATCAGACAAGAAGCCTCACGGTCACTTCACTTTGCAACCTATATCTTTTGAGCAGCCAGTCCCTGCTATCAGCCAGCAATGCTGTTTGCAAAGCTGTGCTTTGAACTTCAAACCATTTATTGCTTGCAATTTACATTAAGAACTGGATGCTGCTTTCTTCTGGCTGCACTCCATATAAATATGTTCAATAGCAGGCAGGGCTTTGCCTGTGATAGACTGTGTTGTGTCTAACACTCTTTCTAGCCCTTTTCATTCTCAGGCAAAGCATCTGTTCAACAGTCGGATACTTCCTCTAATTAATCACCAGAAAGGCTGTACCTAATACCTTAAGTCAAGTCAAGTCACTTTTTATTGTCATTTTGACTATAACTGCTGGTACAGTACACAGTAAAAACGAGACAATGTTTTTCAAGACCATGGTGCTACATGAAACAATACAAAAACTACACTGAACTACATAAAACAACACAAAAACTACACTAAACTACAGACCTACCCAGTACTGCATAAAATGCACAAAACAGTGCAGGCATTACAATAAATCATAAACAAGACAATAGGCACTGTAGAGGTGTCAGTCCAGGCTCTGGATATTGAGGAGTCTGATGGCTTGGGGGAAGAAACTGTTACATAGTCTCGTCGTGAGAGCCTGAATGTTTTGGTGCCTTTTGCCAGATGGCAGGAGGGAGAAGAGTTTGTATGAGGGGCGCGTGGAGTCCTTCATAATGCTGTTTGCTTTGCGGATGCAGCGTGTGGTGTAAATGTCTGTAATGGTGGGAAGAGAGACCCCGATGGTCTTCTCAGCTGCCCTCACTATCCACTGCAGGGTCGAGCGATCCGAGATGGTGCAATTTCCGAACCAGGCAGTGATGCAGCTGCTCAGGATGCTCTCAATACAACCTCTGTAGAAAGTGGTGAGGATGGGGGAGTGGGAGATAGATTTTTCTCAGCCTTTGCAGAAAGTAGAGACGCTGCTGGGCTTTCTTTGCTATGGAGCTGGTGTTGAGGGACCAGGTTCACCATTCTGTGCCAGGTGAACCCCAAGAAATTTGGTGCCCTTAATGATCTCTACTGAGGAGTCGTCGATGTTCAGCAGAGAGTGGTCATTCCGTGTCCTCCTGAGGTCAACAACCATTTCTTTTGTTTTGTTTACATTCAGAGACAGGATGTTGGCTCGGCACCAGTCCGTTAGCCTCTGCATCTCCTCTCTGTATGCTGACTCATGGTTCTTGCTGATGAGTCCCACCACAGTCGTGTCTTCGGCAAACTTGATGATGTGGTTCGAGCTGTGTGTTGCAGCACAATCGTGGGTCAGCACAGTGAACAGCAGTGGACTGAGCACACAGCCCTGGGGGGCCCCCGTGCTCAGTGTGATGGTATTTGAGATACTGCTTCCAATCCCGAGTGACTGAGGTCTCCCAGTCAGGAAGTCTAGGATCCAGTTGCAGAGGGAGGTGTTCAGGCCCAGTAGGCTCAGCTTTCCACTCAGTTTCTGAGGAATGATTGTGTTGAATGCTGAACTGAAGTCTATGAACAGCATTCGAACATACGTGTCTTTTTTGTCTAGGTGGGTTAGAGCCAGGTGGAGGGTGATGGTAATGGCATCATCTGTTGAATGGTTGGGACCGTACGCGAACTGCAGGGGGTCCAGTGAGGGGGGCAGCGGGGTACCAATCAGTGTGCTCAAAGCAGTCTTTTAGAGCAGAGATGGCTCCTGCTGGCCAGGTTTTCACCTGCTTCTGAACTGGTCTGGAGCGCCTGACGAGCAGTCTATATGCTGGGATTAGCATAACAGAGATGTGGTCTGAGTAACCAAGGTCGGGGAGGGGCTCCGCCCTGTACACGTCAGGAATGTTTGTGTAAACAAGATCCAACGCGTTCTCCCTTCTCGTTGCAAAGTCCACGTTCTGATGGAATCTGGGGACCACTGATTTAAGGTTCGCGTGTTTAAAACCTCCGGCGACAATAAACAGTAAACAATAAACAATACAATCGGATATTTAAGTGCTCACCACAGATTACATTTCTTGCCCATTGACACCTTCCATCTTCTTGTGACCTGCCTGAAACAAACATTGTGTAATATTTGGCACCCAGGTGAATTTCAATTTCCAAGTGCAGATTAATGGCAGCAAAGCTTTGCCTTGCCACCATTATCTCAACTTATTTCCATCTCCATAATGTTGGCAATCTCTTTTCAGGTGGCAAGTTGCTTATCTAAGTTTTATTCTATGTTTGATTAATTTATCTGCATGACTCCATGCCAGTTTTGCTTTTGTTTTAGCCTCTATTATCTTGAGGCAATCTACATTCTGCTTTTTGTGTTCTAATATGAGCCAAGTAGTGCCTCTAATGCTATGTACCCAGAGTGCTGCTCTAACTATTTTTAACTGTGCAAGCACATACTTCTGTCCCTGACACTCTTGAATTCCTAGCATGCTGCTGGTGTCTTCCACAGCAAAGACTGATGCAATGTACTTATTCAGCTCATCTGTCATTTCTTTGTTTCCCATTACTACCTCTCCAGTCATTTTCCAGTGGTCCAATGTTAGCACTTGCCTCTCCTTGTGACTAATGGTTTTCTGCTGAGATCTGTCTGGAAACCCTGCTCTTCGAGTTTTATAAATAACTTGGATGGGAAAGTGGAAGGGAGGATTAGTAAGTCGCAGATGACATGAAGGTTGGTGGTGTTGTCCATAGTGTAGAAGGTTGTCGTAGGTTACAATAGGACATTGATAGGATGCAGAGCTGGGCTGAAAATGGCAAATGGAAAACTATGATATGTTACCATTTGGAAAATCAAAGTTGAAGGCAGGATTCTTGGTAGTGCTGAGGAACAGAGAGATCTTGCAGTCCACATCCTTAGATCTCTCAAAGTTGCCATGCGAGGTGATAGGGTAGTTAAGATGACACTTCATTAGTTGGGGATTGAGTTCAAGAGCCATGAGCTAATGTTGCAGAGTTATAATACTCTGGTTAGATTACACAGTGTATTGTGTTTGGTTCTGGTCGCCTCATTACAGGAATGTTATGAAATTTTAGAGATGGTGCATGTCTTACGAGAACAGGTTGAGTGAGCTCGGGCTTTTCTCTTTGGAATGAAGGAGGATGGGTTTTGCCACTTAACTAGGTTAGTACATGGAGTCATCCTTCCATCACGATGTTCTTGGAGGAATGCTGCCGACTGGCACATTCCAGACTGCTGGAGTACATGTTAAGGGTGGGAATGATGCTTGATGGAGCCACCACAAGGATTCGGTGGGGAAGGACCACAGTAACACACATAAAAATTGCTGGTGAACGCAGCAGGCCAGGCAGCATCTGTAGGAAGAGGTACAGTTGATGTTTCGGGCCCAGACCCTTCGCCAGGACTAGACATAGTATATGCTTCTTTCGCTAATGGAGAGGGAGAGGCTGGGTGAGGAAGCCCCTCGATGATTGTAGTAGTGTACCAGCTGAGAGGGCCACATGAATGGCAACAGTCCTATTGGTCTCAAGGAATGTAACAGAAGAGGACTGAAAACACTGACTATGAATGTAACAATGAAAAGGCATTGCATGATTTACTTTTATAAATATTTTTATTACAAATAAAGCTTATATTGATATAAAAATCCATTAATGCTGTTACAAAAGGGCTATATTTTGGGGGTCTAGCTTTTGAAATGTTTACCTGGAATGAATATTTAATGGGGTTCTGCATGTTGGGATATTCTGCCATTGAAAATATTTAATTCTGTAAATTAACCTCATTATATTCCAGATGTTAAAGTTAATCAGGTAATTATAGCAATTGAAACTGTAGTTAATCATTCATTGTTATCTTTGTGTTGAAAAAGTATAAAAACATCGTGACTGGAGAGTGATACTGTTTGGGATTCCCCTGGACTCTGTCCTAAAGGTTTGTTGTGTGAATAAAGACGTATATTCACAAAGCAAACCTTCAGATACAACTACAGCTCCCAATTGTAGCTCCTGCATCACTCAGTTTTAGTCAGTCACAACAATATCATTTTTTATATCATTGGATTACTTACCTTCAGATTTTACCTTTTTGTAATTATTGCCTTTTTAGTTGCCTTCTGTTGATCCTTAAAAGCTTCCCTATCATCTGGCTTCCCACTAATTTTTGCTAAGTTTTAAGCACTCTCTTTTGCTTACTTGCTGTCTTTGACTTCACTTGTCAGTGACAGTTGCCTTATCTTCCCCTCAAACCATAAAATCTAGAAACAGAATTAGTCCATTTGGCCCATTGAGTCATATCCACCATTCACACATGGCTGATTTATTCTCCCTCTCAGCCCCATTCCTCTGCTTTCTCCTTGTAATCTTTGATGCTCTTACTAAACAATAACCTATCAACCTCCTTTTTAAATATACCCAATGACTTAGCTCAACAGCTATCTGTGGCAATGATTTCCACAGGTTCAGTACCCTCAGGCTAAAGAAATTGCTCCTCATCTCTGCTCTGTGGCTTTCCTCTGCTACAGCAACACCCCCCCCCCCAACAACAGTATCCGAGGTGATATATCTGTTGTGAATCACAAACAAGAGAAAATCTGCAGATTTTCAAAATCCGAGCAACACACACAAAATGCTGGAGGAACTCAGCAGGCTAGGCAGCATTTTGTGTGTGATACCTGTTGTTGAGGTGAATGGCCACAAGGGTACTCTCCCCAGGCTACCTGTCCCCTTTCTCCCTCCCGATGGTCATCCACTTTCTCGTGTTCTGCACTTTGGGTGTAACTACCTCCCTGTATGTCCTGTTGATCAACCCTTCAGCCTCCTGAATGATGGCGAGTTCATCCAGCTCCAGTTCTAATTCCTTCGCATGGTCTGAAAGAAGCTGCAGCTGGGTACACTCCTTGCAGGTGTAGTCATCAGGCACACTGGAGCTTTTCCTGCCAACCCACATCCCTCAATGGGAGCATTTCACTGTCCTGTTTGGCATCCCCACTGCTGTAACTGTATAATAAGAAAGAAAGAAAAACCAAACAAAAAGAAAATCTACTGTACCGATGGCCTCTGCCTTAATGAGCCAAAGCCTCAACTCCCCACTCTAACACTGGCCCACTCACACAATTGCTGCTCTGCTAAAACCTGACTTCTTTTCATTGACCCTTGCCAGGTGCCTAATCCAATGTCTCCTTGGGAACCGTGGTGCGCAGAATGTCCCAACTGCACCACTCTCTTCTTTCTCCTCTCCCGCTACACAATCTAATGTCTCCTCAGGAACTGTGGTGTACTGAATGCTTAAGAAAGAAAACTATGAACTGTAATGCCCTTTTACTTTTCTCTTTAAGCATTCTGATGAAAACTTCTAAAAATTGCATTCTAATTTCCAATCTGCTATCCTCTTTTCCGATTCCTATATATCCCAAGATCCCCCAACTGTGTACATGCTCCATCCTACAACCTTCCTGTTCTGGCTTCAAGTTCATCCTGACCACCATCATCTCACATAGTCTTCAGCTACTGCAGTCATAAGTTCTTGAACTCCTGGCCTTGACTTCCCTTTCTTTGTTCAAAATGCTTCTTAACACATAACCTCTTTGAGCAGATGTCAGGTTTTGCTTTGTAACATTCCGATGGAAGTGTCATGGGACATTTATGCTCCTTTAAAGGGAAGACGTTCATTTCTGATCAAATAGCAATAAACAAGTGTCAGAGTATTCAGTACAGAGGGCATTCACCTTTGCCCATTCATTTCCAAGACTGGATATGTGAATGTGAGTATATGGATTACAGATACATTTGTACATAAATGCGAACAAACTAACATGAATTTCTCTCCAAAAGCTGGCGTATAAGCAAGTCATATTGTTGCTCCAGTAATTCAAAAAGCAGGGATATAGAAAATTTATTGTGAACCCACAAATAATTGAGAACACAATTCAAAGGTTCTCCTCAAAGATCAAATAATTCTGGATTAAAAATTAATCAAAAATTATTGCATTAGAAGTTGTTATATAAACTTAAAACATCAATCTTTTACAATAGAACTCAATAAGCTATCTTATATCAAACTGCCTGAACTCAGAATGGTAATAAAAATGATATATGTACACTGCCAATGTAGGATTGCCAGACAAAGAAAATGTGCAGAGCTTACTTGTTGTATAAAATTGATGGTAATGAATCAAACTGAACCAGTCTTTAGTTTCTATATTAACAACAAATGTTTTAAAAAAATTGAAGAATGTACCTTTATGGCTACCAGACATAATGAAGCTATCAGAGATCCACCACATTACTTTGGACTTGGCACTATAGTTTCAGATTATGGATTAATTCCATAATATACTTTAAAATTTCTGATGTTATGAGGATAAAAAAAATCCACATGAATGTATGAATTGCAATATCAATTCATTAATAAATTAGTTTATCTGTCCTTTCTCTGAAGAGCTATGGAAGGATTCTTGTATGAATCAAAGTAGGCTCATTAAACAGTTGATTTTTCTGTCCCCTCTGGGAACTTCTGCTAATTCCCTCTGTTGCTGAACCAAAAGGATTGTGTGATGACCAAGTACCATGGCAACGGGCAAGGGTAGCTGACAACAGAAGTGAGATAAATAGGAAAACAGAAATTATCCAGGGCAAATTCCCTCTGGGATAGTGAGAGAAAAAGGGATTTACTTTCACTGGACCTATCTTTGGCTCCTGTACATAAATGTTTCTGTAATTATTTTTCTTAAGAATGCCTCTTTCTCAGTTGTGGCTTAAGTCTGAAAAGTCTCTGTCTCATTAACTAACGTACAGTAACCAAATCTGTGTTGTAAAACTGTCTTTTATTCTCTAACCATTTTGAAGGTCTCATGATCAAAGAGTTGAAAAGCTCTAGATTTCAGGATCAGAAAGCTGTTTTTTTCCATTTTTTCTTTCATCTTTTCCCTTCCCCTTTGTTTCATTGAGTTTTATTGCTTTCTACACAGTACAGTAGTTTGTTTTCTTTCCCTATCTTAACTCTGCTCAACATTAAATCAAAATACTTGAATGGAGCAAAGACAGATACTCCTCATTAGAGAACATTCACTTGTTTGCTGTGCTTTCTTTATTCCCCCCCCCCCCCCCGCCCCATAGCTTCCCCAAAGATGCTGACTTCTGGAATCTTGTAGCACTCAATGCTTTATCAAAGTGGGCACTCTCAACTGATAAAGCTATATGTTGCAATTTCTATTGAACTTGATCTTTTGACAGTGAAGTTTAGTTAGAGGAGAATACATTATTTTGCAGCCCATAATTACCCTCGAAATAAGCTCCTGAAATATAATAATCAGCACTATTTACACAATTTGTAAATGCTAAGACACTAAATTAAAACAGAAAATGCTGGAAAAACTGAGCAGATAAGGAAGAATCTGTAGCAAGAGAAACAATCGGTGTTTCAGGTCTGGAACCCTTCAGCAGAACTGATAGACTCTTGCTGTTTAGATAAAACGGTTCAGGCACCCGAGAGGGTAAATTAGAATTCTACCCCCCCCCCCCACACACACACACACGGTACATACAGTGAACGAAAAAAACTGGAGAGTAACAGATTTCCTTCCTAGAAGAAAGATGACAAAGTCAGAAAGGTCACTCTGCAATAAATAGGTGCCAGAGGAAATTTGTATCTTCCCTGATGAAGGGAAGATCAAGGTTCTGATGAAGAGTCTAGGCCCAAAACCACAATTGTTCACTTCTCTCCCTAGCTTCTGCCTGGCCTGCCGAGTTCCTCCAGCATTCCACGTGTGCTGCTCTATATCTTCCCTTGTTGTGTGAAGTAGACGAGCACACAAGGAAAAGATTTATCAATCATAAACCATCCCTTAAGAGATTAGTAAGGGACCGCGGCATCCTACAAGCAGAGGTCAAATCTGAACGTACAACTGAGTTGAATGCCTCCGGGACACTACTTGCTACTAGACAGGCACAGTTGATCAGGATTTTGCAGTCAGTGATGAACACAGCTAGATAGTCACATAATGATTTACTTGAAACTTATTTTGCAAGAATCTTGATAGTTACTACAGCCAGAATCCTTTTTGGCAAGACAGCAGAATCCCAAGCAACACATACAAAATGCTGGAGGAGCTCTACAGGTCAGGCAGCACCCATGGAAATTAATAAATAGTCAGCATTTCAGGTTGAGTCTCTTCATCAGGACTGCAAACGAAGGGGGAAAATGCCAGAATAAGAAGCTGGGGATAGGGGATGGAGTACAAGCTAGAAGATAATAGGTGAAGCCAGGTGGGTGGGGAGGGAGTTTTCAAGTAAAAATCTGGGAGATGATGGGTGGAAAAGGTAAAGGGCTGGAGATGAAGGAATCTAGTAGGAGGGGAGAGTGAACCATGGGAGAAAGGGAAAGGAGGAGAGGCACTGGGGGAATTGAGGGGCAGGTGAGAAGAGGAAAGAAGAAGACAGTCCCTGGTCATGACAACAGATCCTACCTACCCAGTACTATTAGCTCTTCTTCTTGTGGCCCATATTTGATGAATAATATTTTCAAACTTAATTTAGGCGTATCAAGTTCCTCTACATGCAGGACACATTATTACAATTCCTAATAATCCCAGTACAGGAATACTAAACTGTTCGATGAGCTGAAATTTAAACCTTCTCAGATGTTAAATTCATCCAATCCATTAGGCTAATAATGTGAAAACAATGCAACATACTTTATACATGGTAAAATAAAATGAGGCATCAAGCACCATGTGAAATTTATAATTTGGACATACTTCCTGATCTTACA
Source organism: Mobula birostris (assembly GCF_030028105.1). Lineage (NCBI taxonomy): Eukaryota > Metazoa > Chordata > Chondrichthyes > Myliobatiformes > Myliobatidae > Mobula > Mobula birostris. The sequence goes on along the minus strand of NC_092383.1, from coordinate 61,342,879 downwards.
GTGAACAAGGACTTAAGTAAATCTACTGGAAAATATTTTGTCAAGCTAACACAGAATAACAAAATTAATCATGTAACAAATCTAAAATTAATCAGAATCAGAACAATATTTTTGTGCTTTATACAGATGAGTACCTGGTTCCTAAGGTTGTCATAGCTGGGGGTGGTAGTGGGGATAAGCTCCCACTACCATAAAGTGCTCCAAATGGCGTGCAACTCTAACAGCATCTGACAATCAAGTCCAACTCTTGGCCTTTCACGTGCGGCTTAGCTACTAGGCCCAGCAGAACTGTTTCTTCTGACAAGGGAAGGGGCAAAGGCGGACCACTGGGGCCTCAAAACCAGTTGCTTCGGGCAGGTAGGGCTCGTCAGCCTTGGACAGCAGCCCGCCCAGGAGAAGGAAAACTCTGATTTTAAACCTCTGCTGCCTTGCGCCCATACCCAACCCTGAGGAAGAAATCTGGAGCCGAAGTCCCTAAGGCAGTTTGATGTTGTTTACAACTTCACTCTGGCAACCTCTGCGATGACACCAAGCTGTATCGGCACTTGCCCTTCCCTTGGACAACATCAGTGACGCGGAGAGGGGGGGATCCGCTGCATGGGAACAGCCGGTTCTTCAAATCCCCCCAACCAAGCTTGTGCCCTGGAGAGGACACAGTCCACCAGAGGTGCAAACCCATGATCCCCTGGGATCGATGGCTGCCTACTACTACCGCTACCACCTGGAAGAAGACAGACTACTACCTGTTCTGCTTGGAGGAAATTGTACTACTGGACTGCCTGGCAAATTTGAATCACTTTTAACAATTACTGAAACGGGCTCTGATCCTGATGCAATCATATTTATGTTATCCCTCACACTCTCTCCACCACAAACCCTGTTTATTTCTAAATTAACATATTGTTTCCATCTCTCTCATCTATGTGAAGATTCTCTTCCTGTCTTTGATCATCTTACTCCTCACAATCATCTTGTGTTCATCCCCATCTTCCTTGGAAACCATTCCCCTTATCCCTAATCCCCTTCCCAACCCACTTTCTCTTTTACCACCACTATTTTCAATGAAGGAGAGGAATGGCTTTATGTATACTTTTGCACATTGTGACTATTGTACTACAGAGGAACTCAGCATGTCAGGCAGCATCTATGGAGAGGATTAAAGAATCAACGTTTCGGACCTGGACCCTTAATCAGTACTCGTGAAGAGTTCTGACCAACAGTCCCTCTAACTTTTTTACAGCTATGCGCACCAACCATTGCACTGAGCAGGAAATCCTTACACAACCTGAAAGTTGTGCAACACTTTATAATAACATTATATAAAGAAAAACTCCAGCTGTGTGGCAACAAAGGTTAGGTGAGTGAGAGTAGTTCAGTTACTGCATGGCCATGCACACGTGCCGCCTAGAGGGAAGAGTGGTCCTGACTCACAAAGGGTCCCAATGTAGGGTCTTGGCCTGAAATGTCACCTCTCTGTTCCTCTCCTTAGATGCTGCCTCACCTGCTGAGAAGACCTTGGATGCCAATCTAGTGTAAGACCTTGTGCTACAGGTTTTTTTAACAGGCATTTTACAATTCTGAATTTCATTTTACTAATGATTTATAATATTAAAACACAGTCAGCTACATACCAAATACTGGTAAATGGGATGAGTACCAATAGGAACTTGATGATTCTTGTGATGGAAATGTTGGTCTGAAGGGCCTGTTTTGTGCAGCATCACTCCGTGACTCCATCTGTATGGACTTTGTAGAGATAGAGTACTGTGCCAAAGTTTTATGTCCACACATAGAGATAGGGTGTCTTGGACTTTTGCACAGTACTCTATTTGTCAATGTGGGGCAGAGAACAAGTTTGTAAATCTGGCGGGAGCAAAGAATGGTTTGCGTGGTGAGGGTGGAGCACCGTGGGAGGGGTGTGAGACAGGTGGCAGAGAAGGAGCACTAGAGGCAAGGGCAGACATACCCAGCCCTGAGACACCAGTCAATTCCAAACAATTGGTTTGATTTGATTCCAAACAATTGGTATGTTGATCATTACAGAATGTCTCTCCCTTCCCCTTTTCCCACCCATGATTCTCCTCTCCCTGTCCTCTTCCCGCTCTCAGTCTACAATAGAAACCCATATTAGAATCAGGTTTATCATCACTCACATTTGTCACAGAATTTGTTTTATTTTTGCAGCAGTGCAGTGCAAAACATAAGATTACTACAGTATTGTGCAAAAGTCTTAGGCGTTCTAGCTATATATATGCATAAGACTTGCACAGTACTGCAGGTTCAGTGCATCTTTTAGATATTCCTCTGATGAAAAGAGTAATTGCCTTTGGAAATGAAACAGAACACAATTACAAGTTGCTCTCTACAGATACCCAGCCTAATAATATAGCAACTCCAATCTCACGTTAAAATCGCAGACAGGAAATTTTTCTTTTGGAGGGTTATTAAGGCTGGCAAGAATGAACATGAAAACCTTGTTTTTGCAGCTGTAGTAAATGTGTGAATTAAAATCCACACAGCATAAGATGGCTCTAATACTAATAGTCGTGACAAAATTTTGCCATTCACCAGAGTCCCATGTTCATCCTGACCTCAAGTAGACTTAGTATGGAATTTGGGAGTTCTCTATGTAACCGCTGGGCTTCCTCTGGTGGCTCCAATTTCCTCCACATCCTAAAGACATGGATAATTGGCCACTGTAAATTGTCTCTAATTGTATATGTGAATGGTAAAATCTGGAGAAAGCCGATGAGAATGTAAGAAGGATTTTAAAAAATCCAATTAATGTAGGATTTGTGACAATAAGAGATTAAAGGCTGGCGCAGATTTCATGGGTCCATGATGCAATTTTGTTTGAATTTATTAGGAATTTCAGCACCTTAGGAATAATAAGGTATGAAAAATAGCAAATTCAAAAATGAAGGTGTGGAGAGTTGTGGAGAAGAATATGTTTTAAACCTACTTGGAAACCAGGATATTGACAATTACTTGCCTGCCCTAGGGAGCTGGCAGTTGATTTACTGTCATATGTGGCTGTTTTCTTGGCAGGAAGTAAGGCGATTTTCTCTAAATAAGGGAGGGGCTTTCTTAATATTCATAACAAGATGTGATGGCATCAGTGATTGTCCTGCAATTTTTGAAAGGTGCCCTGAGTATTAAGATGCACTAGATGCCCATTAAGGAAGAGGATGGAGGAAAAAAGATTTCCAGAGTTGTACCTTTTGCCTTCCTTTCACATATTCCTCAGACCTTATCAGATTCTACCCTGGGGCCTTATCTGCCATTCATCCAAGTATTAACAGACACCAAATCTCTGTTATGGTATACTGAGAGCCAGGAAGTTAAGTAATTGTCTCTAGATGAGGCTTGGAGAGATGAAATATCCCAGGATTCTTTTCTGGTGTAATCACGGGGATTTCAACTGTAATGGAAGGATAATTGTGTGGTTGAGAAATGGATGATTGATGAAAAATTTCATGGGATAATCTGAATTAAAATTATATGCACAACTCCCTTGTTGGAATATGGCTTGCTGTTGAATATCAGGCCAATGCTGTCAAATAATTCCTTTAGAATAAAGCACACACTTCACCTCAAATATATATTTTGAATTGCTTTCAGTGGAAGTAAATTTGAGCAGCAAACCACTGGTAAATTAGACTCTGAAAATGTATTTGAAAACCAGCCCAATATTAAATTCACAAAGGATGTAAAAGCTGTTGCTTTCAAGTGTGCCAACATCCCTTCAATTCTGTGCAACATCAAAGGAACTCTACAAACAATTGTAGATGTAGCTGATATGAGAAATGTTGAATTAATCTCTGGTTTATGGCATAATGCCAGATGTGTTATTTGTGCTTTCTATTAATATAATATAAAATATTAGAATTGACCACAGTCAAATTCTGATATTGACTCTTGTATAGAAACTACTGGTAGCAAAGTTCAAATTGCAAAACGAAATGAGCAGCGTTTCAGAATACCTGGACCTGTAAGTGTCACTGAGCATATCATGAATGGTTTGCATGTTGGTGACAATTGTTAGCTAATCTGAGCACAGTAATACCTCAAGCATCTGGAGATGACACTCCTGTTTTCCAAAAGGAAAACCAGAATTAGATTCTGCAGAAGAGTTAGTTGTTGTCCTACTCCATTTGCTGTGGAGGTCAACATTACTAATAATGAGCTACAGCTCCTGGGAACTAGAAAGATTGGACACTGGGATACTTCATCCACTTGGAGCTAAAATTTCATGTGGAAATTGGCTTCTCTAGCTTCTTGGCCATTTTAAGTACTTCCACAAATTCCAGCCTGGCTTACAGAGGGGAGGAATGGTACATCTGCCTATCTCTTGGGTCTATGGGCCAGATCTGAATTAGTTCTATGGCTACTCCTGAAGTACTAACAATTACATTCTTTTAAGACTGCATATTTGTGACAGGAAAACAAAACAGTTCAAGTTTTGTTGAGATCTTGTAAGATGTAGAAATTTATAATGAATGAACTATTGAACCTGCATGGGATGGACTAGAAAATAATAAAGTCCATGCATCATGAGGCGGGAATCAATCTACTTGTTCAAAAAAGTAGGCTTCCATGGGGGTTAGAGCAATAACATCCTTCCCTTCATTGTAACACAGGAAGGACTTTTGGATCAGAATTAGTGAGACTAACATTTTCTTTTACATTAGAAATTAGCTTTTTAAGAAGCCAATATTTAACAGTGGTAGCTGACTGTCATGGGCTACAAAGGAAATCAGACAGGACTCGATCTGCTCTGTGCTTGAGATTCTGATCATTTGCAACAGCTGCAGTGGCACATCTGATCGTAGTGGTACCCAGATTAAAGAAATAATTTCAGGCAAGATCCTGGTCTTGGTTCCTAATCACTAACAACTTCAGGAGATGGTTAACCAGTGACACTTTCTGGAACTTTATCAATGAGCTAATAACAGGAAGTACTATTTTATACAGGACTTGGAGACAGGACCAGTTGAGGGCTTCAAAAATGACTTCTATTTATCAATGTTATTGGATATTAAATGATATGAAACTAGTGGAGACTTGAAATAAAATAGAGAAGCAGACTTGCTGGGCTGAATAAACTACTCCTGTTCCTCTGTGTTTGGATGTAGCTACTGAAGAAAATGCTAGCCTTTTCTATCAATATCCATCTCTGCTGGATAACCTACTGCCATTATAAGCACGCCTTATGATCTGGGAATCATCACGGATTTGAAATTTCAACAGAAGAGTGAGAAAACTGTGGAAATGGAAATAAATATACATAACAGTACTGAAAATAATGGTGTTATAGGCTCAGAAATATAGAAAACAATGGCAAAGGTGATTTGATTATGAGCTATATCATTGTAAAGATCAGTACAAATGGTGCACCTGCTATTGAAGTCAAAGGGGAAGCCAGGTATTAATGCTGTATTTAGAATTTTAATAACATAAGACTTTCCCTCAGTAATACAATCCATGACAAACATGTGATTATGGAATTAAAGAAAATTCAAGTATTCCCTGAACTATTAGAACACAGAATCTGTCTTGATGGATGGGAAGCCATGGTAACATAGGGATATTGCAACACCATTGCAGCTCAGGGTATTCTGGAGATCAGAGTTCAATTCTGGTGCCATCTGTACGGAGACTGTTCATCCTCCCTGTGGATTGCATGAGCTTTCCCTGTTGCTCCAGTTTTCTTTCACAGTCCAAAGACATACAGGGTAGGTAAGTTGGTCATTGTAAATTCCCCTTACTCTTAATAATCTCTCCTTTGGCTCCTCCCACTTCCTCCAAACTAAAGGTGTAGCTATGGGCACCTGTATGGGTCCTAGCTATGCCTGCCTTTTTGTTGGCTTTGTGGAACAATCTATGTTCCGTGCCTATTCTGGTATCTGTCCCCCACTTTTCCTTTGCTACATTGACGACTGCATTGGCGCTGCTACCTGTACACATGCTCAGCTCGTTGACTTTATTAACTTTGCCTCCAACTTTCACCCTGCCCTCAAGTTTACCTGGTCCATTTCCGACACCTCCCTCCCCTTTCTAGATCTTTCCGTCTCTGTCTCTGGAGACAGCTTATCCACTGATGTCTACTATAAGCCTACTGACTCTCACAGCTATCTGGACTATTCCTCTTCTCACCCTGTCTCTTGCAAAGACGCCATCCCCTTCTCGCAATTCCTCCGTCTCCGCCGCATCTGCTCTCAGGATGAGGCTTTTCATTCTAGGACGAGGGAGATGTCCTCCTTTTTTAAAGAAAGGGGCTTCCCCTCCTCCACTATCAACTCTGCTCTCAAACGCATCTCCCCCATTTCACGTACATCTGCTCTCACTCCATCCTCCCGCCACCCCACTAGGAATAGGGTTCCCCTGGTCCTCACCTACCACCCCACCAGCCTCTGGGTCCAACATATTATTCCCTGCAACTTCCGCCACCTCCAGCGGGATCCCACCACTAAGCACATCTTTCCCTCCCTGCTTCTCTCTGCTTTCCACAGGGATTGCTCCCTACGCGACTCCCTTGTCCATTCGTCCCCCCCATCCCTCCCCACTGATCTCCCTCCTGGCACTTATCCTTGTAAGCGGAACAAGTGCTACACATGCCCTTACACTTCCTCCCTTACCACCATTCAGGGCCCCAAACAGTCCTTCCAGGTGAGGCAACACTTCACTTGTGAGTCGGCTGGGGTGATATACTGCGTCCGGTACTCCCGATGTGGCCTTCTATATATTGGCAAGACCCGACGCAGACTGGGAGACCGCTTTGCTGAACACCTACGCTCTGTCCGCCAGAGAAAGCAGGATCTCCCAGTGGCCACACATTTTAATTCCACATCCCATTCCCATTCTGACATGTCTATCCATGGCCTCCTCTACTGTAAAGATGAAGCCACACTCAGGTTGGAGGAACAACACCTTATATTCCGTCTGGGTAGCTTCCAACCTGATGCCATGAACATCGACTTCTCTAACTTCCGCTAATGCCCCACCTCCCCCTCGTACCCCATCTGTTATTTATTTTTATACACACATTCTTTCTCTCACTGTCCTTTTCTCCCTCTGTCCCTCTGACTATACCCCTTGCCCATCCTCTGGTTCCGCCCCCCCCCCCCCCCCTTGTCTTTCTTCCTGGACCTCCTGTCCCATGATCCTCTCATATCCCCTTTGCCAATCACCTGTCCAGCTCTTGGCTCCATCCCTCCCCCTCCTGTCTTCTCCTATCATTTTGGATCTTCCCCCCCCCCCACTTTCAAATCTCTTACTAACTCTTCCTTCAGTTAGTCCTGACGAAGGGTCTCAGCCTGAAACGTCGACTGTACCTCTTCCTAGAGATGCTGCCTGGCCTGCTGTGTTCACCAGCAACTTTGATGTGTGTTGCTTGAATTTCTTGCATCTGCAGAATTCCTGTTGTTTGCATTGTAAATTCTCCCCTGATTAGGTCAGGGTTAATCGGGTTTCTTGGGGTTGCTGGGGCGACGTGACTCTATGGTTTGAAAGGGCCTACTCCACATTTTATCACTAAATATGGGTTACAATTGGAAAACATGACTAATGGTTTGATAAACACAAAAGATTCTGCAGAAGCTGGAAATCCAGAGCAGCACACACAAAATGCTGGAGGAACTCAGGAGGTCACATCTATAAAAGTGCATAAAGAGTTAACGTTTCAGGCTGAGACCCATACAGGTGCCCATGGCTACACCCTGAGTTTAGAAAAAGTGTGAGGAGCTGAAACAGTAGTTGTTGAGGGTGAGGACCATTTACACCAAATGGAGGTGGGTGATGGTGGAGGGGAAATGGCCAAGTCTGTTGCCAAGAAAGATATGTAGAGCTTTAAGGCCTTCTTGATGGGGGGGAATACAAGTATTTAGGGACTGGGCATCCATGATGAAAATAAGGTGATCAGGGCCGGGGAATTGAAAGTTGTTGAGGAGACTGAGCATTTGAAGTGTTGCGGATGCATGTAGGTGGGAAGGCACTGAAACAAGGGGGATAAAATGGAGTCGAGTTCTGTGGGGCTGGAGCAGGAGAAGCAATGGGCCTTGCCAGATGTCAGTTACTTGTGACTCTTCAGTAGGAGATAAAATGAGCGGTGTGGGGTAAGGGAACTATGTGGCTCGTGTCGTTGGATGGGAGATCTCCAGAGTTGATGGGGTTTGTGATGGTTCTGGAGACAATGTCCTAACGGTCCTGAGAGGGGTCCTCTTCAAAGGGTAAGTAAGAGGAGTTATGAGAGTTGCCACTTGGACTCAGCAAAGTCCGACAGACTACAACTGTACAACTTTTGGTTTGATCATGTGATGGTTTGATAGCTGGAACTGAAACTGATATTCTTTGCTTCTGATTCATGTTCTGCAGCAGATAGCCTGGAGCGCAATTCTGCAGTAAACTCCAAACCATCCTTTACATTAAAGTATTTTATGAGTTAAATTACTGCAGTATCATTAAACTAAACTGGCACCAAGGTTTCCTATATTAAAATCTTTTGCCCTTATTCCTAATAATAATGATATTAGATACAAATACACAGGTTCTCAGTGCCTTAAGTCACAGTAATTACTTTTTGTTCATAAATATTGACTTCCTTTGATAGAGTTCCAAAATGAAGCCGCAACAGTTCATAATTAAGCTTTTGAGTTTTACACACGTTAAAATAGCTTACCTGCAAAACAAAAGAAAACGTGCATCAAAACCAACATTGTAGGAAATGATTTTCATTGTGGCAATTGTGATAAAATATTATTCAAAGCTCACATGAACATTCTCTCCCAACCCAGTATAATGGACAATGAATCCGGTTCTCTGTTCAGCATTTTAAGGTGAATGTGGTTGAAGATTTAATAAGATAAAAATAACATTTGTATTCATCCCAATTATGCAGACATTTTGGAGTGATACGAGCTACTTACAGGACTTTCAAATTGTAGAGACCGGCAAAAGCATCAATGGGGATCTGTGCTAGGTGATTTCCAGACAGCCGTCTGCAAGAGAAACAAAAATATAGCCATGTGCATTTAATCTTGGTAAAATAATTCACTGTGAAAACAGCCAATTAGTAGCAGTAGAAACACAAAATACATTACTAGCAATGCAATACTGGGAACAGGTGTGCAAGTTAACCATGACCAGATTGCAAGAAGTTGCATTATATTTTCAAAGAGCAGAAGAGATTTGTACATTATATATAATTAATAATTAGTGATGGATATTCATAACTGAAGATATTTAAGTATATGTACACAAATAATAATTTTACAAAATAAGCCTGTAAAAATGCCATTCCCTTTTCTCAGTTCCTTCGTCTCTGCCACATCCGTCCCCAGTATGAGGCTTTACTTTCCAGGACACCAGAGGTATCCTTCTTCAAAGAAATGGTTTCCATTCCTCCACCATTGATGTTGCCCTCACCCGCATCTCATCCATTTCACAGACACCTGCACTCACCTTGTCTTCCTGCAGCTTTAACAGGTTTAGAATTACTCTTGTCCTCATCAACCATGCCATGAGCCTTGTATCCAACACGTCATTCTCTACAATTTTCACCATCTTCCTTGTGATCCTACCACCAAACACGTCTTTCTCCACCCCCCCACCCACTCTCTGCTTTCTGCAGGAATTGCTCCATCCATGATTCTGTTGTCCTTTCGTCCCTCTCCGTTAATCTCTCTCCTAGCACATGTCCCTACAAGTGACAGCAATGCTTCAGCTGCCCATTCACCTCCTCCCTCACCTCCGTTCAGGGCCACAAACTGTCCTCCAGCTGAGGTCACACTTAACCTGCAAGTCTGATGGCTTCATACACTGTATCTAGTGCTCTTGTTGTGGCCTCCTCTGCACTGGTGAGACCTGGCGTTAACTGGGGGACCATTTTCTCGAGCACTTCTGCTCCGTCTGCAAAAAGCAGGATATCTCAGTCGTTGACCATCTTAATTCTAATCCCTTTTCTCATTCCGACATGTCAATCCATGTCTTCCTCTTTTATGATGATGAAGCCACTCTCAGGGTGAAGGAGCAACACCTCATATTCGTTTTGCTGAACACCTATGCTCTGTCCACCAGAGAAAGTAGGATCTCCCAGTGGCCACACATTTTAATTCCACGTCCCATTCCCATTCCGATATGTCTATCCACGGCCTCCTCTACTGTAAAGATGAAGCCACACTCAGGTTGGAGGAACAACACCTTATATTCCGTCTGGGTAGCCTCCAACCTGATGGCATGAACATTGACTTCTCAAACTTCCACTAATGTCTCACCTCGCCCTTGCACCCCATCCGTTATTTATTTATATACACACATTCTTTTTCTCTCTCTCCTTTTTCTCCCTCTATCCCCCTCACTATACCCCTTGTCCATCCTCTGTTTTTCCCCCCTCCCCCTTTTCTTTCTCCTTAGGCCTCCTGTCCCATGATCCTCTCATATCCCTTTTGTCAATCAACTGTCCAACTCTTGGCTCCATCCCTCCCTCTCCTGTCTTATCCTATCATTTCGGATCTCCCCCTCCCCCTCTCACTTTCAAATCTCTTACTAGCTCTTCTTTCAGTTAGTCCTGACAAAGGGTCTCGGCCCGAAACGTCAACTGTACCTCTTCCTAGAGATGCTGCCTGGCCTGCCGCGTTCACCAGCAACTTTGATGTGTGTTGCTTGAAATTCCAGCGTCTGCAGATTTCCTCGTGTTTACGTTTTCATATTCTGCCTAGTTAGCTTCCAACCTGGTTGCATGAACGTCAGTTTCTTCTTCTGGTAATTTATTTTTCTCTGTCATTTCCCTCTTCTTCTATTCCCTACTAAGGCTTCTTACCTCTTCTCCTCTTTTGGTGCCCCTCTTTCTTCCCTTTCATCCATGGTCCACTCTTTTCTCCTATCAGATTCCCACTTCTCTGACCCTTTGCCTTTTCCACCCACACCTCCTAGTTTCTTACTTTATTCCCCTTCCCCCACCCACCTGGCTTCACCCATCACATTCAAGCTTGTCCTCTTTCCCCTCCCCCACTTTTTTATTCTGTCATCTTCCCCCTTCCTTTCCAGTCCTGATGAAGGGTCCTGTCTCAAAACATTGCCTGTTTGCTCATTTCCTTCAGCATTTGGTGTGTGTTACTCTGGATTTCTAGCATCTGCAGAATCTCATGTGTTTACAAAACAAGCCTTTTAGTTTTGGAGATACAAGAGATCTTTCAATCCCTGTCTTGAAATAATGTGTATATTAGAGCAGTGCAAAGTCTTGGGTCAATATTTGCCTGTTGATGTCTTTGTGTAAAGCTATCAGTAAATACGTCTTTTGTAATGGTATCCCCATGCAAATAATCAAGGCTTTTACTCTTACTATTACCAAAGTAATGGCGAAAAGTTGAGCTAATTTACATTTCAGTAGATGCCTTAACTGCATCACCTCCTGGCAGTCTCCCAAAAAGCATATTGTAAAGACAGGTGCATTAGAAAAGTTTTCTCTTAAGATTCTTTGTTCTCAAAGAACTTCAGGGATTCAGGTTAAAATCCAGCTGGTGACTTCATGGAAGTAATTTGCCTTTTGAAAGAACTATCTGGTGTTTATTCTTGATTAATTTATTATCTGCTCTTAGAGTGCCCACTGAGATAACTGTTTTTGACATGAAGGACTCTTGATCACAGAAAATTTCAGGTATTATATCCAGACGATTATGGAAAACCTCAAAGCAAATGTTAATTAGTATCAATCATTGCAGCTTCTATTAAATGAAAATAGTCCAATATTATCAATTAAAAGCTGTTTTGCCATTGAAGCTAACAGTTTTGGTGCTAACAAACCTGCATGTCGTGGTCATTTAAGTGTAAGCAGGTTTTGATTCCTATAAACTATATTCTTTTTCCATACTCAAACGAGGGGTTAGCTTAATTTGTCACATGTACATGGAAATATAATGCATTGTTTCAGTGATCAGTATAGCGAGGATTGTGCTGGGCACCAACGCTGAGTGCCCAGAACTCACTAACCTTAATCATATATCTTTGGAATGCAGGAGGAAAACAGAGCACATGGAGGAAACACATATGGTCGTAAGGAGAACATACAGACAGTGGTGGGAATCGAACACAAATCTTACTGCTGGTGCTGTAAAGAACTGTAGTAACCGCTATGCTGCCATTCCGCCTCTAATTCCTGGAGCAGCACACAGTTAATCCAGGAATGCCTGTCCAAGGACATTTCAAGAGTCATGTATTTTGATATGGTTAGCAATATTCCAAGTTGCTTGGGGATGTGAAGGATCAGAATAAAATCATCAATTTGACTAGCTAAGACCCATTCCACCATACAGTTTGAGTTGGCAGTCAATAAACAAGTTTCTAATAGTATTTTTTAACACCATGACCTACTGAATTTATATATAATATATGCCCGTAATGACTGTGTTTAAATCTGGTAAATCAACAATATATTCTTTAGAGAGATACATGGCAATTTCATTTTATTTTGCTGAATACATTGTAATTTGCCAGTGAGCCCTTTATAAAGTTGAACAAATTGGATGCACTTCACTGCCAATGAAAACTATATTTATTAAAATAACCACTTGTGAAACAATAAGCCAGCCAGGGAGAGTACCAATGAAAACTGCATTAAAACAGTAGAGTCTTGCGTGATGGACCTACAAAATCCAGCTGAGATAACTGACGGCTCATAGAAATTACATGAAGGAACAATTAACCTAGTGTTACAGTCTACCTCCTGAATCACCGAGTACACATTTAAAGGAATATTACTAAAATGATTGTGTTGGATTTCATTCATAATACCACCAGTACTAAAAATAATTTCATCTCTCATATTGTTATTTTCAAATAAGACACAAAAAACAACTGATTGTTACCTTCTCTCAGTGCAAATAACATGGGTATGATTCTGGATATTTAAGTAAAGAGGCAACCCCCTTCACTGAGCAGGACTGTTGGAAATTCACTAAGAAACATATGGTAATAGGGCAAATTTTGGCCAATATCTTCTCACAAACAATGCAGGAAATGGAAACCAATGAAAGTGAGGAATACAAAAAAGAAAAAAATAAACAGGAAATCAGAGCGAAAGAAGCAGAACTTCTTCAAATTTGAAATAGCATATGGGGAAGTGGTGGTGAATTCAATATTAATCTGAAAGTAACCACAGATGTTATGATTTTATGTCCATAGGTATAATACATCTATAGCACTTGTTTCAGAATAATATGATCAATGCAAATCAGAATGTAACATCTGAGTTTTCTTTGGAAGGATGTAGGCAAAGGTGCTATTTTCCAACTGTGATGTAATTGCAATACATTAATAAATTATGAATATATTGTATGTCAGATTAGACTGACCTCTGCAGCAGTACAAATATATCAATCAAAACATAAGAATCTACCAAATTTTGCTGGGAGTGATAAGAAACAATATAAAATATTACAAACTTAGATGGTTAAATTTACATGAGTTATTTTTACAAATATACAAAAGTTTATTTTCTCACAAAATACATACAATAATTAGGAGTTCATAGAACTACTTCCAATTTCAAATTAAAATACGATTATTACTATTATCTGTAAAATACTCAAGTCCCTGCAGGGCCAACCATTCTCAGACTTCCCCACTGTGCCCATAGAGACCTTATGCTCCCTCAAGGACACCCAGGCACAGATGTAAGCCCGAAAGAGGGGAAGGCAGTCGGCACAGGCATTGGTAAGTTTTGTAACTCCAAATCATGAAAAGTAACTTAAAGGAAAAGGATGGGAGCCCATCAGGACGGGTCTTTCTTCCACTTTTTACTTCAACGAGATGCACATGTATCATGTGTTGACATGATGATGTATGCCATTTACGTACTTTTACAGATACTCTTCAATGCATTATGAAAACAACAAAGAATGCTTAATCAAACAATATATTTATAATATTATTCAAATAATGGTGAAATATTAAATACACAACACTCCTCTATGCTTAACTATAAACTCCAGCTCTTTACAGAATGCATCTCAAATTATATAATTACACACACACACACACACATATCTATGTATACACACACACAGTATACTATATAATACAAATACTATCTAGACATTCACAGCATAACAAGTTTTTTAATTGTCTCATTTAGGCCTAAAGATTTAATTGCTGTGGAGGATTAAATATTACACTTGTAGGACAATGTCTTTTCTGAAAAGGTGACATCATTCTGCTTGGCAGGTGAGACTTGTGATTGTGAAACAATCTCAGGTACTGGGGTCTCCTCCATGGTAGTTGAAGTAGTTGACTCTGGGATTGCAAGAAGTGGTTCTGACAGCTCTGGATACCTTTCTTCTGGCCATGTTGGCACCCCGAACAGTGCACGACAAGCTTCACTGGATGACGTAGATTATAATGTGTGAGTACAGTGCCTGACATCACCTTTTTTTTAACCTTTTGGAAAGCCACCTCTCATTGTCATGTCTTTCTGATCTGTAGTAATAGGTGCACATTGGCCAGGTTTGACAGGAACCTGTTATAGTAATTGACAAATCCTAAATGGACCACAACTGTGACAGTCCTGACGAAAGGTCTCGGCCTGAAACGTCGACTGCACCTCTTCCTAGAGATGCTGCCTGGCCTGCTGCGTTTACCAGCAACTTTGATGTGTGTTGCTTGAATTTCCAGCATCTGCAGAATTCCTGTTGTTCACAACTATGACATATCCCTTGGCCTTCAGGTATCCACTGCTGCTTGAATTTTCTCAGCACACTTGAGTGATACTTGTGCGTCAATAGTGTGACCACAATAAGTGATGCTTGGTTTAAAGAATTCATACTTGTTGCATCATGATCTGAGCCCATAAGCTTTTATTCTTTTTAACACTGTCTTGAGATTTAGGAGATGTTCCTTATTACCTTACTAGTAACAATAATGACATCCAGGTAACAGTGAGTGCCTGGAAATATTTGCAGCACCTGGTCCATAGCTTTCTGTCAGTGTGCAGGTGCAGATGCTACTACAAAAAAATAAGCCTTTTATAGTGATAAATCCCTTTGTGAGTGATTATGGTGGACTCTTAAATATTTTGGACTCTTCTTCCATCTCCACCTGTAGGTAGGCCTCAGCTAAGTTGACTTTGCTTAAGTGTTTCCCTCCGGAAAGATTTGCGAAGATATCCCTTATCCTGGGCAGAATGGTCAGCATTTGATTGTTAGGTGTTCAAGGAATCGTAGGAACACAAGTGCCTGAAAACTGCCATATCAAAGCACCACAGAGAGTTTTTCAAGAAACACATACCTAACTTTTGCCTTTTCTGGATCAGCAGTTTGGTCCATCCTGTGAATTGGGAAGCCTTCAGGTCTGATCATCATATCTAGTGACTCAGTCAAACACAGAACAGAATCTCTCATTTCTCTCTAATACAGCAATTTTGCCCTTAGGTCCTTAATGTTGCTCTCCAGCGACTGCACATTTGCCAACACGATGCTGGGTGGCGGCTGCCTCATTCATCTGCATCAGCCTGGCTTGGAGACCCCACCCACCCACCACTCCTGCCTTGCTTCTGGCCATGGTGATGAACCTTCATCTGGTTAAAGGTGCTGTACCTGCTTGCTTGAGAATCAAGTCCGCTGAGTCTTTCAGAAGATCGTGAAATCTGTAGTTCATTAAGTTGATTCAAAATACGTTGCTTAATGGGAAGTTACATGCTGCAGATTGCAGTAAGAATAGTTAAAAAAAAGTAAGTTTAGAAGTATTGTATGTAGCCTACATATCATCGCCGTGGTTTACCAGTGCCATCTTACCGAGGAAACTTGAACATCTTGCCAAGGTTGAAGGTGGATAGTCATCTCGAGTTTGCTTTAAAAATACCTCATCATCACCATTAAGTTTTGTAACTCTGAAACATAAGAACTAATTGAAAGGAAAAGGAGCCCCAGAGGACTTACTTTAATTTTTTTACTTTAGTGATACGTGCATATATCAATCACATGGTGGTATGATAACACACGCCATTTGCATACTTTTACAGATAACCCACAATACATTATGTAAACAATAAAGAATGCTCAATCAAACAATATATTTACAATATTACTCAAATATTACTGAAATTTTAAATACACAACAGGCAGAATCCTTGACTACCCTCTGCTTGAATCTGTAAATAGCCAGCAGAGGTAAAGCTAATCTGGAATAAAAAAAAATTGAGACCTCTGGTAACATATGGATCAATACCACGATGATCAGGTGATACTACATTTACTGATCCATCAGGGAAGTTTGTCGGAAATTTTTAATTGAATAACATAAGAACACAAAAACAACAAGAGATATTCAGCATATATCATTGTTACTTCAATGAGATTCATACACGAAGGACAAAGTAAATTTTATTATCAATTAGATATGTGTCACCATATACAACCCTGAGGTTCATTTTCTTATGGCCATATTTAACAAGTCTATAGGATAATAACTATAACAGAATCAGTGAAGGACCACCCAACTTGTATTAGATGGATTTGTTCTCCATAATTTCCACAAAATGATAATTAAAACCAGATCCAGTACCAGCTGCTCCAGTAGTGATGTGCTGACACAGACTTCATGAAGGATTTTACTTCATCCAAATAACGTGGAACAATGAAATTTGTTTTCTTGATTTGGCTCTGTAGTCTGCCATCACCAAATGCATAAGGAATTATATCAAGGTTACTACTTTCTGTCAGTTTCTCATTTGTTTATTACACTGCCTGTAAAATCTGTTTACCTCACCACTATCAGAATAATTTCATCTAGTGCTCAATGTCAGAGTGAAATGTGTATTCGAAAATATATGCCAACATCTCATTTTCATTAACAGCATTACCGTGTACTGTTCAACACCATTGATCTTCAATTACTGTTTCAGTTCTTTAGCAACAAATAATAATCCGGCAACTCAAAAATGAGTCCTGATGAAGTGTCTCTGCCCGAAACATCGACTGTTTACTCTTTTCCGTAGATGCTATCTGGCCTGCTGAATTCCTCCAGAATTTCGTGTGTGTTTGGATCTCCAGCATCTGCATATTTTGTTGTGTTTGTGGAACTCAAAAATGAGGGTAGACTTATATCAATTTAACTTTTTGGATTTATTCAAATTATTTTTCTGTCTTTTATCTGGAATAGTATTTTTTAAACGTATTCCTGTAATTGTCACAATGCAATTCGGAGTATTTCCCATTCTGAATGTTTCCTATCCCCAGTATCCCAAAAATCACACAATTCTTATTAATGTGTGTGTTTAATCATCTGTAGAATACAGGACAGCACAGTGCAGGAGCAAGCCTTTCAGCTCACCATGTGTCCGTCAGCCATAGTGCCAATCTCAACCAATTGCAACCACCTGCACAAAGTCCATATCTTCCACTTCATTTGCTGCCTGTTCATATATCTGTCCAAATGCCTCATAGACATTACTACCACCACTTCACTTGCCAACACATTCCAGGCATCAGCCATTCTTTGGGTAAATAAACCTTGCCTCACATATCTCCTTTCCACTTTCCCCATGGCCTCTAGTACTTGACATTTTACCCTTTGACTGTCCACTCTGACTGAGCATCTCATAATTTTATATACCTTCATTGGACCACCCTTCAGCCTCTGACACTCCAGTGAAAAGAAATCCACATTTTTCCAAGTTCTCCTTATAGTTAACACACTCTATTCCAGGCAACATCCTGGTAAACTTCTTCTGCTCTCTCTCGAAAGCCTCCATATCATTCGCTCTTCTTTCAGTTAGTCCTGACGAAGGGTCTTGGTCCAAAATGTCCACTGTACCTCTTCCTAGACACGCTGCCTGGCCTGCTGTGTTCACCAGCAACTTTTATGTGTGTTGCTTGGAATTCCAGCATCTGCAGATTTCCTCATGTTTGCATATCATTCCTATAGAGTGGCAACCAGAATTGCATGCTATAATCCAAATGTGGCTAATTGATCATCTTATATAGGTGCAACATGACTCCCTAACTTTATACTCAATGCCCTGATCAACGAAGTAACCTTCTTTGCTACCTTATCCACATGCTGTCACTTCCGGGGAGCAATGGATCTGCACCCAAGATCCCCCTGTACACTAATACTCCCGAAGGACCCACCATCTACAATATCACTCACTCTTGGAAATCATATGTTAAAGAGTTTCAAATTCTATGTCGTACTTTTTCTTATTTATCTACAATACTACCACTGTTCTGTGATTTTTCAAGACCATAAACGTGTATTGCTCCATGAACACTATAAAAGGTTATCTTCTATAATTTGGAAACTTGTGAAACAGTTGAAATGAGAGGAAGTTCCAAAAGATTAACTATTGACTAAGTTTGTAATAAATTAATTACCAGGATCATCTATAAGAGATATATTGTGTAATATTGGTTATATTTTTCAACTTGTAGGCTTGGCAGAAGTTTACAAGTGACTTCCCTTCAAAGGTTTCCTGTTCAAATATACAAAGTCATCGCTTAAGGTAAAAGTACTGGGAAACAAAATGACTAATGTACTTAAATATAATTAAAGAATATTTTTACATTGTTTTAGAATTTAAGATAATATTTTGTACATAAAAATTCACTCCTGTCCAGTAGAGCAGAAAGTACAGTAGAGTTGCAGAATTGCACATTGACTTCAATGGAATGAATTTCTGAGTGGAAGTACAGCACGCTGTTGTGCCTTTACAATTACTTTCTGAGCAATTAGTTTTTAAACTGAATGTTTCTTGTGCTTTTTCAGGGAGATGTCACTGAGTATAGGTTAGCCACATTGAACCCTCAATTGCTAATGTGCATTTCTCTAAAAGCTTTAATAAAATCAGCAAAGTGTGGGGCAAACCCATTCAGAAATGACATTTAGGAGGAATATATATCTTAAAATAAATGATTTTTATATATATATGAAAATATCAGAGGGCTGTAGATAATTGGAATAGCTCTTTCTAAGAACTGAAATAATTGATTCCATCTGTGTTGTTTGAGTCATCAAATACAGTGTTGAAGCTTTCGTACATAATTCGATCTAATTAGAAACATCTTTAGGGTTTTTCATATATGACTATATACCAGTAGGTTATTGCTCAACACATCAAAATGATTACATACAGATCACCATATTTGTATGGTAATTCTCTGCTTATATGCTACTGGTATATGATTGATTGTAAGACATAGGAGGAGAATTAGGCTATTTAGCCTATTGAGTTTGCTCAACCATTCCATCATGGCTTATTTATTATCCATCTCAATTCCAGTCTCCTGCCTTCTCCCTGTCTCCTTTGGCACTGTGACTAATTAAGAACCTACCAACCTCTGCTTGGAATATACTCAATATCCTGGTCTCCACAGCTTTCCCTGGCAATGAATTCCACAGTTTCACCACCCTCTGGCTAAAAAATTCCTTCTAATCTCTGTTCTACATAGACAACCATCTCTGTTCTGGGGCTGTGCTCTCCTATCCTAGACTCACGCAGTGCAGGAAACATCCTCTCCACATCCACTCTATCTAGGCCTTTCAATATTTGATAGGTCTGAATGAGATCTCCCCTCATTTTACTAAACTCCAGTGAGTACAGACAGAGCCATCAAAATGGTGAGTATGAAACATAAGTTTTATAAAGAATCCTTCTCCAGATTTTCTTTACAGATTAGTCTTTAACACAATAATCAATGCAAGAAGTTTGATCTTTTTCAGGTTTCTCAATAATTGAGACATTTTTCATTGTTTTGAAAAAGGGTGGCTGATATTGCAATGCGTTGAGTGCCCAAATGTTTCATTTCAGTCTTCAGCTTAAGAAACAAGCAAACACTATAGGTTGTACTAGGGATTTAGAACATACAGTGAAAGACTCAGGCCTTTAAATTACACTACGTAGCTGAACATTTAGATAGATTCTGTCATACAAAATTAATAGAAAAAGATTTGCAAAGGAAATCTTAATATGAAGTTCATAATGTCTATAATCTTCCTTTCATATGCTCCATGCATCAGGAGTCCTTGGCATGAATGGTGGCATTTAATAAAGCACAAAGCACACCTGAATATTAACACCATGCCTTTGGGTGATGGCCACACCTACAGAAGCACAACTTCACACTGCCTTGGGCTTCTTCATTATTACTTAACTTGAGCAGGAACCCATCCTTTTCATTGGATGCCCATCTCAGCTTAGTCTTCTTTAAGTCATTAATTACCCATCACCAGGTTTACTGTCAAGCCACATGTCAATGATTATATTCCTTATACTCTTTGAATTGAACCTCCTCCGTCCTCTGTCATAAGCCCCACAATCACCAGCTTACCTATCTGGATCTCCACCAATCTTAAGATTCAACAATCAGTACTTTAGTTATTGATCTTCATCCTTTCATCCACCCACCAAATCCTGATTGATGCCTAACCCTCACCTCCCTCATTCTACTCCTGTTCGCAAAGGCAGACTTTCTCACTATCCCCCAATTGCTAAAGCAATCCTTTCCAACCCGCCCCACATCCTTCTTCCCCTTCCAGTTCCTCACTTTTGTCACTATCAATAATCCTTTCAACTGTGGAGCACAGAACAGATTAGTCTTCGCATGTACAGAGCATCTAAGACCCATTCTATAACACACAAGACGTTGGCCCTCTTTGTGTTGAAAAGTTTTACAGCTACAGACCTCTGACCAAAGTATTTATTAATCTACTATGTACAGCTGAATTACCATGCCACTGCAGATGCAATGCAATTTCTAGAGCATTATTTACTCTCAAAGAAATAAGGAAAAAATCAAAATAGTGTATTTTTTTCTTTAAGCATGTGCCAAACAATGACAGAAAGAAGAAATGGTGTGTTTTTTAAAATTCCTCCTTTGCAACATTTATTCTTGCACGATGCTCACTTCCCTTCACAGAATCTTTGCTCCCTACCACTGTAAATCTGGGTTTGCACAATCTGCTCTGCCCGAGTCACGTTCTTGTAAAATATTGCTGCAGAATTCCAAGACCTGATTATCCAGTAACAAAACCAATGATTCAACTTATACACTGAAAACTCCAGCTAACCTTTGGAAACGCACTTAAAAAATGAGGTAAAATTCTTCCCTGTAGGTTTCAATGACTTATGGATGGTGGTTGTGTTCATCAGAAATTTTAGATTCCTTGGCAGCATAATCCATGGAAAATGAATACTTGATGAACCGAATAAACATCCTTGAAAAAGCGGTTGATTACCACATGTGTTTGCTTTCAACAAGAGCAACTGGAATCAATTTTATGAAGAAAATATGAAAGAACACTCACAACTACTAAAGAATTTTTTAAATAGGACAAGACAATTTGTTAACTTGTAACAGTGAACAATACTTTAAAAATGTTCTACTTCTCATTATTGATTAGTTTATGTGGATTGACATTAGTTGAGTAAATGCAGTTATAAGGTTGTCACACGTGTATATTCAGAATTCTTTAACTCTGAGATAATACAGTAATAAAGGTTACAGCACTGTGTGATGTTTTGTTACTGAGGGCAGATTGCTGGCTAAAGTTCAAACATAGCAAGTCTCTTCAGCAACGTGCTCTCAGCCCCAAGACAACAGAGATGTTTTTAAAATTATATTCCCAAAGTAAAAGGTGCTATAACAGTACTAAATTAAGAATCGTTTATCTTCTTGATTTTTGGTTCTCTGACCAAATTTTAAAATTTGTAACAAACCCACAGAAAAATAGTGACCTTGATAAATTGAAGTGGTTTACAGAAGTCCCGCAGGCAGGGTTCATCGTAACTATTTTTAATAAAAGCCATGACTATCTAAAATGAAATGTGAGTTGACACCTTAATGGCTGCGAGAAAATATCTGTGTTTTAAGAGCCTTTTGTTATCAGCAGTACCTTTGCTCCGGAATTATATTTTTGCAGAATTCTGACAGGGTTTTGAATAAATATAAGAAGGGAAGCAAATGACATGTATAGGCAACTAATGGTTATGGAAAATGATAACTACAATGGAGGCATTCAGTTCCTTTGGGTGGAGATATATCTCTCCCAAAGGAGGTATAAAGCGCTCCTTCCGTGCACTAAACTGCAGGTCATCCTTGACCATGGGTAGCACCTGATTAGCCCCCCGATCAAGGTAACATCAAGTCATGGGAGCAGGTGGTGGTTGGTCATATGAGCAGTCGATGCACATCACAAGCCCACTGACGGCTGGCAGACAATCTCTGAAGAGTATTGATAATAGCTGGAGTCAGTTGTTTTGTAAAGATACTTCCCAGAAGAAGGCAATGACAAACCATTTAAGTAGAAAAATTTGCCAAGAACAATCATGGTCATGACACCCTAATCGCCTTTGTCATACGACACAGCACATTATGATGGTGATTCAGTACCTTATTGAACTTAAAGATGGATTGGGCCAAGGGTTGGTAGGGATTAGTCCCAGGCTACCACGAGAGGTAAGGAAAATTATTGCTGGACTCTAGCTGAGAGTTTTAATTCTTTGTCAGAGAAATGTAAGTTACCAAGTGACTGCAGGACTGCAAACATGATCCCCCCCTTTTTAATTAAGACGTTTGGGAAAAGTCTGGCAACTGTAGATCTGTGAGCCTAACATCTGTGAGTAGGGAAGATTCTGGACAGTATTCCAAGGGAGAGGGTTAATGATCCCTTGGTAAATTAGGGACTTGTCAATGTGGCTCTATTAAGGGCATATCCGCTCTGACCAAAGGATATTAAAGAAGGCAGGGCAGTAGACAGAATTTACATAGTCTTTAGTAAAGCCATTGATAAGGTCCCACATAGGAGACAAGTTCAGAAGGTTAGGCCCATGAGATCTAAGGCAAGTTGGCAAACTGGAGACTGTTCTTGTGTTTAGATGCTTGTGATCAGTGGTGTCCCTCAAGGATCGGTTCTGAGATCCTTACGTGAATGATTTAGATGTACAGTAGATGTGGGAGGCACGATCACTAAACTAGCAGATGACACATAGTTTGGTGGATTTGTTGACAGTGTGGAAGCAGTCCGTTGTGTTGGTGAAGTAGTCAGAAAAATGGCAGTTGAAGTTTAATCTAAATAAGTGTGGGGTTATGGACAGTAATTTAGTGATACTAGTGAGGCTATATGCACCATATGTTAGGGGCTTGGGAACTACTGAGAAACAGAAGAACCTCCAAGTACAATCCTTTAAGGTGGCAATGCAGGTAGATAACATGGTTAGAATGGTATGTGGGAAACATCATTCATTAGTCAAAATATTGGATAGTCTGAAAGGTTATGGTCCAACTTTAAAATGTTTTGGTCAAACCATAGCTGGGATTTTGTCTGTGGTTCCGTTTACCATGCCAATGGAAGGATGTGATAGCCTTGGAGAAGGGACAGAGGAGATTCGACTAGGGTGTTACCTGACGTTGAGCAGTTCAATCAGGTTGGAGAGACTAAAAAAGCTGGGAGTGTTCTCTCTGGGTAGGAGAAGGCTACGACGGGACATGGTTGAGGTATATAAAATTATGTGGGGTATGAATATGATTGACTACTTTCCCTGCATCAGATGCAGATAAAACTCGAGGACTAGATATAGGGTAGGAGGAAGAGATTTAGAGAGGAATTAAGGAGAACATTCTCCACCAGAGAGTGGTATGCACCTGAAATGCCTTGCCTGAATGAATTGTTAAAGATTGCATGGATGAACTACAACAATTGTTCATCCCAGTTTGGCAAAAGAATAAATCAAGGAAGGTAGAGCACCCGTGGTTGACAAGAGAAATTAGGGATAGTATCAATTCCAAAGAAGAAGCATACAAATTAGCCAGAGAAAGTGGCTCACCTGAGGACTGGGAGAAATTCAGAGTTCAGCAGAGGAAGATAAAGGGCTTAATTAGGAAGGGGAAAAAAGATTCTGAGAGAAAACTGGCAGGGAACATAAAAACTGACTGTAAAAGCTTTTATAGATATGTAAAAAGGAAAAGACTGGTAAAGACAAATGTAGGTCCCCTACAGACAGAAACAGGTGAATTGATTATGGGGAGCAAGGACATGGCAGACCAATTGAATAATTACTTTGGTTCTGTCTTCACTAAGGAGGACATAAATAATCTTCCAGAAATAGTAGGAGACAGAGGGTCCAGTGAGATGGAGGAACTGAGCGAAATACGTGTTAGTAGGGAAGTGGTGTTAGGTAAATTGAAGGGATTAAAGGCAGATAAATCCCCAGGGCCAGATGGTCTGCATCCCAGAGTGCCTAAGGAAGTAGCCCAAGAAATAGTGGATGCATTAGTGATAATTTTTCAAAATTCGTTAGATTCTGGACTAGTTCCTGAGGATTGGAGGGTGGCTAATGTAACCCCACTTTTTAAAAAGGAGGGAGAGAGAAACTGGGGAATTATAGACCGGTTAGCCTAACTTTGGTGGTGGGGAAACTGCTGGAGTCAGTTATCAAAGATGTGATATCAGCACATTTGGAAAGCAGTGAAATCATCGGACAAAGTCAGCATGGATTTGTGAAAGGAAAATCATGTCTGATGAATCTCATAGAATTTTTTGAGGATGTAACTAGTAGAGTGGATAGGGGAGAACCAGTAGATGTGGTATATTTGGATTTTCAAAAGGCTTTTGACAAGGTCCCACACAGGAGATTAGTGTGCAAACTTAAAGCACATGGTATTGGGAGTAAGGTATTGATGTGGATAGAGAATTGGTTAGCAGACAGGAAGCAAAGAGTGGGAATAAACAGGACCTTTTCAGAATGGCAGGCAGTGACTAGTGGGGTACCGCAAGGCTCAGTGCTGGGACCCCAGTTGTTTACAATATATATTAATGACTTGTATGAGGGAATTAAATGCAGCATCTCCAAGTTTGTGGATGACACGAAGCTGGGCGGCAGTGTTAGCTGTGAGGAGGATGCTAAGAGGATGCAGGGTGACTTGGATAGGTTGGGTGAGTGGGCAAATTCATGGCAGATACAATTTAATGTGGATAAATGTGAAGTTATCCACTTTGGTGGCAAAAATAGGAAAACAGATTATTATCTGAATGGTGGGCAATTAGGAAAAGGAGAGGTGCAACGAGACCTGGGTGTGATTATACACCAGTCATTGAAAGTGGGCATGCAGGTACAGCAGGAGGTGAAAAAGGCGAATGGTATGCTGGCATTTATAGCAAGAGGATTCGAGTACAGGAGCAGGGAGGTACTACTGCAGTTGTACAAGGCCTTGGTGAGACCACACCTGGAGTATTGTGTGCAGTTTTGGTCCCCTAACCTGAGGAAAGACATACTTGCCATAGAGGGAGTACAAAGAAGGTTCACCAGATTGATTCCTGGGATGGCAGGACTTTATATGAAAAAAGACTGGGTGAACTAGGCTTGTACTCGTTGGAATTTAGAAGATTGAGGGGGGATCTGATTGAAACGTATAAAATCCTAAAGGGATTGGACAAGCTAGATGCAGGAAGATTGTTCCCGATGTTGGGGAAGTCTAGAACGAGGGGTCACGGTTTGAGGATAAAGGCGAAGCCTTTTAGGACTGAGATTAGGAAAAACTTCTTCACACAGAGAGTGGTGAATCTGTGGAATTCTCTGCCACAGGAAACAGTTGAGGCCAGTTCATTGGCTATATTTAAGAGGGAGTTAGATATGGCCCTTGTGGCTAGGGGGATCATAGGGTATGGAGGGAAGGCTGGTGCAAGGTTCTGAGTTGGATGATCAGCCATGATCATAATAAATGGCGGTGCAGGCTCAAAGGGCCAAATGGCCTACTCCTGCACCTATTTTCTATGTTTCTATGTTAAGTGGGATTGTTGATAGCATTTATGAAGTGTCAGGCTACGCTCTGGAATCGCGTAGGCATGGAAGATATGGACCAAGAGTTGGTGATGGGATTAAAATAGGAGGGCATTTGCTGGTCAGCGTGAACAACGTGTACCATATGATATGTTCCATGCTCTACTGTTACTGTACGACTGTAGCGACACACACAAAGTACTGGAGGAACTCAGCAAGTCGGGCAGCCTCAATGGACGGGAGGAAGCAGTCAATGTTTTGGGCCAAGACCCTTCATCAGGACTGGAAAGGAAAAGGGAAGCGAAGTCAGAAAAAGAATGTGGGGGGAGGGGGAGGAGTACAAGATGTCAGGTGATAGTTGAAACCAGATGAGGGGGAGGGGAAGTTGGGTGGGTGGAGGAGGGGCTGCAGGAGAATATCTTACTTAGATATTTTTTTTCCACATTATTTTAGCAGACATATCGACAGATTTATTTAAACTTGCCTGCTACAATAATAAAGAAAACTTTCACTCAAGTTTGTTGAACATTTTTATAAACAGTGCCTTTGTGCTGAGATAGTTTGGAAAAAAATTAATAATCTCAATGAACTAATGAACAGAAATATTTGTTTATTTATCCATCTCATCAGTATAATCTTGGCAAATAACACTGTAGGAATTCTTTAAATTAAGAAAATAAGCGAAGCGTTAACATGCGAAATTCCGCAGATGCTGGAAATCCAAAGCAACACACACAAAATGATGGAGGAACTCAGCAGGTCAGGCAGCATCTTTGGAAGTGAATAAACGATCAACGTTTTGGGCCGAATCCCTTCTTCAGGACTGGAAAGGATGGAAGAAGATGACAGAATAAAAAGGTGAGAGGTGGGGAAGGAGGGTAACTAGAAGTAATAGGTGAAAACAGGAGGGTAGGAAAGGTAAAGGGCTGGAGAGGAAGGAATCTAAAAGGAGAGGAAAGTGGATCACAGAAGAAGGGGAAGGAGGGAAATGATCGGCCGGTTGGAAGAGGTAAGGGGTCACAGTGTGTAATAGAAGAGGGGAGGGGAGGGAATTTTTTTTACTGGAAGGAGAGTCTGTATTCGTGCCATCAGGTTGGAGGCCACCCAGATGGAATATAAGGAATTGCTCCTCCACCTTGAGGATGGTCTCATCATGGCACAAGAGGAGGCCATGGACTGACATGGGAATGGGAATTAAAATGTTTAGCCACCCAGAAGTCCCGCTTTTAGTAGATGGAACGGAAGTACTTAGTGAAGCGGTTCCCCAATTTACGACGGGTCTCTCCAATGTAGAGCAGGCCACATTGGGATTACCGGACACAATTGAGGACCCCAGCACATTTGCAGCTGAAGTGTTGCCTCACCTGGAAAGAAGTGAAAGTTAGTGAGGAGATCGAGAGCATTAGAAGTGTTGCAGGTGTAGGTGGGAAGGGACTGAACCAAGGGGGATAGAATGGCGTCAAAGTATGAGGATACGAGTTCAGTGGGTTAGGATCAGGCAAAGACACTGGGCCTAGCAAGACAGTCAGGTTTGTAGATCTTGGGTAAGAGGTAGAAGCGAACAGTGTGGAGTAAGGAAACTATGATTTGGTGGCAGTGGATGGGAGTTCTCCAGAGTTGATGAGGTCAGTGATGGTGTTGGAGTCGGTTTTCTGATGATCCGGGGTGGGGTCCTTTTCAAGGGGTAGGTAGCGGAGGTGTCTGAGAGTTTCTGCCTGGCTTCAGCAAGGTAGAGATCAGTCCACCACATTACAACAGTAGCCCCTTTGTCTGCTGGCTTGATGGCAAAGTTGGGATTTAGTGTGGTGCACTCGGAGGGCAGTGAGTTTAGAGGATGTGAGGTTAAGGGAGGAGAGAGGAGAGCTGAAGTTGAGCTGGTTGATATCTCATAAGCAGAGTGACAGGAATATGTTGGCAAGGACTCTCCCACTCCCACCGATGACCCCTTCTCCCGTCTTCAACCCTCCTCTTCTTGATGGACACCCCGCTCTGGTCTTCTGCCTGCTCTGGATCTCTTTATCGCTAATTGCCGACGGGACATCAACCGTCTCGACTTCACCGCACCTTGTCCCCATTCCAACCTCACTCCTTCGGAACGCTCTGCTCTCCACTCCCTCTGCACTAATCCTAACCTTATTATTAAACCCGCCGATAAGCGGGGTGCTGTTGTAGTCTGGCCTACTGACCTCTACCTTGCCGAGGCACAGCGACAACTCGCGGATACCTCCTCTTATTTAGCCCTCGATCGTGACACCACTAAGGAGCACCAGGCCATTGTCTTCCACACCATCACCGACTTTATCCGCTCAGGGGATCTCCCATCCACTGCTACCAACCTTATAGTTCCCACACCCCGCACTTCCCGTTTCTACCTCCTACCCAAGATCCACAAACCTGCCTGTCCTGGCCGACCTATTGTCTCAGCTTGCTCCTGCCCGACCGAATTCGTTTCTGCATACCTCGACATGGTTTTATCACCCCTTGTTCAATCCCTTCCAAACTATGTTCGTGACACTTCTCACGCTCTTAAACTTTTCGAAGATTTTAAGTTCCCTGGCCCCCACCGCTTTATTTTCACCATAGATTTCTAGTCCCTATATACTTCCATCCCCCATCAGGAAAGTCTCAAAGCTCTACGCTTCTTTTTGGATTCCAGACCTAATCAGTTCCCCTCTACCACCACTCTGCTCCGTCTAGCGGAATTAGTCCTTACTCTTAATAATTTCTCCTTTGGCTCCTCCCACTTCCTCCAAACTAAAGGTGTAGCTATGGGCACCCGTATGGGTCCTAGCTATGCCTGCCTTTTTGTTTGCTTTGTGGAACAATCTATGTTCCGTGCCTATTCTGGTATCTGTCCCCCACTTTTCCTTCGCTACATCGACAACTGCATTGGCGCTGCTTCCTGCACGAATGCAGAACTCGTTGACTTTATTAACTTTGTCTCCAACTTTCACCCTGCCCTCAAGTTTACCTGCTCCATTTCCGACACCTCCCTCCCCTTTCTAGATCTTTCTGTCTCTGTCTCTGGAGACAGCTTATCCACTGATGTCTACTATAAGCCTACTGACTCTCACAGCTATCTGGACTATTACTCTTCTCACCCTGTCTCTTGCAAAAACGCCATCCCCTTCTCGCAATTCCTCCGTCTCCGCTGCATCTGCTCTCAGGATGAGGCTTTTCATTCTAGAACGAGGGAGATGTCTTCCTTTTTTAAAGAAGGGGGCTTCCCTTCCTCCACTATCAACTCTGCTCTTAAACGCATCTCCCCCATTTCACGTACATCTGCTCTCACTCCATCCTCCCGCCACCCCACTAGGAATAGGGTTCCCCTGCTCCTCACCTACCACCCCACCAGCCTCCGGGTCTAACATATTATGCTCCGTAACTTCCACCACCTCCAATGGGATCCCACCACTAAGCACATCTTTCCCTCCCCCCCTCTCTCTGCATTCCGCAGGGATCACTCCCTACGCAACTCCCTTGTCCATTCGTCCCCCCCCATCCCTCCCCACTGATCTCCCTCCTGACACTTACACCATTCAGGGCCCCAAACAGTCCTTCCAGGTGAGGCAACACTTCACCTGTGAGTTGACTGAGGTGATATACTGCGTCCGGTGCTCCCGATGTGGCCTTTTATATATTGGCGAGACCCGACGCAGACTGGGAGACCGCTTTGCTGAACATCTACGCTCTGTCCGCCAGAGAAAGCAGGATCTCCCAGTGGCCGCACATTTTAATTCCACATCCCATTCCCATTCTGACATGTCTATCCACGGCCTCCTCTACTGTAAAGATGAAGCCACACTCAGGTTGGAGGAGCAACACCTTATATTCCGTTTGGGTAGCCTCCAACCTGATGGCATGAACATCGACTTCTCTAACTTCCGCTAATGCCCCACCTCCCCCTCGTACCCCATCTGTTACTTATTTTTATACACACATTCTTTCTCTCACTCTCCTTTTTCTCCTTCTGTCCCTCTGAATATACCTCTTGCCCATCCTCTGGGTCCCCCTCCCCACCTTGTCTTTCCTCCCGGACCTCCTGTCCCATGATCCTCTCATATCCCTTTTGCCTATCACCTGTCCAGCTCTTGGCTCCATCCCTCCCTCTCCTGTCTTCTCCTATCATTTTGGATCTCCCCCTCCCCCTCCAACTTTCAAATCCCTTACTCACTCTTCCTTCAGTTAGTCCTGACGAAGGGTCTTGGCCTGAAACGTCCACTGCACCTCTTCCTACAGATGCTGCCTGGCCTGCTGCGTTCACCAGCAACTTTGATGTGTGTTGACAGCAATATGTGCCAGTATTAATAACAAGCACAATGATTCAGCTGTTGACTTCTAACTTCTTTTGATGCAAATATTTTTCTTCTAACGTTCATTCACTGAGTTAGTGCCAGATATTTGATGAGAGGGAATATCATGGCTCGTTTCAACTGTTTTCACTGAAACTGAACATTGTCTATCGTCAATGTTGCAAATTGGAATAATTGAGTTTTAAGCACCTTTTTCTCTTTGAATTATATATAATTTTATAACATAGTATCATTGTGGAAGGTATTTCTAGTCACAGGGGATCTCATATTGAGTATCCATTTTCAATTCAAATAAAGCACTTGGTAAGAACAGATTCTTTATTCATGTGTTTATGATTTCACATTGATAGGATTAAATATAATAAATTATCTTAATGTAACAATCAATGCAGCTTAATGTTTTCTTCAATGTATGTCTAAGGCTTAAAGTAAATAGATTCCTTGTACTTAATTGATGCAAGTCTACATGTCATCTTGTTCCTTGTTACAAGAAAAAAGCATGAACATTTGTTATATTTCCTTGAGCATCATATTTTTTGAGAAGTAGAGAAGTATCCAGACAGTACAGGTTATAAAAGTTTTCTATTAAGTACATTTTTCTTGATGATTGCTGATGAATGAATAAACTGGGATCATAGGGAATAAAGTTAGTACAAACCATGAATTAATTAAATTCATAAAACACATGAAATAAGATCATGTGCTGGCATGAGTCAGTTAGCAAAATGACAATAGTGAAACTGAAAACAATTATAGGATAAGATTTTAATCATTAAAGCATCGCTTAAATCACTTTTCCTGAGAACCATATGGAATTCTTTTTATTCAACAGGTTAAAGGTTAATATTTTCCTGAAAATTAAAGTCTATTACGATAGTCCAGAGGGATGGACTTTCAGAATTGATTCAAGATGGATCAAATATTATTGAATTTTTGTCCATTAAGATCGGAGTCAAGCATTAGCTCAGAAAATGTTTGAACTTCTTTCTGATTCAATTAATGGAACACAAAGAAATTGATTTCAAAATCAGTTCCAAAAAATAAGATTCTAATTGTATTTTAACTCAGAAACTGTTTTCAAGTCCAGAAATATATGAAAGTGTATTAATTTCATTACTGAATGAAATGAAATATGCCTTTTGATTTTGTGTTTCATATCCTGTGTTTTCACTCTTTTTTGCAGCAGTGGTATAGTGCAATACATAAAACTACTGCAGTATGGTGCAAATGTCTTAGTCGCCTTAGCTATATAGGAGGGGTGATTGATACGTTCGTGGCCTACAGTAGAAGGAGATGAGGAGAAACTTCAAACTTTCTGCATTTTCACTCAAAGAGTTGAACTGCACGTGCATGTAACAAGAGCTGTATAACACATCTCCTTCTACCATAGGCCACAAACTTATCAATCACCCCTGCTGTGGACCACCTGGAGGTCCAAGACGCTCTCGTTACACGCATGTACAGTTCAGCTCTTTGAGTGGTAATGCAGAAAGTTCAGAAAGTTTGAAGCTAATAGCTCATCTCCTTCTACCTTAGGCCACAAACTTATCAATCACCCCTGCTGTGGACCACTTCTACAAAGAAGGGATCCGTATGCTTCACGACCGCTGGACTAATTGTGTACGTGTAGGAGGGGACTATGTTGAAAAATAAATGTGCTAGGTTTTCTAAAATTGACTCCTTGTACCTTAGGCCACCAACTTATCAATCACCCCTCGTATATGTGCCTAAGACTTTTGCACAGTACTGTACGTGTCAGTCAAAGCACTCCCGACAGCAGTCAAATCCGTATATGCCCATTCGCTTTCAAAGCCTTGCTTCTGCAGGCCCTCATCGTTTCCGAAGTCAGCAGTAATTTGAAATGTCTTCAAATCACACTGGCAGGCATCTTTTAGTGAAGACAGGATCCCCTTCCGTTTTTGTTCCCTTGCTATTTCCTTGCATGTGTGACGATCTTCCAATACAGGCAGATGGCCTAATCAGTGTAATCATCTTTGCACATGGCTGTCATGCATAGCAGATTGGTCCTTTGGAAAACCTCTGCTATGGTAACTCTCTCTTGCCAATTGATATTGAATTTATAGTTATGCCACAGAAGCAAGCTATTTTAACTTTTATTCTTGGTATACATAACGTGAAGCATAGATACTTCAACATCATGTATAAGACATTATTAGGAAAGTAGGCAGGGTACATTTCCAATACCATTATAAATACAATTCACAGTATGCTTTTGTTTTTCCCCTATATATTGAAGTACCAGGTAGATAAATTAGAACAGAACAGTATAGTTGTAAGCACAAGCTACATTGACTCATTGTTTTTATGTGTTTGATTTTTTATGATGATTACAGGGTAATTTTGACCTAGGTAGTATTTATTCCCTACCCCACAGGATTTGTATGTAGAGTTGGCAGGAACCAAAGTTTTTATCAAAATATTGTTGTTAATTGACAATGTTTAGTTGAGTGTGGATAAGGAACATAATCAATATTTAACAAATAGTACATGTGGAGTCTATTTTTGTACAGATCCAACTTAAAGCTGCAATGAACAAGATATGACAATTGCAATAAGTGTCTATGCAAACAAGAGGATGCACAAATAGCTTCAAATACCAAAGAGTAAAATCTTTCAAAATCAGAAGAAGCAAAACTAGCTACATGAAGCCAACAGAAATTACAAATGTGCATTTGCAAAAAAAACAGAAGTCTTATTTAAATGCAAATTAATTGTGACCAGTCTGGGGAAAAAAGTGTAGCAATTATGAGGACAAGTAAATCTCAGAACACCACAGAATCAAGATCATTCATAGGAATAACTGATTTTCACGGTAGATCTTAGTGTCAGTCACTGAAGATAAGAAACACAATTGAAGAAAAGAATATCATATGACATATGGTTTACTTAAGACAAATCTGGAATGTGAAACTTTTTTTGTTAATAATGCTACAACACGCTTGTTGAAATTTCTGTGTGATGGCATAAGACCAGCTTTAATTTAGGTAATGGATAAAGGGCAAGAGAAAAAGACTGCACTTGAAATGTATACGTTGCTGAAGAATCATAGAAATGATGCCCAAATTGAGACAGATGCACTAAGGATTTCTTCGGAGTAGAAAAGTTTAATTAGATCTTATTGAGGAGATCTATCCTGGTAACAGAACACAATTAATTGTTTGCAATACTTGACCCTAAGTTGCAATACTAATGGCAATTTTGTTGAGAATTCCAAGCTGGACTAATTTTCAATGTCAATACGATGCCTTAACTAGTCTGAACTTCAGAGTAAAATGCTATTGCAAATATACTGTCACTGCTGTATGTGAATCAGATAAAGGAAGTGAAAGCAGAGACCTTGACATCGAAAATAGCAGAAGATGAATTTCAGGTCACAGGAATAGAGTAATATCAAAAAGATACGAACAGTTTATAGAATGACAACCCAATAAAACTTCAGTTCAAGTTCAAGTTTATTGTCATAGGCATACATATATACAAGGGTATAAAAATATGATGAAGTCGATAAATGTTTAGATGAAGCAATGAGACCATTCTCATTAAACAAGCTGGCAATTGAACAAGGTTATGTAATATGGAACGTAGCGTTGTCAAATCGGATGAGCTAAGAACACAAATTTTGGAAGAGTTTAACTATGAATATCCTGTTAATATGAATGTGAAAGCATATAATTATACCTTCTGGTTATTGACTAGGTCTAGATAAAGATCTTGAAGTGTTAGTACTTAGGTATTGTCAAAACTACATAGTCATTAGAGCAAAGAAACCTATACGAAAGATGAAAATACTGAACACGATCTTTTCAAAGTACACACATTATTTTTAAGGGTAGGGAACTGATTATTTGTCAGTACTCAAAGATAGTTAATCAAAATAAATTAAGGTGAAACAAAATGGATGTTCAGCTCCACTTTGTAATGACATGGGTTACCAGAAGAACTAATTTTAGACAATTTTGGTAATCTCAATCAGATTTTTTTTAGGTACAGTAACAAAATGATATTAAATAGAGCCACTAGAAAGCCTGCAGATGCTAGGAATCCAAAGCAACACACACAGAATGCTGGAGGAACTCAGCAAGTCAGGCAGTATCTGTAGAAATGAATAAACAGTCAATATTTTGGGCCGAGACCCTACTTCAGGACTGGAAATGAAAGGGAAGATGCCAGACCAAAAAGACGGGGGGAGGGGAAGGAGGATAGCTCGGTGATATGTGAAGCCAGGTAGGTAGAAAAGATAAAGGGCTGAAGAGGAAGGAATCTGATAGAGAAGCAGAGTGGACCACAGAAGAAAGGGGAGGAGGAGTGGATCCAGCAGGAGGCGATAGGCAGGTGAGAAGAGCAGAAAAGAATAGAAGAAGAGGGAAAGGGAGGAATTTTTTTAACAGGAAGGAGAAATTGATATTCATGCCACCAGATTGGAGGCTACTCGGACAGAATATAAGGCGTCGCTCCACCACCCTGAGGGTGCAGTACGAATATTAACTACCTCACTAATTCACCATAATATCCAACATCAAATGATGCATCTTAAAGTTTATCAAGGATCATGAAAAAAGGAGTGAAAAAGCAAACATTACAGGTCTGTTCCAGTTTAGCAACCTTTTTATTAAAATTTTTCCTGAAACTACACATTGAGCTATGCAGGCTAATATGCAGAGAACTCTCAAAAGCATGGATGAGCTTATTTCAGCCAATACTTGTGCCAGCATGGTACAATAGAAAATACATTCGGGGAAATTTACTTCGGGGATAAAAAACTATCTACTAACCAACCCCCTCGTGGAACGTGGGAGCAAACTGGAGCACCCTGAGCAAATGAACATGGTCTCAGACAGAAGGTGCGGCCTATGCATAGAAATGAAGTGGCGTCAGGACTGAACCTACAGCAGGTCTCTGGAGCTGCAAGGCAGCGGCTCGGCTAGATATGCCATGGTGCTGCCCTTATCCCCTTACAAAACCAGCATCTATATACAATTTTTAGTTCAAATTTCTTTTTTTTTAAGCGTGCGCCTGCGTGCGCGTGAGTCTGTGCGTGTGCGTCTGCATGTGTGTGCATGCACGTCTGTGCGTCTGCGTGCGTAAACCATGATGATGTCTTTTTCATGGCTTTTACAAGGCGCGGAGCGAGAGAGAGAGACTGTGTGGCGCGCCACTTCTCACACAGACATTTTCGCAGTATTTTTCCCTTTATTTTACAAGATTGATTTGTGACCTCGACACTCAACCCGGCAGGGATGGAAAGCGGACCTGACTGGTTTCGAACCCAGGAACCTCCCTCCCGGGTCCGACGCCGATGTCATTGCCCCACCAGCCAGCCCTTTTAATTCAAATTTCAAAATAATTTTATCATCAAAGTATGTATATTATGTACTTATACATATATTAGTACCCTGAGATTCATTTTCTTGTGGGCATTTATAGAAAAAAAAGAAATACAATAGAATTTTATGAAAAACTGTACACGAACAGAGACTGACACACAACCAACGTGCAAAAGCAGTTAAACTGTGCAAATAACAATGAAGAGCCCTTGAAGGTAAGTCTGTGGATGACAGAGTCAATTCAGGATTGTGGTGAATGAGGTTATCCACACTGGTTCGGGAGCCTGATGGTTAAAGGGAAATAACTGAAGAACTGAAGGGTAATAAAGGAGTTCATTTTTTTTCCAGATTCAGGTTTATTTATCATATGTACATTGAAGCATACAGAGAAATGTGTTGTTTATGTTAACCGCCAACACAACCCAGGGAGGGGTAGTATTTGCTACTGAGGATATTGGCGATGGTGGTTAAAAATGCCATTCACTTTGATCTCAAGTGACCTTTTAGTACAACAGGGTCAGCACCTCATGGTAGTTTGACCATTGATTCCCTCACATTATCTCCTGTTATTAATCCCCTTCTTCCTTCAGATCTCTGACTGCATGGCAAATTCCTCCTAGCCTCTTGTTTTGCCAACCGAATGACCATTCAGGCTTGACCTGTTTTGTCCATGTTTGCAATTTTCTGAAGTAATAAATTGGCATCTACCATTGTGTAGAAAGGCCAAACTCAACAAAGAACATTTTGTTTCAGAAATATCATACCAAAAGCATTGCACGACAAAACTAAGTAACCAGACTCGAGGGATGGCTGTTTGCTTGACATCCACAGGCAGATGTAGTTTTAGCCATTTTAAAACAAGAAAATAATTCAAAAGAAGACAAACAACTTCAAAATACAAGTCTAACTTTGTTTTTTACTTTAAGCAATATCACGTGGTAGTGTGATGACATATGCAATTCCTATATAACCTGTAATGAATTATTTAAGCAAACAAGAATGCTAAACCAAATGATATATTTGCAATATTACTCAAATGCTACTGAAATATTAAATATACAATCCTCCTCCTTGCTTAGCTATAAACTCCAGTAGCATGCCAAATATACAGGCAGTGTACTATATACAGACATTTTCTTTTAGCGTGTCGCACCCGTCAGTCAGCCATTCTTGTCTGGCGCGTGGTGTCAGGATTGGTCTCCTTTCGGATTAACCGGGTCACAATATGAACGTTCCTGACTCGACCCTTTTTTTTTACAAGGCCGAGTGGCTAGCTCGACGCTCAACCTAGCACGGATGGAAAGCGTGCTTGGGGGGTGGCTCGACTTGGATTCAAACTCGGGAGCCTTTGCTCCAGAGCCCGGTGCTGATGCCATTGTGCCACCAACCAGCCAGACATTCATATCATAATACATTTTAAATTGTCCCACACAAGATTTAATTGCTGTGGAGTCTTGCTTCCTCTTGTGGGATAACGTTTTTCCTGACACAGGGAATCACTCTACCTGACAGTTGAGACTTGTGGCTGTGAAACAATCTCAGGTTTTGGAGCCTCGTCCATGTTGGTTGCTGTATTTGACTTTGAGATGGCAGGAAGTGGATCTGACAGTGGTAGCTGCCTTTCTTGTTCTCCTTTTTTTCTTCTTCTACTTTGTGATCTTGATCTTTGGAAGGTGCATTTAGTTCACTGGAGTATTCTCTTATTAATCCTTCTATTGCTCCCATTACGATCTGATTTTCCTCATAATTCCTCTGATGAATCCACTGTTTTCATACCTCCATTGACTCCTTAATTTTTGGCCTTCCGTTCACCAAGCAAGGCTTTGGTCTTTGTATCTGCTTTTACAAGCAGCTTTTTGTCTTCCTCTTGAAGTTCATGCAACAACCTTAATGCACACAGATTGTGTTGTTTTATACTCACAAAAGGCAAATGTTTGCAATTTTCCTGAAGCTTTTAGACCTCTCTTCCAGCTTAAAACTAAGCCACATTTTGCAAGTAACTGCCTGATTAACATATCAGAAGCGTTCTCAGATATATTGCCTACAAAAACTGTTATAGTCAGAACAGTGCTTTCATCATTTTCATGCCTCCTCTGAGCAACATGGTCCTTCCTTGGTCCAGTTATGCTTTCCAACCATAGGCACAGAGATTGACACCAACACCTGTTGGGCAAGAGCTCATGGTGTAGATCATGGAGATATTTGTGGCAGTATCCAGTACCGTTCTTAATTCACTTTCCGTTGACTCTGTTGCAGGGGTTTTGGAACGCAAATAGAGGATGGATCTCGGATCAAATTGTATTGTCTCAGTCAATCATGTCCCACAATTCTCGACCTCCTGTTTTTACCACATACAAACTCAATGTGGTTTGCCGGTTGTTGTGATTCATTGTCATGAATGTCATTCTCACAGGAGTTACATTTTCTCCAGTATAAGTTCTTAGATAGATATCTGCAGGCTTCTGTTTAGTATCTGTGCAATTCCATTCAAACTCATTTTTTGGAATGACAGAAATAGTTGAGCCACTGTCCAGATCCATTTCAATTAATTTTCCGTTCATATTGCTTGTCTATTGTTAGTTTTAACACTGTAAATCCCAAGGGTACTCAGTCTTAAGTCACTCTCATGAATATCACATTTTTTCATGAACAGCATACAGATGTGCTCTTTTTGAAACAGCAGCTTGACTTCTTATCTTTTTCTCTTCTCTGTGTAGTCCACATATTTTTGTCTGCCTGGCATGCTCTTTGTATGTATCCTACTTTGTTGCATTTTCTGCAGAAACTGAAATACGCATTGGGCTGGTGTATGCGAGCTCCTGCTACAACAGTAATACCATTTGTTTGGCCATGCAGGCCGCTGTCTAAATGCTGTAATTTTGTTTACGCTCACTTTCATTACTGACTGCAAATCACTTGTGTCTCTGTCTTTTGTTTCCATTGATACAGTCATTTCAACTGCTCTTTTGGAGGTAAATTGTAGCAGTTCAGTTAGGGCATTGTTTGAATGCTTTCTTGTAAGATTTCATACACTAAATAATCTCTCAGTGCATCATAAGTCTATTGCCAAACTAACAACGCTCAGACAATCTCCTTAATTTAGCCACATAGGTTGAAAAGGAACTCCCTTTCCTTTAGATTCAGCTTATGAAACCTAAAACATTCGGCAATCAACAACTGTTTCACTTCTAAAGGCTGCCGCATTACTTTTGCAATAGGAGCAAAGCTAATTTCTGCTGGTTTGGCAGGAGCAGTTAAACTTCAACGTAAACTGTATGCCTTTAAATCCAATGCACTCAACAAAAGTGGTACTTGTTTCTCATTGGAAATTCCACTTACTTCAAAATGCTGTTCAATTTGCCCAGTAAATGAAATCCAGTTATCTGTTGTGTAATTAAACACATCAGTATTTCTGACATAGCTAGCCATTTTTACTCTTTTTTTAATTATTATTATTATTATCACCTGGTACTCACTGTTTATGAACTGAGAATTATTCTATTTTGTGCCTTTTTTAAACTTGATCGCATCTTCCCTTTTGAACATGTGCTTTGCTGCTTTTTTAAACTCAACTGTCTCTGCATGTACCAAGCTGTGTTTTTTTCACTCACCATTCCCTCCTGCACTGTTTTTTTAACTTGAACGTCTTTCTGCACTTCAACAGGTCAATAGCCATCTCAGGTTAACTTTGAAAATACCTCATCGCCACTGTTATGTTTTGTAACTTCAAAACATTAAATTAATTCAAAGGGAGATATGTTATTTTCACATGATAGTGTAATGACGTATGCAATTCACATACTTATATACAACCCAAAAAGAATTATTTAAATGACCAAGAGTCCTTAATCAAACAATATATTTACAATATTACACAAATACTGCTGAATTGTTAAATACACAACAGTAACTCTTGCCAAAGTAGCGCAAGTTCAGTTTCTGCACTCTGATAGTTTTCATGTTTGAGAAATTACAGAATATCAGATAAATTTATTATGGCTGCATATAAGCATAAGTTAATCAAGGCAGAATGAGTCACAAAAGAATACCAAGCTCCTTTCAAAGACATAGTAAATAGGAATGAGTAGATCTAAAGAAAATTAAATCAGATAAAGCTATCAAATTGATAGCATATGCAGATTTTTTTAAAAAAGGAAGCACCATAGAAGGCAACAGGAAGAAATTGAGGACCTTCAGGAGCAAATCTGCTCTGAGGAAAAAGATGTGCAATATTCCACAGCTGTTAAACAGCAGTGCAATGTGACAATCTAGCAGCTGACAGTGCTTTTCAAGAACTGTTAAATGTGAAATTGTGTTGGAAAAGTGCCAGGCTGAAAATATGGTCCTTAAATGCCAGATTCGGTATCCAAGAAAATCTACCAAGGAACGAGAAATAGACCATTCTTTCGTAGAACTGATGGGCAGATTGGGTAAATGACCAGCAGCATTATCAAAGATGTAAATAACCCCAGACGTAGTAATGTTAGGAAGTATGATCCACAGGGAAATCTTCTCCCTGAGAGATCAATACCAGTACTGTATGTTGTTAGTTCTAGAATTTAAAAAAATTCTGATAGTGGCAGGTAAAACAAAGTCTGCTCCGTGCCACAGCGTCCTAATGAGTGTACAATACCAGAACATTCGAAGTCTGTGTGGGAGAGGGGGTTGTGGCATTAAGAAGGGTAAGCTTCCCCCACAGAATTCTATTTGGGATCAGAGATACTGTATATAGGCTTGCTGTTACATAGAAACATAGAAAATAGGTGCAGGA
This sequence comes from Mobula birostris, assembly GCF_030028105.1. NCBI lineage: Eukaryota > Metazoa > Chordata > Chondrichthyes > Myliobatiformes > Myliobatidae > Mobula > Mobula birostris. The sequence goes on along the minus strand of NC_092383.1, from coordinate 61,302,688 downwards.
GTAGGCCATTCGGCCCTTTGAGCCTGCACCACCATTCAGCATGATCATGGCTGATCATCCAACTCAGAACCCTGTACCAGCCTTCCCTCCATACCCCCTGATTCCTTTAGCCACAAGGGCCATATCTAACTCCCTCTTAAGTATAGCCAATGAACTGGCCTCAACTGTTTCCTGTGGCAGAGAATTCCACAGATTCACCACTCTCTGTGTGAAGAAGTTTTTCCTAATATTGGTCCTAAAAGGCTTCCCCATTATCCTCAAACTGTGACCCCTCGTTCTGGACTTCCCCAACATCGGGAACAATCTAGCCTGTCCAATCCCTTTAGGATTTTATACGTTTCAATAAGATCCCCCCTCAATCTTCTAAATTCCAACGAGTATAAGCCTAGTTCATCCAGTCATTCATCATATGAAAGTCCTGCCATCCCAGGAATCAATCTGGTGAACCTTCTTTGTACTCCCTCTATGGCAAGGATGTCTTTCCTCAGATTAGGGGACCAAAACTGCACACAATACTCCAGGTGTGGTCTCACCAAGGCCTTGTACAACTGCAGTAGTACCTCCCTGCTCCTGTACTCGAATCCTCTTGCTAGGAATGCCAGCATACGATTCACCTTTTTCACCGCCTGCTGTACCTGCATGCCCACTTTCAATGACTGGTGTATAATTGACACCCAGGTCTCGTTGCACCTCCCCTTTTCCTAATCGGCCACCATTCAGATAATAATCTGTTTTCCTGTTTATGCCACCAAAGTGGATAACCTCACATTTATCCACATTAAATTGCATCTGCCATGAATTTGCCCACTCACCTAACCTATCCAAGTCACCCTGCATCCTCTTAGCACCCTCCTCACAGCTAACACTACCGCCCAGCTTCGTGTCATCCGCAAACTTGGAGATGCTGCATTTAATTCCCTCATACAAGTCATTAATATATATTGTAAACAACTGGGGTCCCAGCACTGAGCCTTGCGGTACCCCGCTAGTCACTGCCTGCCATTCTGAAAAGGTCCCATTTATTCCCACTCTTTGCTTCCTGTCTGCCAACCAATTCTCTATCCACATCAATACCTTACTCCCAATACCATGTGCTTTAAGTTTGCACACTAATCTCCTGTGTGGGACCTTGTCAAAAACCTTTTGAAAATCCAAATATACCACATCCACTGGTTCTCCCCTATCCACTCTACTAGTTACAACCTCAAAATTTCACCCTGTTTCTAGAGTTCAACACACTTTGAATGATAAAAATAAATCAAAGTACAAAAAGAAGAAATTTAACAGATACAGAAGGGGAACTAAGAAACATAATACAGTGTGCCCAAAGAAGAGTCTTTTACTTGTGGTAAGATTGGACATCTTATCCTCATTACCCATCTGTCCTGGGTATGAGGATAAACTACATCCGGCTGTGGAGCATTTGCTTTGGGTAATGAGGTTACCATTAACCACAGCTACTTCCAGGTCACCCTTAGGCAAGGCGTAGCATCTGTTAGCCTCCTTACTTGAGTTACAGTGAAGCCACGAATGCAAGTGGTGGATGAAGCAGAAGGTAAGTTGTGAGTTACACAATTGATGATTCCTGCTTCTCAGACGCTGAGCATCTTGTAAAGACACTGCATCGGAAGCAAGCAAGGGGAAACTACTTCTCGTATTTTATCCCTAGTACAACCATGGTTAATACATACACAAATGTAAAAGACAACAGCATAAATGGCAGCCCACTTCCAAATAGTGCGGACACCTTGTTCGGTACGGGATATCATGTAAACAGACAGGTGAGACCGGATCGTCATACCACTACTGTCTGCAAGAACAAGAGACTGTGAATTGCCATTTGGAATGTTCGAACCCTGCACCAAGCTGGTAAGCTAGAAAACGTAAAATTAGAAATGAAGAGGTTAGAAGTCAGCATCCAAGGTCCAAGTGAAATAAGATGGAAAGGCACTGGAGTATTCCAATCAGACGACTACAGGATGATATACCCTGGTGGAGATAAACATGAAAAGGGTGTTGCAATCATCTTAAACAAAGAAACATCCAAGAGCCTGCTAGGATACTGGCATATCTCAGACAGAATGATGCTAATCAAACTAAAAGGACAACAAAACAACATCTCTATCATCCAAGTATATGCACCCAAAATGGCAAGCTCAGAGGAAGAAATTGATGCCTTCTACCACTCCCTGGACAAAGCACTAGAAGAATACAAATCACAAGAAGCCATCATAGCCATGGGCAACTTCAATGCAAAAGTTGGTGAGGGAAGAGAAGACCATATTGTTGGAGACCAGGGATTAGGAGAAAGAAATGAAAGAGGAGAAAAGCTTATATCATGGTATAAAACAAACAATCAGATAATCACCAGCATTTGGTTAAAACAACATCCAAGAAGGAAATGGACATGGAGAAGCCCAGATGGGAACAACAAAAATCAAATCAACTACATAACAATCAATAACAGATTCAAAAACTCGTTAACTCAATCTAAAAGCTACCCTGGAGCAGACTGTGGAAGCGACCACATACCAATCATTTGCAAAATTAAAATAAAGATGAGAAAATTAAAGAATCCAAAAAGATCAGAACCACTGGATTATCAACAACTACAAAACAACCCTAATCTGAAAACCGAATACACAATCAAGGTGAAAAGCCGTTTTCAATTGCTGCAGGACGAAGGAGGCAAATCTTCCTGGGATGTACTGAAGGAATCCATGGTTGTAGCTGCAAAAGAAACCATCCCACGAAAAGAACGGAGAAGTAAGGAGAAATGGATAACTGAAGATATAATACAATTGATGCAACAAAAACAGACCATCAAACTAAGAGACAGCGAAGAATACAAACAAATTGATAAAACAATAAAAAGAAAATGCAGAGAAGCTAAAGACAGATGACTAAATGAGAAATGTTCAGAGATAGAAATGCTACAAACCCATAACCCTGGAACAAAATTGATGCACAATAAGATTAAAGAACTAACGGGGAAATTACCTTGCTCAGCAAGTGGATGCATCAAGGCAAAAGATGGCAGCTTAATTATGAACAAAGAGGAAATCCTAAACAGATGAACAGAATATATAAAAGAAATTTTTGAAGACCAAAGAGGAGAAAAACGAAACATAAAGACGAATCTTGAAGGACTTAGCATTCTAAAATTAGAAATTCGAACAGCCGTAAATAAAACAAAACATAACAGAGCAATTGGTCCAGACAACATCGCTGTTGAAATGATACTGGCCTTAGAAAATTTTGGAATAGAGAAAATAACAGAAATAGCAAATGAAATCTATGATCGGGGGAGATACCTGATGATTTAAGTAAATCAGTGTTCATCACACTTCCAAAGAAAGAGGGAGCAACAGAATGTGAGTTACATCATACAATAAGCCTGATGAGCCACGTGGCAAAAGTTATTCTCAGAGTAATCATGATGAGAGCAAGACGCTGTATAAAACCAGAAATCAGTAAAGAACAATGCGGCTTTTTGGAAAACACTGGAACCAGAAATGCAATTTTCATGCTGCGGATGATCTGTGAACGAGCCATCCAGGTACAAAAAGACATCTACCTATGTTTCATTGACTATACAAAAGCTTTTGACACTGTCAGACAGCAAGAGCTTCTGGAAATGTTTCAAGATCTTGACATTGATGGGAAAGATATACGTTACTTAAGAAAGTTATATGGGGACCAGACAGCATCCATCAGAATTGAAAGAGAAGGGAGCGAGTATGTGAAAATCATAGAACATAGAACATAGAATAGTACAGCACAGTACAGGCCCTTCGGCCCACAATGTTGTGCTGACCCTCAAACCCTGCCTCCCATATAAGCCCCCACCTTAAATTCCTCCATATACCTGTCTAGTAGTCTCTCAAACTTCACTCGTTGTCTGCCTCCACCACTCACTCAGGCAGTGCATTCCATGCACCAACCACCCTCTGAGTAAAAAACCTTCCTCTAATATCCCCCTTGAACGTCCCACCCCTTACCTTAAAGCCATGTCCTCTTGTATTGAGCAGTGGCGCCCTGGGGAAGAGGCGCTGGCTATCCACTCTATCTATTCCTCTTATTATCTTGTACACCTCTATCATGTCTCCTCTCAACCTCCTTCTCTCCAAAGAGTAAAGCCCTATCTCCCTTAATCTCTGATCATAATGCATACTTTCTAAACCAGGCAGCATCCTGGTAAATCTCCTCAGTACCCTTTCCAATGCTTCCACATCCTTCCTATAGTGAGGTGACCAGAACTGGACACAGTACTCCAAGTGTGGCCTAACCAGAGTTTTATAGAGCTGCATCATTACATCGCGACTCTTAAACTCTATCCCTCGACTTATGAAAGCTAAAACCCCATAACCTTTCTTAATTACCCTATCCACCTGTGAGGCAACTTTCAGGGATCTGTGGACATGTACCCCGACATCCTTCTGCTCCTCCACACTACCAAGTATCCTGCCATTTACTTTGTACTCTGCCTTGGAGTTTGTCCTTCCAAAGTGTACCACCTCACACTTCTCTGGGTTGAACTCCATCTGCTACTTCTCAGCCCACTCCTGCATCCTATCAATGTCTCTCTGCAACCTTTGACAATCCTCTACACTATCTACAACACCACCAACCTTTGTGTCATCTGCAAACTTGCCAACCCACCCTTCTACCCCCACATCCAGGTCGTTAATAAAAATCACGAAAAGTAGAGGTCCCAGAACAGATCCTTGTGGGACACCACTCGTCACAATCCTCCAATCTGAATGTACTCCCTCCACCACCACCCTCTGCCTTCTGCAGGCAAGCCAATTCTGAATCCACCTGGCCAAACTTCCCTGGATCCCATGCCTTCTAATTTTCTGAATAAGCCTACCGTGTGGAACCTTGTCAAATGCCTTACTAAAATCCATATAGATCACATCCACTGCACTACTCTCATCTATATGCCTGGTCACCTCCTCAAAGAACTCTATCAGGCTTGTTACACATGATCTGCCCTACACAAAGCCATGCTGACTGTCCCTGATCAGACCATGATTCTCTAAATGCCTAAGTAAAGAACCTTTTCCAACAGCTTTCCCACCACAGACGTGAGGCTCACTGGTCTATAATTACCCGGACTATCCCTACTACCTATTTGAACAAGGGGACAACATTCGCCTCCCTCCAATCCTCTGGTACCATTCCCGTGGACAATGAGGACATAAAGATCCTAGCCAGGGGCTCAGCAATCTCTTCTCTCACCTCGTGGAGCAGCCAGGGGAATATTCCGTCAGGCCCCGGGGATTTATCTGTCCTAATGTATTTTAACAACTCCAACACCTCCTCTCCCTTAATATCAACATGCTCCAGAACATCAACCTCACTCATATTGTCCTCACCATCATCAAGTTCCCTCTCATTGGTGAATAACGAAGAGAAGTATTCATTGAGGACCTCGCTCACTTCCACAGCTCCAGGCACATCTTCCCACCTTTATCTCTAATCGGTCCTACCTTCACTCCTGTCATCCTTTTTTTCTTCACATAATTGAAGAATGCCTTGGGGTTTTCCTTTACCCTACTCGCCAAGGCCTTCTCATGCCCCCTTCTTGCTCTTCTCAGCCCCTTCTTAAGCTCCTTTCTTGCTTCCCTGTATTCCTCAATAGATCATGAGAGGAGTCAGGCAGGGTTGTGTCTTTTTTCCCAGACTTATTCAACCTGTATAGTGAAAATATCTTGAGAAGTATCAATGACATCAAAGGATTCTCAATTGGAGGCCATAATATAAATAACATCAGATATGCTGATGACATCATACTAATAGCTAACTCAGAAACAAAACTTCAAGAACTACTCACTATAGTGGTAGCAGAAAGCAATCGCAGAGGCCTCTCAATCAACACCATGAAGACAGAAAGCATGGTCATCTCCAGAAAGACAAACATCCTACAATGCGTGATCAAGATCAGAAATACAAACATCAAACAAGTCAACAAATTCAAATATCTTGGCAGCCTAATAACAAATGATGGCAGGTGCGCCACAGATATCAAATACAGAATAGCAATGGTGAAAGAAGCTTTCCAAAAAATAAAGACCATATTAACAGACAAAGATGAGCACGTACACTAAAAACAGAATACTGCAGTGCTACATTTATTCTATCCTGACTTATGGAAGGGAATGCTGGACCATTTCTCCAGCAATGGAAAAGAGTCGAGAAGCAGCTGAATTATGGTTCTACAGCAGAATGTTAAAAATATCATGGACCACACACACATCAAATGAAGAAGTTCTCAGAAGTGCCCAAGCAGTTCGATCACTCATACCAACAATAAGAGAAAGACAATTCAGATTCCTAGGACACATCATGCGGAAAGATAAACTAGAAAAACTCATACTCTCTGGAAAGATTGAGGGGAGCAAACCTAGAGGAAGACTTTGGCTTATGTACATCAAAATCATAGCCAGGTGGCTACATATTGAAGAAATGGAAGTCATCCAAAAAACGAAGGATAGATCTATATGGAAAACTATGGTCACCAAAGTCCACATCCGATATGATACCTAGACAGACAGACAAGATTGGACAAATTGTCAAGATTTCTAGGACAGATGCATATTGTAATCTTAATCCTATTTCAGATCAAGCATTAGAAAGTGATAAATTTTGGAGGTCGTTACATTTTTGGTTAATTTTTTGTGTTTGACTGCATGTGTTTATAGATTAACAGCTTATAGTATTCTTTTGTTTAAGAACTCTCATGTTTAGGTATCTCCAAACAATATTTTGAATAGCTGTATTGAAACATTTGCAATTATTTTTGTAAACCTGACTAATTATTGACCTATGAAAAGCATGTGGGTAAGGCTTTAGAAACCACAAAGAATGAATACTTTCTTATAGTTGCAAATTAAACCCTTCATTTCCTAAACAGAACAGCAACAGAGTCAGTTTGTTATTTGTTAAGAAGGTGGCATTACTGTTTGTGCCAGCAAGAAAATTAACACAGAGTCCCTTTTTAAGAATATAGGAATTTATCTGTAGATGTCAAATGACACATTAAGTTGGCAACTTAAATTAAAATCTTTGTTTTCAGAAGAATCAGACTTAACATTTAATATTGTAAATCCAGTTGTAACAAGGATAAATATGCCTGAGGACTAAGGAAAATATCAAATCATGATATTTAAAAAACTGCATTCATGGAATTTACGAATTATTAAGGAATAAACTTTTAACTGAAGTTGAATTCTGATAAAATCTATCTGGCCAACAAAATTTACATTTCTGATTTGAATGAAAAAAGAAAGCGGTACAATATTTTGTGAAATTTCTGCAACTTTCCTGGGATTTAAATTAATCAAGCAAGAGCATACCAGTGAACTGGATCTTGTGGGAATATTTGATTGATATTCAGAGAAGAATTGAAAATACTGCACTGGAAATTTATTTTTTTTAAAGTTCCTGACTATGCTGGAATAGCTGTTTCAATTGCAATGTTATCACACTGCGTGATCATAAATTTTCCAAAAAATTGCTTTATGAAAGGAATTAAATTAAATAATTCACCAACAGATACAAGTCTAGGAACTTTGGAAGTTATGGAAAGTTTTGTTTAGAATTATTAATCCATAACTTTCTCCAGAAAAATTTGTACAGTTTGATAAACATTTTTAGACAGTTGATAACTTTCATAACAACCACATTCTGACACAGGGAAAGAAATTCCAACAGTTAGCACAATGCCATTACAGCTCGGGACTTTCCGGAGTTGGAGTTCAATTCCAATACTGTTCTGTAAGGAGCCTCCGTACATCCTCCCCCGTGGAATGCGTCTGTTTTCCCGGGGGGGGGGGGTTCCAATTTCCTCCCCAGAGTCCAAAGATGTTTAAATGGTCATGGTGAATTGTGTCATGGCTGGTTAGGGTTATTAGGAGTTGTGGGGTTGCCGGGTTGGCTCAAAAGGGAGATGTTGTATCACCCAATAAATAATAAATGAATATTTATACTCTTCATTTTTATGTATAACTTTGTAGATCACCTGAAAATTGATGGGAACTAGATTGCATGTATGGTATGATTTTTTTTTTCAAATTTAATTGGTTGTGAGCCAGACAACTAGCCTGTGGAAATACCAGATAAGTTTGTACTGAAGAATGGTTTTCAGTTATTTGATAGAGGTAAAATATAACTCAAGAGAAAGAGAGATATTTGACTAAATTATGAAAGCAATGAAACACAGTCCAGAGTGAAGCTAATTTGAAGCAATCAACATAAAAGTTAAGTCATACTAGCATCTCTAAGACATATACACAGTGCATAAAATTTCATAGGGGTAATTGAAGGCTAATGACTAGCTATAGGTGGAAATGCTTGAAAAATAACATTGAAATATCTTTTACTATATGTTCATTTTTTGATGAAGCATTATGAATTTCTTTGTATGTGTGTATGCTATTTATAGAATTGTTTATGGGGTTGCACAGAACCTCAGAAGTTAGTGGTGCTAATTTATTGCTCCAATGATCCTGATTTCTGGTGCGGTGTGTGTAAGTTTTCATGTTTTTGCTGTGATTGTATGCACCATCAGGATGGTCTGGTTTCTTTCCACACAACAAAGACGTGATGGCCAGAAGTTAAACAGAATGTTGCATATTATTATGGTGAAGGTAGGTGGAGTTGATAGGCATGTGATTAAGATGGTTTCCAGAGAAATAAATGGGACAATGGGATAGATGGGATTGTTCTGAGAGCTGGTATGAAATCACTGGGCTTAATGGCCTCCTTTGTTATGAGTAATGTGAGATGAGACTTATTTGATAAATTGACTAATTTTCAAGTATGTAATTTCTTTAAATAAATTAACATATGATCTGGTAATAGCTACATTAACATTATGTTAGTTGTCCAATTGTTCTTGTCAATTAGTACCTGAAATATGGAATATGGTGATAAAATGTGGGAGATGACATGTATAATCTTGTCTATTTTAAGATCCTCTTGGCCCGGAGATACAGATATCAGTTTAGTACTGAGAATTCATGATGGAAGTACTACATACTAAAAGTAGGGATTGAGGAATTGAACTATTTCCTCTTGTTCTGTTTGTGAACCATTATAAAATTGTAACTTTAAGAAATGATGGAAAGTTTAACTAAGTAATTTAAAGTTTAGAGACTTGTGCAGCTAATATATTTACCATCAATATATTTGCAATTATATGAGGAGATGTTGCAGAAACAAGACAGATAAAGTGAGTAAAGACAAACCAGATCAAAGCTGCATGATCATTAACTTGGGGGAGACCAGAGGATCTAAAAAATTATTCAAGAGATTAAAGATTTTCAGAGAAAACGTTAAGAATGGCTGTGAATGATCTGTCAGAGGGAAACAATAATAAAGATGGAACATCTATGAACTGCTGGGATCTTCAAGGACCGTTTAATTTTTGACTGTTGAAAACAACAAAGTCAGGTGGACATTTTTATGAGTTGTTTTTTTTTCTGGCTGAATGTATGGATTAAGCTTTAGGCACAATTTGCGGAGAAATGCCATCTCGTGCATTACACAAGTGAATTTGTACTTGTTCATGTTCAACTTGAACCTTATTCAATATTAAATCATTGACAATCCAATATTGTATTTAATGTTTTCTACCATCTCCTATGTCTATTTTATAGTAAACATATGTTCAATTGGTGGAAAACTGTGTTTTGGGAAAGGGAGTTTATAAATATACAGAAGACTGAGCTGTCTGCTGGGCTGTTGGAATATCACTTGGCTCTGTGAGGTTAGGATGGTATTGGGTTTGCTAAGCATGAAGATCTAATCTTAAACAAAGATATTAAGCCCTTTTGGATATTACGGGTACCATCACTATAGGGAAGTACTGTAGTATCCTACTCTTCAAAGGCTAGATCACTTCCCTGTTAATCCTCCATGGTGAGTTTAGCTGCCAATGCCCACAATTTGAGTAGTGGGTCTCTCACCCTACCAAGGAGGAGATACTTACAATAATTAAAGTCATTTAAAGTAGTTCATTTATTTTTTGTGATCACTTAAAACTCACAGAAGTTTTCTGTCTTATAAAAGATTTTCAAATGATATATGATTTCCCAAACGCAGACATAATTTTTGTATGCTAAAAAGTCATACCAACAAGTTGCAGATGAACCAAGTCATCTTTTGCAGAGATTGAAGACAGAAAAATGGATTCTAGTTCACCCAGTCTTTCTGTCATTCTTCTTGATATTCCACAACCATTCCTAACAAGCCTGACAGCTCTCTTATATGTAACTGATCTTTAGCCAATTAGCGGTGACTTCATACACATGCGATTTTTTTCAGATACCTTTTCACACAGGTGGTCTAAAAGCTTCTGGGGACAGAGTTCCCAGATGCCCACAGCTAATGCTATGACAAGGATGTACAATATTCCACAGATGTTAAACAGCAGGACAGTCTAACAGTGTTTCATAAACAAATCTTACCTCCATTGATATGAAAGGAAATGTATTTTGCTCAATAAAATATATGAACTGTATACCATATACTTGCAAATTTAATTTTATAATATTGCATACTTAGAGCACCAAACATTTCTAAGTAAATTATTGATTGTTAAAGACTGATAACAGTTCAGCCACTTTTTTGAGAATGAGTAGGGACAGAGTGCAAAAGAATTTTAAAAGACATGTTCTAATACAGGAGGATATTTATTTTCCTTCAATATGGCTTGAATAAACATTTACAAGTAGTAATAAACTGGTGAAAATAATTACTTTCTTCTTTCATAGAGTTTCAATTCATGATTGGTTTGTTAACTGGTCCCAGTGGTATGTTTGAACAGTCCATTAATACTTTAATATAGTTTAGCAAGTCTCAGATATGCCAGGTGTTTCTGTTAGCATGTTTTATATGTGCTTATATCCAGTAGAAGGTTCTGTGTGTGTACATTGTTATTGATAACTTATTGACACTCCTTTGTAATTTCCTGTGCAAAAGAATATTTTGAAGTATTATTGCTGCTCTTCTACATTGACTTCCGTAACCTTCCCACCAGCACTCTGCAGGGAAGGGAATTACAAATCTTGGACTGACATTGTTGGAAATGTGGACCTTCCACCATATACTGTTGAAATTTACCTTTTACATTTTAAAATTTGAGTCTGAGTTGGGCACAGAAGTCCCAAAACTGATGACAGATTCCAGCTGTCAAATCTGTCAATACGCTTTGCTACTGGACAGAATGGATTCAAATGACATGGCATGACCATGCCGAGATTGTCCTGCACTTATGCTGGGGAGTCTACTCATGGATATTATGACAAGTTTTCCTTGTCACAGAATCTGCAAGGCATTCATTTCAATGGAAAGAAATTACAACTGTGAGGAAGAAAGAAAAGAATAAGGTAAGTTGCAATATTATATTTATTTCCAATAATTTTTGAATTACTTCAAAATGTTTTTATGATTTTGTTGATGTTATTTTAAAGAAATATCGTAAGATTGCTTTTTGTCATGGTGGGGATCACAATCAGCAAACATTGTGTTGTCTCCTTCCTGTAAATGACTGTAAAAGTTGAATGCACTGACAAGGCTATAACAAAATTAATTTCATTCCTAAATTTATACTAGGAGTCCTGGCCAATACTATCACTCAATCAATCATCACATTTGCATTTGTGAGATCTGTTTCCTTCATATTGGGCACTATGCTTCCTGCACTAAATCAGCTGTATCTTGTGAATACTTCATTGGTTTCCATCAGTATGCAGAGATTCCTCACCTGGGATCTATGGACCCTTTGTTTAATTGTATTGGTCCATGACAGAAAAAAGGTTGGGAACCCCTGCAGTAATAACTATCTGATGCATAATGTTCTATCTACAGATCATCTCATCCATTGCTCTTCCCAGAACTCACTCCATGCATCCTGAACTAAAGAGAATGGACACTTGTCAGCTTTCAATTCAAGCCTACAATTCTGGCATAGTTATTTTGTTAAGGGCATTCTCACTAACCTGGAAAAAAAAGAATTACAGTGTATTTTACTGATCATTCGATGCTTTTGGGCATTCCCTCATTATGAAAGGCACATTATAATCAAAATTCTTTCTGAAATATTCACCCCTTGGCTGTTATTTTGTTCTATACCATCAAGTGTGTGGGCACGTGGCCAAATGGTTAAGGCATTCGACTAGCCATCTGAAGGTCGTGAGTTCAAGCCCCAGCCGAGGCAGCGTGTTGTGTCCTTGAGCACGGCACTTAATCACACAGTGCTCTGCAACGACACTGGTGCCAAGCTGTATTGGCCCTTGCTCTTCCCTCGGACAACATCGGCGTCATGGAGAGGGGAGACTTGCAGCATGGGCAACTGCCAGTCTTCCATACAACCTTGCCCAGGCCAGCGCCCTGGAGAGTGAAGACTTTCTTCTTCAGGTGCAGATTCATGCTCTTGCAAGACTAACGGATGCCTTAATCAAGTCCAACTGCACTCAATCGTTGAGCCTTGACAGCACCTTTCACTGACAGAGGGTTTAAGGCCAAATTTATCAAAGATGCGGTTGAGATAAATCAGACAAAACTCTGAGTCATGGTACATTTAGATTGGATAAATATGGGACAGTCCTGATCAGTAAAACTCAACTGCTTTGCTGGGCAATTGTGATAATAAATACGTCATTTCAGACAGCTCCCTCCCCTTTCTGATCTCTCTGTCTCCATCTCTGGAGACCAACTGTTGACTGACATCTTTTATAAACTGACAAAATCCCATGGCTACCTTGACTATACCTCTTCCCACCCTGTCTCCTGTAAAAATGCTACTCCCTTTTCTCTGTTCCTTTGTCTCCACCGCATCTGCTCCCAGGATGAGATTTTCCTTTCCAAGACATCAGAGATGTCCTCCTTCTTTAAAGAAAGGGGTTTCTCGTCCTCCACCATTGATGCTGCCCTCACCTGCATCTCCTCCATTTCCTGAACATCCACCGCCTCAATAGTGATAGAGTTCCTCTTGTTCTTACCCATCACCTGATGAGCCTCCATATCCAGCATATCATTCTCTGTGACTTCCACCATCTCCAAAGGGATCCTACCACCAAACATACCTTTACCTCCCCCCTTCTCTCCACTTTCTGCAAGGATCGCTCCCTCCTTCATTCCTTTGTCTGTTGCACCCTCCCATTAATCTTCCTCCTGGTACTTATCCCTGAAACCAACTGAAGTGTTACACGTGCCAATTCATTTCCTCCCTCATCTCCATTCAGGGCCCTGAAGATTCCTTCTAGGTGAGGCAACGCTTCACCTGTGAATATTCTGCGGTCATCTATTGTGTCTGGTGATCCCGATGCAGCCTCCTCTAATTGGTGAGGACCATCGTAAATTGGGAAACCACTTCATCAAGCTCCTCAGCCCCATCTGCCAAAAGCAGAACTTCCCGGTAGCCAAACATTTTAATTCCCATTCCCATTCTGAAATGTCAGTCCACGGCCTCCTCTTGTGTCACTATAAGGCCATCCTCAGGGTGGAGGAGCAACACCTTATATTCTGTCTGAGTAGGCTCCAACCTGATGGCATGAATATTGATTTCTTCTTCTGTTAAAAAAGTTTTCTCAGATCCTTCCCTCTTCTCTTCCCTCACCGGCCTCTTACCTCTTCTCACCTGCCCATCACCTCCCTCTGTTGCACCTCGTCCTTCCCTTTCCCCTATGGTCCACTTTCCTCACCTATCAGATTCCTTCCTCTCCAGCCCTTTACCTTCCCCACCCACATGACTTCACCTATCACCTTCTAGCTCTCCTCCTTTCTGTTCCCCCCCCCCCCCCACAGCATTTTGTGAGTGTTGCTTTAGGTTCCCAGCATCTGGAGAATCTCTTATGTTTATGAAAATGTCATGCCAGTATTATGTTGTTGTAATTTGACGTTATATAACTTGAATACAATTATCATACCATTATAACTAGCACAATATAATATGTAGTATTCTAACACGCCAGAAATCCACCTTTTTTAAGTTATTGACATTCTTGGAAATTTTCTATATGCCCATGATGAGTGATATAGTACCTTGCTGTGGGACTATTGTAGAGTTAAAGATTTTTAAATTTTTTTATTTCTTTAATGCGCCAGATGCCATCTTCCTGACTCCAGTTTCGGAGAACGTCCGGTCTCTATCTTAGCCATGACACTCTACTTCAGGTAGACCTGAATTCAGAGAAAGAGTAAATAATGGAACATTTTTTTCATTATTCTGCCTTACAATATTTCACCTTGCCAGAATTGTAGCCTTGAACTACAGTATTGCTGAACTTCCCTACATAACAATGTCGGACTCGGGGCTCTGCACAGGAAAAGCAGTGACTGACTTTTCTCTGAGAATTTGGAAGTATCTCTGCAAATAATTCTGGCAGCAACGCATAGAGATGAAAAGTCATCTGTACAATATGTTTGCTGTAATCCAGAACTATACTGAACACCGTGATATTACTTTAACATTACCTTAATCCCAATGATAGGTTTTTAAATCCAGAATAATTTTTTTGACATAGGAGAAGAAATGAAGTTTTCAAATTGCCCGCTCAGCATCTAAACACTCTAAGTCTGAAGAGTGATGTGAAACAATTGGAGAAACCATTCTGAAATTTGCCACTAATGTAAATAATACAAAGTGGAATGCTTGTCAGATTGATATTACAGTTCAATATGCCCCTTCTAAGCAATCTATCCTTGAAATGGAGGACCAAGTGCACTCAAATGCGCACAGCTCATAAAAATCATCACTTCATGTAATCAAATTGAATAGTACATGCAACTAATAATTCAAACAGATCCCTTCTGACTAATGGGGAATTAATGTAGTTCCTTGACTATTTCCATATGTTCCTCTAATGGAGCAGAATCAAGGCTTTTTTTTTGTTCCAACTTGATTCTTCTGTATAAATTCTTTTATTTAGATCCACAGCTATATTTCCTTAAGAGTTTGTGGAGCTTTGGTATGTCACCAAAAACACTTTCAAATTTCTACAGATGTACCGCGGAGAGCATTCTAACTGGCTGCATTACCGTCTGGAAACAGACGAGATAATCTGAAGATGCTGGAAATCCAGGCAACGCACGCAAAATTCTGGAGGAACTCAGCAGGCCAGGCAGCGTCTATGGAAAAGAGTACAGTCGACGTTTTGGGCTGAGCCCCTTCAGCAGGGCGCTTCAGCAGTTCTGAAGAAGGGCCTCGGTCCAAAACGTCGACTGTACTCTTTTCCATAGATGCTGCCAGGCCTGCTGAGCTCCCCCAGCATTTTGTGCGTGTTTTGCATTACCGCCTGATACGAGCAGTGGGACTATTGCACAGGATCATAGTAAGCTGCAGGGAGTTGTAAAATTTGCCATCTCCATCACGGGCACTGGCCTCTGTAGTATCCAGGACACCTTCAAGGAGTAGCACCTCAGAGAGATGGCGTCCATCATTAAGGACCCCCATCACCCAGGACATGCCTTCTTCTCATTGTTGCCATCACGAAGGAGGTACAGAAGCTTGAAGGCACACACTAGACAATTCAGGAACAGCTTTTTCTCCTCTATCATTAAACCCATGAACACCACTTCAATATTAATTTTACTACTTATTTAACTAATATATATAGTTAAAACTGTAAATCACAGTATTTTTGTCTCCATTATTATGTATTGCATTGTAATGCAGCTGTAAAGTTAACAAAACTAGGATATTAAACCTGATTCCGATTTTGATTCTGAAATTGATGGAGGAATGGACAGTGAGAGACTAACAGATCTGTGGGAGTGACTCAGATGACTTTCTAATGAGGGCCAAAGAAATATTCTGTTCTATCTGAAAGAATTAGCCTGGGACAGAATCATGCGTGAATCCTGTTTGTCCATAAGCACAAACGATTTTGCATTTTGAAGAACGGAAACCGTGAAGGAATTCTATTTGGTATTAAATTACAGGTTAGGGGTTGGGAAGAAACACTGAGAGAAGGGTAGTATGCAGAGGGGGAGTAAGGTGGCAAGAACAGGAATAAATGATTGTGGGGGGGTGAATGCAGGGGTGGTGAGGGTGGGTGGAGGGAACAGGCAGGAAGAGGATAAAAGTGTGGGTATCAATTAATGGGTATATGTGGGTGTCCAAGGACATTTGCAGTCAGGGAATAAAATGAGTCACCAAGGACAACTCAAAGGACAAGCTATGCCAAAATAGACCATCAAGCAATGGCCAAATTGTGGTTGTATCCTTTTAAGTAAAGAGAAAATGGAACTACACCCCCCAATAAAGGCCTGATTTAGTATGTGAAATAAGGGATTTTGCACATCAACATCCAAATGTTGTAGCATGCCATCTATAGTCATTATACATGCCCATAGTTTCCCTGGATATTCACCTTGTACCATTGGCAGATACAGAACAGAAATCCTCAAGAGCTCTACCAGCAATCTGATTTAAATTCTAAGAGTCAAAGTACATTTATTATCAGAATATGTATACAGCATACAACCCTGAGGTTAGTCTTCCCACAGGTAGCCATGGAATGAAGGAAACACCATGGAACTCTTTCAAAGGTAACATCAAACGCGCGACAAAAAGGACAAGTCACGCAAATGGCAAAATATGAGCAAATAACACACATAGTATCAAATATCTAAATATCAAACAGTCCAGGACTGTTTAGTTCCATTCAGTTTAGCACTGTGTTGTTCATTGACTGCAGGCCTCACAGACAGTCTGCGCTGAGGTGCCCTGATCAAATCATGCAAACCCGCAAAAAAAAATGAGCAACCAGAAACCACAGGCACAGGCACTAAACATGAATCGGCAAGGTCCTCCACAAAAGAGTCCCACAGCCACGAGCCTCGCCAATCAATCCTTGCAGCATGGACCCAAGGCTCCTCAATCTTCCTCAGGTGTGAGAGGACAAAGGAGAATGCTCAAATGGAAGCGGACATTGTGAACTCCCACTTTCCTTCCGAACTCATCCTCGTCGATTTTCAATTTTGCCTGACGTCTTAATTGGTACTGAGTAATAGATCTGATCATGAGATCGGACTCCACCATTAGGCTGCACACATCGCTCTCAACCTTCCCGAACTTCCCCCGTGACAGCAAAAGTGCCCAGTTGGCTCAAGAACTGCCATCAAAATCTAAACTACAGGCTGTAATTGCAAACAACAGGAATTCTGCAGATGCTGGAAATTCAAGCAACACACATCAAAGTTGCTGGTGAACGCAGCAGGCCAGGCAGCATCTCTAGGAAGAAGTACAGTCGATGTTTCAGGCTGAGACCCTTCGTGTCTCGGCCTGAAACATTGACTGTACTTCTTCCTAGAGATGCTGCCTGGCCTGCTGCGTTCACCAGCAACTTTGATGTGTGTGGCTGTAATTGCATGCAGTTCAGTTGAAGAAGCATATTTAAAAGAAAAATGAAGAAGAAGTAGTAGTTTTTTGAACTGACTACAGGTCATCACTGTTGGTTGTGCTGGTTGCTAGCGTCTTCTTGAGATAGTGATCTGATCGTGTTTAGCAATTTTTTTGAGAAAATTCATCACGTGTGCTTAATAGCATTTTACTCCACTATAGGATTTCTAAGTCATACCAACAGATAGTACTTTGGTTTAATATTATCCAATTTTCATATAAAAGGCAGTGATATATGATGAACTTTCGTAAAATCTATAATTGATATTTTTCATGTTAGTACCCACCTCTGGTGCAATAATACGCTAATGTACTCACATGTAGGTGAGTGGAGTAGGTTTTCAGCTATAATTAAATTATGATTACTAATAATGAAAATCTAAACCCTAATTATATTTTTCAATGCTTCATAAAAAACAGTGAAAAGGTCCAAGGTTTATTAAAAACTAATGCCCCCAGCCATAAACTATTTGCTCACCAGCAGCATAGTAACTTAATAATAATATTATCATGTTATAACAGCATTAATTAATTCCAGTACAATGGTAGGAAGCTGTCCCTGGGTCACAAGCATTTGTTTTGTAAAGTTTTACAGTTAGTCACACAGGTCAGGATCCTAACCTGAAGAAGCACAAAATGTATTCATTTCAAGTTCACAGATAGTTTACAATGCGTCTGAAATAGTCAAACTGTTCTGAGACCATGCTTAGCACACGTTCCACAATTTCAGCCTGACAATTTTGGATCTTGAATCTTTAGCCAATATTCAATTTAGCTGCTTTAATATAATGAGCCACGTGTAGTGGATGGATTAGCTTTATTTGTCACATATTCTTCGAAACAAACCTTGTGCAGACCAATCTAAAGGTTAACTTGCAGGTAGAGTTGGTGGTGAGGAAGGCAAATGCAATGTTAGCATTCATTTCAAACGTTCAAGAATACAAGAGCAAGGATGTGATGCTAAGGTTTTATGA
Source organism: Mobula birostris (assembly GCF_030028105.1). NCBI lineage: Eukaryota > Metazoa > Chordata > Chondrichthyes > Myliobatiformes > Myliobatidae > Mobula > Mobula birostris. The sequence continues at coordinate 61,284,301 of NC_092383.1, read as the reverse complement.
GGCACTGGTGAGGCCTCACCTTGAGTATTGTGAACAGTTCTGGGCTCCTTAGCTAAGAAAAGATGTGCTGGCTTTGGAGAGGGTTCAGAGAAGGTTCACAAGGATGATTCTGGGAATTAAAGGTTTATCATACGAGGAACGTTTGATAATTCTGAGTCTGTACTTGCTGGAATTTAGAAGGATGGGGGTGGAGGTTCTCATTGAAACCTTTCAAATGTTGAAAGGCCTAGACATGGTAGATGTGGAAAGGATGATTCCCATGGTGGGGGATTTTAAGACAAGAGGGCACAGCCTCGGGATAGAGGGGTCTCCATTCAAAACAGAGATGTGGAGAAATTTCTTTAGACAGAGGGTGGTGAATTTGTGGAATTTATTACCACAGTCAGCTGTGGAGGCCAGGTCAGTGGGAGAATTTAAGGTAGAGCTTGATAGGTTTTTTGATTGGACATGACTTCAAAGGTTACGGGGAGAAGGCTGGGGAGTGGGGCTGAAGAAAGGAGAAAAAAAGGATCAGCCACGATTGCATGGTGGAGCAGATTCAATAGGCCAAAATAGACTAATTCTGCTCCTTTGTCTTATGGTCTTATGGTCTTACGAGATGCTTCATTTGCGTCAAATCGAATCAGCAAGGTTTGTGCAGAGCAGCCCACAAGTGTTGCCACACTTCCTGTGCTAACCCCTGGCATGTCCAGAATTCACTAGCCCTAATTGTATGTCTTTGGAATGTGGGAGGAAACCAGAGCACCTGGAGGAACTCCACGCGAGTCACGGGGAGAAGGTACATGCCCCTTACAGACAGAGGTGGTTGTCAAACCCTGATCTTACAGCTGGCGCACCAGAAAGAGTTGCACTATCTGCTACACTATGCTCACAAGTATCTAATTTTGAAGAGTGCCATTAAATATTTCTTTGCTGGCCTTTTCTAGATATTTTGACTAAAGATGAATTCAAGGGTGACGAGGCAGAATCAACAAGGTTCTATTCAAGACAGAGAGTTTGTGCAATAGCAGAGGGTGGTACCACTGGTCCGAAAATCCTGAAATGTAGAGAGAAACAAACGACTTGTGGAACATAGCTGAAGCAACAAGCACTTCCAAAAAGGCAGCATTTGTAGCATAGTGGTTAGCACAATGCTTTACAGCAACAGCAATCACCTGATGGGGTTCAATTCCTAGCACCGCATGTAAGGAGTTTCTCCCCATGACCACATGCATTGCCTGCAGGTGCTCCGGTTCCCTCCCACGGTTCAAAGACCTAGAGTTAGGGTTAGGGAGTTGTGGGCATTTTATGTTGGTGTCCGCAGTGTGGCAGCATTTGCGGGCAGTCCAGCACAGTCATCGCTGGTTTCATTTAATGCAAATAACACATTTCGCTGTATTTTTCAATGTACATGTGAGAAATAAAGCTAATCTTCAATCCAACATTAATAGTAAAGATAAATAGTTCTTGATAAATATGGTGCCATGAGCTCATTAGATCTTGGGCCAAATGCTCCTATTCCTATTTTGTATGTCCATTTGTATGCTTCTACAATCACAGTGTTGGTTTTACGATTTCAAAATGTTGTTGTGCTCTGTATAACAATCATACAAATACCATATGAAGAATTGTAAAAGCAAATTGAAAAGAAGTTGATGATAAAGTTTGCGTATCTTCTCATCACTACTTAGTTAGCCAGTCAATCACTTACTCCATTCTGATTGCTGTTGTGCGAATGAAGTTGCTGGAGGAAAGTACTGGTAGGTATGAAGCAGCTTTTTTATTCAACAAAACAAGGCACAGCAGGCATCATACAGAGACACTTTCGGTCGAAAGGTCTGGCTGACCCAAAATGGGGCTTGATATTTTATGTGCTAAAAATCAAAGGACCATCCATATTTACAATGCATCCACAATGCTTTCTTTGAAACTACACACAAACTTCACACGCCAGATTTGCACCCACACCACAGACATCCAAATGAATTTTAATCAGCATCGTCTGGTCTGGGATTCACGGCTTTTAGGAATACATCGTTTAGAGCTGCACTTCAAATTAAATCCATGATACACACTCAGATGTGAAGAGTGGTAGCCAAAATTATTTGTTAAATGTAAGTGTACTAAACCCCTAAATCACTCTAACATTGAGATATGCAATTTTATTATAATTGACAAAACGTAATTTTCCTTGATTTTAATATTTCATGACAATGAGAGAATTTATAATTGAATAATGAAATTCAACATCAAAGTGACTATTGAGCTTGTCTAAAAGCACATTTCGGGTACACACATGTTCTGTACCAGCATGGTGATGTTGAAAAATTGAGTACAAACAAAAGGAACATTCTGAGAATAGCTTTGTTTTATTTTCTTGCAAGATGCTATACAATTACTTTCTGGACACTGTTTAAAAACTAATTCAATTTCACTGCCAGTTTCCTTTATTACTTGTAGACTCATTTACCAGTACATCAATCCTTATTAACCTTGCCTGCTGGTATTGAGCCAACAATTCATTGCTAACACTTCACAAATACATGATTAAGTTTAAGGTTTTCCCTAGGAATTTACCCGACCGCATTAAAATCTGCCAATTGTCACTTTGGATCTGCTGGAGTTTCACTCAAGCAGATACACAACCAAAGTAACAACAGAATATCTCCCAGATGTGGATTAAATTTTTCACAACTGTTTGGATTTATATATTGCTTTTACTGTATTAAATGATCCAAGGAATTTAATGAAATGAGTTTACAATGGAACTGCTTGGCACATTTGTATCAACATAAATCTCAAACATATCACTTAAACCCCATAGGAAGTAACTGGACAATTAACCAAACCAGGGTGTAATTATGGTCCACAATGACTGCCTGGATAGGATTGCACTGAATGCTCAATTTTCATACTTCCTAGTTTTGTAATCCACCTAACTAAAAGGGAAAGTCAAGCTCTGGAGGTCATGTAAAATAGCTGATATTGGATTAAACTTTGATTGTCTGTCCTCATTTTTCCCCTTTTCCTCTAAATAGAGAATCAAGCAGGATAATCCCTCACAAACAATCCACTTGCCCACCCAACCAACTATATCTTGTCCCCTTCCTTTCCAGTCCTGACGAAGGGTCTCAGCTGGATATGTCAACTTTTTATTCCCCCTCCAAATAGGCTGACTGACTTAATCAGTTCCTCCTCAAATTTGTGTGTGAGTGTGCGTGTGTGTGTGTTGCAAACATTTTAACATGTAAATTTTCACATTTTTAAGGCAATTGTTAGAGATATTTCTTTGGATTATTCTCTTCAATCTTATGTACATCTATTAGAAATTGAACCTCACTGCACTGTAAAACTGGAGAAGGTAAAAATGAACAGGGGCAAATAAAGTGAAATGCTGGTAATAGAATCCTTGCATTTATAGAATCACATCATTAACAGGTCCATACATCTTACCCATACACATTCTTTGTAATAGTTGATGAAGGTTTAAGATAAGGCAATGTAATAAAAATGGATAGGTCTGAACAATATCATGGAGCGAGTTGGATGAATGACTGTTCACAAATAACTCCAACCACAATTGAACCAAAATTCAATGAATCATTGAGGATATAATATAAATTGTACATTCATTTTTATTCAGAATTAGAACCTGGTTTTTAATTACGGTTGTAAAAATGGAAAGAGTCCTGGCCTGCAACTGAAGTTTAAAGAAAATGATTCAGCCACAGGCCATAAAGCTGAAATTTGTCATTCTCAGACTTGTTAAAAGAGTAATATATTGCACTAGTATTTGCCACGTGCCAGCAAGAGGCAGCTTTTCATTGAGAGAAATCACCCTAATAGCAAACATAGGTGAACTCGACTATATGAACGAATGACAAATGCAACGTGAGGGAACAAAAGTCTAATATAGTTTATATGGGATTGAGAATTGACTTATGACCACGTCAGTTCTAAGACCTTGATGATAAATATGTGGGTTTGCCATTGCCCAGCAGCCACTAGAACTGACAGAGTGAGGTGTTGGTTTAATGCAAAAGTGGTGCAAAGTATAGGAGACCTGTGCATGATGCACATACATACATGTACATACCCACACATGGGTACAGACACAGTTGCACAACTTCCTTCAAACTCTTTCCTTCATATCCCCTACTTGGATGCTCTTCTTTTTTTCTTGGCTTCTCTGCTTTCATCTCCCTACACTTAACAGTTTTCTGCAGTTTAAGTCTCTGGGTTGTCACCCATCTGACCTCCATCCTTCCTCACTCACCTCCTCACTCCACTTCACACTGGACCCTCCTGTTCTCTACCCAACCTCCCGCATCTTTTCAGCTGCTGGCAGCTCACTCTCTAAAAGTCTGAGGCAGGCTGCCCGATGTTGACACCCAGCCTCTTCAGGTTTATTCCCTGATTGCTAATAACCCTCCTGACCAACGCAGACACACTACAGAAAGCATTCAGCCTGGCATAGAACCCTTGAATCATTAACTGAATCATCAGGACAGATGGTCTAAACATGTGCTGACATTTTATGAAAATGAAAAGGTCTCAGATTTACAGTAACTGTGTTATTGCCATTGGTGAAACCTTTCTTGATTAATGACTGGTTAAAGAAAAAAAATTGAAATACTATAATGTGATAGATTTACATGTATTTTTGATATTTTCAAGATGTTAGCTATAGCATCTATAACAGGACCTGATGAAGGGTCTTGGCCTGAAACGTCGATTGTACTCTTTTCCATGGATGCTTTCTAGCCTGCTGAATTTCTCCAGCATTTTGTGTGTGTTGCTTGGATTTCCAGCATCTGCAGATTTTCTCTTGTTGATAATAATATTCAGGTTGCAGTCATTGTTTATACCATTTAAGTTCAATAAATTATCATAAGGAGAAATGAAAATCCATATACCTTTATTTTCTAAGCACCAACATTTCAGCATCAAATCTTTCCTTTTAAAATCCTGTAGGGACCACTAGACACTTGACTGAAATAAGCCAAGCAGTGGCTATTGGAGAAGGTCAAAGGCTGACTGTTCTGTTTTGAGTTATTGGCTCACTAAAACCTTTCTTATCACCTACATGTCAAGAGCTGGTGGAGAACTTCACACATGCCTGTATTATTCCAGATCTAATAACTCTCTAAATTCAACATCTTCAAGTTCAGAACAGGGTTTACTTTAATTAGGTACAAGTGTATGCATAAGAATTTGAGGAATTCCAAATAGTGTGAGGTAGCATAATTACTGAGATGGAACTGTGAGGAAATATGCCCAACTTCCTGTGTTAACAGAGCAGGATGTTATCAGCCGGTTTTTATAAAATGAATTTAGCGTTTACCTCTGAATGTAATAATGCACACTTTGAGGAGTGCAGCATATTAATAAAGTGGTCAGACTTCAGGAACAGTCAGTTGTCAGACCTTGTACGATTATTTTCTTTTCCTCTTTTACTTACTTAATTTTCTCCAACATCCATTATACCCAAAGAAACTTGGGCCTATTGAGCATGTGCTGCTCCAGGGTTTTCCGTTAAAGGGCCTTGTTGTGGCCTCACCCTTAACAGGATCTAAGGTCTTCCAGTTTTCAGGTTTTCCACGATGCTATTAAGCAGAACCCCTAGCAGGATTTGAAGCCATTTATTCAGCAAATGTAAACACGAGGAAATCTGCAGATGCTGGAATTTCAAGTAACACACATAAAAGTTGCTGGTGAACACAGCAGGCCAGGCAGCATCTCTAGGAAGAAGTACAGTCAACGTTTTGGGCCAAGACCCTTCGTCAGGACTAACAGAAAGAAGAGCTAATATTGAAAGTGGGAGGGAGAGGGGGAGATCCGAAATGATTGGAGAAGGCAGGAGGGGGAGGGATGGAGCCAAGAGCTGGACAGTTGATTGGCAAAAGGGATATGAGAGGATCATGGGACAGGAGGCCTAAGGAGAAAGAAAAGGTGGGGGGGGGGACCCAGAGGATGGGCAAGGGGTATAGTGAGAGGGACAGAGGGAGAAAAAGGAGAGAGAGAAAAAGAATGTGTTTATATGAATAAATAATGGATAGGGTTCAGCAAATGTGTTTGGTGTGATCGATACTCACTTTTTGGTCAGAAGGCTCTTGGATTTTTGTAAAGCTCACTTTCTAAGCACAGCAGCTGTCACTTGTAAGATCACAAACAGTTGTAATTAAACTTTCAACACATCAACAAATTTACACTTTCAAACAAAACAACAGATCTACGCAATGATCTTTGAACTAATGGAAGTATAATCATTAGATCCAAAGTGCTCTCCTGCACGCACTTACATCACTTGTTCACCAAAAGGAGATCCAGTATCACATGCTCTCTAGACGGAACCTCTATATAATGATTAAAGAAATTTTCCTGAACACATTTGACAAACTCTAGTGAATCACCATCCAGTGATTCTAGTTTTATAGTGCTAATCAACACATGGAAAGTTAGAATCACCGACTACCACAAGCTTATCCTTCTTGCAACTGCCTGCTATTTCTAAAAAAAATGGTTCCTCTCAATCCTGCTAACTAGTGGGATGTCTACAATGTAATTCCTATCTCATTCTACAGTTCCACCTACATAGCTTCAGTAGACAAACCTTCCAGTCTGTCCTGTCTGAAAGAAGGAAAGGAGAGAAGGGAAGAATGAAGGAAGGAAGGAAAGGAGAGAAGGAAGGAAGGAGGGAAAGAAAGAAACTTACTTTAGCCCACATCTCTTCTTGATGAAGCCTTTTGAGTCAAAGCTTCAGATCCCTACTCGTATCCTAGCCCAACATTGACTGCTCTGCTTCATCCTAGCTTCTTTTTATTGTCCCTTGCCAAGTGCCTGATAAATGAAACAATCTTAAGCTCCGCAGAAAGTCAGGACAGAACCTACTCTCTTTTTAAATCAGACACTTAAAGTCCACCAGCAACTGTGCCAATGAGGATTTTAAAATCTTAACTAAAGCACCAGCAGTCTCTTCCCTTACCTCCTCAAACAGCCTGTTAACTTTCGATCCTGTAAATTTTTAAGCCTACTAAGGCATCAAGTACCACTTAATTATTTATCGAGTCTTGTACTAGACTTTCACCTACCTACCACTTCAATGAATTCGCTAACTACAAAATATATCTTCTTTTGTGAATATTGATGAAAAATACTTATTTACAACCTTACTTACAACCTTGGTCTCCACACACAGGTTATCCATGTTCCTAACGAGTCCAAAGTATTATCCATTTTTGCCTTCATATATTTATTTAAATTGATAGTTGCAGAAATTCCTGAAAAATTAATGATTTAGACATTTCATCTGACTCTGTGACAGCAAACAGCAGGATACTGAAGTTTCCAGTGTGATCCACAAAAATTGTTGATCTCAGATGCATACTGGCATAGGATGTCTCTTGCTATTTGATCATCTTCCTGTGGGAGATGATACAGTTCTGTAATTGCATCCAGCTCAGTGAGATTACACTCTGTTAGTGCATTCTTAATGGGCCAAATTGACGAATTTACAGTAGAGCGAAAGTCTTAGGCGCATACGGTGTATATAGCTAGGGTGCTTAAGACTTTTACACAGTACTGTAGTAATTTTATGTATTGCACTGTACTGCTGCCACAAACAAAAAAACAAACTCCATGACATTTGTGAGTGATGATAAACCTGATTCGGGCACTAGGTCTCTATTGTGAACTGAGAGCAGGAAGAGGACAGGGAGAGGGGAATCATGGTTGGGAAAAGGGGTATGAAAAGGGGAGAGTGTGAGAAGCACCAGAGGGCCATTCTGTAATGATTAATAAAACAATTATTTCGAATCAAATGACCTTGCCTGGTGCCTCAGGGTTGGGTGTGTTTGGACCCATGTCATCCTATACCACTCCGGTCCTATACCACTCCTGCAGTGCCAAACCTTTGCCATTCCGAACATCCTTTGCATCTGTCAGATTTACAAGTTTTCCGTCCGTACCACAGTGACAAAAACAGAACTGTGCAAAAGTCTTGGGCATCCTAGCTATATACACATGACCAAGACTTAGTTATATCAACTAAACAGACTCACACTATACAGTGGCATGCAGAGGTTCGGGCACCCCCGGTCAAAATCTCTGTTACTGTGAATAGTTAAGCGAGTAAAAGGTGACCTGATTTCCAAAAGGTATAAAGTTAAAGATGTCACATTTCTTTAATATTTTAAGCAAGATTACTTTTTTTATTTCCACTTTTTAGAATTTCTAAATAACAAAAAAGGAAAAGGGCCTGAAGCAAAAGTTTGGGCACCCTGCATGGTCAGTACCTATAACACCCCTTTTGGCAAGTATCACAGCTTGTAAACACTTTTTGTAGCCAGCTAAGAATCTTTCAATTCTTGTTTAGGGGATTTTTGCCCATTCTTCCTTGCAAAAGGTTTCTAGTTCTGTGAGATCCTTGGAACGTCTTGCATGTACTGCTCTATTGAGGTCTATCCACAGATTTTCGATGATGCTTAGGTCGAGGGACTGTGAGGGCCATGGCAAAACCTTCAGCTTGTGCCTCTTGAGGTAGTCCATTGTGGATTTTGCGGTGTGTTTAGGATCATTATCTTGTCGTAGAAGCCATCCACTTGTCGTCTTCAACTTTTTGACAGATGGTGTGATGTTTGCTTCCAGAGTTTGCTGGTTATTTAATTGAATTAATTCTTCCCTCTACTAGTAAGATGTTCCCCATGCCACTGGGTGCAACACAAGCCCAAAGCATGATCGATCCACCCCCATGCTTAACAGTTGGAGAGGTGTTCTTTTCATGAAATTCTGCACCCTTTTTTCTCCAAACATACCTTTGCTCATTCCGGCCAAAAAGTTCTATTTTAACTTCATCAGTCCACAGGACTTGTTTCCAAAATGCATCAGGCTTGCTTAGATGTTCCTTTGCAAACTTCTGATGCCGAATTTTGTGGTGAGGATGCAGGAAATGTTTTCTTCTGATGACTCTTCCATGAAGGTCATACTTGTGCAGGTGTCACGGCACAGTAGACCAGTGCACCACCACTCCAGAGTCTGCTAAATTTTCCTGAAGGTCTTTTGCAGTCAAGTAGGGGTTATGGTTTGCCTTTCTAACAATCCTATGAGCGGCTCTCTCAGAAAGTTTTCTTGGTCTTCCAGACCTCAACTTGACCTCCACCGTTCCTGTTAACTGCCATTTCTTAATTACTTTATGAACTGAGGAAACAGCTACCTGAAAATGCTTTGCTATCTTCTTATAGCCCTCTCTCCTGCTTTGTGGGCATCATTTATTTTAATTTTCAGAGTGCTAGGCAGCTGCTTAGAGGAGCCCATGGCTGCTGATTGTTTGGACAAGGTTTGAGGAATCAGCGTATTTATAGAGCTTTGAAATTTGCATCACCTGGCCTTTCCAAATGATGACTGTGAACAAGCCATGGCCCTAACAAGCTAATTAAGGTCTGAGACCTTCATCAAAGTTATCTTGGGGTGCCCAAACATTTGCATGGTGCTCCTTTCCTTTTTTTCACTCTAAAATTGTACAAAACAAAAATAATACACTAATCTTGCGTAAAATGTTGAAAAGAATGCTTCATCTTTAACTTTATGACTTTTGGAGTTCAGTTCAACTTTTACTCACTTAACTATTCATTGCAAGAGAAATTTTGACCAGGGGTGCCCAAACTTTTTCATGCCACTGTAACCGAAAATTGACAACAATCTTGCAGTAACTAAGTGACTGGTGGTAAGTACTTGCCACACTGTTGATGGTATTGCTGCCCAGAACAGCACCATTAACACTATTAAACACACCATTGGCTGTGGTCTTGATGTATATGTTCCATACCAATGTTGCTGCAATATTTTGTACACTTTGTAAGAGGTCAAACTGAATTAAGTATCCTGAATCATGGAGGAAAATTGAAACAAAGAGGTCTTCTTTCTAGTGTTGCATTCATTTTGCTTTTAGCACAGTTTCCATTTGACTGGAGAATTAATTGTTGAAAACTAGGCATTAAAAAGCCCGTCATCCATAGAGGTATGATCCAGCAAATTTTAATACATTACCTTACCAGAGATCCAGTTTCTATATGCTGAGCCAAAATCCAGTTTGAAACTGATAAACAGAGTGAAACAGACAAAAACACAGCTGGGAGAAATATGGGATGCCAAACACTCAGTTAATTAGATTCTTGCAAATGATTTCATTTTCTTTCTGTGGAAGAATAACAACGTGTCAGCATGTAAATTAATCCAAAATAATTCTGAGCAAAAACCATTACTTCTGCCATCTTGATTCAACTCTCATTTAACCTTCAAGGAGAACCAGATGTGAAAATCGGCAAAGCCACTTTAATCTTTGGGAAACTTACATCATTTGTAAAGAAAAATATGCTGTTGACAATGCACAGAGAGATGTTTACTATTTTGTCATATGTCCTTAATGCCCTCTACTATAGCTATGAAAGTTGGGTCACATTCTCCAAGAGATGTGATAGCTTCCAAAATTGCTGGAAGGTGTTCAATCTCTGATAGTGGCAGAATGGTGCTTAATATCTATAGACTATGTTGAGATGTGTGGATTGTTTATGACCATAAGACACCGGAACAGAATGAGACCATTTGGCCCATCAAGTCTGCTCTGCCATTTGATCATAGCTGATCCATTTCCCTCTCAATACCATTCTCCTGCCTATTCCCCACAATCTTTCACGCCCTGACTACCAAGAATCTATCAACTTCTTCATTAAATACACTCAGTGAACTCACCTCCACAGCTGCCTGTGGCATCAACTCCCACCGATTCACCACCCTCTGGCTAAAGAAATTTCTCCTCATCTCTGTTCTAAGTGGAATTCCCACTATTCCAATGACTGAGCCCTCAGGTCCTAGATTAGAAACATCCTCTCCGCATTCACTCTATCTAGGTCTTTCATTGTTCGATAGGTTCCAATGAGATCCCCCCTCATTCTTCTAAATTCCAGAGAGTAGAGGGCCAGAGCCATCAAACGCTTCTCATATGATAAGCATTTCAGTCTCTGAATCATTTTCATGAATCTCCTTTGAAACCACTCCAATGTCAGCACATTCCTCCTTAGATAAGGGGCCCAACAGTGCTCACAATACTCCAAGTGCGGCCTCGCCAGTGTCTTATACAGCATCAGCATTACATCCTTGCTTTTATATTCTAGACCTCTTGAAATGAATACCAACATTGTATTTGCCTCTCTCACCATCATCTCAGCCTGCAAGTTAACCTTTAGGGAATCCTGTGTGAGGACTCCTGAGTCCCTTTGCACTTCAGAATTTTGAACTTTCTCCTCATTTAGAAAATAACCTATGCTGTTATTCCTTCTACCAAAGTGCATGACCATACTCTTCCTGATACTGTATTCTATCTGCTACTTCCTCATCCATTCTCCTAATCTGACTAATTCCTTCTGCAGCCTCCCTTCTTCCTGAACACCACTTGCCCCTTTATCTATCTTTGTATCATCTGCAAACTTGCTACAAAGCCATTAATTCCGTTATCCAAATCATTGACATACAACATAAAAAGAAGTGGTCTCAGCACAGACACCTGTGGAACACTACATGTCACTGGCAGCCGATCAGAAAAGGCTCCCTTTATTCCCACTGTTTGCCTCTTGCCAATCTGCTAATGCTCTGTCCATGCTAGTGACTTTCCTGTCACACCATGGGCTCTTATGTTGCTAACGTGTGGCACTTTGTCAAAGGCTGCTTGCAAATTCAAGTACACAACATCCACTGATTGTCCATTGTCTACCCTGCTTGTTATTTCTTCAAAGAATTCGAGCAGATTTGTCAGACAAGATTTTCTCATGCTGCCTTTGGCCCATTTCATCATGTGCCTCCAAGTACCCCTGAAACCTCATTCTTAACAATCGACTCCAACATCTTCCCAATGACTGAGGTTTAGACCACCCAGCCTATAACTTCCTTTCTTCTGCCTCCCACTCTTCTTGAAGAGTGGAGTGATATTTTGCAATTTTCCAGTTCTCCAGAACCATGCGAGAATCTAGTGATTCTTTAAGGATCATTACTAATGCCTCCACAATCTCTTCAGCTACCTCTTTCAAAACACTTAGGTGTAGTCCATCTGGTCCAGGTGACTTATCTAATTAAGGCCTTTCAGCTTCCTTAGCACCTTCTCACTGGTAATGGCAACTGCGCTCACTTCTGCCCCCTGGCACTCTTGAACTTCCAGCATACTGCAAGTGTGTTCAATACTTATTCAATTCCTCCACCATTTCCTTGTCCCTCATACTACCTCTCCAATGGTTTGATACCTACTGTCCTCTTACCTCTGCTTTACTCTTCATATATCTGAAAAAAACTTCTGGTATTCTCTTTGATATTATTGCTAGCTTACCTTCATATTTAATCTTTTCATTACTTCTGCCTTTTTAGTTGCTTTCTGTTGGTCTTTAAAAGTTTCCCAATCCTCTAACTTCCCACTAATTTTTGCTCTAATATATGCCCTCTCTTTTGCTTTTATGTTGGCTTTGACTTCCCTTGTCAGCCATGGTTGTGTCATCCTGCCTTTAGAATACTTCTTCTTCTTTGCAATGTATCTATCCTGTGCCTACTGAATTGCTCCCAAAACTCCCATTATTGCTGCTCTGCCGTCATCCCTGCTAGTGCCCCCTTCCAATTAGCTTTAGCCAGCTCCTCTCTTATGACTCTTTAATTCCCTTCACTCCAATCTAATACTAATACATTTGACTTTAGCTGCTCCCTCTCAAATTGCAGGATGAATTCTATCATATTATAATCACTCTCTCCTAAGGGTTCCTTTACCTTAGGTTCCCTTAGTCAAGGTTCTGCTGAAAAATCATAAACACAAGAGTTTCTGCAGATGCTGGAAATCCAGAGTAACACACAAAATGCTGGATGAGCTCAGCAGGCCAGGCAGCAACTATGAAAGGGAAAAACATGTTGATGATTCAAGCTGAGACCATTCATCGGGACTAGAAAGGAAGGGGAAGGAGTCAGAATAAGAAGGTCAGGGAGGGGAAGAAGTTCAAGCTAGAAGTGAGGAGGAAGGTAAGTGGGTGGACTGCCTCATTTTTAAAAATCTGGCTCCTTTCCCCTTTCTTTCCAGTCCTGATAAAGGGTCTCAGCCTGAAACATTAAATCGGTATTCCTTTCCATACATACTGCCTCACCTGCTGAGTTCCTACAGCATCTTGCGTGTGTTGCTCAGGAATTCAGGCTGACAGAGGTTTAACAGGTGTGCCAATAAGCAAAGAATGCTCCAGTCTCACCACCTTTAGATGACAAATGGGAGTGCACCACAGTGCTTGTTGAAATTTTACTGATCATTCAAGTGGCCCTTGCCACAAACCATGGCCAAGACCAGTCTTACAGTTTTTGTTTATATATTCTATGTTTTTCGCCTGATCTTTCTCATTTGTTTTTGTGCAGGAGAGGGGGATTTGGGCGTTGATGATCATGTTGCTGTTCTTTATTTTCTTAGTTGCATGGCTATCTGGAGAAGAAGAATTTCAGAATTGTATATTTGATAATAAATGAACCTTTGAACCTTTGAAGACCTTCTGACTGATTTATTCAAACCTAATTTACCTCTTTTGGCCTCACATATTTTTCCCAACTGTATTTTTAAAATAGTGCTACTAAGAACTAATTTTTATGAATATTGCTAAGGAATGTTTTGAGCAGCTAAAACAGGCTAATTGGTTAATTTATTTTTCCGTTCATCCCCACCCTCCTGCATTCTCCCTATAACCTTTGACATGCTTGCTAATCAAGAACCTACCAACCTTCATTTTAATTACCCAATTACATAGCCTCCAAAGCCATCTGTGGAAATTAATTCTAGTTTCATCATCCTCTGGTTAAAAAAATCATCTTAATCTCTGTTCGAAAGAGACATCCTTATATTTTAAGGCTGCACTCTCTGGTCCAAGGTTCTCTCACTATTGGAGACATTCCCTCCACGTCCATTCTATCCAGGCTTTTTCTGTATTTGGTAGGTTTCAGTAAAATCTCCCTCATTTGTCTAAACTCCAGCGAGTACAGGCCCAGATCCATCAAACGCTCATCACATATTAACCCTTTCATTTCCAGGATTATTCACATAAACCTCATCTGTACCCTCTCCGATGTCAGCACATCCTTTCCTAGATATGAGACCCAAAACTGCTCACAATACGCAAAATATTTTCTGACTAATGGTTTATAAACCTCAGCATTGCATCTTTGCCTTTACATTCTAATCCTTTTGAAATGAGTGCTAACATTGCATTTGCCCTCCTTAATACTAACCGAACCTGTAAGTTAACATTTAGAGAATCCTCCACTAGGAGTCTTAAGTCCCCTTGCAGCTCTGCCTTATGAATTCAATCCCCACTTAGAAAATAGTCTACGTCGTAATTCCTTCTACCAGAGTGCATGACCATACTATTCCCTATGCTTCTTTTCCCATTTTCCTGATCTGTCCAAGTCTTTCTGCAGACTCTCTGCATCCTCAACGCTAACTGCCTTACCACCTGTCTTTGTGTCATCTGCATACTTGGCCACAAAGCCATCAATTCTGTCATCTAGGTTAATATCATATACCGTGAAAAGTAGTGGACCCAACAGAAGCTCCTGTGGACCAGTAATGTTCACTGGCAGCAAACCTGAAAGGGCTCTCTTTATTCCTACTCTATGTCTTCTGTTGCCAGTCAGCCTATCTTCTGTCTATATTAGTATCTTTCCTGCAATATCCTGGGCTCTTCTTCAGCAATCTCATAAGCAATATCTTCCAGTTTAAACTTTTGCTTTAAGCTGGCTCTACTGAGGACAAATGACAGCTTACTGGCGATTTTCAAAGCAAGTACTGTATTAGAAACACTTTTACCATAAAAAATTATGGTAAATGATTATTGCAAACAATGAAGAGGCAAGCAAAGGTGAGGCTGAGTCGAGAATCAAAGTATCCATGAAGGAGCAAGGTTCAAGACAGAGTTGGAGTGAGCAAAGCGGATGAGTTTCAGAGCCCGTCCACCTAAGCTAAGAGGGAGGTTTGATCGATCTAAGCAACAGGCCGATTTGGAAAGGTTGGGTACGGGCCAAAACATAGTGGCAGGGTCCAGATCCAGAGCGTATCAACGCGACAGTGCCCCGGAGTCTTAGAGCGAGGAACAACCCAATGTTGGGACGATTTAAATGCTGATTGAAAAGGCTGGATTTCGGGTCCAGAGGTGAGAGTTTGGACAGTTCTGCTTGCTGCTCTATGAGGTTTACTCTGCTCTTCGCTGCACTGAGGCTGGGGCTGTGAGCCCGCTGTAGCTTCTCCAGGCTTTGTGACTATCGCAAACATGAGGAATTCTGCAGATGCTGGAAATTCAAGCAACACACATCAAAGTTGCTGGTGAATGTAGCAGGCCAGGCAGCATCTCTAGGAAGAGGTACAGTCGACGTTTCAGGCCGAGACCCTTCGTTAGGACTAACTGAAAGAAGAGCTAGTAAGAGATTTGAAAGTGGGAGGGGGAGGTGGAGATCCAAAATGATAGGAGAAGACAGGAGGAGGAGGGATGGAGCCAAGAGCTGGACAGTTGATTGGCAAAAAAGATACCAGCAAATTTGGTTTGTGACTATCGACTCACTTTCATTCCAAATGCTAGTGTTTACTTTCATTGTTTGCACATTTTGTTTTTTTCGCTCTCTCTGCCCATTGAGTGTTTGTTGGTCTTTTTTAAAATGGATTCTTTTGGGTTTCTTGTTTAGTGGCTGCCTGTAAGGGGATGAATCTCCAGGTTGTATAATTACTTTGTACTTTGAACATGTTGTCAAAGGTCTTCTGAAGATCCAAGTAAAAAACATCCTCTGACTCTTCTTTGTTGACTCTGCCTGTTACTTTCTCAGAGACATTTTAGTAGCTAACAGATTATATCAACCGTAATAACATGCTGCCAGTCTCAGATTGTCAGCTGGAGAACTAATGAACGCTAATTTTTTTTCTGCCTTTGTTGGTTGGTGGATCAATTATATGGATTGGCTGCACATTACAGAACTTCTCAACTTTTAAGGTTCACCAGTAACTGCAATAAAAAAGAAAAGCTGGCAGGTTTCAAAACAAATAGGCAATCTGTTCTCCTAAATTAATAAGAAGTAAAATGATCTCTTGTTTAGTATTGGCAAGATCCAACTTCATTAGCATAGCTGACTATGTGAGCAGACACTGAGTAGAATAGAATTCTGTCCAAATTTCCTTTAGAAGTTTTCCCTTCAGTTCAAAATGACATTAGTGTAATTCTTAATATAACACTTTTCCTTTGGGGAAGGGGAATAAAAGTTGTTGCTCTTGCTAATACTTTGAACCCTTTTTATTAGTACATAACAAACCAGCTTCTCTGTCAACGTCTGCATACTGCAAATGCTGATATCTAAAAGAAAACAGAGAATGCTCAACAGGTCAGGCAGCACCTGTGGTGAAATGAACTGTATCAGGTCAACAACTTTGCATTTGGCCATTC
Organism: Mobula birostris; assembly: GCF_030028105.1. NCBI lineage: Eukaryota > Metazoa > Chordata > Chondrichthyes > Myliobatiformes > Myliobatidae > Mobula > Mobula birostris. The sequence continues at coordinate 61,267,841 of NC_092383.1, read as the reverse complement.
GATGGAAAGCCCAGGGAAATGTCTCTTTCCACTAACCAGAGCATAATGAGGAGAGGAGAAAACTCTCTGGAAATTACCAGTGCTTCAAAGTAATTTCAAAGTAACATGTTTTCCTTCTACCCTTCCATTTCATCTGTTCTTGAAATGCGTTTAGGAGTTTTACTTCCTTAACATCTGTAGAAATCATTATTCAGAACAGTATTTTGAACTTTATTAACAATTAAACAAAGCGATAAGATTATTTTCTCAAGGTTCCCACATAATTAGAAGCTTTAGTTAGATTTTACTGGATTTCTAACATCAATATGTCATCATTTCAACTGTGCCATAAATAGTGCACCCTTGCAAAGAAGTTCTCAGTTGTGTCATTGTTGCAACTTGTCTTCTGAAGGGGTGTTGACTGTAATACCCTTTTCATTGAAGTACTTGGTTCTCATTTTATGATAAGGGTGGGACATAATTTACTTTAATTACAGCACTTTTATTTGAGTTGTTAACCAATGGCTTCAAGATAGCTACACACACTTACACCTTGATGAAACATGCCAGAATTACTGTATGAAGTAAATGGGTATCTTCAGATGATACTTTTTCAATATTCAATATACAAGCCAGTTGTGACAGGAAGGCCATAGCCAGTTCATGACTATACAAGAAAAAAACATATCGGTACGCATCAAGTATTTCACATCTGGGACTGCTGACATTCTCCTTAACTTCCAAAAAGCAATCCATAGATCAGCCTGATTAAATTCTTATTAATATTTCCTTTCCTGTGTTAAATGGGGAGTACATAAAGGAATTATTTTAATATGGAAATGCTGTTTGTAACAGACAAACATCTAAGATCCTGCTTTCGAAACTGGATGCTGCCATAGATTATATAAATGTCAGGCAAGATGAAAACTGCTTCAACATAAAACACTTAAGATTTCACTCATGAGTAGCTGTGTACCATGTGTAATTGCCTTCTGTTTTCTTTAAAAGCAAGACTCTTGTGCTTAACAAAAGAATCGGAGGTCGACAAACATATTCAATTGGCAGGGGTCACAGGATAGTGATCAGGAGCAGGAACTCTTGTTGATTGTTTCCCTCTCCCACCCAACCTCCAATCTACGGGACGCTGCACTAATCTTAGCCTCCTCTGCAGTCCCAATTTAAGATCAACAAACATGATATGCACCAGGCATTGGAAAGTATTTTTTCAGAACTATATTGTACTCATCAGGTGAAACAACAATTATGACTGATACCATTATGTATGGCATCCATTCTCATTTCTACACTTCTGTTTCTATAACTTAAAAGGTGTTTATTTAGCATATATATTACTTCCAATTGCCTTATAGTATGACCTGCCAAGATTGACGTCTCAGTAGCAATGCTGAATGAAAGCAAAGATGTGTTTCCTGAAATGGCCTTGCTACCTTCAATAGCAGTTAGTGCTTGTAGTAACCATCAAATGGCTCCTTTCAATCCTCCCAATCCTGCCCTGAAGCATTTTAAGAACAAGAAATTATGTTGTTACCTAAGGTCCGAGGAAATTGCTATCTGTACTTTAATTCACTGAAGAATTTGGTGTTGTGCAGGGGTCTGAGTTGGGATGCTTCTTTTCACTTTATATATCAATGGTTTGGATGATGAAATTGTTGGCTTTGTGGCCAAGTCTACGGATGATACAAAGATAGATGGAGGGACAGGTAATGTTGAGGAAGCTAGGAGTCTGCAGAAGGACTTGAACAGATTAGGACAACAGGCAAAAAAATGGTAGATAGAATACAGTATAGGAATGTGTTTGGTCATGCACTTTGGTAGAAGGAATTAAAACATAGATTATTTCCTAAACAGGGAACAAATTCAGAAATTAGAAATGCAAAGGGACTTGGGAGCCCTAGTGCAGGATTCCTTAAAGATTAATTTAGGTTAATTTTCCTAAAGATTAAATCATTAGATATGTTTAAAGCAGTGTTTGATAGATTCTTGATTAGTAAGGGCAACAAAGGTTGTGGGGAGAAGGCCGGAAAAATGGGTTTGAGAGAGAAAATAAATCAGCCAACATGGAATGGCAGAGCATACTCAACAGGATGAATGGCCTATTCTGCTCCTATAACTTACGGTCTTTTGGTCTTAAATTCCAGTTTACACATGTGGTTATCAGCACGATGAAATCCCTAGAAGCTTGTGACCTATTTTATTTGTATTTTCCTTTTATGTTCAGTCTCCACTCCTTTCAGCTCCCTACCATTCTGACGTCAATGCAAATGCAACATGAACTACAAGAATTTAAGCCCCTGTATTATAGGGAGGTAGATCAAAAGAGCACAGTCACACCTGCTTGAATTTCTAGAGCTTTTTTGTGTTGCCCTTTTTTTGCCAGACAATCCAACATCGAGCACTATTGGTTTTAAGAAGTGAGGGGAGACAGTGAGGATATTTTGTGCTTATGAGGAGACATTGGATTGTGTGTAGTGGGTGAGGGATTTCAGAAGAAGTGAGCAGGGCAGTCAGAACATTCTGTGCCCCACAGTACCAGCGAAGATGTTGGATTATGCATAATTAGGCACTTGGCAAGAGCCAATAAAGTTAGGGTTAGGTGAAGTGGCCATTGTGTGAGTGGCCCAGTGTTAAGGTGAGGAGTTGAAGCTTTGGATCAAGAGGTTTTAAGGAGAAGAAGCAAAGGCTGTAGCGAGATTTTAAAAAATTTTCTTTCTTTCTTTCTTATCGTAGTTAGAGCAGTGGGGATGCCAGAAAGGATAGTGAAATGTTCCTCTTGTGGGATGTGTGAAGATAGGGATACCTCCAATATCTCTGACAACTACACCTGCAAAAAGTATCATCCACCTGCAGTTTCCGAAGGACCCTGCTGCTGGACCTAGTGGAATTCTAGATTATTTAGGAGACTGAAGAAATGATTGACAGGACCTACAGGGAGGTAGTTACACCCAAAGTGCAGGACACAGGTAACGGGGTGATCATAACGAAGGGGAAAGGAGATGGGCAGCTAGTTCAGAGTACCCTTGTGGCTGTTCCCCTCAAGTACAGGTATACCGCTTTAGATTCTGTTGCGGGGGATGACTTAGCACAGGAAAGCCACAGTGCTCAGGTCTCTAGCACTGAGTCTTGCTCTGTGGTTCAGTAGAGAAAGGGGAAGAAAAGTCAAAAATTAGTGTTAGGGAATTCAATAGTTAGGGATACAAACAGGATATTCTGTGGACATGAATGAGATTCCCAGATGGTATTTTGCCTCCCAGGTGCCAGGATCAGGGATGTCTTGTATTGAGTTCACTGCATTTTTAACTGGGAAGTTGAGCAACCAGAGGTCGTGGTCCATGTTGGCATCAATGACATGGGTAGGAAAAATGATCAAATCCTGCACACTGAGTTCGGGAAGTTAGGTGCTAACTTAAAGGATAGGGCCTCCAGGGTTGTGGACTCAAGAATTGGTACCCACACCATTTGCTAGTCAGGCCAGAAATAGGGAGATAACAGTTTTAGATCATTGGACTCTCTTCCAGGGAAGGTGGGACCTGTACAGACAGGATAATTTGCACCAAAACTGGAGGGAGACTAATACCTTTGCAGGAAGGTTTGCTGGTGCTGCATGGTGGTGGGGTTAAACTAGATTTGCAGAGGGATGAGAAGCAATGCATCGGAGCAGACAGTGGAGTGGTTGTGAGGAAAGATGTTGTTAAGTCTACATACAAAGTCAGGAATTGAAAGTTTGAGCATGGTGGGACTAATGTTTTGAGTTGTGTGTATTTCAATACAAGGATTATTGTAGGAAAGGTGTATGAGCTCAGGGCATGGACCAGCATGTGGAATGATGACATTGTAGCTATTAGTTAGACTTGGTTGCAGGAGGGGCAGGACTGGCAGCTCAATGTTCCAGGCTCCCGTTGCTTTAGATGTGATAGAGCAGGAGGGATTAAGGGGGGAAGGGTGGCACCACTCATCAGGGAAAATGTCACGACCGTGCTCAGACAGAACAGACCGGAGAGCTCGTCTACTGAGGCTATATGGGTAGAATTTAGGAATAAGAAGGGAATGACACATTACTGGGATTATATTATAGACCACTCAATAGCTAGCATGATTTAGAGGAACAAGTATGTAGAAAGTTCACAGACTATCACAAGAAACATTAAGGTTGTGACAGTTAGTGATTTTAACCTTCCACATTTTGACTGGGACTCTCAACCCATAAAAGAGCTAGATTGGAAGGTGCTTGTCAAATGTGTTCAGGAAAGTTCCCTTGATCAACATAAAGAGGTTCCAACTATAGAGTGTGCAATACTTGATCTCCTCTGAGGGAATGAGACAAGACAGGTGACAGATGTTTGTGCAGGGGAACATTTTGCATGAAGTGATCATAATGCCATTAGTGTCAAGATAATTATGGAGAAGGATAGATCTGGTCCTTCAGTTGAGATTATAAATTGAACAAGGGCCAATTTTGATGGTAGCAGAAAGGATCTGGCAAGTGTGGATTGGAACAGGTTATGTTCTGGCAAAGGTGTGCTTGGTAAGTCAGAGGCTTGCAAAGGTGAAATTTTGAGAGTACAGAGTTTGTATGTTCCTGTCAGAATAAAGGGCAAGGATAACAGATTTAAAGAACCTTAATTTTTGGGTGATATTGAGGCCCTGGTTCAGAAGAAGAAGCAAGTGCACAGGTGATTTGGGCAGGACAGAACAAATGAGGTACTTGAGGAATACAGGAAAGGCAAGAGAACACTTAAGAATTAAATCAGGATGGCTAAAAGAAGGCATGAGGTTGCTCTGGCAGGCGAGGTTGAAGGAGAATCCCAAGGGCTTCTGCAGATATATTAATATAGCTTGAATGAAAAGACACTGCAGGGATATTCTTGTAATTTTTAAATTGTGAATAAAGTTTACTTTGGTAAAAAATATTCTAGTCCTTTCTGTTTTGCCTTTTAATTGTTCTGTTGTGTTCTGATTTAGATTATATGTAAAATGTATGTACCTTCTTCATCGAGTATGGGAGCAGTCAAGCAGTGGACCGGAAGTCCCTACAAAGGACTGTGAGAACAGCTGAGAGGATCACAGGGGTCTCCCTACCATCCACTGGGGACATTTATCAGGAGCACTGCATACGCAAGACCCTTAGTATTATTAAGGATCCCACCCATCCATCCAGCATCCTCTCTGACTTTCTACCATCAGGCAGGAGACTATGCATGAAAACAAGAATAGTCAGGATGAGAACCAGTTTCTTCCCTCAAGTCATTAGGCTCCTGAACTCCCAGCCGCATTGTATTCGAAGTGTCACTGGTTAATCTGTTCCATACCTTCCAATATTTAAAAGTAATGCACTTTAGTTTGATATTAATGTATGATTCATCTATAGATTTTATCCGTACCTTCATAAGTTATTGTGTGTTTTATGCATTATGTTTACTACTGTACTTTACATCCTGGTTCGAAGAAACTTTGTCTCATTTCTATATACATTATATGGCTATATATGTTATATAGATGTATCTAGTTAAATGACAATAAACTTGACTATATTGGCAGGTATAGTATTACAATTTCGCAAGTATTTTGAAAAATATCAAGCTATAAACTAAAACTGTTTTTGAATTTGCTCCTGGAAACTACAAAATATTGAAAAAGTACCATTTATTACCCATCCTGGGCACTGAAAAAAGTTGATTGAGGGTTCAGTTTGAATCTTGCACTGACAATTTACGCCACAGGAATGGTCACCACCCATGAGGAAGATTAGGCAGAATGGATATTTGTCCTATAGTTTAGAAGAACGAAAGGATATGTTCTTGAAATATTGAGGGTTCTCAGGGTTAGCAGGATATGTGTTGGTTGGGTGTTTCCCTTGGCTGAGAATCTTAATATCAAGGATCACCATCTGAAAATGAGGGAAGGGAAAGGTGAGAATAAAATATCCCCAGTCAGAGCTTGGTACATCTTTGAATTCTCTTTCTAAGAGGGTGTGGAGAATCAACGAATGAATATATTCAAGGAAGAGCACTGTTTTAACATATTAAGGGAATTAAAAGGGTCAATTCAGGAAAATAATCCAAGATAAATGATCAATTGAGATCTTTTTAAAAAGGCATTAGGATGGCCTAGTCCTGTTTCAAATTCTTATGTTCAGATCCTGTGCGAAAAAGTGATGTGTGGGATCAAAATGAACTGTTTGCCCCTTTCCTGGATAGCTCTATTAAGAATCTGACTTTTTACAAAATTCAGCAACTTCAATGATTTTTGTTTATCTGATGCTAGCTTAGATACAAGCAGACCAATTTCATAACTTTTCAAAGTATAATTTGAATTCAGAGCTTCTGGGTTGCCAATCAAATACAACAATGTATCATCACTCTACCTCCTCATCAAATGACAGCTAAAGAGTTTTCTGCTTTTCTGAACTTTCAAGTCCATACTTGTAGCTGATCGATACCCCAATTATACAAATTTATCTCTAATCACTTACTTGCATTTGAATGAAGTTAAACAGAGAATTTAATTTCATGTTCTAAATATAAATGGGGTTCTTGCAGAGGTAAAATGAAAATGGCCAGGAACAAGCTCTTCAATATAAGCACTGCATCTTCATGGCAGATTACCCCCATAGGCCACACACAGAAAAAGCTGCCAAAAAAATAGAACCGATTCTTTCAGATAAATGCCATGTATTATTTTGTGGTTTCAGGAGAAATAAGGGAAGACACTTGGGTTTTGCAATAAGTTTGCCAGCTGCTGTCAGCTTGGGTCCCTTCTGGCTGTTAAAACAAATTTTCTTCGCTTTCTGTGCTCCACCCATCCACCCAGCAATGGATTCAACTTATTCTGACTGGTTAAGGCCTTGAGCAAAGGAATACTCAACTGGTCTAGTTGAGGTAAGCTGCATTTGGGACATACTGCACTTGTACATATTTTCATAAGCGTTTCCACTGTCAATTTAGACTGACATTGTCCACTGCTCGTCCACCATTAGTTAAGCTATTTTCCAATACGTCTTTCTCTGGAGTTAATCTGAACTTGTTTTAAAATGACAATGTAAAATAAAAAATGTGATGAGCTCAAAGATCACTATTTTTGTCTGATAAATATTAAATGCTGTTTAACTTTGTATTGTTTCACACAGCTTTCCCATCTCAGATATAATTATCTTTAAAATTTAGCCAGTTTTAGGAGTCAAAGTATGTACAGAGTAAATTATAAAGGTTTGGATGGAATATGCCTTGTGATTTCATGTCAATTCGTTAATTATATCTCTATTGATGTTACATTTTTCCAATATTCTTTATAACAGAATTACCTGCAGGTAGTCTTATTTATCTGCATCTATGGCTCTTATCTATTTTGGTGGGAGAGTTAGGTGTCAGAGTAGTGGAGATCAGTTACTGCAATCCATTTCCTGGATAGAGGACTCTGCAGACAATGCATACCAGTGAATTTTCAGAACTGGACTAGCCCAGGAAAGTGGTGACTGTTCTATCAGATTCCTGTCTTCAGGATATCTGGAGGTGAGTTGCCAGCCTTGGTTTCTGATCTGGTTTTGTAACCCAGTATTTATGGGACTGATCATGTTGAATTTTAGAACAACATGAACAGAAACATCCTGACCTCTGCATTATTAATGGAAGGAATGTTAGATAGATAGATACTTTATTGATCTCAAAGGAAATTATAGTGTCACTGCAGCATTACAAGTGCCCAGATATACAAATACTAGAAGAGAAGTAAAGAAAAATAAAATATAAGTTACCTCAAACAGTCTAGCAGGAGGGCATCATTACCTCCGCAGCTATAGGAAGACTCATTTTAGAGCCTAATGGCTGAGGGTAAGAACGACCTCATATAGCGCTCTTTGGAGCAGCGCAGTTGTCTTACTCTATTGCGAAAAATGTTCCTCTGTTCAGCCAAGGTGGCATGCAGAGGGTGAGAAACATTGTCTAGAATCGCCAGGATTTTCCTGAGGGTGCTTTGTTCTATCACAGCCTCTAGTGTGTCTAGTTTGACTCCTATAACAGAGCCAGCCTTTCTAATCAGTTCATTGACCCTGTTGGCATCACCCGTGTTGATGCCATTGCCCCAGCACACCACTGCATAGAAGATTGTACTGGCAACAATAGACAGGTAGAACATGTGAAGGAGTGGCCTGCATACTCCAAAGGACCTCAGTCTCCTCAGGAAGTAAAGGTGACTCTGGCCCTTCTTGTACACAGCCTCTGTGTTGGTGCTCCACTCAAGTCTGTCATCCAGGTGCACCCCCCAGGTACTTGTAGGTCCTCACCACATCCATGTCCTCACCATCAATGGGCCAAAATCACATTTCCAATTTCCGTTTTTAATTAAGAGTTCTGTTTTTGATGGAGATTGTTTATTGAAACAATGCCACATTTAAAAATATTAAGATGGGAATTCTATTATATACTTCAGGTTTATGTGCAATGCTATAAATTCAATCTTTAGATCATTTCCAGGAATACATTTGCCAACTATTGTGCATATTGTATGTTTACATCTGGAGGTAGTCAAGTACATTTGAAATGAGGTGTAAATAACATACCCTGGTGATTTTATATAATGCAGAAGCAGAACCAGACTCAGGCTACATCCACACTACGCTGGATAATTTTGAAAATGAAGCTTTTTTCTCTTCGTTTTGACCCTTTGTCCACACTAAAACGGCGTTTTCATCCCCCGAAAACGGAGATTTTCAGAAACAGTCTCCAGAGTGAATAAATCTGAAACTGCCTAATATCCATTGCAGTGTGGACATGGTAAACGGAGCTTTTTAAAACCGCTGTCATGATGTGCCGCAACAGATGGTGGCAGTGCGGCATTTCATTGTTTTCTTCTTCTTCTTATTATTACTACTTTATTGTCGCCAAACAATTGATAATAGAGCATACAATCATCACAGGGATATTTGATTCTGCGCTTCACAGAACCTAACAATTTCAGAACAGACCGCAACGAGACTGAAGCCAGAAGAGTTAGAAATGTACTCACCAAATACTTCGACCCATATCTTACTGAATAAATAAGTATACTCACTTTGCCCTGTTTTCTGTCCTTGCTTGTATGAAGGTAAGGACAGAAAACACCCTCTGCCACCTCCAGTTTAAATTCCATGTGGAATATTTTGGAGGATCAAGAACCAAGAACCAAGAACCAAGGTGGTCTACCTATTTATGCAAGTACTTCTCTGACAATAGATGTGTAACAGCCTAATGTAATATTGTATGGAAATACAAGATAACACTGATGCAGACATGTTTTATACATTAAACAAGGTGCTTTATTGATGCAACAGGGTTAGTCGGTTTTTCAATGTTCGTCATCAGCCGGGTCATACTGTCCGTGAACTCCCTGTTGGTTGCCTCCATACACTCCAGTATTTGTTTTTTTTTAGTTTTAAGTCCTCCTGTGCAAGAGCCAAGAGCAATTCCTTTTAAGTTTTTCTACTCTGTAACTGGACAAACGCGCACTAGGTATACTGTTTCCTCTTCGCTTGTTTTCTGTGTGTCCTGCCCATGCCCAGTAGGAGGCGATTCACCCAAATATCCGTCTAATGTGGACAGAGATATTTTGAAAAATGCTTAGTGTGGTCGCCTGTCGTTTTCACTCGAAACCGGCGTTTTCAAAATTATCCGGCGTCATGTGGACGTAGCCTCAGAGATAAGAAGCTGCTCTGTTATTAATTAAAAGTTCTGTCCCTCTCTGGACCAAGGTGGGGAGTTATCCACTGAAAGCACCACAGGAGAGCTACCCACTTGAAAGTAAATTTTCATTTCCTCTTTTTTTCATGTGGACCTCCAACAACTGCCTGAGTGACCTACCTTCTATAACAGATCAGTCACTGGAAACATTGGGTGTCTATTCCCATTCTCCTTCCCTGCTGACTGAAGGTAAATTTATCCAAATTCATAAATTCAAGTGGATGCAACCACTTTTAAAGTGCTGACCATAGCAGAGGAGAGAAAAAACTTGAATTTTTGTGCAGAAAATTGAGCTGACCACGCAATCGAATAATGTTTGGGTTACCTGATTCTTACATATATCATGTGAAACATTTTCAGGCCTTTGTCCATTCAGTTCAAAAATACTACTGCACTGGATAGCTGCCAAACATTTCTCAACTTAGACAGCACCAGCCTCATGGTGCTACTCGGGCAATACCAATTCCTGTTTCAGTGAGTGATTGCTGGATCTTGACATTTTGATTTACTGGAATAATCTGTGTCCCATTCCATTTCAATCAGCAGCTTTACCAATAAGAACAACAGTGTAAGTCATTGCCTTCCAAAACTAATATTTCTATATGTATGGCAAACAATTATACATTTTTCATGGTGTTCCAAAGGTTACATTTCTTCATATATTTCTTTAAACATGAATTATGAATCATTCTTGAGGTGTGAAATCATCAAAAATTATCATCATGAACAAGCAGTAAACTTTCACATTCAAAGACAGCCAGTTTAATATTTCTATCTGCACCATTGTAGAGATGGCATAAACGTATAAAGGATTAAAACAATTGCATAACATAAATTTCACTCTTCTATCACTGAAGAAATTCAGCAGTTTTGTTAGATGCCTTGAAGATCCTTAAAATAAGTGTGCAGGAAAGTGTTGTATAATGGTTGACTACAGATATGAACAACAATCACCTCTCAGTTTTAATTACATAAAAAAAGGGAATTTAATCTCTAGGCTAACATAACCAGTGATTTATTCATGTGAGATGGCAGAGAGAAAATATATATGAACAGTCTAGTAGCAGTGAATAAAGGACTCATTTTATTTTCTCTTTGATCCTTTGGCACTTTGGATTTCAAACACTGAGACATATTTTTATAAAGAAAAATGTGTCCCACTTGATTAATGATTCTAATCAGAATAAATATACATTTAAACAACCAAAAAACTATTAGTTGAAAATAAATTAGCATTATGAACTTCAAAAGCAAATTTCATGTTTCCACAATTTAAGTTAAATAGAAACATAGAAAGCCTACAGCACAATACAAGCCCTTCAGCCCACAATGCCATGCCGAACATGTATTTACTTTAGAAATTACCTATGGTTACCCGTAGCCCTCTATTTTTCTAACCTCCATGTATCCAGGAGTCTCTTAAAAGACCCTATCGTATCCGCCTCCACCACCATCGCTGACAGCCTATTCCACGCACTCACCACTCTGCATAAAAATCTTACCCCTGATATCTCCTCTGTACCTTCTTCCAAGCACCTTAATACTATGCTCCCTCATGTTAGCCATTTCAGTCCTGGGAAAAGGCCTCTGACTATCCACACAATCAATGCCTCTCATCATATTATGCACCTGTATCAGGTCACCTCTCATCCTCCAACCCTCCAAAGAAAAAAGGCCGAGTTCACTCAACCTATTCTCCCCATGCATGCTCCCCAATCCAGGTAACATCATTGTAAATCTCCTCTGCACCCTTTCTATGGTTTCCACATAACTTCCTGTAGTGAGGTGACCAGAACTAAGCACAATACTCCAGTGGTGTCTGAGCAGGGTCCTATGTAGCTGTAACATTACCTCTCGGATCTTGAACTCAATCCCACAATTGACGAAGGCCAATACAGCGTATGCCTTCTTACCATGCAGAAAAACTGCGTAGCAGCTTTGAATGTCCTATGGACTCGGACCCCAAGATCCCTCTGATCCTCCACACTGTCAAGAGTCTTACCACTAATACTATATTCTGCCATCATATTTGACCTACAAAAATGAACCACCTCACACTTATCTGGGTCGAATTCCATCGGCCACTTTTCAGCCCAGTTCTCCATCCTATTTATATCCAGCTGTAACCTCTGACAGTCCTCCACACTATTCACAACATCCCCAACCTTTGAGTCATCAGCAAATTTACTAACCCATCCCGTCACTTCCTCATCTAGGTCATTTATAAAAATCACGAAGAGAAGGGAGCCCAGAACGGATCCCTGAAGCACACCACTGGTCAACAAACTCCATGCAGAATGTGACACATCTACAACCACACTTTGCTTTCTGTGGGCAAGCCAATTTTGGATTCACAAAGCAAGGTTCCCTTGGATCCCATGCCTCCTTACTTTCTCAATAAGCCTTGCATGGGGTACCTTATCAAATGCCTTGCTGAAATCCATATACACTACATCTACTGCTCTACCTTCATCAATGTGTTTAGTCACATCCTCAAAAAATTCAGTGTCTTTGACAAAGCCATGCTGACTATTCTTAATCATATTATGCCTCTCCAAATGTTCCTAAATCCTGCCTCTCAGGATCTCCATCAACTTACCAACCACAAAAGTAAGACTCACTGGTCTATAATTTCCTGGGCTACCTCTACCTTTCTTGAATAAGAGAACAACATCCGCAACCCTCCAAACCTTCAAAACCTCTCACATCCCCATTGATGATGCAAAGATCATCACCAGAGGCTCAGCAATCTTCTCCCCAACCTCTCACAGTAGCCTGGGGTACTTTTCCTCTGGTCCTGGAGACTTATCCAACTTGATGCTTTCCAAAAGCTCCAGCACATCCTCTTTCTTAATGTCTATATGCCCACACTTTTCAATCTGCTGAAAGGCATCCCTACAATCGCCAAGGTCATTTTCCGTAGTGATACTGAAGCAAGGTATCCATTAAGTACCTCCGCTATCTCTTCCAGTTCCATTCACACAGTTCTACTGTCAGCCTTGATTGGTTCTATTCTCTCATGTCTTATCCTCTTGCTCTTCACATACTTGTAGAATACCTTGGGGTTTTCCTTAATCCTGTCCGCCAAGGCCTTCTCATCGCCACTTTGTGGCTCTTCTAATTTCATTCTTAGCTCCTTCCTGCTAGCCTTATAATCTTCTAGATCTCTATCATTACCTAGTTTTTTGAACCTTTCATAAGCTTTTCTTCTCTTCTTGACTAGATTTTCAACAGGCTTTGTGCACCACAGTTCCTGTACGCTACCATTCTTACCCAGTCTCATTGGAATGTACCTATGCAGAACACCACGCAAATATCCCCTGAACATTTGCGATATTTCCACTGTACATTTCCCTGAGAACATCTGTTCCCAATTTCTGCTTCCAAGTTCCTGCCTGAAAGCTTCATATTTCCCCTTACTCCCATTAAACACTTTCCTAACTTGTCTGTTCCTATCCCCTTCCAATGCTATGGTAAAGGAGATAGAATTGTGATCACTATCTCCAAAATGCTCTCCCACTGAGAGACCTGACACCTCACCAGGTTCATTTCCCAATACCAGATCAAGTACAGCCTCTCCTCGTGTAGGTTTACCAACATATTGTGTCAGGAAGCCTTCCCGAACACAGCTAACAAACTCCACACCATCTAAACTCCTTGCTCTAGGAGATGCTCATCAATATTTGGGAAATTAAAATCTCCCACCATGACAAACCTGTTATTACTACACCCTTCCAGAATTTGTCTCCTTATCTGCTCCTTGATGTCCTTGCAAGTTTTCTCTGCAATTAGCTCAGGCATAACTATTCTAAGGAAAATATTTAAATATATATTTGTAAACAAAATATTGAGTAATGAAATCATAACAATGTTTGAAAATACCCCAACTTAATGTTATTATGGGCAACTGATGTTTCATAAGTTTTTTTAAATTTGATACTTAACTGTTTTCTTTGAACATCGACTTCTCTAACTTCCGCTAATGCCCCACCTCCCCCTCATACCCCATCCGTTATTTATTTTTATACACACATTCTTTCTCTCACTCTCTTTTTTCTCCCTCTGTCCCTCTGACTATACCCCTTGCCCATCCTCTGGTTCCCCCCCTCCCCCTTGTCTTTCTCCCCAGACCTCCTGTCCCATGATCCTCTCATATCCCTTTTGCCAATCACCTGTCCAGCTCTTGGCTCCATCCCTCCTCCTCCTGTCTTCTCCTATCATTTTGGATCTCCCCCTCCCCCTCCCCCTTTCAAATCTCTTACTAGCTCTTCTTTCAGTTAGTCCTGACGAAGGGTCTCGGCCTGAAATGTCAACTGTACCTCTTCCTAGAGATGCTGCCTGGCCTGCTACGTTCACCAGCAACTTTGATGTGTGTTGCTTGAATTTCCAGCATCTGCAGAATTCCTGTTGTTTGTGTTTTCTTTATCTGTTTTTTTTGGTGGTAACAGTATCTTTGTGTTTTTTTTTCATTTTTAATAGCATCACTCACATGCTAACAGTGGCTCAATACCATTCTCAGCTGTGAGTCCAGGGTTGTCTATTCAAGCTCCATTGGAATGAATGAAGCACACAATGTAAAATCTAACTGACATGTAAATAGAGTATTTAGGAAACACTCTCATCACAGAGATAGTACCTTTTAGATCTGTGGGTAAACCATATTTGATTGTAAAAGATGTCTTGACACTGTGTAATGAATAGCCAGGAACGTTACTGGAGCTTGAGCTAATAATACCTCAATAAAAATAATCAAAAGGATCATTTGGAAATCAATTGTATGCTACTTTGTGCAAAATTACCTGCTATGTTCTACATTATAATTGCAATGACACTTTAAAAGTAGTTAAATTAATGTTAAGCACTTTAAGATTTCATGAGGTTATCAAAAGCGTTACAATAATTCAGGTTTCTGTTCTTCTTGTAAATGAGTAACAAATGCATTTTGTGGATGTTTACTGTCATGCAGTACAAAGAAAAGAACTATTGATCGCATCTTATCCTCTTCCAAAATATCAAAGCTTATTAACATAATTATTTTTTCTGGAAATTGTTTGTTACTTACAGCTCTTCTAAGAAGTGAAGCCCTTCAAAAGAATTTGGCTGCAGGTCATTGATATTGTTCATGCTCAAGTCGCTGCCAAGAGAGTGGAAAAAAGACAAAAAAATGGATAAGTGGTAATTAGCTTTGAAAGAAGTCTGTTCAATGTTCGTAGATATATGCCTTTTCATTGTCATTTTCAATTTTATTTTATTGTCCATTCAGTCCCACAAACAGAGATAAATTGGTGTTTCTCTGCTTTGCCACTATTACTTTTGAACCATGTGATCTTCGTTTCATCTGGAAGATACATTGTTTCTTTCCTGATTAAAATAATCTCTTATGAATATCATTCAAATGTAAAGTGCACTTTGAAGGAAATAAAAAGCAGATGTCAAGAACAAGAATAAAGGAAAAATTTCCCTCGTCGACTATGTCAATAACAAGTAGCACCAAGGCTGCACACTGTTTAAAGAAGCCTTTAAAGACTATTGCTGCAGGGGTCCAGGCCACTTCTGGCGCCATGATATTCTAAAATTGTTTACTGTATGTCAGTGAGACAATCCATATTCATAAAACTCTTTCCAAAAGCATGGGAGCTTTATTTAAACATTATATTGATCATGTTTCAATACTTTTGCACACATTCGTATTGATCACCGAGAAACATGGTGGTTGATGCATTTCTTATGCGGTTCGAGCATGTTCATTTGTACGTCACATTGCATTTTCCTATTTTGGTTCAATCACCTTCTGGCAATTCAGCTGTTTACAAACAGTATCACAATAGTGTCGGGGTAAACATGGTAGTGTAGCAGCTAGCATAACATTTTACATTGCCAGTGATCAGGATTCAATTCCTGCCATTGTGTGTATGTCCTTCCCATGACCACATGGGTTTCCTCCAGGTGCTCCGGTTTTCTCCCACATTCCAAAGATGTATGGGTTAGTAAGTTGTGGGCGTGCCATGTCGGCACCAAAAGCATAGCGCCACTTGCGGGCTGCCCCCAGCACATCCTCAGACTGTATTCATTGTTGATAAAAGCAACACTGTATCACGAACAAGAGAATATCTGCAGATGCTGGAAATCCAAAGCAACACACACAGAATGCAACAGGAACTCAGCAAACGAGGCAGCATCTATGGAAAAAAGTAAACAGTCGATGTTTCGGACTGAGACCCTTCATCAGGACACTTTGCTGTATGTTGCGATGCCTCAAAGTACATGTGACAAATGAGGGTAATTTTAAATCTTTAGGGGTGCAAGGTAGTGCACGGGGTGCAAGGTAGTGTAACGGTCAGCACAATCATTTACAACACCGGCTGTATAAGAATGGCAGTCTGTAAGGAGTTTGTACGCTCTCCCTTTGACCTTGTGGGTTTGCTTCCACATTCTAAAAGATGTATGGTTAGAGTGACAGGATTACGGGCAGGCTTTGTTGGCGCCAGAAGCATGGCGAAATTTGCAGCTGCTCAGCACAATAATTGATGGTTTGATTAGATGTGAAACAATGCATTTCACTGCACGTTGCAATCAGCATGTGACAAACAATGCTAATACTTGAACATCATCATGTAGTCATGCAGCAAGGAAGCAGTCTGTTCAGCCCATCGAGCGCTTGCTGAACACTAACCTTCATACAAGAGCCCCAATATTTTTCTCCCCACATTCCCATCAATTCCAAGTTGATTTTACCAGCTATCCACACACCAGGGGCCATTTACGTGGCTAATTGAGCTACAAACCTGCATGCCTTCGAAATGCGGGTGGAATCTGGAGAACTCAGGGGAAACCCAAGTGGTTTCAAGGAGAATGTGCAAATTGCATATAGACTGCTCCAGAGCTCAGGATCAAACATGGGTCATTGGAACGGTGTCAGCCAGCTGTGTCGCTGCATCGTCCTTCACCTCCTCATCTAAGTCTGCTGTGTCTTGGGAATTCGTAATTGTTTTCAGAATCGATTTGTATCGCAGCACAGTTCAGGCAGGATCACAGCAGGAATGACAAGGTTACCAATTGTACAATGTTGTCTTCCGTCTCAAAACCGTCAAAGATTTCAGGGTAATCTACTGCATATTTAATATAATTCATCTTCAGTCCTGAAAAACTTCCTGATTTTTGTTAAAAGGATCCATAAAGCAGGTGTAAGTTCAAACAACAGTAACAAAGATTAATTCTGATGGAAATGATCTGTTAACTTCACATGATTTCAAGTTTTCAAACAGCTTATCGTAATTAAAGTTCTCCCTGTGTTTAAGATATATATAATGTCTGAAAGATTTGTAGGGCTTAGGCATTGTGTTAATTTTATGTTAGTATGTCAGATTGTGCAGGATTCTTCCTGTACTACTCCCCACTGCATAGTTTTTGCAACTTTTAATGTCATCGCAGTGTTGCTCTCCACTGCCCCAAATAGAATCAGAATTAGAATCAGGTTTATTATCACTGTCATTATGGGTTGTTTTAGTGGAGCAGTACAGTGCAAGAAATAATTTTAAAAATACCATGTAACAGATCAATAAACAGTGCAAAATGGAATAGTGAGGTCATGTCCCTGTCAGAAGGCCACTATGTTTAAAGATTGGATGGCGGGGTGGAAATATATCTCTACCAAAGGGAATGTATGGCACTCCTTCCCTCCGCTAGCCTGTAGTTCACCCTAGGCACCTGCTTAGCCCCCCCCCCCCCAATCAGGGTCACGTGAAGCCGTGGAAGCAGGTGGTAGATGGTCGTATGAGCACCAGGTACATATCACAAGTCCTGGTTATGCAACCACTGACGCCAGGCAAACAATCTTAGCGGAGTATTGATAATGGCTGGGGTCACCTGTTTTGTAAAGACACTGCTCATGATCACCTAAGTCATATGACATGGCACACGATGATGATGATGATGATGATGGTTAAAGGACATGGACAGAGGTCTGGATTGTGCTAAGCGTGGGAAATTGATAGACTGCAGATCCCACTGGCTGCTGGTAATTAGATATTTGGAAAGATCATATTGTCAGCCAGTTAGTTCTTCTTGTGGTCAAGTAAGGCGCATTGCTTGCAATATAGAGATTCAAACAATGAAAACACAATATTCACTTGCCTGGACCCTGGCATCTTACATGACGCACTTCCAGTGTTTGAAGTACCAGCGTTGGGAGTGGTTTTCACTCCATTCTGCAACAGGCTTTGAAGGCACAATCATTGTTTCATTAAGATTGTGTCATTCTGACCCAATCATCATTGAGTCATAATGACGCATTCAGTGTGTTAGGAACAGCTTCTTTCCCTCCACCATCAGATCTCTAAATGATCCATGAACCCATTGGTTCTCCATTTATTAAAAAGCTGATACACTCAATCTTTCAGTTCTCAAATAAGTTCCTTGATCTAAAGACATGCCTGTTTCTCATTTGACTGAGATTTATTATTGGACTTCATCAGCAAACCACAATTATAAATAATTAAGCTGTATAATATTCTCTCTATTTATTAATGTACAAATGTTTGCATTTGCTCTTGCAGAGATATTCTTGTTCTTCTATTGCTTTACTTGAATGTGCATTTGCAAGTTAGTATTGTTATGTTCACATTTACAGTAATTGAGCTTTGTAAATAAGCAAAAAATAAGGCCCTCCAGTGGGAATCAGGATAATTACTTTTAATTACTGTGTTTTCCTTAATTTAGATGAAACAACCCTAGAAGTATCTGTTGTCTGGTTCCCATAACCATCTAAAAGTAAAAATAGTTCTGACAGACACGATGATTGTCTGTCATACAGAAACATACAGAAATAGGACCTTTTCACATTTCATAGACTTTCAAGCAAAACGGATAATAACTTCACTGGAAGAAATAATTAAGATCACCTGGCCCTAACTTTGTGCATGAGCATCAATTATTAAGGAATAATTTGTGCAAAATTCTGATTATATTAGCAACCCTCACCACACATCACCTCCATGCATGGATCTCACATTTGGCGCAGTAAACCATTTTACTATAGTGGCTCAGTAATTGCATTCAGAGTTCAGAAAGAATTCTAGAAGATTTGGTATTATTGAATTAGTCATTTCAGCAAACATCCTATTGGAAGATACATATTTTTTCAGATACAGCTTTAAGCTTAGTATCAGTTAGTTCAACTAGCTGTTTTTAATTTGAGATTGACAGCAAACTCAGCATTTACTGAACATCCCTAATGGCCATTGAGAAGATATTGGGTAAACATAGAGAAAGGGGGTGGGCCAGTGGTAGGAAGCTGTCAAGACATTAAGCAATGGAAGATTGAACAGTCAAATTAAAGTTGAGGTATCAAGGACAAAGATCTGGTGTTCACAAGAATTTAATGATAATTGAAACAATTTAAAATTCTATCTTTCACTAAGTACAGTGAAATGGATTCATCCCATCCTTCATCAATCCACAATTTCTAATGCCCTCCCACAACTTCACATTGCCACTACCCACATCTTCATCTCAATGTTCTGACAGAATGCCTGATATTCAAACCATGGCAAACACATTACCCTGGCATTTTTCAGGACATGCATGTGCAGACTGTCCTCTCTCTGACAAAAGGCACAGGACCAGAGCTGGCAGAGGCAGACTGGTGAGGCACAAATGTGGATTCAATGGCTGATTCTTTAGAAGAAGGTAGTGTTGGTAACGATGGAAACAGTGGTAAATTGATGGAACATGGATACATGTACTATCCCCTTTCTCACTCATTACACAAACTCTTCTGTTATAAAAATGATTCATAGTGTATGTTCGCATTTTTCAATTCATTGCTGCTATATAGCTCCACTTCTACCACTGCTACATAACTACTTTTCTCTTTTCAGATCGTCAAAAACTCCTTCCTAGCCAAATACATATTGAAAGTATTGTTTAATAGTTCAGAATAATTAAAAAAATCCACAAATGGCAAAATTATGTTTAGAATTTGGGAAATTTTAAGAGAATCTAACAATTCTAACTGGCTACATCACCATCTGATTTGGGGAGAGGGTTGTTGCTACTGCTCAGGATCGAAGTAAGCTTCAGAGAGTTATAAAATTAGTCTGTAAATTAACCTTCAGGGAGTCTTGCATGAGGACTCCTAAGTTCCTCTGCAACTCTGAAGTTTGAACCTTCTCCCCATTTAGATAATAGTCTGCACTATTATTCCACTTACCAAAATGCATTACCCAACATTTCCCAACACTGCGTTCCATCTGCCACTTTTTTGCCCATTCTTCGAATTTGTCTGTCCTGCTGAAATCGCACTGCTGCCTCAGCAATACTTACCTCTCCACCTATCTTCATATCATCCACAAACTTTGCCACAAAGCCATCAATTCCATTATCAAAATCATTGATAAACAAAGTAGCAGTCCCAATACTGATCCCTGAGGAACACCACTAGTCACTGGCAGCCAACCAGAAAAGTTTCCCTTTATTCTCACTCGCTACCTCCTGCCTGTCAGTCATTCTTTTATCCACGCCAGTATCTTTCATATTATGCCATAGGACTTAATCTTATTAAGCAGCTTCATGTGTGACACCTTATCAAATGCCTTCTGAAAATCCAAGTGAATGACATCCACTGCCTCCCTTTTATCCACCCTGCTTGCTACTTCTTTGAAGAACTCCACCAGATTTGTCAGGTAAGGTTTCCCTTCACAGAAACCATGCTGACTTTGACTTATTTTATCATTTGTCTCCATACCCCAAAACCTCATCCCTAATAAACTCCAACACTTTCCCAACCACTGAGTTTAGGCTAACTGCCCTATAATTTCCTTTCTTTTGTCTTCTTCCCCTCTTAAAGAGTGGAGTGACATTTGCAACCTCCCAGTCTTTCAGGACCATGCCAGAATTAAGTTGTTCTTGAACATGCATGACAAGTGCATTGGATATCTCTTCAGCAACCTCTCTCAGGACTCTGGGATGTAGTCCATCTGGTGCAGGTGACTTAACCACCTTCAGATCTTTCAGTTTGCCTGGCACTTTTTCCAATGACACTCACTCCTGCACTCTGGCAATTAAATGATTGGCCATTTAATTACTAATTTAATTGGATTGGCAGAACAATGCAGGCTGTTCTGTGTTCTATATGCTGCCTCCCTCATGTCAAGATCAGGAGTGCCTCAGGTTGCAGTTGAAGGGCTTTCTGAAAAGCCAATGCCATGGTGCATTTGAATACTAATGACATGGGTTAAAGAAAAGGAATGAGGTCCTGCAAATAACTTTAGGAAGTCAGTTAACAAATTTAAGAAGACTATGACTATCAGTATACCACATGGATAGAAACTAGGACATTTACTGTTTGTTGTACATTAATAACCAAGCTGAGTGTTGCCACTTGGCCAAGTGGTTAAGGCATTCGTCTAGTGATCTGAAGGTTACTAGTTCGAGCCTTGGCTGAGGCAGCTTATTGTGTCCTTGAGCAAGGCACTTAACCACACATTGTTCTGCTGTATGGGTCCTAATGCCCTTCCCTTGGACAATATGGGTGGCATGGAGAGAGGAGACTTGCAGCATGGGCGACTGCGAGTCTTCCATTCAACCTTGCCCAGGCCTGCGCCCTGGAAACCTTCCAAGGCACAAATCCATGTTTGCACGAGACTAAGGGATGCTGTTAATAACTAAGCTGTGAATGGGGAAGAGATTTCAGTGCTTCTTACTTCAGTTATAAGTTCCATGCAAGCTGTAAGACATCAGTAAAGTAACCTGCTGGTACTCTCTGAATTAAAGTGTGAAAATTGGATTAGAGGGCTTCCAGCAAAATTAGATGCCTGTCAGGGAGTGAGCATCTCAGACCACAAATAAACAGGATTTTGGAGGACTGGAGATTCACAAAAATAATTGGGCACTTACTGTATCTTTATATGCTCCATGAAACTGATCAGATTTGTGCTGTGCATTCTGTGCATCTCAGATGAGAATCACAGCCCTACTTAGAAACTAAGTCATTCATGTGGTGTCTTCCTCTCTGTCAAACTTCCAAAACTTCTTAGTCAATTAAGTACTTTCAAAGTGTGACCATGATTGTAAAGAAAGAAAAATTGTTCCCTATAGCTACATAGGCAGTTGTGGTTCAGTTAGACCCAACCCTGTATCAGATGATTCTATGTGCAAGTCCCACTTGACCAGTAAATACCTAGCTGCACTTCTGCGTCAGATATTAAACTAACCCTCCACCTGCTCTCTCAGATGGATGTAAAAGACTCCAAGGGAATTTATTGAAGAAAAATAAGAGTTATTTTCCCGGTGTCTGGCTACTATTTATCTCTCAAGTGTCATTTACACAAAGTAGTTTTTCTGACTATTATTGTGTAGCTATTTATTGGTACAACACATTTGCTGATTGGCTTGTTATGTCTGTGGGTTTACAACTGATTTTATTTGAAAAGTGCTTCCTGAATAATAAAGGTATTTAATTGATATATTTTAGTGATTTTGATTTAAGGATAAATATTGCGAATAAATGGGGATGGATCTCAGGGATTGCTATTAGTTTTGTTTGATACATAGTGTGATTTGGATTTGAACTAGATTGCCTGGGGTAATAGTGGAGGCAGTTGGAGGTGTAGTTTTCAAAATGGTGTTGATAAAGAATCTGAAGCTAAAGAATTTGCAAGTTGCTTGGAAGAGATCAGAGGAATCTGATTAACTAGATTGCTTTTATATAGAACTAGTACAGCATTGATAGACTAAATAGCCTCCATGTAAATTGTAACCATTCTGCAACTCTTATATATTTAAAAAGGGAAAAAAAAACACAGAACATCGGCTGGTATGAGCTGGAGCAGAACATGGAAAGAGAAGTATTGCAGTGAGGTCAACAACAGCACTAATTAGTCAACCAAGTCAAAACCTGAGATGAACCAGCACTTAATAGCTGAATGCTTGGTGCAGTGAAGATAAATAACAGGTTAACAAGGTTTAAATAAGTATTAAGATGAGCACTTCAGCCATGTTATCTTTACTTTATCTTTAATTTACTAAAGAGATCTATAACTTAAAAATCTTGCAAAAATTGATTTTGCCAAATATTGAAATGTTACAAAATTAAGTGAAGAATAAACATGAAAACTTTTTAAACCTAACACCAAAGCTCATTTATCATTCTTGTTGACAAACTTATTCATGCTAAATGAAATACAGCCCTCTTCATTAAAAAAAAGTTTTCTGTTTGCATGACACAGCAAGTCTATGCTGTGTTCAGGAATGACAATTCAAAGAGACAGATCTTTGAAGTTGACTTAGCAACATCTTAAAGAATAAGAGTAACTGAAAGTATGCTTTAATCTGAGGATCAGATTTCATCATCAAAGTCACAAAGTTCCTGAGGTACCATTACCTGCGTACACCTAAGTGCTTTGTTACATAGGGAAGTTGACTTCTCTATCATGTATTTCTTTGAGGGCTAACATTCAATGCTCAGATCCATGCTGTTTGGTAAACAGAAAAACAAACTCAAAGCCATCTCCAGGAAACAACTGGAAAATTAAAATCATGGAAAAGAATCAAAGGAAAAGGAGGTCAATTCAATAACACACTTATTACATCTCTTACTGATTTTAAAGTAAAATAAATGATTTGCTCTTCAGTGACCTCAGAAGTTTGAAAAAGTATGGAGAAATAATTAAGCTCTGTTTCTTCTTTGTAAATTTCAATGACAATTTATTGTGTTTCTTTTAATAGCACTCAATTACATCCATTAAACTTGCAAGGAGGCAAGTCAGGATAAAAAGTGTTGTTTTGTGGCACAGTGCATACTAGGTTTTAGTGAAAATATTATTTTTTTGGCTGCCCAAGTATCCAAAATTTTGTCCATTGCTGTCTTAATAGAGCTCAGCATCATTATTTTTGTTTATACTTCTTCAGGGCACCTTGGAAGTGTTGCCCCATTAGAAGGGACACTATAATACAGATTCTGGAAATCCAGAGTAACACATATAAAATGCTGAAAGAACTCAGCAGGTCAGGCAGCATCTATGGAGAAGAATAAAGAATCAACATTTCAGGCCTCGGCCTAAAGAAGCGTCTCACCCTGAAACATTGACTCTTTATTCCTTTCCATAGTTGTTGCCTGGCCTGCTGAGTTCCTTCAACCTTTTATGAGTGACAATAAGCTGATACTCTCATGCTCTTAGCGGATACAGAATTGTGCAGAAGTCTGAGGCACGTATAACTAGCCGCGGTACCAAAGACTTCGGCACAGGATTGGATTTATCAATGCAGAGCAGAGAGTTGGTTTGTAAATTTGGCAGAAGAAAGAGATGTTGGTAATGGTGGGAGGAGGGGGCTCCGCAGGAGGGATGTAGAGCAGGTGGCAGAGAAGATGTACCAAGGGTGGGGAGCAGTGTAGGTACAGACACACCCAGCCCAGGAACACCAGGCAAGGTCACTTGAATCCAAATAGATGGTTTATTGATCATTACAGAATATCTCTATGGTGCTTCCTGCTTGCTCCAATCGCGCTTTCACTTTTCCCAACCATGATTTCCCTCTCCCGGCCTCCCTCTCATTCTCAGTCCACAATAGACATTCATATCAGAATCAGGTTTATCATCACTCATTAGAAAGAGGTGACATAGTGTCGAAAGGTGTTGAATTGTTGTGGGTAGAGCTAAGGAACTGCAAGGGTAAAAAGACACTGATGGGAGTTATACACAGACTCCCAAACAGTGGTAAGGATGTGATCTACAAATTACAATGCGAGATAGAAGCGCATGCCAAAAGGCCAGTATCACAATTGTCATGGGGGATTTCAATATGCAGGTAGATTGGGAAAATCAGGTTGGTGCTGGATCCCAAGAGGGGAGATTTCTGGGATGCCTAGGAGATAGCTTATTTAGAGTAGCTTGTAGTTGAGCCCACAAGGGGACCAGCTATTCTGGATTTGGTGTTGTGTAATGAACTGGAATTGATTAGAGAGCTTAGGGTAAAGGAACCTTTAGGGGCCTAATGATTATAATATAATAAAATTCACCCTGAAATTTGAGAAGCAGAAGCTAAAGGCAGATCAGTGGAGTAAAGGGAATTACCAAAGCATGAGAGAGGAGATGGCTAAAATTGATTGGAAAAGAACAATGGCAGGGATAACGGCAGAGCAGCAGTGGCTGAAATTTCTGGAAGCAATTCGGAAGGCACAGGATATATACATCTCAAAAAGGAATAAGTATTCTAATGGCAAGCTGACATAACTGTGGCTAATAAGAGAAGCCAAAACCAACATAAAAGCCAAAGAAAGGGCATATAAAAGAACAAAAAATTAGTGGGAAGTTAGGGGATTGGGAAGCTTTTAAAAACCAATAGAAGTCAGCTAAAAAAGTCATTAAGAAGGAAAAGATGGAATACAAAAGTAAGCTACCCAATAATATTAAAGAGGATACCAAAAGTTTCTTCAGATACATAAAATGTGAAAGAGAGGCAAGAGCAAATATCAGACCACTGAAAAACGATGCTGGAGAGGTAACAATGGGGGACAATAAAATAGTGGATGAACTGAAAAAGTATTTTACATCAGACTTCATTGTGGAAGACTCTAGCAGTATGGTGGATGGTCCAGAGTGTCAGAGGGTCAGAAGAGTGTGAAGCTGCCATTACTTGGGAGAAAGTTGTTGGAAAACTGAAAGGTCTGGAAGTAGATAAGTTATCTGGACCAGATGGTGTACACCCCAGGGTTCTGAAAGAGGTAGCTGAAGAGATTGTAGAGACATTAATCATAATCTTTCAAGAATCACTAGTTTCTGGAATGGTTCTGGATGAATGGAAAATTGCAAATGTCACTCTAATTTTCAAGAAGGGAGAGAGGCAGAAGAAAGGAAATTATAGGCCAGTTAGTCTGACCTTGGGAAGATGTTGGAATTGATTGGAAAGGATGTAATCTTGGGGTACTTGGAGGCACATGATAAAATAGGCCATTGACAGCATGGTTTCCTCAAGGGATAATATTGCCTGACAAATCTGTTGGAATTCTTTGAAGAAATAGCAAGTAGGATAGACAAAGGAGAATTGGTTGATGTTATGTACTTGGATTTTCAGAAGGTCTTTGACAAGGTGCTAGACATGAGGCTGCTTAACAAGTTAAGAGCCCTTGGTATTACAGGAAAGATTCTGGCATGGATAGAACATTGGCTGATTGGCAGGAGGCAAAGAGTGGGAATAAAGGGAAACTTTTCTGGTTAGCTGCTGGTAACCAGTGGTGTTCTACAAGGGTGTATGTTAGGACTGCTTCTTTTTACATTATATGCCAATGACTTGGATAATGGAATCAATGACTTTGGTGCAAAGTATGTGGATGATATCAAGATAGGTGGAGGGGCAGGTAGTTTTGAGGAAATAGAGAGGTGACAGAAGGATTAGACAGATTAGGAGAATGGGCAAAGAAATAGCAGGTGGAAAACAATGTTGGGAAATATACGAACATGCACTTTGGTAGATGGAATAAAATGGTGTATTTCTAAATGGAGAGAAAATTGAAAAATCTGAGTTGCAAAGGTACTTGGCATTCCCTAAAGGTTAATTTGTAGCTTAAGTCTGTGGTGAGGAAGGCAAGTGCAATGTTAGCATTCATTTTGAAGAGGGCTAGAATATAAGAGCAAGGATGTAATGTTGAGGCTTTATAAAAGACAGGTGAGGCCTCACTTGGAGCATTGTGAGCAGTTTTGGGCCCCTTAGCTTAGAAAGGATCTGCTGACATTGCTGAGGGTTCAAAGGAGGTTCACAAAATAATTCCAGGATTGAATGACTTGTCATACAAAGAGCATTTGATGGCTCTGAGCCTGTATTCACTAGAATTCAGAAGAATGAGAGGTGACCTAATTGAAATCTATTGAATGGTGAAAGATCTTGATACAGTGGATGGGGAGAGGATGCTTCCTGTGGTGGGAGAGTCTAGGACCAGAGGACATGGCATCAGAATAGAGGGGTGTCCTTTTAGAACGGAGGTGAGAAGGAATTTCTTTAGCCAAAGAGTGGTGAATCTGTGGAATTCATTGTCGCAGGCAGCTGTGGAGTTGAGGTCATTGAGTGCATTTAATGAGGAGGTGTTTATGTATATTTAAAGCAGAGGTTGATAGTTTCTTGATTGATCAGGACATGAATGGATACGGGAAGGCAAGAGATTGGAGCTAAGAGGGAAAATGGATCAGCCATGATGAAATGGTGGAGCAGACTCGATGGGCCAAATGAGCTAATTCTGCTCCTATGGTCTTATATGTCATAATATTTGTTTTTTTTTTGTGGCAGCAGCATAGTGAAATCCATAAAATTACGACAGTACTGTGTAAAAGTCATAGGCACCCTCGCTATAGATATGTGCCTAGGCCTTTTGCTCAGTACTGTAACAGGACCCCAGTAATAAGTTTGGAACTGTTCAAAATTATTAATGTGTAGAAAAGAAAAGATAGATTCTTCAAAACTTCAGTGTTGTTCTATTTTAGTGCCGTTAAGTTCCAGCAGTATAATGGACTTAAACATTTTCCATTTCTATTCTTAATCATGCTGGTCCTGTCTGTTAATATTTCTACCATGCTTACAAACTATTCAATCTAATCTCATACACAGCCAAGACCACCAAGCACTAAGTCGGTCAACCATATAATCAGAGAAATGTCCATTTCTACAAATTCAAATTTAAGCAGATATCAGCCAATAAAAGTGTGATCTAACCATATCTTACAAACAGAGTGCCTTTTTTTTAAAAAAAAGGACAACAATCTAAAGGGTTAAACCCACAGCGTGTTCCCTTCCCTATCTTTATAAAACAGCCATTGTTCCAACGACAACGTTAGCGCACAGGTCTTCAGAACAACTTTTCTTTCTTTTTTCCTTTCCTCCTTCTAACTCAGTGGTTCCCAAACTGGGATCCATGGATCCCTTGCTTAATGATATTGGTTCATGGCAAAAAAACGGTTAGAAACCCCT
Organism: Mobula birostris; assembly: GCF_030028105.1. Taxonomy (NCBI): domain Eukaryota; kingdom Metazoa; phylum Chordata; class Chondrichthyes; order Myliobatiformes; family Myliobatidae; genus Mobula; species Mobula birostris. The sequence goes on along the minus strand of NC_092383.1, from coordinate 61,240,179 downwards.
GCAACCGTTTCCATCAGTTCACCAGAGATTAAGGCATCCACTAGTCTTGCGAGACCATGGATCTGCGCCTGGAAAGTCTTCATTCTCCAGGGCACAGGCCTGGGCAAGGTTGTATGGAAGACCAGCAGTTGCCCATGCTGCAAGTCTCCCCTCTCCACGACACCGATGTTGTCCAAGGGAAGGGCAAGGGCCGATACAGCTTGGCACCAGTGTCATCGCAGAGCATTGTGTGGTTACGTGCCTTGCTTTAGGACACAACACGCTGTCTCAGCTGGGGCTCAAACTCATGACCTTCATGTCGCTAGTCGAATGCCTTAACCACTTGGCCACATGCCCACAGTTCACCAGAGAAGTACAGGGTAAAAGACAGAAAAAAAAGATGAAGAACATCTATTACAATAGTGACTTCTATATACTGTACTTAGTATGTCTCAAACCATAAATTAATGAGCTAGCTTTCTAGTGGAATGCAGGAGTGCAGTAGCCGATTTAAAGATATTGATTAGCTTTATTTATGACATGTACATTGAAACGCAAAGTAAAATCATTGTTTGCATCAAATTAAATCAGTGAGGATTGCACTGGGCAGCCCACGAGTGCTACCATGCTTCCAGTACCAACACAGCATATCCGCAGCTCACAAACACTAGTCGTTCATCTTTGGAATGTGGGAGGAACCCGGAGCACCAGGAGGAAACCCACATGGTCACTGGCAGAAGTGCAACCTCCTTCCATGGACCATGATAGCATGAACATGTCAGAAAAGACTTCAGTCAATGTCTTTATTAAAAAGAGTAACTGCATTGCAATTCATATTCGACCAGTTGTGCTTAGCATGCTATGTTGTGACAGCAATGCAGCATGTACTATTTCCATAGCTCATTGCTTTTCCTCAATGGAATGCATTTCAGTGACAGGGTACGTCCTATTCCTGCTATCACGGACCAGAAACGAGGTTCTAGGTAAACATTTCCATTGCTAGCAATTGCTCATTAAGGTGTTATCTTGGATTATATGCTGAAGCTTTAAAAACCGACCTGAACCCCAGTCTCCTGCTTCAAAAACAACAATGTTTGAATTGAGCAAAGTTATCAGTTTTTAGATTTTAAAGTGAGAAAAGGTATATTATTATTTTAATGGTGAGGAATGACAACTATGAGTGAATTAAGCTCTCTAGTACAATAATACATTTTGATTCTTAAGGTCAAACCTCTGGCCATCTTAAGAGTGAAGGTTGCAGACTGTTTGAGCATTTACACTACCTTCAAAGTTCGAAGTGAATTTATTATCAAAGCACATCTATGTCACCATATCCTACCCTGGGAATTTCGTGGGCATTCACAGTAAATACAAAGAAACGCAAGAGAATTAATCAGAAACAGCACACAAGATTGATAAACAACCAATGTACAGAAGACACCAAACTGTGTAATACAGAAAGAGAGAAAAAAACCAAAATAATAATAATAAATAAATAAGCAATAAATATCGAGAACATGAGATAAAGAGTCCTTGAAAGTAGATTGTGGGAGCAGTTCAGAGTTGGAGTGACTGAAGCTAAGTTAATTTATCCCCTCTGGTACAAGAGCCTGATGACTGAGGGGTCTCTGAACCTGGTGGTGTGGATCCTGAGACTTCTGCACCTCCTTCCTAATGGCAGCAGTGAGAAGAGTGCATGGCCTAGATGGTGGGTGTCTTTGATGATGGATGCTACTTTCCTGTGACAGTGCTCCTTGTAGATGTGCACAATGGTAGGGAGGGTTTTACCTGTGATGGACTGGGCTGTGTCCATTATTTTTTGTAGGCTTTTGTGTTGAGGGGCATTGGTGCTTCCATACAAGCCCATGTACCAGTTAGTATAATTTCCACTAAATCTATATATACATTTTACTTGAGAGCCCATAAGTAGATCAACAGAACGAAGACCATCATCCTCGACCTCGAGGGATAGCCACGACGATATACGTTCATCAAAGTTTTAGATGGCATGCCGAATCTTCGCAATGTTCTAAGAAAGTCGCCGTTGTGGCTATCCCTCGAGGTCGAGGATGATAGTCTTCATTCTGTTGATCTACTTATGGGCTCTCAAGTGGCTTATGAGTCCAATCTTGGCTTCGAAAGTCCTTCCGCATTCAGAACAGGTAGTTCCAGATGGCAGATCAGGCTTTGGTTGTTGCTGCCTCTCTTTCCATTTTCTTCTCTTTTCTTCTAATTCTGAACATTTGTTGGCTTCCAAAGTTGCTGTTCCTTCTCGGATGATGGCTTGCCAGAGTTTCCTGTCCTTGGCATTGGTTTCCCAATTGTTGATGTCAATGTTACATTTCTTCATGTTGGCTTTTAAGATGTCTTTGAATCTCTTCTGTTGTCCGTCTCTTTTATGTTTGCCTTCTTTAAGCTGACAGTAGAAGATTTCTTTCGGCAGACGTTCGTCTTTCATCCGAACAACATGACCGCTCCATCTTAGTTGGTGCTTGATGACATAGGCTTCAATGCTTGTAGTTTTTGCTTCATTTAGTACACTGATATTGGTTCTTCTATCTTCCCAGCTGATATTTAAGATGTTTCGAAGACAGCGTCGATGAACTTTTCAAGTGCCTTCAGATGTCGTCGGTATGTTGTCCGGGTTTCTGATGCATACAGGAGCGTTGAGATTACCACTACTTTGTACACTAACATTTTGATGTCTGTTCGGATGTCACGATTATGAAAGACTCTTGTTCGGAGACGTCCAAAAGCTGCTCCAGCGCACTTAAGACAATGTTGGATCTCGTCATTAAGGTCGACAGTGGAGGAGAGGTGATTTCCAAGATGCTGAAAGTGGTCTACGTTTTCCAGGGTTTCTAAGAAAGTAGCGGCATTGTCGTGCTTTCTTTGTAACGGCACATATGTGCTGGACCCAAGACAGATCCTCTGAGGTGAAGACACTTAGGAATCAAAGCCCCATTTATCAATAGATTTCTAGAACAATCCAGACGGTACCAAACTCTGAAACAAAGCAAGCAATGCACTATAAATGAATTTTCTGAATCATCAAAAAACAGAGAGTAACTGATCTTTCTCTAGGAAATGTGATGCTGGTGTGAAGATGATGTGAATATGTTCTATATGTGCAATATATTCCATTTTTCTCAACTTGTGTAAATGTATTCAGGTATCCTCATCTGTTAGCATTTCACTGTCCTCCACTGTGGCTAGATTTAATGATTCACATTAGGTTGTTATGAAATATTTCAGTCTTTACAGCATTGTTAACTTGAATGTATTCTTTTGAAAAACGAGTTGGATACGAGTAATCAGTTTCCAATCTTACTTATGTGGCAATCAATCTTCTAAGGTGAGGACTGCTCTCTTTCATGTTCCCTACAGACAGTCCACCACTTGTGCAGAAAATGCTGATGTTATAAATACTGATTGTGATTAGTTATTGTTGGTTTCTGACAGGCATACTGTGGTTGAGGCCACAAAAATGACAGATTCAATCATCTATTCAAGTCACTTAATATGACAACATTTGAATAAATACTGTTGGTGGGCCATGGGCACACTGTCACAATAATACCATGACAAATACATTTTCTTCACCACAGTCATATTTACAAACATTTTTGTCAAAGTATCAAGAGTCCATTTTTCATTGTTTTCCAAACAATGGCCTGTGACGAGGAGAGAGACTTTGATTGTTTTCTTTCCCAGTTCCAGAAAATACATGACTAAATTAGAAAAAGTCTCCTTGTATTCCTAAACCATTAGGGGATGAATCCAATCTATTAAATAATTTCATTTAGACTTGAGCTGCTTATGTATTCTGCAGCCCTCAAGCTGAACCACGGTACTTCAAAATTCATCTTTGCTTGTTCGCACTAAATAGATGATATATTCAGTTTGTTAATATACTTCTCTCCTCTCCTGATTTCTGCTCATAATGAATTCAATAGAACTGAACACCAAGAGTTCTATGTAACCATTTAACATAAGTTCTCAAAAATGAGTTTTTAGCCCAAAGCACTAAAAACCCACAGACATTCAGAAATATAATATATATAGCTTTGGATCCTAATCAGAAAAAAATACATTAGGAAAGCAAGCTATTGAGTAGGTATGCCAGCCCTCAAGCATATCGAAACCTTAAAGCCCGAAATATGCAAATAGACATCAGAAGAAAGCTTCTCCTTAGGCAGTAGGAATAGAAAGATCTTGACTCAGAGAGGGGGAGAAAAAGAAAACTAGTTTTTAAAATGACGGGAAATGTATTAAAGCTTTTCAATACTTAACTATCAACTTTCCAAACAACCCCTGGTAGAAACAAAGGACGAGGCTAGGAATAGATGAAGTTCCAGATTGGACCATTAATTGTTTCTTTTTCAAGCAAAATTGCCTGGTTTGAGTGTTTCCACACAGTTTATGGTTTTGTTTTAGATTTCCAGCATCTACAGATTTTGGTTTGATACTTATTCAGACATCCCACCCTGCAAAAATTCATTTCAGGGAGGTAAAACCATCAATTTGCGGGAGACTCCCGGGAGAGGTGGGATGTCTGCAATAGAGTAGCTCCTTAGCAGCTAGCCAGCTAGTTTAAATAACGTTAGCTATGCTAATGAACGAATGGCACCCGTTAAACTCACCTCAACATGTCTTTTACAGTCTTAACCAACCATGGGCAATAGAAAAGTCACTTGAAAATGAATTCTTTACCCTTTACCATTGATGGAAAGGAAGTCATGTGGGATAGTAAACAAGGCTTTGTTATTCCCAGACCCACTTACAAGTTTATTGGCCTGCTATCATGTGAAACCACTGTGAATGGAAAGACATTTTATTCATACTACTTAACACATAGGAGAGTCAGCAGCATCAGAAGTGTAGAGCTGAATGTGACCAGTCCAGTAAAGATGCTGAGAGGAAGATCATTTGCTATAAAGTGCACAGTGACCACAGAGCTGAATGCAAGAGTTGAGATTTCCTGGGATTTCCCTGGTAAAGGAAATATTGTATATAATTCCATGATATTGTACATAATTTGCGGGCATCAGGGAGCCATTATTAATATGTGGGAACTTCCGGGACAGGTGGGATGTCTGCTTATTGCTTAGCTCCCTGGTGGGCTCTTCTTTTCCAGACACACTCACTCTATAGGCTCTTTCAAAGGAATTAGCTGCTTGGGGAATTGCTGGGTGTTGTATGCAGAAGATAGAATCTTAAGAAGAGGAAAAAGAAGTATCCTAGCCCAATATTTCAGTCATCAGTTTAGCTTCTGGTCATCAACTTGGCACAAAGTTTGCAAATGATTATAAAAACTTGTTCCGGCTACTGTTTTAAGTGGTGTTAATAACAATTTCCTCAGAAAGTTGTTTTTTGGGTAAAGAGAAGTTATCAACAAATAATTTATTCTTTTTGCTCTTGCCCACAACATCCATCCACTATCAATCACAGAACATGACACTCAGGGACTTGGGCTATATTTTTTTTTTGTGTGACTGTATGTTTCCTGCTGTCTCATGTGCTTACTATCTTATATGTGCTAAGTGTGCCTTGTGCTGTGTATGACTGTTGGTACAGTGTTTTGCACCTTAGACCCGGAATAACTCTGTTTCATTTGGTTGTATTCATGGGTATCCATGTTTGGTTGAACGGCAGTTAAACTTGAACTTGAACTCAAATTGGAATTGGACTTGAGAAGGTAGATTGCCACCGATCTGAAAACAAATACGAAAATCACACAGAAGCCACTGAGTGCATTAACATACAGTATTTCTCTCTGTTAATATGTTATGAATTATGCAGCAGAGAACTGCCGAAATGGAAAGACGTGATGGATGCCACCTTTGAGAAATATTGGGCAAGGAGAGACATATGGTTAAAAAAAGAGAACATGTATTGACTTAAGTTATTGAGAGGAAAAATCTGGCAGACACCCCTTTGGGAGCACTAATCCCCCTTTCCAATTTTCCTCTTGACAAGACCAAAATGAAACACAGATGATGGGAAGCCTGGCCCCGGGCATTCCCATCAGAGAAGATGCATTAGCTTACATGGCAAGCCAGGCTAAAGGGGCTAAATGAAAGAAAACAACCATCCCTCTCCAAATGTCAGTTTATATCTTTGAAAACACATTAAAAAGGTAATCATATTCTATATTGATACAGAAGAAAATTAAACTTACAAGGAATTCCTAACTGGATTTAGAAAGGAACCAATGTTCAATAACTATTAGATATATTGCAATAATTAAATGTTATTGCTTTAAGAAAGGAGTTGCGATCATATCTTTCCTTATTCAGATGATGACAGCTCATCAATGTTGAAGTGCAGGCACTGAATTCAAGAGCCGGGAAGTTATACTGCAAACGTACAGGGTACTAGTGAAGCCACACCTGGATTTCTGGTCTCTATAATTGATAAAAGATATACCGGGCTAAGTAAGAAACAATGCGGAGGAGGTTCACCAGGTTGACTCTGGAGATGAGGGGATTGGTCTATGAGGAGAGATTGAGTTGGCTGGGACTATACTTGCTGGAATTCAGGAGAATGAGAGAACATCTTATAGAAACATATAAAATTACGAAAAGGGATAAAATACAATAGAGGCAGGCAAGTTGTTTCTATTAGTAGGTGAGACTAGCACTAGGGAACATAGATCAACATTTGGGGAAAAGATCATGGATGGAGATAAGAGGAAGTGCTTTTCCCAGAGAGTAGTAAATCTGTGAAATTCCCTGTCCCCAGGAAGCAGTAGAGGCTGTTTCGTTAAGTATGTGTAAGATAGAATTATATGAAATTTTGCATAGTAAATGAATGAAAGGTTATGGGGAGCAGCCAGGTAATTGGAGCTGAGTCTACTGCCAGATCAGCCATGATCTTATTGGATGATGAAGCAGCGTCAACAGGTTAGATGGCCGGCTCCTGCTCTTTCTTTTTGCACTGGTATGTTTTATATCAGCAGGCTTAGCAGTACACAATGAAAGCTCCAATGAACCACAACAGAGATGAATGCCTATTTAAGACAGTTTCATTCATATCAATGAACAATGTTATCCACAAAGCTCTTTTCTCCTCTTTAGAAAGAGGCAAATGATGTTTACATCCATAAAGGTAACCAGATGTGGTTTTCATTCAACATCTATTGTGTAATAAACACATAAGTAGACCAGGAATGTATGGTACTTGTTTGTAAATATGTGATGCAGATGTATAAGTTATGCCAGTCTCAGTTTTGATTTATGAATTGCCATGATCTATATTGAAAGAAGCAAAGTGCAGGGGGATCCAAATGTTATTTATAAAGTTCCAGGGAAAGTTTGACAAGTTTGACTACAAATTACAACAGACACTGTGTAAGAGAGGATGAAACCAGTAAATTATAAATTGAAAAGCCTAACCTTGGTTGCTGGACAATTACTGTAGGTTCTATTTAAGGATAAAGCAACACAATATCTTGAACCCCTTCTGCCACTTAAAGCGAGGAGGCATGGAACTTTTAAGGGAATATGCTTGAAGAATTATACTGAATTTTTTGAAGACACAACCAAAATAGTGGACAAGAGGATGTTAATAATTTATATGGACTTCCAGAAGACGTTTGACAAAGTCCCTCAAGATAGAATGTTAGCAAGATTCGAAACTCATGGAATAGAAGGCATACTATTAAACTGTTTGACTTGCAGAAGACGTTGAATTGGGCAAAGTTTTTGACCAAAAGTGACTTCTGGAGTTTCATAAGAATCTGTTTTGAAACCTCAGTTATTCACTAGTGCCGTACTGAAGGAGTGCTCTGCTCCCAGAGGTGCAGATTTCTGATCAATAGTTAAATCTGAACTGTCAAATGGGTACAATAGATGTCATGATATTACCTCATAAGAAAAGAGGGAAGATACCATTGATGTCCAAGTGAATATTCAGTTGTTAGTAACCATCACTGAAATAAATATGTTTTCTATCTATTGTCACATATTTGTTTATGGAAACTTGCTTTTTGCAAATTGACTATGTTTTCTGCATTAAAGTAGAACCATAAGTTCTTTGAAATAATTCAGAAGTTGTTGCATAAACATACTTTCCCTGTTATTCCTGTCATTCCTGAAAGAGTGATGCATTACCATATCTTTCATTTAGAACATTTATTCTCCTATAATGTACTACTACTACTACATCGTCTCAGGCCCAGGGGGCTGGCGTCGGGTACGATGACGGACTCTCCACTTCTCCCCCTCCTTCACCAGTGTGTTCAGTTCATCTACATTAGCCGCACCGCTGTCTTCTAGGAGCGTGTTGCCCATAGTCTTGGGAGGGCACCCAGGGTTCATCCTCCCATGCTCGGGCTCCCATATGATGACTAGGCTGGCAGGTAGCTTGGGGGGGTGGCATAGACAGTGCGCCGCTAGTCTTTTCACCTCAGTTTTAGTGGTGAGCATCGGTAGGTCATCATAGAGCTCGACGTTCGGCATATGCTGTTGCCAACTCACGTCAAGAGCCATCGGGAGCATTCGTGTACGGTAACCATCTAGAGACTTTCGCATCATCTTGGTGAGTGTCCACGTCTCGCATCCATACATGAGAATGAACTCTATGACTGCTATGAAGATCCTCTTTTTAAGCCCTCTGGTCAGGTTCGATTTCCAGATTTCCTTCATGCCGTTCATAGCCCTCAACGCTAGCACCTTCCGTATCTTTATGTCCTTCTCTGAGCTTATCATTCTTGATCTGAGGTACTTGAAGTCAAAGACTTTCTTAATGGTATCATTCTTTACGGTCTTGAGAGTACCTTTGTCGCAGTTAAACACCATGTACTGTGTCTTTTTAGTGATTAGGTGAAGTCCAACTGTATTGCACTCAATTTCCACTTTTGTCAGTAGCTGCTGTGCTTCCTCCATCTAGTCAGAGAGCAGGACTATGTCATCTGCAAAATCGAGATCGGTGAGCAGAACTGGTCTGAACCTTTTGGTTCGTCCTGGTTTTACGGTAAAATCAAGCTTGTCATGATCTTTGGTAGCTTGACATAGAGCATAATCAAGGACGATTATAAAGATGTAGGGTGCCAGGTTGTCTCCTTGCAGCACACCAGCTCGGAGCTCGAACACTGCTGCTTCCCCATCTGGTGATACAACTTTCGCCATGGTGTTGGTATAGCTGGACTCTATTGCTCTCAGTAGACGGTCTGACACTCCGTAAGCTTCCAGGATCTTCAGCATTTTATAGACAATATAGACAATAGACAATAGGTGCAGGAGTAGGCCATTCGGCCCTTCGAGCCAGCACCGCCATTCACTGTGATCATGGCTGATCATCCACAATCAGTACCCTGTTTCTGCCTTATCCCCATAACCTTTGATTCCGCGGTGAATGGAGTCAAAAGCTTTACGAAAATCAATGAAAGTAAGCATGGCTGGTAGGTTGTTCTTCTTGACTTCCTCGATGATTCTACGGAGAGCAAGTATTTGCATTACTGTTGTGCACTTCTGCCGAAAACCATTCTGATTGAATCTTAGCTTAGGGTCAATGGTGGTGCGAATCATGAAAGAAGAAGAGGACATACCCACGATACTAATGCAAGTCGACATCGATGTCGGCCCATTCACCATTGAAGAACTGAAGAAGGCCAAATATGCACTCAAGCAGGGCAGGAGTGCTGGATCAGATGGGATACCACCAGATGTCCTGAAGAACTGCGACCTGGACGACATCTTGCAGGACATGTGTATATAATGTACACGAACATAAATCAGATCCAAAACAAACTGATGAGGGAGGTGAAGCACATCATCAGAGATCGCTTTGTTTTAATTTTTTCATAAATATAAATTTTGTGTTTATTCAGAATACTTCTTGCTTTAGCTTTTCACTTCACTAACAATGAAATGCGAACTTCCTTTTGACAGTAAATCTTTTCAATATCTGTTTGGGAATTTCTTTCTAAGAGACTAGGACAGGTTTCTTAGCTAAGTCAACATCCAAGTTCTTTTTATCATCCAGTTTTTTTTATTCTGAATGATTAACATGAAGAGATGTATTGTCCCTCCTAACTCTGATGAATCAGAATTAACTAACACTGTTTTTCTAAAAACTATCCACACCTTCCCTCACCCTCCTCTTGATTGCACCACATCCTAGATCATTTGAAACAAACTAGATCAGATTTAATGTTCAATAGCTTCAAAAATACTTGGATGCCCAACACAAGACTTGTGTAAATGAGAACTAGATAATGACAGGCAAACAAGTTACTTCTAAGATCTTAAAAACAATAATAAAATGAAGTGAGGAATCATAAAGGTAACATCAAACTATGAAGCATAACACTTCATGTATCATGGATCACACAAGGCTGAAAGAAGGAATTTGTTTTCAGTGGCATTTTGAAGGTTTGGTCAATGGCCGCTCTCTTGTTTCTTCCACACAGCATTGCTAATTTCTTAATTTGTCAAGTACAAGTCTCATTCCCTTATCCCAGCTATTATTGAACCAACAACCACTGCCCTATAATGTAATAGTTTCCAAATCATAGCAATTCAATGAATATATCTAAAAGCTCTTTCTCTAGGTTTGCCATGAATAATGTTAAAACATTGTTCTCTGATTACATGAGAAACAACTTCAAACACTTTTATTAACATTGCACATTTTGACTGCTTCTTTTAAATCTTCCTCAACTTCTTTTCTAAACAAAATATCCAATTTATAAGATCTCTTCATATAATTAAATCATCTGTAGCATCCACTGAGCTGTACACTCAACTGTTCAATTTTTTGTACATATCAGAACAACAGTATGCCTTCGCTGAATCTTAAAATACAATGGTAAATGTCAGTGATGACACAGAACAATAATTAGATGGCTGTGGACTAAGAATCACCACCTATTCTTGAAAAGACCAACCTTGTCTGCAAATCCACTATATTTGATTCTGCACCAGGTACCGACCTATGGTGTGAGGAATTGTATTCACACGTTCTTGATTCAATTAAATCACACTAAGAGTTAATCAAAGCAGACAGCATCCTTTTCTCATTTATTTAGTGCTTATCTTTAGAACTGACACATTCAAGATTCAAGATTGTGTAATGTCATTTCCTGTGCACACAGGTACAGGTGAATGAAATCGTCTTACTCTGGATTTGATGCAGCACAGAAACATGCAAAAGATAAGGAACACAATAATTATAATAAAAGCACAATAAATGATAATACATCAGATATATACATCAAGTGGTTGTACAATATGTCCATAAAGTGAACGTATAGAACCGAACATGTGGACGGGTATACAGAACCATATTTCACTACCATTGATCATTTTATTAGTACCTAGCAATTACTTAGACTTTAAATTTGTGCTCATCTTTCTCCTCAGGCAAGTGAATTAGCAAAGGAAAGAATAACACAAGGACATTTTCATTACAAAATCAAGCATACTACTTACAGTCTTAAATGCCAACATGTGGAGCAAGGACCTGTGTGGATTCTATGTGTCCGTAAATTTGTTAATAACATACAGTATTATGTAACAACCTTCAGTAAGAAAAATTTGATTGAGAGCGAAACAACCTTTTAGTGTTAGAGTGCCTGCCAATTACTGTAGTGGGTGTAAAATAGAGACAATGGTTTATGAAAAGGTAAAAGTACCAATTAATAATATTATTGAGTCAGTCCAATTAAAGCCTCTGTTCTACAGGACCTGAATACTGAAGTGGTTTAAACCATGTCAACAATACATCAAACGGTAGTTGTTTAAATGGGCTGTAGAATTCGGTATGATTTTGTTTTCTGAAGCCTAACTAGAAAAGATTGCTATATGCACTTCAGTAATCATTTGCAAATCGGCTTTAGAAATCCATTAATTTATTGCTTGGGCTGAAAATGTGCTTATCTAAAAAAATAGTCTTTTGTGAAAAGTGTAATTTATGACAATTATAATCTATTAGTAGTCATCATTATGATAATATGATAACCATAGTGGAAAGATTGCTGAGCACCCTATTACATTTGATTTATGCATAGTTTCTGCTACATTTGGGACACATACAGTGACTGTGAAATAGCCTGTGATACTATTAAAGAGATCAATGTAACCAAAGAGTCTGGACAATGTACAGGACAGGGTGTAAATTTTGAGCTCCCTTGGACAGAACTTGTGCTCAAGTGGTTTATTTCAACTGACTTGTAATGGAGCATTAGGTAAGCTGCCAATGATACCCTTGGGCTCACAGGCACAATAGGAATTGCACGATGAAACAAAGAGCAAGTAGCAAGCTTACCTCAACACATCCTTGGTAATAAATCTCTTATTTAATCAACAATAGATCCAAAAGTGCTACAAAGAACCACTACTGCACTGGAGGATAACCTCAGAAACCATTGTGCAGAGTATGTTTTTCCTGTTAAACCTTGCTATGCTTTTGAGATTATAATACACATTGGATTCTAAATTATTACTTTCTGGAAGAAAGCGACCTATTTGCACTTAGATGAATTATTAATAACTGCTTCCAGCAATATCCTAGAAAGCTTGCTCCATGAGTCTTGAAGCAATTTTTCATCCTTTCACAGCATCCAATTTGAATTTAATCATTAATGACTGCTTCTAGCTATTTCCTAGAAAGCTGGCTCCATGAATCTTGAAACAATTTTTCCACAGTTTACACACACCAATCCTCAACAACCTCAATAAGCACTAGTACATTTTCTGGTAACACTGCTTGAGAATGAGAAAGTGCTCACCCTGATCCGCATTACCTGTTCCCTGCAGAACTCTAAAAGCAGCAAGCATATCATCTCACATTTGTTTTCTTTTCAAGTGAGATTATGTCTTACTTACATTTTTTTGAAGAGCACATCTCATGATGCTCTGAACACATTATTCCTGTGCTCTCTAATGATTGTGCCTGCTATTTAAAATGTTTTAGCTACTTAGACCTGTCCATTACGAGGTAACTGTGGACAGGAATTAAAATTAAGATGCTGGCTAGATGAATACACATTCTTAGAAAGAGAAACCATGTTAATATTTCAGGCCAATATCCCTTCATCATTTTGGACTGTTTCTCTCTCCACAGGTGCTGATTGGCCTGTTGGCCTGTTAAGACTTTCAGAATTATATTTCTTATTTCTAGCAACTGAACATTCTTCTTTGAGTGTGCGTGTGTGTGTGTGTGTGTGTGTGTGTGTGTGTGTGTGTGTGTGAGGGAGGGGGTATTAGTTTTAAACTTTAAACCTCACCTTGCTTTGACTTGACTATTGGTTCACACTCTAAACATAATCGGCCAAATGTGATGGATAGTCACTTTCCAGGCCTGAAAGGCTTAATACCGAACTCACCTCTCCAATGCAGCAGGATGACCTTTCCAAAGGGTTGGAGATGCTTGTGACAAAGTTAAACATTGAACAAATATTTCTTTTTTTTTAATTATGAGGACACTTAGTCCTTGTTTATTGTCATTTAGTAATGCATGCATTAAGAAATGATACAATGTTCCTCCAGTATGATATCACAGAAACACAAGACAGACCAAGACTAGAACTGACAAAAACCACATAATTATAACATATAGTTACAACAGTGCAATGCAATACCATAATTTGATAGGAGCAGACCATGGGCAGGGTAAAAAAAAGTCTCAAGGTCCCGATAGCCCCATCATCTCACACAGACGGTAGAAGGAAGAAACTCTCCCTGCCATCAACTTCCAGTGCCGCAAACTTGCTGATGCAGCACCCTGGAAGCACCCGACCACAGCCAACTCTGAGTCCCTCCAAAAACTTCGAGCCTCCAACTAGCCCTCCGACACTGAGCACCATCTCTGCTGAGCGCTTTGACCCCGGCCCCGGCTGCCAAGCACAGGCAAAGCCGAGGATTCGGGGCCTTTCCCTCTGGAGATTCTGGATCACACAGTAGCAGCGGCAGCGAATCAGGCATTTCAGAAGTTTCTCCAGATGTTCCTCCATGCTGTCACGTCCATCTCCATTAAATCAGGATTGTGCACGGCATCCTACTTGACAAATACAGGTATTCATCACCGGAGTGGCCACTGCTTGCTGCATTGCACCGCCATCTTCTCTTCTCTTTCTCAGCTTCTTGGTGCAAACAAGAACCAGTCTTAAATTCTTAGTGTAAATTTGAAGCAGTAATCAATCTGAAGTCGAAAGGATAGCTTTGTAAACAGTTTTACAGAGCATGGGCCGCGAGCTGTTTGCAGATATGGTTTGCAAAATGGAGTGACCCTGAGATTTCTTGTCAGCGTTAGCTAAGTATAAAATGAAGGGGTTACGTTAAATGGTCCATATCAAATTAGGCAACTACAGCTAAGTTATTTGCATCATCATGACAGAGATCATGAAAGGTTCCTGAACAGACAGATTCTGTCACTTAGCACACCAAACATGGGTAGTTCTGATATTTGTGTACTTAGAGAAATAGACATCACAGCATTCATTTTATGTGTCTGGGATCTCTGTCTCCAGAAGCCTTTAGATCATCTTTGTGAAAATTACTTTGTCACAGCAGGTATCTGAAACACTTCACATGCAAACAATGCCAACTAGTAGTAAAACAGTAGAAATATTAGAATGCATTGGGGATTGTTAGGAATGATAGAAAAATAGGGTGACAGAAAGAAGAACTAGAATACATTCCTCAACCTTTGGTTTCTGTGATGAACGATTCATTCGTTTGCAACTCGTTGGTATGTTCTTTCAGTTTGTAAGAATTTTATTTGTGTTTGGAAATCCTTTGCAATTTATAAATCTTCTGGAGTTCAAAATCATAAATCAGAAATCCTCTGTGAATGTTAAATGTGTGTTAACAGCTATTTATCTAAATTTAAACACATGTCATTAAAAATAAAATACACTGTGTTTAAACTACTTTGTTAGCTGGAAGTAGCTCCTCCTTGGTAGGGACGAGGGACCTACTAATTAAGCAGTAGGTATTGGCAGCTATATTCCACTGTAGAGACTAGACAGGGAAGTGAGTTAGTCTTTGAAGAGTAGGGGGATACAGTGTAACCTCCCTAGAGTGAGAGTATCCATAGACACCAGTATTGGATAGGGCTTAAAATCTTTTTTGGAGTTTATGTCTTTGCAGGCAGTGAACCCAATACCAACACACGAATATTATATCTCTGCCATCTATCCTTCTAATGAAATTATTTGAATGCCATTTTCCTAACTCATACAGTCAGAATGCACTAAAGCCAAACTTTGACAGGCTTCATGAAGAATAATTGCTGCGTTTACTTTCATATGTAATTTTCCAAAGCAACAGCCAACTTTTATCCTTGTTTCAATGTTCAGACTTCTAATCCTTCATTGTATTGCTTAATGCCAATATAGCCCATTAACCACATCAATTAATGTGTCTTTGTGTCTCCAAATAAAATGGAAGGGAGAACACTTTCACTCTTTGGAAACAAAATCTTGTTTTGTTGTGGAGTTTGACAATGAGTTAGGAAGTTGAACAAAGTCACTATTTTTTAAAAAATCAATGCTGTTTTATATTTGTGCCAAATTTAGTTGCGCTGGCCTAATTTGCTTAGAATCATCCAGATCAGTGGCATCAAGGGCATTTTACCATTAACACTAATTAAATTTCCATGATTCTTATGCTAGCTTTTTAAAAAAAAACACTATGCTAGATTCCAGCAGACTTTCAAAACTGGCTACAACTTTACTCATTATTGTTTGCTAATTCTACTGAATATAGTCACTTGTACGCTGACCCAGATAGACTGTAAAGGCAGGGTGTTGGGATCGGAGATGAGAGTCAGGCCGTTTCCCCTCACTCTTCCACGATGTTCACTCCTCTCTCTATGGCTCTGAGGCTGAAACTGCCATGCACTTCCTGTCTGCAAGTTTTGCAGCAACTTGCCCCGCTAAAAGATTAACTGAAACCGAGGCAATGGGCCTGCTCTGGTTGCTCCGGGATTCAGGTATATGGACTCAATTTGTTTCAGAATTGGATTGCTTCCTGTTATTGTTTGCATGATTTGTGTTTTTTTTCTTTCTCGGCGCATTAGGTGTTGGTTTTTTTTAATTGTTCTTTTTCGGGTTTTTTGCTTTGTGACTGCCTGTAAGCAGACAAATCTCAAGGTTGTATAATTTATACATACGTTGATAATGTACTTTGAAGCCTTGAATTTGCAAATTTTCGCAAAGCTTAACATCAGTCTTTCCTTTTGGTCATGAGAATATTAATACCTCATGTTTTTAATATACAGCATTTCTGTTTTTGCACATTTATAAAAAATCTATTCAATATACGTAATTGATTTACTTGTTTATTTATTAATATGCTTTAGTTTATTTATTATTTTTTTTTCTCTCTCTGCTAGATTATATATTGCATTGAACTGTTGCTGCTAAGTTAACAAATTTCACGTCACATGCCGGTGATAATAAACCTGATTCCGATTCTGAAGTTTAACTGTAAATATATTCAAGTTAGCATGAAATTGACGAGCATTATCAAATAAGCAGGTAAATTAATTTCACTTTATGGTTTTCTTTCTTAGTTGTGTGACTGTCTGTGGGAAGACGTATCTCAGAGTTGTATACTACAGACATACTTCGATAATAAATGTACTTTGAATCTGTGAATTTGAAATGTTTCTATACAGATTTCTTTGGCAATTTTGACTTATGTTAAAGCACAGGTAGCCTGCAAGAAACTACTATTTAAATTTTTATTTTGTATGATAAACCAATCTTCAGTTATTTTAAAATTGTGCCTGGTTACTGTTCATTAATACATCCAGGAATATTTTTAGAAAAAGCAAAAATGAAGAACACATGGTCTAAAATGCTGGCAGGTTGTTCTGGTTTTATTTAACAGGTTGAAACTTGATGGTAAATGCCTGCAGCTCTGCACCAAATTGCTGGTATTTCTCAATGTAAATGCCAGCATGTTTGGGATTCCCATTGAACCGGCAAGTTGCTAGGTACCTCTCATGGGCAATTCCTTGTCTGCATTCTGACATTGTTGTCTAGCATTTGAGGACAAATTGTTCCCGATCATCAGCAGTTATGTAGGGGAACTCGACCTGCTGGATCATCGATAGATATAGTGAAGGAAAACTGAAGCCATTCATCTACAAACGTTTGTAAGTTGAAAAAAGAAGCAGACTGGGATGAGCTATTTGTAAAACAATTTGCATTTTAATTCACAATTTGCTTAAAAGTTTTCAATTGTCTAAAATGCTGGAAGTTTTTCCTTATTTTAAAATGCATTAATTTTCTTCATTTTATTTTATAGCTTTTGAATATTTCTGCTTTTTTGGGACATACAGTAAGTATTTAACTTGTCAATTGATTCAAGTTTGGCAATTCTGTGTGTGGTTTAGCTGGTTGCAAATCATTTTCCTGTAGGGTGGTGGTAATGTTCTGTAACAGCATGACATGGTTCTGGATTGAGAAGCAAGCCAACATCATTAGATCTGGAAAAGATAACTCTGTATTTACATTGATTGCTACTGATCAAACATCAAGCACATCACTGCCAGTTCTGGCCTGATATCTGGAATTATATAAATAAGTTTGACAGAAAAATAGAAGCAAAGAAAGATAGAGCACAACCAGAAACCATAAGCTAAATTTTCTATTGATGTATTTATTTTTATTCACTTGAGCGGTCACAATCAATCTGAAATGTTGTCAAAATAAAGACAATCAGACCATAAGACATAAGAGCAGAATTAGGTCATTCAACCCATTGAGTCTGCTCTGCCATTCCATCATAAGACAGATTTATTACCCATCTCAACCCCATTCTCCTGCCTTCTCTGCACAACCTTTGATGCCCTTAATCAAGAGTTCTAAACCTTTGCTGTTAAGTCCTTCCTGATGTGGTTTGTTATTTTATTTCTAATTATCTCACTGCTTACTTGCTAGTTCACAGCAGGTGTTGATTACTTATTATTGTGCTGTTAAGCAATTAGCTTTCATCATCAGGTCACCATTTCATATCGTATGTATATTTCATTTAGTCGCTAGCAGTTACAAGCCCTTTGTTAGAAGTCAAATGAATTTCAATCAATATTTGAAGCTACTTTTTGTGAGAACGGTGAGAAGTACTGTCTTTTTACATCAGCGTGTACTGTAACACATTGTTGAATATTAAAACCTCCTTCAAACTATCTACACCGGGACTTGAGTTTATCTATCTGCCTGGCTTAAGATAATAGGTGAACTCTCAAGCAAGGGCAGAATATCCACTTTGAAAATAAAGCAGAGGATCAAATCATATTCAGATCAAATCATGTTCCTATGATCTAGAACACCGGTTTGGAGACCTGAGTCATGAAATCATTTCAGAAAACTAGAGTAATTTTGAGATAACTTGAGTTCATGTTTCTCCCTGCATCTAAAATAAAAATTTATCTCATTATTTCAAGTGCTTTAGTGTTACTGAACTAAACAATTAAGTTTCCCTTTGGTTCAACAAACATTTACTGTATGCATCATCAGTATGTTGTTCTCAAACAGAGAAAACAGTTAATGCCAAGCATTTAAATCAGGTTTAATGAAGCCAAGATTGTTTTATTTGGCAATTGTTCGCTACCCATTTGGAGTCCTATAGTTAGAATTTTCTGATTTATGACAATTAGCAACAATGAATGAAAGATAACCATCTTGTGGCATCTTTATTTTGGATTTCAGGTGGCTTTGATCTCCTTTCATATGAACAAATCATTGGAATCCCTTCAAAGAAAACATTACGAAATGTGATTAATTCTCCTTGAAGGAGTGCATTTGTACATATTGAATAGATAACACACCAGTGAATGAACAATCATACGAAATCATTGAGTGGCAGGTGATTTAATAATGTTGCAGCTGTCCATGGACTTGTTGGGAACTTTTATGCCACAGTTCATGGTCATTAGGAAGAATGTCACATGGGTTCTAGGATGAACAAGCAGTTACACATTTCCTTAAACAATCAGACTGAAGAATCATTACTGAGGCCTGCAGAGTCTAACACAGGAAGTTGGTTAGAATAGTTTATTCAAGATGAAATTATAGTTGAAAACAAAATAAATGGAGATGTAGAAACAGAGAGATAAAAGGTTCAAGAGGGACAAAAAAGAATTAATGTACGTTTGTACAATGGTAATACAAATTTGAAAGGATGAAATGCTAGTCTTCTAAATTTCAGCATCAGAGAGTTGGTTTGCTTGGTAATAACTTGGATCAGCTAGACCATTAAAATATCATGTAATCTTTACTAGGATACCATCTGAATATCATATTTGAATGCTAAGTCAATCTGCAAGGTAGCAGCATAAAATAGATCAAGAAAAAAAACTGCAAAGAATTGGAAATTGGAAGTAAAACCGGAAATACTCTGAAAATCAGATCAGACATACAGCATCTGTGTAAAGATTCAGCATTCAAAGTTGTTTAATGTTGTTTACAGTTCACAAGTGTAAAGAAGACAAAATAATTGTTACTCTGAATCCACTGCAGCACAAAAAAAACCACAATAAATATAAATATACAAGATACTTTATATACATAAACTCATTGAATGTCCATAAAGTGATCTAGGCACAGCGGTGTCGGTACATAACAGGAAATGATAAAGTAGCGGTGGTGGGGTGTGTGCAGGGGTCAGTTAGTGGGTGGAGGTGTTGATTAGCCTCAATGCTCGGGGAAAGTAACTGTTTTTGAGTCTGGTAGTCCTGGTATGGATGCTATGTAGCCTCCTCCCTGATGGGAGTGGGACGAACAGTCCATGAGCAGGGTGGGTGGGATCCTTCATGC
Organism: Mobula birostris; assembly: GCF_030028105.1. Classification (NCBI taxonomy): domain Eukaryota; kingdom Metazoa; phylum Chordata; class Chondrichthyes; order Myliobatiformes; family Myliobatidae; genus Mobula; species Mobula birostris. The sequence continues at coordinate 61,220,429 of NC_092383.1, read as the reverse complement.
TGACACTGGCTCTTTTCCGGCACCTTTCTGTATATACAGTATGTCTTTGACAGCAGATAGGCTGGTGCAGGAGACGCATTGGGCAAGTTTTGACTACCCATTGTAGAGCCTTCCTGTCTGCCACAGTTCAGTTGCCATACCTCGCAGTGATGCAAAATGTTAGGACGCTCTCTACTCCACATCTGTAGAATGATATAAGTATAGATATGCATAGTCCAGCTCTCCTCAGAAAGTAAAGGCAGAGGTGAGTTTTCCTTATTGTGTAGAATGTGGTCAAGGACAATGTGTGAGATCTGCATTTCCAGGAGTTTGAAACTGCCTGCAGTTTCCACTCCTGCACTGCCAGTGTAAAGAGGGGTGTGAGTGCAGTGAGTTCTCCTTAAAGTGATAATCATCTCATTTGTCTTGTTGACATTGAGGAAAAAGTTATTTGTCTGGCACCAGGCCGAGATTTCTTCCACCTCCTCTCCGTGGGCTGTCTCATCATTGATGGTAAATTTATATCAGAAGCTTTCTGATGAAATATCACTGATACTGCTTGTACCCTCACAAATGCTTCCTTATTTGCTGAGTATTTCCAGCAGTTTCTGTTTTATTTGTGGTGATAAAAGAGCAATTTGGACAGTAGCTTCCACGTTTCTACATTTAATTATGCTCGTGTGGGTTCTGAGATCTGTTGTCAGATTTAAACCCTAATAAAGGCAATGTTGATAGGGGTAGGTTTAGGGTTACTGTTATTTTATTCAGTACTTTGGCCATTAAAAGAGTTTAATATTTGATGCAATTTTATACTAGTAACTGTCTAACTTCAAATCCATCCACGGAGATACTAAAGTCATAGCAATAATTAAAATAAAAATATGGGGTAGTTGTTGTTCGGTTCCATTTCATTAATGGAATGTATACAAAAGTATAGTATTACAATGTCACTAGGATATATATCAGCAATATATGGACAAAAATAAAATTATGTAATTCATAAACACAAGAAAGTTTGCCAATCCAAAGCAACAAACACTTGTGGAACTCAGCAGGTCAGGCAGCATCGATGGAAATGAATAAATAGTTGACGTTACAGACCAAAACCCTTTTTCAGAATAGTCAATGTCTCGGGCAGAGATCCTTCTTCAGAACAGTTGATGTTTCAGACAGAGACCCTTCTTCCAGATAATCGTTTCAGGCCAGGACACTTCTTCAGTCCTGGAGAAGGGTTTCAGCCCAAGATGCTGACTATTTATTCATTTCCATAGATGCCCCCTTGACCTGTTTAGTCCCTCCAGTGTTTTGTGTCTGTTACTATGTAATTCAGAAGCCTAAAGCAATGAAGCCTAATCTAATCCATTTTAGTGACCTTATTAACATTTTAATAGTACTTTTGCAAATGCAATAATGATATATAAATTCAAATTGTAATATAATTCAGCTACTACCTAGGCAACTGTAAGATAATGTGTACAATTAAAAGTTTTCCAAATACTGTTAGAAACTAATTTCTCTCTGACAAGGGTAAAGTACAGTTATGTTCTGGAGAGTTAATTTGCTGCCTTTTCAGTCTCTATTGGAGCATTCTCAATAGATGGATATAAATTCAGTACAAGGTATAATTCTTAAAGTTGCTATGCCAGAAAGTAAGTAACTTCTCAAATAAACATACTACATGCAATTGTCTATTTGTAATTCTAATACTCCCTGCACTGTAATATTCACTATAAGGTAAACATACTACATTTTGGAACGCTTTTACACTGGTAACAGAGATTTTAAAAATGCGCTATCAATAATACTGACACAGCTGGAGCAAAAATTATCTTCAGCCCAGATTCAAGATTCAGCTTTGCTTATCCCCAGTTTGTTCTCGATCCTGGGGCTGCAAATGTGCACGTATGCTGTTATTGCACTGAATGCTTCTTTCTGCTCCAGTGCAGCTTGATGGAAAAGTCTGGGCTCTTTGTAATGTAAACATTGTCGAGTTTGACTCTCATGCTAGGCTGTTCTTGGATGAAACCCTGCAATGGGCTTCTAACTTCCAACTATCGCCACAGTGAAAATCATCTAATTCAGCTTTTGTTCTAACACATTTGCAAGATTTGATTTATTTTTCCTTGTTTCTTTTACTTCAGCTTTTACTAAAAAAAAGCTAACATAACAAATATATAGCTTGATCTGTTGAGATTGACCAAATGTTTGGCGCAGTAAAATTGTGGATGGATGTGTGGTTTATTCTGTGCTTCACAGGTCATAATCAATAATATTAATTACTAACTACCAAAAAGCTCATCAATAAAAGGCAATATTTCTCTCTTTGAGGCATATTCAAACCATGAATTTCGACAAAATGTTAAATGGCATATTCTGGCAAGCAAGAGAGGATTAGCTCATCCTTCAGCCTCAAGACAATGGACCTTGTACCTATAGCAGACAGTACAGCAATTGTTGTTCAATACAGCCCTTTTATTCTGTGAACAAGACCAGTGTCAGATGTATTGATATTTCCCACGCCTAGTCTGGAATCTGTTCTCTGCAAATGGTTGTCTCTTTAACAGGACAAATCAAACAGATACTGCTGCCAAGGACAACCCTATTCATACACTGTCCAGTTTTCACAACTTTGACACTTTCCAGCAAGATTTGGGAATATTTTGTTATTCACAGGAGACCGACCAATGTTCTCAGACTCACTTCAATGCCATGGGTTCTTTCTTCATTGCAAATTGTATAATGAAGTGCAGTAATTTATCTGTCCATAAAATTAAACTCTGACAATTTATTATGTTAGGCATGATATTTCTTTTCCTTGTAGCTTCTAAAACTGGAACATTTTAAATCACAAGATGTCCTAAAGATGAATAGTGTGCCTAGAATTAAATGATTGTTTATCAATCCTAGCAACTAACTCTTGCGCAACATGCTTGTAAATAGTTGCTGTTACCTGATGAATCCACCTTTTAAAGAAGAAAACTGTTCCTCTGGGAAAGTACATTGTGTTCACTGTAATATTATTTAATATCAATCATTATCTTTTACCTGAGTAAGGTATTTATCACGTTCATGCAATTTTTCTCTAACATGGATATATTGTATTTAGATCCTAAGTACAACTTCATAAATCATTACATGGCACTCATGGGTAATATTTTTAAGCATTTATATATTTACAAAGGAAAGAAGATATTTTGTTCAGAATTTGCATCACACTGAATTCTGCATAATCATTACAAAAACTACTGAAGACGTATACCAGAGAGTAATTTATAAATTAAATGATTACTGTTGATATCATCAGATTAAAAAAACAGCACTAAATTATTCAAATTTTATTTAAAAAAATTGGCAACTTACTGTAAATTGCATAATCAGTAAGTGCCCCGGGTACTTTGTGTGCTTAATGTGTCAAAGCACAGACATGCACAGTAGTATTCATCAGAGTGTTAGTCACACTTTGAGGTTACTTTCTCAATTTGCATTGTGATCTGCAGGCAAGATGGCCCATCACTTGTGAAGCCTGCACTGGTAAGACTGAAAAGCTTAGGGAGACTGATATTGAGATCCCAATAAAGTTTGGCCTCTTTGAGAAATTTATTTACCAATTTGCCTTCAGCCTGCATAATCTCCACACTGTCATGGCAGGACAGTGACAGTCCCCAACTCATGATCCTTCCCATTGACTACTGACCTGCTATCACCCCTCATCTCTCCTTTGACATCCTACAACTGACCTTAGCTTTGAATTTACCAGCTTCCTGCTGGACAGATCTCTCCTTACCAGTATGCCAGGCTTGATCCTTCAGTATCTTTAATCCACTTCGCAGGTCAGTCCTGCTAAAATTGCCAACCTAACCCATTACTAGCCTACTAGGCCATTTCCACTACAGTCTGTCAGTCTGGTTCTCCACTCTACTCCAAACTATCTAACCTGCCAAGCAGCCCAGCCCTTAAAGCCACTGAAGTCCTAAGCCATCAACCCTTTCCCTTCTGCTTTGCACACGGATACCCTTGAACCCTTTGCAATGGAAAAGCATGAGAGACAATGGTCTTAGAGACAGACAAAGCAAGCTTGGAATTCAGTACCTTTTGAGGCTTGTGCACATAATCTAGACTCAGACTTCAGTGCTACACTGCCAATGATGAAGGATCGTCACTCAGATTAAATGCCAATTTGAAATCCTTGTGGCTAAACTTGAAAAGAGCAAAGATTTGCCTGTATTTATTCCTCATTTACGATCATGGATACAGAATTAGCTGTTCATTAATCTTCTTGCAATTTGCAGCTGCCTCCTCTATGTCAACAAGGCACTGTGTTTGCTACATGACTCTTTCCATCCAAGTATTAGCTCTTAAGAGCTGTGGGTGTTCCTGAGTTTATGAAAGGAATTGTATTAAAGCATGCATTTTCCAAATCAGGAAACAGAAACTGGTTGACATAATTCCTCTCGTGCTTCCAACTAAACATTACAAATGCAGCAGTGTAGGTGGCTTGTTTTGAAATTAACAAACTACCCTACTTTGAAATGTAAAGAATGAAGCACATGGCAACACCAGGAAACATACAAGCAAGATGTCATTAAAATTTTCCACTTAAATGCTTCACTCACTGCTAATGTTGACAGCTGCAATTTGCACAGTGCATTCAAAGGCATAACAAGGCTTAATTTGACAAGCCTTGTTGCACCAGACCCACAACATCACCTGTAACAAAATCCCACAAGGATGCTTATCATTAATTTCTTTTCTGTCTGAAAAAGTGTGCTCACATCTGAATCAAGTTTATTATCACTGTCTTATATGACATGAAATAGGTTGTTTCGCAGCAGTAGAAAAGTTACGTGCCATAAAACTACTATAAATTATAAAATAAATAAAGTGCATAAACAAGGAATATTGAGGGGATGTCCATTGTTCATGGATTATTCAGAAATTTGACAGTGCAGGGTAAGGAGTTGTTTCTGAATCATCAAGAGTGGGTCTCCAGACTCCTGTATCTCCTCCCCGACAGTAGTATTGAGCGGAAGTCATGTACCAGATGGTTAGGGTCCTTAATGATGGATGCCACCTCTTCAAAGTGTCCTCGATGATAGGAAAGGTTGTGGCTGTGATGCAGCTGGCTATGCCTACAACCCACTGCAGTCTTTTGTGATCCTGTGCAGTCCGCCTCCATACCAGTTCACATATTTATGCATATATCAAAAAGGGATATTTCTCAGAATCATTCATCAAAAATTTAATAGAATCCAAAGACTCCCATCTTTCATATCACACATTTAAATTGTCCAAAACGATTCAGACTTAAACTTGATCAATGGTTTAACATTAAGTAATGGAATGAAATGGTGACATGATTAACCAAAGGTTTAATCAAGATATTGGTTTTAAAACAGGACAATACTTGCCAGTTTCAGAGAATCCATGGGAATGCCTATCCTTCCCCATCAATACTAATGGACCCTAGGAACCTATCACTTGCCCCCTCTTTTCAGTAACATCAACTCAAAGCGTCTGTAGTCTCTGAATATGAATGATTCAATAAGAATAGATCCAGGAACGAGAAATATAGAGGCCAAAAGCATTCAGGGCAGAATTTCAGAGCAGGTGGGAACTCAGCTATGAAAACGTGACCAGAATTAGAGGAGCAAATATATCTCAAAGGCTTACATGGCTGGAGAAGGTCACAGTAACAGGGGAAGATGAGAACAGGAGTAATTTTAAATTAAGGATTATTCTAAAATTGAGCCACTACTTAACCAAAAGCCAGCAAAGAGCACTAGGAAACAGGGCAATGAGGGACCAAAACCTTGTGCATATTAAAACAGATGTATCAATGTTTTAGAAAACCAACTTCATGGAGAACAGAATGAGGAAGAGAGGGGAGGAATTCATTAGAATAGTCTAGATTACAAATGAAAAAAGCGTGAATCAGGATTTCAGAAGCAAATGGACTAAAATGTCAGCATAGTGTGATGGGCGGAAAGGCTTAGTTCCATGCTTTACAGGCCTGTTGTTCTATGAACTGAGGTAAGGATAGAGTTGGGTGATACTAAGTAAATTGAAATGAGCAACCTTAATGTTAGCATGGCCACATAATCCGTTGTTTACAGTACGGCTCAGTTTCAAACAGTTACAGAGATAAGGAGTTAGTGGCAAGGGAACAGAGCTGCTGGTGGAAAGTCAATTGCTTTAGACTTCCTGATATTTAACTGGAGGAACAGTCAGCTCATTCATTTCAGAATGTTGGATAAACAGTCTGGCAGTTTAAAAAAGGGTAGAGCAGTTAGTACAAATGGTGAGGAGATGGAGCTGGGATCTATACGTGCACATGTGAAACATTTTGTGTTGTCCAATGCTAATGCTGAAGAAGAAAGCCAAGATGACCCCAAGGTAGGTGTGGGAAGTAAAAAAAATGCTGGTAATTCTCTGGCTACAAATGAATGGAAAGAACCAAGTGAGTATTATCCTGTCCAAAATTTGATGACCAATTTAGATTAGAAACCTACGGATCTTTCGATGCTTTGTGGCACTACACAGCCTATTTCAGTTTACTGTTTATATACACAAGGAACTATAAATGGTTTTCTGCCAAATATTTAACAGAAGAATTCACCCAGAAATAACCTTCCCTAAAAGATGTTCTAACATTCCTCCCCCCTCCATCACCATTGCTGATCACGGCTCTCTAACAGCTTGAGTCATATGTAACTACTTCGAAATTTGTTCAACATCATCTCAAATCCCATCACAAACCCTGTTTCATTGCAGCTAATGTCAACTCACTTTCAAGAGCTGGCTGAACATGAACAAAACTGCTAACAACGTTTGATCCTGTTCCTCATTCCTTTCTCTGTTTCTGTGCAATGCTCTGTGTTCCTTATATATCTCCCAAACCCCAAGTTCTAATCAAACATTTTCATCCAAGTCATTTGGATATATTACACAAACAGTAGAGACCCCAACACCCATTCCCATAGAACACTCCTGGACACAGACTTCCAGCCAGAATACCCACTATCTTTTATCCTCTAAGGCAAGCCTGTTCATCCTGAATCCAAACTAGCAAGTCACCCTATATCATGTTCTTCTGGATCAGACTACCATGAGGTACCTTGTCAAATGCCTTCTAAAATTCATGAAGATAAGATCTCTTGCCCTACCTTCACCAATGACCTTCATCATCTCCTTAAAAAAAAACTTGGTAAAGTCTTTTAACATCTGAACTGTCCTGCATAAAGCGATGCTGTCTGCCTCTAATCAAAAGCATGTAAATCATCTCCCTAGAAATCCTGTCCAATAAGCTCTTCATCATTATTTCCATTTACACTTATTAACATCAAAGCAAAAGTGAAGCATTTTCTTTGGCTGATAATTTAAATATATCACTACTGGCTAAAATCACAATTCATTTTTCATTGAGGGCATTACTGAACTTTAGAATTCGAAAGAATTGCCCAGAGTGTACTGTTTCCATGAAACAATGCCTGGCAATTCATTTCACACTTTTATTCACAAATGTGACAAAATCATGAAGGATGTATTATTTTTATTGATCAGATAAAGAGCAATTTGTAAACTAATCTCTGTTTTTAATAATGTGGAGAAAACCAAATGAAAAAAATATTTTCATGATTTATTTCAATAAAAATTAAAGCAAAAGTAAAATAATTAGTTGAAGCAGCACACACAAAATGCTGGAGGAACTCAGCCAGCCAGGCAGCATCCATGTACTGTCCTGCCAAAGGGTCTTGTCAACTGTACTTTTTTTCCATAGATGCTGCCTGGCCTGCTGAGTTCCTCCAGTAATAGTGTGTGTTACTTTGATTTCTAGCATCTGTAGATTTTCTTTTGTCTATAATTAGTTAAAGGTTTATTTTCACTTTTTTATTGTCTAAACAATGCTGTTAGGGACTTTAAAAAAATATTCACGGATTTAACAAAAATTAACAAACATTCATTCAACAAACAGTCCTGAAGAAAAGTCTCGGCATGAAATATTGACTGTTTATTCATTTCCGTAGATGCTGCCTGGCCTGCCTGAGTTCCTGCAGTGTTTAATGTGTGTTGCTTTGGATTTTCAACATCTGTGGAATTTCTCTTGTTTAAGCATTCATAAAGGTAGCTTTGGCGATTTCAATTTTGCTAATAACCATATCAATTATGATGGGCAATGCTATGTGTTCCAAATTGCCATGCCCTACAAAAGCTATAGATGTAAGTTCATAATTTTTTTCTTCTACAACCAAATTATTGTTTACTACCATTTTAAATAACAATATTCCTTTCATCTTAAGCCAGAAAGTACAAAGAATGATTTATAAGCAGGATTGGAACAAATATACTTATTTCTAAATAAAGATAGTTAACCATGATTATCCTTCCTTTCTTCCATAAGGCTGGATCAAACAATACTACTTTGATGTGGTTATCTCCTGCCTTTGACATTACAAGTGCTCCTCACCACAAGATGATTCTGTTCTCTGGTGAATACATTTCCAGAATCATCCAGTCTACTCGGATTATCTATTACCAGTTCACAATTATATCAGATAGCACAAGTATTTGAAAAAAATGATATTAATACCATTGCCAGTTTCGATTTCAAAGGTCATTTATGTTACACTGTATTGTGAATTATATCTGAGCACGTTTATTTTTCCTTTTGTTTTTCAATTATCTATACTATCCAACCCCAATTACAGATATCTATGCCATTTTGCTTTTGCACAGACCCGTCTGTGCAGCTAGCTCCTCATTATACAATACAAAACTATTTAATAATAATATTATTGTTGTTGTTCCTCTCCACACCTTGGGGTGCACTGGTGGCAACCTGCCACCTCTTCAACATTTTGTTCTGTTTTTTACCAGGCTGCCCTGCATGCTCAATGCTCAACCCTGCACAGATGGAAAGCGTGCAAGGAGCCAGCCAGATTCGAACCCAGGACCACTCGCCTTGAAATCCAGTGTGTATGCCACTACACCACCAGCCAGCTAAATAATAAAGTAAGGGTGTTGGTTGTGTGTCCAGAGACCTAAGCCTCGGGGCCAGTTCTCTGGGTGCAGAGCTCAGAAAAAGCGATGCAACAGACTTTTAACTTCATAAATCAGTGAGTTGTTTGTTATGTCTCCCCTCTCACTGTGAAACAGGGACACCCCTTTTTCCCTTAATATGGAGAGAGAGAGCCTGTGGTATATTGAATTACCGGATCTTTGGGGTACTGCAAGTCTGTGTCTTTATTGATGCTTTGCTGTACACTTGAGTGCTCAGTGAGGGGGGGCCGATGCCTTTTTGCTGGTGGGGGAGGGAAGTGTTTGTTGCCTTGCTGCTGCTTGTGTGTATGAAGGGGGAGGTGGGGGGGGGGGTGCTTTCAGGTTCTAACATTTAACTGTCATTCATTCTTAGGGGCATTCCTCTGTTTTGGTGGATTTTTGCGAAGAAAAAGAATTTCAGAATGTATATTATATACATTTCTCTGACATTATATGTACCTATTGAACCTACCTATTGACCTATTAATAAATGATTGTAAATGTTTCAAATTTGCTTGAATTGTTTTATATAGGAGTGTTTAGCTTTATAATATACTATTTGTACTATTTTTATCCGATAAACTGTGCAAAAGTTTGTAAACATCTGTTGCTGAGCAAAGCTACAAAACATGGCACAGCAGTGCAAGTATTGACTAATACACCTCACTTACATTAATGTTATTATATTCTATCTACTTTAACTCTAATTGTTGAATATCCTATTGAGCTACTGAGTCTAATGCCCAAGTGACAGTGTCATCCACAGGATGGACATAATTACAAGTTAACAATTCCGTAATTTCCAGCAAAGTGTTTTTACAATGCATTTAGTGCAGGGGTTCCCAACCTGGGGTGCACAGATGTCTCAGTTAATGGTAGGGTCCATGGCATAAATAAGGTTGGGAACCCTTGATTTAGATATGCACATTAGACTGAAGACAAATCTCTCCTATAGGTCATTGTAAGCTTTGGGATCTGATTTATTATAATTCCTCCTACTATCTCTCTTTCTTATTTTGATGTCAGCTATTAAGCTCTTTGATGCAGAGCATTTGAACAATCCTTGCAATGTGAAAGTGGTTTGGATTTGGACCTGTTGAATGAAGATGGCGGTCACACTTTGAAGAGATGAAGATGGAGGTCCACCACCAAATAAGGCCATTTATTTTATTATTATTATACTTTGTCCTTCGAATAATGTTGGTATATACATCTTCAATTAATATGATTAGGGTATGTGGTGCCTGGCCAAGTGGTTAGGGCATTGGGCTCACGATCTGAAGGCCGTGGGTTCGAGTCTTGGCCACACACACTGCTTCAGTCCATCCAGCTGAAAATGGGTACTGGCAAATGTTGGGGGTTAACCTCGCGATAGACTAGCGTCCTATCTGGAGGGTGGGGTCTCGTACTCTCAGTCACTTCACGCCATAGAAACTGGCATAAGCACTGGCCTGATGGGCCACAAAGGTTCAGGACAGACTTTGACTTTGACTTGATAGAATTATAGAGTTGAGGAGCAGTCCTGGTTTTGATCTCATCCTGTCCTGGTGATTTATAAATTCCTATGCTTTCCATGACATCCATCATCTTCTTGCTGCAGACTATGAATCCACTCCCACCCCCCAAACGTCTAAGGACTTCTCCTTGATTAATACAGATGTATTTTAGGAACTTACCCATAGCAGCTCTCTCTATACACAGATGAACGCTTTGGTCCCTGGGTAACCTGCTGTTTCTTCAATAGAATGGTTTGGGATACTACTTAATGCTACTGATGAAGGATAATTCATGGTGCTTCTTTGCCTTCCTTTTCCTTCTTACATACCTATATTCCTCAAGGCTCACTCGATTCCAGTTGCCTATAATCTATCATATTCTTTCATATCTATCATATCATATATCAATTTTTCCCAATCAAACCTTAAATGTCCTTTGTCACCCAAGGATCCTTAATCGTACCATATTTGCCTTTCATCCTAAACTGAATATGCTGACCCTGAATTTTTACTAATTCCCTTTTAAAAGACTTCCACTTGTCAAATGTTGAGTTACCAGCAAGCACTGGTTCTCAATCGACTTTCACCAGCTCTTCTCTTACACTATTGAATTTTACCTTCCCCCAGTTTAGGGCCTTTGCTCAAGGACTAAACTTATCCCATTCCATAACTATCTGGCAACGTACAGAAATACGGGTACTATTCCCAAAGTGTACTCCTGCCTTCCCAGTATAATTACCCAAAATATCATTGACTACTACTTGTCTCTATTAGGACCATGGCCAAGTGGTTAAGGCATCGGTCTAGTGATCTGAAGGTCACTAGTTCGAGCCTCAGCTGAGGCAGCGTGTTGTGTCCTTGAGCAAGGCACTTAACCACACATTGCTCTGCAATGACACGGGTGCCAAGCTGTATCAGCCCTAGTGCCCTTTCCTTGGACAATATTGGTGGCGTGGAGAGGGGAGACTTGCAGCATGGGCAACTGCTAGTCTTCCATACAACCTTGCCCAGGCCTGCGCCCTGGAAACGTTCCAAGGCGAAAAATCCATGGTCTCATGGGACTAACGGATGCCTATTAGGACCATAAACCCCCCTTGAATTAATAAAGTAACATCTTTATAAAACGGGATATCCATGTTGCCAATTGTCCCAAAAACCCCTCTTGGATACACTTAACAAATTTCATTTTATTAGAGTCCCTTGTATTAAAGCAAATCAAATCAATACTAGGAAAGTTTTTGTGAAGAAAGCTTTTGGTATGCTGGCCTTTATTAATCAGAGCATTGAGTATAGGAATTGGGATGTAATGTTGAAATTGTATAGGGCATTGGTAAGGCCAAATTTGGAGTATTGTGTACTGTTCTGGTCACTGAATTATAAGAAAGATGTCAATAAAATTGAGAGAGTGCAGAGGAGGTTTACTAAAATGTTGCCTGGGTTTCATCTCCTAAGTTACAGAGAAAGGTTGAACAAGTTAGGTCTTTATTCTTTGGAGCGTAGAAGGTTGAGGGGGGACTTGATAGAGGTGTTTAAAATTATGAAGGGGATTGATAGAGTTAATGTGGATAGGCTTTTTCCACTGAGAGTGGGGAAGATTCAAACAAGAGGACATAAGTTGAGAGCTGAAGGACAGAAGTTTAGGGGTAACATGAGGGGGAACTTCTTTACTCAGAGAGTGGTAGCTGTGTGGAACGAGTTTCCAGCAGAAGTGGTTGAGGCAGTTTCAATGTTGTCATTTAAAGTTAATTTGGATAGATATATGGACAGGAAAGGAATGGAGGGTTATGGGCTGAGTGCAGGTCGGTGGGACTAGGTGAGGGTAAGAGTTCAGCACGGACTAGAAGAGCTGAGATGGCCTGTTTCCGTGCTGTAATTGTTAGATGGTTATATAAAGTTAAAATCCCTTACTACAGTAAAATGATTGCTCTTAGACCTTTATAAAATTCACTAATGCATTTGTTCCTCTATTCCCACTACTGGGAGCCTTAAGGTATAACCCCAGTGAAACAATCATCCCTCTTTCATTCCAAACTTCCAGCTAACAGCCTTATTGGATGATTTCTCCTGGATATCCACTGTACTAAACGCGCTGAAATGCTCCTATAAAGTCTTTAGATTCTGCTGCTTCCAAAAGTGTTGAATGGAAGGACTCTTCAATTTTCTCATGAGTAATGTTTATCCTAATTGTCACTAATTGGAAATAATTCAGCTAACTCAGTGAGAGACGCCACAGAATACATGGTACAACAATAGAAAATATCAACATCTGGACCAGTAGGATTCCCTTCTGATAATGTAGCTTAGGTGCGGGCACAGATACGATATCATGCTACCCTCGAGAGTGAACAATGCTGTTGTAGAGTGTCTGAGTTAAATAGCAATTATCTTTTTAAATTAATGTATATTTGAGTAACTCACTATCCACAAAGTAAGTTAAAGGGAATTTGATATTGGATTCACAGATGTTCTTGAAAGGAGATAGTAAAAGAGTTTCGGGGAATCATTAGGAAGAGCGAATAACTGGCTGGTGCTTTCAATAAGCTGGCATTGGCTGTCTGAATTGCCTTCTGTTACACTCTATGAATCAATGACTACACTCTTCTATCTTTGCAATTTCTTATAGTTTAGTTTATATCAATGCTAAAATACACAAATCAAATAGAATAGTAGAAAAGTAACGTCTTTATAAAACAGGATACCCATGTTGCTAATGCCTTGTGCACACATCAAATAACTGTGGAACACTTTATTAAGAGCAAACTATTTTCCAAATTGCAATAACATTCAAATTGATATCCCCATAACTTGGTGGCTATTTTGTTTGCTTCTTGAGAACCAGTAGGAAGTGATCAACAAACACTGCCGAGGGGGATCTCTCTTCAGACCAGTGTGCTTCACAGCACGCTGTTGGCTTTTAGTTTCTGTATGGAATTTCACACTGTTAACTAGCCATGAGAGGAAGTTTTTAAAAAAAGGCTGTCTTTGTGAAGCTGCCAGCAATGGTTATTGAGTCTTCTACAAGCCTTCTCAGTAAGGATGGAGCATTCGCAAAGACATTATAAGGAGGATTTTTAACTATTCTATACAGATTCTCACATATACCAGAAAATTATGGCAAAATGTTGAGAGGCACAAAATGTGTCATTTGGATGCCTGATTAGACTATTGTCCATGATTCCTTCACTTGGTAGCTTTGTAAGCACATGAGTAGATTGTTGTCCCAGCTGCTGTTAATGCCTGACTGACTGGCATAGACTCATAATAATCTGAAATATTCCTCAAAACACCTGATTTCAATGGCAAGTACCCGAAATCTGGTTATCTGATTCTTTAATGGTAACTTTAAAGTTAATACCCATGCTAATACTAGTGAGATGCAAACATCTAATGTTTCAACGCCAAGCAAGGCCTCCAACTCTGATTGCATGTTGGGACAATGTGTAGAATCAATTCAGTTCACTTCACACTTGATGTGATTCATTGAATAAAGTTAGGGAATACCAGGTTATAAAAACATCAAAGGAGCACTGTTTGATATACCACATTTTCTCTGAAGAGTGACATCACCCGAGCGGTGGGGGGTGGGGGTGGTGGAGGTGAGGTGTAGGAATTTACAGAGAACATAAAAAACATAATTAGATGCAGACACAGTCCATTCAGCCCCTTTTCCTTGCTCAACCATTTCATCACCTCAGCACTATTTTCCTCCACTCACTATAAATCTTGTTTCCTTTAATAGTCAAACATCTATTGATTTTAGTTTTGAATGTACTCAGAGGTGAATTCCAAAGATTCACTACCATCTTAGTGAAGGCTTTTTTTTTCTCATTTTAGTCCTGACTGCCTCTTTTGAGACTGTTCTCAGGCATCTATGTAAAACTGACTTGATATACTGTGTAAAACAGTATCACAAACCTTTCAATGATACATCTTTCCTCTGGAACATGCTTGATTATTGAATGTCATTTTAAATCAATCCTTAATTTGGTCAATCATAAATGTAATTGATAGATTGCAGACTTGTCATCTCAAAGTCTTCCAGTTTTCTGTCATGATTTGTGAAACCTTTGTTAGAAGAGAAGTCTGTTGGTGCATCAGTAATGATATAAAACCATCAACATGCAAAAGGGGTATTATTGCAGGTCATTAATGAAGAACACTTACTCATTCTGCTTTGAATAGATGCTTTGATATACTAGGACTCATATTCAGTATAATCCATATAAAAATAATTTCTTTTTAACAGGAAAGGATTATAAGCAAGCACTCGTGAAACTGCACGATGTGGACATCAAGCAAGAAACAGCCCACTTGACACATTTCAAATCATAGTCGGTGACTTTGATCAGGCCTGTTTGAAGAAAACCCTGCCCAGTTAGCAGTAACATGTAACCTGGTACACCAGAGGTCCCAATACACTTGACCACTACTGCACTATTTTAAGGAATGCTTATTGTTCCTTCCCGAGACTGCATTTTGGCAAGTCAGATCATTTGGATCTGAGGAGGGAGGAGAAGATAGCAGTGCGACACAGCGCGCGCAGCCGTTCCGAATGATATCGTATGTGTTAACTAGGTAGGGACCGTGCACAATCCTGATTTGATGGAGAGAGCTGTGAGAAGCACGGAGGAACACCTGGAGAAACTTCTGAAATGCCTGCTTCGCTGCCACTGCTACTGTGCGATTGAGAATCACTGGTTGAGAAGGCCCCAAATCCTTGGCTTTGCCTATTGCCTGTTGCTGGGGAGGGGTCGAAGTGCTCAGCAGAGATGGTGCTCGGTGCTCGGTTTCGGACAGCTGGTCGGAGGCTCGGAGTTTTCGGACGGACTCGGAGTCGGACTGTGGTCGGATGCTTCCAGGAGGCTGCACTGGCAAGTTGGTGTCGCTGGAGGTTCACCGTCTGCATGAGATGATGGGACTTTCGAGAGACTTTGAGACTTTTTACCATACCCATGGTCTATTCTTTATCAAATTACGGTATTGCTTTGCACTGTTGTAACTATATGTTATAATTATGTGGTTTTTGTCAGTTTTTCAGTCGGTTTGTCGTGTGTTTCTGTGATATCATTCTGGAGAAACATTGTATCATTTCTTAATGCATGCATTGTTAAATGACAATAAAAGAGGACTGCATGTCCTCATAACCTAATTTGGCTGTACTCTTACTACCTGCATACAGACAGAGCCTGAAGAGCAAGGCTCCAGAGATCAAGACAACTAAGAGGTGGTCACGGGAGGCAGAGGGACGGTTACAGGATTGCCTTGAGTCAGTGGACTGGGCCGTATTCAAGAACCCATCTGAGTACCTGAATGACTACACCAGGGCCATTACAGACTTTATTTAGACAGCTGTGGATGAGTGTGTCCCCACAAAATCATTCAGGTTTTACCTGAATCAGAAGCCCTGGATGAACAATGAAATCCAGAACTTGCTGAGAGCTAGTTCATTCAAGCATTCAAGTCTGGAGATGAAGAATGCCACAAAAGGTGCAGGTATGATCTCCGCAAAGCCATTACACAGGCGAAGTGGAGATGACAGACGAGACTGGAATCAACGAGGGATGCTCGCCAGCTGCGGCGGGGTTTGAATGTCATAACCTCTTATAAAATTAAACCTTGTGATATAGAGAACAGCAGAGCTTTGCATCCAGATGAGCTCATGCCTTCTATGCTCACTTTGACCACCAGAACAGGGAGGAACCATTGCGTAGCCCCATGTCTCCCGATGATCCTTTGGTCTCAGTATCTGAAGGTGACTTGTGGGCTGCCCTCAAGAGAGTGGATCCAAGGAAAGCTCATCCAGATGGAGTACCTGGCTGAGTAGTGAAGCCCCGTGCTGACCAGCTGGCTGGTGCATTCATGGATATCTTCAACCTCTCTTCAAACACGTTTCAATCAATGCCCAAGAAGGGCATGATAACCTGTCTCAATGACTCTCGCCCAGTCGCACTTACATCCACAGTGATGAAGTATTTTGAGAGACTGGGTTTTGAGCTACTGTCTGAGTGGCAACTTGGATCCGCTCCAGTTCGCCTACCAAAGCAACAGGTCCACAGCAGATTCATCCTCATTGGCTCTTCACACAACCCTGAAACATCTGGATAGCAAAAATGTATATATCAGGATGCCCTTTATTGAACACAGCTCAGCCCTTAATACCGTCATCCCCTCAAAATGAATCCGTAAACTCTAAGACCTGGCCCTCAATACCCCCTGGTACAATTGGATTCTCGATTTCCTCACTGGTAGTGTTACGTACCCCGTAACTGGGTTGCCAAACCAGCAGAAATGGATCACTCAGTTGGAGTCTGGATTACTAGAACTAAGAAAGTTTTATTAAAGAAACAAGCAACACAGTACTCTAATCAAAAGGATAATGAATGCAACAGTTCAGCAATGATAAACATACATGTACACAGAATTAAGATAACAGGATCAATCAAGCTCTATCGTTGCCTAGGGGTAAATGATCAGTTTCAAAGTGATGCAAAGTTCAGTTCAATTTAGTTCAGTTCAGTTCGCAGTAATCGCTGCCGTGGCGATGGACAGTGTGGGGGAAGGAGAGAGAGAGCAAAACAAATGAATATTCAAAACAACTTCCACACAGACCTTCGCAGTCAGCTTTCGGGCGAGTCCTTTGTGATGTCATCTGAGGTCACCGACCGTGACCCCTCCGTTTCCAGATACGATCGTTTCCCTGCGGTGAACCTGGCACCCAGGCAAGGGTGGACACACACCAGGTTCCCGCTGATCGTGTCTTTCCACCCTGTGCGTTTATGGCCCGGTACTTCCCACCAACTTGTAAGAGATGCACCACTTCCAGGGTCTTGTTACCTCGGGTGTCGTGTGTGTCTTGCCTTAGCGAACCTGTCCCTTTTTATCCCCCTGCTGGGGTATTGCCTGTCCATCACTTCAAACAGTTCAGGGTTCAAAGGGTGAGCCGATCCTGACAGCTCTCCTTCCCTTTCATTAACATCTCCAAATGCTGCTCCATTGTTTTCCTTATCTCTCTCTCTCTCCTGAAGACAGGTGGCAGACCAACTGTTGATCCCACTGGTGCCAGCACAGGGCAGCTAACATCTTAATCTATGTGTATTCTCGTCACACTTCCCCCCTTTAAGGATTTTTACCGGGGGGTGAAAATTACAAACATGAATGCATTATTTGATACACACAAATATACATCTTTATCAGCTATTTGGCTAATACAGCGAACAGACAGTCAGCCATCACATTTCCTGTTCCTTTTATATGTTATTAATAATCCCTTAGACCAGGCTCCAACTTAGCAAACTTCATAGTGGCCAAAAACACTGATGAATTGCGATCAATGTAACCTCTCATTGGGTTTCGTCCCGGACTACAATAACAAGGGTCGTCCCATTCCGACTTAGTTTTCTCTCGCAAGGGCTTAGTAGGAGGGGGAGGGGTAGTAACCGTAGAGTTATTGCAAAACTTCCTACAGTACCCCAGCATCTCCAAGAGCCTTCTGAGAGCCCTCTTGTCTGTCGGGGTTGGGATGTCAGAGATAGCCCGCACTTTAGCTTGTATCGCTGCCAGCTGCCCCTGTGTCACCACAATTCCCAGGTAAGTGACCTTCGTGTGGCCGAACTCGTTTTTTTCAAGGTTCACTATCAAGCTGGCTTCAGACAGCCATATTACATCGCCAATACACACCTCTGTGTTCGTCAGCCCTTTAGTCACTGAATTACTCATTCTATAGGACTGTTGCTCGCTAGGCTAACCTAATTAACAAGCACCACCCAACGTCCCAGTTCTTTGCATCGCCTCGGGACAATCAAACACACGTGTGCGAGTCGTTTAATTACTTCTCCTAAAGAGTCGCTTTGTTCAGGGATTAAGGGAGAGACCTTATCAGCAGAGCTGGCCAAAACAATAGCCTTCTTCCATCTGGTGGATACCATACTCATCCTTTCAAAATGTTTTTTTTCTCTTATCAGGGGGACCCTAGCTTCATTGATTTCCGCGCTAACACCGACTAGGTTTGTTAGCATATCAAAAGCCTGTGACCGTCTTAGTTCACGTCGGCCATAATCAATAACATTCTCCCTCCTGGGCAGCCGGTAAACCTCTTTCATGATTCCACCAACTGTTTCCTCCAGCACCGCAAGATGTCCACCGGGGGGTACCTTGTGGGGCAAGTTAAAAATCGCATCCCCATAACTCTTTTGCACCACCCCTCATTCCTCATCTGCGGGTACGGTACTTGGTCTCCCTTTCTTCCTTAGCACTTCCTCCTCCACACAATAGCCTACTAGTTCCCATGTTAATTCTGTGTCAGAGGGAGCTGTCTCTGCCAAAACCATCAGCCCCTCGTCTCACTCCTGCGCCTGCACAAATTCTTTCCTGGCTAATGCTAAGTCTGTCTCAGCTCCCTCACTACCTCTTGTTTCACTACACTCCTCCTTTTCACTTTCTACCCCCTTCTTGTACAAGGCTGGCAGAAACGTCTCAGCTAAATTTACTACCGCAGTCCTGTCATGAACCTGTGAGTCCATGGGCGGGGCCTCAATGCTGGCAGGCTGACCTGTCAATCTCACTGCTGGGAACACGATTCCCCCCGCGAGGTCATTACCGAGCAAGACCTCCACGCCTTTCATCGGTAATTCGGACCTCACCCTGATCGTGACTAGTCCAGAGACCAGGTTGCTTTGTAAGCGTATCTGGTGCAAAGGGACGGCCTCTGTCCCTCCCCCAATACCTTTGACCTTGACCTCCCCAGTCTGGGTCTCTGAGCTAAACTCTAATACACTCTTCAGTATCAGTGACTGACACGCTCCCATGTCTCTCCAGATCCACACTGGAACTGGTTTTAACCCTTCCTTCACTGACACCAATCCGGCCGAGATAAACCTCTCGCGCCCTTCCTGAACTTTGGCAGACCTGTCCTTCTCTAGCGGTTCGCTTACCAGCTCAATACAGCCAGTCAAAATCGCCGTTTTTCCTTTCCCCGTCTCCTTCTTTGGGGCAAAGAACCTGGACGCAAAGTGTCCGAGTTTCCCGCAATTATAACAGACGACCCCAGGAGACTTCCTACCAAACTGCTCCTGGTCTACCTTATCCTTCTCACTAGCCCCCAGCTTACTTTCTGCCTTTTCTGGCGGACTCTCCCCGCCGTCCTGACTACCCTTCTGGTAGCCTTTACTCGGGGCAAACTTCATTTTATGCGTCAACGCATACTCATCCGCTAACTTAGCAGTTGCGGCTAACGTAGCTGCCTCTTTCTCATCTAGGTAGGGTCTCATCTAGGTAGGGTCTCATACCCTCAGGGACACAACCTTTAAACTGCTCAATCAGGATCAGCTGTAGCAGTCTGTCATAATCCCCCTCTACCCCCTTCGAGGCGCACCAACGTTCACAATATGTCTGCATCTCACGGGCAAACTCTAAATACGTGTGGTCCCACTGCTTCCTCGCATTCCGGAACCTCTGCTGGTATGCCTCTGGGACCAACTCATAAATCCTGAGGATGGCCTCTTTCACCACCTCGTACCTCTGGGCATCTTCCGCGGACAAAGCTGTGTAAGCTTGTTGGGCTTTCCCTTTCAGTACACTCTGAAGCAAAACAGCCCACTTATCCCTCGGCCAGTCCTGACTTATAGCAACTTTTTCGAAATGGAGAAGTACCGATCCACGTCGGTATCATCAAATGGGGGAACCAGCCTAACCTCCTGGGTCGCCCGGAACCCTCCACCTTGGTTCGGTATGGGCCCCTGCTCAGCCCTTATCTTTAACTTCTCCAGCTCAAATTCCCTTTCCCTCTGCCTCTCTCTCTCTTCTCGCTCCCATTGCCTCTCTTTCTCTTCTCTCTCCAACTGTCTGTCCCTCTCTTTCTCTTCTCGCTCCAACTGCCGTACCCGGAACTCGTGCTCGAGTCTCAGTTTTTCAAGCTGCACCTGTACCGTGTCTCCAGCAGGTTTTTCAATAGACACCACCTCCAGCTCGCTGTGGGGAAACACACCTTTAGATACATAGTGCTCTACGAAAGCTCTGTGTATCTCCTCTCTCCTCATTGTCGACTTCCCCTTAGCAAGATTCAACTGTTTGGCCACAGCTACCAATTCCGATTTCCTGGCATCCTCTAATGCCTCCAAGGTCGGCGCCTTTATAATTTCCTCAGCCTCCATTTCTGCTGTTTGTCTTTTCTTTCTTTCGGGAATTTTGACCCAATCAATTTACTCCGTCCCAAATTTAGCGTTCAAAATCGCGGACGAGAACCCCACTTATGTTACGTACCCTGTAACTGGGTTGCCAAACCAGCAGAAATGGATCACTCAGTTGGAATCTGGATTACTAGAACTAAGAAAGTTTTATTAAAGAAACAAGCAACACAGTACTATAATCAAAAGGATAATGAATGCAACAGTTCAGCAATGATAAACATACATGTACACAGAATTAAGATAACAGGATCAATCAAGCTCTATTGTTGTCTAGGGGTAAATGACCAGTTTCAAAGTGATGCAAAGTTCAGTTCAATTTAGTTCCGTTCAGTTCGCAGTAATCACTGCTGTGGTGATGGACAGTGGGGGGAAGGAGAGAGAGAGCAAAACGAATGAATATTCAAGGCTTCCACACAGACCTCCGCAGTCAGCTTTCGGGCGAGTCCTTTGTGATGTCATCTGAGGTCACCGACCGTGACCCCTCCATTTCCAGATACGATCGTTTCCCTGCGGTGAACCTGGCACCCAGACAAGGGTGGACACACACCAGGTTCCTGCTGATTGTGCCTTTCCACCCTGTGCGTTTATGGCCCAGTACTTCCCACCGACTTGTGAGAGACGCACCGCTTCCAGGGTCTTGTTACCTCGGGTGTCGTGTGTGTCTTGCCTTAGCGAACCTGTCCCTTTTTATCCCCCTGCTGGGGTATCGCCTGTCCAACACTTCAAACAGTTCAGGGTTCAAAGGGGGAGCCGATCTTGACAGCTCTCCTTCCCCTTCATTAACATCTCCAAATGCTGCTCCATTGTTATCCTTATCTCTCTCTCTCCTGAAGACAGGTGGCAGACCAACTGCTGATACCCCCGGTGCCAGCACAGGACAGCTACATCTTAATCTATGTGTATTCTCGTCACAGTAGACTGTAGTAAAATTGGATTGGCAAAAACATCTCCTCCATATTCTGCATCAGCACAGAAACATCACAAGGATGTGTATTTTGCCCCCTGCTCTACTCGCTTTACATCTATGATGTGTGGCTAAGTACAGCTCCAACGCCATATAAAAGTTTGCTGATGACACCACTGTTATGGGCCATACTAAAGGTGGTAATGAATCAGCAATATGGGAGGGAGATTAAGAGTTTGCCTGAGTTGTGTAATAACAGCAACCTCTCATTCAATGTCAATAAGACCAAGGAACTGATTGTAGACTTCAGGAGAGAGAAACCAGAAATCTATGAGCCAGTAATCAGTGGAGGATCAGAGGTGGAGAGGGTCAGTAACTTTAAATTCCTGTGTGTCACTACCTCAGAGGACCTGTCCTGGACCCATCATAGAATATAATTGTGAAGAAAGCACAACAGTGCCTCTACTTGCTCAGGAGTCTGAGGGTTTGACATGTTGTCGAAAACCTTGGCAAACTTCTATAGATGCGTGGTGGAAAGGGTGTTGACTGGCTGCATTATGGCCTGGTATGGAAACACCAATGCTTTTGAGCAGAAAATCCTACAAAAGACAGTGGATTCAGCCCAGCACACCATGGCTAAAGCCCCCTCAACTACTGAGCACAGCTACATGAAACGTTGCTGTAGAAAAGCAGCATCCATCATCAAAGTTCCCCACCACCCAGGCCATGCTCTTTTCTTGCTGATGCCATCAGGTAGAAGCCTCATGACTTGCACTACCAGGTTCAAGAACAGTTACTACCTCTCAACCATCAGGCTCTTGAACAAAAGGGGATAACTACACTCATTCTACGATTGTACTTCTGGTGTTCCCACCATCGATGGTCTTACTTTAAGGACTCTTTATCTTGTATTTTATGCTCGTTATTTACTGCTATTTATTAATATTTGCATTTGCGCAGTTTGTTGTTCATTGAGCCTGTCTACAGTTACTGTTCTATAGATTTGCTAAGTATCTCTGGGTTATATGTAGTGACGTGTAGATTCAAGATTCAAAAAACTTTATTGTCATTCTAACCATACATCAGCTCTGCAGGGCAGAATGAGACAGCGTTTCTCAGGGACACTGCAATCATAACATAACAAACGCAACACTAAATAATAAACATAACAATAAATAGTAAAACACAACAGCCACATGTCAGTTAAAATCAAGTTATAAGTGTCCAGTGCAAGTTAAAAGTGTCCAAAGCAGAGTCAGGTGGAGCAGCTACTTAGCAGTCTGACTGCCTGTGGGAGGAAGCTGTTTAGTAGCCTTGTGGTTTTAGTTTTGATGCTCCTGTAACGTTTGCCTGATTGCAGAAGAACAAACAGTTCATGGAGAGGGTGTGAGGGGTCCTTAATGATGTACCGTGTCTTCTGGAGGCATCGACTCTGAAAGAGGTCTTGGACAGAAGGTAGGGAGACCCCAATAACCTTCTCTGCTCCCCTAACCACCCTCTGCAAGGCTTTTTTGTCGACAGCACTGCAGCTGGAGTACCAGATTGTGATGCAAAAGGTCAGCACACTCTCAACCACGCCTCTGTAGAATGTAGTTAAGATGTTAGTGGGGAGTGATGCTTGCTTAAGCTTCCTCAGAAAGTGCAATCTCTGCTGGGCCCGTTTCACAATCCCAGTGGTGTCCCAGTGTATGTACTCTGATAAAAAAAATTTTCTTTGAATTTTGAAATGTCATGATGCTGATCACTGAGTCAAATTGATCCACAGTGAAAATATGAATAAGCTTATCCAGTCATGAATTGCATTTACTCCTAGTCAAGCATCACTCCCCATGCAAAACTCTTTTTAAGTCCTGCCAGAAAAGTTAACTCACATGGTTTAGAGGCTTGTTGTTGTGCAACAGCAACTCGATTTTAGTAGTGCCACTTCCATTTCAAGGAAAACTCACTGAACAAGTCCCAGCCTGGTGCTTAGAATCCTGACTCAGGATAATCCCCTTTAAATTGTTTACTTGGTGGTTTTAACCTCACTGCCACTGTTTAAACCCCTACATTACCAACTTTACCAGACTTTCACCCAATTCCCAACACTTCCTGCTCTCTGATCTCCTCCACTCCAGGCCCCAACTGCAAAACTCCCTTTGATCCAATCCATGATTCTTCAGGTCTCTGGCTCCAATTCACAATCATTTTTAACTAGGCTTCAATCATCCAGCATCTTTGATGACTCCTAGGGCCACAATCAGTATGCTCCATGCAACTGATTGTTCATTCAATATCCAGCTATCAATCGCCATTGTCTGCAGTTGACTTCTTGACTTTTTGCTTGCTGCTTTCCTTTTTGAGTTTTGGGTGCACCTCATGGACCCATGGTTTTGAGTTCCCACTCAATATTAGTTTGGCAGAGCTGTGAACATCGTCTGCTGATAATTTGCTTCACCTCTACAGGAACTTATGAGTTTTCTGTCTGTTCTTATTATTGAATAATTATTGGATTTTAAATTATAAGCAAGCTAACACTTAAATAGGAATGTCACTGAACTCAATATTCAGGATGCTTTTGTTCCTCAAATACTAAGTTGCAGCAACCTTTAAAGTTCCTAATAATTATTAAACCAACATAAACAAATTGATATTCTGATTTTAACTCTTCCACCTTCTGATTTTAAAATTATAAACATTATAATACACATTTACTTCTTTCATTTGGTTTAACACTTTGGAGCAATGCTTTGGTAATTTGTCAGACTTTTGCCAAACTGGAGCCAGTTGACCTCTACATCTGATAACAGTCTCTCACTATGATGAATATATTGTCTCATTGAAATGATAAACAGGGAAATGGGGAAGTATCTTTTTCACAGAAGTCCAAACCAACTCCCTTTCTGCCCGTCTCCTCCCCAGTTGACCACCCGCAATCTCTTCATTAATATTATATCTTTTCAGACATCCCACCCTGCAAAAACTCATTTCAGGGAGGTAGCACCATCAATTTGTGGGAGACTCCTGGAACTTCCAGGAGAGGTGGGATGTCTGCAATAGAGTTGCTCCTTAGCAGCTAGTCAGCTAGTTTAAATAACGTTAGCTATGCGAATGAACGAATGACACCTGTTAAACTCACCTCAACATGTCTTTTACAGTCTTAACCCACCATGGGCCATAAAAAAGTCGCTGTTGAGCAACACCGTCATTATTTTTGACCCCTATTAGGCAGGGGTACACTTTAGTGTAGTCCAGGGTGACGTACATTTTATATTTTCTTTTTTTTTTGGTACACTGTGCCAGTGTGCGCTCGCTCTCTCTCTCTCTCTCTCTCTCTCTCTCTGTCTCTCTCTCTCTCTCTCTCTCTCTCATATTCTCTCACGCTTGTTCTCTCTCTCTCTCTCTTGCTCTCTCATGCTCGCTCTCTCGCTCTCTTTCGTGCTCTCTCTTGCTCTCTCTCTGTCTCTCTCTCTCGCTCTCGCACTCTCTCACTTGCTCACTCTAAAAAAAAATCAATTTCCAGGATATTGTATATAATTTGCGGGCATCAGGGAGCCACTATCAATATGTGGGAGACTACCGGAACTTGAGGGAGAGGTGGGATATCTGTCTTCTCCCAACAACTACCCAAAACAATAAAGTCTCTGGGTCAATTAGGGCTCTTAGCACAGCAAAAGAGAAAGAAGTATGAAATGAGAAGAACTTTTGAGATGAGGTATGGAAATAAATAAGGTACAGATCAAACATATTCTTACTCCATGGTAGATAATTCAAATGGGCTGATTGATCTACACCTACGGCTCTATAACTAAAATATAATCAAATAATTCATTTATTACCAATCCAGCTAAATACTCTGCCAAAAAATTTTTAAAAAACTGCTTGAGGAGCAAGTTAGGGCATAAAGATGTAGATCTAAATTTTCAAAATGTGAAAAAAAATTTAATAACTTTGAGAACAGACTGTTCTCCCTTTAGGCTTGCATGTAAATTTGTACATAAGATTAAAAGTGTTTTGTAGGTATTGAATCCTCCCAGATTTACTTGAAGAGCACAATTAAACTGTCAAAATTTCCATTCATTCAAAATTGGAACTGAAAATATGAAACAAGGCTGTCAAAAATCACATTCCCTAAAAGCTTCTGAATCATGTTTAGTAAAAAGGTTTCTGTTGTCACTCAAGAGGTATGCTTTGAAGTTTGGCTGTTTTAGCATCATGGAATTCAAAGCCTCCCCTGCTGGAATTCTCTTTTACATTTCAAAGAAAATATTGACCTCTCAACTTTATAGACAGAAGCTGAAAGATGAAATATATGCCAATGGCAATTGTTGGGCTATGCATATTGAAAGTAAACATACTGTACCTTGAAAAGAGAAGAAATTCGTCCTTCTTTTTCTTGTAAGTTATTTCAGAAAAGATAACATCTATTTAAAAATTTTAACAATGAATGTAAAAATTAAACACAGAACATCAATCAACTCCTAATTCTATAGTTAATCAAAGGACCTCAGTGCATAACAGTATGTTTTTGTTCCCCTTATGTAAATTGGTGTTCATGTCTAACCAGTGAGGGCCTCACACCTAAATTGGCTGTGCGCGAAATTCAAAACATCGATTAAGGTTTTGCCAGCAAATTCAGGACTCCCGTGGAAACATGCAAGTAATGTAGCTGGGTTTTGAAGGTAATTCTCCAGATGAACCTGTTGGATGGATTTCACATGGATTCAAAAAGTAGTAAAGTTAATTTTGGAATTCTCTGCACATTCTCTGTGAGAAACTGCTCCTGGACCCTGGACCAGTTTAGACCTAGCAAAATATCAACAAGCCCATCATGTGAATGGAAAATTTATAGAGTCATAAAGTCATAGGAAAGTACAGCCCCGAAACCGGCTCTTCGGCCCATCTGGGCCAAGCTGAACCATTTAAACTGCCGACCTGCACCAGGACCATAGCCCTCCATACCCCTACTATCCATCTATCCATCTGAACTTCACGTAAACTTTGAAATCAAGCTTGCACGCACCACTTGTAATGGTAGCTCATTCCACACTCTCATGACCCTCTGAGTGTTCCCCTCATGTTCCCCTTAAGCTTTCCACCTTTGACCCTTAACCTATGACCTCTGGTTGTAGTCCCATCCACCCTCAGTGCGAAAAAGCCTGCTTGCATTTGTCCTATCTATTTTTTTTTTTTGTGTGCCATACTCTGCCAGAGCCTCGGCGACCACTTTTTTCAAGTGGCTGTCTTGGAGGAAAGATTCTGTGAGTGGTCCCCCTCCGTCCTTCTCACAGCACAGTCTTTTCTTTCATGAGGCCAAGTTGCAAGCTCAACACTCAACCCGGCACAGATGGAAAGCGTACCCGGGAGCCCTATCTATATCCCTCATAATTTTGTATACCTCTATCAAATTTCCTCTGAAGCTTCTATGTTCTAAGGAGTAATGTTCTAAACTATTCAATCTTTCCTTATAACTCAGAACCTTCAGATCTGGCAACATCCTTGTCAATTTTCTCTGTACTCTTTCAACTTATTTACATTTTTTCTGTAGGTAGGAGATCAAAACTACACAAAATATTCCAAACCAGACATCACCACTGTCTTATACAACTTCAATGAAACATCCCATCTCCTGTACTCAGTACTTTGATTTATGAAAGCCAATGTGCCAACAGCTTTCTTTCCAACCCTATGACACTCCTCGGTGCCCTACCGTTCACTGTGAAGCAAAGAAAGGACACAGTAAGATACAATGTTCAAATTATTCATGCTTATTGTGGTTTGTGATTATTGGGGGTATGTTTAATAATAATAGGGCAAGACCTTTGACCCTCCCCCCCAAGATTTACTGGGAGGTAAGCCTAGAGATGAGCTATTCCGATCTACAGTCTATAGTGCAGTCTTCTGCACACAGAGCGCTGGCCCAGGAACACCCGCACTCGGCAAGTTACGGAGTCCAGAGATGCCGTTCCAGCCTTGGCAGATTTCTTAGAATATTAGAACATCAGAAACTTTTTGACAAGTACAGGCCTTTCGATCCAACAAAGCTTGCCAAATCCCTATTTACATAGTATGTTGAAATAACTACCGAGTTTAGATCTGAAAGTCTCTAAGGCACTACTCTCAAGTACACAACTAGAGATAGTTTGCTCCATGTATCCACAACTCACTGTGTAAAGAAATGCTTCCTGATGTTAGTCTGAAATCTCCCCTTAACCAGTCTCCACCTATGGCTTGTGTCCTTAATGATGGATTAATTTTGAAGTAGCAGCTGGCATCCACCTTACTTATACTGTTAATGATTTAGAACACTTCTATCATGTCTCCTCTTATTCTATGTCTGCATAGGCTAAAAAGATTTAATTATTTCAATCTTTCTTCATAGCTCATATTCTGCAGTCCTGGAATGAGTCTAGTCACCCTTCTCTGAACTCTCCCTGGTGCACATCTCTCACAAAATATGGAGACCAAAATTGTACACAGTACTCAAGGTGTGGTCTCACAAACACATTATACAACTTACAGAGGACGTCTCTAGACTTGAACTCTGCTAAGCGCATTATATAGCCCAACATTCTATTAGACTTCCTAATCTTTTTCTTTGATGGAAGGGACCAACAACTGCTTCAAAATTTATATTGGAATCCAACGGCAGCGGTAAAAATTGATGATAATATAAGCAGTTGGACTAAAATTCAAAGAGGTGTAGACAGGGATGCGTTGCCTCACCGGAATTATTTAGACCGAGATGGGATAAAAATTGGAGGTGTTAACATCAACAATATAAGATAATCAGACGATAGCACCCTAATAGCAAGTGCTGCAGAAGACCTACAAATCCTCCTAGACAAAGTAGTACAAACAAGTGCAGGTTTTGGTCGAACCATTAACTGTAAAAAAAAGAAATGTATGGTAATATCAAAACACCAGGATACTCCCAACTGCCAGTTGTACATCGGTAACCGAGAGATTGAACAAAAGACCAGCTTTAATTACCTTGGTAGCTTTATATCACAAGAAGCTAGAAGTAAAGTAGAAGTAAAGAATTGCCATTGCCAAAACCAACTTCCAAAAAATGAAACCCATTTTTACCAATAGACACATTTCTATGACAACAAGGCTTAGACTACTAAAATGTTATATTTGATCAATCTTGCTGTATGCTTCCAAAACATGGCATATAACACCTGAACTCCAAAGAAACTTAGAAGCAACAGAAATGTGGTTTCTTAGAAGAACACTGGAAGAATGGGTATATCATATAGAGACAGTACTCCAATGTGCCCATACAAAAAATCTTTAATGAGAACATTAAATGAGAGGAAATTTAAATTCCTGGGCCATGTCATCAGAAAGGGAGAAATAGAATGCCTTACATTACAAGGCCATATGCCTGGGAAATGCAGAAGAGGAAGGCAAAGAAGAAAATACATGGACACTGTGAAAGAACTAACAGATCTAATTGTGCGAGATATCATTGACACTGCGAGGGATCATTCGGTGTGGAGAGCCATGATCGCCCAAGCATGTAACGCTCAAGACACATGAAGAAAAAGAATCTTTTTCTGTGTTGATAGTGATGAATTTACCAGGACACCCAAATGCTTCTTATACAGTGCACTTTCTAACTCAAGACATCCCACTGTATATTCATATTTAATATTTCTACTTCCTTATATGTAATACTTTACATTTACTTACATTAAATTTCATCTGCTGTTTATCAGCCCACATCTGGATTTTGTTTAGCTCTAACTGTATTGATTCTGCCGCCTGAGTGTTATCAGCCCATCCCCCTAATTTTGTGTCATCAGCAAACTTTACTGGATTATTTTTATGTGCTCATTCAAATCATTAATGTAAATTAAAGACAGCAGTGGCCCTAAAATTGATGCCTGTGGAATCCCAATTTTAA
Source organism: Mobula birostris (assembly GCF_030028105.1). Lineage (NCBI taxonomy): Eukaryota > Metazoa > Chordata > Chondrichthyes > Myliobatiformes > Myliobatidae > Mobula > Mobula birostris. Next base: position 61,190,939 of record NC_092383.1, on the reverse strand, counting down.
CAGTTTCTAGGTGTGAAAAAGATCCTCTTACCGTAACTCGTTGCTTTCTGTGTTTGAGCCAATTCTGCACCCATTCTCACACCTTACCCTGAGTTACCTCCTGGTATTTGGTTATTAACCTCTTGTAGGGTACCTTGTCAAAAGCCTTTTGGATGTCCAAGTAAATGATATCAACCACTCTATTGTTACCATAAATTTTAGTTGCCTCTTCATAGAAATCCAACATATTAGTATAACATGATTTCCCCTTTCTGAACCCATTCTGGCTATCTGATAACATGCCTGTCTAACATTCCATCTCATTCTTTATTATTATTTCCATTATCTTACCTGCGATATCTGTTAAGCTTACTGGTCTATTGTTACGAGGGACAGTGTAGTCACCCTTCTCATATACGGGGACAACATTAGCCCATTTCCAGTCCTTAAGGATTTCACCTGTCTTCAATGACTTTTGACAAATACATGTTAGAAGTTCGTATGTATAATCACTCTCTTTAATTACTCTTTGATATATGTTGTCTGGCCCTGGAGATTTATCATCTTTCAGCCTTTTCAGCAGAACCAGGACCCCTCACTTTCTAAGATCTCTAAGTCACTTAAAACAACCTTATTTTCCTCTACCCTTACTAGTATACTGCTAACATCTTTGCAGATGAATAATTTAGTGAAATATGAGTTAAGAGTATCGCTATGTCCTTCTCTGTATAACTTATCACCCCACTATTATTCCTAATACACTTAACTTCCACCTTGACTTTTCTTTTACTACTAAAGTAATGAAAGTATCTCTTGGGGGTCAATCGTAGCATTATATCGGCAATATCCTTCTCAACCTGCCTTTTGGCAATCCGAATCTCCCTCTTGACTATAGCTGTCATATTTTTATATGCGCTATGGTTAACACCATTACTATGTTTTCTGTGTTCCTTATATAGCCGTCTTTTCTTCAATAATTTTGTGTATCTTGTTATTCATCTATGTAGTTGATCTATTCCTAGCTTTCAGGCTGGGAAAACTGCCCATGGAATCCATGCTAGGTCAGGCCTGATGCAAATACAGTGGTGCCATTCAAATAAAAAAGGGATACCACCTGCTGGAGGAAAGGTAAGTCCAAATTTTCATCTGATGTAATATGTTTGTCTGAAAGTTTGTCCTTAAGAGTGTGTATTTATGTAGGGGTGTGTGTGTGTGTGTATACATGTGTATGCATGCGTGTAGGTGCCTATGTGTTTTCACTGGCTCCAACTGACTCCAAATATTTGCCCAAGTCATTCCTTCAATGCAACTCACTCATCTAGAAGGGGAAATCTTGCAATGCACTGAGTCTTGCCAAACTGCCAGCAAACAGGCCTTCAGCAGAAACCTGTATCTGCACTATAATTGTACATAGGAATCTCTCAGCTGTCTCAGAGCAGTGGGAAATAGGTCCCAGTGTTTCACACTGCTAAAAAACTTGTCATTACTGATTTCTATTTCTGAATCAGAATCAGGTTTAGTATCAATGACATATGTCGTGAGATTTGTTGAATATCAAGGATAATATTCAGAAACTTTGAAACACATTGAAAGCTTTGACAGACCACAACATTAGGGTGGGGCTTTGCTATGAGTTTTATGGAAAGAGTTTGTACTGCCTGGGCCACATGTCTCCATTCTCCTTGTGTTCTGCTGAACAATAGTCTCCTGTAAGAAACTCTTTGAGATGCGGGGTAGATACCTCCATGCTGTTGACATTATACAGCAGAAGGCACCCTCAGCAAAATCTGATCCTTTTGGCAATTGTCAAGTCATCTGACAAACAGTAAGATATTACCAGAGTGTGTACCCTAGCACTGAAAATAACAATTGGGAAGCTTGAACAGTTAGTCATTTTCAGTGTGTCCTTTTAAAAGACTATCAGCCAGTGAGTTGGAACAGGCGAGAAGTTAGCAATTGTATCATATACATGTTCAATTTTCTCTGGAAATAGTCCACTTAAGGAGTAGTCAAAACAGAGTGTGTGACAGAATCTACACCAGCTTCTCCTAGTAATGGAGCTAGGTTTAACCTGAAACATTTTGTGGGAGGAGAATGGTTAAATACCAGTTGTAAACATAACATTCATCTCAGATTGTATAGAAAGAAATTACCCAATCATTTCAATCTTGCCAAGGAACAACATCATTATGACACTTAGCTTTGTTTTTTGGGATAACTATTGGAATGGAATGAACTCATGTCAGTTAAACTGTTTTCCCTAATTTATTGGAACAAAAAAAACGGTGGTAGAATGCAAACACGAGGAATTCTGCAGATGCTGGAAATTCAAGCAACACACATCAAAGTTGCTGGTGAATGTAGCAGGCCAGGCAGCATCTCTAGGAAGAGGTACAGTTGACGTTTTGGGCCAAGACCCTTCGTCAGGACTAACTGAAGGAAGAGCTAGTAACAGATTTGAGAGTGGGAGGGGGTGGGGGAGATCCACATTTTAATTCCACGTCCCATTCCCATTCTGATATGTCTATCCATGGCCTCCTCTACTGTAAAGATGAAGCCACACTCAGGTTGGAGGAACAACACCTTATATTCCGTCTGGGTAGCCTCCAACCTGATGGCATGAACATTGACTTCTCTAACTTCCGCTAATGCCCCACCTCCCCCTCGTACCCCATCTGTTACTTATTTATTTACACACATTCTTTTTCTCTCTTTCCTTTTTCTCCCTCTGTCCCTCTGACTATACCCCTTGCCCATCCTCTGGGTTTTTTCCCCACCTCCCCATTTTCCTTCTCCCTGGGCCTCCTGTCCCATGATCCTCTCATATCCCTTTTGTCAATCACCTGTACAGCTCTTGGCTCCATCCCTCCCCCTCCTGTCTTCTCCTATCATTTTGGATCTCCCCCTCCCCGCCCACTTTCAAATCTCTTACTAGCTCTTCCTTCAGTTAGTCTTGATGAAGTGTCTATTGAAGTGTATTAAGAAATTGAAGTGTATTAAGAAAAATAACTGAGATCAGACACAGGGAATATCACATAGGGGAAATGATAATCAGGTTGCGTAAAACTTGGACTGAATCATCCCGGATTCAACCCATCACCTGAATTTTCCACTGACAGTAGTCACATGTATGCATGTATCTGTTACCAACTCAGAGGACTGGCTGAACTCATCCTTTGTACACAGGAGGTATCCTATGGAGTGGAGAAACCTATGAAAAGAGATCATGAGGTCTTGTATACACTGAGCCTTGAGGGTCTTTTGACAACTGGTTGAGGAACTAGATGTAAATATTTATGATGTTCAAAGAAGCTTAAAATTGTTTAATAAACAACAACTTTCTTTAGATATACTTGATTTGGTACTGGTACTTGCTTTTGTATTGGGAAATAAACCTGGTCAGGTGTCAGATCTCTCAGTGGGACAGCATTTTGGAGATAGTGATCATAATTCTATCTTCTTTACAATAGCATTGGAGACAGATAGGAACAGACAAGTTAGAAAAGCATTTAATTGGAGTAAGGGGAATTATGAGGCTATCAGGCAAGAACTTGGAAGCTTAAGTTGGGAACAGATGTTCTCAAGGAAAGGCACGGAAGAAATGCGACAAATGTTCAGGGGATATTTATGTGGAGTTCTGCATAGGTACGTTCCAATGAGACAGGGAAGTTATGGTAGGGTACAGGAACCGTGGTGTACAAAGGCTGTAATAAATCTAGTCAAGAAGAAAAGAAAAGCTTACAAAAGGTTCAGAGAGCTAGGTAATGTTAGAGATCTAGAAGATTATAAGGCCAACAGGAAGGAGCTTAAGAAGGAAATCAGGTGAGACAGAAGGGGCCATGAGAAGGCCTTGGCGGTCAGGATTAAAGAAAACCCAAGGCATTCGACAAGTGTGTGAAGAGCAAGAGGATAAGATGTGAAAGAATAGGACCTATCAAGTGTGACAGTGGGGAAGTGTGTATGGAACCGGAGGAGACAGCAGAGGTACTTAATGAATACTTTACTTCAGTATTCACTATGGAAAAGGATCTTGGTGATTGTAGTGATGACTTGCAGCAGACTGAAAAGCTTGAGCATGTAAATATTAAGAAAGAGGATGTGCTGGAGCATTTGGAAAGCATCAAGTTGGATAAGTCACCGGGACCAGATGGGATATACCCCAGGCTACTGTGGGAGGCCAGGGAGAAGGTTGCTGAGCCTCTGGCGATAATCTTTGCATCATCAATGGGGACAGAAGAGGTTCTGGAGGATTGAAGGGTTGCGGATGTTGTTCCCTTATTCAAGAAAGGGAGTAGAGATAACCCAGGATATTATAGACCAGTGAGTCTCTTACTTTAGTGGTTGGTAAGTTGATGGAGAAAATCCTGAGAAGCAGGATTTGTGAACATTTGCAGAGGTATAATGTGATGCTTTGTCAAGGGCAGGTCGTGCCTTACGAGCCTGATTGAATTTTTTGAGGATGTGACTAAGCACATTGATGAAGGAAGAGCAGTAGATGTAGTGTATATGGATTTCAGCAAGGCATTTGATAAGGTACCCCATGCAAGGCTTATTGAGAAAGTAAGGAGGAATGGGATCCAAGGGGACATTGCTTTGTGGATCCAGAACTGGCTTGCCCACAGAAGGCAAAGAGTGGCTGTGGACGGGTCATATTCTGCATGGAGGCCGGTGACCAGTGGTGTGCCTCAGGGATCTGTCTGGGACCCTTACTCTTTGTGACTTTTATAAATGACCTGGATGAGGAAGTGGAGGGTTGGGTAAGTAAGCTTGCTGATGACACAAAGGTTGGGGGTGTTGTGAATAGTGAGAAGGGCTGTCAGAGGTTACAGTGGGACATTGATAGGATGCAAAACTGGGCTGAGAAGTGGCAGATCGAGTTCAACCCAGATGACTGTGAAGTGGTTCATTTTGGTAGGTCAAATATGATGACAGAATATAGTATTAATGGTAAGACTCTTGGCAGTGTGGAGGATCAGAGGGATCTTGGGGACCGACTCCATAGGACGTTCAAAGCAGCTGTGCAGGTTGACTCTGTGGTTAAGAAGGCAAACAGTGTATTGGCCTTCATCAATTGTGGAATTGAATTTAGGAGCCAAGAGGTAATGTTGCAGCTATATAGAACCCTGGTCAGACCCCACTTGGAGTACTGTGCTTAGTTCTGGTCACCTCACTACAGGAAGAATGTGGAAATGATAGAAAGGGTTCAGAGGAGATTTACAAGAATGCTCCCTGGATTGGGGAGCATGCCTTATGAAAACAGGTTGCGTGAACTTGGCCTTTTCTCTTTGGAGCAACTGAGGATGAGAGATGACCTGATGTATAAGATGATGAGAGGCATTGATCATGTGGATAGTAAGAAGCTTTTCCCCAGGGCTGAAATGGCTGCAACAAGAGGGCACAGGTTTAACGTGCTTGGAAGTAGGTACAGAGGAGATGTCAGGGATAAGTTTTTTACGCAGAGAGTGGAGAATGCGTGGAATGGGTTGTGTGCGACAGTGGTGGAGGCGGGTATTATAGGGTCTTTTAAGAGGCTTCTGGATAGGTACATGGAGCTTAGAAAAATAGAGGGCTATGGGTAACCCTCTAAAGGTAGGGCATGTTCGGCACATCTCTGTGGGCCAAAAGGCCTGTATTGAGCTGTAGGTTTTCTTAGTTTCTATGTTTCGATATGTTATAAAAGTAAATGTAATTAAAATACTCAAAAAATTAGAAATAACTTGTTTATTAGAAATATTAGAAATTCACCAATCTCTATCATAAGATTTGAATCTGTAGTACATGCCTGTAGATTGTGACCCCAGTGAGTTAACTGTTATGCTGTTCTATGAACATATATATGGGAAGCTCCCTGTTCAATTACTTTCATTGTCTGAATTTGGCAGTTCATGGTTTAAATGAGTGCCAAATGAAGATCCTGGTGAGGTAATGCTTGATGTTGATTTAATTCACCAAGAATATGGATATTGAAAATGATACATAGATCATAACAATACTCACTGTAAAAAATGCTGAATTTTTAAACATTCAGCTTATAATTGTGGAAAGAAAATCATATCTAGTAGTGCAATCACATGAGTCAAGTATGATGTTCTCCTAAGGGGTTGTCTATTGGTGGGTCCTTAGGTGGTGGTAGAGGTCGATTCAGGATCCACATATTCTGGTGCAGTGTGGGCAGGAGCAAGTGGTGGCTGTGGTTAGTGTTAGGTCATTAGTTGTTCAGTCTCTGCTTTCACAGCTGCCACTTGTTTTCAGTGGCACAGGAGAAACCACTTTCATGTAGTGGAGCTCCCTTTGAACAGATTTCCTCCAGGTGTGTCAACTGAGTGCAAAGTCTTCCCAGTTTATAAATGTAATGTTGAATCTCTGCAGGCTAATTTTGATGTTACATAGAAACATAGAAAACCTACAGCACAATACAGGCCCTTCAGCCTACAATGCTGTGCTGAACATGTCCTTACCTTAGATATTACCTAGGGTTACCCATAGCCCTCTATTTTTCGGAGCTCCATGCACCTGTTCGGGAGTCTCTTAAATGATCCTATCATATCCAACTCCACCATCGTTGCTGGCAGCCCATTCCATGCACTCACCACTCTCTGTGTAAAAAAACATACCCCTGACATCTTCTCTGTACCTATTTCCAAGCACCTTAAAACTGTACACTCTCATGCCAGCCATTTCAGCCCTGGGAAAAAGCCTCTGATTATCCACATGATAAATGCCTCTCATCATCTTAATCAACTCTATCAGGTCACCTCTCATCCTCTGCCGCTCCAAGGAGAAAAGGCTGAGTTCACTCAACCTATTCTCATAAGGCATGCTCCCCAATCCAGGCAACATCCTTGTAAATCTCCTCTGCATCCTTTCTATGGTTTCCATATCCTTCCTGCAGTGAGGCAAACGGAACTGAGCACAGTCCTCCAAGTGGGGTCTGACCAGGGTCCTATATAGATGCAACATTACCTCTCGGCTCCTAAACTCAATCCCACGATTGATGAAGGCCAATGCACTGTATACCTTCTTAACCACAGAGTCAACCTGCACAGCAGCTTTGAGTGTCCTTTGCACTCGGACCCCAAGATCCCGCTGTTCCTCCACACTGCCAAGAGTCTCACCATTAACACTATATTCTCTCATCATATTTGACCTACCAAAATGAACCACCTCACACTTACTTGGGTTGAACTCCATCTGCCACTTCTCTGCCCAGTTTTGCATCCTATCAATGTACTGCTGTAACCTCTGACAGACCTCCACACTATCCACAACACCCCCACCCTTTGTGTCATCAGCAAATTTACTAACCCATCCCTCCACTTCCTCATCCAGGTCTTTTATAAAAATCACGAAGAGTAGGGGTCCCAGAACAGATTTCTGAGGCACACCTTTGGTGACTGACCTCCGTGCAGAACATGACCCATCTACAATCACACTTTGCCTTCTGTGGGCAAGTCAGTTCTGGATCCCCAGAGCAATATCCCCTTGGATCCCATTCCTCCTTACTTTCTCAATAAGGCTTGCATGGGGTACCTTGTCAAATGCCTTGCTGAAATCCATATACACTATATCTACTGCTCTACCTTCATCAATGTGTTTAGTCACATCCTCAAAAAATTCAGTCAGGCTCGTAAGGCACGACCTGCCTTTCACAAAGCCATGCTGACTATTCCTATTCTAGAACCATAGAACATTACAGCACAGAAACAGGCCTTTTGGCCCTTCTTGGCTGTGCCGAACCATTTTTCTGCCTAGTCCCACTGACCTGCACCTGGACCATATCTTCCCACACACCTCTCATCCATGTACTTGTCCAAGTTTTTCTTAAATGTTAAAAGTAAGCCCGCATTTACCACTTCACCTGGCAGCTCATTCCACACTCCCACCACTCTCTGTGTGAAGAAGCCCCCCGAATGTTCCCTTTAAACTTTTCCCCCTTCACCCTTAACCCATGTCCTCTGGTTTTTTTCTCCCCTTGCCTCAGTGGAAAAAGCCTGCTTGCATTCTCTTTATCTGTACCAATCATAATTTTATATACCTCTATCAAATCTCCCCTCATTCTTCTACGCTCCAGGGAATAAAGTCCTAACCTATTCAAACTTTCTTTGTAACTCAGTTTCTCAAGTCCCGGCAACATCCTTGTAAACCTTCTCTGCACTCTTTCAACCTTATTTATATCCTTCCTGTAACTTGGTGACCAAAACAGCACATAATACTCCAAATCTGGCCTCACCAATGCCTTATACAATCTCACCACAACATTCCAACACTTATACTCAATACTTTGATTTATAAAGGCCAATGTACCAAAAGCTCTCTTTACGGCCCTATCTTCCTGTGATTCCACTTTTAGGGAATTTTGTATCTGTATTCCCAGATCCCTCTGTTCTACTGCTCTCCTCAGTGCCCTACCATTTACCTTGCATGTTCTACCTTGGTTCGTCCTTCCAAAGTGCAATACCTCACACTTGTCTGTATTAAACTCCGTCTGCCATTTTTTAGCCCATTTTTCCAGCTGGTCCAAATCCCTCTGCAAGCTTTGAAAACCTTCCTCACTGTACACTACCTTCAATCTTTGTTTCATCAGCAAATTTGCTAATCCAACTTACCACATTGCCATCCAGATCACTGATATAGATGACAAATAACAATGGACCCAGCACTGATCCCCGTGGCACACCACTAGTCACAGGCCTCCACTCAGAGAAGCAATTCTCTACTACCACTCTTTGGCTTCTTCCATTGAGCCAATGTCTAATCCAGTTTACCACCTCTCCATGTATACCTAGCGACTGAATTTTCCTAACAAACCTCCCATGCAGGACCTTGTCAAAGGCCTTACTGAAGTCCATGTAGACAATATCCACTGCCTTCCCTTCATCCACTTTCCTGGTAACCTCCTTGAAAAACTCTAATAGATTGATTAAACATGACCTACCGCGCACAAAGCCATGCTGACTCTCCCTAAGTCTCTGTCTATCCAAATTATTTGTCAATCCTATCTCTTAGTACTCCTTCCAATAATTTACCTACTACCAACATCAAATTTACCGGTTTATAATCTCCCGGATAACTTTTAGAGCCTTTCTTAAACAACGGAATAACATAAACTATTCTCCAATCCTTCGGCACTTCACCCGTAGATACCGACATTTTAAATATATCTGCCAGGGTCCCTGCAGTTTCAACGCTAGTCTCCTTCAAGGTCTGAGGGAATACCCTGTCAAGTCCTGGGGATTTATCTACTCTGATTTGCCTCAAGATAGCAAGCACCTCCTCCTCTTCAATCTGTATAGGTTCCATGACCTCACTACTTATTTGCCTTATTTCTATTGACTCCTTGCCAGTTTCCTTAGTAAATACAGACACGAAAAAAACATTTAAGATCTCCCCCATTACTTTTGGTTCCATACATAGTCGACCACTCTGATCTTCAAGAGGACCAATTTTATCCCTTACTGTCCTTTTGCTCTTAATATATCTGTAGAAGCTCTTTGGATTATCCTTCACCTTGACTGCCAAAGCAACCTTATGTTTTCTTTTAGCCCTCCTGATTTCTTTCTTAAGTATTTTTTGCACTTTTTGTACTCTTCAAGCACCTTATTTGCTCCATGTCATACATCTCTCTTTTCTTTTTTATCAGAGTTCCAATATCCCTTGAGAACCAAGGTTCTTTATTCTTATTCACTTTGCCTTTAATCCTGACAGGAACATAAAAACGCTGCACTCTCAAAATTTCTCCTTTGAAGGCCTCCCACTTACCAATCACATCCTTGCCAGCGAACAACCTGTCCCAATCCACGCTTTTTGGATCCTTTCTCATTTCTTCAAATTTGGCCTTTTTCCAGTTTAGAAACTCAACCCAAGGACCAGATCTATCTTTATCCGTGATCAAGTTGAAACTAATGGTGTTATGATCACTGGAACCAAAGTGTTCCCCCTACACACACCTCCGTCACCTGTCCTAACTCATTTCCTAATAGGAGATCCAATATTGTACCCTCCCTAGTTGGTTCCTCTATATATTGATTTAGAAAACTTTCCTGAACACATTTTACAAACTCTAACCCATCTAGATCTTTAACAGTATGAGAATCCCAATCAATAAGTGGAAAATTAAAATCCCCTACTATCACAACTTTATGTTTCCTGCAGTTCTCTGGTATCTCTCTGCAGATTTGCTCCTCCAATTCTCGCTGACTATTGGGTGGTCTATAATACAACCCCACTAATGTGGTCATACCTTTCCTGTTTCTCAGCTCCACCCATATGGCCTCAGTAGACAAGCCCTCTAATCTGTCCTGCATGAGCACTGCTGTAATAATTTCCCTGACTAGCAATGCCACCCCTCCACTCTTCATTATTCTGCCTCTATCACATCTGAAACATCTGAACCCTGGAGCATTAAGCTGCCAGTCCTGCCCCTCCTGTAGCCAAGTTTCACTAATGGCTATAATGTCGTAATTCCATGTGTCAATCCATGCCCTCAGCTCTTTAGCCTTCCCCAAAATACTGCTTGCATTGAAATAGACACACCTCAGAAGATTATTTTATATTATATTCATATTATGCCTCTCCAAATGTTCATAAATCCTGCCTCTCAGGATCTTCTCCATCAACTTACCAACGTTATCTTTGAAATGTTTACTTTTCTCCCCGGGGGCTCACTCACATTCCTTCAACTGGAAATAAAGGATTTTTTTGGGGAGATGTGAGCTAGGCATCCAGATAACATGACCTATCCATTGGAGGTAGTATCATGGTGGAAACAGTGCTCTTGTTGGCCTCCTCCAGTATGTTGAGAGACATAACAGTTGAACTAATCTTCCAGGTAAATTAATATAACATAACTAGGAAATTTGTCCAGGAAGGTTTGGGTTTCATGTAAAATTATTCTATTCTCTGTGTTATTCATTCCCAGCTGCACAACCTTAAATGCTGGTGACAAACAGTTGAATTTCAAAGGAAAGAGTGAACATAAGGTGCTTTGCAAACACACCCACACATTATTGGTAAGATTAGCAATATGGTAATAAACAGTTAATTCTCTGCCTTTTGACGCAGGCATTAACTGATTTCATTTAAACGGATTAACTACTCCTTTAAAATAGCAGACGGAAGCATGTTACACGTGGTAAACATTTATTTCAGATCATCAACAGTATATTCTAAGCTCATGTTCTTACAAAAATAATATTTTACTGCGATCTACTTATATCTTGCAGCCAATACAGCCTTCAATAAATTATAACGATAGCTAAGCTTAACGGTCTGCTTTGTTTCCCCCTTCTAATTTCTCGCCCTTTCACTTAAGGTAATGATTCATTTGAGAGGGTAGCTCCAAGCAAACAAGTCATCGTCTAGAACTTCACACTTCTGGCACGCTTCGTCCGTGAGTCTGGACATTAAGCAATGACAAGCAAGTTTAACTAGAGACATCAAACCTCAGCTGCTTGCTTTGCACTTGTACTTCTGAGTAGACGGCTGAGCCAATTATTTTCTCTTGCTTCAGCCTAATCTAACTCACTCTGATTAGCATCAGCTAACTGCATAGAGACGAATCTTTAAACTGATTCTCAGTTTTGTGAAATGACTGGTGCTGAAGTGTCATTACTTCACAAGACTTACTGATCACAGCTGCCCAGTTACTTTTTTTTGCTTTCTTTATTCACAGTGCAACAACTGGTGTCTTCAAAAAACACCTAAAACATAATGAACTCTCTAAAAAATTCAACTATTTCAAAGGAAGTGTTTGGTCTACATATTACACATTGCCATCCATTCTGAAGAGAGCTTCAGTGTAATTTTATAATGTACGCTGCTTCTCCAAAGATAATCTCTTTGTTGTAGTAGAGAGGCTTGTGAGATCCCGGGATCCTGAGAGTGCATGTTCTGGATTTTAGCCATCTGGTGCTTATGATGATGACAATATGGCAGTGAAGGCAGAGGAAGGCTGGGTCCCCTTGACAATGGTCCCTGGTCAGCCTTGTCAACGATCGTGTGATGGCTGCTCAGGCACCAACCTCCCCACATTAAACAAAGTCACGCACGAGTGTTCTCCATGAACAGAATTCACGCTAACATCTCAGATTAAGTCCTGTGGAATATGTGGAGCTGAGATCAGTCTCTACAGCTACTTGAGGACCAATCAATAGATAACCCCTTTGGAGAACATCATACTCGACTCGAGTGATCGCAAGAAGAACACATGCTCAGATAGATAGTTCGATGCACGTTTTAAAACATAGGCCACAGAAGTAAAGGTGAATAACATTTCTCATTTGACATTGTAAATAAATTATATAAACATAATTTGTCCACCTTAGAGAGAAACAGCCTAGAAATTCAATCATACAAGCCGTAGTTTTATGGACTGGATTGGGATTACATTGGGAGATTCTCCAGCATAATGCTTGCAAATCTTAAGTCCATTGGCTCCAAACCTGAAGTCTTCTGAAAGTCCAGCAGTGGAATGGAGCAATCATTGTGCCAGAAATTGGCACTCAGCTCATCACAGACTTCAGATTGGTCATAGCTGAGACATAATTACCTGTGAGCAGACAAATCACAACACTGACAACCAGGGGCAACTCGAGCTGACCTGTTCTATTTGAATATCAAAATTTATTAGTTTTAGAAATTATTCTAACTGAAACAGAATCTCTAACATACTATTTCTCAAAGCAATATATCTGGTTATTTAATTTATTGAAGAAGGACTCATGGGAATAGAAGTTTGACATGCCCAGGAAGAACGGCAAGTCAATAGAGTAACACACATAACAGTTGCTGGTGAACGCAACAGGCCAGGTAGCATCTCTAGGAAGAGGTACAGTCGACGTTTTGGGCCGAGACCCTTTGTCAGGACTAACCGAGGGAAGAGCTAGTAAGAGATCTGAAAGTGGGAGGGGGAGGGGGAGATCCAAAATGATAGGAGAAGACAGGAGGGGAAGGGATGAAGCAAAGAGCTGGACAGTTGTTTGGCAAAAGGGGTGTGAGAGGATCATGGGACGGGAGGCCTAGGGAGAAAGAAAGGGGGAGGGGTGAAGCCCAGAGGATGAGCAAGGAGTATAGTGAGAGGGACAGAGGGAGAAAAGGAGAGAGAGAAAAAGAATATATATATATATATATATATATATATATATAATAAATCAATAATGGATGGGGTACGAGGGGGAGGAGGGGCATTAACAGAAGTTTGAGAAGTCAATGTTCATGCCATCAGGTTGGAGGCTACCCAGACAGAATATACTCCGACCTGAGTGTGGCTTCATCTTGACAGTAGAGGAGGCCGTGGATAGACATGTCAAGATAGGAATGGGACGTGTCCCTCCCCCTCCTGTCTTCTCCTATCATATAGGATCTCTCCCTCCCCCTCCCACTTTCAAATCTCTTACTAGCTCTTCTTTCAGTTAGTCCTGACGAAGGGTCTCAGCCTGAAACGTCGACTGTACCTCTTCCTAGTGATGCTGCCTGGCCTGCTGCGTTCACCAGCAACTTTTATGTGTGTTGCTTGAAATTCCAGCATCTGCAGATTTCCACGTGTTTGCATTTTTAAAGTCAATAGAGTGACTAATCTATGTACCCCAAGCTTCAGTTTGTGACTTTGCTTCAACTGCACACTTAGCTGTTGACACAAAGCAAGAAAATCCTAAAGCCAATTCCAGCTAAGATTGAATGGATCTTAATCGACTCCTACACAAGGCAAAAATCCAAAAGCCAATTCCAGTTAAGACTGAATGGATTTTGATCGGTTCCTGGCCCAGAGGTAGGTCCAGGGAATGGGAGGGGAGATATTATTCACTGTAGCTCACGGTAATCTTACAAAAAAAATGCTCAAAGATTCATCCTCCATCAGTACCACTAAACATACAATATTGTCACAATATAAAAATAACATAAGAATTAATTTTGAGGCAACTATCAGATGCTTTTTCTGGTTATGATAACTTTGATCATTTCATGTGGTCCATTAAGACACTGGCTGTCATACTGTAGCAGGAATTTTACATCAGCCGAGTTATCTTATGTGGGCTGATTGTCCACACATTTACAAACCACCTGAAAATTGCTCTTGGTGGATTTCAAGGCTAATAAGGTATATCCCCAGCTCAACACCAATAATTTTCAACTGCTGACTGCCTTTTTCTCGCACCTACAGGACACCTGGCCATGAATTGTTTCAATGGTGTTTCTGTATTTGAAGCTAATATCCCATATGTTCAAGGAAGAGAAACATCTGCATGTTTCTAAGATCCAAAAACAAAATCTAGACTGGTCTGCAGAGTTGGAATATCCAACAAGGATTTCAAAGGAAATTTATTTACTCAAAACAATATAAAACACTGACTCAAATAGCAGTTAAAACCAACAGCATTGAAGGAAAAGGCAGTCATAGTCATAGTCATAGTCATACTTTATTGATCCTGGGGGAAATTGGTTTTCGTTACAGTTGCACCATAAATAATAAATAGTAATAGAACCATAAATAATTAAATAGTAATATGTAAATTATGCCAGTAAATTATGAAATAAGTCCACGACCAGCCTATTGGCTCAGGGTGTCTGACCCTCCAAGGGAGGAGTTGTAAAGTTTGATGGCCACAGGCAGGAATGACTTCCTATGACGCTCTGTGTTGCATCTCGGTGGAATGAGTCTCTGGCTGAATGTACTCCTGTGCCCACCCAGTACATTATGTAGTAGATGGGAGGCATTGTCCAAGATGGCATGCAACTTAGACAGCATCCTCTTTTCAGACACCACCGTGAGAGAGTCCAGTTCCATCCCCACAACATCAGTGGCCTAAGGAATGAGTTTGTTGAGTCTGTTGGTGTCTGCTACCCTCAGCCTGCTGCCCCAGCACATAACAGCAAACATGATAGCACTGGCCACCACAGACTCGTAGATAAACACTTGTAAAAAAGAAATAGGTTTTATTGCTGGTGTTCGATATAGACAGATGGGAAAGCATTCATTTGGATGATAAATGTCTCCTCAATAACATTTAGCTGAGAAGTGCATTCCATCTGATACCAAATGGTCATAAGCAATGAGAGTTTTCATTAAGGCTTGTTGACAGGTACATACCCGAACAGAATTAAGGTGGCAATTTTCAAACCAAGCCATTATATTGACAGTAAAATGCCTTCATCAATGCAGTGGGATGACATGTAATGCTGTGATAACAGTCAAAGAGTACAGAGGAAAATAGAATATGGCATATTTTAAGTTGTGAGAAAATATGTGGAGAATATTTGACTTCTTTTTAAAAAAAAGTTGAGCCAAGGCCTTGTGCAATTACATATTTTCTTTTGTGCACGCCTGAGCTCATCAAGCTGAGCAAACAGGCTGCGCAGTTGTTTGATCATGACTGTTGTAACAGCTGTGAAGTTTAGACAAGCTGACTTAATAAGACATTGAGTCAAAAGACACAAAAGCAATCTGAAACAATGACATCTTTCCACAACATATGGAAATGTTTGTGAAATAGTCTCTTTATGCAACTTGCTTCCTGTATGCTTCAGTGAGGATATTAAAAGTAATTTATTGAAAACCCTACAGTAGAAACCTCTAATTTTTCAAAGAGTGCACAAAGCCCCTCAGGGTCAGGATGGTTCATAACACACCTTTGGGTGATTTCAAATCAACTGGGGCTCAGACAAAGCTGCATTTCTTTAAAGCTTCCTCTCGTGATACTGGCTTTGAAGGCAATTTTCCAGCATTCAAGCTTTGTCATGGCACTGCTATACAATATCCATTTCCTTCTGATGAAATTTCTATTTTCCACCAGACACAAATTAAAACCTAAGAGGATTAAATGAAGTTTGAAATTTAAAGCTATATATCGCAAAAAAAATCCTTGCTTTGAGCATTCCTCGTATTTTGAAAGATGAAAAATCAGTGATTTACCCATTGAGTTTTCAACTTTCAAAATAAATAGGATACATTAGCAATGGATCAGTATTTTGATGGCATCAGAATACTAACGAACTCTGTTCACGACGGTTCACAGTCTTTTTGTTGTAAACCAATCTGGGTTATTGCTCTTTGTAAAAATGTATGATAAAACGTTGTCATTATGTAGCAAGTAAATGCAAATTTAAGGGCTTAAAAGAAGGAAGTAGAAAAAATATTACCAGATCGCACTTAATTTAAAATGGAACTGTTTCCTACAGATTTCAGAACCATTTTTAGGAAGTAAAACTAGATAATTTGTGCAGCTATTATGTCGTGTCTTCTACAAATCACTCACTTTCTCTGAGCTTAAGAAATAACCCTGACATTTTTTTTTTAGTTTGCTGGAGAGATGGTGTTGGAGGAAACAGATACATTACTAAGGTGCATCCTGATGACAAACAGGTGGGGACACAAAACTTTGGAGATCCATGTAATCTATATAGGCACATTTAAGTCTTTTTATTCCACTTTTGTTCTTCTTGTGTCTGTTTTGTTATCTTTCGTCTATTCTTTCCTCCCCTTTGTTCCCCTCCGCTCTCTTCTTTCATTATTCAGCCTATTCTTTCTTTCATTCCTTTTTATCGGGCTCACAGTTCTTTATTTGCTTACCTCAGGATATCAGGAGGTTTGGTTACTTGATCTAGCGAACAGGAGAATAGGCTCAATATTTGATGTCTTTGGCTGAGAACTGGAGACTTGACACATAGAGAGGCACACAATGAATTGTGCCTGTACAAAGCGCATGTTAACATGTAAAAGGAAATTGGCTGTACTCAGTAAAGCTTTCAACATTTGTGTAAGAAGATAAATGTGCTGTTTCCAACAAATGACAGAGACAAAGACTCAAACAGCAACCAGTTTACGAATTAATCCCCACAAAATCTCCTCATGCCTATTGTTGCTCAGCTGAGTTTCAAAGGGAAATAAAAACATTTTGCAATCATAATTTGACTTTTAACATTCAGGTGAGTTTGTCCAATTGAGAAACATTGTTTCTCTTTTTTCAGGAGCCAAAAGCGGAACTTCCCATGGCCAAGCACTCTAATTCCGATTCTGATTCCCGTTCCGACACGTTGGTCCATGGCCTCCTCTTGTGCCACGATGAGGTCACCCTCACACGCTTACACAAGGATTAACATTTTGTTTGAATGTGTATGCTTAGGTATTAATAACACATAGGAAAGCCACCACTGAATTTACTGCAACACACACAAAATACAAGTCGAACTCAGCAGGTCAGGCAGTATCTATGGAAATTAATAAACAGTCAATGTTTTGGGCTGAGACCCTTCTACAGGACTGGAAACAAAGGGGGAAGGGTGTAGGGAAGGGAAGGAGGATAGCTAGAAAGTGATGGCTGAAGCCAGGTGGATAGGAAAGGTAAAGGGATGGAGAGGAAGGACTCTGATAGGACAGGAGAGTGGACCATAGGAAAAAGAGAAGGAGCAGCAGACTCAGGTGGAGGTGACAGACAGATGAGAAGAGCTAAGAGCCCAGAGTGGGGAATAGTAATGGGGAGGGGGAGGAAATTATTTTTACTGGAAGGAGAAATCGATATTCATGTGATCAGGTTGGAGGCTACCCAAACAGAATATAAGATATTGTTCCTCCACCCTGAGGAACAATAAGGCACAGGAGGAGGCCATGGAATGATACGTCGAATGGAAATGAGAATCGGAATTAAAATGTTTGGCTAGAGGGAAAATACGCTTTTGGCTGATGGAGTGGATTTGCTTGGTGAAGTACTCCCCCAGTTTACAATGGATTTACGATGGGTCTCACTAATGTAGAGGAGACCGCATCGGGAGCACCGGACACAATAGACAACCCCAGCAAATTTGCAGGTGAAGTGTTACCTGGAAGGACTATTTGGGACCCCGAATGAAGGTGAGAGAGGAGGTAAATGGGCAGGTCCAGCCACTTACTGACTGGGTCAGTTCCAGATTTATACAGTATCCAAAATATTAACAAATTTAAGTAAGTGTTAGATTTACTTAAACTGAAAAAGGAGTGTATCATTACTAACCGGCAAATCTGTTTTTTTCCCAGGATCTGCCTGCACTCTGTACTATCAGCATTGCTGAGTTGTACTAATGTAGAAAATGTTGCTTTTTTAAAGTATCATGCAAAAACTCATGACATGTTTACAATTTGTGATCCAGTTTATAAAGAATGGTCACTAGAATAACATAAAGGTACATAACAGCTTAGTTGCATCCAGCAGTATCCTACAAGCAGCAGCAAAACTGATGATCAGATAATCTGTTTAAGTGACATTGGTTGAGAGTTAGCAATTTCTATTTTTCTTCAAAGTGTGCCATGCAGTCATCTGGCAGAAACGGGTTGAGCTATCAAATCCAAAAAATGAAGCTGAAATACAACTCTGCCTACACTATCTTCCGCTGAAGGATCTTTACAGATTATATGTTCAGATCATTGGAGTGGAATTAGAATCCATAACTTTAACAAGGCTGACACCTTATTCTCTTTCTTTCTATTATGACATAAGTGAATGTCATTGAGGAACAGATATGTAATCAGATTAAGGAAATGGGTAAAAATAATAGGGTTGTTGTCATGGGGGAATTTCAACCTCCCTAATATAAACTGGACCTTCTTACTGTAGGGACTTATATGGGGCTGAATTTGTGAAGTGTATCTAGGAAGGTTTCTTAAATCAATATGTGGACAGCCCAACGAGAAGAGGGGCTGTACTGGACCTGGTGTTGTGTAATGATCTTGGCCAAGTAACTGACCTTCCAGTGGGTGAGCAGTTAGGGAACAGTGACCTCAACTCCTTAGCTTTCAGGGTAGCTATAGATAAGGATAGGTATGGCCCTTGTGGGGGCTCCAAAGGTAGTCATAGCCAAAGGGTGGTAGTGGGGATGAGCTCCCACTGCAAAACAAATGCTCTTCATGGTGTGCGTCTCAAACAGCCTCTGACAACCAAGTCCAACTCCTGGCCTTCGCGTGTGGCATAGTTCTTATGTCCAGGCAGAGCTGTTCTCACTGACAGGAGAAGGGGCAAAGGCAGGCTACTGGCACCTTAAAGCCAGCTGCTCCGGGCAGATGGGGCTTGTTAACCACAGATGGTAGCTCACCTAGGGGAGAGAAAACCCCGATTTCAAACCTCCGCTGCCTTGCGGCTATACCCGGGAAAGACTTTGGGAGTAAACCCCAAGGAAGAATCCGGAGCCGGAGTCCCGAAGGCGGCTGACTGCTGTACCCAGCACGGGCACGGGCATGGCAACTCCTGCGATGCTGCTGGCACCAAACCGTATCGACTTTCGTCATCCCTTTGGACCTGTCATCAGCATGGGGGGGGGGGGGCGGATCCCACTGCATGGGCAACAGACGGATCTCCACATCAACTCTGCCCTAGCTTGCACCCTGGAGGGGCCACTCCCCAGTGACTACCAGAGGCGCAGAACCCATGGTTGACCACGACCAACGGAGGCTACAGAGGAGGTCCTTGTGGGAGAGTTTTAAATTGGACTAGGACAAAGTACAGGGGCATTAGGCACGAACCGAGAAGCGTTAATTGCTTTCATCTTTTCTCTGCAAGTCCACATCAGACATGCGGAGGGTGTTTAAAGATCAATTACACAGAGTACAGGAGAAGTATGTTCCTGTTAGAAGGAAGGACGGGGATGGAAATATAAGAGAACATTAAGTGTTCAGAGAGGTGATGAAGTTAGACAAGAAGAAAAAAGGAGAAATATATAAAGCTTCGGAAGTTAGGATCAAATGAAGCACATGAGGAATATAAAGATGACAGAAAAGAACTCAAGAAGGGATTTAGGAAAGCCAGGAGGGGCCATGAAAAGTCCTTGGCCAGTAGGATTATGGTGAATCCCAAGGCATTCTATGCATACATGAGGAGCAAGAGGATAATTAAAAGGAAGTTGGGACCACTGAAGGATAAAGGGGAGAGAATTTGCTTGGATGCAGAAAATGTGAGTGAAATATTAATGAGTACTTTACTTCAATATTTA
The DNA here is from genome assembly GCF_030028105.1 of Mobula birostris. Classification (NCBI taxonomy): domain Eukaryota; kingdom Metazoa; phylum Chordata; class Chondrichthyes; order Myliobatiformes; family Myliobatidae; genus Mobula; species Mobula birostris. The sequence continues at coordinate 61,171,010 of NC_092383.1, read as the reverse complement.
CCAGTGGAAAGGACATGGAGGACCAGGAGATCAGCACTGAATGTATAAATATATTAGGGTGTTTAGAAGTCAAGGAGGAGGAAGTGTTGGGCTGCCTAAAGAGTATTAATATGGATATGTCCCCAAGGCCTGATGGGATTTACCCCAGGTTATTGAAGGAGGCAGGCAATCAGATTGCTGGGACCTTGACCAGTATCTTTGTTTCTCTCTAGCCACAGGTGAGTCCCAGAGGACTGGTGAGTGGCTAATGTTGGACCTCTATTTAAGAAGGGAACAAGGGAATGTCCTGGAAACTATAGACCGGTGGTTCTCATGTCAATTGAAGGGAAATTGCTGGAGAAAATTCATAGGTATAAGTATATGAGTATTTGGAAACCCATGGCTAATTAGGGAGAGCCAGAATGGTTTTGTGTGTGGCAAGTCGTGCCTTACCAACTTGATTGAGTTCTTTGACAAGGTGACGAGACATAGATGAGTTGTCTACATGCATTTTAGTAACGCGTTTGACAATGTTCCTCATGGGAGGCTAACCCAGAAGATTAAGACACATGGGATCTGTGGCAAAATAGTTGTTTGGATTCAGAGCTGGCTTGCACGTAGAAGATAGAGGGTAGTGGATGAAGGGACATATTTGAGTTGGAGGTCTGTTACTAGTGGAGTTCAGCAGGGACTTCTGCTGTTAGTAGTTTACATAAATGACGTCGATGAAAATGTGGATGGGTGGGTTGGTAAATTTGTGGATGACACCAAGATTGGTGAGAGTAGAAGACTGGCAAAGAATACAGCACAATATAGATCATTTGCAGATATGAGCAGAGAAATGGCAGATGGAGCTTAACCCAGATAAATATGAGGTGTTGCACCTCAGTGGGGAAAATGCAAGGAGACAGTAAACTGTTCAGGGCAAGGTCCTTAATAGTGTTGCCGAGCAGAGAGATCTTGGGATACAGGTTCATAGCTCCTTGGGTCAATACACGGGTCAATAGGGTGGTTAAGAAGGCTTTTGGAATGCTCGCTTTCATTAGTTGAGGTATTGAGTTCAAAGTCAGAAGGTTGTGTTGCAACTTTATAAAACTCTGGTTAGCCACAGTTAGAGTACTGCATACAGTTCTGGTCACCCCACTATGGGAAGGATGCTGAGGTTTTGGAGTGGGTGCAGAAGAGGTTTACCAGAAAGCTGCCTGGTTTAAAGGACATGTGCAGTCATGTGAGGCAGGATAAACTTGGGTTGGTTTTTCTGGGGTGTCGGAGGCTGAAGGGAGATCTGATAGATTTATTAGTTTGGGCAGACAGTATCTGTTTCTCAGGGTTGAAATATCTAACACCAGATGGCATGCATTGAAGGTGAGAGGGGGTAGGTTCAAGGGTGATGTGAGGGGTAAGACTTTTACTCAGAGAGTGGTGGGTGCCTAGAATGCGCTGCCTGGTATGATGGTAGAGGCAAATAAATTAGAGACTTTTAAGAGATGTTTGGATAGGTAAATGGATATAAGGAGATGGACGGATATGGACATAGTATAGGTAGGAGGGATTAGTGTTTGGGTGTTTTTGACTTGCTTTTTAGCTGGTTCGGTCCAACATTGTGGGCCGAATGGCCTGTTTCTGTGCTGTACTCTTCCAAGTCAGTTAATTAGAATCAACAATACAAAAAGTCAATTCGCACAAATATATTTTTTCTGGATTTTTATTAATAAACTGTGAAGGATCGAAACCCAATAATGTTAATCATGTAATGTTTGTATATATACTGTTGTCTGAATGGTAGAAATTAAGGTTTGATCTATTAACTTGCAAAATACCACTTGCACCACATGACTGATAGGAGTATAGAGTCCATTTTAAAGTCAAAAATCAGAGTCAAAGTAAACTTTTATCAAAGTGAATATATATCACCATATACTACCTTGAGATTCATTTTCTTGCAGGCACTCACAGTACAACACTGAAATACAATTAGAATCATTGAAAAGCTACATGTGAACAAAGTCTGATAAACAACATATGTGCAAAAGTAGACAAACAGAGGAAAATAAATAAATAAATGAAATTATTGCGAATAAGGTGATTCATACAAGCATATTTTCAGGAAATATATAAAATGCATAAGACGCATAAGCCGACAAGTGTAATCTGCTGCCATAGCTGAACTTAATCTGATGATTCTCTCTGGAATCAAATGATACCTGAGCCAGAAGCAGCAAGTTAGACAGAAGTAGACAGCATGCATCTCTGGCCACTAAGCCATTATGTTAATTGAGATGAAGAATATTAGAGATGCTTCAGTAGCGTAGTGGTTAACACAACGGTTTACAGCCCCCAGCAACACAGGTTCAATTCCCATCACTGCCTCTAAGAAGTTCTACATCCTTCCAATGAATGCATAGGTTTCCTCTGAGTGCTCTGGTAACAGTCCAAGGATGTACTTGTTGGTAAGTTAGTCATTGTAAATTGTCCTATGATTAAGCTAGGATTAAATGAGTGGATTGCTAGGCAGTAGGGCTCAGAGGACTGGAAGGACCTATTCTGAGATGTATCTCAATAAATAATAAATAAATGAGATTCTATCACCTTCTGCAGTGGTGAACTTGCGGATAGTGGCTAATAAAAGGATTGATTTTTAATGAAGGTGTACTCCACGAGTTTCTACTGGCCATTATTCAGCATGAACAGCAGTAGTGACATCAAGTGCATGTTGTAGACTGATGGGTATCACTCTAGAATGTCTATGAATGTCTATCTGGTGATGCACGATGTACACAGAGATCTATTATTCAATTTCATATCAATATAATGATCACATTTCATGACTGGTTTCCTACTTCAAATTGGTCCGTTAGTGTACGACGTGGCATGCAGACTGAAAAGTTAACTCAGACACTACTCAAAGTGATGGTGATGCAAGATCAAATGCGATTATAACTTTGCATATGGTTGCATTGTCTTTTAGCTATTTATTTATTTATTGGGATCCAGCATGGAATAGGCCCTTCTGTCCCTTCGAGCCATGCTGCCCAGCAACCCCAGATTTACTCACAGGACAACTTACAATGACCAACTAACCTACTAACCGGTATGTCTTTGGACTGTGGGAGGAAACCAGAGCACCCGGAGGAAACCTACACAGCCGCAGGGAGAACATACAACCTATTTACAGGCAGCATCAGGTATTGATTCCAGGTTGCTGGTACTGTGAACTGTTGCGCTAACCAGTACGCTTTCTGAAACATCACTCGGCTCAAGTGATTTCACAACTGCTATCAATTTACAAGTGATAAAAGCCAGATTGGTAAATCACTGGAAAAGAATGGTTACGTATGCAAACACATCTCAGTAAATTTAGTCACATTCTAGTGGACAAAAACAAGACAGAAGTGTAAGCTTTTCGATAAAATTCTTATTAACTAGAAACAAGTTATACCCACCGCCACCCTCAACAGCATGAATGTGTTGCCATCTTGCAACTACTGATTGATGCCACTTGTTAACTCTATCAGCAAACTTCACAGGACTATACAGCATATAGTTCAAATGTTATTGAAGGGCAGAAACAAGGTTGCCTTCCTATCTTTGAAAAACTGTAGAAAGATGAGGAGAGATGATCTCATCTGGCTGCAGGCTGTCTGCCAGTAGATGTTCACAGATTCCTCTCTGGAGTCAGTCTGCCTCACGGCTTCAATTGTCCCTTAGTCCTTCATCTGAAGAAACGCTGTTCACAATGTGCTCGGTTTTTTTTGTCTGCTCTGTCTGCACAATCACAATGCTGCTACCTGCTTGCCCTACCACTAAATGCTAACAATGCTTTGTGACAGCAACCGTGGTTTGAATTTGATCAGTGCTTACAGTGCATCTTTCTCTCTCTGATATCAAGGAGGTAAGGCAGGCTTTTCATCTGACAATCTCTATTTGAGTTCAGCCTTTATCTTTTTCGTGATAAAGAATTAACCCAATAAGATTCATAAAACTTACAAGTGGAATTATAATTAAACCATAAGACACAGGAGCAGAGTTAGGCCATTCAGCCCATCGAGTCTGTGCTGCTGTCCCATCATAGCTGATTTATTATCCCTCTCAACTCCATTCTCCTGCCTTCTCCCTGTAAAGTTTGATGCCCTTTACTAATCAAGGACCTATCAACCTCTGCTTTAAATATCCCCAAATACTTGGCCTCCACTTGTTGTCTCTGGCAATGAATTCCACTGATTCATCACCCTCTGGTTAAAGAGATTCCTCCTCATCTCTGTTCTAAAGGGATGTTTTGTATTCTGAGGCTGTGCCCTCTGGTCCTAGACTCCCCAAATACATAAAACATCCTCTCCATGTCCATGCTATCTCAGCCTTTCAATATTTGATAGGTTTCAATGAGATCCCCTCTCATTCTTCTAAACTCCAGAGAGTGCAGGCCCAGAGCCACCAAATGCTCCTCGTACATTAACCCTTTCTTTCCTGAGAACAAACGTCATGAACCTCTCTGGATGCTCTCGAATGGATGTGAGGAACATAATGCATCATCAACTCATGCCCATTAATCACAACAGAGAGAGCAAGAGAAATAGAACACAGCACAAGCTGGTATCTGGAGCAGGTATAAAGAGAAGGGCAGCAGGGCAAGGGGGGGAAGAATGGAGATTTGAAACAGTTGTCCATAGTCGACTAGTTTTTCGATGGGGGTGAGAATGGTGAGATGAAAGAATCAGGTGAAAAAGGAAAAGGCAGAGCTGGGTGACAGAAGCAGAGGAGAAAGGAAATGGGCAGATGGAAACATGTGGGGGAGTGTTGAATAAAGGTGCATTGTGATAAAGGGAGCACAAAGTCTGTGCATGCTAGAACCTAGTGGCAGCCATTAAGGGTGCGATGAATGGTAAATGGGTTCAGATGGAGGAGGACATCAGTTGGGTAATAGCTGGATGGAACTAGGTGGGGGAGGGGATCAAAAATGTGCTTTCTTCCTCTTTCCCCCTTCTGAGCCCGGACAAGAGGTGGAGTGTGTGGAAAGGGAATGGAAATGGAGCACAATACAAAAGGTAGGGAGAAACAGAAACACAGGAGGTAAGACTTACCTAAAATTGTAAAATTGAATATTTATACTATTGAGTTGTAGACTATCCAGGCAGAATATGAGATGTTGTGACTCCTCTCCCATCACCTCACCTGAGTCTGTCTGTACCTTTTGTTCTATTTTCTGCTTCTATCTATCACCAACTCACTTTTGTCTCCCAACCCCACCCCTCTCTGTCCCCCACTTGGCCCTCTCTACCCATTATCCCTTATCAGCCCACCTGTGACCGACTGGCCCTTGTGCTTTCTTTGATTACTTACACTGCACCTTTTCGTAGCCCGCTGCACTTCTGCATTCTGGGTTCCTTTTACTTCAGTTGGCTAACATATGGAAGGGTCTACCTGGAAGACACAGAAACTAGTTCAGCACAGCTTTGTGGGCCGAAGGGCCTGTATTGTGCTGTAGGTTATCTATGTTTCTATGTAACTAAGTTTTTCCACTGTATTTTGGTACGCATGACATTTCCCTCTTGCAATATCTTGCCTCTCTGCTTTCAGTCCTGATGCAGACATGAAATAGCGAAAATTCTTTCCTCTCCCCATCAAACCCTACAGAACCTACTCGACCCTCTGAGTTCTGTCAGCAGTTATTTTTTTGCTTTGACATTGCTTGTTGATTTCTGTGGTTTTCGTGTCCAGTCAGTGTTGACTGCAATGTTGATTGTCTGGATGCATCAGCAGAGATCCAAGATTGTGAATGGCTGGCTCCAGTTAAAGCTAGCATTCACTGATTACAATTTGGCTCTGTCCCTTAAGTGGAGAAGTACTGGGGCTGATGCATTGTCAGCAGTCCTGGATGAAATGTTGCTGATCTGGAAAGCAGAGAAGATTAGAACAATAAGGGAAAGATAAGGCTCCAGGATTGTCAGATGAGGTCAACATGTAATGTTGGAGAGATGATTTCCAAGGAGATTTGAGCAGCTTCACACACATGCTTAGAGCACAATGGCAGTGGATAACCATTGACAAAGAGCAGCATGCTGCTCTTCAGGGAGCTTAATGACCTACCAGCAAAGATCTACTGAAAGAAGTACACAAAAATGTGCTCCTGACACTGCTCAATCCAGCATTTGCTTATAATTGACTCACCAATAATCTCTCCAAACATAATTCATTCTTAAAATTCAAATATCCCATAGCACCCGGACATCTTCTCCAAATGAACACCTTGAAACTTGCACGTCTCACTCACAAGTCAAAAATGAGAGTTCTTTCAACCAGACCAATTGGATGGCACACAATATAGTTCCTTCTCACTTAGGGGGACAACATCAGCTGAAGCCAATCAATGTTGGAGATGTACCCCCAGTGACCTTATCAGGTACTTCCTATACAGTATAAAGTGGCCTCTGCAGGTATACTTGTGGTCTTCTGCTGCTATAGCCCATCCACTCCAAGGTTCAATGTGTTGTACGTTCAGAGATACTCTTCTGCACACCACTGTTGTAACATATGGTTATTTGAGTTACTATCACACTCCTGTGAGCTTGAAGCAATCTGGTCAATCTCTTCTGAACTTGCTGAATAACAAGACAATTTTTCCCACAGAACTGACACTGAATAGATTTTTTTGCACCATTCTCTGTAGCCTCTAGAGAAACGTGCACAAACATCCCATTCTGAGATACTCAAACCAACCCATCAGGCACCAACAATCATTCAATGGTCAGAGTCACTTAGATCACATTTCTTCATCATTCTGATGTTTGGTTTGAATAATAATCAAACCTCTTGACCATATCTGCATGTTTTTGTGCATTGAGTTGCTACCACATGAATTACTGATTCGATATTTGCATTAACAAGCAGATGTACAGATCACTGAGAGTATGTGAAGAAGAAGATGCTGGCCATGACTGGGATGTTTGTTTGTTGCTGAGTTCACAGAGAGGAGCAAAGCACAAACTGTCAGAGAGACAAAATCCTCAGAATCTATCATTCTTACTCTCCTCCTCGTATCCCATCTTGAAGCAGGAAAAGGCAGATTACTTATCTCCTTCAATATTATCCCTATCCACTTCCAATTTCACATACCTAAAATTTGCAATCTGATGAGATGGCAGAGGGATGGAAAGAATGGATGAAGAAGATACCCTCATTCAATTTTACCTCTGTGCAGTTACTGCCTCAATAGATAAATTACTACACAATACAGAGAGCTCTTTGAGGACTTTGTTAGAAGGAATAAAGTCTATTTTCTAAATACGGAGAAATTTCAAAGATGTGCAAAGGGAGCACTTGTGAAGTACTCCCTAAAGGATAACTTGCAGGTTGGATCGGTGGTAAAGAAGGCAAATAGAATGTTAACATTCATTTTGGGAGGACTAGAATATAAGAACAAGGATACAATGCTGAGGCTTTATAAGGTATTGGTCAGACTGTACTTGGAGTATAGTGAGCAGTTTTGGGCCCCTTATCTTAAAAAAGATCTGCTGGGATTGCAGAGGATCCCAAGGAGGTTTACTCGAATGATCCCGGGAATGAAGGGGTTAATGTATGAAGAGAGCTTGATGACTCTGGGCTTGTACTCGCTGGAGTTTAGAAGAATGAGGGGGGAATCACATTGAAACCTATCAAATATTGAAAGACCTAGATAGAGTAGATGTGTCCTATAGTGGGTAAGTCTAGGGACAGAACGCACAGCCTCCAAACAGAGGGACATCCACTTAGAACAAAAATGAGGAGGAATTTCTTTAGCCAGAGGGTGGTGAATCTGTGGAATTCATTGCCACTGACTGTAGAGGCCAAGTCATTGAGTATACCTAAAGTGAAGGTTGATAGGTTCTTGTTTAGTCAAGACATCAAAAGTTGTAGGGAGGAGGCAGGAGAATAGGGTTGAGAGGGAAAATAAATCAGTCATGATGGAATAGCAGTACAGATAAGCCAATTAGCCCAGATTGGCTCCTATGTCTTACGGTCTTAAAGTGTTATGAAAGTACTGCAATCTTTAAATGCTTACACTTCAAGGATGGCTGTTCTTTCTGCTCTGTACTTTTTCTTGGGGGCCAAAGGAAAAGTAGATGAAGTCTTCTCTCCTTGGGTGTAGAATTTTTGTTGGTTGCTCAAAAGCAGCAGTGAGGTGTGGCAGCGATAAGCAACACCTTGGAATGATGCTAGGACTTGGAAGCCAAGTGTGTTCATGACTTTGACTATGACCTCCATCATTAATGCAAACATGCTGCACATGTGAGATAGTAGCTGGGGGTGCAAGAGGGTGCTGGCATTGGAAAGGGTCCAGAGGAGGTTTGGAGGTTTATAGAGTGGTTCTGGAAATGAAAAAGTTAACATAGGAGGAGATTTTTAATAGCTCTGGGCCTGTAATGCTGGAGTATAGGAGATGAAGCCGGGGGGGGGGGTGGGGGGTGGTGGCACGATCTTCTGCATCAACCTTCAAACAGCACGGTTTCACGATAAAGTGGGTGAGTACATAAGAAATGTTGCTTATCAGGTCAGTGAGAGCAAAAATTATGTTATTTAATTTCTGCCAACTAAGTTTGCTGCAATTTCAGTATCATCTCCATGCCAGATTCGTCAATGACGCCAAGGCATGGACCCAGATTTTATCAGAAATTATTGGTGAAACAGCCAACATTTCTCTGTATTATTGCTAGCAGCTTCAAAATTTCTGCCTGTACGTCGGCAAATATAGAAATCCATTAACAGCCATCAATCGTCACCGGCATTTTGATGATTGTGCTCCAGTTTTGGACTCCTCGTGATATTTAGCATGGAGATTTGCACAAATCAGCACTGCATGCTCAGAGCCTCAGCTTCAGTGACCTAGGCAGAATCTTTATCTCAAAGCTGTATTATGAACTTTGTGTGCTCTCCCTATGACCACGTGATGTTCTGATTTTCTCCCACATCCAAGACACGAAAGCTAGTAGGTTAATTGGCCACTGTAAATTACCCTAAATGTGTTGCTGAGTGGTAGATTCTGTTTGGAGCTGATAGAAATAGAATTACTAGAAATGGGCACGAGGGTGAGCAGGAATTCGATAAATGAAGTGCCTGTTTCTGCATGATGTGACTCTATGGCTCATTGTTAAGTTGCTTTGCCAGGTTCGACTTCCTCATTGTTCAATGGAGATGACTAGCTGTGAGAGATTGAGGCAGATACTGTTGAATGTAGAGCTTCTCAATTGTCTGTGTATTCTTAAGCATTTTAAGTGATTTTAGATAAGTAATATTTATAAAGTTTGTGGTCAGTTGTAACAATTCTTAAATACAGTAGTCTGTTTTGAATGTTTATACAAGTCTGGAAAATTCTGAAATATTCAGTCTTTGACATTTGATGTCATATCAGAGAGAGGCTAGCCAGTTGTCAAAGCTTACTTCGCGCTGATTTAAGGATAGCCCTACTTTAGTTCTATACGCATTCTTATCGCAGCTTAGAAGGTCCTTTTGATATCCAAAGCCTAGCCACAGGGGGCAAAAAATAATTAGTTAACATAATAATCAGAACGTTTCCCAAAACTTGCACTTTCAAAGTGATTGAGGATAGAGAAGTTCCATTTTTTAAAAAAATTGACTGGAAAATACAAAATAATGCTGAAATTCATATCTTCCAATCAAGAAATATTTTTAATGTGCGGCCTATTGTTACAAGGCTTCACTGATTCATTTATAAGTCACCGCTAGCTATCTTAATAAATGCAGTGGGAGTTCAAGCTTTTTTCAATATTCCTTAAAAATGTGGAAAACTGTTGAGAACTAAACTGAAATATAATACTTCATAGCAATGCCCTCGTGTTGCAAATATTATAACCACATTGTGAGATTTTTACCACATAATTCCAGCTATGACAGATAAATCCTGCAGCTGTTGTCAAGAACAACTTATCAGTTGATGAATTTGATGGTTCATTTTCTAATGGTAGTGCTTGTACGTTAATAAAACCCGCCCGACTTCAAATCTTGCTGATTTTCTTAAAAAGGTAATCAGATCAACATTTTTCATGATGAGCTTTGATTTTATCACAACTACAAAAGGAATCTAAGCCCTAAAATTACCCAGTAATATTACTATCTGAGTGTTTAATATGTTCAGAAACCGGGCTAGAAACATAGTTACATACCAAATATCTTTCTTATGTGTTATACACAGAATTCTCAAAGTTGCAATGTGATGGTTAAATGCAAATTAAATCCTTATGCATGGTGGAAGATCATATCTCCATATTCGATGCTAACAATAGAGGTTGCTGGCATGCAGTAATGGTATTAACTGGAGTGCAGGGAATTTTATGTCATTGCTGCAAGAAGAAATACATTATTTATTTATTTATTTATTGAGCTATTACACAGAACAGGCCCTTCCTGCCCTTCGGGCTGTGGTGCCCAACACCCCCCCCCCTCCCCCGCCCACCGATTTAACCCTAGCCCAACCACAAGACAATTTACAATGACCAATTAACTTACCATGTCTTTGGACTGTGGGAGAAAACTGGAGCACCCAGAGGAAATCCACATGGTCATGGGGAGAATGTATAAACACCTTACAGACAGCAGTGGGAATTGAACCCGGGTTGCGCTAACCACTATGCTTCATGAAAAGAATAATTCTCACTGCAAGCAGTCTTTAACGGGAGGAAGAAGGAATGATTAAACAGAGCTTTGATTTCATGCTTCCACATGACATACACTCAGCAGCCACTTTATTAGGTACACCTGTACACCCTCTCGTTAATGCAAAGATCTAATCAGCCTGTCATGTGGCAGCAACTCAATGCATAAAAACATGCAGGCATGATCGACAGATTCAGCTGTTATTCAGACTAAACATCAGCATGTGGAAGAAATTTGATCTAAGTGACTTTGATCATGAAAACATTGCTGGTGCCAGATGGGGTGGTTTGAGTATCTCAAAAACTGCTGATCTCCTGGGATTTTTAAGCAGAACTGTCTCTGTTTATGGAGAATGGTGTGAAAAAACAAAAGGCATCCAGTGAGCAGAAGTTCTGTGAGTGAAAATGTCTTGTTAATTAGAGAGGTCAGAGGAGAAGGGCCAGACTGTTTCAGGCTGACAAGAAGGTAACAGCAACGCAAATAACCACATGTTTAAATGAGTCAATATGACAGAACTCCTTACCTTTCTGGTCTGTTTTAATGGATAATCAATAGCCTAGCACATTTCTGAAGATCTGAATCCAGAAAATACGTTACAGGTTGGGGGGGGTGGCAGATTTTTTTCTTTTAGATTTAGTACATAGCAAGATTTTTCACAGTAACATGGTCATTTTGTGACCCTCAGTTGTTTAACAAATTCAAATTACTGAACTAACTGAATTACGAGGGGTGATTGATAAGTTCATGGCCTAAGCTAGAAGGAGATGAGTTATACAGCTCTCGTTACATGCACGTGCAGTTCAACACTTTGAGTGAAAATGCAGAAAGTTTGAAGTTTCTCCTCATCTCCTTCTACTTTAGGCCACAAACTTATCAATCACCCCTGCTGTGGACCACTTCCTGGATTTCCAAAACGCAGACTTCTACAAAGAAGGGATCCATATGCTCCACGATCACTGGACTAAGTGTGTAAATGTAGGAAAAATAAATGTGCTAGGTTTTCTAAAATTGACTCCTTCTACCTTAGGCCACTAACTTATCAATCACCCCTCATAACGTTCTTGTTGGGATTTGTCTCGTGCCTTCTAACGGCTAAGAAACAATGGAAGAAAATGCGATGCATGGCGGCTTGGTTTAACTATGAGATCATAAACAGGATGTAGATGAAGTGCTTGACTGTAAAGAATTGTTGATTCTGTACATAAAATAGATGTGTGAGATCAACTTGTCTCGTAAATAATCCAGATCATAATTATGTGTCCTCATCGTAGTAAAAATGTTCTGAAATTGAATTGTTTGAGCCAGAAGAATAAGGTAATAGAATCTAAAGAGTGTGAGGAACGAACAGCTGCTACATTTAAAATAGTTACCCGAATTCTAAATTTATCTCTTGAGACTTGAAATTTGGCTTGTCTTAAAGTCCAATCATTTTTATTCAGATAAATGTTTCTAGTTTTAATTGATATTTTAATTAATTCATAAAATTAAAGTTTCCCATTCCCAGACCTAGTACTCTCGGAGGATGGGACAGTGAGGGCTGTGAATATCTTTACAGCTGCTGTCAATGCCTATAGGGAAAACAAAACAAGAGAAAGAGATGGGAAGTGCCACTTCCCCTTCCCCTGCAATGGAATACTACACCTCTGAGAAGCACCTTCCCAAGTGGTTCAGCTGAGAACAAATCAGAGTCAGCCCTGGAGGCACAAGATTCAAGTATCAGGGCGAATCAAGACTTGAACCCACAACATCCTGGGCAGGGAGTCAAGTACTCAATTGCCTGAGGTGCCAGGTCATATCAGAAGAATCCTCTTAACTCCCTTTGTTCTTGAAATTAGTTTAAAAACAAAACTTCTGAAATATGTTTTCAATGTAACTTGCATTCTCTTTCAGAACCATACACATTGAACAAAACAGACAGTTTAATAAAATTACCACCAAAATCACTATATTCAATAATGTAAAGTAGAAATCAAAAATAGGGAATTCAAGCAGTAATATCTGTAGATATGGCCTTTCAACTTTTGATTGCAGTATTTAATTTATAACATTTCTGCATGTAGTTTCTAACTAATAAGCAACATACTTAAATGATAATTAAGTACAGAATTGAAGTGGCATGGAAGTGGTAAACTTTAAATATTCTGCTTATTCTGAATTAGATTGTTGTCCAAAAAAGAACTGGTTTAGATTTGCTGAGGTATATTTTAATGCTAAATATTATACAATAAAACAGTTCTGGTTACTGAAAATTAGTAGTTTTTTTCCCACAAAACTAATGGAAGCAGCCTATTGTATGTCACATTCAGTAAGCAATTGCTACCTTCACCAAATGGATTATTATAAAGAAGCAATGTGGTATATTTAATTTTCTTCAAGATATATTTGCTCATACTTTGTACAACATAAAAACAATGTATTTTATATATGACTAACAATTCTGTCCGTTGGATTCAGGCTGGTTGGTTTAGGTTATATCAAGTTACATGTCTCTTAACCATTGTCTTTTCTGAAGGTATTGAAGTCAAGGCTGAGTTAATATTTTGGGAAAATATTGAAATTTAAAGTATGTGATTGTTAGTCATTTTCACAGCATCATGCATCAGAATGATACAATACTTGCAAAAGATTGTGACCCACAAGGTGATACTCATGAATGTAACAGACAGAGATAATAGGATAATGCTTATATTAAGACACCAACCATTTTCATCAAGGATAATAAACACAATCAAAAGCAAATGTCATAAAATCTCTTCACAATATATCTATTATGCAAAGAAGGCTGTTTGAGATTTTTAATCTAAAGCACATATCTCTTATACACCGTTGTAAAACTTGCTATTGAAAGGAAATCTTTCCATTACTGCTGCATGCAAAACCTGCCTTAATGTTACTTGTCAGTTCTGGCAGTGAAAACCTGGTCAGCCATGAAATCTGATTTATTTTTGGGATTCCTCATGGCAGATATAAATGGGAATGACTGCTAATATTGTTCTCCCTATAGAAGCAACTATCAATTGGAAGCCTTGGTGATAGAGATGAACTGGCAAACTGACACTTCTCAAATCAGAAATGTTTATAATGAATCCTCAAAAATAATAGAAAATGATAATTTCTGGATCAATTTCCCTCTCATATGAAACCTTGTTCAGTTATTTTCAGACTTGCAACCTATTTTCAAAAGTTGTGGGGATTTTGTGGTTGGTCAACAAAGCAGCTTGTCAACATTTTCAGGTTAATACATTCAAGATGTTGGAGCTCTGTTGGAGAAAAACAGATCATGCTCACCTACATGAGATAACACTGTAAAACATGTAAGGAGACAACAACCAGAGCTTTGTATCATATGAGTGATAGTCTACGTACCTCATTTCATGAACTCAACATTATTCTCAATATTCCTAACCACAGGCTCTCCAGGCAGAAGATATAAAAGCTTGAAAGCATATAGCACCAAGCACAGGGACAGCTTCTATCCCACTGTTATCAGACTCTTAAATAGGCTTCTGGTACCATAAGATTGTCTCTTCTCAATCTACCTCATTATGATCTACAAATCATTTACTTGCATTAAACTTTTTGGGTAGCTTTTACACTTTATTCTGCCTTGGTATTGCTTTACCTTATTCTATCTCAATACACTGTCTAATGACCTAATCTGTAGGAACTACATGCAAGGCAAACTTTTCACTGTATCTTGGTACAAGTGACAATAAAAATCAATAATAGAACACTATTTTACCCAGACTCAATCATTCCCATAATGTTTCAAATAAATTTGGATTCAAAATTTTGATAGACGGTTAAGAACATGATTGAAATCGTTATAGTAAAGATCCTACTTAACAATAAATTTTGTGTCAATCTTACTGAATATTATTAAGATATGCAGTCTTAAAGAGGCACATATCAACACATGGAAAAACTCTGTAAGCATTTTACACAGTATAACATTGTAAAACCTTAACACAACAGCTCAAAGTAGCTACAAATCTGCAGACGTTTGATGGTTATATTAGCATTGATTCTTATCCTCACTTCAGTTCCTTCAAATATTTCAAATTATGTAAAATAATAAGTTCCTGGCTTTTTATAAGTAGCCATTTGAAATGAATGATGTAAAAATTTGTTATCTACTTGCGCTTGAAATTTCATGTTCCATGCAGCCTCTGCAATTGCCTAACCAGCCTTTGAAAGGAAGATGCCATAATTATGCTTTGTACAAGGTAGTGCTCCTCTCCTGATGAAACAGGCATCATCTGTCCATTAACATGACATGTATATAGCATACATCCACCGGATCATAATTCCAAATGTCCGGATATCAAAATATTATTTAATTACTCCATTCATTAACCCCCAAAATAAAGTGCCATTGAATCAGCAAATAAAACAAATTCTCCTTAGAACATTTGCTTTTGTTTAAATTTTTCATATACCGGGCACGTTTTGAAGTGTCGTTATCAACGTAAATGCTGGCTGGTACTTGAGTGTGTGTGCCAGAGATGGGGAAAACACAGTATGTGATGCATAGCTGAAGCTTTCAGCAGCAGTTGTGATGATTAAAATATCAGCATTCACGATCATTACTCCTGTGAAACCGACAGCAATTCTGGAATTTCTGCACATATGTAGTTTAAAGTATTCAGTGATTTGGATGGCAGTGTTTCATTCTGCTTCATAGGCAGTGCCGTTTGTAGCCTTCTCCAGTAGATTAACGGGACTAAGATGAATTTATGCCATTTACAAACCCATTCAGCTGTGAAACACCAAGAAAATCTTATGTTTTGTTTTGTGAGGTTTGGAAGATTTTAATGTCATATAAAGACATAATTACTGCCACACAAATGCTGTAACATGGTTGTAAAATAATTACTTGTTTGTAGTTTCTGAATTAAGTATTTGGCTTTAAGAAGCAAATTTATGTGTTTATAATTCCTCTGAATTCCAAACTTTATTTATCACTGCATAATTTTCAAAGGGCTGGTAAATACTTGCGAGATTATTTTATGAATGTTTTCATGTGATTGGTTGCTTGACCTACTTAGTGTCATCACTGGAGAGGCTGCCAGTGATCCCGCTGATGTGACGACATCAAGAAAGGGCAAGTTTTCACACAAGAGCTATCCTTCCAAAGATCTGTGATGCTTTGTCACTGACCGGAGATACAGAGTTAAAACAATCAATTTGATCAATAGGTTTGAATCTCTAGAACAACCCGAACAGAGAGATGAAATTGGATAGGAAGATCACAGTGTAAGTCAGGGTAAAACTTCGTACATGTAGAGGGGTGCAACATTGTCTTATTTTTAAGCATTATCAGAGTTCTGATCTAGCTCTATAGTTTGGGATGGGTTTATTTTTTCTGGGCTGCTTGAGGAACTGATATTTAGATTGGAGTCACAGAAGTATGTTTATGAAGTACTTTAGTGGCAGCCGAGATCATTTTGTCTGGCATCAATCAGCCAAACCCAGCCCATGGGGAATGAGTAAATTGCATGCATCTTAAATAAGTCATGCAAACTTACTGTAAATATGAAGGAAAGAATCCTCTTATGTGCTTCAGAACTAATGGCACAAGGTTTTAGGAGAAAGAAAGGCAAATGATTTGCATCTTGAACATCATCCTTAAATTTTTAGATTAATAGCATCACAACCATTGCATCCATGAGATGTTTCACTTTCTGTACCGATAAAGTGTGGGTCATTTGGTAGAATAGCTAAAATATATTCTTTCTTTCCCATGACACGCTTTTGCAATTCATCATAAAGAGCATCTTCACATCAGCATTACTGTTTGGTTTGGCACAGCTTCCTCTCCCAATATACAAAAACTGCAGCGAGCTGTCAGGTCAGCAAAAAAGGTCATTGGCTGCAGTGTCCAGGACAAAAACATGAGAGCCTTTTCCAAAAGCCCCTTCTGGAAAATGCTATAGGGGTATCAAACAAACACTTCATGCCATCTTAAAAGTTTCTTCCCTCAAGCAGTTAATATCAGCCATTCTAGTTGCCACCCTGCTTCCTCGATCTATTACCTCAGTCACTGCACTGCATTGTGAAGACCATAAAACACAGGAGCTGAATTAGGTCATTCAGCCAATCAAATCTGCTCTGCCATTCCATATGTCTTATTTACTATCTTTCTTAAACACATTCTCCTGCTTTCTCCCTGGAACCTTTAACGCCCTTACTAATCAAGAACCTATCAACATCTGCTTTAAATATACCCAATGACTTGGCTCCACAGCCGTCATTGACGATGAATTCTACAGATTCACCACCCTGTAGCTAAGGAAATTCCTCCTCATCTCTGTTCGAAATACTTTAAACCACTTTTTTATAATACTGTTTAGATTGTAGATACATGCAAGTAATTATGTATTTATGTACATTTTATTCCATAATTGTACTTTAACCTCGAAGTTCATGTTTATATAATTCTTTATTCTTCTAATTGTTGGGTGTTGCATTTTGCTGCATGTCGCAGCAACACGCCACAGCAAATTGCTAATACAGTATATTCCAGTTAATCAGGCCATCGGTTAATCTGGGCAGCCACTTATTTGGGGCAACTCTTAAAGAACAAAAACTAATTGAGAAAATAGGTGTGATTCCTTTTGTTTATTTAGGGCACTATGCAATTTAATTAGGGCAGGAAATTGCTGCAGAATACTTTCTAACCAACATCAGTTGCATGCAATTGTGTGGCCATTAAATTGTGTGGACACTACACCATGCTTAGAGCAAACAGTTTTGAAATAGTCAAACACAAGGAAATCTGCAGATGCTGGAATTTCAACCAACACACATAAAAGTTACTGGTGAACGCAGCAGGCCAGGCAGCATCTCTAGGAAGAGGTACAGTCGACGTTTCGGGCCGAGACCCTTCGTCAGGACTAACTGAAAGAAGAGCTAGTAAGAGATTTGAAAGTCGGAGGGGGAGGGGGAGATCCAAAATGATAGGAGAAGACAGCAGGGGGAGGGATGGAGCCAAGAGCTGGACAGGTGATTGCCAAAAGGGATACGACAGGATCATGGGACAGGAGGCCCAGGGAGGAAGAAAAGGGAGGTGGGGGGAGAAAACCCAGAGGATGGGCAGGGGGTATAGTGAGAGGGACAGAGGGAGAAAAAGGAGAGAGAGCGAAAGAATGTGTGTATATAAATAAATAAATAACGGATGGGGTACGAGGGGGAGGTGGGGCATTAGTGGAAGTTAGTGAAATCAATGTTCATGCCATCAGGTTGGAGGCTGCCCAGACGGAATATAAGGTGTTGCTCCTCCAACCTGAGTGTGGTTTCTTCTCTACAGTAGAGGAGGCCGTGGATAGACATATCAGAATGGGAATGGGACATGGCACTGGGAGATCCTGCTTTCTCTGGCGGACAGAGTGTAGGTGTTCAGTGAAACAATCTCCCAGTCTGTGTCAGGTCTCGCCAAAATATAGGCCGCATCGGGAGCACCGGACGCAGTATATCACCCCAGCCGACTCACAGGTGAAGTGTGGCCTCACCTGGAAGGACTGTCCGGGGCCCTGAATGGTGGTAAGGGAGGAAGTGTAAGAGCATGTGTAGCACTTGTTCCACTTACAAGGATAAGTGCCAGGAGGGAGATCAGTGGGGAGGAATGGGGGGGACGAATGGACAAGGGAGTTGCATAGGGAGCAATCCCTGCGGAAAGCGGGGGGGGGGGTGGAGGGAAAGATGTGCTTAGTAGTGGGATCCCGTTGGAGGTGGCAGAAGTTACAGAGAATTATATGTTGGACCCGGAGGCTGGTGGGGTGGTAGGTGAGGACAAGGGGAACCCTATTCCTAATAGGGTGGTGGGAGGATGGAGTGAGAGCAGATGTGCGTGAAATGGGGGAGATGCATTTGACAGCACAGTTGATGATGGAGGAAGGGAAGCTCCTTTCTTTAAAAAAGGAGGACATCTCCTTCGTCCTGGAATGAAAAGCCTCATCGTGAGAGCAGATGCGGCGGAGATGGAGGAATTGCGAGAAGGGGATAGCATTTTTGCAAGAGACAGGGTGAGAAGAGGAATAGTCCAGATAGCTGTGAGAGTCATTAGGCTATAGTTTTGAAATAGTGTCAGTTGCATGTGTTTGCGTTCAAAAACAGTGATCTTTGTCATTAAAATTGGTGAGATGTGAAAAAGAGAACAATTCAGAACTGTTTTGCCTACTGTAGTTTCAAGCATCCAGGTTTGGAGAAGGCAGAGGTGGCCGGGAGCGAAAATGATACAATTTCACTACCTCATCAAGTTAGGAACTACGAATAATTTGAATCCTGCCGATAATCAGCTTGAATTTTACAATAAAAATTAAGATTTGGAGCATGCAATTGTTGAAAGCATTATCTGCACTTGGTGTCTCCACTGTTTTTGTTCATCTAGTCAATCAAAAGAACACAGCAACATACAACATACAATTCTTCCATCAATAACTATTAGGACCTAATAAACAGTTTATGGTACTGCAGTATTATTGGTAGTGTTCAAATTTGTTCTATATTCCATTTAAATGCATAATTTGTTACTCAGTTAAATGGTACTTTATCTTTTTTATACCTTTTTTACCATTTCCATGAAAATTTAGCTAATTGAGGGCTCTGTATTAAAATTTGCTTAATCGGGCCCCATGTGTCCCAATTAATCAGCATCCACTGTATATGTAATTGTACAAGGCAAATAATGTTAATCATTGAATCTTGATCTTATAACTATTGACAGTAAGTTGACTACAGCAAGTGTGAAGAAAGTCACAGGTTTAGGCTACTCCAGGTACACATTGTAAATGAGATTAACTGATACACAGATTTAAATACAAAGGTAGTTAATTACATCCAGTCATGAACTATTACAATGGATTGATCTTGAATAAGGTAGAAATGTGTAATGAAGTAATGCAACCTGCTTAATAGCTCTGACTTCTTGATTCGGAGTAAAGGAAATAAGATCATTGGAGAAGAAAAATAGCAGGCAGCAGAAGAGGTAATCAAGGGAGATGGAAATTGGTGGTTCTGCTGGAGGAGGAGCAGCAGCAGGATTGCTTGGATTGAAAGATTAGCAGATAGAAATGTTTGATAAGGAAATTGGTGGATGGGGAGGCATGGTAGTTACGTGATCAGTATGTCAGGTGGAATGGGAGAAAGTTTGATAACTTTGGGATGGTATTGGGGATCACTGATGACATTGTGTTGGGGAGTGCTGATTAGTTGGTGAGACACTTCAGTGACAAAATTGCTTTGAGATGGACCCAGAGCGGAATCCACAGGTTTCAAACTGCCCTGACTGTTCATGTTTAGGTCAAGCCTCAGCTGTATCCCAATGTTGCAAGCCTCACTGGACAGAGGCTCATGGACAGAGATGGCCACGTGAGTGAGTGTACATTATGGAAATGGCATTCAAGTTGCACTACCCTAGAAGGCAGAGCAAATGTTTAAGTTCTGCTCCGCATTGTGCATCAGGAGTGTGCTGGACACAGAGAGAAAAAAATCACAGACTCCGTAAATCATTGAAGTTCCTGAGTAGGCAAAGATTACTTTTCATTGAAAATGAAACAATGAATGCTCAAAAATATGATGTCACATGATCACAGTTTTAGGCAATCACATGTTCAATTGTTTATAATATCTGAAGATGATTTGCAAATGATATGCACAACATGCTAGACGAACTCAGCAGGTTGAGCAGCATCCGTGGAAATGAACAGTCAACATTTTGGGCCGTGATCCTTCGTCAGGACTGAAGAGGGAGGGGGCAGGGGCCCTATAAAGAAGGTGGGGGGAGGGTGGGAAGGAGAAGGCTGGTAGGTTCCAGGTGAAAAACCAGTAAGGGGAAAGATAAAGGGGTGGGGGAGGGGATAGGCAGTAAAGGTGAAGAAGGAAGGGGGAAGCACAATGCGTAGTAGAAGAAGGCAGAACCATGAAGGAGGTGATAGGCATCTGGAGGAGGGGGCAAAGTGAAACTGGGATGGGGGAAGGGAGGGGGAGGGATTTACCGGAAGTTGTTAAGAATTCAATGCTCATGCCAAGGGGCTAGAGACTACCCAGATGCTATATGGGGTGTTGCTCCTCCAACCTGAGTTTGGCCTCCTCATGGCAGTAGAGGAGGCCATGTATGGACATATCCAAATGGGGATGTGAAGCAGAGTTGAAGTGGGTGGCAACCGGGAGATCCTGTCTGTTGTGGCGGACGGAGCGGAGGTGCTCGATGAAGCGGTCCCCCAATCTTTCCCCTTACTGGTTTTTCACCTGGCACCTACCATCCTTATCCTTCCCACCCTTCCCCCACCTTTTTATAGGGCCCCTGCCCCCTCCCTCTTCAGTCCTGACGAAGGGTCTCAGCCCGAAACGTTGACTGTTCGTTTCCACAGATGCTGCCCGACTTGTTGAGTTCCTCCAGCAGGTTGTGTCTGCTGCTTTGACCCCAGCATCTGCAGAGTATTTTGTGTTTACAATTTGCAAATGATTTCCTTTCTTACAGTCACCATAACTGAAAAGTAAGAAAGTCCCACCTTCATTTTTCACTAATCTCTTGAATATTTTGTCAAAAGTTGTGTTGGTTTATGTTTGTATTTGCTAAAGGTTCAGCTAACTGCCTTTAAAAGTTAATTGTGTTTTGTAAATGTATTTTGTTGTCATTATTGTAGAATTGATCATTGTTAAACTTCCATTTTTTTTGACAAGTCGCAAATAGTTTTTGCTGAGATGGCTAACTGCATTAAAGTTAATTTATTGCAAATGAACATTGGGATGCAAGCACAGAGTAGAGGAAAAAGTGTACAGGTGATTTCTGTATGTCCAGAAAGTAAAATTCTCTCTTTGACATGCAAGTAGTGATATCTTAAGAGAGGACACCTACCAAGGGTCACATGGTTACCCTCTATAAACACCTGGATGGGAAATATTAATTCCATGTAAGAGTGCACAGTGATTCATATTTCAATCATTTTCCCCTTTAGAGGGTGTTGAAACAGCGTATGCAAGCAAACAGGATATCCATCATTTGTTTTCTACAATTATGATGAGGTATTTGGGTTCACATTGCCATGAATGGAAAGTGTAAGAGCATGAAGTGTTTCTAACTACAGTTGTGCCAGTCAAAGCCAAGTAAAACTGCCAATCTGCTCAGAGACATGTAAATTAAAGTGTGTTTGTTGTCAGTGGGCAGTTAGTGGTGGGTGGAAATAGAGTAATCCCTGGTGTAAAAAAACAATGAGTCCATCATCCAGGCTATGACCCATCTCTTTGCACACTGTAAGTTCACAGAGAAGGTGTGGAGGAGGATGGACGGGCTAATACCACGTTTCATCCCCAGCAGCTGCGTAACAGAGGACTCTCTGATCTACGGGCTGTTCCCGGGGACGCACACGGAAACCAACATCCAGTGCTGCTGGCGGATCATCAACTCAGTGAAAGACGCTCTTTGGTCGGCCCGAAACTTGATGATCTACCAGCACATGGAGACGTCCATGGCAGAATGCTGCTGACTGGCACATTCTCGGCTGCAGGAGTTCGTGCTGGGGGACGCACTGAAACTTGGTGCAGCCACCGCAAGGACCCGGTGGGGAAGGACCACAGTATAGATTTCTTCACCCGCGGAAGTGGGAGGGGTCTGGTGTTGGGGAGTATACCCCTCAACAATGGTGTGGTAAGGTGAACCAACGGAGGGCCACATGGGTGGCCAAAAGTATGGATATCTAGAGACCATAAGAGAAACATATATAAAGGATTGGGAGTCATTGAATAGTTTATTGTATATAATTTTATTTTTGAATAAAGTATATTTTGAAATTTTTAAAAAATGTTCTCTTCTCATTGCTGCTATCAGGAAGGAGGTACAGGGGCTTTAAGTCTCACACCACCAGGTTCAGGAACAGTTATCACCCTTCAACCATTAGGCTGAGTCAGTGTGGAAAACTACACTCACCTCAACACTGAACTGGTTCTAGAACCTATGGACTCACTTTCAAGGACCCTCAACTCATTTCCTCTGTATTATTTATTTACATTTTTTGTATTTGCATTGTTTGTCTTCTTTAGCATAGTGGTAGCCTTTGTGTGTAGTTTTTCATTGATTCTGTTGTATTTCTTTGCTCTGCTGTGAATGCTTGAAAGAAAATTAATCTCAGGGTAGTATATGGTGACATAAAATTACTTTGATAATAAATTTACTTTGAACCTTGAGTTATTCCTCTGAACTTATTGGGAGATCCACACAGAGAACACTTTTGGCACCATGGTAACCAGTGGGGGAAATGTCTGCTCTTCACCGATTGGCACAATAGACTTTGAATGCTTAAATAATAAACGTAGGTCTGGATTGGACAATGCGGTGGAAAGCAGCAGAGGAATTACCTTGATATTGGGTAGTTTTATTTTTGATAATATTATTGAGTTCTCCTTACAGATAGCATTGAACAATCTTTCAACTGTAGTACTAAAATTATTGGTAAGCTGCACAATCTAATGTCTCTATATGTCAATGGACTTGTAGGTCATAACTTTGAAGTTTAATTTTCACTAATTTGTTATCATTATTCAAAAAAAGAAGATCTTTTTTGGTTGAAAATATGCTTTATGGTGAAGATTCACTTGTGTTTCAATTGTTCCAGAGTTTGTTAGAAAGTGTTGACAATTCTGAATGAAATAGCTGGCATTTAGCCATTGGAACCACAGTATGTCATAGAGGTCCATGACTGCACTGTTAAACACAGAAGATCCATGCTTACTGACATAAAACATCAAGTCAATTAGTTCACTACCTCTTGGATACTATGAGGTCTTTAAACTCCTTGATTTCAATGGGAGTTGTGTAGCTTCAGATTAGGAGGGAAAACAGAAGTTAAATCACATTTATTTAATTAGTTAATAGGGTATCCACTTCATTTTTAAACATATTTATAAAAGACCATTGAAAATCATTCATTAAGAAGTGAGAGTTATTTACCTATGAATGCTACGAGGGGTTTGAATGAACTTCCTCAGTTTTCAGGTAGAAGCCTTGTTATTCCAGAAACTCTGCTGCCTGAGAGCAGGATATTACAGTGTAGTGAGACGAGCCTTCCATATCCAAACCAGGTAAGAACGGACGCAAAGCTTCTGCTGGCAGTGATTTTGGCCGGGAAGATCAACCCAATAAGTAATCAAAGAAAATTCCCCAAGTTGGGGAGGAAAAGAAATATTTATTTCATTACATCATCTGACTTGAATTAAGACTTCTGTTTGGATCTTGCAGTCAACAGTGAACATTGACAGCTCACAGCAAGCAGTTTATAAATATCTAATCTCCCAGATGATTAGATGCTGATTCTCCCAGTGATAATTTTCCAGTCTTGTTGGGAGGAGTCTTTTTGCTAAGACTCTACACATGAATAGGGTCTTCTATGTCATATGGAACATCACATTTAGTGATCAAATCAAAACCAACCTACCCACTCACTGAATTAGAGGACTTGGCAGGTACCTTAACCACGTCTTTGGCCCATTAAAGTTTCAAACACCTGAAAATCTTTGCACATCCAAACATTATGAACAAAAACTCAGATTTATTTATTTTAAAAAGACACATCTATAAGCCACAGAGTAACTGAGAAAAATGATCAGAAATATCAAAGGTTTTATGAAATAATAACCAACAAAATAACATGTTCAAGTCATCAGAGACATTCCTGAGGTCATTCAACTCCCTCAAATTTGGATGAGGGGAGTCCTTGAACCTCACTGGAAAAGATACAGATGTCATGTATATAAAGATAAAGACATGGCACAAGATCATTTTTGGCAGTGAATTGACATGCAAGGTTTCAATGACATCAAACTCTCAAGTGGATTCTTCCAAGTTCCTAGCTGCAGACCTCTCCAACTCCAGATCCAATGAGCAGTACAGCCATTGAATCATTGTGAAACTACTTTGAGAGTTTTGCCTTTTGCATGCGGGGGAATCCCAAAGTAGCTGTCAATTCCATAGAATGATTATGATGCATGAAGACTTAATAGACTTAACAATGTTATCCCAAAAAAATGTTAAATCTTAAATATTTGTTGTCATTGAAATGAATGTTAGCAAAAACATTAACTGGAGCAATTACATGTGCATTTTGAATGCAATTTTATTTTGCTTTAAGTGTGACACCTATCCCTAATTTTCCATTTGAAATGTTAATTCACTGCTTATTCAATATTACTTCCATCCTTCCAACCCAGACTTTGGCATTGAAAAAAAATAAGTGAAACCAACAGCTTGATGTGAATAATATACACCTGCAATTACGTGTGCAAGACCCAAATCCCACAATGTATCAGCAAAACCAATTAGCTGCTAACTTTTTTCATATTGTATTCTTATAAAGGTGAAAATGCAGCTTTACACGTTTGCCAAGTGCACATGAATGAAGTTTTCCTGAAATCACAGCTCCACTCACCTTTAATAGGAATTTTACATTTTCTGTAATTATTGAAAATAATCAAGAATCTAAGTGAACACAAATGAATGAAATTGATATAAATGCAACAAATAAATTTAACTGTCTTTTGCATTCCATTAGCAGTATCTAATGTTTTGGAAGCTTTAATTCCTCGATTTATCTTTTTAATCATTCTATAAACTGATGTGACATATGGCAAAATTGTTATTATTGGATGATATTCATCAGTATTTTGTCTGACATCCCAATATGAGCTCATTACAATTGGGTACAATTAATCTTGCAGTTTGAAGTGACTATGGCAAACACTTTTTGAGACATCGACAAAAATATTTTCAATTAGTTACTATTGGAATAATGAATCATTAGCTTAGCACATTTTGGAAAAATAATCAAAAATTTCAAATGCAGTTATTGCGAGTGTTTTTGTTGGTACACATGCTGAATTTTGGCTGCTGTTCATTTCCATCTCATACAATTATAGCAGCATTGAAATTAAGCTTGTTCAGGAGCCGAATTTTAATGTAACTGAAGCAATGTTTCACATATGCCCTCCAGAGAAGATGATTAATGAACAGAATGAAAATGATTTGCTCCCATGAGAAAGTGATCAATCTTTGTTTCAGGCCAAAGTAAACTCTGTAATGCCAGTTTTAAGCACCTTGGGTCAATATGAGACTTAGAAATGGCTGAACATTTTTTGCCAGTTTTAGATCCTAGTTAATACGCTAAAACTGACTTACTTGTTATTGATTCTTAACAGGTAACAAGAAATGTTAGGAACTTAAAACATTACCACATATTTTTACACTGCAAATCTTTGTTACCTCTAGAGTTGTTCAGTTGAATATGGCAAGAAAGGCGCAACAGAACTAACAAATCTTGTCTTAAAGCCAAATTTGCGTAATCAGCTTTTATTCTTGCTTTCCTTTAAAACAACATGGTAAAATTCCTGAAACAAAGATTCATTAGCTCAGATAACAAACTAAGAATAACAATAGTTGAAAGTTGGATAATACAATCCTCCCATACTTATTACCATGTCTACAAAGTTAAAGGAATTGATAAAATTTCCCGGAACACAGGTAACACAGGCACTTAAGGTTCCAATTTATGTAGGATTTTGGCACAAAAACATAATAGACATGATCAATGTTAAATACACCAATAAATAAAGGCTAGCAGTAATAATGTGACCTTCACATTAGTATGAAGCATCTTATAGTCAAGGAACTATTTTTGAAGTGTAATTGCTGTAGCTATTCAAAAAATGCAGCAGTTAAAGTTCTACAGTGAAGTGATAAATGTCAAGATATCTGTTATTCAGTGATGCCAATTCAAAAATAAATTCAATGACCTGGATAGGACGAATAACTCCCCGTCTTAGAAAATAAACATTGTTCAAGTATGGTTGACATGGAACGACACAGAGCTAGATTGAACTGAACTGAACATGCCTGGACTGGTTCGATGATTTGTGGTTTGGTGTTTTATATTCTGTGCTTTTCACTTTTTTTTTGTCGTTTGCACAACTTGCTCTTTTTCTGCACATCGGGAGTGTAATATTTTTCTTTGAACAGGCGCCACAGATTTCTTTCTTTATTTTGCGGCTAGCTGTGGGAAGATGAATCTTAGGGCTATGCAGCATATATACTTCGATAATAAATGTACTTTGAAGCTATGAATGTTTGTTTCACTTCTAATTTTGTCTTATTGCATTACAAGAAAATTGACCTAAATCATTAACTCAATTCCTCTCCAGGTATACTGTATAATCTCTTAGTACTTATAGTTTTTTCTATCTTTATTTCTGACTATTGCCTACTGATTGAGAAGCAGAGTTGCTACCAACTTAACCTCAACAAACACCATATATTGGAGCATTTGTTATATTTCATTTTTGACCTGTCTAAAGACAATGGCTAAAACAAATACAAGAAGCTTTTCAGCTCAAGCACAGAATTAAATAACATGAGTGTGAAGAAATCTCAACAAAATTCAGATATTTAAAAAGATTTTAAAAGATCTTTGAATTATGGAGGACAGCATGTGTATAAAGGTCCCTCTCCAGCAGACTTCATCAAGATCATCATGACTCCAGTATTTCTACTATTTAAAAATGTTTCTTAATTGTACATATGATTTTTTTGTGTTCTATCGTTGAGCAGCAGTGAACCATCTGATTGGCCTATCAGAGTTCTCTTTGAGAACTGCAGTAGTTGACTTGATCAGCATTTCTGATCTGGCTATAGTTCACGATTACACTTAATAAGTAAAAAGATACAGACATGACAGTTTTATGCCATTTAAAAAAATCATTTGTACCAAGGCTGCAGTGCAATATTGAGAACATTTATCTCAATTGAGACACTGAGCTCTCACAATGCACACCAGAGTTTATTTCACAGAACTGATTAGAATGTGTTGTACTTTGCTTAGCAATGAATCAAAAATGGGACAGATATTGGCCAATGCATTGATCCCACTAACTGTAAATAATTCCGTTCACCAATGAGTTTATAATACAACAACATGTTACTGCTATAGAGGGGCTTGCTACTGGTAGAGTTTAATATTTACATTTCCTCAAGTTTAATTGCCTAAATTACAACAAACGTCTTTTTGGGTCTGTTTAATAGTTTAAAATAAAACCCTATTTTCGGGGGTACAGGATGCTGCCTGTCCTGCTGAGTTCCTTCAATATTTTGAGTGTGCTAATGTGTCTTAAATTGATCTGCTTTAAAAGTGTATTTAAGAACTAGCTGGCAGACTTCACCATCTCACAATCAATGTATTAAAATAACTTGAGGAGATACCTAAGAAATTATTGTTATTTTGCTGCAAGGTGTTCTATATACCACATTAGCTGTTGAACTCTATTATCTGTTTACTCACTTATAGATATGATACTGTAAAAGCTAATAATATAATCACGCACTACAGTCTAAAGCAAACTCATGCTCTTATGAGTCATTCAAGGATAACAATAAGTGAATAATTTAAATTTATGGCATGTGTAGGATGTAATCTAACGGCAAATGTCTTTGTTGTGGAGGTAATAATGCTTTCCTAGTGCATTGACTAATCAATTTTGTAGACTAATGAAAAACTTCACACAGATTTTTCTTTTCAGAGGTGTGCCTTCCTGTATTTCATTTGCTACTAATACTATGGATGACACATTAATTTAGTATTATTTACATAAATTTTAGTCACTGGTAGAAATTGGCTACCTATACACCATAAGGTGAAGGTCTCCAGAAGGTGCAGAAAATGCGCAGCCATCAGCAAACAAATATTTGCATTTAATTTATCTGGAGAGCACAGTTGATGCTTGTAGTCTTGATAGGTTTAACAGATTCCTTGTTATAGTCACATACAAGTTGATGTACTATGTATTATGTACTATGTACTATGGGAACATCAAGTGGAAGCAGCAGAGACTTGCTTCTGTTTGTTCAAAGCACCTCAACAAATATATAGTCACTACAAATTCTGCCATGCATACTACCATGGCACTATTTTAGAATGGGCCAACACTGGAGTACAATACATCCTCCAGTAGATAACCAAACATTTGTTCACAGGGTGTTTTTTTATAGACCACCCAACAGAAACTGGGACATAGAAGAGCAGATAGGGAGACAGATTCAGGAAAGGTGTAATAATAACAGGGTTGTTGTGGTGGGAGATTTTAATTTCCCAAATATCAATTGGCATGTCCCTAGAGCAAAGTGTTTAGATGGGTGGAGTTTGTTAGGTGTGTTCAGGAAGGTTTCTTGACACAATAAGCCTACAAGAGGAGAGGCTGTACTTGATCTGATATTGGGAAATGAACCTGGTCAGGAGTCAGGACTCTCAGTGGGAGAGCATTTTGGAGATAGTGATCACAATTCTATTTCCTTTACCATATCTTTGGAGAGGGATAGGAATAGACAAGTTAGGAAAGCATTTAATTGGAGTAAGCAGAAATATGAGGCTATCAGGCAGGAACTTGGAAGCATAAATTGGAAACAGATGTTCTCAGGGAAATGGACGGAAGAAATGTGGCAAATGTTCAGGGGATATTTCCATGGAGTTCTGCATAGGTACGTTCCAATGAGACAGGAAAAGGATGGTAGGTACAGGACCTGTGGTGTACAAAGGCTGTTGTAAATCTAGTCAAGAAGAAAAGAAGAGATTACGAAAGATTCAAAAAACTAGGTAAGGATAGAGTTCTAGAAGATTATAAGGCTAGCAGGAAGGAGCTTAAGAATGAAATTGGGATAGCCAGAAGGGGCCATGAGAAGGCCTTGGTGGATAGGATTAAGGAAAACCCCAAGGCATTCTACAAGTATGTGAAGAGCAAGAGGATAAGACCTAAGAGAATAGGACCACTCAAGTGTAACAGTGGAAAAGTTATGAGAATAGATTGAGTGAATTTGGCCTTTTCTCCTTGGAGCGACAGAGGATGAGAGGTGACCTGATAGAGGTGTATAAGATGATGAGAGGCATTGATTGTGTCGATAGTCAGAGGCCTTTTCCCCAGGGCTGAAATAGCTAGCACGAGAGGGCACAGTTTTAAGGTGCTCGGAAGAAGGTACAGAGGAGATGTCAGGGGTAAGTTTTATACACAGAGAGTGGTGAGTGTGTGGAATGGGTTGCTAGTGACGGTGGTGGAGGAGGAAACGATAGGCTCTTTTAAGAGACTCCTGGATAGGCACATGGAGCATAGCAAAATAGAGAGCTGTGGGTAATCATTGTTAATTTCTAAGGTAAGGAAATGTTTGGCACAGCTTTGTGGGCCGAACAGCCTCTATTGTACCGTAGGTTTCTATGTTCTAGATAAGTTTGAAGGAAAGCTTTACTGCTTTAAAGAGGGAATAAGGAGCATCTTGGGGTTAGGAAGGAAAAGTCCAAAGCTTAACACTTTGGAAGCCCATGACAATGTCACCTATGGTGGAGGGATTCTAAATGAGGATCTGCCAGAGGCTAGAGTTGAAACATAATATAATGTCACAGGGCTGGCATTAAGAAAATGGACAGATAAGCAACCATGGAGTGATTTCAAAAATGATGAACAATTTGAAAATAAATTGTTGCTTAACTTGAAACCAATATAGCTTAGTGAGTACAGAGGTCATGGGTAAATGTGACCTGGGATATATGAAGATGTTATCAGTAGCTTGTGGGATCAGTGGCAGGGTCATCTGAGGTGTGGGAACTATGGGTATCACAGGATGGATTTGAAGGAACGATGGATTTTGAAGGATTATAAAATCAGGGAATTGGAGAATCAGTGAAGAGGTTTATAATATGGGGGGAGGGGAGGGCACGAGGAGCAGTAGAGTTTTTCAGAAGGTATGTTGCTTTTGGAGCCTGGGGTTGCATTCCAGATTAGGACTTACATCTGTGGGGCAGCAGTCTAGAGCAGGGCTGGAGAAACCCAGTTCTCCTGAGAGTGACTATGATGATGTTGCAACAAAAAAAAAACGAATCAGGAGCAGAAATAGATTATTCAGGTGCTCAAGTTTATTCTGCTATTTAACCAGATCATAGTTAACCTGACTTTAATGTCAACTCTGAATTCCTGCATACCCATGTTAATCTTTCAATCTTTACGAAATATCAATTGATCACGGTCCTAAAAATATTCAGTGACATTGTTTCCACTGCCTTTCCATGTCCTACTGAAATAAAATTTACCTGGAAATGCTCCAATATGATTTTAAATCCAAAAGAATAACATTTTATAAAAGCACTAAATAGATGTAAAAATTCCAAATAATTAATAGATCTGAAGACCACCAAACTTTACAGTGAACATTATGAGAGAACGAGCAGGGGCCCCCAAAATGTTGCAAGTTATGAAATATAGTAAAGATGCATGGCCCCAGCTGTGTGTAGTGCAATTATAATTAAATGTTTAAGCCAGATAAATTAATAAAATGAACATATTTTATCACATTACTTACCAATAGTGTTTGTCATAATGGCTTATTCTTCCCCATTAAATCCCTGTGACATTTTGGTGAAAATATCCGTTAGGATTTTGCACTTTGCCCTCTATTTGGCACCTAGATTCAAGTAAACAGCGATGACTGCATAACCCAATGGTTCCTAACCTGGGATCCATGGCCCCCTGCTTAACTGAATTGGTCCATGTCATAAAAATGGTTGGAAATCCCTGGTATGACTGAATTTAAAAACAGTGGATCTCAATTAAAAAGTACAAGTTAAAATGCCAAATATATTATCAAATCAGTGAAAGAAAGAAAAAGAAAATAGAAAAATGGTAAAAAAAATAAAGCTCCAATAGAAACCATATGTTGTGAAAATGTATTTTCATTGACAGAGAGACTTTCTGGTAATAATTACATTTACCATGACAATAGATGTCAACATTTCCCTTTGCCTGAAGTGGCAATCGTAATTACACAGAAATAACACAGAGTTCCATGAAGCTTTGCCATTATTTTGACTGCACATTTTGGACCAAGTTTTCAAGCACTATCTGAAGATAGTATGTGTATCATTTACCAATGGTGAAACTACAATGATACAACAAATCATTTTAATTATTATGGAACACATCACATGACTTGTAGATTGCTGTTCTGAATGGTAGATTGTCCTAGTTTGCTTAACATTTGTCCAGAAGTGTTGCTGAGTTCACATTATGTAGAAGATCATGTATCAGCCGTGATGGAATGATGAAGAAAACTTGAGGAGGTGATTGGTCTAATTCTGCTCCTATGTCTTATGGTCTTATACTATTGTGGTCAAGAACTCTACCTTGAAATGTGAACATTGAAGTAAGATTACCAACAATCATCTCCACTTTACTGAATATGGTTCTTAATTCTATTTCTTTAAGATGTAGGCATCTATGAAAAACTGGTCATTGGCTGAAAGTAGCAAGGCTGAAGGAGCACGCTAAAGACTGAGATTGAGAATATCTGCATGAGTTTATTCATCAATGTCAGTTATGTTTATATTTAAATTCCACACATTCCTGTTTCCTTCATTACTGTCATTATTATTTGTGAGTACCAGGAAGAAGCTACTAATGTCATTAAGTAAATTGAATGACTCTAAGGTTGTGTACTGTGTATGATGTTAAGGACAATTATACATCCTATACTTAATATTTTCATTGCAGACTTTTACCACCTGAAAGGAAAACGTAAATGATTTCTCGAAACTCCCTCAACAATTATACATGAACATGAAAATCATTGTTATGGACTCTGCTCTAATAAGTTTCATTTCAACTCGAACTATAATTTAATTAGACTAACCTGACAATGGATTCATTGTTTAATACACCCAAGATTGGATTTGGTACATTACTAAGTTCAGTCTTGTTCCAAATATTTATAGAAAATCTTGATAAAATAATTAAAAATGAAATATTCATCAAGATTTTGATCTATCTATACATTCCAAACGTGTGTGGACAAGTAAAGGATTCAGACAAAAGAGGCCCAATTCTAAAACATGTACAGTGATTAAGCAGATAAAATGAGATGTATTACTGGAAAGTGATAAATACTACCACTAAGGAAAATAAATATAACTTTTCAAAATTATATGCTACTTGGGAAAATGGGTTGTGATAAAGATTTGTGCAAAATATTCCTATAAAGAAGAAATGTGCTGCCACAACTCAGTGTGATATCTGTAACGCCAGAGAGAAAAAGAAATATTTAAATATATAGAAAAGTGTAGAAAATAATATTCCGAAGTAAGTCATTTTCATATTCATTATGGGGAGCCCATACAGGAAACATTCTGAGATGAAGACATAAAAGGAAAGTATGAAGTATTCCATATTTTTAAGCATTAAGTTACAAGAGATAAAAAGGCAAAACCCACTGTTATTAGGGAACAGTTTTTAAGGAGTGTTCCAAACTATTCTTAAATAAACACGTGTTACGCAAAATCCATCAGTGCACCAGAAAATGCAGTTGTAATTATAAACAATTACAATTAGAAACAAACACTGCCATTGAGGAACTGAGATATGGAATAGGCTGCCACCTAGTGCATTAAATTCTGATTCAGTTAAATTGTCCAACAATGAGAAATTGATCAATTTATGATCCTATAAAACTTTGAGCAATTTGGAGTAGTGTGGATTCAATTTTAAAAAAGAAGTTATATTGGATCCAGACATAGGACCTGGATAATTGAGTAGTATAAGACTGTGGTTTATCTAGACTTCCTTTTCACTGTGTGGAAGTTCTGTAGCTATGCCTCACTCAAACCTCTAGGGACAGGTGGGCAGCCTATTTCAGCACCTGCTCTTCAGCAGGCTGGAAGTACATGACCAGAAATTACATATCTTTAAATTTGCTTGATTCACACCCCACAACTTGAAAAGACAATAGAGTATCAAGTGTTAGCGATAACATTTCAACATAATGCATCACCTTCTTCCACCACACTAGGAAGTCCTTGAATCCTGTAAGTCAGACAGCTATGGAATATGGATGCCAGTGCAGGGACATCAAATAAATGTGGCAATCTTCCTTATTGCCTCAGGAGAATTTGATTCCTGTTAAGGAAGTTGAATTTTCAACTGAAGAAATGAAAGTTCAATTACAATACCAAGTTGAAAAATTTGCACTGCCAAATCCATCGCTTACCACCCCCCCACCCCACAACTACACCAAAGAATAGAGTCTGTATCTACTTCACTCTAATGCAGACTTGGCAATGTATGCAAAGACTTAGATTATAAATGATATGGAGCACATTTATTATGGGCTATTAACACATCAGCATATGTTTAGCACATAGCAAAGTGCTAAACTTGATAACAGGTTGCTAGCACCTATATAAAGGTACACCTTTGAGCTCATTATTGAGGTGATGTTCCTTTTTGTTTAGCGTGTATTTTCCAAGTCTGTGTTCAGCTGCAGTCACAATAATGAAGGAATTCTCTGATGCCGAGCCAAACCGTATTCTTATCCTAGATTCATAGCAAATCCAAACATTTATCTATCACCATCCTTCATCTAAAATATATTTTACCAATTGGAGTTATCTTCTAAATTGAGAATAAAATTCAAAGAATGTAGCTGAGTTTAACTTTTTTTGCAATGCGCAGACTTTTGTAACATCAAAGGGAACATCTTCAAAAAGGTCTGCCTTTAAAAAAAATTGTAGTACAAATACTTGGGCATGTTCTGCTTATGTGTTTGGTGCACAGCAAAGTACTTGGTATGATCAAATTCAGCATAATGATGGACATAGATACCCATTATAGTGCTGTGAATCTCGTACATAAGCAAATTAACTGGCCAAGGGAAATTGAGCTTGCTAGCTACATGCTCTATTAACAATAAAATCATAGTTTTATTATGTTACAAAATATTGAATAACAACAATTTCTGAAATAACATTTCAAATATGTGAGTCCTGATGAAGAGTCTCAGCCCGAAACATCGACTGGTCATTTCCCTCCATGGAAGCTGACTGACCTGCTGAGCTCCTCCAGAATTTTGTGCCTGTTGTTCAAGATTTTGAGCATCTGCAGTATCTCTTAAGTCTGTGTAAACCTTTCACATGACTAATTTATCTTAAGGTTTTAAGTTTCAAAACCTTGTAGTTGAATGGTTACAACCCCTACTTAATTAGTCTAAAATAAAAGTCTTCATTGAAGCAAATGAACAGTATTGTCAAAAGACTTGTTTCTCTCGTTTTATAATTGTATCATAATTTTTTCTTAAATCCAATAAATTCAATCTTCCTCAATACCCCGATCCCTATTGTTACTAAAAAATGAACTATTTCTGATTTTCTAAAACATGAGCAGTATTATGAAAACCTTCCATCTTGTTAATAATGTTAGTCCTGACGAAGGGTCTCGACCCGAAACGTGGACTGTACCTCTTCCTATAGATGCTGCCTGGCCTGCTGCATTCACCAGCAACTTTGATGTGTGTATCTTGTTAATAACTTTACGTTGAATTTAACCCAGCCACCAATCAGGGTGCCCACACCATACTTGCTGATTCCAATCCAAATGTGAATAAGGGGAGAACAAAATGATCTTGTCACTTGTTAAAGGTTTTGAAAATTGTTGAACTTTGTTCCTACATGTAAAATAAAGATTTTTATGTTTGTATACACCTGCCCATGCTTTACTAAGTCAATTACACTTTATCAGCTCTTAATATCCACATACTGAAGTAAAACGCTGTTAACCAATTGTGCTAACAACTTAATTATAAATATTCCAATGACCATTGTTCAGTTTGAGTTAGACCAGAATCACTTCTTTCCAGACTGCTTTGCTATTTTTCCTAAAATAACAGTGAAAGAAATTGAATTGCACAGAAGAGATGAGAACAACATCCCTCAAGATCGGCTTAAGCAATTAACTAAGTCTGCCAGTGGGGAGAAGTATTTTTACTAATTGGACTAATCACTAGCACAATGAAAGATGATTGTGCATATTGGAGGCCTGTCATCAAAGAACAAGAATATTGTTGCAGAAAATGCAGAGGGCAAAATGTCCTTGGATCAAACATCTTCAATTATTTCATCAATTAGCCTTTCGTCACATGGGATATTTACTGATAACTGCATGGTATTTTCACTTATGTATTTTCAAATACTAAAACCATCTTGAAAGCTATTCAAACAAGACTGATAAATGGGAAGTCCAAGGCCATAAAATGCACTGCAGCATTTGAGGTTATGTACTTATATATTCATAACTACATAATCTCAAGTGCCTACAAGGATCCTGATGAAGGGTCTTGGCCCGAAACAACGACTGTACTCTTTTCCATAGATGTTGCCTGGCCTGCTGAGTTCCTCCAGCATTTTGTGCGTGTTGATAAATGGGAAGTAACATTCAAGTAATAACCAATAGCCACCTCCAGCACAAGATAGCAGAACAATTTGTACTTGACATTCTTGTATTATATTTAAAATAATACAGAAGGAGGTAACATGGTTAATCAGATCCAAGCCAACTCTTCAGGAGCAATCTCATTAATCCCCCTTCTCCTTATTTCCTTATACGCCTGCAATTTACTCTTTCTCATACATTTGTCAACTCTCATTTGATTAATTTTACCATTATTCTATAGTAAGTAACAATTTACAACAACCAATTAACCCACTAGCATGTCTTTGGAATATGGAAAGGATTGAGAACATCCAAAAGCAATCCAGTTACTGAGAGAATGTGCAAATTCTGTGTAACAGCACATGAGATCGCTGAGCTAAGAAGCATCAGCACTAATAGGCACACCACCATAGCATCCTTCAAAGGCATTAACATTTTCAAATCCTCTATCTTCAATCTGTTTTGGATCATCAGTGGCCAAAACACCAGTTACAACTGCAACTGCAATCTGTAGCAGCATTCTGATTCTCAAATGCTGTCTTACATTAACAAGGTGTAGGCTAAGCTTGTGATGAAATATACTCCATTTGCTGAAGTGAATGCTTCCCGACCAATCCTTCGGAATCTCACTACTGTCCAGGACTAAACTTTCTACTTGATAGGCACCTAATCCAACACAAGTATTAATTTCCTTGCCACTTGTTCATTCTGGATGTAGTGTGCACCATCTGCATGATGCATTGCCACATTTGAGGTTATGTAATTACAAATCCATAACTATGTAATCTCAAATGCCTTCAACAGTACAGACTGCTGTGTTCTGCTTACTCCCTACTGAATACCTAATTTGGCCATCGTGTATATCATGAACTCTTCATGATTGCTGACTCGAAATCCTAACAGCAATGTGGTGGAAGTTTCAGCAGCGGTATTACTGTGGTTCAAGAATGGAACTTAGTACTACTGTATCTGTCCAACGTTAATCAGGCATGGACAATAACTGTACAGGTCACATTCCAGGAATGAATCAGAAACAGCAGAAGATCACCTCTTCCTCTGATCCAGAGTTTCAATTTTTGTAACAATTAGCATCATTGCAAACCCAAGAGCAATTGTGCACTTCAACGCAATCTAAATATACTGCCTGACAGTAGATAATGATTGCATTTAGTGACTGCTATAAATACTTTTGGAGACCTGTTATGACATTTGATTGTTTTTGTTTGCATACTTTAAATCAGTGTTTATTAAAATATGCTAATAGTGCACAGCTCAATTAAGGGAATAGTTTTTTTTTCAGAAAATAAAAGATACCTGTAGCTCTGCACGTGTTTACCACGTCAGGAATGACCTACTGTTGGTTAGTAGAGATGGTGGTGAAGGGTAGGCATGAGAAGGGTATGTGTTGCCATATTTCAGAGAAACGATACTATTTAATTATACACCATGAGATGCACACTTTTCAATAATATTGCCCAATAATTTTTAATTTTGCTTTGCTTCTACCAAAATATTTATGTATTGATGGCACTTCATCATTTCACTATAACATTTTGAAAATTAACACTTTGAAAGAAATTATTCTAATACATTTGAAAGCTTAAATGGGAAAACAAGGTTATTTTAATTTGCAATGTACAGAGGTTTCGATTTTGATTTAAAATTATAAAATCAAAATTCAGATTTTAAACATTTTCTGTAAATGAACATTCAAGAACACAGGTGGGTTCGACTGTGTCAGTGTCTGAAGCCTAAACTTACTGATTGATAAGATGTGCGTGTGGTACCAAAGACGATTCCACTGCTGTTTGTACACTTCCCGGAATTTGAATGGGTATTCTCAAATATAAATTACAGCTATACATCTTCATTGATCTCCCTAAGTAAAGCGTCCAGGCTTCAGACGGCCCCGGGCTGATTTATTCGCTTCTGTGCAAATACGTA
The DNA here is from genome assembly GCF_030028105.1 of Mobula birostris. NCBI lineage: Eukaryota > Metazoa > Chordata > Chondrichthyes > Myliobatiformes > Myliobatidae > Mobula > Mobula birostris. The sequence goes on along the minus strand of NC_092383.1, from coordinate 61,133,174 downwards.
GCAAATGTTTATTTTTAGTATGTAAATCGAATAAGCCCTCAAGTAAAAAAAAGTGTAAGCATGAATGAGAAAGACATCGGCTCTTCTCAGTCTAGATATATTTACTGAGGTGTCACACCACGGAGAAACGACGCCTTCACATATTTGAGAGCATAATCACGCAGTTTTAACCGTATGGCTTCTGTTTAATTTTCACTGGTACACAATGAATTATGAAGTGGATTCAATTTTCGAATATTTTATTATATGAAAAATACAAAATTCATTGCCGCTCTACACTGAATGGGGGGAGGGGGTGGCGGTATAGGGGCTCTGTTTATTACTGGACGAACTGTTAGACTTCCGACCCCAAGATCTATTTTAATCACATTCAGGCAGGTGATACTGCCTGACGTTCTCTGTTTGGTATTTCTATTTGTTAATCTTTAGTCGGTTTAATTTATTCTGGGTGTTCCATACCTTTGATCAACGCGCTGTAAAACTGCAAATAAGACAACCAGCAAAATTTGCTCGCAATGACGAATAGAAGACAGCCGCGGAAGACTACATTCGCACCTGAAATGTTTTAACATCTGTTGCACCCAGGCAAGTGTCTTGGCCAATGTGGACCAAAGCAACCCACTTGAGGTCAAGGGAAATTTGCACAGATCAGCAGTAAAGGCACATTTGAAGCGCAATTAATTATCACGTTGTCACTCGTTTCCGAAAATGTATTGTACCAACGTGATTTAACTGTTAATGAAAATAACAGCCCATTGGCCGACGTCAGGAAAGTAGGCGCTCGTTGAAATTGGGAGGATCACTCTGAGACAATTTTCAATATATGTTTGGTATTAAGATCGCTGCTTATGAGTTATGCAAAGAGCCGGATTAATATTCCTGGCAGGTGCAACGTTAATGGACAGTTATAAAAAGCGTTCTGATGTGCAGTGTATTGCTCTGCATGTCAGTGTGTTGCTCCAGCCTGTTTGTCTTTCATATAAAGTTTCAGCTATTTAAAATTCTAAGCACAGGGCGGAAATTATCCTCCTTTCCCTTTTAACCAACCGACGGAAGCAAGTAATTACTTTTTTTTTTGGAAAACATTTTTGGCACAGGACATTCGTTTCCCTTCGTGACAATGAAATAAGGAAAGTACAGTTTGATTTCAGCAGGAATCTGTTTTGTGGCAACAAACGGCTACAACTGTAATATTATTCGCCTCTGCTCAGAGCCCTCAGTATATCGCATCCAAACAAGGTTGAAGAAAATCTCCCAGCAAATCGAGCGTGCATTCTGGCAGCTGTGAGCCGTAGCTCGCAGGAATTGTGTTCAATCAATAACTTCTTCAGCCAGTACCCGATAAACATAACTTATCTGATGTCTCATCTGGATATCTTACTCCTCTACAGTTATTAACTAACTCCCAATAGCCTTAGTCATGGAAGCTATCACTATTACGGTTCAGATATTCAATACTAGTCTCAATAAGGATATATGCGAAGAATTCCTAAGATCTTCATATGAGATGGGTTATAAGTCTATCGTTAGTCGATGACCCTGATACGTGATTCAGATCTTGAGATAATCAACAAGAAATTCTGATAATGAGTTGTTTTCATCATAAAATATGTGCAAGACGCAGTCATCGTTGATATGCTAACTAGAGAATAAATAAAGTCACAAAAGAGGTTATTCGGCCCATAATTGCAGCGTTTACTCTTCAAAATAGCTCACTCGTTAGTTGTACTGTGCAGCTATTTCTCACAGCTCTAAAAGTAACTATATTACAAACGTGCGTTTAATTCCTCCCTTGAACTGCACGAATCAACCTGTTCACGCCCTCTTTTCAGTCAGTGCGTACCATCGTGATATATCTGTGCAGTAGTTCACACGAACACCATCACCACTCTATATATCTTGATTATTTCCTTGTCATATTAGGTACAGCACGCAATAGTCTATTTTTTTTCTGGACTGTGATTTGTTATAAGTAGCGCTGTGGGAAAAGTTGTTCGTTAAGCAAAAAAAAAACCAGGATCTCTCAATCGACGTGTGTCAGCTTCCTAGACTTTACTTTCTCCGAAATGCTTTAGGTTTTTTTTAACATCAAGTTCTCCGCTGGAGCACTGGGGGTCGGGCTAAGATTGAAACGGCAACAGAACTTATTATACTATTCTAATAGGTATATCAGAGCAACAGTGCATGCACTTACAGGTAAGACGTCAGCGCGCTTATGTTCTCCGGTATCGTCACAAGCCCGAGTTCTGAGCAATCGACCCACAGTAGAATGCCATCTTCCTCACAGTGGCACTGAGGTGGGCATGGGGGATTCGTTGGCGCTTGGGTCGCACATGCATACCCAAAGGCAGCGAGGATAAGCACCGAGTAGGGCAGGAACATTCTCCTGTGATCTGACGGAAGCCTTTGGAGGGTCGGCACAGATGTCAGTTACAGCAACACACGTGTGTGGATGCAGATCTCTGCAAACTTCAGTCCGCTCTCGCTGCCACCGCATTTACTTATTGTGGCTTTGGGCAAACACACACTTACCTTATTGGCTGGCGTCGCGCACTAAAGTTAGATGATTGATCGCTGTGGGCGGAGCTATAATTTCTTCAACACTTCGGATGATTTCTTGATAGATAGTATTCACCAATACATTATTTACAGTTGCATTCCAAATACTTCAATTTCATTTATTTCTCCTTACAAAAATGTTCGCCACCATTTAAATCAGCTCTAGTCTCTTCATTAGCTGACTTCATTGCTTATAAAAATAGTAATGTATTAACTGAGCCAGTTCACTGCCTATTTTATTCTAAGTGAGAATCTGAGAAGTCAGACTTAAATTATCATTGGAAAACTTTTTCCTCAAATGAGCACGTGATCTGAAAACGTTTTAAATGCAGCAAATGCACGGTACAGCGTACAGATACAAGACTACTGACAAAAAGTTAAACATTAATCCTTTGCATGAATGTACTTCGAAACTGTACGACTCAATTGGTGCATGACTGGACGATTGGCGCCAAAATATACATACTGTAATAGTTAACAATTAGAAACTTGCTGATAAGAATTACCCTGATGAGAGGACGAGGTTTAGAGAGCAATTTCTCTTTCCTAATAACCTTTTTTTTCGGCACCCAAATCCTCAGTCGGAAATGTCAGGTCGGATCAGAATAGAGAATAATACGACCACGCTGTTTCTGTATTTTCATATGCAGTCTTCATGTGGAGATTCTGACATCACTGCATAGATTTAAAACCTTTAATTTCCCGCCTGAATTTATTTGAGATTCGATTGAAGCGCGCAAGGTTTGAAATAATTAATCTGAGAGCAGTGTTTCATAACTAAGTGACACTGGCGCCTGTTTAATTATACAGGATGAAATATAGAATTGTGACGACCCCCCCCCCCCACACACACACGCACAAACACGCACAAATGTACACATATTTATATCCTCCCACAGTCTTGTATCACAAATAGACACTGTTTTCTATTGCCTTATTCCCTGCCCATCTCGAGTGTCTTTTATGTTAGTTTTGTTCTGGATACATTTTTATACCCCACAAAAAACTGTGAAATATATGTGATATACAAAAGAAAGATAATTTGAGGGATTACTAGATTTTAACTGTTGGACGGAGATTGGTTACGGGGTGAAGGGCACATAGAACACCAGAAGGACCATTGTGAACAATGTGATTGGAAACACCGCTCCGTCAGTTTGACAAGATAACAGAATAACGAGATCACCAGAATCCAAAGGAATTGTCTCTCTTGGTCAGATATTATGAAGTGGAGTATCGACTTTGACGTTGAACTGGTTAAAATAAACTTCAAGGTTCTATAGAAACCCACAAACGTAAAATGTGCCATGAAGTGAAGCGTAATAGAATGTGACTCTCCTTTTTGGAAGACCGCTTCGCCGAGTACCTACGTCTGCCAGTAAAAGCGGGATCTCCCAGTGGCCACCCAGTTTAATTCCACTTCCCATTTCTATTCCGACATGTCATCCATGGCCTCCTCCACTGTCGTGTTGAGGCCACAGTTAGGTTGGAGGAACAACCCCTTATATTCCACTTGGGGAGCCTCCATCCAACCTGATGGCGTGAGCTTCGATTTCTCGAACTTCCGGTAATGCCTCCGAACCACCCCCCCCCCCCCCGCGCTTCTCCTTCACTATTCCCTATCCCCTTTTCCCTCTCTCACCTTATCTCCTTGTGCCCGCCCATCGCCTCCCTCTGGTGCTCTCCCCCTTTTCTTTCTTCCATGGCCTTCTGTTTCTTTCACCAATTTACTTTCCAGCTCCATAATTCATCCCTCTCCCTCCAGGTTTCACTACCACCTAGTGTTTCTCTCCACTGCCTTTTAAACCTACTCCTCAGCTTTTTCTTCTCCAGTCCTGTCGAAGGGTTTCGGCCCGAAACATCGACTGTGCTCTTTTCCTAAATGCTCTCTGGCCTGTGAGTTCCTCCAGCGTTTTGTGTGTGTTGCTGGGATTTCCCGCGTCTGCAGATGTTCTCCTGTTTGTGGTTGGATTCCTTCCCCCCTCCTCGCCCATTTCTTCCTGTATTTAAGAGCAATTGTCCGACATTTTGTTAATACAACTGAAAACTGTCTATCTAAAAAAAATCCTTTGTAAATGTATCTCTTCCTTTGGCAAATAATACTGTTCTAAATTAGGCAGAGATCAGTAAATGTACACCTTATGCCAACATACAAAAATAAGAAAGCATATGAATGATAATAGGTTTGGCTATTATCCACTTATATTTAAAATTCCTGAAGGCTCAAAGATCAAACCAAATTTATTATCAAAGTACATATATATCACCATATAAAACCCTGAGATTCACTTTCTTGCAGGTATACTCAATACATCTATAGAATAATAACCATAACAGAATCAATGAACGACTGCACCAAAGTGGGCATTCAGCCAATGTGCAAAAGACAACAAACTATGCAAATACAAAAAGAACGAAATAATAATAAACAAGCAATAAAGATCAAGTCCTTGAAAGTGAGCCAGTAGGTTGAGGGAACGTTTCAGTGACAGATCAAGTGAAGTTGAGTAATGTTATCGCCTTTGGTTCAGGAACCTGATAGTTGAGGGGTAATAAATGTCCTAAAGCTCGTGCACATTCTTCCTGATGACAGCAGTAGAAGAGAGCATGCCCTGGTTGATGGTGGTCCCTCCTTGCAACAGTATTTTGTGTAGAGGGTGGGGAGGTCGATACCCATGATGGACTGGGCTGTATCCAACACTTTTTGTAGGATCTTCCATTCAAGCATATAGGTGTTTCCATGCCATGCTGTGATGCAGCCAGTCAATATACTCTCCACTACATATCTATAGAAGTCTGTCAAAGTTCTAGAGGTCATGTCGAGTCTTCGCAAACTCCTAAGGAAGTAGAGGCGCTGCTGTGCTTTCACAGTAATACAATTGAATCAATGAAAAACTACACATAAACAAATGATGTGCAAAAGAAGATACACTATGGAATTACAAATAATAATTATTGTTGTTACACATAGGCCAATCCATAATAACCATCCAGGTATAATAACACAGGATAAACAAGCAAGAACAACTTGTTTAATAGATATAGCCATTCCAAACACGTATAACTTACAGAAATCAATAAGAGAAAAACACCAGAAATATGCTGAATTTATGAAGGAAATTGAAACACTTTAGAACATGAATAGGGTATACCTTTTCCCGATAGTAATATCTAGAACTGGTATCGTACCGAAGGCACTACACAATAGCATGAAATAATTAGGGCGACACAATAATATCTTTGTAAGTCTTCAGAAAGCCACAATACTAAACACCATTGGAATATTCTGAAAGTTCCTTGCAATTGGCAAATAAGTGTGCTCAAGTATGCCTGTACTTCAGATCTTACCGGCCGGAGCAGAGAGAAAAAAAAAATACTAAGTTAATAATTAATACCGAGAACATGAGTTGTAGAGTCCTTGAAAGTGATTCCATAGGTTCTAGAATCAGGTTATTTTTGAGATGTGTGAAGTTATCCATTCTGGTTCAGAAGCCTGATATTTGAAGAGTAATAACTCTTCCTGAGCCTGATGGTGTTGTATTTAAAGCTCTTGTACTTCCTTCCCAATGGCAGCAGCATGGCCTGTGTGGTGGGGGTCCTTGGTGATGGACGCTGTTTTCTTGTGGCAGCGCTCCTTGTAGATGTACTCAGTGGTGGGGAAGACTTTTCCAGTGATGGACTGCGCTGTATCCCACATTTTCTGTAGGCTTTTCCATTCTTTGGTTCTTGTTTATTATAACCACAATTGTGTTGGTACAACCAACAAAACATAATTGGAATTCAGTTATAGTTCAGTCGTTGAAAGTGCGTGAGGACTAAAGATATATCATAAGCTATCCTTATTTGGAACGCAAACTCTGCCTGACAGGAATGTGTTTGCTTTCATGAGCTGACCCCGTTCTTATTTTTTCCTTTATTTCTTAATGTTAGCAAAGAATGCGTAACAGTGTTTAGGTTCTCAAGAACAGTAAAATATTTTAATGCTTAATTTATAAACTTCCTATAATAAATAGTAGACCACACAATATTTTTACGGCATTTGTTCTGCCGTTATTCACCTTCCAGGGAGTACAAGACTGTCCACAGCAACTTGGCTTTAATATTTTGGGAGGGGCCATTGTGTGAGTGGGCCAGTGTTAGAGTGGTCACTCTTTGGCTCAATAGGCTTCGGAAATAGTAGACGTAAGCTGAATGGGATGAGCCTTTTGGAGTCATTTTGTTGATTGTAGAAATTAAGCTGAAGAAGATAGAGCAAAAGGAATAGCAAGCGTAGGCAGGGTGGTAGTTAAGACAGAGTAATATTCCCAGAAGACTACATCTGCAGGAAGTACACCCAACTTCAGCTCCTAATTGATAAGGTCAAAGAACTGGAGCTGGAGCTGGATGTACTCAGGGTCATCTAGGAGGCTTAAAACCTCTTAGATGAGACTTTTACTGAGGTGTCCACACCCAGAGTGCAGGTTTCAGATAGTAGATGGGTGACCCAAAGGAGAAGGAAGGAGAATAAGCAGTTAGTGCACGGTTACCCTGTGGCGATTCCCCTCAGCAACATACATACCCCTTTGCAGGGAAGATGACCTATCAGAGCACAGCAGCAACATCCAGACAAATAGCACTATGGCCGGCTCTGAGGCTCGGCTGTCAAGGGAAAAGTCAGGTAGTGCGATAGTGATAGGAGGCTCAATATTAGGAGGATGGACAGGAGATTTGTGGCTGCAAAAGACACAAGGATGGTAAGTTATGTCCCAGGTGCTGGAGTCAAGGATGTCTCAGAGTGCTTGCTCACTCTCCCTCTTCAGAATATTCTCCAGGGAGAATGAGCAGCTGGAGTTCATGGTGCACACTGGCACCAATGACAATAGGTAGAAAAGGAGAAGAGGTCCTCGCAGTGAGTATAGGAAGTAAGGGAAGAGGCTGAAGAACAAGACATCCAAGGTAGCAATCTCTGAATTACTCCTAGTACTACATGCTAGTCAGGGCCGGAATCAGATGATAGTACAGATAAATGAAGATTTGGTACAGGGGGCAGGTTTTCAGATCTCAGGAGCATTGGGATCTCTTGTAAGGAAAGCATGACCTATACAAAAAGTTACACCTGAACCGCAGGGGGACCAATATCCTTACAGGCAGGTTTACTAGAGCTGTCGGGGAGAATTTGAACTTACTGGGCAGGGGGATGGGGAAAAGAGCGATAGGGTTGAAGATGGGGCCATTTGTATGCTAGCAGATGCAAAGTGTAGTGAGACTGTGAGAAAAGACAGGCAGATGATGGGGCAAAATGGTAGTCAGTGGGATGAGATGAAATGTAACATGGGGGTAAAGTCAAAAAGGGTGTTGAATACAGGACTGAAGGCATTACATTGGAATGCACACAGTATATGGTATAAGGTAGATGATCTTGTAGTGCAGTGAGAGACATGCAGCTTTGACATTATGGGTATCACTGAGCCATTGCTGTAAGAAAATCATTGTTGGGAACAAGATCCAAGGATACACATTATATCAGAAAGATAGGTGGGTAGGCAGAGACTGTGAGGTGGCTCTGTTGGTAAAAAATAAAATCAAATCCTTAGAAGGACGTGACATAGGATCAGAGATAGTAGATAAAATCCTTGTGGGGAAAATTAAGAAACTGCAAAAATAAGAATACCCTGATGGGAATTACATACAGGCCTCTGAATAGTGGCCAGGTTGTGGGATATAAATTACAATGGGAAATAGAAAAGCCATATAAAAAGGGCTGTGTTATGATAGTCTTGGGGGCTTTCAATATGCAAGTAGTTTGGGAAAATTAGGTTGGTGCTGGATACCAAGAGAGGGAATTGTAGAGTGTCTATGGTATGGTTTTTAGAGCAACTTGTGCTTGAGCCTGCTCAGGGAAAGTCTATCTTTGTCATGGTCTGATCCATGAAGTCTGCATTCTGGTTCACGGTCTGGTCCATCGATCCTTGTTCCGGGTTTTCCTGTTTTCTCCCATGTTCTGTTGAGTGCCTCAATTGAGGCACCTGATTCTCATTTTGTGCTGGCTACATAAATAGCTCCTGGGTTCAGCTTCATTTGCTGGACTGTTCCCTTCCCCTTCCTCCTGAAGCCTTGCCTGAGTCCTTGCCTGTAACCCTGGCAAGTTCAACCTCTGGAGCAAGACCGGGGCCTTCCTGTGTCAAGATAAGGAACAGTCTGGTGTTGTTTGGAATTGTCTCTTTGTGTCCTCGCCTTCGCTAGGTAGGTCCAGCCATTTGCCACTACCTTGAGTGGGGAACTATCTCTGTGTCCTCGCCTTCACTAGATAGTTCTGGCTGTTTGCTGCTACCTTGTGTTGGGAACCGTCTCTTTGTGTTGTCTCTGCTGGGCAGGTCTGGCCGTCTGCTGCTACCCTGAGTGAAGAACTGCCTCTTCCTGTTCAGTTTACTGTGTATAGAAAGAGCCCTGGTCCTTGGTCCTGTTCCCAAGGAGAAGGGTTCTGGCTCTATGTGCCATGTTCCTGTGTTCCAAGTCCAAGGCTCCGAGGTTCCTGAGTTCCAGGTCCAAGGCTCCAAGGCTCCTGTCTTCCAAGATCAAGTCAAGGCTTCGTGTTCTCGTCCTGTCCATGTGCCCCGTCCTGTCCATGTGCCTCGCCCAGCCCAGGAGTACCCTGCCCAGCCCTGTGTAGGAGTTCCCTTGTCCGATGCTGGAGTTCCCACATCGCCTAGTCCTGTAGCCAAGCCTCGAAGAACCCTAGCCTCACCATGTCCTTCCCTAGTTCCAGGGACCGAGCCCGAGTCAAGACCTAGGTTTTGGGTCCTTGTCCAGTCTCGCCAAGCCCAGGCTCCTAGCTCCCAGTTCCTCGTCCTGGTCCCGCTTTCCGAGCCCAAGTCTGTGTTCCTGTCCCAGCACCTAGTCTGTGTCCAGTCCTGTCCCTAACTCAGACCTAGTCCTGTTCCTAGTACTTCACTGGTCTGTGTCTTGCATTTGGGTCCGCCTTCAGCAACCCCCTTATGACAATCTTCAATTTGGTGTTGTGAAATAAGCCAGATCTTATTAGGGAGTTTAATATAGAAGAGCCCTTAGGAGGCAGTGATCATAATGTGATTGAATTCATACTGCAATTTGAGATGGAGAAGCATAACTCAAATGTATCAGTATCGCAATGGAATGAAGGGAATTACAGAAGCATCAGAGAGGAGCAGGGATAGGAATTTTCTGGAAGTTTCTGGGAATAGTTCACAAGGCGTGGGATAGAGATGTCCCACAGAGGGAGAATTTTTCATATTGCAGGGGTAGGTAAGCACAGCTGACAGAGGAAGTTAAAGACTACATAAGTGCCAAGGAAACAGCATATAGATTAGCAAAACTTAGTGGGAAGTTAGATGATTGGGAAGCTTTTAAAATCCAACAAAAGGCAACTAAAAAAGCTATAAGAAGGGAAATGAAAATTGAGGGTGGACTAGACATTAATATAAAACAGGATACCCAAAGATTTTTCAGTTATATAAAGAGTGAAAAGGAAGGTGAGAGTTGATATTGAACCACTGAAAAATGATGCTAGAGAAGTAGTAATGGGAGGCAAAGAAATAGCAGCTGAACTTAATGGATACTTTGCATCTGTCTTCACAGTGGAAGGCACCAGCAGTGTATCAGAGGTCAGTGAGTGTCAGGGAACAGGAATGAATGCCATTGCTATTACATAGGAAAAAGTGCTAGGCAACCTCAAAGGTTTTAAGGTGGATAAGTCACCTGGACCAGATGGACTACATCCCAGAGTCCTGAGAGAGGTTGCTGAAGAGATAACGGATGCATCGGTCATGATCTTTCAAGAATAACTTGATTCTGTCATGGTCCCGGAGGAATGGAAGATTGCAAATATCACTCCACTCTTTAAGAAGGGAGGAAGACAGAAGAAAGGAAATTACAGTTCAGTTACCCTAACCTCAGTGGTTGGGAAAGTGTTGGGAGTCTATTATTAAGGATAAGGTTTTGGGGTACTTGGAGACAAATGATAAAATATGTCAAAGTCAGGATGGTTTCTGTCTAGGGAAATCTTGCCTGAAAAATCTGTTAGAGTTCTTCGAGGAAGTAACAAGTAGGGTGGACAAAGGAGAGGCAGTGGATGTAATTTATTTGGATATTCAGAAGGCATTTGAAAATGTGCCACACGTGAGGCTGCTTAACAAGATAAAATCCTATAACATTACAGGAAATATCCTGGCATGGATAGTGGAATGGCTGACAGGCAGGAGGCAGCGAGCAGGAATGAAAGGCATCTTCTCTGGTTGACTGCTGGTAACTTGTGGTGTTCTTCAGGGGTCTGTATTGGAACCACTACTTTCCACATTGTTTGTCAATGATTTAGATAATGGAATTGATGGCTTTGGCAAAGTTTGCAGACGATACAAAGGTAGGTAGAGAGGTAGGTAGTACTGAGGAAGCAATGCGATTGCAGCAGGACTTAGACAAATTGCAAGAATGGGTAAAAAAGTGGCAGATGGAATACAGTGTTGTGAAATGTATGAATATGCATTTTGGTAAAAGGAACAATAGTGTGGACTATTATATAAATAGAGAGAAGGTTCAAACAGTAGAGGTGCAGAGGGACTTAGGACTCATGCAAGACTCACAGAAAGTTAGTTTACAGGTTGAGTCTGTGGTAAAGAAGGCAAATGCAATGTTGGTAGTTATTTCAAGGGCAATAGGATGTAAGTGCAAGGAGATAATGCTGAGCCTTATAAGACACTAATCAGGCTGCGCTTGGAGTATCGTCAACAGTTTTGGGCCCCATATCTCAGAAAGGATGTATTGCCATTGGAGAGAGGCCAGAGGAGGTTCGTGAGGATGATTCTGGGAATGAAGGGGTTAACATGTGAGGAGTATTTGGCAGCTTTGAGCCCATACTCACTGGAATTTAGAAGAATGCAGGAGGGTGAGGGGGAGATCTCATTGAAACGTACTGAATGTTGAATAGACTAGATAGGTTGAATGTAGAGAGGATGCTTCCTATGGAGGGGGTATCCAGAACTCGAGGGCACAGCCTCAAAATTGAGCAGCGACCCTTTAGAACAGAAGCAAGGAAGAATTTTTTTTAGCTAGAGAGTGGTGAATCAGTGGAATGCTCGGTCACAGACTGTGGTGGAAGCCAAGTCTATGCGTATATTTAAGGTGGAAGTTGATCGTTTCCTGATCGGTCAGGGCATCAAAGGATATGGTGAGAAGTTAGGTGCATGCGGTTGAGTGGGATCTGGGATTAGCCATGATGGAATGGCTGAGCAGACTCAATGAGCTGAATGGTCTAATTCTGCTCCTATGTCCTATGGTCTTATGGTCTAACTAAAAAAGCCATAAGAAGAGAAAAGATGAAATATGAAGGTAAGCTAGACAATAATATAAGAGAAGATACAAAAATGATTTTTCAGATATATAAAGAGAGGCGAGGATGAATATTGGACCACTGGAAAGTGATGCTGGAAATGGCAATGAACTTACTGAGTATTTTGCATCAGTCTTCACTGTGGAAGGCACTAGCTATGTGCCAGAAATTTGACAGTGTCAGAGGGCAGAAGTGTATGTCATTGCTATTACTAAGGAGGAGGTGTTTGGGAAGTTGAAAGTAGACAACTCACCTGGACCAGATGGACTACACCCCAGGGTTCTGAAAGAGGTGGTGGAAGAGGTTGTTGATAATGATCTTTCAGAGAATCACTGATTACCAAGAACTGGAATATTACAAATGTCACTCCACTCTTTGAGAGAGAAGGGAGGCAGAAGAAAAGAAATTATAAGACAGTTAGCCTTACTTCAGTGGAAGATGCTGGTGTAAATTACTAAGGATGAGGTTTCAGGGTAGTTAGAGGCACGTGTTAGAATAAGCCAAAGTGAGCATGTTTTTCTTAAGGGGAGATTTTCCCTGAGAAATCCATCGGAATTATTTGAGAAAGTAACAGGTTGGATAGACTAAGGAGAGTAATAGATGTTGTTTACGTGGATTTTAAGAAGGCCTTTGACAAAATGCCACATATGAGGCTGCTAAACAAGAGCCCATGTTATAATAGGAAAGATACTACCATGGGTAGAGGATTGGCTAACTGGCAGGAGGCAAAGAGTGGGAATAAAGGGGACATTTCCTGGTTGGCTGTCAGTGACTAGTGATGTTCTGCATGTATTTGTATTAGGGCTACTTCTTTTCACATTATATGTCAATGATTTGGATGATGGAATTGATGGTTTTGTGGCCAAGTTTGTGGAAGTACTGTAGTTAGGTGAAGGGGCAGGTAGTGTTGAGAAAGCAGGGAGTCTGCAGAAGTGCTTAGACATATTGGGAGAGTGGGTAAACAAGTGGCAGATGGGATATAGTGTAGTGAAGTGTATGGTCATACACTTTATTAGAAGGAAATAAGGCATAGACAATTTTCAAAAAACAGATACAATTTTAAAAAATTTGAGGTTTAAAGAGACTTGGGAGTCCTTGTACAGGATTCTGCACAGATTAACTTGCAGGTTGAGATAGTGGGAAAGAAGGCAAAGGCAAAATGAGCATTCAGTTCGATACGACTGGAATATAAGAGCAAGGATGTAATGCTGAGGCTTCATAGGCACTGGTCAGACCGCACTTGGAGTACTTTAAGCAGCTTTGAGCCCCTTATCTCAGAAAAAATGTGCTGGCTTTAGAGAAGGTCCAGAGGAAGTTCACGAGAGTGATTCTGGGAATGGAAGGGTTCATGTTTGAGGTGTGTTCAATGGCTTTGGTTCTTTACCAGTGGAGTTCAGAAAATGATGGTGGGGGTGGTGGGGAATCTCATTGAATATTGAAAGGCTTAGGTAGAGTAGATATGGAAAGAATGTTTCCTATGGTGGGTGAGTCTAGGACCAGAGAGCATATCATCAGAGCCCAGGGACATCAATTTAAAACAGAGATGAGGATGAATTTCTTCAGAGAGAGAGTAGTGAATCTGTGTAATTCATTCTCACAGACAGTTGTGGAGGCCAAATCGATGCGTATACTTAAAGCGGAGGTTGATAGGTTCTTCATTAGTCAGGATGTCAAAAATTATGGGGAGAAGGTAGCAGAATGGAGATGAAGGGGATAAAAAAAATCAGCTATACGGCAATGTTGGAACAGATTATGGTCTTGTGGTCTGATGTATCAGGAGCAGAATGTTGTTGCTAATTTTACATATTTGGTACATCTTAAATGTTATAATGCAAAAGCAGAAAATTAACTGCAGCCCTGGGATATGAAATTGAAAACAGCACTCAAATTTGAAACATTCAAACATTGCAATTTTAACTTTCTTATTGCATACTATAATATAAATGTGATGACACGTCAAAAATATCCCTTTCCCTGCAAAATGATTTGGGATGTTCAAAGAGTAAGTGTAAGTTTTTCTTTCGATGTTTGCCTTTGGAATAGGAACTAGGGAGCAAATTAAATTCATGCACATACTTCACACAGCTAAGATCATACTTAGCTTTAGGTCACTAATATTCCGATTGTTGAAATTTCTTAATTACCACCATTTCAGCATTAAACAAGTATGGCTTTTCTTTCAAGAAGGAAATGTTCCACTCAAGATATCTGAAGTTTTCCTAAGCAACAAGCACAAAATGCTCGAGGAACTCAGCAGGCCAGGCAGCACCTATGGAAAAGAATACAGTTAATGTTTCGGGCCAAGAGCCTTCAGCAGGAGATGAAGAGTAGAGTTAAAATATGGGGGGAGGGGAGGGAGAAACTGAAGGTGATAGGTAAAACTGGGAGGGGGAGGGGTGAAGTAAAGAGCTGGGAAGTTGATTGGTGAAAGAGATACAGGCTGGAGAATTTGAATCTAATAGGAGAGGACAGAAGGTCATGGAAGAAAGAAAAGGGGGAGGAGCACCGGGGGAGGTGATGGGCAGGCAAGGAAATAAGGTGAGAGAGTCAAAAGGGGATGAGGAATGGTGAAAGGGGGGGAGCATTACAGGAAGTTTGAGAAATGATGTTCATGCCATTAGGTTGGAGGTTAGTCAAGACGGAATATAAAGTGTTGTTCGTCCAACCTGAGTGTGGCATCATGACAACAGTAGAGGAGGCCATGGATTGACATATAGGAATGGGAAGTGGAATTAAAATGGGTGGCCACTGGGAGATCCTGATTCTTCTGGTGGACAGAGCATAGGTGCTCGGCGAAGCAGTCTCCCAATCTATGTCAGGTCTCATTGATATACAGGAGGCCACACTGTGAACACCGGACACAGTATATGACCCCAAAAGACTTGCAGGTGAAGTGTCGCCTCACCTGGAAGGACTGTTTGGAGTCCTGAATGTAGTGAGGGAAGAGGTTCAGGGGCAGTTGTAGCACATGGTCCACTTGCAAGGCTAGGTGCCAGGAAGGAGATCAGTTGGGCGGGATGAATGGACAAGGGAGTCACGGAGGAAGTGATCCCTGTGGAAAGCAGAAGGTGGGAGGGGGAGAGGGAAAGATATGCTTGCCGGTGGAATCCTATTGGAGATAACAAGTTTTTGTACATGAGAACACTTCAAGAACATTGCATTATGAAGTATATTAAGAAATTCTGAGATTGTTAAAGAAGTTCTTTCTTCATTTTAAATACCCAAATGAATTCTAGACCAAAGTATTATTGATGTCCTAAGTAAGTGTAAGTAAGCACCTGAAGAGGGAATATGATTATTTGCATCACTTGAATGTAGAAGGTTGGAAATAAACTAGCATATGTAATATGGCAGAAAAAAAGAGAACTGTTGGTAATAAATAAGGGAATGAATGATTTACATGGGCAATTAAGCATTAAGCAATGGCAATGTTACCAAAATACTGATAATAATGGAGGTACTTCATTAAATAAGATTAAAAGAAATGGGGGCAACAGAATTTAGCAGATGAAATGAACAGAGCTAAGACGACATAAAGAGTGAGAGGGATCTTAAAATAGAAATGAACAGAGAATATTTGAAAATATGAATAATAAAAAATGGAGAAAGTGGGTTTCATGGCAAAAAAAAAATAGAATTTAGAAATGATGTAGAATATTTGCTAAATTTAATGAGGAAAGCATTCACCAATGAGAAGGAACTTTATGAATGTGAGAACGGCAAAGAACAGGTTAATATGCTGGTATATGTTGATATTAAGAAAGAGAACATTAGAGTTGATAAGTCCCCAAGGCCGGACAAGATATAGCCCAGGTTACTATGGAAGTGAAGAAAGAGTTTGCTGCACATTTGACAATGATCTTTGCATCCTCACTGACTGGAGAATTAGTACTTGAGAGTGGCAAATATTATTGCTTTATTGAAGAAAGTTAATAAGCATAATCAGTGTGACTTACGTCACAGGTGGGCAAACTATTAAAGACCATAGAGTTAGGGTTTTCTTAAAGACTGGATTTACAAACATTTAGGGAAGCATAGTCTCTGTTTAGGGAAAGTCAGCATGGCTTTATGAGGGGCAGGTTGTGCCTCATGAGCCTAATTGAATTCTTCGAGGAAGTAACAAAACAAATTGATGAAGGTAGAGTAGTAGATGTGCTATATATGGATTTTAGTAAGGTGTTCAACAAAGTTCTCCTTGGTAGGTTCACTCCAAAAGTCAGGAGGCATGGGATCCAGGGAAATTTGGCTACATGTATTCAGAATTTGCTTCCCTTCAGAGGGAGGGTGGTGGTAGTAGAAGGCAAGTGTTCTTCCTGGAGGTCAGTGGACTGTGTCATTCTGCAGGAATCCATTCTAGGAACCATCCTGTTAGTGATTTTTATAAATGACAAAGATGAGGAAGTGGAAGGGGGGGTTACTAAGTTTTCAGATGGCATAAAAGTTGAAGGTGTCACGGATCATACAGAAAGTTATGGTAGGTTACAACAGGACATTGATAGGATGCAGAGATGGGCTAAGAAGTGGCAGAAGATGTTCATATAGAAAAATGTGAAGTGATACACTTTGGAAGGTCAAACATGAAGGCAGAGTACAGGGTTAATGGTAGGAATCAGCAGCGTGGGAGAGGAATCTTGTAGTCCATATACATAGATCCCTCAAAGTTGCTGTGCCAGGTTGATATGGTGGTTAAGAATGTGTACGGTGTCCTTCATTAGTGGGGAGGATTGAGTTCAAGAGATGCGAGGTAATGTAGCTCTATAAAACCCTGGTTAGACCACACTTGGACTGTTGTGTTCATTATTGGTTGATTGTTATAAGAAGAAGGTGGAAGCTTTTGTGAGGGTGCAGAGGAAATTTACTAGGATGCTGCTTGAATTAGAGAGCACGTCTTATATGGAAAGTTTGTGGGAGCTAGGCCTTTTCTCTTTAGAACAAAGGAGGATAAGAGGTGACACTCACAAAATGCTGAAGGAACTCAGCAGGCCAGGCAGCATCTATGTAAAAGAGTACAGTCGGTATTTCAGGCCGAGACCCTTAGACAAGACTTTTCCAAGGAAAGAGGTGACTTGATAGAGGTTTATAAGGTGATAAGAGGCATTGATAGAGTGGACAACCAGTGCCTTTTTCCCTGGGCATAAGAGAGAGCATAATTTTAAGGTGATTGGAGGAAAGGTTAAGGGGTGTCAGAGGTAGATTTTTTTGCACAGGGAGTGGTGTGTGCATTGAATTCACTGCCAAGGTTGGTGGTAGAACAGATACATTGGTGACATGTAGCAGACTCTTAGATAGGCACATGAATGAAAGAAAAATGGATTGCTATGTGGGAAGGAATGGTTCTCCTTCTTCTTGGGCCCCTAGTTCCAGTGGAGTGTAAGCCATTGACAACCTCCTACCTCCATCATTCAAAGTTGATGGTATATTTGGAGTTCATCAATGTTTCTGTAATCCATTGTATGCACCGTACCAGAGCCCATTTCCACCTCTCACAACAGAGTCATATGGTTGGACTTTGAGAGGCAGGAAGAAAGGGTAAGTCAGTCAAAAGGATGGCAGAACATCATGGGCCGAAGGGCCTGTACTGTGCTACAATGTTCAATATTCTATGTTCTCAAAGTGTAGGAGAAAATAGATATGATGGGTTCCCTAGGATTGTTTAGGCATCCAAAAAAGTTAGAAAATATTAGCAATTAAAGATTAAGAAATGTATAAATTACACACACACAGGATGACAGATTCAAATTCATTTATTTATCACAAGTATATGTGAAGATACAGTGAAGTGCGTCATTTGTATTAAAACCAACACAATCTAAAGATGTTGTGTATAAGATGATGTGAGGCATTGATCATGTGGGATAGCCAGAGGCTTTATCCCAGGGCTGAAATGGCTAAACACGAGGGGGCATAGTTTTAAGGTGCTTGGAAGTAAGTACAGAGGGGATGTCAGGGGTAAGTTTTTCCACACAGACAGTGGTAGGTGCTGGAGTGCACTACCGGTGATGGTGGTGGAGGTGGATATGATAAGGCGTTTTAAGAGTCTCTTAGATGGGTACATGGAGCTTAGAAAAATAGAGGGCTATGTGGTAGGGAAATTCTAGGCAGTTTCTAGAGTAGGTTACATGGTCGGCACAACACTATGGGCTGGAGGGCCTGTGATGTGCTGTAGGTGTCTATGTTCTATGTTTCTATGTGCTGGGAAAAGTGTTGTCACACATTCTGGCGTCAACATAGCATGCCCACAATATTCAATAGGACAACACAGACCACAACAAGCAACAAAACAGTAATTGCAAAACAAGCCCAACCCCCATCCCCCCCCCCCACACACACACACAAACACAAACACACACACACACACAGCCCTCCAACTCCAGCAAGCCTCTGGCCCTCAAGCCACCAGTAGATTCATGGATCCACAAGCAAAAGACAATACAAATTCTGAACATTCTGTAGATTTGGAATAGCTTCATCAATTTAACAAAACCTTTTATTAAAACTTCACACTTACAAGACCAGATTTAGGCAACAGGTGGGAAAAAACAAGTTACCTTTTCATGTTGGCTGATGTGTTTTCCCAAAAGTCACGAGGTCAGTTGACATAATGTTTCTTTACCCTTTTTCCCTTGACTAGTAAATTAATGTTATATTTCAGAATTTAAATGCACAATGACTAAAATACATATAGGGAGACACATTATTATAAATTCACTGAACTGTGATAAACTATTGTTTGATATTTTTCCTTTTCTTTCCCTTAACAGAACATATGGATGAATAAAAACAAGAATTGATTTCAATTCAATATAATAATAATTATATCCATATAATTTATATGATACAGTCAGGGCTGAGAGGATGGTTGAAAGGTAGGTTTAACAGATTTTGCTCCAGGTTGCATTTCTCTTCTTTATATAACAAAGGATGGTTTATATTACTTTACCAATTTGACTACTAATACCCAACAGAAGTGCAACTCGGCCATCTGCTCCAAAGTGGAAAAGCATTCAGTTTCACTCATTGGATTTCATTGTGGGGGACAAGTTCAGTTTTTTTTATATACGAAGTCTCAGCAGATGGATCAAAGCAAAGTTAGATAGTAATATGAAGGAAACAAAGTGGAAGTTCTAGAATGACCAATCTCAAATCCAGATTTAAAATACAAGGATTGTATTCCCCTATTGGAATCCCCAAATAGATTAAAATTAAGAATTGCAACCCTCAGCATCAAAGAAACATAACATGATCACCAGAAATATCTTTATTTCTTCAGGCACAACCCAGCTTCCTGTAATTCCCATTACGTTCATTTTAATTATCATAATTTTTGTTTTCTGTGTCTTCCTTTACCATCAACAGCTCCCTCACACACATCTCTGCTTAATGAGTTAGGAAGGGACAGGAAGGCAAGCAGACAGGTACTGGAATCACATCTGCTTTTGATGTATAGCTAATTCATTGTGTTTGATACACGTATATCTTTTCTTCCCTTTCACATGCACATCCATACAAGTTATGTGCATATGCAAGAATCAGAAGTACAAAACACTATGTTCAGCTCAAGCTCAACATCAGGGAAAGATGTGTCCTCTATGCCGATAATGAACATTAAAACTAATATGAGCTCTTGGTAAAAATATTTTATGCAGTTAATGCACTGATCATTGTATGATGATAGTGCGTGAAGCTTATTGCATCTTAAACTGCTGTCTTGATAGTTCTTCTTAGCATTACATTTATTGCCAACCTAGCAACATAATAGAGATGTAGACTCATAGAGCAATATAGCACCGATACAGCACCAACCCCCCCCCCGACCACCACCCCGACTCCATCAGTTCATGCTGACCACTGTGCCACTTAGCTGGTCCTAATTTCCTGCAATCAGCCGAAATCCATCTAGATATCATCTCTGCATGTACCCATCCAAATGTTTCTTTAATGATAGCATTGTACCTTCCCCAACCACTTCCTCTGGCAGCTCATTCCACATACTCACCACCTTCTGTATGAAAAGTGTTGTTTTCCTGCAATTAAATGCAACCAGAAAATAGCATAACTCTTTGGGAGCTCAGGCTACCTCTGTAGAGATAAATCAAGAAATAAGTCTTCAGGTAATAACCTCTCCTCAGAAAATTAAAAAATCAAAACAAACAGAGCTAGGACAAATAAAAGCAGTGAGGCTGACAGACTTTGTGTTTGGAAAGAAGGAACAAAGGGATAGGATGTGATGAAATGGAAGGCAAGATTAATGAAATTAATTTCACTAATTTTAATGAAGTTAATGAATTTAATTTTATTAAAAGTACCAGATGACAATATGAGGAAATAGACTAAATAAATGGCTAAAAGGAGCAGCTCTTTGGGACAGACCTCGTTGTCTGACACAAGACTCATGAAGCAAGTGAGATACACCATAAGAAAAGATTTCCAGATGAACAGAGAAATTCTTCAAAGACTTCTACTAAATCTCTTTGAAAAGATGTAAATCCTTATTACTTCATGGAAAACCTTGGCCTATGACTGCCCAAAGTGGAGGTAGAATTTATGGATAGCCAATGAGCACATCAAGGCTCTGTATAAGGAGCATACAGAGGTTAAGTGTAAACAGCAGTGCTCCGACACACAATGTCCAAACTAAAACACCCGCAATCTCATTAAGCACCGGCTACTCCACCTGTGGCAGAATCTGTGACTCCTGCTGCACCTCAAAACTCACAGAACTAGAGTGGGTACACGCCATCATGAAGGACTGCCAGATAAATAAGAAGAGGTAAAAGGTGAATCATTTCCAGTATCAACTATCAAACAGAACTTTATTTATGATGAGTTTTCAAACCTTAAAATAACCAACTAAAAGATGGCCTGGTGCTCTTTAAGATTTACTGAGGTTCAAACTAGTAGAATGCAGGAGGCGAAGGATAGAATGATCAAGTGAAATTAAGAGGGAGAATTAAAATAAAAGCGGAAAGTGCTGGAACTTCTCAATGTGTTAGTCTGCACCTGAGGGAAAAGAAACAGGGCTAGTACTTGTTGCCTGAATGCATACAAATTGCTTTTGTGTACCAAATATAGAGGAAACTGCAAGATAACGATTCTAACAAAGGTGGATGGATGCATGGATTGTCAAAAGATATCACATAAGATGCCACATATAATGTTATTACTGAAGGTTAGACCTCATAGTATCGTAGCAATATATTAGCAAGGATAGTTAAATGAGGGAGGAAGAATAAAAAACACATACAAAATGCTGGTGGAATGCAGCAGGCCAGACAGCATCGCTAGGAAGAGGTACAGTTGATGTTTCATGCTGAGACCCTTCGTCAGGACTAACTGAAAGAAGAGATAGTAAGAGATTCGGAAGTGGGAGGGGGAGGCGGAGATCGGAAACGATAGGAGAAGACAGGAGGGGGAGGGATGGAGCTAAGAGCTGGAAAGTTGATTGGCAAAAGGGATACGAGGCTGGAGAAGGGAGAGGATCATGGGACAGGAGGCCTAGGGAGAAAGAAAGGGGGAGGGGAGCACCAGAGGAAGATGGCGAGCAGGCAAGGAGTTATTGTGAGAGAGATAGAGAGAGAAAAGAAGGAAAAATAATAAACAAACAAATAAACAAATACAAAGTACACAAATAAATAAATAAATAAATAAATAAATAAGGGATGGGGTAAGAAGGGGAGGAGGGGCATTAACGTAAGTTAGAGAAGTCAATGTCCATGCCATCAGGTTGGAGGCTACCCAGACAGAATATAAGATGTTGTTCCTCCAACCTGAGTGTGGCTTCATCTTGACAGTAGAGGAGGCCATGGATAGACATATCAGAATGGGAATGGGACGTGGAATTAAAATGTATGGCCACTGGGAGATCTCTTTCTCTTTTTTCTCTCTCTGTCCCTTTCACAATAACTCCTTGCCTGCTCTCCATCTTCCTCTGATGCTACCCTCCCCCTTTCTTTCTCCCTAGGCTCCCGTCCCATGATCTTTTCCTTTCTCCAGCCTTGTATCCCTTTTGCCAATCAACTTTCCAGCTCTAAGTTCCATGCCTCCCCTTCCTGTTTTCTCCTATTGTTTCGGATCTCCTCCTCCCCCTCCCATTTTCAAATCTCTTACTATCTCTTCTTTCAGTTAGTCCTGATGAAGCGTCTCGGCCCGAAACGTTGACTGTACCTCTTCCTATAGATGCTGCCTGGCCTGCTGCGTTCCACTAGTATTTTGTGTGTGTTGCCTGAATTTCCAGCATCTGCTGATTTCCTCGTGGAAGAATAAAAAAGATGTTTTTGTCCTGACAAAAGGTTATTATTCTAACACTTCTTTTTTTCCAACAGATGCAGCTGGATCTGTGAAGTAGTTTCAGTTTTAATTTCATATTTCTAGCAACTACAGTGTTCTGCTATTGGTTTTCTTTTCCAGGACGGCAGGGCAGAACCAATCAGTGTGCACACTACTTAGGGAGGGAGAGTGAACAGAATAGATCCAAATTTTCTAGAATTTTGAAGATGAGAATTGATCTAGTTAAAATATACAGAACTCTCAGAAGATTCAATGATCATACGTTGTTTCCTCTGGTGGAGAATCTTGAATAATGATTTGGGATAAGAGATTGACAATATGAGATCAAGTTGTAGAAACATACTCTTGTTCAGTTTGCATGCTATTTACAGTTTACAAATGAGTTTGGTAAGTTTGCTGAGTCTCTTGCGATGATTTTGCATCATCAATAGGGATGGGAGAAGTACATGAGGATTGGAGGGTTGCAGATGTTGTTCCATTGTCCAAGAAAGAGAGTAGAGATAACCCAGGAAATTACAGACCAGTGAGTCTGACTTCAGTGGTGGGCAAGTTGTTGGGGAAGATCCTGAGTAGCACAATTAATGAGCATTTGGAGAGACATAATCTGACTGGGGATAGCATGGCTCTGTCAAGGGCATGTCCTGCCTTATTCTTTGAGGATGTAACAGAACACATTGATGAGAGTAGAGCAGTGAATGCAGTGTATATGGGTTTCAGTAAGGCATTTGATAAGGTTCCCCATGCAAGACTCCTTCAGAAAGTAAGGAGGCATGGGATCCAAGGAGACCTTGCTCTGTGGATTCAGAATTGGCTTGCCCACAGAAGGGAAAACATGGTTGTAGATGGTTCGTATTCTGCATGGAGGTCGGTGACAATGGTGTTCCATAGGGTTTTGTTCTGGGATCCCTCCTCTTTATGATTTTATAAATGACCTGGATGAGGAAGTAGAGGGGTGGGTTAGTAAGTTTGCTGATGACACAAAGATTGGGGGTGTTGTGGATAGTCTGGATGGTTGTCAGAGGTTACAGCGGGACATCGATAGGAGGCAGAACTGGGCTGGGAAGTGGTAGATGGACTTCAGCCCAGCTAAGTGTGAAGTGGTTCATTTTGATAGGTCAAATTTGATGACAGAATATAATATAAATGGTAAGACTCTTGACAGTGTGAAGGATCTGAGAGATCTTGGGGTCTGCGTCAATAGGACACTCAAAGCTGCTGTGCAGGTTGACAGGGTTGTTAAGAAGATGTATGGTGTGTTGACATTCATCAACCATGGGATTGAGTTCAAGAGCTGTGAGGTAATATTACAGCTATATAAGACCTTGGTCAGACCCCACTTGGAGTATTGTGTTCAGTTCTGGTCACCTCACTACAGGAAAGATACTGTAGAGAGAGTGCAGAGGAGATTTACAAGGATGTTGCCTGGATTGGAGGGTGTACCTTGTGAGAATAGATTGAGTACTTGACCTTTTCTCCTTTGGAGCGACGGAGGATGAGAGGTGAACTGACAGAGGTGTATAAGATGATGAGGGGCATTGATCATGTGGATAGCCAGAGGCTTTTTCCCAGGGCTGAAATGGCTAACACGAGGGGCCATTGTTTTAAGGTGCTTGGAAATAGGTACCGAGGGGATGTCAGGGGTAAGTTTTTCACACACAGGGTGGTGGGTGCATGGAATGCACTGCCAGTGGTGGTGGTGGTGGAAGTGGATACAATAGGGTCTTTTAAGAGCCTCTTAGATAGGTACATGTAGCTTAGAAAAATAGAGGGCTATGAGCTAGGGAAATTCTAGGCAGTTTTGAGAGTAGGTTACATGGTCAGCACAACATTGTGGGCCAAAGGGCCCGTAACGTGCTGTAAATTTCTATGTTCTATGTTTAAATTTAATGATTACATTAATTAAATAGGGAAATGAGCCATGGAGAGGAGATAAATAGGCACGGAGTGATAGAGATGAATTAAACAATTGGGCAAGTAGATAGTAGAAACTCAATTTATCTTTTAGCAGATGATACACGACCAAATGTTTTGTGTGCAGAGAGGTCTAGGAGAATTTACACGTGACTTAGAGAGAGAGTTATACAGCATAGAAAGAGTCCTTCAACCATCTCGTCCAAGATTCCCACCTGTAGACCCCCACCCACCCACAGCCCCATAATTCTCATTGTCCCTATCTGACAGTATTGATCTTATGCTTATCGGGCGCACTTGCTTGGCTAACATGTAGCATGGACATTTGTGTTTGTACTTGCACACTCCAGCACGATGACACTCTTTGTCGTATCCTGTTGTTGCCTTCAGTTTCAAGAAAGATGACTGCCGGGTAGGGTGCCTTTAAAAATGTGCCTGCTTGTGGTGGTGGCACATGATCTGTGCTGGCACAGTGGAATAGTTCATGCTGAGAATGAGGACGAGTGCTGACTGCTGGAAAAAAATGTTAGTTGTCGATTGATTTTGTTATGCGGCGCCATTGTGATCTTATTGTGATGAAGGTATTTGTGATTGTGAAGGAGGATGTAAAATCCTGTGTTTTGTTTTTTTTTGTGTAGACGTTCAGGCTCATGGTAATGATTTGCCCCCCCGCATTCTAAGGAACGGACGATGCATTTTCTTCTTGAGTAGGGAGATCCTGACTGAAGGGAATCGTCGTGACAGGCTTGAGTTCCCAAAGGAGAATTGTGTCTGGGTTTTGGCTGTCTGAGTACAGGACACGTCAGCAAAGATTGCAGCAAGCATCGCAGAATGCCACTGTCCTGGAGTGTGTAAGTACGAAAAGAAGTGCCCATGCTGCACGTAGCGTGTGCCGTCGATAAGCAAAATGTAAGCACAATCGGGTAGGGATAATGAGAGTTACGGGGCTACTGGAGGGATGGGAGGGAGGAAGAAATTACTTGTGGCAGACCACCACCAAAGCTAGCCCCATTTGCTCGTGCTTGGCCCAAATTTGAGTCTGAGTCTGAGTCTGAAGCCTCCAATTGGTTAGAGTGACCATGGATATTGCGTCCTAGCTGTCTAGATACGCAAGCCTGGGCAGTGCGATATGGAGAGCAAGCTGCTGCCCATGTGGCAAGCTCCCCCTCTCCACGCATTCAATGAACCCAAAGGAACAGTACAAACTGATACAGTTTGGTACCAGCAGCATCGCAGGAATTGCCAGTCAGCATTAAACTCAATGGAGGACTGCCTTAGGGACTCCAGCTCTGGATGTAAGCCTTCCCCATGAGTGGGTATAGCCACAAGGCAGCGGAGGCTGCAGATCAGAGTTTTCCTTCTAGATGAGCTGCCAACCACAGCTGACGAGCCCCATCTGCCCACAGCGACTGGTTTTCCCTTCTCCTGTCAGTAGAAATGGTTCCATTGGGCTTAGTAGCTAAGCCATACGTGAAGGCCAGGAGCTGGACTTGGTTGCCAGAGGCTACTTGAGGTGCACGCCATTGGGAGAGTTTAATAGGTAGTGAGGGCTTGTCCCCATTACCTGCCCTGAATATAACAGCCTTAAGGAACCTTGACCCATATGTGTCTAGGTACCATATCCGATGCAGACTTTGGTGACTGTGGTTTTCCATATAGATCTATCCTTCATTTTTTAGATGACTTCCATTTCCTTGATGTGTAGACACCTGGCTATGCTTTTGATGTACATAAGTCGAGGTCTTTCTCTAGGTTTACTCCCCTCAATCTTTCCAGAGAGTATGAGTTTTTCTAGTTCATCTTTCCGCATGATGTGTCCTAGGAATCTGAGTTGTCTTTCTCTTATTGTTGGTATGAGTGATCGAACTGCTTGGGTTCTTCTGATGTCTTTCTGGAGATGACCATGCTTTCTGTCTTCTTGGTGTTGATTGAGAGGCCTTTGCAATTACATTCTGCTGCCACTATAGTGAGTAGTTCTTGAAGTTTTGTTTCTGAGTCAGCTATTATTACGATGTCATCAGTATATATGATGTTATTTATATTATTTGGCCCATATACCTCCAGATATATCCTATCCATGTATATGTCCAAGTGATTTCCTGAAAATAATCATGTAAGTACAGCAAATTATTACAAAGTCTGGTTTAATGGCTCAGATGTGAGACTTTGCCAGAGCATACTGTACATTTGCCTGGCCCACTTTGCCCTCATATTGAACGACACCTTCAACATCTCACGCTTACTCTAGATCAAAGGTGAAGCTCTGGGCACTCACATGGGTCCAAGCTACACTTGTCTTTTTTTTATGGGATAAGTGGAATGGTCCTTGTTAAAGTCCTACTTCAGCTAATTCCTCCAACTCTTTCTCCAACTTGTGAATGAATGTATGGGCATCATTTTTTGTGCTTACGCAGAACTTGAAAGACTTAATACTTTTGCTGCCAATTTTCACCATGTTCTCAACTTAACGTGGTTCATTATTTTCTCTTCTTATTTCAGGAGATTGTTTCCTTGGATGAGAAAATTGTCCTGTGAAGGGAGATCAAACAGAATAGATCCAAACTTTATCGAATTTGGAAGATGAAAATTGATCAGAATCAGAATCAGGTTTATTATCACCAGCATGTGTCATGAAATGTGCTATCTTAGCAGAAGCAGTTCAATGCAATACATAATATAGAAGATAGACAGATAAGTAAATAAATAAATAAATAGATCTAGTACTGTAATAAGTAATTACTATATACATATATTGAATAGATTAAAAATCGTGCAAAAAATTAATAAATATTAAAAATGTTAGGTAGAGTTCACGGGTTCATGGAATCGGATGGTGGAAGGGAAGAATCTGTTCCTGAATCGCTGAGTTTGTGCCTTCAGGCTTCTGTACCTCCTACCTGATGGTAACTGAGAAAAGGGCATGCCCCTGGGTGCTGGAGGTCCTTAATAATAGACGCTGCCTGTCTGAGATACCGCTCCTTGAAGATGTCCTGGGTAGTTTGTAGGCTAGTACCTAAGATGGAGCCAACTAAGTTTACAACCCTCTGCAGCTTCTTTCAGTCCTGTGCAGTAGCCTTCTCCCCCCCGCCACCACACCAGACAGTGATGCCTGTCAGAATGCTCTCAATGGTACATCTATAGAAGTTTTTAAGTGTATTTGCTGACATACCAAATCTCTTCAAAGTCCTAATGAAGTGTAGTCGCTGTGTATAGTTGATTGTGGGAATTAAACCATGTAGACTTCTCAGAAGGTTCAATGATAAGATGCTGTTTCCTTTGGTGGAGTGTGTAGAATGATGATTTGGGATAAGAAATTTATAGTGCGGGGTTGAGCTATGGAGACATAACTCTTGTTCAGAGAGTATGGTGAACCTCTGAAGGCTGAGGGCACTTAATCAAAGGGTATATTTCAAAGCTTTTGCTGCAATCTTTATTACTTTTCAATAGGATTGTGTGTAGAGATTAGTGGGAAGGCAAAAACAGTGTTAGAAGTGGTTGCACAAAGAACCAGAGTCTCAGATAATAAATAGATATAAATGCTGAAAAATGATGGAACATTAGATCTGATGCAATGTGTCACCATGTCGGAGGTGGCAAAAATGGCAAAGAATCATCCACTGAGTGCAGACGCTGGTTAGATAGAAATTGGCCAGGGGGTGTCCTGTTGTGTTTCCAGCAGCAAGAAGAGCTGATGAGAACGATGTAGGAGAAATGTGGTAAGCACAGTTCTGCCAACTTTCACCTGAAGAAAAAGAGATGCAGAATGGAGACATGGATGTGGAGCATGGAGTTATCAGGGCAGGTACGGCAGATATAGAGAAATGATATGGATGGAATAGAGTCCATATAGTCATCAAGTAGGAGCAGATGTATTCAAGGTCTATACGGAATAGTATTTGATAATCTGTCCCCAGAAATGGAGACAAAAAAGTTAAGGCAGGGAATGCATGAGCTGAAGGTGGATCCTGTAAATGCAAGGAAGAGTAGAAATTGCAAATAAAGCTCATACTATTTTCTAGTATGAGCAGAGGCTGGAAGTAACACAGGTAAATTTGTGAATGTACGTGAGTAGAGCTGCAACAAAAACCACTATCTTACGTCTCCTGAGAAAGGAGGCAGAGCTGTGATCAGTAATTTCCCCATTGTGTCAGTATTTGTTCAATGGAATTAATGATGCATGGTCTCAATCTGAAACATTGACCATCCCCCTGCTTCAACAGATACTGCTTGACCCACTGAATTCATCCAGCTGTTTTTGTTTTTGCTGCAGATTACAGTCTCTGTATTTTCTTGAGTTTTGATATTGCCTTTTAAGCAATTTGTATTATGGAAAATTACAACAGACCGGCAGCTTCAGGGAACAATTAGCCCATTTTTAACTTCAGTACCCATGTCATGCCCTGCTTTTGGTCTGTAAACAGATAGGTTTCATGTGCTCAATTGCCTCCCCAATTCACATTTCAGAAATATTTCTACTACTTCTGCTATGGGCTTTAAGAAGTGAGCAGTTGTGGGTCCCTTATCTATGAAAAGATCTCCTGGCATTGGAGAGGTTCATGAGAATGTTTCCAGAAATGAAAGGGTTAACGTATGAGGAGCGTTTGATGGTTCTGGGTCATTACTCGCTGGAGTTTAGAAGATTGAGGGGGAATTTCATTGAAACTTATCAAATATTGAAAGGCCTAGATAGAGTGGATATGATAAGAATGTTTCCTATATTGGGGGAGTCTAGGACCAGAGGGACAGACTCAGAATAGGGGGCTGTCTCTAGAACAGAGATGAGGAGGAATTTCATTAGCTAGATGGTGATGTACCTATGGAATTCATTGCCACAGATGGCTATGGAGGCCAAGTCATTGGATATATTTAGAGTGGTGATAGGTAGGTTCTTGATTATTAAGGGATATCAAAAGTTATGGCAGTAAGGCAGAAGAATGAGAGGGATAATAAATCAGCCATGATGGAATGGTGGAGCAGACTTGACATGCCAAGTGGCCTGATTCTGCCCCTATGTCTTATGATCTTATGGTCTGAGGTTGTCTGAAATGTTGGTGATTCATTTATGACAAAGTTGTAATCTTAAATTATTTCTTAGTTCCTTCACATTCTTTCCAATCTCATCTTGATCCTACATCTTACTTTTTTGCCCTTTTATACCCACTAAATCACTGACAACCAAATTTCTTTTACTAGGTTCCATGTTACTTGAAATTATTAATGATATTCCTTCCTTAGACGCTGTTCTAATTTCCTTCATATCCACTATCACTCCTTCCTTAATGAATGGGGCCTTGATCCCTCCACCCTTGTGAATTATGGCCCCACCTCTAATTTACTCCTCCTGTGTAAATACATGGTGTAAACTTAAAATCTAGTTTGTTTTTCTTAGAACTCTTTGCCTGAAACATATCAATCAGCACTGCAGCAATAAATGACCTAACAGAGTCAGCAGTATGAAGAGTAACACACACATTACAAAATGCTGAAGGAACTCAGCAGGTCAGGTAGTGTCTATGGTAAGGAATAAACAATTAACGTTTTGGGCCAAGACCCTTCATCAGTACGTGAACAGTATCAAGATTACTTTGATGATCTATTATCCTTTATCATTCATTCGCTTGTCCATTGTTTTCATAACGGTTGACCACAACATTTGCTTCTAACCCCTCTATACCATTAAACAGCCAGAGGGATTACCAATCGATGTTGCATACAACCGTTATCAGAGATCAGTGTTATGCTTACAAAACTAGAGGAACTATATCATTATTCTAGACAGGGTGCAGAAAAGATTCTTGTGGATGTTACTGAGACTGGAAGGTTTGAGTTATAAGGAGAAGCTGGAAAGGCTGGGATATTTTTCCCTGGAGTGTAGGAGGCTGAGGTGTGACCTTATAGTGGTATTTAAAACCAGGTGTAGATAAGCTGGGTGGTCACACACATTTTCCCAGAATAGAGCAGTCTTAAACTATAGAGGGCTTAGATTTAAGGCGAGTGGAGAAAAGTCTTACAAGGGACCTGAGGAACAACTTTTTCACACAAGAGGGTGGGTGGTATATGCATTGAATGAGCTGTCAAAGGAGCTCTAAGTAAGTACAATTACAATGTTTAAAAGACATTTGGATAGGTACATAGATAGAAAAGGCTAATAGAAAATGGATAGAAAAGGCCAGATTTGGGAACAGTTTCTTTCCAACTGTGATAAGACTGCCGAACGGATCCTGACCCGGATCTGGGCCGTACCATCCAAGTATCTGGACCTGCCTCTCAGTTTTTTTGCACTACCTTACTTTCTACTTTCTATTTTCTATTTAGTCATAGTCATAGTCATACTTTATTGATCCCGGGGGAAATTGGTTTTCGTTACAGTTGCTCCATAAGTAATAAATAGTAATAGAACCATAAATAGTTAAATAGTAATATGTAAATTATGCCAGTAAATTATGAATTAAGTCCAGGACCAGCCTATTGGCTCAAGGTGTCTGACCTTCCAAGGGAGGAGTTGTAAAGTTTGATGGCCACAGGCAGGAATGACTTCCTATGACGCTCTGTGTTGCATCTCGGTGGAATGAGTCTCTGGCTGAATGTACTCCTGTGCCCACCCAGTACATTATGTAGTGGATGGGAGACATTGACCAAGATGGCATGCAACTTAGACAGCATCCTCTTTTCAGACACCACCGTGGGAGAGTCAAGTTCCATTCCCACAACATCACTGGCCTTAAGAATGAGTTTGTTGATTCTGTTGGTGTCTGCCACCCTCAGCCTGCTGCCCCAGCACACAACAGCAAACATGATAGCACTGGCCACCACAGACTCGTAGAATATCCTCAGCATCGTCCAGCAGATGTTAAAGGACCTCAGTCTCCTCAGGAAATAGAGACGGCTCTGACCCTTCTTGTAGACAACCTCAGTGTTCTTTGACCAGTCCAGTTTATTGTCAGTTCGTATCCCCAGGTATTTGTAATCCTCCACCATGTCCACACTGACCCCCCTGGATGGAAACAGGGGTCACCGGTACCTTAGCTCTCCTCAGGTCTACCACCAGCTCCTTAGTCTTTTTCACATTAAGCTGCAGATAATTCTGCTCACACCATGTGACAAAGTTTCCTACCGTAGCCCTGTACCCAACCTCATCTCCCTTGCTGATGCATCCAACTATGGCAGAGACATCCGAAAACTTCTGAAGATGACAAGACTCTGTGCAGTGGTTGAAGTTCGAGGTGTAAATGGTGAAGAGAAAGGGAGACAAGACAGTCCCCTGTGGAGCCCCAGTGCTGCTGATCACTCTGTCGGACACATAGAAATTTATGATTGCTAATTTAAATTTTTAATATTTACTATCGATTTGTACTCCAGGGAGTGTGAAGTGCAGAATCAAGTATCACTGTGATGATTGTACGTTCTAGTATCAATTGTTTGGCGACAGTAAGGTATAAAGTAAGTAATCAGGATATGTGCCAATTGTAGGCAAACAGAACTAGTTCAAAGAGGCATTTTGGATTCCATGAATGAGTTATGCAAAGGATCTACTTCCGTGCTAAACTACTCTGACTCTGCTTCTTATCTATGTGGTCTTCCAGATAGGATTAATCCCAAAAACAATGTCAGTTTCCACATCTCTTGCCCACTGTAATGTGTATAAGTATTTAAACTTAGTTCATATTCTGAACTGCATGAGCAGAAACTTCTTCTAATTAAATACTGACAGCAGCAAAGCCATTTTCTTGCATTCATGCCCTGGACTCCACAGCCATTATCTTATTCATATGAATTTGAATAGTCTAAATCATAGTCAAATTTGATTTAGAGTGGACTATTGAGCTGCGATCACAATGATGCCATATCTACTTGTGTTCTAAGCAAATCAAGTGTTCCTGGAGAACAGGTATAGCTCATCGAGCCCTCCTTTGGATTTGGCCAGTGGATACATCTATGCTGGGTTACCATTGGAGGAGGGGGAGATGGTCAGTAGCTATAAATTCCTTGGTGTTAACAAGTCAGAGAGTCTGTCCTGGAACCAGCACATAAGTGCCATCACAAAGAAGGCACGACAGCACCTCGACTTTCTTAGAAGTTTGTGTAGATTTGGCATGTCAACAAAACCTTTGACAAAATTCTATAAATGCACTGTGGAGAGTTTCCTAACTGGTTGCATCATAGGCGGGTATTGAACCACTAGTGCCCAGGAACATAAAAGGCTACACGAAGTGGTAAATACAGCCCAATCCACCACAGGCAAAGTACTCTGCCATTGAGTAACCTTGAGTACATATAAATGGGGCATTGCCTGAAGAAAACACTATCCATCATCAAAGGTCCCTATCACCTAGGCCATGGTCTTGTCTTGCTATTGCCATCAGACAGGAGGAACAGAAGCCTGAGGTTTCACGCCACCAGGTTTAGACACAATTATTACCCTACAACCATCACTCCTGAACCAGCGTGGATAACGTCATTCACCACCACTCTGAACTGATTCTATTACTTACAGGCTCATTTCAAGGACTCATTTCAACTCGTGTTTTCAATGTTATATTTTGCACAGTTTGTCATCTTTTGCACATTGGTTGGTTGTCAGTCTTGTCTGTTTATGTCTCGTTTTTCATAAAACTCTATTGTATTTCTTTTTCCTGAAAATGCTTGCAAGAAAATGAACCTCAAGGTAGTATATGGTAATATATACAGTATGCACTTTGATTAAAAAAAATTACTTTGAGCTTTGAACGTTGTTTTGCATACACCATAATTACAGTCAGATATCTCTGAGACTTCAGCTGTATTTATTAGCTGTTAAAGAGTCTTGCCAAGCCCAGATGTAGTTAAGGAGAGCCTGCTGATGATAGTACAAGTTGAAAGCAGATTGATGGACACTTGGCTCCATGCCCAAGAATCAGTTGATGGTTGATAACAAACGGTAGGCTTGCCACCACAAAGGCTTCTCAGTTGTGTCTCCATTCTGCAATAGAAACTGACTCTAGTTTTGTTCATCCGCTTGTGAAAGCTCAAGCCAGACTTCTGTTACGTTGAGTCTTGAACGTTCCAAACATTTCCTCATTTCTTTCCCTCACTCTACCTCTGAAAAAAATCAAGGCCCGCTAGAATGCTCTGGCTTACATTAGATCCTAGAAAAGGAAGCTATTTAAAGTGTTACATTTAGTTTCCCATAAACTTACTCATTCATGAACTTGCTACTCCCTTTCTGTAATTGCCTCTAGCCTGAGAACTCTCCGAGATATCTGTGCTCCCTCAGATCGTGCTTGAATTTAATTGTTTCATCATTGGCAACTAGCTCCTCACCTGGCAGGCCTCTTGCTTCTGGCACTGCAAATCAAAATGTCACCACTTCCCAGCTACATTTCTTCTTTTCAGGCATTTAATAAAACTACCTATTTATCAGGATTTTGATTATATACTTTTAACTGTGCCAAGGTTAAGTGTTATCGTGAATTACAGCTAAATCTACCACCTGCAGCAAA
The DNA here is from genome assembly GCF_030028105.1 of Mobula birostris. Taxonomy (NCBI): domain Eukaryota; kingdom Metazoa; phylum Chordata; class Chondrichthyes; order Myliobatiformes; family Myliobatidae; genus Mobula; species Mobula birostris. The sequence goes on along the minus strand of NC_092383.1, from coordinate 61,099,598 downwards.
TTAATATATCTAATCAGCACACAATCATAATTATGATGAAAGACTATAGTGACTCACCCAGGTAGGTATTAGTCCAATCCCAGTGACTGAGGTCAGAATTAGTCATAAAGTCATACAACACAGAAAAAGGCCCTTCAGTCACCAAGTCCATACTGACAATTAAGGAACTATTTATGTTAAATCTACATTAATTCCATTTTTATTCTCCCCAATGTTCTACCGATCACCTACACATTAAGGGTGGCAGCTTATCCTGGCAAAATACTTCACCAACCTTAAAGTACTTGGAATATATAAGGATCTGGAGTGCCCAGAGGAAATGCATGGGATCATAGCATTAATGTGAAAACACCATTCAGACAGGACCAGAGGGCAGGATTACATTAGATTAGATTATGAGGACACGCAGTCCTCTTTTATTGTCATTCAGTAATGCATGCATTAAGAAATGATACAATGTTCCTCCAGTGCGATATCACAGAAACACAAGACAGACCAAGACTGAAAAACTGACAAAAACCACATAATTATAACATATAGTTACAACAGTGCAAGCAATACCATAATTTGATAAAAGAACAGACAATGTCTGTAAAAAAAGTCTCAAAGTCTCTCGAAAGTCCCAACATCTCATGCAGACGGTAGAAGGAAGAAAACTCTCTCTGCCATGAGCTTCCAGCGCCGCAAACTTGCCGATGCAGCATCCTAGAAGCACCCGGCCACAATCCGACTCTCAGTCCGTCCGAAAACTTCGAGCCTCTGACCAGCCCTCCGACACCAAGCACCGAGCAACATCTCTGCCGAGCGCTTCGACCCCAGCACTGGTTGCCAGTAACAGGCAAAGCTGAAGATTTGGGGCCTTCCCTCCGGAGATTCTCGATCGCACAGTAGCAGCGGCAGCGAACCGGGCATTTCAGAAGTTCCTCCAGATGTTCCTCTGTGCTTCTCACGTCCGTCTCCATCAAGTCAGGATTGTGCATGGCCTCTATTTAACAAATATGATATCATTTCACCTGAGAGACTGCGGGCGCTGTGTTGCGCCGCCATCTTCTCCTCCCCATAAATTGGACCAGTTCACTAAATCAATGAGGCAGTTTTTTTCCTAGATACACCATTATGCTTCAGAAAGATAAAGACATGGATTATTGATGACTACATCATGAAGAGTGAGTACCGAACAGAATGTTGACCTTCAGCAGCACGAGAATTCCGCACTTCAGGCCCACATATCTCAGTGTTGGATGGACTTGACAAAAGCTTATAAAATTGGTTATGTCATTTATCAATTTTATAAACTTTTATGAAGTCCACTCTCATCAATATTGTGATAAATGGCCTTGTCATTTCATCGATGCTCATTAGAAAAATGTCAACCATGGGTAGCATGACATAGGAGCAGAATCAGGCCATTCATCTTAAACACAAAATAATCTGCAGATGCTGTGATCAAAGCAACACCTTCAGTACGCTGGATGAACCCAGCAGGTTGGGCAGCATCAGTTAGAAACGATGAGTCGACATTTCGGGCTGGAACCCTTTGTCAGGACTGAAGAATGAAAGATGCGGAAGGATTTGAAGAATGCTTTACCATCAGTTGAAAGACCAGTAATTTGAAAGACAAAGGGGTGGGGGAGGGGAAGCATTGACGTCATAGCCCTGAAAACAATGGGTAGTAGAAGAAGGAGGCGGAACCATGAGGGAGCTGGGGGAGGGGGTAGAGTGAAATAGGGATAGAGGAAAGGAGGGGGAGGGAATTACCGGAAGTTGGAGAATTCTATGTTCATACCAAGGGGCTGGAGACTACCTAGACGGTATATGAGGTGTTGCTCCTCCAACCTGAGTTTAGCCTCATCATGGCAGTAGAGGAGGCCATGTATGGAGATATCTGAATGGGAATGGGAAGCAGAGTTGAAGTGGATGGCTACTGGGAGATCCTGTCTGTTGTGGCGGATGGAGTGGAGGTGCTCAACGAAGTGGTCCCCCAATCTGCGTCGGGTTTCACCGATGTAGAGGAGGCCACACCGGGAACACCAGATACAATAGATGACCCCAACAGACTCACAAGTGAAGTGTTGCCTCACCTGGAAGGACTGTTTAGGGCCCTGAATGGTGGCAAGAGAGGAGGTGTAGGGACAGGTGTAGCACTTACGCTTACAGGGATAAGTGCCGGGTTGGAGATCAGTGGGGATGGACGTGCGGATAAGGGAGTTGCTGAGGGACCAATCCCTGCGGAAAGCGGAGAGGGGTGGAGAGGGAAAGATGTGCTTAGTAGTGGGGTCCTGTTGAAGGTGGCGGAAGTTGCGGAGGATAATGTGCTGGATCCGGAGGCTGGTGGGGTGGTAGGTAAGGACAAGGGGAACTCTGTCCCTGTTGTGGTTGCGGGAGGATGGGGTGAGGGCTGAAGTGTGGGAAATAGAGGAGATGCGGGTGAGGGCATCATTGATGGCGGTAGAAGGGAAACCACGATCCTTAAAGAAAGAGGACATTTGAGATGTCCTGGAACGGAAAGCCTCATCCTGGGAGCAGATGCGGCGGAGACGGAGGAACTGGGAATAGGGAATGTCATTTTTGCATGTGGCGGGGTGGGAAGAGGTATAGTTGAGGTAGTTGTGAGAGTCAGTGGGCTTGTAGAAGATGTCAGTGGACAGTCTGTCTCCAGAGATGGAGACCGAGACATTGAGAAAGGGGAGAGAAGTGTCCGAGATAGACCAAGTGAACTTGAGGGCTGGGTGGAAGTTTGAAGTAAAGTCGATGAAATTGACAAGCTCAGCATGGGTGCAGGAAGTAGCACCAACGAAGGAAAAGTTGAGAGCAGTACCAGAATAGGTTTGGAGCACAGACTGTTCCACATAACCAACGAAGAGGCAGGCATAGCTGGGTCCCATGCAGGTTCCCATAGCTACACCCTTAGTATGAAGAAAGTGGGAAGAGCCAAAAGAGAAGTTATTAAGTGTGAGAACCAGTTCTGCCAACTGGAGGAGGGTAGTGGTGGTGTGGAACTAGTGAAGTCTATTATCCGGGAAGTAGCGGAGGGTTTTGAGGCCTTCTTGATGGGGAATGGAGGTGTATAAGGGATGGACATCCAGGCCATTCATCTACTCCATCATGGTTGATTTATTATCCATATGGATCATGCTGCATATCTTGTGTCAAGTGATCCGAGATAGAGAGCTTTGTGTCACTTTCCTTTCAAAAAGCCTTTGACTACATCTCCCATGAAATTTTTCAATACAGTAGAGTCTTCACGAGTCTGTCCAGCAGAGCTCAAGACTTTTTAGTCTTGACAGGAGCAATGCTAGGATGTTCATTTCTGGTGGTAAAAAGGTTCCATGAGGCTCCAGCTTGTGCCTCAGCATGAAGCCACTGATCAGGTTCCATATGGGGTTGCATTAACTTGCTCATAAATTGTGAGCAGATGATTCCCGAAGTCATTATCCAACTGAATCTTTCTGCTTGTGTTGACTTATCTGGGAGGTGCCTCTTATGCTTGGAACCTGGATGTGTGCTAGAATTGGGAGCAATATTATAGTAATTAACTTGAGCATCCTGACACAGTGTGGAATGTGAATCGGTTTTTAATACGACTGTCGCGAGACTAACTGATATGTAATATTCTGCCCCATTGCCCTGTCACCGAATACTGTCAGCAGGAGCCCTGTGATGTTCTGACCTGGAGTTTGATAACAGCAATATTTGATATGACAGGCGCTTTCCACATCTTTGTAGAAGGTTAATGAAATGTCCATTTATTTAGATCTGGCTTTGTGGTTCACAATACCCTAGCTTTGCTGTTCAAGTAAACATGGTCATAGTACTACTTTTTTTTTAGGTGAGTTCTATGTTTACACAAAACAAAAAAAAAACATGTTTTAATTCAGTATATGATCCAGACAGTGGTCATTAGGTATTGGGTAGCATGGGCAATGTTATCTGCTTGCATTAATTTCCTTCACTTCACTACACTGGCTGCAATAGCCAGAATGGAGATGTATATATTTTTTAAACTAAGCTGATCAAGTGACATAGGGAAAAGGTGGGGAGCAGATGACCAGAAATGAAATAGATGATGGAGCAGGTCTGAAGACATGAATGGCAATTGCTGCGCCTATTTTCTATGCTACATTGTAAAGGATGAGACTAGGCTGAAGTCCGAAAGAATACACATATTGAGAACCCTGTGTGTTGCTCTAATTATTAAAGTGGCTTTAAAGTCAGAATGCCAACCATAGAGCTAAATGCCAAACCTCTCATGATAATCCTATTAAATATTAATGCTTTTGCGCATCAACACAGTGATCTTGTCTGCTGGTCATTGGATATCACTTGTTGGACATCTGAGTGAAAGTTGAAATGAGCCTCAGATAAATAACAATCACTTTAAATGCAACAACTCTACAATCTGTTTTTATCAATTGTATAGCTCAGCATTAGGTAATCTTTATCAATATTGTAACTGCACATTTCTTTGCTATAATGAGAACATGCCCATTTGCAGTAGCTATTTTGATACACTACAAGTGTAGCATAGGAGAATCAAATTACACATATACTGATCACAGCCCGCACTCAAAACTATCCCCCAAATCCCACCCTGACTGTTCAATAGTACTTCCATCAACAGATTCCCAAAATCACCATAATGGAGATTACCTTTCAAGGATGCTTATCAGTCACATTAAAATTTTGGGTGCAAGAGGATGCAATGTATTCTCCTGCAATGATTCAATTTCTAACTCCCAATGTCTTTTCACTCTCTTAAGGAATCACTAAGACGTTCACTCCTTGCCTGGATTTTGGCTCCAACATAAGTCAATGAAGTTCAGCACTATTCAGGATAAAGTGACTCACTTAATTGTCAATCAATGGCACCAAAAGCTCCCTTGAATTTACAAAAAAAAGCTGATCCAGAAAACCATTGTCACTGTGTCAAATTCTGGAACTCCGCATCTATCGACCATAACTTCACCAGACTGATGTCATGTATCAAGAGCTCACTTTCAAAGACTCTACAACTCACATTCTCAGTATTATTTATTTATGTAATTGGTTGTTTTCTTTGCATTTTCAGCTTATCTTTTGCACATTTGCTTGTCGGTCTTTGTATGTAGTTTTTCACTGATTCTATTACATTTCTTTGTTTTACTGTGAAATATGCAAGAAACTGAATCTCAGGTGACGTATCACACACAAAAGTTGCTGGTGAACACAGCAGGCCAGGCAGCATCTATAGGAAGAGGTACAGTCGATGTTTCGGGCCCAGACCCTTCGTCAGGACTAATGTGTTAGTACTGACAAAGGGTCTCGGCCCAAAACGTCGACTGTACCTCTTCCTATAGATGCTGCCTGGCCTGCTGTGTTCACCAGCATTTTGAGTGTGTTGCTTGAAATTCCAGCATCTGCAGATTTCCTCGTGCTCAGGTGACGTATACCTATTTTGATAATAAATTTACTTCGAACTTTGAGCTTCAAGAAAGCAAGTCACCTTCTCAGTGCAGTTATGGATGAGCCTGTGAAACTTGCCTGTGACAGTCACATCCCATAAACACATAATAATATACAGAATACAACGACAGAGCAAAATGTATCTAACTTCTAAGATAAAGGTTACAACCCATGTAAATTAACAATAGAATGATCAATTATTATAAAAATGCATCTAATTTATGTAACACACATAAAAGTTGCTGATGAACGCAGCAGGCCAGGCAGCATCTCTAGGAAGAGGTGCAGTCGACGTTTCAGGCCGAGACCCTTCGTCAGGACTAACTGAAGGAAGAGTGAGTAAGGGATTTGAAAGTTGGAGGGGGAGGAGGAGATCCAAAATGATAGGAGAAGACAGGAGGGGGAGGGATGGAGCCAAGAGCTGGACAGGTGATAGGCAAAAGGGATAGGAGAGGATCATGGGACAGGAGGTCCGGGAAGAAAGATGGGGGGGGGTGGACCCAGAGGATGGGAAAGGGGTATATTCAGAGGGACAACGGGAAAAAAAGGAGAGTGAGAGAAAGAATGTGTGTATAAAAATAAGTAACAGATGGGGTACGAGGGGGAGGTGGGGCATTAGCGGAAGTTAGAGAAGTCGATGTTCATGCCATCAGTTTGGAGGCTACCCAGACGGAATATAAGGTGTTGTTCCTTCAACCTGAGTGTGGCTTCATCTTTACAGTAGAGGAGGCCGTGGATAGACATGTCAGAATGGGAATGGGATGTGGAATTAAAATGTGTGGCCACTGGGAGGACATGTCAGAATGGGAATGGGATGTGGAATTAAAATGTGTGGCCACTGGGAGGACATGCCCTTACACTTCCTCCCTTACCACCATTCAGGGCTCCAAACAGTCCTTCCAAGTGAGGCAACACTTCACCTGTGAGTCGTCTGGGGTGATATACTGCATCCGGTGCTCCCGATGTGGCCTTTTATATATTGGCGAGACCCGACTCAGACTGGAAGACCGCTTTGCTGAACACCTACGCTCTGTCCGCCAGAGAAAGCAGGATCTCCCAGTGGCCACACATTTTAATTCCACATCCCATTCCCATTCTGACATGTCTATCCACGGCCTCCTCTACTGTAAAGATGAAGCCACACTCAGGTTGGAGGAACAACACCTTATATTCCATCTGGGTAGCCTCCAACTTGATGGCATGAACATCGACTTCTCTAACTTCAGCTAATGCCCCACCGCCCCCTCGTACCCCATCTGTTACTTATTTTTATACACACATTCTTTCTCTCACTCTCCTTTTTCTCCCTCTGTCCCTCTGAAGATACCCCTTGCCCATCCTCTGGGTCCCCCCCCCCTTGTCTTTCTTCCCGGACCTCCTGTCCCATGATCCTCTCGTATCCTTTTTGCCTATCACCTGTCCAGCTCTTGGCTCCATCCCTCACCCCCCTGTCTTCTCCTATCATTTTGGATCTCCCCCTCCCCCTCCAACTTTCAAATCTCTTACTAGCTCTTCTTTCAGTTAGTCCTGACAAAGGGTCTCGGCCTGAAACGTCAACTGCACCTCTTCCTAGAGATGCTGCCTGGCCTGCTGCGTTCACCAGCAACTTTTATGTGTGTTGCTTGAATTTCCAGCATCTGCAGAATTCCTGTTGTTCTAATTTATGTAACTATTTTTGCCTTTGTTACTTGTATATCTTCATTGTACATAAAATGGAATGGACAACAGGGTATGGCCAGACCACTCTGTGCTTCATAATTTAGTTTTCTTGTGTATCATTAGGTAGAACCCTATGTGTAATTTTTCATATGTTACATTTTTGACATGATTTAACACCTTGTGTAACCCACTGTCTCTCAAGCTTATACCAGGAAGATTTTTATTTAGACAGAAGTTTCCTTATCCCAATGTTAATGTCATGGACGTACCAACTTTTCCTGTTGCATATCCAGCCAAAATGTACAAAACGTCATTTCCACCACCATTCTACGGCTTCTAGGCCACACATTCTAGTCCCCTGGTGTAAAAGCTTCACTGATAATTAGAGATTAAAATAAACCATTGAAATTGGTTTAAACTACAAAAATGTTTTTAAAAAAATATATAAGAATGCCTTAAAACTACAGTTAAATAATTTGGTGTATAAATGTGCACAAAAATAAAATACAAAATTATTGGCTACATATGTTCTTTTATGAAGGTTGAGGATTCCTTTTGAAGATTAATCTTTCACTAATTCTAATAAATGAATGAGTGAATTTTAAGTGCCCAGGTTTATAGCTGTAATAAAACTTTGGGCCTAGATACAAAGGGTGTCCAACCTCTCTGCTCAGTAAATACTTGAATGACACTGGACTCAATAGTGCATCCAGAAGAAGGGAGGGAATTCAGGTGCATCCATATCTTTAGTGCTAAAGATCTGGATGTTACTGGCCTCCCTCACTGTCACCCAGAGACTGCATTATATATATTACAGTGTTACTTGCTGTCAGTGCTATCTCTCCAGAATTTCAATTCTCATCTTGCCCATTATGTTTTCTGAGACTGCTCCAGAGTGCTCCTATTCAAATGATGTCCTAACTGCTTCTGCCTTCGCCTAACATATGGGCATAACATGTATGTGCAGTATAATTACTCACAAATTGCACAGTGGTTAAAATAAACTGTGCCTGGCTAGTAAGAGGCTTAAGTAGTGCTATTAACCTATTAGGAAATAAAACGTTAACTGTCATTTTAATCATTTGAAACATTTTTAAGCAGATTCACCAGAATTAAAAGTAGACTTTCAAGCATTCTGCAGTCCAGAACATTGAAAAATAAAATTATTTATGTCTAAATTAAATGTTACAAAATCTGCTATAGATCAGGGTGGAGGAACAGAAATGATATTAAACGATATTTTCAAGGTCCATTTAAGATACAAAATTCTCAGCGTGAATTTTGTTTGCATAAACATAATGCTTTCGTATCTGATCCTCAGTCTTTCACATCAGTCTTGACCTCAATTTGATGTTTCGTTCTTAGTGAAAATGCTACTTATATGTAACACTGCATGATAGGAAAAGAATGGAGCAACCATTTCTGAAGAAAAGAAAACTTGAGTTTCTAACATCTGAGAGTGTTGCTCACAGTAATTTGGGATTTGGAGCCCTCTGCTGGGACACTTAATAGTCGGTACCCCACTACAATAAATTAGGAGACATAGGATATATCATGTCACCTCTGCCTCATCTTCTCACTTTTTTTGAGGTCTTCTCAATGGAGAATAAAACACAGTGAGCAAATCAGATTGGCCAAATCATTTCTATAAAACAAACTTCTACATGTTCAATTTTTCTTTTCCAGAATGCTATGTCAGATTGGTGTGTCCTGCAACTCAGTGACACAATGATACATTTTGTGCATCATATAACATCGCACACGTAATGTCATAAAGTACTTTCTGCTTCACAAGCAGGAGAAAATCTACAGATGCTTTTAGGACCAAGACCCTTCATCAGGTCTTGGTCTCAGACAGAAATGTCAACTGTTTATTCCTTTTCCTAGCTGCTGCCTGACCTGCTGAATTCCTCCAGTATTTTGTGTGTGTTGCCCAGTACTTTCTTTTTTCACCCTGATCAACACATCTGGAGATTCATCGCAAAAGTGGACAACTGCTTCCTTGCTGCAACAAGGAATTATGCATCCTTGCAGATACACAATTGTTCTGAAAATGTATCAAATTATATTGTTTTGTTGTAATGTTCATTTGATATGGGTAGCTACAAGATCAGTGATGGTCCCTCAGGTAATATGACTGCTCCCTTCATTTTTATCAGGTCATTGAAATTGATAAAGAACAAACAAAAGTTCTTTGGAATTTCATAGTATTTTAATATTTTAGCAATTCTGTGTCTTAGAAATATAGAATCATAGAAACATAGAAAATAGATGCAGGAGTAGGCCGTTCGGCCCTTCGAGCCTGCACCGCCATTCAGTATGATCATGGCTGATCATCCAATTCAGAACCCTGTACCAGCCTTCCCTCCATACCCCCTGATCCCTTTAGCCACAAGGGCCATATCACACTCCCTCTTAAATATAGGCAATGAACTGGCCTCAACTGTTTCCTGTGGCAGAGAATTCCACAGATTCACCACTCTCTGTGTGAAGAAGTTTTTCCTAATCTCGGTCCTAAAAGGCTTCCCCTTTATCCTCAAACTGTAACCCCTCGTTCTGGACTTCCCCAACATCGGGAACAATCTTCCTGCATCTAGCCTGTCCAATCCCTTTAGGACTTTATACGTTTCAATCAGATGCCCCCTCAATCTTCTAAATTCCAATGACTATAAGCCTAGTTTATCCAGTCTTTCATCATATGAAAGTCCTGCCATCCCAGGAATCAATCTGGTGAACCTTCTTTGTACTCCCTCTATGGCAAGGATGTCTTTCCTCAGATTAGGGGACCAAATCTGCACACAATACTCCAGGTGTGGTCTCACCAAGGCCTTGTACAACTGCAGTAGTAACGCCCTGCTTCTGTACTCGAATCCTCTCGCAATAAATGCCAGCATACCATTTGCCTTTTTCACCGCCTGCTGTACCTGCATGCCCACTTTCAATGACTGGTGTATAATGACAACCAAGTCTCATTGCACCTCCCCTTTTCCTAATCGACCACCATTCAGATAATAATCTGTTTTCCTGTTTTTGCCACCAAAGTGGATAACTTCACATTTATCCACATTAAATTGCATCTGCCATGAATTTGCCCACTCACCCAACCTATCCAATTCACCCTGCATCCTCTTAGCATCCTCCTCACAGCTAACACTGCCGCCCAGCTTCGTGTCATCCGCAAACTTGGAGATGCTGCATTTGATTCCCTCATCCAAGTCATTAATATATATTGTAAACAACTGGGGTCCCAGTACTGAGCCTTGCGGTACCCCACTAGTCACTGCCTGCCATTCTGAAAATGTCCCGTTTATTCTCACTCTTTGCTTTCTGTCTGCCAACCAATTCCCTATCCACATTAATACCTTACCCCCAATACAGTGTGCTTTAAGTTTGCACACTAATCTCCTGTGTGGGACCTTGTCAAAAGCCTTTTGAAAATCCAGATATACCACATCCACTGGTTCTCCCTTATCCACTCTACTAGTTACATCCTCAAAAAATTCTATGAGATTCGTCAGACATGATTTTCCTTTCACAAATCCATGCTGACTTTGTCCGATGATTTCACTGCTTTCCAAATGTGTTGTTATCACATCTTTGATAACTGACTCTAGCAGTGACCCCAACACCGATGTTAGGCTAACCGGTCTATAATTCCATGGTTTCTCTCTCCCTCCTTTTTTAAAAAGTGGGGTTACGTTAGCCACCCTCCAATCCTCAGGTACTAGTCCAGAATCTAAAGAGTTTTGAAAAATTATCACTAATGCATCCACCATTTCTTGGGCTACTTCCTTAAGCACTCTGGGATGCAGACCATCTGGCCCTGGGGATTTATCTGCCTTTAATCCCTTCAATTTACCTAACACCACTTTCCTACTAACATGTATTTCCCTCAGTTCCTCCATCTCACTGGACCCTTTGTTCCCTACTATTTCCGGAAGATTATTTATGTCCTCCTTAGTGAAAACAGAACCAAAGTAATTATTCAATTGGTCTGCCATGTCCTTGCTCCCCATAATCAATTCACCTGTTTCTGTCTGTAGGGGACCTACATTTGTCTTAACCAATCTTTTTCTTTTCACATATCTATAAAAGCTTTTACAGTCAGTTTTTATGTTCCCTACCAGTTTTCTCTCATAATCTTTTTTCCCCTTCCTAATTAAGCCCTTTGTCCTCCTCTGCTGAACTCTGAATTTCTCCCAGTCCTCAGGTGAGCCACTTTTTCTGGCTTATTTGTATGCTTCTTCTTTGGAATTGATACTATCCCTAATTTCTCTTGTCAGCCACGGGTGCACTACCTTCCTTGATTTATTCTTTTGCCAAACTGGGATGAACAATTGTTGTAGTTCATCCATGTGATCTTTAAATGCTTGCCATTGCATATCCACTGTCAACCCTTTAAGTGTCATTTGCCAGTCTATCTTAGCTAATTCATGTCTCATACCTTCAAAGTTACCCTTCTTTAAGTTAAATAGATGAGGATCATGAACTTGAATTAATTGCCTTGAGAGATTAACATTAAATTCTGCAAAATATGGAATAGTTCCTGCAGATTGGAGGGTGATAGATACATCTCCACTGCTTCCACTGCTTTAAAAAGGAGGGAGAGATAAAACGAAGAGCTCAGGATAATTAGTTGAACATCAGTAATAGGAAAATGCTAGATTTTATTATAAAGATTGTAATTGGAAGATAATGACTGATTTAGACAAAGTGAGCATGGATTTATGAGGGGAAAATCATGTTTTTGACCAACCTGTTGGAGATTTCTGTGTATATAACTGGCAGAGTAGATAAGGAACATCCAGTGAATGGGATAACTTCGGATCTTTAGAAGGTGCTTGATAAATCCTGCAGTAGGCACTAACATGCGAAATTAAAGCAGATGGGAATTAAGGCAATAATATATTTTTATGAACTGAAAATTAGTTTATTGATAAGAGTGTAGGCTTGAATGAGGCTCTTTTGGGGTTGCAGGTGATAATTCGTGGGGTATAGCAAGCAGCAGTGCTAGAGTCCTTATAATTCAAAATATGTATCAATTACTTTGATGTGAAATCAGTCGGTAACAAGTCTAAGTTTCGCAGCAGCAGAAAAGAGTGTAGGATTGCAAGATGTGAGAAAAATACAACTAGATTTTGAAATAATTTAATTCCCATCGTAAAGCACTTTGAACTGCATTGTCTGTATGAAAAGTGCTCCATAGATAAGTTGTTATTTCAAAATAAGTGCGAAAATATATAACAGATTCAGAATAATGAAGAGAAATATGAAGTCATCCACTTAGTTAAAACCGAAAGGTAGAATGCTATTGAAATGGCAGTTCTGACAAAGCGTCTTTGACCTGAATACTGATTCTGTTTGCACAGATGTTGCTTGACTTATTGAGTTTTTCCAGAATTTTCTGCTTTTAATTTATATTATCTAAATGGTGATAGATTAGGAAATGTCGACATACAAAGGGAACTGTGTAAACTTGTACGTCAGCTACCGAAAACAAATATGCAGGTGAAGCAAGCAGTCAAGAAGACAAATGATCCGTTTCCCTTCGTTGTGAAAAGTTTAGAATACAGGAGCAAGGATGTTTTAGAAGAATTATAGAGAGCCCACACCTGGAGTATTGTGTTTAGTTTTTGTCTTGTTGCCTTAAGAAACAATATCTTGAACACAGAGGAAGTACAACAAAGGTCTGCCAGACAGTTCCCTAGAATGGAGGGACTGTCAGATGAGGAAAGATTGGATTGATTAGACCATTAGTATCAAATGTCTCTGAATTATCTATTAAAATAGATTTTAAATGATCAAACAATATTAATACTTACTTAAAATAATTTAACTGACTGCTGACCCCCACAAAGTTGCCAGCTAACAGTGACGTGTCAAAGAAGGCTATGAGCTGGGTCTTTATGTGATGCACAATCCAATAAGTTCCAAATTTAAATAACATCTTCCTTATGAACTCCGCTGGGTATTGAGATGTACAACATCCATTGGTTACTCTCCTGCATCTTGTTAATCACGATTGGAAATCCACATTTAAACAACTGATCACCAAACGTTACCCTGTCCATAATAATAGATTCTAGCATTGTTTTTTCAACCACTTATGTCAGACAGACTGAAGTAAAGTTTCCTGCTATCTTTGTCTCTTTTTCAAAATTTTACATTAACCTAGCCACTGTCCAATCCAACCGTCCAGTCCAAACACATAACTTCAAGCTGTAACCAGAACAAAAAATAAATGAAATTCAGAGACAAGAAACATACTTACTTTCTGTTTCATCAGTCTCTTCACAAATTTCAAAGTTCAAAATAAGTTTATTATCAAAGTATGTGCAGTATTCCATATACAACCTAGAGATTTCTCTCCTTGCAGATGGCCATATAACAAAGAAACACATCAAATCCATGAAAATCCACATACCACAAGGACCAACAAATATCTAATACATGTAAAAAGATCAAAGCGTGTAATCAATACAAAGTAAACAAATAATACACAGGTGATAAATCGCAGAGTCCTTGAAAGTGAGCCCACAGCCACAGAGTGAGTGCAGTGCTGAGGCGAGTAAAGCTGGTCCAGGAGCCCAATGGCCGCAGCCACAGCTGAGGAGTCTGTTCGGGCGCTTAGGTGAGTGGAGCCAGTCCAGGAGACTGATAACTACAGGGCTACAACTACTCTCAAAACTGGTGGCATGGACACAAGACTCCTGCACTACCTGCCCAATGGTAGCAATGAGAAGAGAGGGAGACGAGTCAGACCCAGGCAGACAGGATGGGCTGGTTTGCACAATTTTCCACACTGCACAGTTTGGTTTCCACAATTTTTAATATGTTCTATGTATCTTTAGTTGTGATGAAAGATAAACACTGTATATATATATTTCTCCCTGCTATTATTCATCTTCCATACTGGCAGTGTGTAATCTGCAAAATGTGTTTCTATAACTCAGAGATCAAACAACGTAAAAGACAAAGGTGCCAAAGGTTTGGGAACACAATCAGGTTTATTATCACTCAGTTGCGGTATTTCGTGGCACTTGTTTTCTGGCAGTAGTACAGTGCAAGTTGTAAACGAGCTATAAGTTACAATAAAATAAATTTTGCAAAAGAGGAATAGTGAGGTAGTGTTCATGAGTTCATGCTCCATTCAGATATCTGATGATGGAGGGGAAGAAGCTCTTCTTAAAGCATTGAGTGTGCACCTTTAGGATTTTGTATTTCCTCTTTGATGTTAAAAATGGAAGAGGGCATGTGGACATGTCCTGGATGGTGAGGGTCCTTAATAGTGGCTGCAGCCTTGTTGAGGCATCACCTTCCGAAGATGTCTTCAGTTGTGCCTGTGATAGAACTGGCTGCGTCTGCCACCCCTTTTGATCTTGTGCATTGGAGCCTCCATGTCAGGCTGTGATGCAACCTGTCAGAATGCTCTCCATGGTACATCTGTACCAAATCTCCACACACTCCTAATGAAATAGAGCCACTGGTGTGATTGCACCAATATTTTGGGCCTAGGAACCTAAAGCTGCTGACCCTTTCCACTGCTGACCCCTCGATGAAGACTGGTGTGTGTTCAACCAATTTCCCTTTCCCAAGGTCTACAATAAGTTCTCTGGTCTTACTGATGTTGAGTGCAAGGTTGTTGTTGTTGTGACGCCACTCAACCAGCCAATCTACCTTGCTCCTGTGCACATCTTCATCGCCATCTGCGATTCTGCCAGCAACAGCAGTGTCATCGGTGAATTTATAAATGGATTAGAGCTGTGCCTAGCTACACAGACATGAGTGGAGTGAAAGTAGAGCAGTGGGCTAAGCATGCATCTTCGAGGTATGCTTGTGTTGAATATCTGCAAGGAGTTACTGATCCACACAGATTGTGATTTCTCGTTGAGAAAGTCAAAGATCTAGTGTTGGATCCAACTGTTGAATTCTTAGATTAGACTTTTTAACTTATTTTCTTTGCAGTTTAACAAATAATATCTGCATGTATTTTAAGTAGTTCTTAAAGTGCACATAACAGTTTAATATGCCTCCAGTGGCCATACAAAGTGTAATTCTGGAAAGCTCTGGAAGTTTTTCTTCTGCATTACTTGAAAAAGTGCTTTCTCATTGGTGAAATTGGAACTGCATTATTTGAATGAGCACTTCCTTTCATCTGCAGATGTGAATGGAATTTGTCTTATTCTCTGTAGTATAAAAAGAGTTATTTTATGCTAGGTGCCATCTTTTTTCCTTTGTCTCTCTCTCAAAAAGTAGGCACCCCTATCTCTGTCTGCTTCGATTTCTCTTTGTTCTATCAACTCTTAATAAAACAACAAGAAACAACAAGTTCTGTGCCTCTTTCCTGACTTCTAAAATAACCTTGGATTAAAACACCAGCATCCTACACTTGTTGCAGAGAGAGGTACAGAAGCCCAGGTTTTGAAGCTTGTTGACTGAGATGATGATGATGTTGAATACTGAACTGCAATCAATAAACGACAACCTGACATAGGTATTTCTGTTCTCCTTGTGGTCAAAGACTGAATAAATAGCCAGTGAAATTGCATCCACTGTAGACCTGTTATAACAGTAGGCAAACTGCAATGGTTCCAGGTCCTTGCTCAGGCAGAAGTTAATTCTAGCCATGACTGACCCCTGAAAGCACTTCTTCACAGTAGATGTGAGTGCCACTAGGTGATAGACATTGAGACACCTCACCCTGCTCTTCTTGGGCACCGGTATGATTAATGCCCTTTTGAAGCAGGTGGGAACCACCAACTGCAGCAGTGAGAGATTGAAGAAGTCCTTGAACATACAGGCCAGTTAATTGGCACAAGTTTTCAGTGTCCTGCCAGGTTCAGTATCACTTTCAAGATTCCCTCCAAAATATATAAAATCCTGGTTTGGAAATATTTTGCTGTTTGTTCAAGTTTATTGAATTAAAATGTTTGAACTTCCTATAAACAGTGTTGAAAGAAAATCCTCTTTCTGCACATTGACATAGTTCACGCACAGAAGTACCCTAAAGAATAGGGCCACGAATAGGCCATCATGTCCTTTAATCACTACTGATCTTTCTAATATTTATCTATTTCCTTCTTCAATATATCTAATAATCAAACTTCCTCCACTTTTGCAGACAGTGAATTGGAGAGCAACACACACAAAATGCTGGAGGAACTCAGCAGGCCAGGCAGCATCTATGGAAAAATGTACAGTTGACATTTTGGGCCGAGACCATTGTTTGTGAAGAGGAGAGGTTCACTATCCTCTGAGATCAGAATTTTTTTATAAATCTCAGTTACAAGTGACACTTTAGTAGTAACATCTCAACATATATCTTGTTAAAGCCTGCAAGGTCCTTAAATGTTTTAAATACAGTCAAATATCTTAACTTTGAAGAATACATACTCAAAATGTTGAGGCTTTCTCACTAAGAAAATGTTTGCAGCCCAGGAATTACCCTAGAGGATCTCCTTTGGAATGCTTCTAATGTTACAATATTCTTTTTGGGGTGAGAGTACCAAAATAGTGCACAGCATTTTAGATGTGACCGTATCAACACCATGTACCTCTGCAACAACACATCTTAAACTCCAACCCCCTTCACAACATGCTGTTTCCCTTCTTAACTACTTGTTGGACTGGCTTGTTAACTTTTGGAGTTCATGTACTCGAACACCTGGATCCCACTTAACTTCATTCATTTCCACTATCCCTACATTAAAATAATAATCTACCTTACTATTTATTTATTTATTGAGATACAGCATGGAATAGGTTCGTCCAGCCTCTCAGACTACCCTGTCCAGCAACTCCTGATTTAACCCTCACCCTATCATGGGACAATTTACAATGACCAATTAACCTACCAACCAGTATTGTGGGAGGCAACCCACTTGGTCATAGGGAGAATGTACACATTCTTTATAGACATCAGTGGGAATTGAACCCAGGTCACTGGTATTGCAAAGCATTGTGCTACCGTGTGGGGTCACCCAATTACTTCTTATTTTTCACCTAATCACTCTAACCTATATCCTGTTGCAAAATCACAATGTCCTTATCAAAATGTACCCTTCCATCTACTTTGTACAGTCTTATACTAAGAGACATAGATATTCTGTTCCCTCCTCCTGATCATTAGTGTAAACAGTAAATTAATGAGGGCCTAGAACAGATCCCTCAGTGGTAACCCACTTGTGTCAATACGTGTCCAGTCTATAAAAGACTTTTATTTCAACTCTTTGTTTTCTATGTGGCAGCTAGTTTTCAATCCATGCTAACATACTTCCTCTTATGTATTGGGCTCCTAATTTATACATCAACCTCTTCTGTGGCACTTTGTCAAATGTCTTTTGGAAATCTAAATGCACTACATCTATCAACTCCTGTCACATCTGCAAAGCATTTGAGAAAATGAGTCAAATATGATTTATGTGTCACAGAACTGTACTGGTTAGATTCGATTATATTTAACTTCTGTAAATTATTTTTTATTTCCTCTTTGATAATTGATTCTAGCATCTTGTTGACAATTGATGTTAATCTATCTGGTCTATAGTTCTCTGCCTTCCATCTTACTTTTTGGACAGGAGGTCACATTAGCAATTATCCAACTTCTGGCACCTTCCTTGAATATCGCAAGTCTTGAAAATTATCAGCTGATGATTCACTATCTTTATAGCCAAACGTTTTAAAACCTTTGGATGTAGACCATTGGGTTCTGGCAATTTGTCTACCCTTAACCTGTGAGTTTTTTGATATTTTATCTCTTTAATTGGGATTTTTACAAACTCTTCTCTGTTATTTGAAATAGCCCATCAAATGCTTCAGAAGTTATTCTGTGCCCAAAATATCAAAGTCAATACAAAAAAAAAGTTCTGTGTACTGATCTCCATTTCCAGTCTCCAACATTAATTTTTCGGTGAAACTTAATACTTCCTATGATTCTTCAGTTAGCAACCCTGTGGCGCCAATCTCCTTCCAGATTTAGAAAGAGGAGAGATTAATTACCTTTTGTCAGATCTTGATTTTAGTTTTGCGATGCATCCTTATCTTCTAATTATTTAGGTTAGTTCATGTGAGGCTGCCTACAGTCCAATTGAGAAACAAGATGTACTGGCATGAATCCTTACATCATAATTTTAATGGACTATATTAATCCATTTATTTTTAACTGGTTAACATTTATGAGTGTGCTAGTGCTAATAATCAGACAAGCCAACTTTGGAGCAATTGGGAGTTTTAACATGAGTAGGAACGGAACGTTACATTAAATTCTATAAAGGGAATTGAGAGCTATAAGCACACCAGTGGCCCAAAATGTGACATGCAGATTGGCCCTTCACTTCTTTAGAAGCATAACAATGGATAGGATTCAAAAATAACTTAGATTTTGCTATTTGATGGAGCTATTACTTTTATCAGAATCTTGTTTTCTAAACTGATGATCCTGAATGTCCCAATCAGCCTGGTGGTGAATTTTTACACAGCTCAGTTCCAAATCTAATTTCATATTTACCCAATCCTGTTTCAAGATATTTAGGTTTTAGATGTTACTACCAGTTACTGTCCTGACCTGATTGGAATTCCAAAATATAGCAGTTGTTAAAAGCAACAAGATGTACCTTGGAATCCTTTACTTACATACAGAAACTATTGTTCTTATAGCTCAGCAGTAAGTAGTTAGTTACATATCAAAAGTGAAGATCTCAGGTTCAAACTCCTGAATTTGTTGATTACAACCAGAATAGTACAATTGCCTTCAAGTCTCCCCTGGGACGCAAAGGGGAAATCAAACAAGTTCCTCACTGCAAGTCATTACGGAGCAATATCTGTTGAATGTGCATGTTTGTGAATGTTGAGTGAGAGGAAAAAAAATCTGGCCTGTTGGGATACTCCCTCCAGTCAAATAGTTTGCTGACGCTCAGCACTTCTGTTCACACTGATCAGAAGGCTCTGATACCGGAGGCTGGCTGGCACCGATGGAAAACAATCTGGCAAGCAGGCAATGTCTTCAACAGAGTGGAAGGCAAGAAAACATTTGCATAAAGAAGTATAGAAGGGAAAAAAAACATAAAGAAGCAAACTACACGTTGATAAAGCTGTTGCAACCAAATGCATCTTGGAACATGAAAACATCAAATACGAACTCCAGTCATCACCCAACTTTACCACTGCATAATTCAAAACTACTTTTGTGATCTTAGGGTTATTGTAAACAACAAGCACAAAAGCAAGACCATACTAACCAATGTTGTATGAAAAATCTATTTCAGAGAAGCACTAAATGACACTGTGTTTAATTTTGGTCACAATTGTTACGTTGTAGCTGAGATTCGTTATGCCATGATTTCTTTCAATTTTGAACAAGGTTTATATAATTAGGGAAATATAGCATTTCTGTTCTGGTTACGAATTGGATGAATTAAAAACTAGATGAATTCATCATGTTGTTGTTACAGTTCAAGCTGAGATTTTTTTGTTTTCAGGAAGTCCCTTGGGGTCAACCATGACCTGCTTCCACTCCAGTCCTGTTCGTTCTCAGACAGCTGGTCAGGTCAGCGTGAGGCCTATAGGCTCAGCTAGGGTTGGGCAACACATGTTTAACAGACATATGGGAGATAGAAAGCTACTTCTCCTCTTCATACTGAGCTTCTCTGAGCTCCCAACAAATTTACTTGAGGTTCTCAATACATCTAAGCAGTAATCTACAAGATATGTGATTGACAAAAAGATGAATTTTACATTGCCAGGCCATTTGAATCACTGCCATGAGTGCATTCTTAATTAAACAAGGAAACCTAAATCTATTTGGGGACTAACAATAATTGGTTTCGTTTCATTTTCGATGAGTTATTCCTTATTTTCTTTCAATTTTAGGAGAAAAACAACGTGCTGGCCTAAATTGCCAAGAAATCTACACAGGATTGCTGGACTTTCTCAACATAATTTGCAGAATGTATTGAATGCAGAGATTCAACACATGAACCTCTGTTGAACTGCCTACTCTTTGGTGATTTTACAGCTGTGCTTTACCAGAGAACTGTGTCTGGAATCCAGCAGAGGTGCTGCAACATGCTGATTGCCCTGCACTCACCATGGAAAACGTGTTCTCAGATCCTGTGTCATTTTGAATTTCAATTATTTGAATGGGAATACCAGACTACAAAAAAAAAAGAAACAATCAGGTGAGTAATTACATTTTAAGTTATTGGTGTTTGATTTGATAATCTGTACACATAAATGAAATGCAAAGCATGCACTAGCGTATCTAAGCCCTTTGCATATCCTTTGCATATCTAAGCCCTTCAATTTCTCACCATTTAAATGGTATCCTTCCTTTTTTTTATTATGATTCTTGCCAAAATGAACAGATTTCATTGAATTAAATACATACCTTTCTCTAATATATTAATAACAGCTTTTAATATTTTCTCTATGTCAGATACTGAGATAAGTGACCTGAACCATTCTGCTTTCCGTCTCAGTTCCTTTATGAATAAAGGAATAACAGTTGCTTTTTTCGAATTTAGTGGAGTCTTTCCAAAATCACTGGAATTTTTGAAAATTAAAACCAGCACATGAACTATTTCACTAGTCACTTCTTTTAAGACTCCAGGACCTCTGGACAAGTCAGTCTGCAGCCACTGATTTACAAGTTTGTAATTTTCTTGAATTCCCTCTAAATTCTAAGTTCAGCATTATTTCTAGCGTATCACCCTTATAGAGAAAAATGATGCAAAACGCTTCTTTAATTTATTGTCCAAATGATTTACATTTTTAAATTTATAAAGAAGTTAATAGCTATTAAATATTTTGATCGTAATGATTTTTGAATGTTTTTAGACTGGGGAATTATTTCTGTATTACATCAAAAGTTTTGGAGTTTGGAGAAAAGTTTTAAGGGCGAGGTTTGCTCTGATCTAGTCATGACACCCGAACCACTTCACTTAAGGACCAACCACACTCAGGGGATTAATGCATGGCTCTATGACTGTTTCAGCTAACGAGATCAATCTTGAGTATAGAGAGTACATTAGTTCTAATGAGTAATGAACACTGTTAGCAAATGTATACAAATAGCTCCACACAAGAAAGACTCTGCTCCATTGCATAGGAGTATGTTATTCAATCCATTTGCCCTGATCCAATACTAATTTAGAACATAGCTGATCTGCAACACTAATCCAGAGAGCTGTTATAAAAGCAAAATACACAAACTGTTATAAAATATGTTTTCTTAACTAATAAAAAAAACATATTATTCATGAAAGTTCCATTGTTGCTTGCTAAGCTCTCTCATGGAACAGGAATGCCTGTTATTTTTCTTTCCATTCCAATGAGAATGAAGACCAAATATTTCACCACAAGCAAATCTCAGGCTGAACCAGGCAACTGAAGTTCTAATGCTACAGGTATCTATTTGGCTCGAGTTTCTTGGACAGGGTGTGTGCATATATTTCTTGTATGACTTGTACCCTCTGTCAAATTAATAAGAGCAGTAGTATCACTTTGTCTGTGCATGCCATAATATGCAGA
This sequence comes from Mobula birostris, assembly GCF_030028105.1. Taxonomy (NCBI): domain Eukaryota; kingdom Metazoa; phylum Chordata; class Chondrichthyes; order Myliobatiformes; family Myliobatidae; genus Mobula; species Mobula birostris. The sequence goes on along the minus strand of NC_092383.1, from coordinate 61,077,971 downwards.
ACAGATAGACTGCAGTGTCAGTTCTTATGTAATCCTGGTTGACACTAGCTCTGCAAATCTGAACAATGTAGCTTAAGCAACACACACAAAATGCTTGAGGAAACCAGCAGGTCAGGCAGTATCTACAGAAATGAATAAGAATGAATAAACAGTCGACCTTTTGGGCCGAGACCATTCTTCAGGACATGTTTTTATTTGGACTGGAAAGCATGGCATGTAATATCAGAAACCCAGCTCCCCATCCCCCACCCACACCCATGCTAGTTCAAGGTTCTTCAATTAATAGCAGGTTTCTTATTGATCTCACATCCTTGTTCCAGCACGATTCAATTTAGCCCTCAGGATCTTTGTGCTTTTGTATGTTCTGTTCTACATAACACTTTTCATTTATGCATTGCACCATGAGGAAAGCATTAATATTTCATTTTCTGTTTTATTAATCACAGGGATTTGTTCTCATCTGTTTCCCAGTCATTTGGTTAGATCTCCTGCATTGTAAAGAAACGTTATTTGTGGTGCAAGTCATGAATAAATTGTATCACTGAACACAATATACAATCTATATCTTTAACATGTGATATTATTTAAATATAAATAACGCTGTGAGTTTTGAACCTGCAGATGGACATGGGACATCATTCAGTATGAAAACAGGACATTTTTCTTTTGCATAATTTAATGGCAGGAATATGTTTTCTTTCTCTTTCTGTTTTGGCAGCAATCAGGGAAAATGTTTATGTAATTTCAACATTTTAAAAACTGGAATTTTTCAAAATTCTTTGCAGTAGATTCTGCTTTGCTTTTGGGAGTTCAATGTCAGCTTGAAAACTTACCGACAATTTCAATACAGCATGTTGCTGTACATAATAATATTAAAGAAAATATTACATCAATCAACATAAAAAAGGGTAATTTGAAATGGCTAAGTGCAAGATTGGAAACATCTTCTTGGATATGACTGTTAATTTTGTTTATCAAACCATACATTGGAGATTTTTTATCTTAAAAATTTTGATGTCTTACTGATGACATAACTGTTGAACATTTTGATTAATTTTCAGCCAGGAATCCACTTAGAGATAAACAATAAAAGGGTTATACTGTTGCTACAAAGAGTTTGCTTCCTTCTTTGTGTAAATTCTATTTAATTATTGACAACTGGAAAATTATAACAACTTGTGAGGTCTTAATATGAATGTTTCATAGCAGAGATTTCACCTGTATTGTAAGCCAGTCATTATAGAGGAAGCTGCCTGCTAAAACTTGACCTTGTTATGTACCAATATGTTATTTATGTGTACAGATAGAATAGGGAAAAGGAAATAAATGAGATAGATATCAAATAGTCATTTTGTTAATTAATTTCCTTTGACAATGTCTATGCATTCAATATTCAGATCCATTTATACTTAGCTCTGGAATCCAGAACCAAGTTAAAAATTTGAAATGCCAGATTTTTTTATGTTGTAGCCTCACAGATTCACATTACTCCTGTGTTGATAGAATGGCTTGCTAAATAGCAGAAAGAAAAATAAAAGATTATAGCTATCGACATGTGTGGCTGGAGCATTTATTAGCAATACAAACAAGCCATGTGGAACCTCTTCTTCTGGTTCCACTTTTGCTGTCAACATGAAGAACTGTTGAGCAACATTGGTTGCTTGAAACAATTGGTGCACTTAACATTGAGCAGTGAACCTTAGCCTTACAGAAGGATGTTAGAATCAGCTGTTTGCATGATTCAAAGTACTTTCATAGATATTAGCTTTTTTATCTCACAATTAAAATGGACTCCTTGTCGGAGATGCAATTAGCATATTATTTGCGTGTCTGCAAAAATATATTGATCTGTGTAAAAAAATGTATTGATTTCAAAGACACCAATTGTAGCCTTATCTTATAGTAAGTTTTTACAAATAAAATGGCGGAGGTGTTTTATACTTCAGAAAAGCTGTGGCAACTCATTTACTGAACAAAAAGGTATACCTCATTATGTCAGAACCACCTGTTAAAATGAACCCCAACCCAATGTCAGTGGTTGTGAATTCTGCCCATTTCCACCAATTACATTACCCTACATTATTAACACACAAGGTTGACAAGGAAGATGAGGGGTCTTGTGTGCCTGCTGAACAGCCTGTATCTCTTAAGAAAATGCTATTCATTGAATCCAGCCATTTCTGACCGACTACACCAGTGGTCCCCAACCTCTGGGCCGCGGACCGATACATTGCCGCGAAGAATGCAGCGGTGCAGCGGTAGCTGGAACACACCTAGCACATCTTTAGGAAAAAAGCCGAAATAAACAAGCTAATTAATTAGGTGCCACCTGGCACATAAATGTTGGCCCAGATCAGAGGCCACGTAATTGCTTTAGGTAATTTTCCAGTCAATTATGATTTTCAAGAGTTTGTTAGTAGAGTTGGGTAATGGTTGATTTGCTATTAACAAGAGCAAATGGTGGGAGTTCCACTTGGTGAAAATGGTTTCTGAATGGCTGATTAACAATCCGAGTCCAATAGGTGCCAACAGCCTACCTGCCAGTCCTCACAGCTCATTGGATAGGATTCTCTTCTAATACTTTGGATTGTCCAGCAACAGTGACACCCCTCTTCATCTGCTCCTTTCCCCCCTCCTCTCAGCCTGCCTCCAATTATTCCTGTTGCTCTTCTGCACCATTTCCCTTGTTGCTGAGTGGTAGGACCATGCTGTGCTCTCCTGAAGGTAAGATGCTGAAAGATGCAAGAAGCCATTATTAAGGACCCTCACCATCCACACACTGCACTCTTGTCATTACTATTATTGTACAGGAGCCTGGAGATCCACACTCAACATTCCTTCCCTCCACCATCACATTTCTGAATGGTCCATGAACCCATGAATATCACCACACTGCTTTTCTCTCATTTCTCCCTATCTATTTACCCTCAATGGAGGGAGGAGAAGGTGGCGACGCGACGCAGCATGTGCGGCCGTTCCGAATGATATCGTATCTGTGAAGTAGGATGCCGTGCACAATCCTGATTTGATACAGACAGACGTGAAGAAGTACGGAGGGACATCTGGAGAAACTTCTGAAATGTTTGCTGCGCTGCCGCTGCTACTGTGTCATCGAGAATCTCCGGAGGGTAAGGCCCCAAATCCCCGGCCTTGCCTATTGCCTATTGCCGGGGCCGGGGTCGAAGCGCTTGGCAGAGATGGTGCTCGGTGCTTGGTGTCGGAGAGCTGGTTGGAGGCTCAGAGTTTTCGGACGGTTTCGGAGTCAGACTGTGGTCAGATGCTTCTGGGATGCTGCATCGGCAAGTTTGCGGTGCTGGAGGTTTACCGCCTGTGTGAGACGATGGGACTTTCAAGAGATTTTGAGACTTTACTGTGCCCATGGTCTGTTCTTATCAAATTATGGTATTGCTTTGCACTGTTGTAACTATATGTTATAATTATGTGGTTTTTGTCAGTTTTTCAGTCAGTTTGTCTTGTGTTTCTGTGATATCATTCTGGAAAAACATTGTATCACCTCTTAATGCATGCATTACTAAATGACAATAAAAAAGGACTGCATGTCCTCATAATCTAATTTAATCTAATCTAATCTATATATATATACATACACAAACACACACACACACACACACACACACACACACACACACACATATACATATTGTTCACCCACTTGGAGTTTTCATATTTTATTGTTTTACAACATTGAATCACAATAGATTTAATTTGGCTTTTTTGACACTGATCAACAGAAAAAGGATCTTTCATGTCAAAGTGGAAAACGATCTCTACAAAGTGATCTAAATTAATTAAAATATAAAACATAAAATAATTGATTGCATAAGTATTCACCCCCCTTTAACACACCAAATCATCACTGGTGCAGTCAAATGGATTTAGAAATCACATAATTAGTTAAATGGAGATCTGTGTGCAGTCAAGTTGTTTCAATAGATTGTAGTAAAAATACACCTGTACCTGGAAGGTCCAACTGCTGGTGAGTCAGTGTCCTGGCAAAAACTGCACCACGAAGACAAAAGATCAATCCAAACAACTCCACAAAAAGGTTATTGAAAAGCACAAGTCAGGACATGGATACAAGAAAATGTACAAGTCTCTGAATATTCCTTGGAGTACAGTTAAGTCAATAATCAAGTGATGGAAAGAACATGACACAGATGCAATTCTGCCTATAGCAGGCTGTTCTACAAGTATGTGAAGAGCAAGGGAATAAGATGTGAGTGAATAGAACCAATCAAGTGTGACAGTGGAAAAGTGTGTATGGGACTGGATGAGATAGCAGAGGTACTTAATAAATACTTTCCTTCAGTATTTACAATGGAAAAAGGACCTTGGCAATTGTAGGGATGAATTACAGCAGATTGAAAAGCTTGAGAATATAGACATTAAGAAAGAGGATGTGCTGTAGCTTTTGGAAAACATCAAGTCGGATAAGTCTCCAGGACTGGATGAGATGTACCCCACGCTACTGTGGCAGGCGAGGGAGGAGATTGCTGAGCCTCTGGCAATGATCTTTGCATCATCAATGGGGACAGGAGAGGTTCCGGAGGATTGGACGGTCAAAGATTTTGTTCCCTTATTCAAGAAAGGGAGTGGAGACAGCCCAGGAAATTATGGACTTGTGAGCTTTACTTCAGTGGTTGGTAAGTTGATGGAAAAGATACTGTGAGGCAGGATTTATGAACATTTGGAGAGGCATAATATGATTAGGAATAGTCAGCATGGCTTTGTCAAAGGAGGGTTGTGCCTTAAGAGCCTGATTGATTTTTTTGAGGTTGTGACTAAATACATTGATGAAGGTAGAGCAGTAGATGTAGGATTTCAGCAAGGCATTTGATAAGGTACCCTATGCAAGGCTTATTGAGAAAGTAAGGAGGCATGGGATCCAAGGAGACATTGCTTCGTGGATGGAGAATTGGCTTGCCCACAGAAGGCAAAGAGTGGTTGTAGACGGGTCATATTCTGCATGGAGGTTGGTGACCAGTGGTGTGCCTCAGGGATCTATTCTGGGACCCTTTCTCTTCATGATTTTTATAATGACCTGAATGAGAAAGTGGAGGGATGGGTTAGTAAATTTGCTGATGACACAAAGGTTGGGAGTGTTGTGGATAATGTGGAGGGCTGTCAGAGGTTACAGCAGGACATCAATAGGATGCAAAACTGGGCTGAGAAATGGCAGATGGAATTCAACCCAGATAAGTGTGAGGAGGTTCATTTTGGTAGGTCAAATATAATGACAGAATATAGTATTTATGGTAAAACTCTTGGCAGTGTGGAGGATCAGAGGGACCTTGGGGTCCGAGTCCAAAGGACACTCAAAGCTGCTGCGTAGGTTGACTCTGTGATTAAGAAGGCGTGCAGTGCATTGGCTTTCATCAGCCATGGGACTGAGTTTAGGAACAGAGAGGTAATGTTACAGCTATATAGGACCCTGGTCAGACCCCACTTAGAGTACTGTGCTCAGTTCTGGTCACCTCACTGCAGGAAGGATGTGGAAACTGTCGTGGGGTGCAGAGGAGATTTACAAGGATGTTGACTGGACTGGGGAGGGCACCTTATGAGAATAAGTTGTGTGAACTTGGCTTCTTCTCCTTGGAGTGGCAGAGGATGAGAGGTGACCTGAGAGAGGTGTATAAGATGATGAGAGGCATTGATCATGTGGTTAGTCAGAGTCTTTTTCCCAGGGCTGAAATGGCTAACACAAGAGGGCACAGTTTTAAGGTACTTGGAAGTAGGTACAGAGGAGATGTCAGGGGTAAGTTTTTAATGCAGAAAGTGGTGAGTGTGTGGAATGGGCTGCCGAGGACAGTAGTGGAGGCGAATATGATAGGGTCTTTTAAGAGACTCTGGATAGGTACATGGAGCTCAGAAAACTAGAAGGCTATGGGTAACCCTAGGTAATTTCTAAAGTAAGTACACGTTCGGCACAGCATTGCAGACTGAAGGGCCTGTATTGTGCTGTAGGTTTTTTATGTTTCTATGTTCCAAAAACTGACCATGCAAGAAGGGGACTAGTGAGGTTGACCACCAAGAGACCTGTGACAACTCCGGAGGAGTTACAAGCTTCACTTTCTGAGATGGGAGAGACAGCATAAACAACTGTTGCCAGAGTGCTTCACCAGTTGCAGGTTTATGGGGGAGTAGCAAAGAAAAAGTCACTGTTGAAAAAAAAACTTACTTGAAATCTTGGCTAGAATTTGCCAGAGGGCATGTGGCAGAAACTGAAGTCAGCAGGAAAAGTTTCTATGCTCTGATCAAACCAAAACTGAGCTTTTTGGCCATCAGAGTAAACGCTATGCTTGGCGTAAGCCAAACATTGCACATCATTGAAAACAGACCACCCCTACTGTGAAGCATGGTGGTGGCTGCATCATGCTGTGGGGATGTTATATTGCAGCAGGCCCTGGAAGGCTTGTTAAAGGTAGAGGGTAAAATCAATGCAGCAAAATACAAGGAAATCCTGGAGGAAGATTTGATTCAGTCTACAAGAAAACAGCAAATGGGGAGAAGATTTGTTTTCCAGCAAGACAATGACCCCAAGCTTGAAACCAAAGCTAAATGGGAATGGCTTAAAGACAACAAAGTTTATCTCCTGGAGTGGCCAAGTCAGTGTCCAGGCCTATTCTCTCATGATCCCCATGGAATCTGACAGAGCTTGAGCAGTATTGCAAAGAAGAATGGGGAAAAATTGCAGTAATGTGCAAAGCTGATAGAGACCTATCCACACAGACTCAAGGCTGTAATTGTGGCCAAAGGTTCATCTACTAAATACTGACTTAAAGGGGATGAGTACTTTTTATAGTCACTGTATATCTATATCTATCTATACAGATGTGTGTGCATGTGTTTGTGTGTGTGTGTGGAATATCTATTATTTATATGCATATATATACCTTTTTGTAATCTATAGAATTTTTAAAAATACATTGCACTGCACTGCTGCCACACACAAAGGAACAAATTTCAAAACGTATATCACTGATAATAAGTCTGATTCTGATTCATCTATTACTCTGTGAAACAGGAATCATTTAGGGAAGTCCAGATATAAAATTGGATCTTGAAGACCCTGGTGGTACTGTTATGTTTTGTAAATCCAAAATACAGAGCACTCCTCCCTGCTTAACTATAAACCCCATCTCAATAGAGAATGTACTTAAAGAGGGGTAACTTTGAAGGTATGAGACGTGAATTAGCTAAGATAGACTGGCAAATGACACTTAAAGGGTTGACGGTGGATATGCAATGGCAAGCATTTAAAGATCGCATGGATGAACTACAACAATTGTTCATCCCAGTTTGGCAAAAGAATAAATCAAGGAAGGTAGTGCACCCATGACTGACAAGGGAAATTAGGGATAGTATCAATTCCAAAGAAGAAGCATACAAATTAGCCAGAAAAAGTGGCTCACCTGAGGACTGGGAGAAATTCAGAGTTCAGCAGAAGAGGACAAAGGGCTTAATTAGGAAGGGTAAAAAAGATTATGAGAGAAAACTGGCAGGGAACATAAAAACTGACTGTAAAAGCTTTTATAGATATGTGAAAAGAAAAAGATTGGTTAAGACAAATGTAGATCCCCTACAGACAGAAACAGGTGAATTGATTATGGGGAGCAAGGACATGGCAGACCAATTGAATAATTAATTTGGTTCTGTCTTCACTAAGGAGGACATAAATAATCTTCTGGAAATACTACGGGACTGAGGGTCTAGTGAGATGGAGGAACTGAGGGAAATACATGTTAGTAGGGAAGTGGTGTTAGGTAAATTGAAGGGATTAAAGGCAGATAAATCCCCAGGGCTAGATGGTCTGCATCCCAGAGTGCTTAAGGAAGTAGCCCAAGAAATAGTGGATGCATTAGTGATAATTTTTCAAAACTCTTTAGATTCTGGACTAGTTCCTGAGGATTGGAGGGGGGCTAATGTAACCCCACTTTTTAAAAAAGGAAGGAAAGAGAAACCAGGGAATTATAGACCGGTTTGCCTAACGTCGGTGGTGGGGAAACTGCTGGAGTCAGTTATCAAAAATGTGATAACAGCACATTTGGAAAGCAGTGATATCATCGGACAAAGTCAGCATGGATTTGTGAAAGGAAAATCATGTCTGACGAATCTCATAATATTTTTTGAGGATGTAACTAGTAGAGTGGATAGGGGAGAACCAGTGGATGTGGTAAATTTGGATTTTCAAAAGGCTTTTGACAAGGTCCCACACAGGAGATTAGTATGCAAACTTAAAGCACACGGTGTTGGGGGTAAGGTATTGATGTGGATAGAGAATTGGTTGGCAGACAGGAAGCAAAGAGTGGGAATAAACAGGACCTTTTCAGAATGGCAGGCAGTGACTAGTGGGGTACCGCAAGGCTCAGTGCTGGGACCCCAGTTGTTTACAATATATATTAATGACTTGGATGAGGGAATTAAATGCAGCATCTCCAAGTTTGCGGATGACACGAAGCTGGGCGGCAGTGTTAGCTGCGAGGAGGATGCTAAGAGGATGCAGGGTGACTTGGATAGGTTAGGTGAGTGGGCAAATTCATGGCAGATGCAATTTAATGTGGATAAATGTGAAGTTATCCACTTTGGTGGCAAAACAGGAAAACAGATTATTATCTGAATGGTGGTCGATTAGGAAAAGGGGAGGTGCAACGAGACCTGGTTGTCATTACACACCAGTCATTGAAAGTGGCCATGCAGGTACAGCAGGCGGTGAAAAAGCCGAATGGTATGCTGGCATTTATAGCAAGAGGATTGGAGTACAGGAGCAGGGAGGTACTACTGCAGTTGTACAAGGCCCTGGTGAGATCACACCTGGAGTATTGTGTGTAGTTTTGGTCCCCTAATCTGAGGAAAGACATCCTTGCCATAGAGGGAGTACAAAGAAGGTTCACCAGATTGATTCCTGGGATGGCAGGACTTTCATATGATGAAAGACTGGATGAACTAGGCTTATACTCATTGGAATTTAGAAGATTGAGGGGGCATCTGATTGAAACGTATAAAGTCCTAAAGGGATTGGACAGGCTAGATGCAGGAAGATTGTTCCCGATGTTGGGGAAGTCCAGAATGAGGGATTACAGTTTGAGGATAAAGGGGAAGCCTTTTAGGACCGAGATTAGGAAAAACTTCTTCACACAGAGAATGGTGAATCTGTGGAATTCTCTGCCACAGGAAACAGTTGAGGCCAGTTCATTGCCTATATTTAAGAGGGAGTTAGATATGGCCCTTGTGGCTAAAGGGATCAGGGGGTATGGAGGGAAGGCTGGTACAGGGTTCTGAGTTGGATGATCAGCCATGATCATACTGAATGGCGGTGCAGGCTCGAAGGGCCGAACGGCCTACTCCTGCACCTATTTTCTATGTTTCTATGTACTGTATACACAGTGTATTATCTAATGCAAGTACTATATACGTACATCCACAGCGTAGTAAATTGAAATTATCTCATTTGGGCCTAAAGATTTAATTGATGTGAAGGCTTTCTTACTCTTGTAGGATAACATCCTTCCTGACCAGGGAGATCTCTGTGCTTGGCATTGAGACGTGGCTGTAAAAACAATCTCAGGTTCTGGAGCCTCCTCCGTTGTTGTTGGTGTTGAATCTAAGACTGCAGGAAGTGGTTCTGGCATTTTGGACACTTTTCTTCTCCTTTTCTCTCTCTGGATCTCTTTCTTTTCTTTCTTAAGTTCCTTCTCTCTTTCAGACTATTCTCTTTCTCATTCAAATTCTTTCTCTCCTTTTCCTTCTTGCTTGTGCATCTTGATCTTGGAAAGGTATATTTAGTTCACTCTAGTGTTCTCTTATTAATCTTTCTATTGCTCACTTTACGAACTGATCTCTCCTTTTGTTTTCCACATCCACAATATCATCTGATGAATCCTCTGTTTTTGTTTCTCCATTGATTCTTTTCTTTTTGGCCTTCCATTCATTTATCAGGGCTTTGGTCTTTGCATCAGCTTTTTGTCTCCCACTTGAAGTTCATGCAATCAACTTAATGAACACTGAGTAGAGTCTAATTCTTCATACTCACAAAAGCTGGATGTTTACATATTGAAATCTGTACCAGCTTAAAACCAAGCCCCATTTTGGAAGTAACTGTCTGGTTAATATATCAGAAACTTTTTCAGATGTATTGCCTACTAAAACTGTTGTAGTCAGACCACTGCTTTCATAACTTTCATGATTCCTCTGAGTAGGATGATACATCTGGGTCCAATATGCTTTCCAGCCAGAGGCAAAGAGGTTGGCACCAAGGTTTATTTGTCCTCTGTTGGGCAACAGTTCATGCTATTTGGCATGGTGACATGCAATACCTTTCTTAATCCACTTTCAGTTGATTTCATTGCAGGTGATATAGCACGCAATTTGTGGATGGATCTCCAATCAAGTTCTAGTTGTCCGAAACAAACATGGCCCTAAATTCTGGTCCTCCTGTTTCTACCACATTCAAGTTCAATGTGGCTTGCTGGTTGTTGTACTTCACTCTTACAAATGTTATTCCCACAGGAGTTATCTTTTCTCCAGTATAAGTTCTTAGTTGGATATTGTCAGACTTCAGTTTGGTATTTTAGGAAAGTCTCTCAAACTCATTTTGTAGAGTGACTGAAACAGCTGAACCAATGTCCAATTCCATTTTAATTAATTTGCCATTCACTTCTGGCATAAGCCATATTACTTGTCTATTGCTAATTTTCACATTGTAAATCTCAAGTCTACACAATCCTGTGTCATCGTCATCATTATCAGATTTTACATCAACAGCATGCAGATTAGTGCTCTCTTTGAAACTGCAACTTGAAATTTAGCTTTTTCTTTTCCTCATGCAGTCCATTTATTTTTGTCTGCCTGACATGCTCTTTGTATGTGACCTACTTTGCTGCATTTTCCACAAGTTTCACCCTTAAATCTGCATTTGTTTGGTGTATGTGAGCCACTGCCACAATGGTAACTCAATTTGTTCGGCCGGGCTGTTTAGATGCTGCAATTTTGTTCCAATTCACTTTAATTCCTGACTGCAACTCAATTGCATCTCTGTCTGTAGTTTCCGTTGAAACAGTGATTTCCACTGTTCATTTGAAAGTAAGCTGTGCTTCATTTAGGAACTGTTTTTGAATGCTTTCTTTTAAGATTCCACAAGCTAAGTGTTCTCTCAGTCTATCATTAAGGCCATTACTGAACTGACAATGCTCAGACAATCTCTTCAATTCAAGCATTTGCACTGAAATGGACTCCCCTTCTTTTTGATTCCACTTATAGAACCTAAAGCACTCTGCAATTAACAGTGGGTTTTGTTCTAAGTGATCCTGCATGACTTTTACATTAGAAGTTAAGATCATTACTGATGGTTTGGTTAGGGCAGTCAAACTTTGAAGCAAACTGTATGCTTTTAACCGTAATGCACTTAGCACACACTTTTCATGGGTTATTTTAATTGCTCCTAAATACTGTTCCAATAGCTCAGTATATATATTAGTCAATTACCTGTTGTGTTATCAAACTCGTCAATCTTTCCAATGTAACAAGCCATTTCTGCTTTTTTTGAATGATCGGTATTACCCTGTACTCAGAGTTTATGAATCCTGAATTCTTCTGTTAACTGTCTTAAAAAAATAACCGTATATTCCCTCCTGAAGAACATGTACTGGCTGCTTTTGTATTCAACTCAACTGTCTCTCCACATTCTGGGGTGCCTATTTTACTCACCAATGTTTTGAAACTTCAAAACATGAAAGAAATAATTTCAAGGGTGTCTGAAAATACGGGTGTAACTTTGCCTTTTACTTTTTAGAGGGGCGTGCAAGTATCACAAAGTAGGGTGATGATGTATCCAATTTACATTCTTATACAGTACGTACAAACTGTAATGAATTATTTAGAGGAAATGGAATGCTTAATCAACCAATATCTATACAAGATTACTCAAATATTCCTGAACTATAAAACTCACAACAGATATCTCATCATGGAGGCGGGAGGAGGAGATGGCAGCACGATGCAGAGTGCGCAGCCTCTCCAGTGAAATGATATTGTATTTGTTAAATAGGGTACCGTGCACAATTCTGATTTGATGGAGACAGCCGTGAGAAGCGCAGAGGAACATCTGGAGAAACTTCTGAAATGCCCGGTTCGCTGCAGCTGCTACTGTGCGATCGAGAATCTCCGGAGGGAAGGCCCCAAATCCTTGGCTTTGCCTGCTGCTGGAAGCCGGGGCTAGGGTCAAAGTGCTCGGCAGAGATGGTGCTCGGTGCTCGATGTTGGAGGGCTGGTCAGAGGCTCGAAGTCTTCGGACGACTCAGAGTCGGACTGTGGTCAGGCATGGCAGGTAGAGTTTTCTTCCTTCTCCCGTCTGTGTGGGATGTGGGACTTTCGAGAGACTTTTAACTTTGTTACTGTGCCCATGGCCTGTTCTTCATCAAGGTACGGTATTGCTTGCACTGTTGTAACTATATGTTATAATTATGTGGTTTTTGTCAGTTTTTCAGTTTTAGTCAGTCCTGTGTTTCTGTGATATCACGTTCAGGGGAATATTGTATCATTTCTTAATGCATGCATTACTGAATTACAACAAAAGAGGACTGCGTGTCCTCATAATCTAATCATGGCTCAGTCACTCTGGTTAAAATTCTGCTCTCCAGTATGACCAGGAGCCTGGGCTGAATGAGAAAGCCTTGAAAATCTTTTGTTCTTCAGGAATTTCCCACTTATTCTTCACTAAGCCTGATAGCGCAAGCTTAGTGGGTATCCTCCCTGAGATGCCAAGTTGAGGAACCCTGAGTGTACAGTCAATCAGCTGAGAATTCTTTCTACCTTTCCATCTCAGCAATTCATATGAGTGTCCTGAAGTTCTTGCATGATATTAGAATTGTATGTAATAGGTTTTGTTGCATGTGCTTACTGTAAGATACATTTTTCTTGTCAATTCAGTCTTCAGATTCATCTAGTATCAATACCCTAAATGAAGTATCACTGTCATCTTGATTTACCTACCCATTGCCCAGTGCATTACTCTCTGGGTAGGAACAGGTGAAATGACAGTGCTACCTCAATTAGAAGGATCTGTGTAAAGACTGGAGAATCTGTGTAAGTTCTGCGGTTAACCTTTCCAAGCCAGTGACTTCTCTCCCTCCTGTTTTGGCATCTTCGGTAGCACTGCAGGGCCATGTGGACCATAGCCAGACCACCCATTACTTTCCAAAAATCATAAGCTCTCCCCTCCCGAGATCAATCTCCAGAAGTGACAGAGCTTCCCAGATTTCTGTATTTCTGAGCCAAATAAACTGTGTTCCAAGAAATCCTGTAACAAACCTACAAGTGATTGATCACGCTTTAAATAACACAGGTGCACAGCTTTCTCCAATTTTTTACACCTAATTTCCGATGCTTGGCCCACGCTGAGTGCTAATTGGAAATATCTCAAGCAATTTCACAGACAAGGTGTCAGTTCCATGCTGTATGATGATGGACATTGTCCCAACTTGTTCTGCAACCTCGAGGCATGTGTGTGATCATTACAGAAAACTGAAATCAAATTTCTGCAGAAGGAATATGAGAGGAACCAATTACATTTCACGGTCACATTTAGCTTACCTGTTAGTCCCAAAGCTCATAAGAACCAGGCATGACTCAAATCAACTTCTATTCATAAAGTTCCTTGTGGGTCAAATCAAGCCTTTAAAATTCTATAGTCAAAAATCACCCCCCACTTTAATTTCACAGAATAACTGATAACTGCATTTTAAAACTAAAAAAAAACTTTTCTGCACTCTACACCTGATGAATTAACTAAGTATATATGTTCCAAAATATTAAGCTAAACATTATGCTGTCTGGATTTGGATTTTGTGCTTCCATAGATGGAAATGTTGAAAGCAAGTGTTGCAATATCATACGCTAACTATCACATAAAATCTGAAAAAGGAGAAACATATGAGCCATAGTCCGTACTAAGGAGGGGAGTTCCAAGGTTTAAATACAATAATGATGAATGAACTGTGATCTGGAAACCGGAACCATGTGTGGAGATTTTAAATATCCAAATCATGCATTGAAGTAATTTTTAGCTGGGATAGATGGTGTCTCTAATCATTTCTGAGAGAAATTGCCACCATTGGGAAATTGACCCGCACATTTTAAAGTGCGCGCCTGACAGATTTCAGCTTCTGTTGTATACTTAATATTTTAATAAGTCACACGCTGCACATTTCTTGCATTACATTTGAGATTGTGACTTGAGAATAAGTAGGAGCCCATTGCATAGCATTTCACATAGTGAATACCAGCATTATTTTTGCAGTTCTCTGATTCTATTTTACTCTTATGAATATTGTGTCACCTACACACTGCTTCTGTCATTTTCTGGTTTTGTTTCTGATTTCCAGCAGCTGTAGTTTGTTGCTCTGTGATGAATTCAGTTAGTGACCAACAAGAGGTACTTCTCCTCAAGTTTACTTCAGGGATCATTGGACGAAGGTAGGTATTTAAGGTAATAGTTACCTCAACAATTTTAATCTGCACCCTATCACAGATGTTCCTCTGTTTCTCCACTGCTTCTTCTTTCTTCAATATAAATTTAATGAAGAGTTGACTTGAAACATTGACTCTTTTCCTCTCTGCAGATACAGCTTAATCTGTTGAGTACTCCAGTGTCGTCTGCTTTTATCTAAGAGTAAGAGGTTGGTTTTCATTCATCTCCTGAATGGAATTGTTCTGGTCCATCTTTAATGATTCTTTGTAGATACAAAGCATTGCTGTACTGCTTTTAACAGGTGCTAGCTCAATTTCATTAAATTTGACAGTAGGAAGAGTCACGGGAGTCAAGTGACTTTCAAAGATTCTTCATATGTACTTGAATAATAAATTTACTTTGAAATTACATGATATGAATGACTGTACTTCTACTAAGATGCTATTCAAGCTTGGATACTCCAACTCCATTCTCTTCTCTTGTTTTTGTGTTTATTTATTTTGTTCAAATATCTATCAAATAGTTTTTGTGATTCATCATATTCAAAAGGATAGTTGGATTAGAGTGTAAAATTGTTATTTTCTTATAGGGTCTGTAGTTGGTGAATGGAGATCTCTCTCTCTCTTTCTCTCTCTCTCTCTTTCTCTCTCTCTCTCTCTTTCTCTCTCTCTTTCTATTCCCCCTCCCCCCACCTTGGAGGGGGAGAGTTTGTTGCCAATTCTCCAGTCAGATAACTTGTAAAGAAAAAGCAGCATGATAGACTTTTAACACTGTAAATCAGCGAGTTGTTTTGTTATGTCTCCCCTCTCACTGTGAAAGGGGGCACCTCTTTTTCCCTTTATTAGGGAGAGAGAGAGAGAGCTTGTAGTACATTGAATCACCAGGTGAACGCTTAGTTTTTGATTGTACTGCAGATCATGGTCTTTTTGGGGGGCTTTGCTACTGCATGCTTGGTGGGAGGAGGGTACAGATGCATTTATGCAGAAGTGGGTGGGGAGGGTCGATGCTTTGCTGCTGCTTGTGCATGGGAGGGGGAGAAGGGGGCTTTGGGGTTCTAATGTTTTAACTGTCACTCATTCTTTGGGGCATGCTTTTGTTTTTGTGGATGTCTGTGAAGAACAAGAATTTCAGGATGTAATTAATCTCTGAAATTAAATGGAACTATTGAACTATTGTTTAACTTTTCCTATGCTTGCTTGTATTTTTATATAATCATCTATACAGTTTCTGTGTAATTGTTCAGTGGATTTTCAGTAATTGTCATATAGCTGTTTCTATATTTCTATAGCAGGCATCACATCACTTGAATCTTGCCTTTTTACAAGTTAATTGTAATCACTGGAATGTCATGTTACCTTTCCAGATTTTGTATAAGATGAACATACCTTTATTCTGCTCTATCTTTTCCTTGTTTTTCATTCTTTGTTCCTGTAGCACTCAATTAATGGATATATGCAACAAGCTTAGTGCCTTATTCTTGACTTCTGAAGAACCTCTGGATCAGAAGATCACCAGGTCCAGCAGGGGCACTTTATTTGCAAAGCCTGAATATTATTGGACTGACAAGTAAAATATCTGATTTTAAAATAGACAAGGGTTTTTTTTTAACTCTTGTTGTGTTTAGATACAGGGGATATAATAGAAGATTTTTTCTGAATATGGGTTGCACCTTGTGTGTGTGTAAAACATAATTCTGATCCTTAAGGTACCATTTCAGCACAAAACAAAGCCCAGGTATTGTTATAAATTATAATAAAAGTTAACAAAAATCTGTTGTGAAACATGCTGAACAAAGTAGATTTGGAGTATGCTTTACCTTCATATTTTCCAGAATGCAATACCATATATGGAGTTTTTCAATAAATAGGGGCAATTGAGGGGTGAAGTTATAACTGATAGTTCTTTGGTACTTCACTGAACTTTGCACATTGGAACAAATCTTGCTAAATATCAGTATCACTTATATCACTTAAATGAGCTCAAAACCAGTACGTCCATCTCACCCCATCCTCCCGCCACCCCACTAGGAATAGGGTTCCCCTTCTCCTAACCTACCACCCCACCAGCCTCTGGGTCCAACATATAATTCTCCCTAACTTCCACCACCTCCAACGGGATCCCACCACCAAGCACATCTTTCCCTCCCCCCCTCTCTGCTTTCTGCAGTCGCTCTCTATGGGACTCCCTTGTCCATTCGTCCCCCCCATCCCTTCCCACCAATCTCCCTCCTGGCACTTATCCTTGTAAGTGGAACAGGTGCTACACATGCCCTTACACTTCCTCCCTCACCACCATTCAGGGCCCCAGACAGTCCTTCCAGGTGAGGCCACACTTCACCTGTGAGTTGGCTGGGGTGATATACTGCGTCTGGTGCTCCCGATGTGGCCTTCTATATATTGGCGAGACCTGACGCAGGCTGGGAGACCGTTTCGCTGAACACCTGCGCTCTGTCTGCCAGAGAAAGCAGGAGCTCCCAGTGGCCACACATTTTAATTCCACGTCCCATTCCCATTCTGACATGTCTATCCACAGCCTCCTCTACTGTAAAGATGAAGCCACACTCAGGTTGGAGGAACAACACCTTATATTCCGTCTAGGTAGCCTCCAACCTGATGGCATGAATACTGACTTCTCTAACTTCCGTTAATGCCCCTCCTCCCCTTCACACCCCATCCCTTATTTATTTATTTATTTATTTTTATATGATTACTCCCTCTGTCCCTCTCACTATACTCCTTGCCTACTCTCCACCCTCCGGGCTCCTCTCCCCCCTTCTCTTTATCCCCAGGCTTCCCATCCCATGATCCTCTCCCTTCTCCAGCTCTTAGATCCACTCTTCCCCTCCTGTCCTCTCGAATCATTTCGGATCTCCCTCTCCCCTTCCCACTTTCAAATCTCTTACTATCTCTTCTTTCAGTTAGTCCTGACGAAGGGCCCCGACCCAAAACGTCGACTGTACCTCTTCCTATAGATGCTGCCTGGCCTGCTGCGTTCATCATCATTTTTTGTGTGTGTTGCTTGAATTTCCAGCATCTGCAGATTTCCTCATGTCACCATTATGAGTTATTTTATGTGAAAAAATGGAAAAGCTTCAGCATGTAGAATTATTACATGTACTACAAATTTAAATTTACACTAAAAATGGAATTTCATTCCAGATTACAGTTTGCATAAGCTAACCATTTGACAATTTTATATAGTAAAAAATAAAAAATATCTTTGGATTTCTTGAATAGTTTTTAAACACAAAATTTCCTTTAATATCTGTTATTTTGGATTACATAGAAGAAGCCAAATTCACAGATGTGGCTAAAATGTAGCATGCTTTCCTACTGTTTTCTGTATTTTAACTGATGGGTGTAATCATAACTGCTTTAATGATGGAAGGTGAAGTCACCAAGGGTTGGGTCTGGCATGGAGAAAGATGTGGGTGAATGTTTATTGCAAATTTTTATTGAATTCATATGGTGTTTTTTAGCAAACAATCAAAGCCTAAAGAACAGTACAAACTTCAGCTTGAATTCATTAGTTGTTGCTCTCACTGTGAAACACAGTATGAGGGTCACTGATCCTAGTCCAGGTACATCTGCAGAAACTCCTCTGCCTACAGTCACTGAACACATAATGATTACAATCTGGGAAGTGAAGTATGACTATTCCTGGGTACTTAGTAGGGAGTCACACTTATAGCCTTGAAAACAATTACAATTTGATTGCCTGTATCTTTTACAAAGTACAGAATTAACCCTTTAAATACAGTGTTCACTTTGCATGAAACATCAGTAAATCATCTTTAAAAATTAGTTTCAATGGCTTATCACTTGCATAGGTATATTGAAAAATGACTAAACTTTCTATCCGTTACAGTAGGTCAGGATCTAACTGAATGCTGAAGCTAGTTTGAATGAGCTACATTCAGGAAGTCACATTTTTAAGACAATAAGTATTCTCATGCATACTGATTGTATAGAGATATACAGTGATATATAAAGATAGGCAATAATATACCAGAGGACATAGAGACAAATAATTTTGTATGTGTATAGCTCACTCCTGTATAGCAAAAACAAATTCCTCTATAGTATGTACAGTACAACTCTGTATATTATGCATACTATTTCCAGCATTATAGAACAAGGGACAATGTTTGGATGATTTTATTGTCTGGCACATTTATTGATAATAGTATGACAGTAAGTACAATGAAATACCCTGTTTGGTAAAATTGCGTCTTAAGGTTGAACTTAGAGGCATAGTGCAAGGTTAATAGCGGGGTTCTCAACAGTGTGTAGGAACAGAGGGATCTTGGGGTCTATGTCCACAGATTCCTCAAGGACGCAATGCAAGTTAATTGGATGGTTTAAAAGGCACATGATGTGGCTTTCATTAGTTGAGAGACTGAAGTCAAGATCCGTGAGGTAATGATGCAGCTCTATAAAACTCTGGTTATACTTCACATAGAGCAAGGGTCCCCAACCTTTTTTGCACCGCAGACCGGACCAGTTTAATATTGACAATATTCTTGCGGGGGTGGGGGGGGGTGCGAGTGTTCAAGAAGGATTAAACTCACCTCAACATGTCTTTTACAGTTAAGGTTGCCAACTTTCTCACTCCCAAATAAGGGACAAAAGTAGCAGTCAAATCCCGGGACACTTTACCCCAGGAAAGACTACAATGACCATGAAGCCTTGCGCGGCCACCTGTGTCATATTCATAGTCATACTTTATTGATCCCGGGGGAAGTTGGTTTTCGTTACAGTTGCACCATAAATAATTAAATAGTAATAAAACCATAAATAATTAAATAGTAATATGTAAATTATGCCAGGAAATAAGTCCAGGACCAGCTTATTGGCTCAGAGTGTCTGACCCTCCAAGGGAGGAGTTGTAAAATTTGATGGCCACAGGCAGGAATGACTTCCTGTGACGCTCTGTGTTGCATCTCGGTGGAATGAGTCTCTGGCTGAATCTACTCCTGTGCCCAACCAGTACATTATGTAGTGGATGGGAGACATTGTCCAAGATGGCATGCAACTTGGACAGCATCCTCTTTTCAGACACCACTGTCAGAGAGTCCACTTCCATCCCCACAACATCACTGGCCTTACGAATGAGTTTGTTGATTCTGTTGGTGTCTGCTACCCTCAGCCTGCTGCCCCAGCACACAACAGCAAACATGATGGCACTGGCCACCACAGACTCATAGAGCATCCTCAGCATTGTCCGGCAGATGTTAAAGGACCTCAGTCTCCTCAGGAAATAGAGACAGCTCTGACTCTTCTTGTAGACAGCCTCAGTGTTCTTTGACCAGTCCAGTTTATTGCCAATTCATATCCCCAGGTATTTTTAATCCTCCACCATGTCCACACTGACCCCCTGGATGGAAACAGGGGTCACCGGTACCTTAGCTCTCCTCAGGTCTACCACCAGCTCCTTAGTCTTTTCCACATTAAGCTGCAGATTATTCTGTTCACACCATGTGACAAAATTTCCTACCGTAGCCCTGTACTTAGCCTCATCTCCACTGCTGATGCATCCAACTATGGCAGAGTCATCAGAAAACTTCTGCGTGCACATGCGTGACGTGTGCATGTGATGTGCGCATGCGCATATGTGCCGATATTTCCCCCCACAAATCGCTTTTGCCCTCATCTTCATGACTACACTGTACATACATTATTTCTACTTTATATAGGCTGTGTATTTATCGTATCACTCTTGCTTTTACTATATGTTAGTGTTATTTATTTTCGGAGTTATGGGTTATTTAGTATAATTTGTTCGGTTATTTTTTGGGTCTGGGAACGCTCAAAAATTTTTCCCATATAAATTAATGGTAATTTCTTCTTCGCTTCACGCCATTTCGGCATGAAATGTTTCATAGGAACGCTCTACCTCAGCGGGGGAAATACGGGACAAAGGTGGTCCCCTATGGGATAAACCAATTTAGCCCAATATATGGGATGTCCTGGCAAATACGGGACAGTTGGCAACCCTATATTCAAGTTCAACAGTGCGTGACAGGGAATGAAGAAAGATGTAGCTGACTCATATGGTTTCCTCACAGCCGGTAGCACATGCTTTGCGGCCCAGTACTGGTCCGCGGCCCGGTGGTTGAGGACCACTGACATAGAGTATTGTGTTCAGTTCAGGTCACCTCATTATAGGAAGTATGTGGAAACTTTAGAGAGAGTGCAGAGAAAAATTTCCAGGATGCTGCCTGGACTGGAGAGCAAGTCTTATGAAGAACAGCTGAGTGAGCTATGGATCTTTTTTGCACAGAAGGAGGCTGAGAGGTGACTTGACAGAGGTTATAAAGTGATAAGAAGCATAGAGTGAATAGCCCCTTTTTTTCCCCAGGGTGGCAATGGGCATAATGAGAGGGCCTACTTTTAAGGTGACTGGAGGGATGTATAGGGGGAATGTCACAGGTAAGCATTTTACACAGAAATACATGAAATTGCATGAAATACATTACTGATAGAGGGAGTAGAGGCAGAAACATTAGGGACATTTAAGAGATGCTTAGGTAGGCACATGGATGATACAAGAAATGGAGGGCTATGTGGGAGGGAAGGATTAGATTGATCATGGAGTAGGTTAAAAAGTCAACACATTTTGGACCGAAGTGCCCACACTGTGTTGTAGTGTTCTTTGTTCTGTGAGGTTAGTTTCCAGAGGAATGTGCACTGAAGATGGATGCATCAGTTTGTAGTGATTGCTCCTTCCCACCTGAATGTTAGGAAATCTTTATAAGTCTGTGTTCAGGACAAACCCCTGAACTTTTAACAGCTGCCTGTGAAAGGTTCTATTTGAAGCCGGGGATACGTATTCCAAAAGAAGCCAAAATCAAGAAAAGCAGAACCCTTCTTCTTCAATGCAAAAGTACCTTTGAGAACTACCGACATTTTTAATACCCTCTTCAAGCACTTTCCCATCTGTATTGCCAATTAAATTTGATAGATGCACCTCACCATAAGCCTAGACACTGTTGTGTTTTTGATAACATGATGCATTGTCAGCTGCAGATGCTGGTGACAGGGTGTCAGAAAGCAGTAGGTTAATTGCCATCCTAGATATTTGAGCATAAAAACCTGGACAATTCCTTTAGTACAATAGATAAATCTATCAGACCCACTGGTAATCGGAGGCCCCACCTTCCCTCACAGATGGATGCAGATTGCACCATCTTGAAGGAAAGCATGGGCTATTCTAATACTTATCCCTTAACTCCTAATACTTACCCCTTAATTTTAAATAACAGAATAATAAAGGGGTATTTGATATTAACACCTTGCTCTCTGATCGGCTGCTGGTGTATAACATGAAGCATTTTCAAAGCAAATACGTCAATGATATTAAATAGTTTTACTTAAAATCAGTTATATACAGCCGAGTTTTTAAAATGCAAAATATACTGACCATATGTCCTTAAAGCAAATTTGTATTTTTAAAATGATAGAACTATCTTCACCCTTCTCTACAAAAATCAAACAATTAGGCTAACCCATTGGGCTCGAAGGTTTTTATGATATTAAAATTTGTATGATATCATCAATAAAGTATTAAGGTAACTTCTTATTTTTCCAATAAATCTGCATAAAGAGCTGCTAATTAATCATTGCATATATATTTACGTACTTTATTTGAAATTCAGATCTTTATTTCACAGTTAGATAATACCAATAATTAATGCATCATTAATGCATGCAAGCATCGAAACATATCTACTGATAGCACAAAGGATACAGATAACAGACTTTGTTGATTCACATTGCACAAGTCTGGTAGAATGATGGTGCTGCCAAAAAAAGAACTAGGAACATGTTGGATGAGTGTTAGGCATCAATAACTCATTGCACTTTGGAAAATTCATATACTGTACAATTAAACTGTGAGGGAATTGTACGTGAAAATAGGTAAATGACCTACAAAGGCAAACTATGTATTAACCATTGGCCACTTGTTTGGAGCAATAGCAGTATAGAAACAATTCCTTTGCACACTCTGTCGGTGCTGACTAACATATCTATCTATACTAGTGCTACTTGCCTGCATTAATTCTATGTCCATTTATGTCTTGTTCATCCATTTGCCTCTTAAATATTCCTACTGTATCTGCCTCCACCGTAACCTCTGGCAGCTTATTCCAGATACCAGTCAATCCTTGTGTGAAAAAAAACTCCTCAGAACCCCTTTAATTCTCCTGTCTCTCACATTGTACTCATACACGCTTGATTTAAAGATACCTACCATGGGAAACAGACACTGGCTACCTTCATTATCTCTGCCTTTCATAATTTTAGATACCTCTGCCTGTCAGCACCCTTCACTCCAGGGAAAATAGACCTAGATTAGACAATCTCTCCTTACAAAGCAAGCCCTCCAGTGGAGGCAATAACCCCATGAATTATTTTTCTACACCATCTTTGGCTTAATCACATCCTTCCTGTGGTGTGGCAATCAGAATTCCAGACAACATTCCAAATACAGCCTAACCATTATTTTCTATTACTGTGATGTGGCATTTTAACTCTTACATGCAATACTTCAGCCAATGAAGGCAACCATGCCATTCATCTTCCTCCCTACTGTGTCAGCCATTGAGGGATCTAGGTACTTGTACAATGCTCTTCCGGAACTTACCATTCACTGTGTGCGTCATTACCTGGTTTAACTTTCCAAAATGTAACACCTCACATTTGCTTAGAGTGGGAACATATTGGATGACCTTGATACTGGACTGAGTTTGATACATCTTCCAAAAGTTTATTGATCCAGTGACTGAGATAATGCAGGTAAACTGAAGGATAAGGCAGGTACTTATGAGTATTGAATGTGGATCACCTTCACCAAGAGGTTTAGCTCAAAAACTGCCTTTTTTGTAGTCAAAACTGAAAAGAAATTCACTATTTTTTGTAGGGTTCTGGGTCTTCAGTTTCTGACATAATTGCTGATATAATCAGTCAATCTCTAGAACCTCCTGATCTCCATAGCACGTCTTTCTTTAACGCCCTCAGATAAAAATCACATTACTTTGAAGAAATTATTGACCTCTTCATTGCTTTCTCTTTCCCTTCTCCGTGAAAACTTCTATGCCTTTTGGCTTCTCTCTCTGTTCCCTGTCCTAGTAGCTGCTTAAAGTCTTTTACAGTTCTGGGAAAATGTCAAAGGTTTGAAGCTTTAATTTTATTTCATGTTACTTGGTTTGAACAGTTCTGCAATGTATAAATATCTTTGATGCTATAGGATAGTTTTTCATTTAACACACATGAATGAAGTTCAAAGTTTAAAGTGAATTGATTACCAAAGTACGTGTATGTCACCATATGCAACCCTGAGATTCATTTTCTTGTGAGCATACTCTATATAACCATAAAAGAATAATAACCATAATGGAATCAATAAAAGACTGCACTAATTTGTGTGTTCAACTAGTGTGAAAAAGACAGCAAACTGTGTACACAGCGATGTAGCGTGCGCAGCCACTCCGGTGAATGATATCTGTTATGTGTCAAGTAGGGGATCATGCACAATTCTGATTTGATGGAGACAAACGTGAGAGTATGGAGGAACATCTGCAGAAACTTCTGAAATTCCCGCTTCGCTGCCGCTGCTACTGTGTGGTCCGGAATCTCTGGAGGAGAAGGCCCCGAATCCTCGGCTTTGCTGGGGCGAGGTCGAAGGCGCTCGGGAGGCTGTATCGGAGGGGCTGGTCGGAGGCTCGAAGTTTTCGGATGGACGGACAGAGTCAGCTGTGGTCGGGTGCTTCCAATGCATCGGCAGTTGTCGGGGCCTGGAGGTTTATAGCAGGGAGTTTATAGCGGGGACTATCAGGAGTTGATTGGGACTTTGAGACTTTTTTTTACTGTGCCTATGGTCTGCTCTTTATCAAATTATGGTATTGCTATACACTGCTGTAACTGTATGTTATATTTATATGGTTCTGTCAGTGTTAGTCTTTGGTTTGTCCTGTTTTTCTATGATATCACTCTGGAGGAACATTGTATCATTTCTTAATGCGTGCATGCATTTCTAAATGAGGACTGAGTGTCCTCATAATCTAAAGTACAAAAAGACAGAAATAATGATATAAGTAAATAAATAAATAAATAAACAATAAATATTGAGAACATGAGATGAAGAGTCCTCAAAAGTGAGTTCATAGGTTGGGTGAACTTTTTTAAGTAACGGGGCAAATGAAGCTGAGTGAAGTTAGCCCCTTTGGTTCAAGAGCCTGACTATTCCTGAACCTGATGGTATGAGTCATGAGGCTCCTGTACATTCTTCCTGATGGCAGCAGTGAGAAGAGAGAATGTCCTGGGTGGTGGGGGGCCCCGATGATGGGTGCTTCTCTCCTGTGACAGCATCTCATGTAGATGTGGTCAATGGTCGGGAGGGCTTTACTCATGATAGACAGGGCCGTATTCACTAATTTTTGTAGGATTTTCCATTCAAGGACATTGGTGTTTCCATGCCTGGCTGTGATGTAGCCAGTCAATATACTATCCACAACTGGGACTGTTGATTATCCATCCTTTTAACAAGTACTTGTTCTTCATTTCCACAGATATCTTAAAATAAAATGTTTGCTATAATAGATGAACAGTCCAGAGCTCTAACTTTAGGCTTGGCTCGTAAACTAAAATTCTATGCCATATGTCAAAGCAAGAGTTCCAGAGAATAAAGAAAGCTCAGAGAATCATGAGCTGCAAAAATAGAGAGAAGACTTTTACAATTTTTTTTCATCAGATACTTGCAGTTTTCCTCACTGCCTTTGAAATGATACGTGATTTTAGGATGGATCAGATTTTGTTGAAGATCTGGATAAACAAAAACTTTTCAACGCTTGTGTGAACTCACTGGAACTTAAATGTTTCCTGAAGTGTCCTTCATTGTCCAGCAAGTAATACTCTTAAAAATGTCTCAAATTATATCCATAAAACAAATTTCTTAAAAGTTGTAGAAACAAAAGTGGATGCTTAGCATAAAAATTAATCACAATAACTTACTGAGCAGCAGATGGTAAATTTGCAACATGTTACACCCATGATAAAATGCAGCATAAACCTAAAATTAAATTGCTAATTCCACACTTTGATTAGCTGCTGCAACTTAAAAGTGAGCTGACCACAAGTGGAAATGATCAAAAGCTGAATTGAAGACTTGCCTTACAACCACAAGATGAATTATAGAAATTGACGTTCACCAAATTATAATGTTGATGATCGACTCCTTGAAGAATGTAATACTATTGTTTAAAAAAAGAACAACAAGCTCCCTTCCTCCACCATCAACACCGCCCTCGACCACATCTCTTCCATTTCATGCATGTCTGCTCTTACCCCATCCTCCTGCCACTCTACTGGAAATAGGGTTTCAAAGGTACATTTAATGTCAGAGAAATATATAGAATATACATCTTGAAATGTTTTTTCTTCACAACCATCCATGAAACCAGAGGAGTTCCTCCAAAGAATAAATGTCGGTTAAATGTTAGAACCTCAAAGTATCCCACCAGCTCCCCTCCCTCCTGCACATAAGCGGCAGCAAGCAACGATCCCCCCTCCCCCCACCAGCAAAAAAAAGCATCAGCATCCACCGCCGAGCACTCAAGCCTGCAGCAAAGACACAGACTTGCAGTTACCCCAAAGACTGCTTGTTCACCCGGTATTTGACATACCACAGGCTCTCTCTCTCCCTAATAAAGTAGAAAGAGGCATCTCCATTTCACAGCGAGAGGGAAGACATGACAAACAGCTCACTGGTTTATGATGTTAAAAGTCTGTTGCATTGCTTTTTCCAAGCTCTGTGCCTCAAGATGTCAGGTCTCTGGGCACACAACCGTAGATCTTCTGAGTCCCACGACACGCCGATCTCCTGCTGGGGCAATGACCTTCAATCCACCTGTATCTAGGGCCAAGAGATCTCGGACCTTCAAAGGTGAGCAAAGCTCTTAGGCCGTGTCCTTGGCATGTCAAATAACGGCCAGTCTTGAAACCCCGAGAGCGGGTACCATTCCCGCAAAGAACCGAAGTCAGTGTGTAACTCCAGGTCAGGGTCTTCAAAAGAATGCTGAAAGGGAAAAATAGAGATATTAAAGATGGAAATAGAGCTGTTTCTAAAAATGCAAGCAAAGGAGTTGCCGTTTAGCGCCATCATGACTAAGCTCCGCCCCAAGGGTTCCTCTTGCACTTACCTACCATCCCACCAGCCGCCTCCAAAACTTCCGCCACCTCCAGCAGGATCCCACCACCAAGCACATCCCTCCCCCCCCCCCACTTTCTGCTTTCAGCAGGGATTGCTCCTTATGCAACTCCCTTGTCCGTTCGTCCCTCTCCACTGATCTCCCTCCTGGCACTTATCCTTGCAAGCGGAACAAATGCTACACCTGCCCCTACATGTCTTCCCTCACTACCATTCAGGGCCCCAAACAGTCCTTCCAGGTGAGGTGACACTTCACCTGTGGGTCTGTTGGGGTCATTTACTGTGTTTGGTGCTCCCAGTGTGTCCTCCTGTACATCGGTGAAACCTGACATAGATTGGCAGACTGCTTTGCCGAGCATCTGTGCTCCATCCACCAGAACAAGCGGGATCTCCTCATGGCCACCCACTTTAATTCCACATGCCCATTCCCATTCTGAAATGTTCATTCATGGTCTCCTCCACTGTCATGATGAGGCCACACTTAGTTTGGAGGTTAAACACCTTCTATTAAGTTTGGGTAGCCTCCAACCTGATGGCATGAACATTGATTTCTATCACTTCCTGTAATGCCCCCAACCATCCCATTTTCCCTCTCTCACCTCATCTCCTTGCCTGTCCATCGCCTCCCTGTGGTGCTCCTTCCCCTTCTTCTTCCTTCTATGGCCTTCTGTCTCTTCTAATCAACTTCCCAGCTCTTTACTTTATCTCTCTCCCTCCAGGTTTCTCCTGTTGCCCGGTGTTTCTCTCTCCTCTCCCTCCACCTGTTAACTTTACTCCTCAGCTTTTTTTTTCTCCAGTCCTGCTGAAAGGTTTCTGCTCGAATCGTAAACTGTACTCATTTCCTAGATGCTGCCTGGCCTGCTGAGAATAACAAAATACATTCTGGCTGTTTTAAACTATTCACTGCTGACGTGTAAGTTTTATTATGTGTCATCTTAAAAGAGGGAAGATTTAATCGTTATTTTCATTCCAACAGAAATAATAAATATTGGAAATGCATATATAACAGTTGATCTGCAAATAATTCTTGTTGAAAGGAAACCGTATTTTAATATTCAACATTTGATTTCATCTGCATCTGCTTTACAATCTCTATGATAGATGTATGGATCAAGTTTTAATTATGAAGTCACCAATTCTGTGCAAGATGGCAGATACTCAGAAGATATGAAGGTAACAAGCCATCCAAAGCAATCTATGTAATTGATACTTCTGGGGAGATGGATAGGTGGTTAGTTTATGGGGGAGCCTTGCCTTAAGAGCTGTGAGTATGCAAATATTGCTGAAGTCACTGTTTGCTGTTGTCCCATTAATAGATGTTTCTGCTATCAGGCAGTGAATATGAATTTGCCACCACCTTTGAAGTCTGTGTAATTAAACAGTCCCTTTTAAGTTCCATTGTCTGATGAGAAGCACATTTATTGAGTGCAACTCATTAATGCTTATTGCTTCAGAAACAGTGCGGCTATTTATATTCTAACCAGCTACTGTAGAAGAGAAAACATGTGGATGCATTTTGTGCAGTCAAGCTGGCTGGTAGAAAATGGTAAGGCTATTTTTGATTCCAGTAGTTAATCGTCTTTACCCAAATTGTGGATATATGCACACTCAGTTTGGACCTCTGCTTGCAGGATGATTACTGAAATGTAAAAAAACAATTCATTTAAAATGCAAGAATAATTATCTATTTTTAAGCTAAATGAGTGATATTAATGAATGATATTTGATGAGTCTGTTCCTTGAAGGGGGCCAGAATCAAATGAACCAAATATAATTATGGCCTTATCTAAACTAAGACGGACAAACTATTTGCAGGACTTAAATCCAGAGCCACAACTTAAAACTATCAAACACTGCAAACTTTCAGCAAACAGGGCTCAAAATGAGATGTAGTCTGATTAACTTGAATGAAGCCAAACACAGACACGGGCAACAAGAGAGACTAAACCAGATTTCAGTCATGGCAATGGGTCTTAACAACATTGGAAGAATCTTGAAAATCTAACAATAAATATTAAAGTAAAACACTACCAAAAAGCTCTTGAAATCATTCAGCTTGATACTAAATGACAATCATA
Organism: Mobula birostris; assembly: GCF_030028105.1. NCBI lineage: Eukaryota > Metazoa > Chordata > Chondrichthyes > Myliobatiformes > Myliobatidae > Mobula > Mobula birostris. The sequence continues at coordinate 61,049,201 of NC_092383.1, read as the reverse complement.
TTACACTTGGAAGAGTCAAAAAACAGAGGTTAACAGCCCAAATCGCTTATTTCCATAAATCGTTTGCACTATAAAATCTTGATTAATTTAAGAGCAAGTAAAATTGAACTTTTTTTTCTTTTTTTAGAAATAAATGTTATCAAATCAACTGTATGTCTTGCCACTTTAAGTAGGAATAGGTATTAACAATCGTTGTCTGAAAGACACAAAGACATAAGTTAACACAATTAACTTTCTGTTGAGTAGATGTCATATCCCTGAGGTGCAGCTTTTTATACTTCACTGTGGGAACTTACACCATTTGTTAAAATGTGAATGTGTTCTTTGTTTTAATGTATGAATATCATACAGTGAGCTGTTGAATCTGATAGGGTTTTGCATGCAGGAGGGCAGTGCAGTAGCATAGTGGTTAGCATGGTGATTTAGAGTACTAGAGATTGGGAGATTGAGGTTTAGTTTCTACCACTGTCTGTAAGGAGTTTGCACATTCTCCCTGTAACTCTGTGAGTTTCCACTGGGTGCTCCAGTTTCCTCCCACATTCCAAAGATGTAAGGGTTATGATCATTGATGTGAAATGCTGCATTTCACAGTATGCTTTAATGTTTAATGTACTTGTGTCAAATAAAATTAATCTTTGATATTTATTATTTCTTCTTAAAAGTATACTCCAGTTGTTAAAATGATTGAGATTGTTAATTCCAAAGACCCTTTGGCTTTTTTAGTACCATTCTGAATTACCTCTGAATGGCATCAACACGGGTGATGCCAACAGGCTCAATAACTGATTAGAAAGGCTGGCTCTGTTACAGGAATCAAACTGGACACGCTGGAGGCTGTGGTAGAACAAATGACCCTTTGGGAAATCCTGGCAATTCTGGACAATGTTTCTCACCCTCTGCTTGCCACCTTGGCTGAACAGAGGAGCACTTTTAGTAATAGACTAAGACAACTGCACTGTTCCAAAGAGCGCTACTTGAGGTCATTTTTACCCTTGGACATTAGGCTCTAAGATGAGTCAACTTATAGGAGGGGAAGTGATGACCCCCCTCCTGTTAGACTGTTTGTGGTAACTTAATTTTTATTCTTTCTACTTCTGTTCTAATATTTATATCTGTGCACTTATAATGCGACTGTGACACTGCAATTTCCTCTGGGATTAATAATCTATCTATCTGTGGAGGGCTATGTATGGTGTAGGTCAAAGTGGCTAGGCAAACTAATAGTTTGGTACAGATTAGATGGGCTGAAGGGCCTATTTTTGTGTTGCAGTGCTCTATGACTTGATGACTATGACTCTGACATCTACTACCTGGTGACTAATTCCTTGGAACCTCCAATTATGACATAGTAAGTGATTTAATATATCATTTCTGTGTGCATTTCATTTATTCCTGGGATTTGGTTAACATAAGAGGTATTTCTGTTGATCTATTAGCTCCAAAAAGAAGGGAAAAAACTGCATTTTAACATTTCTCCCCATTAAGGAGTATCTATAAAAAAGATTTTTTTCATGGTCAATAAAGTATTCTTTGAAGTGTAGTAGGGACTGAGGCAGACAATGTGCACGATGTTCGACAGAAAGTGAAAGGGTAATGACTGAGCAACCTGTGTCATCTGATGTGAATTGCAGTGTAAGTATTGCCTGCAGCATCTGAACCCCCAAAAGAGTGAGATTTTTGAATTTACCAGAGGGCAGAGAGCACCTTAGTTAAACATCTCATGGAAAGACAATGGGAAATCTTCTCCCCACCACAAATTAGCTTTATAGGCCATTTCGGATGGTGTTTAGAAAGAGCTCTGGGGATAGTGAACTTCCTGCTGTTGAAATAACTGGGATTTTTATGACCATTTGACAGGATTCTCATGGCACAGGCACAACAGATTGTCAGATTTATTGAACTAAGTTGATTAACTTCTACTCTATGATGTCCATCAGCACAAGGCTTTGTGCTTAGTCCCCTGCTCTACTTGTTTTACACTTATGACTGTGTGGCTAAGCACAGCCCCAAAGCCATATTCAAGTTTACCGATGTCACCACTGTTAAAGGCCAAATCAAAGGTGGTGATGAATCAGCATATAGAAGGGAGATTGAGGATCTGGCTGAGTGGTGCCATAACAACAACCTGTTACTAAATGTCAGCAAGACCAAGGAGCTGATTATTAACTTCCGAAGAAGGAAACTATGAGCCAGTGTTCATCAGAGGATCAGAGGTGGAGAGGGTTAGCAACTTAAAATTCTCAGGTGTTATTTTCTTGGAGGACCTGTCCTGAGCTCAGCACATAAGTGCAATTGTGAATAAAGCACAACAGCGCCTCTACTTCCTTAGGTGTTTGCGGAGATTTGGCACGACATTAAAACTTTCAGAAAGTTCTAGAGTTCTAAAGTTCTAAAGTTCTTGTAGTGGAGTGTATCTTCTGGATGCATCACATTCTGATAAGGAAACACCAATGGGCTTGAATGGTAAATCTCACACAACCAGGTTTGGAAATAGTTCTGTCCCTCAACCATCAGGCTTTTGAACCAAAGGGGATAACTTCATCTCATGTTTTCAATATTTATTGCTCATTTATTTATTATTATTATTATGTCTTCTTTGATATTTGCAGTTTGTTGACTTCGGCACTCTGGTTGAACACACTAGTTGGGTGGTCTTTCATTGATTCAGTTTCAAATATTATTCTAAAGATTTATTGAGTATGCCCATAAGAAAATTAATCTCAGGGTTGTATATGGAGACATATAAGACCATAAGACCATAAGACAAAGGAGCAGAAGTAGGCCATTCAGCCCATCGAGTCTGCTCCGCCATTTTATCATGAGCTGATCCATTTTATCCTATCTAGTCCCACTGCCCCGCCTTCTCACCATAACCTTTAATGCCCTGGCTACTCAGATACCTATCAATCTCTGCCTTAAATACACCCAATGACTTGGCCTCCACTGCTGCCCGTGGCAACAAATTCCATAGATTCACCACCCTCTGACTAAAAAAATTTCTTCACATTTCTGTTCTGAAAGGGCGCCTTTCAATCCTGAAGTCATGCCCTCTCATACTAAACTCCCCCATCATGGGAAACAACTTTGCCACATCCGCTCTGTCCTTGCCTTTTAACATTCAAAATGTTTCTATGAGGTCTCCCTCATTCTTCTGAACTCCAAGGAATACAGTCCAAGAGCGGACAAACGTTCCTCATATGTTAACCCTCTCATTCCCAGAATCATTCTAGTGAATCTTCTCTGTACCCTCTCCAACGTCAGCACATCCTTTCTTAAATAAGGAGACCAAAACTGCCCACAGTACTCCAAGTGAGGTCTCACCAGCGCCTTATAGAGCCTCAACATCACATCCCTGCTCCTATACTCTATTCCTCTAGAAATGAATGCCAACATTGCATTCGCCTTCTTCACTACTGACTCAACCTGGAGGTTAACTTTAAGGGAATCCGGTACGAGGACTCCCAAGTCCTGTTGCATCTCAGAATTTTGAATTCTTTCCCCATTTAAATAATAGTCTGCCCGTTTATTTTTTCTGCCAAACTGCATAACCATACACTTTCCAACATTGTACTTCATTTGCCAATTCTCTGCCCATTCTTCCAATCTATCCAAGTCTCTCTGCAGACTCTCCGTTTCCTCAGCACTACCGGCCCCTCCACCTATCTTCGTATAGTCAGCAAACTTAGCCACAAAGCCATCTATTCCGTAATCCAAATCGTTGATGTACAATGTAAAAAGAAACAGCCCCAACACTGATCCCTGTGGAACACCACTGGTAACCGGCAGCCAACCAGAATAGGATCCCTTTATTCCCACTCTCTGTTTCCTGCCAATCAGCCAACGCTCTATCCACCTATGTAACTTTCCCGTAATTCCATGGGCTCTTATCTTGTTAAGTAGCCTCATGTGTGGCACCTTGTCAAAGGCCTTCTGAAAATCCAAATATACAACATCCACTGCATCTCCCTTGTCTAGCCTACTGGTAATCTCCTCAAAAAATTGTAATAGGTTTGTCAGGCAGGATTTTTCCTTTAAGGAATCCATGCTGAGTTCTGCCTATCTTGTCATATGCCTCCAGGTACTCTGTAACCTCATCCTTGACAATCGACTCCAACAACTTCCCAACCACCGACGTCAAGCTAACAGGTCTATAATTTCCTTTTTGCTTCCTTGCCCCTTTCTTAAATAGCGGAGTGACATTTGCAATCTTCCAGTCTTCCGGAACCATGCCAGAATCTATCGACTTTTGAAAAATCATCGCTAATGCCTCCGCAATCTCCACAGCTACTTCCTTCAGAACGCGAGGGTGCATTCCATCTGGTCCAGGAGATTTATCGACCTTTAGCCTATTCAGCTTCCTGAGTACTTTCTCTGTCGTAATTGTGACTGCGCACACTTCTCTTCCCTGCCATCCTTGAGTGTCCGGTATACTGCTGTCTTCCTCAGTGAAGACTGATGCAAAATACTTGTTCAGTTCCTCTGCCATCTCCTCATCTCCCATTACAATTTCTCTAGTATCATTTTCTATTGGTCCTATACCTACTCTCACCTGTCTTTTACTCTTTATATACTTGAAAAAGCTTTTAGTATCCTCTTTGATATTATTTGCTAGCTTCCTTTCATAGTTAATCTTTTCTCTCTTAATGACCTTCTTGGTTTCCTTTTGTAAGGTTTTAAAAACTTCCCAATCCTCTGTCTTCCCAGTAATTTTTGCTTCCTTGTGTGCCCTCTCCTTTGCTTTAACTTTGGCTTTGACTTCTCTTGTCAACCACGGTTGCATCCTTTTTCCACTTGAAAATTTCTTCTTTTTTGGAATATATCTGTCATGCACATTCCTCATTCCTTGCATAAACTCCAGCCACTGCTGCTCTGCCATCTTTCCCGCCAGTGTCTCTTTCCAGTCAACTTTGGCCAGTTCCTCTCTCATGCCACTGTAATTTCCTTTACTCCACTGAAACACCGACACATCAGATTTCGGCTTCTCTTTTTCTAATTTCACAGTGAACTCAATCATGTTATGATCACTGTCTCCTAAGGGTTCCTTCACCTCAATCTCTCCAATCACCTCCGTTTCAATACACAATACCCAATCCAGTACAGCCGGTCCCCTAGTGGGCTCAACAACAAGCTGTTCTAAAAAACCATCTCGCAGGCATTCTACAAATTCTCTCTCTTGAGATCCAGTGCCGACCTGATTTTTCCAATCTACTCGCATGTTAAAATCCCCCACCATTATCATAACACTGCCTTTCTGACAAGCCTTTTCTATTTCCAGTTGTAATTTGTAGTCCACATCCCTGCAGCTGTTTGGAGGCCTATAAATAACTGCCATCAGGGTCCTTTTACCCCTGCTATTCCTTAGCTCAGCCCATAAAGATTCTGCACCTTCCAATCCTATATCACCTCTTTCTAATGATTTAATATCATTTCTTACCAATAAAGCCACGCCTCCCCCTCTGCCTACCTTCCTATCCTTCCGATACACCGTGTATCCTTGGACGTTCAGCTCCCAGAGACATGCATCCTTTAGCCAGGTCTCAGTGATGGCCACAATATCATACATGCCAATCTGTAGCTGTACAACAAGATCATCCATCTTATTCCTTATGCTGCGTGCATTTAAGTACAACACCTTAAGACCAGTATTTGACACTTTTTGCTTTGATCTCACTGCAACTTTATTGCACTGCAACTCATCCCAATGGTTACACATTTGCCCCATCACCTGCCTGTCTTTCCTGACATCTTTACTGCTCACTATCTTAGATTTATTTCTGTTTTCCCCTTCCTCCGCTCTATCATTCCAGTTCCCATCCCCCTGCCAAATTATATGCAGTATGTACTTTGATAATACATTTACTTTGAACTTTTATTGTACAACACCAGAAACAATAAAATGCCATGAACCTGAAAATTGTTTCAACTTGGAGTGGAATAATGTTGTATACATTTCTACATATCTCAGCACCCATCAACAAATTTGATTCCATATTTGTGTTGGGAGATTTGTTCATCTTATTACATTCTTTCCAGTAAAAATAAATTCACAAATGAGGTCAAAAACAGAGTAATAATAAAATTTATTTTCAGTGAGATCTTCAGACTTGTTGCAAAACAACACTTCTCATTTCACAGAACAGCCAGCTTTGAATAAGCCCATTTTTCATTGAATTGCAACCTTTTCCTCATTGAGGTGTTGAATCTTCTGCAGCCTCTGATGTGCCTTCACAGCTCTGTTCATTGAAATTAGAGTCATGGTCACTGTCAGCTTCTCAAACTTGGGATCATTATAGGTCTCTGCTTCAACTCAGAGCTTGCAGACCTCCACAGTATTAGGGAAGATGCTTATGTGCTACACTCAAGTTGAGGAGATTTCAGCTCATTAGAAAAGGCAGAAAAACCATAGAGTTTTACCTAGATTGTAATCTACCCAAAGTAAGTAGTTTACAGCCCAGCAGATTTTCCTTGGCAATCTCATGAGAACACAAGAAAATAAGAATAGGAGGGAGGGGGCCATGTGGGCCTTCAAAAACGCCCTCTCATTCAATACTAAATTGGTTAATCAAGTCCAGGCCTCAACTCTTTCTTTATGCCTGTTCCATCTCCTTCAATTATCTACCTTTAAATACCTTGACTATTTCCATCATCTGTGTTTTTTAATCTTCACCTACCTGTACACTTCTCCAGCAATGCCAAATCCAACGAAACCCTATTCTTCTGAAGAATGGTCTTGAGCTGAAATGTTAGTTCTACTCCTCTTCCCACAGAAGCAGCCTGACCAGCTGAGCTGTTCTATCACACACTGTTTTCATTTTACATAGGATTTGCATTCTCATTGCTTTCACTGGGAATTGAAAGGCTGCAGAACAGAAAGGAAAAGGAAAGATCTTTTTTTTCTTCCTTATCTTTTTTTTATTTTGTTTTTAAAACTCCTGCAACCTTGACAACCAGCAAAGCTGAGGGTGGTGTTTTGATGGCTAGGTTTTTGAGGGCATTTTTCAGGTAGGATTTCAATCATGAAACATTCTAGAGTGAAAATCACTGACAATGAAATTATTCATTAATTTCCCCTATTAAATTAAAAACAAATAGATAAGAATCCATGATTCTCTCTCTTATTTAGAAAACAATTAACATAATCAAATCTTCAAATTGGTTTGTGAGATTGCAATGATTGTTCACGATTTAAAAAAATTGGAATTAACCTAACTAACTTGCTACAATAGGAAGTCTCCTACATAGAATGGATATATTTCCTATTCTTCTAATTACTGCACTTTGAATCTTGACCATAGAAGTGCTACATCCAAAATTAATTATGGACAAGTTTGAAAATAGAACTGTGCTGTAAAGTAATATACATAGAAATCTCAGGTTTTGAGTTATAAGTGCAGAAAATTTTATGTTTCAGTTGTATCAGAATTCTGACCATTTTATCAGGTACATTAATCATTTACCCACAAGAAGGTTGCGTAATTCAATTAGCTTTTTATTGTATATTTTATTGTTGGTTTGACCTGTAGTTAGTTAGTTTTTGACTTGTGGATGGACACCCTTGCAGCAGTTGCAATAGACATTGAACATGGAATAGGAATGAGACTTAACGCATATTCTGAATTTCTTACTGAGTCCTGGTGAATGTAGAAAGAAACATTTAGGCTTCCAACCAAATGAGCTGGTTTGGGATGGTGGGATGGTGTAGAACATACTGCATATTGTTTGAGTTGCATTCACCTGGCAATTTGAGCATCTGCTACTAAACCCCTGGCCTATACTTTACACATAGTGTATGTGAAAGAGTCCAGGACTGCCCGTTTCCCTCTAGAAATGCTACCTATCCTGCTATGTTCCTTCCACTGTGTGTTGCTCTAGATTACAGCAACTAGGGTCTCTCGGATCTCTAAAACTTTTTTTTATGTCAGATAAGAATATCCTCTTTGACTTATTCCTAATATGCAAAAGGCATGTTCCTGTCATAATTCTACTATGATTCATCAATATTTTCTGATAAACACCTCAATTTTCGTTCTTATTTATTGCAGCATTTCATGGATCACACAATTAGTGGGTATCACTGAAGTGGTCAGTATTTGTTACAGATTGTAGATTGCCTTTGTGAAGACAGTTGTTGCTTGTTTTCCTGAACAGCTGGCCTGGGTGATGAAGGTATACACACATTGCTCAAAGGTAAGGAGAATTACAAAACCCAGTGGTGATATATATCTGAATCAAGACTATGCAGTTTGATATTCTTGTTTTCCTCAGTGGGAAAATCACTACTCAGGGCAGTGTTGTCACAAATGTCTTAGTGACTGGTGCAATGAATGGTGTCTCAATGGAAAAGAAAGTGAATGTTGTAAAGGATATTTGGGTTTCTGACAGTGGCGGCGCCAGATATTTTTTCTTGCTGGTGCTACAGTGGGGCTGAATTATTTAGTGATGGTGCTGAGGGATGTACCCTATTGTAATATGTATTCGCAAGGCCAGACGCATGGCGTTCAAAAGTCAGTTTCAAGCATTATGTGCCTACTATAAATGCCTCTGTTGATTCACAAGCAACAGCAATTGATAAATATAAATATAATACAGAAGTGAACTGTGACAGTGTCAACAGCATCGGAGACAACCCGGGCTACACAGAGCATAAACAAACAAACCAACAGAGCATCTGACCCACTGCGCACAACGTGAATCGCGCACTAATCCCGCAATCAGCATCAAATGCATGCTTTCCAACTGAAAAACACAACACTAACCCAGAATGTCCACTGCTATTCGCATTACATTGACAGAAAATGCCAAAAGATACACTATGTTGGGGAAGTCCAGAACGAGGGGCCACAGTTTGAGGATAGAGGGGAAGCCTTTTAGGACCGAGATTAGGAAAAACTTCTTCACACAGAGAGTGGTGAATCTGGAATTCTCTGCCACAGGAAACAGTTGAGGCCAGTTCATTGGCTATATTTAAGAGGGAGTTAGATATGGCCCTTGTGGCTACGGGGGTCAGGGGGTATGGAGGGAAGGCTGGGGCGGGGTTCTGAGTTGGATGATCAGCCATGATCATAATAAATGGCGGTGCAGGCTCGAGGGGCCGAATGGCCTACTCCTGCACCTATTTTCTATGTTTCTATGTTTCTATATTATTAAAGTCAAATAAGGCAAACAACAGATGCAAGGCTCTACCAGGAGTTGGACAAATCGTACTCTGACCATGCAATACCTCAATTAATTCAGCTACTGAATTTAAAACAAAAATCAACAGAATCACCGCTTGGAAGTCTAAGTAAAACCAGTAAGCTTAATAGCAGTAAATGTAATAGTTTAGGATTTGCAGGAAACATAAGGACTATGGGGTATCCACCACAAAATATAATAATAATCAGCATTAGTCTTGGCCCAAATTTTTAAAAAATCAACTACACTCACTATTGATGTTTTCAGAGAAGCACGATCCGTCTGTTGTTGTGATTGGTGGCGAAAGCATCAATGATTTTCTAGATGTCAAGTGCTTTGGTCCTCCGGCTGTTTATGGCCAACAGGGCCAAGTTGCTGTTCCGAGCATCGCCGCTGCTATTCCTTAGGTAGTTTTTGAGGCGTCTGAGGCAAGAGAAACTCCATTTGCATGAGGCAGATGTCACAGGTAGAGTCAGTGATATGCAGATTAGTTTGTATAAATCTATAAATGCATCGCGGTAGGGTCTCATTAGAGCTAGAAATTCCACTGTGTCATTCACTGTCTGTCCTTGCTAGAGACTAAACTACAGCTCTCATATACTCACGATTTTCTTCGACAATCTTTGCATGTCCTTTGTCAAGCATATTTCCCAATCTTGAACCGTCTTGTTTTCTCAATCTGAATTCAGCCCATGCCTGCATAGCAAACTTATAAGCTGCACTTACATAGTGGGATTTGAAAGCTGTTGTAGCTTTCCGCCAGTTGCGGTAACCGGTGACAGTGAAGGTAGACTCAGAATGGAACCCATGTCCTCCACACAGGAAATGCCTGCATGCGAAGCAGAACGTAATATCTTTCGTGATCTAATATTCCAGTCAGTCAAACCAGCCACGAATAAAACTCCTTTGCTGATTGCCAAACTGTTGCGAAGGGTACTTTTTCAATGCTGACCGATGGGGTCCTTCCTCAGGCTGCTGGCTAACATCGCTAACAGTATTCCCACTAGCACTAAGAGCAGCTTCATCCACATTCTCTTCAGCATCCCACTCCATTTCTTGTTCCTCTACTTCGCCCTCACACTCCTTCGATGAACTGCTGTCATCCTCATCCCCACTTACTTCTTTCTGCATGTCACTTTCAATTAAGACAGGCTCAGGTTGAGACACCACTGATTCCTCTAGATGAAATTGTTTTCTCACTAAAAATCGATCCGTTTTTCACGCCAGCCAAAATAATGCACGTCCCAGACCCACGCTAGCACAACATGTGTGTGCGTGTGTGTGGCATCTGTTAGTCTCGCGAGACCACGGGCCTGCACCTGGATGTGTACTATCAACCTCTCGCGTGACTGCGAGTGAGTGACATCACCACCTTAAGTGATCTTAGATTAGCTTAACTGATCTGAGGACAGCAAAGGCAAGACATTGACAACGAACAAAGTGTAGAGTGGATCTGACAGAGTTTATAATTTTATTGCTGCGTGGGTGCTATGGTAATTGGGGGTGCTGTTTCACTAGATCAACTGGAGAAACAAGCTGTATTCAAAACTATACAGAGAAAGCAAAACAGCTGCAATTTGTATGTGAAATTTCAGTTAATTTCTTAGTGGTGCTATTGCAATTTCTGCTGGGGCTATAGCACCAGCTAGCACCACCTTGGCGTCGCCCTTGGTTTCTGACCGAATGGGCTGCTTTGTCACTGACGATATAGAACTTATTTCATAATAGTTGAGTTGCGCACACTTTGACAATTTGAGAGTACACTACAAAGCTTACAGCACACTGTATAGATGGTGGAAAGCCTGCAAGGAGCTGAGGTGTGAGATACTTACCACAGAATGCTCAATGCTGACATCAGATAAAACCATGGTAAATAGAAGCTGAATGTCCAGCTGCACATTAGATGCTGTTGAAACTACATTATTTATGCTTTGGCTCAGTTAAGTTTGCTGCTCTAAACACCAGTGATGTAACAGACAGTAAATCAGTTAAGTTTCTGATAAATTATCAAATCTTACACTTTTGGTATCATTAAAATATCTCTTCTTTATTCTTTATCAAGTCTTGATCTTCTCCCTGCAGTAAGGCACTCAACCTGATCATAATACCTAAGAAAGGCTGAGCTAATTAATTAAGAAGGTTTGGCATCATTGCATTTCATTTGTACTTTACATACTTAAGTTAAAACCAAAAATGCGTGCTTTTTAAAAATTGTACATTGCCTGGACTTTCATTAAACCTATTTTCAAGTTTCTTCTGCTTTGGGTGCCATTTTTGGTATTGTCATCATGTTTTGATGGTATGAACATTAATTGAATTAATTAGTGCAGTGGATTAGGTTGCAAATTATGTCATGTCAGGAAAGAATCAGAATCAGAATCAGGTTTATTATCACCGGCATGTGACGTGAAATTTGTTAACTTAGCAGCAGCAGTTCAATGCAATACATAACCCAGAAGAGAAAAAAAATAATAATAAATAGACAAGTAAATCAATTACAGTATACGTCTATTGACTAGATTTAAAAGAATCATGCAAAAAACAGAAATACTGCATATTAAATCAAAGTGAGATAGTGTCCAAGGATTCAACGTCTATTTAGGAATCAGATGGCAGAAAGGAAGAATCTGTTCCTGAATCGCTGAGTGTGTGCCTTCAGGCTTCTGTACCTCCTACCTGATGGTAACAGTGAGAAAAGGGCATGCCCTGGGTGCTGGAGGTCCTTAATAATGGACGCTGCCTTTCTGAGACACCGCTCCCTGAAGATGTCCTGGGTACTTTGTAGGCTAGTACACAAGATAGAGCTGACTAGATCTACAGCCTTCTGCAGCTTCTTTCAGTCCTGTGCAGTAGTTCCCCCCCCCCCATACCAGACTGTGATGCAGCCTGTCAGAATGCTTTCCATGGTACAACTATAGAAGTTTTTAGGTGTATTTGTTAACATGCCAAGTCTCTTCAAAGACCTAACAAAGTATAGCTGCTGTCTTGCCTTCCTTATAAATATATTGATATGTTGGGACCAGGTTAGATCCTCAGATATCTTGACACCCAGGAACTTGAAGCTGCTCACTCTCTCCACTTCTGATACCTCTATGAGGATTGGTATGTGTTCCTTCATCTTACCCTTCCTGAAGTCCACAATCAGCTCTATTGTCTTACTGAAGTTGAGTGCCAGGTTGTTGCAGCAGCACCACTCCACCAGTTGGTGTATCTCACTCCTGTATGCCCTGTCGTCACCACCTGAGATTCTACCAACAATTGTATCATTGGCGTAATTTTAGTGAGTAAAACTAGGAATTTGATGAATACCTTGTTTTATATTATCACCTTAAAGGTGATGATAGTTAAAATCTAGTGACAATCATGCCTTGGTCGTAATGGGGATCAAAAACATTCTACCAAACTGAATAGTGTTTGGGAATGTTCTTAAGTGTTTAGAAAATCTATTCAGGTAACCACTTTAAAAATTGTATCCAACTGCATTAGGGGTCATTGGAGCAAATAACACTACAATTCCAAATTAATTTATTAGATTAGAATCTAAATTACTTCGTGTGTTGGTGTTCAAAACGTGAATGACCAATAATTGAATTATCCTGGAAAGAGTACATTTTGACAAAACCTTGACACAGGAGACCCCAGTGAGGTGATATATCAAGCAAGCCCTATAATTGGATGAGCACCTAGCCTACCTGGATGAGATGTAAGGCTGAAAAGTGGGAAATGGGACCTATGTTTGTTGCAGAATATTCTTCCCCAATTCAAGACCTTGCTGCCCCCAGATATCCATAGCTGACCACTGGAGGCCACACAAAAAGCACACAGGAAAAAAAATTAGTTTTCATTTTTGTGAAACTGAAATCATAAAATGTACTTCTTGGTTTGACAAACACTCCAACCTATTACAAGCATATTTGATGACCATCTAACGCCACTCCCTTCCCCTCACAACTTGGTCCCCACAGAAAGTAATTCTTCTTCATCAGTTTAGAGTCTTCATCCAATTATCTCCTCAATTTAATGTGAACTGCTATCAGTCTTAGAGTACATTATCTGATTTCCTGCTCCTTCACATCAATTGAACTACAGAAACAATCTTATTTGATATCAATGGCTCAATATTTAACTAAAAACCTAAATCTAACACTGGATCATTTCAAGCTTTACATCAACATGAAATGGTGCCGAGGGAATTATTTTACTGAATTTGTACTTGTTTTGGGCAGAACTAACATTTTTCCGTTACAATACTTTGAAACATTTTAAGTTTGATAAGACACCACAAAAATGCAAGTGTGATATTATTTGAGCAATACTGATGTTTTACCACTAGATATCACCATTGTATTTGATATAAAAAATGGACAGCTGTGAAAAAAATGGATTGTGTAACATTGTTTGTTTTTTTACACATAAATTGAGTTATACCAGATTATATCATTTTAGCAAACAGTTCCAGGTGAAACAACACCCAGGAATTTGGACCAAACATTACTCTGTGCTGCCAACGTTCTTCAGACAGCTAACTGCATGTCTATTTGTGCTGTACATATTTTTTTGCCCACAAAGTATAATCTGGAATGTTTCAATACAACCTGCTTGCAACATTATATTACAATGAGAACAAACTGTGCTCCTTTATAACATTTTATTGTTATGAGAAATGATATTCTTCTGACGATAAATTCGTAACTGGCTGCAGGCTGTTCAAAGTTAAGAGCAGGGAGAAATTTTACAACACTCAAGTGTTGGGACAGCCATTCCATGTGCCTAAGTAATGATATCACTGGCAGCTTTCCGTGCCATAGAAACTTCATTCTGATCACAATTGTTCACTCAGGGGAAATTTGGTACACCAAGGCAGGAAACAAAGTTATGATGTCTCTCTAAAACCTACAAGCACCCAGTGGAAATCCACGCAATCATTGGGAGAGCATACAAACTCCTTACAGAGAGCAGCTGGATTGAAACCCAATCAATGATCTCTTCCACTGTAGTGTGAAGAACTAACCTCTGGGCTACCATGCTACCATGCCACTCCCTACGCTACTGAGCCACCCCATAAAGCTTTTCTGATGGAGAGCACCATGTTTCCAGAAAACACGTTGGATGCAGTCAGCCTGAGGGAGACTCTGCTGACAGACATTTTCCACACTCAGCACTGCCCGGAGGGATGGTTCCCGAGCACCAGGTGCTACTATCAGTTTCCTTATCTTCTGACTTGAATTCACAGTCCTACAACAGATTTTGGCACTGCTATACTGAGAACCATGGAAATTACTGAAATTTTGTGGAAAATGCAACTTATCTTCCAAAATGTTACTCTGGTGCTTGCTGCCAATGTTTCGTGTGCTCAGGAGGTTCAGAATATATGCAGTGGTGTAGGAGTTGTTAAAAGTAATGTTGTTAACTTGAGGGGTCCCAGAAACAAAATAGTTATCACCAGATATTGGCGCTTCAGCTAGCAAAGTGTCCTGTGTAACAAGGATGGTGGAAAAAGCAGAAGACATTCTGAAAGAGTGATAAGATAAGGAAATAAGGAAAGTCATCTTTGCCCAAGCTGCTCAGGTGGTTTTTGTCCTACATGAGCCTCAGCAAGGAGCATTCTGCGAGATATCTAAATTTCAGTTGCAAGCTCAAACTAGGATAAGAACCACAATGGGGATGTCAAAGTGAAAATGACAATGATCCTTTATGCACTTGTCTGCTTCTGAACTTGGTTTGGGGATACTTACAGTCTTCTACCATCCATCATTCCGCAAGGATACCAGCAGGTGGAGATGGTACACAACTTTCATAGCATTACAGTCTTCCTCTTGTTGTTTTTGTGCCATTCTGCACTACACTTGAACCCAAATCGAGCAAGCAGAATCAATGTTAATTTGTTGTGCGACCAGATGCAGTGTTACTGGAAGTGGCAGACCAGGTACATATGAGCTATTAATGGCTGGCCACTTGGCAGCAATGGCTATTCCACCAACTACTTGACTTACATATAAACTGTTCCTACATGCTGTGTAAATAATAAAAACCATAGTTGCATCGCTAAAGGGATTGAGAAGACATGGGAAGGAAGGCTGAATATAAAAATACTACCACTTTTGCTGTGCTCAACAATGCTACTGGCTTGGGTTAACAAATGGCATTTGATAATGACCAACATTATTTCCTCAAGGTGGTGGGGGAAAGTTGATATGATAAGAGTGATAGGAGGGAGATTCTTCTTTATTAATTTTTCAGTAGTGACCATCGCTGTCCAGGCCAAAATATATTGCCCTTCCCAAGAGAAGATGATGGTGAGCTATCTTCTTGAATAATCACTTCTGGTTTTGTGCCACCATACCTTGAAACAAAGATAGAAATACAATAGACATGTGATGATTTGAGGAGAATTGAGCATTAAACAATTTTAGTTAGATTTTAATGGAGATAGCTATCAATGATATTGGCCCAACCTACATTAGGTGTCCTGGTAGTGATCAGTGTAGTTGATGCTGACTGCACACTGCAATCATTGTACTGAGGTGGCTGATCAAAACTGGTATGCTCTCTGTATTCCATCAATAGAAGTGGGTTGACTCTGCATTGTAATCCCTTGCTCATATTTGAGGGATTATCAAATCTACTCTCTTTGACCTCTTGAGAACAGCTCACTCTGAAATATTTCTTTCTTATTAAACACTATTAGTTATGCAGAGTTCATACACATCCCAGTTGATTAATGTTCCATTCAGTTTAGGATTAAGTCAAGCAGACCTTGAAAGAGCTAGAGTTGATCCTGAGCCTGATTTCAATTAACCAAGGCCAAATTACCAAATGATCATCAAGACACTGAAAGTAATCAAAATCAGGTTTAATATCCCTGGCATACGTCATGAAATTTGTTGTTATGCGGCAGCAGTACGTTGCAATATATAATAATAAAAACTGTAAATTACGGTATATACGTATATAAAAAATGTTAAATTAAGTAAGTATTGCAAAAAAAGAAAAAAAAAGTAGTAAGGTAATGTTCCTGGGTTCAAAGTCTATTCAGAAATCTGTTGGCAGAGGGAAAAACACTGTTTCTGAATCATAGAGTGTATGCCTTCAGGCTCCTGTACCTCCTTCCTGATGGTTGCAATGAGAGGGCATGTCCTGGGTGATAGGGGTCCTCAATGATGACATCACTGCTTTCAGTTTTAGTGCACTTAAATTATAGAGGGAAGACAATATAATTTCAGACAACACACACAAAGTGCTGGAAGAATTTATCAAGCCAGGCAGCATCTGTGGAAAAGAGTAAACAGTTGATGTTTCAGGCCCAGACCCTTCGTCGGTGCGGGAAATGAAGTAATTTTACACTCTGAGCTTCTACTTCTCTATTTCCAGGAATGCAGTTTAGAAAATATTTTCTGGATGTGCGGACAAGTTCAAAGTCAGTCATGGAGACCGTTGTTGCCAGTCAACTTCCCATTTCTTTGGGTAATCTCCTGTGTTCATGTAGAACCTACTTGCCTTCCATTTCTGAGCTGCACATGGGTGTTGATGAGTGCACACAGATACATGCTTACGACTCAGACTAGGATCTAACTGGGGTTAATTTTAACTTTGCACCGTCAAAACTGAAGAAACAGTAATGACCTCAAAATTATATTGAGAAGATGCCTCTTCATTGACACCAATAATTAACCAGCTGCCACCGTTAGAAACAGCTAAAATGGTTGGCTATTTTTAACTCCAAATCAGAGTCATGTTTTTTATATAAGGCTTGTTCTGTAAATCCATATGGAGTGAATTTCTGAGCAGCGTCACTGTTGGCAGAGGTGAATAAGTTCTATCTTGGCTGCCACTTCTTTGAGCTTCTCCTTTTTTTTACAATTTCCTGGAATTGTCTAGCTGACCATAAATGCTTTGAGTGAATCAAGCACACTGCAGTGGAACTTTGATACCTGTTTTAGGTCATTTCTTGCCTGCTTCAAGCAGGTTGCCAACATGTAATGTGCAATTAGCTAAACATGTCATATCATTTCCGAATATCTGAAATCAATGGAACCTGCAGTCTTATTAAAGCAAATATACAGATTCTGATCAATCAGTTCACATTAATTGCTTTTCACCCCTGGTATTACTTGCATTTGAACTCCTTGATTAGAAGAGATAAATAGAATCAATGAAATTGTTGTTGGCAAATTTGAAAGCTTCAGTAGATATTGGAACCTTGATCATATATTACTGAAATATTGTCTTGAACAGAAAATAACTTATCACCTATTGCCAATCCTGGCTTTCATTCACATAGGATTCTCAGTTGCATTCAAAATATTAGAGTCCCATTTTAATAGGTTTGAAAGTATCTCAGATTTTCCCAAATATTAAAAACTAAATGAGTGCACTACTCTTTTTAACTGTATCTCATTCACATTCGATTATTAGTTCAAAGTTCAAAGTAGATTTATTATCAAAGTACATATATGACACCAGATACATCACAGAGATTCATTTTCTTATGGGCATTCACAGTAAATAGAAGAATCACCTATAGAATCAATAATAGACCTCACCCAATAGGATAGACAGACAACCAATGTGCAAAAGCCAATAAACTGTGCAAATACAAAAAGAATAAAAGAGAAATATTATTAATAATAAATAAAAAATCAATAAATACCAAGAGCATGAGATGAAGAGCCCTTGAAATTGAGTCCATTGGTTGTGGGAACATTTCAGTGATGAGGCAAGTAAAGTTGAGTGAAGTTATCCTCTTTCATACAAGGTCCTGATGGTTGAGGGGTAATAACTGTTCCTGAACCTGGTGGTGTGAGTCCTGAGTCTCTCGTATTTTCTTGCTGACGGCAGCAATGAGAAGAAAGCAAGGCTTGGATCGTGAGGGTCTTTAATGATGGATGCTGCTTTCCTGTAATAGCATGTCATGTAGATGTGCTCAATGATGGGAAGGACTTTACCCGTGATGGACTGGCTGTAGCCACTAATTTTTTGTAGGCTTTTCCATTCAAGGACATTGGTCTCCATCCAGACTGCAACCACTCAATATACTCTCCACCACACATCTATGGAAGTTTGTCAAAGTTTTAGATAACATGCTGAATCTTCGAAATTTTCCAAGAAATTAGAGGCACTTCTGTGTTTTCTTTGTAATGTAATTATGTGCTGGACCCAAGAAAGGTCCTCTGAAATGCTCACACAAAGGAATTCAAAGCTGCTGACCTTCTCTACCTGTGATCCCACAATGAGGACGAGCTTATAGACCTCCAGTTTCCTGAAGTCTATAATCATATCCTTGGTCTCACTGAATTGAGTGAGAGGTTGTTATTACAGCACCATTCAACCAGATTTCAAATCTTCCTCCTTTATGTTGATTCATCATAGCTGTCACCAGGGGACTAAGCACACAGCCTTGTGATGTACCTGTGCTGATGGAGATTGTGGAGGAGATGTCATAAGCAATTTGAAATAACCATGGTCTGCAAGTGATAAAATTGAGGATCCAGTTGCACAAGGAGTTATTGAGGCCAAGATCTTGTAGCTTTATTGATTTGTTCTGAGAGAGGGATAGTATTGAATGCTAAGCTGTAGTTGCTGAAGAGCATCCTGATATATGCATCTTCACTGTCTAGATGTACCAGGGTTGAGTGAAGAGCCCATGAAATACTATCTGCTGTGGACCTGTTGCTCAGGTAGGCAAATTTGAGCAGATCTAAGTCGCCTCCCAAGCAGGAATTGATATGTTTCATCACTAGCCTCTCAAAACACATCATCACAGTGGGTGTAAGTGTGAACGGATGATAGCTATTGAGGAAGGTTACCATATTCTTTTTAGGCTAATTGAATCCTGTTTGAAGCAGGATACTTCAGACTGCTGAAGCAAGAGGTTAAAGATATTCTCTGGATTCTTTCAAGAAAGAGTTAGATAGAGCTCTTAAAGATAGTGGAGTGAAGGGATATTGGGAGAAGGCAGGAAAAGGGTACTGATTGTGGATGATCAGTCATGATCACAGTGAATGGTGGTGCTGGCTCGAAGGGCTGAATAGCCTACTCCTGCACCTATTGTCTATTGTCTATTATCAGTGAACACACCAGCTAGTTGGTCAGTACAGGTCTTTGGTACTTGGCCAGGTACTCTATTTGGGCCAATTGCTTTTTCTGGTTTCATCATCCTGAAGAATGCTCTCACATTGGTCTCAGATATTGAAATTATTGGATCATCGAGGACTGTGAAGGTGCCTCCATGTTTTGATGGTCAAAGTGAGCATCAAACACTTTGAGCTCATTTGGGAGCAGTGACGTAGTCATCTATTTTGTTTGGTTTCACATTGTAGGAGATGATCGCTTTCAAGCCCTGCCGCAGCTGTTGAACATCCTTTGGTGACTCATTTGGTCTGGAATTGACACTTTGCACTTGTCTGTATTCCTTCTTCTACCAATCTGTTGTTGCCAGTACAATCTTCTCTGCAGAAGTGTGCTGGGGCAATGGCATCAACACGGGTGATGCCAACAGGCTCAATAAACTGATTAGAAAGGCTGCTCTGTTTTAGGAGTCAAACTGGACACACTGGAGGCTGTTGTAGAACAAAGGATCCTCTGGAAAATCCTGGCAAATCTGGACAATGTTTCTCACCCTCTGCATGAACAGAGGAGCGCTTTTAGTAATAGACTAAGACAACCGCACTGCTCCAAAGGGTATTATTTGAGGTCATTCTTACCCTTGGCCATTAGTTTCTATAATGAGTCAACATAGAGCTGGGGAAGTAATGACCCCCCCCCCCCACCCCTTCCCTTCTGTTAAACTGTTTGTGGTAACTTATTTTTTATCCTTTCTTACGTCTCTTCTAATATTTATATATACAGGGAGTGATTGATAAGTTGGTGGCCTAAGGTAGAAGGAGTCAATTTTATAAAACTTAGCACATTTATATTTCAACATAGTCCCCTCCTACATTTACACACTTAGTCCAGCAGTCGTGGAGCATACGGATCCCCTCTTTGTAGAAGTCGGTGTCTTGGACCTCCAGAAGTGGTCCACAGTAGGGGTGATTGATAAGGTCGTGGCTTAAGGTAGAAGGAAATGAGTTATACAGCTCTCGTTACATGCACGTGCAATTCCTCTCTTTAAGTGATTATGCAGAAAGTTTGAAGTTAATAACTCATCTCCTTCTACCTTAAGCCACAAACTTATCAATCACCCCTGCTGAGGACCACTTTGTAGAGGTCCAAGACGCCGACTCCTACAAAGAAGGGATCGGTATGCTCCACAACCACTGGACTAAGTGTGTAAATGTAGGAGGGGACTATGTTGAAAAATAAGTGTGCTAGGTTTTCTAAAATTGACTCCTTCTATCTTAGGCCACAAACTTATCAATCACCCCTCGTATGTGCACTTGTAATACAACTATGACACTGTAATTTCCTTTGGGATCAATGAACTATCTATCTAACTGCACACAGGCAGAGGATAAAGAGCAAGGCTTCAGAGATAAGGACAACAAAGCAACAAAGAGGTGGTCGTGGGAAGCAAAATAGGCAGAGAATGTAATGGACAATAATTGTTTGCATGTCATATATAACAATCCAGATTCTTTTTATTTTACCAGAAAAGCACAAATTAATAAGAATCATTGTACATTCTTACTTTAGTTGTTAGTTGAGAATAAAATCTTAATGGGAATTTCTAAGAAATTAAAGTAAAACCGAGGTTTACTGCAAACAACAGACAAAGTCTGTTCCTAGAACTAATCTTTCCTACTGTGAGTTCTGCTTATAAAATAAAGCACATTAAGTAACATCTCCCACATGCTTTTTTTGGAAAACAGCATGGTCCCATATGTGAGTATTGTTGACTTTCCAACATTTTGCAAGACATCTATTGGATAAAGATGAAACATTTAAATAATTTACTTGCTTTAATTTTAACATTTTGGCTAGAATGTGTCTATTCATATGTATGGAATAGGCCAGCTTTATAGAAACTACAAAGTAATATGACTTTAGCCTGAAGCCCCTTTCACTCGTAATTTATTAAAACGTTTGAAAATCTTTGCTGTTCTGCTTTGAACCATTTTCTAATACGATGAATATGATCACAATCCAAGGAAGTTGGAAACAATTTTTCAGTTGTTTTTACATCGGGAAGTTTATGTTGGTAGAACAACATGAGAGTCTCGTCTGATATATGTTATTTTTATTTTCTTTTACATGAGGTAGCTTATGGTTTAATATCACATAATTACATTGTAAAATTCTGTAAAAATATAAATCACCAAAAAGATCGTCATTACTAGCTTCGGCATGGATTCTGTTTCCTTTCTGCAGAACATAAACATGCAGTAAAAAGACAGCACTGTGAGTGACATTTTTTCATTCGAACACCATCTAAAATTTTTGCGCTTTTATATTCATCATAATGGAAGAATTTAAGCCCCTGAAGCTTCAGAACACATTGCTGTCCCAGCAGTATAAATTCCAAAGTCTCCACTCTCTAATTCCCCACCCCAATCTATTACTATACTTTAACACATCGAAAAGCCATGGAAAATAATTCAGAGCAATTGAATGCATGTAAATCAAGTCAATAAAGGAAATTACCTTGCATTTATATTTCTGACCACAGACTTTACTTTGATCTGAAGCTAATAGACTCAGGATCAGAACTTAGAATAAAGCTGGGAAATCTGTAGAAGTTTCTGCTTACCAGCTCAACTCCTGAAGTCAGGCAGCAGAATGCACTGTCCCATTCACATGAGTGGAAGTTCAGGACTGTCACCTTTACTTATAAGTTCTAACTGTCAGCACAGTTATGTCGATGATAAAAATAATTGCAGATCCAAAGGGTTTTTTATTCAGAAAATCAATGGTAAAATCCATATGATTGTAAGTCAAACTCAGAAGATTGTTGCATAACATGATTGCTGAACGTTAGAATTCTTTGTTTGAATTAAAAGATGCTTGACAGCTAATTCAGCGAGGGGTTAGGCGTGGCCAGTCAGCCAAACGCTTCAGTGGGAGTGAATAGATGTTCTTGGCTTTCAGGAGATTTACAAGCAGCTTGGAGCCTGTTTCTCTGTGAGACCTATTTCAGGCAAGATGAGTTTCAGCTGGTTCATGACCATACCTTTGGATAAGACATACTTACAAAAACTCTGAACTTCAAACATTACTGTTTTCCTCTGCTGACCATGAACAATGGCGGTAATATTAGGAAGCCTTAAAATACGTTAGGAACCTTAATGTTAGGAATCATAAACTATGGTGGGAATACATAGAACATAGACCTTAGATATCTACAGCACATTACAGGCCCTTCATGTTTATGTATATCCTTAGACCTGGTTGCAGCTGTGGAAGGAGTCACATCTGGTCATATCAATGACATTCCATTTACATTGGTTGTTGAGAGACTATAAACATTGCTATTGGAAAGACAGTTGCATTTTGTTGGTGAACAACATAACATGAATATAACCAGCATGAGATCTACAAATATGCAATAAGATCTCACCGGAATCTTGGCTCAGAAACAAGACTGATATTTACGAGCCGATTTTATGAGTCAAAGTTATATTGGAAGTATTTTTTACAATGGCACGGCCATGTACAATATGGTTGTAATGAAGATGCTCTTACAATGTGTTGCACAAAGAATTGACATTGTAACAACTTTTTGGCAAGTGTATTGTATAACATAGAACATAGAATGCTGCAGCACAGTACAGCCCTTTTGGCTGACGGTACTCCACTGTTCTCTCTAAGTGCGCTGGTGCACAGCTGTGCAGTAACTGAAATGCTCCCATGCACATAGCCCTCATTACTGTGCAGCTGTGCAGTCTGATTTTTCCTTTATGTAATGTTAATATAATTTTGAAATCTATGTCAATATAATTGTGAAATACCCTGTAATAAATTATTTGTAAATGAATATAATTTTCTAAGTACTAAATATACCACAACATTTACTTTGAATCATTTTAGAGTTTCAACATATTTACATTGTCAATGTTTCAAGTTAAAACACTGTTACAAATTGTAACAATAAACACAGAATGGAAGTTGTAGCTCATTGTTAATAAACCACCAGCCCGCTGAATACTGACGTTGTCTAAGTTTAAAAGTTTACAGGTTGGTGCATGGCCAAGAGGTTAAGGCGTCGGTCTATTGATCTGAAGGTTGCTAGTTCGAGCCTCAGCTGAGGCAGCGTATTATGTCCTTGAGCAAGGCACTTAACTACACATTGCTCTGAACGACACCGGTGCCAAGCTGTATCAGCCCTAGTGCCCTTCCCTTGGACAACATCGGTGGCGTGGAGAGGGGAGACTAACAGCATGAGCAGCAGCCAGACTTCCATACAACCTTGCCCAGGCCTGCAACCTGGAAACCTTCCAAGATACAAATCCATGATCTTACAAGACTAACGGATGCCTATTAAAAGTTTACAAAACATGAAAGATTTTCTTTGTTGTACTGTATTTTAAGGGGATGGCACTTTTGAATGAAAAGCCTCATCCTGAGACTCACAGCGACCTGGACTATTCCTCTTCCCACCCTGTCTCTTGCAAAAATGCCATCCCCTTCTCGCAATTCCTTTGTCTCCACTGCATCTACTCTCAGGATGAGGCTTTTCATTCCAGGACGAGAGAGATGTCCTTTTTTAAAGAAAGGGCTTCCCTTCCTCCACCATCGACTCTGCTCTCAAACACATCTCTCCCATTTCACGCACATCTGCTCTCACCCATCCTCCTGCCACCCCACTAGGAATAGGATTCCTCTTGTCCTCACCTACCACCCCACCAGCCTCTGGGTCCAACATATAATTCTCCATAACTTCCACTACCTCCAGCGGGATCCCACCACTAAGCACATTTTTCCCTCCCCCCTCTTTCTGCTTTCCGCAGGGATCGCTCCCTACATGACTCCCTTGACCAATCACTTCCCACCGATCTCCCTCCTGACACTTATCCTTGTAAGTGGAACAAGTGCTACAAATGCCCTTATACTTCCTCCCTCACCACCATTCAGGGTCCCAGACAGTCCTTCCAGGTGAAGCCACACTTTACCCATGAGTTGGCTGGGGTGATATACTGCGTCTGGTGCTCCCGATGTGGCCTTCTATATATTGGCGAGACCTGACGCAGGCTGGGAGACCGTTTTGCTGAACACCTGCGCTCTGTCTGCCAGAGAAAGCAGGATCTCCCAGTGCCCACACATTTTAATTCCACGTCCCATTCCCATTCTGATATGTCTATCCACGGCCTCCTCTACTGTCAAGATGAAGCCACACTCAGGTTGGAGGAACAACACCTTATATTCCATCTGGGTAGCCTCCAACCTGATGGCATGAACATTGACTTCCCTAACTTCCATTAATGCCCCACTTCCCTTTTGTACCCCATCCCTTATCAGCATATCAGAGCAATATTGAAAATCTGGCTGACTGGTGCCTCAAAAATAACTTCTCACTCAATGTCAACAAGACCAAGGAGCTGATTATTGACTTCAGGGGCAGGTAACTGGAGGTCCGTGATCTCTTCTCAGAACACTGGACCAGTTGAACCAATCAGTATTGAGATTACTATTATGTAGTTGTATCAAAGAATTATGAAACAAAGACAGATGATCGGAATTGGCATGTAATGAAGTCATCATCTTGCATAGTGGAACAAGTGTGTAAATAGGCCCCGTAGGATCACTGGGGACCCAAGCCATCCCAACCACAATCTATTCCAGCTGCTACCATCCAGGAAGTGGTACTGCAACATTAAATCCAGGACAGCATCTTCCACTACGCCATTACACTGATGAACTCAGGCTGACTTGAGTGTACTCTATATTATAGTGACTGTTCTATTTATTATAAATTACTGTGATTGCACATTGCACATTTAGATGGAGACGTAACGTTAAGATTTTTACTCTTGGTGTATGTGAAGGGTGTAAGAAATAAAGTCGATTCAATTCAATTCAAGATAAGACTTGAATAGTGCAATGCTGTTTTGTGATAATTTTAATGAATCCATCCATGATAATGGGGTATCCTCGGGACTGGTATTGCAGCCTTTTCAGTTCATTATTGGAGGATTAGGTCTACATTAATGTTTTGATGAGCACAGTGGATTCTACTTAATTGAGACATATCAGGCCTAATACATTTGTCCCCAATAAACGGCTGCCCCAATTAGCTGAAGTTTCATGAAAATAGTTAAAAAGGTATAAAAAACACAAACTGAGTAATAGATGATGTACTTAAATGAAATACAGAACAAATTAGGACACTACCAAAACTTCTGCAGCACTATAAAACTGTGTATTAGTTCCTAATACTTAATGATGGAGAAATGCAACCACGTTGCATTCTTTTGACAGTAAATGAACAAAATCAACACAGCCAAGATAATCTAGTTCAAGATAATCAACTGTCTTCACATAATGGTGTATATGATAACATACTCCAAATCTTCATTTTCATTGTAACATTGAAGATGAATCTCAATACCTTCAAATTCCTCATAGTTTCTAACTTGTAGAAATAGTGAAATAATTTCATTTTCTCCCCCAGCTGTTTCCGCCATCTCCAAGTTGGAATGCTTGAGACTGCAGTGAGCAAAACAGCTCTCATTTGTCTTACTGCTTATTTCTCACCAGCTATCAGTGACAAAGACACAACTGATGCAATTTAAAAACTGTTAGCTCGGTGCACGGTGTTGTGTCTAATGGCCACACAAGTGTTAGAAGCTGTTCAGCAACAGTGTCCTGCTCAAAAGGAGTGGCATATTTTCCCAAATAAACTGAATAAGTTATGGCTATTTTTCGATAAGTCTTTTTTCCTTAAGAGCAGTTGCAAATAAGTGGCTGCCCCAATTAACTGGTGGTCCAATTAACAAGAATCCACTGAATATCCTCAGTAGCACAAGTGTATACACTAACTTATTCAATTTTGGCCTCTTGTGTATCATGGATTTCGAACACTCTACTGTCGAGAGCTGTGCTGTCAGCTGCTTAATTTCCAAGCTTTGAAATGTGCTTCCTGAACTTCTCTTTCTCTTCTCCCTTTAAGCTTTCTTTGCCCAACCTTTCAGTTATCTATCCTGGAATCAAATTATTTGCTATTTTTGTCAAAATTTAATTCCTGTAATACTGGGCCAGTAAAATGTTGCTCTAGGTTGTTGTAAGGTGTGCTTAAACATTTTGTAGACCATTTATACAGGGATTTTATTGAAGTTTCAGTATGTATCTTTAATATCTGTCAGCCACAGTTAAATAGTAAAACCGCTGCTTCTATATTAAAGAACTGTGGGTTCAAATCCTACTACCCACCAGAGCCTGCACTCAGATTTGACAAGTGACATTGTTGGAAGAACTTGGTGTCCTGGCCACTGTTGATTCCTCCAACAATATGACTGAAAAGTTATTTGTTCAGTCATTTACATTGTTAGTGAATTTGTTTCAAACTTGCTATGTCTTCATATATTAATAACAGTGATTATGTTTTAAAATAATTTATTATCTTTGAAGTACTTTGGGTATACTAACATCATGAATGCTGTGATATAAGTGAAAGTAGTTTTGTTTTCCTTTTCTCTCATTTTCTTCTCTTTCACAGAATCAAGGTATTGTTCTAAATGTGAATTTTCATTTCAAACCGAAGTCACTGGAGGTACTCCACAGATCAGAAGACTTCTCTAGAGAGAGAAACAAGGGTTGAGGTTGACTGCTTTTCATCAAAACACTCCTATGATATACAGTACCTCAGTTTAAAACAACATCCACCATCAGAGGTAATACAATCAAAACAAAACATTGTTATTTTTGTGCTTTTCCTTACAACAAGAAAATGTTCATGTTGGGGTAAAACCATGCATCAGAATTCACTGTTTCTGTGCATAAATATGTTGGACAACCTTAACAAAAACACTTATTCAGCCTACTTTATATCCACTTAACAATGGACAGAAATTTCAGTAGGTTATGTTAATGGTACAGAATTCACCCTGTCTGATTTTTATCCACTGGCAAAGCAAACTATTACCAAAGTGAAGCTATGATTATAGAACCCAAACCATTAAACATGTTACAGTCAAAATCTTTCTATGTCTGCCCATCATTTTCCCTTTAAAAGGTGCTATATATATGTATATACTGGAAGATAATTGTTTATGTTTAGAGACATGTAACCTTTGATATAGAATCAACCTGAAAGTAATTCTCTCATAGCCTCAGGAAGTAATTAAGTTCTGAAAGTCAGAATAAAGAAATAGGAACCACCTGGTTTCTTTTCCTATTGTTTTTCAAGATTTGACATTTATGTGTGGTTTCCTATCATATCAAGCATTTTAGAATTGTTGCCACCACCCACTTTCCTTAGATTTTAACGATAATACAAACTGACAGAGATTATTATAGGTTAACAATCATAAGGTGAGAAGCCTTGGTTCAGAAAAATAATATCTGCAGATCAGATAAACACTGGGAGAAATAGGGAGGTCTAAAATATATAATTAAATTAATTCTAGATAATGCAATGACATGCAATTTGATTGCAGAAACATATTGATCTGTTAAGATTATCTTTAATCATAAGTTGGAACAATTTTATTCATACTGGAAAAAAATGGTTTAACTACATAACACCTCATAGGCCTAATTTTATTCTCACAAGTCAATGAATATGTTGTAAAAAAAATCACTCTCTACTCTGTACATAGTTTTCTTCTTTCGATTGTTCTTTCTTTCCTCTCCTTTCTATAAGTGTATACCTCAGATAAATATTATGTGGAGATTTGTTACAACTATGATTATATGATATATATGTAAGTATCTGAAATACATCTTATGGAAATATTTGTTTGATGATGAAATTCAATAAAAAATAAATTACAAAAAGAAATTATCTTTATCTCCGATCTCTTTTAACCTACTTGAAATTATCCTTTGTTTTATACTGTACTCCTACCTGCAAATTTATTTTGAAATATGACCCTTCTGATGAACTGATGAAGGTTCGTTAACCCAGAACTTGACTGGTTTCTCCTTCCACTGATTCTGCTTGTCTGGCTGAGTTCTTTCAACATTTCTGTTTATGTTTTTGTTATCTGTTAGCAATAGTGTGGTCACATTCCCAAACTTGCAACTTAAAGGCCTGGTTTCAATAATCTTGAAAATTGACTTAAAATCCTTCACATTGGCTCACAAATTCTATTCTTCTCAAGTAACAATCATTGATTGCCCGGCATGGTCATGCCCACTCTAAAGAAATGGAAGTCTAAAAATTTCATTGCACAATGCCAGAAAAATGACATGTAGAGGAAAAGTATTCTGATATTGGTCAATTCTGGATATGTTTCTTTGAGAGATTACACCAACTGTGGCCAATTAATCTACCAACCAATACATCCTTGGATTGTGGGAGGAAACCAGAGTACCTGGAGGAAACCCTCGCAGTCATGGGGAAAATGTACAATCTCCTTACAGAATTTGTACACTCTTGTGTTGGTTCTCTCTCTTCCAGCTTGCCAGTAGTGTAATGTCCACAGCTGCAAGGGGAGGTGACCCTGACTTTGTGAGGAATGTGGTAACTTGTGCCTGCTTGCTGCTTGAAGTTTGCATGTGACCACTGAAAATCACACATCAGCCACAAGAGTGTTTGAATTGTTCTCAAAGTCAAGGTTTATGGTTCACTTCACTCTCAGAAACCTTGCCACAGCATTCTTGTACCTTTTCTCTGTGAGGATCTGTCATTTATGAAACTTTGCTGCCCATTGCTATGTTGAAGAATTCAGAAAAACTTCAATTAGTAGAATGGGGAACTTCTCAAATTTAGTGACTTTTGTATTCACACCTAGAAGGAGTAATTAGCTACAGTTCAGACCTCTTAAACCTATTGGAATTAAGGGGTAATCCTCAAACTGATCACGGCAGCTTCGTTTGCACAAAATAGATTCCTCCTGCACGCATTTTTTTCTGCTTGGACATATTCCTTTGCTTCCTGAAACGCTTCCCATTCCTTCCAAGCACTGCTCAGCAGATGAAAGTGTACTGATTGAATAGTTCTGTGACACTTTTTCCTGAGGCCAGAACCGAGGCAAGGTGCTGCTTGACATGAGAAGTTCAAACCATAGCTTACACCGTTCCTAAAGAGGCAAGTATTAGATTAGTTAGCTAAAGACTAACATATTGTAGATGTTGGAAATCAGAAGTCAAATGGAAAAGAAACCTAGAAATACCATTCTAGTTTTTTTTTACAGCTTTAGGACCGACAATTGGAACCGGAAAAAAATAGAAATGCAACCAGTTTTGAAAGTTAAAAAAAATATGTTTGTGATAAACCATGGGTGGGTTGTGAAAGAAGGCTGTGAAATAATGAAAAGCAGGAGAAAGATAATGAACAATAGGATCATAAGACAGCTCAAATAGGGATTAGTAAATTGGTTTATTATTGTCATACATACCAAGGTACCATACCGTATAAAACTTGTTTATCCATACCTTCCATACAGATCAACTCATTATACAGTATATTGCACTGAGGTAGTACAAATAGAACAATAATAACAGAATTAAGTGTTACTGTACTGAAAAAGTGTAATATAGGTAGATATAAGTTGCAAGTTTGTAATGAGGTAGATTGTGAGATCAGAAATACACTTTATCATACTACAGACACATTCAATGTTCTTACAAGAGCAAGATAGTTGTCCTTGAAACACACACTCATTAATCTTAATATTATGAATATCAATTAATAATCCAGAGAACTGACCTGAAATCTCACGATGGGAGTACCAGAAATGGATTTCAAATTCAGGAAGAAATACAATGGAAACTGCAAAGTAACCTTAAAAATAAGGGATTTACATAAACCCCACAAGATGTCCTTCAAGGAAAGAAATTTGATAAATGTATCCATTTTGTATATGACTTGTGTGTTGTATGGATTTCCAGCATCTGCAGATTCTCTCTTGTTTGTGAGTTGTTCTGGAGCCTGGTGGTTCATGCTTTCAAGCTTTTGTATCTTCCTCCTGATGGGAGTGGGAGAAGAGAGAATGGCCAGGGTGGGTTGGATCCTTGATTAAGCTGGGCGCTTTACTCAAGTAACGAGAAATGTAGACAGAGTCCATGGAGGGGGTTTCCAGTGATGTTCTGAGTTCTGTCCACAACTCTCTGCAGTTTCTTGCAAACTTGGACAGAACAGTTGCCATACCAAGCCATGGTGCATCTGGATAGGACACTTTCTATGGTGCATTGATAAATATTGAAGAGAGTTAAAGAGGACATGTCAAATTTATTTAACCTCCTAAGAAAGTAGAGGCACTGGGAAGCTTCCTTGACCATGGCATCAATGTGGTTATACCAGGTCAGGCTATTGGTGATGTTCACTTCTACGAACTTGAAACTCTCAATCCCCTTGACCTCAGCAATGTTAATGTAAACAGGAGTATGTAATTTTACCCATGCTCCCACTTCATGAAGTTAACAGCCAACTCTTTTGTTCTGCTGACATTCAGGGAAAGGTTGCTGTCATGACACCATGCCACCAGGCTCTCTATCTCCTTTCTGTACTCCAATTCAACATTATTTGGGATACTGCCCACAATGGTTGAATCATCTGTAAGCTTGTAGATAAGAATAACTGGACAAGACAACACATCAATGTTGAGTAAAGAGTTCATCAAAAAATCCACTGGAAGAGCTCAACAGGTCGAGAACCATCTGTGAGAGGACATAATTTGCCAATGTTTCAGGTTGAAGTTCTGCCTTAGGATTGATGCAGGGTTTTGACTCAAAACATTAACAATTTCTTTCTTCGCACAGATGTTGTTTGACTCACTGACTATTTTAAGCATATAGTTTGTTGTTCCAGATTCCAGCATCCGCAATTTCTTGAGTCTCCCTTGAGTAAAGGGTGGGGCGATGTTGGCAAAGAGATCAGTGTAAACAGCTGCTATCTGAAAATAGTGGAACCCATTACTAAAGTCTAAAATTGTGATAGATCTGGCCAGTTGTTTTCTACATAAGTGCTTAATTTCTCCATTAGATCAGCATAGGAGGCTGAAGACACAGATGAAAGAAGGATCGCTGGAGAATTGAATTGGCAGACAATTGAAGACTTGGTCATGCATGTAATCTGAATGGAGGTGTCCCCCATTAAAATGAGCATCTTTTCTCTCCCCAGGGTATGAGACACTACTTTCTGAGCAGTTAATTAAATGCACTAAATTGAAAGATACAGGCAATTTCTTGTTTCTTTTGGATGGTGTGCTCGGAGCTCTAGATGGGTGAAAGAAACAAGGTAAAAACATTAATATTGGGACATGAAGCTGTGTGGAAGGGTAATTAAAATAGACGATTGGGATGATTGAACTAGCAAGTAGTGAAAATAGTTCTATAATATTGCAGATGACTCAAAGCCTGGCGGAGTTGTGGATAGTTAGGAGGTTGTCATAGGTTACAACAGGAATTTGAAGGCAGAATGCAGAGTTAATGACTGGATTCCTAGTAGTGTGAAGAGAGGGAGCTGGGGGTTCCATGTCCACAGATCCTTCAATGTGGCTGCACAAGTTGATAAGGTTGTTAAGAGGACAGATGGTGTGTTGGTTTCCATTAGTAGGTGTATTGAATTCAAGAGCCACAAGGTAATATTGCAGCTCTATAAAATTCTGGTTAGACCACACTTGGAATATTGCACTCAGTTCTAGACGCCTCATTATAGGAAGGATCTGGGAGCTTTAGAGAGAGTGCAGAGGAGATTTGCCAGAGTACCACCTGGATTATAGAATATATCTTATGAAAAAAAGGTTTGAGTGAACTAGGGCTTTTCTCATCAGAGCAAAGGAGAATGAGAGGTGACTTGATAGAGGTGTACAAAATGATGAGGCATCGGGCCAGTGACTTTTTCCCAGGGTGAAAATGGCCAATATTAGGAGCTTAATTTTAAGGCGATTGGAGTAAAGTATAGTGGGGATGACAGAGCTAAGTTTTTTTATACAGAGGTTGATGGATGCATGGAATACCCTGGTAGAGGCAGATGCATTAGGGACATTTAAGAAACTGTTAAATGGCCACATAGATGATAGCAAAATGGAAGGTTATGTAAGAGGGAAGGGTTATATTGATCTACAGAAGGTTAAGAGGTCAGTACAACATTGCGGGCTTAAGGGCCTGTAATGTGCTGTCATGTTCAATGTACTGTGTTCTCTGTTCTATGCTCTAAAATTTCAGTGCATTTACTGCCACAACCAGATTGCTTCTCTGAAACTAAGTATGTGTAGAGCTATTACTGCAAGTTAACTCCTCTTTCTTCTGAACTTCAATGATGCACCTGTTAAGTTGTCAAGAATAATAGTCACTTATTACCTCACTACATCATCAAAATTATAGTTACTGAACCACACCAGCTTCTAATTTTTTCATGTTTTGCTTTTGAATTTCTAAAGAACATTTTTTTTGCATTGCACCTTTAAAAATAAATTGTAAGATGAGCCAGAATCCACACTGCTGTACGCATGCAAGAGAAATGTAAAGTCACCCACTGATATGATATATACAGAAGAAATAGTTACTAGATGATGTATATGATAACTCTCCACGACCATAATGAATACTGCATACTTTTTTAATAGTGTTTTTTTTAGAAAGTTCATCTCAACTACTTTCTTATGGTCAATTAGGGAGTAATAAATGCTGACCCTGCTAAAAACATCCAGATCCCAAACATGCACTTAAAAGTAAATGTACTGAAACAAGGATAATTTTAGTTTTCAAGGCCAATTGAGTGTAATATCGGGTTTCAGTTGCAAATGTGAAATAAATTGGTGACCCGCTAGTGAGTGTTGAAACATGGAATATTGATATATACATGATTGTTAATTCGTCCAGAAGTGACCAAGGGCCTTTTTTGTGAAATACGTTGCTTTAATTTGACAAGAACAATAAAACTGCCAACAGCAACCAAAGTAAACAATCAAAATAAAAATTATTTTTTAAGGTCTGAAACCCTTCATTCAGGAAAAATAGGAGAATTTGTATTAAATGATGATCTAGCTTTTGAAAACAGGGAATGCAAATTCTTTCCTCTCTCTTAGATAAAGTTGTGAAAACTGAAATTCTGAGTTTGTGGTGATAAGGTAAAGGGCTAGTAAAGAACTTGAGACCCTGTTGAGGATAAGCAGTTTAATAATGCTATTTCTCTGGGATGACATATGAAACAAGCCAATGGCCTGCATTCTGTTCAAAGAGCCACAAGTCAGCTCTGAACAGAAGACACACTGGCAGAATCAAAAACAAAATTCTAGTCTAGAAAATGAACCCTACATCATAAGCCCAAACTTTGGATGCAACCTAGGCTCGATCTAAGCTCAGGAAATGAGGGCAGCTTTGCAGATTGGCCATAGGAGATGGTATAATTGTTGAGTTATTGCAGGATAATTGGGGGATGGAGCCCAAACATAATAAGAGGGTAAGGACTTCAGATAAAAGAAGTTCAAATCATAGAGTGATTAGACGTCAGGACCTTAGGTAGTTAAGAGTTCGCATTCAAATTTATTGTCTTCTGACTGTGCATACTGTATAAACAACCAAATGAAACAACATTCCTCTGGAACGCGGTGCACTCACCATACATATATCACAGAAAACAAAATAATAAATACTAAACAAGTTAATAAAATATAATTCAAAATGCATGTGAAGTGCACAGGTAAACAGTAAACAGTATATAGCTCACTCTCCTAGTGATGAGACCTCCATGGTGGCGGGGTATTCATTAGTCTCACAGCCTAGGGGAAGAACCTGTTACCCAGTCTAGCAGTCAGAGTCCTGATGGTTCTGTACCTCCGTCCTGATGGAAATGGTCAAAGAGATTGTGGAGTAGGTTGTAAGGATCCTTAATAAAGCTTTGTGATCTTCATCTGTAACTGTCACAAATAGGAGGGAAGGAGACTCCAGTGATCCTCTCAGCAGTTTTTACTATCCCCTGTGCGACCTTGTGGTCTGATACCTTGCAGCTTACTTACCACACAATGAAGCAGCCAGACAGGGCACTCTTGATGGTACTCCTGCAGAAAGTTGTTAGAGTGAGGGCGGGGAGTTTTGCATGCCTGAACAGATGATGAGCAAATGGAAGATCAGGACCTTAACTGGCGGAAAAGCTGAATATTTTGGCATGGGATCAGTACCCTGAGTAATAAGAGAATTTGGACTTCGAGTGACTGGAGGACTTGGGAGTTAGATGATAGGAGGGTCGGGACTTTAAGTGCTCAGAGAGAGGATCAAGACCTTAAGAATTTGGAGGATCAGGACTTGGAAGGAAGAAAAGTCAGGCATCAAGCTTGAAGATTTAGTTATTGGAGAGTGAGATTCACTTAGAATTTGAATTGTCAGGTCCAGATGTTTGCAAGGTCATTTGAATGATCAGAAGGCTAAGGCCCAGGGTGGTAAGAAGGTTGAGACCAAGTGATGGTATCTCTCAGAACAAAATAATCCAATTTCCTTGGCAATAAACCAAAAAAAAAAGGACCACTGATGGAGAATTGTGTCAAATAATGTACATCCAGCAGAGAGTACGTACCAGATATGCACATGTTATGTAAGCAAGGGAACACTTGAGTAAACTTCCAGAAAAGCCTGAAATTACTCAGAAATGACTGCTGTCCTGTTTCATTTTGGGAATTTTATGGTTTCAATGTTCTTGAGCTGAAACAAATAATGCTAGTCAATCAATTTGTTGAGCCATTATGCCGTGGTGCAGATTATTCTGGTGTTGTGTTTAATGTGCAATAGTACTTGTGTGACACCCATACATTTTACATGTATAGAGTATTACCAGAAGACCATTACCTTTAGAACTTAATGAAATTTTTGAGTAGCTTTAACAAAGTGACTGTTCAGAACAGAGCGAACAGTCATTTAGAAGCACAGATATAATCTGGTCTGATTTTCTGTTTTGTGAGAAGTGCAAAAAGTTAGTGTTGGATCATCAGAGAAGCTGCAATTAGAGCTGATAATATCTTATGTGATATTATGTTAAAAGGAAGACATCTCAGCCCCACTGATGTACCACAGAGAAGAATGCTGGAACATTGACTCCTGAGAAACTCAAGTCTATAGCACAGACAGTAGAGTATTGGCACATCAGGGAGAGTATTGTTATGTCAGGTATTATATTAATTGTAATTACTCAACCTCATGAAAAGGTAGCCAGCACTGATTTAGGAATTCTGGTCCATTGCTATTTATTAAATCTGTGAGTCAGACTCATGTAGGGAGGGAACATGCGGTAAGGAGGTGAGACAACACATTTCCCATAAGCCAGTATGTAATAATTGAGTTAGTGGAAGATCAATCTACACCCATTTTCCATTGTTCAGGCATCCAGTGATTTCTACATAGGTCCTAAACCAAGACTTTTTATACCCATTGGCTCTGACTTATACAGACCAACAAGGAAACTGACTTACAACGTCACCCAACACTTCAAATTCAGAACATTTGCTGTGTTTAATTCTCTTCATAAACTACATTCTTCTTTTCTTCATCTCTATAATCTCCTTGAACCTTCTTTAACCTGCCAGCTCCCAGACTTTGATCTTTGATATTTCAATAAGAACTATAAATCAGAAACACTATTGAAACCAACTAATTGTCTTGCGTGGTTAGTCACAGCAAAATTTATCATAATTTCATTAGGCATAAATTTCTATTCACTGAGAATATTATTATTAAAGCAGTCAGTGAAATATTCACATTAAACAATGAATTTTATTTTAAAAGAGAATATCCACTGGAAAATTAGTTAATGCGCAAAAGTAATTTTCTTTTCTGATTTCTATTTTCTTTATTTTTAGTTTGCAAGACAAGAATGTACACTGGTGTGCCACAGCAACAAATATTTATAATCAATGTATGTATAAGCTATTTTATGTATTTATTGTGTTCTTTCTATAATTGTTGTGTTCTTTATATTTTGTGTGTTAGTTGTGTTACATTGGATCTAGAGTAGCAATTATTTTGTTCTGCTTTACTCATGTACTGGAAATAATATTAAACAATCTTGAATTTTGAATCCAGTGTCAACATCTCTGAAGATCTATCCTCGGCCCAATATATTGATGCAATTACAAGGAAGGCTAACCAGCATTTATATTTGATTAGGAGGTTGAAGAGATCTGTTATGTCACCGAAGACTCTGTCAAATTTTTACAAGTAGAGCCTGGAGAGGATTCTGATTTGTATCACCATCTGGAATGGAGGCACCAATGTACAGGACTGAAAAAAGCTGCAGAGGGTTGTAAATTCAGCTGGCTCCATTAAGTATTCAATATTTCATTAATATTTGAGGAATACTGTAAATATTTTGTTTGATTAAGCATTCTTGTTTATTTAACTAATTCATTACGGGTGGAGGATCAGCGAGATCTTGGGGTCCATGACCATAGGACACTCCAAGTTGCTGTGCAGGTTGATGGTGTTGTTAAGAAGGTGTATGGTGTGTTGACCTTCATCAACTATGGGATTGATTTCAAGAGCCATGAGGTAATGTTAAAGCTATATAAGACCTTAAGTAGACCCCACTTGAAGTATTGTGTTCAGTTCTGGTCACCTCACTACAGGAAGGATGTGGATACTATAGAGAGAGTGCAGAGGAGATTTACAAGGATGTTGCCTGGATTGGAGAGTGTACCTTATAAGAATAGGTTGAGTGAACTCAGCCTTTTCTCCTTGGAGCGACAGAGGATAAGAGGTGACCTGATAGAGGTGTATAAGATGATGAGAAGCATTGATCACGTGGATAATCAGAGACTTTTTCCCAGGGCTGAAATGGCTAACAGAAGGGGACATAGTTTTAAGGTGCTTGGAGGTAGGTACAAGGGGAATGTCAGAGGTAAATTTTTCACACAGAGAGTGGTGGGTGCATGGAATGCATTGCCAGCAATGGTGGTAGGGGCAGATACAATAGGATCTTTTAAGGGACTCTTTGACAGGTAAATGGAGCTTAGAAAAATAGAGTGCTATGCAGTAGGGAAATACTAGGCAGTTTCTAGAGTAGATTTCCATGTTTTATAAGTAAACGTACGTGAATGGTTTATGTCTCACAACCCCATGTCATACGTGCATCTCTCTTAAAGTAAAAACGAAACTAAGATTTGCATTCATGACTCCATGTTATTGCTTCCAATTAGTGTTTTTTTTATTTTGGAGTAACAAAACATAACATGGGCAACAAGGATGGGATTTAAAATGAACTCAAGATGACTACCTACCTGTTGAAATGCAGTGAGACGGTTGGGTTAACAAAAATTTCTCCTGCCAACGGATTTCTGAACAGACCGTGAACCTATGAACACTACTTCACTTTTTGCACACTGTTTGTAAAACTTATTACTTTTTAATATTACTTATTCTCATGTATAGTGATTAATTTTATGTATTTCTCTACTGTCACAAAACAACAGATTTCACAACATATATCAGTGATAATAAGCCTGATTCTGTGTTGATTTATTAATAACAGGGTTATTGTCATGGGTGACTTTCCTATTATTGATTAGCACTTGTTTAGTGAAAAAGGTTTAGATGGACCAGAATTTGTTAGTCTGTTTGTTTGTTAGGAAGGATTCTAGGCATAATATTTGGACAGACCATCTGCACGAAAAGCCACGCTGGATCTAGTACTAGGTAATGACTCCAGTCAGGTGACAGATCTTCCAGTGGGTGAGCATTTCAGAGATAGTGACCAGAACTGGTATGGGAAGGTATTTAAATAGGGTAAGTCTAATTACAAGATTATTAGGCAGGAACTTGGAAGCATAAATTGGGAGCAGGTTTTCTCAGCAAAGTGCACAACATAAATGCGGAGGTTGTTTAGGCACAAACAGCAGGAATTCTGCAGATGCTGGAAATTCAAGCAACACACATCAAAGTAGGGTTCACTTGCATAGCGTTATGGGTAGGTTTGTTCCATTGAGACAGGGGAAGTATGGAAGAGTAAAGGAACCATGGTTGGCAAGAGAGATGGAACATCTAGTTAAGAGGAAGGAAGAGGCATAGTTAAGATTTAGTACAAGGATCAAACAGTACTGTTGAGATTCATAAGGTAGCCAGGAAGGAGCTAAAAGAAGGGACTTAGGAAAGATTGCCAGGGATATGAGAAGGTTTTAATGAGTAGGATTAAGAAAAGCCATAAGGCATTCTACATGTATATGAAGAAGAGGAGGATGAAGGAAGACTGAGGGTAGGACCACTCAGAAGTAATGAGGGAAACATATGCCTGGAGTCAGAGAGGTAGGAGAGCTCCCGAATGAATACTTTGCCTCAATGTTCACCAGTGAGTGGGAGCCGTGCTGAATGTGAGGTCAGCCTAGAACAGGCGAATGTGCTGGAGCATGTTTAGGTTAAGAAAGAGACAGTAGTGTATTGTAATTAGTTCTGGTCACCTCATTCTAGGAAGGATGTGGAAGTATTAGAGAGGATGCAGAGGAGATTAATTGAGAAACTGCCTGGATTGGAAAATATGTCTAATGGAAAAAGTTTGAGCGAGCTAGGGCTTTTCTCTTTGAAGAAAAGGAGGTTTAACAGAGGTTTACAAAATGATAAGAGGCAAAGGAGGACTGGTAAGCCAGAGACTTTTTCTTAGGGCTAATACCAGAGGACATGCTTTTAAGGTGAGTAGAGTAAAGTTCAGAAGGGATGTCAGAGGTAGGCAATTTACATAGAGTCATAGGTGCCTAGAATGCACTGCCAAGGGTGGTGGTAGAAGCAGATATTTTAGGGACATTTAAAAGACACGTAGATAGGCACATGGATAAAACAAAAATGGAGCTGTGCAGGAGGGAAGGATTAGATTGATCGAGGAGTCAGTTAAAAAGTTAAGAAGTCAGCACAACATTGTGGGCCAAAGAGCCACAACTGTGTTGTACTGCTCTCTGTTCTATATTAGCACACTAAGATTTCTAGCCGTCTAAAATTCTATCACCTTTTCTGCAAAATCATTGATCTTTAAGAAGCAGTTTTGGATATTCTGAGAATGCAGAATCTTGTGCCACCTAGTGGCAATTTTCAGTTATGTACTGTGTTGACCAGCTTTATTCAAAGGCTCAAAGGTTCACTGTACATTTATTATCAAAGTATGTATGTTGTATAGACAGCCATGAAACAAAGAAAACCCTGGAACACATTCAAGTAAAACATCAAACCCCACTGCCCAGCTTGCAAAAAAAAACAATTTGTGCAAACAGCAGAAAAGTAAAAAGAACGAGTGAAAAAAAGAATATAAAACACAAATTGGAAAATCCAGGTACATTTAGTTCAGCTCAGTTAATTTCAATGCAGCTCTGTGCTGTTCAACAGTAGCAGAACCACTTTTGAAAGAAAAAGAATGTGTAACAGAAGTGAAAGAAGTTGTCTCGTGACCCGTCTGGAGGATGTCATTCTTGGTCGCGTTGTTCGCTGGCGTCATCTTCTTCCGACCTTCTTCAGATAATTTTTTGGACCATTGCATAACTTGTTGTTATAAAAGGAATATTCTAACATCAATTAATATCTGGACATACTAAATACAATATTCAGTGCCTTAATTACAAAATATCTGAAAGTAACATTTAATGTTGTGCAACATGTATGGTTTTGCACATTCCAGATTGGGGGAATCAGGTGTGGAGAGAGTCAATACATTAAAATTCCTGAGCATTAACATACTGGTTCACCTGTCCTGTGCCCAGCATAACAGATACAATCACAAGGAAGGTATGCCTGCATCTTTACTTCCTTTGGTTTGTCACCAAACACTCTAACAAACTTAGATGTACTGTATAGATATACTGTTCAAAGTCTCCTGACTGGTTGCATTATGGTTTAATATGGCACTTTGAATGTGCAGGATTGTAAGAAGCTGCAGAGAGTAATGGAATCTGCCCATTACAATACAGACACATTCCTTTCTATCACTAGTAATATCCTCAAAGAGGCAATATCCAAGATGACCACCATCTGGGCCATGCCATCTTCTCACAGCTACCATTAGGAGGAATATAGAAGCCTGAAGTCCAATACCATCGGATTCAATAACAGCTACTTCATTCAACTTAACAGGAATTCTGCAGATGCTGGAAATTCAAGCAACACACATCAAAGTTGCTGGTAAACGCAGCAGGCCAGGCAGCATCTATTGGAAGAGTTTCAGTCGACGTTTCAGCTTCATTCAACTATTTGTTTCTTGAACCATGTGGCAGGACCCTAATCCTGACAGTTTAGCTGCACTATGTCTACTTCAAACACTCTGCACTAAAATGATTTTTTTATTTGTTAAAATTATGCACAACTTATGTTTAATTTGTGATTTTTTGTGAATGCTGCCAATATGATTCTATGTGCCTGTGATGCTGCTAAAAGTAAATTTATCATTGCATTCGTGCATACTTGTACTTGCCCATATGAAATAATCTCTATTTTAATTTTGACTGTCATCACGGGAAAGTGCTGTAAATTAACATTGGTTGTGATTTAAAGATAATACAGCTCCTGGTTAAGTCTATGCTAAATTATGGCCATAACACACTTTCCCTTTAAAAACTAAAACAAAATTCGTCTGGCTAAATATTTCAAAGGAATCTCCATTTTAGTTTATTTTGCTAATATGGTAGGATAACTCCTGATACCTTTAAAACACAAATGAAGTTTAAAGTAGTTAGATATCTCATAACTTCCCTGCTGCACTTTCTATCCTCCCCTGCTCCACTACAAACAGATTTCCAACAACTACCTACTCTATGCCCCCTAACATCCTCAATTTTGCAGGTTAGTTTCTTTTATTTCATCTGATATCTGGTAAGGATGTGTATTTGCAATATTGTTTCACTGAATGGACCATCCAGACCAATTACTGAAATATTATTTCTTGCCTTAGTTTTAGGAAACAATACCTTGTCTTTGTATGGAGTATCTACTACAGGGATACTTTTAAGAGAAAAATATATAACCAATTAAAGAAGAAATAAATATGAATGAAGTGTCAAATTCAGACTGGATTTTATTATGGATTGCTCGAGCAAAGGGCTACCATTGCTAAAATGGATTAGATAACCCCTTTCTTTTATGAAAACCGCTTCTGTTCTGCTGTTTTAATGATATTGTTCTTCATTTAACAATCTTAATATTGCAGTATACAGTAGTTCTCATGAAGATGATGATAATGTTTTCATACTTTATTTCATTCACATTCAAATTTAATATTTCTTGCAGCATCTTGAAATTTGTTGTTTTGTAGCAGTACAGTGCAAGGCATAAACATTACTAAAATTCATAAAATAAAAGTTTTATTTTTCATAGAAATTAGATTATGTAGGGACCATTATTATTTGAAGTATAATACATCGATAATAACTTCCACTCCACCCCAATTTGTGACCCTTATTTTGCAAATTTCAAAACTCACTGTTCACCCAAATCCATTTCTCAGCCAACCAATTAAACCCTACTGCTAATCAATCATTCCAGAGACCAATCCCCACCTCAGCAATCACATTACCAGCTGCTTATCTGATCCTCACTACCCTATTCCTTCTTGATACTCGTCTGGGGATGCAGCTGAGGCCCCAGGGCTAATGGATATTATTCACATTCTGTGAAGCTTTAACTTGTATAAGGACGGCCTCTTACATAAGACATCCAATCCACTGGATTTCAAAAGTGATGGACACAAAATCAAAGCAGTTATTGGGCCATTGCAGAATGATCATTTAACATTCCCCTGCAGGCCCTACAGAAACTCTAGCCAACTCCTTTTAAGGAGAAAATTTTCATCTCTGCTTTCTGTGCTTCAAGTGTTACTTAGCTAATGTAAGGAAAGAAAAGTTAGGTGAGGAGAATAGTCTACCTAAATCTGTCCAACTTTATTTTTGTGAAAGGAAGGAAAACTTTGCCTCAGGCAACAACCTTTCTCTATTAATTTTCCTCCCTGCATATCAGACTGCCAAACTTTTACATCTACACACTGCAGAGGAAAAAATAAGCTCATGTATTTCAATTATTATCCTGTAGAAATATACAACAAAGAACAATTGATACTTAATTATTTATGAGAATCAAATTTAATATTTCTTGCAGCATCTTGAGATTTGTTGTTTTGTAGCAGTACAGTGCAAGGCATAAACCTTACTAAAATTCACAAAATAATAGTGCAAAAGACAAATGACAAGGTAGTGTTCATGAGTTCATGGAGCATTCAGAAATCTGATGGAGAGGAAGACGCTATTCCTAAGACATTGAGTGTCGGTCATCAGGTTCCCGTACCTCTTCCCCAATGGTATTAATGCAAAAAAAGGCATGTCTCAAATGGTAACACACATAAAAGTTGCTGGTGTGCGCAGCAGGCCAGGCAGCATCTATAGGAAGAGGTACAGTCGACGTTTCAGGCCGAGACCCTTCATCTCCGGGGGTGGGGGGAGTGATGAAGTAAAGAGCTTTGAAGTTGATGGTGAAAGAGACACAGTGCTGGAGAAGGGGGTGTCCGATAGGAGCAAACAGAAGGCCACGGAAGAAAGCAAAGGGGGGAGGAACACCAGAGGGAGGCAATGAGCAGGCAGGGAGATAAGGTGAGAGAGGGAAAAGGGGATGGGGCGAGGCCATTACCAGAAGTTCAAGAAATCAGTGTTCATGTCATCAGGTTGGAGACTATCCAGACGGAACATAGGGTGTTGTTCCTCCAACCTGAGTATGGCCTCATTGCAACAGTAGAGGAGGCCATAGATTGACATATGGGAATGAGAAGTGGAATTAAAATGGGTGGCCACTGGGAGATCCCACTTCTTCTGTGTGTATTGCTTGGATTTCCAACATCTGCCGATTTTCTCTTGTTTGTAATTGAAATTGTATATTTAGTAACACCAATTCATTACCTGTGCCCAAAAGAACAAAGAAATATTTTGATATTCATCACTTTCCAGAACACTAACTGCCGGGTATTTTCCTTAGTGATGCTGCCAGTTTTGCACTTGGACATTACTATCTACTTTTGTCAGCGTCATACTGTCAGCCTTGGAGAAGTGTACAAATATTCAATGGTCTAAGCTTCAGTGATCTTCAGGAGACTCCCTCTCACTGATCTGATTTTCCAAATGGAACTGTAAAAATCCATCCTCAGCGCCAGAGGCGTGTAGTTCTTTTCATCTTTCCTCATGTTCACACCTACTGTTTTTAATTTCTCTCATCTATGTGCATTGTAATTTAACAAAGGCAGGCAAAGTTTTGCAAATGATAGTTAATAAATAGCATCTGAATTAGCTCAAATACTACTGCTGCCTTTTTGCTTTCTCGAAGGCAAATGGTTTCCCAATCAATAGAGAATCAGTGTCTACATCACACCTCAGTGTCCATGAAACTTCCATTTAACGTCAAGTTAATGTACAATAATGA
Source organism: Mobula birostris (assembly GCF_030028105.1). Taxonomy (NCBI): domain Eukaryota; kingdom Metazoa; phylum Chordata; class Chondrichthyes; order Myliobatiformes; family Myliobatidae; genus Mobula; species Mobula birostris. The sequence goes on along the minus strand of NC_092383.1, from coordinate 61,005,635 downwards.
GGGAATGTCTTGATAGCAAGAGATAGATCACAATAATTCACCTCTACAGTGAACCTTTTATGACATTAGAAAAAGTCACAAGCCTACATGTAGATAATGATCAAATTCATATCTTGATGCAAATTTCAACCCTGTGATAAAATTCAATGGAAAATGTTGAGGCATTTGATGTTCCTTTAAGATAACAGTTTAATGTAAATGGTTGTGCATGAAGTGGCAAGCTAATTCAGAATCAGATTTATAATCACTGATATATATGGCATGAAATTTGTTGTTTTGAAGCAGTACAGTACAAAGACATAATAAATTACTATGAATTACAAAAATAATGAGGTAATGTTCATGGATTCATGGAGCATTCAGAAATCTGATGGCAGAGGGAAAGACGTGGTTTCTGAAACAGTAACCTTTAGTCTTCAGGCTCCCGTACCCCCTCTCCAATGTCTCTTCTCTCTTCAGTTGTCCATCGAAATCCGATGACAATGTCCAGTCCTTTAACAGTGAGAGCTTTGATGACTATACAGTCCTATCCTGGACCCACAAGCTCTATTGCAGGTGGGACATGTATATGTAGTAGTGGTGGCAACCATGGCTGCATTTCTCCTGGCTCTCTTCTGCTGTCTTCTGGTTGCTCTTTCCATCTCCAGAATATGAACCCCATCCCTACACAGCCGTCGGCACGTGGTACGGTAAGCAGCAACCTCCTTCAGGACCTCGGGTCTGATTTTGCACTTCCTTAAAGCATTCTTCATTTGATCCTTATAGCGCTTCTTCGGCCTTCCAGCTGAGTGTTGACCATGATGTAGCTGGCCATATAACACTCTGCAGGGTAGCCGACATGGGGGCATCCTTATCACATGCCCCAGTCACTGCATCTGACGCTGGGTGATCAAGGCCCCAATACTCCTGCAGTTGGTCTTTACAAGTATTTCAGTGTGAGGCACCCACTCACACCAGGTAATTCCCAGGATGCGCTGGAGGCAGCTTATGTGGAAGCACTCCAAGGACTTGATGTGACGGCTGTAGGTTACCCAAGCTTCACAGCTATAAAGGAGGGTGGTGACACAGACTGCTTTGTATACAGCGACCTTTGTGGAGGGACGAAGGCTCCTGTTCTGAAAGACTCTACGCCAAAGTCTCCCAAAGGCAGCTGATGCCTGTTTAATGCATCTCTGACTGCAATCATTTAATGCAGTCGTTGTCAATGCCGTTATCCCCAGAGAGAATGCTCCCCAGATGCTTGAAAGATGGCACTACTGACAGCTTTTCATCACCAACAGTGAAGGCAGGTAGAGTCGGTGGGACTCTGGTACTCCATTGGCAAACCACTTCTGTCTTGGTGGTATTGACAGTCAGCCCCATCCAGCTGTACGCTCTCACTGCCACAGCAAGGACAGTCTGAACATCCTCTGGAGTATGGGCCACAAGAGCACAGTCATCTGCATACTGCAGCTCCTGGACCTGCTCTCTACGGAGTTTAGTGGTTGCGTGAAGCCTCCTGATGTCAAAGAGGCTGCCATCTAATCTGACGTCCACTGCCACACCGCTGCTGCCTTCGATTTCGTTGTGGAGAAGCTTGGTAACACACAAGAGGAAGATGTTGAAGAGCACTGGTGCTAGCACACACCCCTGCCTCACCCCTGTGCATAGAAGGAAGGGCTCGGACTCTTGTCCTCCTATGGTCACCCGAGCAGTCATCCCATCGTGGAACTGGCAGAGGATGTTAACAAATTTATTGGGACAGCCAAACCTAAGGAGGACATCCCATAAGAGTTCTCTTTGCACAGTGTCAAATGCTTTGGAGAGGTCGACAAAGGCCATAAACAGGTCCTGATGTTGCTCCTGGCACTTTTTCTGAAGCTGCCGGGCTGTAAAGATCAAGTCGATCATGCTTCTGTTCTTCCTAAATCCGCATTGCGATTCAGGCAGCATTGACTCGGTGATGTTGCTGATTAGTCTCTGAAGCATCACCTTAGCCAGGACCATTCCAGCAACAGAAAGGAGTGATATGCTCCTACTATTGCCGCGGATGGCCTTGTCACCCTTGTTCTTATAAATGACAACAATGTTTGCATTTCTCCATTCCTGTGGGATGTTCTCATCAGTCCAGGCTCTGGTGATGTACTGGTAGAGGGTGCGCATACACATGTACCCTTCATTCTTCAGTAACTCAGTAGGGATACTGTCAGTGCCAGGGGGCTTGTTGTTCTTAAGGGAATGGACAGCTGATAGAACCTCTTGGAAGGTTGGTGGTAGATTGAGGTCGTGGACAGGAGGAAGTTCAGGCAGTTCGTCCAGGATGGTGGGGTCTGCATCGGAGTCCTGATTAAGCAGGGTGTTAAAATGCTCAGCCCACCTCAGCAGGATGGTACTCTGATTCTTCAGAAGTGTTAGACCATCTGCTGTTTTCAGGGGTGTAACACATCAATTTTTTTGGGCCGTAGATGGTTTTGACAGCATTGTAAAAATTATGCATGTCATTATTATCAGCAAAGGACTGGATTTCATGTGCCTTTTCAGTCCACCACTCATTCTGTATGGCCTGTATTGCCTTTTGCACTTTCCTCCGAGCTGCCTGCCAATGCTGTCTGATGCTGGTGGATGATGGGTTGACTAAAGTTGCCCAGTGTGCCTTGTGCATGTCCTTAAGCAAGTTGTGGATGGTGTCTGAGTTATTGTCAAACCAGTCTTGGTGGTTCCTGCTCTTATGGCCGATGGATTGGGCTGCTGCCTCATAGAATGCAGAGCTGATATTGGTCCACTGTTGTTCCATGGTATTTTCTGAGCTCAGACAAGGTTCCAACTCCCTTAGTTTCTCAGCTAGAATGCATTGAAACTCACTTCTTGCTTCTGTGTTTCTCAGGCGGTTGCAATTTAGCCGCTTTTTATTGGGTTTTTGCAGCCACAAAGGGAGATGCATTTTCATATGGAGCTTGGCCACAATCATAGGGTGGTCAGTCCAGCACTCTGCACCTCTCATGGCACGGGTGATGAGAACATCCTTGATGTCACTACGTCTCACAATGATGAAGTCGATCATGTGCCAATGTTTAGAGCGAGGGTGCATCCACGAGGTCTTATATTTTGCCTTCTGCTGGAAGATGGTGTTGGTTATGGTAAGGTTATGCTCAGAACAAAGAGTAAGTAGCCTCATGCCATTTGCATTCACCTTGCCAATACCATGCCTACCTAGCACTCCACTCCATATCCTGTTGTTCTGTTCCACCCTAGCATTGAAGTCCCCAAGCAAAAGGATCTTATCATTCTTAGGGATCCGGCAAAGGGCTTCATCCAATGTCTGATAAAGGCCTTCCTTGGCCTCATTCTCAGATGGCAAAGTTGATGCATAGGCATCAAGAAGCATGGCATAACGTTTTTTTTTGCCGGGGGATATGGAGGGTCATTTGTCTTTCACTAATGCCAACAGGTGTTTCTGTAAGACTTGGTAGAAAGGTGTTCTTGATGGCCAAGCCTACTCCATGGAGATGTTGTCCACCTGGGGGGAAACCTTTCCAGATGAAGGTGTAACCCATCCCTTCCTCTATTAAAGAGTCTTCATCCAGGAGCCTGGTCTCTCTCAAGGCAGCAATATCGATGTTGTAGCACCTCAGCTCAGCAGCGATTAAGGCTGTTCTCTAATGAGGTCTGTCAGAGATGCCATACGAGTCCAGGAGAGTCCTTACATTCCACGTCGCCAGTTTTATGTTGTATTGTTTCTTATTTCAACTGCAGTAGTGGAATAACCCGATAAGCTCAGTAACCTATCCAGGTGAGTGATTGAGTGGGCAATTTTTAGGCCACCTTTTCTAGGCCCTTCCCCAATTGGAGTGAGCAGTGCCGTCCCTAAATAGGGCTGCTCAGTCGCACAGGGGTCTGCCGAAAACAGCTGCCACTCAGTCCCAGCTGCTAGCAACCAAATACCCTGCGCCACTGCTGTGCAGGGTTCTGACTGGGAGCTCCCAGTCCATTGGTACCTGCTCCCGTTACCAGACCCCCCATCACCGTCAGACTTCAACCATATGTAAGGTCCAGGTATTGTTCACCGTGGTCAGAAGTGGAGACCTGCTCAAGGAAGGTTTTAAAGTGCCACAGGGGGTGCGCCATCCCCAGTAGCACCATCTTCACCATGATGAGGTAAATCCTGGTACCAAGGGTGATCCCAGGACAACCGGTCCCACATTTTGGCTGCAGCAGGCTGCCGGGTCCTATATTTGTTAAGGCACGCCTATTGCGAGCCGCCAGCGCATTGCTTTTCTGTCAGGGTGTGCTCCCTTAGACTTGTCTCAACAGACTTACCACAAGGCAGTGGGGCTATTTGCCCATAATTGGGACAGTGGTTAACGGGAACCAGGGCATGTCCACACAGTGGTGGGCCTGCACGCCACGTCTCTGGGGCCCACTGCTGCTCCGAGATCCCCTGTAGTTTAGCCTGGGACTGTAAGATACCCAGTTTCTGTGTGTGGCCCCGAGGAGACAGTGCAGGAGTCTTGGTGGTGGAGAGGCTCTGTACTGGCAGGGGGAGGCTTACGCACTTGGCCTCCTCTTTTCACCCCCCATTAAGAAGGCTAGGCAGCGGCAATAGCTGTAAGCAGAGAACACTATGCAGTATACAGCATGCAGCATGCACTAACTACAAGCACTACTACACTACTGCACTAGACGCTTCAGACACACCCTGTGAGCAAATACTCCCAACTACACACATACACATACACACTGCCTCATGAAGATGTTCTTGGGGAGGGCTGTGCTCATACTGGAGCTGACTGACCTACAACCCCCTGTAGCCTCTCATGATCTCGTGATTACGTGAGCATTGGAACCCACCCCCCAACCCTCCCCATTCCAAGTTGTGGTATTTTCTGGCAGTAAGAAACCCAGAAAAAGTTCCTGTCAAAGCCTCATTTGAATGACAGTTGTCTATGTTTTCCTCTGTGGCTCAAATGAAGTAAAAGATGAACTGTGCCTTTTACTTGGAAATACCATGGCCTCCAGGGGTAGGTGTTCCAAGTTCTCTCAGTAAACAGAAATGTTCACACCTTATACCTAGGATGATTATTTTTATTTCTGTCTTGTTCTGTCCTGCAAATTTCAGAGCATTCAATTAGCGTTCCATTTCAGATTCACTGTGGAAAATCATTTCACCAACAAAAGGAAAGTTGTCTCAATTTGTGCAGCAATATGCTGGTTAGAACTGTCATTAAAAAAAAACAAATTCATGAAAGGCAGAAATAAATTGTAATGTGTGATTTTATTCTGGAGGCGGGGGTGGAAGTGGTTGAAGAAGAATGTCTACCAAGATTTGTTGCCCCTGGTTCCATATTCAGAAAAAAAGTGAATATTTCTGATGGTACAAGCTTTCTGCAGGGCAGATTTTCCAGTTGCCAAATGTACTCAGAGCACACATGAAAACGAGGAGATATCATTTGCTCTAGCAAAAGCTCCAATGGTTACTTCAGTATAAAGGCTCCTCTTTGTTGGCCAATGTCCAGTATGAAGGTAGGTAAGCATTTAGTAGTCCACCTAGTACACAAAAATGGGTCTTTAGTCCAAAAATAGGGGTGCAGGATTTAGTTAACATCCTTTAGTTAGGTTCTATGTTTGTGTCAAATTCACAAAATCCTCAGACATATACTTTTAAAGGGAAACACGAGGAAATCTGCAGATGCTGGAATTTCAAACAACACACATAAAAGTTGCTAGTGAATGCAGCAGGCCAGGCAGCATCTATAGGAGGAGGTACAGTCGACGTTTCGGGCCGAGACCCTTTGTCAGGACTAACTGAAAGAAGAGCTAGTAAGAGATTTGAAAGTGGGAGAGGGAGGGGGAAATCCGAAATGATAGGAGAAGGCAGGAGCTGGAGGGATGGAGCCAAGAGCTGGACAGTTGATTGGCAAAAGGGATACAGAGCTGGAGAAAGGGGAGGATCATGGGACAGGAAGCCTAGGGAGAAAGAAAGGGGGAGGGGGGAAGACCAGGGGATGGGCAAGGAGTATAGTGAGAGGGGCAGAGGGAGAAAAAGGAGAGAGAGAAAAAGAACGTATGTATGTGTATGTGTGTGTGTGTGTGTGTGTGTGTGTATACATACATATTAATCTATCTATCTATCTATCTATATATATAAATAATGGGTGGAGTACAAGGGGGAGGTGGGCCATTAAGAGAAGTCAATGTTCATGCCCTCAGGTTGGAGGCTACCCAGACGGAATATAAGGTGTTGTTCCTCCAACCTGAGTGTGGCTTCATCTTGGCAGTAGAGGAGGCCGTGGATAGACATATCAGAATGGGAATGGGACGTGGAATTAAAATGTGTGGCCACTGGGAGATCCTGCTTTCTCTGGCAGACAGAGCATAGGTCTTCAGCAAAACGATCTCCCAGCCTGCGTCAGATCTCGCCAATATATAGAAGGCTGCATCGGGAGCAGCGGACGCAGTATATCACCCCAGAAGACTCGCAGGTGAAGTGTCGCCTCACCTGGAAGGACTGTCTGGGGACGAATGGACAAGGGAGTCGCGTAGGGAGTGACCCCTGTGGAAAGCAGAGAAGGGGGAGGGAAAGGTGTGCTTAGTGGTGGGATCCCGTTGGAGGTGGCGGGAGTTATGGAGAATAATATGTTGGACCTGGAGGCTGGTGGGGTGGTAGGTGAGGACAAGGGGAACCCTATTCCCAGTGGAGTGGCAGGACGAAGGGATGAGAGCAGATGTGCATGAAATGAGAGGGATGTGTTTGAGAGCAGAGTTGATGGTGGAGGAAGGGAAGCCCCTTTCTTTAAAAAAAAGAGGGCATCTCCTTCGTCCTGGAATGAAAAGCCTCATTCCCAACCCCCATCCATCCCTTCCCACTGATCTCTCTCCCGGCACTTAAGCAGAACAAGTGCTACACATGCCCTTACACTTCCTCTCTCACCACCATTCAGGGCCCCAGACAGTCCTTCCAGGTGAGGCGACACATCACCTGTGAGTCGGCTGGGGTGATATACTGCGTCCGGTGCTCCCGATGTGGCCTTCTATATATTGGCGAGACCCAATGCAGGCTGGGAGGCCGATTCACTGAACACCTACGCTCTGTCTGCCAGAGAAAGCAGGATCTCCCAGTGGCCACACATTTTAATTCCACGTCCCATTCCCATTCTGATATGTCTAGCCACGGCCTCCTCTATTGTAAAGATGAAGCCACACTCAGGTTGGAGGAACAACACCTTATATTCCGTCTGGGTAGCCTCCAACCTGATGGCATAAACATTGACTTCTCTAACTTCCGCTAATGCCCCACCTCCCCCTTGTATCCCATCTGTTGCTTATTTTATATATATGTACACACACACACACATTCTTTTTCTCTCTCTCCTTTTTCTCCCTCTGTCCCTCTCACTATACGCCTTGCCCATCCTCTGGGCTTTCCCCCTCCCCCTTTCCTTCTCCCTAGGTCTTCCGTCCCATGATCTTCTCATATCCCTTTTGCCAATCAACTGTCCAGATCTTGGCTCCATCCCTCCCCCTCCTGTCTTCTCCTATCATTTCGGATCTCCCCCTCCCCCTCCCACTTTCAAATCTCTTACTATCTCTTCTTCCAGTTAGTCCTGACGAAGGGTCTCGGCCTGAAACGTCAACTGTACCTCTTCTTAGAGATGTTGCCTGGCCTGCTGCGCTCACCAGCAACTTTTATGTGTGTTACTTTTAAAGGGTGCTGTCCAGCAGCTTGATCATGCGATTTGTCCTTCACAGCTACAAATAATAGACAATGTGAGCAGATTATGGAGTTAATTAGTGCATAATGATGATTTTTTTTTTGGGGCCAGGACATCCATCTTCAACCTCCACAGTCTAGTCATAGCAAAACACTGCTTCATATAGAATGAATAAGCTTGGTCAATATCCCATCCTGTCCCTTCAACCAGGCTCATTTCCACCATCAAGCATGAGAACACAGCAAGCATTTCGTAAGGACCATGCTGCATGCCTTCTGAGTCCACTGGCAATAGCGTAGACGACTTTGGGGAAAGCTAGCCATGGGTAACTGAAAAAAAATGATTGAAGTGAATGACAATGGAATTTATAGTGAAGTCCTATATGGGTCCCCTCTAGGTTACGAATGCCAACTTAAGACAGTGCATAATACATGGCAGCATGGCAATTAACTCAACGCTTTACAATGCCAGTGACCCAGGTTCAATTCCACTGCAGTCAGAAAGGACAATCTCCCCATGACCACATGGGTTTCTTCCAGGTGCTCTACCTTCCTCCCACGTTCCAAAGATATACCTAGATTGTTCACCTAGATTTAATTCAATGGTGAGGGTTCATTGGGCCAGAAAGGCTTGTTACCACACTGCTTCTCTAATTAAAATAAAACACAAAATAGTGTTTTGGAGATCCACAGGATGGATAGGGCAGGGTGGGGGGGAAGCTTGTGGTTTTTCTGGCTGCTGTAAAGGTTGCAGGCATCTTCTGCTGGGTGGGAATGGGACATTCTTGTGTGACTTCTCTCTTCACCCCCTCACATCTCCCACCCCTGTCCCAAGAGCAAAGATAGAGGGCTAGATCGAGCCAGGAGAACTCAGCAGATGTCCTTACTCACACACTGAGTCAGTGTGTCAACTGGCTGCTCTTTCTGTACAAGCTCATGCTCCCATCACAGCTGTTTCTGTGATCTTCACCCACACATTATTGTTGTTCTTTTGTGACTTACAGTTTGCATTATGAACAGTTCTCAGGAATGGAATCCTGTCGTAACTTGCGAACTGCCTGTATAACCTGATATTTATGACCCGTGTTTCCATCCAGGGGGTCAGAGTGGACATGGTGGAGGATTACAAATACCTGGGGATACGAATCGACAATAAACTGTACTGGTCAAAGAACACTGAGGCTGTCTACAAGAAGGGTCAGAGCCGTCTCTATTTCCTGAGGAGACTGAGGTCCTTTAACATCTGCCGGACAATGCTGAGGATGTTCTACGAGTCTGTGATGGCCAGTGCAATTACGTTTGCTGTTGTGTGCTGGGGCGACAGGCTGAGAGTAGATCAACAAACTCATTAGTAAGGCCAGTGATGTTGTGGGGATGGAACTGGACTCTCTGACGGTGGTGTCTGAAAAGACGATGCTGTCCAAGTTGCATGCCATCTTGGACAATGTCTCCCATCCACTACATAATGTACTGGTCAGCCAGAGACTCATTCCACCGAGATGCAACACAGAGCGTCATAGGAAGTCATTCCTGCCTGTGGCCATCAAACTTTACAACTCCTCCCTTGGAGGGTCAGACACCCTGAGCCAATAGGCTGGTCCTGGACTTATTTCCTGGCATAATTTACATATTACTATTTAAGTATTTATGGTTTTATTATTATTTAATTATTTATGGTGCAACTGTAATGAAAACCAATTTCCCCCAGGGATCAATAAAGTATGACTATGACCATGAATATGACTATAGTAGCCCTTCTCGTGATACCACCAGTCTAGTCAGCGATTGTGAATCAAAGTTGCAAGGAAAAGGAGGTGGAGGAAGGGGAAGACAAGCAAACACAAACAATATGGAGGAACAGGAAGGCAATATATAAAAGTTTAATTTATGCCTGGACTATCTTGATAAAGGTGAATCACATAGTAATAATTTCACTATCAATTATTCTTGTAGGTTAATTCATACATTTCGATTCACCAGCTGATCTTCACTCTTTACTTTTCCATTATCATTGACTATCTTGTTGACTTCTTTTGAGAAGAAATGCATCAGACATTCTGATTCATTAAAAACGAACACTGCTTATCAAACTGATCTTACCATCCTTGTGGATCCTTTTAGTACTTGGGCTTTGTCTATCCTTGCATTCCACACAGTATAATCCATTAGGAGGTGTAAGTGGGCAGATCAGAAGAAAGCCTGGCCTCAACTCCACTATACTGAACAAGGATGATCGATTCTTCTTGGCTGACTGAACCAACAGAAACAAAAGCATTGGCTGAGTGGTGGGGGAGGAACTTGAATATTGTCAACAGAAGAGAAGACAGCAGGGTTTGTGATCCAAGAAATCATTTCCATGCTCCAGTTGTGTCTGGAAGACTCCCTTAGTGCCACGATGGCAGCACCCTGAACCTCTATTACAGGGATCAGACCACTGAATACTGTTTGTCTCTCAATGGAACATAACCTGTGTTGCAATAGAAGCTAAGGCATCATTCTTTGGACTTCCTCAATATGGAAGATGAAGGTGACTATCTTACCATGTTAGAAAGGATAAGCTGCACATAAACCCCATGCCAATCTGTTGCTTGGATGCCATTCTTACAATAAATGCAAATTTCCAGGCAGTTATTCCTCAACAACAAGCACCTTGTTACATGCAGTCTTGCTGTGTTCTGACTCTACAAAATTCACTTTGGACTCCTTTGCAGAAGGAACTGCCCCTCTTCTGCACCATGCACTAATTCCTTTATCCTATACACATGCTGGCTCTCCCATTACTATTCTGCATCACGCCCTGACTCTTCTGTATTGGGTCCCAGTGTCTCAACACAAATAGATTTATCCTGAATCCTAGTCCCAAAATCAATGCGATGCCAGTCTCTTAGTTTTTGGCTGTGTTTGTGAGACAACTTAGAATGATAGTCCTTTCTCTCTTCTTCCTCTTTCCCCTTTGATTTGGAAGGCGTCATTTGTTGGGAACTTGAAATAAGAGGAAGATATTATTAAAAAAAGAGCTGCAAGTGCGATTGTCATGAACAGAGTATTACTGAGTGCAGCATCAAGAACTCCAGGTAAAACTCAACAAGATGAATAATATAAAGAAACAATATACCAGAGATTGCCCTGACGAAGGGTCTTGGCCCAAAATATCTACTCTCTATTTTGACATGGTACTGAGAGATATTGATGAAGGTGGGGCTGTGAATATTGTCTGCATGGATTTTAGTAAGGCATTTGACAAGATCCCTCATGTGAGGTTAATCCAGAAAAGTAAGACACATGGGGTCCACTGTGAATTTGCTGTTGGATTCAGAGCTGGCTTATGCATAGAAGACAGAGGCTAGTGGTTGAAGGGATTTGTTCTATCTAGAGCTCTATGATTAGTGGTGTTCTGCAGGAACCTGTGCTGGGACCTCTGCAGTTTGTGATGAATATAAATGACCTGGATGAAAATGTGGATGGGTGGGTTAGTAAGTTTGCTGATGATATCAAGATTGGTGGAGTTATGGATAGTGTAGAAGACTGGCAAAGAATAAAACACGATATAGATAATTTACAGATATGGGCTGAGAAATGGCAGATGGAGCTTAACCCAGATAAATGTGATGTATGCACCTCAGTAGGGGAAATGCAAAGATACAGTGCACTGTTAAGGGCAAGATCCTTAATAGTGTTGCAGAGTAGAGAGATCTTGCAATCCAAGTTCATGAAAGTAGCTACATAGGTCAATAAGGTGGTTAAGGCGGCTTATGGAATGCTTGCTTTTATTTGTTGAGGCACGGAGTTCAAAGGTATTGCATACTGTCTGGTCACCCCACTATAGGAAGGATGTTAATACTTTGAAGAGACTGAAGAGGTTTACCAAGATGCTACCTGGTTACAATGCATGTGCTATCATGAGAGACTGGATAAACGGGTTGTTTTCTCTGGAGCAGTGGAAGCTGAGGGGGGGTTCTAATAGGTTTATAAAATAATGAGGTGCATAGATAGAGTGGCCAGGGAGTATGTGTTTCCCAGGGTTGTAATGTCTAATACCAGAAGGCAAACATTGAAGATGAGAGGGAGTAGTGTCAGTACCTCCAGCTGAACTTTGTCTTTTTGTGTGTTTTCCCCCTAGCCGTCAGTCTGTGGTTTTGTATTGCCGTGTGTTCTCATTTGTTTTCATTCCCTCTGTGCTCCTGTCCCCGCTCCTGCTGTACTCTAGCCCCTGTATTACTAAGTACTCCGCCTCTCACCTATTTCTCATTACGTATTACCTATTTCACTACCATATCTGTCTCATTATGCTCCACTTATCATCTGCCTCTCTGTTTATTTTACACTGCCTATCAGTGTATTTTAGTCCTGTGTCTTCACCTGCTTGTTGCCAGATTGTGCCAATGAATTTTCCTGAGCCTTTCCAGCATTTGTATCTGTACTCTGTCTGAATATCGACTCTGCCTATTTCCGGATTCTGGTTTTTGGATTTCTCTGGATGTTTTGATCTCTGCCTGAACTTTGACGCCGACTTTGTTTGCATCTTGGGATTTGTTACTCAATTAATATCACTGTGTGCACAGTACTGGGTCTGCGACTGGATCCCTGCTCCAACACCCTGATAGTACAATTTGACCAGAATGGATCCAGCAGACCCCGGTCATCTGAGAGCTGCCCTGGAACAACAGGGAATGATGCTGGGGAGACACCAGAACCAGCTGGACTCCACGTTCAGGACAGTGGGGTCACTTTCTGCCAATGTAGCCGATCTTGTGGCCCAGACTCAGTCACTCCAGCCATCCGAGAGCGCCTATCAACATTCTGCGACTGCATCTTCCTTGTTCACTCCTCCTGTCCAAGAGCCCCATCTGCCTCCTCCAGAAAAATACTCTTTTCTTTCCCAGAAAAATACTCTTTTCTTTCCCAGTGCACTCTTATTTCTGAATTGCAACCAACAATCCTTCTGACTGATGAAGCCAAGGGGGCCTACGTCATCACCCAACTGTCTGGTCGGGTGAGAGAATGGGGAACAGATGTCTGGGAGGCAGACTCACCTTTCTGCATCACTTCTCAGTTATCTTCTGAGGAGATGAGAAAAGTGTTTGATTGTTCCAAACATGGGAGAGAGGCTGCCTGTGAAATGCTGCACCTGCTCCAGGGGCTTAGATCTGTGTCAGATTACTCCATAGAGTTCCGGACCCTAGCCACCTCCAGCAGCTGGAACTCAGAGGCACAGTACGACACCTTCCTGAATGGCCTCTCCAAAGACACTAAAGTTGAGCTGGTCACCCAGGACCTTCCTGCCACCTTCGAAGCTCTGGTGGATTTGGCCATCTGTATTGATGTTCTCCTTCAGCAGCGCTGCAGAGGGAGGGGTTCCAGAGGGTCCCTGGGGGCACTGGGTGAGTTCCAAGCTCCTTGTCAGTCTACATTGCCCTGCTATTTTCCTCCCATATACAATTCCCACTCCAGAGCTCGAGGCTGTGCATGTTGACTGTACCCACGTGACGCCTACTGAAAGACAAAGGAAGATCAGCACCCATTCCTGTCTGTACTTTGGCCAACCAGACCACTTCATCTCCACCTGCCCAGTAAAATTTAAGCGCTCGCCAGTAAGATGAGGAGTACTGGTGAGCATGACCCCTGTCCGGCTCTCCTCGACACCACTCACTTTCATACCTGCTTCTCTGGAATGAGACATCCAACAGCGAGCAGTCTCCGCCTTGGTCGATTCTGGCACAGAGGGGTGTTTTATCGATTCTGGCTTGGCTACCCCGTGGGGATTACTCATGTCTGCTCTCCAGTCACCATTGGTGGCCAGTGTCTTGAATGGTCAGAGATTGGCTAATATCACCCATGTCACGGCCCCAGTGGGTCTCAACTAATCCGGCAAGAATCATGAACAGTTAATCCTTTATGCTATTGACTCTCCTATTGTTCTGGGACATCCCTGGTTAGTTAAACACAACCCCCACATCGACTGGCTCAGTCACAAGTTTGTAGTCTGGAGCCCATTCTGTCACTCCCACTGCCTCCATCATGCTCGGATCCCCTTATCTCCAAGCCCATATCCCCCTGAGGAATTTCTGGACCTTAGTACCACCCCTCCTGAATACATGGACCTCAAGGCTGTGTTCAGCAGGTCCCGGGCCACTTCCCCACTACCTCATCATCCATATGATTGCGCCATAGACCTCTTGCCTGGCACATCTCCCTCAAGGGGCCTCCTGTATTCCCTAACCGCACCTGAAACAGAAGCCATGAGTAAATATATTCAAGTGTCTCTGGCTGCAGACATCTTCCAGCCGTCTTCCTCCCCTGCTGGTGCCAGTTTTTTCTTTGTTGAAAAGAAGGATGGATCCTTACCTCCATGCATTGATTACCAGGGACTGAATGAAGTCACTGTTAAGAACCGTTACCCTCTTTTGCTCATGACCTTGGCATTTGAACTACTACGAGGCGCCTCAGTTTTCACCAAGCTAAATCTCCGTAATGCCTACCATCTTGTCCGCATTCGCAAAGGGGACAAGTGGAAAATGGCCTTCAACGCCACATTAAGCCTTTACGAGTATTTGGTCACGTCATTCGGTCTCACCGTTGCCCCCGCCGTCTTCCAAGCCCTGGTAAATGACGTTCTCAGGGACATGCTGAACCAATTTATTTTCGTGTATCTCGACAACATCTTGATTTTTTTTCTAAGACCATTGCTGAACACCCAGGTCACGTCCGCAGAGTTTTCCAGCACCTTCTGGAGAACCAGCTCTTTGTGAAGGTTGAGAAATGTGAGTTTTATTGCAATACAGTCTTCTTCCTGGGGTATGTAATTTCAGGTGGTTCCATTCAGAAGGACCAACAGAAGGTCAAGACGGTGGTCGAATGGCCGCAACCTTCGACCTGTTGAGAGTTGCTACGCTTCTTGGGCTTTGTTAGCTTCTATCGCCGCTTCAGCAGAAATTACAGTACACTGGCTGCACCACTCATTGCTCTTACCTCATCGGCTGTCAGATTCTCCTGGTCCCCTGCTGCTGAAAAAGCATTCTCTGACCTGAAGAAACGTTTCACCTCTGCCCTCATCCTGATTCAACCTGACACCAACTGGCAGTTCATTGTGGAGGTGGACACATCTGACATTGGCGTAGGAGTTTTTCTCTCTTAGCGCTCAGCCAAGGATGAGAAGGTACACCCCTGCACCTTCTTTTCTCACCACTTCACTCCTACGGAGCGGAATTACGATGTCGGAAACCAGGAGCTGCTGGCTGTGAAGCTAGCTCTGGAGGAGTGGAGGCATTGGCTGGAGGGAGCCAAGGTGCCATTCTTAGTCTGGATAGATCACAAGAATCTGGAATATATCCGTACTGCCAAGCATCTCAGTTCCCGTCAAGCTTGTTGGTCCCTGTTTTTCTCAAGATTCAATTTTGCTCTGTCCTTCCACCCGGTTCCAAGAATGGAAAAACTGATGCCCTCTCCCGAAGATTTCCCTCCTCTGAGACCCCTGAGGTCCCCAATGTCATCCTCCCTGCTCACTGCCTTGTGGGTGCAGCGCAATGGGACATTGAATCCATTGTGCAAGCTGCTCAACAGAGCGAGGCAGCCCCTAGTCAATGCCCCACTAACCGTGTTTATGTTTCCAGCTCTGTCCACTCACAGTGAGGTCATTCTTCCAGGTTATCCTGTCACCTTTGAACCAAGCGTAGTCAGGTCTTCATCAGTTGGCAGCTCTGGTGGCCCTCCATGGGAGCTGACATCCGCAATTTTGTCTCAGCCTGCTGGTCTGTTACAACCCCTGTCTATCCCCAAGGGTCCCTGGTCCCACATGGTCCTGGATTTTGTCACTGGTCTTCCCCCATCAGATGGTAACACCATCATTCTCACAGTAGTTGATCGTTTCTCCAAGCCTGTACACTTCATTCCCTCACCTAAACTCCCCTCGGCCAAAGAAACTGCCAAATTACTAGTACTGCATGTTTTTAAATTACATGGATGACCTGTAGATGTGTCAGACAGGGGCTCTCAATTCACATCCAACTTCTGGAGGACATTCTGTAATGTTCTGGGTGCCTCTGTGAGTCTGTCTTCAGGATTCCACCCACAGACCAATGGCCAGACCGAGTGGGCCAACCAACAGCTGGAGACTGTGTTACGGAGTCTGGTCTCCCAGAACCCCTCTGCATGGAGTCAGCAGCTACCCTGGGCTGAGTACACCATAAACTCTCATCTGCCCTCATCGACCGGTCTGTCCCCCTTTGAGTGCTGCCTTGGCTACCAACCTCCACTGTTTCCTGCCCAGGAGGAGGAGGTTGGCGTTCCATCTGTCGAGACATTCATCTATTGTTGTCAGCGGACATGGAGGCCCACTCGCTCTGCCCTTCTCCGTGCCTCTACTAGGATCAAGTGTCAAGCTGACCGCCATCGCTCCAAGGCCCCACTTTACTGCCAGGGACAGCATGTGTGGCTTTCAACCCGAGACTTGCCCTTCAAGGTGGATTCCCGCAAGCTTCGTTGGCCCCTTTCCCATTGCTAAAGTCATCAGCCCTGCTGCCATCCATCTCAGGCTCCCCTCCACTCTCTGCTGCATTCATCCCACCTTCCATGTGTCCTGCATCAAGCCTTTCATGAGGCATCCTGTGTCCTGTCCCCAAACCCTCCCCTCCCCCACTGCTCATCGATGGGTCAGAGGCCTTCATGGTGCGTCAACTACTGGACGTTCGTCACCGGGGCCGTGGCCTCCAGTACCTTGTGGACTGGGAGAGCTACGGTCCTGAGGAGAGGTGCTGGGTCATCGCCCGTAACATCCTGGACCCCTCTCTCATCGGGGACTTTCATCGTCAGCACCCAGCCAGCTCTACCTGCCGTGAAGGAAGGAGGTGTCCGTGGTGGGGGGGGGGGGGGGATGGTACTGTCAGTACCTCCAGTTGAACCTTGTCTTTTTGTGTGTTTTCCTCCTAGCTGTCAGTCTGTGGTTTTGTATTTCCATGTGCTCTTGTTTGTTTTCATGCCCCATGTGCTCCTGTCCCTCCTCCTGCCCTACTCCGGCCCCTGTATTACTGAGTATTCTGCCTCTCACCTGTTTCTCATTATTACCTGTTTTGCTGTCTCATTGTGCTCCACCTATCATCTGTCTCTCTGTTTATTGCTCAGTGTACTTCAGTCCTGTGTTTTCATCTGTTTCTTGCCAGATTGTGCTAGTGAGTTTTCCTGAGACTTCCCAGCATTTGTATCTGTACTCTGTCCATCTGAATATTGACTCTGCCTGTTCCCTGATTCTGGTTTTTGGATTTCTCTGGATATTTTGATCTCTGCCTGAACTTTGACACTGACTTTGTCTGCACCTTGGGATTGTGCTCTGTCTGTCTGAATATTGACTCTGCCTGTTTCCTGATTCTGGGTTTTGGATTTCTCTGGATGTTTTGATCTCTGCCTGAACTTTGATACTAACTTTGTTTGCACCTCGGGATTTGTTACTCAATTAATATCACTGTGTGCACAGGACTGGGTCTGGACTGGATCCCTGCTCCAGTGTCCTGACAGGGTAGGTTCAAAAGGGGTGTGAGGGGTAAATATTTTTCTCAGAATGGTGGATGCCTGTAACGTATGGTGGTAGAGGCAAATGCATTAGAGGCTTTTAAGTGACATTTGGATAGACACATGGATGTAAGGAAGATAGAGGGATATGGATATCATGTAGGTATTTGTGATTAGTATTTGGGTAGTTTTGATTTGCTGTTTAGCTGGTTCAGTACAACATTATGGGCCAGGTGTCCTGTTCCTGTGTTGTATTGTTCTATATTCTGTTTATTTATCTCCATGGATTCTACCTGCCCTACTGAGTTCCTCCAGCATTTTGTGTGTATTAAAAAGAAACCAGGATTACTGTGAAGGGAGAGGAGAAAGTGAGAACCAGATTCTAATACTTTCCACAGCTTTTGGGTCAGAATTGTTTGAAGCAAGAGGATTAAGGATGTGGGTGTCATCATTATTAATCTCACTAACAATGCAATTTCAATAATGCACCTTCCTGTGCTGATCCCCAATCTCTCCATAGAGTCAGGGGTGGTGCTCTTCCAGCTTCTTCTGCTTCACACTGCGATTTGTCACCTGTTCTGTAGATAACAGTGCCACTGACCACGGAGTCTGTCTGGTGATAGGTAGCAGAAGTGGATCAGTAGGCAATGTTAGTAAGCTGTGAGTTCCGGTATGAATCTTACAACAGTGTCAAGCGTGGGGGAATAGAGTTACATATATGAATAGTAAAGATGAGTATTGATTGATATGATTCAATAGGTGAGTTATGAGTATGTAATGAATTGTCTAGCAGACAAAATTAATTGAACTATTATATACTCTAATATGGTTGTAAACAAAGTTACTGTGTATAATGATGACAAAATATATGAATACCCAAAATAAATATCTAATTTCTAGCTTCTTGAACCTCTTTGGTGACACATGGAAACTGAACTCCTTTTGGACTCGGGCTGAACTACAGAGGACAGGGAGATGGTCCAGTCCCTGCACTCATGTGGACACACTGGTGTGTGCACATGCCATGGTGATTGTGAACCAGATCCCCAGCTATGGGTAAATAGCCCCTCTGCTTTGTGGACAGCCTTGGGAGAGACGAAGGCAATAGGAGTAAACCCAGAGAGCAAATCTGGAGTGGAGCCCCTAAGGCAGCTGGACATCATTAAACATCCTTCTGGTAGCTCCTGCAGCCAAGCAGGTGCCAAATGTATTGCTTCATAAGCTTTCTTTGGACTACACTGGTGAGGCCAAGAGGGGGATCTTGATGACTGGGCACCTCAGGATCTCCATACCTTCCACGGAGGCTTGCGGTGTTCATCACCCATTATCCTTCAAGACAGACAGATGCCAACAACCAAACCTCCTTGATACCTACAAAACAGAAGGGTGTACTTAAGATGAAGCGATAGAAAGGCTTGACAAGGTAGTTTGCTTCCTCTCATGGTGAAGCCCAAAACTAGTATTTCAGCGAAGGAGTATACTCAAGTTAGGAGGGATGGGGAAGAATTTCTCCATTTCCTCTCTCCTGCCATCAGGTTGGAGGCTACCCAGCTGGAATATAAGGTCATCCTTCCAGGTGAGGCAACACTTCAGCTGTGAGTCGGCTGGGGTGATAAACTGCGTCCAGTGCTCCCGATGTGGCCTTTTATATATTGGCGAGACCCGACGCAGACCGGGAGATCATTTCGCCTGACACCTATGGTCTGTCCGCTAGAGAAAGCAGGATCTCCCAGTGGCCACACATTTTAATTCCACATCCCATTGTCATGCTGATATGTCTATCCACGGCCTCCTCTACTGAAAAGATGAAGCCACACTCAGGTTGGAGGAACAACACCTTATATTCTGTCTGGGTAGCCTTCAACCTGATGGCATGAACATTGACTTCTCTAACTTCTGCTTATGCCCCACCTCCCCCTTGTATCCCCTCTGTTATTTATTTATATACACACATTCTTTTTCTCTCACTCTCCTTTTTCTCCCTCTGTCCCTCTCACTATACCCCTTGCCCATCCTCTGGGTTCTCCCCCCCCCTTCTCCCTAGGCCTCCTGTCCCATGATCCTCTCATATCTCTTTTGCCAATCACCTGTCCAGCTCTTGGCTCTATCCGTCCCCCTCCTGTCTTCTATCATTTTGGATCTCCCCCTCCCCCTCCAACTTTCAAATCCCTTACTCACTCTTCCTTCAGTTAGTCCTGACAAAGGGTCTCGGCCTGAAACGTTGACTGTACCTCTTCCTAGAGATGCTGCCTGGCCTGCTGCGTTCACCAGCAACTTTTATGTGTGTTGTATAGAAAATGTTCTATGAATAGACATTGGAAAGTAGGAGATAAGCTCACCGGGAAACAGACATGAAACTGAAATGCTTCTATAATTGTCATGATCTTTTATCATATGAGATTACAGAGGGTTCAGGCAGATCAGCTGAAAGGAAAGATTTTGAGCTTTATGTTGAAGATAAAATAATCAGGATGAAAACCTTTACAAAAAGCTTTGGTTTTCACCCTCACGGTGATGATAATTTTATTTTGATAAATTAATGGTTTCTCAAAGTGGACTGAAATAAAACGTGGGTTATTGTATTATTATGAAACTTAAATACAATTGAAAGGAATTTTATATATACATGTCACACCTTACCTGAAGGGCACTTTGTTACCAATTGCCCTCAATTTTGACTTATTCTGCTTGATATTTCCATGAAAAGGAATGGGATGAACTTATTCCGTCTTTCTTAGTGCCCGGCTTCAAAAATTGGAGCTTCAGTCAAAATAATTAACAAAGTTTTCAAGGAAATATTTCAGAGGTGTTCAAGGTTCAGTATAAACATCTTCGCTAATTTCCCACTTCATTACAAAACAAACGCACGTCACCATGGGGTACACACCTGCAAATCCTTTGAAGATTGAAGACATTCTTAAGCCATGTTGGACTAAATTCAGCCTCTGAAGTTGAACAGAAGGAACTGAATCAAAAAAGGCCACTGTGATGTTAATCAGAAGAAATACTGTTTTAAGAAAAACAAGTAAGTTCTTGTTTCTAGCCCCCCCAGTGCCCCCAGCTCAGCAAGTTGAGTTCATATAAGAGGAAGGTAGAAGTCACAGTGGATATTTGCCAAATCCCTAGAAATATTTTGTTAAAATTAATTCTGATAAAGAGTCATAGAACATAGAATAGTACAGCACATTACACGCCATTCGGCCCACAATGCTGTGCTGACCCTCAAACCCTGCCTCCCATATAAGCCCCCACCTTAGTTTCCTCCATATACCTGTCTAGTAGTCTCTTAAACTTCACTAGTGTATCTGCCTCCACCACTGACTCAGGCAGTGCATTCCACACACCAACCACTCTCTGAGTAAAAAACCTTCCTCTCATATCCCACTTGAACTTCCCACGCCTAACCTTAAAGCCATGTCCTCTTGTATTGAGCAGTGGTGCCCTGAGGAAGAGGTGCTGGCTATCCACTCTATCCATTCCTCTTATTATCTTGTACACCTCTATCATGTCTCCTCTCATCCTCCTTCTCTCTAGGGAGTAAAGTCCTAGCTCCCTTAATCTCTGATCATAATGCATACTCTCTAAACCAGGTAGCATCCTGGTATATCTCCTCTGTACCCTTTCCAATGCTTCCACATCCTTCCTGTAGTGAGGAGAGCAGAGCTGGGCACAGTACTCCAAGTGTGGCCTAACCAGAGTTTTATAGAGCTGCATCATTACATCACGACTCTTAAACTCTATCCCTCAACTTATGAAAGCTAACACCCCATAAGCTTTCTTAACTACCCCTATCTACCTGTGAGGCAACTTTCAGGGATCTGTGTACTTGTACCCCCAGATCCCTCTGCTCCTCCACACCACCAAGTACCCTGCCATTTACTTTGTACTCTGCCTTGGAGTTTGTCCTTCCAAAGTGTACCACCTCACACTTCTCTGGGTTGAACTCCATCTGCCACTTCTCAGCCCACTTCTGCATCCTATCAATGTCTCTCTGCAACCTTCGACAATCCTCTACACTATCTACAGCACCACCAACCTTTGTATCATCTGCAAACTTGCCAGCCCACCCTTTTACCCCCACATCGAGGTCGTTAATGAAAATCACGAAAAGTAGAGGTTCCAGAACAGATCTTTGTGGGACACCACTAGTCACAACCCTCCAATCTGAATGTACTCCCTCCACCATGACCCTCTGCCTTCTTCAGGCAAGCCAATTCTGAATCCACCTGGCCAAAATTCCCTGGATCCCATGCCTTCTGACTTTCTGAATAAGCCTACCATGTGGAACCTTGTCAAATGCCTTACTAAAATCCATGTAGATCACATCCACTGCACTACCCTCATCTATATGCCTGGTCACCTCCTCAAAGAACTCTATCAGGCTTGTTAGACACGATCTGCCCTTCACAAAGCCATGCTGACTGTCCCTGATCAGACCATGATTCTCTAAGAATCTTTTCCAACAGCTTTCCCACCACAGATGTAAGGAATGGAGTCGTGATTCAAAACATTGCCTGTCCATTTCCCTCCACAGTTGCTTCTTGCTCCATTGATATTCAGAGTCTCTTCAGAGCTTATCGTCATGATTTATAATTCGGAAAGTACATTATATTTAGTGTGTATGTGAGAAGCTATACAGTCAGTTGATATGTAAACCACAGAGATCCATTGAATTGATACCAATTTTAGAAAACTGGTTCACATCAATTAACATGTTACACAATATAGACATGCACTTGAAACTTAGTGTTCCTTGTCAAGATGACCTCTTCCCAAATGCTGTCTGCAGGCACAGTTTTATCCAAAGAACTGAGCTGGAGTGGTCTGTAAATTAGTTTCTTCACTAAGTAATTGGTCCTGTCTTAAGACGGATTTTGTGAATATGACAGGTTTTTGTACAGTACTGTGCTGAAGTCTTAGGCACAAATATACATATATAGCTAGGGTGCATAATACTTTTGCATGGGAGTGGTATGGGACAGGTGGCAGGGAAGGAGTGCCATGGGTGGAGGTGGCAATGGTGCAGACACACCCAGCCCTGACACACCAGGCAATGTCATTTGATTCCAGCTAATCAGTTTATTGATCATTACTGAACGCCTCTCTGGTGCTTCTGGCCTCCTCCCCTCTTCCTTCCCCTTTGCCCAACCATGATGCCTCTCTCCTGCCACCTTGCCAATCTCAATTCACAATCCAGACCCAGCATCAGAATCCGGTTTATCATCACTCACATATGTCATGAACTTTGTTTTTTTTTGGTAATAGCAGTACAGTACAATACATAAAATTACTGTGGTACTGTGCAGGTGTTGTACGCACTCTAGCTATATATATCTCTCTAAGAATTTTGCACAATGGCCCAGGAATCTATAGATTGCACCTTTTCAGAGCTTAACTATGCTTGCCAAC
Organism: Mobula birostris; assembly: GCF_030028105.1. Lineage (NCBI taxonomy): Eukaryota > Metazoa > Chordata > Chondrichthyes > Myliobatiformes > Myliobatidae > Mobula > Mobula birostris. The sequence continues at coordinate 60,983,038 of NC_092383.1, read as the reverse complement.
TGGGAAAGATCCATTTGAATTTTATCTTCATACTTTTCTAAACCCCAGAGTGCATACATCTCGACTGCTTAACCTCTCCTCACAGGACAATCCCAGCCATGATTATAGTTGAATTTTAATCTCATATCCAAGTCTCTCCTTCAAGACATGGAGTGTGGAATTTGTATCACTGGCTGATTCTAGAAATTACAAACCATCAATCAGAGCAGAGGAAAGAATTGGATGGCCAGTACCTTCAGAATCCAAATCAAGTTTATTATCACAAATATATGTCGTGAAATTTGTTTTCCTTTGTGGCAGCAGTACAGTACAACACATAAAAACAATAAGTTACAATGAAAAATATAAGAAGTAAATCAGTCATGCAGAAAGAGAGCAAAGTGAGATGGTGTTCATGGCTCATAATCTGGTTAGAAATCTGATTGCGGAGGGGACGAAGCTGTTCCTAATATGTTCAGTATGTGCCTTCAGTTATGGTAGCAATGAGAAGAGGTGAGGTGGTGAGGATCCTTGATGATGGATACCAGCTTCTTGAGACATCACCATTAGAAGGTGCCCTTGATGGTGGGAGGCTGGTGTCCACGGTGGAGCTGGCTGTATTTACAACCCACTGCAGGTCTTTGTGCTGCCATCCAGTCAGAATGGTCTCTACAGTACACCTGTGGAAATTTGCTAGAGTCTTTGGTGGCATATCAAATCTCCTCGAATGTTAATGAAATATAGCTGGAGTGCCTTCTTCTTAGTTGCATCAACATGTTGAGCACAGGGTCTGTAGACCTTCAGAGATATTGACACCCAAGAACTTGAAGCTCTTTCCACTGCTGGCCCCTCAATGAGGAGTCAGCTTCAATGGCAATGATGTCAGGACATGAACTTCCTGTGTAATATCCACTGGCTCAAGTGGGCATGGCTGCTTATTTAGTCTGCGCCCATATTATATGTCACTATTCAATTTTTCCAGCTACAATTTTAAATTAAACTTAATGTTAATTTCCATATGACTCATTGCTTGCGCTTCTTGTGTCAATGCATTGAGAATAAATAAGAAGCATTTTCCATTTTGTGACCTATGAGTACCTGCTGATTTAATCACGTACATAGAGAAATAAACACCAGTGTTGCTGCTTCACATCCCTGCTAAGTAAGTTCTTTGCACGTGAGATGTTTGCATAAATTTTTGGTAAAGTCTTATTTTCCCCTTTTGTAATTAACTTATTATCATTATTATTATTATTATTATTATTATTATTGGGGGCCTATTCACAAGGAGTATCTTTTTCTTAGTTCTAGTTTCATGTGAATATCAATGCACTTCTTCAGTTCTGTCTTATTGGATGTGTAAGATGATACTGTATATTTGGTCAAAAATGAGGAGACTACTGCAAAACAAGGATGATAACCAATTTTTCCTTGGTAGTACTCGGTATTTAAAATAAATAATTTTTAAAATCTAGCTTTGTTCACTGTGTGGATTTGTAGCATACAAATTTGAGGATCCAAAGTAACAAATATAACTGGCTTGCATTTTATAAATCTAAAGTCTTTGAGATGTATAAAAATAAATTAAATAGAGGGAAAACACAGACTGGCCTGACTGCTTAATAATAACTGGGCAAAAGGGATTGATAAGTCACAGAAGTCCAGGCAGAGGAGTAGGAAAAATACTGTCAGATTGGGCAAAGGAATGTGATCGTAGTGGATTGGACAGAGGTTGATGGATAGCAGTCATACAGGTGAAGAGGACCGATGAATATCAGTACCAAGTTCAGGTAGAGTGACAGCTATGCTTGACTGGAGGGTCAGGTGGACTGGACTGGAGTGGTAGACTGGGCAGGTGGATCGACTAGATACGGCAGACCAGTCTAGTAGAGTATTCAGAGAGCTTTTGGATACTAGCTGATGGGTCTGGTGTGGGATCAATAGATATGATAGATCAGGAAGAAGGCTGTGGTAGGTAAGGTTCAAATTGGGCAGAAGTGTCTGGTAGATAATTATCAGAAAAGATGAAGGATTATGTACACACACAGACACACACAGACACATATACATGTGTGTATACTGTGTATATGTATATACACACACACACCTATGTCTACATATACATTATATATCTATCTACATCTAGAGTATATCTATACTATACATTATCTTTTTATATATATTTATACTTGTTAATCACTATTCATTAAATACTTGCAGTTATGGGCTTTAATAGCACATTCAGGTATCTGTACATTCAGCAGCAATGGGCACAAGCTTTCTATATTATGAAAGCTCCTAAATCAATAAAATGTTTTATTGCAATGTTAGCCTGAAGGTTAAATGCAGCAATCATACTTCAACTTGAATTAACCTTCAGCGTGTCACTCAAGGATGATGCTATTTGCTTTTTATGTGATTCATATATTAAATGTTAACAAATCAGTACTTGTGAGCAGTAAGGTGTGGTCACCAGATGCAGCAGATACAGGGTTTTTCAGGAGGTTGCAGACATCCACTATGACCAAACTCAGCCTTTGTTGTACCCTGTTACATGGTTGTGGTTCTAGTGAGCTGCAGATCTGCCTGCCGTTCATCCCACTTCAGTAACCTCAATGGTATAGCTTTCTGTGAGATGTTGCCTGATGGAGTTACATCTATTCAAATTACTCCCTGATATGATATCTAATGCAGCTTAAGCAGTGCCAAAATGACAGAACAAAGCCGCATGTGCTGAGTGTCAATTCTCTGCACAGAGAGTGTGTGAGCAAGCTCTTGCACCACTATTGGATACAGAAATAGCTGTGAGTTCCAAGGATTTTGTCGCCCTATTTAGCTGAGGTTACTTCAGTCCACTTGTTTTTAAAGTGTCTTGAGGAACATTTGGAGCAAACAAAGTCTGTGTAAACATCACACTGATTGAAATATCCACACTTTGTAGTTGGCAACATGTCTCCGCTTGAGAGAGTTGCTTGCACACAGCCTGACATGCAATGAAATGATTTTTTTTTTTGTGTGGCTTCCTTGACAAGCTATTTCCTTCTTTTTCACCTTACACCCACATGCAAACTCATGAACAACAATTTCACCCTGGCATCTGTTAAGTCTGCCCATGACTTTATTGCTAAAGAGAACCATTGTAGTTATCGAGTCATAAAAAAGTACAGCACAGAAACAGGCCCATCCAGGCCATGCCAAACCATTTAAACTGCCTACTCCTGTCGATTTGCACTGGGACCATACCCCTACCATCCATGTACCTGTCCAAACTTCTCTTAAAGGTTGGAATCAAGCTTGCAATGCACCACTTGAGCCTGCTTGCATTTACCCTTCCTATACCCCTCATAATTTCATATACTTCTATCAGATCTCCTCTCAATCTTCTATGTTCCAAGGAATAAAATTCTAACCTATTCAATCTTTCCTTATAACTCAGGTCCTCAAGACCTGGCAACATCTTTGTAAATTTTCACTGTACTCTTTCAACCTTATTTATTCACCAGCAGCCTTACATGAGAATACAAATGTTATTTACCATATTTTAAGTACCTGTACCTGATTTCCTTCTTTAAAATGTTTATCTTATGAACATCATTTTTTATAAGCTAATGTAGCCACTGATCTTTGAGATATCATCTGCATAATTTACAATAACCACCATGCGTGGGTGATCAAATTCCTTTAAAATCTGTGTAACTGGAAGTAGGGGTTGTGAGTGCAAAGGCAGCTTCCTTATTTTCCATTTCACTTCCTGAAACCAACAGTAACCATACAGCATTGAAATTTCGTAAATGCAAACATAAGTTTAAAAAAAATGTTATTTTAAGGGGTAAAATAAAGATAGTGATATTTTGCTAGATGTAATTTAGAAAACACAACTACCAATATTCTTTTAACACTAAAAGTATTCCCCTGTCTATCTCAAATCAATTGATGAAATACATAACCGTTAACATTTCACAAAACTCAATGGGTTAAAAAATAACTGACTAAAACACAAGAAAGGTTAACTTGAACTTAATCACCTTAAAGAAATGTCAAATGGTGAATAAGATTAGAGAAGTAAATACATTGTTCAAAGCATTCATGGGACATTGGTACTAGTAGAGAGGTGTTCTATTGGAGCTGACCTGTGCTGAAACCAATGAGGTCTTGGCAAATCATATAACAAGCATTGTAGATAGGGCTTTAAATTAACTAGGAGTGGGGAGGCCTCCAGGAACAGAGGCTTTTATAAATCAGTAGAAAAGAAACTGCATAATTTGATAAGCTAGGGCAGAAGATATAAACGAAAATATGTAAAATAAAACTAATCCAGGGTTGTAAGTAACTGTAAACAATGAAGGCACAATGTTCTTTATTTGAATGCACACAGCAATAGCAAGAAAATAGATAGTTTGATAGATAGATAGATAGATAACAACATATGAGTATGATGTCGCAGTATTGAGGAAAATTGGTTGCTAGGGACCAGGTTGAGCTGTTCAATCTTCCAGGTTATACACTATTCCAAAAGAACAGGCTGAAGAAAAAATGAAATGGGATGGTGTTGTTGATCAACAAAGTTACTGGAACAGTGTTAATTGTGATATAAAGGCAGTGGATAGTGAGGAGGAGTGGATTTGGATTGAAATTGTGAAGGAAAACACCAGTGGGGGTAGTCTATGGGCCTTAAAGATGTGATTTCTCAATAGGTGAGAGCATAAGTGGTGAAACATCAAGGACATGTTGAAGGGAATTGCCATTACGAACTCAAATTTAGTGTGACAACTCCATTTATTTACATTATGCAAAGATCTAATCTAGGCTTACTTTTAATTTGAAAATATTATTTCAAAAGAGGTTTTGGGACTTTTTAAAGTAGATACCAAAAGCACAAATTATATTGCTTGCTTTATCTGTTTAAAGTATCTGTTTACAATATAGAGCTGTATCTGATTGGGCCTGCCGCCCACGCTCTCTTCCTGAGCTGGCGCTACCCCCACACCCTGCCATCTACCCAAGCCAGTTCCAGGTCTGTTTAGGTCTGGTCTAACCTCATGCAGCTGCATAGTTTCTCAGGATCCTATGGTTTCAGATTTGAAACCATCCACCAGGCAGAAGAGGCCACAAGGAGCAACCATGCTTTAGATAGTATTTGTGAAACCTTACATCCAGTCCAACCTTCTGCTGTGAAATGCCTTAGTCGTTCAGTGAAGTCCTAAATCATTGCCCACAGATCACAATCAGAACCTTACTGGCTGTTTATCATATCTCTCTAGATTGTCTTGTTAGCTTGTTATTTTTTTTTACTTGTATTGATATTTCACAAATAATCAAACAGTGTACCTATTCAGTGTACCCACAGGATAATCCAATTCCTGGAACTAAAACCACTTACGTAGAGTCCACGCATTAATGTAAAAATTATAATAAGGTTGCAAATGACAACAATTTATTACATGATTAAAACTGCAAAAATGAATATAGGTCCAGAAATCAAGGTAGAGTCAAAAGCTTACAAACATATATGCATGATATATGTTATATAGAGACAGACATACTTAGTTTGTTGATCTGTTATGAATGCACTTCTATATTGCTAACTGAATTTTTATGGTTTCATATATCTGAATACAGAATTAGTGCATCTAAAAAGATGGACGTACAGTCATCTTGTTCAATGGAGGCTTCTATGGTGTATTTGCTTTGGAATAATATAACAATGCAGAATGAAACAAATAGTATATAGCCAGGGTGTAAAGACCAGCTTAAATAGTCACTCCCACAACTTCAGTGCAAATTTGTTCTTCATCAGAAAGGCTACTCAGCTAGGTTGATTCTGACAGACTGAGACATGAGACATTTTATTTGGGAATACAGGAGAGAGAGGAAGAGAGTGGAAAAATAAGCAGGGAAATTTTAAATCCTGAGTAAAGAAGATTTGAGCATCTGATTAATTATATCAAGATGACACAATTATAACAGAAGGCTGATTGTTAGATATATGCTATATGCAATGGTATTTTAGAAAGTGGGAATATGAGATGGTAATTTTGAAATGATTAATTTTATATATATATATATATATACACATACACACACATAACTTAGCCCTAGGTTTGTGCTGGAATTATTATTATCTAATACCCTCACTAAAATATCAAATCAAAGAAAATCACATTAAAGATGGTGATGTTAACATTAATGGAAGAAATTTCCGTGCTATGACTAATCCTTCTAGGTCCACTTTTGGATCAGCAAATTTGCTGATGATACAAAGCTTGGAGGTGTAGTAGACAGTGAGGAAGGTTTTCAGAGCCTGCAGAGGGACTTGGACCAGCTGGAAAAATGGGCTGAAAAATGGCAGATGGAGTTTAATACAGACAAGTGTGAGGTATTACACGTTGGAAGGACAAACCAAGGTAGAACATACAGGGTTAATGGTAAGACACTGAGGAGTGCAGTAGAAGAGAGGGATCTGGGAATACAGATACAAAATTCCCTAAAAGTGGCATCACAAGTAGATAGGGTCGTAAAGAGAGCTTTTGGTACATTGGCCTTTATTAATCAAAGTATTGAGTATAAGAGCTGTAATGTTATGATGAGGTTGTATAAGGCATTGGTGAGGCCGAATCTGGAGTATTGTGTTCAGTTTTGGTCACCAAATTACAGGAAGGATAGAAATGACGTTGAAAGAGTGCAGAGAAGGTTTACAAGGATGTTGCCAGGACTTGAGAAACTCAGTTACAAAGAAAGGTTGAATAGGTTAGGACTTTATTCCCTGGAGCGTAGAAGAATGAGGGGAGATTTGATAGAGGTATATAAAATTATGATGGGTATAGATAGAGTGAATGCAAGCAGGCTTTTTCCACTGAGGTTAGGGGAGAAAAAAACCAGAGGACATGGGTTAAGGGTGAGAGGGGAAAAGTTTAAAGGGAACATTAAGGGGGGCTTCTTCACACAGAGAGTGTTGGGAGTATGGAATGAGCTGCCAGATGAGGTGGTAAATGCAGGTTCTTTTTTAACATTTAAGAATAAATTGGACAGATACATGGATGGGAGGTGTATGGAGGGATATGGTCCGTGTGCAGGTCAGTGGGGCTAGGCAGAAAATGGTTCGGCACAGCCAAGAAGGGCCAAAAGGCCTGTTTCTGTGCTGTAGTTTCTATGGTTTCTATGGTTTTATGTTTTATCATCTTGTAAGTCTTGTGATTATTAAGTCAAATGGTATTTAGAATGTCATCTCAAATGTTGGGTAAGAAAGGAATGGTTTATATATCCAAGCCCCTTTAAGAGTTGGATAGCATTAGGCTGCTGTTAAGTGACTTTAAAATACTTGGAAATACTGGAGCAGCTGGAGGTTACATCTCATACTTAACTGATACTCTTATTGATAACTGAATGTTGCAATTAACTCTCCAGCAGTTGCCCTTCCCCACAGTCCGACCAAAACAGCAACAAGAGAAAAGAAATCTGAAATGAATTTCAGATATTGTCAAACAAGGAAGAGTTTATTAGCAAAAATTCTGGACCTAGAAATGGAACTAGCTTAATCTTGACTCCTCTAACATGTAGAATATATTTCTTTCTACTCATACGTTGTTCTTACATATCACATTAGATCTTCATCAGAATCAGATATATTATCACTGATATAGAGTGCTGTGCAAAAATCTTAGGCACATATGTATAGCTAGAGTGCCCAAGACTTTTGCACAGTACTGTAGCAATTTTATGTATTACACTGTACTGCTGCCACAACATGAAAACTAATTTCAAAACATATATGAGTGATGATAAACCTGATTCTGATAAGGGTCTCTGTTGTGAACTCAGGGTGAAAAGGGGGCAGGGAGAGGGGAATCATGGTTAGGAAAATAGAAAGGGAGAAGGAAGCACTAGAGAGACATTCTGTATTGATCAATAAACCAATTGAGACTGGTGTCTCAGGGCTGGGTGTTTCTTTATAAGCATCATCCCCTGCTTCTGGCACGTCTTCTCTGCCTCCTGACCTGCACCCCTCCTGTGGCAATCCATCCTCACCATTCCCAATATCCTTTACTCCCACCAGATTTACAGACTCACTCTCCCCTCCGTGTGGACAAATACAGTACTATACAAAAGTTTTCAGCACCCTAGCTACATAAATGTTCCTAAACAATTTGCATAGTACTGCATGTCATGAAATTTGTTGCTTTGTGGCAGCAGTATGGTGAAATATACAAAAATTGCTATAAGTTACAATAAGGTATAAAAAAATAAATATATAGTGCAAAAAGGGAGCAAAATAGTGAGGTAATGTGAATGAGTTCATGGACTGTTCTGAAATCTGATGGCAAAGGGAAAGAAGCTGTTACTAAAATATTGAGTATTCATCCTTCGGCTCCTGTACCTGCTCCCTGATGGATGCAATGAGAAGTGGGTATGTCCTGGCAGGGGAAGTTCCTTAATTATGTATGCTATCTCCTTAAGGCACCGCCATTTGAAGATGTCCTTTATCGTGGAGAGGATAGTGACTATGATGGAGCTGGTTCAGTCTATAACCTTCTGCAACTTTTCTTTGATCTTGTGCTTGCACCCTCCATACTTGGTGGTAATGCAACCAGTCAGAACGTCTTATGCAATACATCTGTAGAATTTTGCTCGAGCCTTTGGTAACGTGCCAGATCTACTCAATCTCCTGCTTGTGTGACTTCTTTGTGATTGCATCAATATGTTAGGCTCAATATCCTCCTCGCTGACGATCAACACTGGAGCATCTCAGGGGTGTATGATTAGCCCACAGCTCTACTCGCTATATACACGTGACTGTGTGGCTATGCATAGCTCAAGTACCATCTATAAATTTGCTGATGATACAGCCAATGTTGGTAGAATCTCAGGTGGTGATGAGAGGCTGTACAGCAGTGAGATATGCCAACTAGTAGAGTGGTGCATTAGCAACAGCCTGGCACTCAACTTCAGTAAGACGAAAGAGCTGATTGTGGACTTCAGGAAGGGTAAGATGAAGGAACACATACCAATCCTCATAGAGGGATCAGAAGTGGAGAGAGTGAGCAGTTTCAAGTTCCTGGGTGTCAAGATCTCTGAGGATCTGACCTGGTCCCAGCCTAGCGATGTAGTTATGAAGAAGGCAAGACAGCGGCTATACTTTATTAGGAGCTTGAAGAGATTTGGCATGTCAACAAATACACTCAAAAACTTCTATAGATGTACCGCAGAGAGCATTCTGACAGGCTGCATCACCGTCTGGTATGGGGGGTGTGGGGGAGCTACTGCACAGGACTGAAAGAAGCTGCAGAAGGTTGTAAATCTAGTCAGCTCCATCTTGGGTACTAGCCTACAAAGTACCCAGGACATCTTCAGGGAGTGGTGTCTCAGAAAGTTAGCTTCCATTATTAAGGACCTCCAGCATCCAGGACATGCCCTTTTCTCACTGTTACCATCAGGTAGGAGGTACAGAAGCCTGAAGGCACACACTCAGCGATTCAGAAACAGCTTCTTCCCCTCTGTCATCTGATTCCCAAATGGACATTGAACCCTTCGACACTACCTCACTGTTTTTTTAATACATAGTATTTCTGTTTTTGCACTTTTTAAAATCTACTCAATATACATATACCGTAATTGATTTAATTATTATTTTTTTCCCTCTGCTAGATTATGTATTGTATTGAACTGCTGCTGCTAAGTCAACAAATTTCACATCACATGCCGGTGATAATTAACCTGACTCTGATTCAGTATAAATCCTCTGAAATGCCGATGCCCAGGAATTTGAAAATGCTCAACCTCGATGAGGACTGGTGTGTGTTCTTCTAACTTACCCTTCCTGAAGCCCTCAATCAGTTGCTTGGTCTTAGTGACATTGGTTGTTGTTGTGACACCGCTCAATTAGACAATCCACCTCATACCTGTACACCTCCTCGTCACCATCGCAAACATTCTCTCTTCTACGAAAAAAAGTAGATTAAATAAATTTCTGTTTGCTTCTTCCAAAATGTTTCAAGATGCTCATTGATGTATTATTCTATCAATCATATTTTATTATAAATTTCAATGCCAATTCTTTCCTCGCTATGCAATTATCCTAATAACATTGCACTTCCTCATTTCCTTTTTGTTACAGATAGCACCTTTTTATCGAATGAGCAGATTTTCAGCAACGGGGGTGGGGGGCATCAATTTGGTGAGTGTGCAGGTGGATTATAATACTGTATTATAACCATAACCCTAATACAGTAATATCACAAACAATGCTTTGACAGGATGGCCCATGTGTGAAGATACCTCTAGCTGTTCTTTTATGGTGATATCAAGGATGTACTTTAAGTAAACAAGACATACAAAATAAAGGATAATGAATGGCAGGTGCAAGATTTCAGATTGTTTTGGTTGTTGAAGCAAAATGTTCCTGAGTCATATCATGAGCTGGCATCTGATCAAATTCAAAATGATTTACCAGTTTCAATTGGTGTTGTAGATGCTCCCATTTTTCATGTATTTGGCACATTCAGATTCTTGTGGTTCTCAGTTAGTCTGCCATATCAAATTGCTTTAGGCTGTAGACAGCTAGTTGACTTAGTTTGCAAATCAGTAAATTAAAATTCCTAAAGCAAGACCACAGCAACTTAAATCAGGTTGACTTACTTTCTCTGTTGTCACTCTTCGGACATGATACCAACTGGCTGCATCATCAGATCAACAAATCTACACAGAATTCCATTATGAAAGAAAGAAAATCAATACTTATAGGATCTTTCATATCTTAATAATGTCGCAAAGAGCTAATAAGCAAGTGCTATTTAGAAGGAACTTTGTAATATATGCACAATAAGATCTAATAAAAAGCAACAAAACAAAAAAAAGCAGACATTGGACAAGGTACTGCGTAGGTGCTAGAAAGTTTAGGAAAGGGTTGGTTGTAAGTTTTCTGACCACGTCTGTCACTGGATTTTGGAGATCAATGATAGAGTATTAAAGTGCATCAAAACCCAACACATAGAGTAAAATCCAGTCGCCCCAGTGAAAAGAGTTGAACCAGTCTGGCTATTCTCCTCTGATCCCTCTCATTAGCAAGGCAAATTCCCCCTCTGCTCCCTGGATGTTATTTTTTTTGCTTTTCACACCAATTCTCTGGAAAGTCTAGAGACTGTTGTGCTTAAAATTCCCAGGAGATCAGCAGTTTCTGAAATAATTAAACTACCTCATATGTCACCAACAATGTCAAAGTCATTTAGATCATATTTTTCCCCCATTCTGATGTTTGGTCTGAACAACAATTGAGCCACTTGACCATGCATGCATGCTTGTATGTATTGAGTTGCTGCCATATGATTGGCTGATTAGATATTTGCATTAGCAAGCAGGTAGAGCTAATAAAATGGCATTGAATGTAAGTGCATGATTAAAGTACAAAAATAGCACAAGCAATGTGTTTCATAGCCTATTGTCCAAAAAAGCTCATTTCTAACTACACAAAAGTACTTAATTCAGAAAGGTCATTCTCATTACAAAACCAGAGGTAAAGAGACAAATTGATATGCAAGATGTCTCATATTTCTGTAAATAGGATTGGACAGGAAGGTCAAATATCCCATCAAGATTGATTATCCTGGACTGTACAAAGGGAAAGTCAGGGTGTTATTATTGATAACTGCTGCATTCTTCACCTTCAAGTTAACAAAACAGCAACAAGTGTTTGGCAGAATTTAAAAATGCCTCTGTGGTAGCTTGTTCCAGTCGGTGATATCACATAGGATCCAGGGTGAACTAGCCAGATGGATACAAAATTCACTTGGTGAAAGGAGATAGAGGATGATAGTAGGGAATGTCTTTTCAGAATGGAAGTTTGTGAGCATTCCTGTGCCACAGGGATCAATGTTGTGTCCCTGTTTTTTGTCATATCATTGTCCCATGTATCAATGATACAGAAGATATTCTGGTTTTAAGTTGACTCTCAACTGGTGGTGCAGTGTACAGTGAAGAAGCAGTTCGAAGGTTTAAGCCAGATCTAGATTCATTCAAAAAGTGGACAAAGGAATGGCAGATGGATTTTAACTCAGACAACTGCAAAGTGATATATTTTGAGAAGTTAAACCAGGTCAGGACTTACATCGTAAACATCAAGATCTCCTCCCTCACCTCCATTCAGGGCTCCAAACAGTCCTTCCAGGTGAGGCAACACTTTACCTGAGCATCTGCTGAGGTCATCTATTGTGGCCAGTGCTCCCGATGTGGCCTCATCTACACTGGTGAGACCCGTCGTAAATTGGGGGACCGCTTCATCAAACATCTCAGCTCCATCTGCCACAACTTCCCAGTGGCCAAACATTTTAATTCTGATTCCCAGTGTCATTCTGACATGTCAGTCCATGGCCTCCTCTTGTGCCAAGATGAAGCAACTCTCAGGGTGGAGGAGCAACACCTTTTATTCCATCTGGGTAGCATCTAATCAGATGACCTGAATTTGTCCTATCGTTAAAACAAATTTCCTCCCTCCCCTGCCCTTCCCCAATCTGAACTTTTATCTATTACTTCCCCCCGGGTTCCCTCCTCCTTCCCTTTCTCCTATGGTTCACTCTCCTCAAATATCATATTCCTTCTTCTCTAGCCCTTGATCTTTCCCACTCACCTGGCTTCACCTATCACCTTCCAGCTAGCCTCCTTCCCCTCCCCCTACTTTTTATTCTGTAATCTTCCCCATTCCTTCTCAATCCTCAAGAAAGGATTCAGCCTGAAATATCCACTGTTTACACATTTGCATAGATGCTGTCTGACCTGCTGAGTTCCTCCTGCATTTTGTGCGTTGATCTGGATTCTTATTATCTACAGACTTTCTCACGTTTAGATTATGAAGACACATAGTCCCCTTTTATTGTCATTTAGTAATGCATGCATTAAGAAATGATACATTATTTCCTCTGGGGTGATATCACAAAACACAGGACAAACCAAGACTGAAAAAACTGACAAAACCACATAATTATACGAATAGTTACAACAGTGCACAATACCATAACTTGATAAAGAAAGTCCGTGAGCACAGTAAAGTTCAAAGTTTCTCAAATGTCCCATATCTCACGCAATCGGGAGAGGGAAGAAAAACTCTCCCTGCCATGCCGACCACAATCCGACTCTGAGTCATCCGAAAACTTCAAGCTCTGGTCAGCTCTCCAACACCGAGTACTGAGCGCCATCTCTGTCCGAGCAATTTGACCTCTTTCTCGGTCAGCAAAAGCAGGCAAGGCCGGGGATTTTGAGGCCTACCCTCCGAAAGATTCCCGACCACACAGTAACGACAGCTGCGGACAGGCGTTTCAGAAATTTCTCCAGATGTTCCTCTGTGCTTTCACATCCATTCTCCATCAAATCAGAATTTAAGGTAAAAGTTTTAGATTTTAAAAAATGTTCATTTGATTACTGCATCATTGTATCTACAATGTTACTGTAGATATCAGATTTGGCATCCATCTAAATTGAAACTTCATTATCTAAACCACTGACTGCATTGCTCTCCTATGATAAGATGTATGTACATATATGCATTTATTTATTTAGATGCATAGTGTGAAAACAGTCCTTGCAGCGCAATGAGACCACTTATAACCATGTGAACAATTAACCTACTTACCCATATCTCTTTGGAATGTCAGAGGAAGTCCAGCACACACATGCGGAAAGCATACCAACTCCTTACAGACAGCGGTAGGAATTGAACTCATGATGCTGGTGCTGTGATAACATTACTCTAGCTGCTATGCTACCATGTTCCTCATGGTAGGATATTCCATTGTCTGACCATTCATAGTAAAAAACAAGATTCTCTGCAATTCCCTTTTGGACTCAGAAACATAGAAAACCTACAACACAACACAGGCCCTTTGGCCCACAATGCTGTGCCAAACATGTACTTACTTTAGAAATTGCATAGGGTTACCCATAGCCCTCTATTTTTCTAAGCTCCATGTACCTATCCAGGAGTCTCTTAAAAGACATTATTGTATTCGCCTCCACTACCATCGCCGGCAACCCATTCCACACACTCACCACTCTCTGCATAAAAAAACTTAGCCCTGACATCCCCTCTGTACCTACTTCCAAACACCTTAGAACTGTTCCTTCTCATGTTCGCCATTTCAGCTCTGGGAAAAAGCCTCTGACTATCCACATGATCAATGCCTCTCATCATCTTATGCACCTCTATCAGGTCACCTCTCATCCTCCATTGCTCCAAGGAGAAAAGGCCAAGTTCGCTCAACTTATTCTTGAAGTCATGCTCCCCAATCCAGGCAATATCCTTGTAAATGTCCTCTGCACCCTTTCTATAGTTTCCACATCCTTCCTGTAGTGAGGTGACCAGAACTGAGTACAGTACTCCAAGTGTGGTCTGACTGGGGTCCTATATAGCTGTAACATTACCTCTCAGCTCTTGAAGTCAATTCCACAGTTGATGAAGGCCAATGCACCATATGCCTTCTTAAACACACAGTCAACCTGCATAGCACCTTTGAGTGTTCTATGGACATGGACCCCAAGATACCTCTGATCCTCCACACTGCCAAGAGTCTTACCATTAATATTATATTCTGCCATAATATTTGACCAAAATGAATCACTTCACACTTATCTGAGTTCAACTCCATCTTTCACTTCTCAGCCCAGTTTTGCATCCTATCAATGTCCCTCTGTAATCTCTGACAGCCCTCCACACTATCCACAACACCCCCAACCTTTGTGTCATTAGCAAATTTACTAACCCATCCCTCCACTTCCCCATCCAGGTCATTTATAAAAATCATGAAGAGAAGGGGTCCAAGAATGGATCCCTGAAGCACACCACTGGTCAACAAGCTCCATGCAGAATATGACCCATGTACAACCACTCTTCTGTGGGCAAGCCAGTTCTGGATCCACAAAGCAATGTCCCCTTGGATCCCATTCCTCTTCACTTTCTCAATAGGCCTGGCATGAGGTACTTTATCAAATACCTTGCTGAAATTGATATACACTACATCTACTGCTCTACCTTCATCAATGTGTTTAATTACATCCTCAAAAAATTCAATCAGGCTCATAAGGCACGACCTGCCTTTGACAAAGCTATGCTGACTATTCCTAATCATATTATACCTCTTCCAAATGTTCGTAAATCCTGCCTCTCAGGATCTTCTCCATCAACTTACTATTACTGAAGTAAGACTCATTGGTCTATAATTTCCTGAGCTATCTCTACTCCCTTTCTTGTATAAGGGAACAACATTTGCAACCCTCCAATCCTCCAGAACATCTCCCATCCCCATTAATGATGCAAAGATCATTGCCAGAGGCTCAGCAATCTCCTCCTTCACCATACATCTTGTCCAGTCCCAGTGACTTATCCAACTTGATGCTTTCCAAAATCTCCAGCTCATCGTCTTTCTTAATGTCTATATGCTCAAGCTTTTCAGTCTGTTGTAAGTCATCCCTACAATCACCAAGGTCCTTTTCTGTAGTGAATACTGAAGCAAAGTATTCTCCACTATCTCCTCCACTATCTCCTCCAGTTCCATACACACTTTTCCTTTGTCATACTTGATTGGTCCTATTCTCTTACGTCTTATCCTCTTGCCCTTCACATACTTGTAGAATGCCTTGGGGTTTTCCTTAATCCTGCTCACCAAAGCCTTTTCATGGCCCCTTTTGGCTCTCCTAATTTCATTCTTAAGCTCCTTCCTGCTACCCTAATAATCTTCTAGATCTGTATCAGTACCTAGTTTTTTGAACCTTTCGTAAACTTTACTTTTCTTCTTGACTAGATTTTCAACAGCATTTGTTACACCATGGCTGTACCCTACCATCCTTTACCTGTCTCATTGGAACATACCTATGCAGAACACCATGCAAATATCCCCTGGACATTTACCACATTTCTGCCGTACATTTCCCTGAGAGCATCTGTTCCCAATTGTTAGGTATTATTCTACAGCTATCACCTTTTGATTTGGTCTCCTTTATTATATCTTTTCATTATTTTAGGACAAGACACTTAAGGTGACCATCAACATTTTTTTAATTCTATAGGTGACCTATTCAATTATTCCTCAGACTTGTGATATTTTGGTTCTTGTACCACTGTGTGTATAATTTTTAAATCACCACCAAAACAACATGGTGAATATGAAGTGAATCTTCTTTAATAACATACAACTTTTAGACAGGGGCTGAATAATTAAGGAGCAGGGAACTATTTTCATTACTCTCCTTTTTTTCTCTCTGTTTATCTTAGTTTTTCTGCATTAAGCATACAAATGTGAGAAGAAGAAAGCAGAATAGGGTAATCAACCCTTTGTGCCTGAACCATCATTCATCCTTGACACCATTTTCCAGCACAAACACATATTCGTTGATCCCACTAATATCCAAAAATCTTTCATTCTTCGTATTGTAGATATGAAGGGTGACTAATAAGTTCGTGGCCTAAGGTAGAAGGAGTCAATTTTAGAAAACCTAGTACATTTATTTTTCAACATAGCCCCCTCCTACATTTACACACTTAGCGGTCGTGGAGTATACAGATCTTGGACCACCAGAAAGTGTCCGCAGCAGGGGTGATTGATAAGTTCATGGCCTAAAGTAGAAGGAGAAGAGTTATACAGCTCTCTTTACATGCACATGCAGCTCAACTCTTTGAGTGATTATGCAGAAAGTTTGAAGTTAATATCTCATCAGGGGTGATTGATAAGTTCATGGCATCCGGTAGAAGGAGATGCATTATTAACTTCAAACTTTCTGCATAATCACTCAGAGTTGAACTGCATGTACATGTAACGAGGGCTGTATAACTCATCTCTTTCTACCTTGGGCCACAAACTTATCAATCACCCCTGCTGCGGACACTTTCTGGAAATCCAAGCTCCGTATGCTCCACGACCGCTGGACTAAGTGTGTACATGTAGGAGGGGACTATGTTGAAAAATAAGTGTGCTAGGTTTTCTAAAATTGACTCCTTCTACCTTAGGCCACGATCTTATCAATCATCCCTCGTAGTAAACAATATGAGCATCAATAACTTGTGCAAAGAATTCTAGTTGCTAACCACACTCAGCATGTCATCTCTGTAGTGGATGGCTGATTCATTGTTTTGAGATTGTGACCCCTAGTTTTAGACAAAGCAACGGGTGGAAACATTAACTTCGCATCTAATCTACTCAAGCCCAAATTTTATATGTCTCATTGAGATCACTTAATTTTTCTAAATACCACAGCACACTGACCGAATCAATTTATTCTTTCCTCATTAGGCATAGCCCTGATCTAACCAATCATTTGGGTCCATCTTCATTGCATTCCTCTATAGCAGATATGAAGTTCCTTTGGGAGATCAGAGCTGTACACAATAATCTAGGTGTGATACTTACAGGATCTGATATAGTTTCTGTTAGATATATTTAATCATATACCTGTACTATATTCTCTTGTTATATTAGCTAACATCCTACTTATCTTCCTAATTGCTTGCTATACCTAAGCCTTGTAATCTGTATACAATGTTTTCAATATTTTTAACAAAAGTGGAAGGTCAAACATTCAACCTACATTATAGCAGGAGAAATCAGAGTGGGAAGAGTTGTAATTACTCAAGGGTGCTTCTTTTCAGTCCACAGTTAATTTAATTTTCCATCTTACTTTGGTTTGACTTTTGTCTTTGGTATCCTACTCTGATACATTAAATCCTAATTTAAGCTTGAGGGTCATCCCCTCATCTCCTGATGATTCATGTTATTGCTCTCAGAATTTAGAATAGAATTTAAAACATTCAGATAACCAGATTTTCTAATTTATATCATGATCTGTAGGTTCTAATGAAATGTCATCACCCTGCAGAATTAGTACTGTTTATTTTCTCTCTCTCTCTCTCTCTCTCTCTCTCTCTCTCTCTTTCTCTCTGCAGATGCTGCTTGAACTTTTCAATATTTCCACCAGAAACAAGCTGCTGGAGGAATGCAAAGCAACATACACAAAATGCTGGAGGAACTCAGCAGGCCAGGCAGCCTCTATGGAAAATAGTTTAATCGATGTTTTGGGCTAACACCCTTCATCAGAACCACTAATGAAGGGACTCGGCCCAAAACGTCGACTGTATTCTTTTCCATGCAGGCTACCTGGCCTGCTGAGTTCCCCCAGCATTTTCTGCATGTTGCTTAAATTTCCAGTATCTGCAGATTTTCTCATGTTTGTGCTGGAGGAACTCAGTAGGTCGAGCAGCATCTACGGATGCAAGGTGATGGCTGATATTTTGGGTTAAGACTCTGCACCATGATTACAAGTATTAATAGGAGACAGCCAGTATGAAGAGGTGAAGAGGTGGGGCAGAGGGATAAGGCAGGAGCTGGCAAAAACTGGGTAGATCCAGTGAGGAGGGGGTGATGGGAAGATGAGGACAGTGGGAGAGGGGGGACACTTTTGGAGATAGGGATAGAAACTGGATAGGTCAAAGGTGATAAGTGGAGATAACAAAGGACTGCAATTTTGGAGAACCAATAAAGACACGAGATTCTGCAAATGCTGGAAATCTTGACAGTCCCAAAATGTCCACTGTTTATTCCCCTTTGTAGATGCTGCCTGTCCTGCTGAGTTCCTCCAGTATTTTGTGTGTGGAACCAAATAAGGAGGAGTTGTGGGCAGATGGGGACAGTACAGAGGAGCGAATAGAGTACCTTGTGAATGAGTGTGAAGCTGATAGTCAGATAGAACCAGGTAGGGAGAGGAAAGAAACTGGATCATAGGGAATTGGGTATTGGGGGTGTATGGGAAGGAAAGGGTTGTGTGAGAGGGACTGGGTGGATTATAAGGAGAGAGAGAAAGGAACAAAAGGTGTTCTTGGTTACCAAAAATTGAAATTATTGCTCATGCCATTAGATTGTAAACTACAGAGGCATAATATGAAATTATTATGAAGCGACTGTGGGTCACAGTTTGAGGATAAAGGGGAAGCCTTTTAGGACCGAGATTAGGAAAAACTTCTTCACTCAGAGAGTGGTGAATCTGTGGAATTCTCTGCCACAGGAAGCAGTTGAGGCCAGTACATTGGCTATATTTAAGAGGGAGTTAGATATGGCCCTTGTGGCTACGGGGATCAGGGGGTATGGAGGGAAGGCTGGGGCGGGGTTCTGAGTTGGATGATCAGCCATGATCATAATAAATGGTGGTGCAGGTTCGAAGGGCCGAATGGCCTACTCCTGCACCTATTTTCTATGTTTCTATGTTTTCCTTTGGACTACACCAGTGATGCTGAGAGGGGAATCTTGATGATTGGGCATTCCAAGATCTCCATGTTTCTATGTTTCTATGAGGTTCTATTTCTCTTGTTTATGCTTCACTTCACTCTGGTAGTGGAGCAAGCCAAGGTCAATCAGGGTACAAATAGAAAAACAAAGGAGATAAAATTGTTTACAAATTTGAGATCAAGATGGCCACTAAGGACAAAGCGCAGATGTTCAGCAAAGTGGTTGCCCTGTTCTGTGCTTGATCTCACTGAAGTAAAGTAGGCCACATGGAGAGCACCAAGGGCAATGTACAAGGTTGGAGGAAGTGAATGTAAATATGTTCTTCTCTTGGAAGATCTGTTTAGGTCTCTGGATGGTGGTGAGAGAGGAGGTTTGATTCAAAATTATTTCTGGCATTCTGGCTTGTTTTAGTTTTCCCGAAATTTCACAGTTCCACATTGCTTTTCCTGTCTTTCTCTGATCTGTTCACATTCATCTCCTGCTTGACAGATCAGCTACAATGAAAAAGGCTTCATGGCCCTCTCTCAGCCAGAGCCATCACCACTGGTATCATTCAGTCAATCTCCATTCTATTGCCAATATTGCCTTTGTTCTCTCTCTCCCCTCTATCCTCTCTGTATGGTTTCTGCGTTTTTCACTCTGTGGACAGTGCCCAACAGTAGAGGGTGCTCTGTGTGTTGGATTTGTTCAGGATGGTGCCATTCCATTTATCTTTGCAACAAATAACTGTGTGTAAGGTGTGAGAGAAACACAAAAACTCTCCACATTAATAAAATGAGATTAATAAAAAGAATCTTTTGTGTTCACATCTTGAAGAACAAAAGAACTATTTCTCCCCCAGTTGGCTCCTTCTGCTCATAATTCCTCAGCCCTCTTCAGTCCACTTATCACCTATTGACTCCTGTCACAATTCTTCCCCTCTTCTCTTTGTACCAGCTATCTTCTCGCTCTGTCCTGATGTGAAATGTGAAATGTCACAGTCCCTTTTGCCCCATAAATGCTGCTTGACCCAGTTTGCTTTCACTCCAGATGTCAGCTCCTGCATTTTTCATGTCTCCAAAAAATTATGTTATTGCTATTCACTAGCAACAGTAAGAAGCTGCTGTTTGTGTTACTGAAGAAGATTTGAAGTTCAAATCAAATCAAATTAAATTATCTCCCAAACATACCTGGATAGAGCGGAACCGTCTTGCATTCTTGCGTTCCCCGGGGGGCCATGGAGCAAAACACACGCAGCCCACTTAAAATAGAGAGCAAAAGAAGACGTAAAAAAGACACATATCAAAGTTCAAAGTCAATTTTATTATCAAAGTACATATATGTCACCATATACAACCCAACAATTTATTTTCCTGTGGGCATACTCAGCAAATTTACAGAGCAGAATCCATAACAGGATCAATGGAAGATCAACCAGAGTGCAAACGGTAACAAAGTGTGCAAATGCAAATATAAATAAATGGCAATAAATAATGAGAACATGAGATTCTGAGATAAAGAGTCCTTAAAGTGAGATCATTGGTTGTAGAAACATTACAATGATGGGCCATGTGAGTGCAATTATCCCCTTTTATTCAAGAGCCTGATAGTTGAGGCATAATAACTTGAATCTGGTAGTGTGAGTCCTGAGGCTTTTGCACCTTCTACCTAATGGCAGCAGCGAGAAGAGAGCATGACCTAGGTAGTGGAGATCTCTGAGTGATGGATGCTGCTTTCCTACAACGTGCTCAGTGGTTAGGAGGGCTTTACTCCTGATGTACTGGGTCCATCTTTTATTTCATTGAAATGAATGGGCATCTGATTACTGCTAATGGAAAAAAAAATAACAGATTGTGGTTGAATTTAACTGTGATAAGGTTCTGAGTGGGCGATGCAAATTCTGCTCATGTCATCATAATACCCATTTCCTCTGTCAATGGCTGTTGAGAACTGATGTCACGTTAAGAAAATCTGCAAGGCCCAGATGAAACATTCATAATCCATTACTATAATAAAGACTATTTTAGAATAATTTTTCATAAGCAGCTCCATTGAGCCATATATGAACCAATTTTGATTTCATCCACTGATACCTCAAATTGTAATTGCATTCTTTGACTGTCATGGAAGCTGAATAATGTGTTAATAGGATGTTTCTTCCTGACCATAAGACAACTGCTGTGAATGTTCCAAATAACTGGAAGCAGGCACATGGATAAAACAGTAATTTAGTCATAATTCATGGATTGCAGCGTCGGGTTCACTGGTAAAATAGGAGAACTGACTTCCTTTCATTGTATATTTTGATGCTTCAATATACATGTGAAAAATAATTTTTTTCCAACTCTACCGTTAGGAGAAACAAGAATCTAAGATCAAAATGGAGAATGTGGGAAGAATGCAGGCATCAATATATTAAAAAAAAGTTTCCTTCTCTAAAGCTCCTGCTGAAGATGTTGAGCATCTTCAACAATTGATGTTGTAATTCAATAAGTCACAGAACTTTGCTTTCAAAACAAGAAGTTGTTTGGCATAAACCTCATGCTTTTCTTTTTTTTACTTCAAATTGCATGGATTGGGCAGCAAAACATCAGCTATTTACTCCAACAGTATCACATGAGCATCAGCCAATGCTATTTTATCTAACCTCATCAACACACACAACAATTCCTTCCTCTGTTTACTTCACAGCAACTAAAATCTATCATTGCTACTTGCTTTAGCATTGGTTAATGATATTTTGGACCAATGACATCCAATACATACCATGATGAACCTACTGTAAAGTCCAAATACCACTGAGCACAATAGTAACCTATTGAAGTTTAAAGATTTTGCATGATGAATATTTATCTACTATTTAAGTCATGTAGCCTGTGTAGGGAAAATGTTACATCACTCTCTAAACTACCTCTCCATCCAACATCTCTATTCTTTGGGCCGGACAGAACAAATTTAAATGGGCTCTCTACCTGACTAAAAGTTAAAGTGTGACATCTAGTACCATGAGAGTTCTGGTGCTTTTCAGTTATATATCTCTATGCTGAATGTGCAAGTACATTAGTTAGTGTTCCATGTCTGATATCCACTTGTATAAAATTGCTACATTTTATAATGTCTACAAAATGATTTGGGAATATTTTCAAAAGTTTTAGTTTCCTGTTCAGAAATTAGTTATGTACATAGTCTGTGAAAACCTAACCAAATTTAAAGCTGTATCAAGAGGTTCTGCTACACGGACGATACCACCAATTGCATTCACATTATGCCTTTAGAATAGAATAACATCTGAGGATTGTATATAGAAATGAAAATACCAATAGATTCAGGCTTAGAATGGCTACTGAGCTCTAGCTTTTTCAACATGTATTATCTGGCTTGCAGATTGGAATGCCGGTGCTTGCAAATTCATTGCAGAAAGATCCCGAATGTGAGTACAAACATTTCAGTGGGCTGAACTGACACATTTTTTGAACTTGAACATAATGCATGATGGCAAATAACTTGCAAGGAGAGACAAGGTAACAAATACTTTTGGAGAACTTTTTTCAGAGAATGAATCCGAGAAGTTTATTTGGAAATAATTAACTTAATCTGACCTTTCACCTTATTCAGAATTTGGTAACCAAATCAGAATTAGGTTTAATATCACCAGAATATATCGTGAAACTTGTTAAATTTGTGGCAGCAGTACAATGCAATACATGATAAATATAGAAAAAATATTGAATTACAGTGTGTGTATATATATATATATATAATATATATGTATATATAGTATATGGGGTGTCAGGGAGGGGTAGCACCTCTGGTGGGGGAACATGTCGCATCCTTTTCAAGGCAGTTAGTCCACCTCTGGTCCCCACCTGGCACTCAGCTCTCACCTGTGGCTCCCCATAGCTGTTTGCATGCGACAGCGGCCACACCCCAGGCAACGGCTTCGACAAACTGGCTAAACCAGGTGAGGGTAGCCGACGGGTCTCAAACCCTCAGTAAGACAGGGAGTTGTCTATCCCAGCATATGAAGACAGACTCCGGCAGATTGAGCGGACGAGACCAATGGAAGGTCCAACGGTCAAGAAGGCGTTCTCTGCAAGCATTATGGAACATGTAGAGCAGGACAAGACACAGAAGATGTCCTGGTCATCCACTGCGCCTAGTCCCATCTGCAGCCGTCTGGACTCTGTCTTGCCACTGGATCCAGATGGGAACTGGGAAGAGAGACTGAGGCTGACGCTGCGCAACTCTCCCTCACTTAAATCCAAATCACGTGTTAGTCTCGACACCATCAAATGGTGTCGAGGTCTTCATTGATGTCGACGATGGACGAACACATATATATACACACACAGACTATATTAAATTAACTAGTGCGAATACAGATATTTTAAAAAAAGTAGAGATAGAGTTCATGGGTTCAACATTCATTTAGAAATCGCATAGTGAGGGAAGAAGCTGTTCTTGAATTGCTGTGTGCCTTCAGGCTTCTGTACCTCCTTCCTGATGGTAACAATGAGAAGAGGGCAAGTCCTGGGTGGTGGGGGTCTTTGATGATGGAAGCTGCTTTTCTGAGACACTGCACCTTGAAGATGTCTTGGAAATGACGGAGACTAGTACCCATGATGGAGCTGTTTAATTTTGGAACTCTCTGCAGCTTACATCGACCCTGTGCAGCACAGCACCCCCACCACCACACCACACCAGACGGTGATGCAGCCAGCCAGAGTACTTTTCACAGTACAGCTGTAGAAGTTTTTGGGTGTTTAGGTGACAAACCAAATCTTCTTAAACTCCTGATGGAAATATAGTCGCTGATTTGCCTTCTTTATAGTTGCATTGATATGTTGGTACCAGGTTAGATCCTCAGAGGTATTGACAGCCAGGAACTTTAAATTGCTCACTCTCTCCACTTCTGCTCCATCAATGAAGGTTATTATGTAATCCCTCATCTTATCTTCCCTTGTCTGAAATCCACAATCAGCTCTTTCATCTTACTGACTTTGAGTACAAGGCAGTTGCTGTGACACCACTCAATCGGCTGGTATGTCTCCCTCCTGCACACCCTCTCATCACCATCTGAGATGCTGCCAACAATGGTTGCGTCATTGGCAAACTTATAGACGGCATTTGAGTTGTGCCTAGCCACGCAGTCATGAGTATAGAGAGAGCAGAGCAGTAGGCTAAGCACACATCCCAAGGTGCACCAGTGTTGATTGTCAAATGTCCCACAATACAATTATAGCTTCCCTTCATCTTGCAATACTATAGCGTGCATTCTGTGTAGGCAATTCCAAGATTCTAGATGATACTAAGGGACAAAGTTTAATTACACGGCTATGTTGGCTGCCAGTGGCAAGAGCTTGTGGAGTCCAATGCAAAGCATTTCCAAGAAATTTGCAACATATAACGAAGCATGACCTAAGTGTTAATTAAAGTTCACGCATCTTTGAATCATTATTTAACACTCTATGCATCTTTTAGGTCTGTGGCTCTAAGTGTACTAAATAAAAACCGCAACCCAATGAAATTTCACATTTATTTTCAGAGTTCTCAATCAACTGGGTCACACCCTTTTAAATGGAGATGCATGAATTTCAGGGAAGCATTCATATTGCTACACTACAGTTACAGCAAATGCTTGCCTGGAACAGGAGATGAGCAGCAGAACAAAGAAATCTCACTGGAACACAATGAAGGGAAATAGGAGCAGGAATAGGCCACCTAAATTTCTAGGTGTTCCATTACATTCTGTTCCATCCCCTCTGACCTTCCCCTCTCTGAGGCAGAACGTTCTGTCCTTAGCAAGGGCCTCACTTTTGTCCCCTTCCGTCCACACCTCAGTGAGTTCCGTGCCCACCATGACGCTGAACTCTTCTTCCGTCGCCTACGTCTCCGAGCCTACTTCTTTGGCAAGGATTCCCCTCCCCCTACTGAGGACCCCTTCTCCTGTCTTCAACCCTCCTCCTCCTCCTCCTGGACACCCCACCCGGGCCTTCTACCTGCACACTATCTCTTCATCTCCAACTGTCGCCGAGACATCAACCGTCTCAACTTCACCACTCCTCTCTCCCGTTCCAACCTCACTTCCTCTGAATGCACTGCTCTCCACTCTCTCCGCACTAATCCCAAACTCACCATCAAACCCATTGACAAAGGTGGTGCTGTAGTAGTCTGGTGGACGGACCTCTACCTCACTGAGGCCAAACGGCAGCTCTCTGACACAACCTCTTACTTACCCCTGGAACAGGACCCCACCAAAAAAACATCAAACCATTGTCTCCCATACCCTCGCCGCCCTTATCAACTCCGGAGACCTTCCATCCTCAGCTGCTAAACTCATAATTCCCACACCCCGCACTGCTGGGTTTTACCTCCTCTCCAAGATCCACAAGCCTGATTGTCCTGGTAGACCCATAGTTTCTGCCGGCTCCTGTCCAACCGAACTTGTATCTGCCTACCTGGACTCCATTTGCCGCCCATAGCTCAGTCCCACCTACATTCGGGATACACCCCATGCTCTCCACCTCTTCAATAACTTCCAGTTCCCCCGTCCCAACCGCTTCATTTTCACTATGGATGTCTAATCCCTATTCACCTCCATTCCTCATCGAGAAGGCCTGAAAGCCCTCCGCTACTTTCTGGATAATAGACCTCACCAGTTCCCCACTACCACTACCCTCCTCCAGTTGGCGGAACTGGATCTCACAATCAATAACTTCTCTTTTGGCTCTTCCCACTTTCTTCAGACTAAGGGTGTAGCTATGGGAACTCGCATGGGCCCGAGCTATGCCTGCCTCTTTGTTGGTTATGTGGAACAGTCTGTGCTCCAAACCTATTCTGGTACTGCTCCCCAACTTTTCCTTCGGTGCATTGACGATAAACATTGGTGCTGCTTCCTGCACCCATGCTGAGCTCGTCAATTTCATCGACTTTACTTCTAACTTCCACCCAGCCCTCAATTTCACTTGGTCTATCTTGGACACTTCTCTCCCCTTTCTCGATCTGTCGGTCTCCATCTCTGGAGACAGACTGTCCACTGACATCTTCTACAAGCCCACTGACTCTCATAACTACCTCTCATCTATACCTCTTCCCACCCCGCCACATGCAAAAATCCCATTCCCTATTTCTCCATCTCCACCGCATCTGCTCCGAGGATGAGGTTTTCTGTTCCAGGACATCTCAAATGCCCTCTTTTTTTAAGGATCGTGGTTTCCCTTCTGCTGTCATCAATGATGCCCTCACCCGCATCTCCTCCATTTCCCCCACTTTGGCCCTCACCCCCTCCTCCCACCACCACAACAGGGACAGAGTTCCTCTTCTCCTCACCTACCACCCCACCAGCCTCCGGATCCAGCACATTATCCTCTGCAACTTCCGCCACCTTCAACAGGACCCCACCACTAAGCACATCTTTCCCTCTCCACCCCTCTCCGCTTTCTGCAGGGATCCGTCCCTCCGCGACTCCCTGGTCCACACGTCGCTCCCCACGGATCTCCCACCTGGCACTTATCTCTGTAAGCGCAAGTGCTACACCTGTCCCTATACCTCCACTCTTGCCACCATTCAGGGCCCCAAACAGTCCTTCCAAGTGAGGCAACACTTCACTTGTGAGTCTGTTGGGGTCATCTATTGCATCCGGTGCTCGTGGTGTGGCCTCCTCTACATCGGTGAAACCCAACGCAGATTGGTGGACTGCTTCGTTGAGCACCTCTGCTGAGCACCTCTGCTCTGTCCGCCAAAACAGACAGGATCTCCCGGTAGCCACCCACTTCAACTCTGCTTCCCACTCCCATTCAGATATGTCCATACATGTCCTCCTCTACTGCCATGATGAGGCTAAACTCAGGTTGGAGGAACAACACCTCATATGACGTCTAGGTAGTCTCCAGCCCCTTGGTATCAACATAGAATTCTCCAACTTCCGATAATTCCCTCCCCGTCCCTTCCCCTATCCCTATGTCACTCTGTCCCCTCCTCCAGCTGCCTATCACCTCCTTCATGGTTCCGCCTCCTTCTACTACCCATTGTGTTTTCTCCTATTCTTTCTTCACCTTTCCTGCCTATCACCTCCCTGCCTCCCCTCCTCCAACCCTTTATCTTTCCCCTTACTGGTTTTTCACCTGGAATCTACCAGCTTTCTCCTTCCCACCCTTCCCCCCACCTTCTTTATAGGGCCTCTGCCCCTTCTCTCTTCAGTCCTGACAAAGGGTTCCAGCCCGAAACGTCGACCGATCTTTTCCACGGATGCTGCCCGACCTGCTGACTTCCTCCAG
The DNA here is from genome assembly GCF_030028105.1 of Mobula birostris. Lineage (NCBI taxonomy): Eukaryota > Metazoa > Chordata > Chondrichthyes > Myliobatiformes > Myliobatidae > Mobula > Mobula birostris. Next base: position 60,955,554 of record NC_092383.1, on the reverse strand, counting down.
CATGTTGTGAGTGTTGCTTTGACCCCAGCATCTGCAGATTACTTTTTGTCACCTAAATTACAACCCCTTTGCCTTCCACACCTCAAAGCTGGTCCTGCCACATCTAGTTTTAGCAGTAGTGCAAAGAAGGACTAATTATGAGTCTAGTTATCTTTTGGTTATTCAGTTTCATTTTAGACAGTGCAAAGGACATCTTGTGCCATATGGACAGGAAAAATATCACCACAAATTGCTGCTGTGTGAGGAGACTATCCCCTAGCATTGTCCTCCAGAGCAAATGAGCTAATTTTAGGAACAAGGAAAGTTATGTCGGGCCAGGAGTTAGTCATTTCTCTGGCAATCAGAAAAGCAGATGAAAAACATCTCATGTGTAAGGGGTTTCTTCTTTTATGTTACTGCTAAGGCTAATAAAATGGCTTCTTTGTTATGTTAGAATAAAATGGCTTCTCTGTGATGTTAACTGTTGAGACAGTGGTTCTCTCTCTAGCAGCTTATTTGGGTTATAATTACAGATATTGAGAATTGTATTCATTTGCTAACCAACTGGGAGAAATGTTATTCTTTCTTGTGTGTCTGTAAGCTATTGTTTTTGTGGGGTTTGGGCAGAAGGCGCAATGGGGACAGAGAGAGGTGACGCAATGCTGTAAGCGGGGCGACAGAATGGACCCCGAGTGGGAGTCCAAGGCCCAGGGTCTTCGGCGAGGAGAGGAGATGAGGACAGACTCATGTGGAGCGTCTGGTCGACCACCATGGTTGGTCCCAGGTGGCAGGTCGAGGAGGTTGGAGGGGATCGAATGGAGGAAAGAAGACTCCGTTAATTGAGCTCCAACTGTTGTGCACGAAGTGGTTAAACTCTGATAAGTTTGGTGCCTTTTATTTTCCTTTTATGTTTTATCTCTATTAATTACATAGTTCCAGTAAGATCTATAAAGTGTAATCATTTAGTCACATATGGCGTATTATCTGTGATTTGGCGTGGTGGGGTACATCACACAGCATCCACACAAACTCGATTACAGAGTTTGGCAGGGCCGAAGGCTGCTCCCCCTAGACGGAAGCGAGCTGAGCGAGCCTGAGGCTTACCAGGGGGCTACAAATGTCCTCCAGATGCTACAATTAAGACACAGACTGCTATTGTGTAAAAGCTGCAAATTATATTTCATTGTAGCTCATATACTTAATTGAATCTTACTTAAGTGAACATTGAGGTGACAATCAAATCAGCTATGACCAAAGCTAAGTGGTATTTTCCTAATATGCATGTAGCTCTTTTGATGCATTAGCTTAGATTATGAGGACACTCAGTCCTCGTTTATTGTCATTTAGAAATGCATGCATGCATTAAGAAATGATACAATGTTCCTCCAGAGTGATATCACAAAAAAACAGGACAAACCAAAGTCTAACACTGACAAGACCACATAATTATAATTATAACATATTGTTACAGCAGTGCAAAGCAATACCATAATTTGATAAAGAACAGACCATGGGAACGGTAAAAAAAAGTCTCAAAGTTCAGATCGACTGCCGATAGTCCCCGACAGCAGGCGGCAGAAGGGAGAAACTCTCTGCCATAAACCTCCAGGCACCAACAACTGTCGATGCATTTGAAGCACCCAACCCTACAACTCTAAGTCCGTCTGAAAACTTCGAGCCTCTGATCAGCCCTTCGACACCGAGCACCATCTCTGCTGAGCGCTTTAACCCCGTCCCGGCTGCCGAGCAACAAGCAAAGCCAAGGATCCGGGGCCTTCCCCTCTGGAGATGTAGGATCACACAGTAACAGTGGCAGCAAAAAAGGCATTTCAGAAGTTTCTCCAGATGTTCCTCCGTTCTCTCACGTCTGTCTCTATCAAATCAGAATTATGCACGGCACCCTACTTGACAGATTACAGACATCATTCACTGGAGTGGCCGCGCAAGCTGTGTCGAGCCACCATCTTCTCCTCCATGATGAAAAATGTACAAGGCCATTAATTTCTCTACTGACGGGAGGCATGAGGGGAAGAAGGCATAGTTGAAATCAGCAGCTGAGGAGGGCCCAGGCTCATGGAATCTATGCTGCCACTTCAGCAGATCAGGATATGTAGTCATGGTAACACGTTTACCTATATCCTGATCAGTGAATAATTTACATCCTCCCAGTCTGCCATCATGTGTCTCATGACTCCTTATACCAACTCTTCTTCATATTTTAGCACCTGATCTGTCCAGCCACCAGTGTTATTCATAAGAAATAAGGACATTCACCCCTCACACCTACACTGCCATGCAATAGAACTCTTACCGATTACTTACTTCAGCATCGCTTTCAGTAATTAATCCCATATTCTTTGATTCCCTTAATATCTAAAGATGAATCTCTCTCAATCTTGAATATACTTCATGATAGAGTCTCTACAAACCTCTGAGTGGAAACATTTCTTTTCATAATAATCATCATAGAGTACTACAGCACAGAAACAGGCCCTTCAGCCCATCTAGTCCATGCTGAGCTGTTATTCCGTCTAGTCCCTTCCATCCTACCTGAGTGCAAAACCTCACACTTCTGTACATTAAATTCCACCTGCCATTTTTCAGACCTTTTTTTTTTGCTGGTGGTCTAGATTCTGCTGCATCAGCACAGGTGCACCACAAAGTCTGTGTGCTTAGCCCCCTTGCTCTGCTCACTTTATACTTATGACTGTGAGGCCAAGCACAGTTCCCATGCCATATCTAACTTTGCTGATGTCAGCACTGTTGTTGGCCGAATCAAACACGGTGACAAATCAGCATCTTTAGATATTAAGGAATATTGAAAATCTGGCCGAATGGAACCGCCACAACCTCTCACTCAACATCAGCAAGCCCAAGGAGGGTTATTGACTTCAGGAGGAGGAAACCACAGGTCCATGAGCGAGTTCTCATCAGGGCATCAGAGATGGGGCGGGTCAACAACTTTAAGTTCCTTGATGTTATCATTTCAGAGGACCTGTCCTGGTCCCAGCACGTAAGTGCCATTACGAAGAAAGCGCGGCAATGCCTCTACTTCCTTGCAGGTTTGCGAAGATTCAGCATGATACCTAAAACTTTGACAACCTTCTATAGATGTGTGGTGGAGAGTATATTGACTAGTTGCATCACAGCCTGGTATGGAAAAACCAATGCTCTTGAATGGAAAATCCTACAAAAAGAAGTGGATATTGCCCAATCCGTCATGGGTAAACCTACCCCACCACAGAGAATATCCAAATCGAGAACCCGTCACCAGAGAGCAGCATCCATTATCAAGGACCCCCACCACCCATGCCATGCCCTCTTCTTGATGCTGCCATCAGGAAGAAGATACAGTAGCCTCAGGACCCACACCACCAGGTTCAGGAACAATTCTTACCCTTCAACCATCAGGCTTTTGAACTAGAAAGGATAATTTCAGTCAACTTTACTAGCCCCATCACTGAACTGTTCCAAAACCTATGGACTCTTCATCTCATGCTCTTGATATTTATTGCTTATTTATTTATTATTATTCTGTTTTGATTTTTTTCTTTTTGGATTTGCATAGTTTATTGTCTTCTGCACATTGGTTGTTTGTCCATCCTTTTGAGTACAGTCTTTCTTGGATTCTATTGTGCTTCTTGGATTTACTGTGTTTGCCTGCAAGAAAACACATATCAGGGTTGTATATGGTGAGCTATGTGTACTTGGAAAATAAATTTACTTTAAACTTTGAACTTTGAGCTTTCCTCGCTGTTTACTACACCCACAAGTCATCGGTAAATTTTCTGATTAGTTCCCCACATTATCCTCCAAATCATTAATATGGATGACAAACAACACCACACCCAGCACTGATCCCTGCGGCACACCCCTAGTCACAGGCCTCCAGTTAGAGGGGCAATCATCTACTACCTCTCTCCAGTTTCTCACACTTAATATTAAAATCTAATTTATTACTTCATCTTGAAAACCAAGCAACTGTACCTTTTGGACCTGCCTCCCATGAATGATTTTGTCAAAGATCATGTAGACAACATCCACTACCTTTGTTTCATCAACTTTCCTGATAACCGTCTCAAAGGACTCTATAACATTGGTTACACATGACCTACCACACACAAAGCCATGTTAACTATCTCTAATCAAGCCCTGACTTTCCAAATACTTACATATTCTTTCCTTTAGAATACCTTGCAATAACTTACCCAATGCTGATATCAGGCTCACTGGTCTATAACTTCCCAGCTTATTCTTAGAGACTTTCTTGAACAACGGAACATTAGCTGTCTTCCTGTTCCTAAATGGCTGACCACTTATTTTGGAACCATTAAGAGGGGTTTAAATAGGCTGGATTTTTGCATATCATAATGCAGGATTGGTGAAGCTTGGGAAAAATTCACCACAAAGAACGCAATCCAAGGATCCCAATGAAAAATGCCTCTTGCCTGCTTCTAGCTCGCTTGCACCAACTTCCTCTTTTCTCCTCCTCTGATGTATCAGCATCCTGGCTGTCGTCCAAAGTGTGAATGTGTGCATTACACAACTCCTGTAATTCAAAAGTTTATAGTGAACTGATCAGAAGATTTTATAGTATTTTGTGTGATGTACAATTTGAAGACCTAAGCTCTGCACTTTGGAATTGCCTTCAGAACTATATCAGCACATGATGCATGCCTCCAGCATTTTATTGGCTTATTCAAGGCCGGTTTAATGGTGTTCTGTTGAAGGTTTTGTTGTACTGCTCCTAGACCTCATTGCTGTGTTCCTCAGTAACCACCATTGAAAGTAGTATTCATTGATTCCGAGCAACCAGCCAGGACATTACAAATGCTAGAATCTGGAGCAAGAAACAATCTGCTGGAGGAATTTAATGGGTCAAGCAGTGTTTGTAGAAAAGTGTGTTTGAAAAGGCAACGTAACTTCATTGGACATGCGATTAGGAAAGAGGAGTTAGAATGCACGATAAATATGGGAAAGATTGAAGGGAAGAAAGCAAGAGGAAGACAAAGACAAACGATGATGGAGACAGCAGCCAGAGAACTGAAATGAATACCAATGAATTAATCCACTTGACCCGAAACAGGAGTGTGTGGGCCATGGCAGTCAAAGCTCAAACTGGGCATGGCACCTGATGACGACGATGATAATGGTGAGTGTTTGTAGGGAAACTGGAATTGTTATTTTTTGGGCCAAAGCTTTTCATCTGGACTGAGTGCAAAGAGGAAAGATAGATGGCATAAAGAGGAGAAGGGAAGTAGGGATTCAGGGGCCACGTGCCGAAAATGGGTGAAGGTTTATAGGTAGATGGACCCATGTAGGGGAGATTGACAGGGACAGATTCAGGTGGAGAATAGGCGGAGGCAGGGAAAAAAAGAAAACTGGAGCTAATTTGGGGTGATGATGGAGACAGCTGCATGGTAGTAGTAGGCAAAAATTCAATGGCTACCAATGCTGTAACCTAATCAGAGCCTTGATCAGGTATATCCACAAACAAAAGTAAAATAGAGAAGATATTATGGGAATCCTAGCTGAGATGTGTGCATCATCATTCTCTCCCTCTTCATGTGCCTTGCGTGTTACCTGCTTGGGCGATCATGGCTTTCCACATGGAATGCTCCCACACAGTGTCAATGATATCTCGCACACTTAGATCTGTTAGTTCTTTTACAGTGTCCATATATTTTCTTCTTTGCCTTCTTCTTCCGCTTTTCTCAGGCATACTGCCTTGTAATATTAGGCATTCTATTTCTCCCTTTCTGATGACATGGCCCAGGAATTTAAGTTTCCTCTCATGTAATGTTCTCATTAAAGATCTTTTTGTATGGGCATGTTGGAGTACTGTCTCATTAGTTACCCTATCTCTTTATGATATTTTCAGCATTCTTCTAAGAAACTACATTTCTGTTGCTTCTAAGTTTCTTTGGAGTTCTGGTGTTATAGTCCATGTTTTCGAAACATACAACAAGATTGACCAGATGTAACATTTTAGTAGCCTAAGCTTTGTTGTCATAGAAATGTGTCTGTTGGTAAAAATGGGTTTCATTTTTTGGAAGTTGGTTTTGTCAATGGCAATTCCTGTTTTTAATTCTACTTTACTTCTAGCATCTTGTGATATAAAGCTACCAAGGTAATTAAAGCTGGCCTTTTGTTCAGTCTCTTGGTTACTGATGTACAATCGGCTGCTAGGAGTATCCTGCTGTTTTGATATTACCATACATTTGTCTTTTTGTACAGTTGATGGTTAGACCAAAATCTGCACTAGTTTGTACTACTTTGTCTAGGAGGATTTGTAGGTCTTCCGCAGCACTTGCTATTAGTATCATCTGTATATCTTATATTGTTGATATTAACACCTCCAATTTTTATCCCATCTAGGTCTTCTATTTCTCTGAGAATTATTTCACTATAGATATTAAATAATTCCAGTGAGGCAATGCAATCCTGTCTAACTTCTCTTTGAATTTTAGTTTTATTAATTTTGAAGCAGTTATTGGTCCTTTCCATTAATGTTTACTTTAGCGAGAATTTGAAATAATTTTTCATGTTGCACTTTGTCGAATGCTTTAGTGAAATCAATAAAACATAAAAAGACATCATTTTGATATTCAATTGCCCTTTCCGAAAGCATTCGTAGTATGAAAATTGCGTTCCTAGTTCCTCTATCCTCAATAAACTCATATAGCAGTTTTGAAGTTTCTGTCCTTGTTTTTAATTCGACTCAGAACAATTTTCAACAAAATCTTTATTATGTGACTCATAAGACTGATTGTTCTGTAATTTTTGCAGTCAATAGTTCCAGGAATTTTTGGCATCATCATTAGCAATCCATAATGTGCTGGAAAACTAGAAAGTGGCTAAAGCTTTGCCTTCATTAAGAAGGGTGTTCAAAGAAAAACTGGGAACTATTGGCCAGTAAGCATGATATCTGTGGTGGGTAAGTTAGGGATATTCAGCATGGCTTTCTGCATGGGAGATCATGTCTCACAAGTTTGAGTGAGCTCTTAAAGAAGTAACCTAGTAGGTTTATGAGGAAAGGGCTATATAGATTTTAGGAAGGCCTTTGATATAGTAAGCTGTTATGGAAAGTTAGATCATATGGAATCCAGGGTCAGTTGGCTAATTGGATACAGAATTGACTTAACGGCAGGAAGCAAAGGATGATAGGGGAAGGTTGTTTTTTGAACTGGAGGCCCATGAGCAGTGGTGCTAGGTCCATTGTTATTGCTCATAATATCAATAGTTTGAATGAAGCATGGTTAGCAAATTTACAGATCACACTAATATAGGTAGTGTCTTAGAGAGTGAAGATGGTGATCAGGAATTACAGAGGGGTCTTGATGAGCTGGGTAAGTGGGCAAGGAATGGCAAATGGAGTTTAATTCTGATATGTGCAAGGTTTTTCATTTTGGGAGACAAACGAAGATAAAAATTTCATGATGAATTGTATGTTCAAGGTAAGTTGTAGAAACAGAGGGACCTGAAAGTACAAGCAAATAGTTTCCTGAAAGTAGTGTCACAGGTTGATGGGTGGGGGGTGTAGTGTGGAAAAGGCTTTTAGCATGCTGGTCTTCATCAAAGATTTCTAAGTATGCAACTTGCGATGTTGCAGTTGTACAAGATGCTGGTGTATGTTCTCAATACTTCTATGGTTCAATGATTTAGTGGTTCTATTTGATATCAGAGAACGTATACAATACACAACCTGAAATTTTTACCTTCTGCAGACATCCTCAAAACAGAAAAACCTTACGGAATGAATGACAGAATAAACATAAGAGCCCCAAAGACCCCTTCCCCTCCCATGCACAAGCAGCAGCAAAAGCATTAACCATTCCCCCCTTATTCCAGCAGAGAGCATCAACCCCACCTCACCACCCACCATGCAAGCAACAGCAAAGCCCCCAAAGACAGACCATGATTTACAGTCCCATCAAAAACCACTGTTCATCCCAACAGTTCGACATGCCACATGCCACTGTGTCTCTCTCTTCCAGCTCTGTCTATACTGCTCACTGCTTCAGTAAAACAGCCAGCATAACCAAAGATCTCTGTACCTCAGACATTCTCTCTTTTCCCGCTCTCTCACTGAGCAGAAGATACAAAAGCCTCTTGGACTGCTAGGTTCAAGGACAGCCATTATTAAATTGTTTCCTTGTATAATAGGGTGGACTCTTGTTTTCACAATCTACTTCATTATTGTTAACCTGCCTTGCACTTTCTTCATAGCTGTTACATTTTATTCTCCATTGGCATTGTTTTAACTTGAACTGCCTCAATGATCTGATCTGTATGTGTGAAGGTATTCAGTTTCCAGAGCCCGAAAGGCTTATTGCTGACTTTAGCTTTCCAGCACAGTAGCATGAACTTTCCAAAGAGTCAGTGTTATTTGTGACAAACTTCTAACGAATATTCCTTATTCATCTTCTTCAGGTCTTAATGTAAATTGCAAGCAATAATCAATCTAATGTTAAAAGGACAGCTTTGCAAACAAACTGCACTGGCTGGGTTTTTTGCAGCATTGTGATTGAGTTCAAGGAAGCTTGAAGACCAGATTGATATGTTACTTAGCACACCAAATATGGTCATAAGAACGATCTGTCAATAGTTGCCATATTTGTGTGCTCGGAGAGTCAGCCCTCACACTATTAATTTTGGGTGCCTGGGATCTCTGTCCGCAAAAGCTTTTAGAGCAGGGGGTCCCAACCTTTTTTACAATGGAGCAATACCACTTAGCAAGGATGCCAGGTTGGGAACCTCTGTTTCAGACCATCAGTGTGAATTACTTTGTCCAAGAAAAGGTATCCAAAATGTCAGGCCTGCCCAGGCAAGCACCTCCCACAGTCCACCCAGTTAACTTAGGAGTCAGCTGCCATTCATTTCCAAATCACCACCTGCGGCCCATTTAAACTTAGCTCTAATCTACAATTCTTGTTCACTCATATGAACCAGCACTCAGTTACCTTGTTATCTTATAGTGTTAAGTCTTATTCTCTGTTATGTTGCGGCCATTGTGGCTTGTTGTTTTGCAGCTTATTAGTAAAATATCATTTACTGCTAAATCATTTCCACTGCTCTGCTTTTGGGTCAATCCTCCTCCACATTTTCAGACAGGATGAGCAGGATGAGTGAAACAACCACCGTCCCCAGCAGAGCATGCTCGCCTAAAAGAAGACATCTGTCGACAGGAGCTCATGATCTCGAAGCAGCAGGAAACCATTGACCATCTGCTAGCCACTCTCAACCAACTCTCCCTCTCGATACAGCAACACTGTGTCAGGCAACCTCCCCTGGAGCCCCCGATTTTGTTGCTCGAATGCTTCGACAGATCCCTAATCTGATACTGCAGTGTGGCATGCGTTTCAAGCTCCTTCCATCTCTGTATGTTACATACTGAGCTAAAATTGCCTTTGTCATTTCTCTCTTGTCTGGATGAGCTCTGACCCGGACTGACGCTAACTGCGACAATAAAACCAGCATTTGCAATAAATATGAAGATGTTTCTGCTGAGCTGTGATAGGTTTTTGACCATCTGGGAAGTGGATGTGAGGCAGCAGATTATTACCTCAAGTGCATCAAGGCTCATGTTTGTTGATAGATTACACTATGGCATTTAGGACCCTCACAGTGGAGTGAGGCTTGAGTGCAGAAGCACTGCTGGCCCATACCATCAAAGCCTCTTGGAATGCTTGAAAGATGAGCTGCCTACACAGGAGATGCTTACCAACCTGAAAGCCTCATCACCCTGGCCCTTCAAGTTGACAAGTATGTTATGGAACGACCCTCTGGATCATCAACCAGAACCCCGGTTCCATTCCCAGAACCATTTCAGGCTGGATAAACCTCATCATCAATGCCTCCCGAACCCATCCATGTAGAGAGAATTCTCTTAACGCCCAACCACCCCCCACCACCCCCACCAAGAGCGTGAGCAACTTGTGTGCCTGCTGTGGAACTGCCGATATCAGCTATGCATCAAGTGCCCACTGCGCCCAGCTAAATAGCACCATCAGGTAGGGACGAAGGGCCTTCAATCTGGTAAGCTCCCCCTGCCCTCTTGTTCCAGCACTACAGACTGACTCATTCTCTGTCCTCCTGCACACCCTGATGGCTCTATGCACACAGGAGTTTCTGGTGGATTCTGGTGCAGTAGACAACTTTCTGGACTGGACTCCTTACTGACCATCTCTCACCCCTTCTGTACCACAGCCATTGATGGATTTCCTTCTGGATCTGGGGAAGTCATACGGTGCACACAGCCTGTGTATGTGGGCATCGCAGAATACTGGAGTCCATCCAATTCTTCCTTATTGACTCGCCTAACACTCCTCTCAACTTGGGTTAGCCTCACTTCACTTGGTTATCCCGTTTGCTGCGGAGCTGGGGACTCATCTGCCAGACCATTTGCCTCCAAGCTGAGCTGTCTCCACCCCATAAGTCCGAGGAGACAGAGGAAATTCTCAACCTCACCAAACTTCCGCAGGAATATCACAAATTAAACCATGCCGTCAGTAAAAGGGAGGCCAGCACTGCTCCACCTCATGGACCACACAAACGCATAATTGACGTTTTCCCAGGCACTACCTCTCCCCGAGGTCATCCGTACTCCCCCTCCCCTCCTGAGCCTAGAATGACTAATTGCAAAAGTGCTACAGCGTGTCTTCATTGGACTGTCCAGTCCCCAGCCAGTGCAGGATTCTTCTCTCTCCACCAGATTCAGGAAGAGTTATTACCCTTCAGTCATCAGGCTCTTCAACCAGAGGGGATAATTTCGCTCGTCTCATCACTGAACTGTTCCCACAACCTATGGACTAAATTTCAAGGATTCCTCATCCCATGTTCTTGATATTCATTGCTTAGTTTTTATTATTATTTCTTTCTTTTTGCATTTGCACAGTTTATTGTGTTTTGCACATGGGTTGAACACACAAGCTGGTGTGGTCTTCCATTGATCCTATTATGGTTATTATTCTATTATAGATTTATTGAGTATGCTTGCAAGAAAATGAATCTCAGGGTTATATATGGTGACATCTATGTACTTTGATAATAATTTTACTTTGAACATTGAACCAAGCCTTTTGTGGTAAGGTAGACACATCTGACATGGGTGTCTGGGCCATCTCAGTGAGGACCTAATGGAAAGACACACCTCTGTATCTTCTTCTCGTGCAAGTTCAAATCTACACAACATTGTTATCGAGTAGGAGCCAGGGAGCTTCTCACCAACAAATGGGCCTTGGAGGAATCAAGACATTGGCTAATGGGAAACACCGAGACCTTCCTGATCTGGACTGACCACCAAAACCTCGTATACGTTCAACAGACCGGCCAACTCAACCCACTTCAGGATTGTTGGTTCCTTTTCTTCAAGCAATACATCTACATCATCTCCAACCCACTCAGCTCTAAGAATACAACCCAGCTGAATCTGAGAGCAACCCCCAGTCCATCATTCCATCCTCTCAGATCCTCGGTCCAATCATTCAGGATCTTGAGAACCAGATCCACCAGGCCGTGGTGCATGAACCTTCTCAGGCCAACACACCTGACAACTGCATGCATGTGCTGGCAGCTCTGTGCTCTGAAGAATTCCAGTGAGCCCATTCCTCATCGCTCTCTAGCCATCCAGGCACACGATGGACCCTAGATTGTCTGCAACACCGGTTCTGGTGGCTCACGATGATTGCAGATGTATGTTACTTCATCACTGCCTTCCCTCAATGTGCCCAGTCCAATTCCACCAAGCAGTAGCCCTCTGGATTCTTGCAGCCCCTGTAAGTCCCTCGATGACGTGGTCCAATGTTGCCATACATTTCATCACAGGTTTGCCACCTTCTGATGGGGCCATGGTGATTAGTACAGTGGTGAACTGGTTCTCCAAAGGGACCCACTTCATTGCTCTCCTCAAACGTCTGTCAGCTCTGAGACAGTGGACTTGGTTCTCCAACATGTAGCCCACCTCTATGGCTTCCCCCAGGACATTGTGTCATGCCAGGGCTCACAATTTGTCTCCTGCTTCTGCCGAGCCTTCTGGTCCCTCCTCTACACCTCAGTGAGTTTGTCCTCTGGCTATCCTCCACAGACCAATGGATAGTCAGAAAGAGCCAACCAGCAGGTGGAGAAGTTTCTACAATGCTTCACCACCTCTGAGCATCTGCTCTAGGCCAAACTGTCCCACAATCTACACACCACCTCTGCCACAGGTATGTCACATGCTTTATGGCCATCAACCCCTGTTGTTCCTCACGGAGAAACTAGCAGTAGAGGTCCTGTCTGGCAGGACCCTAATTTGTCAATGCCTGAATACTTGGAAGTGGACATGGAGGACCATGCCTACTTCTGCCAGGCTAACCGCCATTGGTGACCAAGTGGGACTACTCTGGCTTGGGGGCTATGTCTGGCTGACCACCTGAGATCTGGCCCTGTGCATCAACTCATACGAACTCTCGCCGCAGTTCATTGGTTCCGCATAAAACCAGTCACTTACCGTCTCCAACTGCCACCATCCCTCAGGATCACACACACATTCCATGTGTTCTGCTTCAAGCTAGTTGTCCACTCAAACCACCTGAACGAGCACCTCCGGAACCAGGGATGGTGGAAGGTGGCCCAATGTATGCAGTTCACCAGTTGACTGATTCACGTTGTCATGGATAGGGTGTGCAATACTTGGTATACTGGGAAGGGTGTACACTGGAGGGGAGGGCTAGGGAGCTCTCCAATTTCATCTTGGATTCATCACTCATCATGAGTTTCACTGGACCCCTCCAGATCACCTTGGGTTGGGTGTTGTCCATAGGGAAGTGTCCTGTCATGCTCCTCCCGTCTCCATTTACCTTACAGGAGTCAATTGGCACTCATTTCTAATCATCACTTGCTCTCATTTAAACCCAGCTCTCACCCACAATCTTTGTTCACTCATATGAACCTCAACCAATTGCTCTTAGTCTTCAGTTACCTCATTACCTTGTTGCCTCGTTGCATGAAGTATCTGCTCTTTCTTATTTAGTGGCCCCTCGTGGCTTGTTATTTTGCAGTTTATTAGTAAAGTACCATTTACTGCTAAATCGTCTCCGCTCCTCTGCTTTTGGATCAAACCTCTTCCACATTTTCGGACATGGAAAGCATCACATATAAATTATCTTAACCAGTAGCAAACTAGTATAAATCTTAGAAGGCCTTGGGGGAATTGATAGGAATGACAAGGAGAATGGCAGAAAGGCGGGATGACAGAAAGAGGAACTAGAATGCATTCCTCAGCCTTCAGTTTCTGTGGCAGATTAGTCATTTGTCAGCAACTCGTCAGTTTGTTCTTTCAGCTATCAGACTCAGCAGGTACTGTGACTTGCTACATGATAGTCCAAATGTCTGCCATCACTTGACACAATGTCCTGAACCTCTTGAGGGCTGGTGTTCATACATTCTGAGGAAGTTCATCCTCTATCTGTACTTCCAATGTGAAAGACGTCACTTTCTGTCAGCTGCACCTTTCTGCTGCTCCGCTCCCTCTTGTAAAAATGCAGGTTGCGATGCAGCCCATTGGTATGCCGAATACTCTGACTGTTGTTGATTGCTATTCTTCTTTGGCAAAATGCGTGGTAGACCTCAGGCTTATTTGGTTACGAGGTTCTAAAAAGTGTATTTCTCTGCAAGACGTCATAAATAAACTACAATACTGACAAAATTTTCACCAAATTTATCTCTAAGACTTTCCGAATAAAATCCTAACACGGTTTTCAAGAGGCTGCTTTGCATGTTAACAGTTTTCTTCTCAGCCCCAACTAATATCCAGTGCTCCTTCGTCCTTCTTTGTCTGGCACAGCTCCAAGATTCCAAGAAAGCCCATAGTTAACAGACTTCAAGTTGCTGTTGATATCTCTCTTATAAAGATTTCAATATCCAAATGGCCAGAGAGATTTTCCTGAGAATATTTCCCACATACTGCCTGACTTATTTGGATTACTTGCAGAAATTAGACCATCATGTCAGGTTTCTATTGCACCTATACTCTTATCACACTTTTCTAAACTCAATGGTCACAGGAATTAAATTTCCATTACCTAAAATCCTTTCTCTATTACTTGTGATGAAAACATAGATGTGAGTGAACTCTAACATTATTCTCAAACACATTGATCTATATTTAGCATTGATTTAAATATTCTTATTTCTGTTACAGCAAGCATTCTTGTGTTCCATATAAATATCCAATACCAGTACCAGGCCTGGTAGTACTTGGATAGGAGACTACCTGAGAATGCCACGTGCTCTAGGCTTACTGTCTAGGGAAATAAGTGATTCAGTAGACTAATATCAATAATAATCACAATCTTAAACAATTGACTGATCAAACCTCTGATAAAGGGATTACATTTTGGAACAGAAAGCAATCTGCTGGAGGAACTCTGTAGTGGGTTGGTCAACATTTCATGTTGAGATCCTGCAGCTTGAAGCCACCCTGAAATGTCAACTACCTCTCTGACTCCACAGATGCTGCCTGACCATTGATTTCTTCCAGCAGTTTGTATTGTTTTGCCCCAGATTTTAGTATCTAAAGTCTCTTGTGTCAGGATCTTTGTGTTGCTTCCTGGAAATGTTATTACTTGGAAAGATATTCCATTCAAGAGATACCGAGGCACTGTAGCAGGAGTTAGTAATAATCTGCTCAACAAATGCTCAGAAAGACAGAAAAAATTGGCATCTTATTCCTGAATCCTCATTGAATTAATATTCTGGTAATGTTCAGAATATTAATGAATTACATTAAACAGATAACCGAGATCCAAATTACTAATCATTGGTTGCCTTGCTAATAGGTATGTTCTAGTACAGAAAAGGTGAGATTTGACATCCACGTTTGTCAATTATGATCCAGTTACTCGTGAGATCAGTACAGTCCTGAATATAACTATTTAGCTGAGTTTTGCATTTTAGGACATAGAAAAGAGAACATAGAACACTACAGCACATTACAGACCTTCAGCCCATGAGGTTGTGCCAATCTTTTAACCTTCTCTAAGGTCAATCTAACCCTTCCATCCTACATAGCCCTCCAAATAATTTTACCATGACCTTTTGAATTTATTTTTTTATTGTGTTTTCTGTGAGATTATTTCCCCAGCATTGGATAGGCTTAGAACTCCATCTAGCAGACAGCATGAGATTAATTTTCTCAAAATGAAATCAAAATAGAAAGCGAACAGATTTAAAAAAAAAGAATATATACATACTAGAACTTATTAGAATATTTGTAAATTTTTTAAGCCAAACAGCTCAAACATTACTGGCTAGATTCAGTTCTGTTCAAGTGTCAATAGAGGAAAATGCGCCAAATGACATTATATCACATTCAGGGATTGCTTCCAATGTCTTTGGCAAAAAATGGATGGGAACAGATCTTTAATGTCACCACCAGTCTTGAAGAAATTGGTTTGGCCTGACTGTGACATAACAAGCCAACGCACTGCTCATTCTGTAAGGGACTGGAATGCTGATGTATTCTCACCAAGCACCACATTTAATCAGCAGGGTCATGGGAATCTGTGGCATGATTCATCCACCTTCACCCCTAACCCCAACTAGGCCCCCAGACTCATCTTAGTATTCAAAATATTCAGCTGTACCATGTGATAGCTCTTTCAATGACTCTTCATCTCATGCTTTCGATACTTACAGATTACTTATTATTATTATCATCATTCTCTTTCTGTATTTGCACAGTTTGTTGTCTCTTGCACATTTGTTCTTGTCTGTCTTGTTGGGTGCAGTCTTTCATTGATTCTATTTACTGTGAATGCCCACAAGAAAATGAATATCGGGGTTTTATAGCATGACATATATGTACCTATACCTTGATAATAAATTTACTCTGAACTTTAAACTTTGAGATATATCACCACTATATCTGTATTTTCTGGTGCAGTAATTGAACCTTTTCCTCGTTGAAGAAGCATGCGAAAACAATGATTCCACAGTGCAGCAAGAAAATAATGCAAGCTAAGGTTTCATATTCGAAAGGATAATGGTAAATGCAATATACAATTTGATTTGATATAAGCATTAATTCTAAAGTTAATATATTTGCATGTGCCATATATTAAATGTACCTGTCTGTTATATAAGTTATAATTTCAAATAGTTTCTTGGAAATTTGAGTCATTCAAGCAAATTTTCCTTCGCTGTCTCATAAATTCCCATCATGGTTTCTGAGTCAGCATAAGTAATTGCACAGGAGATCAATTTTGCTAGCAGCTGATGATTGTTTTTCAACTTGTGATGGTATGCAAAGTCCTATACTCAAAATATGATTTTAAGCCCTTTCCGATTTAGATATCTATGGGTACCCTCACTATTGGGAGGTTAAACAGTATCCACCTACTCTTTAAGGACTAGCTTACTTGCCTGTCTAGTCTCTGCAGCAGGATTTAGCTGCCAATACCCACTGGCAGAGCTACTTCCAGCTAACAAAGTAGTTTAAGCACCGTTTATTTTATTTTTAGTGATACACATGTAAATCTAGACAAATATTTCTTAACACACATTTAGCACTCACAACAGATTTCTGATTTATTAAAGATTACTGAATTTAAAAAGATTTACAAACTACAAAGGATTTCCAAACACTGGCACAATTCGTATGAACCAGAAGGACATACCAACGTGTTGCAGTCAAACGAGTCGTCCGTCACAGAATCTGAAGGTTGAAGTATGAATTCTAGTTCTTCTTTCTGTCACTGAATCTTTCTGCTATTCCCCTTGCCATTCCTAACAATTCCCAATGCTTCTGATATTTATACTGAGGTTACTTAGCAAATAACATATGCAAGATATTATTTAAAATTTTTCAGGCCTAATAAACTGTCAATAATACATAGTCCTGGAAATGTTTTTGTAAAGCTGAATAGTACATGGCATATTGATGAACTTCAATATCAAGGCTTCAGACTCCTGTTCTTGATCTTAGTTGGTGCTGGATATTCACTTACCAGGGAAATTCTAATTGCATTTTGTGTAATATCAAATAACTGTTAATTAATATTATATTATTTGATATTATACAAAATGCAGTTAGAAGTTCTTTGATTCTATTGGGCAAGTTTAAATGATAATGACTTTAATTTGAAATACATTTTTGCTTATTATTTCCTCTCAGGTATTTGTTGGGAATACAAACGCTTTCATGATTGATCAGAACAGAGAGGTTGATGTAGGATGGTTGATTCATGTTTTTATTCTATCTCGTTTTTACTTCGCCTTTCTGATCCCTTCCCCTCCTGAGCATTATTTTACAAATAGCTGCACTGTTGGGCCCAGCTTTGTACTGAATCTTACTTACCCTGATGTGAATCAGAGAGCAGCAGTGTCAAGGCACTTAGAAACAGTCAAGTATTTCAGTCAGTGTTTAAAAAAGGGGGGAAAACCATAAGCCCTCGTACTCAGTTACTTAGCAAACTCTTCAGTGAAGCAGTATTTACTGAGCTTACATCACAAATTCCTACACATTACAGTTCTGCCGTATCAGGTTAAATGACGACAATTACATTCTGACAGCCAATGAAGCCTCAGATCCCAGGATGATTGTTCCTGTGCAGTTCAAACTTGTTTACTGACAGTAACAAAACAAAAACTTTTCCACAAGTATTCTGATTCCAACTGTTAACAGTGTGGTAAAATGCTTCCATTACATCTATGAACTGGAAGGAGAAGATCCTACACTCTCAAAAGAAGCAGCAAGTTATTTAGGTTATCTTTATTTATAAGAAGGAAAAGTACTTGCAAATTGCCATGTAAAACTCACTTCCTCATTCTCAGCAACACTAAGTACTCATTTGAGTACTTACTGATTTGTTGGAAACATGAACTCCAGGATTCCCATGTTTTCCCTCTAAAACACAAAAAGGAGTAATTTGAACTGTTATTGAGTCTTTTTTTAAAATATATGTGCATTATACGCTAGCTATATCACAAGTTCCAAGAATATTCTCAAAATGTTAATATATTTGTCCAAACAACACTGCAAAACCACAAGAGGAAGATCTTAAATTTCACTGAATCAGACAGCTTGAAACTATGGTTTGACAAAATGTGTGTGTTGTTCATGTTTTAACTGTGCAATAACTATTTAAAGTTAATGCATTTGGCACAGGTTAACACAGGCATTCAAAATTTTACAATGTCTTAGAAAAGAGTTATTAAGATGTGTCAACAATTCTCATTTTGCCGCTATGTGCTTTTAGTACAACCTTTTATTTCACCTTTTTAGCTTGCAGCTGAAGTAGATGATGAAATTGCGTAGGCCTATGTGTAGGTGGTGTGGGAGGAAGCAGCAAGAAGAACCTCTGCTGATAAGCAGCTTCCTGAGCATTCAGGGAAATGCAGCCTTGTACATTATAGGCAAGGATTACAACACAGAGTTAGAGAGCGAGAGAAAGAAACACAGAGCTTCTGTTGATACTTCAGCTTTTGTTTTAGGTGAGTACTAAGTGAAACAACAAACAGGAAACACAAAGTACAAGAAATTCAATTTGCCTTGAATGGGTTTAAACTTGCAGTTGAACTGGTTTTCAAAGTCCAAATTGGCTCCTCCTGTTAGCTTTGGAGTTTGAAATATGTTGACGGCATTGTGAAACTACTTAACATACATGCCTGTTCCTGCCCCTTTTCTCTTTCATTCTACTGTGCACTCTGCACTTTAAGAAACAAACTTCTTGCATACAGTTTGAGTCAGCTGATGCAGTAGTGGTGTAGTACTGTTCTGCTTGCATTTTAAATGTACTTCTGTTGCTGGTAAGTAAGTACTTGAGATATTTCTGTTACTGTTCGATTCAAGTAAAGTAATAAAGATGGATGTTTTTCAGCTGGTGCCACAGTCTGTTTTGAGATATTGTTAGGAAAATGCCAAAATACATCAGGTAAGCAGGATGACTTAAAATAATTGTGCATAATTCTGCATTGTCACTGAAAGGTATATTCATTCAAATAATTAAAATGACATTATAGAGTATTGAGTTAGCAGTTATTAGATTCATAAATGGTGAAGATTAAAATAATGAATGAGCCAAAATGATAGAACCAATTATTTGCCTTAATAAATTATGAACGTACATAACACAGCCTAGTGAAAGCAGGGTACATGGATGGAGTGCTCCTTCTGTTTAACTTTACCTTATTTCAACTGAAGTCTATATTTAAAATGTAGAATATATAACACTCCTATTAACCACTACTTCTAACTGAAGTAAGAACTCATGTGGCAAAAAAAAATGAACTATAGTCTTTATAAATAGTCTAATTGTCATTAAGATATGATTACCTGATCAATGGCTCTCCCATTGCAAATCTCAGGACTTTGTAATTGTAAACTGAGCTTTCTGCTGATAAACTCTTGAATATCAGTTGATTTTTTTTCTACTGCAGCCATTTGATTATGTACAAATTCGAGATATTCTCAAACCATACCATGTGTACAGGAGAATTTATGTCTGAAAACATATTTCTGTTACTTTTAAGCAAATGTGGCAGCAATCCAGGATTCTGACATCTTAAATTCAAATCCCATTTGAGATAAGATTCTCTCAGCCATGCCTTCCCAGTGCCTGAGTTATCACTGCTCACTTTTTTTCCCACCTGATTTATCAGATTCTATATAATGGTAAAGTAAATTAGTCGATCCTCAACTGAAGTAAGATGTGGATTGAGAAAATATTTGAGTAGGTGCAGCTGAACACAGAGAAAACTCTCACTAAATGCTTTCAGATGCTTCAAATGAAGCAACTAGAGGATATAGTCAATAAAATATGACATTAAAATGAACAAGAATGGTAAAGTTTTAGAGTAATCCATTAGGTTTTTATGTTGCCCCAAGGTGTAATAATGGAAGAGTTGGGATTGTGGAAACTTGAACATGAATCTCCTTTTCACAACACTGACCTTTTTTTTGTTCATGTTCTTATTACAAGCAATGAAGGTTTTTTTTACTTCAGTTTGTTTCAAAGTTAGAACACTTTTGTGATATCTTTTATCATACTTGTGATGGACACAACTTTGCCAGCCTTCAGTGAAGTGTGGGGAGGGATATTCAGCTAAGACATGGCTCTAAAACAATAATGGATTAGCCACTAGCCACTCATAGTAAACACAGCCTAACCTACTCATGTGACGTTCCTACCCAAATAATATATTCTGAGTAATACACTGTCAACAATGATTGAATTACAAAGAACTTTTTATACAGAACATATAATTAACATAAATATAGCAGATTCTGAATATAAATTATAAACCAGCACAGACAAGATAGGCCTTCTGACTGTAAC
Organism: Mobula birostris; assembly: GCF_030028105.1. Taxonomy (NCBI): domain Eukaryota; kingdom Metazoa; phylum Chordata; class Chondrichthyes; order Myliobatiformes; family Myliobatidae; genus Mobula; species Mobula birostris. Next base: position 60,935,257 of record NC_092383.1, on the reverse strand, counting down.
ATCTCTTTAATTTTATCATTGAGGATAAAATACTATTATATAGGGTAGAGCAGCTGTTGTATTGATGTGATACTTTGGGGCAAGTGTCTGAATGAATTTTGATTCCAATGTTCTTTCTCGGTTATGCTCATTTTCTTTATAAGTGCCTGAGTTAGACATTTAATTCATATCAGAAATCCCCATAGCATTGTTTAACATCAGTTTGGAATGTAATCTTGGATGGGTGTTGGAAGCAGATTCACTTTCTCGCTTCAAAATTGAATTAGTAGGAAGTCAGGAAAAGGGCGAGGAATCAAAGTAATTAGATTGTTCTCTCAAACTACATGGGCCAAATAGGCCACAACAATTCTGTAATTTCAAACACTAAATGAGTAGGTATTTCATTTCCCTTTGAGTCGGTGGTGAAGAAGGCGAACGCAATGTTGGCATTCATTTCTAGAGGAATAGAGTATAGGAGCAGGGATGTGATGTTGAGGCTCTTTAAGGCGCTGGTGAGACCTCACTTGGAGTACTGTGGGCAGTTTTGGTCTCCTTATTTAAGAAAGGATGTGCTGACTTTGGAGAGGATACAGAGAAGATTCACTAGAATGATTCCGGGAATGAGAGGGTTAACATATGAGGAACATTTGTCCGCTCTTGGACTGTATTCCTTGGAGTTTAGAAGAATAAGGGGAGACCTCATAGAAACATTTCGAATGTTGAAAGGCATGGACATAGTGGATGTGGCAAAGTTGTTTCCCATGATGGGGGAGTCTAGTACAAGAGGGTATGATTTAAGGATTGAAGGGCGCCTATTCAGAACAGAAATGCGAAGAAATTTTTTTAGCCAGTGGGTGGTGAGTCTATGGAATTTGTTGCCACGGGTGGCAATGGAGGCCAAATCATTGGGTGTATTTAAGGCAGAGATTAATAGGTATCTGAGTAGCCAGGGCATCAAAGGTTACGGTGAGAAGGCGGGGGAGTGGGACTAGATGGGAGAATGGATTAGCTCATGATAAAATGGCGGAGTAGACTCGATGGGCTGAACGGCCAACTTCTGCTCCTTTGTCTTATAGTCTTATGGTCTAAACAGAATATGATAAATAGGGGATAGGGTAGCATACACTTAATGGACACCTCAAATTCTGAAATTTAATTCCACTTATCTAAAATCAATGGAACTGAAGATCTGTGCAGTAATACAATTAGTACCGACACTCTTGTGTTTTTGAGCTAGCTTCTTTCTCTGTTCCTGTGTGTCCTTCAAACATGAACTTTATTAATTCTATCTATTCAATTTCTGTTCAAAATTAATCACTTCATTTTTCTCTGCATTAAGTTTCTTCTGCAACGCATTCATATTGCAACGCCCTGCTCTGTCTTCCGAAAGTTTCTGAATTCCCAATCCTGTTGTAAGTTTTGAAATGATGTCCTGTCTACTGAAGCCATGGTGATTGGATTGACAGAGGTGACAAGTGGCCAAACAATAAGACTCATCTTTTGGCAAGAGTACTCTATAGTTTCTTTAAACCTGAAAAATAACTGCTAATCTCAAATTTTTATCTTATTCTCCTTAATAATTTTTCCATGAAGGTTGCCACTATCTCTTTAATTTAATTTTGCTAACATCAAATGGTGCTTTGAGTACATTTGAAGGTTCGTAAAGTCAACATCAGCTTCACTATTCTGATCAACTATCAGTGTAACTGTCATCAAATCAAATTTGACAAATATCCTTCATTTAACAAATCCATCCTAATTTACATTTGTTGAACCAATTTTCTAAATTTTAATTAAATTTGTCCTGTACTGTTTTTCAGAACCATAAATTCATAATGATAGATAGTCTGGAAAAAGACTTTTACCCATTAAGTCTCAACTGAAATCAAAGCATGCATCTACACTGATCCTATTCTATTTCCATTTGATTCTCCCTTGATACCTACAACTCCCCTCCAGGCTATTCAGCACCACACTAGATACTATTTAAGGTGGTGAATTAAACTACCAATCTAATGTCTTTGCAATGCTGGAAGAAACCCACACAGTCACAGAAACAATGTGCAAACTTCACTCAGGCAACATTGGATGTTTTAGGATCACTGGAGCTGTAAGGGATCCGTTTTATTGGCCACACTTCTGTGTCACCTACAAAAGTTTACTATCTTCAAGAAAGTTCAAAGATAGAGAAAAAAATAGACTCAGAGGAAGAAGAAATCACCACTTTGAAATGAAGAGCATACGCTTAATCTTGCTCTGGCATTTTACTGCTTGAGAAACTAACTGATTTACTATAAATAGCATACCTGTAAAACTGAAAGATTTTGTTCTTTCATTTTAATGAGGCTTTTCTTTGAGCAGTTTTGTAGCAAAGTGATTATGTTACTGTACTAGTGATCTGGAGAACCATTCGGACCCATTCGCAATGATTAAATGCTCCAGAAATAAGAGTCCAAATTCCATGGGCCCCAGCTGTATCCTCAGGCGTGTAATGTAAAATCAATTGATGAAATAAATTCATAATTTTAAAAAAGCTAATACAAAGATTATTAGACTGCAGATAGGCTTGCAACCAAAAGCTTTTCTGTGTGTCTCAGCACGTGATAAGACTAAACAATCTACCAATGCGATGCACACAAAATGCAGGAGAAATTCAGTAAGTCAGGGAGCATCTACGGAGGGGAATAAACAGTCAAAGTGTCGGGCTGAAACCCTTCATCACGACTCAGTTACCAATAACCAAAATTCAACCTGGCTAGCTGTTGTCAGTTAGGAATGGAATTATATCTGCATGTGAGTTCGAACAAAAACCAACATTGCTGACTAGCTCTTACCTTGGCTAGTAAGCCACTCAGTTTGTGTCAGGCAATAGATATCAGTCACGCAGTCATATCAAGTGAAAGTGAATGAAGAAATAAACCTCTACTCAACATGCTGCTGTGCAACGTTTTATTCATTTTCAGATTATATAAAGGATATGGACAACGTATTACTTTCAACAGTATCACTAAGTAAAACTGTAACTCTGAGTTCCACCTTGACTCATCTAAGTTTCAAATTAACTCTATCCTTTTTAGACAATCTAGATATGCCAGACTTTAGATCAATATATATGCTATTAAACAAAAGTAAAGAGTTCAATTCTAATTACCCATTCTGGTACAATTACTAGTGAAAGAAAATTGAAGATCAAAATGACAATTAGTAAAACAAAGGCAAATATAAATCTAACTATGAAACAATTAGATATAGGAATAGAATTAGGCCATTTGGCCCATCGAGTCATGGCTGATGCATTTTTCCTCTTAGCACCAATCGTTTACCTCCCCACCCCCACCCTGTATCCCTTCATATCCTGGCCAATCACGAATCTATCAACCTCTGCCTTAAATATATCTAAACTCTTGGCCGTCACAGCTAGGCGTGGCAAAGAATTCCACAGATTCACCAACCCACTGGCTAAAGAAATTCCTCCTCATCTCCTTTCTAAAGGACACCACTGTATTTTTAGACTGTGTCATCTGGTCTTAGACATTGCCACCACAGGAAATATTCTCTCCACATCTACTCTATCAAGGCCTTTCTCCATTCAATAGCTTTCAATGAGGTCACCACTCAACTTCTGAATTCCAGTGAATACAGGCCCAGAGCCATGAAACGCTCTTCATATGACAAGCTGTTTAATCCTAGAATCATTGCCATGAATCTCGTTTGGAGCCTCTCCAACTTCAGCACATCCTTTCTAACATTAGCGACCCAAAACCATTCACAATATTCCAAGTGACACCTCATCACCAGTGCTTTATAAAGTCTCAACATTACATCCTTGCTTTTATATTCTAGTTCTTTTGAAATGAATGCTAACATTGCAATTGCCTTCCTCTCCACAGAGTGAACCTACAAATTAATCTTTAGGGAATCTTGCACAAGGACTCCCAAATCCTTTGGCACCTTAGATCTTTGTATTTTCTCTCCATTTAGAAAATAGTCAACCTTTCATTTTTTCTACCAAAGTACATGACCATACACTTCCCGACACTGTATTCCATCTGCCACTTCTTTGCCCATTCTCATAATCTGTGTCCTTCTGTAGCCTCCCTATTTCTTAAAAAACTACCTGCCCCTCCATCTATCTTCGTATCGTCTGCAAACTTTGCTACAAAGACATCAATTCTAACATCCAAATTATTAACATATAACGTAAAAAGAATCAGTCCTAACACAGACCCCTGTAGAAAACCACTAGTCACCAGCAGCCAATGAGAAAAAGCTTATTTTATTCTCACTCCTTGCCTATAGCCAGTTAGACACTGCTTTATCCATGCCAGAATCGCTCCTGTAATACCAGGGCCTTTGACAAGGTGCCACACATGAGGCTATTTGCTAAGGAGCCTCATGTGTGGTACCTTGTCAAAGGCCCTCCAGAAATCCGAGTACTCAACATCAACCGATACTCCTTTGTCTATCCCGCTTGTTATTTCTTCAAATAATTCCAACAGATTTTCCCACGAGGAAACCATGCTAACTATACAGTTAGAATTTATAAAAAAAAATTTCTCTGTGACATTTAAGAAAATGACTAAATAAATTACACGAATATTGTCTATTGAATTTGATTCATAAAAATACCGAAATCCTGTGGAATCTAAACATTAATATCGGGACCTTACCTGAAGGATTTACAGGACTCAGTCCTAACACATGCAAATTGGCTTGCCTTTTTTATTGCTGCTGGAACTTTAGTCTGCGTGTTAGTCTGATCAGAGAATGACAGTAAATATGATACAGTTTATACCAAATACTCTCTAAATTTGTTTGATCAACTTATGCTTTTCAGAACTCATTTGTTATAATGTCTATAATAAATTTTGTGTCTAAAAATACATATACAGTGGATTCTGGTTAATTGGGCACATTGGGACCAATACATTTTGGCCCAATTAAGTGGCTACTGCAATTAATTAAGCCAAAATAATTAAAAAGTCATAAAAAGACAAACAACATTTAACCGAGTAACAAATCATGTACTTAAATAAAACATAGAACAAATTAGAACATTACTAGTACTACTGCAGTACTCTAAAACTGTGTATTAGTCCTAACAGTTACTGCAGGAGGAGTTCAATCAATGTACATTACTGTGTTCTTTTGATTGATTGCAATTTAACAAAATCAGAGCAGACACCCAGTGTAAGTAATGCACTGCCTTCATACAATGCTTTGACAATTGCATCCTCCAAATCTTTATTTTTAATGTAACACAGTCAAGATGATTGTCGATACCTTCAAATTCTTCGTAGATTCTCACTTGTTGAAGTAGTGAAATGGTTTCATTTTCACTCCTGGCTGTTTCCAGCATCTCCTCTCCTGCTTAAAACCACAGTGAGCAAAATAATTCTAAATTGTCCTAGTGCTTATTTCTTTCCAACTATCAGTGACAAAAATCACTACTTTTTGAACACAAACACATGCAATTGACTATTTAAAAACTGCTCGCTCTAAGCAGTGTAGTGCCTAACAAGTACACACAACTGACACTAGTAGAAGCTGTTGGGCAAAAGCCTCCTGTCCCAATTAAGTGGCATATTGTCCCAAATAAACAAAGAAAATACTGGCTCTTTACTTGATTAGCTTTTGTTCTTTAAGAGATATCCTAAATAAGTAACTGCCCTAACTAACTGATGGCCCAATTAACTGAATTCCACTCTATCTTCAAAGTTTTAATTTAATTTCAATATTCTATAGATTGAACTACTAGTATACTGTACCTTGAAATGTAAAGGGAATGTGCAATCATTTTTATTACAATCAATATACCATTTTTTCTATAATTTACAGATGAATTGCCATTTAAGAGAGATACTACATCAAATTCAGTCAGAACATTGTGGAGTCTGTGGGTAACTTCAGCCCATGCATGCCTCATTCTGAAGTATAGACAGTGTGCACAGTATGGTACAATCTGAGCTAACTTCCATTCCGTTAACTACTGTAAACTGTCAAGGCCAAGTTGCAGAAGAGATCATGAACCAATCGTCAACTTCCTCATCATCATTCAAATCAAAGAGACAAAGCTGTCTTCAGGAGAGGTAAGAATGGAAGGACTGGTTAGTCAAAGGAATCACTATAAAACATCACTGTTGTTGGATTATGAATTCAGATGATAATTTTCAGACAAAATTCATACAAGAATATTTTCAACTTGATCCTAATTACATTTCTGTTGATCCCTGTAGAATCAGAGGTTTTGCCCTGTATCTATCCAGATCTTGTAATCCATATCTGATTTCCATTTTCTGTTCAACTAGAGGATGCCATCCACTCATAAACTGTCACAGGAGGAAAATTAGCCAGGTCTCTGCTACTAATAGATGCCAGAAACACACGTATGCAGATATCAGGAAAGAATAGAATTTGACTTGCCTGCAGTTGATGGTAAAAACTTTCCTTGCTTTCCAACATCTACCCAACATCAGTGTAGCTTAGAAACCTCTGTACTGATGAATTCTGGCGAAAGCCAAAGAAAATCTGATGGGGTCCTTCTCAGATCCCAGAAATCCCATCAAGTCCATCAGATATTTGTTGACTTAATTCAGAATCAGAATCGGGTTTACTAAATTTGTTGTTTTGTACTAGAAGGACACTGCAGGCATAACAGATTCCTACAAGATACAATAAAGAGAGAAAGAAAGAAATCACACAAAAGAGGAACAGCAATTTGTTCTTAGATTCATGGACTGCTCAGAAATCTAATGGCAGAGGGGAAGAATTTGTTTCTATGGCACTGCCTGGATGTTTTGAGGCTCCTGTACCTCTTTCCTTATGCTAGTCATGCGAAGGTGGCATGTCCTGGATAGTGAGGCTCCTTAATGATGGATGCTGCCTTCTCGAGTCACTGCCTTTAGAAGATATACCTGATGGTGGGGAGGCTTGGGCTTATGATGCTACTGGCTGAGTCTACAATCATCTACTGTCTTGCAGAGTGCCTTTATGGTTAATAAAACTGTTTGGTGCAGTGATAATATCAATGGTTATCATTTTATTTTAATAGGCTGACGGGATGATCTGGGAGTGTCAATCTCAATTGGTTCTTAACACAATGATTACATAATTTAATTGTTAGCACAGTGTAAAATTAATTAAATGCACCCAGAAGATTGAGAAAGCAATACACGTTTGGGATTAAGGCTTGATAGAAGGCAATAAAATAGCAAGAAACTTGTAGAGGGTACTTCCATATGGTACGTATTTCTTCCAGCATTTTCTTCATCTTCTACTTCTTGTGTTTGCTTCAGTCAGATCACATGAGCTTGTAAGTGTCAAATAATATTCTTCTAATCCCTACCTCTCGTTTCCTCATTTTCAATTGTCCCTTTAAAGACCAATACATTAAGACAACATTTAACTTCTTTAGTTTCTAGGACAGAGTTTCAAAGAAGAGAGCTATTTGTAATCAGACCCATCCTGAAAAATAATCAAACCAAAAAATGGGATGGGAAATGATGGAGGAAATATCTAGTTTGCTGTTAAAAAAGAGAAAGCTGGAATAATTCAGCAGCATCAGTGCAACATCTCCTTCCTGCCATCTGGCAAAAGGCACCGAAGTATTCAGGCTCTCACGACCAGACTGTGTAACAGTTTCTTCCTCAAAGTCATCAGATTCCTCAATACCCAGAGCCTGGACTGATACCAACCTACTGCCCTCTACTGTGCATCTTGTCTTGTTTATTATTTATTGTAATATCTGCACTGTTTTGTGCACTTTATGCAGCCCTGGGTAGGTCTGTAGTCTAGTGTATTTTTGTATTGTTTTACATAGTTCAGTGTAGTTTTTGTATTGTTCATGTAGCACCATGGTCCTGAAAAATGTTGTCTCATTTTTACTGTGTACTGTACCGGCAGTTATGGTCGAAAGGACAATAAGAAGTGATGACTTGACTTGAACAAAATTAACATTTTAGATCAATGATATCCATTAAAACTATGGAAAAGTCATTGACATGAAATACTAACTTTACTTTTTTCTGTCTTTATGACAAGTGAAAACCTCAGCCATGAAGTCTGTATAAAAACAGGAAATGCTGCAAACACTCAGCTGGTCAACAGCATCTATGAAAAGAAAAACAAAGTTTACATCTCAGGCCAAAGACGCCTTGGCAAAATTAGAAAAAAGTGAAAACAAGTTATTTTTAATTGAAGAGAATTTGGGGAGAGTTAAATAAAGTGACTGTCTCCGATAAGGTGAGGTCAGGATTTCTGTGGCAATAAGTTAGATGGGTCAATGTGGCCATGCACAGAGAGAGAACACAAATCGATAAATGTAAAATGTGTGAATTGCAAACCTGCAGGACATTGGCCAAGAAGTTATGGCATGCTAGTGGAGAGAGAAAAACTGAGCCCAAGTTGTAGATCAGGCGTTCCCAAGCTCAGATTGTTCTCTCCGTATCTGGCCATCTCAACTCTAGGCATCCATGTGTAACATTGACTTTATTTTTCTCTTCCCATTCACACAGTATTGACAACAGGCACACCCTCAAAGATTGCATTTTACAGCCTTTATATTTCCCTGCCACTATTCTCTCTAACTGAGCTTGTTAACTGATCAAACAGAAAACTTCATCACCAACTATGGCATCTCCCTATCAGAAAAAACTCCCTCTGTTCAGACCCCACCCTCTCTGCAGCTTTGAATTGTTTTCTCTTTCCCAGTTCTGATGAACTGTGTTCATTCTGAAACACAAACCATTTCTCTCCCTTCTTGCTACACAACCTACGGAGAGCATCTGTTTTTCTTGAATGCAGATTTCCAGCATCTCCACTTATTAAAAAAAATCATGACATCTATCCAGTGTTTTAGCTAATTAAAAGATTACAGATTCACTAGGTTTTGGCAATAAACATTTTAATTGCTCATGTTTATCTAAAATATACATATTTAACTTAACCCACCTGTCTTGGGTATGCATATATACATACTCTATATTTGAATAAATATATTAAAATATAATATATATAATTGATATACACAGTACTGTGCAAAAGTCTTAGGCACATATATATAGGCTAAACCTTTGCACATACTGCATTTGTCAATGTGGAATGGATAGGGAGTTTGAAACTGTGGCGGGAGCAAAGGATATTGGGAATGGCAAAGGTGCAGCACTGCGGGAGAAGTTTTGGGAGAGGTGGAAGGGAAGGAGTGCCAGAGATGGGGTGAGGCTTGAGTGCAGACATACACAGCTCTGAGACACCAGACAAGGCCATTTGATTCCAAACAATTGGTTTAATGATCATTACAGAATGTCTCGCTGGTGTTTCCGCTCCCTTCCCTCTTCCCCTTTCTCCAATCATGATTCCCCTCTCCCTGCCCTCTTCCCACTCTCAGTCCACAATAGAAACCCATATCAGAATCAGGTCTATCATCACCACATATGTCATGAAATTTGTTTTTTTTTCTGCAGCAGCAGCAATACTGTGCAATATTACAAATTACTACAGTACTGTGTAAAAGTATTAGGCACTCCAACTATAAATACGTGCCTGAGACTTTTGCATGGTACTATATAATTATACATAATATATAGGTAGATTTAAATTAACTTCAGTTTATTTTATTTGAAGTACCTCAATTAGTTTCAAAAATACATTTCTGGTGCTTAACAATAGTAAAATAATCCTCAGTGTTCCGAATTTTCTCAATACAATTTGGAAGCAATGTGACATAAATCTTTCAGCTTTGTTTCTGGCAATTTATTAAGGGAAGACTTCAGAGTTGCAAGAATATGATTTTATTCTGAATTCCTGGCCCTTGCTCTTTCATCATTCTACACTACTGCTCAACATTATAATTCTAAAGCAGAGTCTAGGGCACAATAATAATGTAGAACTCCATCCGATGACCTCCAACAACAACGCTAAGGTTGTTTCTAGACTCCATCACTGCCTTGTTAAAATTAAAGTGAGAATGACTCCAACTTTCCTAAAGTCAAGTAAAATCAAAGCTTTTCATTGACATCACTGGCACCTACAATCTTTTTGTCTCAACGTCATTGCTTCACACAAAGTATGGAGGTGCTGGACTTTGATGTAATGCTCATTTATCTGAAGGCTTCTCCCCTCCCCACAGTTTCTTTTTTTTTAACCACTTCCTCTGTGTCGACTTCCTCCACAAATTAGAACCTAATCTATATATTAATCATCCAGAAGTTAGTTTAAAAGTAAAAGACTGCAGATGATGAAAATGTAATAAATGCAGGAAATACTTAGAACCTCTGACAGCATCTTATCAGCTGCCACCTTTGCTCTTCAGTCTTACCAGTTACAGAATATCCTCTGTGTATTTCCTTCCTTTCTCTCTGCAACTTAAACTTGTTTTATCTCCAACTTTTCTCAGATCTAGTTGAAGGTTATTGACCTGAAATGGTTTTTTCCTGTTTCTCCACGTATGTTGTCTCTCCAGCTGATTAATGCCAGTACATTCTGTTTCAATTCTTTCTTCAAAAATTCTCCCCCACCATTTCAAATGCTGAAATCACTCTTTTGATCCATACAAGATTCCCAATAGGCATCTCTCTAGTTAGGAAACATTGGTTCCTCATTTCACAGTAAGATGACATTAAGAACTTTCAAATCTTTCCGTATTTCACTTATCTTACCTTAGCTTCTTGTCCACTCCACCCAATTGTACTCTGACAGCAGCCTACAGTTACTTTTGACAATGCAAAGAGAAGCCGTAATTTCCTTGCTGAATCCAGAGAATTCTTTACAGGATCTTCTACAAACCTCCCTGCTTTCATCATGCACTTCATTTTCCTCATCCCTTTTACTGAATAATTTCCCATTTTCTTGCATCTATCCATTTCTTTTGCTTGGTTAAGCCCCATCATGGGCACTAGCCTACACATCATCATATATATATCTTCAAAAGGTGATGCCTCAGGAAGGGGGTGTCCATTATTAAAGACCCCCACCCCCCACCCAGGACATGTCCATTTCTCATCAGGGAAGAGGAACAGGAACCTGAAGACATGCACTCAGTGTTTAAGGAACACCTTCTTCGTCTTCACCATCATACTGCTGAACAGTCTGTAAATCTATAAACACTATCGCACAATTTTGCTCTTTCTTAGCACGACTTATAATGTTTTTTATTTACTGTAAGCATTTTTTCTGTTTTGTACTGTACTAGTGCCACAAAACAAGTTTTGTGACATATGACAGTAATAACAAAACCCCCCAGTTCATCACGTCTCTTTCTTCTGTGCATGAGAAATGCAATTGATAAATCTGACAATGCTGTCATAATTTATAGATTGATTTCCCAATGTTTTATCCAGAAATAAATGCTATAATCTCTATACTTCCATTCAAGCAATTGTAGCCTATTTGTCTTTTTAACCAAATAATTTTGGGTCACTTACATCCCCAGGAATAGGTCAGGTTAAGCACAGGAAGAAGTAAAATGTTTGTAGCTGAGGCAAGTTGAATTCAATGGGTGGTAGCCGATCTGCTTTTAGGTGGCATCTTAATCGCTGAATTCCTTGAAGAAAGCAATTTCCTACGCTTCCTTATGGAAGTGATAAACTTTTGCTTAGACATGTAGCACAGGCAATCGGTAACTTTGTATCCAATTATAAGGCAGGGAATAGGCAATTTGGTTTACTACATGATGAAGGAAATACCCAGTGTGTTCAACCCCACTCTAGCACATAAACTGTTAATGGTTTCATTTTCAAGTGTATGTCTGGTTCCTTTTGGATAACTACCAAGCAATTTGCCTCCACCATCCTTTCAGTGAAATTGAAATCACAACAACAGGGGTATAAAATGTAATTCTGCATCTTTTCTCTGGTTACATTGCCAATCATAAATTTGCCTCCAATCCTCCTGCCGACAGAACAGTTTATCTTTATTTACTGTATTAAAACAATGAACAATTTTGAGCAACTCAATGAAATTTCCTTTCATTTTCTATGTTCCAACAAGTGTAATTTTAGCTTTTGATATGTATCTATATGACTCTATCATAAGGCTTCCTGCTTCCATTACAGCCCCGTTTAAATGTCTATTTCTAAATTCTACATTTTGGACCTAATCAAACTTTGCTAATTACCCTTCCATTTTGGATAACCAATATTAATTCAGATTGTATTTACACTCTACCAACTCTATTTAGTTCAATCATTCAGTGACTTAGTAAGTTTGTCTTCTTGTAATCTCTCAGAATAACAAACCAAGAAGAAACTCAAGAACAGCACTAAGTTTAAAAAGGGAGAGATTCACTTCTAAAACATTACTTTGGTGCTAGAAGCATGCATGAGCAGCAAAATTCATGCACACAACTAAATTAAGTGAGGTAACAAAGTGGGAGTATACCCCTCAACAATGATGTGGTAAGGTGAACCAATGGAGTGCCACGTGGGTGGCCAAAAGTATGGATATGTACAGACCATAATGGAAACGTATGCAAAGGAAGGAAAGTTATTGAATAGTTTATTGTATATAATTTTATTTTTGAATAACGTATATTTTGAAATAAGGAAAACAAATTAAAAAGGTGACTCGATATATTAGAAAAGAAAGAAACACCTGACAAGTTGTGGTATATAATCATTGCTTTCTTTCCTTTCCGGTCCTTGTTTCAGTTTTATTGAAGGTTCTAACAGTTAGCAATTGCAAAGCTGATACTTGGATAAAGCCCTTCGAAATACTGTTACCATCACATACAAATTGAAGTATTATTTTTACAAATATAAGCCTTCAATAACTATTAAATAACAATATAACATTTCACCAAACACAATCCTTAACCAGTCAAACAGAAAAGCTTCAAGTCACTACTTAAGAGAAGTTGCTGTAAAGTAAAGTAAAGGCATCTGTTAGTCTTGTGAGATGAGACCATGGATCTGTGCCTGGAAAGTCTTCACTCTCCAGGGCGCAGGCCTGGGCAAGGTTGTATGGAAGACCAGCAGTTGCCCATGGCTGCAAGTCTCCCCTCTCCACGACACCAATATTGTCCAAGGGAAGGGCATTAGGACCCATACAGCTTGGCACCATACAGTGTTGTTGCAGAGGAATGTGTGGGTAAGTGCCTTGCTTAAGGACACAACACGTTGCCTGGGCTGGGGCTGGAACTCACGACCTTCAGGTCGCTAGTCCAATGCTTTAACCACTTGGCCACATGCCCACTGTTGCTGTAATGTAAGGATACAGACATTTTTATAACAGTATAGCCATTCATGTGACATTATAGAATAACACATTAGCCAATGTGCAATTCTATGAAGAGTGATCATCAGTGAGCTCCTACAAAATAGACCTGATCAGGGCTGAACATTAATTTTGGTGTCTACGGCATTTGTTTGCAGTTGCAATTGTCAGAAGGTCTCTTGATTCAAAAACGGTTGCTGTGATTATTTGTCTGTGGAAGAGTTAGACGATAGTAGGTAAACTCTCAAAAAACTTGGAATGAGTTGGTACACAGGAAAAGGCACTTCAGCCAACTGAAACCATCCAGCATTAATTGACACTTATCTATCCTATTCCCATTGTTATTCTCCCCAGATTCCCCTCAGATCTCCTGAGCTTCTACCACTCATTCACCTGCTTGATTTCACTGCTGCTGGTGTATGTGACAGTAAACTAACCTGAAGAGGCACTTTAAATATTGATTTCCCTTTCTGGTAAAGAGGAATTTCCCTCCCCCTCCCCTCTTCTTCTATTTCCCACTCTGGTCTTCTGCCAGGCTTCAGAGCTGTGTGTCAGGCACAGCTGTAAGCAGCACTGGGGCCCAATAGAGGCTTGTAAACCTTGGATTTTAGTTACAACGCTGAGTCATGTCACCTGCAGAAATTACCTGATGACTCAGCAATAGTTGGGTGTGTAAAGGGAGGACGAGAGGATGAATAGAGGGACTTTGACAAATGGTGCAAGCTGAACCATCTACAGTTCAACATTAGTAAGACAAAGGGGACAGTGATGGACCTTAGGAAGACCAAGCCTGCATTGCTCCCTGTTACTTTTTGATGGTGAGGATGTGGATGTGGTGAGGACCTACAAGTACCTGGGGGTGCATGTAGATGACAACCTTGAGTGGAGCACCAATACAAGAGGCTGTGTACAAGTAGGACTAGAGTCACCCTTACTTCCTGAGGAGACTGAGGTCCTTTGGAGTACGCAGGCTTCTCCTTCACATGTTCTACCGATCTGTTGTCGCCAGTACAATTGTCTATCCGGTGGGGTGCTGGGGCAATGGCATCAACACACATGATGCCAACAGGCTCAACAAACTGATTAGAAAGGCTAGCTCTGTTATAGGAGTCAAACTGGACACATTTGATACTATAGTCGAACAAAGGACCCCATGGAAAATATTGACAATTCTGGACAGTGTTTCTCACCCTCTGCTTGCCACCTTGGCTAAGCAGAGGAGCACTTTTAGTAATAGAGTAAGAGAACTGTGCTGTTCCAAAGAGCACTATATGAGGTCATTATTACTCTCAGCCATTACATTCTATTATAAGTCAACCTATATAGCCGGAAAGTGATGATCCCTTCCTGTTATACTGTTTGTGGTAACTTTATTTTTTTATTCTTTCTGCTTCTCTTCTGATATTTATATCTGTGCACTTGTAATGCTACTGTGCCACTGTAACTTCCTTTGGGATCAATAAAGTATCTATCTATCTATCTTACCTTTTCTCACCTGCCTATCAGCTCCCCCAGTGCCCCTCCTCTTTCCCTTTATCCTATAGTCCACTTTCCTATCAAATTCTTTCTTCTGCAATCCTTTATCTTTCCGCCCCACCTGGCTTCACCGATTACATTCTAGTTATCTTCCTTCCCCGCCACCACCTCCCACCATTTTATTCTGGCACCTTTGCCCTTCTTTTTCAGCCCTGAAGAAGGCCCTAGGCCCAAAACATCGACTACTTATTCGCTCATTTCCATAGATGCTGCTGGGCCTGCTGAGTTCCTCCAGCATTTTCAGTGTGTTAATTTAAATTGCTGAATTATCCAAACAATATGCCTGTGTTTGGGATGTCGGAGGAAACCAGAATCCACAGAGGAAACTTGTGGAAACATATAGAGACGCCACATAGACAGCAGCAGAGATCAGGATTGAATCCAGATCACTGGAGCTCTGGGTATCAGCGGCTGTACTGATTGCTTCACTATGTAGTTATGTGTTTAGTAAATAAGCAGTAAATTTAACATAACGTACTTAATGAAGGAAAGAAATTATAGATAGATTATAGGTTATGAAGACATGCAGTCCTCTTTTATTGTCATTTAGTGATGCATGCATTAAGAAATGATACAATATTTCCTCCGGTGTGATATCACAAAACACGGGACAGACCAAGACTGAAAAAACTAACAAAACCACATAATTATAACATATAGCTACAACAGTGCAACAATACCATAACTTGATGAAGAAGTCCATGAGCACAGTAAAAAGTTCAAAGTCTCTCAAGTGTCCCACATCTCACGTAGACGGGAGAAGGAAGAAAAACTCTCCCTGCCATGCCCAAACACATTCCCGACTCTGAGTCATCTGAAAACTTCGAGCCACTGATCAGCACTCCAACACCGAGTACTGAGCGCCATCTCTGTCCGAACGATTCAACCTCAATCTCGGTCTCCAACAGCAGGCAAAGCCGGGGATTTTGAGGCCTTCCCTCCGGAAGATTCCCGACCGCGCAGTAACAACAGCAGCGAACTGGCATTTCCGAAATTTCTCCATATGTTCCTCTGTGCTTTCACATCTATCTCCATCAAATCAGAATTATCCACGGCCCCTATTTAACGGATACGATATCATTTTTCACCTGAGGGCTGCGCACGCGTGGCGCACTGCTCTCTCTCCTCCTACTGTTAAACTGAAAAGAAAAATCAGATATTTGAGAAAGCTCGAGATTGAATTTGATTTTCCTTTTTGGCATTTTTGATGGTTATATTCTTGAAGATTACTCTATTTCAGAGTAGGGTAATATTAAGTTTTGTATGGCTTGGACTGATACCAGTTATAGCAAGACCACCTTGACAAATCTCTTTCAGATGCAATATATTTATTTAATGATTGCCATTTATTCTCCAGCATATAACATGTATTATTACAGGAAAAAAAAGGGATGAACCATGCAATGTTTACCAATACTGTTAGCCAAAGAATAGAAGCTGTGAGGAGATTTAACTGAAGTGTGTAAGACTATGAGAGAGTGAGACAGAGTAAGTAGGAAGGATTTCTCAAAACAAAGGAGTCTAACATCAACTGGGCATTATTTTGAAGTAATAGATAGAAGCACTAGAGGGAAGATATGGAAAACATTTTCACCAAAGGGAATGATGGGAGGCAGGATCGCATTGCCTGAATATATGGTAGAAGCAGAAATGTTCATCATATTAAAATGGACTTGTATGTGGTCATGACCAAGGCTACAGACATGGTCCTTGAAGATAAGATTAGACTGGAATACCTACAATCAGCCAAATTGCCTCCTTTTGTATTGCCCAAATGTTTAATTTTTCTGTAATTCTGCACCAGAATCATTAGTTCAAAACTATGAGATCAAATCGCACTGCAGCAATTTGTGAATTGAAAATCAGGTAATTACATGTATGGAAAGGAAACTTATATTCTCCAAAGATGAATGTAAGCTCTTAAATATCTTTCTTCACCCCTTACTCTACCTAATAAATCCTCATAGCATGCATTTTATTTACTGATACCTAAAACTCTCAAGCATTCTCCTCAATTTTCTTCTCAAAAAATCTTCAAGATTTCAATAACCTTTCTTACTGTTTTTTTTTAAATGTCCACTTTATTTTCCTTTCACAAATATCAATTATGTTGGAATTGCAGTCATTACCTGAAAGTTACCATGTTTCAAGTTCAATTTCAAGTTTATTATTGAAGCCTCAATCAGAAAACATGTTTTAAAAATATTCAAGATTCTGTTAAACATCTTAGGAACTTTAAAAATGTATCTGTGACAATTTGTTATATTATAGAAGCAACAGGTGTTCCCTTTGCATTATATTAAATGTTATTCACTTGAGAATCAAAATTCTGAGAACGTGCCTAATCATGTTGTTCATTATCATTGTGATGAGAGGCACTGACATAAATAGGATATGATAAGTGTGCTTTTCATTCCGAGAAGATCTACTCATAACTGACTGTAATTACAATGATAGCCCAAATATAAAGAAATATTTAATTGGAGCAGACCGTATTTTAATCATCAATGTATATTATTCATTCCTTTTTTGTTATAAATTACAATTAAATCTACAAATATTCATGATTATTCAGGAAGCACAATTAATAAAACATATCACCTCTTGAGATATTTAGGTTTAACATTTTATTAACTATTATAATTATCAAAATTGCAAATTAGTTTACATTTCATTGTGTAACCCCGAAATTCAATCTTGATTGTCTTAAATACTATTAATCCATAGAAATTTACTTAATTAGGGCTTCCAAAGGAACATCAGTATATTCCCAATTTATATCTAAATTTGCTTTCATTCCCATTAAAACAAGTTGGGTAATTTGGTTTACACCAAACTACAGATTATCTCAGTTTACTTTTCCTTATCTTAAAAACATTTCTTTCAAAGTACTTTCTCTTAATTGAATTTATTTCCTAAAATGGTCCTGATCTTAGAGTATGTGTTAATATGATCTAAGCCAAATCCCTTGCAGACATAAATAAATAATATTATTTTACTGAATATACTGTATATAAAAATTAAATTGGACCAAACGCATTTAATCAAAGTGCTTGCTGGTAGCCTCCTTCACAAGCTTTCTCTTGATCTTTTTAATCTACCTTCCTGCATTTGATTTAAAATTACTCATTTAGTCCTTTGCTCTCTGGACCAACACACTTTTTAAACTTGCCTCTTTTAACAACTAGATGCCAATCAGTAGCTTCCCGTATTGCTTAGCCTTATTCCCGATATACATGCTATTCTAGTTTCTGAAACAGTTACATCTCTATGTGGGCGGCTGCTAGATTTGACCATTTCCAAGCGTGGGTGGTACTGATTTCTTATATAAAAAAAACATTTCAACTGCCTTTGCTGTGAGCACTGGGCCTTGAGCTTCTTCAGCAAAGATAAATATTGCTCCAGATGCATAGTGACCTTTGACTTTCACACATGAACTATAGAATAGTTCCATTGTTTCGGTTGCAACTATTTACCTCACTAACATCAAAAAATCTACTCACAACTCTAAGTGCACCATTTATTCAACCAGCGCTAGATTTTCCATAAGCTCTGTACATACTTATTTGCAGTTATTAATAAGATAAACCCTGCCAAAGTACAAAACAGGGTGTTCACCAATAAAATTTGGCATTATGCCAAATAAGGAGCAGAAAGTAAATAATAATGGCTGCAGATGCCCAAAATTTGAAATAAAAACGGAAGATATGCTGGAACTTAAGAATTAGGTCAGGGCAGTATGACAGTCCCATGGGAAGATAGCTTGGAAGAGGCCTTTAAAAGGAAGCTCTCCAAGTACGCAGGACTGGTCGGCAACTGTCAGCAGGCTGGAAGGAGAGCGAGGTGTCTCCCAGTGGAGGTTGGTTGTAGGGGATTCGTAGCCCATTCTTTAGTTAGAGCCTTCAGCATTTTGGGCATCGAGGGAGAGAGGAAGAGGAGAGCCATCCGCAGTACCACCGATGCGGCAGAGAGGGCCTCAAGATGGCTGTGGCTCAAAAGAGGGGAGCCATGGAGTCATAAGTAGCTAGCCATCTGGACACAAGCTGGGGTCTGATCAGCCCTGGCTGGGTCACCTGGAGGAGGTTGTAAGATGTTGAAGGACCCGAAGCACCCGATGATTCCAGGAACATCACTGAAGATGTGTCCGGAAGCATCAATAGATGTATGTACACAGTATCAAAGAGAGAATTAGGTAGCAAATTATTGAGCTTATAGTTAGACAATTGAAGCTCCAGCTAAAACTGGCAAAGCAAATAAAATTGGGTATACCAAAGAGGTCAGACTTAGAGGAAAGCAAAGTCCTGAAAGAGTTGTAGGTTTAGTGAAATGGAGAGGCAGAAGTCCACAGAAGGACTCTAAGCAAACTTGAAACCTTTCAAACTGATGATTGAATGCCCATGTAGGTCGGCAATACAGAGATAATAGGCGAATAAGTTTTGGTGTGAGTTCTGTGCTGGGATATGACAAAGAAAACTCTGGTTGAGGATAGGAGGATGAGTGAGACTGATTAACAGTTTACTGGAATTATTAGCTCTGTAGTTAAAAAAAAATCACCATGTGAAATATATGTAAAATGTCCGACTATTCGACAGATTAGAAAAACAATTTTATAATAAGGGGTATCAGAGCCATGAGTGTATTAGCATGTGACCATTGAAGTCCACTCACTCAACATTGAAATAAATAGATGACAAAATAAAGGCAATTGGAAAGAATATGGAAAACAGAATAGAGAAGGCACCATGCAGCAAAAGCTCACAGAGTACAGTATATGTGTGTCCACGGTTTTCCTGGAAAGTCCCTATAAAATATATTAATGGAAGGAAAATCTTGCACTAGTATACTACCATTTACAGCTTTTGCTTGCCCCTGAGTGTTATGTGAAGCATTGCTGGAATATGTGAAACCCACCTGCCAACTTGCACACTTGGACCACGAGCGATGCTATCGTGGCCAATTTATCTGTTTTGATGATGTTGCTTGATGGACAAATAATGGCTGTACCCATGTGAGTTCTTCTATTCTTGTGCTTATTGTGGAAAGCAGAACTTCAAACCAGTGCATTCTGACTCAGTAGTGGACAGATAATGAGGGGATCATATCAATAAATTCAGCATATGTGTTTGAGCTACCATTGTCTCGGTGTTAGCTAAACGTTTACATGGAGTGCTGCCACAAGAAAGAAACATCCATCATTGATGACCCCTGCCATCCAGGTCATGCACTTTTCTCACTAAAACTATTGGCAAGGAGGTACAAAGTCTCAAGGTTCCATTCCACAAGGTTCAGGAACAGTTATGACCCTATAGACATCAGGCTCCTGAACCAGTACGAATAACTTTAGTTGCCACTGCTCTGAACTGCTTCTGCAACCTACAAACTTCCTTTCAAAAATTCTTTAAGGCTCGTGCTCTCAATGTTATTATTTTTTGAATTGCACAGTTTGTCTTCTTTTGCAGCTTGTCAGCCTTTGTGTGTTTATATAGTATATTTTGTAAATTGTGTTGTATTCCCTTTTTCTCTGTAAATGCCTGCAAGAAAACATATTTCAAGGTACGATAACATATACGGTACATACTTTGTTGATAACTTTGCTTTGAAATTTGTCCTTTGAGACTGGGCATACCTGGTACAATAATATCTTGCCTGAAGTTCTATTGTGAGAAATGTGCTGCTACCAGTGAAACACAGCAGATACCTTTCTCAGAAAAACAGATTCCAATTGACTGTTTCTTGTACCTCTCCACATGGAGGACTGATCAATGATGCAATGATTAGGGAAGAAAGCAAGGGAACCAGAAAGGACTGAATATATGATATTAGAAGATTTCCTGTCACTGTTTGCATTGGTAAATATGGTGATGCATTCTTCATAAGTTATAACTACATTTAAATATTATTTATGAATCTTATGGAATCATGATCCATTACAGCCGCCCAGAGCCCAGCCTTAGCTGCTAGCAAAAAAGTAAGGGAATCTTCAAGTCACAAAGGTCACTTGGCAGAAGCTAAACATGTTATTTTCAGGGTAATGAGGAATATTACTCATTCACATTATGGGGCGGAAGTTGTATCGTTTCCCTTGTTATTATGCATACTTTATGAATCACTCAGCCTGTCTACAGCAGTAAATATGACCTTTGCGAACATGTGCAGCAGAGATAATTGCCTTCTCAACACTATCACCCTCTTCAAAGGTTCCTTTGAGAAAATGCTGTATATATACAGTAAATCATATTATCTTCATGAATATATGTTATACAAATTGGATTTACTACATTTTTAGCATAGCATTAGCTTAGAATTAAGCTTTTTTTCTAAATTAAGCATTTAAATTTCTGAACTGTTGATGAAACCATGAGGGTCTTTTATTTTGCATTACTTATTTATTTTTTGTAACTTACAGCAATTTTGCATCTGCAAGGTAATGCTGCCACAGAAGAACAAATTTGACATCATATAAGTCAGTGATAGTAAATCTGATACTGATTATGAAAATTAGCGTTTTATTGTAGTGGGACAGGAGCTCCTGAAATTAAAGATTAACATTTTGATTAATGGATTTCTATGAAATATTATGATAGCATTACAATTTCATACTACAAAATAATTGCAGGTAGTTTGATCTAAATAAATACTATTAAAAGCATGAGTCATTAAAAAATAATGGTTAAAAATGCAAAAAATCTGAAATCAGAAGTGAAAATGCCACACAAAATCTGCAAGATGAAGTGGCAACCATGAGAGGGAAATGGTCGACATTTCAAGCTGATGACCTTTCATCAGAATTAAGAAAACGTAGAAATCAAATATGAATTTATTTGCAGAGTAAGGGGTGAGATAGGGAGAATAAAGGGTTAGGGTTGTGATAGGGTTGAGACTAAGTTAATTAAAATAAAATGTTACAGTCTGATATGCATTCAAACCCAAACCAAATTCTGTAACTGAGCTTTCTGATTTCCATCACAAGGGTAGGTAGCTGGACATTTCCATGTTCTGGGCATTGTAAAGCAGTGGTGAGCAAATTTGGAAGGGATGGTGACATGAAGTGTAACATTGTAAGTTTGAGATTACCATTGCCATTGGTACAGATCAAAGTAAAGATTCATCTCATTCAATCTGTGGTCTATTTGCTAGTTACATACTACCTGTGACAATAGTGTTTTCCCTGAATCTTCTGAGCCTTGTATTCGAGAATCATGTATCAGTTTCACATTAATAGAATGACTAACTAGCAATCAAGTCAAAGTCAAAAACAGACGTTGAGATAGAATGTAATTATGTAAAGAAATCATTACAGCCATTACAACAGTTGTGAAACTATAATTTAACTTTCATTAAATACGAATAAGCATGCTTTGAGCTGTAAGATCGGAGTTCAATTCCGGCCACTATCTGTAAGGAGTTTGTATGTTCTCTCCATGACCGCATAAGTTTCCTCTGGGTTCTCCGGTTTTTTCCTGCATTCCGAAAGACTAAGGAGTTAAGGTTAGTAAATCTGTGGGCGTGATATATGGGTGCTGGAAACACGGTGACATTTGTGGGCCGCCCCCAGCATATTTTCAGACTGTGTTGATTGTTGACACAAAACATTGTACTTCACTGTATGTTTTGAAGTATGTGTGACAACTAAATATATAAATGTCATTAGTGCAAGGATGAAAGGCCCTGTCAGGATACATTTCAGGGTGTGGCAAAGTACTTCACAAACACTGAAGGGCAATCAATTTTGTCACAAAGTAAACAGAAATATTAAATGTTTCAGCAACAAATCAGTCAATGAAAAAGGATCTAGTGCTTTCCCAGCACGTATGATTAATAAACTCTTCTCGAGCTTCTAACCGGTACAGGTATTGATTATAACCGAAGTTTTAAAGACAACCATTTAGAATCAGTCAACCATTTAAACTTTCTTACTGAGAATGAACTGACTGGTATTGTGTATTCTAAGCAACCATTTCAACTTTCAGTCAACTATTTAAACTTTCTTACTGAGAATGAACTGACTGGTACTGTGTATTCTAAGCAAACAATGTCATCAAGGAGAGGCTGTAGGTTACCAATTTGTTTAGAATCATAAAGATGTTTAAAAGTAATGATATCACAATATTGATGATCTAGTACATAAAACATTTTCTTGTCACCCATTTCAGTACAAGCTGGCAATCAGCCTTGAGTTTTTCTTGCGGCAGTGCCAAGGTGACATATATTTTTAAAATATACAGTGGAAACTCAAAACTAACCAATAAGCTAGAAGACCTTGGCCTCAATACCCCCTTGTGCAACTGTATCCTCAGTTTCCTCACCTACAGACCCGAGTCAGTTCCTCCACAACTCCATCAGCACAGGTGACCCACCAGACTGTGCGCTTGCCCCCTGTTCTACTCACTTCACACTTATGACAGTGTGGCACAGCCCAAGTGCCATATTTAAGTTTGCTAATGACACCACAGTCGTAGGCCTAATCAAATGTGGTAATGAATCAGCATATAAGAGGGAGATTGGCAGTCTGACTGAGTGGTACCACAACAACAACATCTCACTCAATGTCAGCAAGACCAATAACCTGATTATTGACTTCAGGAGGAAGAAATTGGAGATCAATGAGCCATTCCTCATTGGGGGATCAAAGGTGGAGAGAATCAGCAACTTTAAATTCCTTGGTGCTACAATTTCAGAGAACCCAGCATGTAGGTGCAATTAGATTAGATTATGAGGACACTCCATCCTTGTTTATTGTCATTTAGAATTGCATATATTAAAAAATGATACAATGTTCGTCCAAAAGATATCACAGAAACACAGGAAAACCAAGACTAACTGACAAAACCACATAATTATAACATATAATTACAACAGTGCATAGCAATACTGTAACTTGATAAAGAGCAGACCATGGGCACAGTAAAAAAAGTCTCAAGTCCCGATAGCCCCATCATCTCACGCAGACGGAAGTGCCGCAAACTGGCCGATGCATTAGAAGCACCCGACAGCAGCCCACTCTGAGTCCGTCCGAAAACTTCGAGCCTCCGACCAGTCCTCCGACACCGAGCACTGAGCACCATCTCTGCCAAGCGCTTTGACCCCTCCACGGCCACCGAGCGACAAGCAAAGCTGACGACTCAGGGCCTTCCCCTCTGGAGATTTCGGACCACACAGTAGCAGCGGCAGCGAAACAGGTATTTCAGAAGTTTCACCAGATGTTCCTCCATGCTCTCACGTCTGTTTCCATCGAATCAGGATTGTGCACGGCACCCTATTTGACAAATAACAGATATCATTCACCGGAGTGGCCGTTGCAAGTTGCGTCGCGCCGCCATCTTCTCCTTCCTCCTGTTGTGAAGAAAGCACAACAGAACCTCTGCTTCCTCAGGAGATTGTGAAGATTTGGCATGACATCTAAAACTCTGACAAACTTCTATAGATAGTGGAGAATATATTTACTCCAGCATCACAGGCTGGTGTGGAAACACCAATGGTTTTGAACAGAAAAATCTACAAAAAGTAGTGGATACGACCCAGTCCATCATGGATAAAGCCCTCTCCATCATTGAACACATCTACACAGAGCATTGTTGGAGGAAAGTAGCATCCATCATCCTATGGACTCACTTTCAAGGACTCTTCATCTCATGTTCTATATTTATTTATTTATTTATTATTTCCTTTTTTTCTCTTTCTTTTTGTATTTGCACAGTTTGTTGTCTTTTGCATGCTAGTTGTCCTTCCTGTTGGCGCAAGTTCTGGGACACATCAAGACCAGTTAAGGCCCACCTTTTTGCCCAAATAAGTGGCTGTCGCAATTAGTCGAAGTTTCATGGAAATAAAAAGCTGTAAAAAAATCACAATCTGGATAACAAATTATATATGTAAATGAAATACAGAATAAATCAAAACACTATCGATAGTACTACAGTACTATTAGATAGTGTGCAGTTCCTATTACTAATTGACAGAGGAATTCATCCAGTGTACACAATGAGCAAAATCAGCTCGGACACCTAGTGCAGATAATGGACTGCCTTCATGCGATGCTCAATACAATGCAGTCTTCTGTCCCAATTAAGTACATAGTGGCCCAAATGAACGAAGGGAATCCCACCAATTATCTTGATTACTGTTGGTTCTCTAAGAGACTCTAAATAAGTGGTTGCCCCAGCTTCCGATTAACCCATAGCCCAATTAACTGGAATCCACTGTTCATTAGTGATCTTGCTTGTGGCCTTCATGATAGCAGGTAATTGATATAGAACTCCTACAGTCAAGAAAAAAAGAATTCTCTGATTCCTAAATTGAAATTATATACATAGGCATCATTAGTCTCATGAGACCATGGATTTGCGCCTTGGAAGGTTTCCAGGGTGCAGGCCTGGGCAAGGTTGTATGGAAGACCAGCAGTTGCCCATGCTGCAAATCTCCCCTCTCCACGCCACCGATGTTGTCCAAGGGAAGGGCATTAAGACCCATACAGCTTGGCAACAATGTCGTCGCAGAGCAATGTGTGGTTAAGTGCCTTGCTCAAGGACACACACGCTGCCTCAGTCAAGGCTTGAACTAGCGACCTTCAAATCACTGGACGAATGCCTTAACCACTTGGCCACGCGCCAACACAAAATTGGAATTAAGCCCATGTTTTGAAGGTAGAATGCTGCCTTTTAATAATGAAGGGGCTTTTGCATTTACAATTAATATTGAATCAAATAAGGAGCCAAGGTTCACACATAAAAGTTGCTGGTGAACGCAGCAGGCCAGGCAGCATCTCTAGGAAGAGGTGCAGTCAACGTTTCAGGCCGAGACCCTTCGTCAGGACTAACTGAAGGAAGAGTGAGTAAGGGATTTGAAAGTTGGAAGGGAAGGGGGAGATCCAAAATGATAGGAGAAGACAGGAGGGGGAGGGATGGAGCCAAGAGCTGGACAGGTGATAGGGAAAAGGGATACGAGAGGATCATGGGACAGGAGGTCCGGGAAGAAAGACAAGGGGGGGGGCCCCAGAGGATGGGCAAGGGGTATATTCAGAGGGACAGAGGGAGAAAGAGGAGAGTGAGAGAAAGAATATGTGTATAAAAATAAGTAACAGATGGGGTACGAGGGGGAGGTGGGGCATTAGCGGAAGTTAGAGAAGTCGATGTTCATGCCATCAGGTTGGAGGCTACCCAGACGGAATATAAAGTGTTGTTCCTCCAGCCTGAGTGTGGCTTCATCTTTACAGTAGAGGAGGCTGTGGATAGACATGTCAGAATGGGAATGGGATGTGGAATTAAAATGTGTGGCCACTGGGAGATCCTGCTTTCTCTGGCGGACAGAGCGTAGGTGTTCAGCAAAGCGGTCTCCCAGTCTGCGTCGGGTCTCGCCAATATATAAAAGGCCACATCGGGAGAACCGGATGCAGTATATCACCACAGCCGACTCACAGGTGAAGTGTTGCCTCACCTGGAAGGACTGCTTGGGGCTCTGAATGGTGGTAAGGGAGGAAGTGTTAGGGCATGTGTAGCACTTGTTCCGCTTACACGGATAAGTGCCAGGAGGGAGATCAGTGGGGAGGGATGGGGGGTACGAATGGACAAGGGAGTCGCGTAGGGAGATTCCCTGAGGAATGCAGAGAGACGGGGGGAGGGAAAGATGTGCTTAGTGGCGGGATCCCGTTGGAGGTGGCGGAAGTTACGGAGAATAATATGTTGGACCCGGAGGCTGGTGGGGTGGTAGGTGAGGACCAGGGGAACCCTATTCCTAGTGGGGTGGTGGGAGGATGGAGTGAGAGCAGATGTACATGAAATGGGGGAGATGTGTTTAAGAGCAGAGTTGATAGTGGAGGAAGGGAAGCCCCTTTCTTTAAAAAAGGAAGACATCTCCCTCGTCCTAGAATGAAAAGCCAAAGTTATAAAGCTTAAGTTTTGTGCAAAATGGAACTCAAATCTACAAATACTAATGCATATTAAAAAATTAAAATATTACATTATTTTTATACTTTGTGCTTTTAAGCCAGCTGGCAATCAATTCGGAGCAAGGAATATAAATGATTGTGCTAAATCTTTTTTACTGTAAGTGTGTTAAAAATTGAAGATATGAAAATGCACAAATATGAAATCTACCTCTGAATAGGTTTAAATTGTGTTCAACAATGATTGTTAACCCATTACTAAACAGTTCAAAGTTCTTGGATTTTCCTTCAGTATTCGCTGTGGCTCAAACAGCACCACACTTGCCCACAGTTTCCCACCTCACTCCAGAGACAAAGTAGCAAAAATCTACAATGATGCTTCTGTGTGGTACAAGGGGATCAGTGGACTTTCAGAGATAATGGCTTACAGATGAAATATTAAGCAAAGGGCCTGTTTGCTATTTGAGGTTTCTGTGAGGGATATATTCTAAGAGGAAAAGGAAGTTAGCATTGCTGTCATTACTAATATTTAATTCTCAATCAAAATAACTAAAAAAAAGCTACTTTTCATACATAGGGAAATAATGGAATTTCAATCACAATTTCAGCGCTAGACTAATAAGAGCTTTTGAAACATGCTTGTCATATAAAATTCCATCGTCTGGCTATGGGAATAATACAATTATTATAAAAATACAATTATCAAAACCTGTGTGTGTGTGTGTGTGTGTGTGTGTGTGTGTGTGTGTGTGTGTGTGTACACACACACACGAGTAGTTTCAATAATTTTACTATTAATAAAGTAAAAGTCAATAAGAAAGCTTATTTGAACTTGCACATCATCTCAATGTGTTCAAATCCTCCAAAGTACATTTGATAATAGTGATAACGTTATTATGAAAATGCATCCACAGGCAGCAAACATGGCTGAACATGTTATGCTCTGCGTATTCTACTCCACTTTTGAAATTCCATTCAAGTGACTTCAACAAATTGAATTTTAGAAATAGTGTAGAATATTCAGCTGTTTTTAAATTATGTGTTTGAAGCTCATTAATAGGAATGAACTTCAATGTATTAATCATATGGATGTCAAAGGTCCCCATTCAAAATAAATTTGATACCATTTTTACTTTTGAAATTGACTCATGGATAATCAATTTCCACTAAAACTAATGAGTGCAAGGTAGAATGGTGAGAATAATTTCCTCATTTAACCATAAAATAAATAGTTCTGCCTGTAAGGCATTTGTGCTTGGAAATTGAAAACATGTTTGCATATTTTTATATGCAGATAACATGTAAACATAGTTTTATCCAAGTTAGATTATGCTGGTAATCACCACGTTTTCAGTAGACTCTGATTAAAGTGACAGGGAGAATTATTGGTTTATGTTAGCCTTGAGACAGTTGCAAACCTCATAATGCTATCCCACACACAGCAACCACTTCTGCATAGATGCAATCATAATGTTACAACCGTCACAAAAGAACAAGGAGCAAATCCTACAGTGGTTCTTGATAGATGGATGAATTAAAAAGTTGCCAAGTGGTATTGATGTTTAATGCACTATATCTGCTGGGCTTGTTTCTTGTTGCTCATTATTTATGAAGAAATATTAATATGTGCTCCCTCAAAGATTGTTGTCTTAATGTCTACTGTGGATTCCGATTAACTGGGACACATTGCGACCGGTACATTTTGATCCAATTAAGTGGCTGTCCCAATTAGCCGATGTTTCATGGAAAAGTTAAAATGGTACCAAAAGACAAACTGAATAACAAATTATGTGTTTAAATGAAATACATAGCAAATTAAAACACTGTAAATACTACTATATAAAACTGTGTTTTAGTTCCTAACACTTATCGACAGAGAATTCATCAGTATGACCTTCTTTAGATTGTAAATAAACAAAATCAGCGCAGATACAGTACGGATAATGGACTGCCTTCAACAATGCTGTCGGTGAATTTTCCAAAACTTCATTGTATTGTAATATTCAGAATGTTACCTTCAAAGCAGGAACTGCAAGGAATTTGATGCCTTCAAATTCTTCATAGTTTCTAGCTTGTTGAAGTGGTAAAAATTGTTTCATTATCACTCCTGGCTGTTTCTGGCATCTGCAACCCTGAATGCTTGAAACCTCAGTGAACAAAACAGTTCTGAATTGACTTACTGCTTATTTCTTGTCAACTGACTGTGACAAAAATCAACGCTTTTTAAACACAAATGCAAGCAACTGACACGATTTGAAAACTTCACTCAAAGTACGGTGTTGTATCTAACGGCCACGCAACTGCATGTGACTAACGCTAGTTAGAAACTGTTCAGCAATGATCTCTTGCCCCAAGTAAGTGCCATAGTGTTCCATGTAAAGGAAGAGGATCCTGAGTACTTTTTGGATTATTTATTTAAAGATACAGTGCAGAATAGGCCCTTCAAGCCCTGCAGCCCCCAACAACTAAGATTTAACTCCGACCTAATAACAGAAAATTTACATCCATCAGTGAACCTACCCAGCAGGCCTTTTGACTGTGGGAGGAAACCAAAGCACCCAGAGTAAACCCACACCCTCCACAGGGGGGAACATATAGATACCTTACAGAGGACGCCAGGATTGAATTTCAATTCAATGAACAACATTTAATTGGTAAAAACTAATTTAAGAGCTCTTTAAGAGTTGCCTCAAATAAGTGGCTGACCCAATTAACCCATGGCCTGTTTAACTGGAATCCACTGTACATAATGCGACATGCAGCAAAATTTGTTAAAAAGATCCTTCCATACCTCACAATGGAATGGCTTTACTTACAGCATGGCATTGATTAAGGGCATGAGGTTAGCTCACACACAAACTCAAACAAACATTGTTTCTCACCTCCAAAACAGCCTTGCATGCAGATTATCTGCGCAAACTATGAAAAGAGATTCTTTAAAGTCTGACCATATCCTCTAAAGTCAGCATTTCAGCAAAGAAAGCTCTCATTGCTAATACCTTTGAAATTATACTAACACATTTTGTTAACACTGAAAATTTCTAACACATGTATTTCACAATGTTTTTGTTTAACGACATGACGTTTTGCAGATTACACAACTGGAGTATGGTGGCTTCTGTACTTTCTATCGAGAGTAAATCTGTTTTCAAGACACTGATATAGAAGTTGCTCTTGACACTGTGTGCTAATAATAATAATATTTCAGCAGTTTAATCTGTTTCTTAAGTTGATTTCAATTCAACTGAATTTTAGAAAGAAAGGACAACTGATTAATTCAGCTACATGTCATGAATGACATTAGTTTCCAAAGTTAAATTTCAGCCACGCAATCTAAAGAACTAATAGGTGACATTAATCAGCCTGCACACATGTCAAGGCAAACTGCAAACACAATCACCACAAAAGCAGGTCTGGTATGCAGTTAACAAGCATCTGGGCCTTTTTTTTATTGCACAAAAGTTTATGGCAACATTTTCCTTTCAGATTGCAAGATATTCTGATGCAACGCAGACCATCAAGAAAGCCTTCACAGGCTTTCACAAAGTGACGTTACTCAAACAAATAAGGACCTTCTGAGAAACAAAATAAGTCTAGAAAGGATTTACTATAACTGAAAGATTAAATCAAGAAATTCTGGTTGTTTCCATCTTTGTTGACTTTTTGTCAGGTAAATGTGCTTGTGATTTCCAGCTGGGGCGTATCCAATTGCAAGGTGATCAAATATAGGGGTCGGATATTCAAGGGTAAGGGATATTTAGAAAGGGTAATGAAAATATACAGTATGAGAGTTATAAAATATGATCCTGGAATTAGAATAATTGTCATTAAGCTAAGAAAAACAACAAAATAACAAAGGATAGGAAACCTTGATGAAAGTTAGTTATAGGCCACCAAACAATAATGATACACTTTGGCTTGGCATAATGTATCTGTGCTCTATCTGTAATGTATTGTGTGTTGTGCATCTTTTATGGGAACTAGTCACATGAGTTGCGGTGTGGCAAAGCAAAGAGAATAAGCTATGTCTTTGTGCTTTGTTCATCGCAGTTTGTAGAAGCTGGGGGCTGACAGAGGTTGCATCTTTTGCTGACCACTCAATAATACTCAATTACGCTTAGTTTACACTTGGGTACGAAGTGTCAAGGTTGTATGTTTGCTGATTGCTAGAAAAGGATTCAGCTTTTGAAACAGTCATTATTGAAGTGAGGGCGTGTCATGCAAGTATACCAAATCCATAGGGTTGCCGGCGGTGACAATTGTTTTGGTTTCGCTGCTACATATATCACAAAATTCAATATGAATGTTATAGGCATAAAACAATAATGATGCAAGACTTCAATCTACTTTAGACCAGGGGTTTCCAACCTCTTTTATGCTATGGACCCCTAACTCCTTGGATCCCAGGCTGGAAACCGCTGATTTAGACAAATCAAAGGAACAGTAAAGAGTTGGAGAATTTCTAGAATATGTCCACTATAGCTGTCTATATCAATGTGTTAAGGTTTTGATTCAATGCTGTTACACAAGAAAGAATTAGCTAATCTTGCTGTTCAGGAGCCTTTAGAGAGTGTAACAGTTATATAGTGAGGTGCTGTAGAAATAATGTAAAAATCTTAAATCTAAATAAATAAAACTGTGAAGGTTTGAGGTGCCATTTAGATCCAGTTGACTGAAAAACTACATTAAAATGTTGGATGATAGAGAAGTAATGGCTTACATTTAACAAACTAACATGTGAAATATGATGCCAATGTCATAGAAGCCCAATAGGAAAGTTTGTTCATTTTTTGGCAGACAGCTGATTCAAAGGAGGAGGCTTATAAATTTTGCAGAAGTTTCAGTATATTTAAGGATTGGGAACATATTAGAACTCAGCAAAAGAAGACCAAGAAATTAGTAAGAAAGGGAAGGTGATAAATGAGTGTATTGGTGAGAAATACTGTATATCGCAATAAGAGTTTCTATATATGTGTAAAAAGAAAAAGACCACTGACAGTTAAATGGAGCTCCCTTCCAGACTGAAATGGGAGAACCTATATTGGCAGAACATTTAAAGAAATAATTTTTGTCTGTCTTCATGGGTTGAGACATATAAAACCTGCCAGAGCTGCCGTTTCACAATTCTGTTGGGCCAGGCTCAATCCTGACCTCAGGTGCCATCTGTACGGTTTGCAAATTCTCCTGTGACCACGTGGGTTTCCTGCGGGTGTTCCGACTTCCTACCACATCCCGGAAATGTGTGGGTTGCTAGGTTATTTCACCACTGTAAGCTACCTCCAGTGTGTCGACAGTGGTAGAATCTGGGGGTGGGGTTGTTGATGGAAAAATGAGGAGAATAAAATGTATTAGGTTTGTGAACAAATAGAGTAAAGTAAAATATGTGCTTGATAATGCAGACTCAAGTTGAGATGAGTTTATTGTCATCTGCACAAGTTTGTATATGCACAGATGAAATGAAAACACAGGCACATAGCATCATATATGCAGTGCTCACAAGGAAAACATAAATTAAATATAAATTATACACATTTTTACAAGAAAGTACGCAATTAGAACAAGAAAAAAGTGAAGTCCATTTTAGTGCAAAGTGATCATGGTATTGCCAAACTGTAGTGATTAGGGTTATGTCATTTGGTTCAAAAACCAATGGTTGAAGGGAATTAGCTCTTCTTGCACATGGTGGTGTGGGAATATAGGCTTCTGTATCTTCTGCCCAATGACATCTGCAAGAAGATGGCATGGCCCAAATCCTATTAGATATTATATGTTACCTTCTCAAAGCAGCTCCTCGTAGTCACCACCAGCAGTGGAGTGGGATGTGACAGTGACTTATTGGCAAGAATTCACTCCTCTCTACAGCTTTTAGCTTTCTGTGCATTTGAATGGCCAGACTTGGATGCAAGCAGTGGGCCTGTTCCTGTGCTACGTGTCTAAATGATACTATGATTCTCAGAATGAAACCTGTAACTTTCTTATGAGGCTCAATGTGAAGTGGACATGTCTGAGAAACAGGTCATTTTCAGATTGATGAGGTGTAAATAGTGCGGTTGGCAGGGAGCCAGAGATGCTATCTTGATTATTTATAACTTTTATGGGAGACTGATTCATCTCATCACAGAATCATATGAGTTCTTTCAACATTTCTTCTTGTTAATTTCCCATACAATCTGTAAAATTTAATAAGCTTATACTTGTCTATAAACTCATCAGAAATTTGCGGGTCAGAGATTGGTCTGAACCCTTAGCTTTTTGCCCCTCATCGAAACTTGATATCCAGCTTCTCTGCCGGTACCTAATTCCAGTCACCACCACCGATTATTGCTATCTGTCATGCACATTCGTGACTACTCTGCAGTCAAATTTTTTGAAGTAACAAAAACATGTAGAAAGCAAGTTGTGAGAGGGATTCAAGGCAGCCTATGAAGTAATGTAAATAAGTGGCTGGAAGCAAATTTGCAAGGTAGAGTTTAATGTTGGACAATGTCAGATTATTCACATTTATGAGTTGAATGGATAAGGCGAATATTGTTCAGATGGACAAAGACTACTGAATGTCTCCCCGCAGAGGAATCTAGATGTTCTCTTACATGAAATGTTGTTAGCATACAGGTATCGTGATTAATTGGGAAGGTAAGTAGAACATTCAAAATTCAAAGTAAATTTATCATTGAAGTATGCATATGTTACTGTATATTTACTACCTATTTTTTGCAGACATTTACAGGAAGAAATAAAAATCAATGCATAAGCAAAGACTGACAAACACCAATCTGCAAAAGAAGGCATCTGTGCATCTAAAAAGCTTGACTTGTAAGGAGTCCTTGCAATTGAGGCTGTAGGTCATAGAATCAGTTCAAAGTAGTCCAGGAGCCTGACGGATATAGGGTAATAGCTGTTCCCAAAGCTGGTGATGTGGGACCAGAGGTTCATGTATCTCCTGCCTGATAATGGATGCTGCTTTCTTGTGGCTGTGCTCCATGTAAATATACTCAATGTTGGAGATGACTGTGCTGCATTACTGGAAATACTTTCCATTTCTGAGTATTAATGTTTTCTTACCAGGTCATTATACAACCAGTTAGGATACTCTCATAGTTCAAGTTTAATTGTCATTCAACCAAATACGAATACCCATAAATGTGCCAAATGAAACAGCATTAGTCTGGGACCCTTTGGAAAGATACACATAAAAGGTAAATCAAGTGAAAAAAATGGTGTTATTCACATTGGTTGGAAGACCTGAGTGTTCAAAGGAACCTGAACTTTTTAGCACATGAATCATGGTAAGCTAACAATGCCGATACAGAGAAAGCAAATTGGAAGCCAAACAGCATTATGCCTTTATGGCCTGTCTCCCTATAACAAATGGGATTCATTGTTTACAGATGTCCATAAGTTGGAAAATATATAAACATCACTTGACATGGTAATCATAACCCACAGTATTGTAACGAATGGCAACAGAGGTACGCAAAGCTATATAGACACGTATGTGGACTTTAAGTTTGACCTGAAGAATGAGGAAATAAAATTTGTTTGTGAAAATAAAGGTAAAGAGAAGCAGGTGACACATGCAAGGCAGTTTAAAAGAAAGATATTCTAATTGTACAAAATCAAAACGTCTGCATAAATTTCGAATGGTGCTTTCAAGCAGTGTTCTCGGTACAATTCACTTTAAAGTAAATGATTTGGCAAAATTTTTATCATAAGGCCGTTAGCACAGCACAGAAGTGGGCCCGTTGTGCCCAGCTTGCCCATGCTGCTTACGATGCCTCATCTATACTAATCTATTTGCCTGCATTAGGCCTCTCCCACCTTCCTGTAGAAGTACAGTTCCAAATGCCTCTTAAACGTTGTTTTGCATCTGCCCCTACGCACCCTCTGGCACCATGTTCCTTGTAACTATCACGCTTCCTGT
Organism: Mobula birostris; assembly: GCF_030028105.1. NCBI lineage: Eukaryota > Metazoa > Chordata > Chondrichthyes > Myliobatiformes > Myliobatidae > Mobula > Mobula birostris. The sequence continues at coordinate 60,900,734 of NC_092383.1, read as the reverse complement.
GAAATGCAGTTATATTTGTCAGATGAACAAACAATGCATTCAAAAAATCATTTCTTGAACGAAAAGCTTGTGGACAGGGTAACAGTGCTACTTCAATACATATTACTGTATTTATATATTTGACAGAACTAGAAGACTACAGAACTACTTGAAAAATATTCACAAATTGGAATATATAGAGGCATAATACAGTATGTGAAGGAGGCAACTTAATAATTTCCACATGAACTAAATACACACATTCAGCTACCTAACTTAATTAGTTCCTCCATAGTTGAGGCCAACCACATAATTCTCCAGCAATTAAGTTGTGAAAGATTATTGGTCACATCACAAAGTGCAAACTTATTGCATTACATGACTGGTGGCAACGTATTAAATTCAAAGCAATTGTCTCTGAATTTCAAGTTAAAATAATTTGATTTGAAGAAATTCAAAACCAAATTTGATTTATGGCACAGGAAAACAAAATGTGAATATTAACTCTGCTAGATAATACCAAAGCTTTTTAGATCCTGAGTATTTGGTGTTTAATTTTGTTTTGATTAAAAATAGCCTAGGTCAGAATTGAGGCAGCAGCTATCAAGTTACATATTAGAAAAATTGCAGCAAATGAATTAATCTTCATTCAGTTGGATGCAGTAGAATTAAGTGCGGGAAAGAGGTTTCTTTTTCCACATTAAACTGGAAACAAAGGCTGATTAATGAAATTTCAAATATAAACAACTAGCTCTGAAAATTATTCAATAAATTGTGAGTAAAGAAGAATACAAGGGACACAGAAAGGGGAAATAGTTATAAAAAAGGAAGACAGGTTCTCAGATAGGCAGAGGGCCAAATGGTGGGAATAATAAATAAGTGAAGGGAGTGGATATGAATAGTAAAGAGATAAAGAGAGATCATGGCAGAAGGAGGGAGATTGAAAATCAGATTATAATGGATACTAGAAATATTTCATGTTATGAAGTTTTCAGTAAAGTTATTTGTTATAATATACAAAATAAATTCTTTAGTATAATTTGAACAACATGAATATAACATCCTGCATCATAGTTGAGGATGAGTATTCATTTTATTTATTTACAGTACTGTGCGGAAGTCTCAGGCACATATTTAGTTGCAATTCTTCTTCACAGTACTGTATATTACATCCTTCCAGTTACCAAATAACACTAAGCAAATACAAAGCTTATTTTTGTTTCTTACTATTTTAGCCAAAATACAGTACTGTGCAAAAGTTTTAGGCACCCTAAATATGTATGTATATGCTTAAGATTCTTGCAAAGTACCCTATTTTATATGGCAAATGATTATTTATGCATTTTATTGACACTGATGCCAAAAGTTGGGGTATGTCTCCATATTGTGTGCTGACGTTGAAAGGCTGACCAATAAAGTGAGGACACAAAGCTAAAGTCTGTCACTATAAAAGTGTCGTGATTCCCTCTTAATGTAGTGGAACTTTATGGGTAAGGGGTCGTGGCGGAGTAGAAAATCATGATATAAGGTAAAACATCTATTTTCCTTCCTCTCCCAGCCACAGTTTTAAAGGACAAAGTGGTTGCATTGAAAGCTGCCCCACTTCCATTTTACCACTTCTGGTTATAAAATATGGATTGGCATCAAGTAGAGCTACAGATTTGCAGCATCAGAGACCGAAGTTCAATCCTGACCTCTGGTGCTGTTTGCATGGAGGCTGCACATTCGTCCTTTGACAATATGGAGATCTGCTTTCACCCTAAGACATTTGGGATGACGGGTAGATTGCTACTAGTTTTATGGCCCATTTCCATCACATGCTGCTTCTCTGAATATTAACATGGTAATGCAAATTCACTGTTAAAAGCGCACACAAGAATAGAAGAATTAAGAACAGGAGTCGGCCGTGTGTCCCTTGCAAATTCAACTGCCGTTCATCAATATCACACTGATAATTTACTTCATTTTCTTGCAATACACATTCATCCCTTGATTCCCTTAATATTCAAAATATATCTGTTGCTCTTAAAAATGTACGCACTGTGAATCTCTATCCGTCTGGGCTAAAGAATTCCAAAGATTCACCACCTCTAAGTGAAGAAGTTTCTCCTGATCTACTCATTGTCCTGAGCCTGTCACCCCTGGATTTAGACTCCTCCAGCAGGGAACATCCTCCCTGCCTTCATCCTGTCGAGTCCTGAAGGAATGTTCTTACCTCGCATCTTAAACCCATCCCCTCTAGTCTGAGATTTCCCTACTCTGGGAATAATGACTGTGATCAAGTAAACAAATGTTAATAACGTAATCAGTCAAAACAAACTGAGGTGGTTTTTATTGACTTTGTCTTCTGATTTCTTCTTGACGACTTTTGAAGGCATAGAAAATGAACCAGTATGGATAACCATTTTTAAAATGGCAGATGATTTAGTAAGTTTGTCTACACTCAGTAATCATTCTTGCATTCATATGTAGGATATTATTTTTTCCTCTGGCTCGAAAATGATTGTAATTTATTTAGTTTCCTCCCTTGATCTTGTTTAGTTTTGTTGTTGGTCATTAGGTTCCTCTATTTAATACTATTTTCTGCACAAATCGGGACCGATCAACCATTGGTAATTATGATAATATGATTGCTGGCCATGACATAGTCTGAGGTACTTACTTGCTTTGAACAGGAACAGAACTGTTATATATAATTTAAAGATTATTTTTATGTCAATCAATAGTAATAAAAATGTTAGCAAAAAATCAGGAGTGCAACTTATATGGTTCTTTAGACCCAGCTATCTCTGCTACAACTGTTAGTTTCCTTGCACAATAAATGGGCTGTGTCTGAGATTCAAATGTCCTGCGTGCATTAAGTTATGAGACAAAGGCCCAGTACATGAATGAGTGGAAAGTAGAAAGAATGGACAGTAGCATGGAAGGCAGATTTAATAAATGGACTTTACCTAAGAGAGGGAGGGAGAGAGGGAGGGAGAGGGAAAGGGAAGGAGGAAAAGGAAAGAGGGAGGGAGGGAAGGGGAAAGAGAAAGGAGGAGAAGGAGAGAGAGGGAGGGAGGGAAGTGGAGAGAGAGGGAGGGAGAAAGGGAGAGAACAGGGAGAGGGGAGGGGAGGAGAGAGAGAAATGGGGGGTAAGAGAGAAGGAGGGGAAGGAGAGAGAGAATGATCAAGAGGAAGGACGCATTCTCAAATCAAGATCTTGTAATCATTGAATTTGATGTACAAACACAACTACGTGGATGCTCTTGAGAATGGCCAAGCCAAATCAGTAGTTCTTTTGCTTTCTGTTCAAACTGCAGATGGCAATGTTCACAGTCGTATCAGTTAGTGAGTACATTGATAAAAATTATCTGTGGTATCTTTCAGTCAACATTTTTTTTCTTGCAGATAAAACTGCTGCTTAATCAGCAATTACCCTTCTTCTTAAGCAGGCATTGGGATCGAAGATTTGCTTCCATTCCTATTTTGATGACTGGAAGGTGCCTGTGCCAGATTTATTTTAACATTGAGTGGCTATTGTAAGCCAGTTATGAGATAGCTTCGCAAAGTGAGGTCTTGACACAATGGAACAAAGTCCAAGTCAATTGGAGATCAGGCTCTGCTGCACAGACTTACCACATACATGTGAACCCACTTCAAGGTGCACTGACCATTCACACGTGGATACAGACAGAAAATAAGCTCACAGTCTTTTTCTCAGCTACCTCTCTCCATTCTCACTTCCTCACCATCCTTATCCCTTCCCTCTGTCTCACCTTCCTTAGGCCCACTTCCCCCCTTGTCTCCTTCCCTCCTTTTAACCGAGTCCTATTCCTGCTCCCCTTCCCCCACCTCCTTCACAGCTCACCCATCCCCAGTCGGTCCCAACTGTTGACTGCTTTCATCTTCTACCAATCACTGCTGTTCATCTTTGCTCTCCTTTACAAACACTAAATCTTCCTTGCTCTAAGAGAGATAAAGCCTTGCCTAGGACATTGTACGAGGCTAACATTTCCCTCATTTTAAAGAAAGGTAAAGAGGAAACAGACCTGGCCAGCTATAGGCCCATTGCACTCCAGAATTTTGATAGAAAGGTAATTACTAAAATGTGGCTAACCGACTAAATAATCATTTGTCATCCTGATCATTCATCTTGATCAGACAGGATTTCTCCCGGGTAGGTTCTCTTTTTCCAATGTCAGATGCCTCCTTAATACTATATATGCTGATCATGGGAAATCTAATGGGGCATCAATCTTACCCCTTGATGCACAAAAGGCTTTTGACCGGATTGAGTGGCCTTACATGTTTGAGTCACTGTACAGGTCTGGGTTCGGCAAGTCATTTGTATCCTGGGTAAAACTGATATACGCCAGACCAATGTGTTCTATTATAACTAATGGTGACAATTCAACTCTGTTTCCGCTGCACCATTCAGTCCAGCAGGGGGCCCTCGCTCACCGGCCCTTTTTGCTGTCATGGTAGGCCCCTTGCCTTAAAAATAAGAGGTCACCCAAATATTCTGGGTTTGATAGTGGGAGATATTGAAACACTTATTAGTTTATATGCTGACGATGTGATACTCTACTTACAAAACTCAGAAAAGTCAGTCCCTCTTCTTCTAGATTTAATCACCTCTTTTGGCAGACTATCGGGATACTCAATCAATTGGACAAAAAGTGACTTTGTGCCCCTCTCCAACGACTACACATGGGGTTTTTTGGAAAGTGTCCCGTTCAAAGTAGTTAAAGATCACTTTACTTATCTCAGCTTGACAACCCCCAAAGATCCTAAATTAATATTCAAATTAAACTTTGCGGAGTTTATTTCAGAACTTACACAGAATATAGAAAGTTGGAAAACCCTACCTCTGTCCATGATTGTTGGTATAAATTCAATTAAAATGGTTTCCCTTCCTAGATTTCTCTATCTTTGTCAAAATCTCCCCATTTTTCTTACATCAGCTTTCTTTAAAGAGTTGGACTCCATAATATTGTCTTATATCTGGAATTATAAGAATCACAGGATTTCAAAAATTCATTTACAAAAGCCCAAGTCTGAAGGAGGGCTGGGATTACCTGCATTTCGACACTATTACAGTATTGGGCTGTCAGTGCTAGGGCTTTAATGTTTTGGCAACAGGGGGCTCTGGGTAACCTAGCCCCTGGGGCTCCCTTGTGGCTATGTATGCAGTCCAACTCTGTCGTCAATTCTCCTTGCCAGCCATGCTGTTCTCCAAGTTAGAGAGGCCTGGGACTTCAAAAAGTTTGAGTTTTGTTTTGAAAAATTCTGTCAGAATTCTAAATCAGATTAGGAGCAATCTGAATTTACCAGAGATCTCTGTACAAACACCAATCTGTTTCAATCACTCCTTTCTACCCTCATGGTCAGATAAAACCTACCATGCTTGGAGGGGGAAGGGTCTAGTTTATATTGAAGACCTGTACATAGAGGGACGGTTTGCAACATTTAGTCTGCTGAAAAAGAAACTTGAGCTGCCTCATTCACACTTTTTTCATTATTTGCAAATTAGACACTAAATTCAATCTAAGATTTGTAATTTTGAAATCCTTCCAGGGAAACATATGTTTTTTGATGTTTTAAAGAACCCTCCTGACTGCAGGCATCTCATTTTTAAGTTTGTACGTTTGTTTGATAATTGCACTGTAGCGTCTACTGTGAAGATTAGAGATGCCCGGAGAGAGGAGTTGGGCATTGAATCATCTGAAGCTGCCTGGGATAAGTGTTTGTTTATGATACAGGCTTTCTCCGTTAACAGTAGGCACCAACTAATCCAGTTTAAAGTTGTCCACCGTCTCCATTACTCTAAGCTTAGATTGCATAGGATTTACCCTTCTGTCTCGCCAATGTGTGATAGATGCCAAGGGACGGAAGCCACGTTGTCACACACCTTTTGGTTTTGCCCATTACTGACTAGATTTTGGTCCAAAATATTCGACTGGTAATCAAAGGCCCATAAAAGATCCTTCCCCTTGGAAACTTGTCTCGCTATATTTGGCTGCTCGCAATCTACTATTTGTTTCCCTGCAGCCACACAACAGTCTCTGATGCTGGGGATGATTGTTGCCAAAAGACTTATCTTGAGGGAATGGAAATCACTTTCTCCCCCTTCCTTTTGGAAATGGATGGCTGATATGATCTCAATCAAACAGATGGAGAAACTTAGGTTCTTGAGAACCAATTCAATTAAAAAATTTTCGGCTATCTGGGATCCATTTCTTGCCTACCTGGATGAGATGAGGCCGGGGGGCAGATGAGCAATTTCCCCCCAGCTGATTTCTCACAGCCCTCATTTGAGATTTAATATTTAGTATTTTTGAGCACTTTGTACAATAGGCATCCCTCTAATGTTATGTCTTTTTTTGTTGCTTATTTCTTTTTTATACATGTCTGAGCTGGTATGTTTTTGTTGATTTTATTGTTTTTTTTTTGAAAAGTTTGAAAATAAAGTATTTTTAAAAAACAAACAAACACTAAATCTTTTGTCTCTCTCTCTCTCTCTTTCTCTTGTGTTGCTCCTAACCCAAGGGGCTCCTCTTCCACACTATCACTCTCCCTCCTTTGCTTTAACCAATGTCTCCTGCGCTGCTTTTAAACCCACCTGGCTTCTGTGTCTCATCCTTTTCCTGAACCCATGAGGTCCCCACTGCCAATACTGAACTCACAGGATCCCCACGTTTCATTGCCTTTCAACCCATGAGGGCTCTATTTCCTGCATTGCTCCGAAACCTTCAAGGCCCATGTTTCCCATTTTGATTTAAATCCAAGATGTCTGACTCCCACTCTGCCTTGATATGCTCTGTCTCCCTTACGCCTTTACTTTTATGGCTCCTCTGTTTCTGCTGAGTAGCTTGGTGATTTTTAAAATATATAAACTGTCGAGCATTGTAAACACATTCTAAGCAATAGTCTATCTTGATGAGGACATTTTGTTTTGAATTTGAAAAGCAGAGTCACTATAACATCACAAAAGCCAATAAAAGGAATCTTATTGAATAAGCAAGTTATACCAAATGCATAATTGCATGATTGAATTCAAGTAGGATCAAAGTGATTATCTCTGAAAGGAATAACTGAGAGATTTTGCTCAGACTAACAAAAAAAACTTCACCGTTCACAATGCATACAGTAGCCCACAGACTTGAGAACCAGTTGACTCAGATTCCTCATCCTTGTTGAACTTGGCAGTCTGCAGGCTATCTCTGGAGTTTATGCACAAGCAACACAAGGTGTTACTTGGTGAAATGCATGTTTAAAGATTTCGGAGCTTGCTGGCAGCTTTGCTTTGAAATTTGAGCACTAACAACCTCAGCATTAGCAATACAACAATATTCAACATATACTGTAGAAGTTTAAGATCCAATGTAATCTGGTTTAAATATAGATGCTCTTCACTTTTATTATCTTATTTCCTATTGATTGAATGGAAGTATTTTATAGTAAAAGGGGAAGGTAATTCATCTATAAATTAATAAATTGGAAATGCTGGAAATCTTAAATAAAGTTAGAAAATGTGGGAAGCACTCAGCTAGTCAGATGGTTTATGCATTGTTCTTTCTTCAGATGCTGCCTGGCCTACTGTGTGCTCCCAGCAGTTTCTGTTGCAGGCCTTTCACTTCCTTGAGGCATCATAGCCAACCAGTGCTTTATCTGTTTAAGCTGTATTTCACTGATGATTTGCAAAACCTTCACTGAACATAATGGTCTGAGTTTTGAAAGTGCTATTTGTTCTAGCATTGGCAGATTTCAGGGTTAGAGGGTTCCAGATTTCTACTAAAGACCTTCTTGACTTTATTCTTAAATAACGCTATTCTAATTTTAGAATTCTATTTCCTTCCTCTGCAATACTTTGTCAGCTGAAACATTTTCTCTATTTTCCAATCATATTGTATAGCATTTAAAAACCTTGATTAAATCATCCTTCAATGTTTTAATGGACCCCTACCATTAGTTTGATCTCTCTTTCTCTCTCTCTCCCCTCCCTCTCCCTCGTCTCTCTCTTCTCTTCTCTTATGATGAGAGGAAGTTTGATTCTTGAGTCAGGGAAACACAGAATAAGTGACACTGCCAACTGTAACATCGAAACAGTGAGTTTTATGCTTCCCCTCACAATGTGGCAGGAGCAATCTCTCTGTTTCTCTGTCTCTCTGTCTCTGTCTCTGTCTCTCTCTCTCTGACTCTCTCTCTGGCTCTGGCTCTGGCTCTCTCTCTCTCTCTCATATTAGTGAGAGGTAGGGCCTGTTGAGATGTCAAGGTGATGGGATGAACAGTAATTTTTGAAGGACTATAGCTCATGGTCTTTGGATGCTTGCTATTGATTGGTGGGTGGTGGGGAGGCTGATGCTTTCTGCTGGAATAGTTGGGAAGAAGGAGTAGGGTTGATGCTTTGCGACTACTTGTGTGTAGTGGGGGGAAGTTGGCTTTGGAGTTCCAACATTTTTTTTTCTTTGTTCTCTGTGTTTCATGAATGTCTGGAAGTTCAAGCAACACACACAAAATGCTGATGGAACGCAGCAGGCCAGGTAGCATATATAGGAAGAAGTACAGTCAACATTTCTGGCAGAGATCAGCAGCATTTTGTGTGTGTTGCCAGCATTTTCTGTGCCTCCTGCAATCTGCAGAAGCTTGTTTGAGTATTTGTTAGCAGGCCTACTTCTTAAACTTGTGGGTATGCCTACTTTGTGATTGCATCTAAGTGCTAGTTCCATGAAAATTACCTTACACATTCCTAAAAAAATTGTAGTGCAGGTTCAATAATAGCAATCACATTCAAATCTATATTAAAAGATTTCCACTAGCTATGGGCTAACAGCCTGGAAGATCTGAGTCAAACTTGAGTTTCCTAGAATCTGGGTTACAATCTGTCCACCAGTTAGTTCTTTAAAGTCAGGTAGGATTAAAATTGGGACTCAAGAAATTATAGATATGGAATTAGGTTGCTGGAGGAACTCAATTGGTTAGGCAGTCAACATTTCAAGTCGAAACCCTTCATCTCAACTGCTTAAAATTACCCTATTATTTAAATGCACCAACCAAAACTTATTTATTTTACTTTAAATATTGTCAGACACAACAATAAGAATTTTCTGAAGAGGATCAGGCCGGTATTCTTTCAGGACCCTAATTTGAGTTCATTTCTCAGGATGAAGTCCATCTGGACAGGTGTCTTGTGAAGTCGAATGGAAAAGACCTTCCAAAAAAAAACACACTTAGTAATGTTTCAATAAGTAATGTCTCGTCTTGGCAAACATGGTGTTGACCACATCCCCTGACAGTGGTTACAATGTAACCATTTTGACCCTCTACCATACTGTATATGTGAAAAGGAATGGGAGTTTTCTCTGTAACTTTCTGTGCTCAGAAGTGGAGAATAATAATAGCAGAACTATACCTGTACATGTTTAACCACTTTAAGTAACTAAAGATAAAATAGCAAAGTTTGCAAAATTACCAGCCATTTTTCAGTGCACAATGTATACTGAGAGCAAACAGATCACGTTAATGCACAGAGATTGATGCATGGATAAACATCTGTGTTCTTGTTATTGTTAGCACCTCACTTCCTGAGGTACAGCAAGAGGAAACAAAAAAATATACATTTACTTTGAAATATAATGGTTTTTCAATGAAACCTACAACACAGGGTAATAGCTTTGATCGTTGTTTGCCTTCTGAAACGAGAGCTATAGATTTCACATCAGCTGGTCCTACAAATTGTTATGTACAATTTAGAAGTGTCTGAATAAAGTATTTTCCTCTTACTGGAAATTACCTCTTATTCCAAGAACTAATTCATAAGCAAAGTGGTGGAGCTAGAGCATTGTAATCTTAAATCAGTGGTCTCCATTCAACCAGACACCAAGGCATCAGGGATCTGTTTCACAGCAGTGATGGAATTGGCAGAATCTTGATGCAGGACCAAAACTATAATATGGACCATTTAGAGACAATTGCTGCATGATTTAGTTTTAGAGTGGGTTCATGTGGAATCAAGATTCATAGGTTTATCAGGAAAAAGCAAATCCGGATGCAGGAATATGGGCCAAATTTATGAACTAATCTATCTCCAAATGCTGCTCTAGGGTTGAGAAATGTAAAGATAAGATCAAACCCAATTTATATCCCCTTTATAAGTTGTAATGCAAAAAGGGCTAGGTTGGAATATTCATTATTCACCCTCAGCAATTTGAGTGTCAAGGTCACAAGCGGTTCTACTCTGTTACTCAACAATGTACAATGAATAAGCATTCCTTACGCTGTTGTAAACTACCCTTCCACTTTGTTAATGCAACGTCGCAACGTGATTATTGCATCTGGAAAGTCGATATCAGCAGCAGCAAATAACATGTTCACTGAGCTTGTACAGTTAAGATGACTTAGTCTAAGCCAGTAAATGAGAAGAGGGGACCTTCAGAAAAACAAAACACATTTTCAAAGAAGGTGAGGTTGGATAGTATGATCTGTTACTTTCTTGTTTCAAAGTAAACTGCTACTTCTCATTCTATATTGTATATATTGCCTAGTTCTTCTTAGTTCCTCAAGTGCCATTTTATTTCCTGTTAACAGTTATAGATAAGGTTACAGACACCAGGCACACACATTGTGACATTCCATTAGCAAATAAATCTAACAGATCTTCATAAACCTTAATGCCAAAGCAAACTTGCAACACCATAAAGAGTAGGAGTGCTTATTTATTGCACATTGACAAGTGTCAGGCAGAGGATGGAACACTTTCAAATTGAGAGTTCATTTGCCATGGGTGAATACTGGAAGTCAAAGGAAAGAGCAAAATATTGAAATAGAAAATGCTAGTACCAACAAAAGGTCAGCATGCACTGTGGATGCAGACTGAAAAATAGACTCTTCGAAGCAAAAGGAGTTTCGAAAATCCTGGAAATCTGAAACGCAAGTCGAAAATGCCTGAAACATTCGGCAGGTCTAGCAGAATTTGTGGAAAGAGGAACAGTTAATATTTCAGGTCTGGCATCCAGTCCTTCAGGTTTAAGTTCAAATATATTGCCATACTTATACATACCCAGATATAAATGGCATGCAAATATGATAGACATAAATTAACATAAATTAATGTAAAATGTACATAACTTACATGACAAAATAAATATAATACAGTGCAAGGTGAGAAGGAGAATGCAGAAATATAAAAAAGAAATTTTCATCAGGTCTGTAATTCTACCTTAGATGCACAAAGGTGTTTGGCTTCATTAATAAGTTAATCAAATTCTGATTGGATGGGAAGAATTTATAGTTTTTGTCTAGATATCTGTAATACAAAATAAATAAATTGGTTCATTTTAAGGATTTGGAATTTACTCCAATTATGCAGTATAACTCAGGAACTGAACAATTCTAAATGACGAAGTTAATTTCCTTAAGGATTTATTTTTAGCATAACTTCAGCAGAGTTTGAGCAAAAAGCATCTCTTCTCCAATAAGCAAATGCCAAATTTGTGGTAGCAAGTTGAGAGAAGACAAAATGAATTTTCAGTGAATAATAATCTTAATCGAGTTCAATGTCACTGTTGTTTTTTGTCAGCAGTACATTGCATGCATAATGATTAAAAAAACTATAGATTACAATATGAAGAATTAAATTTAAAAAATAGTGCAAAAAGAGAGTAAAACGAATGGTGAGGCAGTGTACATGGGCTTTCTGTCCACTCAGAAACCTGATGGCAGAGGGGAAGCAGCTGTTCCTGAAACATTGCGTGTGTGTCTTCAGGCTCCTGTACCTCATCTTTCATAGTGTGACTCATCAATTAACCTAAATCTGGAAATCAGATTTCATCCTTTTTTGGCCAATGAATAGGGATTGTGTGTAGTATTACTGCTCAATTGGTGACTTGAACAGACATATTGGAAATATAGTGAAATGCCAACTAAATAAAAATATTGAGTTTGTTTTAACCCTGAATTAAGCAAAATGATTATTCCTGCACAGTTACCTACAGCAAATATCTCCAGAGTTTACTGCTGTTGTAATTCCACATTATCTGCTGGGGGAAGTAAAAGCCAATTTTAAATTAAATTCTCAAGGCAGCCACATGCAACACAGAAAATGCTAGAGGAACACAGCAGGTTAGGCAGCATCTATGGAGAGGAATAAGCAGTGATTGTTTCAGGCTGAGACTAATCACTAATGTAGCCACATTACAGCAGCATAAAAGATGAACTTGGAGGTGAGAGAACATAGATGTCAGGAATGCAACGGGGAGAGACCATGCCGCTCTTCTGTGTGCTGGGCACCACACTGGTGAAAGCCAGTGGGTCCCCATTAAAAAAAATACCAAACCACTGTGAGTTCACAGCTCAAGAAGGTCCATAGATTTTAGTATATTGCACTGAGGTCCACAAAATAGAGAAACAATGCTGCAGCCATTGTTTGTGACAGCTGTGAATAGAGATGAAGTGCAGAGTAATGGATCAGTGAGCAAAATGTTGATGTCCAATCAGAATCTTTTAATTCGAGTCTTTTTGCCAAATTGTGGCAGGCTGTGCTTTTACCTTTATCTTGCGTTGTAAATTCAGGCCACAGGTTCCAATTCTATCAAGCAATTCAGTGCTTCTAAAAATGCTCACTGCATGTCAAATGCATTACTACATCATTTGTACATGCAAGTCTGAAGACAGACAAGCCCTATGTACATCTAGATAGTATCCTAGCTAAATTCTTGATAGATCACCAGTGCAAAATAAAATGTGCAAAACAACCTTTATATGCGAGCTGTGAATCACAAGTGTGTACAATTGCGTTCATTTTCTGCAAACTGATATTTTTTTTGTTGCTTTTTGTATAATATTTAGGAGAGGCTCGAACGTCTCCCTTACACTGGATGTAAGTGCCTTGGGAAATATTGAACCCATCAAGTCAATCTCTACTCCTCGGGAAATTACTCTGCAATACTTACAAACCACCAGCTTTCTGCTAAACAAGGAACAACTAAAGGAGGCTACAAACAATTCAGAAGCCCTGGAAGCTGAATTCTCGGTAAAATATTTTTAAGTTACTAGCTGCATCTAACATTTAAGTAACAGTTGTGATATTGCTGGAACATTTTGCAAGACAACTGGAACTTCAACAATATATTCCAGCATGATAACTTAGTTGTCTTCTTTGTTGTATTGTATAAAGTATCATTTTCTAAAACAGTTATGAATAATTCTAAGCAGGCATAAATCTTAACAATTAATTGAAACAAACCAAATGGCAATGTTGAATGTGTTATTTGTGAATAGAGAATGAGTGAGTTAAACATGTAACTTACATTACTGAGCTTCGTTAGCCTGATCACAAACCAGAGAAAATCTGCAGGTGCTGGAAATCTGAGCAACACACACAAAATGCTGGAGGAACTCAGCAGGCCAGGCAGCATCTATGGAAAAGAGTGCAGTCGACAATTTGGGCCAACCCTCTTCATCAGGACTGGAGAAAAAAGATGAGAAGTCAGTTAGAAGGTGGTGGAGGGGAGGAAGAAATGCAATGTGATAGGTGAAAGTGGGAGAAGGGGAGGGTGAAGTAAAGAGCTGGGAAATTGATTGGTGAAAGAGATACTGGACTGGAGAAGGGGGAATCTGATAGGACAGGACAGAAGGCCGTGGAAAAAAGATAAGTTGGAGAACGAGAGGGATATGACGGGCAGATAAGGTGATAAGGTGAGGGAGGGCTAAGGGAATGAGGAATGGTGAAGGAGAGGGGGCATTAAGAGAATTTTGAGAAATCGATGTTCATGCCATTAGGTTGGAGGCTAACCCGATGGAATATAAGGTGTTGCTCCTCCAACCTGAGTGTAGCCTCATCGTGACAGTCAGGGAGATCATGGACTGACATATCAGAATGGGAATGAGAAGTGACATTAAAGTCAATGGCCATTGGGAGATCCCGCTTTTTCTGGCAGACAGAGCATTGGTGCTCAGCGAAGTGGTCTCCCAATCTACATCGGGTCTCACCGATATACAGGAGTCCACAGCGGGAGCACCCGTTACAGTAGATGACCCCAACAGACATACAGGTGAAGTGTTGCCTCACTTGGAAGGACTGTTTGGGGCCCTGAAAGGTAGTGAGGGAGTAGGTGTAGAGGCAGGAGTAGCACTTGTTCCACTTGCAAGGATAAGTGCCAGGAGGGAGGTCAGTGGGAAGGGATGAATGGACAAGGCAGTTGAGTAGAGAGCGAACCCTGCAGAAAGCAGAAAGTGGGGGTGGGGGGCAGGGAAAGATGAGCTTGGTGGTGGATCCCATTGGAGATGGCAGAGGGTAAGGAGAATTATGTGCTGGTCACACTCAGGTTGGAGGAGCAACACCTTATATTCCCTTTGGGTAGCCTCCAACCTGATCCCATGCATATCGATTTCTCAGATTTCCGGTAATGACCACAGCACCCCCTCCCCCCTTCACCATACACCTTTCGCTTTTCCCTCTCTCACCTCATCTCCTTGTCTGCCCATCACCTCCCTCTGGTGCTCCTTCTCCTTTTCTTTCCTCCATGGCCTTCTGTCCTCTCCTATCAGACTCCCCCTTCTCCAGTCCTGTATCTCTTTCACCAATCAACTTCCCAGTTCTTTACTTCACCTCTCTCCCCACTCCTGGTTTCACCTATCACTTTGTGTTTCTTCCTCCCCACCCCCCACCTTCTAACTCTGACTTCTCATCTTTTTTTCTCCAGTCTTGATGAAGGGTCTCGGCCCAAAACATTGACTATTTCCTGTTTTCCTTAGATGCTGCCTGGTCTGCTGACTTCCTCCAGCATTGTTTTTGTGTGTGTTGCTTCATTAGCCTGATCACTTGTTTTGGTCATGTTTGTATCAAACAGCCTGGTTTTGGAGTTCTCCTAACTCAGGTAAAAAAACGAATGTTACCATCCACTTTATCTATGTCTGTCATAATTTTGAACACTTCCATAAGGTCATGCCACATTCTCCTACATTCCAATGGATAAAAACATACCATGACCAACCTCTCCCTACAACTTAGGCCTTCTAGTCATTCTAACATCCTTGTAAATCTTTCCTGTATTCTTTATCATTTAACCAGGTCTTTCCCATAACCGGGTGACCAAAACTGCATACAATACTCCAAGTGCTGTTTTACCAATGACTTATACAACTACAACATAAGGTCCCAAAACTGGCATTTCGCTGGTCTCCGACTTCTACTCTGAGAAACAATTTTCAACTTCCACCCTCTGCTTCCCACCTTGGAGTCAATTTTGAATCCACCTACCTAGCTCTCCCTGGATTTGATGGCACCCAACCTTCCAGACCAGACAGCTGTACAGGACTTTGTCAAAGGCCTTGCTCTACTCCAAATAGGCGAGATCCACAGCCCTACTCCCATCTACCCTTTTGGTTACGAATGCTGACTCCTCCTAATCAAACTATTTCTATTCAAATGCTGGTAGAACCATCCTTTGGAATTCCCTCCAGTACCTTCCTCATCACTGATTTCAAACTGACCAGACTATATATTGAACTTTACATTGGGTAGTGTGATATGAAGCTGGCAGGCATCGACCTCAACACATGCGATTAAACAGTTGCAGATTGGATCAACTTGGTGGGCCGCAGTCAAA
This sequence comes from Mobula birostris, assembly GCF_030028105.1. NCBI lineage: Eukaryota > Metazoa > Chordata > Chondrichthyes > Myliobatiformes > Myliobatidae > Mobula > Mobula birostris. The sequence continues at coordinate 60,885,165 of NC_092383.1, read as the reverse complement.
AGCCATGAACAACGTGCTGAGGTAGCAAGGACCAACATGCTGATCAATAAGTTCAGAGAAAAGTCAGAGCTGCGTCACCCATAGCACATTCCTCCTTCACCTGCAGCTGCTGTGAAAGAGACTGTCACTCCAGAGTGGGGTTGGACAACCGCTCTAGGAAGTGCAAATAGTCCCAAGTCAACAACCCCAAGAACCATCAAAAAAAGTGTCACTCCATCGTCTCTCAAGATGTACGGATGCCGCCACCGACAATGGTTCGTCCAAAAACTTCCTTTTCTTTTAGACAATGAAGTTGCACAAAACCTGCAGCAGAAACAACAAACTAACAGGGAACATTCAAGTCTTTATCACTATTTTCCCCCTTGGAGGAAAATTGTTAAATTAATTACAGTACCCATGGCCAGCAGAAAGGCATAGCACATTGAAAAGTGCAGGGTGCTCTGTATCTCATCTCATTTCAGCTCCTTTCTACAATCTCAGGATGATGAAAGTAGAACTCTTGAACTTCACACACCCTCCCTTCACCATAAAGTTATGCTTTGGGCTATCTCTTTTCAGATCAGCTTTGAATCTGATCCAGCAACAGAAGTTGCACAGAAAGAAACCATAAACGACAACCTCCTATCACTAATTGGACACTCACAGTCATCAGCCCAAATATGTACACATTGCCTAATTGTAGTGTTTAGCTGACAGTTGAGGTCTGTATCTGATGAGTCATCAACAGTGTGGCCTGCAGCAAGGACAGGGTTGAATGAGGTTTGGGTTGAACAGATAGTTCAGATGCAAGCTCTCCTGAGAAATGGTTTGCATATAAGAACAGAGCAGATTAATGAAGCAGCCTAACAATGAGGATCGATGCCCATTCACTATTAAGTCCCCAAAGCATTCACTTACCTGCCTTAAAGAGCATAATAAGTGCAAGTGAGCAAACTTGAACACAGCACAAACCCCCACAGGGCTTTGCAGAGTCTGCAGCCTGCTCCTCCTGCATGGCTGGTTCAATTGCAGCAATTACTGACCAGCCATGTTGTGATATCTAATGGTCTTAACTCAGGTTCAATTGCAGAATTAGCATTAGTCACACTAATTACCGCAGTGGATACACAGAACACCATCATGTTTCTGGGCAAATCACCACAGTGGATAATACAAAACACTGTTATGGAATGGGAACTGGTATTGTTATCAATGGTGTAGTTCAGGACTCGAACCTCAATTTTATAGATGGATCCATTTATGGCTTCATCCGTCATTGTTTTGAATATGCCATAAGACTTTGGCTGCCTGTGGGCAACAACTGTTTGTGGAGTAAGATGTCAAGCCCAGCACTAAGTTCATGGTTTATCAAGCAGCAGCTAATGTTTGCTCCTTGACCAACATCACCACACATGGTTCTATTTACTCTCTACCAGTTTTGGAGGGTAGCTCAGATTGTTCACATACCCGGCATCTGAATCATAAAGTAAACAATCGATTCTGAGATAACTCCCTGGAGCATGGAGAAAAACACATAAAAGTCCATCCATAAAATCTCCTTCATAAAATGGTGCATGAAAATCACTAACTCCAGACTACTCAGGTTGGCAGAGAAACATTTGACGAAACAGTCACTCTGACAGGAGCACAGAGGTTAAGTACAGAGATCAAAAAAGACTTTAATTGAGAAGGATTCCCGCTCCATCTTCCATGAATTGAAACCTGATCAAGCAGTTTGCTTGATAGATCCTGAAATTCTTTTTCTTCACAAACCTCCACGGAAACGGTGGAGTGCCCCAAAGAGTGCCTCAAAATTGAAATTAAAACTTGTAGCACACAGACATTCAGAGTCACACAGTTCAGTTTCTTGGCAATCTCTACACCTTGAGATTTACTAAAATAAATGTGTTGTTGTTGTTCGTCCATCGTACGTCGATGAGGACCTCAACACCATTATTGATGGTGTCGAGACTAGCGCGTGACTTGGATTTAAGTGAGGGAGAGTTGCGCAGCGTCAGCCTCACTCTCTCTTCCCAATTCCCATCTGGATCCAGTGGCAAGACAGAGTCGAGACGGCTGGAAATGGGACTAGGCGCAGTGGATGACCAGAACGCCTTCTGTGTCTTGTCCTGCTCAACACGTTCCACAATGCTTGCAGAGACAGTCTTCTTGACCGTTGGACCTTCCATTGGTCTCATCCGCTCAATCCGCCGGAGTCTGTCTTCACATCCTGATTGAGATATTTTAACTAACTCAAGCACTAAGAATTAGTCTCACTGCGAATAAATGCAACCTTGCAGGCCAGCATAGACCATTCCTATCAATGGTTTTAGCACAGTTATACTTCTCTTTTCATTGTACTTCTGAGCATGAGCACCATCTAGTGGTCTCTCACAATTATTCTCTTTAGGGCTCAATTAACATTTCATCAATGAACTGTGGAGGGACCAGGGATTCTGAGACAACCAGTTTTTATAATAGGCAATGCTTTGCAGACAATTTACAATAATTGCCTTTGTACGTCCCGAAAAGATTGTGATTTCGGTGCATCCATGTACAAACATAGACCCGAGAAAGAGATATTCCATATGTTCTAACGTCTCACCTCCCTACCTTCGAAAATGAATTTCTTTTGCCTTCATGTTGTGACAGAGGGTCTCTGACCTATAATGATAACCATCTCTTTTTACTTAGCTGTTACCTGTACTGCTGAGCTTCTCCAGCATTTTCTGTTTCTATCCAAAAATTCCCAATGCATTTTAGCTAACTGCAATTGAACACGGGCAATCCATGTGAGTAACCAACACCCTGATGGAGACACTGTGGGAGTTCACCGGCGAGGAACTGCCGAGTGAGATAAACCTTTTGCTTTTTCAGATTTTTGCAACAGTTGTGCATCCTTTCATGTTTTAGATTTTCTTTAAAGGGCATTAGGCTTTTTTTAACTTGTTTTTTATGTTTAAAATTTATAACTAGTTTTGTAGCTTTAAAAAAATACTTTGTTTCTGAATGGATTAAATATTCGTAGTGGTCTGAGAGACTTCCCTTTACGCTAGACCAGGCAGCATGCTTTAACCAGCCATCAAAGACTTTGTGGGCAGAGGATCTGACTGGCTTTGTTCACAGAATTCTTTAAGTCATTGGTTAGCGGTGAATACAGTACATGAGCTGCTGACCAGCAATCCTGAACTGTGGTTTAACAGTGCTATAATTCAATTGCATAGCATAGAATAGCGAACAATTGTCACTGTTTATCAAATTAATGAATTAAATATGTAAGCTAACTAAATGAAAAGAAAATATCTATCAAATAATCATAATTGCATATTTTATGTTTATTTGGCTCTTTGCTCTGTTTATGGTTGAAGAATCACTATTATTATTTGGGTCTGAAGTAAATTTAGAATTGCACTTGTTTTGTTGTTATTTCATTACAGAAAAAAGATGCCTTTATTTGGAGCTAAGAGGTTCAAAGTCACATCCCAGTAAATAGTGCAATGAAAGTGAAGTTGTGATCAATAGTACTTACTATATCCTTAAGTTATCACTTAGAAGGAGATGAAACACTAAACTGGTACTATACTGTGACAGTTCGTTCTCTGGATAAACCTCTTAATTCTATATCCAGTGTGCAATTTTACAATTTAATTGACCATCTCTATGCAGATCATTTTAGGAAAGGTGGAGTCAGATGGTAGATCAATTTGTGGGCTCAGGAGGGCTCAGTGATAGATCAGTACAAGAGGTAATTAAGGTTTGTAGGCCAGAGAGGTGCTTTGTATCCTTAAGTTCTATGGTCCCATCAGTAAGAAGATTCCTTTCACAAAGCTCACCTACAATTTTATAGTTGTATCTTGTAAAGTCTCTATATCCTATTGGGTTATGTGCGCTGTTCCTACAGCTGGACTTGGCTGACATACACATTCTCTGTAACATTATACACTGCTTTTCTTAACTCCTAATGGTAATATATTCAGAAAATGAAGTTGCAAATACCACACTGATGTTTCAATAGTATATTGAAAACAGTTCCCAACCCTACAATAACATTGAAGATCTATACTGTGATACTGAAATAAGATTTCTGCATTTACATTTCAAACATTTAATTTGATTTTTGTCAGTGTGCTTTCCTTAAATGTTTATGCTCTTTTTGCCCTTTAATTAATAATAATGGAGCCCTCAATTCACTTTTCCTTTCTTTTAGAAAATTCCACCTAATTTTATTGAATCCAATGAGTTGAATATCCCAGGTCATGCTTCAAAAAACAGATATAAAACTATTTTACCAAGTAAGTCTGATGTTTGATAACTCTTCTAATCAATCTTAAAGGGAAAATAATTGCACTTCTTTTTGATAAACTTGAAAGAACATGAATTTCAATGAAGCATATTAGTTCAGTTAATATACAGATAAATGTACAGGTGACTTCTGTATCATGCATTCAGTACCAAAATTTTCTATATTACAACATTGCATCAATTTTGCATTTATTGATTTACTTTTTTTCACATTTTTTTCTGTGAGAGTGATTTTTTTTCCCAAATCTCAGATTCAGGGGAAATAATGTGTAAATTCCATATGGGAAAATTTCTGTTACCCAAACAACCATAACACTGGAGTCGTATGTGATACTTCTTCATGCGTTTTGTTTAAAGCAGTCACAGGCAAAATAATTGAACATAATATTATTCTAATTGGTAATATTCTAAAAAAGCAGTGATCTTTCCTGTTATTCAACTGAGCAAAATGAATTTAAAAATCTGCATTGATTTCTACATGTTTACTGATGAGAGTATCTCAGTATTGCTTCTTTATTAAATAAATATTAACCATTTGACAGTTTTATCAAAAAGACAAAAGGAGAAAAACAAAAGTACCTAGTGATCATGTTATTTGCTTGTTTAGGAAGGTGTACAATTTAATGAATGTTATTCACTTACCTGTAATGTCTGTTACGTACACCCATTCCCTCATCACTGACACATCATGACTACAGTTTGCAGTATCTACCAGATGCAACCAGTCATCAAAACTTCTATGACATCCATCACAGAGAAAAATACATGTAAATTACATGTAATTTACATGCAATTACATGCAAATGCCCTTGATCCCAATTTCCATCCAAACTCACACCTATCCTAACTTTTATCCTACTGGGATAAAAATTCTGCCTGGCTGCACAAGTAGAGAAATGAACAATGCTACTGATGCTTCATATTTGTTGGCCTCCAGCTTTTTGTATTCCATTTTCTGTGCTGATCACACCTACAAAATATTTGTGGATTTTGTTTTTTTTTTGTTTTATTTTTCTACACATAGGTTTAAAATCTCTACAGAGGCTGCTATTTTTTTTAAGCAACCTGTGTGCCTTTCCCCAGTTCTAGGCTATGGCATTATGTAAGCGCATTGGTCAAGTCAAGTGAAGTTTATTGCCATTTAACTACATACATGTATATAACGCATGTAACTGTATAATGTATATAGAAACCAGATAAAGTTTATCTGAACCAGGGTGCGAAGCGCATGCCCATAGAACGCATAACACACAATAACTTATGAAGAAATTTAAATAAACAAAGAAGGATACTGTTGGATCTACAAACATAAATATGTTTGGAAAATTAAGTCAATTTATTGGATTTATCAAATGTGAGCATAGGGCTGTTTTTATAGTATATGTAGTTTTACAGCACATAGACTGTAAAACTAGTCCTAAAGAACAAAAATCAGATCATTAGCAAAAACAAAAGCTCAGTACTGTGTTTCATTAACAAATTAACCAACTATCAGGCCAGAAATCAGATAACAATAAAATAAGAATTCAATCTTGACTATACAGAATATCAACAAGGAAATACATTATTTAATCCCCCAGCAATATGAAAAGTAAACCATATACAGTAAAACTTATATATTAAACCTGACAAAGATTCCATAAAGTCATCTTCTGGTGTTTTATATACATCCCATTTGAATGAAACTCTTATTACAGAATAAGACAGAAGTATCTGAGTTGAAAATCCGTATTTGTTCAGGTGAACCGGTTGAGTGAAATGTGAAGGCCAGTGTGATGTAAATGGAATATTAAGCAGTGCTCTATCTGCTTCTTCTACAAGTATCAACCAGTTTTCGTGTCAGAGTGAGCATTTAGATTGCATTCTATGATAAGATCAATTGTCAGCATTTGTACCAAAGTACAAATTACAAAAGTATGAAGGTTTTTGAGAAACACAGTTATCTAATATATTTTCCTCATTATTCCTTATTAATGATTTGGATTTGGTCATGTGTTATATTTGAGGTGATCAAGATTAAGCCTTTCTGCTGTAGACATCAAGCATTTTCAGTTCCACTCAAGGTTTCCTCTTACTATGCCAACAGAACTAGTTGAAGAAATTTTGCCTGCCAGAATTAAGTCCCGAAGTTACAACTTGCACTGACATTTCTCTCACTCAGTTGTCCAATCAAAGTGAAATTCAATAGGAATTTTTATCCTGTCGGAATTAGTCCAAGACATGCCAGACTAATTTTGCACATAGTACTTTGTGAACAACCCCACCCTCAACATGTCAGTACATTTAGGCTCTACAGACCTGCAATCACAGCGTTAGTGAGTTACTTTCTCCAGTTAGGATCACTGCCCTCGCCCCAAGTCCCAGAGGGAAAAGGTCCACTGTATTTTGAATCATTTTTTTAAACAGTTATGCAGACCTTGGATGATTTCTGTGTGGTGGTGTTCAAACTGTGATGTTCCTGATATGCTTTTTAACAAATACTTTGTTCCTTCTTTAGATACACAGACCCGAGTCCTCCTGTCATCAGAGAACCGTGATGATCTCCTAAGCTCCTATATTAATGCTAACTACATAAGAGTGAGACTACTTTATTTTCGCACTAATCTATACAATAGAAAATCATTTTTATTGGAAATCTTCCAGTGTTCAGTACACATTTTTACTCAATTTAAGTTTACTTCCAACTGATAAAACACGAAGACCATAGGCAGAGGGATAGAATTAGACCATTTGACCCAATAAGTATGCTGTGCCAGTTTGTCATGACTGATTTATTATTCCATTTTAATTTCTGCCTTCTCTCTATATCCATTGATACCTTTATGCAGCCTCCTGGTAAGCTTCAGGCTCGCTCAGCTCACTTTCGTCTAGGGGGAACAGCTTTTGGCCCGGCCAAACTGGGTAATCAAGTTTGTGAGGATGCTGTGTGATGTACCCCACCCTGTCAAATAACAGACAACACGCCATATACGACTAAATGATTACACTTTATAGATCTTACTGGAACTATGTAACAAATAGAGATAAAATATAAAAGGAAAGTAAAAGGCGCCAAACTTATCAAAGTTCAACCACTTTGTGCACAACCGTTGGAACTCAATGAACGGGGTCTTCTTTCCACCATGTGATCTCCTCCGACCCCCTCGACCCACCGCCAGGGACCAACCACGGTGGTCGACCAGAGTGCGTCCAGCACGTCCTTCCTCTTCGGTTCTCCTCCTGAAAACCCTGGGCCTCGGACTCCCGCTTGGGGTTCATTCTGTCGCCCGGCTTACAGCATCGCGTCTCCTCTCCCTGTCCCCATCGCGCCTTCTGCCCCAAAGCCCGCAAAAAAACAATAGCTTACAGACACACAAGAAAGAATAACATCTATTCCAATTGGTTAACAAATGAATACAATTCTCATTATCAGTAATATAACCCAAACAACCTGCTAGAGAGGGAACCACTGTCTCAGCAATTAATATCAAAGAGAAGCCATTTTATTTTTAACACAACAAAGAAGCCATTTTATTAGCCTTAGCAATAACATAAAAGAAGAAACCCCTTACGTTTACTGTTTAGGAACTTTACAACCTCTTCTTTAAATATACCCATTCATAGGTGCCTATGGCAATGAAATCCACTGATTCACCACTCCCTATCTAAAGAAATTCCTCCTCCTCATGTCCATAAAGCCTTCTTAGCCTTCTAACTCAAATTAGCAGAGTAGATATTGTTGTCTAATTTTAACCTTCTCAGTTAATGCAACAGTACTACTTAAATTTTGATATTCAGGATTGTTTGTACCATAATCTGTCTCCAACTTTTACAAAGTCACCTCAGTCTTTTCAACCAATTCCTTTTAAATTTCTAATATGTCAGGTGCCTTCCTCAATTTAAATTGAAACATCCATTGTTTGTAATTTGACTTTAAATTTCCTATTTTAATAGATCTGTTCTCTAACTTGGATAGATAAGGAATTCATTTTTATATAATATTTTTTCTATTGACATGCCATTTCTTTCCTACATAATGCTATTTTTACAAATGCATTCTGTAAATGTGAATATACAGTCAACCTCTAGTTTTTCTATTGTATTCAAGCTATTTGAGTAAATTAGTTAGAATTTTTTGCATTACACCTATTATTAAATTGCATCGGACTTTATTTGTCTTCCTTTTTCTTTTTGATGTAGGGATATCGAGGAAAAGAGAAAGCTTACATTGCTACTCAGGGCCCCATGGTAAATACAGTAAATGACTTCTGGGAGATGGTATGGCAAGAAGATTGTCCAATAATTGTGATGATAACAAAGCTAAAAGAAAAAAATGAGGTACATGGATTTATTGGTTCACTTTGCAATGAAGGATTTGTGAGATTTATATAACAGTACGTAGTTTCCCAGTGTTCGTAAAACAAAGAAAAAATAATTAAATAAGGGGGGGGGGAGTTTTTTATTGTGGGATTATTGTGGAGAAATTAGGAATAAGGGGCCTATCCACCTTTTCCATCTCCATTCTAGTTTCATCCCACTTGCCTGCCATCACATTTAGATGATGAAACTATTGACTCAAACCACCAAGTTCAAGAACAGTTACTACCCACAACCATCGGGCTCTTGAATACATAGAACATAGAATAGTACAGCACAGTACAGGACCTTCGGCCCACATTGTGCTGACCCTCAAACCCTGCCTCCCATATGAACCCCCTCCTTAAATTCCTCCATATACCTGTCTAGTAGTCTCTCAAATGTCACTAGTGTATCTGCCTTCACCACTGACTCAGGCAGTGTATTCCACACACCAACCACACTCTGAGTAAAAAACCTTCCTCTAATATCCCCCTTGAACTTCCCACCCCTTACCTTAAAGCCATGTCCTCTTGTATTGAGCAGTGGTGCCCTGGGGAAGAGGCACTGGCTATCCACTCTATCTATTCCTCTTAATATCTTGTATAACTCTATCATGTCTCCTCTCATCCTCCTTCCCTCCAAAGAGTAAGCCCTAGCTCCCTTAATCTCTGATCATAATGCATACTCTCTAAACCAGGCAGCATCCTGGTAAATCTCCTCTGTACCCTTTCCAATGCTTCCACATCCTTCCTATAGTGAGGCGACCAGAACTGGACACAGTACTCCAAGTGTGGCCTAACTAGAGTTTTATAGAGCTGCATCATTACCTTGCGACTCTTAAACTCTATCCCTCGACTTATGAAAGCTAACACCCCATAAGCTTTCTTAACTACCCTATCTACCTGTGAGGCAACTTTCAGGGATCTGTGGACATGTAACCCCAGATCCCTCTGCTCCTCCACACTACCAAGTATCCTGCCATTTACTTTGTACTCTACCTTGGAGTTTGTCCTTCCAAAGTGTACCACCTCACACTTCTCCGGGTTGAACTCCATCTGCCACTTCTCAGCCTACTTCTGCATCCTATCAATGTCTCTCTGCAATCTTCGACAATCTTCTACACTATCTACAACACCACCAACCTTTGTGTCGTCTGCAAACTTGCCAACCCACCTTTCTACCCCCGCATCCCGGTCGTTTATAAAAATCACTAAAAGTAGAGGTCCCAGAACAGATCCTTGTGAGACACCACTAGTCACAATCCTCCAATCTGAATGTACTCCCTCTACCACAACCCTCTGCCTTCTGCAGGCAAGCCAATTCTAAATCCACCTGGCCAAACTTCCCTGGATCCCATGCCTTCTGACTTTCTGAATAAGCCTAATGTGTGGAACCTTGTCAAATGCCTTACTAAAATCTATATAGATTACATCCACTGCACTACCCTCATCTATATGACTGGTCACCTCCTCAAAGAACTCTATCAGGTTTATTAGACATGATCTGCCCTTCACAAAGCCATGCTGACTGTTCCTGATCAGACCATGGTTCCCTACATGCCCATAGATCCCATCTCTAAGAATCTTTTCCAACAGCTTTCCCACCACAGATGTAAGGCTCACTGGTCTATAATTACCTGGACTATCCCTACTACCTTTTTTGAACAAGGGGACAATATTCGCCTCCCTCCAATCCTCCGGTACCATTCATGTAGACAACGAGAACATCAAGACCCTAGTCAGAGGCACAGAGGCCCTGTGGAGCAGCCTAGGGAATATTCCATCAGGCCCCAGGTACTTATCCATCCTAATGTATTTTAATAACTCCAGCACCTCCTCTGCCTTAATATCAACATGCTCCAGAACATCAACCTCACATATATTGTCCTCACAAAGGGGATAACTACACTAGCCTGCCCATCCATTGAGATATTCCAGCACCAACAACCTCACTTTAAGGACTCTTTTTCTCATTATCTCATGTTTTCGTTATTTACTACTATTTATTTTCATTTGCATTTGCAGTTTGTTGGTTTTTGCACTCTATTTGATCTTTCACTCATCCTGACATTGTTACTATTCTATAGATTTGCTAAGTATACCTGCAGGAAAATGAATCTCAGGTTGTATCTGGTGACATATTTGTACTTTGATAATATATTTACTTTGAAATTTGAACTTCTGAGATGACATTAGAGGTGGAACAATATCTTGATTGCCATCAAGGTTGTATCTTTTTGTCACTGCTCCTTTCTGAAGTCCAAAATACTTGGCAGTGACTCAAGGCCACTTGGACAGATCGGTTCTTTTAACAGACTCTTCCTGCCTTTGAGGAGGAGGTGGTGATCCTTGGTTTCAGATATTCATGAGGCTCTGTCCATGGGTTTCATGGAGATGCAGCAGAATGCTTCCAGCAGTCATGAGCCAAGTTTATTTTGAAATAATTTTAAATAGAGGCAAGAGTCATTTTCAGCATGGAGTTTCCTCCTATACAAGGTGGGGCGGGGCGGGGCGGGGCTCCCCCATGAGCCAAAGAGTCCCATAGCGTTTGTCTAATACGCCCAAGTGAATGGAAGCTGTGTGTGTGGCTGGAAGGAATACTACTTTTACGATGTAGCAGGTGATAACAAATTTGAAAAGAGGGTAAAGTCAGTTCCCATATTGAATGCAATACGAAAGTTTTTATTAAAGCTTATACTTAATTTTAAAGTACCTTGTTTAATCCTGTGTACAAGGCGACAATTTAAGATTTTATTACTGGGAAGTCTTAATCAGAAAACTTTGTACTATATAAATTTAATGCATTTATTTACCTTGATGTCATTTTTCTTGTGCATTTCAGAAATGTGTTGTCTATTGGCCGGAAAAGCAAGGTTCCTTTGGCAGGTTTGATCTTGTTGTAAACAGCGTGAAAGAGTGCGATGGGTACAGTGTTCGGGATCTAAGCATTAAGGTACTGGTAAAATAATCACATTAGTATAGTTAACAACAAAAGTGGCAAATGGTGTTAATAAGTAGTAATTGATGGGGATAAAACAAATAGAAATTAATATAATGTTAAATGTCAGATGCCTGGGACAGAGAACAAGAAATGCTTTATTCACTTGGAGGTGTTGAATGCACTGGGATTGTAATTAAAACAGAAACAGGACAATGCTTCAAAATAGGCTGAACAGCTGATTGAAGGAAGATCAAATTCTGGGGAATGGAACTAAATTACATTTTGAACGGTTTGACATTATGTTGATACTACAGTAGTCATGTTTATTGACGAAATGTCTGGCTTGCAGTCACAAGATCAATGATTATTTCACCGGATTTTGAAGGTTTTTTTTGAAAGGGTTAAGAGAAACGGAAAGCCAGGGAAATGCTTGCTTCTTTGAATAATGGAAACCCTTGGTTTAAGATCAAGGTTTTGATGAAATAATACAGAATGTTAGACTACATGGGATGGGATCCATGATGAGCCTCCTAGCAGAATACAAAATTGTTGTAAAGGAAGGAGGCGGAGAGTGATAGTGGAGTGTTGGATTCCTGTGACTACTGGTGTGGCTTACTGCTAGGGCCTTTATATATTAATGATTTAGATGGAGATGTACTGTATGTGGCATGATTATTATAGTTGCAGATGGCACAAAATGTTCTGGAAGAGCAGACAGTGCAGAAGTTAATCTAAGGATATAGATTGACTGAGAAAGTGGGCAAGGGAATGGTATATGTAATTTAAATCAGACAAATACAAAGTGATGCCTTTTGAAATGTGAAACCATCATGTTCAGACGCACTGAAATGCAGGGTCCTGGACAGTGTTGCTGAATGGACATACCTTGATGTACAAGGACATAGCTTCCTGAAAATGGGAATATAGTTAGACAGGAGGGTGAGGGAGACATAAGGCATACTTTCCTTCGTTGGCCACAGGGCCAAGAGAGCAGGGATGTCATGTTACAGTTCTATTAAAAATCGGTTAGTCTGCACTTGAAGTATCGTGTACAGCTCTGGTCACTGTCCTTTCATAAGGATGTGATTAAGCTGGGGAGGATTCAGTAAAGATTCAAAGGGATGTTGCCAGGACTGAAGGGCTTGAGGAGAGATCAGGTTGCCTTAGTCTGTTTTTCTTTGGAGAAAAGGAGGCTATGGGTGACCTGATAGAAGTTTATAAAACGATGATAGTGTGGATGGCCAGATAGGTGTATCTGCAACAGGATGGCAGAGTGCAAGGTGAGAGAAAGGAGGCTTGCCTGGGCACATTTTCCCATTGCATTCTCCTCTAATGCTCCTCAAGTTTCTGTTGGACTTCGTTGTACAAGTGTGCGAGGCTACAGATGCGCAGTGGGATAGAGAATTAGTGTGGTTTTGATTTTCAAACAAAAGATGTCATTCTGCAGGATATTTTCAAGCACTATTCATTGTCAAGATCACAAAATCATTGGCTGATATTTTCAGCAGGAGTGTGCAGGGCAAAAAGGGGTAAAGATATGAAGGTAAAAATATGAGCAAATTATTTGTTTTAGACCATTAGTTATCTCCAAAGAGATATTAGAAAGAAGGCTTCATGAAACCGAGGATCAATTGATTTTCTTCTTTCCAGCATTCCAAACAGTCTCGAAGTGTAAAGCATTATTGGTACTCATCTTGGCCGGATCACAAAACTCCAGATACAGCACAGTCACTTCTAGATCTTGTACAAGAGGTGGAAGGAAGCAGACAGATTGCTGGCAACAGGGGGCCCACTGTAGTCCACTGCAGGTGAGAAACCATTTTTGTCAGATTCTTGATTATTGTGCAAATATACAAAATGTGGGAAAGGAACAACATAAAAGTACGCTGTTCCAGCAGTTTGATGGCTTGTTAAAAGTATGGATCTGATTACTTTTTGCTAATCAGTTATAGATAACTTACAAAAATGCAAATAACTGTTTTTCCTTCAGTGTTATATTATACATTTGTGTTAAAGAAAATCGACACTGGCAAGAAAGGAAGTGCTGAATCGTCGTATTTCTATTTACAAGGCTATCAGCTATGAAATAGGATTTCATCCTAAGTAGCTTTGAGAAATATAGCTTATTAAATATTGGAAGGTTAAATTGGATAATCCACAAAAATGGATATTGGTGGGGGGCAGAGGGGTAAACATGGTTCACAAAGAGACCGCAACCCATCTGTGCAGTGCAAACTACAAAGGAACTTTGTGGCGACTGTAGACCATGAAAGTTGCTGTGAATTAGCTACATGTACATTATTAGCAAAGTCTATATGATTAGATCTAGAAACACCTAAATATAACATACTGTATCCCTTAGTACATCCATAGATCCTTCTAGGAGCATTGTGTTCATTTCTGGTTGAAACAGTAGAGGAAGTATGTGGAAGGTTTAAAAAGGATGCAGAGGAGGATTAGCAGGATGCTGCCTGGATTAGAGCAAAATTTAGTGGGAAGTCGGAGGATTAAAAGCTTTTAAAAAGCAACAGAAATAAAACAATGAAATTGTGGATGAACTGAATAAGTATTTTGCATCAGTCTTCACTGTGGAAGACACTAGCAGTGTGGTGAAAGTTCTAGGCATCTGGGGTCATGAAGTGTGTGAAGTTACCATAACTAGTGAGAAGGTTCTTGGGAAACGGAGAGGTCTGAAGGTAGATAAGTCACCTGGTTCGGATGGTGTACACCCCAGAGTTCTGAAGGAGGTGGCTGAAGAGATCATGGAGGCCTTAGTAATGATCTTTCAAGAATCAGTAGATTCTGAAATGGTTCCGGAAGATTGGAAAATTGCAAATGTCACTTCAAAAAGGGAGAGAGGCAGAATACAGGAAACTATAGGCCATTTAGTGGTTGGGAAGATGTTGGAGTCAATATTAAGGATAAGGTCTCAAGGTACTGGAAGGCACATGATGAAGTAAGTCATCATCAGCATGGTTTCCTCAAGGAAAAATCTTGCCTGACAAATCTGTTGGAATTATTTGAAGTAACACGCAGGATAGACAAAGGAGAATAAATTGATGGTGTGTATTTGGATTTTCAGAAGGCTTTTGACAAGGTGTCATGCATGAAGCTGCTTAACAAGCTACGAGCCCATCATATTACAGGAAAGACGCTAGCATGGATAAAGCATGGCCGATTGACAGGAGGCAACGATTGGGAATAAAGGGAGCTTTTTCTCATTGGCTGATCGTAACTAGTGGTGTATCGCAGGGTTTGTGTTGGGATAGATTCTTTTTATGCTATATGCCAATGATTTGGATGATGGAATTGATAGCTTTGTTGCAAAGTTTGCAGATGATATGAAGATAGGTGGAGGGGCAGGAAGTTTTGAGGAAGTAGAGAGACTACAGAAGGACCTCAGATTAGCAGTATGGGCAAAGAAATGGTAGATGGAATATAGTATTGGAAGTGTATGGTCATGAACTTTGGTAGAAGAAATGAAAGGGTTGACTTTTTTCTCAATGGAGAGGAAATGCAAAAAACAGAGGTGTAAAGGAATCTGGGAGTCTTGTGCAGGATTTAATAAAGGTTAATTTGTAAGTTGAGTCTATGATGAGGAAGGCACATGCATTCATTTCTAGAGTACTAGAATATAAAAGAAAGGATGTGCTGAAAGGGTTCAAAGGGGATTCACATAAGTGAGTCCAGGATTGAATGACTTGTCACATGAAGAGCGTTTGATGGCTGTGGACTTGTAATCACTAGAATTTAGAAGAATGAGGGGTGACCTCATTGAAACCTATCGAATGGTGAAAGGCCTTGATGGAGTGAATGTAGAGAGGATATTTCCTATGGTGGGAGAGTCTAAGACCAGAGGACACAGCCTCAGAATAGAGGATGGAATTTCATGAGCCAGGGAGTGGTGAATCTGTGGAATTCTTTGCCACAGGCAGATGTGTAAGCCAAGCTTTTATATGTATTTAAGGCAGAGGTTGACAGGTTCTTGATTGGTCAGGGCATGATGGGATATGGGCAGAAAGCAGTAGATTAGGGTTGTGAGGAAAATTGGATCAGCCATGGTGAAATGGTGGAGCAGACTCAATGGGCCAAATGGCCTAATTCTGCTTCAATATCTTAAGGTTTTATGGCCTTATGGTCTTAGATAGCATGTTTTATTGCGGGGAAAGATTGAGCTTTTGGAGGGAAGGAGGATAGATACCAGACGATATTTGTTTAAGGTGAGTAATGGAAAGTTTAGTGGAGATGTCAGAGGTAGAATGTTTTATACAGAGAGTGATAGATGTCTGGAAACTGGTAGGTGGTAGTAGTGGCTGATACAATAGGGACATTTAACAGAGTCTTAATAGCTACATGGATGTAAGAACAAATGGGGATTTATGGGCTGTGTAGGAGGGAGGAGCTAATTCATGATCATTAGGTTTATATAGGTTGGCAGAGCAACCCGTAATGTTCGATGTACTAGCCTACACCTAAAAGAATGAATTGGTTCCTAGTTAAATGATAACTAGGAATAATCAGCCATTAATAATGGCACACTATTGAGTGAGTTCACTCTGAGTTTATCACTGTATTCATGACCTGGATGACAGAGGAGGAAAAGAGAAAAGCTATTTTGTATCTGTAGGACAGATGCAGCCCTTTGAGACACGCAGTCAGAAATCCATGAAGCAGATAGTTATGAAGGTCAGTGATATGAATTCTATCCAGGGTTCTGGATACAAGACCACAAGAAATTCAAGTATCTCACCCAAGAAGTCAATTTTACAGAATGCATCTTCTAATACCCAATTCTATTGACTACATCATTAGACTTGACCAGGGTTCAATTCACCAAACACCCTTAAATCTGCAAGCAATTCTCTCAATTACAACCCAAACTTGATACTTGTACGTTTTATCTCACTTTCACAGACTCAGTGCTGTTTTAAATCTCACATGCACATCCCCCCAGTACTTGTCTCCAGTTATTTTTGCAAGAATAGAAATCATGCAAATGGTTTGTACCACAGTTGTGTTTTCTTACATGAGAAGGGAGTGACAATAATAGAGGAAGAACCATGCATACCTATTTGAATCCATATTAGGGAGAAGCTACACGTCATTAAATAAGAGGCCATTGCACAGTCACTTGTAGGACTGAATCTTCTGAAAATAATCTCTTGCCTAATCTTTGTCTCAAATCCTACTCTTCAATAATCTATTCTGATAAAATTCAGATGCATAAGCTTGCACCAATTCCTTTTTGCTCTCCTCCAACACATTATCAATGTCCTGTTTTCCTTTAAGGTGCCCTAAATCTGCAATTCACTGAGGCAGGAGTGGAAGTTTTAAAAAAAAGCAGTAATGATGAAAAGACTCAATTACACATTGCAACTTCCAGTTTATACGTTGATATGACTGATACGAGATTTACATTGCGGAGACATCAATAAATGAGCATTTGAGCAAGGAAGAAGGATAGTGAATTTACAGATTATGATCACATGAGCAACATGGACAAAATGCTGGAGGAATTCAGCAGGCCAAGGAGCACCTATGGAGAGGAGTAAACACTCGATACTTTGGCGAAGACCTTTCATCAGGACTGGAAAGGAAGGGGGGAGAAGGAAGAATAAGAAGGTGGGGTGTGGGGATTACAGAGTACAAGCTGGCAAGCGATAGGAGAAACTGGTCAGAAATATCATGTGATCTTTCACGCAGAATATCTATCTGAGAACTTCCATGGATCAGAAGCCCTGATAAATTCAAAGTCTTGCCAGAACACTATGTAACTAGCACTTAGTATTAACTAGTATCATATTCAATGTGAAGAGAGATCATTGTTCAGAGAATGGTTCTCTGATAAGCAGCAGTGTTGACATCAAATCAGCATTTTGCATGTATCGGTATTGTTACGTACCCCGTAACTGGGTTGCCAAACCAGCAGAAATGGAACGCTCGTTGGAGTCTGGATTACTAGGAACTAATAAAGTTTTATTAAAGACATAAGTAATACAGTACTCTAATCGTAAGGATATCAATGTAACAGGTTAGCAATGATAATACACACATATACACAGAAATAGGGTAATAGGAATCAACCAAGCTCTATCGCAGTCTAGGGGTAAAATGATCATTCTTAAGTGAAGCAGAGTTCAGTTCAGTTCGCAGTAATCACTGTTGTTGTACCGTTGTGGGAGGAGGAGGAGGAGGAGGAGGAGGAGGAGGGGGGGGAGAGAGAGAGAGAGACAGAGCAGGGGAGAGAGGGGGGGGGGAGAGAGAGGGGGGGAGAGAGGGGGGAGAGGGGGGGGAGAGAGGGGGAGAGAGGGGGGAGAGAGGGGGGAGAGAGGGGGGAGAGGGGGGGGAGAGAGGGGGGGGAGAGAAGGGGGGGGAGAGAGGGGGGAGAGAGAGGGGGGAGAGGGGGGAGGGGGGAGAGGGGGGAGAGAGGGGGGAGAGAGGGGGGAGAGAGAGGGGGGAGGGAGAGGGGGGAGAGAGGGGGGGAGAGAGGGGGGGAGAGAGGGGGGGAGAGAGAGGGGGGTGAGGGAGAGGGGGGGAGAGAGGGGGGGAGAGAGAGGGGGAGAGAGGGAGGAGAGAGGAGGGGGAGAGGGGGGGAGAGAGGGGGGGAGAGGGGGGGGAGAGGGGGGGGAGAGAGGGGGGGAGAGGGGGGGAGAGAGAGAGGGGGAGAGAGAGAGGAGGGAGAGAGAGAGGGGGGGAGAGAGAGAGAGGGGGGAGAGAGAGAGAGAGAGGGGGAGAGAGAGGGGAGAGAGCGAACGAGAGAGAGAACGAGAGAGAACATTTGGTTCAGGCAGACCTTTGATGTCTTCGCAGTTGGTTTCGGGCAGACACTTTTATGTCTTCTAATCCCCGCTGTGGTCACCGACAGTGACCCCTCCATTCCGGATACGATCGTTCTTCCACGGTGAATCCGGCACCCAAGCAAGGGCGGACACACACCCCAGGTTCCCACCGATTGTACCTTTACACCTTGTGAGCCTCTGGTCGGTTCCCGCGAACCGGACCTCCAAACTCCCACCATTTGTGGGGGTACACTGCTCTTTCCAGGGTCTCGTGGTCTCGTGGCGTGTTGCGTGCCTTAGCAAACCTGCTCTTTTTATCCCCCTGCTGGGGTATCACCTGCCCATCAAACTTCAAACAGTTCAGGTTCAAAGCAACCGGTCTGTCAATATTCTGAATTGTGTTTCTTTTCTGTTAGTCCCTCTCTTCTCTCTTATTAGCATTTTGAATGTTTCTCAATTGTCTTTCTTATCTCTCTCATTAGCATCAATCGTCCGATAGCTTTGCTTGGCATCACAGTATCATGGTCTTTCTGTACCTCATGGCCAAAATAAAACTCAGTATCTACTAAGTTCAATATTTCCATTTCCCTTGGTCCTTTATTTGAGTAACCTCAATTAGTTTAACTCCATCTTTTAACTCAATATTTATTAAGTCTAATTCATCTATTATGTATTTAGTAATAACAGTAGCCTTTGCATTTAGTGCAGGGATTGGGAGGACAGGCTGTTTCATTGCCACAAGTATTGGATGCCAACAATTAAAAGAAACCAACAAAGTGGACATTTTAGGGATAGTGTGCCAAATGCGGATCGACAGGTGAGTAGTGTTGCTCGTAACAAAAATAAGGTATCTATAATGTACACTAAAGAGTTTTTATGGTTAAAACTATTATAGTTTAGAGTAATTTTTTTGCATTAATGTCACATATTTGTAAGTAACCTGCAACTCATTTTGCTTCAAGCTTTAAATATTACAGCATGATTTCAGGCATTACCTCATGCACTCCATATCACTTTTCAAAATTCTCGTACCAATCAACCGGATCTGGAGTAATAACCATTTTGCTCTTCATTACACTTGTATACTGAAGAATGACAATAAAAAATCTTAAATAGTTTTCTTCAACAAACTTTCCAAGTCAAGTCATATTATGTTGAGTGCATATCCATTTGATTTCTAAACTTTATTAAAATAGTGTTAGCCTAGTTCAGTTTATAGAATACACATCTCGGAGATGGAGAATTGTGGTTTTAAGAGTTCTTTTCTGAACTCTTGTTATCTTGCATGTAATCTTGCTTTGTAGTCAATGGAGTACTGGTGGCAATCACCATTGTCACAGTTATTTCGTCTCCATGTTAAGCTGGGTTTAACATAAGAAGGTTTCCCTAGTCAAAGTTCATCCACTAACTAATATCAAAAGAAAGTAATTTGATAATTTATATTTCAGGAAAGTTGCTGCGACAAAAGTCATTGTTGTGGCTGCCTAAAAAAATAGTGACAGCTTTTTTAAAGAAGTTTTATTGGTTGTAACATGCCTAAGAACATGTTTCCAAGAACGTGGAAATGTGCATATGCAAATCTGACCACTTTTTTGTATTTTTCATATACAAGCACATTTAGATTCTTCTAAAAATCTCCCATGAAAGGAATTACAAGATTTACACAAGGGATTTAGACAGGTTAAGAGAATGGACAAAAAGATGGCAAGTAGTGACAAATGTGAGTTGTTGATGTCATAACAAGAATTATTTGATTTCGGAGCCAGTAAATGGTGGTACAATTAGGATTCTAGTTAGGATTAGGGTTCAGTCTTATGGGAGAGAGTTTTAGTCTTTGTTTAGCATATTTTTTGGGGGGGGGTTCTAGTTTTTCTTCTAATATAAGAAAATTAAAGTGAAATTATACTTCAGAGAAGACTGATGAACATCTGAAGTCCAAAATTCTCTTAAGATACCTGCTATTATAATGTTTTGCAGATACAGCACTTTAATTCTTTATACATTGCTCTTCATTTTCTTTTATTCTTCATGTCATGTTTCCTTTCATTAGAAATTACAATTTCTATGCAATACATCTGAACTCTTTTGCACAGAGATTCTGTGATTGCATTGGATTTAATGACTACAAAGCTTATAAACTCAAAAAAAAATCTTAAATCCTATCTGATATAAATAGCCACAAATAATCTCACTAAAGGGAGGGATAATACTGTAACTACCCAATCAAAGATTACTTCCCTATTTATTTTCCATGGAGAGTTTTAGCTGCCAATGCCCACTATTTGAGAGGTGGGCCTTTCCTTCCTACCAAGGTGAAGATACTTCTAGCCAATGAAGTAATTTAAAACAAAGTTGATTTATTTACAGTGATACACATTTGAATCCATTTGTTCTTAAAACACATTTAAAACTCAAAGGTTTTCTATCTTAAACATTCATTTCCCAATTACAAACTGTTTCTAAAACACAGAGCATTTGTTTCACTCAAAGGATTTCCGAAACACAGGTACAATTCCTATAAATGAAAAAAAACATTATGATGTCAAGAGCAAGTCACCCATCAAGGAAACAGAAGCTAGAATGGATTCTATTTACCCCATCTTACTTTCATTCTTCAACCACTCCTAATAAGCCTGAACCTCTCTCTAAAGAGAAAATCTGCAGATGCTGAAAATCGAAGCAACACACACAAAATGGTGGAGGAACTCAGAAGTCCAAGGAGCATCTATGAGCAAGAGTACAGTAAAGGTCTGGACATTTTTTTCCAGTCCTGATGAGGGTCTTGGCACAAAACATCAACTGTACTTTTTTTCTTTAGATGCTGCCTGTCCCGCTGAGTTCCTCCAGCAATTTCTGTGTGTTGCTCTACACTTACACCCTTTTTTCACCACTTGGGTGATTTCACACAAATATGATATTTTGTCAGATTTTCTTTCAACACAAAAGGTCGAAAGGTATTTTGGAGACATAGTTCTTCAGCTCCCTACCATTAATGTTGTAAAGTTGTGAAGTTAACTTCCATGAACACATAAACCTTACAACTGTAAACACATCACAGTTATTGATATGCTAAATAATATTATCCAATTGTTCTGCAAGCTTCCTTGAACCAAACAACTTAAGAGTCAGCTTGCCTGTTTGAAACAACCTGAAATAAACAAACCATTATATTATACTGAATCTTCAGCAGTAATAAAGAGAACTAAACCTTACTTCTCCCAGACAGAATGTTTACCATCCACAAAGCTCGTTTGCAAATCTGGTCTTTAGACAATACTTGTTTTAACCTTGCGGTGATTAGTGCTTTCCATTTACATTTCAAGAACTCAAGAATGACTTCTCTTTACAACCAGAAGTCAAACAATTCTTAGTTGGAAATTTAATTACCATTTGTGATCCTACAAGTGGCAGATACTGTGTTTAGAAAGCAAGATTAACAAACAACCAAGAAAGAAAGAGAAAAAGGCCTTCTGGCCAAGAAGTGAATATCCATCACAATTCAAGATCTTGTACATTTTTTCCCCTTTCCATGTGCCTGCATATCCTGTGTAAAAAATTCCTTTGATTAACATTTTCCTATTAAAATGTGGAACTAATTTTGTAAATCTTTTGCATTTCCTCCATTCCAGTGACCTTTTATTACCTAAGTTATTTTGAACATGTATGACAACTAAATGAATGGTCTGCCTTCTCTTTTCTAGGGGTGGAATGATCCAGACTAGTGAGCAGTATCAATTCTTGCATCAAACATTATACCTCTATCAGAAAAATCACTCCCAGATTTCAGATCCATCATCAGTTTCAAAGTGAATTTTCTTCACTCTGGTGGATGTTCCAAATAAAGTTTCTCAATAGAAAAAAGTATAAGATTATCCATATATGACAACTAAAATGCTTCTGCAATTGCATTATTCTGATATTTATGCTGCAATAGATTTCCATTTATCCATAGTATAAGATAGTAACTGGAGATCATAGGTCTGTATATCATGATGGATGAGTGGTATACTGAAGCACATTTCAGATCAAGATTCTGATCACTTCCCCAGTTGTTTTTTTGGTCCAGAAGTCCCCACCAGATTACAAGTCTCTCTTGTATTCTTGTGAGAATTTATCACATCTGTTTTATGCTTTATAGTTAATTTATTAATGAACAAACAACCTGAAATTCAATTACAACATAATTAAGGAAAATTTGTTTATCCAGAAACAAGCTCTGAAATTCTAATAGATGGAGTCTGTAATATTCAGCCAGTTTTAAAATTATTTCATTAACATGCATTACTAAAAGCTCATGAACATCAATTATGGTGAGCTATAGTTACCTGTTATATGCTTAATCATGGAAATGAAGTTGTTTTAGTATGTTGCATTTTCTAGTCCCATCAAGGGGTTACAATGAAGTGTTTCAACCCAGCTTTAAAGGCCATCAATGGAGCAGTGAGGCAGTACAATGTCAAGGAAGAACTTCTTAATTTTTTTTGAATAGTTTTTATCAGTCGTTCATTTCCACATTTAGTGAACAGATATAAAATGGTACTGAATACTGGATATATTTGTATCAATGATCCCAGAGTGCTACATTTTCTCTAATACTAGCAAAATTATACTCCACCAGAACATAGTTAATGTGGTCAGAAGTAGATGGACTCTATCACATACAGTATAAGAAGAACTTAAGTGGAAGGATGAGCAGTGAGGGTACTTCAGGCAAACTAAAGATATTTAAATTCCAATTCTACTACTGGACTTCAATTTCCAATGATGCTAAGGTTTGTAAAGGTCTGTCAAGAGAGCTAAGTTATACTGTTATTTGTACCTGATATACACTTCATTTGTTCTCCGGTGGCTCTATGTGTACATTTCTACCAGTTGTTTGAGCCAAAGTCAGATTGTTGACATACTTCTACACCATTCATTTTCTGCAGTATCAGGAAGTTGCACCTGCTGCCCTGAAATAGCCATCTAAGAAAAAATCTCCAATCATGTCCACCTTTATTCCTATTAATATATGTAATAGAATCCATTCCTGGCTACAATAACTACATTTTGGTTGAGTGCAATTTAGTTAGATAAAAACAATCAGCAGAGGAGGGACAATCAGCATTTTAGCATTGACTAATTTATGGCATATGCTAAATAGCCTTTCAACGCATTGATACCCCCCTCGGTAGCAATGCTTTTTCACATTTTGCTTTCAATTACTGTAATTATGTCTAAAAGTTCAGCGATATTTCCAAAAAATAAGTTTCCTAATAGAATCACTTAATAAATTATCATTTCAATATCTTGCATGAAAATACGCCCAATAGAATATTAGTTTAGAAAGATCTTAATTTTCAAGCTTCAAGCATTATATTTTACAACATCCTATTTTTAAAATTTATGATACTATAGTGGTACCCTATCAAATCAAAAGCAGATTGGGCCTAATAAGAATTTGGATTATCCAGCAGTTCTACCTTGCAATTGCTGGTAGTTCAAGTTAATTGTATTTTTAAAAGTGCAAGCTATTGACATTTTAATAAAGAGGACCAATTTTCTTTGCAACCACACTGCAATATATTTTCATCATTTCCTTTATAGTTTAATCCCCAATAAGTCACCAATCAAATCCTATGTCTTAACCACTATCTTTCCTGAACTCTTTGTTGAAAGATACATAAACATTCCTAAGATACATTCTTTGGTGATCTTAGCCTATAGAAATGTTTTTTATTTCTTATAATGGCTAAATTCAAAACTTTGTGAATGTTGCAAATCTGCAGATAAAAGTATTGTTATGTCTTGCTGAGGTGTACCAATACCACACTCTGTACATATTCCACACCTATTAGTAAGTAGTGGTAAAAATTACTGAAATGAAATTTATTCAGATGTATCATTAATTTGTAATTCCTATTCTTTTATCTAAATTATAGAGCTTTACACTTCATATTTTATTCCCAGGATAAATGGAAAACTAATGTGAATGATGCATATTTATGGCTCAGTTGGTAGTCTTTGTCCTTCTGTCTGAGGTTTTGGATTAATGTTCCATTCCAGAGACTGGAATACAAAAAATTAGGCTGACTATTCAGTGCAGTACCAAAGGGGTAGTGCACTGATGACATGATATCTTATGGATGAGATGACAAACCATGGCTTTTTATGCCCTTTCAAGCAGAGGTATAACATCTCTTGACACTATTTGATCCTGGGAAATAGTTTACCTCATTCAGTAATACTTATATGGATTATCACATTCCTTTCTGTTGGCTACATGCAAATTGGTCATTATACTTTATTGTCGCCAAACAATTGATACTATACCGTACAATCATCACAGCGATATTTGATTCTGCACTTCGTTCCCTGGATTACAAATCGATAGTAAATATTAAAAATTTAAATTATAAATCATAAATAGAAAATTTAATAAATGAAAAGTAAGGTAGTACAAAAAAAACGAGAGGCAGGTCCGGATATTTGGAGTGTACGGCCCAGATCCGGGTCGTTATGTTGCCTTCATTACAATTTATGGATTGTACAATGCTTTGCAATGCTCAGAGGCTGAAAGTTATATAATTACGTCTTTTTTGCAAAACTGTGTAACAAAGTCCACTTTATCTTTATATATTCTTTCTTTACAGCAAATTAAAATACGTACGTTTTATATACTATTCCAACAAAAAAGTTTTTATATATACTATAGATTTCAGTACTTCACTGAATGAAGACAACTATTCTGCATGATCTAGGTTTTTTAGGAACTTTATTTTTTGGAAACCAAATCTGTTTTGCACATTGGAATTAATAATCTTCTGTTTAAACTTTCAGAATCCATTACATTGAAGAATGTTTAGATTAAGTTATGATTTTTATTTTGAATTACTTGTGTTGCTGCTAGAATTTTGTACTGATAAGACACTCATGTTTGCATTGTATTATGTTCAATAATGCCTATGCTGCAAATGAAAATGTAAGATTGTATACTCTGCAATAAAACAAAGGATACAATCCCCTCGAGTAGGCTGGTTATTTAAAAATTCTACTGAATTTTTCTTATTGGTTTTACTTTACAATGGAAAGAGAACTATATAATTTGTCCATTGGTTCCAATGTTCAGTCCATTGAATTCCGTGTCTCATTGACAGTGAAAGGTAAGTATAGAAAGCAAATTAGGAATAATATGGATTACACCTTACAACATGGTCATTTTCAAGCACAGGAGAATTCAACTTTATTTTTAATCACCCAGAGTTTAACTCCTAATTAGACTGTAAATCCAAAATTAATCTGAAACTTCAGTCATTTAATGTTATGGCTAAATTTTTAATTAAATATTCAAAAATATGCTGATAATTATTATATTGAAATAATATGCTTATACTTTATAATGCTAAGTATAAACATGTGACATGTTAAATGTGATTATCATAAATAAATATGATAATTGCATATGCTTTGCCTGATGGAGAATTAAAATTGTAAAAATGTTTTTTCTTGCCTAACATTTTCAAAAACTATAATTAATTATAGTTGGCATCCATCTGTCTCAAAGGACAATGGGTGATGATCATTGCGTGGGCAGAAGGTATAGAGATCCTGAGATGCTCAGTCGGCAAGGTCCCCCTCTCAACCTCATCAATGTAGTCCAGAGGAAAGCTTACATTTGCAATACATTTGGCACCAGCTTGGCTGCAGGAGCTGCCGGAAGGATGTTCAATGATGTCCAGCTGCCTTGGGGTCTCCACTCCAGATTTGCTGTCTGGGTTTACTCCCATAGAACTTGGTCTCGCCTGAGGCTGCTCACAAGGCAGTGGGGCTATTTACCTACAGTTGGGGATCTGGTTTACCAGGGCTGGCCACACACTAGTGGGCCTGCATGCTACATGTGCAGGAGCCAGACCTCCTCCCCGTACTCTGTAGTTCAGCCTGAGTCCGAAAAGAGTTCAGTTGCTGTGTGTCGCCAGTGAGAGGCACTACATGAGGCTTGCTGTTGAAAAGGCTATGTACTAGCAGGGAGAGACTTACACATCTAGCTCTCCTTTTTGCAAGACTGTTAGCCAGCAGTGGAAGCTGAAAGTGAGAGAGACAAGTACTACCCACTACACTACCACACTAGATACATCACAACAACCATATTGACAACTTTATTCACGTTTGAAAGATGCAAGTTCTTCTCCTGTGAACAGAAACAAGGTGTTAGCTTTGCCCGATACTTAGCTGAGCTTCACACACTGAGAAAGTACTGTGAGTTTGGAGATTTGAGAGACTCACTAATCGAAGATAGTATAGTCTGCGGAATCCCAGATAATGGACTTTGAGAAAGCCTGATCTGTGAAAAAGATTTGATGCCAGAAAAGGCTGTGAATATGTGTGGGGAAATGTAGACCACACAAGCAAGAGCTGCACAGGGCAGAAGCAATAGTGCATACTGTGAAAACAGAGGGACAGAGCACAAGGCATTTCCCAAAGCAACAGCAAAGCATTGAGGTAGGATCAAACAGTAAGTGCAGAAAATGTGGAGGTAGGCACACATTCCAAAGATGTGTCCTGCTCATGGAAAGTTCTGTAATAATTGTGAGAAGAAGAATTCTTTTGTAAGATGCTTCAAAGCTGGGGCTACAAAGAGAAAGGTGCACATGGTAGCTGAGGAAATGGAGGAAGTCTTTGTAGATTCTCTGCTGGTAAGACAAAATGGAATTGTTCCAGTGACTCTGAATGTGACAGTAACTTCATTCAAGCTTGACACTGGAGCCCACGTGAATCTGTTATCCATGGAGTCAAAGACTCAAAGTAAAGGGCAGGATTTACCCAGTGAAGTTAAAAGTAACAGGCTATACTGGAGAGAACATTCTGCTAAAAGAAGGTTGCATAGTGACCTTCAAGCACTAGGGACAGCGCCTAAGGGCACAGCTACTGGTTGTGGAAAAGAGAATACAGCCGGTTTTAGGTCTGCATGCATGTGAAAAGCTCAACCAGTTGGAAAGAGTTTTTGTAGTGATTTCATGGACCAAAGATGACCACACTTCACTCATGGCAGAGTATGCAGATGTCTTTGAGGGGCTCCAGTGCTTATCTGGTGTACACAAAATCCGTGTAGTTGTGACAGTAACTCCTGTTGTCCATGCATGTAGGAAAGTTTTGATTGCACTTACATAGTAAAATCTTAACATTTCCAAACTCACAGTACTGAACCCAGTTGTCATGCTCCAGATACCCATTTAGCTGTCTCTGCCCTAACCACGAACTGAGCCAGGTGCCTTCTCTTCCACACTGTTCAACATTACAGTTGAAATGCTTCAGCTAGTAGACAGGAAAAAAGAGATATAAGAAAGATAATAACTTCCCAAAACAGTTGTATTTGATTGATTTTCTGCCAGAATTTAGTCACAGCACAGCTATTAAACTTTTAAACTTGTTTCTTCAGAGTGTGATTTAGTTTAGAAGGTTAATATATCCAGAAACATTTGAAATTTGCTGAATCAACTGATGATATAAGAAACGAGAAAATAATTTTTGATTTTTTTTTAGATTAAAACTGAAAATAGTATCTTTGCGGTAAATATTTTATCTTTTTTTTACCAAACAGATTTAACAGCAATTATGATTGAAAGCTGAAAGGGAAACTAAAATAAATAAAGAAGAAAGCTTTGAAGTGAAACTTGAAGTGATGAAAGGTTGGAAAAGATAGTAGTTTAATGAGTTTTGATCACAATAGAGTGAGGATACAAGATGAAAAGGATGTTAAATTTGGGACTGAGCTGCTAGAAAAGAAAAACAATCATTCTAAACAGTTTATAACATTGCAGTAATAGTAATTATCCAAAACCAAACCAAAATAATGTAGCTACATTATATATAGATGTATAGAAGAATATGTACATAGAAACCATTTATCTGTTTGTCAATACAGACATATTCTCTGAGAAATCATTTCTCAGACTAAAATATCCACTGTGATGAAATACAGAGAATAAAAAGCAGCCAATAAAAATTAGGTGTACAGATTGAACTATTTTTTTTTGATATAGCAAATATTCTATTCTTATCTTTCTGTCTGGTATTTAAAGGCAGTTTCTTCAAAGTTACTTTTCCAAGATCTGCTAATTCAAAAAAATTTGCAAACACCATCACTGTGAGAGTGTAGCATATCCTTAAGTAAGCTGATGATTGTGCGGCCAGTCATAAATCAACAGAACTGCAAAGGCCAAAGATGATTGCAGTTGATTGCAGAAACATATGGTGCACAGCAGTACTGTGCAAAACTAACTAAGGAGCCTAAGACACTTGCACAGTACTGAAATAAAATTTTATGTATTGCACTATACTGCTGCCACAAAAAAAAACAAATTTCATGACATATGTGAGTGATGATAAACCCGATTCTGATATGGGTCTCTATTGTAGCCTGAGAGAGGGAAGGGGATAGGGAGAGGAGAATCATAGTTGGGAGAAGTGGAATGGAGAGGGGAGGGAGCAGGAAGCACCAGAGAGACATTCTGTAACGATCAACAAGCCAATTGTTTGGAATCAAATTACCTTGCCTGGTGTCTCAGGGCTGGACGTGTCTTCATCCCAACACCACCACCCCCACCACCCTGGCACTCCTTCTTTGTCATCTGTCCCACAGCCTTCCCATGGAACTCCACCCTCACCATTCCCAACACCCTTTGCTCTCACCAGATTTACAAACTCACTTTCTGCTCCACGTTAACAAACACAGTACTGTGCAAAAGTCTTGGGCACCTTCGTTACTTACATGCCTAAGAATTTTGTGTGGTATTGTACCATATCAGATTGTCCTGGATACAAATCAAAGAATTGTTATAAATCCATGATGTATAATCTTTCGCATAAACAATAAAAAGATTACTTGTATCCTCAAGTAGTTGACTGCAGATGCAGTTTAATGTGGATAAATGTGAGGTTATCCACTTTGGTGGTAAGAACGGGAAGGCAGATTATTATCTAGATGGAGTCAAGTTAGGAAAAGGGGAAGCACAACGAGATCTAGGTTTTCTTGTACATCAGTCACTGAAAGCAAGCATGCAAGTACAGCAGGCAGTAAGAAAGCTATTGGCACGCTGGCCTTCATAACAAGGGAAATTGACTATAAGAGCAAAGAGGTCCTTCTGCAGCTGTACAGGGCCCTGGTGAGACCACACCTGGAGTACTGTGTGCAGTTTTGGTCTCCAAATTTGCGGAAGGACATTCTTGCTATTGAAGGAGCGCAGCGTATGTTCACAAGGTTAATTCCCGGGATGGCGGGACTGTCATATGTCGAAAGATTGGAGCAACTGGGCTTGTATACTCTGGAATTTAGAAGGCTAGGAGGGGATCTTATTGAAACATGTAAGATTATTAAGGGATTGGACACGTTGGAGGCAGGAAGCATGTTTCCGCTGATGGGCAAGTCCAGAACCAGAGGCC
The DNA here is from genome assembly GCF_030028105.1 of Mobula birostris. Taxonomy (NCBI): domain Eukaryota; kingdom Metazoa; phylum Chordata; class Chondrichthyes; order Myliobatiformes; family Myliobatidae; genus Mobula; species Mobula birostris. Next base: position 60,855,409 of record NC_092383.1, on the reverse strand, counting down.
ACAGTTTAAGAATAAGGGGTAGGCCATTTAGAACGGAGTTGAGGAAAAACTTTTTCACCCAGAGAGTGGTGGATATATGGAATGCTCTGCCCCAGAAGGCTGTGGAGGCCAAGTCTCTGGATGCTTTCAAGAAAGAGATGGATAGAGCTCTTAAAGATAGTGGAATCAAGGGTTATGGGGATAAGGCAGGAACTGGATACTGATTGTGGATGATCAGCCATCATCACAGTGAAAGGCGGTGCTGGCTCAAAGGGCCGAATGGCCTACTCCTGCACCTATTGTCTATTGTCTTTTGAAAAGTTCTATTTACTCCAGCATCTAACCCAATATCTAAGGGTTGCTTAGAAACAAGCACAAACTGATAAGTTGTAAATTAGTAAATTAGTTTATTATTGTCATGTGCAACAAGATACAATGAAAATCTTGTCCTGCACACCATCCATACAGATTAATTTTTACAACAGTGTCATGAGATAGTACATGATTAAACAACAGAGTTCAGAATAAAGTGTTACTGGAAAAGAGAAAGTGAAGTGTAGGTAGACAATAAGGAGCAAAATCACAAAAGGTAGATTGTGAGAAGGAAGAGTCCAGCTTATTGTACAATAGAATCATTCAGTTGTCTTATAACAACAAGATAGAAGCGGTCCTTAAGTCTGGTGGTACGTGTTTTCAGGCTTTTGTATCTTCTGCCTGATTGAAGGGTGGATCTTTGATTATGTCAGCTGTTTTATTCTGACAGCAAGAAGTGTAGATAGAGTCCACAGAGCGGGGGCTGATTTCTGCGATGTGCAGAGACCATCAACATGTTTGGACAAGGACAAGCTTTTGGTCATGTTGCCTCCTAGGATCGCGAAACACTCAGTCCTCTCAACTTCAGCACCATTGATGTAAACAGGAGTACATGCATCCACTCCTTCTGAAATCAAATGATCTTTCTTTGTTGTTCTATTGACATTATGAGAAAGGCTGTTGTTACAACACTGTAGGTTTTCGCAGATAAAACTATGTGAGGTGTTTCATGTTTAACAAAAACCGTAATACATTTTTTTGAGCTCCAAAACCTGAATACAAAAATGCACTAGAAATCCTTTACCTAAATACTTCATCACACCGCACCAGCCCCTTAAGCTTAATGTCGGAAGTTGTGAATTATGTACATTTCCACCAATAACGGTACCCTACAACACAATGTCACTAAGCTCTCTACCACTTTCCTGTATTCTAACTGATCATTATTTGAGATACGGCCCACTATGGTGTTACCACCAGCAAAATTGTAGAAGGAGCTCGTGCAGAATGTGGCCACACATTTATGAGTGTAGAGGGAGTAGGGGGCTGGAGATGTTGCCTTCTAGATCGCCAGTGTTTAGAATAATTGTGGTGGAAATATTGTTGCCTATCCTTACGGAATGTCGACTCTTTATCAGGAAGCTGTTCTTATTTTTGATTCTTGATTATAAACCCACCTTGGGTGGCTTTGCAAAATGAACTGTAGTAAACAGCAGACATGCTTTGCATTGCCTGAATTTTATTCTCGCCAAGACTGATGCAAATCCCAAACACAAAAGATTCTGCAGATACTGGAACTCAGCAGGTCAGACACTATCCTTCCAGGGGAATAAGCAGTGACAAATCCCATTAGTTCGTTTCAATGTACGGTATGTGGCAGTGAGTGGCAGCTGCTCTCTGGCAACTCTCCCTGACGGTGTCTGCAGGCTACTTATTATGATGGGCTGTCGAATTTGAGTCAAGTGCTAGACATACATGATATTATCCACTTTCCAGAAGCAGCAAATGTTATCATGATCAGGAGCAGGAACTCTGGCTGACTTTTGCTATTTCCATTCCTCACATATACTAGTCTAAGGAAACTGCTTTGATATATAAACACACACCTTTCTTCTTGCGTTTCCATTCCAGAATCTGAACTGAAATGGGACTCAAACTAGGACCTTTAGACTATTCATTTAAAAGGTGTTTTCATTTTTTATTTCAGTTCTCTTTTAACTTTATATTGTGTTACAGATAACATACAAATGCTAAAGCACTATTCTCTTTAACTTCAAACAGGATTCATCTTAGGGATTATGAGAGGATTCTACCTCTGTTCAGGAGATCAGCACTGTTCACTGTACTGTACAAAAATTAAACCATGACAATTGACAAACCCATATTAAGACCCACCTCAATCCTATCTGTCTGACTGCCAATTAGTAGCAGTTGAATTGATTGCTTGCTCTCCAAAGCTATCACACTTTTGTAGTACTTGCCACCCAGAAGTGGATACAGTATTCTAAATGATGTTGAATTAGTGTGTTATGGACTTGATTCTGCATTCTGTCTCACTATTAAACAAAGCCATCTTCTCTGGTGATTATTTATTTTTATTTGTCCATGTTCTTCTACCTGCATTAAAATGGCTCCATTTTACCAGGCTTTTGCTTCTCATTATTCTCACCATTGAATCTCATCCATCACTCATCCACTCATTTGAAAAACTATTGAAACTTCCTTTGGAGTTGCTTACATCTTCCTCACCATTTATCATGCACCAAAATTGTGTGTTATTTGCAAATTCTAAAATTATATAGTCTTTCTCCAAATCACTAATAAATATCAAAAATGATCCTCGTAATTCATGTTGGGAATACCACAATGTATATTTTCCCAGAATGAAAGCCTGTCAATTACCACGATTGCATTCTGAAATATAACAAATGTGTTTTTTATAATTATGTCTTCCCTTCTATTCATGATGCCAATTTTAATATGTTGTTCTTGATCAGCAGCCTTCCAAATAGAAAACATTTTCTCCCCTCATACACCTTTCTATTACCTCACCAATACTGCTCAAGGAAACTTTCTGCTATTCTTTCTAAAGTTCACTGATCTTCACATTCATTGTTCTTCCTTTAACTTGTGGTGATATTAGGCTCACTGTCCACTGGGCCCTAAACTCGAAAGAAGTGTGTGAGCCCTATCCAATATACAGTAGGTATCTTACTGTGAGGAGGTTATACTATATCCACCTGCTCTTCGAACACTGGCTTACTTCCCTGCCCAGTCTCTGTGGTGAGTCTTGTTGCTAATACCCACTACTTGATCAGTGGGTTCCTCCTCCCTACCAATGAGATGATAGTTCCAGCTAACGAAGTAGCTTAAACAATTTATTTTATTTTTTAATGATACTGTCATGGTCCGGATCAGGTTCCCTTTAAATTTCCTTTGTTTGTCTTATGATCGGGACCATTGACGCCTTGTTTCCCTTTAATTCCCTGTTTTCCCGTGTCCCTCAGGCTCGGTGATTAAAGGCAATTTACTCTCGACTGAACCGGCAGTTTATAAGTCTCCAGCTTTCAGCCGTTCGGCGCGAGAGCGTTAATAAAGTCACCGAAGCTAATGCGAGCCAAAGTTATCTTGCCGGAGCCAACTAAGTTTCTTGCCGGAGCAAGTCAAGTCTCCTCCCCGAAGTAAGTACCAGCAAGTCGCCTTCCCTTGCCAGAGCAGGTCCGTCAAAGTTAACCCGCCGGGGTGAGTCAAGAGCTCACCGCTGCTTGGAGCAAACTTGTGTCCAGATAAAGAACTGTCTACCATTGTGTGGTCGCCGTCTCCATGTCCTGTGTCGAAAAGTGTTCCGGGACCTGTACCCTAGAAGGGTCCTGACCCTCTGTCAAAAAGAGTCCCAATTCTGTCCTGTGTCCAAGGAGGAGCCCTGGCTCAGTGTTTCTTGTCCTCACCTCCGTAGGGTAGGCCCAGCCATCTGCTGCTACCCTGAGTTGGGGAACTGTCTCTTTGTGTCCTCGCCTCCACAGTATCAAGTCCAAGCTGAAGTCCATGTCTGGGTCCTGAGTTCCATGTTCCAGTTCCAAGTCCAAGTCCGAGTTTTGGCTCCGAGGTCCATGTTCCGAGTATTCTTTTCTCCCCACAGAAAACATATGGGTACTGTATATCTTCTTGTTCTTTTTGAAAACATACAGTATGTATGGGAGACTGGGAAGGAGCAGGTTTAGTAGAATAGGAGAATCCCTTCTCCCACAAACCCAAAAGAAGTGATTAACTCTGTTCTCTCAAAGTACCTCAAAGTTTTGAAATCTTCACTTCCATCATATTTTGCCGAGTCCTACAGACTGCTTTAAGATTCCAGATGTGAAATTACTTTTCTCCTCATACTTGTCCCATTTTTGTTTGATCTTAGCAATTAAACTCTTATGTTTCTGGCACAATGACCTTTGGCCTTCCAATTGGGTACCAAAAGCAATAGAATTTAGTTGCTTTCTAGAAAACAGTTTGTTAGTGAAACAACAAATCAAGATGCCAGACGAACACAACAGAACAAGCAGAATTAGTAGAGCAAAATGGACAATCATTGTTGTGGATCAAGACCTTTCCTCCGGACAGGTTCTTGGTCCAGATGTCGTCTGGCCATTTCCCTCCACAGGTGCTGCCTGACTCATTGAATTCTTCAAGCATCTTGTTTACTGCTCCAGATTTCAGAATGTGCTGTCTTGTACCTCTGGCTTATTAGTGAAATTTATGTGGTTTAGCTTTGCTACAACGCAAGGTTAAAAAAAATCGTGTCATCTACTGTCTTCTTTCAGTTCGTCCTGACGAAGGGTCTCGGCTCGAAACGTCGACTGTACCTCTTCCTATAGATGCTGCCTGGCCTGCTGCGTTCACCAGCATTTCTTGTGTGTGTTGCTTGAATTTCCAGCATCTGCAGATTTCCTCATGTCTTCTATTAAATAGTTGATTCTGATTTACTGTCTGTCAATAGCTCCTTTATTACAGCTCTGTTAGAGGATATGAGAGAGTAGTAATTTATCTGAAGGTGTTGATTAATTGCTTTAGAATGTTTCAATAATTCACACTTTTACTTTATGTCTCTTAAAATACCACAAATGGCATGAAACTTGGTATAATTCAAGCAAAACCCAAATCAGCGTGCAGAGCGTGTCATGAGTATTCATGAAGTACACAGGCAGCTGCAAATGGTCTCATGTAACAGATTAATATGTTCCAGAATTCATTATGTTGTTTCCATCAACGGCGCCCTCTTCACTTATGTGTCAATAACATTCCTCAGTAACTCATAAAGCTCACATAGATGGCCATTCATCATTTTCACATTTCGTCAAGTAAATTCGAGTAGAGGATGCACACGCATTGAAAAAGATGGCTTACAAACAGTACTAGTAATTACTAATGGAAAGTAGCAAGCACTTTCATTATTTGTATGAATTCACAATCATCAGATCTTTTTTATTCTTCATGAATTTAAAAATGATTACTGCACAGATTCCACACTTCCTTTCTTATCACTGCAAAATGCTTTTATAATTAGTGCATTGGTTTTAAAGAATGAAAAAGTCCTCCTTTCATACATTGATACCAAAATTGAAGAGTTTTAACTTGGGTGGACAAGATGGAAACGAGGGGAGTGGGTAATGCATAATTCCTTTCATGTCATAATAAAGATGGGCTGAGGTGGTAAGAGACTTTTAAGATCATTACAGGGTTGATAGAGCTGCAGCAAAGAAGTGATTTCTAGTTGTAAATGGGACCAGAGTGAAAATATTTACAGATATTAGGTTGTGACCAATTAATTTAATTTAAAATTCAGGAGAAATTTCTTCATATATTTAAAGGCCTGAATATTGAATTTATACGTAAGTGCAAAAAGCAGAGAGACAAGCACGTGACAAGAAACAGAAAGGTAGGTTGTTGGAATTAGATGAAGAAAGATGGAAGGATACTTGCTTAGAGTGTAAATCTGACAGAATTATTTGATCAATAGTTTGCTTCTGAATGTTAAGTAATTTGTACTAGACCTAATGAATCAGCCAGCTCCAGATTCCTGCACCTACTTGCTTTTTCACCCACAACTTATAATATTGACAATCCTTTCACCACCACTGTCAATGACAATGGAATGTGGAATGCTCTTATGTAAGAATGAACATTGATCCCATTCATGCAGCTTCCCAAGTTCCAGGAAAATGCAGAATAGTTGTTCAGAAACTAATTACAATTGACAAGGAGAAATGGAATTCACTTAACATAATTTAGAGCAAGTCACAGGACAGCTCTCTAGTTGATTCACATACAGTTTTTGATGACTAATTTCATTGCGACTTGAGATAACTACACTTAAAGAAATATTTCTTTGGCACAATCATACGATGTGTTCTATTTCATACTCCAATAAGGATGCATGCAGATAATATAATGAGGCAAATAGTTGGATGACCTGAAGATGAAATGAAGAATTTGATGGAAAACCCAGCTAAAAATATTGTTGATTGATTGGTTCTCACCTTGTATCATAGTATAAAACTTTACCTGCATAGTTCTTAATAGATTTCTCTTCCATCCTCTTGATGGGATGCACTGATAGTTTGACTAACCTCGAGTGGCCCCAAGCATCTATACATTATAGGCTTATCTAGGCAGCATTGATTATGGTACCTTTCGAAATATAGAGATGTTATGAACGTTGTCAATTATGCTTATACAAAAATATGGAGCAGAGAAAACGTGTATTTTAGAAGCTATTGAAGAAACATGAGAGGTCAGTGGAGACTAGTTAGCTTTGCTTCTTTGCCAAATGTATTTCTTTACTATGAATTATAAAATCAATCACACCACAAACTTTTAGCAGCCAAGATCTATTGGTAAACTCAGGAATGGACACTGTACACCTTTGCAGCACATCTAACACTCGGCAAACAACAGTTCTTCAAAAGTGAATTGTATCTGGAAGTACCTGGGTCAATTTCACAATCAACATCATAGAACACTAGGTCACAGAAACAGGCCCTTCAGCCCATCTAGTCCTTGCCAAATTCTGCCTAGACTCATTGACTCGCAACTGGACCAAGCCCTCTCATCCATGTCCTTATCCAAGCTTCTCCTAAATGTTGCAATTGAACCTACATCCACCAATTCCACACTTGGACTACCCCCTGAGTGAAGATGTTCTCCCTCAGGTTCCCCTTGAATATTTCACCTTTCACCCTTAATTTATGATCTCTAGTTTTAATTGCAAGCAACTTCAGTGGAAAAAGCCTGCTGTCGTTTACCCAATCCATACACTTCATAATTTTGTACACCTCTATTAAATCTCCCCTCATTCTCCTACGCTCCACGGAATAAAGTCCTCAAGTCCCCACAACATCTTTGTAAATTTACTTTGTACTCTTTCAATCTTATTGATATCTTTATTAGAGGTAAGTGACTAGAACCTCACACAGTATTCAAAATTTGGGCTCATCAACGTCTTAAGCAATGCCAACATAACATCCCGATTCCCGTACTCAATATTCTAATTTATGACGGCCAATGCGCCAAAAGCTCTCTTTACGACCCTATCTGCCAGTGACACCACTTGTTGCATTTGTATTTCAGAGCAATTTAATGTGTGAGGCAGTATTTAAGAGTAAATTTTACACAAAGATCTGTACAAATGGCTTCAATTTGAGACAAAGATTTAAAACTATGCCCACTATTGCGCTTTCTCTCATGACATTCAAAGAGAGATTAAAGTTGCTGCTATTTCAGCAATTATATAATTTTGTTGGCTAATAAATAGGATCTTCTTTAATATAAAAGATGTAAATACCTGCACAGTTGACTGTTCTATTGCATTTTATGATTTAAAAACAATGGATGTCAAATATTTGTCAGTCTGAAATAAAACTGGGGATCACGTCGTTTCCAGAAACACAAGAAATTATGCAGATGATGGAAATCTAGAGTACACACATAAAATGCTGGAGGAACTCAGCAGGTCAGGTAGCATCTTTCGAGGGGAATAAAGCATCGACATTTCAGGCCAAGGCCATGCAAGTGATTGACAAGTAACAGGCACCAGGTTTTGGAGCATTTCTGATTACATCATCACCGCAAGGATAAACTTATAAGGATTAGAAGGATAAATTACTGCCTTGAGCTGAATGCTTTAATTTTATTTATTTTTAATTTAGAGATACAGCACAGTTAGAGGCCTTTCCAGCTCAATGCATCTGTCCAATTACACCTTTATGATTAACTGACTTACTAACACGTATATTTTTGAAAAATAGGAGGAAACCAGATCAACCAGAGGAAATTCACACACTCACAGGGAGAAGGTACAAGCTCCATATAGACAGCAGCAGGATTACACCTGGGTCACTGGCGCTGCACTAGTGCTACATTAGTGCAGGTCGGTGGGACTAGGTGAGAGTAAGAGTTCGGCATGGACTAGAAGGGCCGAGATGGCCTGTTTCCATGCTGTAATTGTTATATGGTTATATATAGTTATACCTGGGTCACTGGTGCTGCACTAGTGCTACATTAACAGTTATGTTACCATGCTGCCTCACATGCGGCATTGTTATATTACATGTACTGTCTATGAAACATCTATGAAGCAGCAATAACCAGCTCCATTATGAGAGACTCTAACTACCCATGTTTACCCAGTACCAGTTCAGCACCCTTAATCCAAAATTCTAAAATCTAAAAACCTCCGAAATCTGATATTTTTTTGAGTTCTGATATGATGTCAAAATGGGAAATTCCACAAGACACAGGAAAGGTTCCCAGGTGATGCACAGGTCTCTGTGCACCACAGACAGTTCTTAGAAGTGACCTCACATATGTAATGAACAGAATTTAATGAAAAATAGAAAAACACTGCATAAAGGAAAAAATGAAGCTCTCGATCGTGTTTTGAAAGAGTGGATTCGCCAGCATCAGAGTGAACATATGCCACTTAACGGTATGCTGATCATGAAACAAGCAAAGATCTATCATGATGAACTGAAAGTTGAAGGTAACTGTGAATATTCAGCTGGTTGCAGAAATTTAAGAAAAGGCATGGCATTAAATTTTTTTAAGTGTCTGCTGATCATGAAGATCTACACCAGAACAATCTTATGGTGCTGATTACTTATGTACCTTACATAACGGCATTAACTTTTTAAAATGTCGCTGATGAAAATCTAACATAAGAACAAGTCAACAATGCTGAATGCTTTAATACCTTAAATAAAACCTAAACAAAGTAAAATACAAATATTGTGTACTATAAACATTTAATCAAAATTGGAGCAGAGTAATGATGGCACTAAACAGCAACTCCTTTGCTTGCATCTTTGGAAATAGCTCTATTTCCATCTTTAATGTCTTTATTTTTCCCTTTCAGGTTTCCTTTGAAGACCCTGACCAGGAGTTACATACTGACTATGGCTCTTTGCGGGAATGGGACCCGTTCTTGGGGTTTCATAACCGGCCATTGTTGTTCGGCATGCCAAGGGCTCGGCCTAAGGGTCCGGCTTGGATTTGGAAGCCTAGGATCTTGGGATTCTGGAGATGGGCGGATCACAGGTCGGTGTCATGGCAGGAGACCCGTATGTCGTCGGGGGTGGGCGGGGGAGAAATCGGGATATCTGTAGTTGTGTGCCCAGTTTTTTGGAAACAGAACTTGAAAAAAGCAACATGGCAGACTTTTAACATCATAAGGGATGAGGTCCTGAAAGGAGAATATAGGGAGCTAGGAAGGGAGTTGAGAAAAAGGGCCGCAAAGGTAGTAATCTCGGAATTACTGCCTGTGCCACGCGACAGTGACAGTAGGAATGCGATGAGGTGGAGGGTAAATGCGTGGCTGAGGGATTGGAGCAGGGGGCAGGGATTCAAGTTTTTGGATCATTGGGACCTCTTTTGGCGCAGGCGTGACCTGTACAAAAAGGATGGGTTACACTTGAATCCTAGGGGGACCAATATCCTGGCACGGAGATTAGCGAGGGCTACTGAGGTGACTTTAAACTAGAATGGTTGGAGGGTGGGAATCAAATTAAAGAGCCTAGGCGTGAGGAGGTTAGTTCACAACAGGGGGATGGGAACCGGTGTAGAGAGACAGAGGGATGTAAAGTGAGGGTAGAAGCAAAAAGTACTAAGGAGAAAAGTAAAAGTGGCAGGCCGACATTTCCAGGGCAAGCATTAAAAAGGGCCACTTTTCAACATAATTGTATAAGGGCTAAGAGAGTTGTAAAAGAGCGCCTGAAGGCTTTGTGTGTCAATGCAAGGAGCATTCGTAATAAGGTGGATGAATTGAAAGTGCAGATTGTTATTAATGATTATGATATAGTTGGGATCACAGTGACATGGCTCCAGGGTGACCAAGGATGGGAGCTCAACGTTCAGGGATATTTAATATTCAGGAGGGATAGACATGAAGGAAGGGGAGGTGGGGTGGCGTTGCTGGTTAAAGAAGAGATTAACGCAATAGAAAGGAAGGGCATAAGCCGGGAAGATGTGGAATCGATATGGGTAGAGCTGCGTAACACTAAGGGGCAGAAGACGCTGGTGGGGGTTGTGTACAGGCCACCTAACAGTAGTAGTGAGGTCGGAGATGGTATTAAACAGGAAATTAGAAATGTGTGCAATAAAGGAACAGCAGTTATAATGGGTGACTTCAATCTACATGTAGATTGGGTGAACCAAATTGGTAAAGGTGCTGAGGAAGAGGATTTCTTGGAATGTAAGCGGGATGGTTTTTTGAACCAACATGTCGAGGAACCAACTAGAGAGCAGACTATTCTGGACTGGGTTTTGAGCAATGAGGAAGGGTTAATTAGCAATCTTGTCGTGAGAGGCCCCTTGGGTAAGAGTGACCATAATATGGTAGAATTCTTCATTAAGATGGAGAGTGATATAGTTAATTCAGAAACAAAGGTTCTGAACTTAAAGAGGGGTAACTTTGAAGGTATGAGACATGAATTAGCTAAGATAGACTGGCAAATGACACTTAAAGGATTGACGGTGGATATGTAATGGCAAGCATTTAAAGATTGCATGGATGAACTACAACAATTGTTCATCACAGTTTGGCAAAAGAATAAATCAAGGAAGGTAGTGCACCCGTGGCTGACAAGAGAAATTAGGGATAGTATCAATTCCAAAGAAGAAGCATACAAATTAGCCAGAGAAAGTGGCTCACCTGAGGACTGGGAGAAATTCAGAGTTCAGCAGAGGAGGACAAATGGCTTAATTAGGAAGGGGAAAAAAGATTATGAGAGAAAACTGGCAGGGAACATAAAAACTGACTGTAAAAGCTTTTATAGATATGTAAAAAGGAAAAGACTGGTAAAGACAAATGTAGGTCCCCTACAGACAGAAACAGGTGAATTGATGATGGGGAGCAAGGACATGGCAGACCAATTGAATAATTACTTTGGTTCTGTCTTCACTAAGGAGGACATAAATAATCTTCCAGAAATAGTAGGGGACAGAGGGTCCAGTGAGATGGAGGAACTGAGCGAAATACATGTTAGTAGGGAAGTGGTGTTAGGTAAATTGAAGGGATTGAAGGCAGATAAATCCCCAGGGCCAGATGGTCTGCATCCTAGAGTGCTTAAGGAAGTAGCCCAAGAAATAGTGGATGCATTAGTGATAATTTTTCAAAACTCGTTAGATTCTGGACTAGTTCCTGAGGATTGGAGGGTGGCTAATGTAACTCCACTTTTTAAAAAATGAGGGAGAGAGAAACCGGGGAATTATAGACCGGTTAGCCTAACGTCGGTGGTGGGGAAACTGCTGGAGTCAGTTATCAAAGATGTGATAACAGCACATTTGGAAAGCGGTGAAATCATCGGACAAAGTCAGCATGGATTTGTGAAAGGAAAATCATGTCTGACGAATCTCATAGAATTTTTTGAGGATGTAACTAGTAGAGTGGATAGGGGAGAACCAGTGGATGTGGTATATTTGGATCTTCAGAAGGCTTTTGACAAGGTCCCACACAGGACATTAGTGTGCAAACTTAAAGCACACGGTATTGGGGGTAAGGTATTGATGTGGATGGAGAATTGGTTAGCAGACAGGAAACAAAGAGTGGGAATAAATGGGACCTTTTCAGAATGGCAGGCGGTGACTAGTGGGGTACCGCAAGGCTCAGTGCTGGGACCCCAGTTGCTTACAATATATATTAATGACTTGGATGAGGGAATTAAATGCAGCATCTCCAAGTTTGCGGATGACACAAAGCTGGGTGGCAGTGTTAGCTGTGAGGAGGATGCTAAGAGGATGCAGAGTGACTTGGATAGGTTGGGTGAGTGGGCAAATTCATGGCAGATGCAATTTAATGTGTATAAATGTGAAGTTATCCACTTTGGTGGCAAAAATAGGAAAACAGATTATTATCTGAATGGTGGCCGATTAGGAAAAGGGGAGGTGCAACGAGACCTGGGTGTCATTATACACCAGTCATTGAAAGTGGGCATGCAGGTACAGCAGGCGGTGAAAAAGACGGATGGTATGCTGGCACTTATAGCGAGAGGATTCGCGTACAGGAGCAGGGAGGTACTACTGCAGTTGTACAAGGCCTTGGTGAGACCACACCTGGAGTATTGTGTGCAGTTTTGGTCCCCTAATCTGAGGAAAGACATCCTTGCCACAGAGGGAGTACAAAGAAGGTTCACCAGATTGATTCCTGGGATGGCAGGACTTTCATATGAAGAAAGACTGGATGAACTGGGCTTGTACTCACTGGAATTTAGAAGATTGAGGGGGGATCTGATTGAAACGTATAAAATCCTAAAGGGATTGGACAGGCTAGATGCAGGAAGATTGTTCCCGATGTTGGGGAAGTCCAGAACAAGGGGTCACAGTTTGAGGATAAAGGGGATGCCTTTTAGGACCGAGATTAGGAAAAACTTCTTCACACAGAGAGTGGTGAATCTGTGGAATTCTCTGCCACGGGAAACAGTTGAGGCCAGTTCATTGGCTGTATTTAAGAGGGAGTTAGATATGGCCCTTGTGGCTACGGGGATCAGGGGGTATGGAGGGAAGGCTGGGGCGGGGTTCTGAGTTGGATGATCAGCCATGATCATAATAAATGGCGGTGCAGGCTCGAAGGGCCGAATGGCCTACTCCTGCACCTATTTTCTATGTTTCTATAAACCAGTGAGTTGTTTGTTATGTCTCCCCGCTCGCTCGGAAAATGGAGATACTGCTTTCTCCCTTATTAGGAAGAGAGAGAACCTGTGGTATGTCAAATACCGGGTGAAACGCGAAGCCTTTGGGGTAATTGCAAGTCTGTGTCTTTGCTGTTGCTTTGCTTATGTCTGAGCGCTCGGTGGTGGGTGCTGATGCTTTTTTTTTGCCGGTAGGATTGTTGCTTGCTGCCACTTACGTGTGGGAGGGGGACTTAGGGGTTCTAACATTTGGCTGTTGTTCATTCTTTGGGGCACTCCTCTGTTTTTGTGGATGGTTGCAAAGAAAAAGCTTTTCAGGATGTATATTGTATACAATTCTCTGACAATAAATTGTACCTTTGAAATCTTAGAAAATACAGCATCGTAGGTGGAGACTGATAATCTTCCATTTATTGTTGTTCAGCAGCTGATTCAGGTATTCTCCCATTGACGCTGCGCTGCTTTTGTTACCCTGTGCACATTATATTTTCATCATATTAATGGTATGTATTCATTTTTACTGTTAAGTACATATGTGTGAAGAACAATTGTAAGACAAACAACGCACACAAAATGCTGGAGGAACTCAGCAGGCCAGGCAGCTTCTCTGGAAAAGAGTATACAGTCACCGCTCCCCCTCTGTGATCTCTGCTGCCCTCCAACACTTTCACAGAAGTGTAAGACAAAAACTGCTTACCGGTAGCAAAAATTCAGTTGGAAATTATAGTAATCCCAAGCTATCTCGTTATATATTCCAAAATTTTAAAAAATCCAAAATCCAAAACACTTCCGACCCCAAGCATTTTGGATACGGAGTACTCAACCTGTATCAATATTTTGTGCACTACCATCAACAGGACACTCAACCAGACCAGCTATAAAAACACAATGGCCCGAAGTACTGAGACTGACATCTTGAAACCCAAAGCATTCTCTACCAAGACATATACTTAGAAATGTTAGCAGTCCTTCATCGCTACTTACTCTAAATTGTGGATCTCCCTACTGTACAATCCGGTACAACACCAAGGCAGTACGATCATCAGAAACAGAGTAGTTGAAGAAGCTGGATCTTCTTCATCTTTTCAAGAGTAATTAAAGATGAGAACTAAATGCCAACCTTGCCAGTGATACCCACTTGTCAAAAAATGAATATCACCCAACATGGCTGCTGTTCGGGAGTAGATTCAAGCCCAGGTCTGATGTCTCCTCACTATCTACTAAATTCAAACTCAAGACTATCATATGCACAAGCACAGGTGTGCACGGGTGCAAAGAAAAATTTACTTGCAGCAGCATTACAGCAACATAGCATCATATAAATTCTTTACAAGGAAAACATACCCATAAATTAAACACAATTTTTACAAGAATAAACACAACTAAAACAAAAAGGATCCATTTTAGTTATCTGTAGATATTCAGATGCCAAAACTTGTGTCTAATTTTTGGCCGCTTGGATAAGGAACAAGGTGATAATTGTATTAAATTAAAGAGTACTCTGCTGGTACAAGGAGGTGGGATAAACCAGATGAGAATAAGGCAAGTTAAAAAAAATCTGTAAAGGATAGGTTACACTTTCTAATGTGATTAATATCTTCATTACATATTGGACAGATTAGCTATCTACATTCTTTCTGGCTGCACTAGTATGCTATTCCTGTGTTGCTGAGAACTGATACAACATTTAATGATCACATGCAAGCTGTAAAAATTCAATGCGAGTTCACAAGAAAGGTCATTATAATTAAGTATGCTTGGACCTTTTCTGAGTAATGCTGGGAGAATTTGTTAGGAGCAAGTGGCTAGGCTATATTGAAACTTAATTTGTGTCTCTACTGTATTCTAGTGTGGATGTGGACAATGTGTCAGCCTATCACAAAATAGTGCAATATCTTACATTGAAGATGTGTATGTAGCCTAGTCTGGATTTTGTAATAAAAGGGCAGGGAGAAACCCATTACCATCAATGTAATTCGAATGTTTCCAAATTACTCCCTGTTTGTGACTCCTAAGCTTTGATATGATAATGTACTTAACAAGGAGAATGAAACAGCATGAATTGTTTTGCACAAGCGGCTGCATTCTGCTATTTCTCATAATAAAATGAAGCAGCTACAAGCACAAGGCTCTAATCCACATAATTGTCAGAAATGTGGCTGAATTGCTCCATGATGTAATAGAACCATAGTAACTTTATTCAAATTATCTTACATTAAAGAAGCCCAGGCACATCAGTGTTGAGTTACCAATGCCACTGTTTAAACCCAAGGATTCAGCTTGTAATTTTGAAGTTTATTCACATGCCAGTGTCTATAACCCCTCTTCTTGGTTCTTACCTCATAGTTGCCTGTCTAAAAGAATCTTGGTATTGAAGGTTGGCACCATTTGTCAGGCTGAAATCTTTGAGATGTGACTTGTCTAACAGCTCCTCTCTGGCACATGTGCTCCACAGTGCAAATTAGTCATGAACGTATCAGACGCTGTCAGTACCAGGTAAATTTGAATCAATTCTTAATAATATGCTTGAAATCAATGTTTTGCCATTGCATAACTAAGTATTAATATCATGTATACTTTGAACATCACTGCATCCAATGTCACATCCTACTTTGTCCATCTATCCCATCCTTAGCCCTCTGTTGAACTTAACTTCTTTTTAAAATTCAGCATGTATTATTACATTCAGATTTGATCTTCTGTTGTGACAGTCTTTGGAAATCCATTCTTACACTATCCACCCGACATTTCTTCCATCTGTCTTTAAAGGAACAAACCAAAGTAATTTATTTGACGTTGGCTTGAGGTAATGATAGCATACGTATATCCTTCTGAAGGCTCTTTACTTAGATATGTTGTTATCTCCCACAATCATGTCTATCCTTTCCACACCATTATTTAAATCTGCCTTTTCACCTACAGTACTGAAATGACATTATTATTACAATAGTTAACTACGGGTGCTACATCCCTCATCCTTCCTCTCAATCCCTTTGCACCCCTTGACACAGCTGATGACTTCTCTAATGTCTCCTTACCATTTTAATTGGGTGCAGTACTTTTCTTCAGTCTTCACTCTTTGAAGCACAACAGGGGTAAATGATTTGCAGATACACATTGGTGCACAAAAGTACAATTTACTCCAGTGTCTACTTTATATTACAAAATTCTGCCTATCTCTCTTTGATATTAGAATCTGTATTCATCTCCCATTATGTGAACTTCTCAGCAACTTTTGTTAAACAAATAAAATTCTAAATAAACAATAGAAAAATAACTTTACCTAAAATTCCAAAGACTATTTGGCAAGCCTATTAATTAAACCCGGGTGTATAGGAAATCAGAGCAAGCCAATAAATGATGAAGAATATCTGAAATGAAGAAGAAATGAGAACTCATCAGAGCAGGGATTTTTTCCGAGCCACAAGAAAATCTTCAATGGCTAGTTATAGCTCTCTAGTATTACAGGTTTCTTGAATTCTTAAATAGCGTCGATGTAAATACTCAAACTTTGTGAATGGTAATCTTCCAGGATAGTAAGTACAATTTTAAAAAACAACTTAGAAATTACGAGTTGGCAATTAATTTTTTATTAATTGATTTTTATTAATGACCTGGATGTGGGGGTAGAAGGATGGGTTGGCAAGTTTGCAGACGACAGAAAGGTTGGTAGTGTTGTAGATAGTGTAGAGGATTGTCGAAGATTGCAGAGAGACATTGATAGGATGCAGAAGTGGGCTGAGAAGTGGCAGATGGAGTTCAACCCGGAGAAGTGTGAGGTGGTACACTTTGGAAGGACAAACTCCAAGGTAGAGTACAAAGTAAATGGCAGGATACTCGGTAGTGTGAAGGAGCAGAGGGATCTGGGGGTACATGTCCACAGATCCCTGAAAGTTGCCTCACAGGTAGATAGAGCAGTTAAGAAAGCTTATGGGGTGTTAGCTTTCATAAGTCGAGGGATAGAGTTTAAGAGTCACGAGGTAATGATGCAGCTCTATAAAACTCTGGTTAGGCCACACTTGGAGTACTGTGCCCAGTTCTGGTCGCCTCACTATAGGAAGAAAGTGGAAGCATTGGAAAGGATACAGAGGATATTTACCAGGATGCTGCCTGGTTTAGAGAGTATGCATTATGATCAGAGATTAAGGGAGCTAGGGCTTTACTCTTTGGAGAGAAGGAGGATGAGAGGAGACATGATAGAGGTGTACAAGATATTAAGAGGAATAGATAGAGTGGATAGCCAGCGCCTCTTCCCCAAGGCACCACTGCTCAATACAAGGGGACATGGCTTTAAGGTAAGGGGTGGGAAGTTCAAGGGGGATATTAGAGGAAGTTTTTTTTACTCAGAGAGTGGTTGGTGCTTGGAATGCACTGCCTGAGTCAGTGGTGGAGGCAGATACGCTAGTGAAATTTAAGAGACTACTAGACAGGTATATGGAGGAACTTAAGGTGGGGGTTTATGTGGGAGGCAGGGTTTGAGGGTCAGCACAACAATGTGGGCTGAAGGGCCTGTACTGTGCTGTACTATTCTATGTTCTATGTTCTAATGTGGGTAAAGCATAGTCATATTCAATGTTAAATAGATAATTGCAAGATAGAAGCACAAGAAAGTGCAAATGCTGGAAAGACAATCTGCTAAAGGAACTACCTATCACCTTCTAGCCTATTTCACTATTTCCACTCTTTCCTCCTCCATATGACTATCACTCCTCACCTAGATCCATGCTAACTCCTGTTCCACCCATCTTTTCACCTCTTTACATTGGCTATTCCTCCTTTATCTTTCAGTCCAACTGAAGGGTCTCAACCTGAAATGTCCACAATCTAGTTCCCATCACAGATGCTGTCCGAGTTCCTTCAGCACCTAGCTTGTTGCTGCAAGTGCAATCTAGTCAGTTCATAACAGTTGATGATACAGTTATGAATGAACATGAAGAAACCAGTGCAGAAAACAATATACAACACTAATGGAACATTCAATTAAACCAGCAAAACAAGCCTCCAAGTCAGAGGAAGTAATGGTCAAGGTAAATTATGATCTGGTCAGGGCAGAGCTTGTTACAGTGTACAGCTCAAGATCCAGAGGCATTGTAGGGAAGACTTATTAGTTCCACTGACACCTGTCATTGGATTTTTTTTTAAATTTATGAAGAAATATCGGAGTGATTTTGTCTGAAAATGGCAGAGACGATTTCATGGAGGTTATGATAGCATGTACCTAAAGAGGTTTTTACATTAAAATGTGAATGTAGAAGATGATACGTATTCAATTACTGCAGTGCTTTCCTGACGTTTTTCACAACTTCAAGAGTTTTGTTAAAACAGCAAGATACACTGGGTACTTCTATAGAACTGTATTACTCTAGATTGAATGACTTTCTTCACATGTAGCCCATCTTATGATAAAAGATATCAATGGGTAAAAATGTTTCTATCAACAAGTTAATGAAGATATTCAAGACCTACTGCGCTTAAAAGACATTCAATAGAACTGTTTTGTTTCTGCATGCTTTATGTGGCTTTAGCCTCAGCATCTGGTCCCAGTCTCATTTGATTCAACACCTTGTTCAGAGGGAAAACTCCTTTTTCAAAGTCAGATAGAAATATGTTTCTCCTTCCTGCTGGAATGCTCTGTGCAGTATTTAGAGCGGATCCTGATCTGCAGCTGATTACTGATCTCCTTCAGTGCAAACAGCTGAAGGTTAAATACACCTCAGTGGGATTCTGAGAAATTGGTTTGTTATATATATCTTGGTGTTATGAGTTGATCAGTTAGATCCCATCTCTTCCACTAAAGTCTCTATCATTATGTCTTGATGTTATGAAATCCAAAAGTTGGAAAAAGTAGGACTTGTAAATAGTGGTGTGTGTCCATGCAGTCACAGGCATTAACGTCCTACCATGTAATGCAGGATACAATCTGAAATCCAACATCTCATGAAGCTATGGATCAGGTTCTGCTTATAGATTATAAAGTAAGGTCTTATGTGGTCCAACAGATGACCTGATGGTGATATGGGTTGTACACATGGTTAAACTCTAGATAACTACTCTCTGCATCTGTGGCACAGCAGGAGCATAGTGGTTAAATTATGCAGCTTACAGCCGGAGGACTGGAACTATGAATTTGGAGATGGCAGTTCAAGTTGTATCATGACAGCTGTGGAAGTTAAAAATGACTAATCAAATAAATCTGACATAGTTTCAGTGATGATGCACATGAAGCTGTTAAATTGCTTTAGGAATAATCTATTTTATTGAAATTCGGAAGGTAAATGTACGCTGTTTATCTATTTGTGACCCAAGAGTTAATGTATTATGATTGAGCCTTAATTACACTCTGACAAGGCCCATGGGGTTCTCAGTTCAGATCAGTGCTTGCTGGCCTAGCACATGTTCTGGTACTGAACTTCAAAAAAGATATTACAGTGTAGAGAGCAAAATAGAAGGAAAAATATTCTAGGTCAAGCTTATTTCCAAAGGGACTTGACAGATACACTTATACAGATAAAACCCAAGAGAGGTTAAATCCATACCACAGCAATTATTAGACTTACAAAAAGTTTATTCAGAGCTTTTAAGCTCCTAAACAAATTTTAACAGGTGTCATGTAAACATAAGTATTTTACTTTATTACTATCCAACAGACTTCAAGATTGAAATTAGGAAAATGTAATTTTTATTCTTCCCCTTATTGAATGTCAACTTGGTTTTTTTCCTTTCAGTTTCTATATCACAAATTCCCAATATTTCACAACTCATAAGAAATACCAATTTTGTTGGGGGTGTGTGTGTGTCTGTGCGTCTGTGTAGCTACTAACTGGTGGCACAGACTAAAGATTTTACATTTCCAAAACCTTCGCTCATGATTTACAGATCACTAGACTTAATAGTCCAGAAAGCCAAAAGAATAAGCAAAAGGGTGGGGGGGGGGGTCTCCAGTACATGGTGCCCAGGAATATTGAAACAAAAAATTCTTACATTAGTGGACTCTGATAGTACATGGCAGGCTAAATTAACACATCTGCACAAAGTGATAATTCAGATCTTCCATGATTTTTTAAAAATCCTTAAACCTTACTGGGTCAAATGGCTCATCATTCACTTCTGGCTGATAGACAGTTATACTTTATATTATACTGTTTGAAATTAATTACCAATAGTCTCACAGAGGGGCACATTATTTACTGCCAGGTGTAGAAATTATTAAAACACTGAAGCAATAATCTCCACTGCTTTAAAAACCGAAATTGGCTGTGTTGCTCAGTAGGTCAGGCAACATATGAAGAAAGAGAAACAGGGATGTCTTATGTCAATGAGACCACCAATAATTTCTCTTTTTACCTCTGATTCGAGCACTTGCAGTGATTTCCTTTTCACAGATCATCTTTCCTGGACTTTGTACATATTGTAGAGCTCTGTCTGTTATTCCAAGTATGCAATCAGGTACAATCTATAATAGTCCTTTGTCAAAAGTTCTAAAATATGGTATAGTTGAGTACTTACATCCTACAGATTAGGTACACTAATAGATTAGAATTAATAAATTCATCTGGTAAATCTTTCACAGCTGGCAAGCTATTTTGAATTTTCTCAACAGCAAAGCACCAAAGTGTGCATACCTAGAGTCACAGAGACATCCGGGAGTCCTGCATCATTGGGCTGGACTGGCTGGGGGTCCTGTGTGGATGTGTTGGGGGCAACACTCTACCTCGGCACTGAAGCCGTGCCTCTCCAGCAGGGCAGTTCCAGGAAGTGGACCAGACAGAGCAGCGACGACCAGCAACGACCAGCACCAGTCTCACAGCGGCCCACGACAATGCAGCGCACCCTGCGGAAGTCCAACACAACATAATGGAACCGGGAGCAAACAGTGGGGATGGCAGCTGGAGGAGAGGTAGACAGTGAACAGGTGAGTGATCCCATGCTGGTCCAGGTGAGGGGATGGCTGAGTGTGGGATGGCGGTTGGAGTGGACAGAGGTCTCTGCCCTGGATCTGTACCAAAGCCCTATACTCTCAGTGGGGAACACTGGAGGTGCGTGACTGTTGTAATATGAGCATTATTAAAACTAAGTTAATATTAATTAGGATAATGGGGGGGGGGGAGGTTCTACCTCAGTTTTTTTTAACTTCTGGTATGCTTTTGTATATAGTGTTCCTGCCATGCCGTATGGGTTCTGAAAGCCTCTGTATATACATATCGGTTTTGACGTTCGAGATAAAGGGGTTTCTTTGGGCATGAAGTTGTCAAGTGTGCCTTTTTCAAGGTAGAAGTTAGTACATATTTTTGGTGACAAGGTGAACTGGTTTTGTGGACGTGTCAGCACGTTTCGAGCGGGAGCAGCAGCGCTGATAAGGGGCCTCACGTTCGGATGGCTACGTTTGGGACTATCGGTGAATTTGTGGAGTTATCTGAGGACTGGCCGGAGTGTGAGGAAAGGTTGGGACACTTTATCTGTGCTAATGGAATTACTGAGGAGGCTAAGAAGCGCTCTATTCTCTTGAGTGTGTGTGGGGCGAAGACTTACAGGCTAATAAGTAATTTAGCCACACCGCAGAAACTGGGGGATATTCCATATGACGAACTGGTCAAGCTTGTGGGGAACCACTACAATCCGAAACCTTCTGTGATAGTCTAACGGTGTAAGTTTCACAGCCGTTTCAGGAAGCCAGGTCAGTCTGTGGCCAATTTTGTGGCCGAGCTTCGGCAGCTGTCGGAGCATTGTGATTTTGGAGCCGTGTTGGAAGACATGCCTCATGATAGATTGGTATGCAGCATTAATAATGACGGCATACAACGCCGCCTGTTAGGGAAACCCCACCGTTGACTTTTAAGAAAGCCTTAGAGATTGCCCAAGGCATGGAGATGGCTGCTAATAATGTCAAGGATTTCCAGAAAGGACATGGGGGATCACAGTCGGCGGCAGTGCACCAAGTCAGGAGGGAGACTGGTAAACAGGCAAAGCAGGTGGAATGTTTCCGGTGTGGAGGGTCGCACTATGCAAATGATTGCAAATTCAAAAACACTGTCTGCCATGCTTGTAGCAAAAAGGGACATTTAGCTAACAAGTGCAGAAGTTCAAAGGGTAAGATTAAGCCTGGGCAGGGGAAAGCTCAACAGGCTCAGGCAGCCACACACCATCTAGAAGAAGCAGATGAAGAGGCAGCGTGTGTCTACGACATGTTTGCAGTGGACACAGATGAGGAACCATCTGAACCATATTAGGCCACAGTCACAGTCAGGGGAAAGGACATTAAGGTTGAGATTGATTCAGGGGTACTGCATCGGTCATTAGTGTGGAGATCTACAGGAGGACATGGGGGTCCAACCTGCCTCCCATTAGATCGTCAAAGCTCAAACTTAGGACCTATACAGGACAGCCCATACCTCATTTAGGGGTGTTATATGTCGACATTTCAGCCGGGGGTCAGTAGGCTGAAGCCAGGCTAGTGATAGCTAAGGGCAGGGGGTCCAGACTTTTGGGTCACTATTGGCTTCGCTAAATCCGGCTCAACTGGCATGAGATTAAGTATGCACACACGACGGAGGACATTCTGCAGCGGTACAGTGATGTTTTCAGGAACGAGCTAGGAACACTGAAGGCGTGACAGTGAAATTCCATGTCGACCCTGAGGCTACACCACATTTTTTTTTTAAGCCCAGGTCAGTGCCCTATGCCATGAAAGGCAAAGTCAAGAAGGAGCTGGAACATTTACAGAGCCTGGGCATTATTGAGCCCATCCAGTTTTCAAGGTGGGTGGCTCCCATTGTTCCAGTTTTGAAGGCAGACAATATGGTAAGCATATGTGGGGATTATAAACCCACGGTGAATCAGGTCTCTAGGCTGGAGGAGTACCCATTGCCACGGGTGGATGACCTGTTTGCGATCCTGTCAGGGGGTAAGCTGTTCACAAAGCTGGACATGAGCCACACCTACCGACAGCTGCTGCTCATCGAGGATTCAAAGGAGTACATCACAATTAATAGGCACAAGGGATTATTTATTCAAGTGCAATCACCTGGTGTTTGGAGTGGCGTCCAGCCCTGCCATTTTCCAAAGGACAATGGACACTTTGCTGCAGGGGATTCCACACGTAGCAGTGTATTTTGATGATATTTTGATCATGGAGGCTACGGAGGTGGAGCATCTGGCTAACTTAGAACGGGTGCTAAAGAGGCTCTCAGATGCAGGGCTGTGGTTGAAATGCGGAAAATGTTTGTTCCTGATATTGAGCGTGACTTACCTGGGACACAAGATCAGAGCTGAGGGGCTTTGCGCTGTGGAGGACAAAAGTGAGAGCTATTAAAGAGGTCCCAGGCCCTAAGACCGTCACGGAACTCAGATCATTTTTGGGCATGGTGAATTATTCTGGCAAGTTTCTTCCTGACCTCTCAAGGGTTTTGACCTCACTCTATAAGCTGCTTCACAATGACACTAAGTGGCAGTGGGGTGAAGAGCAGGAGAAAGCTTTCAAGGAAGTGAAAGAACTCCTCCACTCCGCGAAGCTGCTTGTTCACTATGACCCAGACAAGGAGATCACCCTTGCATGTGATGCCTCACCCTATAGAGTCGGGGCAGTTCTCTCACATGTAATGGAGGACCGTTCAGAGAAGCCTATTGGTTTTGCTTCACATACTCTGACAGCTGCTGAGAAGGGTTATTCACAGCTAAACAAAGAAAGTCTGGCCATTGTTTTTGCAGTCAAACGCTTTCATCAGTACCTTTATGGACACGTATTTACAGTTTATACAGACCATAAACCACTGATGAGCCTGTTCAGTGAGACTAGATGCATCCCATCGCTAGCCTCAACCAGGGTACAGCATTGGGCTCTTACATTGTCAGCCTACCGGTACACTATAATGTACAGAGCAGGTGGGGATAATGCAAAGGCTGATGCACTGAGTTGCCTACCTTTACCTGAGACACCTGATACTACATATGTGCCTCCAGAGACTGCGTTTTTATTGGAGAGGCTGTCGGAGACACCTGTAAAGGCGACCCAGATCAGGCAGTGGACAGCAAGGGACCCAGTCCTGTCCCCAAGTCAAGACTTTTCTTTTACAAGTTTGGCCCAGAGTTGTGGAAGGAGAGGAACTGAGGCCTTATGCCAAACACAAGACAGAACTCAGTCTGCAGGATGGCTGCATTTTCTGTGGGGGGGGGCGAGGGTCATCGTGCCTCCCCCTGGCCATTCACAGATTGTGGGGGAAATTCATGAGACTCATCCAGGGGTGTCTCAAATGAAAAGCCTTGCAAGATCCTAAGTTTGGTGGCCAAGAATGGATCAGGATCTGGAATACAAGGTAAAATCATGCACGCAATGTCAGACTAATCAGAATATGCCATCACCAGTTCCTTTGCACCCATGGGAGTGGCCAAACCACCCCTGGTCTAGGCTACATTTGGACTTTGCTGGCCCTTTTATGGGGCAGATGTTTCTTGTAATGGTAGATGCGCATTCTAAATGGAAAGAAGCTCACATCGTGAGCAACATCACAGCCCCCTCAACCATAGACAAACTCAGGCAAGTGTTTGCAGTCCACGGGCTGCCTGACACTCTGATCACTGATAATGGCCCGATGTTTACCAGTGAGATGTTCAGTGAGTTCATGTAGCAGAATGGCATAAAGACTTTGCTTCCACAGCTGCTTATGGCAACGAATTGCACAGATTCACCACTCTCTACCTAAAGAAATTCTTCCTCATCTCCATTATAAAAGAACACCACTCTATTCTGAGGCTGTGCCCTCTGTTCTAAGACTCTCCCATCAATGTAAACATCCTCTCCACATCCACTCTATAAAGGCCTTTCACTATTCCATAGGTTTCAATGATTTCATCCCTCATTCTTCTGTGTTCTAGTGAATACAGTCCCAGAGCCATCAAACACTCTTCATACGACAAACCATTCAATCCTGGAATCATTTTCATGAACCTCCTTTGAACCCACTCCAGTTTCAACACATCCTTTTTAAGATAGAGAGCCCAAAATTGCTCACGATACTCCATGTGAGGCCTTACCAGTACTTTAAAAGTCTCAACATGATATCCTTGCTTTTATATTCTAGTCCCCTTGAAATGAATGCTAACATTGAATTTTCCTTCCTCACCACAGACTCAACTTGTAAATTAACCTTTAGGGAATCCTGCACAAGGACTCCCTAGTCCCTTTGTGCCTCAGTTTTTTTTGTATTTTCTCTCCATTTAGAATACAGTCAACCCTTTCATTCTTTCTACCAAAGCGCTTGACCATACATTTCCCAACACTGCATTCCATTTGTCATTTCTTTGCCCACTCTCCCAATCTGTTTGTCCTTTTGTAGCCTCTCTACTTCCTCAAAACTACCTACTCCTCCACCTATCGTCATACTGTCTGCAAACCTTGCAACAAACCCATCAATTCCATCATCCGAAGCATTGACATATGACATAAAAAGAATCAGTCACAACGCAGATCCTTGTAGAACACCACTAGTCACTGGCAGCCAGTCAGAAAAGGCTCCCTTTATTCCCACTCTTTGCCTCCTGCCGATCAGCCACTACTTTACCCATGTTACTGTCTTTCCTGTAATACCATGGACTTGTAGCTCGTTAAGCAGCCTCATGTTTGGCATCTTGTCAAAGGCCTTCTGAAAATTCCAATGCACAGCATCAACCAATTCTTCTTTGTCTATCCTGCTTGTTTTTTCTTAAAAGAGTCCCAACAGATTTGTCAAGCAAGATTTTCTCTTGAGAAATCCATGTTGACTACAGTCTCTTATCAAGTGACTCCAAATACCCTGAGACCTCATCCTTAACAATCGATTCCAACACCTTCCCAACCACTGACATCAGACTAACTGACCTATAATTTCCTTTCCTCTGCTTCTCTCCCTTTTTGAAGAGTGGAGTGACATTTGCAAATTTCCAGTCTTCCAGAACTATTCCAGGATCTAGTGATTCTTGAAAGATTATTACTAATGCCTTCACAATCTCTTCAGCTAGTTCTTTCCAAATGCTGGAATGCACACCATCTGGTCCAAGTGACTTTCTACTTACAGACCTTTCAGTTTCCCAAGATCCTTCTCACTGGTGTCACATGACCAGCAACAATGAATATAGAATTGAGTCAGGTTTTATAAAAAAACAAACATTTATTAAACTTTGCTCAATATTAGTAAAAAGATAAAAAAAATGAAAACCTAAACCAGAAGTAAACTGCTATACGGCTATTTAACAAACCACCAAACTCAGTACTAGTTCTTAGAGTGGTACATGCGAACACAGTGTTAAAGTGGTAAATTGGAACACAGTTCTTAGAATGGTAAATTTGAAATCCAAGAGATTTATACAGTCAATTAGGAGAGACTTTCCTCAAGTAAAGAATTCCTCGAAGACGTGTCATTACTGCTGATCCCAGCCAGAACCTGCCTTATCCGCAGGATTCACAACGATGGAAATAAACATTTTAAAAGGAATTGAACTTTTTCTTGGCGAGTGAACCTTGCACAAACTTCCTTGTTCTTTTGGCAGGAGTTATCTCAGATGCAGGTCACTACCTTTTGACCAAAGAATCAATAAGGTCGATCCTTTATGAAACTGCTGAACAACACCAACTTTACTCAACTCAGCGAATTCCTGAATTTTGGTAAGGTCTTCACTCAACAATACTACTTATAATAGAAAGTAGCAGTCCACTTCAAAACAAAACTGTGTCATCAGCCGAATACACAGCAAAAGTAGAGTATCTAACACAAAACTAAACTGAAAGCCCTAACTGCGTCACCAGGGGTCTCCCTTTTATATACCGGTTGAGAACAGGTCATCATGTGACCTCGCTGGCAGGAAAATTACATCATGTGACCTCGACAAGACCTTTACATCATCCTCATAAGACAATCACAAGATATCCATGAAGTATGCAACATCTCCCTCCAAAAAAAAAATTTGGTCCTTTTAGGAGCAAAATTTTAACAATTAACTATTTTTTAAAAAAATACAAATGTATAAAATTTACAACTTACACAATATACACAGTATTAACATACAGCAGTTTGTAATCTAATATACAATAGGAGTGTTACAAAGGTTAAATTATCACTCCATAAAAAAATTACATTGTACATTTAACATCTAGATAGACAATCAGCGATCACATTATCTTTACCCTTAATATGGGCTATCAAAATATTATACTCCTGTAACGTCAAACTCCAATTTAGTAATCTATTTTTGTTTTTCATCTTACTCAAAAACACTAATGGATTATGATCGGTGTAAACTATGAATGGTTACTGAGTAGTACCAATGTACACTTCAAAATATTGTAAAGCCAAAACAAGAGATAATAATTCCTTTCCCATACTTGAATAATTTCTTTGATGGGTATTAATTTTCTTTGAAAAGTAAGCTACCGGACGATCAACTTCATCAATCTCAGCCCTTTGAAGTAACACTGCGACTGCAGCTTCATCACTAGTATCTACAGCTACTGAAAATGGTTTTTCAAAGTCAGGGGTTTTGAGCACAGGTTGACTACATAGAAACCACAGAAACCATAGAAAAACTACAGAAGAGAAACAGGCCTTTTGGCCCTTCTTGGCTGTGCCGAACCATTTTCTGCCTAGTCCCACTGACCTGCACACAGACCATATCCCTCTATACACCTCCCATCCACGTATCCGCCCAATTTATTCTTAAATGTTAAAAAAGAACCCGCATTTACCACCTCATCTGGCAGCTCATTCCATACTCCCACCACTCTCTGTGTGAAGAAGCCCTCCCCCAATGTTCCCTTTAAACCTTTCCCCCCTCACCCTTAACCCATGTCCTCTGGTTTTTTTCTCCCCTTGCCTCAGTGGAAAAAGCCTGCTTGCATTCACTCTATCTATACCCATCATAATTTTATATACCTCTATCAAATCTCCCCTCATTCTTCTACACTCCAGGGAATAAAGTCCTAACTATTCAACCTTTCTCTGTTACTGAGTTTCTCAAGTCCCGGCAACATCCTTGTAAACCTTCTCTGCACTCTTTCAACCTTACTTATATCCTTCCTGTAATTTGGTGACCAAAACTGAACACAATACTCCAGATTCGGCTTCACTGATGCCTTATACAACCTCATCATAACATTCCAGCTCTTATACTCAATACTTTGATTAATAAAGGCCAATGTACCAAAAGCTCTCTTTACGACCCTATCTACCTGTGACGCCACTCTTAGGGAATTTTGTATCTGTATTCCCAGATCCCTCTGTTCTACTGCACTCCTCAGTGCCTTACCATTAACCCTGTATGTTCTACCTTGGTTTGTCCTTCCAACGTGCAATACGTCACACTTGTCTGTATTAATCTCCATCTGCCATTTTTCAGCCCATTTTTCCAGCTGGTCCAAGTCCCTCTGCAGGCTTTGAAAACCTTCCTCACTGTCTACTACACTTCCAATCTTTGTACCATCAGCAAATTTGCTGATCCAATTTACCACATTATCATCCAGATCATTGATATAGATGACAAATAACAATGGACCCAGCACTGATCCCTGTGGCACACCATTAGTCACAGGCCTCCACTCAGAGAAGCAATTCTCGACTACCAATCTTTGGCTTCTACCATTCAGCCAATGTCTAATCCAATTTACCACCTCTCCATGTATACCTAGCGAGTGAATTTTCCTAACTAACCTCCCACATGGGACCTTGTCAAAGGCCTTACTGAAGTCCATGTTGACAATATCCACTGCCTTCCCTTCATCCACTTTCCTGGTAACCTCCTCGAAAAACTCTAAGAGATTGGTCAAACATGACCTACCACGCACAAAGCCATGTTGACTCTCCCTAATAAGTCCCTGTCTATCTAAATGCTTGTAGATTCTGTCTCTTAGTACTCCCTCCAATAACTTACCTACTACCGACTTTAAACTTACCGGCCTATAATTTCCCAGATTACTTTTCGATCCTTTTTTAAAGAACGGAACAACATGAGCCACTCTCCAATCCTCCGGCACCTCACCTATAGACAGCGACATTTTAAATATTTCTGCCAGGGCTCCTGCAATTTCAACACTAGTCTCCTTCAAGGTCCGAGGGAACACCCTGTCAGGTCCCGGGGATTGATCCACTTTAATTTTCCTCAAGACAGCAAGCACCTCCTCCTTTTCAATCTGTACAGTTTCCATGATCTCACTACTTGTTTCCCTTAACTCCATAGACTTCATGCCAGTTTCCTTAGTAAATACAGACGCAAAAAACGTATTTAAGATCTCCCTCATTTCCTTTGGTTCCACACATAGCGGACCACTCTGATCTTCAAGAGGACCAATTTTATCCCTTACAATCCTTTTGCTCTTAATATACCTGTTAAAGCTCTTTGGATTATCCTTCACTTTGACTGCCAAGGCAACCTCATGTCTTCTTTTAGCCCTCCTGATTTCTTTCTTAAGTATTTTCTTGCACTTCTTATACTCCTCAAGCACCTTATTTACTCCCTCTTTCCTATGCATTTCATACAACTCCCTCTTCTTCTCTATCAGAGTTTCAATATCCATTGAGAACCATATTATAGTTTTCAATTTATCAAATGCTTCCTGACAAGGCTCTGTCCAAACGAACTTTTCATTTTTCTTCAAGAAGTTAGTTAATGGAAGAGCAATGTTTGCAAAATTGTTACAAAATTTTCAGTAATATCCCACCATACCCAAGAATCTTCTGAGAGTTTTCTTACCAGTTGGAGTGGGTACTTCTAAAATTGCCTGAACAGGAGCTAATTTTCCTTTACCCACAACATAACCAAGGTAGGTTACCGTGGCATGACCAAATTCACTTTTAGCTAAGTTAATAGTTAAGTTAGCTTTTGAAAGTATCTCGAATAGTTTCTCCACCGCAGTAATATGTGCTTTCCAAGTATTATTTCCTGTAACTAAATCATCAATATAGACACTTGTATCTTTTAACCCATGAATCACACTATTAATCATCCTCTGGAAAGTATCTGGTGCATTCTTCATCCCAAATGGAAGAGCATTATATTCATACAACCTGGATGGGGTTACAAATGCAGAAAGCTCTCTACCTCTATCCATCAATGAAACACACCAATACCCTTTCAACATATCAATCTTTGTAAGGAACTTTGCTTATCCAACTTTATCCACACAAACATCTACCCTTGGGATTGGATATGCATCAATTTTTGTCACAGCAGTCACCTTCCTGTAATCTGTACAAAACCAAATACTATTGTCTGACTTAGGCACCATAACACAAGATGAATTCCAATTCAAATTAGAAGGTCTAATAATATTATTCTCTAACATATACTTAATTTCTTGTTCAGCAAGTTCACATTTTTCCTTGTTCATCCGATACGGATGTTGTTTTATGGGTTTTGCATCTCTCAACATCTACATCATGTGAAGCTATGGTGGTTCTTCTAGGAACATCTGGAAATAAATCTTTATATTTAAAAATTAACTGTTTCATCTGCTCTCTCTCCTCTGGCTGTAAATGAGCCAATTTCTCATCAGTATTTTCCAGAATTGTTGAAATTGGTAACCTAGCAGAAATAATGTTGGATTTAAAATGAGTTTCAGATGAATCATCCATTAGGTTTTTAGAAAGATCAGACTCATTATTGACCACAACCGTCATAGTAGCAGCCTTTCTCTCATAATACGGTTTTATCATATTTATATGACACAGCTGTGTTGGCTTTCTTCGATCTGGAATTTTAAATCACATAATCCCCATCATTTACTTTAGATTTAATCTCATAAGGACCATGAAATTTAGCTTGTAATGGGTTTATTTGCACCAGGAAAAGAACCAACATCTTATCTTCAGGCTTAAATGACCTCATTCTAGCTTCCTTATCATACCAAGTTTTCATCTTCTCCTGAGCCAATTTTAACTTTTCCTTGGCCAAGCTACAAGCTTTGTGTAATCTTTCTTTAAATTTCAAAACATAATCCAGCAAATTAGTATGTACCTCTTTATTAATCCACTGTTCTTTCAACAAGGCCAAAGGTGCTTGAACTCTATACCCAAACACAAGTTCAAAAGGACTAAAACCTAATGATTCCTGTACTACCTCCCGTACTGCAAAAAGCAGTAAATGTACGCCTTCATCCCAGTCCTTTTCATTTTCCACACAATACATCATAATCATAGTTTTGAGGGTAGAATAGAATCTCTCCAATGCTCCTTGCGATTCTGGATGATATGCAGATGAGGTAATCTGTTTTGCTCCCAGTTTATAAATTATCTGCTGAAACAATCCAGACATAAAATTACTGTCTTGATCGGATTGTATTTCCTTAGGCAACCCAAAATAAGTAAAGAATTTTATAAGAGCCTTTGTCACAGTTTTGGCTGTTACATTCCTAAGAGGTATTGCCTCTGGAAACCTAGCCGCTGTACACGTAATGGTCAGCAAATATTGATGTCCAGTTTTAGTTTTTGGCAATGGGCCTACACAATCTATAATCATTTTGGAAAATGACTCACCAAATGCTGGAATCTGTTGCAGTGGGGCCACTGGAGTAACTTGATTAGGTTTACCCACAATTTGTCACATATGACACATCCTGCAAAATGTTGCCACATCTTTTCTTAAACTAGACGAGTAAAAATGTTTAAAAACCTTGTTCATAGTTTTCTTTACACCAAGATGGCCACCCAAAGGCATACAATGAGCCATAGTTAAAATCTCATCTTGATAAACTTTAGGAACTACTACCTGGTGATTAACTTCCCATTCCTCACTTGCAGGAATTGTAGGTGATCGCCACTTCCTTATTAATACTCCCTTTTCAAAATAATATCTTGCTGGCACCTTCTCAATTTCACTATCTGGAAGAGCTTGTTCCTTTAATTTGACTATCTCAGGATCTTTACCCTGCTCTGCTATCATCTCCTTCTGAGATAAAGATAAATCTTCATGGTCAGACTTACTACCAAAATCCTGATCAAATAATGAAGGCAAGAAAGTTTCTGACATATCCTCAAAATTCGCATCCCAAGTTGAACAGTCAGGAGAACAACCTCATCCCATACATCAGTCTTCTTAGCCATAGCTCGGGTTACAACACAGGAAGAATGTGTTAGAATCCCTCTGTGGTTTCTCAGAATTAGGCTTTATTGTCAAATGCACTTCAGGAAAAACGTGTCCACCTGCTAAGACATTCCCTAACAAAAAAGAAACATCATTCATGGCTTTACTGGGTTGTAGTCCTACTTTAACAAGCCGTGTAACTAGCCCTGACCTTAAATTTATTCTATGCAAATATACTGGCATAAGGGCACCCCCAACTCTGCTTATATAGTTTACTTCACCAATGTCAGATTCATCACTGAACTTTAGAACACTGTCTAACATTAGTGATTGAGAAGCACCAGTATCTCTAAGTATGTTTATTGGTACAGGATTGGATCCCTCTTGCAAGGATACAAATCCTTCAGTTATAAAATGTTCATATCCCCTCTTAACTTGGTCAGACTCTGACAAAACTTCATTGGTATTTATCAAACTCTGGATTTACAGGTGTTTCGATATGCTGCACACAAGTATCTGGGACTGCTTCCTTCTGTTTCTTTTTCCAATCAAAAACAGTTAACTAATACCTGTCCAGGTTTCTTACAATAATTACAAATAAGACCAAAATGTCTTTCTTCACATGTCTCCCTTCTTCCTTACCTTTCTCAATAACTTCAGATTTAATTTCTGGTTTACTTTGACTCTGTGCTATTTTTCCTTTTAAAAGTTCTACCTGGAGAGAATTTATTCTTATGAATTAAAGCATACTCATCAGCTAATTTAGCAGATGCCTGCAATGTAGCAGTGTCCCTTTCATTTAAGTATATCCTCACTTCAACAGGAATGCTCCTTTCAAATTCCTCTAGTGAAAGCAACTCTTCATTTATTATACTCTATTCACATTTTTAGAGGAAACCCATCTCTCAAAACACAGATTTCTCGTACGCAAATTCCACACAAGTTTCTTCCACAGATTTCTTCAAATTTCTGAATCCTTCTCTATAAGCTTCCAGAACCAGTTCATACACTTTCAATATATGCTGTTTCACAATATCATCATCCAGTTCCTGCTCAACACTTAAAGCTGTATAAACGTGTTGTGCCTTGCCTTTAACTACGCTTTGCAACATCACTGGCCATCTCTCTTTCAGCCACTCTAAACTCGGAGCAAGAGTTTGGAAATGCTGGAAATACTTGTGCACTTCTATTTTATTAAACAGAAGAGCCAAAATAACCTCTCGATTAGTAACAAACTGTTTCTTAGAACCAGAAGCCTGATTCTCGGATTTTAATTTCTCCATTTGTAGATCAAACTCCCTCCTTTTTCCTGCTTCCCTTTCTTCAAATTCCCTCTTTTATATTTGCCTCTCTTTTGGCTATTTCTGCTTTAAATCGTTCAAACTTTATCTGTTCAAGATGTAACTGCATTTCCAGTGTACTCATTGGAAAACTCCCTAACACCTCATCATCAAACTTTCCCAAACTTATATAATGCTCCGTGATTTTTCTCTGAATTACAGGCTATGCTGTAACCTTCGTAATTCCTTTAAGATCCAACCTCCTAGCAATCTCCGATACAACAAAACTCTGGGTCAGGCGAAGCCATGAAGTCGTCAATATTCATTGCTGCCAAATACCACCCACAGACCAATCAAACAAAATAGTTGTGTATTTCCCTTTTCCAAATCAGGTTGATAAATAAACAAGCACTTAAGCTCAGAATCGGAACAAATCCCGGACGAGCTCCCAAATTATGTCACATGACCAGCAACAATGAATATAGAATTGAGTCAGGTTTTATAAAAACATTTATTAAACTTTGCTTAATATTAGTAAAAAGATAAACAAACAAAAACCTTAACCAGAAGTAAACTGCTATGCAGCCATTTAAGAATCCGCCAAACTCAGTGCTAGTTCTTAAAGCGGTAAATTCGAACACAGTATTAAAGTGGTAAATTGGAACACAGTTCTTAGAATGGTAAATTTGAAAGTCCAAGAGATTTATACAGTCAATTAGGAGAGACTTTCCTCAAGTAAAGAATTCCTTGAAAACATGTGGTTACTGCTGATCCCAGCCGGAACCTGCCTTGTCCGCAGGATTCACAATGACAGAAGTAAACAGCTTAAAAGGAACTGAACTTTTTCCTGGAAACTGAACCTTGCACGAACTTCCTTTCTCTTTTGGCAGGAGTTATCTCAGATGCAGGTCACTATTTTTTGACCGAAGAATCAATAAGGTCGATCCTTCACGAAACTGCCGAATGACACCAACTTTACTCGACTCGGCGAATTTCTGAATTTTGGTAAGGTCTTCACTCAACAATACTACTTATAATAGAAAGTATAACTCCACTTCAAAACAAAACTGTGTCATCAGCCGAATACACAGCAAAAACAGAGTATCTAACACAAAACTAAACTGAAAACCCTAACTGTGTCACCAGGGGTCTCCCTTTTATATACCTGTTGAGAACAGGTCATCATGTGATCTCAGTGGTGGGAAAATTACATCATGTGACCTCCACAAGACCATTACATCATCCTCATAAGACAGTCACAAGATATCCATGAAGTATGTAACACTAGTAATGGTAACTTCACACACTTTATTACCCCGGCACCTGGTACTTCCAACATACTGCTAGTGTCTTCCACAGTGAAGACTGATGCAAAATACATATTCTGTTCATCCACCATTTTCTTGTCCACCATTACCACCTCTCCAGCATGTTTTCCAGCAGTCTGATAGCCATTTTTACCTCTCTTTTCCACTTTATGTATCTGAAGAAACTTTTGGTATACTCTAATATTATTGGCTAGCTTACTTTCATATTCCATCTTTATCTTCTTAATGACTTTTCTAGTTGCCTTCTGTAGGTCAGGGGATATGGGCACACAATTGAAATTGGAAAATTCAATGTCTATACCAGTGTTTGTCAACTGGGGTTCCGCAGAACCCTGGGATTCCGTGAGAGATTGCTAGGGGTTCCGTGAGAGATCATAATGAACAACTTACAAATGTAGCAATGGTTCCAGCAAAATTGAAAAGGCACTTTACTACAAATCGCAGCCATATGATATGTATAACAATGATAGACAGTTCTTTATCTTGCTCCTGCAGTTGAACTTGACAGCAGTGCAGGCAAAGGTTTCAGGCAAGGCTTCAGACACTGGTTGCAGGGCAAGATTTCAGGAGGAAGGGGCAGAGAAGCAATTCAGACAGGTGGTTTGGACAGGAACAATCCAGCAACCAAGCCCTTGTCTCCAGAGGTATTTATGTGTCTGCCCAAACAAGAATCATGTGCCTCAATTAGAGCACGCAACAGAAACAGGGAAAACAGGAAAACCTGGAATATGGATTGATGGACCGGACAGTGAACCGGAATGCGGTCTTCAAGGACCGGACCATGACACAAAAAAGTTAAGCTAAGCTTAACCATCTGTTTCTTTTTCAAGGAAGGTTGGCTAAAAATTTATTCTCTACTCAAAAGAGCATTGACAATTTTTGGATTACTATATCTACAACTTCCTGATCGCGCTAACATACCATGAGCTCTAGATGCAATATTTTTTATGCAGGGGTTCCCTGTGACCTGAAAATTATATCAAAGGTTCCTCCAGGGCTAAAAGGTTGAGAAGGGCTGCTTTATACCATTGGGTTTGTAGGTTATCAGGGCAGGATATAAGGTGCCATTCTTCAAGTCTGCATTAGACTTCTCCCTGGCAGTGAAGAAGGCCAAAGAATAACAGGGCAGTGTGGGAATGGGAAGGGTAGTGGAAATGACAAGCAACCTCGGAACTCAGGAGAGCCATTGTGAATGGACTGCAGGAGCTCAGCAAATGAATCAGTTAGTCTCTCTGATGTAGAGAAGGCCACATTAGGAGCAGCAAGTGCAGAAGATGAAGTTAGAGGAGATGCATATAAATCTTTGCTTCACCTGGCAAGGTGTTGTGGTCCCTGGAAGGTGGTGAAGTAGGTTTTGTAGCAACAAGTGTTTCACCACCAATGGTTGCAGACGAAAGTGCCAAGGGTAAGGGAGTTGTGGGTGGTGAGGAATGAGCGGGCCAGGGAGTCATGGAGGGTATAGTAGAGCATAGAAAAAGCTAGTGAGGAGAAAATGTGGCTAATAGTGGAATGTGCCTTTAACTGCTAGAAATGACGAAGGGTGGTGTGCTGGATGCAGAGGCTACTAGTAGAAAAGGCAAAGAATAGGGGAAATCTGTTTGGAGGGAAGTGAGGTGAGATTAGAAGTTCAAGAAAAGGAGAAAATGTGAGGGAGAGCTCCATCAGCCACAGTAGAAAGGGAAGTTTGAAAAAGGAGGACATTTCGAATGTCATGGAATAGAAGGCCCCATCTTAAGGATAGATATGGCCAAGATGGAGAAACTGGAGGAAATGGCATTGATACGTAACTGCTCAGTGTTTGTACAGATATATAATTTTGTTTACTCACTGAAAGGTTCTTTAATGTAAGCAAAAGGACAAGAAAGTTTCAATTGTTGCTGCAATCTATTATTAGATTTGGCAAGAAGAACTGAAGAGGGAGAGTTGGATATTTCCAAATGTGAGAAGCAGGATACATACCTCCTTTTTGAAAATTGCTGCCATTCAAATTCCGCTAACAGGTTTCTTCTCTAAAATCAAGTGCACATTATTTACAATGGCAAAATTCCAGAGAACTACAGATAATTGTGAATTAGGTTTTAACATATGATATCCCATGTCACACAGATTATAGCTGAACTAATATATCAGGAGTCAACAGGGTAATTGGTACCCTTTTACATCCCATCTAAGTATCTATCACCCAATCAGAACTAATAGAATCTGCCAAGCTTGGGATCATAAATTTCAGGGATTATGTCAGAAAAAAATCAGCAACTTAAAGCTACATGCTATGAAAGAAAGCATAAATAATGATCCTGCCATTCTTTCCTGAATGAGAGAACTACACTAGATGTTTTTCAGGTAAGGTCAGAGATCATCAACAGCCCACCAGATTAATGAAAGATTAATTCTGCATGTTTTATAAACTTCAGAATAAATTTAAACCAAAAGTATTAACAGCATACACGTATTTAGAGTTTCTTTCTTCTCTCCTTACAAGTGTTATTGAAGGTAGAACTTTGTTATGTTGCAATACCACTGCACTATGTTTCATAGGTCTGTCACTGTTTTCTAATTAGAACAGCTATGATGTGTTTGGTGTATCTTCTGTTGTGCCTGCTATAACTTCCTTTCAAAATGGTAAAAACCCTATTCAAGCCTGCTTTACAGTTACATCAGCTATTGGGAAAATCAAGAACAATGTGACTGCACCTCAGTGAACAGGAATGATGATTTTGAATTGACTTTATTTCTTACATCCTTCACTACATAAGGAGTAAAAATCTTTATGTTACGTTTCTGTCTAAATGTGCAATATGCAATCATAGTAATTTATAATAAATAGAACAGTCAATGTAACATGGAGTACACTCGAATCAGTGTGAGTTAATCAGTCTGATGGCCTGGTGTGAAGTGGCTGTCCCGGAGCCTGTTGGTCCAGGCTTTCATGCAGCAGTATTGTTTCCTGGATGGTAGCAGCTGGAATAGATCGTGGTTGGGGTGCCTCAGGTACCCAATGATCCTACGGGCCCCTTTTATAAACCTGTTTTTGTAAGTGTTCTGAATCATGGGAAGTTCACAACTACAGATGTGCTGGGCAGTCCACACCACTCTCTGCAGAGTCCTGCAATTAAGGGAGGTACAGTTCCCGTACCAGGCAGTGATGCAGCCAGTCATATTCATTTAATTATTCTGCTGTTGATATCCTCACTGTCCACAATTTATTGATTAATTTAGCAAATCTATTGTTCTTATGGTTTCAAATATAATTTCAATGTATGTTCCAGTAAAGTGAACACATACAGTACAATCCACACCTTATTCTGGAGCCCTGACTTTCCAGAGAAGAAGTTTCAGCAAGAACTATATGATCTTTCTCTTCATTATACTCTCGAATTACTTTTGTCTCTTTTTATACCTGGTCATCCTCCTTACCTACCCACTTAATGAAATGGCCATAATAAAATCAACAATTCAAGAGAGGGAAGGGAAATGCCCGCATAGTGGAGAGCACACCTGTGGCTGTCCCCCTCAGCAACAAATATCTTGTTCTGGCTGCTGTTGAGGGGGATGACCTGACAGGGGATGCCCACGGTGACCGGGTCTCTGGCACTGAGCCTGGCGCTGTTGTGCAGGAGAGAAGGAGGGAGAAGAGAAATGCGGTAGTCGTCGGGGATTCCATAGTCAGGGGAACGGACAGAAGATTCTGTGAGCCTGATAGAGATACCCGCATGGTGTGTTGCCTCCCAGGTGTCAGGGTACGGGATGTCTCGGATAGGGTCCTGAATATTCTAAAGGGGGAGGGTGAGCAGCCAGTTGTCTTGGTACATGTTGGTACCAATGACATAGATAGGACAAAGGAGGAGGTCCTGAAGAGAGATTTCCAGGAGTTAGGAAGGAAGCTGAGAAGCAGGACCTCCAGGGTAGTAATCTCGGGATTGTTACCTGTGCCACGTGCTAGCGAGGGCAAGAATACTCGGATCAGGCAGATGAGTGCGTGGCTGAGAGACTGGTGTAGGCGGTAGGGCTTCAGATTCTTGGATAATCGGGAGCTCTTCTGGGGGAAGTATGACCTGTTCAAAAAGGACAGGTTGCACCTGAACCCAAAGGGGACCAATATCCTGATGGGAAAGTTTAATAGAGCTGTTAGGGAGGGTTTAAACTAATTTGGCAGGGGGATGGGAACCGGAATGATAGAGCAGAGGAAGGGGAAAACAGAAATAAATCTAAGATAGTGAGCAGTAAAGATGTCAGGAAAGACAGGCAGGTGATGGGGCAAATTTGTAGCCATTGGGATGAGTTGCAGTGTAATAAAGTTGCAGTGAAATCAAAGCAAAAAGCATCAAATATTGGTCTTAAGGTGTTCTACTTAAATGCACGCAGCGTAAGGAATAAGGTGGATGATCTTGTTGTCAGCTACAGATTGGCAGGTATGATATTGTGGCCATCACTGAGACCTGGCTAAAGGATGCATGTCTCTGGGAGCTGAACGTCCAAGGATACACGGTGTATCAGAAGGATAGGAAGGTAGGCAGAGGGGGAGGCGTGGCTTTATTGATAAGAAATTATATTAAATTATTAGAAAGAGGTGATATAGGATTGGAAGGTGCAGAATCTTTATGGGCTGAGCTAAGGAATAACAGGAGTAAAAGGACCCTGATGGCAGTTATTTATAGGCCTCCAA
Source organism: Mobula birostris (assembly GCF_030028105.1). Taxonomy (NCBI): domain Eukaryota; kingdom Metazoa; phylum Chordata; class Chondrichthyes; order Myliobatiformes; family Myliobatidae; genus Mobula; species Mobula birostris. Next base: position 60,816,138 of record NC_092383.1, on the reverse strand, counting down.
ACAGCTGCAGGGATGTGGACTACAAATTACAACTGGAAATAGAAAAGGCTTGTCAGAAGGGCAGTGTTATGATAATTGTGGGGGATTTTAACATGCGAGTAGATTGGGAAAATCAGGTCGACACTGGATCTCAAGAGAGAGAATTTGTAGAATGTCTGCGAGGTGGCTTTTTAGAACAGCTTGCTGTTGAGCTCACTAGGGGATCGGCTGTACTGGATTGGGTATTGTGTAAGGAACCGGAGGTGATTAGAGAGATTGAGGTGAAGGAACCCTTAGGAGGCAGTGATCATAACATGATTGAGTTCACTGTGAAATTAGAAAAAGAGAAGCCAAAATCTGAGGTGTCGGTATTTCAGTGGAGTAAAGGAAATTACAGTGGCATGAGAGAGGAACTGGCCAAAGTTGACTGGAAAGGGACACTGGCGGAAAGACAGCAGAGCAGCAGTGGCTGGAGTTTATGTGAGAAATGAGGAATGTGCAAGACAGGTATATTCCAAAAAAGAAGAAATTTTCAAGTGGAAAAAGGATGCAACCATGTTTGACAAGAGAAGCCAAAGCCAAAGTTAAAGTATATGACAGGGCATACAAAGAAGCAAAAATTAGTGGGAAGACAGAGGATTGGGAAGTTTTTAAAACCTTACAAAAGGAAACCAAGAAGGTCATTAAGAGAGAAAAGATTAACTATGAAAGGAAGCTAGCAAATAATATCAAAGAGGATACTAAAAGCTTTTTCAAGTATATAAAGAGTAAAAGACAGGTAAGAGTAGATATAGGACCGATACTGCTGTGTACATACATCTATTGATGCTTCTGGACACATCTTCAGTGATGTTCCTGGAATCATCGGGTGTTTCGGGTCTTTCAACATCATACAACCTCCTCCAGGTGACCCAGCCGGGGCTGATCAGACCCCAGCTTGTGTCCAGATCGCTAGCTACTTATGACTCCATGGCTCCCCTCTTTTGAGCCACAGCCATCTTGAGGCCCTCTCTGCTGCATCGATGGTACTGCAGATGGCTCTCCTCTTCCTCTCTCCCTCGATGCCCAAAATGCTGAAGGCCCTAACTAAAGAACGGGCTATGAATCCCCTACAACCAACCTCCACTGGGATACACCTCGCTCTCCATCCAGCCTGCTGACAGTTGCTGACCAGTCCTGCGTACTTTGAGAGCTTCCTTTCAAAGGCCTCTTCCAAGCTATCTTCGCATGGGACTGTCAGCTCCAGCAGCACCACTTGCTTAGTAGACTCAGACACTAGGACAATGTCTGGTCGCAGGGTGGTGGCTGCGATATGGTTGGGGAACTTCAGCTGCCCTTCGAGGTCCACCAACAGCTGCCAGTCCCTTGCAGAGGTCAGAATGCCTGCAGATGTTCTTTTGGCAGGTATTGGCTGCTCCCCAGCTCTGACAAAGGCAATGGTCTGCTTGGAGGGTCGGGACCGCTTCGCCCACTCAACTCCTGCGCTGACGGCTTCAGCGATGGTCTTCAGGACCTGATCATGCCTCCACCTGTACCGTCCCTCACCAAGTGCCCTTGCACAGCCACTGAGGATGTGCTCCAGAGTTCCTCGCTTGGAGCACAGTGGGCACGCAGATGACTCTGCCTTGCCCCATGTGTGCAGGTCTGATGGGCTTGGAAGCACATTGTACACTGCCTGGATGAGAAATTGGATGCGGTGTGGTTCGGCTTTCCAAAGATCAGCCCTGGTCACTTTCCTCTCAACCGCATTCTCCCATCTTGTCCAAGCTCCCTGCTGTTTCATTCCCACCGCCTTGCAGGCTCTCATCTCCTCCACTACTGCTCTCACCTCCTCCTGAACTAGACAACGCCTTTCCTTCCCTCTGGTGTCCATTTGGGGAGTTGGAAAGGATCCTAGCCCAGCTCGGCCTTGTGTGACCACTCCCACCAGCCTCCTGTGACGCAGCCTCACCTCTGCCTCCTGAACAGCTTCCTCTGCCCTTCGCTTCCTGCCAGTACTTACATGGATCCCTGCTCTAGCCACCTTCGGGTCACTTGAGTCCTTATACTGTAGCACTTCGAAAATGATGCTGGAGAAACTGTAATGGGAGATAAGGAGATGGTGGAGGAACTGAACGAGTATTTTGCATCAGTCTTCACTGAGGAAGACATCAGCAGTATACCGGACACTCAAGGGTGGCAGGGAAGAGAAGTGTGCGTAGTCACAGTTACGACAGAGAAAGTACTCAGGAAGCTGAATAGGCTAAAGGTAGATAAATCTCCTGGACCAGATGGAATGCACTCTCGTGTTCTGAAGGAAGTAGCTGCGGAGATTGCGGAGGCATTAGCAATGATCTTTCAAAAGTCGATAGATTCTGGCATGGTTCCGGAAGACTGGAAGATTACAAATGTCACTTTGTTATTTAAGAAGGGGGCAAGGAAGCAAAAAGGAAATTATAGACCTGTTAGCTTGCTGTCGGTGGTTGGGAAGTTGTTGGAGTCGATTGTCAAGGATGAAGTTACAGAGTACCTGGAGGCATATGACAAGATAGGCAGAACTCAGCATGGATTCCTTAAAGGAAAATCCTGCCTGACAAACCTATTACAATTTTTTGAGGAAATTACCAGTAGGCTAGACAAGGGAGATGCAGTGGATGTTGTATATTTGGATTTTCAGAAGGCCTTTGACAGGGTGTCACACATGAGGCTACTTAACAAGATAAGAGCCCATGGAATTACAGGAAAGTTACATACATGGATAGAGCATTGGCTGATTGGCAGGAAACAGAGAGTGGGAATAAAGGGATCCTATTCTGGTTGGCTGCTGGTTACCAGTGGTGCTCCACAGGGATCAGTGTTGGGGCCACTTCTTTTTACATTGTACATCAACGATTTGGATTATGGAATAGGTGGCTTTGTGGCTAAGTTTGCTGATGATACGAAGGTAGGTGGAGGGGCCAGTAGTACTGAGGAAATGGAGAGTCTGCAGAGAGACTTGGATAGATTGGAAGAATGGGCAAAGAAGTGGCAATTGAAGTACAATGTTGGAAAGTGTATGGTTATGCAGTTTGGCAGAAAAAAATAAACAGGCAGACTATGATTTAAATGGGGAAAGAATTCAAAGTTCTGAGATGCAACGGGACTTGGGAGTCCTCGTACAGGATACCCTTAAAGTTAACCTCCAGGTTGAGTCAGTAGCGAAGAAGGCAAATACAATGTTGGCATTCATTTCTAGAGGAGTAGAGTATAGGAGCAGGGATGTGATGTTGAGGCTCTATAAGGCGCTGGTGAGACCTCACTTGGAGTACTGTGGGCAGCTTTGGTCTCCTTATTTAAGAAAGGATGTGCTGACGTTGGAGAGGGTACAGAGAAGATTCACTAGAATGATTCCGGGAATGAGAGGGTTAACATATGAGGAACATTTGTCCGCTCTTGGACTGTATTCCTTGGAGATCAGAAGAATGAGGGGAGACCTCATAGAAACATTTCGAATGTTAAAAGGCATGGACAGAGCGGATGTGGCAAAGTTGTTTCCCATGATGGGGGAGTCTAGTACGAGAGGGCATGATTTCAGGATTGAAGGGCGCCCTTTCAGAACAGAAATGCGAAGAAATTTTTTTAGTCAGAGGGTGGTGAATCTATGGAATTTGTTGCCACGGGCAGCAGTGGAGGCCAAGTCATTGGGTGTATTTAAGGCAGAAATTGATAGGTATCTGAGTAGCCAGGGCGTCAAAGGCTATGGTGAGAAGGCGGGGGAGTGGGACTGAGTAGGAGAATGGATCAGCTCATGATAAAATGGCGGAGCAGACTCGATGGGCCGAATGGCCTACTTCTGTTTCTTTGTCTTATGGTCTTATGGTCTAATTCAGACTAACTGTATGACTAGAAAAACTAAAGTAAGTTTTACAAAGTAAGTGGAACTATAGATTTCAATGGATTATTAAATCAAGCGTCATATAAAACTTCAGGTATACTCAAACAAATGCTTTCCTCATTTAGGGAGCAAGTTAAATTTGTCCTCATAATGTACCACCTGGCATATCATTTTAGCTCATGCCTTCTTTCCCCTATAATTCCCTAGCTTTAAAGGAAATCTTCAGTTTACTGAAAGACCGGCCCAACAAGTGAAATTAATTATAGTTTGCCATATTTTGAAGTCTAAGAGTAAAGGGGGAAGGAGGATAAAAGTGGATATCCTGATCCAAAAGATTATCATATCAACAACCCTGTTTCTGTAGAACTGTAACATGTCAGCACCTCACAGGATATGCATTTCTTGATGCAACATGCAAAACAAATGTTTCAAGAACCAATAACATCAAGAGGTATGTGAAGAGAGCTCTGACTAAAGCTGGAAAATAGCTTTATAATTAATAAGTATGTAATGGTGTGCCATGCCGTTACCTACATGACTTACTAGGATTTAATAAGGTGTCATGCTTATTCACTGACTGCATATCATTTTACTTCTCCTTAAAATGTCACCCAGCATGCTGTAACCAGCTGGAAAAGTGAGATAACAAACAACATTTCAGTTAGTCATTAGATACTCTGCAGTATCAGACATAACTGAGAAGGTGAAATTAAATTTTGCGAACACAAGTAGGAAGCAAAAATTCAACTGCAGGACTTCATTTTGCTTCAGCAGTTGCTATTGTAAAACATGAGGAATACTTATCAAAGTATTTGAATTAGATCACTTTCTTCTAATTTTCTTTATTTTATGGTTTTATAGTCGACTTGAACATGACTTGCATTCCTTTTTCCATTTCAGTTTCAAATTGTCAAGGTATTAATTTACACATTATATGTCACATTGTACATGGTATCAGTTTGATTGCTTGTAAGTCTCACTTGTAAGTCAATAGTGTCTATGACCTGAAATGTTAGTCTGTTTCTCTTTCCTGAGATGCTGTCTGACTTGCTGAGTGCCTCCAGCACTTTGTTTTCTAGCCATGGGTTTGTGCCCCAGCTCAAAAGCTGAACCACAAAATCTGGACAGGTAGTTCAGTGAAGTTCTGAAACAGTGCAACAAAGCCAGAGGGGCTATCTTTCAGGTTAATTATTGTGGCGAGCATTTGATCCATAAAGACAGATGAGGAAGCTCATTGGACTCAACCACTGTTTTATTGTGATAAACACAAAACAGACCAGGTACAATGACCTGGAGAGTGAACCCAACCAGTCTCAAACAGATGGGGGAGGTGACCGTCACACACCCCGGTTACAGTCAGGGTGATCCACAAATGCACAAGCCAATAACTGTATAACTCAGGCTAAGATGTAACAACAAATGAACTGGAACCTCCCCCCGTGGTAAACCATATATATGTTGTAACTGGGTTAACTGTCTGGACACACCCCTCTGCTGACTGCCCCTGTGGCTCCTCCCACAGTTTCCTGTATAAAGATGTTTTGTCTTGCCCCTCCCCCTCATTCCAGGGGCAGACACTCACCATGGAGGTCATATTGTACAACGAATAAAAAACTTTCAGTATTTTACCCAACCTTAGCACATAAACTCACCACAACTAACCTTATGATAGAAGGGGACGGAAGGTCGACTCAGACCATGAGAGGCCTACGTCAGGCATTTTCATGCCATACAAGGCGCAGATTGGAAGTCTGTGTGGGGCGCCACTCCTCACACAGACTAGAGCAATGTGTGATTAAGTGCCTTGCTCAAGGGCACAAACACACTGCCACAGCTGAGGCTCGAACTAGCGACCTTGAGATAACTAGACAAACACCTTAACCACTTGGCTACATGTCCAATATGATAGAAAGAAGATCATAAATGAAACAGGTGAAGATAGTCAGGCCTAGGACTTTGTAATAAAGAACTTCTGCTGTGATTATCTGACATGTAATGCTAAAAGGATGTTGATGGCAATTATATACAGGTCTCCCAATAGTGGCTGGGAGGTGGACCACAGCTGGCAACAGTAAATAGAAAAGGCGAGTCAAAAGAACAATGTTATGGTAGTCATGGGAGATTTTAACATGCAGGTCGATTGGGAAAATCAGGTTGGTAATGGATCTCAAGAGAGTGAGAATGTTGAATGCCTAAGCAATAGCTTTTTAGAGCAGTTTGTCGTTGAGCCTACTAGGGAATTAGCTATACTGGATTGGGTGTTACGTAATGAACCGGAGGTGATAAGGGAGCTTAAGGTAAAAGAACCCTTAGGAACCAGTGATCACAATATGATTGAGTTCAACTTGAAATTTAATAGGGAGAAAGTAAGGTCTGATGTAGCAGCATTTCAGTGGAGTAAGGGAAATTACAGTGGTATGAGAGAAGAGTTGGTCAAAGTAAATTGGAAAAAGCTGCTTGCAGGGATGTCAGCAAAGCAGCAATGGTGTGTGTTTCTGGGAAAAATGAAGAAGGTGCAGTAGATGTGTATTCCAAAACTGAAGAAATGCTCAGATGGTAAAATAGTACACCATGGCTGACAAGGCAAGTCAAAGCTACTGTAAAAGCAAAAGAAAGGGCATATAACAAAGCAAAAATTAGTGGGAAGATAGAGGATTGGGAAGTTTTTAATAACCTAAGACAGCAACTAAAAAAATTATTAGAAGAGAAAAGATGAAATATGAAAGCAAGCTAGCAAATAATATCAAAGTGGATAGTAAAGGTTTTTCAAGTATGTTAAAAATAAAAGAGAAATGAGAGTGGATATAAGACCGCTAGAAAATGAGGCAGAAGAAATAATATGCCTGATGTTGTAGTGTGTGAAGAAAGAGAAATAGGTGCAGTTATTGTTACAAGAGAGAAGGTGCTCAAAAAGCTGAAAGACCTAAAGGTACATAAATCACCCAGACCAGAGGAACTGCACCTTACGGTTCTGAACAAGGTAGCATTAGAGATTGTGGTCGCATTAGAAATAATCTTTCAAAAATCATTGGACTCTGGCATGGTGCCAGAAGACTGGAAAATTGCAAATGTTACTCTACTCTTTAAGAAAGGAGGGAGGCAGCAGAAAGGAAATTGTAGACCAGTTAGCCTAACCTCAGTGGTTGGGAAGATGTTGGAGCCAATTGTTAAGGGTGAGGTGATGGAGCACTTGGTGACACAGGACAAGATTGTACAAAGTCAGCATGGTTTCCTTCAGGGAAAATCCTACCTGACAAACCTATTGGTATTCTTTGAGATGATTACAAGTAGTATAGATAAAGGGGATGCAATGGATGTTGTATATTTGGACTTTCAGAAGGCCTTTGACAAGGTGCCACACATGAAGCTGCTTACCAAGTTAAGAGCCCATGGTATTACAGAAAGTTACCAACATGGCTAGAGCATTGGCTGATTGGTAGGAGGCAATGCGTGGGAATAAAAGGATCTTTTTCTAGTTGGCTCTCCAGGGACTAGTGGTGTTCCGCGGGGTCAGTGTTGGCACCACTTCTTTTTATGCTGTATATAAATGATTTAGATGATGGAGTAGATGGCTTTGTTGCCAAGTTTGTGGATAATACAAAGATTGGTGGAGGGGCAGGTAGTGTTGAGGAAACAGGTAGAATGCAGAAGGACAGACTGATTAGGAGAATGGGCGAGAAAGTGGCGAATGAAATACAGTGTTGGAAAATGCACAGTCATGCACTTTGGTAGTAGAAATAAATGTGCAGACTATTTTTGAACGGGGAGAAAATACAGGAATATGAGATGCAGAGGGATATGGGAGTCCTTGTACAGAACACCCTGAAGGTTAACCTGCAGGTTGAGTTGGTGGTGAGGAAGGCAAATGACATGTTAGCATTCATTTCAAAAGGTCTAGAATACAAGAGCAAGGATGTGATGCTGAGGGTTTATAAGGCACTGGTGAGGCCTCACCTTGAGTATTGTGAACAATTTTAAGCTCCTCATCTTAGAAAAGATGTGCTGGCGTTGGAGAGGGTCAGATGGCCTAATTCTGCTCCGATGTTATTGTGTTATGGTCTTATCTTAGGACTCGGATGATTGAGCTTTGTGAACCACAACCATTCCTTTATGGGAACTCTGATTCCAGCCATTAGAATGTGTTCTCTTGATGCCCATTGACTTGAATTGTACGGAATACCTTGATGCCACACTAAGTCCAAAGCCTTGTTAATGTCAGGGGAAATCTAATTTCTACAAATTAACACTTTAATTCAGATTTAGTATTTATTTTAGATTCATATTTATGGCATAAATTCAAACTGTCATTTGTCAGACCAAAGATTAAAATTATCAGTGAATGGAGATTTTCTGTTGACATATTTGGAAGTTAGTTAAGTCAGATAAAAAGTGCTTGGAAGAACACTAGATCCCACCAAGTAGAAGGAGACAAGTTTCATAGAAGGGGCTAGAATAACTGGAGGGTGTGTGCATTAGCTCTGCTTAAGGTCAAATCAGTTATCAATATCACATTAACTTTTTGTTTTGGAATTGCTTGATCAAATTTTCTGTCTGCTGCATTTCAAATAACAGCTTTGGCGAGGAAAATATCCATTAGTCTCTTACCAAAGAAACGGCTTATCTGGGCATCGTTGACTTCATAATCTCCCATGGTAAAGGAATTTCTAGGTCCATTTATCAAATGCTTATTCCGTAAAAGTTTCCATGACCTGGATTTAAAATTGACATTGATTTAGCATCTCTTAGCTGAAAGATAAGGAACTGAGTGAAAATATAGGAGCGGGATGAAGCCTGATATTGATCTTGTAAGGCACAGAAACAAGTATATACAGCTTTACAGGAGCCTAGAGCCACAGCACCAGAGCTTCTTTTCACTATTGGTCATCCATGTGGCCTTTAATTCAGATATATACTAAGAGGCCGCTTTATCAGGTACACCTGTACATCTGTATGTTAATACAAATATCGAATCAGCCAATCATGTGGCAGCAACTCAATACATAGAAGCAAACAAACATGGACAAGAGGTTCAGTTATTCTTCAGGCCAAACATCAGAATGGGGAAGACCACAAGACATATGTGCAGAATTAGGCCATTTAACCCATTGTGTCTGCTCCGCCATTCCATCATGGCCGATCCCAGATCTCACTCAACCCCATACACATGCCTTCTCACTATATTCTATAATACCCTGACCAATTAGTAAACGATCAAATTCCACCTTAAATATACCCATGGACTTGGCCTCCACCACAGTCTGTGGCAGAGCACTCCTCAGATTACCACTCTTTAATAAAACAAATCCTCCTTACCTCAGTTCTAAAAGGCCGCCCCTCAATTTTGAGGCTGGGCCCTGTGGATCTGGATACCCCCAACATAGGAAACATCCTCTCCACAGCCACATTCAGTTGTTTCAACATTCGGTAGGTTTCAGTGAGATTCCCCTGCATTCTTCACAAATCCAGCTAGTATAGGCCCAAAGCTGCCACATGCTTCTCATATGTTAAACCCTTCATTCCAAGAATCATCCTCATGAACCTCCTCTGGACTCCTTACAATGACAACACATCATTTCTGAGATATGGGACCCAAAACTGTTGACAATACTCCAAGTGTGGCCACTGACTCAACCTGTAAACTAATCTTTGGGGAGTCTTGCACGAGGACTCCAAAGTTCCTCTGCACCTCTGATGTTTGACCCTTCTTCCCATTTAGATAATAGTTTGGACTACAGTTCCTTTTATCAAAATGCATTATCACACACTTCTCAACACTATATTCCCATCTGCCACTTTTTTGCCCATTCTTCCCATTTGTCTAAGTCCGGCTGCAATCACATTGCGTCCTCCTCCTTCACCTATCTCTGTATCATCTGAAAACTTTGCCACAAAGCTATCAGTTCCAAATCGGGCGGGAGGAGAAGATGGCGGCGCGATGCAGCTTGCAGTGGCCACTCCGGTGGTGATGTCTGTTATCTATCAAGTAGGGTGCCGTGCACAATCCTGATTTGATGGAGACGGATGTGAGAGCACGGAGGAACATCTGGTGAAACTTCTGAAATGCCTGCTTCTCTGCTGCTGCTACTGTGTGATCCAGAATCTCCGGAGGAGAAGGCCCCGAGTCCTTGGCTTTGCTTGTTGCTCAGTGACCGGGGCAGGGTCGAAGCTCTCGGCAGAGGATGGTGCTCAGTGTTGGAGGGCTGGTCGGAGGCTCAAAGTTTTCGGACGGACTGAGTCCGCTGCAGTCGGGTGCTTCCAATGGTGCTGCATCGGCAAGTTTCCGGCACTTGGAGGTTCATGGCAGGGAGAGTTTCTCCCTTCTACCGTCTGCATGAGATGTTGGGGCTATCGGAGCTTTGAACTTTTTTTTAACCGTGCCCATGGTCTGCTCTTTATCAAATTACGGTATTGCTTTGCACTGTTTTAACTATATGTTATAATTATGTGGCTTTGTCAGTTTTAGTCTTGGTTTGTCTTGTGTTTCTTGTGATATCATTCTGGAGGAACATTGTATTATTTTTTAATACATGCATTTCTAAATAATAATAAACGAGGACTGAGTGTCCTCATAATCTAAACTAATCCAAATCATTGACAAACAATGTGAAAAGTAATGGTCCCAATACTGACCCGAGGAACACTGTTAGTCACCAGCAACCAACCAGAAAATGCTCTTTTTATTCCCACTCACTGCCTCCTGTCTGTCAGCCATTCCTCTATCCATGCCAGTATCTTTCCTGTAATGCCATAGGATTTTATCCTGTTAAACAGCCTCATGTGTGGCACCTTAACAAATGTCTTCTGAAAGTCCTAGTAAATGACATCCATTGCCTCTCCTTTGTCCACCCTGCTTGTTACTTCCTCAAAGAACACAAACAAATTTCTCGGGTAAGATTTCCCTTCACAGAAACCATGCTGACTTTGACTTATTTTGTCATTCGTCTCCAAGAACCCCAAAATCTCATTCTTAATAATTGACTCCAACTCTTTCTCAGCCACTGAGGTTAGGCTAACTGGCCTATCGTTTCCTTTCTTTTGCCCTCTTCCCTTCTTAAAGAGTGGAGTGATGTTTACAAACTTCCAGTCCTCCAGGACCATGCCAGAATCAGTGATTCTTGAAAGATCATGACCGATGCATCAGTTATCTCTTCAGCAACCTCTTGCAGGACTCTGGGATGTAGTCCATCTGGTCCAGGTGACTTATCCACCTTAAGACCTTTGAGTTTGCCTAGCACTTCAATGGCATTCATTCCTGTTCCCTGACACTCACAGACCTCTGCCACACTGCTAGTGTCTTCCACAGTGAAGATTGATGCAAAATAGCCATTAAGATCATCTGCCAGTTCTTTGTCCTCTATTACCACCTCACTAGCATAATTTTCCAATGGTCCAATATCAACTCTCACCTCCCTTTTACTCTTTATATAACTGAAAACACTTTTGGTATCCTACTTTACACTATCGGCTACTTTGCCCTCATATTTCATCTTTTCCCTTCTTATGGCTTTTTTAGTTGTCTTTCATTGCATCTTAAAACTTCACAATCACTTTTGCTACATTATATGCCCTTTCCTTGGCTTTTCTGCAGTCCTTAACTTCCTTTGTCAGCCACCGTTGCCTACCCCTGCTATTTGAGAACTCCTTCTGTGGGACATATCTATCTTGTGCTTTGTGAACTATTCCCAGAAACCTCAGCCATCTCTGCTCTGCTGTCATCCTCAAGGAAACTCCTCTCTCATGCCTCTGTAATTCCCATTTTTCCACTGCAATATTGATACATGCGACTTAAGCTTCTCCCTCTCCAATTGCAGTATGAATTCAATTATATTCTGATGATTAAATTCATACTGCAATAGAAAAATAGAGGGCTATGAGTAACCCGAGGTAATTTCTAAAGTAAGTACATGTTCAGCACAGCTTTGCGGGCTGAAGGGCCTGTATTGTGCTGTAGGTTTTCTATGCTTCTATGTTTCTATGATGACTGCTTCCTAGGGGTTCCTTTACATTAAGCTCCCTAATGAGATCTGGGTTACTACACAACACCCATTCTAAGATAGCCATTCCCCTAGTAGGCTCAAGCACATTCTGCTCTAAAAAACTATCTTGTAGGCATTCAAAAAATTCCATGTCTTGCGATCCAACACCAACATGATTTTCCCAATCCCCTTGCATATTGAAGTCCCCCATTACAATTGAGTCATTTCCTGTATTACGTGCCTTTTCCAGCTCCCATTGCAATCTCAACCCTACTATTTGGAGGCTTACATATAATTCCATAATTTTTTTTACCCTTGTCGCTTCTTAACTCCACCCACAAAGATTCAACATTTCCCTGACCCTATGTCACCTCTCTAAAGATGTAATTCCACCTCTTACTAACAGAGCCACACCATCGCCTATGCCTTCCTGCCTGTCCTTTTGATTCAAAGTATATCCTTTGATGTTAAGCCCCAAATTATGGCATTCTTTCAGCCACAATTAATTGATACCCATAACGTCAAACTGACCGATCTCTAAATGCGCTATGAGTTCATCCACCTTATTCCAAATGCTATGCGTATTTCAGTACAGCACCTTCAGTCCAGCATTCTTTGCCCTTTTGAATTTTGCCTCTGTGGTACAATTTAACTCTTTGTGTTGTCTGCATTTGTACCCAATCATTGGCTTGTCCTTCCTTACATTCATGTTACATCCATCATCTAATTGTAAACCTGCTGGCTCATCTTCAGTTCTATCATACTGGTTTCCATCCCCCTGCTATACTAATTTAAACCACTCCCAACAGCTCTAGTAAACCTACGCACAAGAATATTGGTACCCTCAGATTCAAGAGCAACCTATCACTTCTGTACAGGCCAAACCTACCCCAGAAGAGGTTCCAATTATCCAGAAATCTGAATCCCTGCCCCCTGCTCCAATTCTTCAGCCACACATTTATCGGCCACCTCATTCTATTCCTATCCTCACTGTCATGTGGCACAGGCAGCAACTCTGAGATTACTACCATTGAGCTCCATCACAGCATCCTTACTAACTCCATGTATTCTTTTTTCAGGGCCTCCTCCCTTTTTCTACCTCTGTCATTGACACTAATATGTACCAAAACTTCTGGCTGCACACCTTCCCTTTTCAAGATATTGTGGACGTGTTCAGAAACATTGTTGAACCTGGTACCTGAGAGGCAAATTACCATCTCCTAATACTGCCGCTATCCTCTTCAGTTCCCTATCCTTCTGAGTCTCAGGGTCAGACTTAGTGCCAGAGGCATTACAGCTGTTGTTTCCACTATGAATGTCTTCATCCGCTCCCCCTGCCAACAACAGTACTCAAGATGGCGTACTTATTATTGAGGGAGATAGCCATAGGGGTGATCGTTACGATCTGATGTTCTCCCTTCCGTCTCCTGACAGTCATCCATTTATCTGTCCCCCGTACCCTTTGGGTGACTACCTCCCTGTATCTCCTGCCTGTCACCTCTTCACTATCCCTAACAAGTCGAAGGACATCAAGCTGCAGCTCCAGTTCCCTAACACTAACTCTAAGGAGCTGCATCTCGATGCACCTGCCACAGATGTGGCCACTGGGGAGGTTTCCCAGAAATCTCACATCTGACACTCAGAACATAGAAACATAGAAAACATAGAAAATAGGTGCAGGAGTAGGCCATTCAGCCCTTCGAGCCTGCACCGCCATTTATTATGATCATGGCTGATCATCCAACTCAGAACCCCGCCCCAGCCTTCCCTCCATACCCCCTGATCCCCGTAGCCACAAGGGCCATATCCAACTCCCTCTTAAATATAGCCAATTAACTGGCCTCAACTGTTTCCTGTGGCAGAGAATTCCACAGATTCACCACTCTCTGTGTGAAGAAGTTTTCCCTAATCTCGGTCCTAAAAGGCTTCCCCTCTATCCTCAAACTGTGACCCCTCGTTCTGGACTTCCCCAACATCGGGAACAATCTTCCTGCATCTAGCCTGTCCAATCCCTTTAGGATCTTATACGTTTCAATCAGATCCCCCCTCAATCTTCTAAATTCCAATGAGTACAAGCCCAGTTCATCCATTCTTTCTTCATATGAAAGTCCTGCCATCCCAGGAATCAATCTGGTGAACCTTCTCTGTACTCCCTCTATGGCAAGGATGTCTTTCCTCAGATTAGGGGACCAAAACTGCACACAATACTCCAGGTGCGGTCTCACCAAGGCCTTGTACAACTGCAGTAGTACCTCCCTGCTCCTGTACTCAAATCCTCTCACTATAAATGCCAACATACCATTCGTCTTTTTCACCGCCTGCTGTACCTGCATGCCCACTTTCAATGACTGGTGTATAATGACACCCAGGTCACGTTGCACCTCCCCTTTTCCTAATCGGCCACCATTCAGATAATAATCTGTTTTCCTATTTTTGCCACCAAAGTGGATAACTTCACATTTATCCACATTAAATTGCATCTGCCATGAATTTGCCCACTCACCCAACCTATCCAAGTCACCCTGCATCCTCTTAGCATCCTCCTCACAGCTAACACTGCCACCCAGCTTCGTGTCATCCGCAAACTTGGAGATGCTGCATTTAATTCCCTCATCCAAGTCATTAATATATATTGTAAACAACTGGGGTCCCAGCACTGAGCCTTGCGGTACCCCACTAGTCACCGCCTGCCATTCTGAAAAGGTCCCATTTATTCCCACTCTTTGCTTCCTGTCTGCTAACCAACTCTCCACCCACACCAATACCTTACCCCTAATACCGTGTGCTTTAAGTTTGCACACTAATCTCCTGTGTGGGACCTTGTCAAAAGCCTTTTGAAAATCCAAATATACCACATCCACTGGTTCTCCCCTATCCACTCTACTAGTTACATACTCAAAAAATTCTATGAGATTCGTCAGACATGATTTTCCTTTCACAAATCCATGCTGACTTTGTCCGATCATTTCACCACTTTCCAAATGTGCTGTTATCACATCCTTGATAACTGACTCCAGCAGTTTCCCCACCACCGACGTTAGGCTAACCGGTCTATAATTCCCCGGTTTCTCTCTCCCTCCTTTTTTAAAAAGTGGAGTTACATTAGCCACCCTCCAATCCTCAGGAACTAGTCCAGAATCTAACGAGTTTTGAAAAATTATCACTAATGCATCCACTATTTCTTGGGCTACTTCCTTAAGCACTCCAGGATGCAGACCATCTGGCCCTGGGGATTTATCTTTTTTCCCCTTCCTAATTAAGCCGTTTGTCCTCCTCTGCTGAACTCTGAATTTCTCCCACTCCTCAGGTGAGCCACTTTCTCTGGCTAATTTGTATGCTGCTTCTTTGGAATTGATACTATCCCTAATTTCTCTTGTCAGCCACGGGTGCACTACCTTCCTTGATTTATTCTTTTGCCAAACTGGGATGAACATTTGTTGCAGTTCATCCATGCAACCTTTAAATTCTTGCCATTGCATATCCACCGTCAATCCTTTAAGTGTCATTTGCCAGTCTATCTTAGCTAATTCACGTCTCATACCTTCAAAGTTACCCCTCTTTAAGTTCAGAACCTTTGTTTCTGAATTAACTATGTCACTCTCCATCTTAGTGAAGAATTCCACCATATTATGGTCACTCTTACCCAAGGGGCCTCTCACGACAAGATTGCTAATTAACCCTTCCTCATTGCTCAAAATCCAGTCCAGAATAGCCTGCTCTCCAGTCGGTTCCTCGACATGTTGGTTCAAAAAACCATCCCGCATACATTCCAAGAAATCCTCTTCCTCAGCATCTTTACCAATTTGGTTCACCCAATCTACATGTAGATTGAAGTCACCCATTATAACTGCTGTTCCTTTATTGCACACATTTCTAATTTCCTGTTTAATACCATCTTCGACCTCACTACTACTGTTAGATGGCCTGTACACAACTCCCACCAGCGCCTTCTGCCCCTTAGTGTTACGCAGCTCTACCCATATCGATTCCACATCTTCCTGGCTTATGTCCTTCCTTTCTATTGCGTTAATCTCTTCTTTAACCAGCAACGCCACCCCACCTCCCCTTCCTTCATGTCTATCCCTCCTGAATATTGAATATCCCTGAACGTTGAGCTCCCATCCCTGGTCACCCTGGAGCCATGTCTCTGTGATCCCAACTATATCATAATCATTAATAACAATCTGCACTTTCAATTCATCCCCCTTATTACGAATGCTCCTTGCATTGACACACAAAGCCTTCAGGCGCTCTTTTACAACTCTCTTAGCCCTTATACAATTGTGCTGAAAAGTGGCCCTTTTTAATGCTTGCCCTGGATTTGTCGGCCTGCCACATTTACTTTTCTCCATAGTACTTTTTGTTTCTACCCTCACTTTACACCCCTCTGCCTCTCTGCACTGGTTCCCATCCCCCTGTAGTGAACTAACCTCCTCACGCCTAGCCTCTTTAATTTGATTCCCACCCCCCAACCATTCTAGTTTAAAGTCACCTCAGTAGCCCCCGCTAATCTCCCTGCCAGGATATTGGTCCCCCTAGTATTCAAGTGCAACCCGTCCTTTTTGTACAGGTCACGCCTGCGCCAAAAGAGGTCCCAATGATCCAAAAACTTGAATCCCTGCCCCCTGCTCCAATCCCTCAGCCACGCATTTATCCTCCACCTCATCGCATTCCTACTCTCACTGTCGCGTGGCACAGGCAGTAATCCCGAGATTACTACCTTTGCGGTCCTTTATCTCAACTCCCTTCCTAGCTCCCTATATTCTCCTTTCAGGACCCCATCCCTTTTCCTACCTATGTCATTGGTACCTATATGTACCACGGCCTCTGGCTCCTCACCCTCCCACTTCAGGATATCTTGGACACGATCAGAAATATCCCGGACGCTGCTCTGTAAGCATACCCCTATTCTCTCAAGAGTTAAATAAGAAAGATGAAATAAGAAATAAGGAATGAACTTACCTATTTACCTTGCCTCCACCTGTTCTAGATGAAGCCCTGTTGAACCCAACCCTTACCACTCTGACAATGACTGCTCCACTAGACAATATCCCTCTTTTATGGAGACTGGGCTTTTTAAACCCTTTGCTGGGAAGAAATGTGATTTTCAGTGACTTTGAACCTGGACCAAATTTTCGTGCCAGATAGGGTAGTTTGAGTATCTCAGACACTGATGATTACCTGAGAGTTTCACACACAAAAGTCTTTAGACTTTAAAGAGAATGGTACAAAAAAAAACAGACAAAAAAATCCAGTGATTGGCAGTTCTGTGGGCAAAAATGTGAGAGAGGTCAGAGGAGAATGGCCAGACTGGTTCAAGCTGACAGGAGGGCAACAATGAGTCAAATAACTGTGCGTTACAACAGTCATTTAGATCACATTTCTTCCCCATTCTGATGTTTGGTCTGATTATCAACAGAACGACTGGACCATGTCTGCATGCTTTCATGCATTGAGTTGCTGCCACATAGTTGGCTGATTAGAAATTTGCATTACCGAACAGGTATACAGGCATACCAAATGAAGTGGCTACTGAGTGTACGAGTGCCACACCTGATCATGCAAACTATTAAAATCTATCTTCTACACGCATAGACAATTATTCTGCTTTTTTAAGGCAAGTTAGTGGCTGAGATGATACAAATAAACTAAATGCGGTCAACCACATCGATAAAATATATATTTACAAAGAAAACTTGCCACAAATATCAGCAAATAAATGAAGCTTCATTTCAAAGTGAGTGCTTCTGTGCTGCAGTAAGTCTATTCAAAATCACACTTGTACTTCTGCCTTAGTGTTTGAAAAGCAAATTCAATTACTGAAAAGCTGATAGCAAATTCCTTGTGGGTCATGTACAACGTTCCAAAGCCTCGTGGGCAGTGATCCTGACTGTAGTCTTGGCATTAGGTCATGCTGCAGACATATTATTCTCTCAAAGTAACTTTGCCTTAAATAGTAAACAGATTGCTATTACAGCTATTTTAATGTTGATATTAAGTTTGTGTGTCTAAATTCTTCATTCTGGTGTCTTTGAAGCATCATGTGAGTCACTACTTTTACCTAATGAAAGATCACCAAGAAGTTCAGGAATAATTGTGACCTAATGGAAAAGCACAAGTTTGAAATATCAAATCAAAATTGTTGGAAACAGTGAGGAAATGCCTGTCCAGCTGATCAGGCATCTGTGGAATGAGAAAACAGTGTTAATGCTCCAGCTTGAAGATCCTATGTCAGAACTTGGAACTAATGAGATCAAGTTAGTTCTAACTTGTAAAGTAGGTGAGGGAGGGGTGGATAGGACAAGGGGATTAGCTGTGATAGGATAAGGGTGGGGTTGCATTGGAGGTAAATTGGAGATGAAAGCATTCAGTCAATGGGTCAATCAAAAGTGTTATTGACTTTTTAGATGTATTTTTAATGATTGCAAGACCCAGCTGGATATTTAGAACTTAAAGTACTGAGGGTCTACCCCACCAGTGAGTTGTGCATTTGCAGAGAACCTGAAGGAGCTGGACTTCGTATGAATCATGCTGCTGCTTGTGTCAGAGAGACGTCGGGAGGGGTGTGCGAAGGAGGTGTGCAGTCTCACAGCGAGTCGTCATCTTATTCATTTTTCTTGTAATCTAAAGATCCTGTTGGACATTGTTAATGTGGAACGCTGCAAGTCCAACTCACCGGTTTATTGGCGAACAGAGGGTGCAGGTGGTGGAGGAGCTGCTTCACCTTAGTCGTAGCGAGGACTTGTCCTCATGCTGTGGTGTCGCCTGCTTGCAGCCATCCAGGAGAGAGGTGCTGGAGTTGGTACACTCCACCAAAGTGTCGGAAATGGTGTGACTTGGCAAACGTGCTGGAGTCGGTGCTGTCCTCTAGTGTTCACTTGGTAGAAGACAAGCTGTGTTGTGTTCGACCGCAGACAGCTGCAACGCTCATGGACTTAGGGCCTTGGACCATATTTTTTGTGTGTGACTGTATTTTACTACTGTCTTATTTATTTGTGTTGTGTATGACGGTTGGTACCGTGTTTTACAACTTGGCCCTGGAATAACGCTGTTTAGTTTAGCTGTAGTCATGGGCATTCATGGCTGGTTGAATGACAATTAAACTTGAACTTGAATAAGTCAATGAAGAATGTTATGAAAGGGAACCTAAACAAAGGAGTGTAAAAATCTATAAGGGAAATACCAACCTATAGGGAGACTGAAAATACAAACAAAGGACACAAAAGGTTCAACATGCAGAGATCTGAATAATGCCAAGCAAGTCAGGCAGTGCTCAGGGAACAAGTAATACTGAACCAATAAAACTACAACAGAACATCTCAGTTCAGAAACAAACAGAAAAAGAGTGTTACCTGAAGCTATTGAATTTGATAGCGAGTCAAGTAGGCTGCAATTTGCTGAGAGGGGAAATGAGGCTTATTCCTCAACCATATGTTCCAAACATTTTCAAACCTCACTACATGCTGTGAAACTTTTTAAACTTGCTGGTCTCAGTTGGCTAGTAATATTTAGTTTTCCAACAGAATTAGAAGAAATATTTAATTTTGCATTGATCTTGTGACTTTAAAGCCAAACATTTGTTACCAGATATTCCATTCAATGAAGAGACTGGAAAAGTACAACAGACAGCCCAGACTTATTTCTTCTGCCTTGTAATTGAAATAATATGTTCATCTCATTAGCAGAACCTTTCTTTGGTGAAAGGTAAGTGGTGGACCTTGGACATTGGAACATATGGCCATTGGTTGACATAATTGATGAGCGGCTGAGGTAAAAGCATAGTCACAAAGCACAGGGAATCTAATAATGGATTCCTATAATAATATAGGCTGACCATTTGGCCATCGAGAGAAAAGCTGTGGGGGATAATTTAATATGCTGGATCTTGCAGGACCCAGCCTGCACCCATATGTTTTCATGTGTACCCTTACCTAATCAGGATGTGGATATGAAGGACTAATTTCATTGGCTCTCTGTACCTCCGAGGGGGCAGTGTCAAAGCCTACACTTATAAAAGGTCAAAGTAAGGTTTGCAGAAGTCTAGGTGCAAGGGTGTCACCAGTTTGGTGAAGGAGGTTCAAGCCACACAAGTTAGCCGAAGACAACTGAATGAGACTTCTGGCTCAAGAATGTTAGTTGATTTAGTATCCTGAAATAGGGTATAAGGGTGAAGAGAGTACTACATGGGTAAAACAAATGGGATGCCGTTGTCTCAAGGGTGGGATCGGGTTGGGTGAACAAAGATTTTCTGACTTGGCCTATGTGCAGAGTATTGAACACATCATGGAGGGCAAGAGGTGTGGGCTGATTACCTATTAAATATTAATCATTGCCTTTAAGGTTCTGAAAGTTTTCCCCTCATCAGAGGGTCACCCTTGAACAAAACCTGGTACATCTGGAGTGGTGACTGAATCGCAACAGCTTATAAATATCCCAAGATGTGGCCTGGAAGACCAGCACGCCTTCAGGATGCCGGATTTTCACGGCTCTGTAGACGAGCTGATTGAAGGCCAGTGCCCCTGACTGAGGCGTCGTGGGAGAACACAGAACATCGGGAGCAGATGGTTAGCTGTCGCGGGCTGTGTGTCCAGAGACCTGAGCTCTCTGGGCGCAGAGCTCAGGAAAAGTGACGCAACAGACTTTTAACAACATAAATCAGCAAGTTGTTTGTTATGTCTCCCCTCTCGTTGTGAAACAGGGACACCTCTTTTTCCCTTATTAGGGAGAGAGAGAGCCTGTGGTATATCGAATTACCAGGTGAACAAGTAGTCTTTGGGCTACTGCAAGTCTGTGTCTTTATTGATGCTTTGCTGCATTCTTGATTGTTCAGTGGGGGGCGCTGATTCATTTTTGCTGTGGCGGGGCGGGGGGATCTTTGCCTTGCTGCTGCTTGTGTGTGGCAGGGAGGAGCTGTGGGGGGCTTTGGGATTCTAACATTTAACTGTCATTCATTTTTTGGAGCACTCCCATTTTCATGGATGTTTGCGAAGGAAAATAATTTCAGGATGTACATACATGTACATATACACATTTGTATGTAGATATACAAATGTACATATATATATTTCTCTGACATTAAGTGTACCTATTGAAATGCCTCATTAAACTTGTGGGAAATAGGTTAAAAATAAATAAATAATAAACATATAATGAACTTAGAAACAATTATAAAACCACAACTAAAAGCAAATAAGTGAAAAGTAAAGGGACATATTGGTGCAGGAACTTCACACATCTCCAGGACCAGGTTTGATAGTGCTATAATCAATGCTATACCTGTGTGGAATATGCACATTCTCCTTGGCTGTCGGGGTCCCATTGGACATTTTGCTGCCTCCCTCATTCCAAAGACCGATTGCTGGGATAATTGGTTCGGGTGAATTACTGTTAGTGTAGATAAGTAGCACAAAGAAGCAAAAGGGAGTGTGAGTGTAAAACAATTAGAGAGCTACAAGGAGTAAAAGGGTGAGAATGAGACTGATGGAAGCTGGCATGGACATGATGTATTGAAAAGCCTCCTTCCATATTGCCGTAATTAAAAAAAAAAAGACTTTTCCCTTTGACGGTGAGCCTGTAGGTCTAGACTCCTTAGTGGAATGTCAGATGGTCTGCTGGATCTGACTGGCACAGAACTGAGGAAATGAATCACTCATGTCATTCTGAGGAATCCCAGAAAACCCAGATCTAGCCTTTGGATTCCATGTGAAATTCAAAAATGAGGCACCATGAAGGGTTTGGCTACCGATCTGTCCTAAATCCCAGAGTCACACCATGCCCAATTATGCACTGTACTTAGTTCAACTTGAATGGCTAAATGCAACTGCTCCCTTTGTCTTGGAAGGCCAGTGGAATATGGCCCAATGTTTGTATGGTAAATGTTGTACTGTAAGCTCGCGAATGAAGTGTCCTTTTTGTTGAAGGCAGTATCTCCAAGTTTGCATGCACTTTTTGTCCAACAAAATCTGATACACCCAGTCACTTCATGTTAACATCATTAAAAAAAAGCATAACTTGATTCAAGTCCAAATTAATAACAAACATTTGCCCCAGGGTTTTTTCATAGGCATCCGTTAGTCTCATGAGACCATGGATTTGTGCCTTGGAAAGTTTCCAGGGCGCAGGCCTGGGCAAGGTTGCATGGAAGACTGGCGGTTGCCCATACTGCAAGTCTCCCCTCTCCATGCCACCGATGTTGTCCAAGGGAAGGGCATTAGGACCCATACAGCTTGGCACCAGTGTCGTCGCAGAGGAATGTGTGGTTAAGTGCCTTGCTCAAGGACACAACACGCTGCCTTAGCCAAGGCTCCAACTAATGACCTTCAGTTTACTAGACGAACGCCTTAACCACTTGGCCACGTGCCCCAGGATTACTGTGTATTTATTCACTGCCAGCTCTTGCTGCATTGGCTGAATTGTGTTTTGTCAGTATTTTTTCCTGCGGTCATTGCCTATGCTGGTCTAGTGGCCACGTGTTCATTTGGAGACCCTGTGGACCTATTCAAGTTCCAGGACTGAGAGCCATGAGCTTCCCTTGAAACTGGTGATTCAGAGCAGAGTACTGATCTATTTTGCAAAGGGTCTGCTACAATTGCCTTGATGACTTTTAAAATCATGGAGGCATACAGAACAGAAACAGGCCCATCAGCACACTAAGTCCATGCTGACCGTCGACCACACCTCAGTTTCCAACATTCGCCTGCACACTGAGGACAGCCAGCATGGCTTTGTGCATGGCATGTCATGCCTTACAAACTTGATTGAATTTTTTGTGGAGGAGACAAAAGTGCTTTGCGAGATGTTATCTACAGTGGCTGTTATCTCTCTGGACTTTAGTAAGACATTTGATAAGGTCCCTGTTGGTAGATTGATTCAGAAGATGAAGATGCATTGGATCCAGAGTCAATTGCAAGTTTGGATTCAGAACTGGCTTGTCCACAGAAGACAGAGAGCAGGCGTGAATTCAGTGTTGCAATGCATATGTGTAGAAGTCAGGAACTGAACAGCCTGCATAATGAACCATCAATGGTTTGCTATGGAGCACAAAATCAAGCTCGGCAATTTTTCTTGAGAACTCAATCTGAGGACTAGGCGAAAACTTCCAACAAATGCTTTGTCTCCCAAGAACTGAAAATTTGTTGGCAACTGAAAATATGTTCATAGTGGGCAGATTGCGAATGCTTGGGTCCTGTTCATGTGGAAAGAAAAACAATACACATTCTTTACAGGCAACTCATAATAAATGAATGCCAAGAGATTTGTCTGCAGTCAGTAGTGCTAAACACCTTCACAACAGACTTTACTCTGCCTTTATTGATTGTAATAGAACATAGCACTGAGTCCAGCAGTGGAATGGTGACATGCTGAGGAAGCCAGGTGTATTTCACATGTGATCAGATCACTGACAGAGCTGTCAACTGTTCTGACTCCACCTATCCCATTCAAATAGTTGATCTTACAGTAAATTAGCACTGGATTAATTTTATTACAGCACCTGGGCTCCAAGGTGTCTGTTTTTTGCCGTAGGTCCAATTTCTAACCAATCTGAAGTAAAATGTCCTAAACTAACTGAAAATGACTGAATTTCTTTCCCTTTATGCCAGCAAAATGCTTTTGAGACTGAGCATGATTTTTGATGCATTGTAGAATCATGCTTAAACAAATGTGATCTTGGGTGTATGATAGAATCATGTTTAAATGTTCTCATCTACTTACATAATTCAATAAAAAATGTGAAAACAAAAGAATTAGCACAATATTGTTACAAATAAAGACACAGCAAAACACATCATATGCACAGTAAAAATGACATTAACAAAGGTGATAAACAATGGAGAAGTATATATTATTATGAAATAATAACACATATCATACCCTCTTAATGATACTATAATTGTAAAAATATCCACAGAAATATCACATTTGTGATATTGCTTCTTTTCTGATGTACTTGGATATATGCAACTGCATCACAATTGATTGCTTTCAGTATAATAACTTGTGCATTTCATACAGGTTTGAATGATTTGCATTTCTATTGTATCTTTCAAATCTCTTTCAGGATGTCCCAAAGTACACACTAACAATGAATGATATTTGAGGTTGAGACTTTGGTATTAGCTAGGAAATCTGATAACATATTCATGTAGAATCAGCTTCCACAGCCTGAAAAATTTTAATATCCAGGTAACTGAGTATAAATTCACCCTAGATTACCGACTTACTGACACTAAGCATTTTTTACAGATGTCACACCAGATTTCATCCTCACTCACTTACATCAAACTTAATTTTAAAGCAGGCTACAACAAAACTTCATGTTGTACCTGTGCAACTGAGGACAACTTTATACTCTTTGCTTTCAGCAGTGCTGAGAGGAGCATAAATGTTGGCTGGGACCATGTGGGTGACTCTCTTTGCTATCGACTCTGGTCTTTTACATTCCATGAAGCCCAAAGGCTCCACTGCTTGACATTAAAACCGCAAGATATGAAATGTACAGCACTCCCTCTGTTCATTGGATTGTTCACTCTTTTAACAAAACCAATAGAAAATTCTGGGGCAGAGTATGTCAGTCTAAGAGCACTGAGAGGGTGACGGACAGAAAGTGGTCTCCTTCCACAAATAGCTGGAAGAAATTTGATGACCCATTACTTAATGCCTTTGACAGATTGTTTGGCAAAATCCACGAGTCACTGTTATTTACTGCAGACTAATATATGAAACTCTCAGGGTTATAGCACATTCATCCACTAAGGTTCGAGCAGCGCACTTCATGTGGAAAAGTATGTACATAACTATTAATGTATAATGTATTTGTGTTTTTCAAACATTATCTTTGGCAAAGTACAGAAAGTTGTTATCTCAAGAGGTGGCATGTGGTTTTTTGATAGCTATATTACATTTATTTTTCAGTTTTATTGTTGATCTTGAAAGGTTCATTTAGTGGTTTCATTTAGCAAGTAATTGTTTTGTATAACAAGTAAATGTCCTTTCTTTACAGTGGGATAATTGATGTTATTGGTAAAATACATGCTGTATAGTGTGCTTTGCTCAGACAGCGCAGAATATGAGCTTGTGTGAGAACAGTCATGAAGTGGATAACTATTGCAAGCTATATTTAAAATGCTTACCTTGTGCAAAATCTTAGATGTGTGTAGCCAAAAATGCCCAGTCAAAATTAGAAGCTTAGCTGCCATTGTTCAACTTATTTATTTTCACGAATTATACAACATAAAGAACTCTGATAGGAAACATATAAAATAATGGAGCATAGTTTCTGTCAATGGCACACACCGTGGTCCAGGTACAAATCATACCCAAAATACCTTCGCCTTTCAGAAATGATTTTATTTTTTTCCCTCTAGAAGCTGCTCAAATTCATTTGTGTATTAGCAAAGACAAATTTGGCTCTGATAGGGCAGTGTGTTACATCCATATTTTTTTTCCAGAAATTACTTTAAAAATGCTTTCTCTTAATATTAAAAATAAAAATGGCAGATTTTGATTAATAGAGTTTCTTTTTTAAATAAATACTTTAATGACAGTCTGGAACACTATCTATGAGTGACCTGATATTAACTAATTGAAAATTACCTCAAAAGTCTATTTGAACAATTTTGCCAGTTACATTATGGCATGCCACCCATTCTCTGAATCTCGTTTAAAAATTTGCTCGAGTTTCACAATTTTAGCATGATATTGTCTGTTTTAAGTGAGTGACACTAACAAAGATAGCTGAGCAGAAATTTCAAATAAGTGTTGTTAAATATAAATATGACCAAGGACAAAAATGTATATTGGTATCAGGCTATTTTGTTGTAAAAATGTATTGAAAAGCAACAGGATATTTGTGTCAGACTACTGGTAATTTCACAATGCAGTCATTGAGAGTTTCCTTCAAGATACCTACCATCTTATAGTTCATCCCTGGGTTTCAAGTGGGTTCTGCTTTTATTGGCATTCAATTTTGTCCATAAGTCAGAAAATATATAAAATATCTTGCTATTGAAAAATACGTCCACAGTATTGTAATGAGTGGTGAGGACAATTAACATGGACGGTTATTTAATGTCTTCCCTTCTGCTTACAATGGTACAGGATCAGGATGCCCCATGCTGAATGTCTGTTTTGAAGTGCTTCAAGGATCCCTACGTGTTACATAGTTTAATAGAATATCCTGCAAAGTAACAGAAACAATTGCCTGTCACCTAACAGAGCAACACCCTTTAAGTGGCTTCTCACACTTGGGAAGCCAATCCATGTTATTAAGCAACAATTTTGTTTGACTAATGTGGAGAGGTTGTATGTAAATAGTTTTTTTTTAAACTGGTTGTCAAATAAATTTATTTATATTGATAAGAGCTCATTTGTATGTATTGGCCATAAATCTGCCATTCTTAATCTAGGGAGAACCCGTATACTTTTGTTTCCAAATCTGATTAACTGTGATATGATTTCCAAAACCTGGGTCTCTGTACCTCCCTCTGCAACTGGATCCTTGTTTTCCTCACCGAGCGACCACAGTCAGTGCGGATTGGAAATAACATCACCTCCTCGCTGACAATTAACTTTGCGGCACTGTAAAGAAGCATGCTTAGCCCACTATTCTACGCTCTCTACACCCACAACTGTCTGGCTAGGCACAGCTCAAACAGCATCTATAAATTTGCCAACAACACAACTATTGTTGGCAGAATTTCAGATGGTGACAAGGAGGTGTATAGGAGCAAGATAGAGCAACTTGTTAGATTAGATTATTAGATTATGAGGACACTCAGTCCTCGTTTATTGTCATTTAGAAATGCATGCATTAAAAAATGATACATTGTTCCTCCAGAATCATCTCACATAAAAAAAAACAGGACAAACCAAGACAAAAACTAACAAAGCCACATAATTATAACATATAGTTGCAACAATGCAAAGCAATATCATAATTTGATAAAGAGCAGACCATGGGCACGGAAAAAAAAAGTCTCAAAGTCCCGATTGACTCATCATCTAACGCAGGCGGCAGAAGGGAGAAACTCTCCCTGCCATGAACCTCCAAGCGCCGACAACTTGCCAATGCATTCGAAGCACTCGACCGCAGCGGACTCTGAGTCCGTCTGAAAACTTCGGGCCTCTGACCAGCTCTTCCGATACAGCCTCTCCGAGCACCATCCTCTGCCAAGCACTTCAACCCCGCCCCGGCTGCCAAGCAACAAGCAAAGCCGAGGACTCGGGGCCTTCTCCTCCGGAGATTCCGGACCACACAGTAGGAGCAGCAGCGAAGCAGGCATTTCAGAAGTTTCCCCAGATGTTCCTCCATGCTTTCACATCTGTCTCCATCAAATCAGGATTGTGCACGGCACAAAACACAAAACATCAGTGAGATGAAGAAATTGATTGTTGACTTCAGGAAGGGGAAGTCAAGGGGAGTTAGAGCAGTCCTCATCAGGGGATCAGCAGTGGAAAAGGTGAGCAGTTTCAAGTTCCTGGGTGCCAACATCTCTGAAGATTTGTCCTGGGCCCAACATATTGATACAATTACAAAGAAAGCTTGACAGCAGCTATGTCTCATTAGGAGCTGCAGGAGACTTGGTATCTCTCCAAAGACTCTTGCAATTTTCTACCAATGTACCATGGAGATCATCCTAACTGATTGCATCACCAACTGGTTTGGTGGGACCACTGCACAAGATTGGAAAAAAATGCTGGAAGTTGTAAACTCAGCCAGCTCCATCATGAGCACTAGCCTCCCCAACATCAAGGACACCTTCAAAAGGCGATCTCTCATAAAGATGGCTTCTATCATTAAGGACTCCCATCACCCTATGTGTGCCCTCGTCTCATTGCTACCATCAACGAGGAGATATAGTACCCTGAAGACACACTCATCGCATGAGGAACAGCTTTCTCTCCTCCGCCATCAGATTTCTCAATAGTCAATGAACTTATGTACACTACCTCACTTTCTTTTTGCTCTCATTTTGCATTACTTAATTTAATTATGTATATTTCTTATTGTAATTTATAGCTTGTTTTTATTATTCTGAATTTACAATGTATTGCTGCCACAAAGCAACAAATTCACAACATATGCCAGTGATATTAAACTTGATATTGATTCTGATATTTCTGTGAACAGTACTGCACTCTTTCAGATAGCCTCGCTATTACAGCTGTGTTTTAGCAATTGTTATTACAGAATACATAGTAGCTGGCAAATACTGATCTTAAGAGTAAACTCCAGTACATGTTTAAAGTTGTGCTTCCAATGAGTGATTTACCACATTAACTATCTGGCAAATAGAGATACGAGGTGTGATTTATAAGTTTGTGGCCTTAGGTAGAAGGAGTCAATTTTAGAAAACCTAGCACATTTACTTTTCAACATAGTCCCCTCCTACATTTACACATTTAGTCCAGCGGTCGTGGAGCATACGTATCCCTTCTTTGTAGAGGTCAGCGTCTTGGACCTCCAGGTGGTCCATGGCAGGAGTGATTGATAAGTTTGTGGCCTAAGGTAGAAGGAGATGAGTTATACAGCTCTCCTTACATGCACGTGCAGTTCAACTCTTTGCGTAATTATGCAGAAAGTTTGAAGTTAGTAACTCATCTCCTTCTACCTTGGGCCACGAACTTATCAATCACCCCTGCTGTGGGCTACCGGCGGTCCAAGACGCCAACTTCTACAAACAAGGGATCCATAAGCTCCAATACCACTGGACTAAGTGTGTAAATGTAGAAGGGGACTATGTTGAAAAATAAATGTGCTAGGTTTTCTAAAATTGACGCCATCTACCTTAGGCCACGAACTTATCAATCACCCCTCGTAAGAATCTGTAATTTATCCAATAAATTAATCACAGGAAAAAAGTCACATTTGATGTGCATAATAAAGCAATAGGTAACTACTGGAAAGCTCAAATTGTAAAAAAAATGAGTATTTTGGAAATACCAAGTAGATCAGGCTACATCAATGTAAATAAATAACATTTCAGATTGAAAACCCTTCCTCCAGCTTCATTTTTATCAATGAGCAATGTGTACTCTGTCTGGGAAATTAATAAATTCTCATTTGCATCAACAAAGTTCTGGATATTAAAAAATTCAAAGGTTGGGAAAATGGTGCAGGAGTGGAACATTGCCTAGATATTATTAAATACTGGACACCGGAGAGGCTGAAAGTCCTCAACCTGTTCCAGCCTCGTGTATGCTTTTCATTTTTCAGAAAAACAAACAAATTTGTCAAATTTTTTGTGACAAAATTTCAATTTAAGAAAATATCAGTGTTTATGTGGTAATACTATAGCTCCCACAGCTTTAAACTGCTTGAGTTACCTGTGTAGAAAAGTGAATCTTCAAAGCAGATTACAGCAATAAGAACCCAATGGTGTTTGTGTTTGCTTGCTGCCATCTAGTGGATTTCATCCTTATTCTAAGAACACTACAGATTGAACTAATAACTTACTGAATTGAATTTGAATGAGTAAATATTTTATCTCGGTTCACTTGAGGACATTTGTTTACCTTATCCTAAAATACAGAGGGATAGTTTAAAACAAAATGAAATGTACAGGTTGTCAGGAGCAATGACTTTAAAGAAATTTCAGAACCTAAGTAATTGCAATTAGCATTTTATTCCCTGCAATAATACATCAAAAGATCCTATGTCGGGTAATGAAATGTATTAACAACACAGGGATACAAAGATTTTGCTTCTTGAATACTTTTGGGTGTATCTTACTGATTTTGGGCTGCTGATCATGAAAATTACCATGAAATTTTCCAATCATGTACCATTTTTTTCTAATCTCCTATATTTGTTATTTCAATCTATAATTCAAGTCAATTAAAATGTTGTCCACAATGCAAGCTGAGAAGTTTTCTATCTTGTCCAGACATGCCTGGGCATGCTTAGGCAGAGCGGATGCTGCATGGCAGGACAGGTTGCAGAAAAGATATAAAAGCATTACACACATCCTGTTCTATGCATTGTGTTTACATGTATATCAGTTTGTGATCATGTTGATATGCATGCTCTAGGCGCATAGCAGATTGTGTGTACTCATTATAATAAAGTAATTGTATTTTCAGGAGTATTTATGATTGCAAAATGTCTCCAATATTGCAACAGCCGCAATACTTTGTTATATTTGTGTCAAGCGTATGTTTAAATCTAAAGACAGAATAACTCCTCTTATTAAGAAAGCCTATGAGTTCTACTTCGGGTGTAAAATTGACAACCTAGACAAAGTCTGGGCTCCTCACATTTGTTTCATACCAATTTAGACTTCTTCCCTGCTACTCCTGGTGCTTCCAGTGACAAGCATAGTGAAAGGTTTCACCGGGACATTGCAGTCATGGAGAAACGGTATCAGGGCAACTGGAATTCATCAATTCTGGCTGATTATTGTTGGACACTAGGAGAAGCCTCAGACACAGAGTAGAAACAAAAATCATCAATAAATCATATTTAGCTTAGTTGAACTGTTGCAAAGTATCAGCACTGTTTTGCAATATAAGTTAGTTTCTTGTTTCTCCAAATTCCTACCTGAAATATGTAGTCTGAAATTATATTTGTCTTCAGCTTCAAGCAGTCTATCAAAGTCACAGAAACTTTCTGAGGAAGCAACATGTTTGAAAAACAAATTGTTTTCCGGTGCAATTTGCCCTTGGATAGATTTTATTTTTCATTTTATTTTTATTTAGAAATAGAGTGTGCAGTAGGCCTTTCCACTCCAGCAACCCCCGATTCAACCCTAATCACGGGGCAATTTACAATGACCAATTAACCTATCAACTCGTATGTCTTTGCCCTGTAGGAGGAAACTGGAGCATCCAAAGAAAAACCATGTGATCTCGGGGCAGTCACAGATTCCATACAGATGACCATAAGATGTGGGAGTAGAACTAGGCATTTGGCCCATCAAGTTTGCTCCGCTATTCAAACATGGCTGATCCTTTCTTCCCGTCCTCAATCCCACTCCCTGGCCTTCTCCCTGTAACCTTTGATGTGTGTCCAATCAAGAATCTATCAAGCTCTGCCTTAAATACACCCAATGACCTGGCCTCCACATCTGCCTGTGGTAATAAATTCCACAAGTTCACCACTCTCTGGCCAAAGAAATTCCTTTGCATCTGTTTTAAATGGACACCTCTCTATCCTGAGGCTGTGCCTTCTTGTCCTAGACTCCCCTACCATGGAAAACATCCTTTCCACATCTACTCTGTCTAGGCCTTTCAACATTCGAAAGGTTTCAATAAGATCACCCCCCCCATCCTTCTAAATTCCAGTGAGTACAGACCCAGAGCCATCAAACGTTCCTTGTATGATAATCCTTTCATTTTCGAAATCACCCTTGTGAACCTAGGAACATCGGAATTGAACTCCGAGCTCCAACACTGCAAGCTATTAGAGCATTGCACTAACTGCTATGCTACCGTTGTGGGGTGATGGGGGTCCTTAATGATAGGTATCATCTTCTTGAGGCCTTGCGTTTTGAAGCTGTCCTGGATGTTGGGGAGGCTAGTGCCCATAATGGAGCCGGCTGAGTTTACAACTTTCCGATTCTGTGCAGTGGCCCCTCCATACCAGATGGTGATGCAAACAGTTAGAATGCTCTCCAAGGTATATCTGCAGAAATTTGCTTGATTCTTTGATGATACACAGTCTCCTCAAACTCCTCATGAAATTGAAACTCCTCACTCTTTCCACTGCTGCTCAAAACCACAGGTCAAGGGAGTAAAGTTTAATTTTACAAAGAAATACCCCTGTTTGCTTTCCATACTCATATTATGTCTGTTGAAACTCATTTATTTCTCTTGTTGTTTATCTAATTTCTTCTTAAAAACTGGGACAAATTTAGAACACAGAAAGAGTAGACTTAAGCTAAGAAACATTATTGACAAAGATTTGGACTTCAAAATTTTGCGTCACTAGTTTGTGTTTTTTTCAAACCTTTTTATGCCTTCCTCTCAGTTACTTCATCTGTCTCTGTAACATCCCCTTGGAATACACTTGTCTCAAAGTCATACACCTGTCAGAGACATTTATGAAGATTCAAGTTCTTGACAGTTTTGACATCCAGCTCAGCCCAGGGATATTCCTTGTAGATTTATGAGTGCAAAGCCCTGTGTATTTCTCAACCTCACCAATCAGATCTGAACTGGCTGGGGACCTAGTCAGAGTATGAGTGAAGTGTGCATGAAAAAACACGCTCCAACAATACTTGGGCCTTTGTTCCTAGAATTTACTTATTCTGCATTATGGTTTCCAACTTCTGAGAACCACACATACTTTGGATAATCCTTTCATTTTACATACAAGTAACAGGAGAGTAACACAAGAACTTTTATCCTAAATTCTCAATGGCACTGAATATAACAGTTCAATATGACTTTTATAGTAAATGAACCAAAAGAGGCAATTTAATTATTTGTAAGTGAAATATTATAAGATTTTGAAATGTACATTTTGAAACCTTACAAGTTACAAATTCGTATTAACATAATCATCTACTGTTTCAATTTACATAGAGGGACCAAATACATAAATGACTTTGGACACTTGTTCAACTCCACCAGATGGCTACAACCTCATCTGTGTGCCAAAAGGATTCTGCAGCACCTAAACTATTTTAATACTTCAAATTGTTGGTGGCTTTTATTATACTGTACAGGCAATAAAATTGCAGTAAACCAGGATACTACTTTCAATATTAACATTTTATGACATTAGATCCAATACCTAGTGAAGTCTATGCCAGCTCACAATGCAATTCCATTTCTCACAATTCTTCCAGTAACCTAATCTCCTCACATTTCTTTCATTCTCCCCTGGTTCAACAACTCACCTGTACACTAGGCGCATTTTACACAGGCCAATTAATCTCCCAACCCACAAGTGCTTGGGACATCACAGAAAACCAGAGCACTCACAGGAAACCCATATAGACATAATAGGGACCAAGCAAGACGCACACAGACAGCAGTGGAGTTCAAAAGTGAACTTGGGCCACTAGAGCTGTGAAGCAGCAGAATTATGCAACAGGCCTCTGTCCTGCCACCGTATATCTATCTGCCAGCTGTCTCTTTATTTTTGTCTCTGATGAGTTAATAAGCTTAATTAGCTGATCAAGTACATATCTTGAAATCTTAAAGTGGATTGCATCAGAATAGTTTAGAAAGCCGCTTATATAACTCACTCCTAAAATCCATTTACAACTTGGCTCCAGCTTGCATAAAAACTGTGCTAAAAGAATGTCCAAATTCCAGTACTGGACATTTTCATTCATAAAAGTGGTTAAACAAATCATAGCACCCCAGGCTAATATGCTCACCAGTCATTATGAACTGCTGGGTTTCAGCAACCTTGAAGAAATAGTAGTTTGATTGATATGATTCAACAGGTCTTTGCTTCCTTATAGGACATTGGTGTGCACTCATCCAGAATATTGTGTTCAGTTCTGATTGACCCATTAAAGGAAGAGTGTGGAATTATTGGAGAGGGTCCGGAAGAGATCTCCAAGAATAGATCATGGTAACTGAGAGATTACATGTACAAGAATAAAGTGGAAGAAACTGAGACTTTCTTTAGGGCAGTTTAAAAGAAATCTGAAAGTAGACACAGAGCTGCACTGAGTGGATGTTGGAAGGTTGTTCCTATTTGTCTAGCAATTGAGAACTATACGCACAAGTAAAAACAATAACTATATTATGCAGCATTTAATTGGAATCTGGATTAAACTGCTTGCTGATGAGGTGAGGTAGGCTCCACAATCACTTTTAAGAGGATTAATAAATACCTGATGAGGAAATATTTGCAAGGCCCTGAGTAAGGGGTCGGGGGACCAGCAGCCAATGGAACCAATGAGCTGCTGTGGTAGATTTGATCTAGACTGAATGCCTCCTTCTGTGTTACAACCATTTTTGATTCAATGATTTGTTCTATGATTCTTCTGTAATGTAAATAGAAAACAGTTCACTAGTGATGGACTGTTCACTATTACTTCAGCATGGTCCTGGATGCATAAATGTTTGAGTGTCCGATGACCCTAACATGAAAACAGAGGCACTCTTGCAAATTATTTTCTTCAATCATTAGGCATACGGTTCCTAACATGGGCATATACTGTAAGTAATTTTGTAAATGATAATTTTTGATTTAATGCCTAAGTGTCAATCTCTGAATGTTAAAATGGATCACTGTGTTTGTACTGAAAATGTCAATATGTTGATAATTGTGCATTCAGAACAAAGATTTCCCTTTGTTCAAACATCAGTCCTTTTAGAGGTAGCTATATTCAAAGAATATTTTCTGCTAACTTTACAACTTCCATGGCAGCAGTAACAAGAAGGAAGTTATATGAATCTCATTTGGGAACAGGCCCATGAATCAAATCTCGGTTTTCAATCTTGCCCCAAGATAAGTAGGAAGTAGAGAGGACTGAGATAACCAAGAAAGTTTAAAAAGATGTTAAGCTGATTTGGTGGTCTTGCCTCTATGACAGTGATTGCAAATGAGATTGTCATTGCTCAGGTAGTGGCAAGCTCTCCCTAACTCAATCTCCCTCCAGAGGTAAGAGAATTGAAACCCCACCAATGCTCGGGGCAGTGAAGAGAGAGCGTAGTACTGTTGGAGAGGTGCTGTTCTTCAAGTATGTACTATGAGTGCATGTGCGGTTCTTCAAAAAATCAATAGTTCCATTTAATATCAGAGACAATATACAACCCGAAATTCTCACTCTCCACTGACATCCTCGAAATAGAATAAAAACCCCAAAGAATGAATGACAGAAAAAACAGAAGAACCCCAAAGTCCCACACCCCCTCGCACACACAAGCAGCAGCAAACCCTCCCCAACTTATTCTAGTATAAAGCATCTGCATTCCCACCACCCACCAATCAAACAAGAGCAAAGCCCCCAAAGAGAGACCATGAGCTACAGTATATCAAAAATTAACTGTTCACTCCAACATTTTCGACATCCCGCAGGCTCTCTCTCTCACTAACAAGGGAAAGACAGATAATGCTCCTTCCACAGCAACGGTCGCTATTTCGATGCTACAGTCAGTCTGAAACATTGCTTTTTATTTCGAGTTCCCCGACTTGAGAACTGGCAGCAAACTTTCCCTCACCATCAAGAAAGAGAGAGATCGATTGATCAATTGCTGAGTGTAGAGACCCTGACAGCTACTCTCGCTGTCTTCAATGTTTCAGCTCCCACTGCACTTTAGTTCAAGACACCAGAGAGAATTCATGTCCACAGGATCACGCAAGGCCCTGAATTTGCATGACTTCAAGGCCGACCTGGAAGTACAAAATACGGCTGATCAGTAAACTCCAAGAACAGGCACATGATGTTGTGCAGAACCATACCATCTGAATGCTGCTGTAGATCAAAGATCCCAATAGGACCTCAGCCACCCTGAAAAGGAAAATAGAGATATTAGAATAGGAGGAATTGTTTGCAATCCCAATGACCCATTTAAAATTATTCTTCAAGGTTTTATTAGAAAAAATTTCATAAAATCCAATAATGAAAATAACACTTTCGTTCAATTTAGGGTCTGAATTTTAATCTTTTGAGAAAGCTGAAAACGAGAGACAAACCATGGAGGAGAATGTTATTAATCAAGGAGTTAAAACCTCTGAATCAGGTACATCCTTTTAATTTTTCAGAGCATGCGTTCTTTTGGAGCAAAACTAAATAAGTTTGAGAAGTTTCCAAGAATCACAATGTCCCACTTGAATATTTTTAAAATGCAATTTTGGTGCAGACTTGTGTTACATTTAACCAAGGTCAACTGCAAACCACATGACTATATACTGGAGAGAATCTCCCATTTCCACGTTGTGGCTATCAGTTATCAAATGGCTGATCTAATTACTGAGTCACTGCCAACTTTTCAGTTGATTCACACAAATTGAATTTCTCTCACTGCTTGAGTGAATACGTTCAGAATTTTTTTCCTTCATGATTAAATAGAAAAACATTGTGCTTCAGGTATCTTAGATTTGTGAAGTTCTATTTCAATTGATTGTAGGCTCAATATGAATGAAGACCAATTTTAATTCATTGTCCCATCATGGCAATTAATTAGTTCTTAAATAATTCGCTGGGTGTTGATTGCACTATGATACTTATAGACCTATTGCATATGTCTTATCATTTTCAATGTGCAGAGCTATCTGCTTTTGTTCCTACGTTTATTTTGACTTATCTGAAGATGCATCCTCATTCTTTAATTCAATGCTTTTTTGGCTTTCTATCTTATTTTTTTTTCCTGGACTTCATAATGTAACATTTCTGTCACTCTCCTTGAAGGTTACAAGCCTCAAGTTTCTGGTTAGGAGGATTAGAATCAACTCTCCCCCATGATAATAGGTCTAAGCATAAGATCCAGGAGATCCACGATGTTATTTGTTCTACTGATGTACTCTAATTCCCATATGCAGTCCAAATGATTTCTGCATTTATTATCATTTCCTTTGCAGCCATATTAAAGACCACTTAGAATTCAGAACAATGTGCACAATACTGTATCAATGCTTGTGACAGGTTCCTGATCATTTGAAAGCGACCTTTCCAACAAAACTAAGAGCAAGTGATTTAAAAAATGACAAAAATCCCTCATTAAAATAAAACAACAAAGTCCTGTTTTTTTTTATATTGTTGAAATCTGTAGGTATCAAGATAAAGAAATCAACAGTTCCAGGAGTCACACTGGTTGAGTACACAGAAAATATCCCAGAAGGATGTAGTTTTCCAGATATTTTACGCCGACCAATCTCACTGACCTTGCAGGAGGGTAAGGAACAAAGAATTTGAGAGAGTTCTAAACTGTCCTTTAGAGAGAATTCTCTGTTCTAAATCTCAATCCACCTTCAACTACATTTGCAGTACTATTTTATCAGTGGTGCAATATGATTTGGAGATTATGATGACTCTCAGTTGACAGCATGAACCTGAACATCTGGGCAACAGCTCCACTACAAGAAGTGGAGTAGAAATTCCTGCTTTTATACTTGAATAAATAATGACAAGTATAAACTGGTGAGAGAATAAATCAACCAACAGCATTCTCCTGAACAACAGACAAGGAAACATAATAATATTGAAATCAAAAAAGGGTTTTGGGATTAAATGAGGACATTCCATTTCCAGTTGCAGGAGATACCCAAGGATACAGATTCAAAATAACTGAAAATAAATACAGAAGTGATATGGGGTGACTTTAAAAAAAAAATTCTTTGAGCTTACAATGATCTGCTATATCTGCAAGGTTGCTGCAACCTGATATAATCATAACTTCCAAAGTGCATTTTGACACAGAATTTAAAAGCTAAAGCATGACAAGTTAGGGGTGGAAGGTTGGGTGGGATGAATGGCTTCCTACCATGCAGTATTCTTTGCAGTCCACATTGGTGCTGGAGTAATCAAGAGATCAGTCATTATTATTCCGATTACTGACATTACATCTCCTACCAAGCAGAGAGCCCATTAAACGCTGGTACCTACAACAGTTAAACAAAAATGTACCAAAGCAGTGGAATTATACCAGATACTGTGATCTCACTTCCAACACTTTATTAGTTTCCAATTCTGCAGACTGTGGAGTGGAAATGTAAAAATGTTGACTGTGAACCAATACTCCTGCTTATCCTACCCTGTAATATAAATGTCTAACATTGAAACCAGACTACTACTGGAGTTTCCAAAAATGAGATCATTATTTGCATTCTGGAATAAAGCATTGACTTTTGTTTGTCTTTTGGAAGTAGATTAATTAGCATATGTTAATACTTCTTCTTAAGGCAAAAATGCAAATTTTAAAGCAGATGTACAAGGAAATCCAAAGCCTTCTGTGGTCTGGAGCTTCAAAGAGAAACATCTAACAAATGATAACCATTACAAGATCTACCAAGACACGGTTACAAAAGAACATATTTTGCAGGTATGACTAATACTTTAAAAGACCATAAGACATAGGAGCAAATTAGGCTATTTGGCCCATCGAGTCTTCGCAATTCCATCATGGCTGATTTATTATCCCTCTTAACCCCATTCTCCTGCCTTCTACTCATAAACTTTGACACCCTGACTCAGCAAGAGTCTATCAACCTCTGCTTTAAATATACTCATTGACTTGGCCTCCACAGATGTCTGTGGCAAAGAATTCTGCAAATTCACCATGCTTTGGCTAAAGATTTTCCTTCTCACCTCTGATATAAATGGACATTTCTCAGTTCTGAGGCCTTGCACTCTGGTCCTTGACTCACCCACTATAGGAAACATCATCTCCACATTCACTCTATTGGCCATTTCATATTCAATAAGATTTCCCCCCTTATTCTCTAAACTCCAGAAAGTACAGACCCAGAGCCATCAAACGCCCCTCATTCCTAGAATGATTCTCGTGAACTTCCTCTGGACCCTCTCCAATGCCAGCACATCTTTTCTGAGATAACTGTTCACAATAGTCTGACTAATGCCTTATAAAGCCCCGTATCTTTGCTCTTATATTCTGTCCTCTCAAATTGAATGCTAAGATTGCATTTGCCTTTCTTACCACCAATCCAACCTGCAAGTTAACCTTTAGTGAATCATGCACAAGAACTCCCAAGTCCCTTTGCACCTCTGATTTTCTCCCCACTTAGGAAGCAGTCTATGCCTTTATTCCTTCAGCATACAGTTCCCTGCACCATATTCCATCAACCACTTCTTTGCCCAATCTCACAATCTGTCTAAGTCCTTCTGCAAACTCCCTGCTTCCTCAACGCTACCCGCTCCTCCTATCTTTGTATTTGCAAAATTGGCCACAAAACCATCAACTCCATCATCAAAATTATTGACGTACAGTGTAAAAAGACTGAGCCCCAATACTGGTTCCAAATGAATAGCACTAGTCACCAGCAGCCAAACAGAATAGGCCCCCTTTATCGTACACCTGGCCTCCTGCCAGTCAGCCAATCTTCTATCCACGCTAGTGTCTTTCCATTAAGGGGTCTTATCTTGCTCAGCAGCCTCATGGGTGGCACTTTATCAAAGGCCTTCTGAAAATCCAAGTCAACGACCTCCAATGACTCTCATTTGTCTATCCTGCTTGTTAATTCCACAAGGAATTCCAACAGATCTGTCAGGTAGGATTTCCGCTTCAGGAAAGCAGGCTGACTTTGGCCTATTTTATCTTGTGCCTCCAAGTACACCGAAATCTCATCCTTAATAATGGACACCAACATCTTCCCAACCACTGAAGTCAGGCTAATGTGCCTGTAACTTCTTTCTTTCGCTCTCTCTCCTACACAGTCAATTGTCAGCTAGCCACTTGCATCACTTATTTTTATGTCATAAATGTTTCTCTGATTCCATTGTGTTTCTTTAAGTAATCCATTTTGGCATGAATAAAACTACAATATATTATCAGCTTTGTTTTTCGTAATGAATGGAATGGCTTTCTAATACATAGATAGGCTAGAATGCAGATATCACTTGCTGCTTATGATGGACATCCTGTAGAGTACTGATTTTTATTACAGTTATTTTTTTAATAAGCTATATTGCTCTTGGGGCAAAGTGCTACACATGTTGCCACTTGTAATACTTATTTTTAAAACTCTGTTAATGTAGTGACCACTCTATTTTTACTGGAGATAATGTTTTCTTCTATCTCTTCTCAGTAAAAATATCACACAAATATTTGTACATCACATGCAGACAATCCATGTTCAGTAGTTTTTTTTTGCCAGAGTTTTACTGCCCCATCTGTGAATTAACTGCAACTCAGTAGCTGAGATAATTCCTCGCTGTCTTTTTTAAAAATCAAAAATTGCTCTTCTGCTAGCCTTTCATACAATATAATAGGAAAGTATTTACTTTCCTTTCAATATAGCTGATCCTCTCTTCCTGTGTGAAGTCAGAATATACAGAACAGAATAAAAATAGTTATTTCAGTTTACCTTCCAGCTTTCTACAACTTCTTACTTTTAATCTGCCTTTGACAGGCAACAGCAAAAACAATCCTGCCAACAACCACAAGGATATACTGGTCTCCATTTTTAAAAAAAATCAGATCTGCACCTACCCAAACGTAAATCAAATGATATATGCAGGAAATGTTGGAAATACCTAGCAAGTCAGGCAGTCTATTTAGCAAGAGCAAATATTCCAAGTTGATCTTTCATCAGAATAAATTATGTTTAACCTATTTAATGTCTACTTAAAGAAATTTATTTGGCACCTCATCCAGAAGTCACTGATTCCAGAATGAGTTTAATTTGTATAAAAGTAAGTTTTTTTGTCTGTCATGAACTCATATTCATGAATTTTCTATTTTATATTTATTTTGCCATTAATACAATCTAATATTAAAAATAGTACTTTCTCTTATTGAAAAGCAGAGAGTCATTGCTATTTGGCAATACAAACTACCGTTTTATTTTTAATACTGAAAATAATATGCAAGTTACAATAGTGTGTGCAATCTGTGCAATTATCTCACATCTTGATGGGTCATAGTTAATGGGTGGAGATCTACTAACCATGCTTGCCGTAACTGGGAAACCATTTCATTATAATGCAGGAAATTATGTAACCATTTCCAAAATAAAGTAATTATTGTGTTGTTATTTAAGGTAACACAATTGACTATAGACGATGCTGGTTCCTATAAGTGTGTCTTTTCTAATGAATATGGAGAAGCCAGGTGTGTAACAAATCTGAATATTATAGAAGGTGAGAATCTATCATGCCTTTAAGGCTAGAAGTAATTAGAACTTAAAGTACATGTAAGCAATTGCCAATACATCATTCTGATCACTAATCCCAGTATTATTACTATTTGGAGTTTTCTCCAGCACAAAAAGAGGAAAAGAATAAGAAACAATTGCATGATTAAAATTATATCACAAATGACGAACCCTTTACATTTACCTGTGATCTTTTAATAAGGATGTTTGTTGTTTTTACCTAGCACTGGCATTCACCTTTGAGACTGGCATAACTGCCCTCTGAAGTGACCTAATTGTATGATATATATGCAATGAATAATAGTGGATTTTCAAAGGTGAATGTAAACAGAAATATCAGGATACAGGAATGTATCAGAGCAAAGAAACATGATAATAACACCATTTCCAGAACTAATTCAATTACTCCTGAACAGCAAAACTGGAAGGGAATCATTTACAAGCCTGCATCCAATACAGAACGACATAAAAGTTTAAAAATTCCAAGTTTTGCTGGAATCATCAAGGGTTGCTTGCAGTTATGATAATTGTTTGTCTTCCATATCCAACGATGGCAGTTAGCTTTGTGGAGCTTTTCTTTAGATGATGTGAAGTGCACAAGGATACCTGTCCATTCTGGGGCAGCTCATCACCTTTGGACATTGCAATTGAAACATAGGTGATCGAGGCTAGAATATAATTAATTTGTATTTTCAAACATGAAAAGTAGAAAAGATGTAGACTATTCAGCCTCTTGTGCCTTCTGCACCATTCAATAGGATCTTGGCTTATCTTTTACCACAGTACCAAATTCTTGTGCTAAAATCATATATTTTTGTTTTCCTCCAATGCCATTTTTGTATATTAATTCATGCATTTATCTTCTCTGTTCACTTAAATATAAATCAGTTGGCTTCAAAAAGAAAATGAAAAGACCTGGAGCAACAAGAGGTGAGTAGGCAGTTTAAGTGGTTCGGCATGGTCTAGATGGGCCGAAGGGCCTGTTTCTGTGCAGTACTTCTCTATGACTCTGTGACTCAAAGATACTTTTTAAAAAATTGAGGCATTGTGTTATATTTTACAAAGTAACATTATTGTCTAGAATGGCAACAAGACAAACTGAAAAGAAATTTCAAAGAGGAAAGCTTGCAATTATATAAAACTATATGAACAGATGACAAAAGGTCATCTTCCATTTTTTCAATTCCAGTAAGTATCAGTCAGTGAATATAGAGTAATACAGGAAGAGGTTTATACTTTCTTATCAGGTGAAGAAAACTTTATGTTAGTAACATTGTAACTTAGAGGCGGTATGTCATTATTAACTCTTCGTATTTGAAAGTAATGATTCATATGTTATCCCCTAGAAGTAGCATAAAACTTTATGGGCATGTGGCCAAGTGGTTAAGGCATTTGACTAGCAACCTGAAGGTCGTGAGTTCGAGCCCCAGCCGAGGCAACACGTTGTGTCTTTGAGCAAGGCACTTAATCACACATTACTCTGTGACGACACCGGTGCCAAGCTGTATGGGTCCTAGTGCCCTTCCCTTGGACAACATCAGTGGCGTGGAGAGGGGAGACTTGCAGCATGGGCAACTGCTGGTCTTCCATACAAACTTGCCCAGGCCTGCACCCTGGAGAGTGAAGACTTTCCAGGCGCAGATCCATAGTCTTGCAAGACTAACGGATGCCTTTATTTATTTATTTAGCATAAAACATGCCATATAGCACTCTGACTCTAACTCTGAAATTCACCATAACATTTTGGAAACAAAATAAAATGTTCTGCCTTAAATATAAACATGTTAATAATTTAATCCTGGTTTTAATACATTGTGATCTTGCTCTTCTATTTCCTAAAGAGAATTTGCCAGATCCAACAGCTTTTCGGAAGATGCTGAAAAAATGGTAATTACTTATAGAATGTGCAATTCATACATTTTATCTTAAAACATGTGGTTAATCATGTTAGGAGACCAATTCGAGTTTGCACAGTGAGAGAAAACATAACTGAATGAAATTGCAACCTGCACTGAAAAATATGATAGATATTCTACACAGATTCTGAGATTGTAATTTATCCATCCAGTCAATATAAAGGACTGGAAGAGCCTAACAATGTTTCTGTGGAGAAGCATGCATTAGCTGCTTCTGGACTTCTGCACCTACTCAATGCAAGTGGGGAATACCCACTTCAACTGATTTTCAACCATATGCAGCAGAGCTTTTTTATTGCAATGGTACCATGGAATCCCTAGGCTGAATTATTAAATAAGCAGTTTTTGTGCATATCTGACAGAAAATGCATTCGCAAAGAACTCAACGAGCAGTAGTCTCTCAGCTTCTTCGCTAATTAAATGCATGCATTTTATGGCCTTTCACCATGATATACATAATTAAATCATTGAAGAATTCCATCTTCCATTGACATTTTGCAGTGCCCAACCTGTAAAGAAACAGGATAATGTTCCGGATGAAAAGGTCTGGGAACTCCTCATGAATGCTGACAAGAAAGATTATGAAAGGATCTGCCTGCAGTATGGTATCACTGACTTTCGCGGCATGTTGAAAAAGCTGAAGCAGATGAAAATCGAAAGAGAGGAAAAGCGAGCTGCGGTAACGTACCTCCTAAAGGGCTGATTGCTGTGTCTATATCATGCTTAACTCTAAATGTGATAGTATTAGAAAAAGTTCTGAAGCTCAGCAAAATGTGTCATGACAGATTAAGCTTAATGATGGGTTAATGTCCTAAAATTATGGTTACAGAAAATGCAAGAAATGGTTATGAAGCTGAGGGTTGGATTGTGCATGTAAAGGACACACTCCCTAAAAATAGGTACACAGATTATGCTGTATGTTTAATCAGTGTCCTTTGCTTCCACTGCAAATGGCACACTGAATTAGTGCTGGTTGATAATCTGTACAATTAA
Source organism: Mobula birostris (assembly GCF_030028105.1). Lineage (NCBI taxonomy): Eukaryota > Metazoa > Chordata > Chondrichthyes > Myliobatiformes > Myliobatidae > Mobula > Mobula birostris. Next base: position 60,772,686 of record NC_092383.1, on the reverse strand, counting down.
TATGTGCAGTCCATCCTAGCTATGACATTAAGGGCTGGAAGCCTTAGTAATGGGGCAAGATGATGAGAGGCTGACACCACTTAAAGCTAACCTGCACTGCTGAAAAGCAGCCTAAAGGGAAGTGCTCTGCAGCAGATATGACTAGGCATTCATTCCAATCAGGATATGCTTAAAAAATTATGACCTCTGGGACAACACATTTAGAAAGGGTTTGATGCAAGAATTAAGATATGATCTGTCAGCACTGAGTAAAGAGGCCCTCTAGCAATCTCCCTGAATACAATGAGAGTAGATAGATTTGTCAGTTAATCCCAGAATTCAAGACTGGAGGACCTAGGTACAATGCTGCAAAAAAAAACTGATCATACACATACTCAAGATTAGTGAATCCAGCTGGATAAATACCATATTATACCAGGTGTACCATCAACCTAGGAAATGGTTGATTACATAATGTACTGATCATTACTGCCAAAGCTTGCACTTCTTCTCACCCTGTAATCCTGTGCCATCACATATTCATAGCTCGCACATTGATAGATATTCATTCATGGAAGTCAAATCTGCAAAACTTCATCCTTTCATGGTGGTAGAAGCAGAAGCAGCAGGAAATAACTGGAAGGATGAAGGATGGCTACATTACCTTACCTAAGTGGAGAACACCCTGCTCATTATCACCAGAAAGCTTGATCTGAGCAGTTAGTGTAACGCTATTACAGCACCAGTGATTACCAACTGGGTTGTGCTCCCACCACTGTCTGTATGGAATTTGTACATTTTCCCCAATGATTAAATGGGTTTTCTTCCAATGCTCTGGTTTCTTCACACATTCTAAAGATGTATTGTTAGAGTTAGTGAGTTGTGGGCGTGTTCTGTTGGCACCAGTAGCACAGTGACGCTTGTAAACTCGATTTAATTTAATACAACACAACATATTTCACTATTTGTTTTGATGTACATGTGACAAATAAAGTTAATCTTCAAGATGAAGAAATCCATCTATATTCTGAATAACTAAGCACAGCCCCTCATCATTAACAAGCTGCAGATAGGTCTTTATTGCAAGACAATTAGATTACAAGAGAAAGAATATGTTATTGCAATTAGAAAATGCTTTGGTGAGACTACGTCAGGAGAACCATCCGTGGTTTCGGATTCCTTTCATAAGAAGGAATTTACTTGTTAAAGTGGGTGTTCAACAAAGACTCCCATATTGGTTCCTGAGAAAACAAATCTGTACATAAAGAGGGATTAATTAAGCTATGTTTTTTATTCTCTAGATTTTAGAAGACTGAGAAGTAATTCCATTGAAGCATACAAAATATTTAGAGAGCTTGACAAGGTACAAAGGGGAAGATATTTCCTAGGGCCGAGAACTTTGGAACTAGGGATTATAGTCTCAAAGCAATGGGCAGGCCAATTGGGATAGTGTAAGATAACGTACATTGGTAAAAGCATTCAAGAGGCAGGCTATTACTTCAGTGGAGAGAGATTGTAAATAAATCGGGGAGTAGAGTGATATAAATGTTCTTGTAAGTGAAACACAAATAGTTGGAATGAAGATGCACTAGGTAGTTAGATTGGCAAAGGCCATGTAGGCATTTATTAAAGTTTAGAAATAGAGTAATATTGTTGGAATTTTTCAGGCTCTTGGTGAAGTTGCACCTGGAACAATGTTTTGGTCTAATTATTTAGGAAATAATTTACCAGCATTTGAGGTAGTCCAGAAGATTCTTGACCCAAAACATCAATTGTCTCTTTCCTTCCAAGGATGCTACCTGACCTATTGAGTTCCTCCAGCATCTTGTTTGTGTTGCAGAAGAGGTTTCCTTGGACAACTCCTTTGTAATAGGGGTATTGCCCTAATGTAAACAGCTAAAGAAATTGGATCTATATTCTTTGGAGTTTAGTGGAAAGAAGGCTGACCTGACAGAAATCATAAAATTCTTTTGAGGAGCATGAACAATGTAGATGGTATGATGCATCTTCTTGTGGGATAGTCTGAAACAAGGGAACATAATTACAGGATGAAAGACCTTCCACAGAGCATGGTGAATCTCTGAAATTCTCCACCTTGGAGGGCTGAGAAGAATAAATCACTGGCGGCGTTTAAAAAAGAGGAAGATGTTTTTTTGAATGATCAGTGAATTGCTAACTCTGAGGCATTGGCAATGAAGAGGAGGTGCAGCCCAGGAAGATTAGCCATAATTTTATCAAATGATGTTACAGATTTGAGGGGCCAAATGGACTATTCCTGCTTCTACAAAAAACAGGATGCTGGAAGAACTCAAGTGGGTTAAACAGCATCTGAGGAGGCAAGATGTGAATATTGACATTTCGGGTTGAAACTTTGCATAAGGACTGAGAAGAAGGAGGAAAGTTTGCTAGGATATGGCAATTTAAGGGAGATGTGGAATTGGATGGTCGGTAATGAGTGAAATCAGAAGGGGGAGAGGATGAGTCGCCAATAGAACCTGCTGAGGACGGGAATGGGAAAGGCGACATGCTCATCATATTTCGGTGCATTGACAGCTTTTGTCTGAAGGATTCAATAAAACACTGTACTCTAACATTGGTTTTGAACATGACTTTAAGTGAAGCTTGAAAGCTTTCCTTTTCTGCATGGATTGAATGCAGAAAACTCCATCCATGCAGAATGCATTATCACATATTTGGGTCTAGCCATGACACAGGATCTGATAATGGAAATCTTAGCTTTTGCTGCAGTGCCAAAACAAACCACAGAATACTTAAGTTCTGTGGTAATATCTCAACTTGTCTTCACATAGGTACAGACTTCACACAAAAGTTCAGCTTGTCACCACACCTGCTCATTTTATGGAAGCAGCATTGTTTGCGTGACATGCATAGTGACTATGTGCACAGGGCCTCATAGGTGGAGTCATGACTTAACAAGACAGAGCATTTGTCAAATGATAGTACCTTTTGTTTGTTGTGGCAGCTCTAAGGCAAATGGCATGATAGACTACCACAGAATGAAGGCATCAGATCTCCTGCCAAACATACCCGCACAATGTGACATCTGGTCACACAACTTTGATGTTAAGGGCATATAATCTCTTTTGTTGACAGTACCTCTCAGCATAGAACCACATCCTCAAAAGGCAATGCCTCAAAAAGGCGACATCCATCATTGAGGACCTTTATCACCAAGACCTTCCCTCTTCTCATTGCTACCATCAAGGAGGAGGGAGACAGGAGACTGAAGATACAGACTCAATGTTTTAGGAATATATACACACATACATATTCTTGGCGTAGTTTTTTCAATGAATTGCAATGTACTGCTGCTGCAAAACAATATATTTCATGACATATGTCAGGGATATAAAATCTGATTCTGACTCTGTCATTGCCAAAGGCAATTTGTGCTCAATCAATGGCACTTGGCATCATAGAGGAGTCACATGCTTGAAGGAGCCACTTTTCTGCTGCTCTCTGGCACGAGGGAATAAGATGTAAGTGACTCTCCAAATTGGTGAAATTGATCTGAGGGGTGTTACAAATAATCTGGAAGCAGTGTAGTGTACAAATATTAATGGCGAAGGTGAACTTGATAGCCTAGTCTTCATGGCAGCACAGTCTTCACCATGTCCTAAGACTACAGTTGCATCAGCAAAGTCCAATCAGGATCATATTACTGAGGTGTAGGCATCTCATAGACCTTTAATCACTGAGGTTTATGTTGAATTGTTCTTTTAACTCTCTAGCTAGTCATAGCCATAGTACTTCTGCCACTCTTATCAGCACTATAAGCACTTCCTCTTTATTTTTCCACTTACTTGAAATCTTCACTCTCCTTTCTTCCCTCACCCCCTTCCTACAATTCCCAATCCCAATTCCAATTTCTTCACTTTAATAAAGCTTTAACAAGCACCAGAATTCATTGCAACTGCCAGTAGGAATTAGTTGTCAATCAATGATAATTTACCATGATTCTTCCTGTCACTGAATGGCCGTACAAGTGCATAAACCCTTGTGACTACATGAATAAAAATCACAACCTGCTTTCTTTGCTTATCTCCAGCAGTAGCTGAGGTTGCTCAAAGGCCTTTCTCAAAATTACTGTTTACCATGGATATGTGGCTGCAAGACTTGCAACCACTTTGTTATCCCTCTTGTCTAAAATTGCACACTACAAAAATAAATTTTGTGGTGCATGATTACTCAAAATTGATGTGAGAATTAAAGTTTAGAGTTCCTAAAAATATTATCAGCATTTTTGGTCAAAAGGGATCAATTGACCTGAAGTCATTGTGATGCATCTGGAAACCAATGCTGACAAACAAGAGGACTGGGTGCAAGTCGTTACATAACCTGTGAGAACATGAGCTCAAATTCTACGCCTGAGCCCCATTGGAGCTATAAGTGGTGGAGTATTGATTTTCAGAGTCCTGTAATAGAATCTAAGTCATCCAGTGCATATATAGTAATAATGCATTTACACAGTGCATCGTTTTCCATTAATTGAAAGAAACTAAGTTCGAGATTGCGAGTTGCTTGCAAAATTTTTCACACCTACAACTCGTGCTCAGCAGAGAAATGCATTGAGAAAGCTTAAGAGGGAGATATAATGTACTGTCATGTCCAGTTTAAAACTAGTGATGAATGATTAGGGCACAGATTTTGCCAGAGTGAACAAAGTACATTTTAGTTGTTATTGAAACATAAATTTATTCCACATAGAAACACAATTACCAATATTTTACCATGATAACCAAAGATTATTTCAATAGGTACCATTATTATTGGGCTGAAATATTATTATTGGAAGGAATTATTGGGAGTGTGCACTTTCACAGGAATATCAAGCTATTTCAATCCATACGATAATTGAGAGACAATGCCAAATTCATATCATTACAGCATTGTCACAAAGAGTTGTGGATAGAGAAGACTACTGGTTTGTCATCAATCATTCAGCCATCACAATCCCTTTTGTCAGAATTTGTGCTTTCACTGATGATTATTTTGCTGAAGAAGCAATTCAATATAAGCGTTGTTAATCTTTTGAATACTTGACCAAGGTACTTACCTCAGATTTCCTTTCATTAACCTTTTTCACAAAATGCAGAGTTTTGTATCCTGCTCTCAGATTATCCCCAGGATGCTAAATGTTAGTGTCAGACCACCAAATCCGCCATGGGATCTGTGCGCTCTTGCAGAGCAGGCTGCAAAACAGCTTCAGCTGAGTGTGCACATTCCAGCCAATTAGTATTTCATTGCAATGGTACTGAACTCTCTTCCACACTTTTCCATCTTGTCGAGACATGGCCAAAAGAAGAACAATGGCAATGCTCCCTGCATACTGTTGCCCTGGTTCTGGGAAAGAAGAATACCATTTAGACCAACACTGTTAAGGACCATAAGACCACATGATAATAGAAGCAGAATTAGGCCATCGGCTTCACCATTTCATCATGGCTGATCCATTCTGCACTCAAACCCAGTCACCTGCCTTCTCCCCGTATCCCTTCATTCCTTGACTAATCAAGTATCTATCAACCTTGCCTTAAATGTACCCAATGACTTGGTTACCACATCCACCTGTGACAACAAATTCCACATATTCAGCGCTCCCTAGCTAAAGAAATTTCTCCTCATCTTCATTCTAAATGTTCATCCCTCTGTTCTGAATCTGTGTCCTCTTGTCTTAGAGTCCCCCAGCATAAGAAACATCCTGTCCACATCCACTCTATCAAGGCCTTTCAACAGTCAATACATTTCCATGATATCTCCCTCATTCTTCTGAATTCCAGTGAGTACAGGCACAAAGCCATCAAAGGTTCTTCATATGATAACCTTTTAGCCCTAGAATCATTTTCCTGAACTCCTTTTGAACCCTCTCCAATGTCAACACATCCTTATGAAGCCTCAGCATTATGTCCTTGCTTTAATATTCCAGTCTTCTCAAAATGAACGTTAGCATTGCATTTGCCTTCCTTACCACCTGCAAATTAACCTTTAAGGAATCCTGCACGAGGACTTCCAAGTCCCTTTGCACCTCAGGTTTTTGAATTTTCTCTCCATTTAGAAATTAGACTACACTTCTATTTCTTGTACAAATGTGCATGACAATACACTTCCCAACACTGTATTCCATCTGCCACTTCTTTGCCCTTTCTCTAAATCTGTCTCAGTCCTTCTGTAGTCTCTCTGCTTCCTCAACACTTCCTGTCCCTCCACCTATCTTCGTATCATCTGCAAACTTGGCCACAAAGCCATCAGTTCTGTCATCCAAATGACTGATATATGATGTGAAAAGAAGCAGTCCCAGCACACACCCCATGGAACATCATTAGTAACTGGCAACCAACCAGATAATGTTTCCCTTATTCCAACTCTTTGCCTCCTGCCAATCAGCCAATGCTCTATCCATTTATAGTATCTCTCCTGTAATACCATAGGCTCTTAACTTGTTAAGCAGCCTCATATATGGCACCTTGTTAAAAGCCTTCTGAAAATCCAAGCACACTATATCCACAAATTCTCTTTTGCCTATCCTGCTTGCTATTTCTGCAAAGAATTCCATCAAACTTCTCAGGCAAAATTTTCCCTTCAGGAAACTATGCTGACTTTGACATTTTATCATGTTCCTCCAAGTACTCTGAGACCACATACTTAACAATTGACTCCAACATCTCCAACAACAAAGGCCAGATTAACTGGCCTATAAATTCCTTTCTTCAGCCTTTCTCCCTTTCTTCAGTCATCTCTTTCAGAACCCAGGGATGTACACCATCTGGTCCAGGTGATTTATCTACCTTCAGACCTTTCAGTTTCCCAAGCGCCTTCTCCCTAGTAATGGCATCTTTACTCACTTCTGCCCCTGACACTCTCAAACTTTTGGCATACTGCTAGAGTCTTCCACAGTGAAGATTGATGCAAGGGACTTATTTAAATTGTCTGTCATTTCCTTGGCCCCCATTGCTACCTCTACCACATCATTTTCCGATGGCGTTTATCTAGTATTTGGCTACTTCTGCCGAGCTGCTCTATCTGTGTTAACTTTAGTTTGAAAGTTCTAGTTAACAAACCTTTTGGTGTAGCATTTATTGTTTCTCCTTTATTTCTGTACAGTTCCTATTAAAAGTCAGTGGATTGTTGATCCACTTCGGTGTCTCTCTCTCAGCACTTAGGCCATAACTATACATGCTTATCAGCAAGTTTCGACAAAAGAAAATGGACCCAGCAGAGAGAGAACAGTTGACCTTGGCCCAACATCCATTGGCCAGACAGGAGAGAAGTTACAGTCAGTTGAAAGTGATTCAAGCAGTGCAACAGATACTTTCAGAATGATGAGCTCAATCCAGAATGAAGTTTGTGGAGGAGAAAATAAAACCAGTAGAAGCTGAGTTGGCTGATGTGTCTCATGCAGTGTACTTTCAGAGCAGCAGGTCCAGTCCCTGCTGGAAGAGCACATGTCAGCCTTCACAGTGATGGTTCTGTTGCTCACCACAGACAGCCAGAATCAGGTAGCAATGATTCCTGCTCCCACCGGCGTGCTTCAGCACCTTACTACTGACAGCCACTGCCGTTCTTGCTGCCGTAAGTCAGTAGCCTTTAGCCACTTCAGTCCCAATCCCAGGTGTTCCTCTTCAGCAGCCTCATCAACCCTGGCCACGAATGCCCTGACTGCTGTAACCACATCTGGACCAGAACTGAATCTTCCTTCACCAGGCAGATACTTGAGTGACTCTTGATGGCTGCAGGGGTTTATTACCCAGTGTGAGCTGACTTTCCAAACCCAGCTTGGTCAGTTTGGTGATGATGCACGTAAACTGGCTTACTTGATGAATCTCTTAGTTGGACCTCAACACAGCATACTCAACACTCTACGGGAACCAGGCTCCCCCACTGCCCAGTAATTTTGGCAATTTGCTGTAAAGTTCAAGAAAGTTTTTGAATTTCCAGTACAGGGTAAGAAGGCTGCCTATCAACTCCTGGAGTTGCCTCAAGATAAAGGGACAGTGAGGGACTATACAGTATAGTTCAGCACGCTTGCGATGGAGACAGGGTAGAGTGAGGGATTGAAAGCAGGAGTCCAGCACAAGATCGCATTGTGGGACGAGCAGAACAGTCTGCATTACCTGATTAATCTGGCCATTCGGATTGACAACTGGGCAACTGAGTGGAACAGAGAAATAATGTCCTGAGCTACCCACTCGTTAGATCACTGTTTGTCTGTACCCTCTCCTGCATCACCCAGTATACAGTCTATGGAGGTAGGGAGCATGCATCTATCTCAGGAGGAACAAAATCTTTGCAGAACAGGTTTCTGCATCTATTGTGGCAATACAAAACACCTCCAGGCTTTGTGCCCCAAGCGTCCCATAAAGTAGGATATCTGTCAGCAAAAAGGGAAGTTCTGACAGGTTGATTCACCCTGCAAACATCCTCCCTTACTTGTGCAATGGCCTCAGCTTCTTTGTCGTGCGGGTGTCATACCTACGTGCTTCAGGCATTTATTGATCCAGGGCCAGCAGGGAACCTCATGGATATCTCTCTGGTTTAAAAAAAGAGAGCATGAAGAACAGGTGTAATTTTTGGGCTACATCCTCACCCCTTCCAGTGTTCAAATAGACTCATGCAAAGTTCAGACAGTCACAGAGTGGCGCAAAGCATCTACCATTAAACATGTGCAGCACTTCATGGGGTTTGCAAACTTTTATTGCCACTTCATTAGAAAATTTAGTTCAATTGTACTCACCAAGAAGGCCTTTTGGTTAAACAGGATTCCTTTGGACAAGTCAAGACTTGGAACTAAAGCGATAGTTCACTACTGCCCTGGTGCTGTGACACTCGGACCCATTGCATCCTTTCATCGTCGAGGTGGATGAATCAGATGTCAGCATCGAAGCTGTAATCTCCCAGTGCTCTTCTGCGGATAACTGGCTGCACCAACAAACCTTTCTTTCCCATCGCTTGATTCTTGCCAATGGCTTAGCATTAGTAGTTTAATACTAAATAAATACCGCTACTTAACAGTGTCAGACTAAGCCAGGATTTCCCTACCTTTTTCATAACATGGACTAATACCATTAGCAAGACATCTGTGCACCCCAGGTTGGGAACCCCTGCGTCTAAAGGTAGTTTTCTTCACTGGAACCAGGGAGCAGGGATGCTGCTCTGCTTCTGGTCAAGTCTCGACAAGACTGAAATGATAGGAAAGGAGTTAACACCAGCACGGTGAAACACTAATTGGCTGGAATGTGTAAACTCACTAATGTGGTTGTTGAACCCGTGCAGCAGCCTGCCTGCTAGGGTGTACAGATCCCATGGGACAGTTCATGGTTGTGACAGGGTCCCCCTCCACCAGAGACCTGTGCCTTTTGGAAGTCCCGGATGAGAAACTCGTCCAGGATGTCATAGGCTGGACACAAGAACGTATCTCAAGGCCATAACCCTCCCAAATCCATAAGATGCTAGACCCTTATCCACACCCGGCGAGGAACCAGGATGCACTGCACACTCACCTCCCAGAAAAAAAAACTTACAAACCTTCTAAGTCCAAGTTTCATCCTTTGCTTATCTCTATAAGGCAGTGTCATGATGATTGTCTTCAAAACTTGAGGTTGAAGAGTTGCCATTAACTCTTCAGAGGCCAAACATAGTGCTCAAGTTGGGATCTGACGATAGCAATATAATCATTGAATTCTCTACATTGTATTCACAGTTAATTTTTACTTGGCTCTGAAATAGATATATAGTATTACACATATAATACAAAATCAATTAAGTGTAACAGGGACTTTTGGATATTCTATTACCAGTTCTGTTATTGTCAAATGTTGGTATTTAACAGCTTCACTGAATGTAACTCTGATCAGTGTAACCTCTAACTTCAATCCTTTGTTCTAATATTTTATTTCTAGTATGTGAAATACTTTGGCAATTTGAAACACACTGAAACAAAGGCAGATGGCTCAGCTAACTTTGGATTTGATATGGAACTGAAGAATCCAAATCTGAATATTTTTCTATATAAGGTGACTATGAGTTTTCTCCTAATAAAATTTTACCAATATGGCATATGATATATGGGCAAGAACATTCGATCTGAATTTACCCAAGGCATCAAAATCATTATTTTCCATCTAAAAGTTATTTGTCCAGAACTCAGCTTACCACATAACACATTACCTTTAATAATTTAGCTACAGTATTGCAATGTATTCTTTGTACGAAATAATAGTGCTACAATAACTTTAATCAGTTGTCTAACTTTCTTTCAATCTTCTAGATACCAATATTAGATTAAAATATGCTTTCTCATATATTTCTGAATGTAGCAGGTGGGGCTCATCTGAATCATATGGTTCTGAATTACATTCTGTGTAAGAATTTGCTTGAGTTGAACACTGTAAAATTAAAATTATTTCTGTAGACTATAACACCATAGGATATAAGAGCAGAATTAGGCCATTTGGTCCATCGAGTCTTCTCTGTCATTCAGTCACGGCTGATCCCTTTTCTTTTCCCTCCTCAGCCCCACTTTCCTGCCTTCCCCCTATAACATTTGATTCAGCGGCCAGTCAGGAACCTATCAATCTCTGCCTTAAATACACACAATGACCTGGCCTCCAGAGCTGCCTGTGGTAAAAAATTCCACCCTTTGGCTAAAAATTTTCTCCGCATCTCTATTTTAAATGGACGGCCCTCTATTCTGAGGCTGTGCCTTCTCGTCCGAGACTCCTCCACCATGGGAAACTTCCTTTCCACATCTACTCTGTCTAGGCCCTTCAACATTCAAAAGTATTCAATGAGATCCCCCCTCATCCTTGTAAATTCCAGCAAGTTCAAGCCCAGGGGTATCAAACATTCCTCATATGGTAACACTTTCATGCCCGGAATCATTGCTGTGAACTTCCTCTGACCCCCTCCAATGCCAGCACATCTTTTCTGAGATAAGAAGCCCAAAACTGTTCACAATACTCAAAGTAGAGCCTCACCTTGGTCTTACAAAGCCTCAGCATCACATCCCTGCTTTTGTATTCCAGACCTTTTGAAATAAATGCTAACACTACATTTTGCTTCCTCACAACCACCTCAACCTGCAAGTTAACCTTTAGGGTGTTCTGCAACAAGTACTCCCAAGTTCTTTTGTATCTTAGGTTTTTGGATTTTCTCCCTGTTTAGAAAATAGTCTGCACATTTATTTCTTCTAATTGTATTTCATTTGCCACTATCTTGCCCATTCTCCTAATCTGTCTAGGTCCTTCTCCACCCTTCCTGTTTCCTCCACACTACCAGCCTCTCCACCAATCTTTGTATCATCTGCAAACTTGGCAACAAAGTCATCCATCTATTCATCATCTAAATCATTAATATGCAGGATAAGAAGAAGTGGTCCCAACACCAACCCCTGCAGAACACCACTAGTCACTGGCAGCCAACTAGAAAAGGATCCTTTTATTCTCACTCACTGCCTCATACCAATCAGCCAATGTTCTAACTATGTCGGTAATTTTTCTGTAATACCATGGGCTCTTAGCTTGGTAAGCAGCCTCATGTATGGCACCTTGTCAAATGTCTTCAGAAAGTCCAAATATACAACATCCACTGTATCCCCTTTATCTATCCTACCTGAAATCTCAAAGAATTCCAACAGGTTCATCAGACAAGATTTCTCCTTAAGGAAGCCATGCTGGCTTTCTCCTATCATATCCTGTGCCACTAAGTACTCCATAACTTCACACTTAGCAATTGACTTTAACGTCTTCCCAACCATTGAGATCAGGCTAACTGGTCTATAACTCCCTTTGTGCTGCCGCACTCTTTTCTTAAAGAGTGAAGTGACATATGCAATTTTCCAGTCCCCCAGAATCACGCCCAAGTCCAATGATTCTTGACAGATCATTACTAATGCTTCAACAATCTCTACCGCTACTTCTTTCAGAACCCCAGGGTGCAGTTCATCTGGTCCAGGTGACTTATGTATCCTAGGTCTTTCAGCATTTTAGGCACCTTCTCCTTGGTAATAGTAACTGCACTCACTTCACCTCCCTCACACCCTGCAACACCTTGCATACTACGAGTGTCTTCCACAGTGAAGACTGATCCAAAATACTGAGTTAGTTCATCTGCCATCACCTTGTCCTCTGTTATTATTCCTCCGGCCTCATTTTCTAGCAGTCCTATATCCACTCTCTTCTCTCTTCTACTTTTTATTTTTGTGAAAAAGCTTTTTCTATCCACCTTGGTATTGTTTGCTAGCTTGCTTTCATATTTCATCTTTCTATTTCTCATTGTAATTTGTAATCCACATTCCAGCTACTGTTTGGATGCCTGTATATAACTGCCATCAGGATCCTTTCACCCTTGCAGTATCTTAACTCAACCCACAAGGATTCAACATCTTCCATAAAACCATAAGATATAGGAGCAGAAGTAGGCCATTCAGCCCATCGAGTCTGCGTCACCATTCAATCATGGGCTGATCCACTTCATCCAGTCATCCCCACTCCCGTGCTTTCACCCCATACCTTTGATGCTCTAGCTAACCAACAACCTATCTATCTCTGCCTTAAATACACAATGACTTGGCCTCCACAGCCTCTCATGGCAACAAATTCCACAGATTTACTACTCTCTGACTAAAGTAATTTCTCTGCATCTCAGTTCCAAAAAGACATCCTTCAATCCTGAAGTCGTGCCCTTTTGTCCTGGAATCCCCTATCATGGGAAATAACTTTGCCATATCTAATCAGTTCAGGCCTTTTAACATTTGGAATATTTCTATGAGATCCCCCCTCATTCTCCTGAACTCCAGGGAATACAGCCCAAGAGCTGCCAGACGTTCCTCATACAGTAACCCTCTCATCCCCAGAATCATTCTCGTGAATCTTCTGAACCCTCTCTAATGTCAGTATATCCTTTCTAAAATAAGGAGCCCAAAACTGCACACAATACTCCAAGGATGGTCTCACAAGTGCCTTATAGAGCCTCAACATCACATCCAGGTTCTTATATTCTATACCTCTAGAAATTAATACCAACATTGCATCTGCCTTCTTCACAACTGACTCAACCTGCAGGTTAACTTTTAGGGTATCTTGCACAAGGACTCCCAAGTCTCTTTGCATCTCTGCATTCTGAATTCTCTCCCCATCTAAATAATAGACTGCTGGTTTCTTTCTTCCACCAAAGTGCATGACCACACACTTTCCAACATTGCATTTCATTGGCCACTTCTTTGCCCATTCCCCTAAACTCTCTGCAGGCTCCCTGTTTTCTCAACACTGCCCACTCTTCCACCTATCTTTGTATCATCAGCAAATTTAGTCACAAATTCCTTAATACTATAGTCCACATCATTGACATACATTATAAAAAGTAACTGTCCCAACACCGACTCCTGTGGAACTCTACTGGTAACCGGCAGCCAGCCAGAATAGGATCACTTTATTCCCACTTTCTGTTTTCTGCCAACAAGCCAATGCTCCAGCCATGCTAGTAACTTCCCTGTAATTCCATAGGCTTAGCAGCCTCATGTGCAGCTCCTTGTCAAAGGTCTTCTGAAAATCCAAGTACACCATGTCTACTACATCTCCACAATATTCTTTGCATTTCTGGTTAGATGCTATCTGCATTTCATTGGCTTTGTATTTGTACTCGGCACAATGACAGTAAAGTTGAATCTAATCTAATCTAATCTAATCTTTGTCTTCCCTGCTTGTAATTTCCTCAAAGGTTTGCAGTAGGTTTGTCAGGCAGGATTTTCCATTCAGGAAACCATGCTGGCTTTGGCCTATCTTGTCATGTGCCTCCAGGTACACCGTAATCTCATCCCTAACAATCGATTCCAACAACTTCCCAACCACTGATGTCAGGCTAACAGGTCTATAGTTTCCTTTCTGCTGCCTCCCACCCTTCTTAAATAGTGGAGTAGCATTTGCAATTTTCCAGTCTTCCATTACAATGCCAGAATCTATCATTTCTTGAAAGATCATCGTTAATGCCTCCACAATCTCTCCAGCTACTTCCTTCAGAACCCAAGGGTGCATTCCATCAGGTCCAGGATATCTACCCACCCTCAGACCATTAAGCTTCCTGAGCACCTTCTCAGTCATAATTTTCACTGCACAAACCTCACTTCCCTGACACTCTTGAATGGCCGGTATACTGCAGATGTTGTCCACTGAGAAGACTGAAGCAAAATACGCATTCAGTTCCTCTGCCATCTCTGCATCTCTCATTACAATATCTCCAGCATCACTTTCTATTTGCCCTATATCTACCCTCAACTCTCTTTTACCCTTTGTATACTTCAGAAAGCTTTTAGTATCTTCTTTGATATTAGTCACCAGCTTCCTCTGATATGTCACCTTTTCCTTCTGAATGACCTTCTTAGATTCCTTCTGCAAGTTTTTAAAAGCTCTCCAATCCTCTATCTTCCCACTACCTCTGGCTTCCTTGTATGCCCTCTCTTTTGCTTTTACTTTGGCTCGTACTTCACTTGTCAACTATGGTAGTGTCCTTCTTCCCTTTGAAAATTTCTTCTTATTTGGAATATATCTGTCTTGCACTTTCCTCATTTTTCGCAGACACTTCAGCCATTGCTGCTCTGCTGTCCTTCCTGCAAAAGTCCCTTTCCAGTCAACCTCGGCCAGCTCCCCTCTCAAGCCATTATAATTTCCTTTATTCCACTGAAATACTGACACATTGAATATTATTTTTTCCCTCTCAAATTTCAAGGTGAACTTGATCATATTGTGATCACTGTTCACTAGTGGTTCCTTAACCTTAAGCTCCCTTATCACCTCCGGATCATTGCACAACACCCAATCCGGCACAGCCGACACCCTAGTGTGCTCAACAACAAGCTGTTCTAAAAAGCCATCCCTTAGACATTCTAAAAGTTCTCTTTCTTGAGGTCCAGTACTGGCCTGGTTTTCCCAATCCACTTTCATGTTAAAATCCCCAATGATTATCATGGCATTGCCTTTCTGATATGCCTTTTCTATCTCCTGCTGTAATCAGTAATCCACATACCAGCTGCTGTTTGGAGGCTTATATACAACTGCCATTAGGGTCCTTTTACCCTTGCTATTTCTTAACTCAACCCATAGAGACTCTACACCTTCTAATCTAATGTCATCTCTTTCCAAAAATTTAATATTATTTCTTATACGCATGGCCACACCACCCCCTCTGCCAGCTAACCTATCTTTCCAATACACCGTATATCCTTGGATGTTCAGCTCCCATCCCATGTCACACCTTTCTACTGATTTGATGCCATTCTTCACCAGTAGAGCCGCACTACCCCTTCTGCCTACCTTTCTATCCCTCCAATGCAATGTGTAACCTTGTACATTCTGCTCCCAACTACAACCGTTATTCAGCCACGATTCAGTGACAGCCACAACATCATGCTTGACAATCTGTAGTCCACCTCATCTACCTTATTTCTTACACTCTGTGCATTGGGATATAATGTTCTGAGTACTTTATTTGTCTCCTTTTTTGATTCTGCATCCCTAATGCACTAATATTCACCATATTGGCCGCAATTTTGTCCTGTCATCTGCCTGCCGTTCCTTACTGTATGACTGCACGTAATCTTTGTTTTTTATTAACCATCCACCCTGTCCTGAGTCTCTTCACTCCAGTTCCCATTCCTTTGCCAAACTAGTTTAAACCCTTCCCAGGAGCTCTAACAAACATGTCCATGAGAATACTGGCCCCCACTCGGTTTCAAGTGCAACCCATCCCTTTTGTACTGGTCCTACCTCCCCTAGAAGAGATCCCAATGATCCAAGAACCTGAAGCCCTGTCCCCTGCACCAGCTTCTCAGCCATGCATTTAACTGCCAAATCATCCTGTTTCTACCCTCACTGCTGCCTGGCACAGTTAACAATCCAGAAGTTACTACCCTGGAGATCCTGCTTCTCAGCTTTCTGCCTGGCTTCTAAATACTCTCTTCAAAACCTCATTGGTTTTCCTTCCTATATCACTGATACCAAAATGTACCAAGATATCTGGCTGCTCTCCCTCCCTCTCCAAAATATTGTGGACATGATTGGAGACATCCCCGACACTGGCACCTGGGAAGCAACATACCATCCAGATGTCCCATTCACATCCACAGAATCTCCTGTCTATTCCTCTGACTATTGAGTCTCCTATCACTACTGCTCCCCTCTTCTCCCTGTTTCCCTTCTGTTCCACAGACCCCTGCTCATTGCCAGTACCTTCTCTCCGTGGCATTCCCCTGACAGGTAACCAAAAGTAACCAAGATAGTAAACTCATTATTTAGGGGTATGGCCACAGGGGTGCTCTGCACTAGCTGCCTATTCGTATTCCCAGCTACCTGCCTCGTGCAATTTAGGGGTGACTATTTCCCTGTAACTCTAATCGATTATCTCCTCACTCTCCCATACAAGTTGAAGTTCATCCAGCTGCTGCTCCAGGTCCCGAACACGTTCTTCAAGGAGCTGCAGCTGGATGCACCAGGGAGATGCAGTTCCCTACAGGACCCTGGGTCTCCCAGGACTCCAACATCCAGCATGAAGGACACACAATGGCCATTTAAACTACACTAAGTATGCCTGACACAGTAAGGAAAAAGTGATGCTTAACAGAAACTTACCCGGATAAATTACCCAGAGTGGACACCTCTCTCGAACCGAAACCTCCTTTAAACCAAAGCCTGACAATCCCACTTCCACCACTGACCCAGTCCCAACAATGGCCAATCCGCTTGTCCCTTCTGTACTCTTATTTGCTACTCCCTGTGCTGCTCCCACCGCTAATTGGTCTGTTGGAATGAAAATGAACTCGTGCGAAGCTCTCCTTTTAAATGAGTGCCACTGACCTCTAAGAAACCTCCTCACTGTGTGCTACTCCCACCACTGATTTGGGCTGCCAGAATGAAACTAAACGCCTGCGATGCTTTCCTTTTAAGTGAATGCTGCTAACCTGCAAGAAACCTCACTGTGTGAATATTTAAAAGATTTAATATCCTTAACTTCATTCCACTTGGATTCTGCTCCGCTTGTGATTTGTTAAAGGATGAAGAAATGATCCCGTATTCAATGAGTGAAGAAGGGAAGCACCATCTTAAGCATGTTGGCAAAAGATATAACTTCTGTATCAAAGATCTTCATCCAGAAGATATTGGAATGTACAAGATAACTGTTGAAGATGCATCTGTTTTTGCAACAGAGATTGATATTAGCCGTAAGTTTCATTTCTTCAGAACATGGAATTAATACCTACACAATCTGATAATTTACCTTCATTATAATCTTAATTGCAGTGTTCATTCTTTTTTATTTGTAATTGCAGATATTCCAGTTGCTTTCAAACAGTTATTGCAAGGATGTAAATGTAATGAAACAGAAGATGCTGTCTTCGGATGCACCATTTCAGTACCAATACCTGTCGAGTGGTTACACAAAAATATGACTCTGGAGGATAGTGATAAGTATCAAATTATTGTGTCACCAGATGGTTTAACACATCGTCTGATTGTAAAGGATGTACATCTTGGAGATAGTGGAGTGTACACCATTATAGCAGGAGCTAGATCCTCAAGTGCACGCTTAACCGTGGGAAGTAAGTCTAACCTATTAGAAGAAGATAATACCAATATAAAACCTGACTTCCTTTCAATCTTTGCTAACATAAACCTTTCATGAGTGTTCCTTCAGAAACAATGCACTTTAAGTATTACGTGTGTGAGAATTAGAAAAAAAGAGTTAAAAAGCAGCAAAATTACATATTTTTATGCTCATCTATAAGATAACCACTTTACTAGACCAGGATTCTCATTTCAAATATACTGAGTTGATACTAACTCTCTTGTCAGTCAGAAAACCTGGAGAAGGACGTGGTGACACTGCTGATTTACAGGGTGGGCAGGCATGTGTTTAAGTAATCAAGACAGTAAGAATCCAAAGCCGTAGACAGTATGGCTCCTTGAGAATGACCTACCATTCAGTAATATCATGATTGATATTCTATGGCTAGTTTTCCCATCCATAGTTCTTGGTGTACAGAATTCTGTCAAATTAGTATTTTACATTCCTGACAAGTGGAATCCTCAATCTCATTTTCTGGCTCATCACTGTCTTAAAGGGCTGGGTATTTATTCTGAAACCATGACTCCATTTCTGGACTTGCAATCAAGTAATTTTTTTCTCATTTTTGGCCCTTCAAATATTATGAGCAGTTTATAATTTTAAATGAGACCATCATTTTAATCTTCAGTATTCCAGAGAATATATGCAGTAAAGCTGTTCATCCTGTTCAAACTCGCTTAAGTCAGCCATAGTCTCCCAAGAATCAATTTAGTGATTTATTTTGTTGCAACTTTTGAGGTAATTTTATCTTTCTGTACATAAAGAAATCAAAATTATATAGATATTTTCAAATCAAGTCCTTTTGATTATACAATTAGGCAGATTATACAAGATTCGTACAACACCTCACTTGCAACAAGGATGAATATACCATCTGCTTTCCCAACTTCTCATTGCATCTGTAAACTTATTTTGCAGTTTGTATACAGTACTTATTAATTTCTCACTTTTTCAACTATTTTAGTTTTTTTTCATTCTTCTGGCCATACCTCCCCATATTATATTCCATTTGCCATCTTCTTTCCCATCCAATCTTCACAGTTATTGTAAAGGGCTGGGTTGATCAGACCCAACTATGCGAGTATCCAGGAGATATGGTAATAAGTGTACAAGCACAACAAAATAACTTAAGCCTAATTTATTATCATAAAATGGAAAACACAAAAAAACCACACAAAATACTACATAGCAAGTCAACAAAGATTACAGCAAGTCATATAGGTTTCTGGTCTCATGATTCCTTTACCACTTGTTTGTTGCTGCTTGGGGATCTCCAATTTCTGACTTGTGAAGCCACCCCTGGGTCTCAGACACCAGTCACAATCCCAGACCCAGTTTAAGTCCAAAGAAAATTCAAAAAACAGCTCAATATATCCACAAGCTTCACAAGCATAGAGTAACTATGAGACAGGCAAACCCTTTGATCTTACATTAATTCAGCCTGTTTATATCAAATACACATTGCGTGTCCATTAACATAGTATTCAATACACCCTCATAGATCAATTAGACATTTTGATGGTCACTCCTTGTTATCTCATTCACGCTCAGCATTTCCTAAACTCCCAATATCTGGACACACAGTATTCCTTGGTCTTACAAAGTACATGAACATTCACATATAAACAATAAGCTCAAATCCAGCATTGACTTGACAGACATTTATTCAATGCTTCTTAAAATTTAGTACGCTACAGTAATGTCCTACAGAAGGATCTATTGCAGAAGGAGATCAGTGGGTCCACCAAATCCATACCATCTCCCCTCTCCTTATTTTTCAATAGCTCCTTTAATTCATTTTGTCATAAAACTGCTCTAAATGATAGGTTACAGCATCCAATTAACCTGTCAACACAGCTTTGGTATATATCAGAAAAATGGAGCATACACAGGAAATCCAGGCATAAAGTGAACATGCTAACATCGTATAAATAGCACTTGAAATCAGGATTGAACCTGAGTTCCTGGAGATGTTAACTGTCAGTATTTCATTCTGTGCCACCATATCACCCTCTCCTTCTGGATCTTCTTAACCTTCTCATCACAGTTTCCTTGAGAAGAAGATGATTAGACTCTTCATCTATGATGATAACTTGTATTGTAAACGGTTCCAACAACTTCCACTGATTCCACTAGTTGCATTGACACATTCCAGATTGAAAATTTCTGCATTAGTACCATCCTCTGTCTTCAGTCACTGAAATAATCTCCAGTTCATGTACACATGCTACCCTAATCCTATTATCCTAAATCTTGTGTAACAATTCCTTGCATTACATCTTACTTAATATTTTCTGAAAATCCAAATCATTTATATCCTTTACCTACCTCCATAGCTAGCAATATCTACAAAATAACACTGAAAGATGCATCAGAATATCTTACATAAAATGGTTTTGATCCTGCACAATTATGTTGTGATGATCTATGTGCCTTGTTTCCTGTTCATTGTAATAGATAGTTGTCTAATAATAGATCTCTAGCATTTTCCCCATACTGTGTTAGACTACCTAACTGAAAGTTCCCTGTTTTCTTTTTCTTTTAAACAGCAGTGTTGCAACTATGACCTTCCAAAACAGGAGATGATTCTTGTCCAGTAAATCCTAGAAGATCAAAGGCTTGGCATCTATCATCTCTGGAGCACTGCTTTTAAGCACAAATAATTTTCAGTACTTTACAAATGACAGTTCAAAAAGTCAATCAGAATTAAAAAGGGGTTATCATACGTTGGTTCATCATAGGTTCAGAGATTTACAGGCTTTTTGTCACACTACTTTTCCTTCAGTATGTGATATATGTATATAAATTATTACAATATTATTCTCTGCATATATTAATAGATTACTCTTATTTATTTAAAAATTGAACATTACCATCTTTCGATGTGGTAAGCATGGGCTATTTACCTACTTTTCATGTATTTTTGACCAAGGCTAGAAACTCTTCAAGGGAATGTGAATGGGCATTAGAGTTTCTAGCCTTGGTTAAAAATACATGAAAAGTAGGACTTTTGGATATAGCACATGAATTCATGTTTAAAGCAGGGCCTGTTATGCAAACCGGGAAAACATGGGGACAAGGGATTATTGCACTCTTCATTTCCAATAAAGGATCATTGATTGGTAATATTGATTCTAATCTTCTTTACATACTTGCTGCCTAATCTGCTCATTATTTCCACCATTTTCAGTTTGCAGTTCAGATTTCCAGTATCTGCAGTGGCTCACTTTCAGATTGAAGAGCAAGGTTACAAAATGTTTAATGTAGGATAGCAATGTGAAAGTACAAACTTATTAACCAGCATCTCATTCGATGTGCCCCCTGATTTTTATGATGTAATAATGAAAGTCAATGGTTTCCCCAAAAATCTCCAATTACTGCCAGTAGCAAAAGAAATATAAGTAGTCCAAGAAGTTATCAGTTGCACAATTGACAGTGGGCAAACATTAGCTATGCTGAGGTGAGTGGGTCAATTTCCTTACAGCCTCCAACAATTTGAACACTAGGGCAATCAAACACACACTGCCGCTTTTATAAGCTATAAGTGCATCATAACAGATAAATAAGAATTTTTGACAATTGTCTTTTCTTTTTGTAGTGTTTTAATCATCTTTTGCTGATTTCTGACTCCTGGACCTTTTAGAGAATACACTGGACAATATTTTTTTTCGAAAGTGTTGCTTCCTCAGATGTTTTTTCTTTTCTTTATGATCGACTACTTGAAGCTGAACACAAATACAATTTCAGACTACTCGCATCACTTAGGAATTTGGAGGAACAAGAAATTAACTTTTATTGAATTTAATGCATTTAATTGCATAATGGTGCTGATGGTTTGCAATAGTTCAACTAAGCTAAAGATGTTTTGTTGATGATTTTAATTTGCACTCCGTGTCTGAGGCTTCTCACCTAAGTGTCCAACAACAATCAGCCAACATTGATTGACTCCAGTTACCCTGATACGTTTTTCCAAGACCACAATGTCCTGCTGAAACCTTTCACAGTGCTCATCAAGATTTGCAGGGAAGAAGTCCAGACAGAAATGTAGAACATGAATCTTTAGTGATATGTTGCACTTCATGGTTTTGTATGCTTGAAGCATGTTGTCAGCCAGTGGCAGCTAGTTTGGTGTTCTGTAGTTGCCAGGAAAAATTTCAACAATATCCTTGAATCCCTTCCATGCGATTTTGTCCAGTCCCACTAGAAGTTCCTCCAGTCACCTGTCATTGATGACCTGCTTGATTTCTGCATCAGCTGAAATGCCTTCCTCAATCTTAGTATCAATTATTCTGACCTGAAGTATGAATTGAAATAACAAATATAGGGGTTTTCAAAAAATATTGCATGATATAGAACTTTCATGGTGATATTCATGATTAGCAATCTAAAATCCATAAGACACACCCAAATGTATACAGGAAGCAAAATCTTTGTTGTCCAGTGATATTGCAAGTGCTTTTTTTAAAAATCCAACCTTGTCCTCATCTAGTTAGCCAGAGTTGCCCCACTTCTTCAATTGTTTTTTTCTATTTTGCAAGTGAGTGTATACACTTTAGGAACTATAAATTTTATGTTTTAATGATTGACATTGCTTATGTATCATTATATGTTTTAACCTAATGTCCCAGTTCACCTTTGCCAAACTGCATTTATTTTCCTGACTTCAGTAATGATTTATAAATACAGATAGCAGGTATATGTACCTAAACTAGTGTAATCATATTTATACGCACAGATCAATCTCTAATGATGTAATTTGTCTTTTTAAGCTGACTGGGTAGCAATGTAACTGCTGTTAAACTACTCGTGCTGGGAGAAAAATAATCAGCAAGGGAGTTTTCAAAGGACGGGGTATTCTTTGAAAACCTTGGTCTCCCTTGTCCCGATGATCAGGTTCACCCTGTGCACACCACACCCAACCAATCCCACTGTATTTCATTCCCTCCAATTATTCTTCAAGTTAGTACCCATAGAAAGAAGCAAAAACTGGAGAACAGTATTGTGACCAGTGAGTAAAAATGATAATGCTTAGCCTACTCAAGTACTCTTCCTTATCAGGAGATGAAAAGATTGCTAAAGGAAACACAGGATCAATTCTGATACAAAACTATGGGGTTTTGGATCTATAAGAAACAGATATGAGAATTTTAGGAGAAAGGAAGAACATTGTTAACAGAACAAGAGAGGGAACTATAGGGTTGTATTGTATGATTAGCAGAAAATATTAATAGCCGAAAGACTAATCTGGAAAAGTTGAAGCGGGTGGAAATGAAAATGTTTAAACTATGGAATGGAGGGTAAATATTATCATCAGTTTGAGATTGTGAAAACATCAGCATCTCAGAGGAAAACTCATAAGTAAGTGTGTGAGACCAGGAGAAAGGTTTGTTAACACAACCTAAAATTTGTTAAATTTAATTTTAGCATTTCTTTTGAATTCCTTAAGATAGTTTGCCAAATTTCTACTGAATGGAATATTTCTCTTTTAAATCATTTTATTGATAGGCATGTTATTACAATAACTAATAATTCATTCTAACTCTCATTATAGAAAATCTCGATGCCACCTCTCATCATTCAAGAAGTGAAAAGAACTCTTTGGATATAAATTTGAAACAAGATTTGTATGATTTAAAGAAGGATGGCACTAAAGGCATTACAGACAGATTATCACGTAATAAAGATATAACTAAAGATGGTCTGAAGGAAGGAAATAATCTTTCAGAAGCTGACAGAACTCGATTTCATAGAAGAGGATTGCAGGACTCAACAGGAGATGGGTTGTATGGAAATGATCTAAGTGACATGGGGAAATATGACAGAATGGGAAAAGATAGCAGTGCAATTGGAAGAGATGGATTAGGGAGAATGGATGAAGATGGCTTGGATACATTGCGTGGCCAGGGAAAGCATAACATGCATCAGCTGCATAGAATGGGAAAAGATGGTAAGGGCAGTTTGGCTGGAATGAATGAAGAAGAAATGGGAATTGGTGGTAAAGGCAGACAAGATGGAATAGAAAGATATGGAGGCGATAGATTGGGTGGAATTGGAGCAGATGGCATGGATATTTGGGATGCAATGGGAAAAAGTGGGAAGGGCCAACTAGTTGGAGAGGGAAAAGGTAGGATAGACAACTTGGATGAAATCGGAAAAGATGCGACTGGAAATTTGGGTGGAGTAGAAAAACATGGGAAGGTTCAGTTGGGTGGAATGGGACTAGAAATCACAGATAGTTTGGATGGGATGGGTAAAAAGGGACAAGATAGTTTGTATGGAATGGGAAATGAAGGCAAGTGGGGATGGGATGGAAAAGAAAAAGATAGGAAAGACAGTATGTATGGAATGGTAAAAGAAGGATATAGTGGTTGGGGTGGGATGGGAAAAGAAGGAAAGGGCAGTTTGCATGCAATGGAAAAAGAGGGAAAGGGAACTGGTGGAAAAGGCAGATGTGATGGATTGGGAAAAGGTGGCATGGCTGGATTAGATGGAATGGGAAAAGGTGGCATGGGAAGATCAGATGGAATGGGGAAAGGTGGTATGGGAGGATCAGATGGAATGGGAAAAGGTGGTATGGGAGGATTAGATGGAATGGAAAAAGGTGGCATGGCTGGATTAGATGGAATGGGAAAAGGTGGCATGGCTGGATTAGATGGAATGGGAAAAGGTGGCATGGGAGGATCAGATGGAATAGGGAAAGGTGGTATGGGAGGATCAGATGGAATGGGAAAAGGTGGTATGGGAGGATCAGATGGAATGGGGAAAGGTGGCATGGGAGGATCAGATGGAATGGGAAAAGGTGGTATGGCTGGATTGGATGGAATGGGAAAAGGTGGCATGGCTGGATTAGATGGAATGGGAAAAGGTGGCATGGGAGGATTAGATGGAATGGGAAAAGGTGGTATGGGAGGGTTAGATGGAATGGGAAAAGGTGGCATGGGAAGATCAGATGGGATGGGGAAAGGTGGCATGGGAGGATCAGATGGGATGGGAAAAGGTGGTATGGGAGGATTAGGTGGAATGGGAAAAGGTGGTATGGGAGGATTAGGTGGAATGGGAAAAGGTGGCATGGCTGGATTGGATGGAATGGGAATAGGTGGCATGGCTGGATTAGATGGAATGGGGAAAGGTGGCATGGGAGGATCGGATGGAATGGGAAAAGGTGGTATGAGAGGACTGGATGGAATGGGAAAAGGTGGAATAAGTGGATCAGATGGAATGGGAAAAGGTGGCATGGCTGGATTAGGTGGAATGGGAAAAGGTGGTATGGGAGGATTGGATGGAATGGGAAAAGTTGGCATGGCTGGATTAGACGGAATGGGAAAAGCTGGCATGGGTGGATTAGATGGAATGGGAAAGGGTGGTATGGGAGGATTAGATGGATTGGGAAAAGGTGGCATGGGTGGATTAGATAGAATGGGAAAAGGTGGCATGGCTGGATTAGATGGAATGGGAAAAGGTGGTATGGGAGGATTAGATGGAATGGGGAAAGGTGGTATGGGAGGATTAGATGGAATGGGAAAAGGTGGTATGGGAGGATTAGATGGAATGGGAAAAGGTGGCATGGCTGAATTAGATGGAATGGGAAAAGGTGGCATGGGAGGATTAGATGGAATGGGGAAAGGTGGTATGGGTGGATTAGATGGAATGGGGAAAGGTGGTATGGGAGGATCAGATGGAATGGGGAAAGGTGGCATGGGTGGATTAGATGGAATGGGGAAAGGTGGCATGGGTGGATTAGATGGAATGGGGAAAGGTGGCATGGGAGGATTAGATGGAATGGGAAAAGGTGGCATGGGAGGATTAGATGGAATGGGGAAAGGTGGCATGGGTGGATTAGATGGAATGGGGAAAGGTGGTATGGAAGGATTAGATGGAATGGGAAAAGGTGGCATGGGAGGATTAGTTGGAATGGGGAAAGGTGGCATGGGTGGATTAGATGGAATGGGGAAAGGTGGTATGGAAGGATTAGATGGAATGGGAAAAGGTGGCATGGGTGGATTAGATGGAATGGGGAAAGGTGGTATGGGAGGATTAGATGGAATGGGAAAAGGTGGCATGGGAGGATTAGATGGAATGGGGAAAGGTGGCATGGGTGGATTAGATGGAATGGGGAAAGGTGGTATGGAAGGATTAGATGGAATGGGAAAAGGTGGCATGGGTGGATTAGATGGAATGGGGAAAGGTGGTATGGGAGGATTAGATGGAATGGGAAAAGGTGGCATGGGAGGATTAGATGGAATGGGGAAAGGTGGCATGGGTGGATTAGATGGAATGGGGAAAGGTGGTATGGAAGGATTAGATGGAATGGGGAAAGGTGGCATGGGTGGATTAGATGGAATGGGAAAAGGTGGCATGGGTGGATTAGATGGAATGGGAAAAGGTGGCATGGGTGGATTAGATGGAATGGGAAAAGGTGGCATGGGTGGATTAAATGGAATGGGGAAAGGTGGCATGGGTGGATTAGATGGAATGGGAAAAGGTGGCATGGGTGGATTAGATGGAATGGGAAAAGGTGGCATGGGTGGATTAAATGGAATGGGGAAAGGTGGCATGGGTGGATTAGATGGAATGGGAAAAGGTGGCATGGGTGGATTAGATGGAATGGGAAAAGGTGGCATGGGTGGATTAGATGGAATGGGGAAAGGTGGCATGGGTGGATTAGATGGAATGGGGAAAGGTGGTATGGGAAGATTAGATGGAATGGGGAAAGGTAGTATGGGTGGATTAGATGGAATGGGAAAAGGTGGCATGGGTGGATTAGATGGAATGGGGAAAGGTGGCATGGGAAAATCAGATGGAATGGGGAAAGGTGGTATGGGAGGATCAGATGGAATGGGGAAAGGTGGTATGGGAGGATTAGATGGAATGGGAAAAGGTGGCATGGGTGGATTAGGTGGAATAGGTGGATTTGATGGAAGAGGAACAGCTGGAAAGGGCAGATTGGAAGAAACAGGTAAATATGGGAAGGATACTTGGGATGGAATGGGGAAAGATACGAAAGGCAGAGTGGATGCAAGGAGTTTTGGTGAAAAGGACAAATGGAATGAAATAGAAGAAAGTGACCTGCGTGTATTAGAAGGAATGGGAAAAGATGGAAAGAGCAGATTGGTTGGAGTTGGAAAGGATGGCAATAATAGTTTGGTTGGAATTAGTAAAGACCAATTGGATGGCAGTGGAACAACTGATATGAAAGGTCTAAGTAGCAAAAGCAGATTGAACACATTTGGTTCTAATCAAGACAAAAGTGGTTTGGAAGGGTATAGTGGCTCTGCCTTTGCTGGAATTGGTGCTAAAGATCAGGGTGGTTTTGAAGCCATTAATGCCTTGAGTATGGCTGGTGCGCTCTCGAATATGAGTGGAAGTGCTGGAGATGTAAACGATGGGCGCACCTCATCAGCCAGCAATAAAAGAGGTTTACTGCGAGATGACCAAATGTCAATCCAAGATGAATCCATGGATGAGAGTAAACAAGGCTTGTTGGCTTCTGATTTATCCCAGAGTCAACAAAGCAGCCATGCTAGAAGAAGACATAGAAGACTTTCTGAAAGTGAACTCAAGAGCAAAGGTAAATAATTACTGTAGTATGAATTTCTGTCATACCTGAAACTATACCCTGAAGTGATTGTTTTTATTATGGTAATGTTGACAACGGTGGATCTTATTTGTTCTTGAAATTCCCTGATTCTTTCCTACTGTTTTTTTTAGATACAGCACGGAATACACCCTTCAGGTGATAGAGAGGAGCTACAGGGAGTTAGCCACCCAGAGGATGCAGGAGTTAGATAAATGGGTGACAGTCAGGGAAGCAAAGGGAAGAGCTCAGATAGTAGAGAGCACCCCTGTGGCCATCCCCCTCAGTAATCTTATCTCATTTTGGATGTGGCTGAGGGGGATGACCTGACAGAGGACGGCCACGGCGATCAGGTCCTTGGCACTGAGCCTGGTTCTATGGTGCAGAAGGGAAAGAGGAAGATAAGTAATGCAGTAGTCATAGGGGATTTCATTGTGAGGGGAACAGACAGGAGGTTCTGTCAACCTGATAGAGCTACCCGCATGATGTGTTGCCTCCCAGGTGCCAGGGTACGGAATGTCTTGGATCGGATGCAAAGTATTCTGAAGAGAGAAGGTGAACAGCCAAAAGTCTTGGTACCAATGACATAGGTAGAAAAAGGGAGGAGGTCCTGAAGAGAGAATTCAGGGAGTTAGGTAGGATGCTGAAAAACAGGACCTCTAGGGTAGTAATCTCAGGATTGCTGCCTGTGTCACATGCTAGCGAGTGCAAGAATAGCACGATCAGGCATATTAATGTGTGGCTGAGAGACTGGTGTAGGGGGCAGGGATTCAGATTCCCGGATCATTGAGGCCTCTTCTCAGGGAGGTATCACCTGTACAAAAAGGAAAGGTTACACCTGAACCCAAAAGGGGTCCAATATCCTAGCAGGCACATTTAATGGAGCTGTTAGGGAGGGTTTAAACTAAGTTGGCAAGGGGATGGGAACTGGAGTGATAGGGTTGAGGAAGGGGAAAACAGAAATAAGTCAAAGATAGTATGCAACAGGGATTACAGAAAGAACAAGGAGGAGATGAGGCCTAATCACAGCCAATGGCATGAGTTACAGGGCAATAGAGGCATGGTGCAGTTAAAACAGAAAGCAACAAATACTGGACTGAAAGTGGTATATTCGAATGCATGCAGCATAAGGAATAAAATGGACGATCTTGAAATTCAGCTACAGATTGGCAGATACGACATTGTGGCCATCTCTGAAACTTGGCTAAAGGATGGCTGCCATTGAGAGCTGAACATCCAAGGACATACGGTGTATCGGAAAGATAGGTTAATAGGTAGAGGGGGTGGTGTGGCTCTGTGTATAGGAAATCATATTAAATCATTAGAAAGAGATAACATAGGATTGGAAGGCATAGAGTCTTTATGGGTTGAGTTAAGAAATGGCAAGGGTAAAAGGACCCTAATGGCAGTTGTATACAGGCCTCCAAACAGCATCCAAGATGTGGATAAACAAATTACAGCAGGAGGTAGAAGGGGCATGTCAGAAAGGCAATATCATGATAACCACTTTAACATGAAAGTGGATTGGGAAAACTAGATCAGTACTGGACCTCAAGTGACAGAATTTGTAGAATGTCTAAGGGATGGCTTTTTAGAATAGCTTGTTGCTGAGCCCACTAGGGGATCGGCTGTGCTGGATTGGATGTTGTGCAATGATCCAGAGGTGATAAGAGAGATTAATGTTAAGGAACCCTTAGGGAACAGTGATCACAATATGATTGAGTTCACATTGAAATTTGAGAGGGAAAAAATAAAATCTAATATGTCGGTATTTCAGTGCAATAAAGGAAATTACAATGGCATGAGAGGGGAACTGGCCAAAGTTAAATGGAAAGGGACATTTGCAGGAAGGACAACAGAGCAGCAATGGCTGGAGTTTCTGTGAAAAATGAGCGAAGTGGAAGACGGATATATTCCAAATAAGAAGAAATTTTGAAAGGGATGAAGGACACTGCCAAGGCTGACAAGTGAGGTCAGAGCCAAAGTAAAAGCAAAAGGGAGGGCATTCAAGGAAGCCAGAGTTAGCGGGAAGAGAGAGGATTGGGAAGCTTTTAAAAATTGCAGAAGGAAACTAAGAAGGTCATTAGGAAAGAAAAGATGAATTATGAAAGGAAGCTGGCAACTAATATCAAAGAAGATACCAAAAGTTTTTTTAAGTATATAAAGGGTCAAAGAGAGTTGAGGTTAGGTATAGGACCAGTACAAAATGATGCTGGAGATATTGTAATGAGAGATGCAGAGATGGGAGAGGAACTGAATGCATATTTTGCATCAGTCTTCACAATGGAGTATGTCTGCAGTATACCGGACATTCAAGAGTGTTCCAGGATTGACTAATTTTTTTATTGATAACAAAATGGTTCCATTAGTTCGATCTTGTGAATATAAAGAGATTGCTATCTCTGACCATGCTCCTGTGCTTTTATCCATAAATCCTCCTGGTTTTCCTCAGACAAACAGATTCTGGCATTTTAATTTAACTTTGTTATCTGACAAGGATTTCTTAAAGCATATATTAGAGGACAAATCATTTTTATACTGCAAGTGTTAAGAAAAAAGCTAATAAAGAGAGAATTAATTTAGCCAATCAGCAGAAACAATTAGATGAAGAATATGCTTTGACTTCAGATCCTGTTTTATATAAAAGACGGGTTGAAATTAAAACTAAATATGATTTTTTATTAACATACCCTATTGAAACTCAACTCTTAAAGCACAGAAGTCAATTTTATACTCATGGAGATAAAACAGGTAAATTATTGGCTAACCAAATTAAAACTTCTAGTGCTAAACGACAGATTAAAGAAATTTATAACGCTAACGGTAGGACAACTGATCATTTAGAAATAAATGATACTTTTAGAGAAATTTATTCAAAACTTTATAGTTCTAATCTTCTTAAAGGTAATACTGTAATAGATAATTTTTTAGACCAAATAAATATCCCTATGCTTTCTGTTGATAACCAAAAACAGTTGGATCAATGCATTTCCAATGAAGAAATAGCCGAGGCTGTACATTCAATGCATTCAGGGAAAGCTCCAGGTCCCGATGGATTTTCTGGAGAATTCTATAAGGCTTTTTCTTCTTTGCTTATAACTCATTTATGTTCAGTTTTTTCAGATTCTTTTAAGTCAGGTAGGTTGTCGTAATCTTTCCATGAAGCTTCTATTTCGCTTATCCTTAAAAAAATAAGAACCCAACTGAATGTTCTTCATATAGACCAACTTTCTTACTTAATGTTGATGCTAAAATTCTATCTAAAGTTCTGGCCTGTAGGATGGAAAATATCTTACTATCCATCATTTCTGACAATCAGACTGGTTTTATTAAACATTGATATTCTCATTTTAATATTCATCAATTATTAAACGTTATCTATTCTTCTTCTAAGGAGATATCAGAGTGCATGATATCCTTAGATGCTGAGAAGGCTTTTGATTGGGTTGAGTGGCATTATTTATTTAAAATCTTAGAAAAATTTAATTTTTGGTCCAACTTTATTCAATGGATTGAATTACAGCATTTATCCCCTTTTGCCGGGTTCTTACTAATTCTCAGAATTCTAAACCATTTAAACTTCAATGTGGAACCAGACAAGGTTGCCCTTTGAGTCCTTTGCTTTTTCACCTGGCTTTAGAACCTTTAGCTATTGCTTTTCGAGAATCTAATGATATCACTGGTATTGTACGGAAGGATATTATCCACAAAGTTTCACGTTATGTGGATGATTTATTGCTTTACATTTCTAATGTCGAAACTTCATTACCTTCTGTGCTTTCTTTACTCTCTTGTATTAGTCAGTTTTCTGGATATAAACTGAACCTACACAAGAGTGAACTTTTTCCTTTGAATAATTTGCCATTAACTGATATTAACCTTCCTTTTAAAATTGTAAGAAACCAATTCACTTATTTGTGTGTAACGATTACCAAGAATTATAAATACCTGTTTAAAGAAAATTTTCTTACTTTATTAAATTATATAAAAAGAACAGTATCAAATTGGTCACCTCTTTCGTTATCATTGATTGGTCGAATTAATTCTATTAAAATGAATGTTTTACCAAAATTTATATACATGTTTCAGGTTTTACCTGTTTTTATTCCTAAGTCCTTTTTTGACTCCCTGGACTCTATTTTGTCCTCCTACATATGGAAAAATAAACGTTCTCAATTGAATAAAGTTCACTTCCAGAAAGTTAAAAAGAATGGAGGTTTAGTTTTACCAAATTTTAGGTTTTATTACTGGGCAGCTAATATACGGAATCTCACGTTTTGGTTATACTGTATTAATCATGAGGACTGTTACGAGTGGGTTTCTTTAGAAGCTAACTTGGTTAATAAATTTTCTATTATCTCTCTCTTGGGATCTTCACTTCCTTTATCCTTAAGTAAGATAACTGAAAATGTGGTAGTCAAATATACTTTAAGGATTTGGATACAATTTAGAAAACACGTTGGTTTATTGAGATTCTCCCTTTCTAGTCCCATTTAAAAAAAAAATTTTTTTAAGCCTTCTAAGACTGATGTAGTTTTTAAACAATGGGAAAGATTGGGCATTACATGTTTCCGGGATCTGTTTGTTGGAGGAAGTCTTTCTTCATTCGAACAAATGTCAACTAAATATAGTTGACTAAAAACCCATTTTTTTCAGTACTTACAATAGAACATAGAACATAGAATAGTACAGCACAGTACAGGCCCTTCGGCCCACAATGCTGTGCCAACCCTCAAACCCTGCCTCCCATATAACCCCCCACCTTAACTTCCTCTATATACCTGTCTAGTAGTCTCTTAAACTTCACTAGTGTATCTGCCTCCACCACTGACTCAGGCAGTGCATTCCACGCACCAACCACTCTCTGAGTAAAAAACCTTCCTCTAATATCCCCCTTGAACTTCCCACCCCTTACCTTAAAGCCATGTCCTCTTGTATTGAGCAGTGGTGCCCTGGGGAAGAGGTGCTGGCTATCCACTCTATCTATTCCTCTTATTATCTTGTACACCTTTATCATATCTCCTCTCATCCTCCTTCTCTCCAAAGAATAAAGCCCTAGCTCCCTTAATCTCTGATCATACTGCATACTCCCTAAACTAGGCAGCATCCTGGTAAATTTCCTCTGTACCCTTTCCAATGCTTCCACACCCTTCCTATAGTGAGGTGACCAGAACTGGCACAGTACTCCATTTGTGGCCTAACCAGAGTTTTATAGAGCTGCATCATTACATCGTGACTCTTAAACTCTATCCCTCGACTTATGAAAGCTAACACCCCATAAGCTTTCTTAACTACCCTATCTAACTGTGAGACAACTTTCAGGGATCTGTGGACATATAACCCCAGATCCCTCTGCTCCTCCACACTACCAAGTATCCTGCTATTTAATTTGTACTCTGCCTTGGAGTTTGTCCTTAGAAAGTGTACTACCTCACACTTCTCCAGGTTGAACTCCATCTGCCACTTCTGCATCCTATCAATGTCCCTCTGCAATCTTTGACAATCGTCTACACTATCTACAACACCACCAACCTTTGTGTCATCTGCAAACTTGCCAACCCACCCCTCTACCCCCACATCCAGGTCGTTAATAAAAATCACGAAGAGTAGAGGTCCCAGAACAGATCCTTTTGGGACACCACTAGTCACAATCCTCCAATCTGAATGTACTCCCTCCACCACGATCTTCTGCAGGCAAGCCAATTCTGAATCTACCTGGCCAAACTTCCCAGGATCCCATGCCTTCTGACTTTCTGAATAAGCCTACCGTGTGGAACCTTGTCAAATGCCTTACTAAAATCCATATAGATCACATCCACTGCACTACCCTCATCTATATACCTGGTCACCTCCTCAAAGAACTCTATCAGGCTTGTTAGACACGATTTACCCTTCACATAGCCATGCTGACTGTCCCTGATCAGACCATGATTCTCTAAATACCCATAGATCCTATCTCTAAGAATCTTTTCCAACAGCTTTCCCACCACAGACATAAGGCTCACTGGTCTATAATTACCCGGACTATCCCTACTACCTTTTTTGAACAAGGGGACAACATTCGCCTCCTTCCAATTCTCCAGTACCATTCCCGTGGACAACGAGGACATAAAGATCCTAGCCAGAGGCTCAGCAATCTCTTCCCTCACCTCATGGAGCAGCCCGGGGAATATTCCATCAGGCACTGTCAAATTAGAGATATTCTGCGATCTCAATTATATACATTTCCTAATATTCCTGATAAGAACATATTAGATGAAATTCTTAATATGAAATCATTTTATAATGGTTCAATATCCAATATTTATGATATGTTGTTGGGAATGAGAAATGATTCTTTAGACAAATCAAAAATTTTTGGGTACAAGATTTACAGACCTCAATTTCTGAAGAAACTTGGAATGAGATTTTTAAATTGGTTAAGACTTCATTGTTATGTGCTCATCATTCTCTCCTACAACTTAAAGTGGTTCATAGGGCTTATATAAACAAGGATAAGTTATCCCATTTTTATATGGATATATCTCCCTACTGTGATAGGTGTAACAATGGAGAAGCTTCATTTATTTATATGTTTGGACGTGCCCAAGTCTTGGAAAATATTGGACGGAAGTATTCCAAGCTTTTTCTGGACTCCTTAAAGTAAATTTTAAGACTAATCCTTTGACTGCCCTGTTTGGTATTGTTGGAAGGAACGATATCATTTTGAAGACATCTGATTTGCACATTCTGGCTTTTATCTCTCTTATGGCTAGGAGGGTGCTTTTGTTTGAATGGAAGGATGCTGTTCTGCCTAATCATGCTCAGTGGTTACGGGATGTTATGGCATGCCTAAATTTAGAAAAGATTCGTTGTTCAATTTTTGAATCTAACCAAGATTTTCAAAATTTGTGGGTGCCATTTTTAAATTATTTTCATAATATTTGCCTTCTTGTTAAAGTACATAAGTTGGTTAATAGCATATTTTATCATCTAATAAGTTTTTTTTTCTTTTTTTTCCCCAAACAGCTTTGACTTTGGTAGTGGGTGTAAATCTTTTTTTAATAAAATTGTTGATACAGTATTCTAATATACAAATTAATCTAATCTATATGAATATAGAGTAAGGAGTTTGTTAATATGGTTCAATATACTGTATGTGGTATTATTATATTTTTTCTTTTGTTTTATAATATGTATTCTCTTGGACTCTGCATTCTTCTATATTGAAATCAATTAAAAAAAAATTGAAAAAAGAAAGAAAGAGTGTCAGGGAAGTGAAGTTTGTGCAGTGAAAATTATGACAGAGAAGGTGCTCAAAAAGCTTAATGGTCTGAGGGTAGATAAATTTCCTGAACCTGATGGAATGCACCCTCGGGTTCTGAAGGAAGTAGCTGAAGAGACTGTGTAGATATTAACGATAATCTTTGGAGAATTGCAAATGTTACTCTGCTGTTTAAGAAGGGCGAGAGGCAGCAGAAAGGAAAGTATAGACCTGTTAGCCTGACATCAGTGGTTGGGGAGTTGTTGGTATCGATTGTTAGGGATGAGATTACGGCGTACCTGGAGGCATATGACAAGATAGGCCAAAGCCAGCATGGTTTCCTGAAAGGAAAATCCTGCCTGACAAATCTGCTGCAATTCTTTGAGGAAATTACAAGCAGGGTAGACAAAGGAGATGCAGTAGATGTGGTGTACTTGGATTTTATACTTTATACTTTATTGTTCCATTTTCCACCTACCTTCAGCATTTTCAGAAGGCCTTTGACAAGGTATCACACATGAGACTGCTTAGCAAATTAAGAACCGATGGAATTACAGGGGAGTTACCAGCATGGATGGAGTATTGTCTGATCAGCAGAAAACAGAGAGTGGGAATAAAGGGATCCTATTCTGGCTGGCTGCCAGTTACCAGTGGAGTTCCACAGGAGTCAGTGTTAGGACAGCTGCTTTTTACAATGTATGTCAATGATTTGGACTACGGTATTAATGGATTTGTGGCTAAATTTGCCGGTGATACAAAGACAGGTGGTGGAGTGAGTAGTGTTGAGGAAACAGAGAGCCTGCAGATAGACTTGGATAGTTTAGAGGAATGGGCAAAGAAGTGGCGAATGAAATACATTGTTGGAAAGTGTATGGTCATGCACTTTGGTGGAAGAAATAAATGGGCAGACTATTATTTAGATGGGGAAGGAATTCAAAATGTGGAGATGCAAAGGGACTTGGGAGTCCCTGTGCAGGATACCCTAAAGATTAACCTCCAGGTTGACTGAGTTGTGAAGAAGGTGAATGCAATGTTGGCATTTATTTCTAGAGGTATAGAATATAAGAGCAGGGATGTGATGTTGAGGCTCTATAAGGCACTCGTGAGACCACACTTGGAGTATTATGTGCAGTTTTGGGCTCCTTATTTTAGAAAGGATATACTGACATTGGAGAGGGTTCAGAGAAGATTCATAAGAATGATTCCAGGAATGAAAGTGTTACCGTATGAAGAACGTCTGGCAGCTCTTGGGCTGTATCCCCTGGATTTCAGGACAATGAGGGGGAATCTCATAGAAAGATACTGAATGATAAAAGGCCTGAACAGATTAGATATGGCAAAGTTATTTGCCATGGTATGGAAATCTAGGACAAGAGGGCACGACTTCAGGATTGAAGGATGTCTATTTAAAACTGAGATGTGGAGAAATTATTTTCGTCAGAGGTGGTAAATCTGTGGAATTTGTTGCCACAAGCGGCTGTGGAGGCCAAGACATTGGGTGTATTTAAGGCAGAGATAGATAGGTTCTTGATTAGCCAGGGTATCAAAGGGCATGGGGTGAAGGTACAGGAGTGGGGATAACTGGAAGAATTGGATCAGCCCATGATTGAATGGCGGAGCAGACTCAATGGGCCAAATGGCCTACTTCTGCTCCTATATCTTATGGTCTTATGATTAAGCCAACTTACCAAACCAGAAGAAAAGAATAAGGGAATGTCAAGAACAAATTACATTACCAAGCAAAAATTGTGCAATCCTTCGGAAATTCCACAACATTGCCAAAATCTTTCAAAAATGACAAGTTCTTCCATTATTTGAAACAGAGTCTTCTGTTTATTTAATATTATTGGTTTGAGCTCAAAGGTTAAAAAAAATTTTACAATATCTGGTAATGTTTAAAATGGCATTTGAAATTACCTCCCCTGCCATAATTATGTATGGATAAATTTATGTTCTGTTTAAATAACTTCCAAAAAATAGGATCACAAGTTGTTTTAAAGTTTTGACACCAATTAAAATTATGTTAGAAACCAGATACCTGTATTACTGAAAGTCCTGAATGTTTAACTAATGGGTTAATTGGTCATTGCAAATTGTCCTATGATTGGGCTAGGATTGCTGGAAAGGCCGGTAGGGTCTATTCCGTGCTGTATCTCAATAAATAAATAACTAACAGAATATGTGACTACAAATCAAATAATTAACAATATACAATTCAAAAAAGATGCTTTTTATTCAGGTGCACAGATCATTTTAATTTGTGACTTGCATCAAGCATTTCACTCACATTAGATTTTCTCTGCAATAATACAGAAGGAGCTCACTACTTCAAAAGTGGACTTTCAGACATAAGTGCCAAGAAGGGAGAGGCAGCTGAACTTTGTTGTGTGACAATGAATGAGGAAGCACAAGGTTCCTGGTCTAAAGATGGTAAAAAGGTAGTTCAGAAACTAGTAACTGAATATGCCTAAATTAAGTAAATAACTTAAATGCTGCTGTTTCCATTAGGTATGCAGTGAATAAGGACCAATTCACTTTTACAACTCTAAAACAAGCAGTGCTGTAGAAACAAAACATTATTTAAATGAAATATTAACCAAATTGATTTATTCTTCTGAGTTGTTGCAAATTGTTAGTAAAATGTGAACTGCTTGTTGGGAGAAGTTTGTGAAACCATGTACTGTGTATTGGCCACCCAAATTGCTAAGTGACATCAATATGTTCAATGAACACAGGTGGTTTCTGATTAGATGTTCGTTGATATTTGTGTGAATCACAATATCACAATTGACTCAAAGAAGAGCCAATTTGTCATAAAGCTGATGACTTAAAGTTAATGTTACTTACATGGCTGGATGCACGTTTTTTAATGTTGTTGATACTGAGCTCAGCTAATGTCTGCCAAAAGTCAAAATCAAGTTAACTCTCACTCACAGAAATTTTGCCCCAGGATGCTTGTTGTGGCATGTCATATGTGACACCTTACTGCTCATAACTACAGTTTAAAAAAGTCAAGACCTCAAGAAGGATCTCAGCTTGAAATGTCAACTGTTTGCTCATTTCCATAGGTACTACCTGACCTGCTGAGTTCTTCTAGCATTTTGTGTGTGTTGTTCTGGATTTCCAGCATCTGCAAAATCTCTTGTGTTAATGTTGCAGGGGGGTCATTTTTCATTTCAAATAGGGAATGTTAGGAATAAAACATGTTTTACTTTGCTGGGTAAGGGTGGCCTTCCGGATAGGACAAAAGGGAAGGTTTGTGATAGGGTGGAAATAAGTAGGATTAAGTGACAGAAGTGATGACACTGGGTGAAAAGAGGACAGTGAATGCTCGTGGATAATGAATACTAGGACTGGCTGGAAAGCCTGAGGCTTATAAAAAGTACAAATTTACTCATTTTGAGATTGTAGCAAACAGAATGGCTGAAAGAGGGCCGAGTGTGGTGTTGTTGTTTCTGTCCTTTCAGATTTAATAATGTGCCACATGAGGCCATCAAATGAAATTCCAATAAGTGAGTTTGAGAGCAAGACACTGGAATGGATTGTGGATTGGTATGGTAAAGGGAACAGAGAACAGGAATAAACTGTAACGAGTGGGATACCTCAGGAATCTCTGCATCAGTAATTTCACGACTCAAGATTGCTTAATGACATTTCCTGTACACAAGTGTAAAGGAGAATGAAATAATTGTTACTCTGGATCCAATGCAGCAGAACAAAAACACAATAAGAAAAAGAACACAATAATATTAGTAAAAAAAAACCTAAATAAATATAAATAGATAAGATAGCTTATCTACTGTAGATGGTTTGATTGCAAGTCCACAAAGTGATACTAAGCACAGGAGTGTCTGTACTTTAGATGACTCTGACAGGAAATGATAGAGTAGTGGTAGTTGGAGGTATGGAGGGGTAGGTGAGTGAGTGAAGGTGTTGATCAGCCTTACTGCTTGGGGAAAGTACCTGTTTTTAAGTCTTGGACTACGTAGCCTCCTTTGTGATGGGAGTGAGTAGGATGCCCATGAACAGGGCGAGTGGGATCCTTTATGATGTTACGGGCCCTTTTCTGGCACCTTTCTGTCTATGTGTCCTGGGTGGTGGGTAGGCTGGTGCTGGTGATGCATTGAGCAGTTTTGACTAACTGTTGTCGAGCCTTCCTGTCTGCCGCAGTGCAGTTTCATATCATGTTGTGATGTAGCATGTTGGGATCCCTATTGCGTATCTGTAGAATGATGTGAGATCTGTAGATATGGATGCACATAGTCCATTTCCCTTCAGCCTCCTCAGAAAGCAGGGGAGATGGTGAGCTTACCTAACTGTGAAGGATGTGCTCTGGGACCATAAACGGTTGTGTGCAATGTGCACTCCTCGGACTCTGAGACTACTAACAAGAGAAAATCTGCAGATGCTGGAAATCCAGGCAAATCACACA
The DNA here is from genome assembly GCF_030028105.1 of Mobula birostris. Taxonomy (NCBI): domain Eukaryota; kingdom Metazoa; phylum Chordata; class Chondrichthyes; order Myliobatiformes; family Myliobatidae; genus Mobula; species Mobula birostris. The sequence continues at coordinate 60,733,827 of NC_092383.1, read as the reverse complement.
AAATGATGGAGGAACTCAGCAGGCCAGGCAGCATCTATGGAAAAGAGTACAGTCCCACCGTTTCAAGCCAAGATGTTTCACCAGTCCTGCTGAAGGGTCTTGGCCCAAAACATTGACTGTACTCTTTTCCATAGATGGTGCCTGGACTGCTGAGTTCCTCCAGCATTTTATGTGCATTGCCTGAAATTGCTTGCAGTTTCCACTGCGAGGGGCATGTGAGTAAGTCGAGTTACCCTGAAGTTGATAACCATCTCCTTCGTCTTGTTGACATTGAGGAAAAAAGGATATTTACCTGGCACCAGGCCTCGAGCTGTTCCACCTCCTCTCTGTAGACTAGGATTCGCCAACCCGTCGATCATGATCGACAGGTCGATCTTTGAGACTTCCCTAGTAGATCCCGAAGAAAAATCAAAAATAAGTACACAAATACTGTTGTAATGTGAGCATTATAAAAGTAAGTAATACTAATTAGGATAATGGTAATATAGCAATATTTTCACTAAAAAGCTGTTTGTAAAGGGAGATTGTTTCCAGGTTGCGGGCGTTTAGTTCTGTTCTTTCTGCCCAGTGCGCATGTGTGTAGTTCTCCCACCATGCACCACGTTTTCAGCGTAGCCTGTGCTGCATCAAAGTGACCAATCAGATTAGATAAGAGTACAGACTGTTGCAAACATCAATATACAGCAGTGGTCCCCAACCTCCGGCTGCGAAGCATGCAGTGGTGCAGCAGTAGTCGGGTTGCTCGCAGCACATCTTTAAGAAAAAAAGCCGAAATAAACAAGCTAACTTAATTAGATGCCGCCCAGAACGTAAATGTCGGCTCAGATCAGAGGCGACACAATCGACAGTCACTTGTGATATCCTGATGGCACAGTGGAGGCTCCACGAAAGAAGGCAAAAACATACAAATTCCATCCAGAATAGGAAAAGGAATTTCTATTTACCTCAGTGAAAGACAAGTGTATATGTATGTTGTGCCACCAAACACAAGCACTGACTAAAAGAGGGAATCTGGAGCGGAACCACAACACCAACCACCAGGAATTTAAAGACACCTACTCCCCAAAGAGCGCAATTCGTGCCTGGAAAGTTGAGCTGAAATTGGGGTTGAAGGCCCAGCAATCATTTTCCACAAAACATGCTGCTTAAAATAAGGCTGCTATTGAAGCATCATTTCGTGTAAGTCACCTTTTGGCTAAACACAAGAAGCCTTTTACAGATGGAGATTTATTCAAGGAAGCAATGGTCATTACCGCAGAGACTGTTTTTAAGGACTTTAAAAACAAAAGCGGCATCACAACTGCAATATATAATATACCACTTGGCCCTGCAACAGTGACAAGGAGGGTAGAGTCACTGTCAGAGGACATGAATATTTTTCACTGCAGTTCGATGAATCCCTGGATGTAACGCAAACAGCTCAGCTTGTTGTATTTGTCAGAATGGCTTTCCAGGATTTTACAACAAAGGAGGACTTCCTCACTCTTTTGCACTTAAAGGAAAGAACGAGAGGTGAGAATATTTACAATGAGTTTTAAAAAAATGTCCGTGAAAATGACATCCCCATTCATAAACTGGTGGCAATTACTACTGATGGGGCCGAGCAATGCGTGGTGTACGCGTTGGTTTTATACCACTAAAAGTCAGTGCCTACTTCGGGTCAACTTATCTATGTGAAATTGCATTTTCACAGATAAAAATTATTAAATCTAAGTACAGGAGCTGACTTACTGACAGCACTCACTAGAGTTGCCAACTTTCTCACTCCCAAATAACGGACAAAAGTAGCAGTCAAATCCTGGGACATTTGTGTTTACCCTGAGAAAGACTCCCATGACCAGGAAGTCTTGCGCAGGCACCTGTGTGCGCATGTGCGTACATGCCATTTTTTTTGCCCCATGAATTGGGTTTGGCTTAATTTTCATTATTTCTACTTTATATAGGCTGTGTTTTTATCATATCATTCCTGCTTTTACTATATGTTAGAGTTATTTTAGGTTTTATGGGTTATTTAGTATGATTTGTTTTTTTTGGGTCTGGAAACGCTCAAAAATTTTTTCCATATAAATTAATGGTAATTGCTTCTTTGGCATAAAGCATTTCGGAATGAAAGGTTTCATAGGAATGTTCTACATTAGCGGGGGAAATACGGGACAGTTGGCAACCCTACACCTCACAGACTGTCTCAGACTGGCTGTCTGTAGTTATGAGCCAAATTTCAGGGAACAAGCAGAAAGTATTCGGCCCCAGTCATCACACTGAGTGCAACAGTCAATTTTTATTTATTTATTTTTCGTGTTGAAATAAAATTAAATAATGAAACTTAGAATTAAAGGTGTGAAGTATTGTAATATTCTTAAAGGAAGACAGCTATGGCCTGTTTGATATGCTAGTTACAGTGTTTTCTTGTTTGAATTAATTTGAAAGTTTGACAAAAGTATTTTGTGTAATTCAAATACAATTCGTCCAAATAAAAGGCCTCAAATTGGAAGTACAATCTGAGCTGTTTTTTTCTGTAAAGGATTTAGTAGGTAGATCTTGCCTTTCCCTGAGGTCAAGGTAGGGGATCTTGGGCTTAAAAAGGTTGGTGACCACTACTGTAGACCATCTGATCATTGTAGGTGGTGAGTCCCGTCACTGTTGTCTCATCAGCGAACTTGACCATGTGAGTACTCGGGTGTATGGCCATGCAGTCACATGCGAGCAGAGTGTACAGCATGAGATTCAGCACATAGCCCTGGGGGCACCTACGTTCAGGATGATGGGGAAGGAGTTTTGTCCATCTTGACTATCTGAGGTCTGTTTGTTATTTAGTCCAACATCATTTGCACATTGGAATATTTTCATGAGGGATCAAGATCTAAATTTGCTATACTGATGATACTAAGTTATGTGGAAGTACAGGCATTGAGGAGGATGCAAAAATGCTTTGGGGTTTTGGGCAGACCACATTTATAAGCAAGGGCATTGCAACTGGAATGTAATGAAGAAATGTATGATGTTTCCCTGTTTAAAAAATACACAATCTTTTACCCAGTATCAATTAAGAAGAGTTACTGTTCAGAGGATCTGGGTGTCCTCATCCCTGAATCATTGCAAATTAATATGCAGGTTCAGAAGCAAATAGGAAGGCTAAGGGCTGCAAAAGGATTTAAGTAAAAGGGTGGAGCTCCTTTGTTACAATTACAGGATATATGACCCTTCAAAGATGACTTCTGGAATACTGTGCACCACTTTGATCACTAAACCTTAGGGAGGATCAAATAATTGTCGAAGTGCAGAGAAGAATCGCCAGATTGGTTCCCATGATGGTGAGTTTTTCTTTTGAAAGAATAGTTTTTAAACAGATTAATGAGATGGAGACATGCTTAATGTTTTCAATGGCTGAGGTGTCTTAAATTAGAAGTCATTTTCTTAAAGTAAGTCATGGGGCACTCAGGACAAGGTTGAAAACAAATTTCTTCAACCAGAGTGTGGCATACCTGAAGGCTATAGTGGTTCAGTTGCCCTACATGTTCAATGATAGATCCTTAGATATTAAAGACATCACAGAATATTGGGTTAATGGAGGACGTAGTGCTGGAGTAAAGTGTCATCCATGCTCTTAAAGACTGGCAGAATGATCGTTAGGAAATTGCCACTTCTACTACTACTCCTTAAATTCTTATGTTCATCGTGGGTGTTTCTAAATCAAAGTAACATGGGAGTTTGTGAGGTTACTGTGCACTATCACCTGAAATAGTGAAATGGAAGTCAAGAAGCTGTTGGAAGCAAAGTACTGTGCAACATGAAAGTGAAGGAGAAGTGGAAATTGATGGAAAAAATGATGAAACTCTGGAGTTCTGTCGTAGAGCAGGAAGAAGCACTGACTGGAAAAAATGGGGAATCAGCATTTCACATGGAGGGAACATTTGACTGTCAAGCATGGCTTCCAAGTGTGTGGATATTCATAGAAGGAATTCATACCCTTCACTCACATCCCTTAGAACTTCTTTCCATGAGGTACCTATAAATAAGAAGAAGTCTCTATTCTTCAGAAGACCATGAAATGTCTTCTGTATCCTTGCTGTACTCTCCCATCCTCATGACCTGCACTAATTTATTAGAGAAACTTCCCAAATATGTTACATTAATTTTAGTGAAATTTTAAATGAATGTCTGGAAGGTCAAAATGACAATTATCTCTTTCTGAACTCTTAGTATGTGGGGTCTATATGTCTGTCAGTGGGTAATGTTTACAGAGTGTTTACACAGGGTAAACACTGTAGTTCTGTTAATGTCTGTAGAATGTTATTTATTGTAGCTGGATTCTACCTTAATCTCAGGTACCATTAACATGAGGATGTTTGTTAGTGTCTGTTGCTTGTTGGCTACCAGGTTGAGGGATTCGTTCTTAGTGTCAGTTAAGCTTATTGTTTAAGTGTGTAGACATTAATGCCCTTTTGTAAATCCAAGGAATACTGTGTTTTACGATATAATGGGGAGTGACCATTAAAGTGTCTAATTGATTTACGAGGAAATGCTGAATACTGTGTTAATAGACAAAGGATGTGTTTAAAAGAAACCATGTCGAGTTAATGTAAGAACAGGGTTATTCTCTTTCTGGTTCTCTCTGCCTTGTGAAGCTTGTGAATATATCGGGCTGTCTCTCTTGACTTCGTTGGAGTTCGCCCAGACCGGCAGCATGATTAGTGCCTGGGACCCAGGAATGGTTTTACAAGTGAGACAGAATTCAGAGCTCCCCCGACAACTGTAACCATCACATGGTGTCCAAGGATTTCCAAACCCTGAAATTTTGTAGCTTGTAGAAATTGTTGTGGAATTCTTTGTGAATTGCTACATAGTATTTTGTGTGGTTTATTTGTGGTTTCTATTTTGTGATAATAAATTAGGCGTAGGTTACTTTGTTGTGCTTGTGTTATTACCACATCTCCTGGACACTCGAACAGTTTGGGACTGATCATCCCAGTCTATTACATCATTATGTGAAATTACATTAAATCTGTTGTGCTGTGGTTCAATAAAGGTTTCTTCCTGAGCTCAGAGTCATGGAGAAAAAGACATGGGAAATTTGACGGTTCCTGAACCAGAGTAGAGATATGAAAGTGGTTTGGATCATTTGCTTAAAATATTTCATTTTGAGAGCCTTTTGATCAAAGTTATGAAGATAGTCAATGCTGATTTAATCTAAGGAAAATGTGAATTTCTTGGCCTTTGTTTTTCTTCACTACTTAGCTTGTAGGATAGCAGTTCTGTCATCCTTGACACTTTCACTGTCTCTGGAATATTCACCTAGGGCTGTCATCCAAAGTACAGGACAATGAAGGATGCTTGTGACCTCCATACATCTTCTCACCATTACATCTGCAGAAGGAGCTGGGGCCATTACACTCAGTGGCCACTTTATTAGATACCTCCTGTAGCTAATAAAAGTGGCCACCGAATTTATGTTTGTGGTCTTCTGCTGAAGTAGCCCATCAAATTCAAGATTCAACATGTTGTGCATTCAGAGATGCTCTTCTGCACGTCACTGTTGTAACACATGATTATTTGAGTTACTGTCATCTTTCTGTCAGTTTGAATGTATCTAATAATGTTCCACTGAGTATGTACCGCAGTTCATTAGATGTTACAAGAGTAGTTCTTGAAAATGTACCAGCAGACTCCAACAGGATGCATTCTACTGTTTCTACATGACAGTGTCATATAACATCTCATCCAATTTTCACTAACCCTTAAAGAATCAACTGATCCTGATCTCTGGTATCACCAGTCTGCAACCTCTAGCCTGATTCCAGGACTTCATTCCTCCAAATTCTACTTACTGTTTCTTCAGCTTTGACAAAGGTACTACTGATAAGTTTAGGTGCTTCTCTCAAAGTTTTTTCAAGTTTTGATCCCAAGTGAGTCATAAACTGCCATGGCGCTGTCTTAAATTCTCACAATACTGCTTTGGAGACAGTTCCAATACTTTGATCCACCAGCAATGAGACTAGCAACTATCACAAGAATGGTAGAATTGAAACACTTGGAGGTATCTTATCATTTTCATGCTTTTGCTGGTAAGAAGGTCATATTCATAGTGAGGAGGAAGATATTGTGGATGCATGAAGCTCTCTTCATAAGACAATTTGGGTAATTATATTGGAAGTAAGTTCAGGAGAAACTCGTGATTCATAATACAGCAATTTATAATGAAGAAGTATCGACATATTTATTCTTGCATCTTTAAGAAATCATTATTTGAGTGACCTGATATGTTTCTTCTGAGAGTTATTGTCTTCAATAAAGATTGTCCTGTTTATCTGTCTGCCTTAATTTATTACTTTATGTGAGCAGCAACAGAATAGATCCCACTGATACTACGTTTCTGTGCTCATAGATTACCTCTGGGAATGGAAAGATTATTATGAAGGAAGGAGCAATACAAAAATTGACCTTTGCTCATATCCAAGAGGAGGATTCTGGAATATACACATTTGAAGCTGATGGAGGAAGAACAGAAGCTTCACTATTTGTTGAAGGTGAATAAAAATTGTTATGAAATTTGCCATAGCTTTTCCGATACTGAATTCAATTTAAGTGCATGTAATAAAGACGATCAACAGGAAGAGAAAGGAAAATCTGACTATGCTGTGATCTGTTAATGGACATCTTTTCAAAAATTTTTTAAATTTTCTTCTCTGCAAGTTTACCTACGATTATAGAAGTACCAAAATATTGCATCTGAAGGCTTTATGAATCTTCTCACAATTCAGATTGCTTAGTAGTGTAATTTGTAGATCAACAATGTATTTCATAATAATTGCACATTTCACCCACTCGATGTTTCTCTTTCTTTGGAAGCTGCTCTGAATGTTACAACTGCACTTTAATCAAATATTTAGACTGTGTAAATCCCTGATATGTTGGAGTTCAAATGAAAGAACAAAACATAGGTTCTCTGTACAGCATCATTAGCTACTCATCCTGTAACTCATTCATTTATGTATACATAATTTCCATATAATATTCATATATCTGCACAAAGTAAGTGATAGCAATAAAACTATTTCATCAAAATCAGTGTGCATAAAAAGGCAGATACGATAGGGTCTTTTAAGAGACTCCTGGACAGGAATATGGAGCTCAGAAAATTAGAGAGCTATGGGTAACCCTAGGTAATTTCTCAGGTAAGGACATGTTCGGCATAGCTTTGTGGGCCGAAGGGCCTGTATTGTGCTGTAGGTTTTCTATGTTTCTATGCATGATATTCAAGGAAATTGATTTATTGAATTCTAATTACTGACCTGTTGTGAGTTGTTGTCCTTGATGCTCATTTATCCTACTGGTTAATATCAGATCCACCAGAATTTGATCAGGATGTGCTTGACCAACTGGGAATGAAACCTATACTTGTTAAGGCTGGTCAGACTGCAGCAGTGAAAGTGCCATTCAAAGGAAAACTACCAATGAAGGTGTCTTGGTACAAGGATGGAGATGAACTGTTCAGTGATAACAGGATCAAAATTGACAATGCTGGAAACTTTACAAGGTTGTCAATCTTCAACTGCAATAGAAAGGACAGTGGAATTTTAACAGCTAAACTGAAGAATGAAAGTGGTATAGCAAATACAAACAACATTAGCCTGTGTGTTATTGGTAATGTATTCTTTTGTTCCTGTTCCTTTTGACATACTTTTTACTTCATTTTCAGTCACCTGGTAGATTTGTATTAAGTTCAGAACCTGTCTGGTTAGAGTTCCTCAATTCATATTTAGGTTGTGTGCTGATTTTCCCCCATGTCTGCTTGCAGCCCCAAGTTGTTCTGACTTATCCACCTGGCTGTTAAGTGGCTGACAGCAGTGGAGACTAATGGTTCTTTTGCTCATGGCTGAAAAAAAAATTAGATTTCATTTCACATAGCTGAGTGGAGAATGCTGAGACAGCCTATGGTTTTCTGAAATAGCATCTCAAGCTTTTCAGCATCTGCAGATTTCCTCATGTTCAAGCTTTTCCTGCTATGTTTTAAGAACATAAGAAATAGGAGCAGGAGGAGGCCATCTGGCCTATCGAGCCTGCTTCACAATTCAATAAGATCATGGCTGATCTGACCTTGGACTCATCTCCACCTTCCTGCCTTTTCCCCATAACCCTTAATTCCCCTACTATGCAAAAATCTATCCAACTGAGGTAGCCTCCACTGCTTCATTGGGCAGAGAATTCCATATATTGACCACTCTCTGGGAAAAGCAGTTCCTCATCTCCCTCCTAAATCTGTTCCCCTGAATCTTGAGGCTATGTACCCTACTTGTAGTCTCACCTACCAGTGGAAACAACTTTCCCGCCTCTATCTTATCTATCTCTTTCATAATTTTATATGTTTCTATAGGATCTTCTCTCATTCTTCTGAATTTCAGCAAGTACGTCCCCAGGTGATTTGATCTCTCCTCACAGTCTAACTCCCTCATGTCTGGAATCAACCTGGTGACCCTCCACTGCACCTCCTTATGAGTTTCAGTACACCTGTATTATTTCAGACACTAATGCTTCATCTTCAGTGCAGAAATCACTCATTATTGAAATACATCTGAAAATGAAGTTTAGTACAATGTACACATTAGATTTGAGTCTTAAAGCATAATTAATAAGCAAAGTTCTGAGGATGATAGAGTTGTCTGAAAATAGAATAATACAGGGCACAAATGCCATGATCAAAGCCCATGAGATTCAGTCATTAGGTGTTTTAGTATTAAATTTCTGTCTGTTGAATAAGAAAGAACATTACTAAAGTGCTGCCACAATATACAGTTTACAAAATTGAATTTACAAATATTCACAAATTGCCAAGTTTTCCATGACATCAAAGGTTTTATTGATGATCTTTTTCAGATAAGCCACTACCACCTCAGGGGCCGGTAGAGGTTCTAGAAAGTTCTGAACATTGTATCTCCTTTAAATGGAAACCACCCAAAGATGATGGCGGGAAACCCATTACAAACTACATAATTGAAAGACAACTAGTAGGAAGAAATACGTGGATTAAAGTTGGTGAAACGGATGCGTCAAAAACAACATTTTCTGTTACCAAAGTGGAACCTGGAAAGAATTACATATTCAAAGTTTGGGCAGTGAATTCTGAAGGTGGAAGTGAGGCATTGTTATCAGATACAATCACAGCTGGTAGAAGAGGTGGGTTCTTATAAGATTGAATGAATTCTTATACAAGGCATCAAGTTTGCCCCAAAAATTAACATTTGGAGATAAATATATTTTCCAGATGTTCCTGGACCTGTTGCAACACCAAAAATCCTGGATGCAAACAGCAAATCCATTACATTGTCATGGACACCTCCAAAAAAAATTGGAAGTTCCAGCTTAATTGGCTATCTCATTGAAAAGCGCAAGGAAGGTAGCAACGCGTGGACTGTTGTCACTGACCATCCAATTACAGGTAATAGATTTAAACCATTTGCAGAATTACTCAAATATCACCAACAATTTAATGCATGGTGCATCCACGTCAATATTTAACAACTAATTTCACACATAGAAACAGGACGTTACGGAAACACTCAGTAGGTCAGGCACTGTGGAAAAAGAAACTGAGTTTCTCTTCTCAATGAAAGGTAAAGATCTCTGACCTGAAATGTGCATTCTGCCTCATTTTCTATATATGCCACCTGATCAGCTGAGTGTTCCCAGCATTTTCTGTTTTTATTTGAGATTTTCATGACCTACCAGTTTTATTTTTAGCTCATTTCACTTAACAACAGGTCGTCATTTTACATAAAAAGTAGTGATCATCATAAGCTACAATGAAGCATCTTGCTAATTGTTGAAGTGAATTTTAATGCTCTAAAATAATCTAGCCAACCTGCCAGACAACCACCATAAATGGATGATAGTTAATATCCTTAACTCTGAAAAAGATGTTAGATGAGGCAAGGTAGTCACATGTATTATTTTGCTAGAACAAAATATTACTTGGAAAAAAGATTGCTTAGTACATTGATTTTCAACTTCGGAATGATTTTAAAATAACTTAGAATAAAATTGACTGTCTACATACAAAGAGACGTCTATATTCAGAATGAAAAATAAGGTGTTCGGTAGTACGGATCAGTTTGGTGTGCATGTGTATAATCACTTCTGTACTTAACAGTCCCCTTTTGGTACCACTTAATGAAGATTGGTATAGTATATCCAAATCACAATGTTCACACTACGCTTTTTACAGAAGCTCCTGGTGTATAAACAGATCAGGGACATTCATCTGAATGCTTAGAATCTGTAAAGTTAATAATTAAAAACCAACAATCATTTTAATGATACATCATTTATTACTTGAGCAAAACATTGGGCATGGAAGTTTGTTCAGGTTGCAGTGATTCTGAAAACATTTTGAAACTATTTTACCCAGAAAAGAAGTGGACCGTCACTGATGTTGTTGAAGGGCTAAAATATGAATTCCGAGTGATTGCAGTGAACTCTTCTGGTTTGGGAGAACCCAGCTGTGAAACTGAAGCCGTGTTTGCTCGGGAACCCATAAGTAAGTCCTTCTATACTACTTTACCTAAAGAGAGAAAAGTCAAAAGAGACAACATGGTATAGATTTTTCTCCTGTATTTGCTGAATTTATTGGCTGAACTCTGCTGTAAATCTCATGAGGCCTGATGAAGGGTTCTGGTCCAAAACGTTAACGTTTATTTTTTCCATAGATGCTGCCTGTCTGCTGAGTTCCTCCAGAATTTTGTGTGTATTGCTTGGATTTCCAGCATCTGCAGATTTCCTTTTCTTTCTGCTATAAATCTAATAATTTTCTAGTTTTGCCTCACTTCTGGACTCTGCATGAAGTCCAATAACAGGGTTAGAATTTCCCTAGCACTTATATTAGGGAAGCTTCTCTCAGATGGTATGTATAACAGCTTACACTGGATCTGTGAGTCAATCCATCTGCATGGGGATTATAAGCAGGGAAGAATGATAAGCATAAGGTAAATTTAATTAGTTGTGTTTGGTTTAATATTTTTAAATTATTTAAGAATGCTTCAGTTAGTTTTATTAATTAAATATGCTTCTTGAAATATTCAATTGTTCATTTCATTCTTAGTAGTTTTTAGATATTTTTAAAAGTAAGAGACTTTCATAAATATTGAAAACCTTACACAACCTTGCCAGAAATGTGAGGTTTGGAATAGGACTTTGACATCTGTCAAAGGTTCTTGGTGAAGTCCTGTATGCATGGATTGTTTCAGTCTCTATTTTTGTTTCTCAAAGCCCCATTACAGCTGAGTGCATTTTCGTTGGGTCACAGAACTAACCTTGCGAACAAATGTGAACTTCTCCATCCTTCTGGTGACTAATAATGTAAGAACAGAAAGTGAAATACTTTATACTTTACTTTATACTTTATACTTCATTGTCGCCAAACAATTGATACTAGGACGTACAATCACCATAGCGATATTTGATTCTGCGCTTCCCACACCACAAATCGATAGTAAATATTAAAAATTTAAATTATAAATTAGAAAATAGAAAAATGGAAAGAAAGGTAGTGCAAAAAAACCGAGATGCAGATCCGGATATTTGGAGGGTACGGCCCAGATCCGGGTCAGGATCCGTTCAGCAGTCTTATCACAGTTGGAAATCAGCTGCAAGTGACAAGAACTGTGTGACTATTGCCTTGCTGGTGGTCAAACAAGTAAAGGCCAGTTTAAGTGTCACTGTTGTAAAGATTAAAATCATTTTTAAAAATCTTTGTATCTTCTACTGGTCCAATTAGTTTTGTTCATAATGCATCTTCATATTATGCCTAGAATGTCAGATGCAGTGGCGATGTAACCTCATCAATAATTATTTAATTGTCATTATTTATGACAATTACAGAGGGTTTATACAAAACAGAGGGGGTAATTCTTCAAATCTCTTTGCGATAAAGTTAGTTCCTTTCTCTTTTCTTTCTCTCTCTTTCATCATTCGAGAATAAGAATCAAATCTCAATACCAAAATCAATCTTCTACCACTCACATTGACTCATAAGGGTCTCACCTCATGCTTCTTGGGAAATATTAAGTCATTCAATTGGACCCTTTAATAGCAAAATTAAGATTAATAAAGAGCAAGTAATTGGGATCAGAGGTGCCTGCCACTGAACCTGTTAAGGATAGTAAACAATGTCTGTGTCTTCTCCTACGTACCAAATGTATTCCGTTACGGACATTGCTATGTTGAGCACCACTGGAAGATAGTGGGGTAAGGAAACATTGTCATTTTGGGTCCAAACCCTTCATCAGGATTGCGATTAATGTGTCCGACCCAAAACATTGACAATTCCTTTCCCCCAGAGATGCTGCTTAACCTGCTGAGTCCCTCTAGCAAATTGTTTGTTGTTGCAGATTCTAGCATCTGCAGTCTCTTGCATCTCCAAGCCTTAGATAAGGTAAAGGAATCATACTTCATGTCCTAACAGGTCACGGTGTATCTTGCAGAACTTTATACTGGATTAAGCAATTCCAATTACCTTGCTTTCTCTTTTCTATGTCAGAATAGGCCAGATTTGCTGTCAGCTTACCCATTTGTAATATTAATTCTGTTTTTTTTTTCCCTCTCAACAGAAAATACCTGATCCACTGCTACTTTCCAACATTCTCCTTTTTCTTTCAGGTTTTATCAATTTTCTGACCAGATTTCAATGTTTTAGCATGTCTTTTATTTTGTTCCCCCTCGCTCTGTCTCAATAATCTATCATTTATAAAACTCTCTCAGCAGTAGAATCACCTCAACAACCCTAGCCTTACTTCATCAGTGATAAAAGGACATAGAACACTACAGTACAGGCCCTTCAGCCCACAATGTTGTGCCGACCTTTCAGCTAACTCCAAGATCAATCTAACCTTCCACTTCCAAACAGTCCTCCAATCCCCTATCATCAATGTGTCTCCGAGTTTCTTTAATGCTCCTAATGTATCTGCCTCTACCACCACCCCTGACAATGCATTCCATGCACTCACCACTCTGTGTAAAACACCTAACTCTGATATCACCCTATACTTTTGTACAATTGCCTCAAAATTATGCTCCCTTGTATTAGCCACTTCTGCTGTGGGAAATGGTCTCTTGCTATCCATTCGATTTATGCCTCTCCTCTTCTTATATACCTGTATTAAGTCACCTCTTACCCTCCTTCACTCCAGCAAGAAAAGTCTTAGCTCTTTATACCCATCCTCACAGGACGTGCTCTGTAGTCCAGGCAGCATCCTGGTAAATCTCCTCTGCACCCTTGCTAAATCTTCCACGTCGTTCCTATAATGAGGTTACCAGATATGAACTCAATATTCCAGGATATTTCCTTGTCCTTTCCACTCCTCCCTACCCTTTGATTGCTTTCATCCTCAATTCAGATGATGGATCTTCACCCAAGAACATTAACTTTATTTCTCTTTCCCCAGATGTTGTCTGATCTATTTCCAGCTTTTTCCGCTTTAATTTCAGTTTTCCAATAGTTACAGCTGCTTTTCACTTTTGTGCAATGTATTCTGACAGAATGCACTGTGAGGAGAATACAAAGGGACTTCAGGAGGTTATAGAAAGGCTGAGAATGAGGGAGGACAGAGAAAATGGAATTAGAATGAGGGAAACTAGTTACTTTTGTTTTGAATTTCAACAAGATTAACAAGATAGGCAGCAACCATCACATTAAATGGGATGAGTTAGTTATAGTAGAGATAAACCTGGATCACTTCATACTTGCTTTTACATTCAGGGCCACCTGGGACTGTGAGAGACCTCAGAATGACGGACTCCACCTATTCTACCATATCTCTGGCATGGACCCCACCAACATACCAAGCCAATGAAAGAGCAACAGGTTACATTGTTGAAATGAAATCTTCTGGAAGTCCTGCTTGGACCAGATGCAATCCTGTTCCTATTGCACTGAATTCATATACTGTGAAGAACTTAAAACCAATGGGATCTTACTTCCTGCGTGTGAGAGCCGTCAATGATGGCGGAATGGGGGACCCTGTAGAATTAGAAAATGATGTACTTGCCATGCCACCACCAGGTAATTGTATTTCAGATTAAAGGTTATTTATTGATCTATCTGCAAAGACTACCTACATGCTGCAATGGTTCTTTGACTAGAACATAAATCAAGAAAATAATTTTACAAGTGAGATTGTTCTGTTGGCAAAACTAAACCATGGAAGTGCTGAGAATTAGAAAGCATGCTTCATAGAGTCATAGAGTAGTATACAACATGGAAGCAGACTGCTCAGACCACTATGTCCTCGACAACTATGTCACCCATCTATATTAATCCAGCACTTGGCTTAGGACATTCAAGTAATCATCTAAACTCTTCTTCAATTTTGTCAGCAACTCTGCTTTCACAGCCCTTTCTGGGATTATATTTCAGGTACTCTCTGGATAAAACAGTTCCCACTCCAAATTTCCTATTCCTTATCCTGAATCTATGTCCTCTATGAAAATAAAGACCGTTGTAGCTAGAGAAGTGAGATCATGGATGGAAGTCTGTTGTTTGAATGCTAAAAACAATGGACTATCTATTGTTGTGCTACTTAGAGCTGAATGATCAGTGTAAGAACTCTTCGGACTGGGTCTTGAGCAATCTTTCTCAAAATTCCGTCTAATACACGTCTCAAAAACAGCAAATTTAAGGTTGCTTTTAATTATTCAGTCTATCTCCAGAAAGTTATTTTTTTACCTCTTTTATATTAATTAGGAACATATTTTATTTAAGCATTTTGTTTGAGGTTTACTACTGAAGATCCAATAACATTTTGTTAACATTTCTATGCAGTTAATATTCTGCAAATAAGTTTCTACCAATCTGTATATATTTTGCTGAAACCGCTTAATGACTTTGAGTGACTCTTAATTATCGTTTTCTATTTTGCACTTGATGTGATTATAGTATGCTCATCATGTCCCCATTAATCTCCAACTCACACGCCTGTTATTTCGCTGCATTCATTTTCCAGATATTGTTTACTTCCCATCATTTTTCAAAGCTTCAAATGCCCCAACCATTGAAGACTTTGAAATACAGAGACCACTGTGTAGATAAATATAACAATTAAACTCTTCAGTTATAGGCCAAAAGGTGTGTTGGCATGCAGCCAAGTGGTTAAGGCATTCGTCTAGTGACCCGAAGGTCGCTAGTTCGAGCCTTGGCTGAGGCAGCGTGTTGTGTCCTTGAGCAAGGCACTTAACCACACATTGCTCTTCGACGACACCGGTGCCAGGCTGTATGGGTCCTAATGCCCTTCCCTTGGACAACATCAATGGCGTGGAGAGGGGAGACTTGCAGCATGGGCGAGTGCCTGTCTTCCATACAACCTTGCCCAGGCTTGCGCCCTGGAAACCATCCAAGGCGCAAATTCATGGTCTCACGAGACCAACGGATGACGGAGAAGACCATGAGACATAGCAGAATTAGGCCACTTGGCCCATCAACTCTGCCCCACTATTCCATTGCGGCTGATTTATTATCTCTCCCAACCACATTCTCCCACTTTCTCTCTATAACCTTTGACAGCCTGACTAATCAAGTACTTAGTAAGGCACATATTGGAAAGGAGTCAATGATATCTCCCTTCATTCTTCTAAACCCCAGTGAGTACAGGCCTAAAGCCATCAAATGTTCCTCGTGCATTAACCCTTTCATTCCCAAAATTCTTCTTGTGAACCTGCTCTGGACCCTCCTCAATGCCAACACTTATGTTTTCTTAGGTAAGGGGCCCAAAATTGCTCATAATACTCCAAGTGCAGTCAGACCAATAAAGACATATAACACTCCAATGTGATCAAATAAATTACTTATTGGTTGAATAGAGAGCTAAATGATAGCCAAGGAAATAGAAATGTAGCAGATTTTGCTCACGAATATTTATGAGTGCTCTTAGACAAGCCAACTATTGTCATATAGAACCAAAACCAACCAAGTTTGCATTCAAATTCTTAATACATCACACTGTTTATTACTTGTAATATATACCAATGACATCATTTACATTCCACAGATTTATGTTTTCTTCTGATTCCACAAATTTATGCCTTATCTCCTTCTTATATTTCAGTGGCTCCCAAGTTTAAATTAGATGAATCCTTTAAAAGCTTTATGATCATCAAAGAAGGCAATTCATTTCGAGTCCAATTGCCATTTCAGGTAAGGAGCTTACATTTTCTGTTATGTTTACTGCTTCCTATTTTTAAATTATAGATTGCAAGTTTTTTTTTGCACCTTTTTAGGCATCACCACCTCCCAAAATAATTTGGCTCAAAGATGGATTACCTTTGAGAAAGCAAGCTACAGTAACCAACACCAACGATGGCACTCAGCTTTTTATTCCAGCTTGTCAAAGATCTGACTCCGGAATTTATTCCATAACACTGAAGAATCCTTTTGGACAAGATTCATTTAGTTTTGAGATAAGAGCTACAGGTACTTAAACATCTTTAGTTTCATTCCTGCATATAACTGAAGAGACTCTAATTACATCAATACATTAAAGATGAAAGAGACTTTGCCCAAGATAGGGTTCCACCTGTCATTATCTACCACCCCACAAGCATCTGTGTCCAGCACATAATTCTCTGTACTTCTGGGTAGTAGAAGGAGGTGGAACCATGAGGGAGGTGATAGGCAGCTGGGGGAGGGGTAAGAGCGAAACAGGGATAGAGGAAGGGAGGGGGAGGGAATTACCGGAAGTTGGAGAATTCTATGTTCATAACAAGGTGCTGGAGACTACCTAGACGGTATATGAGGTGTTGGTCCTCCAACCTGAGTTTAGCCTCATCATGGCAGTAGAGGAGGCCATGTATGGACATATCTGAACGGGAATGGGAAGCAGAGTTGAAGTGGGTGGCTACCGGGAGATCCTGTCTGTTGTGGCGGACGGATCGGAGGTGCTCGATGAAGCGGTCCCCCAATCTGCGTTGGGTTTCACCGATGTAGAAGAGGCCGCACTGGGATACTACCCATTGTTTTCCTGCCTATCACCTCCCTACTTCCCCTCCCCCACCCCTTTGTCTTTCAAATTACTGGTTTCTCAACTGAACCTACCAGCCTTCTCCTTCCAACCCTCCCCTTTCTTCAGTCCTGACGAAGGGTTCCAGCCTGAAATGTCGACTCATTGTTTCCAATGATGCTGCCCGACCTGCTGAGTTCCTCCAGTGTATTGTGAGTGTTGTTTTGATCCCGGCATCTGCAGATTATTTTGTGTTTACTCGGACTTCTCATCTTTCTTTCCAGTCCTGAAGAAGGGTCTCGGCCTCAAACATCAGTTGTTTACTCTTTTCCATAGATGATGTCTGGCCTGCTGATTTCCTCCAGCATTTTGTGTGTATTGCTTAAAGATGGAAGAACTCATCTCAGGGTTGCTAGATTCAGTATCTGTAGTCTTTGTCTCCAATAAGTTAAAGAACAGGTTTATAGAGCTAATTTCATAATCTCAGAATGTCTAATTCATTCTGGTAACTCCTGTGATTATGGCTGCTTAGGGAAATGTGGTAATTAATTTATGCACAGCAAGTTTTCACAAGTGGCAATAGGATAAGCAGCAAAAAGTTGCATTTATTTTGTGCCTTTTAATCTGGAAAAATGCCCTTATGTACTTCCGGAGATTGTGCAAGATAGGAGGGTTCTGTCAATGCATCTTCAATGCTCCCCCTAAAGCACCGCCATAAAATTTGCAAGTACCTCCAGCTAGAAGGTAATAGATGTAGAAACACTGCTGCCTCTTATTACCACTTCATGACTTTTAGCAATGTCTTTCTCATGAAGGCACAGATTGAACAGATGCTGTTTCTCTCAGAGGTTGAGCTCAGAGAATTGCTTCCTGATCGGACGAGGTGTATTTAGCCTTCTGCACAAGTTGATTTCTTCCTTTTGTCTTGCATTTCCCAGGAGCTTATCCTGTTCTCCAGATCTTTGCAAGTCCCCATTAATGACCCACATCTGTTTAATGAAGAATTTTAAAGTCAAAACTCTAGCATCTACCAGACCAGTAGACTTCCGTAACTTGAAACTACTGCAAAATGCAAAAGAAAAACTTCAGCAAACATGGTAGCAATTAGAACAAAGCAATTAGTGGCCAATCTGTGAGTAGTATATGATATTATTTATACATTGCCAGTTTGGGGATAGAGGACGTTAGGAATGGGCTCTCCTTCCTGCCGTGGAATAGCTGCTGAGACCCATGTTTGCTTAAGGCTGCACACTAGACAAATAGCTGGCTCCAAAATAAAAGCACTGGCGCCAAACCACTGTTGTCTGGGAAGTTACATCCTGTCCGTCCTCACATTAATACATTCATAAATATGGCATTTAATACAATTGATATCACAAATGCACATGGGCCCCCGAGATACTTCAATACATGCTGAAAAGCTACCTTCAGTACCCAACAGAAGGCAACATCCAGCCATTCTTCATACTGGTACATTACAATTACAGTCTTTTAAAGACCAGTGGTAAAAATGATCAACAAATTTAGGGAGGGAGCACTGTTATAGTTAAGACAGACAGGTGACAAAATCATAGATATGAGCTTCAGCAGAAGGGGTGTTGAGATAGGGTCAGTATCAGGAGATATTACTGAGCTATAAATATTAGACACAATGATGGAGCTGACATGTAGTCAGAATCTAATCCACAGATCGGTACAGCCTCTCAGTTTATGGTCTATCTGCTTCAGTCTCAGATGGTCATGGAGAAGCGGGGATGTCGGTTTCTATGCTAGGAACACAATTTTGCACAAGATGTAATATAACGGCTTCATCCCACCAAATATTTAGCAAGAACAAATTTCATCTTATCCACCACTGGTTGTTGGGTGGCTCACCTGCAATATCAGAGACTGTGGGAGGATTGAGACAGAGTGTAATTAAACAGATCTGAGTGTCTTCGACATATACTCTTTAACGTGTGGATCTATTTCTTTTACAGCACTAACCCCCACCCTCTTAGCTCAATGTATTGATCTGTTGTCTGCACACGAGCTGTTGTCTACGCATGTGCATTGTTCTCTCTCTCTCTCTCGCTGCAATGTGAATACCCCAGTTAAAGCCATCTCCCGCTTGCGAACTTTTTATTTAATTGATATGTAGTTGTGCACAGACAGCACAAATTGGCAACAAGTATGATCCTGAATGTCAGAAGATATTATGAGCTGCACTGACAGTTATGGCACAATTACAGGACAAAACAGTGAGAGTTAAACAGTACAGAGAAGGCCATCATGGACGCTAACAAAGGAACACGTGAGTCACACTGAAATACGCACCGAACTTAAAGTAAAAATAAAGTAGCGATGGCTTCAGTTGGAAAAGTTGATGTATTTGATAGAACTAATGAAGGCTGGGATTTGTATATCAAGAGAGTTGAACTGTATTGTAACGTGGAAAAAGTGGAGGAGCAAAAGAAAGCTCCCATCCTTCTTCGCCTAATGGGCCCAAAAACATACAGTCCCATACACAACTTTAATAACCCCTGCAAAGCCAGCAAGCAAGATATTTGACAAAATCGTGACAATTTTACAAAATCACTTGAGCCCTAAACCACTGGTAATAGCTGAGAGATTTAGATTTTACAAAAGGAACCAAAGTATGAAAGCATTTCTGAATACATTGCAGAACTGCACAAACTATCCAAGTACTGAGACTTCAGAGATGGACTTTCTGATGCACTAATGAACAGGCTTGTATGTGGCAAAAGAGGTTACTATCCAAAAGAGACCTAACCTTAGAATAGGCATTGACCATTGCAATATCTTTATAGGGACTACAGCAAAAGATGCAGTGGAACTACAGAAAAGGAGGTTAGAATGTGAAATGAACAAAATGTCCCGGAATGATGCAAAAAGCCAAAGATGTTATCACATGGCAAATTCTCCCATGATGCAAATGACTGTTGGTTCAAAAAAAAAAGTCTGCAGAAAGTGTCACAGACAAGGTCACATAGAGAGAATGTGCAAGGCAGACAAAAAGCACAACCGAGTGAAAAGTCTCAAACACAACACTAAGCAAATGCATACAGTTTCCAAGTGTAAAACTGAACCAGACAACATAGTCAGACAAAGTTCAACAGTCATGCATTGTATTACTGAAGCAGATCACAATATAATATGGATCGCAATAGATGTGTCTGGTGCAAAACTGAAAATGGAGATGGTCAGCTTTGTCCATAATTCCAGAGGCTGACTACAACAGACTGTTTTCTAAGACACCATTAGAGAAGACCTCAGTGATACTAAGACACGTACACAGGCAAATAAGTGCCACCCAAAGGCAAACTGAAAGTGAAGGTGAACTATGGCGACCAAACATTGCAGTTAGAGCTTTATGTATTGAAAAGTGGAGGGGCAGCGCTTTTCAGGCATGAGTGGTTGAGAAGAATCCGACTGGAGTGACACTCAAAGCTCTCAGTGTGGCAGTGACAGGCAAAAGGCAACTTAAATAGTAACACTAACCAGAGGCTGGCACAACTGCTTAATTCTAATGAGGTGTTTGAGAAAGTGATTGGTAAACTCAAAGGCACCAAGGCCAGAATTGAACTGAAAAAACAGCAACACCAAGATTCCACAAAGCATGACCAGTGCCTTACACAGTATGTCCTAAAGTTGATGCTGAACTGCAGAGTTTGGAGGCATCAGGAATTCTATCCAAGGTTGAGCAGAGCGACTGGTCTACGCCCATTGTCCCGATGATCGAAAGGAAAGGCTGAAGCTGTTCGCATATGTGGGGTTTTCAAGGTGAGCAAGGTACTGCATACTGTGCAGTATCTTCTGCCATGAACAGAAGATATTTATGCATCTTTGGCAGGCGGGGAGATGGTTTCAAAGATTGACGTGTCATAAGCCTATCTGCAAATGTCAATTAAGAGGTTGGCAAAAATGATGAAAAGCACCTCCAGAACCTTGGTAAAGTGTTTACCAATCTGAGTGAGTATGGTCTGTGTGCAAAAGAGATAAATGCGAGTTTTTCAAAATGACA
Organism: Mobula birostris; assembly: GCF_030028105.1. Classification (NCBI taxonomy): domain Eukaryota; kingdom Metazoa; phylum Chordata; class Chondrichthyes; order Myliobatiformes; family Myliobatidae; genus Mobula; species Mobula birostris. The sequence continues at coordinate 60,712,824 of NC_092383.1, read as the reverse complement.
TCTCATATTGTGGACATGTCATTGACAAACATGACTTACATAAGTCACAAGAAAAGATTGAAGTAGTGCTACAGGTACTGAAACTGGAAAATATGTCAAAACTCAGGTCATACTTGGGCTCTGTAAACTGTAACCACAGGTGTCTCGTAAACATGCTACAGTGCTGCACCCATTGAATGCTCTGTTACAGACAGGAGCAAAGTGGGAATGATCAGAAAGACTACAACCCAGTTACAACGTTGGATATTGTTCCTAAGGGCCCACTCTTATGACATAGAGTTCAAGGGTACCGAACAACACAGCAACACTGATAGCTTGTCATGTCCTCAACCGTTGGCAACTCAAGAAGAATAATTTTCACACTGTGACCAGCAGAAGTGTTCCACACCGCATTGTTGTTGGTAACAAATTCAGAAGTACAAAGGGAAACAAGGAATGACCCAACATTGTCAAAGGTCTATGAAATCACCATGCAAGAATGGCCAGCTCATGGTAACCCTATGTTTCCCAAGTTCTCAGTGAGACAAGACCAACTGTTGATACGTCAAAGAATGCTGATATTGTAGATCTCATGTTGTGGTTCCCTCTAACTGCGCACCAGAGTGTTAGAAAATCTACATGAAGGACACCTGGGAGTAGTCAAGTTGAAGAGTCTTGCCCAGATTTACGTGTGGTTACTGGGGATAAACAGATTGAAAATTCGGCCAAAAGTTGTTCAGGATACTAAAAAGTTCAAAATGCACTCCAACAGGCACCGCTACACCCAAGAAACTGGCTGTTGTCACCATGCAAAGAGTATATATTAACTTTGCTGGGCCATTCATGGACTCCATGTTTCTAATTGCTGTGGATGCACATTTGAAATGGCCAGAGGTTATACCTATGAATTCAACCGTCACAACAAAGACAGTCTCTGCTCTGAAGACTGATGACTGAAGACTCCGGTCTGGTCGCCAGAAATGGCTTACCAGAACAAATTGTGAGTGACAAGGGACCACAATACACGCCAGAAGAATTCCGACTGTTCATGAAGAAAAATGGCATCAGACATTTCAAGTCAGCTCCTCACCACTCAGCAACGAATGGGTTAGCTGAAAGATTTATCCAAACCTTCAAGAAGTCTATTAAGGTGATAGGCAAGGAGAACATTTCTCTACACACAAGATGATCAGCTTTCTTTTTGTGTATCGGAACTCAGTTTGTGCAACAACAAATCAAATGCCTGCAATGCTGTTCATGTTCTTGAGATCCTCACATAGACCTCCTGAAACCAGACCTCCAGACAGAAGTACAGAATAAACAGTTCAGCCAGTTGCCAAGTGAAGCAGCAAGGCTTTGAGATTGGACAGGAAGTCCTAGCGCATGATTACTGAGAAGAGGGCACATGGTCGGATAGCTACAAGAAATAGACCACTGATGTTCACAGGGGATGTTGGAGATCAGACATGGAGACGTCATGTGGACCAGATACAGGATGCGCAAACAGACACACCTGGGTTGATTGCATCCACCAAGACAGACACATTATAATCATCGGACTTACCTCTCAGTGATGAGCAGGTCACTGACAGCAATATGACACCAGTAACCTAGAACGCTGTCTTAGACAAGACACCTACCAAACCTCATGCCACTCCAGACGTCCAGAGGTGCTACTCTGAAAGAAACAGAGTGCCACCCAAAAGACTGAACCTTTAAAACTGTGAAGTTAATTATGGACTGTTATTGTGAAAGCATGTTTATTTGCAATATGGATTTGTGAAAGGGAAATTGAATGTTTTGTGCATATAGAGTTTTATGTTACAATGGTTGAAAGGGGCAGGAAGTGTAATATATGGATCGATTTCTTTTAGAGCAATGACCCCCCCCCCCAATACTATGTCTTGATATGTTGTCTTCACATGCGCTATTGTCTACGCATGAGCATTGTTCTTTCTCTCCGTCACTGCAACGTGAATACACCAGTTAAAGCCATCTCCCACATATGTGCTTTTATTTAATTGATATGTAGTTGTGCACAGGCACAACATATGTGCAACCTAACAATATATGGAGGAATTTAAGGTGGGGGGTTATATGGGAGGCAGCGTTTAAGGGTCAGCACAACATTGTGGACCAAAGGGCCTGTACTGTGCTGAACTATTCTATGTTCTATGTTCTAATATAAGACCATAAGATATAGAAGCAGGATAAGGCTATTTGGCCCATTAAACCTGCTCTACCATTCCATCATGGCTGATTTATTATACCTCTGCTGCTACCCTATAGCCTTTGACACCCTTACTAATCAAGGACCTATCAACCTTCACTTTAAAAATACCTAATGACTTGGCCTCCACAGCCATTTGTGGCAATGAATTCCACAAATCTCTGTTTTAAAGGGATGTCCTATTCTGAGGCTGTACTCCTTGGTCCTAGAATCATCCTCTCCACATCCACTCCATCTCGGCCTTTCGATATTTGATAGGCTTGAAAGGGAACCCCCCCCCCCCCCCCAATTCTTCTAAACTCCATCAAGTACAAGCCTAGCACCATAAAATGCTCATCTATGAACCCTTTCATTCCAGGATAATTCTAGTGAATCCCTTTTGGATCCTCTTCAATGTCAGCACATCCTTTCATAATACTCCAAATGTGGTTTGACTATTGCCATATAAAACCTCAGCATTCCATCTTTGCTTTTATATTCTAGTCCTCTCAAAATAAATTGTAATTTGGAAGAGAATTGGAAGCACGCAAGGATAATCTATTCCTAACAACATCTCTGCCATGATTATTCCAAAGACTGGTGCTTCACAAGGCTGCATCCTCATTCCCCCCGCCCCCCGACTCTATTCCTGTACACTTATGACTGTGTGGCCAGACTCCATTTACAAATTTTCAAGCGATACCACTGTAGTGGACTGCATCTCCAATAACAATGAGCTGGATTATAGGAAGGAGATAGAGGGCTTAGTGACATGGTGTCATGAAAACAACCTTTCCCTCAACAGCAACAAAAAAAACAACTGGTCATTGACTTCAAGAAGGGGGATGGTGTATTTGCTGCTGTCTATGTCAATGGTATTGAGGATGAAAGGGTCAAGTTCCAAGATGTGAGCATCAACAACAGCTCTTGTATGATAAGATGGACTTTTGGCCTTCCAATGTAACTCATTATGATATTGCACTTTTTCATTTATCTGCACTGCACTTTTTCGATAGCTTTACACTTTATTCTGCATTTTTACTCATTTACCTTATTCTAGTTCAAAGCAGTCTGTAATGAGTTGACCTATATAAATAGTACGCAAGACAAGCTTTTGACTGTATCTTGGTATATGAGACAAATATAAACCTATACGAGTCTATGGTGGCCAGTGCTATCATGTTTGCTGTTGTGTGCTGGGGCAGCAGGCTGAGGGTAGCAGACACCAACAGAATCAACAAACTCATCCATAAGGCCAGTGATGTTGTGGGGATGGATCTGGACTCTCTCACGGTGGTGTCTGAAGAGAGGATGCTGTCTAAGTTGCATGCCATCTTGGTCAATGTTTCCCATCCACTACATAATGTACTGGATGAGCACAGGAGTACATTCAGCCAGAGACTCATTCCACCGAGATGCAGCACAGAGCATCAAAGGAAGTCATTCCTGCCTGTGGCCATCAAACTTTACAACTCCTCCCTTGGAGGGTCAGACACCCTGAGCCAATAGGCTGGTCCTGGACTTATTTCATAATTTACTGGCATAACTTACATATTACTATTTAACTATTTATGGTTCTATTATTATTTATTATTTATGGAGCAATTGTAACGAAAACCAATTTCCCCTGGGATCAATAAAGTATGACTATGACTATGACTATATAAGAAAATAGCCCCAAAAATTCTTTCAGTAGAGCTCTGAGATCTCAAATGACTGCACTCTGAATTTGACAGCCTCTCTCAAGGCCTGCAAATGAGGGCAATTAGTGGAAATTCTCATGAGTGCTATTTCATCCTGATGGAAAGGCCTGTTTCAGGGAACTGCTTGCAATGCAGCACAAGCTGTGATTTAACAACAGAAAAATAATTCTGTTTAAACCTTCTGGAATCTTTCAAGTCAGTTAGGTGGATATAAATATGACTGTTCATAAATAAAAAACCTTCAGGTTGTAGGCTCTTGGACAGTGCATACCAATTTGTAATGGCATCATTCTACCTCATCTGAATTTAAAGAATAGACTGGGACTCACCTTACCCTCTTGTGTCTGTTAGTCATGAGGGTTAGGCATGAGTAATCATGAATTATCTGTACCATGCATGAAGAATGTTATTGGATACAAATGATTAAAACACTGAAATTATTTTTGTCCATCTGTAACTCTGTTATTATTCTGCAGCAATCCCTAAACCTCCGGGTCTGTTGACACTTAAAGAAAATGTCCTAAATACAGTGACAGTTTCTTGGGAACCCTCCAGAGATGAACCACTTGATGACCATCTGCATTATGTTGTCAAGAAAAGAGATTCAAGCCAACAAACGTGGCACACCATTGGAGATAACATCTTTAACAATAAATTTACAGTCATAAATGTGATTCCAGGCCGTAAATACTACTTCAGGGTTCTGGCAAAAAATGATTTGGGTTATAGTGAACCTTCAGACACAGTGGAGCCATGGGGCATTACAAAGCAAAAAGGTATGTTATTTTTGCAACCATTTTATGTTTTGCTATTTGTTGCAGCATTTAAACCAGATCTCTGATTTAAATTCCACATTTTTAACATAATTGTTCTGCACTTTCAGCATATCAGTGAAAGGACTGTTCTACATTTATAATAATGACAATCTCAAGCATATTACATACGGAATAGAATGCCTTGAATTCATTCTAAATCAGCAGTGCTAATCTTCCGTTCCATAAAAGTGATCCACATTCTTTGCTGCTTCTGAAATGTGTTCCATTGACTTCAATGGAGCCAAATTTCAGTTACAGACTAAACCGCCCAGCTACGGCTGTAGATCATGTTTAAACATCAAAAACTGAAGATGGATTTCTGGACATGAAAGAATTAGAAATAAAAAATGAAAACTTACAAACTGAAGATCTGCACAAGAATAATGACGGGATTTCTACAGCAGTCACAAAATCTCAGGTTGTTTGTTACTCTGGTTGAAGCACGCTCCGGTACATATAGACTTCCCTCCAAACCTCTGTGATATTTCCCCTTCCCAGAATTTTGTCCCATTTATGCCAATTAGGGAAACAAAATCCTTTTTGAAGCTTATAAAAATAAACTGCATCAGTGAGTACCCCAACAGTGTTGTGAGGTGTTACGCTTTAGGGATACAAACCAGGGTAGGTCTGACACAGTGAACGGTTGGGCACTGATGAGTGCAATAGAATAAAAGATCTGGGAATACAAATCCATAATTTATTGAAACTGGCATCACAGGTAAGTAGGATTGCAAAGAAAACTTTTGGCATAAATCAAAGTATTGAGTACAGGAGTTGAGCTGTTATGTTTAAGTTGTTTAAGGTGTTGTTGAGGCCATTATTTGGAGTACTGTGTACAATTGGTCACCTACCTACCAAGAAAGATGTTAATAAGATTGAAACAGATATCAACAAGGACATTGCCAGGACTCGAGGACCTGAGTGATAGGGAAAGATTGAATAGGTTAGGACTTCATTTCGTAGAGTGTAAAAGAATGAGGAGAGATTTGATAAGAGGTATACAAAATTATGATAGGATAAACACAAGCAGGCTTTTTCCACTGAGGTTGGGTGAGACTAGAATGAGGTCATGGGTTAAGGGTAAAAGTGAAATGTTTAAGGGGAATGTGAAATGACCTGCCAGTTCAAGTTGTGGATGTAGGTTTAATTTCAACATTTAAGAGAAATTTTAATGTATGGGAGGGGTATGGAAAGATATGGTCCAGGTGCAGGTTAATGGGGGTAGGCAGATTTATTGTTTGGCAGGGGCCGAAGAGCCTGGTTTTGTGCTGCAGTGTTCTATAAATCTAATGCTTATTTACCTTTGTTCCATTCCAAGACAATTGACAGCATTTCACATTCAAAAATAATTAAATACGAAGTGATATGATAAAATGCAAAAGAAGATTTACCAGAATAATTCAAAGATCGTGCATTTCAGAGGATCTGGTATTTGTTCTCCTGGGAAGTAGGTCAAGAGGAGTTTTATTGTGAAATTGGCAAGTTTAGATCATCTGAACAGAGAAAAACAGTGCTCACTGACATGCATCAATGACTATTGGATACAGATTTGATGTGACTGGTAAAAAGTCTTGGATGGCATGAGGAAAATCTCCTTTTTAGCAATGAGAAGTTATGATCTTGCAATGTGCAGGAATACATTGACTGAAGATGTGGCAGTTGCAAAGTCAATTCTGACTTTTAATAATTGGCTAAATATTTATAGTTTTTTAAAAATATGTTTTGTAGCCAGGGAAAAAATACACACACAGGACAAGAAACACTTTTCCGGGCCTTAAATTCCTTTATCTCTTTTAGATGTTTTACTGCAGAAAGAGGGTATCAAAATGAAAACAACAAATTAAATTAAAACAGTTCCCACTATTACAATCTGTTTAACTTCAGACCACGCCCTTGTTACGTATGCAGTATGAAAATAACTATAATAAAATATACAGAACCAATACAGTAGTGGCAAATCTAAAAAAATATAAACAACGTTAGAATACCACCAACCCTGTACCTCATAACACAACATCAAAAAACATGAATAAATACATCTCATCTTAACGAAGAGATATGCTTACATTTGGAACACACGTGCTTAACTTCCAAACACATAATGGCTGCTAGACCTTGAAACGAGTCCTCCTCGCTCACGCTACGTGAACAGAGATTAACACATTCACATTACTCTGTTACATTCACATTCGGTCATGAGGCAATAAAGAAAGACAAATAAACTTTTACAATATATTGCCTTGTAGTTGAATTACCAAAAAGACTAACCTAGTAGGCCAATTAAGGAACTCCGCAATCATGTAATCCTGCGCTGACTCGTGAAAATCTAAAGTATCCACATGTAAAACACATCAAATTACTAATATTCTAGATTTACACACAAGTATAAACAAATTTACAAGGATATTATCAAATATTATTCACCTTTCCTCACCAAACCCGGGAAAAGCATTCGAGCGTCGTCCTTTCTGGAACATGGCAATTCTTTGTTCTACTCCACCCATGCAAAATGACGTCACCCTTTTCTCTTAAAGGCACAGGCAGCTATTTTAGCATTACCAAGGTGCACATTAACAATAAAAAATGGATATTCAACGGTCACCTGGTTACATACGTAAAGCAATGAAAGAAATGAAAGGAGGAGGGTGGAATAGGAGGAAGTGCAGTACTGTGCAAGGGTTCATTGTGTTGTAAACATTCTGAAACGTTAATGCTCACGATACTGAAAAGTTCACCCCATTCAACCCCAGACTAAACATTCAATTGAACCAAATATCAGAAGAGGAATGGAAGTCAAAGCCCAGCTATATGCTACATTTTGCATTACTGCATCGATAAGAATTTATAGATCTTTGACTCTATGGATTATTTTGTGCTGTGACAAAGTACAAAAATGTTGAGATTAATGATCATGTTTCTTTTTTCAGATTCATTTACCTTGAAATTCCCCGACTACAAGGGTGTGAACAATATAAGTGCCCCTGAGTTTACGGTGAAGTTAAAGACTCACACTGCGCCCTCCGGATCTGATGTTTGCATGAGCTGTGCGGTTAAGGGGTACCCGCCACCTAACGTGACCTGGTTGAAAGATAATATAAGTATCAGAAACAACGCAAACTTCTGGTTAACAAATGTCTGTGGAGTTTGTTCCCTTTGCATCTTTGCTGCAAGCCCAAAACAATCTGGCGTATACATGGCCTTTGCGGAGAATACGGCTGGAAGAGCTGCCTGCTCAACCAGGTTAAATATAAGAGGTAAAGACAGGGATTTCACATTTTATTATTTAGCTGTGTGAAATGTGGCTGGCTCATGTGATAATGTTCACCTCAATGAATTCTGAGCAATAAACAAATTCAATGTTTTGAAGTAAATCCATGAGGTGAGGTCTTGTTACATAAAATAAACTTAATCACTCAACTTTTGTGTTGTGGAAATCTAGCTGCAAACAACGTGATCCAACTTGGCAAGAAATGAAAGCTGTAAACCAGAATTATAATAGTTGATATTCTGCAACATTGCTCTATTGACTGCATAATTTTGCTTTTTATCAAAGTGTTTCGAAACCTTGCTCACCACTGCAGTTCGTTCATCAGAAGAGAGTGGCATATTACATAATTAATTTAAGGCATTAAGGCATCGGATGCTGACACATTAGCACCCATGTCATTTTTTGAGAAGTTGAGATTTAACCCACTAACTACAGGTACAATATGAAAGGCCAGAGACTCGGGTATTCCTGGATATAACCCTGTCTAACTCAGCACAGACATAATTATCAACATAGATATTTTTTCATTAGGCCAAACCGAATTTAATGCCAACCAGATACCTTTACAATGTATCATTATTTTAGTACACCTTTAAGAACCTTCTCAAATAATTTGTTTTGTTAACTTTGTTTATTACTGTCACATGTACTGAACCGAAGGTACAATGGAAAACTCAATTTGCATGCTATTTATACAGATCAACTCATTACAACAGTGCATTGAGGTAGAACAAGGGAAAGCAATAACAGAGTGCAGAACAAAGTGTTGTATTTACACAGAAAGAGCAGTCCAGGTCGGCAACAAAGTGCAAAGTCATATTGAGGTAGTTTGTGCGGCCATGAGTCCATCTTATCATACTAGAGAACCATTCAATAGTTTTGTAACAGTGGGACAGAAGTTGTCTTGTGCCTGATTATATTGCTTTCAGACTTTTGTCATTTCTGCCCTATGAGAGGAGGGAGAAGAGAGAACGTCCAGGTTAGGTGGGGTCTTTGATTATGCTGGTTGCTTTAACAAGGCATCAAGGAACGTAGACAAAGTCCACGGAGGGGAGGCTTGCTTTGTGCTGTGTTGAGATATGTCCACAACTCTCTGCAGTTTCCTGCAGTCATAAAAAGAGCTGTTTTGCATCCAGATAGGATGCTTTCCATTGTGCATTAATAAAAAATGGTGTAAGTAAAAGGGGGCATGCCAAATTTCTTTAGTCTCCTGAGGAAGATGAGATGCAAGTGAGCTTTCTTGGCCATAGCATCAACATGGTTGGATCAGGACGGGCTATTGGTGAAGTTCATTCCAAAGAAATTAAAGTTCTTAACTCTCTGAAATTTAGCATGATGTAAACAGGAGCATGTGCACCTGAAGTCAGTGACCAACTCTTGTTGCCCATTTCTTCGAGCAATATAAGTTATATTATTAGAACAATATTTTAAATCTCTGATGTATGGAAACAATATGATCACAACAAAAATATTGTTTCACTTTGTTTTACAGAATGAAGCAACTTTACAAGAGCTTTGGTAATTTTGAAATGCCAAACTGGATGGAGAATACATTAGGTCACAACTTTACCACATGCCATTTCTGAGTGCTACATAACAGTATGATACATTGTGAGTTGTTCATCGATTCATCTGGAAAAATACATTTAAAAAATCAGCAAAAACAAAAAAAAATTAATAAACTGATCTGGAGGAATTCAAAAATGTGCATTTAAGCAGTTACAAAACTTTTTGTTTGGTTGTGACAACTCTTGACTCATGATTATTTTGTCAAAAGTTTTTCTGTATTCCAATAAAAATATTTAAGTTTCAGTAGTGTTAAGATGGCAAAAATAAATTCTGTTTTTGGTAACTACTGTTTCCTTCAAGCTGTGCATTCCCAATTCCGTGCTTTATTGTTATACTTCAAACCAGAAATATAAGCAGATCTACACTCGAAAACACTTTAAGATATTGTGCTGCATTAAGTTGTGAGGATTTTTGCATTTAATAAAATTACCAGAAATTTGTTTACCTTTGACCATGAACTAGCCACTTTATCTCACTATGTTACAAGGATGAAAAGAAGGCAGCTCCTGATTTTCGACTATATTACACTACTTATCCCTGCTTGTAAGAAAATAACAAATATAGATATAAATCTACAAAGTAGTTACAATATATTCAAACTATAGGCTAATGTTTTAAATTGATTTATTGTGGCATGGAAATTGTTCCAACATAAATTTAGCAGAGTGATCATGATTTCTAGTAATTTTACACACAAATTTAAATTCTACTAATGCCTTGTTGAAGTTCTTAATTCCCTTTGCTGAATCATATAAATAAAATATTTCAAACTATAATGTTGATGTCCATGATTCACACAATGTTTTAATTTTGTATTGCATCTCTCTAGTACAAGTAGCTTCATGCAAAGATGATTCAAAATAACCTGTTTATTTTCAAAGTTCAAAGTACATTTATTATTAAAGTCTGTATACTATATACAATCTTGAGATTTGTCTCCTTACAGGCAGTCACAAATCAAAGAAACCCAAAAGAACCCATTAAAAAAGACCACCAAAAACCCAATGGACAGGGGAAAAAGTGTTGCAACCAATAAAAGTAAGCAAATAAAATTCAGAAATGCAGTTCATGAAAATGAGTCCACAGCCATGAAGCCAATCATCATTGCAGCCAATCCAGAAACCCATTCGTTGCAGGCCACAGCCTCAGTTCAGCGTAGAGATATGTAAACCTGGTAGAACAGCGAGGTTTACTTGCCACTGTGCAGAACTGAGGTTTCTTTAGTTTACATTGATATTTCATACATGTGCTGTTTTAATATGAGGAGTGGAAGTGTGGGTTAGCAATTTTGCAGATGACATGAAAATTGTTGCAGTTGTGGTGGAGTTGTAGGTAGTGCAAAGGGTTGTTATAGGTTGCAATGTGGCACTGGCAGGACCCACAGATAGGCTGAGTTAAATCTGGAAAACTGAAGTAAAATTTACTTTGAAAGGTCTAATTTGAAGGCAGAATACAGAGTTAATGTTAGGATTCCTGGCAGTGTGGAGGAGAGGAGAGATCTTGAGGTCTATGTCCATGGATTCCACAATGATGCCACGTAATTTGATTGGGTTTTTAAGAAGGCACATGGTGTGTTGGCTGTCATTAGTCAGGGGCTTGAGTTCAACAGCCACAAGATAGCATTGCAGCTCTAAAAAATCCTGGTCAGACCACACTTGGAATACTGTGTTCAGTTCTATTTGCCTCATTATAAGAAGGATATGGAAGCTTTAGAGAGGGTGTAGAGGAGACTTATCAGAATGAACTCTGGACTAGAAAGCGTGTCTTATAAGGATAGGTTGAGCAAGCTAGGGTTTTTCCCTTTGAAGTGAAAGAGGATGAGATGCGATGTGATAGAGGTTTATAAGATGATAAGAGGCATAGATTGAGTAGATAGCTAGAGTCTTTTTCCCAGCGTGGAAATAGTTAATGTAAGGGCCAAAATTTTAAGATGATTGGAGGAACATATAGAGGGAATGTCAGAGGTAAGTTTCTACACAGAGAGTGGTGAGTATGCCAAGGGAGAGGCAGATATGTTAGGGTATTTTAAAAACTCTTAGATAGGCACACAGCACTTCATTTTTCTATCATCTATGTAGGAGGGAAGGGTTAGATTAATGTTAGAGCAGGTTAAAAGTTCAGCACAATATTGTGGGTCAAAGGCCATGTACTGCGTTGTAATGTTCTCTTTTCTGTGCTCTCTGGTGACATAACAAATCTCCTCAGACTCCTAAGGAAGCAGAGTTACTGCCGTGCCTTCTTTGTTATTTTATTTATATGCTGGGCCCAGGACAGACCTTTAGGTGTTCAGAATCAGGTTTATTATTGCTGACACACACCATGAAATGAGTTGCTTTATGGCAGCAGTGCATTGCAAGGCATGAAAATTACAGCAAGTTACAATTAACAAATTGGTAAAAAGTGCAAAAGAGAAACGGCAATTTAGTGTTCATGGGTTTGCGGACCATTCAGAAATCTGATGGAGGAGGGTAGACGCGTTCAGAAAATATTGAGTGTGAGTCTTCAGACACCTGAACCTCCATCCTGATGGTACCAATGAGAGAGGGAACGCCCCGGATGGTGAGGGTCTTTACCTACTTAAGGCATTGCATTTTGAACATGTCCTCAATGGTGGGGAGGTCTGTGCCCATGTTGGAACTGCATGAGTCTACAATCGCCTGCAGCCTCTTTCGATCCTGTGCATTGAGGCCTCCATACCAGGGCTGCAATCAGTCAGAATGTTTTCCACCATACATCTGTAGAGTCTTTCATCGCCTAGCAAATCCCCTCAGACTCTATCAGGGCGCTGGAGCAGGATCCAATCACAGACCCAGTACTGTGCACACAGTGATATTAATTAAGTAACAAATCCCAAGGTGTAACCAAAGTCAGTGCTAAAGTTCAGGCAAAGATCAAAACATCCAGAGAAATCCAAAAACCAGAACTGGAAAACAGACAGGTCATTATTACCTGTTTTGCTGCCACTTCTGTCTCATTGTGCTCCACCTATCACCTGCCCCTCTGTTCATTGCTCAGTGTATTTCAGTCCTGTGTTTTCACGTGTTTGTTGCCAGATTGTGTCAGTGAATTTTCCCAAGCCTTTCCAGCATTCGTATCTGAACTCTGTCCGTCCGAATATCAACTCACAGGTGAGAGGCAGAGTACTTAGTAATACAGGGGCTAGAGTACAGCAAGAGCGGGAACAGGAGCACATGGGGCATGAAAACAAACGAGCACATGGCAGTACAAAACCATAGACTGACAGATAGGGGAAAAATACACAAGAAGACAGAGTTCAACTGGAGGTAGCGACAGACTCCTAACAAAGTCAAGCCGCTGGTGTGCTTTCTTCATGATTGCATCAATGCGCTGGTTGGAAGGCACGTCCTCTGAGATGTTGCTGTCCAGGACCTTGAACCTGCACACCCTTTCCACTGCTATCCCCTGGGTGAGTGCTGGAGTGTGTTCTCCCACCTTCCACTTCCTACAGTCCACAAAAAAACTGAGTGCAAGGATGATTTTGTGAAACCACTCAACCAGATGATCTATTATTTTAATAATTATTTGCTTTATTATTTTACCTTCCATAGTGGACAAACTCACATTTTGCTACATTATACTCTACATACCAACTTCTCGCCTTTTCACTAAGCACAGCCACACAAACCAATCCTCACAGGGGTGAGAGAAAGCAATTTCAAGTTCCTGGGTGTCAATGGCGCTGAAGACCTAAGCTGGGCGCAACATATCCATGCAGCTATAAAGAAGGGCTATACATTATTAGGAAATTTGGTTTGTCACTTAAAACACTTGAAAACTTCTACAGATGTACCTTGTGTGGAGGGGAGCATTCTAAACGGATGCACCACCGTCTGGTATGGGGGCGGAGGGGGTGGGGAAGAGCTACTGCACAAGATCGAAGAAAGTTGTAAAATTAGTCAGCTCCACCATATAGCTCCTCGCCTCCGTAGTATCCAAGACATCTCCAAGGAGCAGCGCCCATCATTAAGGACCCCACCGCCCTGGCCGGGCTCTCTTCTGATTACTACCATCAGGAAGGAGGTACAGAAGCCTGAAGGCACACACTCAGCGATGCAGGAACAGCTTCTTCCCCTGTGCCATCCGATTCCTAAATGGACATTGAACCCATGAACACTACCTCACTACTTTTTAAATTTATTTCTGTTTTTGCACTACTTATTTTAAAAACTATTTAATAGACATACATATTTAAAATGTATTGCATTATACAGCTGCCGCAAAGTCAGTTCACGACATATGGCGGTTATATTAAGCCTGATTCTGATTCTATATTCTTCTGCAAACTCTTTGTATTCCAGCCTGTTAATCCATCTATCTGTTGAAATGTTGTTTTAAATGCATGGTTTTTCAATCCTCTGAACCGCTTCATGGTTGACGGATTACAACCAACGCATTTACAGTCTCTGCACCTAATTAAAACCCAAGCATGCAGATAATCAGAAATAAGAGATCTCAGACTATAGCCCCATAGTTTGGCTAGTGCTTCTCCTCTGCTATTAGAGATTGCCTTGTACGGTATCTCCATTCTCTATGGCCGTCCTCGATTATCTATTCTTTGGATGTTAATTAATAAATGACAAAACAGAATTATTTAGAATCTCTGCCATTTCTCTATTTGTCATTATTAATCCCAAATCTCACCTTTTAAGAAACTTAACATTGTTCCCTTTTTATCGTGTAGAAATTAGCTACCTTACTCGCTTGTTGTGTCTTTTCCAGCTGTATAAGTTTACTTAAAGTCCTCCTTTGCAGATTTTTAAACATATCCCAATTTTTCCTTACCCCTGATGTTCACGCTGTTTTCCTTTCTATTTGACACCATTCTTTACGCATTGACTGCTCTAGCACTCCATCTAAATTGACAATACCATATTTAAGTGGTATTATTACGATATCATTCTATATTAAACATTGTTCCTGCCTCGATTTTAATCAGGTTTCTGCAAGGATCGAATGTTCCATTAAATATATGTAGAGAACTATGTTTTTTTTATATATCATTTGTAGCGTCACTATCCATGTTTATGATTGGTTCGTCTAAAGCCGGGTGTCCTCCTATGATTGGCACAGACAACTGTCAAACTAGTTTTTATCTCCGATTGGCCAATCTTTGCGGTTCCTCCGCCTGCCTGTCAGGAATCGGGTGTCAATCAAGTCAATTTCCAACCAGGGATTGAAATTGGAGGAAAAGTTTCGGATAAGTTTGTAACAATGAGAAGTCGTAAAGGGAAAGGCGGTCAGCGGGGCGAAGAGAACGCTGCCCGAGCTGACAGTAAGTACGTGTCCGACTCTGCCCCCACCTCGGCCGGACTAACCGTTTTGTGGGTTTTCCTGCTGCTAGTGGTGGCCGGGTGTGGGATTGCCGGCTGGTACATTCAGCAGCAACTCCACACCATCGACAGCCTGGATCAGACCATTCAAATTCTGCAGAAAAGACTGTCTCAGGTCGAACTAATCCATTCTCAAATGAAGGAGCTGAACGAGAAGGTAAGTACCAATCTGGGGATTCAATTCACCCACCCCCTGAAGTTTGCAATCGTGGCAGGGGACTAACTCTCAGCAGTAATGACTGCAGGCGATAGGAAAGAGTTCCAAACTGAATATTTTAAATACAGTTTCTGACCAATAAACGGATTTCAGAGATAACGTGACGGTCACTATAATTGATGTCAAAGCAGGAGATGATTTAGAATGGATTAAAAACATTGGAACCATCTGACGGGTCAGTCAGGTGGGAACTTCTGATATCACAGGGTTCAATTTGACAATCACAGATTTACGAAGCAGACTTGTCATACCGGGAGTTATGAATGATGTTCAGAACCAACAGGCTCACAGAATGGTTACAGTTCAGAAAGATACCACTCAGCTCATCAAGTCTCTATCTGCACCCTTTGTCTTTAACATAAAAAAAAATTGCTCGTGTAATTTTCAAAGTTCAAAATACATTTATTATCAAAGTAGGTATACTATATACAACTTTGAGATTCGTCTCCTTACACGTGTCCACAATTCTTGTCATTCCAGGTCATCCAGTGCTTTATCTCAGCCAATGAGCAATGTTTCCCTGTCAATCACTCATGAGTTTAAGTATGCTCATCAATTCTCCTTAAAATGTATTCTGTTTTGAGGACTGCCGCTTTTCTCCAGTCAATCCACAGAAACGAAGTTCAGCATCCCCTATAATCATGTTAAATCTCTTCTACGCCCTGCTCAAGCACATTTTAATTGTTAATTGGTTTATTAATGTCACATGTGCTGAGAGTAGGTAGCTAAATTTCCATCCATACAGTTAACTTCTAAGCATACCAGGTTGTACAAAGGGAAAAACAATAATCTCACAGAATATAGTGTTACATACAAAGGAGTAGAAGGTGCAGTTCAGATGACAATGAGATCATGACAATGTAGATGTGGGGTCAAGTTCATCCTTATAATAAAGACATCCATTCTACAGTCTATAATAGTAGTTCTTTATAGATACAGAATGGCAATTTTCTATCTGTCTATAGTTGGCTGATTCTAACCCTGCTCATTGAATCTACTTCCCAGGTTTATCCCTGTACCATTCATTTGAAAAGACTATAACATCTGGAATTTTTCAGTCCTGGAGATGTTGGGAAGATTGTGGCCAGGAGTTACTGTCCTTGCCTTTCTCAGCAGTCTGGACTGCATCACATCAGGCCCAGATAATTTATCCAATTAAGTGTGGCTAGCCTTCCTGGTACCACTACTCTTTTGAATTTTTGTCCAACCAGAATCTCAACTGCATCTTCATTGGCATTTTCATAGCACCTAAAACATGCCCTCAGCTTTCACAATTAAACTGGCTTTTTTGTCTCTGAGTGGCCTTTCCTCTCCTTCTACAACCCTATATTTTTTTTGAGATACAGCACGCAATAGGCCCTTCCGGCCAGCAATCTTCCAACTTAACCCTAGTTGGAACACAGGACAATTTATAAAGACCAATTAACCTACCAAGCGACAGGGCTTTGGACTGTGGGAGGGAAACCAGAGCACCCAGAGGATCACGGGGAGAATACACGGACTCCTTACAGGCAATGGCAGGAATTGGACCCAGGTCACTGGTATCGTAAGGTGTTGTGCTAACCACTACACTACCATGCTCTTGTACACGTGCCTATAATTTGTTGCATTACAAGGGAGACGGAGAAAACAAATGGAACTGACAACTATGCATGATTCAGGCAACCTTCACATGCAGCAGGCATGCCTCTGCATCACGCCCTTTTATTTTAAAGAGCAACACACGCCATCATGTTATTTTGGAGCTCCAAAACGAAGATAAGTGAAGGAAATTTTTTATGGAAATAAAATGAGCATTGACATTTTGTGCTGTAAAGGGAAGTCGATTGTCACTGATTTTGGGGTTTGATATTGTCATTTGGATCTTGAATCACTGGGTGATTTCTAGGAGTTTTACATATTGCTGTTATTGTTTGAATTGGAGAACAATGCTAAGAACCTGTATTTCAGAAGAGTCCTCAGAAGTTTCTTGGGTTTTGCTTCATTTGTTTAAATCAAACAATATTGATTATAGAGTCATGCTGGAGTTTCACAGTGCGTATTATGACTCAAACACCCAGAACTCTTGTTAATGCAGCTGCATTCCAGATACTCCTTCCAATGATCTTCACCTGGGTGTATAGTTGAAAGTTGCTTTGTAGTAATAGTGTGCTTGATGTTTCATACTGACAAGAGCACCTGCATCTTCCTCAATTGAATATTGAGATAAAGGTAATCGTGTCCTGCGTTTTCATCCAGAATATATCTTCATTTGCCAATCTAACACAGCTAAGGTACTTTTGATCCTACTCCTTATTTTCCTGATGGTGTCTCAGAGTTTTCCTCACCTTCAGGATTTTGTCAGTGGACTGTGGTGTAGCGTACAATAATTGTGTCACATGTGAAATTCAGTTAGTGCCCATGTTAACATTTGCTCAACCACCAGAGATTCTATACATGTATACAGCAGAATGTTTGACCTGACAAATCGGTGGCATGCATCTGTTTAAGTTTTGAAAAAAAGACAGGAAGTTCAAGATTCAGCACGTCAGGTAGCACCTGTGTGGAGAAAAGCAGTAAACATTTCAAGTCAATGGCCTTTCCTCAAAAAAGGGCAATTAGAAAACCAGCATATTTCAAGTTGCAGAGGGTGTGGGAGACTGCAGACAACATGGGAAACTTGAGAGAAGGTGAAGACCCAAAGAGACTGAGATACCAATGATGGCTAAGAGCGGGTGGTGAAAATGTCTTGGGACAGTACATAACAAATGAAATAAAGCTGGTTATGCTACAAAATAACTGAAATAATCATATGCAGGATGCAGTTTAGGGTCACACAAATGAAAAGATCAAACTTGACCTGTAACCAAAGACTGTGTCATGTTGCAATAATTTATTTTTAATTGTTGAATCAGAGTTAAGTCAAATAAATATAATATTATAATGTTAATATTTTTGGCAATAGATAGATACTTTATTGATCCCAAAGGGATTTACAGTATCGTAGTAGCATTACCAGTGCACAGATATGCAATATTAGAAGTGACGTAAGAAAGAGTGAATGGATATAACCTTTGAAGTATCAATGTTCATCATTTACCTATAGGTAGTAATTATGATTAATGTACAATTTTTTTGCTATTCTGCCATTGATCTTATGGGTTCTTTGTCTTTGATATAATAGTGCACCACTCACTAGAATAATCTGTGCCCAAATACCCTAAGTATGTTCAGAAATTATCCCTTTTTGTGAAACAAGATTGAATTTATGGTTAATGCAAAAAGCACTTGTCCTTTAAACATTAAATCCTTTCACAGTCATAGTTAAACAGCACGGAAACTAGCCCTGTTTGTCCAAGCCTAGCAAAGTTCCTTCTTGTTTTGGTCCTCCATGCCTGTATCTTGCCCACATTCCATGAAACCATGGATTCCCAACCTAGGGTCCCCCAAACCCCTTGGTACATGTGGGGACTATGGCATAATAAAGGTTGGGAACCCCTACTCTAAACCATTCCTACCCATGAACCTGTCCAAATATTTTCAACATCATGCAATTCGTTTATTGTAAAATTCAAAGTAGTGGCTAGTGCGCTCAACCATTATTTGAAAATCAAGAAGGTCTGGAAATCTGAAGCAAAACACACAAAATGCTGGAGGAGCTCAGCAGGTCAGGCAGCATCTATGGAAATGAATAAACAGTCAACATCTCAGGCCCAGATCCTCCTTCATGAATGAAAAGGAAGTGGGGGAGGCCCCAAATAAAAAGGAAAGGGAGAGGAAGGAGACTAGCTGTAAGGTGATAGGTGGAGCCAAGTGGGTGGGAAAGGTAAAGGGCTGGAGAAGAAGGAACTTGATAGGAGAGGAGAGAGGACCTCAGGAGAAAGGGAAGGAGACCCAGGCGGAAGTGACAGTCAGGAGAGAAGAGGTTAGAAAGTCAGGAGGGAGAACAGAGGAAGAGGGGAGTGGGAGGGGATATAAGCTATTTGCCTATTTCACCATTATTTGCCTGATAACAAGCCAGGATAAAATTAGTTCCGTTTGGTCTGGGTCAATGCTAAACAATAGTTAAGTCATTTTATGCAAGGCTTTGAATTGTAAATTATAAATGATAATAATTTCCTTTCAACTTCCTTGTAAAATCCCAGGTGTTAGTGTATAACGACTATGATTTCCTTGTTGGCAAGTGATGTCTTAATGACTTGCATTTAGGGAGTATGTACCCTGAATCTTACACAAGATGGTGGAGGTCCTTTTAGCTGATAATAGAATCGCAAATAATTCTGTTGTTTCCAGACGCATGGATAGCTTGAGACCTTTGCTGAAATGGAGAAGTGAAAGGGAAAATTGCAGCTATATCGGACCCTGGTCAGACCCCACTTGGAGTACTGTGCTCAGTTCTGGTCGCCTCACTATAGGAAGTATGTGGACACCATAGAAAAGGTGCAGAGGAGATTTACAAGGATGTTGCCTGGATTGGGGAGCATGCCTTATGAGAATAGGTTGAGTGAACTCAGCCTTTTCTCCTTGGAGCGACGGAGGATGAGAGTTGACTTGATAGAGGTGTACAAGATAATGCGAGGCATTGATCGTGTGGATAGTCAGAGGCTTTTTCCCAGGGCTGAAATGGCTAGCATGAGAGGGCACAGTTTTAAGGTGCTTGGAAGTAGGTACAGAGGAGATGTCAGGGGTAAGTTTTCTACACAGAGAGTGGTGAGTGCGTGGAATGGGCTACTGGCGGCAGTGGTGGAGGCGGAAACGATAGGGTCTTTTAAGAGACTGCTGGATGGGTACATGGAGCTTAGAAAAATAGAGGGCTATGGGTAAAGCCTCAGTAGTTCTAAGGTAGGGACATGTTCGGCCTGTATTGTGCGGTATGTTTTCTATGTTTCTATGAAAACTTATTCTTCTGGCACAAAATTAATGGTTGCCTTTTTTCTATAAGACATAGGAGCAGAATTAGGCCATTTGGCCAGTCGAGTCTGTCGGCCATTGAATCATGGCTGATCCTTTCTTTTCCCTCCTCAGCCCCACTCCGCGGCCTTCTCCCGGTAGCCTTTGATGCCGTGGCCAACCAAGAACCTATCAATATCCACTTTGTATACACCCAATGACTTGGCCCCCATAGCTGCCTATGGTAACAAATTTCACAAATTCACTACCCTCTGGCTAAAGAAATTTCTCTGCACCTCTGTTTTGAATGGAAACCCCTCTATCCTGAGGCTGTGCCCTCTTGTCCTAGATTCCCCCACCATGGGAAATACCCTTTCCACATCTACTCTTTCTAAGTATTTAAACATTCAAAAGGTTTCAAGGAGATCACCCCTGATCCATCTGAATAAAAGTGAGTACAGGCCCAGAGCCATGAAATGTTACTCATATAATAACCGTTTCGTTCCTGGGATCATACTTGTGAACTTCCTTGAAACCCTCTCCAATGCTAGCATGTCTTTTCTTAGATGAGGAGCCCAAACTGTTCACAATACTCAAGGTGAGGCCTCACCTGTGCCTTATAAAGCCTCAGCATCACATCCTTGCTCTTGTATTCTAGACCTTTTGAAATGAATGCTAACATTGCATTTGGCTTCCTCACCACAGCCTCTACCTGCAAGTTAACCTTTAGGGTGTTCTGCACAAGAACTCCCAAGACCCTTTGCATCTAAGAGTTTTGTATTTTCTCCCCATTTAGAAAATAGTCAGCACATTTATTTCTTCTAGCAAAGTGCATGGCCATGTATTTCCCAACATTGTATTTCATTTGCCATTTTCTTGCCCATTCTCCTAATCTGTCTAAGTCCTTCCGCAGCCTACCTGTTTCCTCAACACTACCTGCTCCTCTACCGTTCTTCATATCATCTTCAAACTTGGCAACAAAGCCATCTATTCCATCATCTAATTCATTGACATACAGCCTAAAAAGATGTGGTCGCAACACCAATCCCTGTGGAACATCTGGCAAACAACCAGAAAAGGATCCTTTTATTCCCAATCACTGCCTGCTACTAATCAGCCAATGTCCTAGCCATGCCAGTAACTTTCCTGTAATACCATGGGCTCATAACTTGGTAAGCAGCCTCATGTGTGGCAGCTTGTCAAAGGCCTTCTGAAAGTCAAATATAGAACACCCAATGCATCCCCTTTATCTTGTAATCTCCTCAAAGAATTCCAACAGGTTCATCAGACAAGATTTTCCCTTAAGGAAAGTATGCTGAATTTTTTCTATTTTGTCCTGTATCACCAAGTGTTGCATAATCTCATCCTTAACAATTGACTCCAGTATCTTCCCAATCACTGAGGTCAGGCTAACTGGTCTATAATTTCCTTTATGCTGCCTCCCTCCTTTCTTAAAGAATAGAGTGACATTTGCAATTTTCCAGTCCTCCTGAACCGTGCCAGAGTCCAGCGATTCTTGAAATATCATTACTACTGCCTCCACAATCTCTACTGCTACTCTTTCCGAACCCCAGGGTGCAGTTTATTTCATCTGTGCGACTTAAGTCCCTGTAGATTTTTCAGCTTGTTAAGCACCTTCTCCCTTGTATTAATAACTGCACTCACTTCCCTTCCCTCACACCGGGCACACTGCTAGTGTCTTCCACATTGAAGACTCAATTAGTTCACCTGCTATCTCCTTGTCCCCCATCACTATTTCTCTGGCCTCATTTTCTAACGGTCCTATATCTATTCTTATCTCTCTTTTAGTTTTATATGCTTGTAAAAGCTTTTTCTATCAACCTTGATCTTGTTTGCTAGCTTGCTTTCATATTTCATCTTTTCCCTCCTAATGATTTGTCTTGTTGCTTTCTGTAAGTTTAAAAGCATTCCTATCCTCCACCTTCCTGCTAATTTTTGATTTGTTGTATGCCCCCTCTTTTGATTTTACATTAGCTTTGATTTCCCTTGTCAGCCACAGTTGTACTATTTTGCCATTTGAGTATTTCTTTGTTCATGGAATACATCTGTCCTGCACCTTCCTCATTTTTTTCCCAGAAACTCAAGTCATTGTTGCTTTGCTATCATCCCTGCCAGCATCTCCTTCCAATTTACTTTGGCCAACTCCTCTCTCATACCACTGTAATTTCCTTTACTCCGATGAAATATTGCTACGTCAGAATTTGCTTTCTCCTTAATCAAATTTCAAGTTGAACTCAATCATATTGTGATCACTGTCTCCAAAGTTTTCCTTTACCTTAAGCTCCCTAATCGCCTCCAGTTCATTACATAACACCCAATCCAGTATAATTGATCCCCTAGTGGGCTCAACGACAAACTGCTCTATAAAGACATCTCATAAGTATTCAACAAATTCACTCTCTTGGGATCCATTACCAACCTGATTTTCCCCATCTACCTACATGTTAAGATCTCCCATGACTATCATAACACTGCCCTTTTGACACATCTATTTCTCATTGTAGTCCATATCTCAGCTACTGTTTGGAGGTCTGTATATAATTGCCATCAGGGTCCTTTTACCCCTGCAGTTTCTTAACTCAACCTACAAGGATTCAACATCTTCCGATCCTGTGTCACATCTTTCTAATGATTTGATGCCATGCTTTACCAGCAGAGCCATTCTGCCTACCTTCCTATATCTCCGATACAATGTGTAACCTTGGATGTTCAGCCCCCAACTGCAACCATCATTCAGGCATGATTCAGTGATGGCCTCAACATCATACCTGACAATCTGTGAAAGTGCAACAAGATTATCCACTTATTTCATGTACGCTGTACATTGAGATATTACACTTTAGGTGCTGTATTTGCTATCTGTATTGAATGTGCATCCCTAATACACTGACTCAGCACCTGGCTGTGCAGTGTGCCAACAACAATCTGGCCCTTAACACCCAGAAGACCAAGGAGATCATTGTGGACTTCAGGCATGCCAGGAGTCACACTCGCCTCCCCATCTACATCAACGGAACTGTAGTGGAGTGTGTATCAAGCGTCAAATTCCTTGGTGTCCACATTTCCGAGGATCTCACCTGGTCCCTGAACTCCTCCATCCTGATCAAAAAGGCGCAACAGCGCCTTTATTTCCTATGGAGCATGAAGAAAGCTCACCTCTGTCCCAGGATACTGACGGACGTTTACCGCTGTACCATTGAGAGCATACTCATCAACTGCATCTCAGTGTGGTATAGCAATTGTCCCGTATCAGACCGCAAAGAACTCCAGCATGTGGTGAAAACTGCCCAGTGGATTATCGGCACCCAATTACCCACTATTGAGAACATCTACCATAAATGCTACCTGGGCAGGGTGAAAAGCATTATCAAGGATACATCTGACCCTAACCATGGACTTTTTACTCTCCTCCCATCCGGTAGGTGCTACAGGAGCCTTCGCTCCCTCACCAACAGGCACAGGAAGAGCTTCTTCCCTGAGGCTGTGACCCTGCTGAACCTCTTATCACAGCGCTAAGCAGTTTTGCATCCATATTGTACTGTCTCAGTACTTTTATATTTGTGTGCTGTAGCACTTTTTTTATTCGCAGTTATTTTGTAAATAACACTATTCTTTGCATTTCTGGTCAGATGCTAAATGCATTGCATTGGCTTGGTATCTGTACTTGGCACAATGACAATAAAGTTGAATCTAATCTAATACTCACTGTGCTAACTGCAATTTTGTCCTATCATTTGCCTGCCCATCCTGCCAGTCTGACAGCACGCTATCTTTGTTTATTTTGCCATCCACCCTACATGAGAACATAAGAAATAGGAGCAGGAGTAGGCCATCTGGCCTGTCGAGCCTACTCCACCATTCAATAAGATCATGGCTGATCTGGCCATGGACTCATCTCCACCTACCTGTCATTTCCCTGTAACCCTTAATTCCCCTACTATGCAAAAATCTATCCAACCTTATCTTAAGCATATTTACTGAGGTCACTTCCATGCTTCATTGGGCAAAGAATTCCATAGATTCACCACTCTCTGGGAAAAGCATCCTCATTTCCATCTTAAATCTACTCCCCCAAATCTTGAGACTATGTCCCCTAGTTCTAGTCTCAACAACCAGTGGAAGCAATTTTCCTGGCTCTATCTTATCTATTCCTTTCATAATTTTATATGTTTCTATAAGATCTCCTCTCATTCGTCTGAATTCCAGCGAGTACAGTCCCAGGCAACTCAATCTCTCCTCATAGTCTAACCCCCTCATCTCTGGAATTAATCTGCTGAACCTCCTCTGCACCACCTCCAAAGCCAGTATATCCTTCTTCAAGTATGGAGATCAGAACTGCACGCAGTACTCCAGGTACAGCCTCACCTGTATCCTGTACAGTTGCAGCACAATCTCCCTTCTCTTAAATTCAATCTCTCTAGCAATGAAGGCCAACATTCCATTTGCCTTCTTGATAGCCTGCTGCACCTGCAAACCAACCTTTTGTGATTCATGCACAAGCATGACATCCCTCTGCACAGCAGCATGCTGCAATTTTTTACCATTTAAATAATAATAATCTGATCTTCCATTTTCCATCCAAAGTGGATCACCTCGCATTTACCAACATTGTACTTTATCAGCCAGACCCTTGCCCATTCACTTAACTTATCTCTCTACAAACTCTCCATATCTTCTGCACAATTTGCTTTTCCACTCAATTTAGTGTCATCAGCAAACTTAGATACACTACATTTGGTCCCTTCTTCCAGATCATGAATGTATATTGTGATCACTTGCGGACCCAGCACCGACTCCTACAGCACACGACTGATTGCTAACTAGATTAACACCCATGTATCCCAACTCTCTGCTTTCTAACAGTTAACCGATCCTCTACTCATGCTAATACATCACTCTATGCATGCTTATCTTATGGATAAGTCTTTTATGTGGCACCTTATCGAATGCCTTCTGGAAATCCAAGTAAATAATATCCATCTGTTCTCCTCTATCCACTGCGCTCAATATATCCTCAAAGAACTCCAGTAAATTTGTCAAACAGGACCTGCTTTTGCTGAATCTATGCTGCATCTGCATGATGGATCCAATTCTGTCTAGATGCCTCACTATTTCTTCTTTAATGATAGCTTCAAGCATTTTCCCAACTACAGATGTTAAACTACATTCTTTTTTTGAACATTGGCGTGACATTCGCTGTCGTCCAATCCACTGGGTCTTGACCAGAGTCCAGAGAATCTTGGTAAATTATTACCAAAGCCTCTACCATAACCTGCCATTTCTTTCAGTACCCTGGGATGCATTCCATCAGGACCAGGGGACTTATCTATCTTCAGGCCCACAGGTTTGCTCAGCACCACCTCTTAGTGATAGCTATTGTATCGAGGTCCTCACCTCCCGTCACATCCATAACATCTCTCCTTAGCATGTTAGATGTGTCCTGCACCGTAAAGACCAACATAAAATAGTCATTCAAAGCCTCAGCCATTTCCTCATTACCCAATATCAATTCCCCCTTCTTGTCCTCCAAGGGACCTATGTTCACTTTAGTCACCTTTATCCACTTTATATAATTATAAAAACATTTATTATCCATTTTTATATTTTGTGCTAGTTTACTTTCATAATCTACCTTCCTTTTCTTTATTGCTCATTTAGTGGTTCTTGTTGCTTTTTAAAATTTTCCCAATCTTCCAGATCCCCACTACCTTGGCGACTTGGTACACAAGAGCTTTTAGTTTGATGCCTTCTTTTATTTCCTTAGTTATCCATGGCTGGCTCTCCCCTCTCCCCTGCCCCATTTACTGTCCTTGCTTTTAACTGGAATATACTTTTGTTGAGCACCGTGAAAAGACCCCTTGAAAGTCTTCCTCTGTTCCTCAACCGTCCCACCATGTAGCCTGTGTTCCCAGTCTACCCTAACCAACTCCTCCCTCATCCCGTTCTAGTCTCCCTCATTTAGGCATAATATACTGTCTGTGCCTCCTTTAAGGAGAATATATAAGCATCCGTTAGTCTCGTGAGACCATGGATTTGCGCCTCAGAATGTGTCCAGGGCGCAGGCCTGGGCAAGGTTGTAAGGAAGACTGGCAGGTGCCCATGCTGCAAGTCTCCCCTCTCCATGCCACTGATGTTGTCCAAGGGAAGGGCACTAGGGCCGGTACAGCTTGGCACCGGTGTTGTCACAGAGCAATGTGTGGTTAAGTGTCTTGCTCAAGGACACAAAACGCTGCCTCAGCTGAGGCTCGAACTAGCGACCTTCAAATCACTAGACCGACACCTTAACCACTTGGCCACGCGCCAACACGTGGAGAATAAATAAGCTTAGAAAACACATTTGTGTTTTTCCCTCCTCTGAAAACAATGTTTCTGCTTTTATTTCAGTTGTTGGTCGCAGAAGCTCATGAGCAAAGGTTGCAGGATCTCGAGATCACCTGGGCTGAATCAAAAAAGAGAATGGAAATGACGACAGAAGCCGTGACACAGATTCAGTCAGCCAACGTGAATAGTAAAGTGGCTGTGCTGCAGTCAGAAATAAGTAAAACCCTGGGTGAGCTCAGGAAGGACTTCCTCACAAGGAATGATTTGGCTCAACTGGAGAATAGGGTCAAAGTTCTTCAAGAGGTTGAGTTTGCACAGGCAGAGCAGCAAGTTGCAAGTATGAAGGCTGCAACCTCCAAACTTGAAGAAAATGTAGATTTACTTTCTGCTTCATTACCAACCTTAACAAGTCGAGTTGCAAGCCTAGAGGCAGAAAGGCAAGACCTTCAGCTTCTTCAGCAAAGAGTTCAAGACATCAATGTAGTCA
Organism: Mobula birostris; assembly: GCF_030028105.1. Taxonomy (NCBI): domain Eukaryota; kingdom Metazoa; phylum Chordata; class Chondrichthyes; order Myliobatiformes; family Myliobatidae; genus Mobula; species Mobula birostris. The sequence goes on along the minus strand of NC_092383.1, from coordinate 60,686,015 downwards.
AAGAATTAATGGACCATAGTCTTCCCTCTCTCTCCAACGGCATGATTGCATTAAGAAAACAGGTCAATGAGACTACCCAGGTGACTGATATTATTCAGTCACAGTTAGCCCAGCACAGCAAAGAATTATCAGCATTGAAAGACAGTGCATCTCACCAACAAGCTGAGCACCTGTCCAGAAAAGAGGAACTGGAACACATCAGGTTTATCATTGTTTTTCACCTACAGGATTGAAGAATTGCGACTGAACACATTCAAAAGTGGAATATAATGTTAAGGAGTATGGCACTGATGCTTGGTGCTTTTAATGTACTTGAGATATTTGTGTTCTGCAGAAAATGAGTTCTGCTCAGGTAACACCATATTCCCTGCTGTCTCCATTCCAGGAAAATGGCCAACCAGTTGCAGATGGAGAAGATTTCCATGGAAGAGTTGGAGAATGCTATTGAAAGCTTAGTAACCAGTAATATCAGTGAGCTGCAGAGGAGAACTAGCAACATGGATGAAATGCTAGCCACTCTGCAAAATCATGTCACAAAGGTAACACCCACTCCACAGACACAAAAAGTACAGCTTGTCAACTACTATTTGTTTGTGGTACCTCATTTTAAAATTAATGTGTAGCTTTGAGCAAAATGATTGCTAGTTTTAGATCTTTCATTGAAGTTTTGAGCCTGTTGCATTAATTTTTCCATTATTTCAATAAAGTATTTGAAGAATCTCAAACTTCTTTGAACTAGTTTTTGGGTCTTTCGAGACAGGGTATTTAATCTACATGGTAATTAATCTAGAAAAATAGTTTAATTGATGTGCTTGAAGCTTTGAGTTAAGGAAACTTATTTGAAAAATAAGGGATGCTTAATCTATAGCATTTAAAATGTATCTTTACAAAATATAATTGTGTTGCATTCTCGTGCATTTTTTAATATTTTAAATTAGATTCCATGGAAATTTTTATCCATGCCAGTGCTAATGCTGGGGTTTGCCAATTTCTCAGAGAAAGTCCCAGTTCTAGGCTCAAAGTTTTCAAAGGTACATTTAATGTCAGAAAAATGTATACAATATACATCCTGAAATGCTTTTTCTTCGCAACCATCCACAAAAACAGAGGAGTTCCCCCAAAGAATGAATGACAGTTAGAACCCCAAAGTCCCCCCCCCCAGCTCCCTTCCCTCCCATGCGTAAGAGGTAGCAAACAACAATCCCCCCTCCCCGCCACCGGCAAAAAAAAGCATTGGCACTCACCACCGAGCACTTAAGCATGAGCAAAGCAGCAGCAAAGACTAGTATCCCAAAGACTACTAATTCACCCGGTATTTGACATACCACAGGCTTAATCTATTCACAGCATTTGCCAAGTTCCTACCGCCAGCTGGTTTTGTGCTAGGTGGAGTCATGGAGTGCAAATGGACAGTGAAAACCTCTGCAGACTTTCTTACTCTCAGAATGGGTAGTTTGCCCTTACAGCTTGCTCCTGGCACAGCAGTGCCTATTAGGGTAATGTATGGGGCGGGGTGGGGGGGCGTGCTGCTGATGGAAAGGAAGCAGATGTCAGTAAAGTTTATTGTTTTGTGTTTCCTTTAAATGTTATTAACACTTATTCTTCTGTTCACTACATTACCTTCTAAGTCAGGGGGTCCCAACCTTTTTTATGCCGTGAACCCCTACCATTAATTGAGGAGTCCATGAACCCCGGGTTGGGAACTCCTGCTCTAAATAAACCTGGCAGGCTTCAGTGTGCTTGGAATGAATTGACTTGATTAATGTAATCTGACATTATATGGGTTTGATAGACTATTTGAATAGCTTCAGTGCACATTATTAAACAACAGACAATGTAAGAGCAAAACTGTGAAGCAAAGTTTTTTCCCAAGTAAAATAATACAGAAATTGGTGTAAACTAGGTGCTTTCATATTGAATTTCATACTAGAGTGACTGCATGTTTCAGTGATTCACTGCCAGGACTGAAGTTCTTCCCACTAACAATGAAGATGAATCTGTCCAAGTGTGTTTGTGCAGGCATGTGAAACATTTTCTGTTTGGGCCCTAGCCAACCATAGCCTAAGCAGTCTATTTTCTTTAGCTTTCACATGAACTGGGCAAGTTTTATCACAGTTGGCTTCACACTGGACCAGGCTAGGATGAAGCAAGAATCTTTGCTGATTTTCCTAAGACCCTTTGGATCAGCAAGTGATTTCATTGCCTCTCTTTTTCAGTGACTTTAACGATGATGAAAATGAGGGGCAAATCTGCATGTTAATTCAAACATATCTTGGCTGTAAGAGTGGAATATCAAAAAATGACCCTGCGAACCTAATAGCTATTTTCAGCATCTCCAGATTTTCTCTTGTTTGTAGCTATAACATTATGTTGGAATTGCAGAACTTAAAAATAATCGATTAAAATTTAAATAGGAAATCATTAGAGAAAACTGAACTGACTGTCCTTAAATATAACCACATATTATCCAAACAAAAATACACTCCTGTTAATGATCAGAAACCTTTTGCATCATAGCTCAGTGACACGGTCGTGAGATATATAGCTCCACTTGTATAACCTCCTAAACATATTAGCACCTTTAAATGAAGCAAACCTAGATTTGAGAGCTGAAGAAAATAGCCCAGGTTGTACACTTTGATTATTGTGTGCAAGTTCCAACAAACAAAATGTATTGAAGCATTGGCATTCTGTCTCTCTTCAGGTTGAAAGTGATGGGGCCAATCAAAATAAAGAGTTAGCAGATGCATTGAATCAGACATCTCATACTCTGCAAAAAACCTTGGGAAAAATAGAAACAAATCTCAAGAGGACTGTAGAGCAATGTAAGTATTGTCTCATCACAGAGTATGAGTGCCACTGACCATAAGCAATCTATACATCTAATGTTGGTACCTTGGTTTTAAGTAAATATCTTTTGGTTTTCTCCTCTTCTGCTGAAAGCGCTTTCAAGGTGGATCATGGTTTTATTTTCCCTTCATGACTTATTTAAGTGTTTCTTTTTATGTGTAGATCTTCAATAATCTATTCAACTCAGATGACTTTAGTTCCTTCCTCATGCTCACCGTCTATCTTGTTCTTTACTTTGCATTTTGAGATAATTCAGAGGCTGTTAGGGCAGTTGTTGTGTCAACTACCAGCATAAGAGTTGACTCTTTCTGCTATACGTAGGTAGAACTTTTTGTTATGTGTAGGCTACTCTTCAGTCACTGGGAAGCTTGCATTTGAGAATTTTTTAAAGTAAAACAATCTCATCCTCACTGATCTCTATCTTAATTTGAGATGTTTTTAATTAAGTGATTTTAATTACACAAAATTAGTTGGGGGAATTACGTTGGAGTTTTTGTAGAAAAAGAGGTGATGCTTTTAGGAGGAAATGGGAGGGCACTCAAGTGGCTGAAAATAACGCTTAACACTTATGTTTTAAACAGGTTTATCAGGAGAAGTAAGAACTTTCTGTGAAACTTCAGAGAATTGTGCTTGGCCACACATTCGGGAAGTTAACTTTCCTCATCGCATACTGAAGGATCCAGTGATAATGCTGAGTTTAGCTGAAATCAGCTCAGTTGATTCAGTTGGAGTAACAGTGAAAGCTTTAGATATTATGGACTCTGGTTTTAAGATCCAAATTAGTAGCATTGGTAATTATAATCTGTCAACTGTGAGAGTCAACTGGATGCTCTGTGCTTAGATGAAGTGACTTTCAAAAATCTGGACGAAACAGCAATCCTATGGGAAAAAGCTGAGAGAAACAGTCATGACTTTCAATGTAAGGTGATAAGACTTTCCTATCAGAGCTCCTCGAGCTAATTCAATGCTAAAGTAGTTAATCTGTTTGAAATTAATTATTTCCAACCTTTATTATGAATTTCTCCTTGTGTAAATGGACCCAGTGTTTTTATATCAAAGATGCAAAAGTGCCGTATTTCATAGGAAATGGCAGTTCAAAGACCAGTACGTACAACTATATAGATCAGAGAAACAGGCAACATAACTATACCTAATCAGTTGAGTAATTAATTGTAGGCTTTCAAGCCAATAAAATGGTAAATGAATAAAAACAGATGGCGTAGAGTAGCAGTGCAGAGTGGATATTGATTGTCCACTTATTTCATTTGAAACTGAAGTAAATGAAATTATGATGCAATATAAGGAAACCGTGTTTGCACTCCCTGTGTAATTGCTGGAGCTTCTGATTGTATTTATTGTGGGGCATGATAATGAACAAAGTTATAATAGGACATTTTCAGTAAATATATTTGTTCATAAGGTGAAGAAATTATGTGTATGTATTGTCCCTTTCTGATTGTCATTGAACTGAGGAACCGGCCCCTTTGTTAGGCTTGGAGTCGCATGTGGACGAAACCCCACATAGGAATTTCCTCCCCTTGAAAAATATCAGTGAATCTAAGGGTTTTTGAGATAATCTAGTCATTTAATTTTCAACATTACTGAAATCTAAATAGCTGTTCATTCCTAAATCCTCAAGGTTGGCCAAAGTAGTACTTGAACTCGTGTAACAGTCTAGCTTTTAGTCCAGTATCATTGCTATCAGTTGCATCATATCTTGCATGAACTTGTACGGTATTTATCAGCTTTTGCTCCTATGGCCCTTGATGATACTTACTCACCAAAAATCCATCTCTATATTGAATCCTTCAGTTGGCCCAACATCCAAGCTTTTTAAGGAATTGGGTGCCAGATCTCTACAGCTTTTGCTTCCCTCTTCTCAATTCTTCTGCCAGAGGAAATAGACTAAATTTAGGGAAACCATGATCATTAGTATAGTGGTTAGCATAGTGCTATTACAGTATCAGAAACCCAGGTTCAATTCCACTACTGAGTAAGAAGTTTGTACATTTTCCCTGTGACTGTGTGGGTTTCTTCCAGTTGCTCTGGTTTCCTCCCATGTTCCAAAGACATATGGGTTAATAGGTTAAATGGTCTCATGGGTTAATAAGTTAAATGTTAATATGGGTTAATAGGTTAAATGGTCACATGGGTGTAATTGGGCGTCAAGGCTTTTTGAGCAGGAAGGGTATGTTATTATGCTAAATCTCTAAATAAAAATTAAAAAACTAGGTATTTTCATATTTTCATAAATAACAGCAGTTTTGTCAGTAGCCCATAATAAACTAGGCCTCTGTACAATGGTGAAAGTATACCAGCTCTAAACCACTGCATTCTTCTTAAAGGATAATGCACAAAGTGAATGTATTACTGCAGGTGGGATTTGACTAAAGGCCAATTTATATTTGTGCATCAAATCGATGCCGTAGGTATGGCGTAGCTGTGTACCCAACACTGTACCCTATGCCATAGCCTGACGCGCACCTCCGCAAAAATGTAACTACGCGTTGCAGCGATGCAGACCGCAACAACTGTGATTGGCCAGCTTGGTAGCATCGCATTTCCTCCAACGTTGCAATAGCTTCCCATTGGGCGACTGAAGGGCAGGGAAGGAACTCTGGCTGCAATGCTTTCCATAAAGCTTTACAGACCTCCAAAATTATGGAGGACCCTGTGCTTGATGCCAGTTTGTAGCTAGCTGCTACAGCCTGTTGACTTCCACCTGAAGCTAAAACTCGAATGGTGATTGCCAGTCTCTGAGTATACTGTGCGTACACTGATGCAAAATAAGTGGTTGGAGACGATGAACCAAATCGTCAAATCTACCTGCCGACATCCGAAAGTATTTGAAATACATTTCCTTGTCCATGTCTCTCAGTGGCCAGACAAGCACAGAAAATTCACCCTCCTTCAGTTTCAGTGGCCATTGTTTGAAGTTTGAGTTTCTTCGTGTTGAGCCCACTTGCGTAGGCTACGGCGTAAGCTAGTACGCACAAGTACAAATCAGTCTTAAGTTGAAGTATAACTTCCTCCCCTTTGCATTCCAATCCACCCGAATTTCCTTGGTGTGTTGACTTTTTAAAATATGCAGTGTATTATCTTTCTTGCATAAACAATACAGGACTTCTGTTGAATTTGTTTTGGCCACTTGATGTTTGTCCCTTTGTACCTCTCTATAACATTCTGCTTTCCTGACTTGGCACCATCTTTAGACTTTGATATGCTCAGGTTATTAATAAACATGGTAAAAATATCAAGGCCTTGTAATGCATGCAAGAATACACAGCTTGTCACATTCTGTAGGGTGTTGTCCATACATCTTCCACCTGCTGCCCACCAAATCCATTTGAAACCAAGGTTTAAATATTGCCTCCGTTTTTGCAACTCTGTGCAGTTATTTAAGCACTTAAGAGCAGCAGGTTTGAAAGCTTTGTACTTTTGATAAATATAATCCATATTTCTAAAAGATGTATAATTTTGTTTGCTGCAGTACTAGTAGTACAGTATATCTATGATTTTATCAGAAGTCTGTTGATCAGCTCTGATGGGGCATAGCACACTTTGTACAGGCAATTAATCTCCTATAATTACCTATTATGAATTCAGTTGGTACTCTTTTGATTTCACATTTATTATTCTGAAGATGGATGGACAAAGAAATATGACTGAATTATTTTTTCTGTATTTAAATAAACTTAATTCCATAAAATCAGAAATCATAATTTATTTACCTGTCCTTGCAGTATTGAAAATTAGTGTTTAACAATAGCAATTGAGTTTCAAAATAGTTAAGTGTTTTACATATTATAAAAATATTCCATAGTACTAAAATATTCTCTATTACTGTACTGTGACCTAGCTTTTCCCCTGCTTGTATTTTGCAGTTATATAATGAAATGAATATGGCCATCAACCACAAATACCTTATTTCAGAGTGTGTGGTTAAACTCTAATATGGAAAACAATAGAGTTGGGAAAAAACTATTTGTTTTCAATTGATACATTGCAACCAAAGTCATTTCTATGCTCACGTTTCTTAACAAGAATCACTTGTCATGTGTTTAAGTCATTCCCTAGAGAGATACAATTACGGCCATAAACCCCTATAGTGATGCTTTAATTATTCAGCAGTTGGAACTCTCACCTCCACTCACCAGCCCCTGAAGTAGGAAAACCTTTACAAATAAGTTCTTCAGATTCTAATGATCTGATTTATGTGTCTTGTTTTGGTTTTAAGTGAAAGGAGTGAATTATTTTCATCAGCTAAAGAAGTTTCACACGTGGTTGCCCATTTTGGGGAAAATTATAGCATGGGACTATATTTTAAGATGTCTGTGATTGGATGACATAAGAACAAAATAAATTTGCAAGTAACTCACGCTAGAATGCTCCTACAAACTTATTATCATCCTGTCACTGAACAATTGCCCAGAGATCCATAAATTATTCAAATCTAGCTTTGGAGTATGTGCCCTCTTGTACATGCTGAAATAAGGTATCTTTAATTGACAGACATAATCTCAATTAACTATACATCTGATAATGATAATTTTATAAGTGCTATACATTAAGATCATCTCATACATTAAGATGCACTCAGTGCTTTACATAGATCATAAAGATAAATCAATATAATCATAAAACATGACAGAATTAAAATCATAAGTAAAGAAAAACATTGTATAGAATAAACGGTAATCAAGTATACCAAATTATATTAATGTAATCAATATCGACAGGCAATAAGGCATCCTATCAGAAGATAGTCAGTTCTACATTCTATACAACTGTTAGATATTAGGAGGTGACCTGAGTGAAGTTGACAGGGCCATGAAGGGCATTGATAGGGTGAAAGTAAATAGTCATTTTCCCATAGAGAGGGTGTATAGGTTTAAGACTGGAGGTGAGAGATTAAAGGGGAATCAGAATTAGAATTGAAATCAAGTGTTTTATCATTAACATACTGGGTGACCTGCAATTTGTTGTTGCAGCAGTGGAAATACATAAAAACCTATAAACTACAAAAAAAAACCAAATAAATAGTGCCAAAAAACGTGGAATAATGAAGTGGTGTTCATGAAATCTGATGGCAGAGGGGATGAAGTTGTTCCTGAATCACTGAGTTTGGGTACTCGGGCTCCTGTGCCTCCTTGATGATAGCAATGAGAACAGGAAACCTAGGCAGGCTCGTTGCGTAAAGGTTGGAGCACATTTGGAATGACCTGCCAGATATAGTGATTGAGGTGGGCATTTTAGCAATACTTAAAAGCCTTCTACATAATTACATGGATAGGGAAGGTTTAGAGGGCTGTGGGCCAGAGAAGGCAGATGGCACTAACTCACAGGGCACACAGTTGGCTTAGATGTGTTAGGCTGATGGATCTCTATTTAAAAACTGTATAACTGTAACTGCTTATGTTTCTATAAATTGGGTAGTTGTACTTTACCATAAAAATATTAAGTAGGAACCATAAGAACTTGAGCAATGCTTGTTAATTTGTAGCATGAGCTGCAATCAATGTAAGATATTTTAAAAGAAGTATGTATGTCTTAAACTATGTATATATGCAGTTTTCCTGAGAGTTTCTTTTACTTAATATCTGTTTAAGGGTAATGTTGCCAAAGACTGGGAAGGAGTATGAATTCCCTAGTATCAATATGTAATAAATTTCTATTTGTTCTTTGAATTATATTAAAACCAGAATATGTGAAGCATATTTCTATGGAAACTGTCAGTTTTCCTTGGAGAAGGGCAAGTTAAACTCTATTTCATTGTGAGAATTTCATCTGTGGATTGCAAAATTGGTCACTATAAGTTGCTCAAATATTTTCCAGAATTTTTATTTTTACTTTCAACTCATTTCCTCAGTAACTGATATTTCAAATATTTGAGGCAAACATGTAACCCAAATGATAAAAATCAAAAGATGGTACATTTTCTATTGCAAGACTTACTTCTACCATTTAAAACTTATTTTGTCTTTTATCACTATTTCAAAAACATTTCTGAGCCTGTCTCATCAGATGTACAATATTTTGAACTGTGCTTTAAATCTCAAATCAGCCTACCTATCTTAGCAGATCCGAATGTGCATTGTGTTCCTAACCTCTTCGAATGCAACAGAACCACCAAGGATTGGTCATAGATTTTTTTTCTGTCAGTTTCAGATCAATTATTATTTATTCGTTTGAATAATAATGGAGAACAGTGTAGAACAATCACTAAGTTTAAATTATATGCATAAATCAACAAAAGTCTGCATTGTTTAACACAATTTATTCTTAGCTCCCAATAACATACATTTCAGAAAGTTCATTAAGCAGTGGGCAAAGAAAGAATTTCAAAATATAGTTGGGTAGATATAGAAAGTTATTGCTAACATTCGATTTCTGAAACCTGTTAATTATCTCCTTTATATCATATAATCTCTTAAGCATTTGCTAATTTGTTTACACGGTGAGTCAGCAATTCTGAATAGCTAATAATATGAAAGTAGAACATTAAGCCCAAGAACTATAATGCATGTAGACAGAGAGATGCAGTTCTCAAGGTCACATTGGGAACAGTGTAAGAAGTCACAGAGGAGGAGTGGGATGGAGAGTTAAAATGATAGACAACCAGGAACTCAGGGCACCTGCTACCTTTTGCTTCAACTTCGGCTACACTTGCTAATTTTGCCTTCAGTGTTCTATCCTTGTCCCTCTTGGACAAGTATGGATTAATTAAGAAAAGTCAAGTCCAGAAAATTGTTGAAAAGAAAGCTAATCAGATGTCACATTGGTAGAGTTAGTCAAGCCACTATCTCACGGCTCAAGCAACCCAAGTTCTATCTAACCTGTTGTCATCAGTGTGAAGTTTGCATAGCCTCCCTGTAACTGAATGGGTTTCCTCAATGTGCTCCATTTTCTTCCCACATCCCAAAAAAATGTGCAGGTTAGTAGGAAATTGGTTACTATAATTTACCGATGGTGTGCAGGTTGGACATAGAATTGATGGGGGGGGGGAGTTTGGGGAGAATAAGATAGCATATGATGGGCTGAAGGGCCTGTTTCTGTACTGATTCTCTTTATGATCCTGGGATTTATAAATAATTATAAGAAGGTCATGCTGAGACTTTATAAAATGCAAATTTGACCACAGCTGGAGTCTTGTGCCCAGTTTTGAACATCTTAGAAAAGATGTGAAATCCTTACAGACCAGGCAGTAGAATTACCTCGGGGAAGACAGACTGTAGTTACATGGATCGACTAGATAGGCTAAGAACAGAGAACCTTGAGAAAGGTCTTTCAAAATCATGAAAACCAAAATGGGTATTGTTCCCATTTGTGGATGGATCAAGGAACAAAGGACATAAAATGAAGGTTACTAATAAAAGAATAAAAGGTAACATGATGAAATGCGAGGTAGGCAGTGTAGTGTTAAGATCTGGAATGAATCACCCAGATTGGTGGGGGAGGGATGTAGTGAGGCAGAAATAATGGTGGCTCTCAGATGGGTATTGTGTAAATAACTGGAAACAAAGAATATTGCTGGAGTTTGGGGAGTTAGAGGGGAGTGATTCCAGTGAATTTGCTTTTGGATACAACCAACAAGGTCTCGTACCAAATTGCCTTGCTCCATATTCTAACCCTACTGCCACTCTAGTTGGGAGGGGAGAATGCATTAAGAATGACTCTTGACTGGGGTAAGAAGAAAGCTGCTATGGCTTATATTATCTGTCAACTTTCAGCCTAAATATAATATTTTCCTTCAACATATGTCTTATCCTACTTATGCCTTCCAATATCTTACCATTGTCAAAGATGAGACATTGTTAATGTTATCTGAGGCAAAGATATCATGAAAACCAACTTGCAGCTGTGATCACACAACACTTCTAAATAACTGAAGTGCAAGGCAGATTAACGAACATGAAGACATAATGCCTTAGTGCAACGTTAACAGTAACCTATTTAAAATAGAAGGCCTATTGGCTCAGAACTTGCTGCCAGAAATAATGCTGCAGCTGTTTTAGTAATTCTTGTATGGAGGAAATCCAACAGCAGTTACTGAGATGCCTACGTACAGCAATATAAGAAAATTCAGTTCTCTGTTTTTGTTTCTTGTCTACTTATCCACCTGGCGTATGTATCCTTTTGTGGCATGTTCCAGGATAGCTAACTTTCAAAATAGATGCTGTTTTAATTTTTAATTAAAGAGAAAAAGTTATGAAATTTCATCTCCTAAGGTAATGACACGTTCATGTGAAATAGAGTTGCTGTCATTTTTAACAAAAGTTGAAGCATTGCACCTTTTACATTCTGGTTTGCTTTCTGCAGTTTTTCTACAATGTGGTTGGCTGCCAGGCCTGCCAGGTAACATCACAGTTGTTGAATGCCAGAGATTCATAGTATTCACTTGCAAAGGGGGAAATGTAGATCACAGGATTTTCATTGGCAGCTTCCTTCAAGGTGAGCAACAAGCAATTCCTTTACTACTGTTTGCAGAATCCAGAGGAGAAAGGGGTTAGAAAGCAAAACTTTCTAAAAAGTAGAAAAGTTGCCATAAGCAAAAAAAATGTACAGGTGCGAAAGCATCCAGTAATATGCTTATAACAGGAATGAGTTGTCTTGTAGAGCAGTAAAGTGTAATGTTGAGGCTGGAGCCACATATGATTACAGACTGCTTTCAGCCGGTTCATCTTGATGACCTGTCCAGACTCACTGTTTACACATCTGAGTGTAATTGCAGGAAAAATTTTTTCCTTAACACTCGCTAACTGCTAACTGCTGAAAATGGCAAGCACTGCTCACCTTGGAAATGTTTTGATAACTGTGAAGCTCCCATCCAGTCAGAATTGTGTATAGGCCTTGAATATCTCTGATATTGGTTTATTATTGTCACATGTACCAAGATACAGTGGAAAAACTTGTCTGGCATCCCATTCATACAGATCAAATTATTACACAGCGCCCTGAGGTAAGGCAAGGTAAAACAATAATAATACAAAATAAAGTGCTTTATTTAAATTTAATCATGGGAACAAAGAAGCTTGCATTCACCGTGTGATTTGAGTGAGGATAAAAAACCTCAGTTTCTAGGAATTGTAAATTGTCTGCTCAGTTAGGTAGTGTCAGTACATTCGAGTATGGCCCAAGTGCCGAGACAGACACTGAGGCAGGTCAATAGTGCACAGACTTTAATGCGAATAGAGTAAAAGGGAAAGGAAAACAATAACTGCTAGGCCAAACAGTTCTGCAAACTAAAACTCTCAAATGGAAAAGGATGCCAGCACTGCAGCTGAAAGGAATAAATAAATATAAGACAAATACCGCTAGTCTTAAGAGTCAGTTGACTCGACAGTCCAATTTCTCAGGCAAGGCTGAGTTCAAGCAGACAGCAAAACGTTGCTGTGCTTTGCTTAAGTCTTGACAAGCACTATGACGAAAAGAATGGAGTTAAGTACCATCACAATGAGATAATAATTAGCTGAAATGTGCATATTCACGAACGCAATTGTCGTATCTGCTGTGTTGCCGAATCCGTGGGGGTGACAGGCAGAAAAGAAACAAATGAAATTTAATCCAGAGTAGTATGTGGAAATGCATTTATGGTGATGCAACAAAGCAAAGAGGTAGGTAATTAAGGGGGATGGGAGTGACACTGGGTAGTTCAAAGGAGAGGAGTAGCATTGATTTATGTCCATAAATCATTATATGTAGCAGGTCAGTTTAAAAGCTAGTTAAATGTCACTTATTTGTCAAACCATTGAATATTAGGAATGAGAAGTACTTCTCAAATTGACATGCACTTCTGATCACTGCCTTACAGGAAAGACGTGATTGCATTGATTTAAGATGGCATTGGTGAACCTCAGCGACGTCTGTCTGGTGGCTATCAAACAAGGAAAACAACTAAACACGAGGAATTCTGCAGATGCTGGAAATTCAAGCAACACACATCAAAGTTGCTGGTGAACGCAGCAGGCCAGGCAGCATCTCTAGGAAGAGGTACAGTCGACATTTCAGGCTGAGACCCTTCGTCAGGTCTAACTGAAGGAAGAGCTAGTAAGAGATTTGAAAGTGGGAGGGGGAGGGGGAGATCCAAAATGATAGGAGAAGACAGGAGGGGGAGGGATGGAGCCAAGAGCTGGACAGGTGATTGGCAAAGGGGATATGAGAGGATCATGGGACAGGAGGCCCAGGGAGAAGGAAGGTGGGGGGGAACCCAGAGGATGGGCAAGGAGTATAGTCAGAGGGACAGAGGGAGAAAAAGGAGTGAGAGAAAGAATGTGTGTATATAAATAAATAATGGATGGGGTATGAGGGGGAGGTGGGGCATTAGCGGAAGTTAGAGAAGTCAATGTTCATGCCATCAGGTTGGAGGCTACCCAGACGGAACATAAGGTGTTGTTCCTCCAACCTGAGTGTAGCTTCATCTTTACAGTAGAGGAGGCCGTGGATAGACATATCAGAATAGGAATGGGATGTGGAATTAAAATGTGTGGCCACTGGGAGATCCTGCTTTCTCTGGCGGACAGAGCGTAGGTGTTCAGCAAAACGATCTCCCAGCCTGCATCGGGTCTCGCCAATATATAGAAGGCCACTTCAGGAGCACCGGACGCAGTATATCACCCCAGCCGACTCACAGGTGAAGTATTGCCTCACCTGGAAGGACTGTCTGGGGCCCTGAATGGTGGTAAGGGAGGAAGTGTAAGGGCATGTGTAGCACTTGTTCTGCTTACAAGGATAAGTGCCAGGAGGGAGGTCAGTGGGGAGGGATGGGGGGGGGGGGACAAATGGACAAGGGAGTCGCGTAGGGAGCGATCCCTGCGGAAAGCGGGGGGGGAGGGAAAGATGTGCTTAGTGGTGGGATCCCGTTGGAGGTGGCGGAAGTTACGAAGAATAATATGTTGGTCCTGGAGGCTGGTGGGGTGGTAGGTGAGGACCAGGGGAACCCTATTCCTAGTGGGGTGGCAGGAGAATGGAGTGAGAGCAGATATGCGTGAAATGGGGGAGATGCGTTTGAGAGCAGAGTTGATGGTGGAGGAAGGGGAGCCCCTTTCTTTAAAAAAGGAGGACATCTCCCTCGTCCTGGAATGAAAAGCCTCATCCTGAGAGCAGATGCAGCGGAGACGGAGGAATTGCAAGAAGGGGATGGCATTTTTGCAAGAGACAGGGTGAGAAGAGGAATAGTCCAGATAGCTGTGAGAGTTAGTAGGCTTATAATAGACATCAGTAGATAAGCTGTCGCCAGAGATAGAGTCAGAAAATTCTAGAAAGGGGAGGGAGGTGTCGGAAATGGACCAGGTAAACTTGAGAGCAGGGTGAAAGTTGGAGGCAAAGTTAATAAAGTCAACGAGCTCAGCATGCATGCAGGAAGCAGCACCAATCCAGTCTTCAATGTAGCGAAGGAAAAGTGGGGGACAGATACCAGAATAGGTTTGGAACATAGATTGTTCCACAAAGCCAACAAAAAGACAGGCATAGCTAGGTTTTGCTGAACATCTACGCTCTGTCCACCAGAGAAAGCAGGATCTCCCAGTGGTCACATATTTTAATTCCACATCCCATTCCCATTCTGATATGTCTATCCACGGCCTCCTCTACCGTAAAGATGAAGCCACACTCAGGTTGGAGGAATAACACCTCATATTCCGTCAGCGTAGCCTCCAACCTGATGGCATGAACATTGACTTCTCTAACTTCCGCTAATGCCCCACCTCCCCCTCGTACCCCATCCATTATTTATTTATATACACACATTCTTTCTCTCACTCTCCTTTTTCTCCCTCTGTCCCTCTGACTATACCCCTTGCCCATCTTCTGGGGTTACCCCCCCCCCACCTTTCCTTCTCCCTGGGCCTCCTGTCCCATGATCCTCTCATATCCCTTTTGCCAATCCGCTGTCCAGCTCTTGGCTCCATCCCTCCCCCTCCTGTCTTCTCCTATCATTTTAGATCTCCCCCTCCCCCTCTCACTTTCAAATCTCTTACTAGCTCTTCCTTCAGTTAGTCCTGACGAAGGGTCTCAGCCTGAAATGTCGACTGTACCTCTTCCTAGAGATGCCGCCTGGCCTGCAAGGAAAACAACTAAATAGTTTGTTAGTCAGTCTTATTTTCTGGCAAACGATCATCGCAAGTAATAGTCTGTAACATCCCTTTGGACTGGGAGGTAATTTGATGTGACAGAATCGAGGTGAGGCAGTGGTCCCGTCACCGTGAGTGAGGAAGACACGAGGTTCGATCAATTTAAGCACTGGGCCAAGCAGAAAGGTTGGGTACAGGCCAAGTCGAGGCAGCGGGTTCCAGGCCCCAGAAGCAACCTAATCCAACATTTGGACAATGATTTAGGGACGGGCCAGATTAAAAAGATCGGGGTATTGGGGCCCAAGGCGAGGGTCGGGCCAGTTCAGTCCGTTGCTCTGTTCTGCCTGGACTAATTGTCCATGGACAAGCTCCCTTTGAAGACTCCCTCAGAACGCTCTTTGCTTGCATTTATTGTTTCCATGATTTTTTTTTACCCACTGAACAGTGAGTGCTTGATGGTCTTTTTAATGTTTTCTTTCTGGTTTCTTTGTTTCATGGATGCCTGTTAGGAGATGAATCTTAAGGTTGTGTAACGTACACATGCTTTGGTAATAAATGTGCTTTGAAGGTGCAGAGGAGATTTATGAGGATATTACCAGGAGCAGAAAATGGAGGCAGGAAAGAAAGATTTGATGAACTCAGGTTATTTCTTAAAATTTTGAACAAAGGTTGATGGGAAAATGATTTGGGGTGTATAAAATCATGAGGAGCCTAAACAGTGGAAACAGTGAGGACCTTTATTCCCTCAGGAAAGAGGGGCATACATTTAAAGTAATCAGTAGGAGGACGAGTGAAGAAATGAGGAATAAAGTTTAACCAAAGGTTGGTAAAGGTCTGGAACTCACTGTCTGAAAAGGTGGAAACAGTGCAAATCTTCATCATATTTAAAGAGTACACAGGTATGTATCTAAGTGTTGTGACCCGCAATGTTTTAGACCCAAAGATTGATCAAAGGCAATGGACAAAATGGCCAACAACATCAGAAGGAGCAGAAATAGGACATCCATCCCTCTGAGTTTACTCTGAAATTCAGAGATTCTTACCTCTGTGTCATTCTCCCGCACTGTTCCATTACCCTGATTTCCCTCTATTATCCAGTAATCTATGGCTCTCTATTTTGAATGAATAATTAACTGAGATTCCACACTCTCCACAGTGGATAATTCCAAAGATTACAAAGAAAGTCTATACCGGAAGAAATCTCACCCCATCTCAGTCCTAAAAGTAAACTTGTTTCTAGACTGTGATGCCTGGTTCTAGACTCTTCAGTCAGAGGAAGCACTTGCTCTAATTCCAGCCTGCAAGAATTTCATAAATTTCAGTGACATCTCCTTTCATTCTTCTAAACTCTGAGAATGCAGGCTTAACCTACTTAATCTCTCCTCATACGGGAAACTCAATATTACTGGAATCATTCTTGGAAATCCCCATTGAATTTCCTCTAAAATACTTCTGCTGGGCTTTCATTAAAGTCTATACAACTGCAATAAGGCTCCTTTACACTTGTATTCAAATTCTTTTGTAATAAAGGCTACCAGACTATTTGTCTGCCAAATCACTAGCTGTATCTGATCGTTAGGTACCAAAGGCTTATATACTAGCATATGTTCCTTCCTTTAAATACTAGCACCTGCCGATCTCTCACCATTTAATACTTGTTTGTACTGGTGGGTATTTTTTCCGCATCTCGTCCTGCATTGTAAATTTTCTGTGATATTTGACTGAAGAAGGATGTGCAGAACTCTCTCTAGATGTTACAGAAGACTGTAATAGAGAAGGAAGGGAAGTAACAATATACGTACAGTGAAGTAAAACACGGCAGTTAGTCATTGAGTCCTTGACAACTGTTGTAGCACGGATGAAATTACCGGAGAGACAGAGTCACTGGTAGATACAAAGCAGCTTCTCTATTTGACACAACAAGCAGGCATCATACCGACGGAGACGCTTTCCGTAGAAAGGTCTGCTAGCTAAATGTGGGCTCGATATTTATATGCTAAACACAAAGGCAATCGCTACTTAAAAGTTACAGACAATGCTTCCCTTTGAAGCTACATACAAAATATCACACTATCCTTTCCTTCCGACGCCAACATGTCTGTGTTGGTATCCACAGCCTTTAGTTCAATCCACAATATATTTATTTGGCATTTTACGTGCTAACATAGAAGACAATTAATATTTATAATGTATAGATAATACTGTCTTCGAAACTACGGCATCAGACACCAGAAGCTTCTGGTATTTACACCTTTTAGGAAGCCCATTGTGTGGACTCAATCCACAGTCCTTTGTCAAACAGTTAAAGTAGAAGTCTGTTGGCCAAAGTCATTTGAGTGTAAACAAATCATCTACCCAAAAGAAGTCCACTCTAGCAACAACCATCAACCACCTATTTTCATTAATCTTTTATTAGTACTTTTTTTTCATTCCCTCTAAATTTTCATCAACTTCCACCTCCACCACCTCCCCCCAATGCTTTGACTTGCTTACACACTTCGGCAGTTTATATTGGCCAATTAACCTAGCAGTCCCTATGTCTTTGACACATAGAAGGAAGCCAGCGCATGCGGTTACGGGGAGAATGCATCGACTCAACACAAACAGCATCTAGGTCTGTAAGGCACCAGCTTTAGTAGTTCCAATATTATGCTGCCCTATTTGCATTTTAAAAACACAATCAACAAATGTGCAGGGTCCATTGTAATAATGCCTGGTGATGGTGGTTCTGAACGAGCACTCCCACATGTAGAGAATGTATACACTATTTCAAACAACATTGTACAGACACAGAGTCAAGAGGTTCTAGTACAAGAACTCCATTAGGAAATCCACATTGGCTACAGTTCAATTCCTGATCAAGGTAAAACTGCCAGTGTAGTCACATTTGATTTTCAAAAGCGTAATCTATCAGTACAAAACACAATGATTTTGAAAGACAGCAAATACTGCAAACACTACTTAATCCTTGGGAATGAATTGTATGCTTCCTGTGCTGGTTTTATCTGCACTTATCACTTAACTTATGTTGTTGTAACATCAAATGAAAACTCTTATTCTTGATCTGACAAAAAATAAGGATCTCTTCAATGTAAGATTTCTCATCTTCGATGCAGCACTTAATCCAAGATTAAGTATCCTAAAGCACTTCCCATTATCCAAGAAGGATGAGGCATGGAGATTGCTGGTAGATTTACCACTAGAAGTGATCAATTGTTATCACTGTACCATAAGCAGCATTCTGTCTGGATGCATCAGGACTTGGTATGGCAACTGCTCTGCCTGTTCCCATGATAATGCTACAAGGAGATGTGGCACAGCTCAGAACATCACAGACAGCCGCCTCCCTTGCATGGACTCTGTCTACATTTGAGAACTGCATGCAGTTCTGGTCGCTTCACCATAGGAAGGATGTTGAGGCTTTGGGGAGGGCACAGAAGAGGTTCACTAGGATGCTACCTGGTTTAGAGGGCATGTGCTATAATGGGAGACTGGATAAACTTGGGTTGGTTTTCTCTGGACCGTTGGAGGGTGAAGGGAGATCTGATAGAGCTTTACAAGATTATGAGAGGCATAGATAGAATGGGCAGGGAGTATCTGTTTCCCAGAGTTGAAATGCATTGAAAATGAGAGAGGGTAGGTTTAAGGGGGATGTGGGGGAGGGGGGGGTGAATTTTCTACTCAGAGAGTCGTAGATGCCTGGAATACACTGCCCGATATGGTGGTAGAGACAAATACATTAGAGGCTTTTATGAGGTGCTTGGGTGGGCACATGGATATAAGGAAAATGGAGGGATATGGACATGGTGAAGGTAGGAGGGATTAGTGTTTGGGTGTTTTTGATTTGCTTTTTAGCTGGTTCAGCACAACATTGTGGGCTAAATGGCCTGTTTCTGTGCTGTACTCTTCTCTGTTCCATGTTCTATGTACATTTCTCACTGCCCATGGTAGTATCTCAATGCACTGTTGTGATGAATTGATCAGTTTGCAAGACATGTTAATCACAGTATTGTGAGGCATGTGACAATAATAAACCAATTTATTAATGTAAGAACAACAATGCAATGCAGAAGCTATAAATATCAAGGGACCCCATCACAATAGGGACATCAGCTTCATTTGGTAACATCTACTTCAGGTGACGAAGGGGGAGGCGTGTTTGTTTGCACTTCTTTACATTGCTACTGAGAAGTGTCCATCACATGCACAGAAGTGGCTGGGACATTTAGAAAGATATAATTGCTCAGCACATACTGTACATGGTATGTGAGTGGTTAAGGCACTGGTTCCAGTGGCGGTCTACAGCTGTTCACTTTTGGATAACTGTAAGAAACATCTATTCAGGTCAATAGATTGGTTCCATATTATGTAAATCAATTACGTTCCATGTTAATCAATTCATTTTCACACTTGTCAGTACTTGCATAAAGTGAATACTATTAATTCCATGAAGTAAGTTTTTGATGCTACCGATACATGTGTTCAAAATGCAAGCAAATAAATTGAGACTGATAATTTATTCTCCGTGGCATAATTAATTTTAAATGAGGCCACACTTTGTGGTTAATCCTCAGAATAATTCTAGTAGCACACTAACCTCTTTTGGTCCCATGGGCCAATTGCATCTCTGGCAAGTGTTCTGTTCAGCTGCACTCCTTTGATGGCATCTAGTCCTCAGGTGATAGAATCCCCAACTTTGCATATGGACTTTTAAATGGACCTTTGGTAGCTTATGGTGTCAAAACCTTTCCAACTCTTGATATCTACAGCATCTCTAGCAGCCAGTTGAAATATTGTAAAACAGTTAAGATAACCAAATATCAGAACATAACAAATGTGCTTCATATCATCTAACTGATGTAAATTACTCAAAGATTTCCATATTAATTAGTCACACTGTTCAACTTATCTGAGCTCCCTCAATAGATACAGTGTGAACCTGGCAGTAAATTCCCAACGCCTGACCACCAGTGTCAATAACTGCATGGCATTGTATAGATGCTCAAGTTAAAAACATGATGAGCAAGGAAGTAAAGGTGGGCAGCATTTCTGTAGGGAATAAATACTTCACAATTGTCTTCATTTAAAATCACCTGACAGCCCCTCTAATTTAAATAATAATATTTCAGTATTTCTCATTTTTGAATGTGGTTGTGAATGTATCACTGAGATGGAACACTTCATTATTACTACAGAAGCAAAGGACTGAGTTCTAAGCCATGATCGATGAGTAACTCTACTTGTAAAAGTCACAAAAAGACTCATCATCTATCCTCCCTCAAAGAAGGGGGTTTCCTGTCCTCCACCATTGATGCTGCCCTCACCCGTAGCTCTTCAAATACCCAAACATTCATGCTCACCCCATCTTCCCATCACCTTAGCAGTAATAGAGATCCTCTTGTCCTCACCTACCACTCCATGAGCCTCCACATCCAATGCATCGTTCTCCACAACTTCCACCATCTCCATAGCGGTTCTACTACAGAACCATCCCCCTTCTCTCGACTTCCTATGGGGATCGGTCCCTCTGTGATTTCCTTGCTCGTTCACCCCTCCCCACTAATCTCCCTCCTGGCACTTGTCACTGCAAACGGCCAAGGTGCTTCACGTGCCCATTCACCTTCTTCCTCACCTCCATTTAGGACCTCACGCAGTCCTTCCAGGTGAGGCACAACTTCACCTGCGAACCTGCTGAGGTGTCTATTGGGTCCAGTGCTCCTGATGTGACCTTCTTCTCATTAGTGAGATCTATCATAAATTGAGACACCGCTTCACAGAGCACCTCCGCTCTATCTGCCACACATAGTACTTCCCCATGGCCAAACATTTTATTTCTGATTCCCATTCTGACAATTCAGTCCATGGTCTCTTCTTGTGCCATGATGATGTGACCCACAGAGTGGAGAAGCAACACCTTATATTCCTTCTGGATAGTTTGGAACCTGATAGCATGAATATTGATTTCTCCTTCAGGTAAAAAAAAATTCCCTCATCCTCCCCTGTTCTTCTCATTCCCACATTAGCCTCTTACCTCCTCTCACCTGATGATCACCTCCCCTGGGTCACCTCCTCCTTCCTTTTCACCTATGGCCAACTCTGCTCTCCTGTCGGATTTCTCCTGCTCCAGCCCTTCACCTTTCCTACCCACATGTTCACCTATCACCTTCTCGCCAGCCCCCATTCTCCTCCCCACCCCCCCTCCATACCTGACCTGTTGATTTCCCCCAGCATTCTGTGTGTGTGGCTTTAGATTTCCAGCATGTGCAGACCTTCTCGGTGTTTATCTATTATCCCTGGCAAATGGCAATAAGCAGGTTTTGCTTCCAGTTCATCAATCTTCCTTAGATCTCATGCCCCCATGATCTTGTTTGTATTTGGCTATGTTACCAAGTAGGTTCTTGACAAACCCATTGCTAAAATTTGCATCAATCAAACACATCAAGTGCACTGTCCTCAATGATACTTCCAAGTATTCCTCAAAATACTTAATCAAGTTAGTTAAATTGGACATTCCTTTAATATATTTATGCAAATTAATATGTCTTTCTAAATGAAGACTATACTATAAACTTACTCTAATTTTCCCACTCTAATGGTCAAACTAGTTTACACATAAATGCTTGATTTGTCCATTTCTTACTTTATTTTTAACAATTAAAATATAATGTTCAGGTTTTCTAGTCCTCTAGCACCTTTTCTGCATCCTGTTAGAATCTCTGCAAATTTACCCCCTTGCTTTTTTTAATGGGCTTGAATACATATCATCTGGGCCTGATGGTGTATCCACCTTAAAAATGGTGAACTTCTAAACCCTTTATCTTTTACTATGTTTATTGCATCCAATATTTGACCCAAATCCTCTTCAACAACAATATCAGTATCATCCCCATCATTTGTGAAAATCATGCAAAGTATTCATAAAGAACTTGATCTACAATGTGCCAACAACCATGGGTTATAATGGGTTACAGACTTACATGGCACAAGAAGAGGGCTTCAACCCATCATGCATACGTCAACCACTTTTACCCATTTACCCCAATCCATTTACTTTAGTTCTCTAATTGGTCCTATATCACATTATCCTCCTGCATTTCAATGTATGTAGAATTTTATTCAGTATTTTATCATACTGTCTCTTTACTTTCCTGATTCCTCTTTTAATTTCACCAGTATAGTTCCATACTCTTTTCAACTTCTTGCCACTGTACATTTGGATACTTTAAGTGGGCACTGTGTGTAACAATAAAGCTAAATCAGATGAATAAGAGTTGTATCTGTGAACAAAGTTCCCGGAGAGACACTGAAGCCAATGGATACAGAGGTGGTTTACTCAGCAAAAACGAGCAGCAGGCGCTATATTGAGACACTCTTGTAAGAATTGGCCTGCCCTATCCAATCTTACATGATATTTTCATATGCTAAACATCAAAGGTAACAACAGGACAATTCTATAGTTACAATGTATCTACAATGCTTCCTTTGAATTACATATAGTTTCAACACACCTCCTTCTTTGCACCCACACTCCAGACCCAAAACGAATGTTAATCTGCACTGATTTAAGGCCGCATTCATGCATATGCAGGCATCTGAAGCCTAATTGTTCTGAGCTGTGTTTTAAATTCAATCTGCAATCCACATTCAAATCTGAAGATTGGTTGCTGGTAAGATTACTTTTTGCTTTATACCCTAACTCCAGAATATGCCCTAACAATAAGGGGACACGAAACTGGAAACATCCTCGCTTCAAGAAGTCACTTTTGTGGTTAAACATTGGCTTGCTCATTTCACGGATGTGTCCACTTACCTGTGCCCCATGCTGACTATGGAGGTGAGTCACTGATTTTTTCTTAAAGATACGACTCCATGGCAATATGTTACATCTGACTCTGTCTTTATTGATTTTACTAACGGGTTGATATGCTGGGGAGAGGGAGCTTTGGGTTGGGAGAGAGTGAGGACACTTTAGCACTTTTTCCTCAAAGAATGGAGCTGGGCCAGATATGGTGTTGGGTGATCCCAAGCCCTTGTGATCAGGTTAAGAGTGCGTGAGCTGAAATTACTAATTCCTGGACTACTACATTTTTGCAGAGGGCTTCCAGCATCCATTTTGAAAATAAGATATATGCAGGGGAGGATTTATTTTTAACATATGAATATAATTCCCCTGTGCTTCATTAATTCCAGGGGGCACATTATTATGTACAAATTATAGCAGGAATAAGTTACAGTCCTTTGATCCAGTTCCAGTCTGATAAATAAAATGCTCTGCACTTTGATAACATTTTTGTGGACACGAAATATAGCAAGGATATTGTGTGAGGGTGAGTTGTGACATAAAATGCTTGATTCAATCTTCCACTGAACCAGACTTCAACTAGAGATGAACGTGAATGTTTCAAAACAGGTAGAACACTTTCTACCTGCAGATTGTTCATAAAGAAAAAAAGACACAAATCCAAGTTCTAACATCAGTGACTGCCATAAGCCTGCCCTTTCTTTCCCATGCAACCTAGCATCTAGAAGGGGACTCTAGATTTAGCAAATCCACACATTTTCTTCATGGAAACGTGTTTACATTGAACTCAAAGAATTTTCTTGAATGCCGCGAGAATGTTTTCCCAGTTCCCCTTCACAGATAAGAGGTCTTCAATCTGAAACAGTAACTGATTCCGTTTCCCTTGACTCTGCCTGACCCATTCAGTGCTTCCATCATTTTCTGTTTCAAACTGTGCCAGGTTATTAATACCCAGAGGTCACTTTTATTAGTACCGGAGGTACCTCATAGAGCAGCCAGTGAATGTACCCCCGACTCCCATTGGGTAAGCAGGGCAGCACTGTGAGGATCTGTTTTGTTTTTTAAAATTTCTCAGTGCTTTCAATACCATACAGCCCTCATTGCTGGGGGAAAGGCTCCATCCAACGCAGGTTGGCACTTCCGCTGCATCCTGGATAATGGACTACCTGACTAGCAGACCGCAGTTTGTGCGGCTTCAGAGCTGTGTGTCAGACATGGCTATAAGCAGCACCGGGGCCCCACAGGGGACTGCACTGGCTCCCCTCCTGTTTGCCCTGTTAACCTCAGACGTTAGGTACAACACTGGGTCATGTCATCTGCAGGATTTCTCTGACAACAACTCAACAATATTTGGGTGTATAAAGGCAGGACAGGAGGATGAATACAGGGCCCTGGTGGAGGATTTTGTCAAATGGTACAAGCTGAATCATCTGTAGCTCTACATCAGCAAGACAAAGGAGATGGATTTGGACCTTAAGAGGATTAAAGTTGTACTACTCCCTGTTACTATTGATGGTAAGGATGTGCATCTGGTGAGGACCTACAAGTACCTGGGGTGCTCTGGGATGACAGAATTGAGTGGAGCACCAACACAGAGGCTGTGTACAAGAAGGGTCAGAGTTGCCTCTACTTCCTGAGGAGACTGAGGCCCTTTGGAGTATGCAGGCCCCTCCTTCACATGCTCTACCAATCTGTTATCACCAGTACAATCTTCTTCGCGGAGGTGTGCTGGGGCAATGGCATCAACATGAGTAATGCCAACACACTCAATAAACTGATAAGAAAGGCTGGCTGTTATAGGAGTCAAAGTGGACACACTGGAGACTGTGGTCGAACAAAAGACCCTACCGAAAATCCTGGCAATTCTGAACAATGTTTCTCACCTTCTGCATGCCACCTTGGCTGAACAGAGGAGCACTTTCAGTAATAGACCAAGACAACTGTGCTACTCCAAAGAGTGCTGTATGAGGTCATTCTTTCCCTCAGCCTTTACACTCTACAATGAGTCAACCTGTCGTCGGGAAAGTAATGGCTCTCTCCTGTTAGCCTGTTTGAGATAGCTACTTTTTATTCTTTCTTACTTCTCTTCTACTGCAATTTCCTTTGGGATCAATATAGAATCTGTCTATCTGTCTATCTATCTATTTCTGTATGTTTGTGGTCTTCTGCTGCTGTAGCCCATCCACTTCAAGGTTTGACGTGTTGTGGATTCAGAGATGCACTTCTACACACGACTGTTGTAAAGTGTGGTTACTTGAGTTCCTGTTGCCTTCCTGTCAGCTTGAACCAGTCTGGCCATTCTCCTCTGACCTCTCTCATTAACAAGGTTTTTTCACCACAGAACTGCTGCTCACTGGCTGTTTTTATTTTAGTTTTTTTGCAAGGTTTTCTGTAAACTTTAGAGACAGTTATGCATTAAAATATCAGACAATCAGCAGTTTCTGAGATACTTAAACCACTCCATCTGGCACCAATAATCACACCATGGTCAAAAGCCACTTTGATCACATTTCTTCCCCATTCTGATGTTTGGTCTGTAGAACAACTTGTTCATAGCGTGCCTCTATGCATTGGGTTGCTGCTGCACGATTGTTTGATTGGAAGTTTGCTTTCACAAGCAGACTTGCGGGTTTATCTGCTGGGGGAGAAGCTGACAGCGATGCAGGTGGATGCTTTCCTGGTGTCATGGATTCTTGATTACCTGACTGGCAGACCACAGTACGTGTGCTTGCAACACTGAGTGTCCGACAGAGTGATCAGCAGCACTGGGGCTCCACAGGGGACTGTCCTGTCTCCCTTTCTCTTCACCATTTACACCTCGGACTTCAACTACTGCACAGAGTCTTGTCACCTTCAGAAGTTTTCTGATGACTCTGCCATAGTTGGATGCATCAGCAAGGGAGATGAGGCCGAGTACAGGGCTAAGGTAGGAAACTTTGTCACATGGTGTGAGCAGAATTATCTGCAGCTTAATGTGAAAAAGACTAAGGAGCTGGTGGTGGACCTGAGGAGGGCTAAGGCAGCGGTGACCCCTGTTTCCATCCAGGGGGTCAGTGTGGACATAGCGGAGGATTACAAATACCTGGGGATACGAATTGACAATAAACTGGACTGGTCAAAGAACACTGAGGCTGTCTACAAGAAGGGTCAGAGCCGTCTCTATTTCCTGAGGAGACTGAGGTCCTTCAACATCTGTCGGACAATGCTGAAGATGTTCTACAAGTCTGTGGTGGCCAGTGCTATCATGTTTGCTGTTGTGTGCTGGGGCAGCAAGCTGAGGGTAGCAGACACCAACAGAATCAACAAACTCATTCGTAAGGCCAGTGATGTTGTGGGGATGGAACTGGACTCTCTGACAGTGGTGTCTGAAAAGAGGATGCTGTTCAAGTTGCATGCCATCTTGGACAATGTCTCCCATCCACTACATAATGTACTGGGTGGGCACAGGAGTACATTCAGCCAGAGACTATTCCACTGAAATGCAACACTGAGCATCATAGGAATGTGGCCATCAAACTTTACAACTCCTCCCTTGGAGGGTCAGAAACCCTGAGCCAATAGGCTGGTCCTGGACTTATTTCCTGGCATAATTTAAATATTACTATTTAATTATTTATGATTTTATTACTATCTAATTATTTATGGTGCAACTGTAATGAAAACCAATTTCCCTCGGGATCAATAAAGTATGACTATGACTACGACTATCACTATCTGATAAAGTAGCCCCTGAGAGTATAACTAATGCATTAGCTAAATAGTCCTTGGATATGATTGGAAATTACAGTTTGGAATTCCCCATGTTATAATATTTTGCAATATCGTTGCATAGCTGCACTTGTTTTGGAATGCAAACTGTAAATTCCATACACAGCTGTTCCCATCCACTGAGAGAAAACCTTATTTACCAGTGGAAGTATTCCTCACAGGTATTTTACATCTGGTTACCAGTAGAGGGTGCTGAAGTCAAATGTTTCAAGATGGACTTGCCACCTGTAAACATTTTTATTTTATCTTCAAATGTGAACAACGCATTATCTCAATTATTTCTATAGGATTTATATCTTGGATAGTAATCTGATGTAACACTATGAAGAGCTCGATTTTGTTTTCTAAACTGTTATATTCCTCCCTGAATCTATTGAAAAGCTGGAAGACAAAAATACAAGCTTATTCCAATCAGGAGGCCCTGCAAAGATCATCTACTTTCACTGGTATTATACCATGTATTGTGTTCATTCTGTCCCTCCCCTCCCAATGTTTTCAATGGTATGACAAGATGCATGAAGACAGCTCAAAAAGAGATACATGCAGTATTTCTGGAAGTCTTGAGCAACACAAAGTGAATTCACCAAAAATAACTAAACTGTGTTTGGCTAAAGCAAAAATGCTATAATGTGGGAACTTACAAGCTGTGCCTGTGAAATTCCCAACAACTTTATTGACAAATTAGAATTTAACAATTAGAATTGTGTAATAAAGGAAAGATGGTTGAGTGTATCCATTTACGGTAACTTGGGATATTTCCGCTCTGCTGTTACCACAGAAAGGTGAGGGGAACCTGCTGAGAAATCCCCAGACCAAGCTTTCAGCTTGGAAAGCATGTTTAGTTTTAGGATGAATCCTATGAAAAACATATTCTAAGCACTAGTAATGAAAATGTGGAAGCGCACACATTTTAGCCTTGAGAGCAATATTCAGCAATACTTCTTTTAATCCTTCTGTGAATAAATATTTCTAACTCCACTATAGTACCCAAAGGCACCCACCACACCCAGTGCTTTGATGAGACATGTTTGGCTGTTTAGAGAAAAAATAGGCCATCCAGTATCTCTAGAGTAATGAGTTTATTTAAGTGTATAATTTTAGTTCATTTTACAGTGTCTATGTAAAAGTATTCACCCCCTTGAAAGTTTTCATGGTTTATTGTCTTAGAACATTGGATCACAGTGGATTTAATTTGATTTTTTTTGACACTGATCAACAGAACAAAGACTTTCATGTCAAAATGAAAACAGATCTCTACAAAGTGATATAAATTATTTATAAATAGAAAACAAGATAATTGAATCAATAAGTATTCATCCTTTTCAAGTCAGTAGTTAGTAGATGCACCTTTGGCAGCAATTACAGCCTTGAGTCTGTGTGGATAGGTCTCCATCAGTTTTGCATACCTAGACACTGCAATTTTTCCCCATTCTTCTTTACAAAACTGCTCAAGCTCTGTCAGATTGCGTGGGGATTGTGAGTGAACAGCCCTTTTCAAGTCCAGCCACAAATTTTCAATTGGATTGAGGTCTGGACACTGACTTGGCCATTCCAAGACATTAAACTTGTTTTTAAACCATTGCTGAGTAGCTTTGGGTTTATGATTGGGGTCATTATCTTGCTGGAAAACTGACTTTCTCCCAAGTCAAGGTTTTCTTGTAGACTGTATTAGGTTTCCCTCCAGGATTTCCCTGTATTTTGCTGCATACAATTTACACTCTACCTTCACAAGCCTTCCAGGGCCTGCTGCAGTGAAGCATCCCTGCAGCATAATGCAACGACCACCATGTTTCATCGTAGGGGTGGTATGTTTTTGATGATGTGCGGTGTTTGGCTTATGCCAAACATAGCATTTAGTCTGATGGCCAAAAAGCTCAATTTCGGTTTCATCAGACCATAGAACCTTTTTTCAGCTGACTTCAGAGTCTCCCACATGCCTTCTGGCAAACTCTAGCCAAGGTTTCATGTGAGTAGTTTTCAACAGTTGCTTACTCTTTGATACTCTCCCATTGAGCTGTGACTGGTGAAGCACCTGGGCAACAGTTGTTGTATGCGCATTCTCTCCTATCTCAACCAATGAAGCTTGTAACTCCTCCAGCCATAGGCCACTTGGTGGCCTCCCTGACTAATCCCCTTCTTCAACGGTCACTCAATTTTGAGGATGGCCTGCTCTAGGCAGATTTACAGCTGTGTCATATTCTTTCCATTTCTTGATGATTGACTTAACAGCACTACAAGGGGCATTCAGTGACTTGGAAATTTTCTTGTATCCATCTCCTGACTTGTGCTTTTCAATCACCTTTTCGCAGAGATTCTTGGAGTATTCTTTTGTCTCCGTGGTGTAGTATTTTCCAGGATACTGCCTCACCAGCAGTTGGACCTTCCAGACAGAGGTGTATTTTTACTACAGTCATTGAAACAACTTGACTGCACACAGGTCTCCATTTAATTAATTATGTGACTTCTAAAACCAATTGGCTGCACTAGTGATGATTTGGTGTATCATATTAAAGGGGGTGAATACCTATGCAATCCATTATTTTGTGTTTTATATTTATCAATTCAGACCACTTTGTAGAGATCTGTTTACACTTTGACACGAAAGAGTCTTTTTCTCTTGATCAGTGTCAAAAAAGCCAAACTAAATCCACTGTGATTCAATGTTGTCAAACAATAAAACATGAAAATTTCTGGGGGTGGGTGAGTGCTTTTAATAGGCAATGTTTACTTAATCATAATATTAATGTAATTAACACAAGCAGTGCATATAGATATAAATATATGTAAACACTTACATGGTTAAAGTATTAAACTTTTTAAAATTTAGTTCCATTAATCTTTAAACATTGATGAAAAGACACAACCACTTCATTACTGCTGCTGCTAAGTTAACAAATTTCACGCCACATGCCGATGATAATAAACCTAACTCTGACTTAGCAAATCTAATTATCAGATCTATTGCCATAATAGAGTAATAATGTATTTATAAACAAAGTCATTGCAACTAGTACCTTTAATTCTTTCACTCACTCTCGACTCCTGTTGAGAAATCTCATTACAGGAAGCATTCACTGTAACCAAGTTCTACAATTTTGAAAATATGATCAGATAAACTGAAACTTGACCTTTGGAGAAGAAAACACAATGGAACACCAATGCCCCGTTCT
The DNA here is from genome assembly GCF_030028105.1 of Mobula birostris. Lineage (NCBI taxonomy): Eukaryota > Metazoa > Chordata > Chondrichthyes > Myliobatiformes > Myliobatidae > Mobula > Mobula birostris. The sequence goes on along the minus strand of NC_092383.1, from coordinate 60,656,358 downwards.
GAATTCCTGATGTCATTTAGCTCACCAGGTGATGATTGCTGCACTTCCTATCCACAATAAAAGTTTTAATAGTTATATAAAGTGGAAAAGGGAGACTAACTTGAACGTAGGTCCTTTGGAAGATCAGAAGGAGGAATTAATATTGGGTTATGTGGAAATAGCTGATGGTTTGAACAACTATTTTGTGCTGGTCTTCACTTTGGAGAACATGCCTAATATGTCAAAGAGATGTTGTGGACATGCTAGGAGGTGACAATCTCAGTACAATCGCTATCACTAAAGAGGTAGAGCTGAGCAAACTAGTGGGCCTCGGAAATCCTGATAAAGGTTCTTGGCCCAAAACATTGACTGTTGATGCTGCCCGACTTGCTGAATTCCTCCAGTATATTGTGTGTCTTGCCCAAGATTTCCAGGATCTGCGGAATCTCTTGTGCTTTGCAGTGAGCTTAATGATAGAGCAGTCACCTAATCCTGATGGAATGTATCCGAGTTTACTGAAAGAAATAGCAGAAATTCTAGTAGAGGCATTTGTGATAATTTATCAACATTCTCTGGACTCTGGGCAGGTCCTGGCAAATTGGAAGACAGTGAATAATACACCACTGTTGAAAAAAGGATGTAGGCAAACAGTGTTAACTACAGACCAGTCAACTTAATGCATGCAGCCTAGAAAATGCTGACGTTATCAATTGAAAAAATAAGAAGACATCTGGATAGAAGCGGTTTCATTAGGTAGACGCAGCATGGATTCAGAAAGGGCGGGTCCTATTTGATGAACTCACGAGTTCATTGACGATATAAAGTAATAATAGATAAGTTGAGTGCTGGTAGATGTGAGATTATCCACTTTGGAATGAAAAATTAAGATCAGATTATTGCTTAATGTTTAGACGGCAGCATATCTTCTTGATAAGGTGCTGCACCAGCACAACAATTTTTTGCAATTCATGCACAAGCACTCCCAAGCAGAGGAATAAATTTCAAAAAGTACAATAGGTTATGGAGAAGACAAATGGAACATAGCCATCATTGCTAGACGGATTGAATTTAAGAACGGGGTAGTTAGGCTGCAACTCTACGGGTGTCGGTAAGGCCACTCCGAGAGCACTGCTTGCAGTTCTGGTCTCCTTACTTGAGAAGAGATATGCTGACTTAGGTGGTGGTGCAGAGGTGGTTCAGCAGGCTGATTCTGGAGCTGAGGGTTTAGCCTATGTGGAGAGATTGAGTAGTCCGGTACTACACCCAATAGAATTCAGGATAACAAGGAAAGATCTTTTTAGAAACATATAAAGTTATGAATGGAATGGGTAAGATAGAGGCAGGAAAGTTGTTTCCCCTTGGTGAGTTTAGATTCACGACCCAATTCCACAGGGTTTGGGGGAGTAGACTTAAGTTGGAGCCGATGAGGAACTACTTTTCCCACAGAGAAGCAGTAGAGGCTATTTCATGAAATGTATTTAAGTTAGCTAGTTTTTTGCATCGTAGGTGAAAAAAGGAGTGTGTGTGTGTGTGTGTGTGTGTGTGTGGAAACAGGTAGGTGAAGCTGAATCAACGGCCAGATCAGCATTGCATGGAGGAGCAGGTTCTACAGGCCAGATGGCCAACTCCTGTCCCTATTTTTAATCTCCTGCAGGCCCCAGTCCCTCTGCTCTCTTTAAACTAACTAGGTTCTCTTTCCCAAACTCCCTTAATTCACCTTGTTTTCTGTGCTCCCTCTATACTTACGAGGTTTGTTGGCATTTTAATTTTTCTGACATGTAACATCTTTAAACAAAAATAGTCAATTAAAAGTATGTTGGAGAAATAACAGAATAATGTTCAATAGTCGAGAAAACCTGTTTGACTGACAAAGACCCAAGTATGCTAGAAACGTGGAGTTTTACTGGAAGTCCAAAATCACCAGCAACAGGGACCACAAGGCACCTGTGAACAATGCTATGTCCCATATCATGAATGTTGCTACATCTTTAGATTAATTTGGTTCAAAAGATGGTGACCTTGAATGTTCACTTGTTTCTCTCTGCAGTATAGTAATGTATCAGGAGGTGTCACTGTGGACAGATCTCATGACCTCTGGTGCAGCTTGTATGGAGTTATTATTGAGGACCCCCACCAACCAGGACATACCCTCTTCTCAATATTACCGTCAGGAAGGAGGTACAGAAGCCTCAAGGCACACTCAGCGATTCAGGAACACATTCTTCCCCTCTGCCATCCAATGAACATTGAAATGAACATTGAACCCATGAAGACTACCTCACTTTTTTTTAAAACATTATTTCTGTTTTGCACTGTTTTTAGTCTAACTATTTAATATACATATATATACTGTAATTAATTTACATATTTTTTTCTTTCTGTATTATCATGTACCGCATTGTACTGCTGCTACTCAGTTAACAAATTTCACGACATATGCCCGTGATAAGAAACCTGATTCTGACATATTATCCCTGAGATTTTGGCTGGTGCTTGCTCCTGTTTCTTGCCATATTGCAAAGACGGTTTGGTAAGTTAGTTGGTTGTTGTAAATCAGCTCTAGATTTGGCGGATTGTAGGAGAATCAGGAAGAGGTGCACTTAAGAGAGGAGATATCAGCAAAGATTCATATATTGAAGGGAAAACTACCAAATACTGCAAATCTACTAAATCTACCAAACACTAGAGTAAGATTGCAGAGGAGGTTTCCATTAATAGGAGGGCGTGTGATCCAATGTCGAACAAACAAAACCATGCCTTCACTCTAAGCCTCTTCATAATCTCCCCTGGTGCAATACTGCACTTTAGCTCCAACAGGCTCCTGCTGAATAAATTGAATGAACATATAACATAGAAAATGGAGCATAAAACATAGAATACCACAGCACACTGCAGGCCTGTCAGTCCACAGTGTTATGTTGACCTTCTAACCTACTCTAAGATCAATTTAACCCTTCCTTCCTACATAGCCTTCCATTTTTCTATTGTCCATGTGCCTATCTCAGTTTCTCAAATGTGCCGGATGTATCTGCCTCTATCACCACCACACTCTATGTAGAAGATATCCTCAATGGTGGGGAGGCCTTTGCCCGTGATTGAGCCAGCTGAATCAATTACCCTCTTCAGTCTCTTCAGATCCTCCCCACCAGGCAGTGATACAAACAGCCAGAATGCTCTCCACTGTACATGACTTGGCGAATCTCTTCAAACTCATAATGATGTATCCCCACATTAATATGTTGGGCTCACCTCTCAATGTAGCTTGCTGTGTGTAACATGCTCAACCACCTCTTGGGACTTGCTGGTCTGTGATGATCAAAATATGGGTGCAGCAGGCACACATCAAGCCCATGAGACCACAAGGTATAGGAGCAGAATTATACTCTTCAGCTGATCTACCTGTGGAATAGAAAGATGCAAGCTGCAAAGTGAGCACACGCTCATCCCATCAATCACAGCTCTTAACGCACTTCTGGTAGAGTTCACTGATCTGACATTAACCTCATACGCCACAGAACTGGAGTGGAAGCGAATCATCCTCATCCCAAAGGGACTGCCTTTAGGAAGTAGAACTTGAAATGGAGTGTGCTGATGGAGCAAAGCGCTAGATATGCAACCATTTGTCACTTTAGCAGCAGATACAGGAATTACTTCTGTTAGACGTACTAAACACTTGCCAAGGCCTGCACAATTCATCACTCTGAGAGTTAACATACAGGATATTCATTCTTCTAGTCTCATGCCAACGGTGCATTGAGAAATTGGAATGCCCTGTGGGAGGCTCGGTTCATTGTGTACGTGGTGCGCAGTCACTCCCATCCTGCTTCATGGGGAGCATTACAAAGTTTGCCAGTACTCATATCCATTATAGAACATAGAACATAGAAATCTACAGCACATTACAGGCCCTTCAGCCCACAAAGTTGTGCTGACCATGTAACCTACTCTAGAAACTACCTAGAATTTCCCTAGTGCATAGCCCTCTATTTTTCTAAGCTCCATCTACTTTTCTAAAATGCTCTTAAAAGACCCTATTATATCCGCAGTATTATAAATCCAATATTATTGTATCCAATATTATTGTATCCAATATTATCTCTAGTAAGAAGGAATAGATTAATTTACTTCTTGAAATGACATTCTCTACAATCTCCCTGAGACAACTGTCACTAATGATCTGCAAAATAATAATACTATCAACAACATCAGCCACAAACATCAAGTTCCTTTGTCACAGTTCCTAAAACTGCAGTCCTTACCCTGCTCTGAGGCGAAGGCAGAGCCTGCAATAAATAGAAAAAGTCATTCGTTTAGAAAGGACAATTAGTAATTACGCTGCACGTGATTTGCTGCATGAAAACTCCACCCTGGCCTCCTCCCTCTTCTAATAACCTGCCTTGCTCAATGTACCCTTTCAGTATTCTCCCTCTAAACCTACCGTTGTTGGCAGAATATCAGGACATTCAAGTTCAAGAAATACCAACTAGCTGAGTGGTGTCGCAGTAACATCCTGGCACTCAACGTCAGCAAGACCAAACAAACTGATTGTGGACTTCAGGAAGGGTAGGATGAGGGAACACAAACCGATCCTCATAGAGGGATCATAAGTGGGGAGAGTGAACTGGGTGTCAATATCTCTGAGAACCTAACCTGGACATAACAAATTGATGCAGCTATAAAGAAGTGAAGACAGTGATTATATTTCATTTGGAGTTTGTGGAGATTTGGTTTGTCAACTAAGACACTCGAATACTTTAAGAAATGTACCATACAGAGCATTCTGACTGGCTGCATCACCATCTGATATGGGATGAGCTACTGCACAAGATCGAAATAAGTTGCAGAAACTTGTAAAATTAATCCTTCCCATCATGGGTACTAGACTCCGTCGTATCCAAGACATCTTCAACAAGCGCCTTAGTAAGGTGCCGTCCATCATTAAGGATTCCCACTACCCAGGACATGCCATCTTCTCATTGTTACCATCAGAAAGGAGGTACAGAAGCCTGAATGCATACACTCAGTGATTCACGAACAGCTTCTTCCCATCTACAATCCAATTCCTAAATGAACATTGAACCTATGAACAGTACCTCACTACTTCTTTTTATTTTTGTTTTTTTTTGCACTAATTAATTTTATTTAACTATTTAACACGCTTAATGTAACTCAGTTTCTTTCTCTCTATATTTATTCATCATTGCGCTGCTACTGCAAAGTTAACAAATTTCACAACATATGTCAGTGATATTAAATCTGATTCTGATTCTAATTCCTGCCTTTCTGCAGCAACTGCTTAGCACAAAAACCTTAAAATGTAATAAAGTACTTCAGCATTGGAACAAACATAGAAAACACAAAAATAATTAGAATTGAAGCCTTAAGAGAGAAGGCAAAAACTCATAATTTGGCCGGCAGGTGGGAACCGGAACGGTCGGGCTGAGGGTAGGGATGTTGGTTTACAGCCTCAGGTAGTGTATATTGAGACTGTCAGGAAGGATGACAGGCAGACGGTAGGGCAACAAAGCAGAGAGCTGGATGGGTTACAGTGTAAAAGGGATACAAAACAAGGGTGCCAAATTCAGGACTGAAGATATTGTATTTGAATGCACACAGTACACAAAATAAGGCAGATTATCTCGTAGCAGAGAAAGGTAGGCAAGAATAAAGCTGTGGGTATCACGGAGTCATGGCTGAAAAATGATTGTAATTGGGTTTAATATCCAAGAATAATCAATTGAAAAGGCAGGCAGATAGGGAAGAGGAGTCACTCTGCTGGTAAAAAAAAATGAAATCAAACTTTTAGAAGAGGTGGCATAGGATCAGATGATCTAGAATCCTTGTGGATAGAGTTAAGAAACTGGAAGCATAAGAAGACTCGATGGGAGTTATTTACAGGCCTCCAAACAGTGGCCAACAGATGGTCTACAAATTCGTGGGAGGAAGATAAAAAAACTTGTTAAAAAGGCTACATTACATTAGTTATGGGGGATTTCAATATGCAGATAGATTGGGAAAATCAAGTTAATGCTAGATCCCAAGAGAGAGAGAATTTGTAGAATCCCGCCAAGATGGCTTTTTAAAGCAGCTTGTGGTTGAGCCCACTAGGAGATCCGTAATTCTGGATTTAATGTTCTGTAATGAACTGTATTTGATTAAGGAGCTTAAAGGAACGGAAGCCTTAGGAAACAGTGATTATAATATAACAGAATTTACCATGAAATTTGAGAGGAGGAAATCCAAGTCAGATGTATCAGTATTACAGTTGAGTAAAGGGAATTACAGACGCATGAGAGAGGAGCTGGCCAGGTTGATCAGAGGGGGACAAGAGCTGGGATGACAGCAGAGCAGCAATGGCTGGAATTTTGGGGAGTAATTCGGAGGGCGCAGGAAACAGTCCAAAGAAGAGTAAGTATTCTAAATTCTAATGTGGCTGAGAAGGAAAGCCAAAGCCAACATAAAAGCAAAAGACAGGGCACATAATAGAGCAAATATTAGTGGAAATTTAGAGGATTAGGAATTTTTTAAAACCAACAGAAGGCAATGAAAAAAACCATAAGGGGGTAAAAGATGAAATATGAAGGTAAGCTAGCCAATAATATCTAAATTGATACCAAAAGCTTTTTTGCAGGTATATAAAGAGTAAACGGTGAGAGTGGATATAGGACCACTGGAAAATGACGCTTGAGAGATAGTAATGGGGGACAAAAAAATTGGCAGACAAACTGAATAAGTATTTTGCATCAGTCTTCACTGTGGAAGACACTAATAAGGTGTTGGAAATTTCCATATTGCCAAGGGACAGAAGTGAGTGACTCCACTCAAGAAGGGAGGGAGGTGAAAGAAAGGAAACTATAGGCGAGTCAGCCTGACCTCAGTGGTTGGGACGATGTTGGAGTCGATTGTTAAGGATGTGGTTTCAATTTACCTGGAGGCACATGACAAAATGGGTAAAGTCAGCATGATTTCCTTAAAAGAAAATCTTGCCTGACAAATTTGTTGGAATTCTTTGAAGAAATAACAAACAGGATAGACAAAGGAGAGTCAGTGGATGTGGTGTACATGGATTTTCAGAAGGCTGTTGACAAGGTGCTGCACTTGAGGCTGCTAGACAAGATAAAAGCTCAAAGTATTACAGGAAAGATACTAGCATGGATAGAGCATTGGCTGATCAGCAGGAGGCAAAGAGTAGAAATAAAGGGATCCTTCTCAGATTGGTTGCTGGTGACCAGTGTAGTTCCACAGGGGACTGGGTTGGGACTGCTTCTCTTTACGTTGTATGCCAGTGATTTGTGTAATGAAATTGATGGCTTGTGGCCAAATTTGCGATGGTATGAAGATAGGTGGAGGAGCGGGTAGTATTGAGGAAGCAGGAAGGCTGCAGAAGGACTCAAACAGATTAGTAGAATGAGCAAAGAGGTGTCAGATGGAATATAGTGTCGGAAAGTGTATGGTCATGCACTTTGGTAAAAGGAAATGTTCAGACTATGTTCCATGTGGGGAGGAAATTCAAAAATTTGAGGTGCAAAGGAATTTGGGAGTCCTCATACAGGATTCCCTGAATGTTAATTTACAGATTGAATTGGTGGTGAGGAAGGCGAATGCAATATTAGCATTCATTTCAAGAGGACTAGAATATAAAAGCAAGGATGTAATTATTGGGCTCCTTTGCATTGGTGAGGCCTCACTTAGAGTACTGTGAGCAGTTTTGGGCCTCTTATTTAAGAAAGTATGTGTTGGCATTGGAGAGATTCAGAGGAAGTTCACGAGAATGATCCTGGGAATGAAGGGGGTTGTCAGATGAGCAGTGATTGAAGGCTCCGGGACTGTACTCACTGGAATTTTGAAGAATGATGGGGGGGGATCTCACTGAAATCTATCGATAGAGTGGATGGGAAGAAGATGTTTCCTTTGCTGGGGTATCTAGGAGCAGAGGGTACAGTTTCAAAATAGAGGAATGTCCGTTTAGAACAGAGATGAAGAGGAATTTCTTTACTCAAGAGGGTGGTGGATCTGCAGAATTCGTTGTCAGATGTGACTATGGAGGCCAGATCGCTGGGTGCATTTAAGGTGGAAGTAAATAGGTTTTGATTAGTCAGGGTGTGAAAGGCTATGGGGAGAAAGCAGGAGAATGTGGATTAAGAGGGAAATGTATCAGCCATAATGAAATGGTGGAGCAGGTGTGATGATCTAATTCTGTTCCTATGTCTTATGGCTATATGGTCTTATAATAGTTGACAATCACTTTACGTCATTTCATCAACAAGGTTTATCCTATTTCTTAGCATGTGCTCAGCCAATGAAAGTGAAGAGAGGGAATAAAAAGAACTATTGAAGTATAATGGTGCCGTTGACATTGAATTAGTATCACAAAATAATAGGTACCCATAATCTTCTGCATTGTATGGACAAACCACTTTACCAAGATGCCTTATGTGCAGTTTATGAAAAACTGGATAAACATTCTTGTGCATTGATCTAGAGATACTGATTCTGCCCTGATATTGCAGCTGAAGCATTACATGTTGATCATTATCTGGCCCAACTAAGTATACTTTGCCCCAACCAATGAAGGTGAATGCTTGAATGTTCTGAGTAGAGCATGGAGACAAAGAAGTCATTGGCAAAGTGACAAGGAATTCTGGAAGTTGAGAGGGCCAAGGAAGAATTGAAGGATTGTCTAAGTCAACACAGAGAACAAATTCTGAGAACATCTTGGGTGGAATAGATAGACAACTGGTATCTTTTACTCAGGGTAAAAATGCCTAATACTCAAGGCCATGTACTTAAGGTGAGAGGTGTTAAATTCAAAGGAGATGTGTGGGGCAAGTTTATTTACACAGAGAGCAGTGGGTACCTGGAATGTACTGCCAGGAGTAGTACTGGAAGCAAGTATGATAAAGGTAGTTAAGAGGCTCTTAGATAGGCACATAAATATGCAGGGAATGGACTGATATGAGTGCCATGCAAGCAGAAAGGATTACTTTAGCTAAGCAGTTAATTATTGGTTTAGTTGGTTTGGCACAACATTGTTGGTGAAGGGCCTGTTCCTGTGCTGTCTCTTCTATGTTCTAAAAGAAAACAAGTCCAAGGGACAAGAAGAACAAAAGGATAAAAGGAGCGGCAGAAAAAAGTATAGGCTGTTGAGGCATTTAAATGTTCAAAGTGCTTGGACAGAAAATGTGGCTTGGTTGAAACAGTTTGGGAATTTTAGCACATTGCAGTGGGTGTGTTAATTTGCCTCAGGCACCATTCAAAGTGTGAGTGACACCTTCAAATATAATAGTCTGCCACCCAGGATCCAGGGTGGACTTGGGTGTGGGGTGGTGAGAGGGAAAAGACAGGCCAGTACTCTTATCTTGGATCAGGGATCAGAGGTTGAACTGGCAAATAGGAAAGTGATTGTAGATAGCTTACAGTTACACTTTCCTATATTAAAGCTGATTGTGAATTGCCCACTCTACAAGTCTGTTAATATCTTTGTTTAGCTACAGTTAAACTTTTAGCCACTGTTCCCATGCCACCACACCAATCAGGAAAAACTTGAAAACTTTTGAATAGTGCTTAGAATTACTGCATTCTAATTGAAGCAAATCATTAATAATGAGTGTAGCACAACTGGGAAACTTAAAACCTTTGGCTGTTCACAAAGACTCACTTTAGCCCTTCATTTTCACTTCCTGTTTCATAGAAAGCCTGGCAATTATCTTCAGACATTTCCCCAATGCATGTAGACTTGTTTTTCCAAATATAGACAGTGGTCTTTTAAAAAGCCAATGTCTACTACACCATTCTTGATTTGCCTACTTACTGATATTTAAAAATGCTTAATATTCTTTTCTCTGTTTTTTTCTGATGTAGACAAGTTCAGACACAGAGAAGAAACAGATACTCCTCACTCAAGCGTCACACATGGTGATTAAGGTGAATCACAGAAGTTCCAAAAGTAAAGCTCTATGTCATAGTCAGTGTAAAAGTCTGGGATTTTATCTAATAGGTATTATAAGTGATCTTTAATATTATAGTTTCTCTAAACATTGCAAATATTTTATCATGATTCATATTTTGATTCTTAATTCTCTTTCTACCTTCCTCTCCCACCTTTTTGCTTTTACTATGGGTGAACTAACCAATACCCAAAAGAAATAACATTACTTATATTTATAATTTTATCAATTTAAAACAAAGCATTACATTAATATGAAATAACTTAACTTTAGATTTAAACTGGTTAAATTTACTTCAATTAATTATGCAAAAAGTTTACTGCAGTCTGCAAACAAATGTTCATAGACATGGGGGTTGAATGTGAACCGTTTGCCAGTGAGTATAGGGTAAAGTGTTTTAACAGTGAAACCATTAAGTAGAAATTTTATAGCTGACAACTTCCACAGTAGCCTAAGTATGACAGACTGCATATGAGAATTGAGGTACTGACTCTCAACAAATTTAAAAGCTCACTTAGATATCTATTGACCTGAATTTTCTGTAAAGTTGCTTAAGGCTGATTTATACTTATGCATACTAGCTTACGCCATAGCCTACGCAAGTGGGATACGCCATTGTGAGTATTTATACTTGGGTATTGGTGTGTCTGCATCGCTCTGCAATTCACCGCCAAAATGCTAGTTGGCGGTGGGGTTTCTATGCCGCTGTGTTGAGTTTCTTTGTGTTGAAACTCAACACAAAGAAACTCAAACTTCAAACAATGGCCACTGAAACTGAAGGAAGGTGAATTTACTGTGCCTGTCCGGCCACTGAGAGACATGGATGAGGAAATGCATTTCAAATATTTTTGGATGTCAGCAGGTAGATATGACGATTTGGTTCATCGTCTCCAACTATTTATTTTGCATCAGTGTATGCACAGTATACTCCGAGACTGGCAATCACCATTTGAATCTTAGCTTCAGGTGGAAGTAAACTGGCTATCGCAGCTAGCTACAAACTGGCGTCAAGTACAGAGTCCTCCATAATTTCGGAGGTCTGTAAAGCTTTATGGAAAGCATTGCAGCCAGAGTTCCTTCCCTACCCTTCAGTCACTCAATGGGAAGCTACTGCAGTGTAGAATGAAATGCAATGCTACCAAGCGGACCAATCACAGTTGTTGCGGTCTGCGTCGCTGCGACGCGTAGTTACATTTTGGGGAGGTACCCATCAGGCTATGGCGTAGGGTACACTGTAGGGTACGCGGCTATGCCGTACCTACTGCATCGATTTGACGCACAAGTATAAATTGGCCTTCACTGCTTACCATCAGTCATCACCTATTTGCTAAACCCATGTTTTTCTTGAGCCAATGCAGGAGCACAAAATTGTGCACAGAACCTGACATGATCATCAATTACACAGAAATGGGAAAATGCTTTCTCCCAGTAGAAAGAAAATCAATAGAGTGGTGTGGCATGAAGAAGACCATTTCTGGCACATGATTTGTTTTCCTTGCAGTACTTAACTACCAATTCCTTAGAAGGAGCTTGTGTTCGATAATTTCAGATATTACAGCACGCTGGAACAGAATCAGAAGTACTCCAGACTAGTGCTGGCTCTTTATCATTGTCGTAAAAGGACAAGCACGTGGTCATAGGGGGTGGTGTGCTCTTTTGGTAGAAAAATGAAATCAACTCCTCAGAAAGAAGTGATATGGAATCAGAATATGTAGAGTCCATTGGGAAGAGTTATGAAACTGCAAATGTAAGAAGATCCTGATGTAGTTACTGTATATACAGGCCTTCAGACAGTAGCCAGAATATAGGATACAAATTACAATAGGAGATAGAAAAGACTTGTAAAAAGAGCAACGTTACAATGATCATGGGGATTTCAACATGCAGGTAGATTGGGAAAATCAAACTGGTGCTGGATACAAAGAGAAGGAATTGGTAAAAGGCCTACAAGATGTTTTTTAAAAGCAGCTTGCGTTTGAGCCGTTTTGCAAAAAGGAAATTTTGGATTAAGTGTTGTGTAAAGAACCAGATTTGATTAGGGAGCTTAAGGTAAAGGAACCCTTAAGAGGCAGTGCTCATAATGAGATAGAATTCACCCTGTAGTTTGAGGGGAATGAGATAGAATTCACCCTGTAGTTTGAGGGGAAGGTAGTAAAACCAGATGTATTACTACTAGAATTGAGTAAAGGTAACTACAGTGGCAAGAGGGGAGCCAGCCAAAGGTAGTTAGGAAGAGACACCAGCAATGATGTTTGTAAAGAAGCAATGGCTGGAGTTTCTGGGTATAATTCAGACCACACAAGATCAGTTCATCCTAAAGAAGTATTCTAAAGGGAAGATAAGGCAATCACAGCTGACAAGGAAAGTCAATGTCAGCATAAAAGCAAAATAGAAGGCATACAATATGGTAAAAAATTAGTGGGAAGCTAGTGGCCTAGGAGACTTTTAAAAACCAACAAAAAGCAACAAAAACAATAAGGAGAGAAAAGAAGAAATGTGAAGGTAAGCTAGCCAATAAATATTAAACAGGATACCAAATCAGATTTCCAGAGTATATAAAGAGTAAAAAAAGAGGCCAGTGTGGATATTGGACTGCTGGAAAATGATGCAACAGATAATAAGGATAAAAAAAAAATCAAGGAAGAACTGAATAAGAATTTTGTTTCAGTATGCAATGTGAAAGATGCCAGTGGCATGCCGGAAACTTGAGAGTGTTAGGTGCATAATTGAGTTTAGTCACTATGGAGAAAAGTTGCTTGGAAAGCTGAAAGCTCTGCAGGTAAGTAAGTCACCTGGACCAGATGAACTACTCCCCTGTGTTCTGAAAGAGGTACCTCAGGAGATCATGGAGGCATTAGAAGTGATCTGTCAAGAATCGTTAAATTTTCCTGAGCACTGGAAAATCACAAATGTCATTTCACGAAAGACAGGAAATGATAGCCCAGTTAGCCTGACTTCAATAGTTGGTAAGAAATTGGGGTCCATTATAAAGGATGAGGGTTTGGAGTACTTGGAGACACACAATAAAATAAGCCAAAGTCAGCATGGTTTCCTTTAAGTGGAAAATTTGCCTACCAAATTTGTTGGAATTATTTAAGGAAATAACAGGCAAGACAGGCAAAGGAGAGTCTGAGAATGTTGTTTATATGAATTTCAGAAGGCCTTTGAAAATGTGCTGCACATGAGGCTGCTAAATATAAAAGCCAATCAAACTACATGTAAGAGTTACTAGTATGGTCAGAAGATTGGCTGACTGGCAGAAGACAAAGATTGGACATACACTCAGTGGCCTCTTTATTAGGTTCATTTATGCAAATATCTAACCAGCCAATCTTGTGGAAGCAACTCAATGCATTATGGCATGCAGACATGGTCAAGAGGTTCTCTTGTTGTTCAGATCAAGCATAAGAGTAGAGAAGAAATGTGATCTAGGTGACTTTGACCGTGGGAAGATTGTTGGTGTCAAACGGAGTGGTTTGATTATCTCAGAAATTGCTGATCTCCTGCGATTTTTGTGCACAACACAGTCTATAGAGTTTATAGAGTATGGTGCAAAAAAGAAGTCCAGTGAGTGTCAGTTCTGTGGGCAAAAATGCTTTATTAATGAGAGTGGTCAGAGGAGAATGGCCAGACTGGTTCAAGTTGACAGGAAGACAACATTAACTCAAGTAATCACGCATTCCGGTTTAAGGTGGCACCGGTGAATCTCAGCGACTTCTGGCTGGTGACTGATGAAAGAAGGAAAACACCTAAATACTTTGTTAATTGCTTTTTCTGGTAAAAGGTCATCATAGACAATAGCTGCAATGTCCCTTTGGACTTGGAGACAATTTGAGGTGAGGCAAGCCAGTGGGCCCATCCGCAAGAGTGAGGAAGGCCCGAGTTTTGATCGATTTAGACACTGAGCCGAAATGGAGATGTTGGGTACAAGATGAATCGAGGCAGCTGGGCTCAGGCTGCAGAGTGCACTGAAGCAAATGAACCCAATGTCTGCATGATGACTTAGGCATCAGGCCAGATTGAAAAGGTCAGGGTGTGGGACCAGAGATGAGGAACAGGTCAGTTCAGCTTGCTGCTCTGCTTAGCACTGCACTCAAGGTTTATGAACAGACTCTCTTTGCGGCCTTCAATACAGAATGCTATTTGCTTGTTTTTACTGTTTGCCTGATGTGCTTTTTTTCCTCTCACTGCATACTTAGTGTTTGACGGTCTTCTTTCTTTAATGTTTCTTCGGGGTTTTTTTTGTTTAATGGCTGCCTGCTAGTAGATGAATCTCAAGGTTGTATAATGTATACATACCTTGAGAACAAATGTACTTAGAAATTTTAAATTTGATTACAAAAGCGATGTGTGGAAGAGCAGCTCTGAATGCACAACACTTCAAACTTTGAGGTGGATGGGTTACAACAACAGAAGACCACAAACATACACTCAGTGGCCACTTTATTAGATATGCAAGGTAGTTAATGAATACCTACTAAGCATATAATCCATTTGGCTTCTGATGATGTGTCAGTGTTGGGTCTGCTACTTTTCACATTCTATGTTAATGATCTGGATGACAGAATCGTTGGCTTTTTGGTCAAGTTTGTTTTTCAATACAAAGTTAGGTAGAGGGGTAGGTAATGTTGGGGAAGCAAAGAGTCTACTGAAGGACTTGAATAGTGGCAGGCATCCAGGTTTTGGTGCTCCAATTCTCTGGAGTGTGGTTAGCTGCCATTGTCCCTTTTAGAATCGGACTGCAAACTATTGCTTGCCACATTCTTCCATGGAGATTCTGTACTTAAAGACCTCATGCTGAGCATTACGTGCTCAATTGTAGGAGTTCCATTTCTAATACCACGGTCTATGATTTTGCATTTGGATTTTGTTTGTGTCAGTCTTGTTTGAGTCTGAGTTAATTCTAGACCTTGCTCTGCACTTGGGTTTATCACCATCTATAGGTCTCTCATTACAATTTTGACAGAAAATTTTCAAAGAGATATGCATTATAGAAGTAGTTCATAATCTGAGAGCATAATCAAGACAAGAGCTGGGAGGAAGCAGGAAAGAGGAAGGGACAAAAGATGATAAACGTTTGAACACAGACCCAGGCCCTAAAATGGGCTGAAGGAAGCAGTGCCAATATGAAGATCGTGGATGTTATGTATATATATATATATATATATATATATAACATCCACGATCTTCATATATATATACGCGTGTACGCGCGCGCGCGCGCGCACACACACACACACACACAGTCAGGTCTAAAGATTTAATCGCTGTGGAGAATTTCTTGTGGGATAATGTGTCTATGAAAGTTCTCAGTCATTCAGGTCATTGTATATCAAGCAGTAGTAAATCAAGGCTACAGCCTACAGCAAATCGAGAAACATCATCTAGACAATACAGCAAGTCCAATTGCCTTGATTTACCACAGCATGTGGGATAATGTTTTCTCTGACAAGGCGGATCACTCTGCTTGGCAGGAGAGACTTGTGGCTGTGAAACCACCTCAGGTTCAGGGGCCTCCTCCGTGGTGATTGCAGGAGTTGACTTTGGGACTACAGGAAATGGTTCTGATAGCTCTACACACCTTTCTTCTGTTGGCATCCCAAATAGTCTACAGCTAGCTTCACTGGATGATATGGATCATAATGTGGAAGTACGGTGTTTGACATCTCCTTTCCTTTGCCTTCTTGGAAGCTACCTCATACTGTTTTGTCCATTGCCACTTATTCTCGATCTATAGAAATGAGTTCAAGGGCAGAGCATAATAGATAGTTTTGGGAGGAACCTGTTATAGTAATTGACAAATCCTATAAAGAACTGTAATTATGACACGTTAATATTCCTTGGGGCATCCACCACTGCTTTGTGCATCAATAGTGCGACCACAGTAAGTGATGCTTGATATAAATACTTCACTCTTGTTACATTGTGCTCTGAGCCCATAACCTTCTAATATTTTTAACAGTCTTTAGATTTTGTAGATGTCCTTTATCATCCTCACAGGTAACAAAGATGTCATCCAGGTAACACGGAGTGCCTGGACTGCCTTGCAGCCCCTGGTCCATAGATTTCTGCCAAAGAGCTGCTGTTAATCCAACTCCAAATATTTATTTTTATTTATTGCGATATGTACAGAAGAGGCCCTTCTGGCCCTTCTAGCTGTGCTGCCCAGCAATCCCCCAATTTATCCCCAACCTAATCATGGGACAAGTTGCAATGACCAATCAACCTACCAGCCGGTACGTCTGTGGACCGCGGGAGGAAACCGGAGCACCCGGAGGAAACCCCAGTGGTCACAGGAAGAACATACAAATTCCTTACAGGCAGCAGCGGGAATTGAACCAAGGTTGCCTGCACTGTAAAAGTACACTACCATGCTACCAGGCCAATACAGGTTTAAAGGTAAAACTTGCAGAAAATGCAAACCAAAGTTGGACATACACAAAGAGCATACGTAAGCCTATTATACTGATAAAGCTCTTTGTGAATGTTTATGGTGAGGAACCTCATCCATTTCCATCTGCAGGTAGGCCTCCTCTTAGTCCACTTTGTAGAAATGTTTTCCTCCAAAAAAGTTTGCAAAGGTATCATTTATACATGGCAGAGGGTATTGATCTACTTTCAGTACTGGGTTCATGTTGCCTTTGAAATCACCACAGAGCCCAATGTGGCTTGTTGGTTGTTATATTTCACTGTCACAAATGTCATTCCCACAGGAGTTATCTTTTCTCCAGTACAACTTCTCAGTTGAACATCTGCAGACCTCAGTTTAGTATCTTTGAAATGCTGTTCAAACTTATTTTGTGGAATGACGGAAAAGCCGAGCTGGTGTCCAATTCCATTTGAATCAATTTGCAGTTCAGTTCTGGTGTAAGCCATCTGATTCTCTATTTTTAGCTTGTAAATCTCATCTACCCAGTCCTGTGTCACTTTCATCGGCAGCTTGCAGGTTAGTGCACTGTCTGAAACAGCAACTTGACTTTTCAACTTTTTCTCTTCTCTATACAGTCCATTTATTTTTGTCTGCCCAACATGTTGGTTGTATATATTCTACTTTGTTGCGTTTTCTGAAAGCAGTACTTTTAAACCTGTTTTGTTCTGGTATATGTGAGCCCTGCCAAAAAGGTGTCACAACTTGATCAATCAGGCTAGTTTCTGTTCAGACATTGCAGTTGGTTGAAGCAGTCAAACTGCTAAGCAAACTGTATGCTTTTAAATCCATTGCACTCAGCAGAATTGGCACTCTCTTCTCATCAGCTATTGCATTTGCTTTAAAATACTGCTCAGTTGATTCATTATAAAATATCCAGTTATCTGTTGTGTAATCAAACATACCCAGACTTCCTGATGTAGCCGACCATTACTCTTCATTTTTTTTGTGATTATTATCACCCGTTTGTCACTGTCTCTAAACTCATGAACTCCGCCATTTCCTGCCTTGTTTTTAACCTGACTAATTTTCTCCCCTTGCAAAGAAAAAAAATACTGTGCCTCTTCTTATTTTAACCTGACCAGTTTTCAGTGCACTGCTTTTTTAAATCTAATGTTGCACTGTGCTTCAACAGGTAGGTAGGTGTCTCAGTTTCATTAAAACTTCCTTGTCACCACTGTTACGTTCTGTAACTCTAAAACATAAAACCAATTTAATGGAGAATATGGAGTGTCGGAAATTCGAGTCGTTTTTACGTTAAGCGAGTTGCGTACATATCACGTGGTAGCATAACATATACAATTCACTTGTTTTTACATACAACCGTAATGAATTATTTAAATAAGCAAGAGTACTTAATAGAAACATAGAAACATAGAAAATAGGTGCAGGAGTAGGCCATTTGGCCCTTCGAGCCTGCACCGCCATTTATTATGATCATGGCTGATCATCCAACTCAGAACCCCGCCCCAGCCTTCCCTCCATACCCCCTGACCCCCGTAGCCACAAGGGCCATATCTAACTCCCTCTTAAATATAGCCAATGAACTGGCCTCAACTGTTTCCTGTGGCAGGGAATTCCACAGATTCACCACTCTCTGTGTGAAGAAGTTTTTCCTAATCTCGGTCCTAAAAGGCTTCCCCTCTATCCTCAAACTGTGGCCCCTCGTTCTGGACTTCCCCAACATCGGGAACAATCTTCCTGCATCTAGCCTGTCCAATCCCTTTAGGATCTTATACGTTTCAATCAGATCCCCCCTCAATCTTCTAAATTCCAACGAGTACAAGCCCAGTTCATCCAGTCTTTCTTCATATGAAAGTCCTGCCATCCCAGGAATCAATCTGGTGAACCTTCTTTGTACTCCCTCTATGGCAAGGATGTCTTTCCTCAGATTAGGGAACCAAAACTGCACACAATACTCCAGGTGTGGTCTCACCAAGGCCTTGTACAACTGCAGTAGTACTTCCCTGCTCCTGTACTCGAATCCTCTCGCTATAAATGCCAGCATACCATTCGCCTTTTTCACCGCCTGCTGTACCTGCATGCCCACTTTCAATGACTGGTGTATAATGACACCCAGGTCTCATTGCACCTCCCCTTTTCCTAATCGGCCACCATTCAGATAATAATCTGTTTTCCTATTTTTGCCACCAAAGTGGATAACTTCACATTTATCCACATTAAATTGCATCTGCCATGAATTTGCCCACTCACCCAACCTATCCAAGTCACCCTGCATCCTCTTAGCATCCTCCTCACAGCTAATACTGCCGCCCAGCTTCGTGTCATCCGCAAACTTGGAGATGCTGCATTTAATTCCCTCATCCAAGTCATTAATATATATTGTAAACAACTGAGGTCCCAGCACTGAGCCTTGCGGTACCCCACTAGTCACCGCCTGCCATTCTGAAAAGGTCCCGTTTATTCCCACTCTTTGCTTCCTGTCTGCTAACCAACTCTCCACCCACAGCAATACCTTACCCGCAATACCGTGTGCTTTAAGTTTGCACACTAATCTCCTGTGTGGGACCTTGTCAAAAGCCTTCTGAAAATCCAAATATACCACATCCACTGGTTCTCCCCTATCCACTCTACTAGTTACATCCTCAAAAAATTCTATGAGATTCGTCAGACATGATTTTCCTTTCACAAATCCATGCTGACTTTGTCCGATCATTTCACTGCTTTCCAAATGTGCTGTTATCACATCCTTGATAACTGACTCCAGCAGTTTCCCCACCACCGACGTTAGGCTAACCGGTCTATAATTCCACGGTTTCTCCCTCCCTCCGTTTTTAAAAAGTGGGGTTACATTAGCCACCCTCCAATCCTCAGGAACTAGTCCAGAATCTAACGAGTTTTGAAAAATTATCACTAATGCATCCACTATTTCTTGGACTACTTCCTTAAGCACCCTGGGATGCAGACCATCTGGCCCTGGGGATTTATCTGCCTTCAATCCCTTCAATTTACCTAACACCACTTCCCTACTAACATGTATTTCGCTCAGTTCCTCCATCTCACTGGACCCTCTGTCCCCTACTATTTCTGGAAGATTATTTATGTCCTCCTTAGTGAAGACAGAACCAAAGTAATTATTCAATTGGTCTGCCATGTCCTTGCTCCCCATAATCAATTCACCTGTTTCTGTCTGCAGGGGACCTACATTTGTCTTTACCAGTCTTTTCCTTTTCACATATCTATAAAAGCTTTTACAGTCCGTTTTTATGTTTCCTGTCAGTTTTCTCTCATAATCTTTTTTCCCCTTCCTAATTAAGCCCTTTGTCCTCCTCTGCTGAACTCTGAATTTCTCCCAGTCCTCAGGTGATCCACTTTCTCTGGCTAATTTGTATGCTTCTTCTTTGGAATTGATACTATCCCTAATTTCTCTTGTCAGCCACGGGTGCACTACCTTCCTTGATTTATTCTTTTGCCAAACTGGGATGAACAATTGTTGTAGTTCATCCATGCAACCTTTAAATGCTTGCCATTGCATATCCACCGTCAATCCTTTAAGTGTCATTTGCCAGTCTATCTTAGCTAATTCACGTCTCATACCTTCAAAGTTACCCCTCTTTAAGTTCAGAACCTTTGTTTCTGAATTAACTATGTCACCCTCCATCTTAATGAAGAATTCCACCATATTATGGTCACTCTTACCCAAGGGGCCTCTCACGACAAGATCGCTAATTAACCCTAACTCATTGCTCAAAACCCAGTCCAGAATAGCCTGCTCTCTAGTTGGTTCCTCGACATGTTGGTTCAAAAAACCATCCCGCATCCATTCCAAGAAATCCTCTTCCTCAGCACCTTTACCAATTTGGTTCACCCAATCTACATGTAGATTGAAGTCACCCATTATAACTGCTGTTCCTTTATTGCACACATTTCTAATTTCCTGTTTAATACCATCTCCGACCTCACTACTACTGTTAGGTGGCCTGTACACAACTCCCACCAGCGTCTTCTGCCCCTTAGTGTTACGCAGCTCTACCCATATCAATTCCACATCTTCCCGGCTTATGTCCTTCCTTTCTATTGCGTTAATCTCTTCTTTAACCAGCAACGCCACCCCACCTCCCCTTCCTTCATGTCTATCCCTCCTGAATATTGAATATCCCTGAATGTTGAGCTCCCATCCCTGGTCACCCTGGAGCCATGTCTCTGTGATCCCAACTATATCATAATCGTTAATAACAATCTGCACTTTCAATTCATCCACCTTATTACGAATGCTCCTTGCATTGACACACAAAGCCTTCAGGCGCTCTTTTACAACTCTCTTAGCCCTTATACAATTATGCTGAAAAGTGGCCCTTTTTAATGCTTGCCCTGGATTTGTCGGCCTGCCACTTTTACTTTTCTCCACAGTACTTTTTGTTTCTACCCTCACTTTACACCCCTCTGTCTCTCTGCACTAGTTCCCATCCCCCTGTAGTGAACTAACCTCCTCACGCCTAGCCTCTTTAATTTGATTCCCACCCCCCAACCATTCTGGTTTAAAGTCACCTCAGTAGCCCCCGCTAATCTCCCTGCCAGGATATTGGTCCCCCTAGGATTCAAGTGCAACCCGTCCTTTTTGTACAGGTCACGCCTGCACCAAAAGAGGTCCCAATGATCCAAAAACTTGAATCCCTGCCCCCTGCTCCAATCCCTCAGCCACGCATTTATCCTCCACCTCATCGCATTCCTACTCTCACTGTCGCGTGGCACAGGCAGTAATCCTGAGATTACTACCTTTGCGGTCCCTTTTCTCAACTCCCTTCCTAGCTCCCTATATTCTCCTTTTAGGACCTCATCCATTTTCCTACCTATGTCATTGGTACCTATATGTACCACGACCTCTGGCTCCTCACCCTCCCACTTCAGGATATCTTGGACACGATCAGAAATATCCCGGACCCTGGCACCAGGGAGGCAAACTACCATCCGGGTCTCTGGACTGCGTCCACAGAATCGCCTATCTGACCCCCTTACTATCGAGTCCCCTATCACAACTGCCCTCCTCTTCCTTGCCCTACCCTTCTGAGCTACAGGGCCGGACTCTGTGCCGGAGGCACGGCCACTGTCGCTTCCCCCGAGTAAGCTGTCCCCCCCAACAGTACTCAAACAGGAGTACCTGTTGTTAAGGGGCACAGCCACCGGGGTACTCCCTATTACCTGACCTTTCCCCTTCCCCCTCCTAACCGTGACCCACTTGTCTGCCTCCCGTGGCCCCGGCGTGACCACCTGCCTGCAACTCCTCTCTATCACCTCCTCACTCTCCCTGACCAGACGAAGGTCATCGAGCTGCAGCTCCAGTTCCGTAACGCGGTCCCTTAGGAGCTGCATCTCGATGCACTTGGCGCAGATGTAGGCGTCCGGGAATAATTACAATATTGCTCAAATATTACTGAAATATTAAATACACAATAGAGGAGATACCTAATTGGATCTCTTCTATAGATGTGTGGTGGAGAGTATATTAACTGGTTGCATCACGGTCTGGTATGGAAACACCAATGCCCTTGAATGGAAAAGTCTACAAAAAGTACTGGATATGGCTGAGTCCATCATGGGTAAATCACACCCCACCATTGAGCACAACTACATGGAGCGTCATCGCAGGAAAGCAGCATCCAACATCAAGGACCCCCACCATCTAGGCAATGCTTTCAGGAAGAAAGTTACAGGAGCCACAGGACTCACACCCCCAACTTCAGGAACAGTTATTACCCCTCAACCATCAGGCTCTTGAATCAGAGGGGATAACTTCACTCGCCCCCATCACTGAACCTTTCCCACAGCCTATGGGCTCATTTTTAAGGACTCTTCAACTCATGTTCTCGATATTTATTGCTTCTTTTCCTCTTTCCTTTTGTATTTGCATATTGTTTGTTTGTTCTGTTGGCTGCAGTCTTCCATTGATTTTATTGTGTTTCTTGTATTTACTGTGATTGTCGCAAGAAAATGAATCTCACAGTTGTACATGGTGACTTTGATAATATATTTACTTTGAGCTTTGAAATCCCATGCAAATAACCAATACAGTAAAGATGGCAGGAACTGATATATAACCAACCCACATGCTAAAAAAAGGCTAGTTTTTATTCAGTAATATGGAATAAGAAACAAACAGCCCAACAGAGCATGTATTACGAGCTGGCTTGAATCAGGGGTGCTATGTGCTGAATAATCACTGATTTCAATGACATGAAATTTATTGTTTTGAGGCAGCAGTACAGTGTAAAGACATAAAATCACTATAAATTACCCAAAAAAACAGTGCACAAGGTAGGAATAATGAGGCAGTGTTCATAGTCACATACAAATCTGCTCAAGATTGCAACAATGTGAGAATATGGGATTCTCAACTGACAACACTGAACTAACAATTTGAGGCAATTCGGCATAGCCAGAAATGCTGTTTTCTTTAATGAGAACGTTTCTTGTTTCATAAGGTTAGTCATTAGAGACTAATAATTATTTCTTTTTTTGCCATTCTTAATGGTAAAGTCTGTGTAATTTTTAAAAGACTAATAGAATTAAGGACTAAAGCTTTTCCACGCTGTTAAGGGTCCAACAATTGCTTGTGCATATACTGTGTTGGAAAAACATAAATGATATTTTAAATTAAAATCTATTTTGACTAAAAACATTTTTCATTGTGTATATGTATCTGAGTAAATAAATAAAAATTGCATCTGTGGATTAGTGTTGGACTGGAAGCAGTTGAGTTCTTTGTTAAAAAGTCATGTTTTTCTAAACTAGTTTCTAAAATCAATGGTATTTTTGATATAGATTGCAAATTAAAATGACTACTTCTACTTAATACAAATTGGAACTTTGACTCAAACATGCCTTCCCTTGGCTGGTGTGCAGTTAATTAATCCTAATCCATATCAACACAGGAGGAAGAAATAACTCTAACACACCCAAAGGGCGTGGGGACCCTGGCGTGCATCCAAATTGACTTCATTGGACTTTTGCCAGTCTCTACTAAAAGGAATAAATAAATCCACAGTAAAAAGGACCAGAAAAAAAACACTTGCAAAGCAACCATGGCAAAAATGCTGATCACAGAAGTGTTCATACGCAGGAGCAGTGGAGTAGGAACCAGGAAACTATTTTACAGGTCAGGTCACACCCCAAATAGAAGAGAGCACAGAAGAAACTGACACCTCATAACGCACAGTCATCAGAACTACAAAGAAAAAACAGATTTCCTTGAATAGCTTGTTCCCAAGAAGTCCACAGAGATCATGGTTCTCATACACTGCACTCAATTAAGTCTACATTCGTAGCAACCAATTTGCTCCCCGACATCTCCTCAGCCTTTACCTGATGGCCAGCCCCACCCAGCAATTCTGCTTACACTGAAGTATTGATATGATCAAAACCACTCACCTGCCTTTAATCCTAGCCCCAGAAACCTGGCACACCCACTCTATCACAACTATTTTTTTGGGCCCTATACCGGCTAGCATTCAGGGATCCAGTTTCAAAACCTTTAGACAGTCTTAATTTGACCAAGGACAATTTAATCCACATTTAACAACTGCCTTCATCCTATGGAATTACCCCTTCTCTTGATAGTTCCACCCTGCCTTTTCTTTCATTGCATCCATCTTTTCTACGTTCAGGTTAGCAAAGAGTTATTATATTGAAATCAAAGCTAGACTGTCAGCCTCGGGGTAAATACTTCCACTCTTATCTTGAATAATCCTGCAGTTTACATTCATTATGAGTACAGTCTTCTATCATTGATGATTTTAACATCAGGATTAATTAAGCTTCCTCTCATTGTCCTTGTTGAAAGTGTTCAGGAGGTTCTGAATTGTTGTGGTGCAAATCTTCATAAATATATGGTCATTCAGATGATGAAGAGGAAAACTAAGATATCATACCTCCACTGCCTTGCAGCCAAACCCATTCGTGAGGAAGAATCCGGGATTAAACCCGGAGGAAAAATTTGGAGCTGTAGCGCATTAGGTTTAAAGTTCAAATTGGATTTATTATCGAAGTGTGTATACATTATACAACTTTGAGATTTGTCTCCTTACAGACAGCCGCAAAACAATGAAACCCAAAAGAACCCATAATAAAAAAAGAGGACCGTCAAACACCTAATGTGCAGAGAGGGGAAAAAAAAAAGCAAATTGTGTAAACAATAAAAGTAAGCAAATAGCATTCAGAACAAAAGTGAATCATAGACACAAAGCCCAGAGCAGCTGGAACAGGCCACAGCCTCAGCCTCAGTTCACCGCAGAACCGAGTAAATGTCGCGGAGAGGCAAGTCGAACCAGCCCAACTCTTGCCTCTTGTCCTATTACCCTGCCTTTTCAATCCATCTGGTCTGGCATTTAAATTGTCCAAACATTCCTCACACCAGGACCCAGGCCTTGTCGCATGGGCATGCTCTGGGCCTGGACTCTGATGCCACATTTTGACGCACACCCGACCTTTCCAAATTTGACTGGCACTTAGATCAATCAAATCTCACTCTCAGTTTAGGTTGGCAGGCCTTGAATCTGCCTCACCTCCATTCCAGCTTTGCTCTGCTCCATTCACTCTGACCTTTGCCTCAACTATGCCTCAACCTCACCCTGACTTTGCCTCAAACAAGCCTCGACTTCACTTCGTACCGGACACTCTGATCCTCCACTCAGCCTTGCCTTTGCTCGCCCCTCCATTGTTTCTGGAGATCGTTTCCCATAAATTTTACAAGAAAAATTGTTATTAATAAAGTATTTATTTGCATTCTTTGTTTTGTTTGCTACCAGTAAGCTGGCACTGGGTTTCACCAGTGCCACCTTAAACTGGAGTCCTACGTTGAGTTCAATGCTAACTGGCAACTCCTGTGATGAAGCTTGTGCCTAACTGTGTCGGTCTCTGTCGTTCCTTTGGGTTCATCAGCTGCATGGAGAGGGGTACCTGCTACACGGGCAACAGCTTGCTCTCAGCATCATACTACTCTGGCTTGCATATCATGTAGACAGCTGTGACGCGACATCCGTGGTTAACCCTGACCAATGCAGGGACCTCATACGGTCACCGAAGTTTGTCTAGAAAAGTACAGCAGACAGGTGTTTCAGTACTAATGTATAGTGTGGTTCTAAACAAGTCTGTGGCTTTCATGGACTATAACAAACATTAACGACAGAGCGACTTGATTAAAACATTTGCAAACAGCAAAGAAATTTGTAAGTGGTGGATTGTGGAGAAAAAAAGGTGCAGGCAGGGGAAGGTTAACTTTTGCACAGTTCAGATGGGTAGATGGATTCAAAGGTACGTTTAATGTCAGAGAAATGTGTACAATATACATCCTGAAATTCTCAATTATGATGGTGAAATTGGGGACAACAAACTAGAGAAAGAAATATAATACAATTCATATGATCTTTAGAAGTGTAAAGGAAGGTAATGGCTTTGAATTGCTGGAGGTAACATAGCAAGTAGGTAATGTTCTGAAGAACTCTGCAAGCAACTTCAATTTATTGGCCAAGGAAAGGGGGCAAGGTGGTCATTGTGACAATGGCATAAAATGCAGATCTGGCCACAGCCGGAGTATACTGAGCAGTACAGAAGAAGAAAGTAGTGGTGCCATTAGAGAAGTTTTTATGGAAACTACTTGAGGGTGTTGTCAAAAATGGAAAATGTCACTTTGCAATTATGGAGGAAAGGGTGGGTAGGTCAGGAAAGTTTTCCTTAAGGCACTGGAGGATGAGAGGAGATTTAAATGAGTTCCACAAAATTCAGAGAATCCTGAACAGAAATAACTCCATTAGTACTGAGGTCAATAAACTAAAGAGTATAAGGAAAGAGCTGCACATTCAAAATACTAGATGAACTTAGCAAGTCTGGTAGCATCTGTGGAAGGAAGTAAACAGCTGATGTTTTGGGTCAAGATGCTTACTAGGACTGGAAAGGAAGGGGACAGAAGCCAGTATAAGGAGGTCATTATCAGCTGTTAGAGAACTAACTTCCCCCTCACCTGGTATTACCTTTCATCTGCTAGCTTGTTATCGCCTGCTACCTATCACCTCCACTTTATTGCTCAAGATTTCCAGCATCTGCAGAATCTCCTGTGTCTGTGTGTAGAAGGAAAGACATGCTAACCTGTACTGCCAACCAAAAGCAAGGATTTTTGGCCTTTTTGTTACCTTGATTATCCACTTCAATGACAATAGAAATGATTCCCCTGGAAATACTGCAACAAAGGTAAATACAGTGTATTTTTTGAGACCATGATTCTAGCAGCAAAGGGATTGACCTAAGAGGAAATTACTGGTATTGGTTTATTCTTGTCATTTGTACCAAGATAACACACACAAATAGGGAGACAGATTCTGGAACGGTGCAGTAATAACAGGGTCGACATGATGGAGGATTTTAATTTCCCCGATATTGATTGGCATCTCCTTGGAGCAAGGAGTTTAGATGGGATGGAGTTTGTTAGGTGTGTTCAGGAAGGTTTCCTAACACAATATGCAGATAAGCCTACAAGAGGAGAGGCTGTACTTGATCTGGTATTGGGAAATGAACCTGGTCAGGTGTCAGATCTCTTAGTGGGAGTGCATTTTGGAGATAGTGATCACTATTTTGTCTCCTCTACCATAGCATTGGACAGGGATAGGAATAGACAAGCTAGGAAAGTGTTTAATTGGAGTAAGGGGAAATAAAAGGCTATCAGGCAGGAACTTGGAAGCATAAATTGAGAACAGATGTTCTCAGGGAAATGTACGGCAGAAATGTAGCAAATATTCAGGGGATATTCGCGTGGAGTTCTGCATAGGTACGTTCCAATGAGATAGGGAAAGAATGGTAGGGTACATGAACTATGGTGAACAAAGGCAGTTGAAAATGTAGTCAAGAAGAAAAGCTTATGAAAGGTTCAAAAAACTAGATGATGATAGAGATCTAAAAAATTATAAGGCTAGCAGGAAAGAGCTTAAGAATGAAATTAGGACAGTCAGAAAGGGCCATGAGAAGGCCTTGGCGAGCAGGATTAAGGAAAACCCCAATGCATTCTACAAGGATGTGAAGAGCAAGAGAATAATACATGAGGGAACAGGACCAATCAAGTGTGACAGCAGAAAAGTGTGTATGGAACCAGAGGAAGTAGCGGAGGTACTTAATAAATATCTTGCTTCAGTATTCACTACGGAAAAGGACCTTGACGATTGTCGGGATGACTTACACTGGACCGAAAAGCTTGAGCATATAGACATTAAGAAAGGGAATATGCTGGAGCATCTGGAAAGTATCGAGTTGGATAAGTCATCAGGAGGGGACGAGATATACCCAGGGCTACTGTGGGAGGTTAGGGAGGAGATTGCTGAGCCTCTGGCAGTGACCTTTGCATCATCAATGGAGATGGGAGAGGTTCTGGGGGATTGTTGGATTGCAGATAGAAACATAGAAATATAGAAAGCATACAGCACAATACAGGCCCTTCGGCCCACAAAGCCGTACTGAATATGTCCATACCTTAGAACTACCTGAGCTTACCAATAGCCCCCTATTTTTCGAAGCTTTATGTACCTATCAAGGAGTCTCTTAAAAGACCCTGTCGTATCCACCTCTACCACCACTGCCAGCAGCTAATTTCACACACTCACCACTCTCTGCGTAAAAAACTTATCCCTGACATCTCCTCTGTACCTACTTCCAAGCACCTTAAAACTATGCCCTCTCGTGTTAGCCATTTCAGCCCTGGGAAAAAAGCCTCTGACTATCCACATGATCAATGACTCTCAGTATCTTGTGCACCTCTATCAGGTCACCTCTCATCCTCTGTCGCTCCAAGGATAAAAGTCCGAGTTCATTCAACCTATTCTCATAAGACATACTCCCCAATCCAGGCAACATCCTTGTAAATCTCCTCTGCACCCTTTCTATGGTTTCCACATCCTTCCTGTAGTGAGGTGACCAGAACTGAGCACAGTACTCCAAGTGTGGTCTGACCAAGGTCCTATATAACTGCAACATTACCTCTCGGCTCTTAAACTCAATCCCATGGTTGATGAAGACCAATGTCTCATATGCCTTCTTAACCACAGAGTCAATCTGAGTAGCAGCTTTGAGTGTCCTATGGACTCAGACCCCAAGATCCCTCTGAACCTCCACACTGCCAAGAGTCTTACCACTAATACTATATTCTGCCATCCTATTTGACCTACCAAAATGAATCACCTCACACTTATCTGGGTTGAACTCTATCTGCCACTTCTCAGCCCAGTTTTGCATCCTATCAATGTCCCGCTGTAACATCTGACAGCCCACCACACTATCCACAACACCCCCAACCTTTGTGTCATTAGCAAATTTACAGGTCATTCATAAAAATCACGAAGAGAAGAGGTCTCTGGTAGCAGCAGAGATAGAGGAGCAGATTGGGAGGCAGATTTTAGAAAGGTGCAAAAATAACAGGGTTGTTATCATGGGTGACCTTAACTTCCCTAATATTGATTGGCACCTGATTAGTTCCAAGGGTTTAGATGGGGCAGAGTTTGTTAAGTGTGTCCAGGATGGATTCCTGTCACAGTATGTGGACAGGCCGACCGGGGGAATGCCATACTAGATCTAGTACTAGGTAATGAACCGGGTCAGGTCACAGATCTCTCAGTGGGTGAGCATCTGAGGGACAGTGACCACCGCTCCCTGGCCTTTAGCATTATCATGGAAAAGGATAGAATCAGAGAGGACAGGAAAATTTTTAATTGGGGAAGGGCAAATTATGAGGCTATAAGGCTAGAACTTGCGGGTGTGAATTGGGATGATGTTTTTGCAGGGAAATGTACTATGGACATGTGGTTGATGTTTAGAGATCTCTTGCCGGATGTTAGGGATAAATTTGTCCCAGTGAGGAAGATAAAGAATGGTAGGGTGAAGGAACCATGGGTGACAAGTGAGGTGGAAAATCGAGTCAGGTGGAAGAAGGCAGCATACTTGAGGATTAGGAAGCAGGGATCAGATGGATCTATTGAGGAATATAGGGAAGCAAGAAAGGAGCTTAAGAAGGGGCTGAGAAGAGCAAGAAGGGGGCATGAGAAGGCCTTGGTGAGTAGGAGAAAGGAAAACCCCAAGGAATTCTTCAATTATGTGAAGAAAAAAAGGATGACAGGAGTGATGGTAGGACCGATTAGAGATAAATGTGGGAATATGTGCCTGGACGCTGTGGAAGTGAGTGAGGTCCTCAATGAATACTTCTCTTCGGTATTCACCGATGAGAGGGAACTTGATGATGGTGAGGACAGTATGAGTGAGGTTGACGTTCCGGAGCATGTTGACATTAAGGTAGAGGAGGTATTGGAGTTGTTAAAATACATCAGGACGGATAAGTCCCTGGAGCCTGACGAATATTCCTCAGGCTGCTCCACAAAGCGAGGGAAGAGATTGCTGAGCCTCTGGCTAGGATCTTTATGTCCTCGTTGTCCACGGGAATGGTACCGGAGGATTGGAGGAAGGCGAATGTTGTCCCTTTGTTCAAAAAAGGTAGTAGGGATAGTCCGGGTAATTATAGACCAGTGAGCCTTACGTCTGTGGTGGGAAAGCTGTTGGAAAAGATTCTTAGAGATAGGATCTATGGGCATGTAGAGAACCATGGTCTGATCAGGAACAGTCAGCATGGCTTTGTGAAGGGCAGATCATGTCTAACAAGCCTGATAGAGTTCTTTGAGGAGGTGACCAGGCATATAGATGAGGGTAGTGTAGTGGATGTGATCTATATGGATTTTAGTAAGGCATTTGACAAGGTTCCACACAGTAGGCTTATTCAGAAAGTCAGAAGGCATGGGATCCAGGGAAGTTTGGCCAGGTGGATTCAGAATTGGCTTGCCTGCAGAAGGCAGAGGGTCATGGTGGAGGGAATACATTCAGATTGGAGGATTGTGACTAGTGGTGTCCCACAGGGATCTGTTCAGGGACCTCTACTTTTTGTGATCTTTATTAACGACCTGGATGTGGGGATAGAAGGGTGAGTTGGCAAGTTTGCAGATGACACAAAGGTTGGTGGTGTTGTAGGTAGTGTAGAAGATTGTCAAAGATTACAGAGAGACATTGATAGGATGCAGAAGTGGGCTGAGAAGTGGCAGATGGAGTTCAACCCGGAGAAGTGTGAGGTGGTACACTTTGGAAGGACAAACTCCAAGGCAGAGTACAAAGTAAATGGCAGGATACTTGGTAGTGTGGAGGAGCAGAGGGATCTGGGGGTACATGTCCACAGATCCCTGAAAGTTGCCTCACAGGTGGATAGGGTAGTTAAGAAAGCTTATGGGGTGTTAGCTTTCATAAGTCGAGGGATAGAGTTTAAGAGTCGCGATGTAATGATGCAGCTCTATAAAACTCTGGTTAGGCCACACTTGGAGTATTGCGTCCAGTTCTGGTCGCCTCACTATAGGAAGGATGTGGAAGCATTGGAAAGGGTACAGAGGAGATTTACGAGGATGCTGCCTGGTTTAGAGAGTATGCATTATGATCAGAGGTTAAGAGAGCTAGGGCCTTACTCTTTGGAGAGAAGGAGGACGAGAGGAGACATGATAGAGGCGTACAAGATAATAAGAGGAATAGACAGAGTGGATAGCCAGCGCCTCTTCCCCAGGACACCACTGCTCAATACAAGAGGACATGGCTTTAAGGTAAGGGGTGGGAAGTTCAAGGGGGATATTAGAGGAAGGTTTTTGTATTCAGAGAGTGGTTGGTGCGTGGTATGCACTGCCTGAGTCAGTGGTGGAGGCAGATACACTAGTGAAGTTTAAGAGACTACTAGACAGGTATATGGAGGAATTTAAGGTGGGGGGTTATATGGGAGGCAGGGTCTGAGGGTCGGCACAACATTGTGGGCTGAAGGGCCTGTACTGTGCTGTACTACTCTATGTTCTATGTTCAGATCCCTGAGGCACAGCACTGGACACCGACCTCCATGAGGAATATGACCCGTCTACAACCACTCTTTGCCTTCTGTGGGCAAGCCAATTCTCGATCTACAAAGTAATTTCCCCTTGGATCCCATGCCTCCTTACTTTCTGAATAAGCCTTGCATGGGGTACCTTATCAAATGCCTTGCTGAAATCCATATACACTACATCTACGGCTCTACCTTCATCAATGTGTTTAGTCACATCCTCATAAAATTCAATCAGGCTCATAAGGCACGACCTGCATTTGACAAAGCCATGCTGACTATTCCTAATCATATTATGCCTCTCCAAATGTTCATAAATCCTGCCTCTCAGGATCTTCTCCATCAACTTACCAACCACTGAAGTAAGACTCACTGGTCTATAATTAACCGGACTACCTCTACTCCCTTTGTTGAATAAGGGAAGAACACCCGCAACCCTCTAATCCTCCGGAACCTCTCCCATCCCCATTGATGATGCAAGGATCATTGCCAGAGGCTCAGCAATCTCCTCTCTTGCTTCCCATAATAGCCTGGGGTACATCCCGTCCGGTCCCGATGACTTATCCAACTTGATGCTTTCCAAAGGCTCCAGCACATCCTCTTCCTTAATACCTACTTGCTCAAGCTTTTCAGTCCACTGCAAGTCATCACTATAATCACCAAGATCCTTTTCTGCAGTGAATACTGAAGCAAAGTATTCATTAAGTACCTTTGCTATCTCCTCCGGTTCCATACAAATTTTCCACTGTCACATTTGATTGGTCCTATTCGCTCATGTCTTATCCTCTTGCCCTTCACATACTTGTCGAATGCCCTGGTGTTTCCCTTAATCCTGTCCGCCAATGCCTTCTTATGGCCCCTTCTGGCTCTCCTAATTTCATTCTTAAGCTCCTTCATGCGAGCCTTATAATCTTCTAGATCTCTATCATTACCTAGTTTTTTTGTACCTTTCGTAAGCTCTTCCTTTCTTCTTGACTAGATTTACAACAGCTTTTGTACAACACGGTTCCTGTACCCTACCATCCTTTCCCTGTCTCACTGGAACGTACCTATGCAGAACCCCATGCAAATATCCCCTGAACATTTGCCACATTTCTTCTGTACATTTCCCTGAGAACATCACTTTCCAATTTATGCTTTCAAGTTCCTGTGTGAATGCCTCATATTTCCCCTTACTCCATTTAAACATTTCCCTAACTTGTCTGTTCCTATCCCTCTCCAATGCTATGGTAAAGGAGATGGAATTGTGATCACTATCTCCAAAATGCTCTCCCACTGAGAGACCTGACAACTGACCAGATTCATTTCCCAATACCAGACCAGCCTCTCCTTTTGTAGGCTTATCTACATATTGTGTCAAGAAACCTTCCTGAACACACCTAACAAACTCCACCCCATCTAAACCCCTCACCCTAGGGAGATGCCAATTGATATTTGGGAAATTAAAATCTCCCACCACAACAACCCTGTTATTATTACTCCTTTCCAGAATCTGTCTCCCTATCTGCTCCTCGATGTCCCTGTTACTATTGGGTGGTCCATGAAAAACATCCAGTAGAGTTATTGACCCCTTTCTCTTTCTAACTTCCACCCACAGAGACTCCGTAGACAACCCCTCCATGACTTCCTCCGTTTCCGCAGCCGTGACACTAGCCCTGATCAACAGTGCCATGTCCCCACCTCTTCTGCCTCCCTCCCTGTCCTTTCGGAAACATCTAAAGCCTGGCACTCGAAGTAGCCATTTCTGCCCTGCACCATCCAGGTCTCTGTAATGGCCACAACTTCATAGCTCCAAGTGCTAATCCACGCTCCAAGATCATCTGCTTTGTTCATAATACTCCTTGCATTAAAATAGACACATCTCAAACCATCAGTCTGAGCGCGTCCCTTCTCTTTCATCTGTCTATCTTCCCTTTTGCACTGTCTCCAAGTTTTCTCTATTTGTGAGCCAACCTCCCTTTCCTCCGTCTCTTCAGTTCGGTTCCCACCCCCCACCAATTCTAGTTTAAACTCTCCCCAGTAGCCTTAGCAAACCTTCCTGCCAGGATATCAGCCCCCCTGGGATTCATGTGCAACCCATCCTTTTTGTACAGGACACTCCTGCCCCAAAAGAGGACCCAATGATTCAGATATCTGAATCCCTGCCCCCGCTCCAATCCCTCAGCCACGCATTTTCCCTCCACCTCGTTCTACTCCTATACTCACTGTCACGTGGCACAGGCAGTAAGCCCGAGATTACTACCATTGAGGTCTTGCTTCTCAACTTTCTTCCTAACTCCCTGCAGTCTGTTTTCAGGGCCTTCTGCCTTTTCCTACCTATGTCGTTGGTACCAATATGTACCATGACCTCTACCTTTTCTCCTTCCCACTTCAAGGTATCATGGACGCGATCAGAAACATCCCAGACCCTGACACCTGGGAGGCAAACTACCATCCACATTTCTTTCCTGTGTCCACAGAATCGCCTATCTGACCCCCAAACTTTAGAGTCCCCTACCACTGCTGCCATCCTCTTCCTTTTCCTACCCTTCTGAGCCACAGGGTCAGACTCTGTGCCAGAGGCGTGACCACTGTTGCTTCCCCCAGGTAGGCCGTCCCCCCAACAGTACTCAAACAGGGACAGCCACTGGGGTACTCTCTAGCATCTGCCTCTTGCTCTTCCCTTTCCTGACTGTTACCCATTTATCTGTCTCCCCAGGCCCCGGAGTGACTACCTGCCTATAGCTCCTCTCTGTCACCTCCTCACTCTCCTTGACCAGACGACGGTCATCGAGCTGCAGCTCCAGTTCCCTAATGTGATCCCTAAGGAGCTGCAGCTCGGCACACCTGGTGCAAATGTGGCCGTCCGGGAGGCTGGGAGTCTCCACGACCTCCCACATCTGACACCAAGCACAGAAAACCGGCCTCACACACATACTTTCTGTCTGTACTCTACACAGATAACCTACCTCACCTCAACCCTTTATTGCCGAAGCCCCGTTGAGCCAAAGCCTTCCAACTCTGTCTCCCTCTATTCCGACGGTCACTATATAAATCTGTCTCCTTTTTTTTTATCTCTTCTCGCTGTTCTCACTGGCTGACCTCCGCGTGATTGGGCAGTCGTGCCCCGTTCAAACCGCTGAAGATGTTGTTCCCTTATTCAAGAAAGGGAGTAGAGATAGCCCAGGAAATTATAGACTAGTGAGTCTTACTTCAGTGGTTGGTAAGTTGACGGAGAAGAATCTGAGAGGCAGGATTTATGAACATTTGGAGAGGCATAATATATTAGGAATAGGCAGTATGGCTTTGCAAAAGCAGGTCGTGCCTTACGAGCCTTTTGAGGATTTGACTAAACACATTGATAAAGGTAGAGCCATAGATGTAGTGTATATGGATTTCAGCAAGGCATTTGATAAGGTACCCCATGCAAGGTTTATTCAGAAAGTAAGGAGGCATGGGATCCAAGGGGACATTGCTTTGTGGATCCAGAACTGGCTTGCTCACAGAAGGCAAAGAATGGTTGTAGACTGGTTATATTCTGCATGGAGTTTGGTGACCAGTGTTGTGCCTCAGGGATCTGACCTGGGACCCCTTCTCTTCATGATTTTTATAAATGACCTGGATGGGGAAGTGGAAGGATGGGTTATTAAATTTGCAGATGACACAAAGGTTGCGGGTGCTGTGGATAGTGTGGTGAGCTGTCAGAGGTTACAGCGGGATATTGATAGGATGCAAAACTAGGCTAAGTGGTAGATGGAGTTCAACCCAGATAAGTGTGAGGTGGTTCATTCTGGTAGGTCAAATAGGATGGCAGAATATAGTATTAGTGGTAAGACTCTTGGCAGTGTTGAGGATCAGAGGGATCTTGGAGTCCAAGTCCGTAGGACACTTAAAGCTGCTGTGCAGGTTGACTGTGTGATTAAGAAGACGTATGGTGTATTGGCCTTCATCAACTGCAGGACTGAGTTCAAGAGCAGAGAGGTAATGTTACAGTTATTTTGGAACCTGGTCAGACCCCACTTGGAGTAATGTGCTCAGTTCTGGTCACCTCACTACAGGAAAGGCATGGAAACTATAGAAAGGGTGCAGAGGAGATTTACAAGGATGTTGCCTGGATTGGGAGCATGCCTTATGAGAGTAGGTTGAGTGAATTTGGCCTTTTCTCCTTGAAGTGACATAGGATGAGAGGCGACCTAATAGAGGTGTATAAGATGATGAGAAGCATTGATCGTGTGGATAGTCAGAGGCTTATTCCCAGGGCTGAAATGGCTAACAGAAGAGGACACAGCTTTAAGGTACTTGGAAGTAGGTACAGAGAAGATATCAGGGGTAAGTTTTTTTACGCAGAGAGTGGTGAGTGTATGGAATGGGTTGCCAATATGTGGTGGAGGCGGATAAAATAGGGTCTTTTAAGAGGCTCCTGGATACATGGAGCTTAGAGAAATAAAGGGTTGTGGGTAACTCTAGGTAATTTCTAAAGTAAGTACATGTTCAGCACAACATTCTGAACTGAAGAGTCTGTATTGTGCTGTATGTTTTCTATGTTTCTAAAATGCTGAAGGAACTCAGCAGGTCAGGCAGCATCTATGGAAATGAATAAACAGTCAACGTTTTGGACAAAGGTCTGTCTTCAGGTCTGAGAAGGAAGGAGGAAGATGCCAGAATAAAAAGGTGCAGGGAAGGGAAGACGGCTAGCTGGAAGGTGATAAGTGAAGCCGGGTGAGTGAGAGAAGTCAAGAACTGGAGAACAATGAATCAACTAGGAGAGGAGAGTGTACCATAGGAGAAACAGAAGGAGGAGAGTAGCTGGGGAAGTGATAGGCGGGGAGAAGATGTAAAAGTCAGAGTGGGGAATAGAGGTAGGGGGTTTTTTTTATCAGAAGGAGAAATCAATATTCATGAATTTAGGTTGGAGGCTACCCAGACAGAATATAAACTGTTGCTCCTCCTCTCTGCAGATGGCCTCATCTTGACACAAGTTGAGCCCATGAACCGATATGCTGGAACGGTATGTTAATTGGAATTAAAATGTTTGGCCACCGGGAAGTTCATCTTGTGTACCAAGATACAGAAAAAAAATTGTTTGCATACTCTCTGGGCAGATCATATCATACACAAGCTCACCGAGATAGTAAGAAGTAACCAGCATGTCAGAAATGGCATTCTAGCAACAGAAAAAGTGCAATGCAGCTAAACAAACAAAGTACAAGGACCAAGGTAAGACAAACTGGGAGATCAAGAATTCACCTTTTGCTCACCAGACGTCCAGTCAAAAGTCTGACAATAGTGGGATAGAAGCCATCCTTGTC
The DNA here is from genome assembly GCF_030028105.1 of Mobula birostris. Lineage (NCBI taxonomy): Eukaryota > Metazoa > Chordata > Chondrichthyes > Myliobatiformes > Myliobatidae > Mobula > Mobula birostris. The sequence goes on along the minus strand of NC_092383.1, from coordinate 60,619,833 downwards.
CAATGGTAGGTGCTTTCAAGTTATTTGTATTTTCTGCCTGACAGGAGAAGGGAGAGAGAGAATGAGTGGGGTGGGAAGGGCCCTTGATTATGTTGCTCAAGAATCACTGAATGGACATTTACAGCCTGGAGCAGAAAATAGTAACAGGTAATCTTACTGAAACATTATCTTGACAGGATAGCTGATGGCTATTTCCTTTGTTACAAATGTAAAACAAAAGGGCATAGCATCCTGGTTTAGAAGGAATGTAAATATATATGGGTCAGAGAATTTTGCTCAGAGCAATGTACTATTGCTCTGTGACAATAGTACATTGTCATAAGCATGCCAATTGCAGATGCCACATAAAGGGTTGGTTCATGAAACTTTGGAATTCCCCTCCCTAAAATGCTGATTTATTATGGATGTTCCAGGTTGGGTAGACAGATCAAAGATTTATAGGAAAGAAGAATTGAGTCCAAACATTGGATCAATCATTGCTTCACTGAATGTGGAACAGGTTTAGTTATCCAGCTATTTCTTCCTTTCTTCTCTTGGATATGTACTGAAAAGTAACCTGTTTTATTTAATGCAACACACACAAAATGCCAGTGGAACTCAGCAGGTCAGGCAGCATCTATGGAAATGAATAAACAGTCGACATTTCAGGTCATGACCTTTCTTCAGGACTGAAAAGTGAGGGAGAAGATGACAGAATACAAAGGTGGGGAGAGGGAAGTAGGAACGCTAGAAGGTGATGGGTGATGCCAGGCGGGTAGGAAAACTAAAGGAGTGGAGAGAAAGGAATCTGATAGGAGAGGACAGTGGACTATAGCAGAAAGGGAAGGAGGAGGGGGAACCCCGTGGGAGGTGATAGGCAAATGAGAAGAGGCAAGATGCCAGAATGGGGAATAGAAAAAGAGAGGAGGGTGACGGATTTTTTTTACTGGAAGGAGAAATTGACATTCATGCCATCAGGTTGGAGGCTACCCAGACAGAATACAAGGCGTTGCTCCTCCAACCTGAAGGTGGCTCATCGTGGCACAAGAGGTGGGCATGGACCAACATGTCAGAATGGGAATGGGAATTAAAATGTTTGGCCACCAGGAAGCCAAACAAAAGGCTACTTTTGGCATATGGAGCAGAGGTGCTCAACGAAGTGGACCCCAATTTACAATGGGTCTCACCCATGTAGAAGAGGTCTCACCAGCAGCACTGGGTACAATAGACAAACCCAGCAGATTCGCAGGTGAATTGTTGCCTCACCTGGAAGGACTGTTTGGGGCTCTGAATGGAGGTGAGGGTAGGTGAATGGGCAGATGTAGCATTATGGCTGCTTACAGGGTTAAGTGCCAGGAGGGAGATTAGCAGAGAGGGATGTCTAGGCAAAGGAATCACAGAAGGAGTGATCCCTGCGGAAGTGGAGGTGAGGGAGTGGGGAAGGTAAAGAAATATTTGGTGGTAGGATTCCTTTGGAGATGGTGAAAGTAGGGAGAATGATGTGTTGGATGCAGAGGCTTATGAGATGGCTTATTTAATGATCTTTGTCAACAATATACATAATCCAAATTTTAGGAGGTACAATTTACCCTTAACTATAAGTAGAATTATCAAGACATTCAAGCAGTTTTAGATCAGTTACTGCTACAACACAAATTCTTACTTATACAATCATGGAAATTATCCTCCAAATAAACGGCCATATTTTCCTTTTGTTAAAGTAGACACTGGGTACATATTTCCCAGCGGCCACACAGTTTAATTCCACATCCCTTTCCCATTCTGACATGTCTATCTACGGCCTCCTCTACTGTAAAGATGAAGCCACACTCAGGTTCGAGGAACAACACCTTATATTCCGTCTGGGTAGCCTCCAACCTGATGGCATGAACATTGACTTCTCTAACTTCCGCTAATGCCCCACCTCCCCCTTGTACCCCATCCGTTATTTATTTTTATACACACATTCTTTCTCTCACTCTCCTTTTTCTCCCTCTGTCCCTCTGACTATACCCCTTGCCCATCCTCTGGGTTCCCCCCCCCCCTTGGTCTTTCTCCCTGGGCCTTCTGTCCCATGATCCTCTCATATCCCCTTTGCCAATCACCTGTCCAGCTCTTGGCTCCATCCCTCCCCCTCCTGTCTTCTCCTATCATTTTGGATCTCCCCCTCCCCCTCCCTCTTCCTAGAGATGCTGCCTGGCCTGCTGCGTTCACCAGCAACTTTGATGTGTGTTGCTTGAATTTCCAGCATCTGCAGAATTCCTGTTGTGTACATATTTCTGATTGTTTTAAAGTTGATATACAATGCATGATAGTTGCAAAAGGTGCAGAAATAATGGCTTCAAACTATAGTTCTTTATCAGAAACACAAAATTCTGCAAATGCTGTAAATTCTGAGCAATACACACAAAATGCTGAAGGAACTCAGCAGGTCTCCGTCCATTGATGTTGTCTGTTACACAATAGTTCTTATCAGGAAACCACAGTCAGTGCAGATCAGTCACAATATCTCCTCATCTCTGAAAATCAACACAGGCTCACCTCAGGGATGCATGCTTAACCCACTGCTCTACTCTGTCTACACTTATGACTGTATGGCTATAAATTCATCAATGACATCAATCTTGTTGGTAGATTATAAGGTTGTTCTTGGAGATGCCCAGGAGTGAGGTAGATCAACTGGTTGAATGGCATCACAACAACAACCTCACACTCAAAGTCAGCAAGACCAAGGAATTGATTGTGGTCTTCAAAAAGGGGGAAGCTGGGAGTGCACACACCAATCATCATTGAGGGTGTGGAAAAGGTGAGCAGCTTTATGTTCCTAGGTGTCAATATCTCAAGAGGATCAGTCCTGGGTCCAACACATTGATGCAGTCACAATCGCAATGAATTAGAGCCGATTTCTCTGGGTAACCCAAGCAGATGCACCTCCTGTGCTCCTTGATGCAGGTTTCCACCAGGCACAGAGCATAGGAGGTGTATCCATTTGGGTTACCCGGAGAAATCGTCAGTAGCAGAACACTGCATTTGCAGTGGCCATAGGATTGACTTTGATGGCACAAAACTACTGTGCTATGCCAATGGCTTTTGGGACCATCTGGTAAAGGAAGCCATTAAAATTAAAACTAGATGAAAAGAATTTTAACAAATGTGAAGGTCTCACTTTACGTAAGAGCTGGAATTCAATTGTAAACAAGGTGGGAGAGTGGAAACCTGATTGGATGAAGTCTAACGAATCAGAAGGGGCAGACTACAGGGGTATAAATACCACTGGACTGGACATGTCAGAGCTTCATCCCTGTTGAAGATGGCAGAGTTTGTCATTGAAGTGTCAGTTATAATCGATAGATCAGCTGGAAGCACAAGAAGAGTTTATTTGCTATATACATCGGGAAAACATTAGATCCTTTCTCAAACTTTTTGTTCACTTGTCCAGAGTACATTTATGAACATGTGCTTTGATTTCCTCCAACATCCGAAAGACATGTAGGTTTATAGTTCCTGTAAACTGCCTCTCATGTATGTGAATGATTAATCTGCAGAGACTTAATGAGAATGTGGTGAGAATTAGTGGAAGATTGATGTAAATGGGTGCATGATGGTCAGGACTGACTTGATGGGCCAAATAACCTGTTCCTCTGTTGTATGTTTATGACTCTAGGATTATCAGAGCACTCAATATTACAATTGGCTCTTACAATTCTTTTGCAATGGAGAAGGAGAACACTGATCTCAAACCTCTACTGCCTTGTGGCTATAACCAACTCATGGGGATAGAATAGACCCCAAGAAAATATCCAGAGCTGGAGTGGTTAAGGCAGTCCTCTGTTGAGTTCAATGCTGACTGCCAACTCCTGTGATGCTTTTGGTGCCAAGTTATATGGGTCTCTGCTATTCCATTGTGTTGAGAGAGGGAACCTAATACATGGTAATACATGGGCAACAGCTTGCTCTCCATGTTGTTCTACCTTGGCCTGCATACGGGCTTGCATATCGTATAGACAGCTAGGACACAACTTCCATGGTTGAGCCTGACCAATGGACGGACTGAATATAATGTTCTCTTCAACATCAATTGAATGATTGCAGCTGAATAAGAACAGCTCTCTCCCTTCCTAACAATTAAGACAATTTAATGTTGCCATACTCAGAGAGCTTGATTCATTTGGGAACACCGTAGGGTTGATTTCAGGTTCCGCGATGAAGGAACTGGCAAAAATTTGCGGAGAAACCTCTCCATGCACTATCAGGTTAGGATTAGGAAATGAATGAGTTGCTAGGTTGGTGGACAAAAGTTGAAAAACAGATTTCAAAAAGGGCTTGATAAATACTATAAAAGGAAATATAAAATGGATATTAGGACTAACTACACTTCTCTTAATAGATTGAATATCCTCTTTCAGTGCTGTACTTATCTACAATTCCAAGATATTAAATATGAAAATAAATATAAACTCTTAAAATTGGTATTTTACTGACTCTTAAGCCTATTTATAACTTTCAAGAGTTTCACTTCTGTGAGTAGTACTACCAATGTAATAATCATTTTCAATATTAGAATTAGTATCAGATTTAGGCTTTTTTTCCTGTAGGTCTTTTGACTTTGGATGTTATTGTGAAAACAAATAAAGTACACAGCCCATGTTGTAATTGGAGGAGAAAATTTTTAAAAAAGAGTGGCGCATTGTTCCCAGACAGGAGGAAATCTGCAGATGCTGGAAATTCAAGCAACACACACAAAAAATGCTGGTCCCAGCCCAAAACATCGACTGGACCTCTTCCTATAGATGCTGCCTGGCCTGCTGTGTTCACCAGCATGTTTTGTGTGTGTTGGTGTATTGTTCCCTGCTGGTTTAAATTATTGTGCAAACTGAAGCTATCTGTCCATTTTATTTTGTGGGTCATTAGCCTTCCATTCTTGAGCACTTTTCATCAATCTCATTTGTTATTTAGTTGCCAAGTTGTTCAGTTCGATCAGTGAAACTAGTTATTTATTGTACCTGCCTCAGCATTGTGTACTTGCGCAGATGATGTGGTTTGTGATAGAATCCAGCAACTTGAGTCATTTCAATGGAATGTACACTCAACTCAACAAGTAGCTCAGTACCATGAGACAAACGGCTTTCCAATGAGATTGATCATTAATAAATAAATCGACTCTTAATGAAATAACTAGTATTTGATAGCTGTGAATTGATATTATAATATGAATTTCACTTTAATTACTATCCTAGAAAATACTTGTTACAGCTATTAATTTTTGCATTAATTCAAAGCAGTAGCAGTGCTCAGAAACGACTGTCATTGGAGTTAAATCCAGAGTTAAAACTAAATTCATATTAAATTAAGTATTAACAGAGAAATTAACCCCTTGTAAAAAAAAATAAATAACCTGCGAAAACTCCCGGATTAACAGGACAGTAGCTTCAGGCTTTCAGCTTCTGGAAACTCACGTGAGAATAAAGTTCTTGTCTATTTTGTTCTCATCTGATTTTGAATTTATTACAGCGTTTTTCTGGCATTATTTATAAGCTAATAGGACAACTTCTTTACCAGCCTGGATACGATTGACAAATCAGCTAACCACACCAAACTGAATTCCACCCAGACTTTTGTTAATCAGGTACAGGGCGGGGCAGGGCAGGGCAGGGCGACGCAACAAGAGAAGAGACCGGCTGTAAACTACAGAGGAATAGGATCAATCAAATAGGGGAATAGTAGTTGCTGGGAGTGGAAGGTTTGCTGGGAAAAAGAAACAGCTAAAATGGCTTATATGAAGACTGTAACAGCAGGTCAATCGTTTGATAATCAGGATAATTCCACTTTGGCTCTACCACCGCCCGAAATGTTGAGCACTTTGGCCCGAGTGGATAGTGAACGCAGAGTCAACAACCAAGTACGCATGATGATGCAGAATAAGAAAAATCAGTCGACTATTAAAAGAGGTACAGGAACCATTGTCTGCGTTCTCTTTTTGCTTGTTTAAATATACTAAATGTATCCTCTCAGAGATTATAATTAAAAAGCTAAACTGAAAGCTTGCCTTTTTAAGCTGTCATTTTTTCCAGTTACATCGCGGTTACTACCATATGGATTATCGCTTTAAGTTAATATCAGCACATTATTATCATATTTTGAAAGATAAAATATGTTGAAAATATAAAGTTTACATAAAAAAGTTTAATTTCTTGAAACGTGTATAATTAGTCCCAGTAAATGTAGTTAAGGTCGGCTCAGTTTCTTCTTACAGGCTTCCTTTTTTTTGTGTGCTCTCTTAATCTCGTGTAACAGAAAAAAATATTGATAATGTACTGACAATACAAAACTTCTTTATCAAATGCCTTTCAGAATATTAATGGACTTAAAAAAAATTTAAATAGCCATTATGGAAGCGTGTGTGTATACTTAGTACGAGAGCTGATGTATGAAATATACTTAATAGTTTAGATCAGGGGTTCCTAAATATTTTTTAAGCCGTGGACTCTTGCCATTAACCGAGGGGTCCATCGACCTCTGGCTTAGATTTTAAGGTTTGTAACTTCTTGTATTCCTCTAGCCATGAGCTTTACATGCTGTCAATTGTTAACACAATTAACTGACCACCCGGATCCAGATCAAGGATTTGCAGTGTTCTGGTATCCAATGAATGATAATTAGCATTTTAAGCGATATATAATGCAAAATTGCTTTTGAAAATAATGTTTTGAAAATGTTTTTTTTCTTCCTTTTGTTGCACAGACGCGTCAAATGGGCAATGGAATGCAAGCCAAAAAGACATTATTGACCTTGGAAATAGAATGCAAAGTTTTACTGTGAAGAGCCAAGGGTCTCAGAGGCACAAGGTAAACCTTCTGGAAAAGATACTTTTTCTTTGCCAGTTTTTACAAACTAAATGTGTGACAGTAACCGCGGTTAAAAATTAATGCATGTTGCTGCCCAAAGCTGGATAGAATCTACAACAGAATATTAATCAAACTTGCAGCATTAAGTACTGCCCTTTAAATCTAATACTTTTATTAAAATATTATTTCTTGACAGTGTACTTGTATGTGTTACACTATCAAAATGCAAAAATATTAATAGTCAAATTTGTACTAAATTCAATATTATTCCAAATGATTTCTGCTTAATGATGGAAATTATTGAGGTAACTTGAAGGTGTATTAGGGAACTTTTATACAGTTTGGTGAACATTAGATAGTTAGTGATGAAGAAGCTGGAAATCATAAATTTCTCCGATAGGTAACAATGAACAGTTCACCTCAGTAATACGCCTTCCCGTATTCCTGGCCACATTGTATTCAAAGTGTCGCTGGTTAATCATATGTAGATTTTTGTCCTTGCCTTCAAAAATGATGTGCTTTACACCCTGATTCGAAGAAATGTTGTCTTATTTCTATATACATTATGTACATTATATATGTGTATGTGGTTGAATGACAATAAACTTCGCTTGACTTTTGGCTGTCAATGTCTGTGCCAAACCATGTCAAATTAAACAAAATCCTGTGATTCTTCTCTCTATATTCACGCTAACCCTGGCAGCCTGCTCCAAGCACCTTTCACTCTGTCTTTTAGGGAAAAAAATCTTGTCCTGCTCATCTGTCTTAAATTCTCCCCCGCCCCACATGTACACCTTAAATGCATGTCCTTTGGTATTTGACATTTATACACCAGGAAAAAGATTTCTCAATACACCAGTGCTGTTAAGCATCCTGCCATGAATTGTAGACATTCCCCTCCCACTCTATTATTTTAAAGAAAAGTATCTCTGACATTCCCCTTATACTTTGCTCCAATCACCTTAAAATTTTGCCGCTTCATATTAGCCATATTCCACCCTGGGAAAAAGGTCTCTGGCTCTCCACTCAATCTATGCCTCTTATCCTCTAGTACATAAGATAACAGTGTTTAAGAGGTATTCAGACAGGCACATGAACAGGCAAGTAATGGTGATATAAACCAGGTTCAAAAATGTGATTAATTTAATTTAGCTATTGAAACTAACTGTACTGAACTTTCCTATGTATTCATCTGGAGAACAAAGTTTTATAGAAACAGCAATGTGATCACAAGGGTCATCACGGTTAGAATTAACTGACCAGATAATAACACATAGGATTATAATGAATTGTAATTAACTAAGCGGTTGCCCATGATTGGAAAATAATGTGTCTAAATAAGAAAATCTACAGATGCTGGAAACCTAAGCCGCACCCACACCCACAGTGCTGGAGGAACTCAGCAGGGCAGGCAGCGTCTATGGAAAATAGTTCATCAGCCCTGTTGAAGGGTCTTGTCAACTATTTTTTTTCATAGATGCTGCCTGGGCTACCAATCTGGCTTCACCTGTCACCCAGCTAGTCTGCTTCCCGTCCCTGCACCATTTTATTTTGGAATCTTCCGCCTTCCTTTCCAGTTTTGAAGAAGGGTCGTGGCCCATAATGTTTTATTAATTTCCTTAGAAATGCCTCGCCTACTGAGTTCCTCCAACATTTTGTGTGTGTTGCTTTGGATTTCCTTTCTTTTACTTTTTCAATATTTTTATTGATATTATATAAATTGCATGAATACAAATACAAAATTCATAAGGATACAAGTAAATAATATGAATTACATTACATTTAAATCACAGTAATATCACAGTATCCCATATTCCAAATCAATCATGTATAAAAAATTGAATTATGAAATAAAGAAATAAAATAATTGTATTTTATTAAAAATAATCTACCCCCACTACCAAGATGAGCTGGTTGTTTTTTTTTAAAAAAAGGAAAAATACCTTGCCATATGATATAATAATAATGGCTCAGATCCATACTTTAATAACAGTTCAAAGATTGTGAAAATAATTCAGGAACTATAACATTAGAAAATCATGTTTAGAATCAGAAATCGAACAACGAATCTTCTCTAGATTTAGACATAACATAATGTCGGATAGCCATTGAACGTGAGTGGGTGGGGCAGCCTCCTTCCACTTGAGCAAGATCACCCTGCTGGCCATAAGAGACTGGATTTCCAAAATCTGCAGAATTTCTCATATTTATAGCTTTCTCAAGGTTTATAAAGGAAATGACTTCTTAATAATTTAGTAGAGATTATTCAGTTACATACAAGTTTTTCTTGATTACAGTACAGGTTTCCCCCCGCCATCCGAAGGTAGAGCGTTCCTATGAAACGGTTCGTAAGCTGAAATGTCATAAAGCGAAGAAGCAATTACCATTTATATGGGAGAATTTTGTGAGCATTCGCAGACCCAAAAATAACCTACCAACTCATGCCAAATAACACACAAAACCTAAATTAACAGTAACATATAGTAAAAGCAGGAATGATGTGATAAATACACGGCCTATATAAAGTAGAAATACTTCTCTACAACGATTGCCTGCACAGATCTCCATAGCGAAAATCTCATGCAAGCGCTGTCTGCAGAAAATCTCACGCAAGCGCTGTTGGCATAATCGTGCTCTCCAGTAACCTTTAAACTATGAAGCTGCTGAATCTACCAAATAACACATAAAAATACACAGCCTATATAAAGTAGAAATAATGTATGTACAGTGTAGTATCACGGGAATTGGGAAGACATCGAGCACACTGAAGGTGTGTTAGACTGAGTCATTGCAGGCTGGGTGGTGCAGTGGTCCCCACCTTCCGGGCTGCCGAGTGATACATTGCCGCAAAGCATGCAGGGGTGCAGCGGTAGCCGGGAGGCACACAGCTCGTCTTTAAGAAAAAAGCCAAAATAAATATGCTAATTAATTAGGTGCTGCCCGGCACGTAAATGTCAGCGCAGATCAAAGGCGATTGCCGATTGCATCGGCACTGGTCTGGGCCGACAATTGCGTGCTAGGTGGCACCTAATTAATTAGCATGTTTATTTTGGCCTTTTTTCTTAAAGATGTGCTGTGTGGCTCCCGGCTACCATTGCATTCTCCGCAAATTGGTACACGATCTGTCCGGGGCCCGGGGTTTAGGGTGGTGAGACACGGGGGTGTCATCTCATCGTCGATCAGGCCAGGCAGCTCATCTTCTCCTATGACTGCCTGCAGCGATGTCGAAGGTGGAGGTTCGTCGTCTGCTGTGGCTGATGCTGAAGGCTTGCTTGACTGCTGAGCCTGGCGCATTTTTATATCACGCAGTTCTTTGTAATGACTCAAACCATCTTACAAATATCCCCTAAACCTACGTACCCTTTCAAAATTAAAGTCGTACTTTATCATTGCAGTGAAAATCTCACGCAGTTGCTTCATGTTCAGTTCCTGGACGACTTTACTTGCGCTACTGCATTTGGTTTTGATTGTTATCCTTTCCTCTTCCAATTGCATCAGCTCTTCATCTATTAGTTCTTGGTCATGGGATGCCAAAACCTCTTCAACATCATCTTCGTCAGCTTCCACAAGCCAAACTCACTTTGTCCTTACTTTGTTCACCACGATCGAAACGCTTAATTAGGTCTAGTTTTACGCTAAGTGTAACACCCTTACGAGCTCTTTCAGGCTTTCCCGACACCTTAGAACTCATCTTGCTAACGGCTACTCAATGCAATGTGTTTAAGCAATGCCGTTCCGAATCCAGGGGAGAGCGGCTGCTCACGGTACACGCTGCCTTTTATCGCGTGCTGATTTTTTTTATCACGCGCTGCCTTTCGTCGTAACAGTGAAAACACCTTCTGAAAGTGAAAACGGTACTAATGTAGGTCTTTTGTAACAGTGAGGTTTTGTAAAGCGAACGTTCGAAAAGCAGGGACACCTGTAGTAGAATCCACACCATCAGCAAATAATTGTCTTTTTATTTTTGTATTCCTGGCTATGTAAGTTAAATGTATATCAAAAATGATATAGCTGAGGTAAAGTCATTATTGCTTTTTCATAAGTTTGATTTTATTAAGGAACTCATTGAAAAGTGTAAGTTGTATTATCCAGTTCTAAACACTGAAAGAAGTTATTTAGTTGGCTTTTAGTTTTGCGTAATGTTTCTTGTCCCAGTTTCAAAATTCTGTCCTGACAATATTTACCGAAAACAGAAATGTATTAAGAATGTAAAAACAGGATATGCTTTTTAATGCGATGAAGAAACAGACCAGTTGTTAACTGTTTCTTACATTCTCACATGAAATTGCTGCATTACAACTGACAAGATATGTTCAAAATGTCAAATCATCAAGCTTTCAATTTCAGTTCCTCACCATGCTTTAGCTTTTATGAAATCAAAACTTAAGAATTTTTTTTAAAACAACAATCAAAGCATGAATTAAAATTGTGTCTTCAGTTAAACTCATCAGGTGAATGTTGTAGGATGGAATAGGTTCAAGAACTTTAATCATCACTAAAGTTGTTTTTGATAGACATATGAATTCATGAACACCACCTACATTTCTTATTACTGAGCTATCATAAAGTAATATCACCAGTTAATTTTCTTCCTGGCAAATGATCTTCAGTGTTTTTCAGAAACATCCCGGGTCTACAGTATTTACATTCAACAGCCACTTTATTAGCTGCCTCCTGTGGCCACTGAGTGTATATTTGTGATCTTCTGCTGCCGTAACCCATCCGTTCTAAGTGGATGTTGTGCATTCAGAGATGTTTGTCTGCACACCACTGTTGCATCACGTGGTTATTTGAAATATTGTTGCTTTCCTGTCACCTTGAACTAGTTAGGCCATTCTTCTCAGTCCTCTGTCATTTACAAGACTAGAAGATAAAGGAGCAGAATTAGGCCATTTGGCTCATTGGGTCTGCTCTGCCATTTCATCATGGCTGATCCAATTTTCCTCTTGGCCATAATCTCCTGCCTTCTCTCCATATTCCTTCATGACCTGACCAATCAAGTGTCTGTCAACTTTTGACTTAAATATACATGAAGACTTGACCTCCACAGCTGCCTGTGGCACATATTTCCACAGATTCCCCGCTCTCTGGCTAAAGAAATTCCTCATCTCTGTTCTAAAAGGACACCCCTCTATTCTGAGGCTGTGTCCTCTGGTCCTAGACTCTCCCACCTTAGGAAACATTCTCTCCACATCCTCTCAATCAAGACCTTTCACCATTTGATAGTTTTCAATTGGGTCACCCCTCACTCTTCTGAACTCTAAATGCAGGCCAAAAGCTATCAAATACCCCATATATGACTAGCCATTTAATCCTGGAAACATTTTTGTGAACCTCCTTTAAACCCTTTCCAGTTTCAACACATTCTTAAGATAAGGGGCCTAAACCTGCTCTCAATACTCCAAGTGAGGCCGCACCACTGCTTTATGAAGTCTCAATATTACATCCTTGCTTTTATATTCTAGTCCTCTTGAAATGAATTGCATTTGCCTTCCTCACTGCAGACTCAAACTGCAAATTAACTTTTAGGGAATCCTGCACAAGGACTCCCAGGGTGTTTTCCCCCCACAGAACTGCCACTCACTAGATGTTTTCTTTCACACCATTCTCTGTAAATCGTGGACTGTTGTGCGTAAAATCTCAGGAGATCAGCAGTTGCTGACATACTCAAACCACGGTCAAAATTTCTTCAGCATCCTGATGGTTGGTCTGAACAACAACAGAACCTCTAGACAATGTCTACATGACTTTATACATGGAATTGCTGCTAAATGTTTGGCTGATTAGATATTTGCATTAATGAACAAGTGCAGCTAATAAATGGCTAATGAGTCTACATGAATAATATGAGAGAAATCAAGAGCAGACTATTTAATGGCAAGAACATCATTTTCTCTAACTTCAAGAAATTTTTCTTCATCCCTTTTCCCTCTTCCACCATTTTCCACTTGCCTCTTCTCACCTGCCTGTCACATCTCTGTGAAGACTCTCTTTCCTTTTTTTTTCTTTCTGTATCAGATTTCTTCTCCTTCAGCCCTTTTAACTTTTCCACCTCGCAGCTTCTGCCCTCCCCTACACGCTTTCACTTTCTAGCGTGTACTCCTTCCCCTACCCCCTCACCATATTATTCTGGCACCTTCCCCCTTGGTTCCCAGTTCTGATGAAGTGTCTTGGCCCAAAACATTGACTGTCTCTTCCTTTTCATAGATGCTGTCTGACCTGAGATCCTGCAGCATTCTGTGTGTGTTGCCCTGAATTTCCAGCATCTGCAGAATCTCTTGTGGTTATGACCATCTGTCAAATCTGCTCTGATGTTTGAGGTTTATTTTATTTCAAATTTACTATGCCTTTGACATTAAATTTCCATAGTACCCTAGAGCCGTCATTATTTATATGTGTACAAGGGCACACTTTATTGCCTGTTACTAGTTTCACTTAGACAGTGATCGTGATTCAACTTCATTATAGGCAATAGAGGTGCTTCCATAGTCATAGAATGTGGCGGTTCCCACATTTCAAGCTGCCGTTGATGAAGCACTGACGACATACTTGGTGTGGATGGTGTGTCATTGGAAAAGGGTTGTGAGTCATGCATTTCCTGCCCATGTTCTGAATGGTTGAGATTTCAGATCTAAGAAGGGAACAGGCCTAAGAGCATTAGCAATTCTCTGCAAAGCATTCAGCGAATGTTACTGCAGTGACAGTGTACTTGTGGAGGTAGGAGCACTGGGTAAGGTTCCAGTCAAGCATCTTCTGCATCCTGGTTGGTGTTAATCACATCCAAACATTTGGAAAGTGATTCAGTGCACTTTGAGAAAAGTGCTGGGGAAAAGGAAGTTAATTCTTCTCCACAGAATGTGTGATTTATTCTCTGCTCTTGAATTAAATTGTGTGGCCGGTCCATTGAAGTTTCTAGTCAGTGATGATGCTGGAGAGTGTAACACTGGTAATGCATTAAATATCAGAGTGGAAGTTAAGCTCTCTCTTGGTCATTTGTCCAGCACAGATTGTGCCTGAAAGATATTAGCTCAAGCCTGAACAGTATGCAGGAAGAGTTATGGATTAAATTGAGCAACCTGTGTTTGTTTTTTGATTTCTCCACTTCAGAACGTGTGATGCAAAGAAAGGTTTTGAAGCATCACTTGAACCTTGGTCGCTACTCTGTGGAGCTCTTTGCACAGTGTCCGAGGGCTGAGGTAACTGGTTTGCAGCAACCAATACTATTTTTCTTTTTCTATGTGTGAGGTATGGTTCCAGCCAGTAGGAACCGCCTCTGACTCTCATTGAGTTAAATTTGCACACATGATGCCTCATTTGTTCAGATGCCGTCATGCTGCCCGTTCAAATTCAGCTTGGTTATGATGAGGTGTGTAGTCTAGACAAAACAAAAATTGATAAACTGTTGTTTAAGTATTGCTTGAGTACAGTATCAGATGTTGCTTTTCTAATGAATATATACTGATGAGTCAATTCATTTTAAAGCCCTGTTTTGTCCCTCCTTTTTTTCCTGATCAGTGGGAACTTCAGCTAATTTCATTCTCATACCTATGAAATTCAATAACTGTATAGGTGCCTATTAATACCATAAAACACAGGAGCAGAATTAGGCCATTTGGCCCATTAAGCTTGGTCTGTCATTCATTCATGGGAGGACATCTTGTTGCCATTCCTATACTATATTTTTACAAATTGTTTGTTTCCTACTCTCTAACTAGACCTTTAATTTCCCACTAATTTTAGAGTGACTGTATGCCTTAGAGCTTAAACTGATTCAAACCTTTTTATAAATGCACAGACATTTCCTTTCTCGTATTGACTTTGCATGTTCTCATGCAAAGTCAGACAAAGGGATATATATATTTTATCTTTTTACAACTGTTTCCCACCCAGTACAACAATAATCTAGGTATTCCCCGTACCATCACTTTACACAATGTCGCCTGCACAATTTTTTTAAATTTATAGTTCGCTTTAAAAGCAATTCAATAAATATTCCTGACACTTTCATGTTCAGCAAATTGGTCACCAGATAATAAGGTAGAAATCTAGTATGCTGTTTTTGTTGGTGTTCTACAGAAGTTACATCAGTTAAATGTAAGAATTCCTGGAAACATTTCTTCTGTTGGTAAGCAAAGTTGTACTCTTTATGCTTGACTTTGACGGTTTCTGAAGATTTTTGGTACTCTAGATAATTTTATCAGCAACTTATTATTTTGTCAACATTGCTGTGTGGTTCATTAACACTCAGTACAATGTGCAGCACTTTTCATGGGATCATCCTTTGATGTAGTAGTAATACAAAACCTTGTTAGGGTCTCAGAGGATATCAGAGAATATAAAGACAGATCTGGCTTCCATATCTGTCGAAGAAATTACCCTTTTTACCATATTTTACTATAGGAGAATTTACCCCATTATCAAGCAGACCTTGATATAAGGTTAACCCTTTAATAAGTGACTATAGAGCTATTGGGCCAGCTGGTGGTGTAGTGGCATCAGCGCTGGACTTCGGAGTGGAGGCTTCCGAGTTCGAACCCTGCCAGGCTCCCCGGCACGTTTTCCATCTGTGTAGGGTTGAGCATCATGCTAGCATGTCGACCTCGACAAAAAGAAATTGCCTGCTACAGAACCATCAACAGCAAAATGTTGATGGCCTATGCTCCCTTGTGAGTTTAAAAGGCAATTTCCTTTCCATGGAGCTAATGCCTTGCGACTCTACCTATGTCAAGTTGCGTCCTTAATTTATAGAGAACAGCCAAGCATATTTAGTCAGCGATTTCAAGAAGCACTTGAAATATACCTGAATTTACTCTTGTTACATCATGGGCATTTAGCAATTACTATTTGTGCTAATTTTAAAAATTGGATTGTAGCATGTGCTAGTCTCCAAATCTAGTAAAAGGTCAGGTCAAAGAACAAAGGAGTGAATTGAAAGAGAAAATAAATGAGTTAGAGGAAGTAGGTCAACTGACTACAAAAAGGAACGCAAAGAGCATTTGAAAGACTATCACAATATACAGTATTTGTTGGTAAATGGAAGCCTTTGGGATTAAAATGGTCCACGGGACAGCTAGCAGAAAACAAGGACAAATTTGTTTTCAGTCTATTTTATTCTTCAGGGTGTAGAGAAATGACATTAACTTTGTTCTATGAAAATGTATTTTTGCAGACGGCATATACCACAAAAGCATGATACGCAAATAAGAGAATTAAGGGGATGACAATGGACTGGAAAGTAATGTAGATTACAATCAATCCAGAGAAATGCGATAAGCATGTATTGGTAGAAAAATAATGAGAATAAATTAAAATGCACCAATGTTAGAACAGTTGGAGCACAAAATGTGCTTACATTTTTAAAGGTTGCAGGGCAAGTTGCTAGAGAGTATTAATTTGCAAGTGCGGCTTGATTTTATAAACTGGGATATGATGTATGAAACAAATAACTCCATCCCAACAGGTCAGAGTAGGGCACACATAGAGTTTTTTGGTCAGTTTTGAGCATGTTACTTTAGGAAAGACATTAGGACCTTGGTGGGGTTGCAGGGAACCTTGACTGGAATGGCTGAAGAATTGAAGCAGGGGTCAGGGCGTCAGATTTCTGGATCATGGGACCGCTTCTGGGACAGTTGCACTTGAATCCAAAGGGGACCAATATCCTTGCAGGCAGGTTTGCAAAAGCTAAATGGCAGGGGGATGGGAACCAGTATGATAGAGCTGCGGATGAGCTAGCAGGTTTATAAGCAGATGATGGGTGTAATATGAATATAAGGAAGGACAAGCCAATGATTGGATTGTACCACAGAGGCAAAATTCAAAAGGGCAAAGAATGCCAGACTGAAGGTACTGTATTTAAATGCATGTAGCATTCAGAATTATGTGGATGAACTTGTGGCACAATTAGAAATTGGTCGATATGACGTTTTGGGCATCACTGAGTCGTGGATGAAAGAAGGTCATAGCTGGGAGCTTAATATCAAAGGATATACTTTGTATCAAAAGGACAGGCAGGAAGGCATAAGTGGTGGTGTGGCTGTGTTGGTAAGAGATGGAGTTATATCTTCAGAAAGAAGTGACATGGGATCAGAGAATGTCAAATCTTTGAGGGCAGAGTTAAGAAACTGCAAGGGTGGGGGGGGGGGGAAAAAGTGAATAATATATAGGCCTCCAAATTGTAGCCAAGGTTGAGATTGTGAAGGGAGCCGGAAAGGGCATGTAATAAGGAGAATGTCCCAATTGCAATGGGGGACTTCGATATGCAAGGGGATTAGGAAAATCAGATTGCTGTCGGATTGCAAGATAGGCAATTCGTTGAATGCCTGTGAGATAGCTTTTTAGAGGAGGTTGTGCTTGAGCCTACTAGGGGAAACGCTATCTGAGATTGGGTGTTGTGCAATAATCCAAATCCAAATGAGGTAATGATAGAGATCTGGAAGATTACAAGGCTAGCAGGAAGGAGCTAAAGAACGAAATTAGAAGAGTCAGAAAGAGCCATGAGAAGGCCTTGGCGAAGACGATTAAGGAAAACATCAACACGTTCTACAAGTATGTGAAGAGCAAGAGGATAAGATGTGAGAGAATAGGACCAATCAAGTGTGACAGTGGAAAAGTGTGTATGGAACTGGAGGAAATAGCAGAGGTACTTAGTGAATACTGAAGCCAAGTATTCATGATGGAAAAGGGTCTTGGGGATTGTAAGGATGACTTGCAGCGGACCGAACAGCTTGTGCATGTAGATACTAAGGAAGAGGATGTGCTGGAGCTTTTGGAAAGCATCAAGTTGAATAAGTCATCAGGACTGGATGAGATGTACCCCAGACTACTGTGGGAGGTGAGGGAGGAGATTGCTGAGCCTCTGGCAATGATCTTTGCATCATCAATGGGGACAGGAGCAGTTCCAGAGGATTGGAGGGTTGCAGCTGTTGTTCCCTTATTCAAGAAAGAGTAGAGATAGCCCAGGAAATTATAGACCAGTAAGTCTTACTTCAGTGGTTGGTAATTTGATGGAGGAGATTCTGAGAGGCAGGATTTATGAACATTTGGAGAGGCATAACATGATCAGGAATAGTCAACATGGTTTTGTCAAAAGCAGGTGGTGCTTTACGAGCCTGATTGAGTTTTTTCGAGGATGTGACTAAACACATTGATGAAGGCAGAGCAGTAGATGTAGTGTATATGGATTTCAGCAAGGCATTTGACAAGGTACCCCATGCAAGGTTTATTGATAAAGTAAGGAGGCATGGGGTCCAAGGGGACATTGTTTTGTGGATCTGGAACTGGCTTGACCACAGAAGGCAAAGAGTGGTTGTAGATGGGTCATATTCTGCATGGAGTGGTGTGTCTCAGTGATTTGTTCTGGGACCCCTTACTCTTTGTGATTTTTATAAATGACCTGGATGAAGAACTGGAGGGATGGGTTAGTAAATTTGCTGATGACACAAAGGTTGGGGGTTTTGTGGACAGTGTGGAGGGCTGTCGGAGGTTACAGTGGGACATTGATAGGATACAAAACTGGGCTGAGAAGTGGCAGTTGGAGTTTAACCCAGATAAGTGAGGTGGTTCATTTTGGTAGGTCAAATATGGCAGAATATAGCATTAATGATAAGACTGTTGGCAGTGTGGAGGATCAGAAGGGATCTTGGGGTCCGAGTCCATAGGACACTCAAAGCTGCTGCGCAAGTTGACTCTGTGATTAAAAGGCATATGTTGCATTGGCCTTCATCAATCGTGGGATTGAATATATGAGCCAAGAGGTAATGTTGTAGCTATATAGGGTCCTGATCAGATCCTACATGGAGTACAATGCTCAGTTCTGGTCACCTCACTATAGGAAGGATGTGGAAACTATAGAAAGGATGCAGAGGAGATTTGCAAGGATGTTGCCTGGATTGGGAAGCCTGCCTTATGAGAATAGGTTGAGTGAACTCGGCCTTTTTTCCTTGGAGCGACGGAGGATGAGAGATAACCTGTGAGAGGTATATAAAATGATAGGCATTGATTGTGTGGATAGTCAGAGGCTTTTTCCCAGGGCTGAAATGGCTAGTACAAGATGGCACAGTTTTAAGGTGCTTGGAAGTAGGTACAGAGGAAATGTCGGGTAAATTTTTTTACGCAGAGAGTGGTGAGTGCATGGAATCGGTTGCCGGCGACAGTGTTGGAGTTGGATACGATAGGGTCTTTTAAGAGACTCTTGGATAGGTACATGGAGCTTAGAAAATATAGGGCTACGGGTAACCCACGGTAATTTCTAAGGTAAGGACATGCTCGGCACAACTTTGTGGGCCGAAGGGCCTGTATTGTGCTGTAGGTTTTCTGTGTTTCTGAATTTTATTGGGAGCTTAAGGCAAAGGAACCCATAGGAAGGAGTGATCATAATATGATTGAATTTGTATTGCAGTTTGAGAGGGAGAAGCATGTAACGTGTATCAGTATTGCAGTGGAATAAAGGGAAATACAGAGGCATGAGAGAGGAGCTTGCCCAAGTGGATTGGAGGGGGATACTAGTGAGGATGATAGTAGAGCACAGGTGGCTGAAGTTTCTGGGAATAGTTTGCAAGGTGTAAGATGGATGTGTTCCAGAGAAGTATTTCTCAAATTGCAGGGGTAGGCAACAGTGGCTGACAAGGGAAGTTAAGGACTGCAGAAAGCCAGGCAAAGAGCATATAACGTAGCAAAAGTGATTGCGAAGTTTTAAAATCCAACAAAAGACAACTAAAAAAGCCATAAGAGGGGAAATATACAGGCAAACTAGCTAATAATATAAAGTTTTTTCAGTTATATAAAGAGTAAAAAGGAGTTGAGAATTAATAGTGGAGCACTGGAAAATAATGCTGGTGAGGCAATAATGGGGTTGAAAGAAATGGCAGATGAGCATAATGGGTACTCTGTATCTGTCTTCGCTATGGATTGTACCAGATTTCCGGAGGTGTCAGGGAGCAGGAGTGATTGCTATTATGAAGTGCCAGGCAAGCTGAAAGAGCTTAAAGTGGGTAAATCAACTGGACTAGTTGGACTACATTCCAGAGTTTTGAAACAGGTTGCTGAAGAGGTTGAGAGAATCACTTGATTCTGGCATGTTTGTGGAGGACTGGAAAATTGCAAATGTCACTCCATTTTTTTTTTAAGAAGGAAGGAAACTTATAGGCCAGTTAACCTAACCACAGTGTTTGGGAAAGTGTTGGAATCCATTATTAAGGATGAGGTTTTGGGCTATTTGAAGACTAATAAAAAAATAAGTCAAAGTCAGCATGGTTTCTGTAAAAGGAAATCTTACTTGACAAATCTGTTAGAGTACTTTGAGGAAGTAACAAGCAGAGTGGACAGAGGAGAGGTAATGGATGTCAATTACTTTGATTTTCAGAAGGCATTTGATAAGGTTCCACACATGAGGCTGTTTAACAAGTTAAAATCCTACAGCACTATAGGAAACATACTGACATAGATAGAGGAATTGACAATAAACTGGACTGGTCTAAGAACACTGAGGCTGTCTACAAGAAGGGTCAGAGCCGTCACTATTTCCTGAGGAGACTGAGGTCCTTTAACATCTGCCGGACGATGCTGAGGATATTCTACGAGTCTGTGGTGGCCAGTGCGATCATGTTTGCTGTTGTGTGCTGGGGCAGCAGGCTGAGGGTAGCAGACACCAACAGAATCAACAAACTCATTCGTAAGGCCAGTGATGTTGTGGGGATAGAACTGGACTCCCCCACAGTGGTGTCTGAAAAGAGGATGCTGTCTAAGTTGCATGCCATCTTGGTCAATGTCTCCCATCCACTACATAATGTACTGGGTGGGCACAGGAGTACATTCAGCCAGAGACTCGTTCCTCCGAAATGCAGCACAGAGTATCATAGGAAGTCATTCCTGCCTGTGGCCATCAAACTTTACAACTCCTCCCTTGGAGGGTCAGACACCCTGAGCCGATAGGCTGCTCCTGGATTTATTTCATAATTTACTGGCATAATTTACATATTACTATTTAACTATTTATGGTTCTATTACTATTTATTATTTATGGGCAACTGTAACGAAAACCAATTTCCCCCAGGATTAATAAAGTATGACTATGACTGACAGGCAGGAGGCAGTGAGTGGGAATAAAGGGGGCCTTTTCTGGTTGGCTGCCAGTGACTAGTGGTGTTCCTCAGGGGTTAGTATTGGAACAATGAGCAAAAAAGTAGCAGATGGAATACAGTCAACAGGAATTCTGCAGATGCTGGAAATTCAAGCAACACACACTAAAGTTGCTGGTGAATGCAGCAGGCCAGGCAGCATCTCTAGGAAGAGGTACAGTCGACGTTTCAGGCTGAGACCCTTCGTCAGGACCGTCCTGATGAAGGGTCTCAGCCTGAAACGTCGGCTGTACCTCTTCCTAGAGATGCTGCCTGGCCTGCTGCATTCACCAGCAACTTTGGTGTGTGTTGTTAGATGGAATACAGTGTTGGGAAATGTATGATAATGCATTTTAGAAACATAGAAACATAGAAAATAGGTGCAGGAGTAGGCCATTCGGCCCTTCAAGCCTGCACCGCCATTTATTATCATGGCTGATCATCCAACTCAGAACCCCGCCCCAGCCTTCCCTCCATACCCCCTGATCCCCATAGCCACAAGGGCCATATCTAACTCTTAAATATAGCCAATGTACTGGCCTCAACTGCTTCCTGTGGCAGAGAATTCCACAGATTCACCACTCTCTGAGTGAAGAAGTTTTTCCTAATCTCGGTCCTAAAAGGCTTCCCCTTTATCCTCAAACTGTGACCCCTCGTTCTGGACTTCCTCAACATCGGGAACAATCTTCCTGCATCTAGCCTGTCCAATCCCTTTAGGATTTTATACGTTTCAATCAGATCCCCTCTCAATCTTCTAAATTCCAACGAGTACAAGCCCAGTTCATCCAGTCTTTCTTCATATGAAAGTCCTGCCATCCCAGGAATCAATCTGGTGAACCTTCTTTGTACTCCCTCTATGGCAAGGATGTCTTTCCTCAGATTAGGGGACCAAAACTGCACACAATACTCCAGGTGTGGTCTCACCAAGGCCTTGTACAACTGCAGTAGTACCACCCTACTTCTGTACTCAAATCCTCTCGCTATAAATGCCAGCATACCATTCGCCTTTTTCACCGCCTGCTGTACCTGCATGCCCACTTTCAATGACTGGTGTATAATGACACCCAGGTCTCGTTGCACCTCCCCTTTTCCTAATCGGCCACCATTCAGATAATAATCTGTTTTCCTATTTTTGCTACCAAAGTGGATAACTTCACATTTATCCACATTAAATTGCATCTGCCATGAATTTGCCCACTCACCCAACCTATCCAAGTCACTCTGCATCCTCTTAGCATCCTCCTCACAGCTAACACTGCCACCCAGCTTCGTGTCATCCGCAAACTTGGAGATGCTGTATTTAATTCCCTCATCCAGGTCATTAATATATATTGTAAACAACTGGGGTCCCAGCACTAAGCCTTGCGGTACCCCACTAGTCACCGCCTGCCATTCTGAAAAGGTCCCATTTATTCCCACTCTTTGCTTCCTGTCTGCTAACCAATTCTCCATCCACATCAATACCTTGCCCCCAATACCATGTGCTTTAAGTTTGCACACTAATCTCCTGTGTGGGACCTTGTCAAAAGCCTTTTGAAAATCCAAATATACCGCATCCACTGGTTCTCCCCTATCCACTCTACTAGTTACATCCTCAAAAAATTCTATGACATTCGTCAGACATGATTTTCCCTTCACAAATCCATGTTGACTTTGTCCGATGATTTCACCACTTTCCAAATGTGCTGTTATCACATCTTTGATAACTGACTCCAGCAGTTTCCCCACCACCGACATTAGGCTAACCGGTCTATAATTCCCCGGTTTCTCTCTCCCTCCTTTTTTTTAAAAAAGTGGGGTTACATTAGCCACCCTCCAATCCTCAGGAACTAGTCCAGAATCTAACGAGTTTTGAAAAATTATCACTAATGCATCCACTATTTCTTGGGCTACTTCCTTAAGCACTCTAGGATGCAGACCATCTGGCCCTGGGGATTTATCTGCCTTCAATCCCTTCAATTTACCTAACACCACTTCCCTATTAACAAGTATTTCGCTCAGTTCTTCCATCTCACTGGACCCTCTGTCCCCTACTATTTCTGGAAGATTATTTATGTCCTCCTTAGTGAAGACAGAACCAAAGTAATTATTCAATTGGTCTGCCATGTCCTTGCTCCCCATAATCAATTCACCTGTTTCTGTCTGTAGGAGACCTACATTTGTCTTTACCAGTCTTTTCCTTTTTACACACCTATAAAAGCTTTTACAGTTCCTGCCAGTTTTCTCTCATAATCTTTTTTCCCCTTCCTAATTAAGCCCTTTGTCCTCCTCTGCTGAACTCTGAATTTCTCCCAGTCCTCAGGTGAGCCACTTTCTCTGGCTAATTTGTATGCTGCTGCTTTGGAATTGATACTATCAATTTGGTGAAAGGAACAAAATGCAGACTATAATTTAAATGGGAAGAAAATTCAAGCATCAGGGATGCAAAGGGACTTGGCAGTCCTTGTGCAGGACTCCCAGAAGGTTATTTTACAGATTGAGTCTGTGGTAAAGAAGGCAAATGCAGTGTTAGCATTCATTTCAAGAGGAATAGAATACAAAACAATGAGATAATGCTGAGGCTTTACAAGACACCAATCAGTCAGCACTTGGAATATTGTCAACAGTCTTGGACCCCATATCTCAAAGGCTGGGTTGTCTTTGGCGAGAGTCCAGAGGAGGTTCACAAGGATGATTGCAGGAACGAAGTGGTTAACATATGAGGAGTGTTTAGCAGCTTTGGGGTTGTACTCACTGGAATATAGAAGGATCTGGGGGGTGGGGTGGGGGGGGGGGATCTCATTGAAGCCTACCAAATGTTGAAAGGACTAGATAAAGGAGATGTGGAGAGGATGTTTCCTATGGTGGGGATGTCCAGAACTAGAGGACACAGCCTAAAAATTGAGGGGTGACCTTTTAGAACAGAGGTAAGGAGGAATTCTTTTAGTCTGTGGAATGCTCTGCCACAGACAGTGGTGGAGGCCAAGTCCATGGGTATATTTAAAGCAAAAATTGATTGTTTCCTACTTGGTCAGGGCATCAAAGGATATGGCAAGAAGGCAGGTGTATGAGGTAGAGTGGGATCTGGGATCAGCCATGATGGAATACTGAAGCAGACTTGTTGGGCTTAATGGCCTAATTCTGCTCCTATGTCTTATGGACACCAGGGATGAAAAGCTTCATTATGTAGAGAAACTGGCAACTTAGATTGTTTATGCAGCAGACACAACCATTGGGAGATAGAATCCGAGGGAGATAACTGCACAGAAAGAAATGCTGTGGCCCAATTAGGTGACTATAAATCACCTATTCACACTCATTTCTTTTAAACATTCTCTCCATATTCTCATAGATGCCCTGCAGACTCTAGTATTCATCTACACATGAAGGCCAGTTTTATTGTGGACATTTACCTGACCAACCCACAAATTCTTGTGATCTTTATTTTGGACAGTAACAATGCCTTCCAGCCCAATGAACTCCTGCTGCCCAATGAGACCCGGGTGACAAAGTAACCTACCAACCCATACATCTTTAGAATGTAGAAGAAAACCAATGAGGTCACGGGGTAAACATAAAACACTTCAACGGCATTGGCAAAATTGAACCCAGATTTCTGCCACTGTAATGGTGTTACTTTAAAAGCTATCTACCTTGCCACCCTTGTGGGAGGGTACTAAACACCTCAGAAAAATCTAAGCAGTTGCACGTAGAGCATGCATATTCTTGAGGGCAAGGTTGAACCTATGAGGCATTCATTTTACTAGTTATGTAGCCAAAGAGATGCTCAAAAATCACAGGAGTTGGCCTCGTTAGATGGCTATTTGAAGAACCTGAACAAGTATAGTGACCCATATTCGGCTCTCATCGTATTTCTTTCCATGAATGGCAATGTATAAAGTGGCATTCAGTTAATGTATACTTAAAAGAAATAGCAGAAGAATAATGAATCAAATTGTGATATTGCTTATTTTTAATACATTGTCTGCAGATATGCACTATAATTTCTGATCTATTTATAGTTTGTTTTTGACCACACTGCTAAGGGCATTAATGAGGTTTGTCACCAAATAATCACTTTATTTAATAGGACAATTATGTTTTGTTCGGACTGGGATACTGTAAAAATATAAGCCATTTGGAACCAGCCTTTAATCAAGTCAATGTTAAATTTCCGAAATTACTTACACTTCCCGGAGGTATAGTATGTAAAGTGGTTTCAAATTAAAAGACTAGAACAGATTATATCAAGAAGTCAAATTGTAGAAAAAATTTTAGGAGGAAGGAAAATGAAAAATTGTCCATATTACATTTAATAATTCATCATTATGAATTTGCTTATTGAAACACTATACTCTAATGGAAGTGGGGAATTTCCCAAAGCCTCAAAACAACTGGTGGCTTAATATCAAACAGCCCTATTGCTCAATAACATCAATGCCAGGTCTCATTAGCCCTGAGATAGAAATTGGAGTGCAAGGTTGAGCTCAGTTTAACTTGTATTCAAAGATTCACCAATTTTTGTTGATTAATGTTAATCTTGGAATATTACTGCCATTACTGTTAGAAGTCATTTTTATATAAGTAACTAAGGTGTTATACACATTTGCTCTTAAATGACATCAGTGGTAGAAAACTGGCATGTGGGAGGAAGTTGAATTTGTTGCAGTTTGACTTTTGATAGAAACTGATGGAGCTGTTCTTACTCAGCCGGTCAGACAGTGTCGATGAAAAGAGAGAGGGGTCACTTTTTGGGTCAGTGACCTTTCATCTGAAAAGAGAAATTTCTGAAGAAAGGTCTTTAACCTGAAATGTCTGGCATACTATGTACTTCCAGTATGTTCATCTTTGCTTCAGATTCCCCGGTATCTGCATGTACATTTGGATTCAGTTGGGCGTATTTGGTACTTGATGACATTTTTATGGAACTAAAAGATAAGTGGCATTAAGATTTAATTAACTTAAGACCACTGTGTTTGTGAGTTGCTGGTATGATTATGTTGTAAACCACACTTATAGTAATGAAGGCAGAAGATTTGTTTGAGTCTTTCTTTGTTATGTTAAAACAGCATTGCAGTTTTTAAATTTAATCCTGTAAGGAAGCAAACATGTGGATGTTTGTTTTGCTAAGTGAAAAAGAAAATTAATGCATAGGACATACTTTTAAACATCCTATGATTCATTGAGAGAGTACTGGACTTGGTGAAGTACATGAGATAGGTTTTATTTTGAATGTTATAGATGATCAGGGAGTACAGCTTCTCAGTTTCCCTGTAATCTGAGCCCTCAAAACAGTTTGAAAATTGTACTACTTATTTTACCAAAACACACTATTGTCCGGGAGATTGGTGTGAACCTTTCCCTTTGCGTCCTGCTTTATACACTGCTGTGCAGATACCCTGGTGCAGTAGCCCGTATTCCCATCACGCGGCGTCCTCGCCATTGTTTCTATAGCAAAGAACTACTGGGCACTGTTTCATGTATTGATGGACTGCCCAGGGCCTTCAGTCTCCATCATCCACTGTTAGATGTAAGGAAGCTGCTATTTCCCCCTCTCTTCATTGGCTACACAGCTTTTCTAGGGTAACAGGCTCAAAGCCCTGTGTCCCCAATGCACACGGCTTAACACATGTCTGTGTACAATGTGCAAAGATATAATGACCCCCTTTAAGCGAGGATCCCATCAGTACCCTTATTCCTGGAAACTCATCCTGAGCACTCAGTTGAGTGTTGTAACACTGTCGTGAATTCTAAGGGCAGAATGATAAGTGCTTAAATTAGAAGAAACATGCTTTATTTGAAGTTTATGTTTCTTGTCACTACTTTTGTAAGTGAAACTTACTAAGACTTCTGGAGTATCCAAGGCTCACTTAAAAACCTATTTCACAAAGGCTCCAATATTTGGGGGATGTTTCTTCCATGCAACCGATATGTTCATATTTGGAGTCACTAGGATAAACATACTTGTGAGTAACGGACATCCCATCTCTTCCGGAAGTTCCGGGAGTCTCCTGCATATGAATAGTGGCTCCCTGATGCCTGCAAATTATATACAATATCACAGAAATCAATTTTTTTGAGAGAGAGAGCAAGCGAGAGAGAGCACGAGAGAGAGCAAGTAAGAGCGCGAGAGAGAAAGCGAGAGAGAGAGAGCGCGCCATGGCAGAGTTTTCCAAATAAATATAAAACGTACGTCACCCCAGACTACACTAAAGTGTACCCCTACCTAATGGGGGTCAAAAATAATGACAGTGTTGCTCGCTGCACTGTTTGCAACAGTGACTTTTCTATTGCCCATGATGGGTTAAGACTGTAAAAGACATGTTAAGGTAAGTTTAACAAGTGTCTTCCATTCATTCGCATAGCTAACATTATTTACACTAGCTGGCTAGCTGCTAAGGAGCTACTCTATTGCAGACATCCCACCTCTCCCGGGAGTCTCCCGCAAATTGATGGTGCTACCTCCCTGAAATGAGTTTTTGCAGGGTGGGATGTCTGGAGTAATGATGTGCAGCACATGCCTAGTAAATAGTCAAGTATCGTTTTCCCCCAGCCCCCCACCCACTATTGTACCATCAGGAGCTTTTCAGGTCACTGGCACAGGAACAGTTAAACTAGAGTAAAAATGAGATGTGTGCTAGGCTGCCTTATAACCATTGGTCAAAGAGACCTGTCTGAATTGTGCTGGGAACCTGTTGCCCATGTTGTGCCCTGCAAAAATCTCTCCTCTTGTCCATCAAGGTTGTTTTGTAGTGTTGGACACTTGGAAAAAGTGCTTGTTGATTCACTGCACACTTGATGAATTAATGTGCTTTTCCCAACTCGCAAGGTTGTTCTAGGCTCTTGAATTAATCTTGTCGTTTTGGGTTTCAGTCCTAATTTTAATGAAAACTTTGTCATAATTTTTTTCTTAGACTTCACTCTATGACGGTACTATGAATGGATTTTCTAAAGTGGAAGACAACTATCTTTATGGAACGGGAATCACAAGAGGGAAACGGCACAAGAGTGTGTTAACTTCATACAGTGTGAAGGGGAGTGGATCATCATATCGCAAATATTCTGGTCCATACAGTCCACAAGGTGATGATGTCTTTGTCTATGGCATTTCATCCAGCCGAAGTGAACCAGACCTTCTTAATGTTGGAACTTCAGCAACAATTAAACGATTAAGAAGCCAGCGCAGATCGTTAGGCCGGAGCAGGAGTTACTTTGTGAGAGGATCCAGGTCCATGCGGTCTCATATTCTTCCAGATACCAGAAGTCCTGAAAACTCTAGGGTTAAGCAGTCAATCGTGCAGCTTCAAGCTCCAAAGAGAGATGGTTCCAGAAGGAAAGTAGATGGAGTGCGGTAAGTTTGATAATGATTTAATTTGATGACATGGTCAAGGATTTCAGTTAAGATTGCAGTATGAATGTAATAAAGAAGGAGGCCTTTTGTCTCATCAATCCAGCCTTGGGTGTATTCAAAAGTGATCTAGTTTGTCTCATTTCTCTAAAATTTCCCTGCAACATTTTTTTTCCTTTTTCCCTCTGACATCAATGATTACCACTGGTTGCCACCACCCTCTCAGGCAGTGACATCTAGGTGTTGTTTAACGGTATTCATGTGAAATTAAGGGTGACAGAAATCTGTTTAGTGATCAAATTTGCAGCTGGCCTTAGCAAATACAATGCAGCTAATTTACTGAAAAATATGTACTGAAGGGCTTGCTGGACTGGAGAATGAGCCATCAGGTGGGGGTCTTTGCAGCAATGGAAGAACTTGAGAGTGCCTTCCTACCTCCATTCATAAATAATTTTCCCATATTTGAGACTATCTTAATTGTTAGTGATTAGCTTTTATAATATAAGGATTTGAAGGTTTGAGTTTTAAAACACATTTTGCAGGTTCTGTTAAGCTGGTGGACATGTCAGCAATGATAAAAAAATCACTGTCACCTTCTCAACCAAAGGTCAGTGGATAAGGTCCAGAAATCTAAAATTCTATATCTGCTTTGAGTGGGAGGAAAAATTCTTCATTTCATCTTAAGTTGTTTACCCCTTATTTTGAGACTTCTATCCCTGCTCCTGACCGCCTCAGCTGAGGGAAATCATCATCTTTGTGTCTACCCTACTGAGCTCTGAGTATTTTATACCTCACTCAAGTCACCTATTGTTCTAAATTTTCAACAATAAAATCTAGTCTTCTCATGACCAAATCACTATCCCAGAAATTAGTGTAATAAATATTCACTGGATTCCCTTGATATTTTTAACTTGTTTAAAGAGAAAAAACTATATAGTTCTCCAGATGTGTTCTATAGAAAACTTAATAGTACCATGTCATTTTGCATTCTGTGTTTGAAACCTCTTACAACAACTGCCAATATACCATTTTTTTTTCTAAAGTTATCTGTTGAATCAGTATACTTACTTTCACTGGCTAATACCCAAAGACACTGAGTTCCCTATGCAATTTAATCACTTACTTGTTAAAAATACTCTATTTGTTTCTATCCAAGTAGGTAATCTCATAAGGCATTCTATCTAACCAATGTCCTTGTCAACTCATTCAACTTGTCTTTAGCCCTTTTATCTCTTCATCACTGCTCATATAGGTTTGTGTCAACTGCAAGCATAAAAAAGCTACAGTTGTTTCTTCTGAGTATTATTTTTTTCGCAATTTAACCAATTCTAGCAGGAAGAGCATGATAAGATGTGTTTACTTATAACCTTTACTCTGATCTCCTGCGTGGAACCTTAATGAAGGCCTTCTGAGAATACATGTACATCACATCAGCTCACTATTCCTCATTTGCTTTACTAGATACATATTCAAGGAATTCCAGTAGATTAGTTGAATGTGATTTACCTTCCATGTTGTCTCTACTTAATCATGTAACTATTTTCTTAATGTCTTGCTATATCTTTCATAATAGATTCCAGTTTGATTATCACAACTTCAGTAGTGCCCATTATTTCTTAAGTAATGCGATTACATTTCTGATCCTCTTATTCATATGAACTACTTCAAGGAACTTTGAAAGATGAAAACCAGAGCTTTCACTAGTTCCATCATCACCTCCTTTCAAAACTGAGATGTAATTCATCAGGTTCTTGGGGTTTATCACTTCTCAGCCTTATCAAATGAACCTAGAAACATACACCACAGTTTAGCCCACATGTTCATCTTATCTGCCCGTCACAGACCATATCCCTCTTTCCTTGTCTGTTTGTGTGTCTGTCTAAAGGTCTCTTGAATATTGCAATTGCATCTGCTTCAACCAGTTCCCTTGACAACATGTTCTCGGCATCTACAGTATTTCTTTAAAAAGAAACTTTGCATCACAAATATTCCTTAAACCTTTTCCCACTACTCTTCTTAAACTTCATTTCTTTGTATTTTGTATTAGGGTGGGGATTGGATAATATACATCATAATTTTCTTAACTTCTGTTGGGTCGTTTGTGAGATCCTGTGGAGAAAATGACCCAAAATTGTCTAACTTTATAGCCATTATATTCCCATCCAGGCACATCCCAGTGGACCCATTCTACACCTTCTCCACAGCCTCCACATCCTTTAGTTTGTTTGCTGATGGATGTTCTTACCTTCCTCATTTGTATTGGATCCATGGTTTACTGTATTCTTGCCTTCTGTTTAAACAAACACAAGATATTCATTTAATTTGCCTACTGTCTTAATCCTAAAAATGAATTCTTCCATCTCCGTCTGTAAGGTGATCTTGTATACACTTGCCAGTTACTTGCTTTTTCATAAAATATTAGCAGTTTTTTTTGTTTCTTGTTCATTTACTCTGTTCATTTCTTTATCAATTTTTGGTCATGCTTTTGCTGCATTCAGTAATGTACTCCCTTCTCAGGCTTGCCTTTTTTGTGTCAACTTTATATAAACATTTTTCTTGTGTTTAATGTCATTGTTAATTTATTGTGTGATCAGTGGATCATCTTTCTTGCTCTATTGTTGTATCTTGAAGGAATGCATGCGAGTTACAAAGCCATGTTTGTTTTAAATGCCATAAATCCATCTGCTGTATCCTACAATTTCTGTACTTGTCAGCATGCAGCAATGGGAATAATCATGATTAAGATTACTTTAGCGGTTCTGTTTTTAATCTCTTTCCTAGCTTCCTATAATCTATTTGTAGAATGTCATCCTTCCTTTTACCTGCAGTATTGGATTTGGTCTTCACCTCTTTCTTTAGGATGCTGTGCAGCTGTTCAAAGCCATCTTTGGCAACACTCCATCTGTAAGCTCAGGAATGCTTGCTCCCTAGCTTTTGGTTTTTTTTCTGTTACCAGTGTGCTCTTCCTTTTCTTTCCCCATCCGTGTGCAGTTGAGATACTCATAGTGCAATGCTTTTGGTTCTGACTGAACCTACCTGAAGCACCAGAAGGGAAAATATCTTGGTGAGCTGCCTCTGAGTCCTCTCCTTTCTATTATTTGCCTACTAATTCAGGTTGCCTGTGCAATTTCTTGTGTGCACACACACGGTAGCTGCTGTATAACCCACCTACCCACCTCTATAAATGAGCTATTCACAAAATCACCAACTTTAAAGGTGTGCCCCAGTAATACCTGCCAGTGTTCTGGAATTTAAGCTGTCGTACCTGGAGCCACTAGCAGTTGCCTAGGTCACTGGATATATCCTGGATGTCCTACATGGGACCGTACACAATTCAGATTTATTTTCTTGTGACATAATGGAGTCAATGAAAGACCACCCTCTAGAGGATAGACAATCAATGAGCAAAAGTCAGCAAACTGTGCAAATACAAAAAGAAATACATATAATAATAATAATAATAATAAACAATAAATATTGAGAATATGAATGAAAAGTTCTTGAAAGTGAGTTCATGGGCTGTGGGAACAGTTCAGTGATAGGGTGAGTGAAATTGGTTGAAGTTATCCCCTCTGATTCAGGAGCCTGTTCCTAAACCTGGTGGTGAGAGTCCTGAGGCTCCTGCTCCACTGTCCTGATGGCAGCAGCAGCAAGAAGAGAGCATGGCCTGGATTGTGGGCATCATTGATGGTGGATGATGCTTTCCTGCAACAGCACTCTGCGTAGATGTTCTCAGTAATGGGGAGGGCTTTGCCCATTATGGACTAGACTATATCCACTACTCTTTGTAGGGTTTTTCATTTAGGGATTGGTGTTTCCATATTAGTCTGTGATGCTCTCCACCACACGGCTATAGAAATTTGTCACAGTTTAGAAGTTTACCAAAGAAGAAAGAGGTAACCTGCATCAAGGACTATCACTTAAGTGCACTGTGATGAAGTGCTTTGAGAGGTTGGTGATGGAACGTATCAACTCCTGCCTGAGAAGTGACTTGCATCCACTCCAATTTGCCTACGGTCACATCAGATCAGCATCAGATACTCTGGATAGTGGAGGTACATACAACAGGATGCTCTTTATTGATTACAGCTCAGCATTCAACACTATCATCCCCTCAAAATTAATCAATAAGCTTCAAGTCCTAGGTCTTAACACTTCCTTGTGCAACAGGATCCTCAATTTCCTCACTTGCAGATACCAGTCAGTTTGGATTGGTAACAGCACCTTCTCCACAATCTCCAACAGCACACATGTACCACAAGGCTATGTGCTTAGTCCCTGATCTACTTGCTTTATATTTATGACTGTGAGGCCAAGCACAGCTCCAATGCGATATTTAACTTTGCTGACAACACCACTATTGTTGGTCAAGTCGAAGGTGGTTAGAATCAGCATATAGGAGGGAGATTGAAAGTCTGAGTGGTGCCACAATAACAACCTCTCACTCAATGTCAGCAAGACCAAAGAGCTGATTATTGACTTCAAGAAGAGTGAATTGGAGGTCCATGAGCCAGTTCTCATCAGTGGGGGTGGGATATGGTTAAAGGTGGAGAAGGTCAGCTTTTAATTTCTCAGTGTTGTCATTTAGAGGCTCTGGCCTGGGTGCAGTGCATAAGTGCCATTACAAAGAAAGGAAGCACTTTTTGAAGTGTGGCTGCATGCTTTTATTCAGTGGAAGTGTTGAATTGCTCCTACTAATCCTGTTCATTATAACAACTGTTCAATGTCATGCATCTCTGTTTTTAACCCCTCTCCTCCTGGGCAGAGTAATGATAGAATCACCCTGGTCCTCACCTTCCATCCCACCAACCTCTGCATTCAATAGACCTTGCTTCATAATTTCTGCCATCTTTAATGAGGTTCCACACCACCAGACAAATCTTACCCTTCACCCTCAAATCAGCATTTTGAATGGAGCTTTCCTTTCACAACTCATTGGTCTGCTTTTCTTCCCCACTTATCTGTCCCATTATAAGATACATTCCCTTGCAAGTGTCTGTTTTTGCTGCTATCTAGAGATCTAAACAGTTGTGCTTGGCTTGCACTCCTCGCCACCTGTGCACTGTTTTCCATGTTTGCAGTGTGGTCCTTTCTGCACTGGAGAAAACAAACACATGGTGCAACTTGCATTTAGTCAGCAGGAATGCCTTTGAGCTTCCTGTTGCCTGTCATATGACTCCTCTGTCCCATCTCACTCTGTTGCTTCCTATACAAGGACCAATATGAGCCTGAGAATTAACATCCCGTTTCATGTTTGATCAGGGTCCAACCTTTCAGAATTGATATCAAATGGTACAGCACAGGGTTAGTTCTACGACTCAGTAACAGGTGCCTTGGCCCAACTTGTCCAAGGAGCCTCTCTAAGTTGGTCCCATTTAGCGCATTTAGTCTGTGCCCCTCAGAATCAGATCAGAATCACTGGTGAATGTCGTAAAGTTTGTTGTGGCAGCAATACGATGCAAGACAGTTGGAGCTGCTCACACGGGTCGCCTTTTTAATGGCACTACCAGAAGCCCTCAATGTTTCCTATCGATAAGCCTGTCCCAAACGCTTTCAAATGTGGTAATTTTACTCACGCATACCTCTTCCTCTGGCAGCTCATTCCATACACCCACCACCCTGAACAATCCATCATTTTTCCTGCATCTACTTAAACTTTTATACTCCTCTGTTGTGGAGTAAACAATCTTAACATTAACTGTTAAGAATAAATGTTTCATTGTTCCAAAGTACAAAACAGATAAATTAATCTTTCATCCTTGTTAATGTACAGCCAATCCCTATTCCTGCAATTGTGCTTCATTCACTATCCACTATTTCAATTTTCTGAGTTTGCTTACCTAAAAGAACGTTCTAAAATGGCTGTGTTATCTTCGACTTCAGTGGAAAAGCTGATGTTTTTTCAATGTTTAGCCTATTTTAGCATTGTTAATTCCTAATTATTTTGAACATGGAGAATGGATCTCATAGGGATCAAACAGTCCAGTATGTGTGGCAGGCAAATTCTTTTGGTATGACTGTAAATGGTCAAGGTTGTAATTGAGTACTTAACAGCATAGATTGGAATTGCAAATAAGATTAAAAATGCGAAACATAAATGGAATTGGATTAAGTTGTTCCAGATCCAAATGACTAATCTGTATTCAAATATTCTGGATTCTGAGAATTTGGAAGAAAAATCAAACTACAGGAAACTTTCTGTGGGTGCAATAGAATTTGTGCAGAGAGGAAAATGGTTGAGATTTTGGGTTAACAGCCTATCATTTGAACTGGGAAGGTCAGAATTAAATAAATTTTAACATGTAATAAAATGAGTGAGAAACAAAAACAGATGAATGGTAAGAAAGACATTTAATTATAATAGAAAGCAAAAGGGAATTAATGAGAAGAGCTACATTACTGCTGAAATGATAAAATGCAATAAATCCAGGGAATTAAAATGTGCTTGAATGAAGTATGTGCTGTTCTTCAAGCTGGTATCCAGCTTTGTGTGTTGCTTTTGGAGGTCCAAAACAAAGATAAAAGGAAGTAGAACCCAGACAACTAGTTGGGGCTCATGCTTGTGTCTGGAACAGATGTACTCTGTGGACCTGTCAGCCAAATTGGATTTGGACTGTCAGGTGTAGGGAACAACATTATTCACAACAAATGAACTTTTGACGCTTGGTTATAGACCTTAAACTTAACTGTTTGTTTCTCTATTATTCTTGGCTGTCTTGCTTATAATAATGTCTGCTATGATTGTCTACTTGAAGGTAGCTGGATTTAATTGTTTATTGTCTCAAAATATTACTTACTGAAATGCATTTAAGTATAAGCTTTAAGTATAATTGTGTTGTAAACCACACAAGTCTGAGCTATATACTTCAGAAATTACATTTTCATCACAGCTATTCTTTTACAATGTGTTACAGAGAAATCAGTGGAGACTTTAACTTACAAAAAGCGGTGGCTCTTTTAAGCAGTCAAGATCCCAGTACTCTGGTTTCTGCTTCTTCCTACATACAGAATGAATGTTTTAAGGAGGACAGCGCTAAATCAACGGTAAAGTATTAAGTCACAAATATTTCATGAAAAAGACTACTTTTCCATGAGTTGACAGAGTCATTGTTTCACATATAGTAAACTAGTAATCGATCCATTCAATTTGGGATAGAAGTAAAACCATGGACATAGGAACAAAATTGGACCATTCAGATGGGCTGACATTTACGTGCCAGGCGGTACCTAATTAATTAGCTTGTTTATTTCGACTTTTTTCTTAAAGATGTGCTGGGTGCATTCCGGCTAGCGCTGCACCACTGCATTCTTTGCGGCCCGGAGGTTGGGGACCATTGCTGTAGAACCATTCTGGAATCTAGTGATTCATTAATGCTGCTCTTATTTTTTCCCTTTCTATTGTCTTCCCTATCACATAGTAATACACATTTTAAAAATAAAGATTAGCTTATTTGTGATATGTATATCAAATGTTGAAATGCACTTTGTGTCAAATCAAATCAGCTGGGCCGCCCACAAGTGTCTTTTGTTGGAGGAGAGAAAGCACCTTTGAAGACGAGCTGTGGTAGCATTGAATTCTCCCTTTTAGCTGAAGAAAATCATCATTGCAGACTTAGTAAGACAGTATTATACAATAAAACGTAGATAGTACTTGTATTGTTTCAGTTATGGGCAGACTACTTCTTTGATTGTATGTCATAGATTAGAATTAATTTGTAATCCCATTGTGAAGAATCCTTTGAGAAGAGTCATCATAAGAAACAGTTGGAGTCGGTGTTAAGAAAATTAAATGCAATGCTGGGCTTTATTGCAAAAGTAGTGGAGCTTACTGTGGCTATATAAGGCTTTGGTAAGACAGTGCTATGTATAGATTGGGTCTCCTTATTTAAGGAAGAATATATGTGTCTGGAGGCATTATAATGAAGGATCATCAAATTTCTCGATTTCATTTATTTATTGAGTTACAACACGGAATATGCACTTCTGGCCCTTCAAGCAATGCCGCTTATAGCAGTCCCCCGATTTAATCTGAGACTAATCACGGGGCAATTTACAATGACCAATTAACCCACCAACTGGTACGTTTTTGGACTGTGGGAGGAAACCAGAGCACCCTGAAGAGAGAGACACATTCACAGGGAGAATGTACAAGCTCCTTACAGGCAGTGGTGGGAATTGAACCTGAGTTACCTATAGTGTAATATGTTGTGCTAATTACTGCACTATTGGGCCACACTAATGAAGGAGCTATCGTAAACACAAAATAATCTGCAGATGCTGGGGTCAAAGCAACACTCATAACTCGCTGGGAGGAACTCAGCAGGTCGGGCAGCATTGGTGGAAAAGAACGGTCGACGTTTCGGGCCGGAACCCTTCGTCAGGACTGTAAGGGAAGGGGAAGAGGCCCTATAAAGAAGGTGGGGGAGGGTGGGAAGGAGAAGACTGCTAGGTTCCAGGTGAAGAACCAGTAAGGGGAAAGATAAAGGGGTGGGGGAAGAAAAGCAGAGAGGTGATGGGCAGGAAAGGTGAAGAAAGAATAGGGGAAAACACAATGGGTAGTAGAAGGAGGCGGAACCAAGAAGGAGGAAGGAGGCAGCTGGGGGAGGGGGCAGAGAGACCTAGGGATAGGGGAAGGGAGAGGGAGGGAATTACCGGAAGTTGGAGAATTCTATGTTCATACCAAGGGGCTGGAGACTACCTAGACAGTATATGAGGTGTTGCTCCTCCAACCTGAGTTTAGCCTCATTATGGCAGTAGAGGAGGCCATGTATGGACATATCTGAATGGGAGTGGGAAGCAGAGTTGAAGTGGGTGGCTACTGGGAGATCCTGTCTGTTTTGGCGAACGAAGCGGAGGTGCTCAACGAAGTGGTCCCCCAATCTGGGTCGGATTTCAACGATGTAGAGGAGGCCGCACCGGGAGCACCGGATGCAATAGATGACCTCAACGGACTCTCAAGTGAAGTGTTGCCTCACTTGGAAGTACTGTTTGGGGCCCTGAATGGTGGCAACAGAGGAGGTGTAGGGACAGGTGTAGCACTTGCACTTACAGGGATAAGTGCCAGGTGGCAGATCCGTGGGGAGGGACGTGTGGACCAGGGAGTCATGGAGGGACCGATCCCTGCGGAAGGCGGAGAGGGGTGGAGAGGGAAAGATGTGCTTAGTGGTGGGGTCCTGTTGAAGGTGGCGGAAGTTGCAGAGGATAATGTGTTGGATCCGAAGGCTAGTGGGGTGTAGGTGAGGACAAGGGGAACTCTGTCCCTGTTGTGGTGGCGGGAGGATGGGGTGAGAGCTGAAGTGTGGGAAATGGAGGTGATGCGGGTGAGGGCATCTTTGATGACAGCAGAAATTCATCCTTTGATTTTTGTTGTCACTTACTTGCTATTTTCAAGTTTAGTACTCTAATTTTCTACTTGTAAATGTTTAATAATTGTAAGCTCCTTTGGGCAGCATGAAAACCAGTGGTTATGCATTATACTCTTCATGCATGCATTTCTCCCTGGAATCCACTTTCAAACCTGTTTATTTTGTTACCTTGCCCTTTGAGTTAAAAATCCTCATTCAAAATATGTCCCCCAAACACTTTAATTCTGGCTTTATATCCCCTCAAAAACACCATATAAATATAAGCAACACACATCAAAGTTGCTGGTGAATGCAGCAGGCCAGGCAGCATCTCTAGGATGAGGTACAGTCGACGTTTTGGGCCGAGACCCTTCGTCAAGACCAACTGAAAGAAGAGCTAGTAAGAGATTTGAAGGGGGAGGGGGAGTTCCAAAATGATAGGAGAAGACAGGAGGGGGAGGGATGGAGCCAAGAGGTGGACAGTTGCTTGGCAAAAGGAATATGAGAGGATCATGGGACAGGAAGCCCAGGGAGAAAGAGAAGGGGTGGGGAGGGGGGAGGGAAATACAAATACAAGTCATTAGACATCTGTAATTGATTGTCAGTAGCTTGAAGGTTAAACCAAATCTGAAAATTGCTTTTGAATTCTTGTGCGCATAACTTTGAAGCATTCATCTTAAACAACTTGATATGCTGTGTTAATACCTAGAACTAATACACTAACAGATTTAATGAAATATTGTTTTTCTTTCAGATTTACCAATTGGATGCAATCCCTAAACTAATTAACCTTTTGAAAGTCAAAAATTCCTATGTTCAGCAGTCAGCATGTGCAGCCCTCCGAAATGCAGTCTTTAAGAATGCCACCAACAAGTTGGAAGTAAAGAAGCACGATGGAATCAAACAAATACTTCAGCTGCTGAGAGAAACAACTGACCCAGAAACAAAGAAGCAAATAACTGGTATAAACCTCTGTAAAAATTTATTGTCCATTTTTTAATGCTGTAACTCACAATTCTCCTTTTGAGCATGTATCCCTTTTCCTTCCTTTCTGTCTCTCGTTTCTCCCAAATCATCTGCCCAAGCCTCATGCAAATTCCACTTTGAATCTAATGTCACCTTATGCTTAAAATTATTGTCTGGAGACATTCACTCAGTTGAAATGGGACAATATGGAACACTATTGATTTGTCACCACAAAACTCTTGCAGAACATCTGCCAGTTTGTAGTTCTATCCACTTTGACCCTATTGGCTGTTAACTTTGAATATCATGTCTTTCGTCCCGAATTCTATATCAGACTGCCACTACCATTGTGTAAGTAGCTAGATTCAGCACGTGTTGTTTCTCATACAAAACATTGAGGAGTCCAGGTTTAAAGTTATCACTATAACTTGCCCAGGCTTTGCCAAGAAGCTTTGAACTTGGGCAAAGCATTTTTCAGATTCTAAGCACTGGATCTAATTCATACTAATAGTTCTCAGAATTAATGGTTTGATGAATGGGTAACATTACATGGCTGGTGGTGGTGTGGCATCAGCACTGGACTTCAAGGCAGATGGTCCTGAGTTCAAACCCAGCTGGGTCCCAACTTGGGTAGCAGCTGTATCTGCGCAGGAAAAAAAGGCCTGGCAATCTGTTTCCGTATCTGGCCATGAGGTCACCAAGACTCGGATTCGACTAAACGACTCAACGGCAACAACAAACCATCGGGTGGACCTCTTCCTTGCTTTGTGACATGGTTCTGAAGTGTTGTTGGCCATGCATCCAGGCAAATGGAGAGTAACCCACCATGCTCTAACCTTTGCTTTGTAGAAGAGGAATTGGGCGAGATGCACAATGCAGGGTAGCACCACCCCATCCCACTGCCCACTTGTGATCCCTGTCGGTGAAAAATCAGGCTCTTAGAGCGGTGTTAACTGAGTAACCTACCACCATCTCAGAATGAGAATTAACTTGTTTAGCATCTACCTTAAATATTTTTTTCTGATTGTTGATGTGAGTAGTATGAATATTTTTTTTTAAAGAGACTTGTGTCTAAATGATTAGGATAGTGTAACACTGGAATGTGACAATAATGTATGCCCATGGTTTAGTCAGTTTTGATGCCTCATTTCTGATCTCAGAAGATAGTAAAGCATCTCAAGCATATTCCTGCACATCAATCTTGCCCTTGGAGTAACTTGTTACATTTCACCAGATCCTCTTCCCCATCTTCTCTGCAATCTAAAACTAACTTTCATTCTTTCTCTTTCTCGCACTCTGTTTTGATGAAGGTTCCAGGACCTGAAAAGTGCAGTATTTCATTTTCCACATTGACAGTGTAAATCCGAGTGACGGCACTACCTACACCACTTTTCTGTCGTCGTCGTTTTGATATAGAGTAGCTGAAGGAAAACAGGCAAGGGTAGTGATAGGCTGGGTCGAGGTGAGTGGAAGGACATCTGAAGTGAGGCAACTGAAGTTGTACAGGGATGTCTACTAGCTGTCTCCTATTCGTGATGGTGATGTTTGATATTGCCATTAAGATGGGATCAGAATTGGGTTTAATATCACCAGCATATGTCATGAAAATTGTCTTTATGGCAGCAGTGCAATGCAATAAATAATTTTAGAAAACTGAATTACAGTAAGTATATATACTAACTAGATTAAATTAGTGCAAAAATGAAATTAGAAGTGAGGGGTTCTGTTTTTATCAGCGTGTTAGTTGGTGGTACACATGTCCTGTGAATTGTTAGTGGGTGGGGGTTGCTATGATCAGATGATGAATGGCATGGTGAAGGATTTGCACAAGACAGAGGCAAGAGACAGCAGGTGTTGAAATCTGGTGCAAAGTTCTGGAACAATTCAGCTGGTCAGAGTATCTGTAGAGGAAAAGGTCAGGCAGTGTTTTCAATCTACAGATGCTGACTGACCTATTGAGTTTTCAACAGATTGCTTGAGCATCAAAAGATTGCACAACCCTTTGGAACGTAACACTTGGTTGGGTCAAATCAGGGGCAAAGGATTTGTGCTGTTCTGCAGAATTCCCTGCAAGTATGGTGTGAAGTAAGGGAGCAATGATGAGGATATACAACAAAATGTTTTTTAAATGTATTCCATATTTAGTATAAAAATGTTTTCTACCTTATTAGGACTTTTGTGGAACCTTTCATCATGTGACACTTTAAAGGACGATCTAATTAAGGATGCCTTAACAATACTGACTGACTCTGTGATCATTCCATATGCTTCTCAAGGAGTTAAAAGTCAAGGAACCATGGACTCAGAAATATTTTACAATGCTTCAGGGTGTTTAAGGTATGTTAGCCTTCCACTGGTGCTTTCAAAACAGAGCTCAGAATATTTTATGGTACCATTTGTGGAAAAAGAAGAAAAGTTAATGTTGCAAGTCAAAGACCCTTTCTGAAAATCCTAATAAATTGTCTTACCCTTGAAGCATTAACAATCTTCCTCTTTTCCACCAACATTGCTTAACCAGTGTTGTGTACTCAGCAATTCTTGTTCTTTATTATAATTTACACAACTAGCAATTCTTTGATTTATTTTTTTCAAATGTTTGGTAAGTTGTCAATGTGGGA
Organism: Mobula birostris; assembly: GCF_030028105.1. Taxonomy (NCBI): domain Eukaryota; kingdom Metazoa; phylum Chordata; class Chondrichthyes; order Myliobatiformes; family Myliobatidae; genus Mobula; species Mobula birostris. Next base: position 60,578,640 of record NC_092383.1, on the reverse strand, counting down.
GCAAGCATTATTTTCATAAAGTATTTTTTGGCTCCCATTCCAATAAACAATTTTCTGCCCACATGTATAATTGTGAGCGTTGGTTTACAGTTTGCCTGCCAACCCTAATAATGGTCTGTACCTGCCCGGTGTTTTCCACTACATTATCTGCCAACCACAGTGTCTGAAGTGTTGTGATAAACTGTATTTTTGATCGTTAAATTAAACTGGTTGTGATTCATTCACCAACAAGAAAAAAATCTGTAGGTGCTGGAAATCGAAGCAGCACACACAAAATGCTGAAGGAACTCGGCAGGCACATTTTGTGAGTGATTCAGTCACCAGTGTTTTTGTCTATTTATTGGTAAAAGTGTAAGATAACATAAGCAATTTGTCAGAACATTTGGTTACTCTTTAAGTTAAAAATAAATTGTATGTGCTACATGTCAAACTATCAAGTTTCACAATGGAAGCATGCTGACATTGTCAGTTTGATCAGTATGCCTGTGGCCAGTGGAAGCAAATTTGGACAGTATTTCCTGCTCTGTTCTATTCAACAGTAGATCAGCATTGGATGAAGGGAGATCAGATCATGTCTTGGCGCTTTTTCTTACCTATGACATACATGTGATGGTGTGCAGTGAGCTCGGTCATCAATGACACTGTGGCTGAGGAAAATGTAATTAACAGTTTTCAAACAGGTAGTTATTCGACTAGAGTTCTCCTGGAGTCAGTTATAGATTTCCCACCTTTGGGACAAGCCATTTTTAGGTGGGAATCCTTGCAGCAATTCATTTTCAGCATGGATTTTTTGTTTATTATTTTTCATTTACCTTTCCTCCATTGGCGTCTCGTTTGTTTGTATTTACATTGTTTCTTCTAATTGTGTATAAATTCCATTTGCTATATGATACTAAAGATCAATTCAGTGTACTGCTTTATATCAAAGTGGAAAGTTACTCATTTCATTAACTTTTGAAGCCAGTACTGTATTTTACTTTACCATTCCCTTTGCTGATTGTATTGCCTTCTCTTTCAGTTCTCAGCTACAGTGATGATTCACTTCTGTAACTAATCTACCATAGATTCTTTTCAAACAAAAAGAAAGTGTCATGATGTGTGATTGTACAAGCATGTTAATTCTTTCACGTTTTAACATGCTTCATTAACTGGAGTCATACAGCACAGAAATGGTCTGCACCAACCATCAAATCCACATTTTCACTAATCTAACTTTAATCTAAGATTTTATTTTTCTCCACTTTCCTATTAATTGCCATTTAATGTTTTAAAAGCAATTTTAAATTTATCTAACTTAATCTAGTACTGTAGAAACCTGCAAAAAAATTGTGTCAGGATGAGACCATCCTCTGGGTGGAGTAGCAATCTTTCGTATTCTGCCTGGGTAGCCTCCAACCCGATGGCATGAATATTGATTTCTCCTTCCAGTTTAAAAAAAATCCCTATCTTCCCCTCTTCTATTCCCCACTCTGGTGCCTTGCCTCTTTTCACCTGTTAACACCTCCCCCTGTGTCCCCACCTCCTTCCCCTTTTTCCTATGGTCCACTCTCCGCTCTTAACAGATTCCTCCTTTTTCAACCCTTTTCCAACCCACCTGGCTTCACCTAGCACCTTCAAGCTGTCCTTCCCCTGCCCCCACTTTTTTATTCTGTTATCTTCCCCCTTCCTTTTCAGTCCTGAAGAAAGGCCCCGGCCCGAAATGTCGGCTGTTTATTAATTTCCATAGATGCCGTGTGACCTGCTGAGATCCTCCAGCATTTTGTGTGTGTTGCTTTGGATTTCCAGCATCTGCAGGCTTCCTCATGTCAAAGAAATTAGTGTTGACATTCGGTGAATTCAACATACTGTACTCAGTCTGTAAACGAATAACATTAAACGTTCTGCATCCTCGTCCAATCAAGCTGCATCAGTGGGAAAAAGAAATATTTACTACTCCAAGACACCAAATTTGGGAACAATGATAATGAAGGTTTTAAGATCCATAGAAATAGGGAAGGAAAAATCAAAAAGTGAAGGTGATGGGTTTGAAGGAAAGAGACTAAAAAGGCAAGAAAGTAAAAGGTGAAGGAGAACAGGAATAGAGTAAGTAAGGAAACTGAAGCTGATCAGATGCAAAATCAATTGAAGTTACAGGTATGTTCTACAAAACTTACAAAGGCATTACCAAGAGCCAGACAGACACACCGTAATGTTGGCCCTCTTTCTTCCATTCACCCTGCCTCGCACCCTAACCGTCATGGTACTGGTCCTGAGCCACCGCCATTTGGTCTCTGACAGAACTGCATTTGTTCCTCTGTAGGAACCTGAGCTCAGCTGGGGAGAGCAGCCGGCAGCAGATGCGAAACACTCCTGGTTTTATTGATTCTCTCATGTCTCATGTTCAAGGATGCCTTGCTGTGGATAAAGCTGATGAAAAGGTAACAAAATTAATACAGATTATTAAATATTATGATAAGGGTAGACGTGTAAAATTTATGATGGAATTACAAAAATGTGGTGCAATGTAATAACTGCACCTCTATTCCAAATGCTTTAGATACTTAAGTGATGTATTTAAATTACTTTGCCTTTGTTCTTCAATTCCCATTCCAGTTCTGCTGCGGAGAAAACAATTTTCTTTCCTGTTTGCTACTGTAATATGTTATGCAATACTAAGAGCAGGAAAGGACAGATGATTTATTTAAAAAAAAAAACTAGAATCAGTTGGGCATAAGCCGTGAAATTTGATGTTTTGCAGTAGCAGTACATTGCAATACATAATAAAAACTATAAATCAAAATAAGCATCTATATAAAATTAAATTGTGTAAGTAGTGTTCATGGGTTCATTGTCCATTCATAAGTCTGATGGCAGAGGGGAAGAAACTGTTCCTAAAGTGCTGTATGCATCTCTTCAGGCTCCTGTACCACCACCTTGATAGTGGCAATGAGAAAAGTGCATGCCCGGGGTGATGGATGTTGCATTTATTTTTTTCAATCATTACCTTTTGAAGGTATCCTCAATGCTGGGGAGGCTATCGCCCATGATGGAGCTGGCTGAGCTTAGGACTTTGTGCAGTTTTTACCGATCCTGTGCAGTTGTCCCTCTATGCCAGGTGGTGATGCAACCAGTTAGAATGCTCTCTACGATACATCTGTAGAAATTTGCAGGTGTCTTTGGTAATATACTATCTCTCCTCAAATTTCTCATGAAGTATAGTGGCGGTCTTGCCCTTAATTCCATCAATATCTTGGTCCCTGGAAAGACCATCAGAGATGTTGACACCCAGGAACTTGGAAACCACTCACTCCTTCCACTACTGATTGCTCTATGACGACTGGTGTGTGTTCCCTGGACATCCCTTTCTTGAAATCCACAATCAATTCCTTGGTCTTGCTGATGTTGAGAACAAGGTTGTTGCAATCTGCACTGACTGTGGTCTCCTTGTGAGGGAGTCAAGGATCCAGTTGCAAGGGGAGATATAGAGGCCCAGGTTTTGGAACTTGTTGATTAGAACTGTTAGACAAATTGTTTGTAATTAAATGCATCTATCTCTAAAATACCTTGAAAATATGTTGTAATGTGCATAATATTAAACAATATTATGTGGTTCAACTCTGCTCAATCACTGGCTGTCATGAAAATGTAGTAAATCTTATAAACGGGAAAATGAATGGTTGTTATTTGCTTCATAATTAAAGTAATTGCAATTTCCTGTTTTTTTAAATTGACTTAATATCTACTGCTCAGATTAAACTTGGAGCTCCTGATTGTAACAAAGCTTGCAACGTGCATAGCAAGAGATATTGCTGACAGTTTTAATGTCAACATATGTTAATGCATATTCTTTTCAATTGGCTTTATCATTTAGTCAAATCTTACTATTTGTCCTTAAGCATTGTTAATATACTTCTAATTGACAAAATGTGGGCACCTCCTGCAAAGAATTATTTTATGGAAATGTGTTTTGGATAGTAATTTTTGATTTTTTTTTTACATCTCCAGTTCTCAAAGTTTTGGATTACTTACAATTTAACAATAACATTTTACTATTGTATACGTGGACATCATTTAGCTAATTTTTTGGTGATTCTTTTATTAATGATGGGTTACCAGCTTAAACATCAAAAGAAGTTGCTTGTTTATGCTAACTCTATTGCATCATATTTTATTTCCCCCAGTCTGTTGAAAACTGTGTCTGTATCCTCCACAACCTCTCATACCACTTGGATTCAGAAGTGCCAAGTGCATTTGCCCATCTCAGTGAGCAAGCAGATGTGCAGCATACCAAAAAAATGTCAAAGATGTCTTCTGTAGGCTGTTTCAGTCCTGGAGCAGATTATTTTGAGGAGGTAACTATTTATTTGACAAATTAGCAGGGAGCACATTTGTTTGGATACCAGGTGTAAACATGTGTATGAATCTTGGCTCTTGATGTTAGAAACATAGAAAACCTACAGCACAGTACAGGCCCTTCAGCCACAATGCTGTGCCAAAGCTGTACTTTCTTTTGAAATTACCTAGGGTTACCCATAGTCCTCTATTTTTCTAAGCTCCACGTACCTATCGTAAAGACCCTATCGTATCCGCCGCCACCACCGTCACCGGCAGCCCATTCCATCTGCTGACCACTCGCTGCGTTTTTTTTTTAAAAATAACAACAAAACTTCTAACAGCTCCTCTGTACCTACTTCCAACCACCTTAAATCTCTGCTCTCTCGTGCTAGCCATTTCATCCCTCGGAAAAAGCCTCTGACTGTCCACACGATTAATGCCTCTCATCATCTTATACATCTTATGTTAGTTATCCCTCTTTTATATTTGCTTTTGATTTCAGTGACATGCTCAGAAAAGTGAATTTAGCTGGTACACGTTGGTACTGCCTGTAACTGGTACATGCATTGAGCAGTGGTGACCAAAGGAAAATGTCTCCTTTAATTTTTTTTCATAAGTTGGTTAATTGTGTTTTGCACTGACGCATAATCATGTCAAATTGTCCATCTGGTCCTGAAGTGAGGTGTATCCTCTTTAGTGAGGGCCATAAACATTTATGAGTCAGAATCAGTCAACAAGTTCCAAGATACGTAGAGATTAATGGATTTCTGATCATTAAAGGTATCAAGAGGTGTCAAAATTGTGCTGAATAGCAGCCTTAATGGAGATCAGCCATGGTTTTGTTGAATGTAAAGTGGGCTCAAAGGACATCTTGAATAATTTAAATTCAGAAGTCACAGGTGCATTTTTTCCATCTCAGTAAGAATGGGAATATACTGCAAAATAATAAATCATGTCCTTTGTTTTTCTCTATTCATTTTTTAAGTGTGTGCCATGGTAGAAAGCTGGATAAGCAGTGAAAGAATCTACTTAAAATTTTATTTTCAGTATATTGGAATAGAATGATGCATATTTAGTTTCATGCGACATTCTTTAATGTTGATAGGTTTGAATCTAGTTTCTAATTCAAATTATGCCATTAGCTCATCAGAATACAGAGAAGTTGGGCAGTAATTTTCACTATAAAGTGAGTTTTAATTTAGGACTTGCAGGTCAGATTTGTGTTATAGATCATTGGCCTTAAAAGAACTAATCCACGACCAGCCCCTAGTTTTTAATGGCTAACAATATTCTTTTGTAATCATTTTCTCTTTGTTCCACAGACAGATTTATGTAATATGTATTTCACTCAAGAGGATGACAATCCCAAAGGAGTTAACAACCTCTTCCATTCGAAAGCAGTTAAAATGTATGCATCACTGTTGGATAAATCCAAGTCTGATGCAACGTTGGAAGCCTCTGCTGGAGCTCTGCAGAATCTGACAGCCGGCAACAAAGTGGTACAGAACATTATTGAGAGGGAAGGGGTGCCCCACCTGAAGACCTTCTACGTTAATTTCCTTCAGCAATGGCACATAGCCACTGTGTATCATTTCCAGGATACACTACAGTTACTTGTCCAGGCTATGCCAATGGCTCCTCTCCAAGCCATAACCTCGAACGTGGTGAAGGGCAGCAGGTGCATAAGAGCACCAGAACTTCTAGGTTTCCCCCCTAATTCCACATCATTCTGACTTGGAAATTATTGCCAGTTCTTCAGTGGGTCTAAGTAGTGGAACTTCCATTCCAAAATCACCATAGGTGTACCTTCACTGGAAGGATTGCAGTGGTGCAAGATGGTGATTCACCACTGCCTTCTTGGGCAATTGGGGATAGACTGTAAATGCTCTTGAGATACTCAGATCTTGCAAACTAAATTTCAAAAGCATAGCTAGTAAGACATGGTTGTTTAATATACTGTGTAAAAGGTGTGGCATTGTCAATTGATCCATTATAATATACCAGAAACTAAATCCAGCATGATCTGTGTGTTCTTCCTAAAATAACAATAATCCGGTGTAAACTGGGGCAATTTAGAACTAGCAAAATCACTGACTGCAAACAAAAAAGCTTTCTTATTCATTTAAAACAAAGAAGGATTTTTAATTTAGTAATTTTCACCTCAGCAAAAGTGAACATTAGGCTAGTATGCTAGATTCAGCCTGTTTGCAGAATTATGAAAATATTTCCTTTGCTTTTCTGCAGTCGTCCTATCTGATGAGTTCGGCATTAGTGGACAGAGAGAAGGCAAGTCCATGGGTGGCAAAGCTTCTCCAATCTGGGAATGCAGATGTACAGAAGACAGCAGTTTTATTGCTGAATAATCTGTCACGGCACAGTAATCTCCAGCCACAATTGGGTAAGGCAGGTGCTTAAACTTTCTCTCAAACAAGGCAGTTGGTTGTATATTCAACTAAAACTGTGGTAATGATCACCCTCAAGTGACCATAAGATGTACTGTAGGAACAGAGTTGGGCCCTTCACCCCAACAGGTCTAGTCTGCTTTTCAATCATTACTGATTTATTTTCCCTCTAATCCCATTCTCCTGCATTCTTCCTGTCACCTTGGGTATCTTTACTATTCAAGAACCTATCACCATCCACTTTAAATGTACCCAGTGACTTGTCTTCATTGTGGCAGTGAATTGTACGGGTTCATCTCCCTTAGCTAATGAAATTCCTCCTCATCTCTGTTCTAAAGGGATGTCTTTGTATTCTGAGGCTGTGCCTTCTGGCCTCATACTCACCCGCTGTTGGAAACATTCTCTCCACGTCCATTATATTAGACATTTCGATACCCAGTGAGCTTCAATGGGAATCCCCCTCAGTTTTCTAGTGAGTACAGGCCTAGAGCCATCAAATGCTCCTCATACATTAACCCTTTAATTCCCAGGGTCATTCTCATAAACCCTCTCTGGACCCTCTGCAATGCCAGCACATCCTTTGATAATGGACTTATTCCTTAGACACTGCTCACAATGCTTCAAATGCAGTCTGACCAATGCTTTACTAAGCAGCATTACATCCATTCTTTTGTATTCTAGTCCTCTCAAAATCGAATGCTAACGTTGCATTTGCCTTCTTTACGACAAACTCAACCTGCAGGTTGACTTTTAAGCATTCCTACACTAGAACCCCCAGGTCCCTATGAACCTCCAATTTCTGAGATTGCTCCCCATTTGTTGCAGACTCGATCACTGCAGATTCAGTGCTTCATCAACACTATCTGTCCATCTTCTTAGTCTTGTATCTCTGTAAACTCGGTCACAAAGCCCTCAATTCCATCATCCATATCATTAACATATAACATGAAAAGTAGTGGATCCAACATGGACTCCTACGGAATGCCACTAATCACTGGCAGACAACCACAAAAGACCCCCTTTATTCCCAGTCTTTGCCTTCTGCCAGTCAGCAAATTTTCTGCCCATGCTGGTAGCTTTCCTGTAAAACCCTGGGCTCCTGTCATTTGTAGTATCCTCATGTGCAGCACTTTGTCAAATGCCCTCTGAAAATACAAGTAAACAACATCCTCTGACTCTCCTTTGTCTATCCAACCTTTTATTTTTGGAAGTAATTCCAACAGCTGTATCAGGCAAGATTTTCCATTAGGAAAACCAAGCTGACTTTGGCCTATATTATCTTGCGCCCACAAGTACCCCCAAAACCTTATTCTTAGCGATAGATTCATAATATGCTGCCAACACTGAGGTCAGGCAGGCTGACTGACATATAATTAACTCTCTTTTTTATCCCTTCCTCCTTAAAGACTAGAATGGCATTTGTGATTCTTTTTTTCCAGTCCTCTGGAACTATTCTAGAACCCAGTGATTCCTGAAAATCACTAGAAAAGCCTCCACAATATCTTCAGTTACCACCTTCAGAAGCCTGGAGTGTGGTCCATTTGGTCCAGGTGACTTATCTACCTTCAGATCTTTGTTTCACAAGCACCTTCTGCTTACAAAAAGCAGCTACACTCACTTCTGTCCTGACGCTCTTGAATTTCTGGCAAGCTGCTGGTGTCTTCCACAATGAAGAATACTGCAAAATACTTAATTCAGTTCATCTGCTATTCTTTTGTCCCCCGTCACTATCTCTCTAGCATTATTTTGGAGAAGTCCAATGTCTACTCTTACCTGCCTTTTAATATATCTGGAAAGGAAACTTTTGGTGTCCACTTTTATATTATTGGCTAGCTTATCTTCATATTTAATCTTTTTTTCTTCCTGACTTTTTAGTTGCCTTCTGTTGGTTTTTAAAAGCTTCTCACTCATTTTTACTATAATTGCATGCCCTCTTTTCCTTTAATGCTGTCTTTGACTTCCCTTTTGTGCCATGATTATAAAGGGAATCTTCATCCTTCCTTTATAATGTTTCTGTTTTGGGATGAACCAATTCTGTATCTTCTAAATTACTCGCAAAAACTCCAACTACCATTGGTCTACTGTGATCTCTGCTCATATCCCGTTTCTTGCACCTTTGGTCATCTTCTCTCTCATGCCTCTATTTCCCTTTTACTACACTGTAATACCAAAATAATCAAACTTAGCTGCTCCCTCTCAAACTGCAGGGTGAATTCTATCATATTATGATCACTCACTCCTAAGGGTTTCTTTACCTTAAGCTCCCTAATCAAATCTGATTCATTACACAATCCCCAATCTTGAATAGCCTAGTGGCCTCTACCACAGGCTGTTCTTTTTTTTTAAAAAAAAACAAACCAACAACAACATCTTGAAGGCATTCTACAAATTCTTTCTCTTGGGATTCTTCACCAACTTGGATCCTCCAAGACCACTGCAACATTGTTCTTTTTTTTTTTAAAACATACCTTTTCTATCTCCTGTTGTCATTTGTATTCTACATCCTGGCTAATGTTTAGAAGCTTGTATATAACTCCTATCAAGGCCTCCTTACCTTTGCAGTTGAATAACTCCTACCCACAAGGGGTTCTACATATTTTGACCCTGTGTTTACTTCTTTCTCAGGTTTTGATTTGTTTTCACCAACAAAGCAGCCCCACTCCCTCTGTCCACCTGCCTGCCCTTTCAATATGATGAGTTTCATTGGATATTAAGCTCCCAGCTGTGATTTTCATTCAACCACACCTCAGTGGTGCCCACAAAATGATACCTGAGCTATGAGATAATACGCCTTATTTTATATACTGCACGCATTCAAATATAACACTATCAGTCCAGTACTCGCCACTCTTCATTTCAATTTTGTCTCTGTTGCCTGATACTAAATTCTTATCCCTTTCTCAACTTCTACTCTTAGTCTTTTTCCTGGAGACTTCGGTAATTCTTTTGCATCTGTTTCCCTTTAATTTAACCATACTCTTCCAAGCTGTTCCAGTCCCTTGCCATTTGGTTTTTTGAAGACTTGTCCATAGACTTCATTATGTGATTTACCAGGACCATAGTCACAGCATGGTTCAGGTGGAGCCCATCCCATGGGACATCTCCATCCTTCCCCAATACTGGTGTTGATGCCCCACAAATTCAAGCCCACTTTTCCCACACATTTAGCTCTCTGACCTTATTAACTTTGTGCCAATTTGCATGTGGCACAAGTAACATTTACCTTGACTGCTTCCTCCGAGAAAGGGAAGTAACAAGTTACTATGAGGGTGACTCAGTGGTGCTGTAGTTAGCATTGCTAACTCCTAGTTCTACATACCAGAGTTTGATTCTGACTCTGGGAGGCATTTGTATGTTGTTCCTGTGACTCTGTGGGTTTGCCATCCATGGTTTCCTCCCACGTGCTAAAGATTTGCTGGTTGGTAAGTTGATTGACCATTATAATTTGCCCCTAGTGCAAGTGGTTGGTAGGAGAAGTGGGAATTAATAGCATGTGAGAGAAAAGACAGGATAATAAATGCAGGGTTTCCCTGGTAGAGTCGATGGGCAAATCACCTCCGTTCAATGTAATTATGAAATATGATTTCAATATTGTTATTGATCTTCAATATGTAAATAATTTCAGTTGAGTCTCATTGTGAATAGTTGGTTATGATTTGATGCAATTTAATTCATCAATTGTTCAGTGTTTGTATTGATCTGTATGCTTAGATTATTATTGTAATGATCTAGAGAGTTGGAGAAAATGACGGATTACAAACAGGAGGTATTGATAATTAGAATGAAACTCAATTGATGCAAATTTAAGGATGTTAATTTTACCAAACCTATAAATTGACAACAAAAAATATGCATAAAGTTATAATCAAAATGAATGAAGTCACGTCATATAACAAAATAAAACTGATTAATTAGAAATGCACATTCAGAATATAGAGTATAATATTGAAGAATATGATGCAATTGACTTTAGAAATGTACCATAAGAAGGGACAAATATGAAAGAAAGGAAAGAACCCACAGGAGCAGAAATAAAGGTTTGCACTAACATAGTCAGATGTGAAAAGTTTGTAGCTAAATCAGTGAATGGAAGATTTTGATTTTCAGAAGGTCCTTAAGACTGCAAATAACATGGAAGATGTTCAAGATCTTCAAGATTTGAACCTCCACATACTGAAAGGAAGTAAAACTCCAAGTGTGATAGGGACTAGGATCCCTAGATAAAATTTAATAAATGCTTGCTTGACCTCTTATGTTTTCAGTGCATAATACAAGACTTAACATGTCAATTGGTATCTGCAGAGAGAAAATGATTTAATCCTTTATTGCAGTGATCTTTCACCAGAACTTCATTGAATGCAACTCTTTAACAATTAACAAATTCAAGCTTCTTCAATACTGCTGGCAGAGAAAAAGATGGATGCATTTTTATTGTAATTTTTACAACAATGAAATTTTACTAGATTAGCCACTCAGTACATCTATAGGAAATGCACTTGGATGTAAACCTTGGGTGATACTTTTAAGAGCGTAGCAGAATATTATAAATTTGTGTTAGAAAAATATTAACTGAGTTTAATATATGTATAGTCCTAAAAAGTAAAATAAAATACTTAAGTTTTAAAACTTTTCTTAGCTTCTCAGACGTTACCAGGGTTAGCACAGCTTCTCCCTAGTGGACGCAGTAGTACAGCTTCAGATGACACCATCGCTTCTGCCTGTAACATTATGCGACATCTGATTCCTAATAACACCAGCTTGGCAAAAACAGTGCTGCAGGGTTCTATGTTGAAAAATCTGATGAATCTAAGCAGATCCAGGTACATTTCTTTCAATATTTTTCAGAGATTTTACTGTTTAACCTTTTAAAATTGCTGTTTAAACTTTTCATTGTTTTGTTGCCTATTAATAGTTTCTAAATATAACGTCTTACCTAAAATAGTAAAGGATCTGAAATATAAAATAACAAATATTCATGCACAGGTATCTACAATAACATTTTAAGTTTGGCTATTGAAGTTGGGCAAAATAAAAGTTTACATAATGCTATTTTACTAAATTGTCAAATAAATTTAGAATCCAACATCTGCCACGCTGAACCAGAAGTTATCTCTAATAATTCTTGTATCTTCTCCATAATCCTGCTCTTTTATTTAATTATTTATTTTATTATTTTTTTTTTATCCTTTTTGTTTTCTTGAACCTCTTTCCTGATGGATCTTGCTGGATATTCTGACACTGAAGCAAGATTTCTGATTATTTACAAATAGTAACTGAAATCACCTAATTTGTTCACAAACAAGGGAAAATCTCCAGATGCTGGAAATCCAAAGCAACACATTTTTTTTTTAGTATTTATTCATATTTTAAAAATAAAGGAAATGTAGATGCTGGAAATTTAAAATAAAATCAGAAAATGTTGGAAATAGATAACCTGAAATGCTAACTCTGTTTCACTTCCTGCAGATGATGCCTGACCTGATATTTGCAGTATTTTCTGTTTTTGTGTTTGAAATTTTTAAGTTTTACAAAACTGAAATTAATTCATCTTGCTTCAATGATTTTCTTTCCACTTATCTGCCTCTGTATGCCCCACTATACCAGCCTTGTGTATTTTGTAAACAGGGTAAGCATTCCAGACAATATCTTAATCGTGCCATCAGTTAAACATTTTTGATTGCTAACCGATAGATAGTCCTGATGCAAGATACACTGATAAATATACCTGGGCTTAGAAAAGTAAACATAGAAACATAGAAAATAGGTGCAGGAGTAGGCCATTCGGTCCTTCGAGCCTGCACCGCCATTTATTATGATCATGGCTGATCATCCAACTCAGAACCCTGCACCAGCCTTCCCTCCATACCCCCTGATCCCCATAGCCGCAAGGGCCATATCTAACTCCCTCTTAAATATAGCCAATGAACTGGCCTCAACTGTTTCCTGTGGCAGAGAATTCCACAGATTCACCACTCTCTGTGTGAAGAAGTTTTTCCTAATCTCAGCCCTAAAAGGCTTCCCCCTTATCCTCAAACTGTGACCCCTCGTTCTGGACTTCCCCAACATCGGGAACAATCTTCCTGCATCTAGCCTGTCCAATCCCTTTAGGATTTTATACGTTTCAATCAGATCCCCCCTCAATCTTCTAAATTCCAACAAGTACAAGCCCAGTTCATCCAGTCTTTCTTCATATGAAAGTCCTGCCATCTCAGGAATCAATCTGGTGAACCTTCCTTGTACTCCATCTATGGCAAGGATGTCTTTCCTCAGATTAGGGGACCAAAACTGCACACAATACTCCAGGTGTGGTCTCACCAAGGCCTTGTACAACTGCAGTAGTACCTCCCTGCTCCTGTACTCGAATCCTCTCGCTATAAATGCTAGCATACCATTCGCCTTTTTCACTGCCTGCTGTACCTGCATGCCCTCTTTCAATGACTGGTGTATAATGACACCCAGGTCTCGTTGCACCTCCCCTTTTCCTAATCGGCCACCATTCAGATAATTATTTGTTTTCCTATTTTTGCCACCAAAGTGGATAACTTCACATTTATCCACATTAAATTGCATCTGCCATGAATTTGCCCACTCACCCAACCTATCCAAGTCACCCTGCATCCTCTTAGCATCCTCCTCACAGCTAACACTGCCGCCCAGCTTCGTGTCATCCGCAAACTTGGAGATGCTGCATTTAATTCCCTCATCCAAGTCCTTAATATATATTGTAAACAACTGGGGTCCCAGCTCTGAGCCTTGCGGTACCCTGCTAGTCACTGCCTGCCATTCTGAAAAGGTCCCATTTATTCCCACTCTTTGCTTCCTGTCTGCTAACCAATTCTCTATCCACATCATTACCTTACCCCCAATACCATGTGCTTTAAGATTGCACACTAATCTCCTGTGTGGGACCTTGTCAAAAGCCTTTTGAAAATCCAAATATACCACATCCACTGGTTCTCCCCTATCCACTCTACTAGTTACATCAAACATTACATGATACCAAATCATGGGCACCATGGCATGAATAGCTTCATTTTTTTTTTTTACACATTTACTAGTGAAGGCAAATAAAAAGGAATGCCCAAGTCCATTTAAAAATGTATATACTCTGCTCGTGGATCACAATGTGGTACACTTGTTTAGACAGTAAGGTGCAGAGGGTCACTGGTTGCTTCTGAAGGTATTTGTAGCCAGGATGTATCGATTTATGAATTAACACTGATATGTGGTACCAGTTGTTATTACTTGAGGGTTACTCTGTGGAAGGCTCTGTCTACAGCTGGGCTTCCCCTCCTAGAGTCCACGCACCCCTGGCTTGATAGTATTCGTCCAGCATCTACAAAATCCTTTTCAAGATAAGGACCTATGACTTTTCTATTTCATTAGTGAAGCATGTTTCACAGGTTGTTTGGGGTTATCTTTATCACCTCAGGCAATTTTTCAGTTTGTCCAGTGCTGGTGGAGGCAAACGAAAAATCATTGGAATCAGTTTTATAGACATGCACGAATAGATTGGGGCATGATGTTGACATTTAAGTTTGGAAATTGATGTGGAAATTGTGATGTGAAATTGATGTGGAAATGGTGATGTGAAATCTGAGTTGTGTGAGCTACTTCCTTTGTGCTGATGTAGCGACAGATATTCTGGCATGTAATTATTGATAAGCTGATTGTACCTGCAATGTACAATGGTATTGGCAATGAATATACATCAGTACAAGGAGAGCAGTTGGTAACTAGATTAAGATGAAGCCATTTCGAAAGCTCTTGGCTACCCATCTCTCACTCTTTCCCCAGATCTCCACTGATAAAATGTCTAGTACTCCAATGATGTGATAGAGAGCTCAGCGTTGTAGTACAACTGAAAAACATCTCAGGATGGAGAATCCACTATTTACCAGTTTAACAGCTCTCACAGTTTGGAAGAGCTTCCTTGACAGTTTCTTTGTAGAAGTGTGGTCAATTCATAACAAACATGAGAAAATCTGCAGATGTTGGAAAACCAAAGCAACACACACACACAATGCTGGACGAACTCATCAGGTCAGGCAGCAGGAAAAGAGTAAACTGTCGACATTTCGGGCCAAGACCCTTCATCAGGACTGGAAAGAAAGAGAAGTCTGAGTAAGAAGGTGGGGGGAGTGGAGGAAGAAGTACAAGGTGGTAGGTGATAGATAAAGCTGGGAGTGGGGGAGAGATGAAGTAAAGAGCTGGGAGGTTGATTAGTGAAAGAGATGAAGGGCTTGAAGGTTGGGGGGGGTGTAATCTGATAGCTGAGGCTAGAAGACCACGAAAGAAAGAGCACCAGAGGGAGGTGGTAGGCAGGTAAGGAGTTAAGGTGAGAGAGGGAAACAAGAATATGAATGGTGAAGAGAGGGGCAGATTTCTAGAAGTTTGAGAAATTGATGATCATGTCATTAAGTTGGAGGCTACCCGGACAAAATATAAGGTGTTGCTCCTTCAACCTGAGTGTGGTCTTATCATGACAGTAGAGGAGGCTATGGACTTACATGTGGATTGGGAAGTAGAATTGAAATAGGTGGCTACTGGGTACTAGGAGATCCCACTTTTTCTGACGGATGGACCGTTGGTGCTATGCAAAGCAGTCTCCCAATCTACATCGGGTCTCACTGGTCTACAGGAGGCCACACCAGGAGCACCAGATACAGTAGATAACCCCAACAGACTTGCGGGTAAAGTGTTGCCTCACCTGAAAAGACTGTTTGTGGCCCTGATGGTAGTGAGTGAGGAGGTGTAGGGGCAGGTGTGACACTTGTTTCACTTGCCAATTGATTATCGTATCTTCAGGATAGATGCTGTGAAAACCTTGGGGGAAATGTTTACACTCAGTGGCCATTTTATTAGGTATAGAAGGTACCTAATAAAGTGGCCACTGAGTATATTTCGGTATGTTCTGCTGCTGTAGCCCATCCACTGTAAGGTATGATGTGTTCCGTGTTCAGTGATGCTCTCTTGTACACCATTGTAATGTGTGGTTATTTAAGTTACTGTTACCGTCCTGTCAGTTTGAACCAGTTTGGCCATCCTCTGCTGACCTCTGTCATTAACAAGGTGCTTGCGCCACGTAATTGCCACTCTCTGTATGTTGTTCTTGTTTTTCCACCATTCTCTGAAAAACCCTGAAACTGTTCTGTGTGAAAATCCCAGGAGATCATTTTCTGAGATACTCAAGCCACCCTGTCTGGTATTAACAGTCATTTAATGGTTAAAGTCACTTAGATCACATCTCTGCCTCGTTCTGATGTTTTATCTGAAGAAGAAATGAAGCTCTTGACTGTATCCGCATGATTTTTAAATGTATTGAGTTGGTGCCACATGATTGGTTGATTAGATATTTGCATTGTATTAACGGGCAGATTTACAGGTGTACCTAATAAAATGGCCACTGATTGTATATTATTTTCACTAACATATGGGTACACCTTTGCCTGTAGAATAACTAGGAAATTCTGACACTGAGGAAATTCCCAGGCATGCATCAGTCTGAATTTAAATGCAGCGGACAAGAAACTATTGAATAATACTGGAAAAATGGCAGAAGTAGTAAAATGTACTTCCAATGTAATCCATGTTACATGTATTTTGTCATTGACTGAAAACCTGGATGTAACTGCTCCTGCCACCTGGAACAGGGAATCCTGTGCCTAACAACAAGGTGAAGGATTGCCCGGAAAGTAATTGAGTTGTTACAAGATTTTGCCTGTATTATCAGCTTAAAGCCAACTGCTTTATTCTGCTCTTGATGCACCAATTCTATGATAAACAAGCTATTGAACTGACCCAGTGTGTCCTTCTGATTTTCCCCCTCCGTCCATTTCAATAGGCAAGGACTACTTATTTCTGGTTCATAAATGCACACACCACAAAGATCGGATGGTTCAATTAAAGTAGTTTAATTGGATTTAGAAATATTGTGAATGTTATTGTACAGTAATTACTCAACCATGCCCTGTAGAATGCAGTCAAGTACAGACAGCATCTTTGATCAGAGCTATCAGTATACAAGTTCCACAGTATATTGACTTATTTTCCGTTCATTTCTATAGTACACATCCCTCAGCTGGGAAAGCTGCCTGCCTTTTCCTGTATGAAATGTGGATGCAGAAAGATCTGCAGAATTTCTTCAAGAAGGTATACAGTCATTTGACAGGATTAAATTTATTACTGATAATATTTACATATGTATTAATTTGCTTTGAATACCTGGTCATTGTGCATCCGTCCACACACAATAGCTGTGTATGCATATGGCTGGTCTTTCATTTTCAGAGGATGCCAAACCCCATTGTCTTATTTTAAATATTTCCTAAAGAGATGCATGCTATGTTGACATCCCTAGTATTTATAATGGGTTTTTATTGCACTTAATATGCATTACTGGCTTTTGTTCTTGAATCTGTCATCTTGTGATCTTCACATTTTAAAAGTTCTAATTTTTGTAAGAATGGGTGCAGGATTTAGAAACATAGAAAACCTACAGCACAATACAGGCCCTTCGGCCCACAAAGTTGTGCTGAACATGTTCCTACCTTAGAAATTGCTAGGTTTACCCATAGCCCTCTATTTTTCTAAGCTCCATTTACCTATCCAAAAGTCTCTTAAGAGACCCTATGGTATCGGCCTCCACCACTGTCGCCAGCAGCCCATTCCATGCACTCACCACTCTCTGCGTGTGTAAAAAAAATAACACAACAGCAGCTACTTACCCCTGACATCTCCTCTGTACCTACTCCCAAGCACCTTAAACCTGTGCCCTTTGAGTCTTGTGGCAGCCATTTCAGCCCTGGGGAAAAAGCCTCTGACTATCCACACGATAGATCACTTGTGGATATCAAGAGATGCAGGACTGAAGCATCCTGAGAATTGGATCATCCCTGATCCCGTTGAATGATGGGTCAGGTGTAAGATGCTGAGTGCTCTCCTGCTCTCACCATCCTATTAAAAACTGTATCAATCTGCAGCTGTATGACATTACTACTGAAAGAGTGGAAGCCTTAAGATGGTGGATAAGATGTTGGTGAGGTGCACTGCTGCAGACTGGATGTTGCTTAAGTTTCTTGAAGTTGCATCTTTCCAAGCTAAGGGAGTAATCGATTACACTTTTGCATTGTGTCTTATGGCTATTAGAGACCTTTTGGGAATTCAGAAGGTGAACCACTCATAGTAGCCTCCCCTTTCGCACCCAACTACCTAAGTTTTTAAATATTAGCACTAATGACCTGAGCTTGAATGCTTAATGCAGCTCAGATTATACCTTGAGAATGTATTTACAAAAAAAAATTGATACTTTGAGAGCAGCAAACTGAAATTCTTTTACATTCAAAATCTGGTGTTTGAGGATCATAACTGCCTTTGGCACTGATGGTTCAGATGCAAGGTGCAAGATTGTTTAATGTAATTTCCTGCACACAAGTGTAAGGAGAATGAAATAATTGTTACCTTGTATCCAATGCAGCTCAGAAAAACCCCACAAATTATAAAGAATACTACAAAAATAATAAAAATCCACACCATAAATACATAGCTTGTATACATATGTTGTACACTCATAATTTGACGCTAGGCTGCACTAAAGGTGACTGATGGGAAATAATAAAGAAGTGGCAAGAGTTAGTGGGTGGAGGTGACAATCAGTCTTACTAGTTGGGGAAAGTAACTGATTTTTGAGTCTGGTAGTGCTGGCATGGATGCTCCACAGTCCCTACCCTGATGAGAGTGGAACAAACAGTCCTCCATGATGTTACTTACCCTTTTCCGTGCCTTTCTGTATATACGTCCTTGATGGTGGGTAGGCTGGTATAATGTGTATGTATACCTAAATTGTCCTGTCAGGACTAGATACCTAGAGGATTTTCCCAGTCACTGGAGAGTCCAGAACCGGAGTCATAATCTCAGGATTTGTAAATGAGATCAGGAAAAAAATTTTTGCCAGAGGGTGGTAAAGCTGTGGAACATAGTGCAGGCCAAACAAGTAATTGTAGTCAAAAGGTGTATTTTTTTTAAACTGAAGAGATTAGGGAAAGTAGAAGAAACTGGGAAGAGAGTACTGAAATGGATTGTCAGCCATGATCACACTGACTGATGGAGCTGGCCAGTAATATTTTATGACCTACTCAGCTTCCATTTTTGATGTGGTTTATGTCCAGATACAGCAAAAAGCCATTGAATTGAACAAAAGTGTTGGAGCATCTGTTATTGTGAATAAGCTTGCATTTACATATTTTTTTAACAGGAAGGGTTTTCAAAGAAGAACTTTGTAAATGATTTGACATCATCTGCAGTCAAAGTAGCACAACAGAATGCTTTAGGATTCATGAGCAAAAAGTTCTGAAATAATAAAAGTGCTCGAAAGGTAATGGATGAAATACTTCCTTATGTTGTCTTTGGCTTTGAATTGTAATTTTGCTTTGATGCAACTATGATAACAGCAAAAAACTGAATTACGGTAATTGAGGATGGATATTGCATCCCAGCTGACCAGATATGCAGCCTGGACAGTACGATATGGAGAGCAAGCCGTTGCTCATGTAGCAAGCTCCCCCTCTCCACGCATCCGATAAACCCAAAGGAATGGCGGAGACTGATACAGCAGCATCACAGGAGTTGCCCGTCAGCATTGAACTCAATGTAGGACTGCCTTAGGGACTCCAGCTCTGGATCCTTCCCTCGGGGTTTACTCCCGAAGCCTTCCCCCCCTGGATGTGTATAGCTGCAAGGCAGCAGAGGTTTTGAGGTCAGAGTTTTTTTGGTGCAAAAAGAATAAAAATTTAAAAAAAAATGTGAGGTAGTGTTCATAGGTTCAATGTCCATTCAGAAATCAGATGGCAGAGGTGAAGAAGTTATTTCTGAATTACTGAGTATGTGCTTTCAGGCTTCTGTATCTCCATCCTGATAGTAACAATGGGAAGAGGGCAAGTCCTGGGTGGTGGGGGTCCTTAATGGTAGACATGGCCTTTTTGGGGCACTGCTCCTTGAAGATCTCCTAGATACTGCTGAGGCTAGTGCCCATGATAAATTCACATTTCTGGCAATCAAACGGTTTTGCTATTAATTTAGATGAGTTTAAATATTTTAACTTTTATTTTAAAAGCATCTAATCCAGTTGCCATCCCATTGCTTTCCGGTATGAATCTGATCTAGTAACCATTCTGTCTGCATTGGTCATCCCACTTTTTGCTGCTTTGGGAAGCTTGAGACCACTTGGATATCACCCTACACTGGACCAGAACCCATGCTTGCACTGCATTGACACAGTCTATCATCGAACTATCTGAGCCAATTCCAATTAATACCCGAAGCAGATTTTACTTGACTATTGACTAGCCAAAATGAACTGAAGCAAATATGAATGGGCCTCACATTTTCCATAAAGCTGTCCCTTCACAATGTATCATTTTTAGATAACTGTATCTCTTGTATTATATTCATTGAACCCTGATGCTTACTTTCAACCTATTCTGGGCTTTGTATTGTAAGATGCGGCCTCCCTCACAACATTTAAAGATCTTCCTACATTGAGTGATTCAATAAATGTTATGAAACTCCTGAACCTAGAAATCAGATGCCATGGTGTCTTTTAAGCCACCTGACCAATTTTTGACCTGTGCATATCATGGGATAAGGATGATGAGGGAGATGAGTGTGGATGGAGAAGCAATATTTGTGAACTATATCATGTGTAGACCATAAGAAAAAGGAGCAGAATTGAGCATTGAGTTTGCTCTGCCATTTAATCATGACAGATTTATTTTTAAATTCTCTACCAATTCTATTCTCCCACAACCTTTAACCCTGTTACACATCAAGAACCTATTAACCTCTGCCTTAAATACACCCAAAAGCAGCCTTCGCTGCCCTGTGTCACAACAAATTCCACAGATGTCATCCCCTAGCTGAAGAAACTCCTCCCCATCTCAGTTCTAAAGGGTCAACCCTTTATTCTGAGGCTGTGCCCTCAGATCCAAGATTCATACTAATAGAAACACACTGTCCATGTTCACAATGAGTCCCTTCAAGGACAGGCCCAGAACAGTCAGATGCTGTTGTACATAATGGCTTGTAAGATACAACACTACTTGTGGTATTGCTGTATGCTATAGAGATTTTTAGTCCTGGAGGAGTCTTGTCAAAGCAGCCCCTGCATGGTGCTTCTAACTCTGGCTGCGGCAGACCACCTGATCTTGCTGATAAATAAGGTGCTTCTTCCTGCAAAGTTTCTCACCTATCAGGATTTCTGCATCCCCTTCATTAAATCCGGGATCTCGCTCAGTAGCCTCTCTGCCTCTCCTCATTGTCAATCTTGTATGCCTTAAAACACCACCTCAAGTCTTTCCACCAATGATAGTTTTCTTTCTTTCTTTGCAGGCATAGTATATGTCCTTCCCCTTTTAGCATTTCTGGTGGCAACAAGTTTAGTTTTTATACTGTGGAATATTGTGAGATGAATTTTCTAACAGCTTAATGTCTAGATATCTCTGCAGTAGAAAAGTTGCATTTCAAAATTTCAAGTATATTTAGTTGTAAACTGTTCTGACAAATATTCATAATTCATATATTGTTAACTTTATTAAGATCCCAGAAAATCAATTCGCTGCAACTAAAATTACATTTTATTTCCTAGGTGGATTTGAAAATCTATGATGAGTAAATTTCTCTTCAACAGACTCCTGTTGCATGGACTGAACACTGGAAAAAAATAAGAAAATCTAGTGGGTTTATGGTGGGGAGAGTGAAATTTAAAAGTAATATTTTTTTAACATTTGTTTTACTTTCTAGAATTCTATTGCAAGTTAAAAGTTCTATACTTTATAAGTTTGAGGGGTATATCTCATTGAAAAATGTTCTTCAGAGTATCTCTTCATCTAAATTTTTGGATTTTTGCAAGTTTGCTAATGCTTTAAGTTTGCTGTGGGGTATTTTGGATGTCAATATTAGTGACTTTAAGATGTATGTAAATAAATTTGATATTTTGATCATTGTTACAACCAAAAAAAACTTTTTTTTAAGTAAATTAAGTTTTGTACTTGGGTATGTTCCAGCTGGCTTTAGCTGTCTTATATAATTTTAACAAACATCAATTTGTCAACTGCTTCTTGGAATAGTCCTTAAAAATGCCAGAGAAATGAAATAGTTGACAAAGATAGGAAAGGTACTCCAAATTGATCCAAGGCTTACAATGACAATGTAATTTTAAACTATAAAATGATAAAGTGCTTTTTTTTGCTGGTTTGTTTTCCGGTGTTTAATCTATAAACTTAGTTTGTAGACATGTCAGTCACACTGATTGTACACCTATGTGATATGCATGATCAGGAAAAGTATCTTTTTTAACTGCCATGATAAAACAATATGAGGAATGTAAGTTTGTATATCTGCCTTTAGTTTCATAGCATTTTATATTTATGGGATTGATTCACTCAATTGGCTGGATGGTGTTTAAAGAAAAATGGTGGGGGGGGGGAAGTAACATGACTACAAGTGCTTGAGCAAGGATAAACAGAAGTAACTATGCAGATATGGGATGATTTACTTTTGAAGTCATTGAATCTTGGCTTGGCTTGCTTGCCTTGTCTTAAGATTATTTTAAGTGACAGTTCTAAAGCAACTTGAGTGTCAAGAATACCAGTTTAAGTTGTATATTCAGAGTTCTTGAGTGAAAAGAATGTCTAACTGTAGCTCTAATTAAATGTCTTCCCATTTTCTCAGTTGCATAAATGTTTGCATGATCCAGCTACATTCAATATGCACTCATTCAAACATTGAATGTTATTGCATACTTTCGCTAAAACTGCAATAGATTGCATCCTAGTTGAAAGAATTTGAACCGAGACATATTTCAAATAATGTTTTATAACAAATTACTCTGCTCTTTTTATAAAAAAAAAAAAAAAAAAAAAAAAATGTATTCTTCTGGCACATATTTGATTTGATTAATTTCTAACTCTTTATTAAAATTAAAAGTTCACTTGCAGCAAAACTTTGAAAGATGTGATTGAAAACATTTTATAATGTTATACCTCTTTCCACTAGGTTCATGATAAATAATTCAGTATTTACTTCAAAAATGTTCAAGGGTTTCTGAGCTAACTTTTTATAGTTATGGAAAATGTATGTGTAGAAGGTTCATGCATGTTTAATACTTTTTGCTTGACTTTGGGAATTTTCACTGTACTCTTGTGTTAATAAATTTGGGCTTGCTAACAATTTCTGTAGCTGTGTCAGCTGTGAAATTTGACTTTAGCATCCTGAAAGGTTTTCCACAAATGTAAACTACTTGTACAATACATAAATCAAAATTATGGCTTTGTGGTTCTTTTGTTACTGATTAATATTACATCTAATTGGCCTTTCAGTTAGTACCCAGCTTCTCTATACTATAACTAGCAGTTAGTACACCTGTACTTTGTGTGAAATATGTCCTTCTGGCAGTTCAGAGCCTATTGTGTATGACAATCTGTTTGCTGGCTCTGGTGTTTCTTTTACAATGACACGCCATTCATCATTATGAAACTAGACAAAAACTGTATCCATCCTTCAATTGATTAGGGAAAAAATGTGATCACCTACTATGAAGCAACCCCATTGCAAATGCAATATTCCATGAATTATTTGAAAACTATTAAATTATCCCTCTTCATCATTATCATTATGTGCCATACTGTATGATGTGGGCAATCATGTGAAATTACAATGATTGTCCTTGGCAGATTTTTCACCAGAAGTGGTTTGCCATTGCTGCCTTCTGGGCAGTGTCTTCACAAGGTGGGTAACCCCAATCTTTAATCAGAGATTGTTTGCCTGGCATCAGTAGTCACATAACTAGGAATTGTGATATGCACCAGCTGCTCATATGTCTATCCACCACGTGCTCCATGGGTTCAGGTGACCCTGATCGGGGGGACTAAGCAGACGCTACGCCTTGCCCAAGGGTAACCTGCTGGCTAGCAGAGGGAAGAAGTGCCTTGTACCTCCTTTGGTGGAGATGCATCTACACCCAGCCATCACTCTTAAACCCCTACATAAAATATCAAGCTTTGTATTAGCATGTTTTAAGATGGCAAGATTGCATAACTGGATACAATACAAGAAGTTACTACTATAGGGTTGGTAGCAGTGCCAATCTCAATAGCATTCAGGTGAGGTCAGATGAACTGGGAAGAGATGCATAGCACAGAAAATTATTTATGGTTGATGACACTAAATACTTCAGAGTCTTCCTGTATATAAATATTCTTTGAAAGTTCTACCTTTGAATTTTAATTCCATTGAAACTGATGTGACTGCATTTCAGAGGTTGAATACAATAAGATGTTGCTATTATATAGCCCTACAGATCAAAGATGAATTTCCAGCCATTATTTTTCAACACAAAGTTGAAACACTGTGGGAAAACAAAAGTATGAAATATTTGCTTGAACAACAATCTGGTACAAGGAAGCCTAGAAAGAATCGACAGAAAACAAAGCAACATGAGTGAACTGAAGCTGGTTCAGAGCCAGTTAATTGCATCTGCAACGTCTTTATGCACCATTTTTAATAGGAATATATTTAAAGAGTTTCACGTGAATATTTGTTACTTATTTATTCTTTGCGATACTGTGCAGAATAGGCCCTTTGGCAATTGCTTAATTTAATCCTAACCTAAATGAATTTCTACTGAAGGCATCAGTTAAAATTGGGCGGCAAAGTTTACAGTGGCTCATCAACCTACCAACCAGTACATCTTTGGACTGGGGCAGGAAACCCATACAGTCACAGGGAGAACTTACAGACAGCAGAGGGAATTGATCCCATGGTCCTGATACTCTAAAGCATTTTTGCTAATCACTACACTACTGTGCATGGATGCTCAGCCAAGGGAAAAGATATAAGATTTAGAGTATAATCTCAGGCATGATGAGTGATGTCCCCACTAATTCAAGTTATAGAGCTGTAAACTGATATTAATCAGTATGTCACAATCTTTATTTTGTGTGAGAATCCTTAACCTCAAATTACAGAGAGTCATGTACAGTTCAAAAGTTCATTTGTTATCAGAGTACATCTGCAGAGTACAACTGAGATTCGGTCTTTGCCAGATAGCCACAAAACAAAACCATGGAAGTTGTTCAAAGAAAATCCAGTCCCCCCCGCCTTCCCGTACAAAAATGAATGGCACAAGGACATCAACCCTGAAATCTCCTCCTCTCACAAAAAAAAACTAACAAAACATGCCACACAGCATCGAGAAAGAACAGGCGACAAAGCAGAATATAAAAGCCATAGCACTGACAGTTGATAGTACAGTCCATGTTAAACGCAAAACCTCAGGAATATCGCCTGACAGCGTTGAGAGAGAGGGAGATACTACTCAAATGTAGAGGTCTACCCTCTGGAGTGAGTGATAGGCCACCACACAGAGTGCTCTGGCAACAGAGAAATCCTTCCCAGCAACAATCAAAAGGCAGGCAGTGTTAAACCCTTGCTCGACTTCGGCATTCACGTCACTGCTTCAATCTTCCTTGATGCACTAATTGGCAATTACTGGATGCTTTAATCAGCAAAATGGAGTTGATCAAAGGCTTGAGCCCTGTCTCTAAGCTGCTTCACCTTGAGGCTGCTGGAGCTCGCACTCACTTCCTGGAGTCTTCTTGGGGACAGCAAAGTGCTAATCACTCAATCAATCTCTAAACTGTAAATCGCAGGCACTAACACGTCCAGAAACACACTTAAGGTGAAAAGCAGGTGAAAAGCTGTGAAATAAACAGTTTCCTGGACCATCTGGAAGACATCGACCCAAGGAATGTTGTACGCTGAAGCCATCTTGACTGATACTAATTGCCATCTCTGAAGTTCCATTCAAAAAATGTCTTCTTAATTTAAAAAAATCCTAGAAGCATTTTGCTAGTCCAACAAGTGATTAATAAATAAAAATGATAGGGGTCTACAGCTTAGAAATAGAACCTTTCACCCAAATTCTCCAGGCTAACCATGATGCCCATCTATGCTGATCCCATTTACCTGCAATGGGAATGTATTTCTCTTCTATCCTACCAAGTAGCTGTAGAAATAACTTATTTGCTGCCTCCACTACCACTTCTGTGCGGGGTGGGGGGAGGAGCCCGATCCAGATAACCACGGTCCTCTGTGTCAGGGGAAATTTACCCCTCAGATCCACTTATAAACTTTCCTCCATCACCTTAAGCTAGACCTAATTTTAAATTTTCCTACTGTAGGAAAGAGACTGAATATCTACCCTCTCTAAGCCCTTCATAATCTAAATGTAACATCTCAATTTACTATGCTCCAGTGAGAAGAAAACCAGTCTATCCAATCCAGTCCCTCCTCATATCTAAAGTCCTCCATACTAGACAACATCCTGATGAATCACTTCTGTGCTCTTTCTGGTGCAGCCTATGTGATGTTTGTAATGTGAGGCAATGAGTGAGCATTGCTCATTTTGTTTTAAATACTATATAGGAGGTACTTGGTTTCTGACTAGATAGAACAATATATTTTTAGTAATCGGAACAAACTGGTCTGCCCAGTTGCATCTGCTTCGTTGCAGACCATTGAATCCGGAGCTAGGTTTTGATTCCTAAATGAAAGTCATTGGATTGGTTGTTAACTAATAGGCAAGCTCATCATTGGTAGGAAACCTAGTTGGCTAGAGGGCACAGTCTTCTCGTTGGTCAGCCACGGGACTAAAAATGAAAAGTTGCAGACAGATTGAATTTATAATGGAGAAAACAGAGGTATTAAACAATTACATTGCATCCATCTTTAAAGAAGACACACAAAACCTAGCGGCAATATCAGAGAATTAAAAATCTAGTGAGAACAAGGAATTGAAGGAACTAAGTATTAGTAAAAAAGAAAATGAATGTTAAGTTGAAAGATGCGAACTTCAATATTACCAGAGCTTTAAAGAAATTTAGAAATAGTGGTTATCATCTCTCAAGGTTCATTAAGTTCTAGACTTGTTCCAGGTAGCAAATGTGATTTTGCTATTTAAGGAAACAGGGAGTGGAAAAAACTTTGAGTTGTTTCCCTGGTAACCTATTGTAAATGCAAAGGGATTTACTGTATGATGAAGGAAGAAATAGCAAAATTCCCAGAAAAGAGCAGTGGACTCAAGGAGAGCCAAAATAGATATATGAAAAAGAAGCTAATCTAATCTGCTGGAATTCATTGAGAATGTGACTAGTAGAATTAATAGGAGTAACTTCTGATGTAGTGTATCACAGGTGGTTGGTGAACAAGTTTACAGCAGTTGAAATTGGAGATAGTATACTGGGAATTAATTATAAAACAGAAAGCAAAGGGTGAAAATGAATAGATTGTTCTGAATTTGATAGGTTGTAATTCCTGAGACACCAAAGGGATCACTGCTTTACACTCAGAGAGTATTACAGCACAGAAGCACGTCCTACAGCCCATCCAGTTCATGCTGACAGAATCTTCTGCCTTCTGGACCATATCCCTCCAAACCCCTCATTTTAATGTTCCTATCCAGACTTCTCTCAAATTTTACAAGTGAAGCTGCATCTACCATTTCCACTGTTAGCGCATTCCCCACTCTCACAATCCTTGGATTGATTAAGTTTCCCCTAAGTTTTTCCTTAAGTAGTTCGCCTTTCACCCTTAGCCTATGACATCTAGTTTTAATTTCACCCAAACTGAAGGGAAAAACCTGTATATATTCACTCTATCTATACCACTCACAATAGTCTATACCTCTATAAGATTTCCCCTCATTCTCCTGTGCTCCAAGGAATAAAATACTATCCTATTTTAACCTTTCCCTATAAATCAGGTCCTCAAATTCTGGCAACATCCTTGTAAATTTTCTCTCGACTCTTATTGATATCTTATTGGTATCTTTCCTGTAGACCAATGCCCAGAACTGCATGTGATACTCTACTTTCATATTTTACCTCTTCTGCCTAACATCCTAACTCCTATACATTGTGCCGTGATTTATGAAAACCAGTTAAAGGCTGTCTTTACTGCTCTCTTTACATGTGATGCCGCTTTCAAGGAAGAATAGATCTGTATTCTCACATGCCTTTGTCCTATGGCATACCTCATTCATTGTGTAAGTCTTCCCCTGGTTAGTCCTCCCAAAGCACAACATCTCACAATTGCCTGCATTAAATTCCATCTGCCATTTTTTGGCCCATCTTCCCTGCTGGTCCAGATCCCAATACAAGCTTCGATGTGTAAGATAGGTAATCCTTCTGGTAAGATGATAGCACATTCAGATGCAGTGGCTTCTACAGGGCCATCCAAAGGTGTTATTAGCTTTTTAAACATATTTGTTACAATCACAAGACCCTGCTGGACATCAAGAACTTAAAATACTGCTATACTGTCCACTATGCCCCTATCCAAATTTGCTGATCTAATTTACCATATTATCATCTAAATCATTAATATAAATTATAAACAACAATGGGCCCAACACTGAACCTTGCAACACTCCACTAGTCATAGACCTGCAGTGAAAGAGATAATAGGCTATTACCACACTCTGTCTGCTCAATGTCAGATCCAATTGACTACTTCATCCTGAGTGCCAAGTGTCTGAAACTTCTGGACCAGTCTCCCATGCAGGACTTTGTCAAAGGCCTTGCTAAAGTCCATGAAGACAATATGCTCGGCCTTCCCTTCATTAACCTTCTTGGTAACCTGCTTGAAAAACTGTAAGATTAGTTAAAGATACCTACCCTGTGCAAAGTCATATTCTGGCCTTGTCTAAACAAATGCTTATATATCCTGCCCCTTAAAAAACCTTCCAATAATTTACCCACAACCAATGTCAAGTTTACCATTCTATAATCTCCTTGCTTATTCATAGAGCCTTTCTAGAATAATAGAACATCATTAGCTATCTTTCCGTCCTCCAACACCTCACTTGTGGCTAAAGATGCTTTAAATATCTCTGCTGGGTCCCCAGTAACTTCTGTACTCGCCTGCCTTGTCAGGTCCGGGGTTCTACAGTTGGTGTGTCTGACTCCTGAGTAAATTGATGCAAAAATTGATTTAAGACTCCCCCATCTTTTCTAGCTCCATGCATACATGACTGCATTGATCTTCAAGAGGTGAAATTTTGACACTTGCTATTTTTTGCTCCTAATATACCCATCATCTTCCTCTCCTTGTCTGCCAGAATAACCTCATGTCATCTTTTAGCTCTCTAGATTTCTGCCTCAAAAGTTCTGGTTGAATGGTACTACAATAATATCCTCTCACTCACTGTCACTAGAAACAATGAACTAATTATTGACTACAGGAGGAGAAAACTGGAGGTTTGTGAGCCAGTCTTCATCATGGGATCAGAAATGGAGAGGACCAACAACTCTAAATTCCTTGGCATTATCATTTCAGCCGATCTGCCCGGGTCTAGCATATAAGTGACAGGACAAAGAAGGCACAGCAGCATATCTACTTTCTTGGAAGTTTGTAAAGATTTGATATCTTATCTAAAACATTGACAAACTTCTATAGATGTGCAGTGAATAGTATACTGACTTGTTGCATCACGACCTGGAATGGAAACATAATGACTTTGAATGGAAAACCCTACAACAAGTAATGGATACAGCTCAGTTCATCACAGGTAAAACCCTCACTGCATCTGAGAACATCTACATGAAGAACTGAGACAGGGAAGCAGCATCTATCATCAAGAACCCCCACCATCTGGACATGGTCTTCTCTTGCTGCTGCTGTCATGAAGAAGGTTCAGGAGCCTGATTTCCAATACCACCAGGCTCAGGAGCATTTCTTACCCCTCAGCCACCAGGCTCTTGAACCAGAGGGGGGCTAACTTCACTCTACTTCACTCACCCCATCACTGAACTGATTCCACAACCTATGGACTTACTTTCAAGGGTTCATGTTCTCAATATTTATTGCTCAGTTCCATTTTATTGTTATTTTGTGTTTTTGTTTTCTTTTTGTATTTGCAGTTTGTTGTCTTTTGCACATTCGTTCTTTGTCTTTATTGCACGTGTTTTTTATTAATTCTATTGTGTTTCTTTGTATTTACTCTGAATGCCTGCAAGAAAATGAATCACATAGTGACATAAATGTACTTTAATTGTGGATGATTGTCTATCTGACTGGAGGACTGAGACTACTGGCACGTCACAGGGATTGCTGCTGAGTCTATTGATGTTGTCATCTATATAATGATCTGGTTGATAACTCAGTAAACTAGATCAGCAGATTTGCGGATGACACCAAGATTGTGGGTGCAGTGGACAGCAAGGCAGCGTATCAAAGAATGAAGCAGGATCTGGACCAGCTTGAAAAATGGGCTGGAGAATGGCAGATGGAATTTAATGCAGACAAGTGCAAGGTGTTGCACTTTGGGGGGACAAACCAGGATAGGAAGTACATAGTGAATGGAAAGTCACTGAGGAGTGGGATAGAACAGATGGGTCTGGGAATACAGGTCCATAATTCCTTGAATGTGGAGCCTGCACCGCCATTTATTATGATCATGGCTGATCATCCAACTCAGAACACCGCCCCAGCCTTCCCTCCATACCCCCTGACCCTCGTAGCCACAAGGGCCATATCTAACTCCCTCTTAAATATAGCCAATGAACTGGCCTCAACTGTTTCCTGTGGCAGAGAATTCCACAGATTCACCACCCTCTGCGTGAAGAAGTTTTTCCTAATCTCGGTCCTAAAAGGCTTCCCCTCTATCCTCAAACTGTGACCCCTCGTTCTGGACTTCCCCAACATCGGGAACAATCTTCCTGCATCTAGCCTGTCCAATCCCTTTAGGATCATAAACGTTTCAATCAGATCCCCCCTCAATCTTCTAAATTCCAACGAGTACAAGCCCAGTTCATCCAGTCTTTCTTCATATGAAAGTCCTGCCATCCCAGGAATCAATCTGGTGAACCTTCTCTGTACTCCCTCTATGGCAAGGATGTCTTTCCTCAGATTAGGGGACCAAAACTGCATACAATACTCCAGGTGTGGTCTCACCAAGGCCTTGTACAACTGCAGTAGTACCTCCCTGCTCCTGTACTCAAATCCTCTCGCTATAAATGCCAGCATACCATTCGCCCTTTTCACCACCTGCTGTACCTGCATGCCCACTTTCAATGACTGGTGTATAATGACACCCAGGTCTTGTTGCACCTCCCCTTTTCCTAATCGGCCACCATTCAGATAATAATCTGTTTTCCTATTTTTGCCACCAAAGTGGATAACTTCACATTTATCCACATTAAATTGCATCTGCCATGAATTTGCCCACTCACCCAACCTATCCAAGTCACCCTGCATCCTCTTAGCATCCTCCTCACAGCTAACGCTGCCACCCAGCTTCGTGTCATCCGCAAACTTGGAGATGCTGCATTTAATTCCCTCATCCAAGTCATTAATATATATTGTAAACAACTGGGGTCCCAGCACTGAGCCTTGCGGTACCCCACTAGTCACCGCCTGCCATTCTGAAAAGGTCCCGTTTATTCCCACTCTTTGCTTCCTGTCTGCTAACCAACTCTCCACCCACACCAATACCTTACCCGCAATACCGTGTGCTTTAAGTTTGCACACTAATCTCCTGTGTGGGACCTTGTCAAAAGCCTTCTGAAAATCCAAATATACCACATCCACTGGTTCTCCCCTATCCACTCTACTAGTTACATCCTCAAAAAATTCTATGAGATTCGTCAGACATGATTTTCCTTTCACAAATCCATGCTGACTTTGTCCGATCATGTCACCGCTTTCCAAATGTGCTGTTATCACATCCTTGATAACTGACTCCAGCAGTTTCCCCACCACCGACGTTAGGCTAACCGGTCTATAATTCCCCAGTTTCTCTCTCCCTCCTTTTTTAAAAAGTGAAGTTACATTAGCCACCCTCCAATCCTCAGGAACTTGTCCAGAATCTAACGAGTTTTGAAAAATTATCACTATTGCATCCACTATTTCTTGGGCTACTTCCTTAAGCACCCTGGGATGCAGACCATCTGGCCCTGGGGATTTATCTGCCTTCAATCCCTTCAATTTACCTAACACCACTTCCCTACTAACATGTATTTCGCTCAGTTCCTCCATCTCACTGGACCCTCTGTCCCCTACTATTTCTGGAAGATTATTTATGTCCTCCTTAGTGAAGACAGAACCAAAGTAATTATTCAATTGGTCTGCCATGTCCTTGCTCCCCATAATCAATTCACCTGTTTCTGTCTGCAGGGGACCTACATTTGTCTTTACCAGTCTTTTCCTTTTTACATATCTATAAAAGCTTTTACAGTCCGTTTTTATGTTGCCTGCCAGTTTTCTCTCATAATCTTTTTTCCCCTTCCTAATTAAGCCCTTTGTCCTCCTCTGCTGAACTCTGAATTTCTCCCAGTCCTCAGGTGAGCCACTTTCTCTGGCTAATTTGTATGCTTCTTCTTTGGAATTGATACTATCCCTAATTTCTCTTGTCAGCCACGGGTGCACTACCTTCCTTGATTTATTCTTTTGCCAAACTGGGATGAACATTTGTTGCAGTTCATCCATGCAACCTTTAAATGCTTGCCATTGCATATCCACCGTCAATCCTTTAAGTGTCATTTGCCAGTCTATCTTAGCTAATTCACGTCTCATACCTTCAAAGTTACCCCTCTTTAAGTTCAGAACCTTTGTTTCTGAATTAACTATGTCATTCTCCATCTTAATGAAGAATTCCACCATATTATGGTCACTCTTACCCAAGGGGCCTCTCACGACAAGATTGCTAATTAACCCTTCCTCATTGCTCAAAACCCAGTCCAGAATAGCCTGCTCTCTAGTCGGTTCCTCGACATGTTTGTTCAAAAAACCATCCCGCATACATTCCAAGAAATCCTCTTCCTCAGCACCTTTACCAATTTGGTTCACCCAATCTACATGTAGATTGAAGTCACCCATTATAACTGCTGTTCCTTTATTGAACACATTTCTAATTTCCTGTTTAATACCATCTCCGACCTCACTACTACTGTTAGGTGGCCTGTACACAACTCCCACCAGCGTCTTCTGCCCCTTAGTGTTACGCAGCTCTACCCATATCAATTCCACATCTTCCCAGCTTATGTCCTTCCTTTCTATTGTGTTAATCTCTTCTTTAACCAGCAACGCCACCCCACCTCCCCTTCCTTCATGTCTATCCCTCCTGAATATTGAATATCCCTGAACGTTGAGCTCCCATCCCTGGTCACCCTGGAGCCATGTCTCTGTGATCCCAACTATATCATAATCATTAATAACAATCTGCACTTTCAATTCATCCACCTTATTACGAATACTCCTTGCATTGACACACAAAGCCTTCAGGCGCTCTTTTACAACTCTCTTAGCCCTTATACAATTATGCTGAAAAGTGGCCCTTTTTAATGCTTGCCCTGGATTTGTCGGCCTGCCACATTTACTTTTCTCCATAGTACTTTTTGTTTCTACCCTCACTTTACACCCCTCTGCCTCTCTGCACTGGATCCCATCCCCCTGTAGTGAACTAACCTCCTCACGCCTAGCCTCTTTAATTTGATTCCCACCCCCCAACCATTCTAGTTTAAAGTCACCTCAGTAGCCCCCGCTAATCTCCCTGCCAGGATATTGGTCCCCCTAGGATTCAAGTGCAACCCGTCCTTTTTGTACAGGTCACACCTGCGCCAAAAGAGGTCCCAATGATCCAAAAACTTGAATCCCTGCCCCCTGCTCCAATCCCTCAGCCACGCATTTATCCTCCACCTCATCGCATTCCTACTCTCACTGTCGCGTGGCACAGGCAGTAATCCCGAGATTACTACCTTTGCGGTCCCTTTTCTCAACTCCCTTCCTAGCTCCCTATATTCTCCTTTCAGGACCTCATCCCTTTTCCTACCTATGTCATTGGTACCTATATGTACCACGACCTCTGGCTCCTCACCCTCCCACTTCAGGATATCTTGGACACGATCAGAAATATCCCGGACCCTGGCACCAGGGAGGCAAACTACCATCCGGGTCTCTGGACTGCGTCCACAGAATCGCCTATCTGACCCCCTTACTATCGAGTCCCCTATCACAACTGCCCTCCTCTTCCTTGCCCTACCCTTCTGAGCTACAGGGCCAGACTCTGTGCCGGAGGCACGGCCACTGTCGCTTCTCCCGGGTAAGCTGTCCCCCCCAACAGTACTCAAACAGGAGTACCTGTTGTTAAGGGGCACAGCCACCGGGGTACTCCCTATTACCTGACCTTTCCCCTTCCCCCTCCTAACCGTGACCCACTTGTCTGCCTCCCGTGGCCCCAGCGTGACCACCTGCCTGCAACTCCTCTCTATCACCTCCTCACTCTCCTTGACCAGACGAAGGTCATCGAGCTGCAGCTCCAGTTCCGTAACGCGGTCCCTTAGGAGCTGCATCTCGATGCACTTGGCGCAGATGTAGACGTCCGGGAGGCTTGTAGACTCCAGGGCCTCCCACATCCGACACCGAGAACAGCAAACTCAATGAAACTTTGTAGTGTCACTACTTGGCACTGAAGACTGTCAGGGCCACTGACTTTCACAGCATCTTGTCCATCTGATCAGAATGTCTGTATTTCATAGAAAATGCAGACTACAAGTCCTGTTCGGGACTTTAAGGCAATTTACAGAAGGATGCCACTATCCCTCTGGACATTGGGCAGGATTGCCTAACCCACTTACCCTACTAGCAACCTTGTCTCAGAACTGACATATAGAGAGCACATTAGGCCAAGGCAGCAGATAAGATGGGGAAAGGTGATGGGTTGAACAAAGGGAATTTCACTGTTAGGATGAAATAGTGGGCAAGTTTAGAGAAGATTAGGCTTCTTTGTTTGTTCCACAGGTGCTGACTGACTGCTGAGTTTTTCCAGCACTTTCTCTTTATTCACTTTAGATTTCCAGCATCTGTGGCTTCTGCTTGATTTTCATAAAGGTAGTGTTGTGGGGATTGTTGCCATTTTGAACAGATATGTATTAGTTTAAAAATATTTAAACACATTTTAAGGATACTGATAGATGAACCCATATGATGGGAGTGTGAAACATCTGAATTGTTAATATTTAAATTGCTTGTTCCTGTCAAGGGTTCTTTTCTTGGTTCCACTGTTTATGAGCTTACACAATTTTCTCCAGCCTGAGACTGCTTCTACATTATATATGGTACAGTAGTTTATTTATTGTTTTATGCATGGGTACATGCTGTGTCATGAGTTCGGCTTCTAAATCAACGTTTCAATGCTTTCAACTTAAACCGTGATTTATCCAGCTTTACAGGGTGTGGCAGACACACAGGCTGAGTAGATGTCTGGGTTAGATTTAAAACCTGACATGTACCCAAAGGGCTATTCAAAGCCAACCGAAATCTGATTATTTGTACTACTTTTTTTCCACAACTGTCTCAACCATAACTATACCAATCTTAAAAATGTACAGTAATTAATTTACTAATAATATTAAGCAAATCATCTTGACCACAAATAAAGTACTGGTCCAAGCCAAACCAGCTCTATATAAGATTTGATATTCAAGATTCAAGATTTTTTACTGTCATTCTTCAGTACAGAAGTGTAAAGGAGAACAAAGTGATTGGATTTTTATGATTTTTATTTTAACACAATAAAAATACACTATATATATATATACATATGAAAGCAATGTTTAAAACATGTGTAATGTGTATGCTTCGTCCAAATGTAAACCCGATAGGACTGAAACCTGACACAGAGTTTAGTCCCTTTGGGCTTGCTTGGCTAGCTGAAGTCTATTAAAGGGAGAGATTTTGAGACTTGTTCCTCTTCACCATCAATAGAAGAAGTACCTCTTGTCTGTAACTTTGTGGTACCAGCTTGAAGAAATAATGTGTCTTTTATCCCAAATGAAAAGTTTTAAACAGGAAACATATGTGGAATCAGCTTTGATTTTTACTGAGTCCCCATATGTGGGCAATGATAATGATTGATCGGTATTGATAAGGACCATGAAGCAGAATTTTATTTGTACTTGTAGGGTGGGGTGCAAAGAGACATGATCACAGATTTTATATGCCTTCCTGGCCTTCTTTTTCTAGTTGTCCATATTTGGATTCTGATGTACAATTAATTGTGCAAAGAGCTATCACTGGGTTATTAGTTCTCCCCCACTCCCCGGGAAAGTATGCTCAGAATGCTTACAAAAAAAGTGATCTTGCAGGTCACCTCCCTGTCAAATCACAAAATAAGTTTGCTCTCTTGTTGTACTGCTACTGTAACTTTAATATATATTTCTTAATGTATTTTACAATATATTTGTGCATTGCACTGTACTGCTGCCGCAAAACAACAAATTTTACCATATACATCAGTGATAATAAATCTGATTCTGATTCTGACAAATATTTATCTAAAAGCATTGCACAAGACCAGAAAAACTGATGTATAACTGATATAATATTAATTTATGGGTGAATAAGATGTGGCAGCAGCAATACATGCTAAGAAACAAATATATTTGTATGCGATGCATACTACATTCCAAAGATTGTTAGTGGTCATCAAAACTTTTAATTGGATAACAGGGGTAACTTCATGGAAATGTTGCCTTAAACATTTCTTTCTGGCAGAAGCTGTAGAAAACTTGGTGGTATGGTGAACAATGATAAATAAAATAGATCTCAAGGAAATTTAAAAAAAATAATACTTGATAAATGTAAACATACTGCTGAAAAATGTAAAACAAAAACACTTCTAAAGGAAGTGAGAGATCTGATGATAAAACTATATGCTTCATTCAGAGTGGCAGAGAAGGTTGGGGAAGAATTTATAAAAGCACGTGAGATGTGGAACTTTATGAATAACAAGAAGGTAAAGAAATACTAGTTTGGCTACAACTAAAGAATTATTTCCCAGTGTGAGTGTCACATTTCAGGAGAGTGCAGAAGAGATTTTCAAAGTTTCGAAGGTTCGAAGCACATTCATTATCAAGGAAGGTATAAATTATACAACCCTGAGATTTCTGTGCTAACATGCAGCCACAAAGCAAGAAACTTGAATAACCCAATTAAACAAAAAGAAAGACCATAACCACTGGGCTAAGAAAGAGAAAAAAAACACATATCCGTGATTCAAAAACAATAGGAGCAAACAACAGCATTCTGAACCAGATGGAGTCCTTCGATCACTCCCCAGAGCAGTGGAGTAGGCCCAAGCCTTGATGTCAGTTCATCATATTAGCAGGGAAAAAATGTCGTGAAACTCACAGAGACAAACATTTCATAGCTTCTGCTCTGCAGACAGAGGAATGAACCTGGATTTTGAGATCTTCTGCCTTTACCTGGAGAAGAAATTGAACATGGTCGGAAAATGTCTTCAACAACAATATGAAGATTTGGTTCAGATCTATGATACAGGCCATTCAAAATGGAGATAATGAGATAATCATTCAAAAATCAAAATTGAGATATATTGGATCGAGTACTAGGAGGAGTTAAGATCGCAAGTAGATTACTTATAATGATACTGTTGATAATGATACTAATGAACCTATAATGATACTAATGATACTGAAGCTGTTTTGGATTGGATGCTGTGTAATGAACCTGAGGCGATTAGGGAGCTGGAAGTAATGGAACCCCTTGGAAGTAGTGATCGTAATATGATTGACTTCAGTTTCAAATTTGAAAAGGAGAAGCTGGTATCAGGTGTATCGATATTTCAGTGGAACAAAGGAAATTACAGTGGTATGAGAGAGGAAATGGCCCAAGTAGATTAGAAAAGTAAGCTAGATGGAGGGACAGTAGAGCAGAATTGGATGAAATTCCTACAAGAAATAAGGGAAGTGCAGGAAAAATATATTCCAAGAAAAAAGAAAATCATGAATGGAAAAATGGCACAAATGTGGCTAACGAGAGAGGTTAAGGCTAAAATAAAAGCAAAAGAGACAGCATATAAGGAAGCAAAAATTAGTGGGATAACTGAGGACTGGATGAATTTAAAAACTTATAGAAGGAAACTAAGAAAGTCATTAGGAAAGAAAAGATGATTTATGAAAAGAAGTTGGCAATTAACATTAAAAAGGATACTAAGAGTTTTTTAAAATATACGGAGAGTAAAAGAGTGACATGGGTAGATAAAGGACCGATTGAAAATGATGCTAGAGAAATTATAATGGGTAGTAAAGAGATGGCAGAGGAACTAAATGAATATTTTGCAACAGTCTTCACAGTGGAAGACATTAGCAACATACTTATATGTACCACGACCTCTAGCTTCCTTGAATTCGGAGAAGGAAGTCTGAGAATTGGAGCGGGAGTGCGGAGGAAGCCATTTTTGAATTTTTTGGGGTTTTTTTCCATCGGCATTCAGAGAGGCGGGACTGCTCAGGTGTGTGATGTCGGGCAGTGAAGCGCGGAAGATTTAAAAGTAACACAGACTTATACAGTGGGCAGCGTAGTTTGCAGGCTCCGGAGTGAGCCAGGTGCAGAGTGTATTGGAAAACATTTTAACTCTGTTTTCTAAGTGTTTATTTTAAGTGTTTTTATCGCATATTAGGTATTTGTTAAGATGTTGACCATGCCTTTACTATGCATTAAGTGTCTGTTATTGAGTGTGTGGGATTACTGTGGTATTTGGGATGTAACCATTGAATGAAACCTGTGTACTTTTAACCCCTCGAGAAAAATGAATGTAACCAAGTAAGAGAGATAAGAGTGATTGATTTATTAGAGAAAAACACTTACAGAGGTATGCTAACCCAGAAGGGCTATAAAGAATGCTGTGTGAAAACGACAAATGGGCAGTCAGTGACAGACCTACACAGCCTGGTCCACTGTCTGTCTCAGCTTTACTTTGCAAATTAAAGTTTAGACATTTCTTGAAGAATCTTCAGTGCTTCCTTGTCATTTGTGAAACCACAACAAAACTGGCGTAGTCGGCAGGATCGGGAAGAGGCCCATGGAAGAAGGAAACGGCAAATTGAGGGCGCTTCCCGGTCCCTGGGGGACCTCCACAGAGCTAACAGAATTCAGGGTACACCCAAACAAAGGTAAGTGCTTCTTAGCCACAATTTGGACTAAGAATTCTGTTGGTTTTTGGGGAGATCTCGGGGACTCAAAAGTGTGAAACAACTGCCGAAGGGTCTCTCCGATTCAAAGAATCTGGCAGAATTGAGGGTTAAAAGGAGGCTCGGAGCATTAATCAAGAGCACTGCAGTGAGGGGGTTGAGTATGAATAAAGTAATAAGAAGTTAAGTGAGAAAAATTCCACGTGGTGTTGGTAAGTCCCTGTGGATACCGTTTCGTACGAGACGAAGGGCTGAACGGACCGGGAAAGAAAGAAAAGAGAAAATCCTCATGAATACCGCCTTAAGAAAAGTTAAGGGTCTGAATAGGCGAGGTGAAAAAGAGGGTTCTGCGGATACCACCCGAGAAAGGGGTCTGCACGGGCAGAACAGAATAGAAGATAAGGATAGCTTAAGTAGATAATTTAGACACGGGTGAGAAGAAACCATATGGCTAGATAGAAAATAGGTTACAGAAAATAGTATTACTTTGGTGTGAGACGCCAAGAATACCTTAAAAAGGGGGAAGAACAATATGACAGGGAAAGGAACAGCAGTAGAAATATTGAGTAGAATATTCCCGGTGTGTCAAGGTAAGATAGCGGAAATTTCAGAAAAATGGGAAAAAAGAACTAAAAATTTGGTCACGACGTGGCCGTAAGAAGGAACATTTGATGTAAGTTTATGTGATTAAATGGAGGCGCTGATTAAAAATTATAAACCAAGAGATAAATCTAAAAAAAGGGAGAAAAAAAAGAAAATAGGAGATAGAAGTGTTAAAACTCTTTAGGATGGAGGGAGAAAGATTGAGAAAGAAAGGACGAATATCAGTAGCAAGTAAAGAAGACATTGAGAAACAAGAAAAGCAGTTTGGTAAATCACAGGA
Source organism: Mobula birostris (assembly GCF_030028105.1). NCBI lineage: Eukaryota > Metazoa > Chordata > Chondrichthyes > Myliobatiformes > Myliobatidae > Mobula > Mobula birostris. Next base: position 60,538,999 of record NC_092383.1, on the reverse strand, counting down.
GAAACCGAATAAAGAGCCGACTCTATACCCAGACCTGAGAAATGTAGAAACCCCTCCCCCTTATTACGAGAAGGAGACTCTTAAACAGTGCCCTGTATTAACGGGAGAACTAGAACTGGAGGGAAAGTTTAAAGTCTGGGAGAACAAGGAGGAAAGAAGGAAATATGAGGAGGAGAGAGGGGCACTGTGGAAGGAGATGCAGGAAGATAAGAAAAAAGTAGAACGAGAAAGTAAGATAATAAGAGAACGTATCAAACTGTTGCAGGAATTGAGGCTGAGGAAAAATCAGGAGAAATTCCTGTTACGGGAACACGACACTGAAGAGGCTGAAAAAGAAGATGATTTATCAGAAGAGCAAGAGTCAAGTAATGAGTATGAGGGTATAAGAGAGTGTTGACAAGGGATAGAAGAGGAGTTCCTTGAAGGGGAAAAAGAGAGAGTGGAAAGGGAGATAAGAGAAGCGGAGAAAGAGTATAGGAGATTACAGTGGAAATTGGGTTTCCCACTGGGTTTCCAACAACAGTTTGAGGAATTCGCGAGGACTCGAGTAAATGCTAGCCTGAATCAGAAAGAGAGGACTCTAAAGAGAAGTCAAGAGAAAATAGGAAAACAAGGGAGAGAGCAAACCCTGGAGAGATTTGTGTGGCAGCCAGAAAGAACGAGGTCAGAAGGGGACGAGGAGTCAGATGAGGAGAAAAATCAGAATATGGGGAGAAAAAGATAGAGAGACTATGTTGGGGGTGTAACCAGCCAGGACATATGAGAAGAGACTGTCCACTCAGGTTATGGCCCATCACGTACCAACGGGGCCGATGAGAAGGGAACTGCAAGTTAGCCAAGGACCAGCCCCCACAGGCTCAAGCGGACCAGTGAACCCCTATGCAAGATGCTAGGGGTGCCCAGAGAACCCAGGTGGGAAGGGACATTACCCAGTGATTACAAGGGAGGCAGAAGAGGAACCCATTGTTCAGGTTATGTTAGAAGGACAATTGACACCCATGATGATAGACACTGGAGCCACGTATACCTGTGTACAGCCACAGTATGCCCTTCACCTTCCCATGTCAGGAAAATTTATTAAGACTGTAGGGTTCTCAGGGAAAACACAGTTAACACAATATACAGCTCCAGTGCAGTTGGGGATGGGCAGTAAAAGAATAGTTCTGCCAGTATTAGTGTCCAAAGGAACCCTGATTAATTTGCTAGGCAGAGATGCACTATTAAAACTAGAATTAAAATTAGAATGCACTAGAAATGGGTTGAGTGTGAAAAGAGAGAGTACTCAGTTACTAGTGCGGGAAATCAAGATTCAGTAGATGGGTAGAAGCGGTACCCTCGAAAGATCAAGGGACAGGTTTTTGGCTCAGTGGCCTAGGAAGGTAGGGAGAGAACATTTCGAGTTCTAAGCACAAGAAATTATAGTTTGACCCAGATTTGGGAGTAAATTTTGGAGTTTATTTGAACTTGTGTGTGTGTACTCAGAGTTTCCTCTCTCTATGTGAGACTTTGTCAGTCTCAAAGGAGAGGTTATATTGGAAAACATTTTAACTCTGCTTTCTAAGTGTTTATTTTAAGTGTCTTTATCATGTATTTGGTGTTTATTCAGATGTTGACCATGCCTTTACTATGCATTCAGTGTCTGTTACAGAGTGCATGGGATTACTGTGGTATTTGGGATGTAACCATTGAATGAATCCTGTGTACTTTTAACCCCTCGAGAAAAATGAATGTAGCCAAGTAAGAGAGATAAGGGTGATTGATTCATTAGAGTAAAAAACTTACAGACGTATGCTAACCCAGAAGGGGGCTATAAAGAATGCTGTGTGAGAACGACAAATGGGCGGACAGTGACAGACCTACACAGTCTGGTCCACTGTCTGTCTCAGCTTTACTTTGCAAATTAAAGTTTAAACATTTCTTGAAGAATCTTCGGCGCTTCCTTGTCATTTGTGAAACCACGACAAGTGAAGGCTTAAGGGCTTCGGCTCAACGGGCTTAGGCGGAAACGGGCGAGGCGAGGAAGGTTTGGTATTCATTTTTTGTTGTTATTTGAGGAGAGGGGCAGTTTGAGCGTGAGGGCAGTTTGTTGTTCTTGGTGCCGGATGTGGGAGGCCCTGGAGTCTCCAAGCCTCCCGGACGTCCACATCTGCGCCAGGTGCGCCGAGATGCAGTTCCTAAGGGAGTACATTAGCGAACTGGAGCTGCAGCTCGATGACCTTCATCTGGTTAGGGAGAGTGAGGAGTTGATAGAGAGGAGTTACAGGCAGGTGGTCACACCGGGGACACGGGAGGCAGACAAGTGGGTCGCGGTTAGGAAGGGGAAGGGGAAAGGTCAGGTACTAGAGAGTACCCCAGTGGCTGTGCCCCTTGACAATAAGTACTCCTGTTTGAGTACTGTTGGGGGGGGACAGCTTACCTGGGGGAAGCGACAGTGGGTAGGGAAAGGAAGAGGAGGGCAGTAGTAATAGGAGACTCGATAGTAAGGGGGTCAGATAGGCAATTCTGTGGAAGCAGTCCGGAGTCCCAGATGGTAGTTTGCCTCCCTGGTGCCAGGGTCCGGGATATTTCTGATCGCGTCCAAGATATCCTGAAGTGGGAGGGTGAGGATCCAGAGGTCGTGTTACATATATGTACCAATGACATAGGTAGCAAAAGGGAAGAGGTCCTGAAAGGAGAATATAGGGAGTTAGGAAGGGAGTTGAGAAAAAGGACTGCAAAGGTAATAATCTCGGGATTACTGCCTGTGCTACGCGACAGTGAGAGTAGGAATGCAATGAGGTGGAGGATAAATGCGTGGCTGAGGGATTGGAGCAGGGGGCAGGGATTCAAGTTTTTGGATCATTGGGACCTCTTTTGGCGCAGGTGTGACATGTACAAAAAGGGCGGGTTACATTTGAATCCTAGGGGGACCAATATCCTGGCGGGGAGATTTGCGAGGGCGACTGAGGTGACTTTAAACTAGAATGGTTGGGGGGGGGTGGGAATCAAATTAAAGAGACTAGGAGAGTGGAGGTTAGTTCACAACAGGGGGATGGGAACAAGTGCAGAGAGACAGAGGGGTGTAAAATGAGGGTAGAAGCAAAAAGTAGTAAGGTGAAAAGTAAAAGTGGCAGGCCAGCAAATCCAGGGCAAAAATCAAAAAGGGCCACTTTTCAACATAATTATGTAAGGGCTAAGAGTTTTGTAAAAGCAAGCCTAAAGGCTTTATGTGTCAATGCAAGGAGCATTCGTAACAAGGTGGATGAATTAAAAGTGCAGATTGTTATTAATTAATATGATATAGTTGGGATCACAGAGATATGGTTCCAGGGTGACCAAGGATGGGAGCTCAACATTCAGGGATATTCATTATTCAGGAGGGATAGACATGAAAGAAAAGGAGGGGGGGTAGCATTGCTGGTTAGAAAGAAAGGACATTAGCCTGGACGACGTGGAATCGATATGAGTGGAGCTGCATAACACTAAGGGGCAGAAAACGCTGGTGGGAGTTGTGTACAGGCCACCTAACAGTAGTAGTGAGGTTGTGGATGCAACTAAACAGGAAATTAGAAATGCGTGCAATAAAGGAACAGCAGTTATAATGGGTGACTTCAATCTGCATGTAGATTGGGTGAACCAAATTGTTAAGGGTGCTGAGGAAGAGGATTTCTTGGAATGTATGCGGGATGGTTTCTTGAACCAACATGTCGAGGAACCAACTAGAGAGTAGCCCATTCTAGACTGGGTATTGAGCAATGAGGAAAGGTTAGTTAGCAATCTTGTCGTGCAAGGCCCCTTGGGTAAGAGTGACCATAATATGGTAGAATTCTTCATTAAGATGGAGAGTGACATAGTTAATTCAGAAACAAAGGTTCTGAACTTAAAGAAGGGTAACTTGAAGGTATGAGACGTGAATTAGCTAAGATAGACTGGCAAATGATACTTAAAGGGTTGATGGTGGATATGCAATGGCAAGCATTTAAAGATCGCATGGATGGACTACAACAATTGTTCATCCCAGTTTGGCAAAAGAATAAATCAGGGAAGGTAGTGCACCCGTGGCTGACAAGGGAAATTAGGGATAGTATCAGTTCCAAAGAAGAAGCATACAAATTAGCCAGAAAAAGCGGCTCATCTGAGGACTGGCAGAAATTCAGAGTCCAGCGGAGGAGGACAAAGGACTTAATTAGGAAAGGGAAAAAAGATTATGAGAGAAACCTGGCAGGGAACATAAAAACTGACTGTAAGAGCTTTTATAGATATGTGAGAAGAAAAAGATTGGTTAAGACAAATGTAGGTCCCCTACAGACAGAAACAGGTGAATCGATTATGGGGAAACAAGGACATGGCAGACCAATTGAATAATTACTTTGGTTCTGTCTTCACTAAGGAGGACATAAATAATCTTCCAGAAATAGTAGGGGGACAGAGAGTCTAGTGAGATGGAGGAACTGAGGGAAATACATGTTAGTGGGGAAGTGGTGTTAGGTAAATTGAAGGGATTAAAGACAGATGGTCTGCATCCCAGAGCGCTTAAGGAAGTAGCCTAAGAAATAGTAGATGCATTAGTGATAAATTTTCAAAACTCTTTAGATTCTGGATTAGTTCCTGAGGATTGGAGGGTGGCTAATGTAACCCCGCCTTTTAAAAAGGAGGAAGAGAGAAACCGGGGAATTATAGACCGGTTAGCCTAACATCAGTGGTGGGGAAAATGCTAGAGTCAGTTATCAAAGATGTGTTAACAGCACATTTGGAAGCGGTGCAATCATTGGACAAAGTCAGCATGGATTTGTGAAAGGAAAATCATGTCTGACGAATGTCATAGAATTTTTTGAGGATGTAACTAGTAGAGTGGATAGGGAAGAACCAGTGGATGTGGTATATTTGGATTTTCAAAAGGCTTTTGACAAGGTCCCACACAGAAGATTAGTGTGCAAACTTAAAGCACACGGTATTGGGGGGTATGGTATTGATGTGGATAGAGAATTGGTTGGCAGACAGGAAGCAAAGAGTGGGAATAAACGGGACCTTTTCAGAATGGCAGGCAGTGACTAGTGGGGTACCGCAAGGCTCAGTGCTGGGACTCCAGTTGTTTACAATATATATTAATGTCTTAGATGAGGTAATTAAATGCAGCACCTCCAAGTCTGCGGATGACACGAAGCTGGGCGGCAGTGTTAGCTGTGAGGAGGATGCTAAGAGGATGCAGGGTGACTTGGATAGGTTCGGTGAGTGGGCAAATTCATGACCAATACAATTTAATGTGGATATGTGTGAGGTTATCCACTTTGGTGGCAAAAACAGGTAAACAGATTATTATCTGAATGGTGGCCAATTAGGAAAAGGGAAGGTGCAACAAGACCTGGGTGTCATTATACACCTGTCATTGAAAGTGGGCATGCAGGTACAGCAGGTGGTGAAAAAGGCGAATGGTATGCTGGCATTCATAGCAAGAGGATTCAAGTACAGGAGCAGGGAGGTACTACTGCAGTTGTACAAGGCCTTGGTGAGACCACACCTGGAGTATTGTATGCAGCTTTGGTCCCCTAATCTGAGGAAAGACATTCTTGCCATAGAGGGAGTACAAAGAAGGTTCACCAGATTGATTCCTGGGATGGTAGGACTTTCATATAATGAAAGACTGGATCGACTAGGCTTATACTCGTTGGAATTTAGAAGATTGAGGGGGGATCTTATTGAAATGTATAAAATCCTAATGGGATTGGACAGGCTAGATGCAGGAAGATTGTTCCCGATGTTGGGGAAGTCCAGAACGAGGGGTCACAGTTTGAGGATAAAGGGGAAGCCTTTTAGGACCGAGATTAGGAAAAATTTCTTCACACAGAGAGTGGTGAATCTGTGGAATTCTCTGCCACAGGAAACAGTTGAGGCCAGTTCATTGGCTATCTTTAAGAGGGAGTTAGATATGGCCCTTGTGGCTAAAGGGATCGGGGGTATGGAGGGAAGGCTGGTACAGGGTTCTGAGTTGGATGATCAGCCATGATCATACTGAATGGCGGTGCAGGCTCGAAGGGCCGAATGACCTAATCCTGCACCTATTTTCGATGTTTCTATGTTTCTATGTTACCTGATAGCCAGAGGTCTGAGGGAGTAGAATTAGGTACAGTCAAGATTACTAGAGAGAAAGTGCTTGGGAAGCTAAATGGACTAAGAATAGATAAGTCTCCTGGACTGGATGAGGTGCACCCATGGGTTCTGAAGGAGGTGGCTTTGGAGATTGTGGAGGCATTGGAAATGATCTTCCAGGAATCAATAGACTCTGGCACGGTTCCAGAGGACTGGAAGGTCACAAGTGTAGTTCCACTGTTTAAGAAAGGAGGGAGGCAGCAAAAAGAAAATTACAGACCTATTAGTCTGACATGGGTAGTTGGAAAGTTATTGGAGTCGATCCTCAAGGACGAGGTTATGAAATACCTTGAGGTGCATGACAAGATAGGCCGAAGCCAGTATGGTTTCATGAAGGGAAGATCCTGCCTCACCAACCTATTGGAAATTTTTGAGGTAATCTCAAATAAGATTGATAAGGGAGAGGCTGTGGATGTTGTGTATTTGGATTTTCAAAAGGCCTTTGATAAGGTGCTGCATAAGAGGCTGCTTAATAAGATGAGAGCCCATGGAATTATAGGAAAGATATTGGAATGGGTGGAGCATTGGCTGATAGGCAGAAAGCAAAGGGTGGGAATAAAAGGATTCTATTCTGATTGGTTGCTGGTTACTAGTGGTGTTCAGCAGGGGTCGGTGTTGGGGCTGCTTCTTTTTACAATGTATGTCGATGATTTAGATTATGGATTAAGCGGTCTTGTGGCTAAGTTTGCGGATGACACCAGGATAGGTGGAGGAGCAGGAAGTGTTGAAGAATCGGAAAGGTTGCAGAGAGAATTGGTCAGTTTAGGAGAGTGGGCAAAGCAATGACAGACGAGGGACAATGTTGAGAAATGTACGGTTGTACATTTTGGAAGAAATAATCGGGCAGATTATTATTTAGATGGGGAGAAAATTCAAAAATCAGAAGTGCAAAGGGACTTGGAGGTCCTCGTGCAGGATACCCTAAAGGTTAACCACCAAGTTGGATCGGCGGTAAGGAAAGTGAATGCTATGTTGGCATTCATTTCAAGAGGAATAGTGTATAAGAGTAAGGAGATGTTGATGAGGCTCTCTGGGGCACTGGTGAGACCGCATTTGGAATACTGTGTGCAGTTTTGGGCCCCCTATCTTAGAAGGGATGTTCTGATGTTGGAAAGATTTCAGAGAAGATTTACGAGGATGATTCCTGGAATGCAGGGGCTAACATATGAGGAGCATTTGTCGGCTCTTGGACCGTATTCATTAGCGTATAGAAGAATGAGAGGGGATCTCATAGAAACATTTCGAATGTTTAAAGGGTTGGACGGAGTAGATGTGGAAAGGCTGTTTTCCTTGGTGGGTGAGTCCAGGACAAGAAGCCACAGTCTTAGACTTAGAGGGTACCCATTTAAAGCAGATATGAGGAGAATTTTTTTAGCCAGAAGTCGTGGATTTATGGAATTCGTTGCCATATACAGCTGTGGAGGCCCGATCTTTGAGGGTGTTTAAGGAGGAGATTGATAGTTATCTAATTAGTCAGGGTATCAGGGGATATGGGGAAAAAGCTGGAAATTGGAATTAGATGGGAGAATAGTTTAGCTCATGGTGGAGTGGCACAGCAGACTCGATGGGCCGAACAACCCACTTCTGCTCCTTTTTCTTGTGATCTTGTGATACTGAATGGCAAGGCAGGAGTGCCAAGTAGCCTCCTACTGCTCCATTTTCCTTGTGTTCATGTGTAAAATTTGTAGCTGATGATCTATAAAAGACCTTAGCATCTTGATTGAGCAGGTTATTAAAGGCTCAGCATCAGCTGAGACTGCTTCACTGAAACTGGCACTGGAAAAGGGATGTATCACGATTAGCACAGCTTAGCCACAGGACATTTACAAATAGTTAATATTTTTGTCAAGATCAAAGTAGGTGAAGCGGGTGGAGCCCTGATGGCTTTGCATGATTTCTCTGAGGCACAGATCCAGATGCAATCACTCTCCATCTTCTTTCTTCATCACACACAAAATGCGGGAGGAACTCAGCAGGCCAGGCAACTTCCATAGAAAAGAGTACAGTTAACGTTTTGGGCCAAGACCATTCAGCAGGACTATTATTATTATTAACAATTATGTGCAGTGTCAAAACTGTGTATTTTAATTTGCAAAATATTATTTGAATACATTTTATAATTTAAAAATGACACTATAAGGTAAAATAACAACTGAGGTTATCTGAAACTGCCCTGGTATTTTAACAAGATAAGTGTAAAAATAATAGTGGCTGCAAGAGTGATTCAAGCTGGAAACACATAGATTTTATGTCAATGAGCTTAAACTGGTAAATGTTATTGTAGTGAAATTGAGCCACATGCATGTTAATCTAAACCTATTAACTATAATGGATGCAATGTTAAACAGGTTTCTGAATCACTACTGGGCCAGCCCTTGTTCTATGTAGAACATAATTTCACAGTCTAGTTGCTTTCACTGTCAAAAACCTACTGCTCTCTTACTTTGTGTTACAGCAACGTACTTACTTGTTTAGCCCATCACCCCTGCTGAGGCATAGGTCACGAACAGTAGCTAACGAGAGCCTCCGTCCAGGTCCAGTTCTTCAGACTGTCCCCAGGTGTAGACCATCTTCCTAGCGTATCCTTTGTTTTACAAGGATGAGGTCCCTTCAGCCTCTGCTGGTGTTTCTATTGCACTGGGTTTTTACAGGATGGGGTTGTTAGCCCCGTGTTCTACCTTGTTCCTTTTGCAGCTGGGCTTGGGACTGTCCATAGCCACATAATGGAATCAATTCAGTAATAAATTAAATATTGGATGAGCTAAGAGTATCATAGGATAATATAATTTGAAATGATTACTCAGTTCATATAATCACGTGTTGCCCTTCTTTAAGATCCAGCTAATATATTTTGATACGGGCATAGGTAACACATCTGATATTGTGGCTTGCTCTATAAAGCAATGTTATATAATCTGAGATTATGCTAACACAATATATTTCGAATTAAGTAAAGCAGAGAAATTGGGCAAAATATACCTCAAAAATGTAATAAAAATGTCAGGCAAGAATTATTATAAATCTCCCTACAATGTATTATGCCTGCGATAAAGGCTATTTACAAATAACTAGGATATCAGACCTGTCAAAACACAGAAGGGAATACTTTATGATTATTGTCACACAGAATATTATTTGTGAATTTGATAAGGACTGTCTTAGTACTATAGCTGAGAGGCATGGGCTGAGAGGTAGGATGAAAGCCTATGATAGGTGTATATCAGTCATGCATTTGCAGGAAATAGAGGCTTGGCTTTGGGAGGAGACAACCTCTTCAGGCCCCCAGTGGAGCAATGGGTGACTAAAGATGCAATAGCACTTCAGAAAAGGGCTGGGTTCAAGAGTGGGTTTTAGGAACAGCTTCTTCCCCTCTGCCATCAGATTTCTGAATGGTCAATGAAGACTACTCCACCACTTTTGCTCTCTTTGTGGACTACTTATTTAATTTATATTTTTTATTATAGTAATTTATAGCATACTTTATTCACTGCACTGTTTTTCTGCCTCAAAGCAATACATTTAGTAATAAAGAGCAGTGATTCTAACTCTGATTCTGATTCTGGATTTTGAAGAACTCCATGATAATAAAGGGCGGGAATGAGAGGGGCCAGCAGCTGAGGAATGGGAACCAACCAGTAACAAACTCATGGTGACATTAAAGTGAGAAAGAAAATTTGGCTCATCAAGTCATATAGGAAAGCAATCTAATGAGAGAGATGCAAACACGAGGAAATCTGCAGATGCTGGAATGTCAAGCAACACATATAAAAGTTGCTGGTGAACGCAGCAGGCCAGGCAGCATCTATTGGAAGAGGTACAGTCGACGTTTCGGGCCAAGACCCTTCGTCAGGACTGCAAAGGGTCTCGGACTGAAACGTCGACTGTACCTCTTCCAATAGATGCTGCCTGGCCTGCTGCGTTCACCAGCAACTTTGATGTGTGTTAATGAGAGAGAGATTGGTTTAATAAGAAGATCAGAATGAGTTTCACTGAATGCAATGATGTGATTCACACTGCCTGAGAGAGGGGAGGAAATAGATTCAATAGTGATGTTCAGCAGGGAAATGCTAAAAATTACTGGACTATGGAGCAAGAGTTTGGCAAGAAGACCAGCGTAAAGTCACTTCCAAAGACAAGGCATGGATATGATAGGGTAAATGTTTGGAACACACACAAAATGCTCGAGGATCTCAGCAGGCCAGGCAGCATCTATGGAAAAGAGAAAACAGTTGATGTTTCAGGCCAGACCCTTCATCAGGACTTGACTGTTTTAACAGTTTTCATCTGTCAAGTCTCCATTGGACCATTCTTTAAACTCTCACAAATCAGGGTTAGGTTTAATAATATTTTTCATATGGTTACTGGCAATGGATACTAGCAGAGGATCTTTGAGCACTTTATTTAACTGACAAATCATTCAAAATTAGATGGCGGCAGCTGCCACATGCCTGTCTCAAAAGCATAACCCAAGATAAATCATCAAATGCAATTATTTTAGATGTTTAGATAATATTACCATTACCATGAATCCATTCCAAATCCTAACTGTCAGTATATTATACTGGAAGATTTTCAGACCTTCCTCATTGTTATTCAGTTATATTTTGGGAAACTTCATTATTATTTACTGTTCTTAAGCATTAATGTTATGTTATTAGGTTCATAGATGGATAGTTGAGTATTTCTTTCCTCCCACAGTCAAAAGAAGTACTGGTTGGCAGGCTAATTTACAATGACTAATAAACCTGCCAACCAGTATGTCTTTTGATGAGGGTGGGAAAAAAAATCAGGTGTGAAGCGTATTAACAAAAATGAAAGAGTATTTATCAAAAGGAGAGAAAAACAATTGTAGTGTGAACTTAAAAAGCAGAAGAGAGAGGAAGAAAATCAAAATAGAATAGACAGAGAAATTCTGTTGTTTGCTGCAACATTTGAATGTCATATGACACAATTTGAGCTACATCACAAATTACGGAAAGTCCAAGACTTTTCTTTAGGGTCTGGCTGTGTTTCTGAGTCAGTAAACCTAGAAAATGACAAACATGCAAGGTGGTATTGAATGGCAACACACTCGCAACCTGCAAGTTATTTTCATGATTTCTGTGTCTATTGATAATAAGGCCAATTCATGTAGAAACAAAACTTCTGAACACACCCAATGACTGTTATATTATAATTCAAAGAAATCTTGTCTGAACAGGTTCTGAGCTGTAGAATTCAGTGCTAGAAACCATTCCAAGCTAGACAAACAGAAAGGGCTCAGAAGGCTTACCAATGCAGCCTTAATGATCTCTTTTAGATTTCTCTTTTGTTTGGTGACTTGAAAGAGATGCATCAGATGATAAGAGGCATAGATACAGTGGACAGTAGGAGACTTCTACCCAGGGCATAATTTTAAGGTGATTGGGGGAAATTATAGGGGGGTGTCACAGGTAAGTTCTTTACACAGAGTATGGTGGGTGTGTGGGAAAAATGCCAGGGATGATGGTGGGGACAGACACATTACGGGCATTTAAAAAACTCTTTGTTAGGCATGTGGATGATAGAAAAATGGATGGTTGTTTAGAGGGAAGGGTTAGACTTATCCTAGAGATTGGACTACATTTACTTATTTATTGAGATACAGCATGGAATAGGCCCCTCTAGCCTTTCGAGCCACAATGCCCAGCAATCCCACAATTTAACCCTAGCCTAATCACAGGTCAATTTACAATGACTAATAACCCTGCCGACCAGTACATCTTTTGACTGTAGGAGGAAACCAAAGCACCTGGAGGAAACCCACACGGTGTTGGGGAGAACATGCAAATTCCTGACAGGCTGCTGAGGGAATTACCCTGGGGTCGCGTGCACTGTAAAGTGTTGTGCTAACCACTACACTACACTACCGTGCTGTGCTGTAATATTCTATGTTCTATGTTTCCACTGGCCAAAGGTGAGAACAGAGAAATAAACTTTGAAAAATTTACAAGTACCTCTTTGAGGTCAAGTCTATCGAGGCCATGGCTCAGACATAGCTGATCTTTGGTTGTTTTGGGAGCAGCACAAGGAATTAGGGAAAGTAAGTTTTTGTATTCATTGCACCCATCTGCTCATGAGTGGATACAGATTCTTGTTTGATTTGTTGCCATCATTTAGTCTAAGCAGACACGCATACTGCAAGAGTGAGTGGAGAAATTATAGATAGATATTATAAATAAAAATACAGAATCTTTAAGAATTTTAAAATTTTATTATTGGGATCTAGTGTTAGGGATGTTATTTGAGACGTTTGAGCAAAAGTACTGCCAGTACAGCTGAATATTTTATCCAAAAGTGCCCCTTTAGTTTAACAAGGTTGATCAGTAATTGCTAGTGTCATTATGAAAAACAGCCTTTCAGCCAATTTGAAATTTTGTTGCCTCAGAAAGGCGGCATCCATCGTAAAGGACCCCCATCACCCAGGACCTGCCTCTTCTCACTGCTGCCATCAAACAGGAGGTACGAGAGCCTGAAGGCACACACCAGGTTTCAGCAACAGTTTCTTCCCCTCTGCTATCAGATTTCTGAATGGACAATGAACCCAGGAATGCTACCTCAGTAATTTTTCCTCTCTGATTGCACTACTTATTTAATTTAATTTAATTTAATTTAATTTTTTACGTATACTTCTTATTGTAGTTTATAGTTTTTATTATTATCATGTATTGCAAGGTACTGCTGCTGCAAAACAACAAATTTCATGACATATGTCAGTGATATTGAAACTGATTCTGATTCTGAACAGTGTTTGGAGAATTAATGCATCTCTATGCTACTGTTGACAGCATCATATACAGGTACATGTATTATTATAAGTATATGCATTATTTTAAATAGAATTTAAAATGCAAAACTTTTAATTTTTAAAAAAGTAGGGAAATTCTTGAAATCAGATCTGAAGTGAAAAGCACTGTGTTTGAATCAACTCCCATGGTTAATCATACAGACGTTGTTACTGTGGGTGTTGTTGCAAACACGGCACATTTTGTTACAACACACACAAAGTACTGGAGGAACTCAGCAGACCAGACAACATCTTCTCCAGTCCTGTGAAGGGGTTTAGTCCCAAAATAACAACTATACTTTTTTCCATAGACGCTGCCTGGCCTGCTGAGTTCCTCAAACATTTTGTGTGTGTTGCTTGGATTTCCAGCATCTGCAGAGCTTCCCTTGTTTTACATTATGATGCAGATCTGTATCACAGCAAAATCTACAGACAAGCAATTATGGCACTATTGTTCTTGTTAAGGACGAGATACAGGGGACACTGATGAACAGATGCATTGTTATGCTTCTTGGTGAGCCCACTAATTATGCTGGGATTGTGAAAAAATTCTCTGTGTTGAGCAAAGATTCTCACTGTTCATTTAATCGATGACTTCGCCTGCAGTGCTCCAGATGAACTTTGAGAATGTCAGCACCATGCAATGAGCATGAGTAATATGTCTGAATCAAAATCAGAATAAGTATCAGGTTTGCTATCACTAGCATATGTTATGATATCTGCTCTGTCTCACTCCTGTACATCTCATTGTTGCTGTCAGAGATTCTGTCAACAGCAGCAAATTTATTGACAATGTTTGAACTATCCTGAGATATCATGCAGAATGTGAGATATGCATACCAGGCTTGTAGTATAATTAGGTGCATGAGTGTGTTGCATGGCAAATGAGTCATAAATTATTGACAGGGGTGTGGTGAATAAAAGAAGCTCCTGGGGCTAGTTTTGTAGCCGGCATGAGTTATATTAAATGCGGCGTTCCCTGATCTTGAACACATATTTAATGATATATTCGATACTACATTCCCTTACTTTAAACACTTATACGGAATACTGGAACATGTAGAACAGTGTTCAAGTCCTCAAGGTTTAATTCATTGAATTTCACGATCAGCTTCTCCTCTTACTCTCTGATTGAAGGCAGTGGGACGATCAGTTGACAGAATGTGCACTTATTTTCCAGTCTCCATGACAATACCAGCTATTTGGAGACAACATCGGTGACCCAGTGTAGTAGAGACCATTGTGACTGGTTCATTGCAGCTAGTACGGATCCTCCAATACACAGAGGGTTGTAGAATAAGCCGGATCTATAACGAGCACAGCCCTCACTACCATCGAGGACATCTTCAAGAGGCAGTCCCTCAAGAAAGAGCCATCCAGCATTAAAGATCTCGCCATCCAGGATGTGACCTGTTCTTTCTACTACCATTGAGGAAGAAGTATAAGAACCTGAAAATTCAGAATCAGCTTCTTCCCCTCCACCAACAAGTTTCTGAACAGTCATTGAACCCATGAACATGATCTCAATATCTCTTTTTTTTACATTACTTATTTTTGCATTTTAGTTATTTTATGTCTTCGTACTGTACTACTGCCATCAAGGAGCAAATTTCACATCATGTAAGTCAGTGATACTAAATCTGATTGTGATGACAGTGTTCTTATGCCTAATTTTAATCTTCCCTATAACCAACACTCTTTATAATTTGTAGATGAAGTAAGCATATATCGCTTTCCCTTCTCCCTGGAACATGATCTGAGATGAATTCCAGTCTTAATTCAGTTGCCTTCTGGCTCCAACCTGGTAATGCAGCCCACTTGTAGTCACCAGCTCAGTAATTGACATTGTACCTGTCTCCTGTGTATCTCATGGGATGTGTGTAAGACCATTTACTATCTACAAGCTGCCTGCAGTCAGTATAGGACAGGTGCCCACTGAGATATGTGTGATCTTGATTCTAAAGTGTATTACTTCCTACAAAGCGAAATCCAACAGCATGAATGACAGCGATGCTCCACTACCAGACGAGCTCAACATCTTCTATGCATGCTTTGAAAGGGAGAATCGAACTACAGCTGTGAAGATCCCTGCTGCACCTGATGACCCTGTGATCTCTGTCTCAGAGGCTGATGTTAAGCTGTCTTTAAAGAATGTGAACCCTGGCAAGGCCGAAGGTCCTGATGGAGTACCTGGTAAGGCTCTGAAAACATGTTCCAACCAACTAGTGGGAGTATTCAAGGACATTTTCAACCTCTCACTGCTATGGGCAGAAGTTCTCACTTGCTTCAAAAAGGCAACAATTATACCAGTGCCTAAGAAGAATAATGTGGGCTGCCTTAATGACTAATGCCTGGTAGCGCTCACATCAGCAGTGATGAAATGCTTTGAGAGGTTGGTCATGATTAGACTGAACTCCTGCCTCAGCAATGACCTGGACCCATTGCAATTTGCCTATCGCCATAATAGGTCGACGGCAGACATAATCTCAATGGCTCTCCACACGGCTTTAGACCACCTGGACAACACAAGCACCTATGTCAGGATGCTGTTCATTAACTATAGCTCAGCATTTAATACCATCATTCCCACAATCCTGATTGAGAAGTTATAGAGCCTGGGCCTCTGTATCTCCCTCTGCAATTGGATCCTCCACTTCCTAACCAGAAGACCACAATCTGTGAGGATTGGCGGTAACATCTGCTCCTCGCTGATGATCAACACTGGCGCACCTCGGGTGTGTGCTTAGCCCACTGCTCTACTCTCTATATTCACATGACTGTGTGGCTAAGCACAGCTTAAATACCATCTATAAATTTGCTGATGATGCAACCATTGTTGGTAGAATCTCAGGTGGTGAAGAGAGGGCATACAGGAGTGAGATATGCCAACTAATGGAGTGGTGCTGCAACAACAACCTGGCACTCAACATCAGTAAGACAAAAGAGCTGATTGTGGACTTCAGGAAGGGTAAAACAAAGGGGTACATACCAATCCTCATGGAAGGATCAGAAGTGGAGAGAGTGAGCAGTTTCAAGTTCCTGGGTGTCAAGATCTCTGAGGATCTAACTTGTTCCGAACATATCGATGTAGTTATAAAGAAGGCAAGACAGCGGCTATACTTTTTTAGGAGTTTGAAGAGATTTGCCATCTCAACAAATACACTCAAAAACTTCTATAGTTGTACAGTGGAGAGCATTCTGACAGGCTGCCTCACTGTCTGCTACTGCCCAGGACCGAAAGAAGCCACAGAAGATTGAAAAACTAGTCAGCTCCACCTTGGGTACAAGCCTACAAAGTACCCCGAACATCTTCAGGGAGCAGTGCTTCAGGAAGGCAGCTTCCATTATTAAGGACCTCCAGCACCCAGGGCATGCCCTTTTCTCACTGATACCATCAGACAGGAGGTACAGGAACCTGAAAGTACACACTGAGCGATTCAGGAACAGCTTCTTCCCCTCTGCCATCCGATTCCTAAATGGACATTGAATCTTTGGACACTACCTCACTTTTTTTTAATATACAGTATTTCTGTTTTTGCATGTTTTTTAATCCATTCAATGTATGTATACAGTAATTGGTTTACTTATTTATTATATTTTTCTCTCTGCTAGATTGCGTATTGCATTGAACTGCTGCTGCTAAGTTAACAGGTTTTACGTCACATGCTGGTGATAATAAACCAGATTCTGATTCTGATTCTGATTCACTAAAGGTTGAGCAGTTTCCCAGTAGTTCTGAAGATTAGCTTCACTACAATGTAAGGTTTGTTTCAGGTGAGATCAACATTGCTGTGAGAAATGGTGTAACAATGATGCAGTTTTGTTTGACACCAGCTTTCACTGGGAATGGTTAGTGACATGACATGTATGCTACTGTGAAGTAAATATATGACAGAGATGGATTTCTGTGGACAGTCGAAATTGAGGAGGGAGTTTCTCAGCATTAGTAAGGCTGAAGATGACCAATCAAGGGCAACATGGATCTCTTCTTGTGAATATATTTCTGGGATCTGAACTACCCATGTAGCAGGTACATTAATTCACTCAACAAATGTTGCCTCTACAAAATAGTATCTACAAAACCCTCCAAGTCCACTGGAAGAATAAACAAACTAGTGTCAGCATCCTGCCCCACGCCCCACAACAACTCACCCAGCATTGAAGTCCCAGTCATTCCCATTCAGTTACGTTGGGCTGGCTGCTAATTGGCATGAATCCGAAAGCATTTCCTAATTACCAAGACAGGGAATTTTACTTTAACGGAAAATGGAAACATGCCACTGATGATAATAGTGATAGTCATCACAGGTGGTGATGAGAACAACTATACTCAATGTCAGCAAGACCAAGGTTCTGTTTGCGGACTTCAGGAAGGAGAATTTGGAAATTAGATTAGATTAAATTACGAGGACACTCAGTCCTCGTTTATTGTCATTTAGAAATGCATGCATTAAAAAATGATACAATGTTCCTCCAGAATGATATCACAAGAAACATAGGACAAACCAAGACTAAAACTGACAAAACCACATAATTATAACATATTGTTACAGCAGTGCAAAGCAATACCGTAATTTGATAAAGAGCAGACCATGGGCATGGTAAAAGAAGTCTCAAGGTCCCGATAGCTTTATCATCTCACGCAGACGGTAGAAGGGAGAAACTCTCCCCACCATGAACCTTCAAGTGCTGCAAACTTGCCGATGCAGCACCATTGGAAGCACCAGCCGCAGTGGACTCTGAGTCCGTCCAAAAACTTCAAGCTTCCCACCAGCCCCTTCGACACAGCCTCTCCGAGCACCATCTTCTGCCGAGCGCTTTGACCTCGCCCCGGCCGCCGAGCAACAAGCAAAGCCGAGGACTTGGGGCCTTCCCTCCGGAGATTTCGGACCACGCAGTAGCAGCAGCAGCGAAGCAGGCATTTCAGAAGTTTCACCAGATGTTCCTCCGTGCTCTCATGTCCGTCTCCATCAAATCAGGATTGTGCACGGCACCCTACCTGACAAATGACAGACACCACCACCATGGTGGCTGCTGCGAGCTGCATCGCACCGCCATCTTCTCCTGTACACTCACTATTCCTATTTAAGAGACGAGCAGTGGAAGGAGTGAGAAGCTTCAAGTTCCTTGGTGTCAACAGCTCAGAAGAGCTATCAAACATGGATGAATGCTTACTGTAATACACACAAAATGCTGGAAGAACTCATCAGATGTAACTAGGCTACTGAGTTCCCCCAGCATTAATTAGTTAATTAATGAGATACAGTGCAGAATAGACTCTTCCATCCCTTCAAGCTGCTCCGCCCAGCAACCCCCAATTTTTTTTAGATTAGATTAAGAGGACACACAGTCCTCTCTTATTGTCATTTAGTAATGCATGCATTAAGAAATGATACAATATTCCTCTGGTGTGATATCACAAAAACACAGGACAGACCAAGACTGAAAAACTAACAAAACCACATAATTATAACATATAGTTACAACAGTGCAGCAATACCATAACTTGATGAAGATCAGTCCATGGCACAGTAAAAAAGCTCAAAGTTTCTCGAAAGTCCCACATCTCACGCAGACGGGAGAAGGAAGAAAACACTCCCTGCCATGCCCAACCACAGTCCGACTCTGAGTCGTCCGAAAACTTCAAGCTCTGATCAGTCCTCCGACACCAAGTACCGAGCACCATCTCTATCCGAGCCCTTCAACCTCAGCCTCGGTCACCAGCAGCAGGCAAAGCCGGGGATTTTGAGGCCTACCCTCCAGAGATTCTCGATCGCACAGTAACAGCAGCAGCGAACCAGGCATTTCAGAAATGTCTCCAGATGTTCCTCTGCTTCTCACGTCTGTCTTCATCAAATCAGAATTATCCACAGCCTCTATTTAACAGATACGATATCATTTCACCGGAGAGCTGTGCACGTTGCGTTGTGCTGCCATCTTCTCCTCCCGCCTCCTAGACCCTAGATTCATCGTGGGACAACTTATAATGACCAGTAACCTACAATAGCCTTGCCAATCAGGTCACTGGTACTTTAAAGCACTGTGTTAAACTACTATGAGCCTGCCTCATGGGTATTTCAGGTCCCAGAATTACATACATGAGATGAAACCCTTGTTGCCCTTGCTTGGCCATTTTCAGCCTTACTAAACGTTTGTGCTTGTTACTTTAGATGTCCAACATCTGCAGAATCTCTGGTGCTTTTGAGTCTTTATTGATTGGTTTTCCTCTGTATTAAAATATAATTTGATTGAGATTCAACAGGTCTTTGTTCATTTGGGTTTGGTTTATCCCTTTTCCTTCATTTCCCTTCAGGTCATAATGACTAATACAATACAATCCTCAGTATTGAAGTTCTGAGTGACAGTAGCCAAAGGGTGAGACTAATAAATGGTGAAATACAGTGATCTCACACTCCCAGCAGGGATGTCATGTTTAAAGAGCGGTAGTCCATAAAATGGCCACAAGCCAACATGTAAACCTGATTCATCAACAAATAGATTCTCAGAAATATTAGTTTGGGACCATGATCTGTGAACTTCAAGGAGCTGATTCCAATCTGGTAGTTTTGTACAGCAAAAAAAAAGGATTTGTTTTGGGAACTCTAGATTAGTAAATTATACAATGATTCCAGATTTCATAGAAATACATTTTTGTTACAACTGATGTAAAATATTCCTCATCATATTGCATTTATTGGAAAAACAATTCATATTTATTCCAGCCAATCTGTTAAATAAACAAAGCAGTTTTGACATGGTACCCAGAAGGTTTTAGTTAACAATAGTTATTTTCTTTGTTAAAAAGTTAAGTTCACAAAGCCAGGTGTTTGCTTACTAAATTGTTTAGTAAACCAGATTATTGCGTTAATGGTGGGATAATATTCTTCCTTCTTTGTATGTTCTTTCTACCATCGAGCTTGAGTTAGCCATCAATATTCACATGGCACTGACTTCAGTGTGCAGTCTTCTTCACCATTTGCTGGGCATGGCCCTCTCAGAACACCTGTTCATCCATACTGCATTTTAGCATTTCTTTTCATGCCTTCTCATGACAGGTCCCTCACCATATTGGGTGATCAGCTGGGAGGAGGAACAAGCAAAAGCAGAGAAATCTGAACAGGTATGGTGCTTTATGATAACACTCAGTATTTTAGGTACAGCGTATTCTCCTCTGCCATCATACTTTTTAATGGAAGATGAACCAACCCATGAACTACTACCTTACGATTTTTGTACTCTTTTTGCATCATTTACTTAAATAAATTAAATTATATTTCTTATTGTAATTTATAGCATTTTTTATGTATTGCACAGCACTGCTGCCACAAATCAACAAATTTCACAACATATATGAGTGGTATTAAACTTGATTCTGAAGCAGAAGAATTTCAGACTACCTAAACTATCAAAAGAAATATACTGCAGGGTAGATATCCCATATTTGGCTCAATACTTTCAGCTCATTAAAATGAATACTGTATACAGAATATTATGGTCTGGTACAGTATAGCACAATATAACATAACAATATAACAGTATAACACAATAGCAGCTATTTCAGAAGTATTTATTAATTTATTTAGAGATACATCACAGAATAGGCCCTTCCGGCCTTTGAGCTACGCTGCCATAGCAAACCTCAACAAACCCATTAACCCTAAACCTAATAACAGGATGATTTAGAATAGCCAATTAATTTTTTACGTCTTTGGACTGTGGCAGGAAAGCAGAGAGCCCAGAAAATGTCCAAGTATTCCACAGATATTCCTTGGTGAGAACGGCACCAGAATTGAACTCCCAACTCTGCTGTGAATGGGGCAGCAGAACAAAATGTTCAGCAGGTGTGGGTGATCTCCTGAGCCAGAGCATAACTGTGGACTGCTTCCAGCACCTTACTGCACTGCTGCTTTTACCACTGCTTATAATCAACCTCAGTCCCCAGTTCTGCTCCCTCCACTGGCCAAAGGTCACTGTCAGCAAGGCAATAATCAAACCTGTCGTGGGCTGAATCAAAGGTGGCGATGAGTAAGCACACAGAAAGGAATTTGAAAATTTGGCTGATTAGTGTCAGAACAACAACCCCTCACTCGATGTTAGCAAGACCAGGGGAACTGATTGTGGACTTCAGGAGAGGGAAACCGATCAAAGAGCCAGTTATCACTGGAGGATCAGTGGTAGAGAGGGTTGGCAACTTTAAATTCCTGTGTGTTACTAGTTCAGAAGATCTACCCTGGATTCGGCATGTAAGTGCAATTATAAAGAAAGCATGGCCACACCTGTACTTCCTTAGGAGTCTGCAGAGATTTGGCATGACATCTAAAACTTTGACATACTTCTATATATGTGCAGTGGGGAGTGTATTGACCGGCAGCATCACAACCTGTATGGAAATACCAAAACCTCTGAATGGAAAATCTTACAAAAGGTAATGCATTCGGCCCAGTACATCACAGGTAAAGCCCTCCCAACCACTGAGCACATCTACATGAAACACTGTCATAGGAAGATCCCCACCACCCAGGCCATACTCTCCTCTCGCTGCTGCCATCAGGTAGAAAGGAGAAGAACCTCAGGACTCGCACCACCAGGTTAAGACAGTTATGACCCCCTCAACCAACAGAGTCTTGGATAAAAGGGGGTAACTATTCTCACATGCCCCATCATTCCTACAGCCCAATGATCTCACTTTAAGGGTTTGATATCTCATTATCTCATGTTTTCACTATTTATTATATTTGTATTTGCAGAGTTTGTTGTTTTCTGCACGATGGTTGATCCTACTTTGATTCTGTTAAGTTACTATCCTATATATTTGCTGAATATGCCCAAAAGAAAATGAATTCAAAGGTTGTGTATGGTGATATATATGTACTTGGTTAGTAAAATTTACTTCAAACTTTGAAGACCTTCCTCTCCCAGCAGCTTAATGGGACAGAGCATTACTGTGTTCAATGAAATGAGAACTAAGGTTTTATTTCTCACTTTCAGTGCAGTCATTATAGATTCCTGTTGGTCTTTCTGTGCCTTATTTCTTACAGTTAATTACATATATTAAATTTGTTTATTTCACAGCATGAATACCTGCTTGAAAAATCTTACTGTTATGAGCAATGAAGTAAAGATCACATTAATTCATTCTCACAGATGGTAATTAAATTCAAGCGATTTAAGAAAGCAAAATTGATTAATTTAAATGATACAAAATATAAAAGAAACTGTAATTATATACCTTAGCAATCTATTATGCTCCACTGTCAAAACTTTATATTAAAAGCAATGAAATTATAGAACTCTGCCTCTTTGGGACTTCAAAAGAAATGCATTGAGAAGCAATTTTGGGATAAATTTAATATCTGCTTAATAAATGCCCTCTGAAGTAATTTCTTGAGATGATTTATTTGCCTTTGACATTATTCAATAAGCTTCCTTATGCAGAGATGTTGTATAGAACTTCACAAGCAGCGGCATCTCCACAGAAAGAGTTAAGTGCACCAAGTTCCTTGGAGTTCACTTCAGGGATGACCATAAGACCATAAGATTAAAGGGGCAGAATTAGGCCATTTTGGTTCATCGAGTCTGCTCTGACATTTCATCATGACTAGTCCAATTTTCTACTCAGCAGCAATCTCCTGCCTTCTCCCCATATCCCTTCCCCCCCTGATGAATCAAGATTCTATCAATCTCTACCTTAAATATACATAAAGACTTGGTCTCTACAGTTGCCTGCGGCAAAGATTCCAGCAGATTCACAAATCTCTGCCTAAGGAAATTCCTCCTCATCTCTGTCCTAAAAGGATGC
The DNA here is from genome assembly GCF_030028105.1 of Mobula birostris. Classification (NCBI taxonomy): domain Eukaryota; kingdom Metazoa; phylum Chordata; class Chondrichthyes; order Myliobatiformes; family Myliobatidae; genus Mobula; species Mobula birostris. The sequence goes on along the minus strand of NC_092383.1, from coordinate 60,516,269 downwards.
CCCTCTATTCAGAGGCTGTGTCCTCTAGTCTTAGACTCTCCCACCATAGTAAATCCTCTTCATATCCACCCTAACAAGGCCTTTCATCATGCAATAGGTTTCAATGAGGTCACCCCTCATTCTTCTGAATTCTAGTGAACACAGGCCAGGCCCAGCGACAAACGGTCTTCATATGACAAGCCATTCAATCCTGGAATCATTTTCGTGAACCTTCTTTGAACCCTCTCCAGTTTCAACACATCGTTCCTAAGATAAGGGGCCCAAACCTGCTCACTATACTCCAAGTGAGGCCTCACAAGTACTTTAGACGTAAAGCCTCAACATTACATCCTTGCTCTAGGCCTCTTTAAATGAGTGCTAACATTGCATTTGCCTTCCTCATGACAGATTCAACCTGCAAGTTAATCTTTAGAGAATCCTTCACTAATACTCTCATGTCGCTTTTCATCTCAGTTTTCTGTATTTTCTCTCCATTTAAAAAATAGACAACCCTTTCATTTCTTCTACTAAAGTGCATGACCATACACTTCCCAACACAGTATTCCATCTGCCATTTCTTTGCCCATCACTCCAATCTATATCAGTCCTTCTGTAGCCTCTCTACTTCCTCAAAACTACCTGCTTCTCTACCTATCTTCAAGTCTTCTGCAGACTTTTCAACAAAGCCATCAATTCCATCATCTAAATCATTGACAAATAACATAATGAGGATTGGTCCCAACACAGATCTCTGTGGGACACCACTAGTCACTAGCAGCCAGCCCGAAGAGGCTCCCTTTATTTCCACTCTTTGCCTCCTGCCAATCAGCCACTACTTTACCTATGCTAGGATCTTTCCTGTAATACTCATAGCTGGTTAAGCAGCCTCGTATGTGACACCTTGTCAAAGGCCTTCTGAAAATCCAAGTACACAACAACAACCGATTCTCCTTTGTCTATCCTGCTTGTTATTTGTTCAAAGAATTCCAATAGATTTATCAGGCAGGATTTTTCCTTGAGGAAACCATGCTGACTATGGTCTGTTTTATCATGTGCCTCCAAATGCCCTGAGACTTCATCTTTAATAATTGACTCCAGCATCTTCCCAAGCACTGAGTTCAGACTTACTGGCTTATAATTTCCCTTCTTCTGCCTCTTTTCCTTCTTGAAGAATGGAATGGCATTTGAAATGTTCCAGTCTTCCGAAACCATTCCAGAATCAAGTGATTCTTGAAAGATCATTACTAATGCCTCCACAATCTCTTCAGACACTCTTTCAGAACTCTGGGGTGTACACCAACTGGTCCAGGTGACTTATCTACCTTCAGAGCTTTCAGTTTCCAAAGAACCTTCTCTCTAGTTATGGTAACTTCATACACTTCATGCCCCCTGACAGCTGGAACTTCGACCATGCTGCTAGTGTCTTCATAGTGAAGACTGATGCAAAATACTTATTCAGTTCATCTGCCGTTTCCTTATCCCCCATTACTACCTCTTCAGCATCATTTTCCAGCTGTTTGATATCCACTCTCAACTCTCTTTTACTGTTTATGTATCTGAAGAAACTTTTGGTATCCTGTTTAATATTACTGGCTGGCTTATTTTCGTGATCCCTTTTCACATTATTGATGACTTTTTAGTTGCCTTGTGCTGGTACTTGAAAGCTTCCCAATCCTCTAACTGCCCCCAAAATTTTTGCTCTATTATATGCCCTTGCTTTGGCTTTTATGTTGGCTTTGACCTTTCTTGTTAGCCACGGTTGTGTCATCTTTCCTTTAGAATACTTCTTCCTCTTTGGGAGGTATATATTCTGTTCCTTCTGAATTGCTTCCAGAAATTCCAGCCATTTCTGTTCTGCCATCATCCTTGCTGGTGACCTTTTCCAATCAATTCTGGCAAACACCTCTCTCATGCCTCTGTAATCCCATTTACTCCACTGTATTACTGAGACATCTGACTTTAGCTTCTCCTTCTCAAATTTCTGGGTGAATTTGATTATATTATGATCACTTTCCCCTAGGGTTCCTTTACCTTAAGGTCTCCAATCAATTCTGGCTCATTACACAACATCCAACCCAGAATAGCTGAAACTCTAATGGATTCAACCACAAGCTGCTCTAAAAAGCCATCTTGAAGGCAATCTAGAAGTTCCCCTTCCTGTAATCCAGCACCAATCTGATTTTCTAAATCTACCTGCATATTGAAGTCCTCCATGTCTATCATAACATTGCCCTTTTAGCACCCATTTTCTATATTCCATTGTAATTTGTAGGCCACATCCCTACTACTGTTTGGGAGTCTGCACACAACTCCCATCGGGATCTTTTTACCCTTGCAGTTCCTTAGCTCTATCCACAATGATTCAACACCTTCTGACCCTATGTCACCTCTTTCTAACAATTTGATTTCATTTCTTAATGACAGCGCAACGCTGACCCCTCTGTCTTCTACCTATTCTTTTGATACAATGTTTCTCCTTGGACATAAGCTCCCAGCTATAGTCTTGCAGGCATGATTCAGTGATGCCTACAGCATCATAACTGCCAATCTGCAATTGCGCTACAAATTAATCGACCTTATTCCATATGCTGCGTCCATTCAGATACAACACCTTCAGTCCCCTAATCACCTTTCATGATTTTGTCTGCCTTTTATGTAACAGTCCATCCTGTTGGCTTCAGTTTTCCCCTATCAACAGCCTCTCCTTCCTACACCTTGCCTCTGTTTCTAAACCAGCAACCTAACCCTCAGGACTGTTATCCGCCTTTCCTACGATGCTTCTCACAATGAAATTTAGGCAGCTTAGGACATTAGTCACACCGTGCACAATTCCTACCTCCCATCATAGTGTCCTGCACTCTTGGGTTCCTGTTGACCTACACTCTGTCTAATTGTTTTTGTCTATCCTGACGCACACGAACATCCCCTTAGGTCCCCTTATGAAGGCCCGTTCTGCATCTTGGAACTGGGAGAAAAGACTATTATCCTAGATAAGAGGAGTAAACCTGAACATATTTTGGTAGATTGCCTTAAACTAACCCACCAAGGGTTGGAGGATTCTACAACCATGCCCCTGCCATCATGACATGACCATGAACATGTCAACTCACCTCTGGACGAGCCAGAGCCACCTGTGGTCCCTCCACCCATGGAACATAGGACCCAAGCTGGGCAGCTCCTCTGAGCTCTGGACAAGCTCACAGTGCCGGTTTTAGTGAATTCTGGGGGGACCTGTGTGAGGTAACATAATTGGAGGAGATGTACATAATTCATAACCACCAACATTGAGTTGGGGTTTCAGTTTAAGAGGCTGGTCTGACGTGATGATGTAATGACGTAAAGAATTTTTAGCATGCTTTGGGTTCAGTTTTTTTTTAGTATTCAATAAATGAGCTTTTCTGAAACATAAAATGCCTCCGCTGTTTTATTTGAGAAAACCTACACGTGTAGGTTTACACATGCTTTACACGCTGATCCAGAGAGGCGTTGTCTCATTTGAAGGTATACATGTCAGGAGTGCAGTGCTGCCGGAGCTCACCAGGTATTTGTGAAATTCCTTCTCGCTCGACCCTGTTGTCCCAGCGTACCCTGCTGTAGCCTCCTGCCATTTCACAGATCTTCAGTCTCTCTCCAGCACTCGCTATTTGAGCATTGTTCACTGAAAAAATAAAAATCTTAGATCTTTTGAAAAGTGGCATGTCGCTTGCCGAAGTGGGCCATAAAGTCGGTAAGAACGATCCAAGCATTCGCACAATAAAGCAGAAAGAAGCTGAAATTCGTGGAAGTGTTAGTGCTACCCCTATAATGGCAAAAATGGTCTCTCTGGTTCGTGATAGAGTGCTTGCAAAGACTGAGAAAGCATTAAGTGTGTGTCTGGAGGACATATCACAGAAGCATATCGCTGTTGATGGCAAAATTATGCATGAATAAACACTTAGCCTCTATGAGCACTACTGTGAGGGGGTTGAGTAGAGCGATAGGAAGCAGTTTAAGGCTAGTAAGGGATGGCTGGCTAGCTATGTAAAGCGCTACAGGCTCAAGAACTTAAGTGCACGGGAGAATGGGCATCGGCTGATGCTGAAGCAGCATTAGCGTTCCCAGAAGAGTTCAAGAAACTGCTGTCATTATTCCCTAAACAATACAGTATAACAACTATGTACATAGCATTTACATTGTATTAGGTATTGTAAGTAATCTAGAGATGACTTAAAGTGTACCGGAGGATGTGCGTAGTTTATATGCAAATACTACACCATTTTATATAAGGGACCTGAGCATCAGCGGATTTTGGTATCCACGGGGGGTCCTGGAACCAATCCCCCGCGGATACCAAGGGATGATTGTACACAAGTGTGAGCATTTTTCTGCTCTTTCCAATGGGTACCATTGGATTCCGAGAGGGAGTTACATTAAACAAGGAATGAATTTCGAAACCTAAGGTTAAAAGTCAAAAATAATGAAAGAAAAATTCACTGCTTGCTTATCTTCGGCTTGATTTTGATGAAATATTCAGGGTAATCATCCAAAATCCTCTTCTATACCTGCATAAATTTAGTTATTTTTACAAGCCAAATGGAAAAAGCATTTCTAGGTGATAAGCTAGTTTTATGTTATTTCACCTCTCATTAATAGTGGATCAACCCCTTGGCCGAGCTCCACCAATTATAGTTGATTGGAAAGAGGCTCTTTTTCTCTTTGTGTTGATAGGAAGAAGAGTAATTTAGTGAGGCAATGAACAAGATGAAATGCATTTCCAAACCTTTAATTTGTTTAGATATGATAATAATTTATGTAAAGATTCAAGCTTCTTTAACTTTTTATATATTTAAAGACTAAATAGGATCTGTATTCATCCAACCATGTAATACCCGACATGTGAGGATTTTGTGAGTATCGACTATCACAGGTACACTTCCTGTCCAACCATTACTGCGAAAGAAACGGTGCGAGGCAGAGTTGCCAACCTACCGCTTTTGATACTAATATTCAGCAATATTCGTGGCTTTAGCAATAGTTCATTAGACATTCTTTTTTCATACTTGATTACTTGGTTCCAATTTAGGGGGCTAAAAGTGTAAAAGACTTATTTGCTCAAAGTATGTATAAATCCCTGCCAAATGAAATATGTGTCCTTGTTAAAGATAACTGGCCTGCTGAAATACTGCCTAATTATGGAATAGCTGCAAAATCATCTCTCTGTAAGAGACTTAAGCTTTCTTCTTCCGCTGTAACAAATGCCTTCAGAGATTATGTGGAGGATCGTGGACGCCGCATCCCCCAAGATTTACGCCCATTACTGAGCTGTTCACAAATTATACCTATTAGTACTGCTGAGTGTGAGAGAGGGTTCAGTCACATGAACTTGATAATAACAACAACATGCTCAAGAATTCTCATAAATCATGTATCAACACTTATGTTTGTTAAACTACACAGACCTCCTTTAGTTCAGTGGAATCCTGAGCCGTATGTCACATCATGGCTGCGGTACCACAGATCAGCAGATGACACCAGGACAAGCATTGCTTCAGACCCCGAACACATATTACGCCTGATCCTTTGTGGAAATTATTGTGAAACTTCTCATTGGTGGCATTTGGTAAGTAGGCAATTACTTTTAAATTGGTAAATTACATGATTACCATCTTTTTCTTTACTTGCTTGATAATTATATTTTATGATCATTAGTGAGTGCAACCATGCAATACTTTGTCATATTATTAAATTAAGTATTATATGTTTTATTGTACCAGTTATGCACTGAAATGTAGTGATAGGCTATACTCTTGTTAATGTCTTAACTATCACTATATTTATGTGGAGCTCTGGAATTCATATATTTCTTTCATCTTGGTTTAGTTCTTGACATTATAAGAAGCCCTATTAATAACTCATCAGTTGATAACGCATCGGGGTGATTGATAGGTTCATCGCCTAAGGGAGAAGGAGATGAGTTATTAACTTCAAACTTTCTGCATAATCACTCAAAGAGTTGAACTGCATGTGCATGCAACGAGATCTGTATAACACATCTCCTTCTACCTTAGGCCATGAACTTATCAATCACCCCTGCTGTGGACACTTTCTGGAGGTCCAAGATCCGTATGCTCCATGACCACTGAATTAAGTGTGTAAATATAGGAGGGGACTATGTTGAAAAATAAATATGCTAAGTTTTCTAAAATTGACTCCTTCCAGCTTAGGCCACAAACTTATCAATCACCCCTCGTATATATGAGCTCTTTGAAAATTAGGAAGTGATATTAATCTTTAGTTATTAACTCCCCCTTCATCACAACACAAATCATCATAGTGTAGTTGTGAAAGAGCTTCCCTAAGTGTAGCACTGATGTAATACATCTTCTTTCTCTGAAAAACTTTGCATTTCCCACCTGATTATATTCACGACAAAGAAGCAGCATATTTGTAAAGTGTTCTTTTCTGATAACCAAGATAAACTTCCTGAATAAAAGCTTTTATTGTTACAATTACACTAAAGCATCAAAAGTTATGATAAATACAAAAAGCAGCGGAATATTCTTTGGTGAGAGTTTAGACAAGCTAAAAATGGGAGATTAACAGGTTAACTGATGATATTACAGTAGATTATGAAATTATAAGATGATTTATCAGACATATGACACAGGTTCTCCTCACTTCAACAGTCCATGGTGTTTTAATGCTTCGCCTACTTCCATCTGCCCGAGACCTTCCCCTTGCCGCGGAGACCCTTAGAACTAAAGTGGGGAAATCATAACAGGTTATTGTTCAATTTTTTTCTCACTTAAAATAACAAACAGACAATTTGGCCAACTAATCTATGTCTGTAATTATTCTCTGCAATAACTTGCTTTCAGTCTACTTCCTCTTTTCCATCACGCTATCCTTCTTCCCCTTAAATGCATTTATCCTATTTTCCTGTCAGTGTTCAGATTTCAATCATTCAATTATATCTTCCTAGAAAGGAAGTGAAGAGGATGAAGAAGGTGAGATAATCAGTAATAAATTTGGAAATATAGTCCATGTGTTAATGATTTAACACAATTTATGAAGCAATCTAGTGCTTTAAAAAAACATGAAATCACATGGAAAGAAAAGAAGCCCTATACTTATGTAACAGATTTCTAGTTATGTAAAAGCATTTTGAGCACGGTTGTAGAAAACTTTGCAGTCAAATTACACATAGCAAGGGCCCACAAGCAACACAAGGTAATGAACAAGTATTTCATCTCTGTGATGTGGAATGAGGAATCGATATTAGCCAAGACAATTCGGAAAACACTCTGCAAAGCTTTGAAATGTTCTGTTGAGATATGTAATGTCACCTGAAGAGCAGTCAGGGCTTCAATTTTAAATGTTATTTAAAAACAAAATCTCTAACTGCACATGATACTATACTATCATGTCATCCTGGACTTCATTCAAAAAATATGAATTGACTACTACTATTTTGAAGTATGCTCTGTGAGGCCCTCCACTGGTCATGTTGTTTTGATCTGCAAGCCAGGGCAGTACGATACAGAGAGCAAGCTGTTGCCCCTGCAGCAGGCACCCCATCTCTGCACAGCTGATGAATCCAAAGGAATGGCAGCGATTGACATAGTTTGGCACCAAGAGTTGTCAGTCAGCATTGAACTCGAATGTAGGACTGCCTCAGGGACACCTGCTCTGGAGTTTTCCTCAAGGTTTATACCCTACCTCTTCCCCATCAATGGGTATAGCTGCAAGACAGAGGAGGTTTGAGATCAAAGTTTTCCTTCTCCTAGATGAGCTGCCAACCATGGCTGATGAGGCTTTAAGGCACCAGTAACCCGCCTTTACCCCTTCAGTGGGAATGGTTCTGCTAGGTATAGTAGTGGGAGGCTTGGAGCTGGACTTTTGTTTTCAGAGGTTATTTGAGACACACATCACTGGAAGCATTTAATAGTTAGTAGGAGCTTATCCCCACTACACCTCATCCCCCAGCTATGACGACCTTAAGGAACCAAAACGCTTTGACAGGCAGATAAGCTATGAAACTAATTAGCATAATTTAAAGTAGCATACAAAAGCAAAATAATAGAATGTCATAACTGCAATGGATTGGTGTATGATTTCAATGGTTATGTTAGGTTTAGATACGTACATGCTCTGATGATCGCTAACTCGATTTCGCAGTACGTTTATCTGAAAAACAGTAAAAGAGCACTTAGACCCCAAGACTGCAATAAGGAAGTTCCCTTGACTGGCTGTAGTATACTGGTCAGGATAAATGAAATAAAAATAAATCATAGAATCAAAGTTTTGTAGCACATAAATGGATCCTTTGGGCCACCAGATCAACACTGCATTTTGATCCTCCTCAATAATCCCATTGGGCCAGTTTCTGTCCATAGGCTCACTTATTTAAGTACCTGCCCAAACAGCTCTGAAAGCATAGTAACTGTTTCTGATTCAACTTCCTCCTCTGACAGCGAGTTCCAGATAACCTCTTTTCACTCTGTAAATATATTCCAACCCCTTAACTCTCCTTCAAAACGCTATCTCACACAAGGCTGTACCCCGGAGCTCCCTGTATCAAGGTTGATCATCAGAAATTAAGTCTAGAGCCTGGAAAATATTTTTGAAAATAAATACATTCCTTCTGTGCTGGCAGAGACAAAAGGCTACAGACGTTGGAATCTGCAGCAACAATCAGTCGGTTGGAGAAGCTTAACAGGTCAGACAACATCTGTGACGGTAAAGGAATTATCAAAATGTGTTTATCATCTTTCATCCCTCCTCAGTCCACCAGTTACCTCAGACTCCTGCTTCACCACTCCCCATCTCCTCTTTATAGTGGCCACTTCCCCTTTCCTCTCCATCCTGATGCAGGGCTTGGAATGAGACATAGAAACACAGAAAACCTGCAGCACAATACAGGCCCTTCGGCCCACAAAGCTGTGCCGAACATGTCCTTACCTTGGAAATTACCTAGGGTTACCCATAGCACTCTGTTTTCCTGAGCTCCATGTACCTATCCAAGAATCTCTTAAAAGACCCTATCGTATCAGCTTCCACCACTGTCGTCGGTAGCCCATTCCATGCACTCGCCACACTCTATGTAAAAAACTCACCCCTGATATCTCTTCTATACCTACAGGTTTCCCCCGCCATCTGAAGGTAGAGCGTTCCTATGAAACGGTTCATAAGCCGGAATGTCATAAAGCGAAGAAGCAATTACCATTTATTTATATGGGAAAAAATTGTGAGCATTTGCAGACCCAAAAATAACTTACCAAATCATGCCAAATAACACATAAAACCTAAAATAACAGTAACATATAGTAAATGCAGGAACGATATGATAAATACACAGCCTATATAAATTAGAAATACTTTTCCACAATCATTGCCTGAAATGTTCTCCATAGCGAAAATCTCACGCAAGCGCTCTTGGCAGAAACACGGCGCAAGCGCTTTCCAGTAACCTTTAAGCTATGAAGCTGCCAAATCTTACCAAGTAACACATAAAAATACACAGCCTATATAAAGTAGAAATAATGTATGTACAGTGTAGTATCACTTACCGGAATTGGGACAGCACTGAGCACACTGATGATAGTGTGTTAGGCTGAGTCGTCGGAGTTTGGGTGGTGCAGTGGCCCCCACCCTCTGGGCAGAGAACCGATACCGATCCGCGAAGCATGCAGGGGTACAGCAGTAGCCAAGACGCATCCAGCACATCTTTAAGAAAAAAGCTGAAATAAACAAGCTAATTAATTAGGTGCCGCCCGGCACGTAAATGTCAGCCCAGATCAGAGGCGACCGCAATCAGCAATTGTCTCTGATCTGGGCCAACATTTACATGCTGGGCGGCACCTAATTAATTAGCTTGTTTATTTCGACTTTTTTCTTAAAGATGTGCTGTGTGCCTCCCGGCTACCGCTGCACTCTCCGTGAATCGGTATCTGTCCGCAGCCCGGGATTTGGGGTGGTGGGACACTGAGGTTTCGATTGTTATCCTTTCCTCTTCCAATTGCATCAGCTCTTCATCTATCAGTTCTTGGTCATGGGATGCCAAAACCTCTTCAACATCATCTTCGTCAACTTCCACAAGCCAAATTCACTTTGTTCTTACTTCGTTCACCACGATCGAAATGTTTAATTATGTCTAGTTTTATGCTAAGTGTAACACCCTTACGAGCTCTTTTAGCTTTTTCTGATATCTTAGAACTCATCTTGCAAATGGCTGCTCACAGGCACCTGTTTAAGCAATGCCAGCTAGAATGCCGTTTGGAATCCGGGGGAGAGCGGCTGCTCGGGGTGTACGCTGCCTTTTTTTTCGCACGTTTTTTTTGTAACAGTGAAAACACTTTCTGTTAGCAAAAACAGGGAACTAATGTAGGTCTTTCGTAACAGTGAGGTTTCGTAAAGCGAACGTTCGAAAAACTTGGGACACCCGTACTTCTAAGCACTTAAAACTGTGCTCTCTCATACTAGCCATTTCACCCCCAGGAAAAAGCTTCTGACTATCCACATGATCAATGCCTCTCATCATCTTATACACCTCTATCAGGTCACCTCTCATCCTCCGTTGCTCCAAGGATAAAAGTCCGAGTTCACTCAATCTATTCTTATAACGCATGCTCCCCAATCCAGGCAACATCCTTGTAAATCTCCTCTGCACTATTTCTATGGTTTCCACATCCTTCCTATAGTGAGGCAACCAGAACTGAGCACAATACTCCAGGTGGGGTCTGACCAGTTTCAACATTACCTCTTGGCTCTTCTGCTCAGTCCCATGGTTGATGAAGGTCAATGCACCATATGTTTTCTTAACCACAGAGTCAACCTGCGTAGCAGCTTTGAGTGTCCTATGGACTCGGATCCCAAGATCCCTCTGATCCTCCACACTGCCAAGAGTCTTACCATTAATACTATATTCTGTCATCATATTTGACCTACCACAAATCACACTTATCTGGGTTGAGCTCCATCTGCCACTTCTATGAAGTTAAAATTAAATTTATTATCAAAATAAGTACAGAATATATCACCATATACCACCTTGAGGTTCATTTTCTTGCAGAAATTTACAGGAAAATAATGAAATACAAAGAATCTATTAAAAATCTAAACATAAAAAAGACTGACAAACATTCGATCTGCAAAAGAGGACAAATTGTGCAAATAATAAATAAAAAAGTAAATAAATAACACTAAGAATCTAAATTGTAGAGTCCTTGAAAGTGAGTCTGTGGGTTGTGGAGTCAGTTCAGTGTTGAGGTGAGTGTACTGTAGTTTTCCACACTGGTTCAGAAGCCTGATGGCTCTAGGGTAATAACTGTTCCAGAACCTGGTGGTGTGGGATTTCAGTACCTCCTCCACAATGGTAGAAGTAAGAAGAGAGCATGGTCTGGATGGTGGTTGTCCTTGATAAGGGATGCTACTTTTTTGTGGCAGGTCTACTCATAGATGTGCTCCGTGATGAGGGAGGCTTTGCACATGATGGACTGGGTTACATCCCCCTCTTTTTGTAGACTTTTCCATTCCTGGTCATTGGTGTTTCCATACCAAGCTGTGATACAATCAGACTGGAGCTGAAACATTAAGAATTCCTCCTCCCCAACATCTCCCCACACCCCCACTCCACAGATGCTGCTGGACCCACTGATTTCCCAGATCCTCCAGCAGATTGTTTCTCTGGTAGCAGGTCTATTCAGTATGTTTAGCAAGAACATCTCATCTGTGGCACTGGGATTAGATCCCCTTTAGTTTCAATACTTATTTACCTTATTTAGTTGAAGCTCCCTCTTCATTAGCTACTTAAATGTAGAATAAAGATCAGCATTGCTGCAGGAACATTTAAATATTTACAGTCAAGGATTAAAATGCTGAGACCTTTTCTATTTTCCACTCTGCCATGCCCTTATCTATTACCCAACTTTCAATAACCATTAAAGGCCCTTTGCATCCTCCTCACGTGCTCCGGGTATACACCAGCAGCAACTTTTGGTTTCTTCGTTTAAGTCACTGAAACCAAAGGAAAGCTATAACCCACCCTCACATTTAGGAAAATAAAGGAAATTTATGGAAAATGAGGGACAATGCCTTAAAATGTTTGTCCTTATTGTTGGCCGATGTCCAGCTATATTCAAAAATATTCTTGTCAACTATCTTGGGAAAATTTACTACATTGGTCCATAATAAGCACTGGGCTGAACTGAAATATACCTTTTAGCTTTGAGTTTTATATCCTGTGCTTTTGCTTTTTTTTTTGTTGCTGTTTATGCAATTTGTTTTTTTTTTGCATGTTGGGGGGAGGAGTGGTTTGATGTTTTATTTTCTTTGAATGGGCTCCATGGTTCTCTTTTGTTTGGTGGCTGTCTGTGGAGAAGACGAATTTCAGAGTTGTGTACTGCATACATACTTTGATAATAAATCTACTTACACTCCTTGAATTGCAGGCTTTTTTTTTATCGTGGAAATCACTGTTGAATCGTGTGCTCAATAAAATGCACGAACATTATTGGTAATTCAAAGAAAACAACTGAAATTACTTTTTAAACATAGCCTTGGCAAGGGTCTTAGTATCCCAAAGAGAGAGAGAGAGAGAAAGAGGTAAATAAACAAACAAACAAACAACTAAATAAATAAATAAATAAATAAGGGATGGGGTAAGAAGGGGAGAAGGGGCATTAACAGAAGTTAGAGAAATCAGTCTTCATGCCATCAGGTTGGAGGCTACCCAGACAGAACATAAGGTGTCCTGCTTTCTCTGGCGGACAGAGCGCAGGTGTTCAGTTCCCAGTCTGCGTTGGGTCTCACCAATATATAGAAGGCTGCACCGGGAGCACCGGACACAGTATATCAGCCCAGCTGACTCACAGGTGAAGTGTCATCTCAGTTGGAAGGACTGTCTGTGGCCCTGAATGGTGGTGAGGGAGGAAGTGTAAGGGCATGTGCAGCACTTGTTCTGAAGGATAAGTGCCGGGGGGGGGGGGGGGTGCGGGGGAACACTCCCTGCACTCTGTCTGCCAGAGGAAGCAGGATCTCCTAATGGCCACATATTTTATTTCCACGTCCCATTCCCATTCTGATATGTCCATCCATGGCCTCCTCTACTGTCAAGATGAAGCCACACTCAGGTTGGAGGAACCACACTTCAACCTGATGATTTGAACATTGATTTCTCTAACTTCCATTAATGCCCCTCCTCCCCTTCTTATCCCATCCCTTATTTATTTATTTATTTATTTACTTATTTATTTTCTCTTTCTTTTTTCTCTCTCTGTCCCTCTCACAATAACTCTTTGCCTGCTCTCCATCTTCCCCTGGTGCTCCCCTCCCCCTTTCTTTCTCCCCAGGCCTCCTGTCCCATGATCTTCTCCCTTCTCCAGCTCTGTATCCCTTTTGCCAATCAACTTTTCAGCTCTTAGCTTCATCCCTTCCCCTCCTGTCTTCTCCTATCATTTTGGATCTCCACTCCCCCTCCCACTTTCAAATCCCTTACTATCTCTTCTTTCAGTTAGTCCTGACGAAGTGTCTTGGCCCGAAACGTCGACTTACCTCTTCCTATAGATGCTGCCTGGCCTGCTGTGTTCACCAGCGTTTTGTGAGTGTTGTTTTGTTTTTAGCAGACTTGATTAAAAGGCTAAAAGAGGAAATCTTACATGCATGGCGTGTGATAATCTACCAGACAAAAGAGCTTACTTAACATAATGGCTCTCTTATCTGGGGGTGAGCACAATAGTATGGAGAGCAGATTTATTGAATGAAAGCAAGCAGAGAAAATAAATGAACAGCTCTTTTCCAGGTTGTTAGTCTGTTCCCCATAGGCTACCAAGGACAATTTACAGCATGATGAAAATTAGTTGACAACAGGGAGATGTCTGCGAATATAACTGACTTACATAAACCTTCAGTCTTACACTTTTTAATTCCAGGTCCTCAACAGAGGTGCTCTGCAACCTGACAGGATCTTACAGGATGTGATGCAATGATGTTGATGGTCCTGACAGGTAGAAAGTTCTTGACATCTGGCATGGCCGTGTACCCATTTTGCCTTATACCTTCTGAAAGTTCTTGATGCAAAAAGAAAGACTCAAATCTAAAACTAAAATCAAAGATGCTGAAAAAAAATACACACCTTGGCAGAATTGAGCAACAATTCTCCAGTAAGACTTGGCTGTGCTTGTCCAGTGGTCCTGAATGGAACCATAGTCAATAATATACAAGCCAATTGTAAGTTAATGCTGAGAGAGAAATTATGAATCATCTGGTTTGTCCAGGAATACAAGGGGACGAAGTGGAATAAGTTTAAAAGTCTACTTTAGGTTTGCTTCTCATTGAATTCAAATATTTGTGAGGTGGTGGAGTGTGCTGCAATTTTAAAATTCTTGAAGCAAAATAGCAAAAGTACTATGTGGGATGCTTAATGCACAACCAAATGAATTAGTGTTCTGATTTCTCACCAATGAATCCAGCATCATGGTGTATGGCAAATTTGCCAAAAAGATGAAATATGATATACGTAGCAAGGGAATTATAAAAAGACACACTAATATTCACATATCTGCTTACTTCATATTTCTGCTGTTTCATTTTTTCCTGTAGGTCAAATTTTTCTGCTTCTAGTTGGTACATCCATTGCCACAGCTCTTTGCTCTTCTCCCTGTTCATACAAGAAAATGTTTGCTGAATTGGTTGAAATATGGATCCAATGACTGGCAACGATGGTTTGAAAACAGTTCTAAATTAAGTCGTGTGGAGTATCCACGATTGTAACATTATATAGTTGTAGCTATGACTGGCTTGGGCTTTGAGCTTAAGTACTCCTGTGTTCTTCCATTCCAATTCTACTGGGCCTTTGTATAAATAGTCAGCAAAACTGAAAGTGCTATTAGCACTCAAGAATTTTGCCAGTCTCCTTTTGGAGTTATAGCAAGGAGATCAATTGAATTCTCATGAAATTTCAGGGTCATGTCCTTTAGCAAACTGATTCTGCATCCAGTCAATTAGTGCTTCATACCTGGACTTTTCAGAAGCTGCATTCACCTGTTCACCAAAGTAATTAAGGAAAAACTATATGTCCCTGCATATTCGAAGCATTTCTCTTGGTGGCATAACTTAACAAAAACATTTGCGAAGTGTCCATAGGATCCAGTGCCTTATCCCCTGCTCGATGAGATGGATGCACTCTCAGGAGATTGAACATAAACTACTAATAGGCCATATATAACCATATAACCATATAAAAATTACAGCACGGAAACAGGCCATCTCGGCTCTTCTAGTCCATGCCGAACTCTTACTTTCACCTAGTCCCATCTACCTGCACTCAGCCCATAACCTTCCATTCCTTTCCTGTCCCTATAGCTATCCAATTTAACTGTAAATGACAACATCAATCCTGCCTCAACCACTTCTGCTGGAAACTCGTTCCACACAGCTACCACTCTCTGAGTAAAGAAGCTCCCCCTCGTGTTACCCCTAAACTTTTGCCCTTTAACTCCCAACTCACGTCCTCTTGTTTGAATCTCCCCCACTCTCAATGGAAGAAGCCTATCCATGTCAACTCTATCTAACCCCCTCATAATTTTAAGCACCTCTATCAAGTCCCCCCTCAACCTTCTGCGCTCCAAAGAATAAAGCCCCAACTTGTTCAACCTTTCTCTGTAACTTAGGAGATGAAACCCAGGTAATATTCTGGTAAATCTTCTCTGTACTGTCTCAATTTTGTTGACATTTTTCCTATAATTCGGTGACCAGAACCTAGGCAGACAAGAAGAATGTTTATCCTTACTTCAGTTCATTCTCATTCAGATTATCAATGTCCAGAGATTTGCGTCTTTCCGACAGGATCTTCTTTTTCTTTTCCCTCTCAGTTTGCTTCTTTCCACCTCTACGGCTGTCAGTCTAATGGAAATAAGTTTATAACATGACAACACTCCACAATTCATTGTGTAATTCAATTAAACTGGAGATATCAGTGGAGAAATGGAACTTAATGTGCTTTTTTGGTGGTTATGATGGTAGGGGAGGCATAAGTTACAGGGGAACCAAATCATTTGCTATCTCGTTCCGGAAAGAAATAAAGGTAAGTCTTCTCTCGGTGGTGTTGGAAATAACATTCACAAGGTGGAAGTGAAACATACTTTTAAGAAAGTCACCATTTGATATTGGGGTCTGCTGACTTAAATGATCTAAGAGAGGAAACTACAACTTAACTTTAACTTAACTTAACTTAACTATATACTTTATTGACGCCAAACAATTGATACTTGAATGTACAATCATCACAGCGATATTTGATTCTGCACTTCCCGCTCCATGGATTACAAATATTAAATACTAAAAATATTACAAATAGTAAAAATTAGTAAATATAAAATTTTAAATTATAAATCATAAATAGAAAATAGAAAAATGGAAAGTAAGGTACTGCAAAAAAACTGAGAGGCAGGTCCGGATATTTGGAGGGTACGGCCCAGATCCGGTCAGGATCTGTTCAGCAGTCTTATCCCAGTGGGAAAGAAACTTTTCCCAAATCTGACCGTATGAGTCTTCAAGCTCCTGAGCCTTCTCCTGGAGGGAAGAGGGACAAAATGTGTGTTGGCTGGGTGGGTCGTGTCCTTGATTATCCTGGCAGCACTGCTCCGACAGCGTGCGGTGTAAAGTGAGTCTACGGACGGAAGATTGGTTTGTGTGATGTGCTGCGCTGTGTTCATGATCTTCTGCATCTTCTTTCAGTCTTGGACAGGACAACTTCCATACCAGGTTGTGATACACCCTAGAAGAATGCTTTCTACGGTGCATCTATAAAAATTAGTGAGTGTTTTAGGGGACAGGACAAATTTCTTTAGTTTTCTCAGGAAGTAAAGGCGCTGGTGGGCCTTCTTGGCAGTGAACTCTGCTTGGGTTGGACCAAGTCAGGTCATTTGTGATATTGACCCCTAGGAACTTAAAGCTTTTGACCTGTTTCACTTGCGCACCACCGATGTAAATTGGGTCGTCTGGCCTGTTACTCCTTCTGAAGTCAACAACCAATTCTTTCATCTTGCTGATGTTGAGGGATAGGTTATTGTCTTCACACCATGCCACCCGGTTCTTAATTTCCTCTCTGTCCTCAAACTCATCATTACCCAAGATAGGGCCTACAATTGTTGTGTCATCAGCAAACTTATATATTGAGTTTGATGGAAACTTGGCTACACAACCATGGGTGTACAGTGAGTACAGCAGGGGGCTGAGTACACAGCCTTGTGGAGCACCGGTGCTCAGAGTGATTGTAGAGGAGAGCTTGTCCCCTATCTTTACAGCCTGGGTCCTGTCTGTGAGGAAGTTGAAGATCCAGCTGCAGATCTGAGTGCTAAGGCCCAGGTTCCAGAGCTTAGGAATCAGTTTATTTGGAATGATGGTATTAAAGGCAGAACTGTAGTCAATGAAAAGGAGCCCTACGTATGCGTCTTTATTCTACAGGTGTTCTAAGGAGGAATGTAGGGCCAGAGAGATGGCATCTGCCATTGACCTGTGCTCCGGTAGGCGAATTGCAAAGCATCGAGGTTGACCGGTAGGCTGTGGTTGATGCGTGCCATAACCAATCTCTCGAAGCACTTCTTAGCAATTGATGTTAGAGCCACAGGTCGGTAGTCATTCAGGCATGCCACCTTGCTCTTCTTCGGCACTGGGATTATCGTTGCCTTCTTAAAACACGAGGGGATCTTAGACTGAAGCAAGGAGCATTTGAAGATGTCAGCAAACACTCCAGCTAGCTCGCTTGTACAGACCCGGAGAACCCATCCTGGGATGCCATCTGGGCCCATCGCCTTCCTTGGATCTATTTTCAGGAAGGTCCTTCTAACGTCCTCCTCGATGATGATGAACCTCGATGCCACCAGGTCTGGTTCATCTGGAGGGAGCGAGAAACTCCTCTTCTGTCGAATCTTGCGTAGAATACGTGAAGTTCGTCAGGAAGAGAAGCGCCACAGTTATTGATATTCCCAGCCTTTTCTTTGCACCCAGTGATCTCATTTAGACCCTGCCATAGTCTACTCGCATCCCTCTGGTTAGCCTGGGCTTCCAACTTGGCTCAATATTGCCTCTTGGCGCCCTTAATGGCTTTCCGGAGTTCACGCCTGGATTCCGTGTAGTGACTGGTATCCCTGGACCTAAAGGCCATAGTTCTAGCCTTTAAAAGGGACTTGACCTCATAATTCATCCAAGGTTTCCGGTTGGGGAATACCCAGATCATCTTGCGAGACACACAGTCCTCCGTGCATTTCCAAATAAAGTCCGTGACAGCTGAGGCATACTCATTGAGATTAGCTGCCGAGTCCTTGAATACTAACCAGTCCACTGATTCAAAGCAGTTACAGAGGACCTCATCTGTTTCCTCCGTACAAAGCGACACTACTTTTGACACCGTGACCTCCTGCTTCAGTTTCTGTTTGTAAGCCGGGAGGACGAGTACGGCCTGATGATCCAATTTTCCCAAGTGAGGTCGTGGGACGGTACGGTAGGCATCCTTGACTGCTTTGTAACAGTGGTCAAGTATATTCGGGCCTCTAGTGGGGCAGGAGACTTGTTGGTATAACTTTGGCAGTGTCTTTCTGAGGTTGGGCTGGTTAAAGTCCCCGGTTGTAATGAGCAAAGCCTCTGGATACCTGGTCTCAAATTCACTGATGTTGGCATACAGTATGTTCAGAGAGCACTCCACGTCCGCCTGGGGGGAGATGTAGGCCGCTGTCAGTATGACTGAGGTGAAATCCCGTGGCAGATAGTAGGGACGACTCTTCACCAACAGGTGTTCCAGGTCCGGGCTGCAGGAGCTTCTCAGTGCCACTGTGTCCGAGCATCACCCAGTGTTGATCAGTAGGCAGACACCACCTCCCCTCGTCTTGCCCGAAGACGCTGTGTGGTCCATCCAATGGATCGAAAATCCCTCTGGTCGGATGGCACAGTCGGGGTGGCAGGGGAGAGCCAGGTCTCGGTGAAACTGAATACACAGCAGTTCTGCATCTCCCTGCAGTAGGTGAGCCTCCCTTTAAGATCATCTATCTTGTTCTCGATGGCTTGTACATTAGCTAGTAGGATGGTGGGCATAGGGACCCTGAAGCCCCTCAGCTTCAATCTGACCAGCAGCCCAGCTCCTTTCATAATCATAGTCATAGTCATATTCATAGTCATAGTCATACTTTATTGATCCCGAGGGAAATTGGTGTTCATTACAGTTGCACCAACCAAGAATAGAGTATAAATAAAGCAATATAAAACCATAAATAATTAAATAGTAATATGTAAATGCCAGGAAATAAGTCCAGGACCATCCTATTGGCTCAGGGTGTCTGACCCTCCAAGGGAGAAGTTGTTAAAGTTTGATGGCCACAGGCAGGATTGACTTCCTATGACGCTCAGTGTTGCATCTCGGTGGAATGAGTCTCTGGCTGAATGTACTCCTGTGCCCAACCAGTACATTATGTAGTGGATGGGAGACATTGTCCAAGATGGCGTGCAACTTGGACAGCATTCTCTTTTCAGACACCACCATCAGAGAGTCCAGTTCCATCCCCACAACATCACTGGCCTTATGAATGAGTTTGTTGATTCTGTTGGTGTCTGACACCCTCAGCCTGCTGCCCCAGCTCACAACAGCAAACATGATAGCACTGGCCAGCACAGACTCGTAGAACATCCTCAGCATCGTCATACAGATGTTAAGGGACCCACGCTTCCTCGGTAAATAGTGCATCTTCCCAGGTTTCCATCAATGCAGTGTGTTGTTGTCAGCTCTTTGAGGTAGGGAGATGTGTCCCGCGGGGATCGATTAGCGGGTTGCGTCATCGGATGCTCCGGATCGGGCCGAGTAACGGGGGAGGCTCCGCTGCCACTTCCAGCTGCTGGGGGCCCAGGCTGTCAATTAGATGGGGTCCCAAAGCTAACACTTAATCCCGGATGGCCGGGCTCCTGGCTGAAACAAGTCTGTAAACCGAGACACGGTTGCGGAGGCCTCTGCTCCAGCCGCTGAATTAGAGCAAGTACAGGTTGACCACCGATTTTCCATCACCCTTGGTTCCTGAGCCTTGCCAGATTAATGTTTTTGTTGGATAAAAAGAGGTCTCACAATAATAACAGCAAAAATGGACTGCAGAAGCTTAAAAAGGATTATTAATTAAACAAAAAATAAAATGTAATTTTATTAATTACTGTGCTTACAAAGAATATTGTTTCCCAGTTATCTTTTTAAACATTTCATCCAAGTGAAGTTGTTTCACGTGTTTTGATCTCTCTCAGTGCAATTTTTCTTGCATCAAATAAAAGTTCATTAGTTCGTGCCTGTCACGAAGGTACATTTCTCTCATGCTTTGATTAAATCATCCAACAACTCACTTAACTTGTCAGTAGTGAATCTTTCAGTTTCATTATCGTTGCTGCCATCTTCAAAATTCAGTGTGTTTTTATCAGCATTCAGAACACTGTCTATAATTTCCAAGTCCATAAGGTGTTTCGTCGTTGACAATCATCCACTCAGGTAGATTTTCTTCATTAAGACTACTTGCTATATGTTTGCTATATATAGGTGAAGGAGGTCCGGTAACACTTCATGCATATGCAAGCAAATCAGGAACAACAACTTTCTCCTTTGGGTACACGAAATCCTGTAAAATCATTGCCAAGCTTTTCTGCAGGCACATTATCAAACATCAAGACAAGCTACAAATTATGCCAGTTATTCTTTAGTGTTGAAGGTTCTACCTTCTCCCATTCTCAAGCAATGAACCAAAGAACATCCTTCATGCGCCTGCTGGTGGCGCAATGACATCGGCGCTGGACCCAGGAGCGGAGGTTCTGGGGTTCAAAACCAGTCGGGTCTGCTCCCGAGTATGCTATCCATCCGTGCTGGGTTAAGTGTCGAGATCGCAACGCGACCTCATAAAATGAAAGGAAAAATACTGCGAAAATGTCTGTGTGAGGAGTGGCGCGCCACACAGTCTCTCTCTCGCTCCACGCCTTGTAAGAAGCCATGAAGAAAACATCATCACTGATGCATGCACACACGCACACAGGCACACAGCAAAACAAAAAAGAACGTCCTTCATGATAAAATCTTTATAAATGTCTGCACAGAATTGCCAGGATCCACCTCATCTAACAGGCATTTCATGACAAGTGAGCACTACTTGGTCTTGTAATTTCATCCGAATTAAAAGAGTTGCTTAACCATCACTTTCTGGAAAATCTGTGGTCAATCTGTATATGCATTCATCAAATTGTCCTGCAGGAGTGCTAACATAAAAGGTTTAAATGGTTAAAAGGAATTGGCTGTGATAAACCTCTTGTATAATTACCATGAAGGTTATTGGCCTAAGGTGGTAAAAGTCAGAGTTACAGATTTATCTATGAAGCAAAAGCAAACTTTAATACTCTTCCTTCTGTGGATTGAAAATATAATAGGTTAATCAAAGAAATCAGAGAATTAATCTGTATCAGTTTAAAATGGTCCAGTTCAATTCTACAAACTTACTTTTACAGGATTTTTATTATTGGGCAAATATTTTACACAATTTTTCCATTTACTAGTGCAAATAATTATCCAGCAATAACTGCTAATATAAGGAATGGGAAATGTAGATAATTTTTTAAAAAATTCTCATCTGAATTTGTCTAACTACAGCCAGTAATAAAGGAAGTAAGGCATTTTGAATCAGTGTTCCAAATAATGATGTTGTATTAATGGTTACCTTTTGCATGTAGCCTCCGAAGTGCAAGGACATATGCGACATGGTTTTTTTCTTCTTTTCTTCTTCCTCTGCTCTCTTTCTCAACTCTTCCTCTTCCTTCCTGGCTCTTTCCTCCTATTATAAAATAAATAGACAATTACCCGACTGCTTGCTTTTCTCTAATTCTGCAATGAAAGGTAGCTCAAGCATCATTGCTTACCGCGATCCTTGACTGGCGTTCCTTCTCTCTCTCCGCTTGAATCCTATGCTGCTCTGCTCTTTCTGCTCGACGTTTTTCCTGCATTGGAAATTCATGTGTATTTCATCAGATAAGTTAATCTGTGTCTTTTTGGAGAGAATCCACCATTTGAACTATGGTTCAAGTAAAATACAAACTTAGTAAATATTTCATCTAAAGGCAGTCATTGATTTTAGAACACTTTAGAGACTTTAGCCATCACTAAGCTTGCTTGGTCTTGCGAATGAATTTAAAACTAATTCTGACTATTATGTGATGATTCAGTCAAATGGGGTTCAAGAGAAATGCAAGTTGACCCTTTTGGGAAGGAGAGAAGACATGGGCACAAGTGATTCTACAGATGCTGGAAATCCAGAGTAATACGTACAAAATGCTGGAGGAACACCATAGGTCGGGCATCATTCATGGAAAAGAACGAACAGTCAACCTTTCAGGCCAAGAAACCTCAGCAGGACACTGAGTTTGACAGTTTATTCCTTTCCACTGATGGTGGCTCTCCGCTGAGCTGCTCCAGCACTACCACAGAAGACGTGGAGGCAGCTCAGAGCCATTCTTGTCTTGTGCATTGATTTATCATTGGTTGTATTGGTAAGCTCTCGATGATGATATTGCAGCAGTGCCCTTAGCAAGTGCCAGGTGGGCACCTGAACTTGCAACATGGTAGAACCGACAACAGTTTGAGTTGTGCATCCACCTGCTACATGTAGGTGACGTTCCTCCCAGCTAGCCTGCATCCTCTAACACAGGAGTTCCAACCCACTTTACACCATTAAGCAAGGGGTCTGTTGACCTCAGGTTGGGAACTATTGCTACTATCCTTCCCTTTGAAGCCTTCTCATTTACTTGTTATCTTATAAGTTATTGTTTATCCCCCAATTGATTTAGTCATTAATATTAACAAGGATATTTATTTAGTTAAATTGGGCAAAATGCAAACTTAGTTGATTGCATTCAGTTATCTTAATTTTAAATTCCTCTTGCACTGGTCTAAGCAAGACAATAATGGGCCAAATGGCCTTAAAATCTGGTCAATTGTTTACGTCTTTAAAGAATGGGGGACCAAATCCTGGTTCTGTAAAATAACACCGTCAGGAGTACAAAGTAAAGCTCGTATTTCAGTCCAAAGCTCTCGCACACCTGATTACAGTTCATGGCACAATAACATGTAAATTCCATAAAAGCCATTCGTAGATCAACTCAGATTGCTTTTAATGATTTTGAACTCTAAGTACAGGATGTCCTTGGTGATAGCAGTTTCTGCCATAAGCACATCGAACTGCAATGCCCACTCTTCTCTCCAGACACTGCAAGTGACCAGATGGCAGATCACAGAGCTTCCTCAAGATGTCGTACAGAGTCAACCTGCATTTTCAGCATCTGCAGATTTCCTCGTGTCCGCATTTTTAAACTCACAATTCTTTCCTTCAAAGCAATTATTTCCTCTTCATCTTTCTTCCTGTTCTCAAAATGAACTTCAATTAAAGTCTGCAGCTCTAAGAGATCCTTCTCCATACGTTTACGGTGGATGTCCTGCAAAATAGAAACCATGTACATGAGCTCCATCTCATTTAACAGTCTCGCAAATCCTTAAAAACAAGAGGTTAGTATAGTATCATGATTTATCCTTAGGGAAAAAAACGGGTAGATCTAGGATAAATTGTTGATGCATCTAATCTCATCTATGACTATATTGAGCATAACATAGTGGGCTTTAGAGCATCATGAGTGCAGGACCAACACACTGCAGAAGGTTTTTCATTGATCTACAGGAAATGCAAAATTTTGGCTTCGTATGTGCTTCAACCATATCAAAACATTGTAGATGATATGGTAGACACAAGGGACCATTTCCTTTAGTATGGGAACTGGAGTAAAGATCATAATCTTAAAATGAGAAGGAGGTGTAATCAGGAAGATTGTTCCCACATAAAGATCAGTGAAAGCCATCTA
Source organism: Mobula birostris (assembly GCF_030028105.1). Lineage (NCBI taxonomy): Eukaryota > Metazoa > Chordata > Chondrichthyes > Myliobatiformes > Myliobatidae > Mobula > Mobula birostris. The sequence goes on along the minus strand of NC_092383.1, from coordinate 60,492,401 downwards.
GAGGTATGGGAGTGAATGACAGAATATGAAATAAGTGACAAGAAAAAAAAACTGCTCAATGAGCAATAAACAAAACAAAGAAGGAAAACATGCTTACATCGAAGTCGACCCTTTCTCCATCTGGAATCTTAGGTGGCACAAGGTTGGGCAAAAAGAGTCTACAGAATCAAAAAAATAATTAAACTGTGTTACATCATGTTTGTTGCTCCCAAGCTCACTTGGCACGTCGCACTTTAAAAGGAATAAATTATCTACTATGCTTCTAAGATACTAATCAAGGTATTTTCTTTGTATCACAGATTACTTCCAGGGGTCTTCAATTTAATTGATTTCACCTGCCCAGAAGTAATTTTGCTGGTTATGGCAGCATTATGGATTTATAACTGGGCAAACAATTGGATGCCTGGACCATTAATCCACACATTCCAGTCTCACCATGGCACTAAAACTAATTAATGACTGTGAAATTAGTGGACTTTTGTGAAAAAGGAACTGCTTAGGGAAGGAATCTATTACACTTTCCCAGTCTGAACTATATGTTACATTGAGCCCGCAGTTGCAGCAGTGTGCTTGAATCACAACTGGCCCTTGAAGTAATTTCCAAACAACTCTCAGGGTAAAACGCTTGAACAATAAATGTTGGCTTTCCAGTGATGCCGGCATCAAACAAATACATAATAATATGTAGCAACAATAAGGTTAAAAATTGTGTTTCAGCAACTAGAAAAAGCAGATCATCTTCCTTCAGTTCATCAGACAGTAGGTTGAGGTAGCAGGCTTTGCTTCTCATTTCCTTCTGTAATTGTGGCAGAAAAAGGACAATGATATTTGATCCCTGATTTCACACAAGAAACACACACAAAATGCTGGAAGAACTCAGCAGACCAAGCAGCATCTAATGAAAAGAGTACAGTTGATGTATCAGGCTAAGACCCTTCAGCAGGACTGGAGGAAAAACTATGAGGAGTCAAAGTTGGGGGGGGCGGGAGGAATGAAGGAAGGGAGAAACAGAAGGTGATAGGTGAAACCGGGAGGGTGGGAAGAGTGAGGTAAAGAGCAGGAAGTTGATTGTTAAAAGAGGTACTGGGCTGCAGAAGGGGGAATCTAATAGGAGAGGACAGAAGGCCATGGAAGAAAGAGAAATAAGGAGGAGCAGCAGAGGGAGGCAATGGGCAGGCAAGGAAACAAGAAGAGAGAGGGAAAAGGGGATGGGGAATAGAGAAGAGGGGGGCTATTACCAGAAGTTTGACAAATTGATGTTCATGCCATCTGGCTACCCAGACGGAATACGAGGTGTTGCTCCTCCAACTTCCTACTTCAATGAGGCCACACTCAGGTTAGAGGAGCAACACCTTATATTCCATCGGGTAACGTCACTGGACATGTGATTAGGAAAGAGGAGTTAGAATGCATGGTAATTATGGGAAAGATTGAAGGGAAGAAAGCAAGAGGAAGACAAAGACAAATGATGATGGAGACAGCAGCCAGAGAACTGGAAATGAATACCAATGAATTGATCCACTTGACTCAAAACAGGAGTGTGTGGGCCATGGCAGTCAAAGCTCAAACTGGGCATGACACCTGATGATGATGATGATCCTGATGGCATGAACATCGGCATGAACATCGATTTCTTGAGGTTCCGGTAATGCCCCCCTTCTCTATTCCCCATCCCCTTGTCCCTCTGTCACCTTGTCTCCTTGCCTGTTCATTGCCTCCCTCTGGTGCTCCTCCCCGTTGCTCTTTCTTCCATGGCCTTCTGTCCTCTCTTATCATATTCCCCCTCCAGCCCAGTGTCTCTTTCACTGATCAACTTCCCAACTCTTTTATTTCACTCTTCACTCATGCTGTGTTTCTCAATCCTCTCCCACCACACTTTAACTCTGATGCCCCATCTCTTTTTCTCCAGTCCTGCTGAAGGGTCTCAGCCAGAAACATCAAATGTATTCCTTTCCACAGATGCTGCCTGGTCTGCTGAGTTCCTCCAGCATTTTCTGTGTGTGACTTGGATTTCCAGCATCTGTAGATTTTCTCTTGTCCCTGATTTCACTCATTCCTGTTTGCTGGGACTCACCATTTCTGATCCAAATTGCATCCCTGGACCATAGTAAGAGACTCCAATCTGACATCTGAGCCCATGTGTCACGAAGTGTCATTTCATTTGTAATATAGAGAAATTCATCTGTTAACCTTAGTTGGCAGCACCTATGCATTAAACAGCACGTCACTCACCTCACCTGGATTCACCTATCACTTGTCAGATGTTTCTCCACCCCTTCCCCTTACCCCACGTTATACTTGCTATCTCCCCTGTACTCTTCAGGTCATATGAGGGGCCTCAACACAAGATATTCACTTTCTATTTCCCGCCACAGATGCTGTCTGGCCTGCTGAATTTCTCCAGCAGGTTTTTTAAAAACTTCTATATTCAGCAGCATAATTGTGCATAACAGGAGCCCATAAATGGCAAAGTTTTATGATTAGGTTTTGTTTAAGAAAAGGATTGCTGGGTGTGGGTAAGCATTGGAGTGGCAGTCAGGAAGAACTTTCTTCTTGGAATAGGATTGTGAGATCTTTTATAGGGTCTCTGTTTTATTCCAAAACATTCCTCTGTTGCTGAACTGAAGTACATGTCACAATAAAGATCACAACTCATACTGGTATGTTATTTACTGAGCTTCATAAATATTTGAATAACGAAAGAAATGATTCAAAATAATGAAAGAGATTAATCTTTCAAGTTGTACTTACCTTGGTTTGGGTTTTTCTTCTTTGATATGGAATATAAAAAGAAGTGAAATGTTTGTTATTCAACGATTTTAAAGTAAATAATTAATTTTCATTGCCAAGTAGTGAGGAAAATCTGTTCAATGAATTAAATAATCAAATTACAAAACTCTAGATTTATTCACCTGTGCCTGTCCATGAAGCTATTTTTGTTAACTAACTTGTTAATATCTTTTTTCATCAATAACACACCTTGCTGTGAAAACTACTGGCAAGCTAGCACAGCTTTTTAGATTCTTACTTCATCTCTTCAGGTACTGGGCCTTAAATGCTATGCCCATCCAACATGGAAATGCGCTTAGGTTTCATTGTGAAAAACAACTCAACAGCTACATTGTTTATAAATTATCCGTATTACATTAAAGTGTAGGCTTGTTGGCCTAACCGACTGTTGAATCACTTTCTGTTGATAACCATCTCTAAAGAAAATCTGTTCCATTGCAGGTAAGGTGCCAACAATTCCAAGTGCAATGTTCCTCAGGTTAGAATTATTTAAAAATGACATAGGCATTTAAAAGAATGATTGTGATATATTTATATATAGAGGTATGAAGAAAATGACAAAGTTAGTGTTGGCTATCCATGATAAATCTGTAGCCATTTGGACAGTAAGGTAGTTTTTATTCCATTGGCTTTTTGACAATCAATTCAATAAATTATGTAAGTGATTATTGAAGTGTCAGTTTGAATCTGTGTTACTGAAGTGGTCGGGTGAAAGTGGAAGTATAGATTGTGACATTAGCCATTTGTCCCATTTTTCAAATTAGACTAGGCCAAATGGTACTTTGGCAGTAATTCAAAAGCTGTTTTTTACTTAATTGTATGATTAGACACAATAACTCTTGGGAAATTTTAGAAGTGTAAGTGACTATTTTCTTAACCTCCATCCTTTGCATTAGTGTTTGTAAAATATAAAAATACACTATTTAATAAAAGTTATTATTTTATTAAAATAAAATTGTCAACTTATATACAAACAACAACTTGTATCTTTGCTGTGACAATCAAAGATTTGCCAATTTCAATCACATTTTCTGCCGTTGCACATTTTGAATTGGGTTATGGGATAATAAAGTCAGTCAGCAACCAAAATAATGTGTTGACCTACCTTGCTTTCCTATTGTTGCAGTACCAATGATGATGTTTCTTTATGCAGATTAGTAGTATAGTTAAGCAGTGAAAGTTCTGTGTAGAAACCTCACACAGGCTCAGATCTGGACTGAGGGAGCAGTGAAGGGAATTGATAGTCTAAATGGAGCCCAGGGATAAAGGTGACCGCTGGAAACAAAAACCAGGGTAGGTGGTAATATTGGCCAAATAGTGCTGCTTGTTAGGAAGTGTCACCTAATGACTAGGTCTTAGTGGCAGGTGGGAGTTACCATACTGGAGTTGGAGTACAGGTGGCCAGAACAAATTAGAACTTTGCACAGTTAGCCTAGCAATTGTGGAGGAATGAAAGGTGAATGAAACATGAAAGATCTCAGCAGGCCAGGCAGCAACTATGGAAAAGAGCAAGCAGGAATCATGAAGAGTCTCGGCCCGAGATGTCAACAGCTTACTCTTTTCCATAGATGCTGCCTGGCCTGCTGAGTTCCTCCAGCGTTTTGTGTGTGTTGCTTGGATTTCCAGCCTCTGAAGATTTTCTCTTGTTTATGAAAAGGTCTTCCTGGGTTGGGTTCTCTGTGTTGCCACTCCAAGATTCTTCTTCTTTCTTTTAAACTGCTATGAATAGACACTCAGGAATGTTGAACAATGTCATTCATTGCAATAAAATTTTCTGATTTCTTACATGCTCTTCCTCAATGTGAAAATAGAAAATTGTCCCTGGAACTATCAAGCCAGAGTGGTAAAGTTTGACACAGAACTGACGTTAATGGTGTTCCCTTCCAAGAAGTAATTTTCAAACATGGATCACTGAAAAGTAATCATTGATATGAATCTAAATTTTAAGGCCATTAGACACTGTTTCATGATCAAATGTAATGATGAAGTATTTGGCCCAAGTTAGTCTTCGCAGGAACAAGGGGAAAAAAACACAATTCCACATTACACCTCCTTCTCTTGAGTTTTCCTTTTTGAAACATCTCTCATTGTTAATTATTAAAAATATTTTAGCTGTAATGTATTAACTGCATTAATTCTACTTAATTCAGAAGCTATCAGGCAGTCAGTGTTTGATTAACCTTTTCACTAAATGTTCATCTTCTGTTAGACTGAAAGAGAAACTTTGTAAAGTATAGCTCTTTGTTTGAGAGTGTTTTACTCCTCAGGATTAAATTGATCAAACATGGTTTTATTTTCACTTGTATATGTGATTGGCTGGATAAAACTGCAGAAATATAACACTTGTTATCCAGGGACAAAGCACAAATACCCTGAACTGAGAGGGTAATGCATTTTACATCTGGCCCTTCAGCTTTACTCCAGGGAGGTGTGGATGTGTAATGTAGCCCTGAAGAGTGGCTGTTTACATTATTTTACATAAATTAAGTATTCATTCAAATCTTTTAAATGAACTTTTACCATAGAGCTATGCAGCATACATCAGAACTTTTTTCTGATCATTGTGCCTGTCTAGACTAATCACACTTACCTGGGTTCCTTTTACATCCCACTTGGTCATGATCATTCAATTAGCCATTCAGATGCTTCCTAGATGTTACTTTTCCTGCTCCACCACCTCTTGTGGCAGTTTATTCCAGATCCCAATTGCTCCCACCATTAACATATAGATTGGGTGAACCAAATTGGTAAGGGTGCTGAGGAAGGGGATTTCTTGGAATATATGCGGGATGGTTTTTTGAACCAACATGTCGAGGAACCAACTAGAGAGCAGGCTATTCTAGACTGGGTATTGAGCAATGAGGAAGGGTTAATTAGCAAACTTGTCGTGAGAGGCCCCTTGAGTAAGAGTGACCATAATATGGTGGAATTCTTCATTAAGATGGAGAGTGACATAGTTAATTCAGAAACAAAGGTTCTGAACTTAAAGAAGGGTAACTTTGAAGGTATGAGATGTGAATTAGCTAAGATAGACTGGCAAATGACACTTAAAGGGTTGACTGTGGATATGCAATGGCAAGCATTTAAAGATCGCATGGATGAACTACAACAATTGTTCATCCCAGTTTGGCAAAAGAATAAACCAAGGAAGGTAGTGCACCCGTGACTGACAAGGGAAATTAGGGATAGTATCAATTCCAAAGAAGAAGCATACAAATTAGCCAGAAAAAGTGGCTCATCTGAGGACTGAGAGAAATTCTGAGTCCAGCAGAGGAGGACAAAGGGCTTAATTAGGAAAGGGAAAAAAGATTATGAGAGCCAACTTGCAGGGAACATAAAAACTGACTGTAAAAGCTTTTATAAATATGCGAAAAGAAAAAGATTGGTTAAGACAAATGTAGGTCCCCTACAGACAGAAACAGGTGAATTGATTATGGGGAGCAAGGACATGGCAGACCAATTGAATAATTACTTTGGTTCTGTCTTCACTAAGGAGGACATAAATAATCTTCCGGAAATAGTAGGGGACAGAGGGTCCAGCGACATGGAGGAACTGAGGGAAATACATGTTAGTAGGGAAGTGGTGTTAGGTAAATTGAAGGGATTAAAGGCAGATGGTCTGCATCCCAGAGTGCTTAAGGAAGTAGCCCAAGAAATAGTAGATGCATTAGTGATAATTTTTCAAAACTCTTTAGATTCTGGACTAGTTCCTGAGGATTGGAGGGTGGCTAATATAACCCCACCTTTTTAAAAAGGAGGGAGGGAGAAACCAGGGAATTATAGACCGGTTAGCCTAACATCAGTGGTGGGGAAAATGCTAGAGTCAGTTATCAAAGATGTGATAACAGCACATTTGGAAAGCGGTGAAATCATCGGACAAAGTCAGCATGGATTTGTGAGAGGAAAATCATGTCTAACGAATCTCATAGAATTTTTTGAGGATGTAACTAGTAGAGTGGATAGGGGAGAACCAATGGATGTGGTATATTTGGATTTTCAAAAGGCTTTTGACAAGGTCCCACACAGGAGATTAGTGTGCAAACTTAAAGTACACGGTATTGGGTGTAAGGTATTGATGTGGATAGAGAATTGGTTGGCAGACAGGAAGCAAAGAGTGGGAATAAACGGGACATGTTCAGAATGGCAGACAGTGACTAGTGGGGTACCGCAAGGCTCAGTGCTGGGACCCCAGTTGTTTACAATATATATTAATGACTTAGATGAGGGAATTAAATGCGGCATCTCCAAGTTTGCGGATGACACGAAGCTGGGCGGCAGTGTTAGCTGTGAGGAGGATGCTAAGAGGATGCAGGGTGACTTGGATAGGTTAGGTGAGTGGGCAAATTCATGGCAGATGCAATTTAATGTGGATAAATGTGAGATTATCCACTTTGGTGGCAAAAACAGGAAAACAGATTATTATCTGAATGGTGGCCAATTAGGAAAAGGGGAGGTGCAATGAGACCTGGGTGTCATTATACACCAGTCATTGAAAGTGGGCATTCAGGTACAGGAGGTGGTGAAAAAGGCGAATGGTATGCTGCCATTCATAGCAAGAGGATTTGAGTACAGGAGCAGGGAGGTACTACTGCAGTTGTACAAGGTCTTGGTGAGACCACACCTGGAGTATTGTGTGCAGTTTTGTTCCCCTAATCTGAGAAAAGACATCCTTGCCATAGAAGGAGTACAAAGAAGGTTCACCAGATTGATTCCTGAGATGGCAGGACTTTCATATGATGAAAGACTGGATCGAATAGGCTTATACTCATTGGAATTTAGAAGATTGAGGGAGTATCTTATTGAAACATATAAAATCCTAAAGGGATTGGACAGGCTAGATGCAGGAAGATTGTTCCCGATGTTGGGGAAGTCCAGAATGAGGGGTCATAGTTTGAGGATAAAGGGGAAGCCTTTTAGGACCGAGATTAGGAAAAACTTCTTCACACAGAGAGTGGTAAATCTGTGGAATTCTCTGCCACAGGAAGCAGTTGAGGCCAGTTCATTGGCTATATTTAAGAGGGAGTTAGATATGGCCCTTGTGGCTAAAGGGATCAGGGGGTATAGGGGGAAGGCTGGTACAGGATTCTGAGTTGGATGATCAGCCATGATCATACTGAATGGCGGTGCAGGCTCGAATGGCCGAATGGCCTACTCCTGCACCTATTTTCTATGTTTCTATGTTCTTTTTCTGGAGAAACCTATCCCATGAGCTAAAATTAAACCTCCTGCCTCTCACCTTAAACCTATGCCTTCAACTTTTCCCTACCATGGGAGACAGACTCTGTCTCTCTAATCTATCTATCCTAATAATTTTCCATGCCTCTGTCATGTCACCTCTCAATCTCCATTGTCATTGAAAATACAGACTTAGCCTATCCAATCTGTCCTTACAATATAATTGTGAAATTGTGTCTTTAAACAATTTCTTAATTAATTTTCTATCTTTAAACTTTTATTCCTTTTTTCGTACAAATGTTTCAATCATCAGTATATTGCATGCCAAACTTTGAGATCTTCTGTATGTCCTGAGGCCAATTTGCTGCTTGAAGGCCTTTGGGAGAATGCCTTACAGCAAGGCTACTAAAAGCAGGCATTAATGAGAGAATAGCTCAGGGAATGCATTATATTTGGGATGATTACTGAATATTATCATCCATGTGTAGCTTGAGAGCCAATGGACATTTCCAGTTTACAAACAAAATCAGAAGAGGTTAGAAAAATAGCTAATTACTGAGAAAAATATGAATGTTTATATATTTCCTACCTTGGGCATCTTCAGTAGTTTTATCTTCTAGGATTTAAAATGATAAATGAAGTTTTATGATTATTTGAAATTATATTCAGTAATTTTCATAATTAAATGTGCTGTGGTTTTAAAAATAAAATGTGTATCACCTTTATGATATGCATAACAGAATTGTTTCAAGTTTCTAAATTTTTTGTTAATTGAACTTTCTCACTTTATTAAATCTGATGGTACTTTTTTGATTCTCTTCATCTCTCAACATCAACAGCTGGAAAGAGATTGCTTCACATTGATAATGAAAAGGAAACAACCCAAATGATATAAAATGAAAAACATTTTCAATTACTGCTACAAAATTGAAACTGTAGAGAAGTAAAAATAGGAAAAGCAGGAAACACTCAGCAGGTCAGGTAATATCTGCAGAGAGAGAAACAGCTGATGTTTCATCTAGATTTGGAAAAGTAGAAATGGAATCTGTTTTGGGTTTCAAAGAGAGGGGGAAGAAGTCGGTAGAATGAAGCGAGGGTTCGTGATAAGATAAAGAAACCAGCAGACAAGTACTCGTCAACTGAAAAAGGATGGTCAACGTATCTCTGCAGTTGGTAATAAATAGGAGGTAATTAAGGACATTGGAAAATATCAGAAAGGAGAAAGAAATAAAATAAATTTTGGAAATGTGACTGGAAGAGGCAAACTTCTAAAATTGGTCAATTCAATGTTGAGTTCAAAAGGCTGCTCTGTGCTAAAATGGGAGGTGAGGAGCTGCTCCTCAAGATTAGACTAAGCTTCATTGGAATTTTAAAGGAGGTGGAAGACAGAGTTCTGAGTGAGGGTAGGATGGAGAATTAAAGTGATAAGTAACTGGAAGTTCCGGTTCACCCTTATTACCATATGGAGGTGTGATCAAGCAATCTGTGTTTGGTTTCCCCTGTGTATAGTAGCCAACATAACGAACTCTGAATGCAGCTCACTAAATTGAAAGTAGTACAGGTAAGTTATTACCTGGAGTTTCTGGGTCCCTAACTGATAAGAAGGATGAAAGTGAAAGGGAATATTTGGCACTGGTGGTATAAATTTTTGAATGTAAATATTTGGCTACATTTTTCTCTTCATAATTTCTTAACCAAAGATGACACAGGATGTTTATTACACCCTCGTGCTTCGCCGAATCCTAATTGCTTTCCCTGCATACTTTGACAAGTTATTTGAAGACTGACTCATCAACATTTCATAAGCTAATTGATACCATTTCTATTTAACTTTGACCATTTGATATTGATAAGACAATCACTTGAGGTAGATAGTTGCATGCTCCTATTTATGCATATTTTATTCCAAATATAGCAGTACTTCTAACTTTATTTTCATGTAATTCTTGAGTATTGTAATTTAGTTATTGAATATTGTAATTTTTGTTGCATGTAGCACCAACACACCACGGCAATTTCCTAATACATGTAAATCTATACAGCGAATACAGTTGATCCTTTATCTAGATCAATTCTTTGGCAGGAATCTCCAGCAAGTAATTTTACAGCTAAATATTTATTCTCCAGCGAGTAATTTTACAGCTAAATATTTATTAAGACTTGCTCTCCTCGAAACTAATCAATAAGCTTCAAGACCTTGGCTTCAATACCTCCTCGTGCAACTGGATCCTTGATTTCCTATCTCGCAGATGCCAGTCGGTTTGGATTGGCATTTGGCAACATCTCCTCCACAATCACCGTCAGCACGGGTACACCACAAGGCTGTATGCTTAACACCCTGCTATACTTGCTTTATATTTATGACTATGAGGCTGAGCACAGCTCCAGTGCCATATTTAAGTTTGCTAACACACTGATGTTGTTGGCCAAATCAATGCTGATAACAAATCAGCATATAGAAGAGAGATTGAAAATCTGGCCGATTGGTGCAATAACAACAACCTCTCACTCAGCAAGACAAAAGCACTGATTATTGACTTCAGGAGGAGGAAGCCAGAGGTCCATGACAGTCCACATCGGGGAATCAGAGGTGAAGAGGGTCAGCAACTTTAAATTCCTTGGTGTCATCATTTCAAAGGATCTGCTCTGGGTCCAGCACATAAGTGCAATTTAGAAGAAAGCACAGTGGTGCTTCTACTTCCTAAGAAGTTTGTAAAGATTTAGCACGTCACCTAAAACTTCATCCAAAACAAAACCCCTCAAACCTCAGGCTCTTGAACCAGAGGGGATAAATTCACTCAACTTCACTCGCCCCATCACTAGACTGTTCCCATAACCTATGACCTCACTTTCAAGGACACTTCATCTCATGTACTTGATATGTGTTGCTTATTAATTAATTAATTAATTAAGTGATTAATTCTATTTTATTTGCACAGTTCATTGTCTTTTGCACATGGTTGTTCTTCCGTCCTGTTAGGTGTGGTCTATCATTGACTTTTTTTTTGTATTTCTTGTATTTACTGTGAATGCCTGCAAGAAAATGAACCTCAGGGTTGTATTTGGTGAAATTTAAGTACTTTGATAAGTTTATTTTGAACTTTGAGAGTCGTAATGTGCTACAGTATGGCAGAAAGAGGGAGAGAGGAATGGAATAATGTTTTTGTCACCTTAATTACTTTTATTTAAACATTTGGAATGCAAAATTTGGCGCATGCAGAGAAACATTTTTAATAAAGGCAGCGCTAGGTGTAGTTTACAAATCTTACCTTCTTCATCATCTTCATTTTCCTCAGCTGAAATAAGCATTCAAGATCACAGGTCGTTGAAACAAATTTTGGAAAGTCAGTGCGACAATATACTTAATACAGTAACAAAGCACTATTTCTATTCTACTGACAGTGGAGGTGTTAAATTAAATGAGTCAACAAAGGAACTGCATTAGGTCATAAAAAAGTAGTGAGATGTCACATAACAAGTAAGCTAAAATATATTATTGAACGGAATGAAACTACTTACAATGTCATATATTCCCCTCCATTTTAGATGTCTCAATGAACTTGTAAAATCTCATCTCTGACAGGCAAAGTCACAGTTTCGTAAACACAAAATACTCTGCAGATTCTGGGGTCAAAGCAACACTCGCAACATGCTGGAGGAACTCAGCAGGTCGGGCAGCATCCACGGAAACGATCAGTCAACATTTCGGGTTCCGGCCCGAAACATTGACTGATTGTTTCCACGGCTGCAGCCCAACCTGCCGAGTTCTCCAGTGTGTTGTGAAAGTCACAGTTTCAATGCTTCCCTCCCACTCACTAAGAATTTGAATTTTCAGTGTTGGTAGTCCAAGGTAATATCTTAAATATATTATCAAATGCTTCAACAGCAAATTCCTCCACTGAAAGAAAATGGTAAATTGTTGAACTTCAGAATGCCAAAACAAAGTTATTAATCATCATTTAACAGTCAAGTACTCCCAAATTTCCAGCCAAATTAGTGCAAAGCTTAAACGATTCATTCTTTTATGGCTTTTGTTTACAGATAATATATAATGGCAAATTTGAAATAATTTACCTTGTTCCTTTTCCACTTCGTCTACAACATTGAGAGTAGAAAACACAATGATTAATGATCTAAAACTAATCCAGTGGCATTTGATTTAGTTCAGTCGTCATTGAGAAAGAAATGTATTATTACTTAATTTATCTCTCTTTTCTTTTGACTAACAAAACTGCCTCATCACAAAAAAGAGCTAAATCTAAATTCTGGAATACAAACCTGGGTCTCAATGATTATGTGGATTGTTGACTGCGTTTGGCATTTACAATGGTAGCAATTGACAATAAGATCCCGCTGTGTTTCAAAACAACTAAAGATCTGAAAATAGCCAGCTGTTAGATTTGGAGGGAAAGACAGGCTGGCATGGAAATAGTTTATTATCCTTTCTCAATAACTTCCAAGCAATAGTGACGGAAATGTACTCTGTATTTAATGGCATGTAATTTACAATTGTAATGCTGTCAAAACCGTCAGTAAATATTACACTGAGTTCTAAAATGTAAGTTAAATTGAAAGCAAATTTTAGAAGCTTCTCAGAGTGATATCTACTTCACAGCTGTTGGAATTCTCTCAAACTGAAATACCTCTTGAATTCACTAAAATAGTAAGATCTTATCATGCACTGCACTATTTTCACTATAAAACTCAGCACCATTGAATATAAAATGTTGTGCTGCATGCAGTAAAAAACATTTGGATTAGTAGGTGTAAAGGAAAGATTTAATGGGAGTAGTGCTGATTGATGGACACCTTAGTTGGTCTGGATGCATTGGCCTGAAAGGTTTGTTTCTGTAACTCAAAATCTATGAATTTGCATTTACCTAAGCTCTTAAACAGTACAATAAAGTATAATTCCTGGTGAAATCTCTCTGAAACTAAAAAAAATCAGTTATGATCTTGGCCTTTCAAGACTATTATTTCAAAATTCCATTTTACTGAAATGTTTTAAGTAGGTATTTTTAATCGAGCACTTCAACATTTTATTTTCGACATTGTGTGTTTGTTTTTATTGAGACTTTAACTTCTCGTTATGCTGTCTGAAGAATTTGTCAGGATGATTAATGCTTCAGCTTTGCTTGCAGGTATTAATTGCAGATGTTGGAATGAATCCTACTCTAGGTATTGGGTAATCAGCACTATGGGGATCCTAAATTCTACTGCAAGGTTCTGTTCAATTTTAACAGCAACCTACCAGTGTAGTAGAAAACTGGAGGGAAAGTTTCATTCTAAAGACAGTCCAATGTGGTGATTTTTGAAGAGGAGGTGTGAGACGGAAGAGGAGGTTTCTAGGCCTAGGCCTACGGACAATTCTAATAAGGTTAATGATGAAGAAATACTATTTTCTTAGTCACTTCACTGCGCTAGTGCAACAATGGACACAAAAAGTCTGTCTTCACAATAAAAGCTGCTTATAGATGTACAGGTTATATATGGACTGGTGATCCAAGGTATCCTATTCCATTGTGCGAACTTACAAAAGTAGCAATGGTGCCACAAAATTGAAAAGACACTTAACTACAAGTCACAGCCATATGACACATACAAGTATTGATTACTTTAAACGACTATTGGAATCTCAAAGCAAACAGATTAAAGCTCTTGAAAATAAAGTCACAGTTGTAAAAAAGCATAGGAAGCATATTATTTAATAGCTTTAAGACCAGTTCATCACAGAATGTTTCAAAAACTATGAGAAAACCTGAACAAAGAGCACACCAAACTCCTGCTCCATATAGAAATCCAGTGGCTTAGCAAAAGAACAGTTCTCAACAGGGTGTTTGAGCTGAAGGTAAATTGCAGGATTACTTTCCAGAAAATAGTAGGCCAGATTTTGTGAATGGCTGCAGAAACTAGCCTGCTTAACAGACAGTTTTCATCACATGAACCAGTCGAACAATTCTCTGCAAGGCCCTGGAGAAAATGTTTTGACTTCAAGTGACAAGATTCCTGGTTTTAAAAGGAAATTGAATCTTTGGAAAATTCATTTTGCAAAAGGAAATCTTAAAATGTTTCCTTTGCTACTTGGGCTTGACAGCAAGGAAGAATATTAGGAAGTCTCGAGTCTTATGCAATACAAACCACCTGGAGAGTATTTTTCCTCCCTTTCAACACAAGTTTATGAATGGGGGTGAGGGACCTTTTCTCTGAATCTTCTGCTCAGCCTGAGAACCTGACTTTGAGAGAAGAGGAGGAACTTCGTGAGCTGAACTCTGATCATGTACTCAAGATGAAATTTACTGACCTGCCCCTGTGAAAGAAGAGTACTTTGACATTCATAGGAAAGCAATGAACATTTTTCTGCAGTTTTCAACTTCTTACATGTGTGAGAAAGCTTTTTCTTGTTTATCAAGCATCAGGAGCAAGGATAGAAATTGACTCATTTCAGCTGAAGGTGAAATCCATGTGTGCTTATCTCAAGTTTGACCCAGAATTGAGAAATTTATTATGTTTGCCTTATGAGTTTTTAAAATTTTTGGAAGGGAAAGAAAGAAAATAATTTCAAAAAAGGTAAGCTAAAAATTCAACCTCTACTCAACAGAGCATTGACAATTATTTTTGGATTATTACATCTACAAATTACTGATCATGCTAACGTACATGAGCTGCAGATATAATAATTTTATGCGAGAAATATCTCAAGGGTTCCACCAGGACAAAAAGGTTGAGAAAAGCTGGTCTATACAAAGCAAGTGACCATTCAAGAGCATGAATTGACCTTTGCACTCTTCAATGAAAGGGAAAATTTTCTCTTCACAATTAAGTGAATTTATCAGTACACTACAGTAAGAATATTCATTTAATTTAAAAGCTCTAATGTTTATTTTTGCAGGTTATCTTCACCAGAGATTAAGCAACAATGTTATTTTTTCCTTATTTCTGGCCTCAGATGGTTAATTATAATTACACCTTTTATAACCCTAAAATGAGCTATTGCAAACCAGGATTAGAGAACCAAAATATTCCAAGTCAACACATATCAATTAATTCTTGGTTTAACCAGTTGAGTTAATACAGTTGTTAGTTCTTTAAGATTGTCATACCTGGGGGAGGTGGTGGCATAAGCTTCCAGTATCCATTAAATGCTCCCAATGGTGTGTGCCTCAAATAGCCTCTGATCACCATATCCAACTCCTGGCCTTCACGTCTGGTTTAGCTACTAACCCTGGCAGGACTGTTTCTACTGACAGGAGAAGGGGCAAAGGTGCCTTAAGACCCGTTGCTTTGGGCAGAAGGGGCTCATCAGCCGTGGTTAGAAGCTTATCTAGGAGAAGGAAAGCTCAGGGGAAGTCTTTGGGAGTAAACCTTGAGGAAAAATCTGGTGCTGGAGACCCTAAGGCAGTCCTACGTTGAGTTCAACAATGACTGGCTGCTCCTGCCTTTGGATTCATCAGCTGTGCTGCACGGGCAACAGCTTGCTCTCCCTGGTTGGTTTGCCTACTGGCTTGCATGTCACATAGTCAGCTGGCATGCAACATCCATGGTCGATCCCGGCCAGTGGAGAGCCTCAGAGTAATACAGTGGGTGTGCATCTAAACAACAATAATTCTTGCATGAACTCTACTCAATTTTAAGTATTAAGAAATTTGAGTGAATAAGAATTAAAATTCTATTTACCATTTTCTTCGGGTACATCTTCTGTAATAGAAGCAATGTTGTAATTTTTAAAAAATCAATATAGTTAAACAACAAAACTTTCATAAATTAGTTGCATACCCACACAAAAGTAAAAGAAACAGTAAAAGTTTAAGAACAAATTACTATATTGTAATTATAAAATTTGCCAATACTTCACAAAAATTTGGAAACTGTTCACCTCCATAGGGTAATTAGTGCCTGCTTTCTTTATGCTAAAACAAATATTTAATAATGCACACCAGCATGAAACACTATTTGTTTTCTCTTATAAGAAACATCAGTATACAATTTCCAACTGAACAATAACATTTGAGATATTGGTTATTTCCAAAATTAATTTCCAATGAAGAGAATTCTGTAAGGCTGTCAAATGTGGTCCCAGTACTTTGCAGCACCTTTCTGCTATGGATTGGAATACCTTTCTGGAAAATTATGTTTAAGAGTACCCCTTGCAGTTGCGTAATCTATAAACAAAGGATGGAAGAATATCTGTCTGAGCAGTTTTAATAGAAAATTAATTCTGGTTCGGACTGAAACTGATGTGGTTACATGGGCATTGGGGCAGTTTATCTTGCTTTTTTTATTTTTATAAACTTTTAAGTAATACTATTTGCTGTCTTGTATAATTAATTGATCAACATTCTTATGGTTAATTATAGACATAGTAGGAGTAGTTTCTCACAATGGTGTCGTGTATTTGAACAAACAAGATTATCAGATGCTGTCAGGGAGCTGTCTAAAATTATGTAATATAGAGGCAGAGCAAGTAGACACTAAAAATAACAAGAATAAGAGCACTGCCAGGTATTGCACCATGCCAAATTTACTTCTGTAATTACTGAAGAAGCTAGTGCATGAAGTTATAGATTTCACATAAGAAGTTTGACAAGCTGTGGAATGCATTACTAAATGCATAGATAGGTATAAAGAACAGGATAAGTGGCTGATTGAAGGAATTCGATCTTTTTAATTTGATATTTTAAGCTTTGTGGAAATTGCATTATTCTGTATCTCTAAAACAGGTCAGATTCGTCTGGGACTGCAACCCAGACTCTCTTGAGTTACTGGTGGAGAGGAACTCATTAAACAAACATTCTCCATTATGGACAATCTGACACATCTTCTCCATGATCTACTGAATAAACAGTGGAACACCCTTTCGAACAGACTCAATCACAAGGATCATTACAGAAAATCTTTCCAACCAAGTGCAATAGGCATATACAACAGTTCATCTCTATGAGACAGGAGAACGCACATCATAACACAATAGTCTCTGCTTTATTATTTCACACATTTATTGCACATTATTATTGTGTATGTTATTATTCTGTACTTTATTACTAGTGAAGTCTGCACACTGCTAAATGTGGTTTTAAGTGTTGCTGCTGTAATGAAAGAATTTCCCTTCAGGATCAATAAAGTACTTCTTATTATGCTATCTCATTTCTGATTCAGATCAGATTCCAATTTATTTATCATGTGTACATTGAAACATAAAGTGAAATGCATCATTTACATTAACTGCAACACACCTCAAAATGTGCTGGAGCAGGCCGCAAGTCCCTGTGCCAGGTCATGTAATTCGCTAGTCAGGTATTTTGGCATTTGATCGAATATCTAGCCACAATATGTTTACTACAATAACTGAATATAATTTAAGATATAAATTGTGTGAGCTCTAAAATTCACGGCAGGTCAAAATCTAAGGAAGTGAATACACTGAGGGATGGTAGAAATAACTCCAATAATATTCTCTCTGGAAGGGAATTCAAACATTTTGGAAGCTTGTTGAGAAGACAAATTGAACATGGGCATCAGAGAGTGATACCAAATGTATTGGATTAAGTATGCAGACAAACTTAATCTAATTTTGACCAGGTTTATTCTTTTAGTTTCAGCTGTATAATAAAATGACTCAAACTATCAGCACAATAGTTGTGTTACTGAGCAGGTCATCTCAATAAATATCAGAGACATGAGTTCAAATCTGTCTTGGCAGTAACTTTGAGTATTTAATCATCTAAATTTATTTTAAAAGCTTAATATCGATAATGATAAGTATGAAATTAACAAATTGTCATAAAAAATTTAGTTTCATAGCATTTGAGAATTGCAAACTCAGGACATCTATTCATGCAAGTAGTCGACAAACACATCATAATCCAGTCAACACATAAATGATAAATCATCAAGACAGCAGTACACAACAAGGCATAATTTCTGAGCCTGTTTGTGATAACCACTGATGTTTATTTATAAAGAATATTCGGCACATCTTTAAGGTGGACTAGCAATATTCTTCAATCAAGAGTTAAATTGCTTGTCAAGTTGCTAGCCATAATTATCCATGCAAAGTTTATCTGAAAGCATAAAACAGCATCTTCCCCTTCTATTTATCAAAAAATTGCCAAAACAGACATAACTAATCTTAATTTATAAGAATAATCAGAAAGAATATTGCACACCTTCAACAACTTCTTCTGTTATAGCAGGCAAATAAAACACAAGAAAAAATATTTTATAGAGGTCAGTGAATGCTCCTTCGACAAAAAATGGAACTGCAAGATGATGTTTTCCATTGTCTTACCTTCCTGTTCCCTGGAGGGAAAAGCATAATAATCATCAAGTTTGGCAAAAGCTCAGCACATCTTCAAAATAGCTGATCTCTACAAAATAGTTGAGTCTAACATTCACAATATGGGTTATGTCGAGTTAGGTGATGACACAAATCTTGAAATTAAGGAGGAAAGGTTAGACCAATTTTCCTATTTTTGATGAATATTCTAATGAAATGGATTCAATGCATGGATTCAAAGCAAAAAGGAAATTGGTTCCCAGATTCCACCAGTCACGTTCACCGTAGGCTAGTGACCAGTTAACCTACCACATTGTCTTAGTTACGTGGGATGAAAACAAAACTACTGGAGAAAAATTACACATTCACAAGGAGAATATTCCAAGACTCACACAGACCACATCTGAAGTCAGAACTGAAAAAAATAATTTAAAATATATATTGTAATAAGTACTATACTTACTCAACTTCCTCAAATTCTTCTACAACCTCTTCAGTGTCTGACATGTTCAAAATAAGTTCTTGGAGTTAAAAAGATAAAACTCAAAATTATCTGTAGTCCAGTAATTTTTGAAAATGATTCTACAGAACTCCTTGAATTACTTGCATTTAAAACAAAAATAGATGCTGGAGTTTTGAAATAAAACAGGAGAATACTGAAAATAGTCAGCAGGTTAGACAGAGTCTGTGGGAAGGCAAAGTTTCAGATCAAAAATCCCTCATTAGGAATTTGAAAATGTGAAAGCAAATTGAGATTAGGGGAGGGGAATACTAATGATGGGGTGATGCTAATATTTATGGAGCTATTTGTTCAATAAATTTGTAAAGGTAATTTGAGAGAGAGAGAGAATAAATAAAGGGACAAGTTAAAGCTGTGAAATGTAGGTCATAGCTATGGCTGACACTGGAAGCTGATGGGTAATGCCAAAATTGCCCAATAGATTGGACAGTGCACTTTGTTAGAGAACATCTGAATTAATGTTGCAATTGGATACCTAGGTATCTCAACTAACACAATTTGGATACAAAGAAGAAAAGGGGGTTTATCTGAAATTGTTATTTTGAAAAAGAATCCTAAAGGCACCATAGTGTGTTAGGTACATTGTGCTTAGTGTTACAAATTATTTTATTGGCAGCTCCAGGTTAACTTAAAGAGATGTAACACATTGAAGCAAGTCAGTGACAGACCTGGAAATAAGCTTATCAAAATCATTCAGAAAGATTCAAGATTGTTTATCGTCATTCTTCAGTACATGAGTGTAAAGGAGGACAACATGAAAAGTTCAAGTTTATTGTCATCTAACTGTGTGCATATACAACTAAATGAAACAACACTCCTTTGCACCAGGCTGCACTCACAATACATACAGTATACCACATACAGCACATGAAATAAAATATTACTACAAATATATCAATAAGATATAATTTAAAATGTATGTGAAGTTCACAGCACAAGTGAACAGTACAGTAACCAGTAAAAGCTTGCTGTCCTAGTGACAAGACCTCAGCAGTGGCAGGATATTCATTAGTCTTATAGCCTAGGGGAAGAAACTGTTACCCTGTCTGGTAGTACTAGTCTTGATGCTTCATACTTCCAGCATCATCCTTAGTAAATAATATTTGAATAAGAATATTGGTTAGTATAGTCTACTGTCTCTCACTATAAATGAATGGCAGGATGTAAATCCTTGTCTAAGCAATGGAATTGTAAAACAAGCCTGCAGATATATCTCTGGAAAAGAGATGCGCAGAATGAATTAATTGAAAGTAGTGAGTCCTGTTTACTCCTAAAGACAGAGTATACCTTGCTCGCAGTGAGTGGAGAGAAAAGCATAAGCACATATATGGCCATGATTGTCCTGGTATTGCTAATGTAACTCAGCCAGTAGGCAAGAGTGAATGAATACTGGCAGATAAGAATTGCATCTAATGGCATGTTACACTTAACTCATCCTTCATGGATGCCCTTTTCTTAATCCAAGGAGAATTCCTACTGACAAACTTACTGTTTGAAAATTTGTTGGAAGACCAAGTCGCACTAATCATCTGACCATCTTAATGTATAGATAGAAGAAGTGAGAAGTTGGTTAAAACATGGATTCAAATTGCAGTTTGAAAAAAAATGTTAGGCTATTTAAGAACTTTTCCGGTTTTAAAATGTATTTAATTACCTTAGTCACTCATTGTATGCAGATGCGTAGATGACCATATGCAATGCTGTTGTTGATACTCAGGAGTGACATTAATATCTAAGTATGGTATTACGGTCTAACTTTAATATGTATATTTGTATATGGGCACCCATAACAGCACAGGCAGAATGGCCTATTTTCTAAGGGGCTATGTTAGCAATATGTTGTTTATTAATCAAAACATCAAAAATCTATTCAACTACTTATAAAATTATAAAATAATTATTTGGGTTTTTACAACATATTTTAATCTGTGCTAATCATAATGTGTGATCTTGCACAAAATCAATGTAAAAGTAGAAAACATTTCAGATTAATTTAGGCATCAGCCAGTTTCCATTGCCACTGTTGGACAGTTACCAGATGAATTTACAAAATCATGATTTATTTTTCTCCAAAGATCTGGCGGTAATGTTCCATTTTAGTTCAATTTATAAAACAAAAATTCAATCAGCCTATCACTATTTTCAGTAGTTATTCAGGTAAGCTACTTATTTAAGAAGCATGAAAAGCTAAATTCTTCAATTGATTCCAGGATTATTTTATTTTCTAATTTTAAAAATGCTTCACATTTATTGCTAACATTTTAGGGCATCCTAACATTTCCAAATATTAATTGCTTTTACTTGTCAACATGGATACTACTTTTACCACTTGAAAAGGAAGTATTATAGATAATGTAAAGATTGCTTTTCAAAACCATTCAGAATTTATTCAGAGATTGATCCCATTGGGATAGAGAATTACAGAAGCATATTTAGATGGAGTCTTCAGATGTTTCCAAATGACTACCGTGAGCCTCGCTTACAACTGTGTCAAGTGGCCCACTTACCCTCCTGCATAGCTGAAATTATTCCAATTCTCTGTCCTTTTAAAGAAGTATTTATTAAAGAATATAATCATTTTAGATAAGAACTACCTAATAATAGGTTCTAATCTCTTTCATGGCCTTAAATGCATAAGAAATTAGAATGCGCTTAGGATTTATGAAGTCTCTTCAGTGAAAAGCAGATTTTTCATTCCTCCTCCACTCCACATTCCCATCTCTCCCTCAATTCCCTATTCCCACAAGTATTTAATTCACATACTTTTCGTTTTTCATTAGTCAGTTTGTTCTGAAGAAAAGTACTGAGTTTCTCATTTTTTGCAACATGCAAAATTTTACTCCGTATTTGCACTACAAAATTCCAAATAAAGAATAAAGCAATATCAGCTGGTGAGTTATAAAACCAGTATTATTGTGATGCCTGCAATAAAAAGAACAATTATACATTACGCACAATATATTTTCCCTTAATATAGTTTTAACTACAAATGTTACTAAATTGCTGCTAACTTATTTGATGTTCAGTCCAACAAGATAAATAGTAATTTTTTCTGTAGAATTATTTAAACTGCCTTATTCAGTAAAATGTCTTTTAACATTCCATATAGATAACGATTAATAATCCAAAAAGAGAAATATTCTATAATAAAGTACAATTGAAAAATTCAATTTTCTTACCTAGAATGGAAAAAAAAACACGTAGAAGAAAAAGAGAGCAAGGCTTGACCCAGCTACTGTCTAAAGATTGGTAAGGTTATTTTAAAAGTTTTGTGCTTAAAACAAAGTCCAGCCCCAATTACCGGTGGATTTCCTGATTGGTGAGACGCAGCTGATAATGTGCATAAAATGTTACACTATTTTGGAAGGGTGTTATCTTGTCTGCTCTTGACAGAATTACCATTCACTAATCCATAAAAGTCCATCATCGTTGGTGCATCTGGCTATTCTTAGAAGTCACTTTGGTGAGTGTCACTACAAAGGCACAAGTGGATTTTACAGGGTGAGGGTTAGAGAGGAGAGAGTTGAATGCAAAAGCCAAGAAAAAAATGATTGAAACAATAAGTATATTGGTGTAATCTTTATAATTGTTCTATTCTTAAATGTATCATAACAACTATTTTTTTGTTATTATCCCTACCTATCCTTATCTCTGCAATGGTCAATGTTAGTTTTTAAAGGGACATCATTTCTGAAATGTGTATCACTTGTTCCCAAGAGGGAAGTAAGGCAGTGCTTAGAAGTAATATGTTAGCTCACTATTCCAATGCTATGTTGGTGCCTGAAGCGTGGTGACACTTTTGAACTGCCCAGCGCAATGCTCGCTCCGCTTTAATGCAAACTTTGCATTTCAATGTGTTTTGATGCATTGATGTACATGTGACACATAAAGCGTATCTTTTATCTTCCATTGTCATTTTAGAGCTTTCTTCAAACATCTGTGAACCAAAATAAATGATCTTGTAACAAGTTTTACTACATACAAAAACAGTTGGCAGCTGTTGATCCCAGGGGATCATGGGTTTGCGCCTCTGGTGGACTGTGTCCTCTCTGGGGCGCAAGCTTGGGCAGGAAGATTTGAAGAACCGGCTGTTGCCCAATCAGCAGGTTCCCTCTCTCCACATCACTGATGTAGTCCAAGGGAGGGGCAAGTGCCGATACAGCTTGGCACCAGTGTCATCGTACAGGTTGCCAGAGTGAAGTTGTAAACAACATCAAACTGCCTTAGGGATCCTGGCTCCAGATTTCTTCCTTGGGGTTTACTCCTGAAACCTTTCCC
This sequence comes from Mobula birostris, assembly GCF_030028105.1. Taxonomy (NCBI): domain Eukaryota; kingdom Metazoa; phylum Chordata; class Chondrichthyes; order Myliobatiformes; family Myliobatidae; genus Mobula; species Mobula birostris. Next base: position 60,469,365 of record NC_092383.1, on the reverse strand, counting down.
ATTGCCGCAAGGCAGCAAAGGTTTATAATCAGAGTTTGCCTTCTAGGCAGGCTGCCGTCCAAGGCTGACGAGCCCCACCTGCCCGAATACATCCAAATATAACTTGCTTATTTTTGATTATAGCAACAAAGCAACTACTCTGATTAAACATCAATGACTGAAGAATTTGAGGAGAAGGCAAGAAAAGCATTAGAACTAAGCAGAAGTCGAAAATGCTTGAAACTCAGGGCATGGAGACGGAAGAAATGTGAAACTGCAGATTTTTCTCTGCGTTAGTGCCACCAAACTTGAGATCTACCTGACTCTGGAAGTCTTGTGCTTGTTGGCTTTGTATGTGATTCTTCATGTGTGTTCTGATGTAGGGCGTGCTGCATTTCGCTAGTAAATATTTTGGAGCACCTGCCCAGCAATCCTGTGCCTAGCTAAACACATGCAGAAACAATGAATCTACTCTTGTGAATGGAGAGAAAGTGCTGTTGTGAGCTCATACGGAGACATCTGAGATAACTTATAATGTTTCCAATTGATTTTGCTCAGGTACTTTTTAAAGTGATTGGGGGGTTGCATTTTAATATTTTAAGTTTTCTGATTAATTTAAAATATCTGAGCCTAGAGCTGGTTTTGGATACACCATCTCAACGTAAGGAGCACTAGTCTTTTCTTTGTACAGTCTGTCAGGCAGCAACACCAGCACTGGTGGTGTCATGAATACTGCTGTACTGAGATGGAACAACCAATCTATGTCCACGGACCCACCATCACTCCACAAGAGCAGCATCTCAACAAACGTAGAACACAGACCAGAACAGCACAGGAGCAAGCCCTTCAGCCCTCAGTATTGTGCCGAACCAGCTAAAGAGTAAATCTAACAACCCCCAAAAACTAATCCCTCCTATGTTCATACCCTCCATTTTCTTCATATTCGTGAGCCTATTTAACATTTCTTAAAGGCCTCTAATGTATTTTTCATCTACCATCATTACCAGGTAATGTTTTCCAGGCATCCACAATTCTATGAGTAAAAAACTTAGCCCTCACATTCCCTTTGAACCTACCCCCTCTCACCTTCAATGCCTGCTTTCTGGTATAAGGCCTTTCTACCCTGGGAAAAAGATACTCCCTGTCTACTCTATCTGTACCTCTCATAATCTTATAAACCTCTATGTGGTAAACCATGTATATAGTTTGCAACTGGGTTACCTGTCTGCACACACCCCTCTGCTGACTGCTCCTGTGGCTCCTCCCACCCACCCCTGAATAAAGGTGATTGTGTTGCTGCTCCTCCCACAGTCCAGGACAGCCACAGCATGGACGAGGACCCATTTTACTGTTAATAAAAGAGTTTCAGTATTTACTGTACTTCTAGTCTTTTGGAGTAATTGATAGTGCATCACTCTATCAGATCTATCCTGAACCTCTGTGCTCTAGAGAAAACCATAAGACCTCAAGACCATAAGACAAAGGAGCAGAAGTCAGCCATTCGGCCCATCGAGTCTGCTCCACCATTTTATCATGAGCTGATCCATTCTCCCATTTAGTCCCACTCCCCTGCCTTCTCACCATAACCTTTGATGCCCTGGCTACTCAGATACCTATCAATCTCTGCCTTAAATAAACCCAATGACTCAGCCTCCACTGCTGCCCGTGGCAACAAACTCCATAGATTCACCGCCCTCTGACTAAAAGAATTTCTCGCATTTCTGTTCTGAATGGGCGCCCTTCAATCCTTAAGTCATGCCCTCTCGTACTAGACTCCCCCATCATGAGAAACAACTTTGCCACATCCACTCTGTCCATGCCTTTCAACATTCGAAATGTTTCTATGAGGTCTCCCCTCATTCTTCTAAACTCCAAGGAACACAGGCCAAGAGTGGACAAACGTTCCTCATATGTTAACCCTCTCATTCCCGGAATCATTCTAGTGAACCTTCTCTGTACCCTCTCCAACGTCAGCACATCCTTTCTTAAATAAGGAGACCAAAACTGCCCACAGTACTCCAAGTGAGGTCTCACCAGCGCCTTATAGAGCCTCAACATCACATTCCTGCTCCTATACTCTATTCCTCTAGAAATGAATGGAACATTGCATTCGCCTTCTTCACCAGTGACTCAACCTGGAGATTAACCTTAAGGGTGTCCTGTACGAGGACTCCCAAGTCCCGTGGCATCTCAGAACTTTGAATTCTTTCCCCATTTAAATAATAGTCTGCCCATTTATTTCTTCTGCCAAAGTGCATAACCATACACTTTCCAAAATTGTATTTCATTTGCCACTTCTTTGCCCATTCTTCCAATCTATCCAAGTCTCTCTGCAGACTCTCTGTTTCCTCAGCACTACCGGCCTCTCCACCTATCTTCGTATTGTCTGCAAGCTTAGCCACAAAGCCATTTATTCCATATTCCAAATCGTTGATGTACAAAGTAAAAAGAAGCGGCCCCAACACGGACCCCTGTGGAACACCACTGGTAACTGGCAGCCAACCAGTATAGGATCCCTTTATTCCCACTCTCTGTTTCCTGCCAATCAGCCAACGCTCTATCCACGTATGTAACTTTCCCGTAATTCCATGGGCTCTTATCTTGTTAAGTAGCCTCATGTGTGGCACCTTGTCTAAGGCCTTCTGAAAATCCAAATATACAACATCCACTGCATCTCCCTTGTCTAGCCTACTGGTAATTTCCTCAAAAAATTGTAATAGGTTTGTCAGGCAAGATTTTCCTTTAAGGAATCCATGCTGAGTTCTGCCTATCTTGTCAGATGCCTCCAGGTACTCTGTAACCTCATCTTTGAAAATCGACTCCAACAACTTCCCAACCACCGATGTCAAGCTAACAGGTCTATAATTTCCTTTTTGCTTCCTTGCCCCCTTCTTAAATAGCGGAGTGACATTTGCAATCTTCCAGTCCTCCAGAACCATGCCAGAATCTATCGACTTTTGAAAGATCATTGCTAATGCCTCCGCAATCTCCACAGCTACTTCCTTCAGAACACGAGGGTGCTTTCCACCTGGTCTGGGAGATTTATCTACCTTTAGACTATTCAGCTTCCTGAGTACTTCCTCTGTCGTAACTGTGACTGCGCACTCTTCTCTTCCCTGCCATCCTTGAGTGTCCAGTATACTGCTGATGTCTTCCTCAGTGAAGACTGATGCAAAATATTTGCTCAGTTCCTCTGCCATCTCCTTATCTCCCATTACAATTTCTCCAGCATCATTTTCTATCAGTCCTATATCTACTCTCACCTGTCTTTTACTCTTTATATACTTGAAAAAGCTTTTAGTATCCTCTTTGATATTATTTGCTAACTTCTTTTCACATAGTTAATCTTTTCCCTCTTAATGACCTTCTTAGTTTCCTTTTGTAAGGTTTTAAAAACTTCCCAATCCTCTGTCTTCCCACTAATTTTTGCTTCCTTGTATGCCCTCTCCTTTGCTTTAACTTTGGCTTTGACTTCTCTTGTCAACCATGGTTGCATCCTTTTTCTATTCGAAAATTTCTTCATTTTTTGGAATATACCTGTCTTGCACCTTCCTCACTTCTCACATAAACTCCAGCCACTGCTGCTCTGCCGTCCTTCCTGCCAGTGTCCCTTTCCAGTCAAATTTGGCCAGTTCCTCTCTCATGCCACTGTAATTTCCTTTACTCCACTGAAATACCGACACATCAGATTTCGGCTTCTCTTTTTCAAATTTCACAGTGAATTCAATCATGTTATGATCACTGTCTCCTAAGGGTTCCTTCACCTCAATCTCTCTAATCACCTCCGGTTCATTACACAATACCCAATCCAGTACAGCTGATCCCCTAGTGGGCCCAACAACAAGCTGTTCTAAAAAGCCATCTCGCAGACATTCTACAAATTCTCTCTCTTGAGATCCAGTGCCGACCTAATTTTCCCAATCCACTCGCATGTTAAAATCCCCCACAATTATGATAACACTGCCCTTTTGACAAGCCTTTTCTATTTCCTGTTGTAATCTGTAGTCCACATCACTATAGCCGTTTGGAGGCCTATAAATAACTGCCATCAGGGTCCTTTTACCCCTGCAATTTTTTAGCTCAACCCATAAAGGTTCTGCACCTTCCGATCCTATATCACCTCTTTCTAATGACCTAATATCATTTCTTACCAATAAAGCCACGCCTCCCCCTCTGCCTGCCTTCCTATCCTTCTGATACACCATGTATCCTTGGGCGTTCAGCTCCCAGAGACATGCATCCTTTGGCCACGTCTCGGTGATGGACACAATATCATACCTGCCAATCTGTAGCTGTACGACAAGATCAACCACCTTATTCCTTATGCTGCATGCATTTAAGTATAACACTTTAGAACCAGTATTTGGTACTTTTCGCTTTGATTTCACTGCAACTTTATTGCACTGCAACTCATCCCAATGGCTACAAATTTGCCCTATCACCTGCCTGTCTTTCCTGACATCTTTACTGCTCACTATCTTAGATTTATTTCTGTTTATTTCTAAACAACCTATGTTTGTCCAGCCTCTCATGTTAGCACATGCCCTCTAAAGTAGGCAGTATCTTGGTAAACCTCTTCTGCACCCTCTTCAAAGCCTCAACATCCATCTTATAGTGGGGTGACCAGAACTGTATGCAATACTTCAGATGTGGCCTAACTAGAGTTTTATAAAGTTGCAACATAACCTTTTGACTTTTGAACTCAATGCCTTGACTAATGAAAACAAGCATTCCATACACCTTATTAACCACCCTATTGAACGGTAAATGTTAGAGGAAATATTTCTGGAAGAAATCTGAGATACTCTCTATAGATTGGCAACCTGAACTTCCATTGTAGATATAGGGTGGTCTCCTCTTGGTATACCATGAAACAGAGACCTTGGTCTTTGATAGTGCACTACAGCACTGTTTTCAAGGGTGCGGAAGTTGTCCATCACTTGCATGCATCTTGTTAATGTGCTTAATGATTGAGGACACAGTGGGAAGCAATCCCCTGATGGTTCTGATGAAAGATGATTAACCTGAGGCATTGATGTTGTTTCTATTGATTTGCTGGATTTTTGGTTTTCATTCCAACTTCCAATATTCAAAGCATTTTGTATTTGTATTTGCATCTTCTATCACTTCACTAAGAGTCACTAAACCGATAATGATGAGCACTGTAACTTCCATTCAGTCAATGTGTGCTTCCAAGCATTATCCCACTGTTCTGCAAGTCCGAGTGATGTGAACCAATGAATGTTGTGCAATGGGTTTAGATGATTTGCCAAATAGAGCTGAAGAGACAGTAGCCCAGAAAAGCTGTGAGATAGGTGAGGGGGTTTGCATCAGGTGGGCAGGTATATAATCTCTTGAAAGTTGGGTATTGTTGGTAGCTAATTAATAGCTGTGTGGTGCACAAATCAGAGTCAGAGGCTTCTGCTGCAGTTGGTGTGATAAATCATTCAAAGATTCATTCGATGACATGTGAAGCTATTTGAAAATTTTGAAGGTCTGTGCCAGATACTCACTGCTGATATCTGGTTAGCTGCCTTTGAAGGACCTGTTTGGAATCTTGCCCACTACTGAAAGAAAATGTTTATCTTCTTAAAATTTTCTGCCCCAGAGGTTTCACATGGCATGCAAAAACAAAAGAGCTCACTTCATTCCATTCTGAGCTACCTGTGACATGTTCTTAGATTGATATAAATGGTAGAATGACTGCCAACATCTGCTGCCATCAAGTTGTCTCAACTTTCGAGATGCATGCTAGCATTGGATATTCCAGGTTGTTACCATCTCAAGATGCTGGACTCCTGTTGAAATGAGCAAGGCGTTTAAGAGTGGACAAAACTTGCATGCCCAGTGTAGTCTATTTAATATTGTAATAATATTTGAGTAATATATATTGTTTGATTAAGATTCCTTTATTTGTTTACACAATTCAGAAAGTATGTGAATAGCAGAAGTCATTACAGTAAACCATCATATCATATGTGAGTGCCTCATTAAAAGGAGCAAAAGAAAACTAAGTAAACAAGTGTCACAGCTCCTATGCTTTTCTTTCAATTAGTGCCCAGAGTTGCAAAACATAACACACAGTACATCAAAACATTAGAAGATGATTAACTGTGATTACAGTACATGCCCATTATCTGGTCAGTTGAATTTTCCTACAATTTGCGCTCCTTTTGAAGTCCAACAAATGTACAAATCTTGGCAAATATAGACACAGGCATATATCAGAGAGATCTTGGTGGTTTACTTCTTTCACCAAATTGTAAGTGTATTTAGTGTATGCTGGAATAAATGTTTCTCTGACCAGATGGTCTTTCTCAATTAATTGGCATCATTTGAGATCATATTTACCAAATGTACTATGTGCACTATGCTTTGTTGTATGTTTGTATATTGATTTTTGAAATTTGGCTACATCAAAATGGAATAAAACAGGCATACATTACAAAATTATACCTATAGTACAATCACTTTGCATTTACAGCTATGAAATTTGAAAGGAACTTTCTACTTATAATTTATTCAGATCAGGTGGAAATAACTGGTGACATGAGAATATGACTGGAGATATTCCCACTAAAATGAGTCTCTGAGACTATTAGTGCCAAAAATAAATGGTATTTCTTTGAAATTTGAAACAAGACCAAATGAGGGATAGTGTCACTAAATAAACAAATAAGTCAATCTAGTATTTAACCTTTTAAATAATGCTTGGCGCACATCAGTTTGATCACAATTAAATGGATCGTGTTCCATTTTTTACATGATCAGAATGTGCACATTTTTTACAGAAGGCTGAAAAAGTCCAATTAATCATACCAATATGTTAATGAAAAAGCTTTCTCAAGTATTTTGTATTTATTTCCTTTCTCAAAATAGCCTTCTGAAATGTCTTCTTTTTAAAATTATCTGGTCATGAGGCTGTTAACATAAATTGAAAGATAGATCCATTTTGATAAGACCATAAAGCCATAGGACATAGGAGCAGAATTAGACCATTTGGGCCATTGAGTCTGCTCTGACATTCAATCATGGTTGATCCTCCTTTTCCCTCCTCAGCCCGACTCCCTGGCCTTCTCTCTGTAACCTTTGATGCCATGTACAATCAAGAACCCATCAAGTTTTGCTTTAGGTATGCTTTAAACCCAATGACCTGGCCTCCACAGCTGCCTGTGGTAATAAATTCCACAAATTCACCACCCTCTGGCTAAAGAAATTTCTCCACATCTCTGTTTTAAATGGATGCCCCTCTATTTTGAGGCTGTGCCCTCTTATCCTAGACTCCCCCACCATGAGAAACATCTTTTTCACATCTACTCTGTCTAGGCCTTTCATCGTTCGAAAGATTTCAATGAGATCCCCCTCATCCTTCTAAATTCCAGTGAGTATAGACCCAGAGCCATCAAACGTTTCTAGCTTGTGTTTCTTTCATGCAGCAATGCACCACTGATGATTGTAAAATGGATGTGTTCCCCAGCCAGCCGGTTGAGAACATTAGTTAAAATGCTTTTCTAATTGCAGAAAAATTCCAATGCAAAATCTTGTACACTTTTTACTATATTTGATGAGGGAAAAGGCTAGAAATTCTATTATGTTACAAAATATTTTTGGTGCTGTATGATACACTTCCACCTTAAATCACAGAAACCAGCCTCCCCTCCTTGGAGTCTATCTACACTTCTTACTGTCTTGGGAATGCATATTCAAGCTCCCCAGACATTCTCTCTTCTCCCTTCTTCCATTAGGAAGAAGATACAAAAGCCCAAAAGTATATACTTAAGGACAGCTTCTATTCTGCTGTTATGAAACTACTGAATTGGATCCTAGTAGGATAAGATGGACTCTTGACCTTGTTATGGCCTTGCACCTTATTGTGTCTACACTGCAATTTCCTATGTGGCTACTGTTCTCTTTATTAGTGAGAAATGGTCAAACATTTGGGAGGGGCCATTTGGAGCACCTAGCCAAACACTCTTGAGCATTTTGTAGATTGTACAAGCTGTAGCTAGGACATGCTAGTAGTGGAGAAATTAAATGCTTTGGATGATCAATATTGTTTTAATCAAGTGAGCAACTTTGTTTTGGATGCTGGCAAGATTCTTCATTGTTTGGGCTATCCTTTTAGCAAGAATGTGAAGGTGAGTGGGGCATCTGAACAAGTACGTATACTACCTTGACAAAGAACAGATAATGTCTGACGTTGCAAAGGTAGTCCCTCACAGTAGATTAACTGCGGTCTCCAGGCTGTACCAGTTTGAATTCCTCGCAGGCTCTGACCATTATTAACTTTCTCAATTAACATCAGTTGAGGCTATTGTCTGGAAACAGCAGTTTGTGGAATATTGTTGTCAATTGTCTGCAACTAATTTATTTTGTTATGGAACCAAATTGAAAGTGGTGTTTAAAGTGTCTGTCTCCTTTATCTGGACTTTTGACAGTGCCACTGTGGCATTATAAATATAATTACAGGACTGCCAAGAATCTGGAGAAGTCCTGCTATTGGGGTCCGACTGTAGTAGCCGAAATATCTTACCACACTGGGAAAGATGGAGGAGTTTGTAATGAATCAGGTGTTCTGCCAAAGCATATATCATTAGCTAGAGATAATCTCAAGATGCCATTTTACTGGATCCATGGATAGATGGGGAATAATTGATGGCTCTTCTTAATGCCTCATAGCTTTGAAATGTAATGGTTAAGATTCCAGGGTGATAGCTTACTGTATTATTTTAGCTCTTCACTTCCATGTTAATTGAATTAGGCTACGCTCAAGTCCAAATGCACGTCCTTTTGCACACCTTACTGTATCTCCAATCTAAATAAGATAATTGTGTACTTAATAATTAACTACATTTTTAGCAGAAGGTAATTACTGCATAATTAAAATGTGCATTTGGCAAGACAGGGCTAAATTTAGTTTGTCAAGAAGTAGAGTGAGTATAAGGGGAATGCTATAACTAACTGGAAAGCAGGCATTGTCAAAAGCGGAACAGCTGCCTTTATTTTTATCAGAAGCTCCTATTCCTTTTGTTTCACCTTTCAAAAGAACTCAGTTTTGTGTCTTGAAAAGGCAAAAATAGCATTCTTCTATTACTGGAGAGGAAGCAGTAGATTCTGTACTGAGCCATGTTCATTGAATTAATAACAACCATTGATGCCAGAGCTTAAAATTAACTAAGGGAACTGAATCTTTTATACAAATCCTTTTGTTTCTTTTTGTGCTTATCATAATGTGGAATGTCATTACTGGGAAATGAAACTAGATAGTGGCACGTGGGCTGCAAATGAAACAGAGTCCCAGCTTATCTTTGATACCTCTAACAACATAATACTCCTTCTGCATTACCTTGCACTATATAGCCTTGGATGAGGCTGAAATCTTAAAACATATTTCAAAACCTTCTACATTCTACTATGTGGCATAAATGAGACATACTTTGGCAGGTTTAACATAGAAGGAGGCACATGCCTCCCCTTCTCCAACTAATAAGACTTAACCTCAATGTTCTTCTGTTGGTTTTCTGTGATGCTAACATAAAGCAGCATGTCTCAGGCAATGGATGAATTTATTTAGGTTGTTGTTTTGTGATGGTTATGTCAGTCCGAAAGGAACACTTGTTTCTTACTGCACTACATTTTGTAACATTCCAGAGGGACTACATAAATCCAATTATACCCCACTATGTAATGGATAGTGTGAATCATGAGCATTCAGTTGTTAACAGTTTGGAAGTAATTTGTGCTGCAAAATTAACTTAGGAATTTTGTTCCTGAGATATAATTTATTGCTAAATCATGATTCTGGCATACTAAGTGCAAAACAAATAACCACAATCCAACAAACATATTACCACTTAAACATTTATTTTCAAGGAAAATATTGAAATGGAGTGAACATAATATTGTATTCTCAACCATAAAAATTGCAAAATTTAAAGCATCTTACTTTACAAAGGTTGAACCTAATTTACTCCCTTAATGGTTTAAACAGGACTTGATTTTAATTAATTAACAAATTGCATTTTTTCTTTGACACAACTGTTTTAAAAGTGGCTGAATACCCTTTATTAAAACATTATTATTTACTGGGAAATCATTCCTATTGAAGTTAGCTCAATTAATCAAGCTTGTGTTAAGACGTTTATCATCTTCAAGAGAATTATATTTGCTGCTTTAGCTTGACTCCACTTCTGTAACTTTTTTCAGTTTGGTGTGTTACTCCTAGTAAAAATTTAAATAAAAAAATTAAAAAGGTCAAAACATTGAAACAAGTGCCTTTAATGATAATTTTCTACAGCTGATAAATGTGTAAATATGGAAATAAAGTCTATTTTAAAATGGTGAAATCTTCAATTTGTTGTGAAATTACATCTCTTATTAATGGATTTGTTCTCTTCCATTCTTTATACATGGACAAATATGGAAAGATTCCTAGCAATTTGTACTTAAAATGAAAACGTATTCTAAAGAAACATAATTAAATACCTCAGCCAACCAGAAGCAATCTGTTTGCAATGTACTCCTCTTAAAGCTACTGCGATGAACTTTAGCATATTTTAATTATGAGAGTCCCGTATTGCTGATGACTGTACTGTTGTACAACAGCACACCATGTAATGGAAACAGGAAATGTATATGAAAGCTCCATATTCATAAGATAAATCATGGCTTTATCATGCGTACTTATGTATGGGTTCTTGGAAATGTGGGTAGGATGTATAATGACCATATTACGAAGAGGCTTCCTGTTTCATATAAATTTGAACACTCTCCCATAGCTTGAGAACATCAGACAGTAACACACAATTTTAGTGGGAGCTGTAAGGAAATATATTTTGCTATTGGGTTGCTTTTCCTAAGGTTGCTTTAATTTCAGGCACATGCTTTCTTGTTTTTCAACAACCAAGTCTTCAAAGGAGAATGCTTGCATCTCACATTTGAAAAACATCAGCATTTCTAGATGCCAGTCAGAAGCCTTCACAATTTATCCCAGCTGGAAATAGCTTTGATTTCTTCACAAGAGAGACCTCAATTTTCCCCTAATGAGGTAAAGATAACTCAGGGGGAGGGGCGGGAGGGGTGGAGGAAGAGGAAGAAAAATAATAAACTGCTTCCTCCCAGGATACAAAAATGCCCTGAGAATTTAGTGGACTCTAGGCATGAATTCTTTAACAGATTGCTTCTGAAGGCTTTCAAACTTTTATCTGTGCTTTTAATTGTTAATTCCAAAAGCGACCAAGAAAATAGCCTAATATACACACTGAACACTCAACAACTGTACGGTTATCTTATAGGACTAAATCCTGATGCCAAAGTAAACTCAAACAGCAGTTTAAAAGTACTGCAATCCCACTTTATGCAATTTACACCACTCTGGTAAATGGTCTTATGTAAAACTCTGGTGCACAATTTTGGAGCTTGTAATTCACTGAAAATTGGTGAAGTTGGTGAAGTTTGAAATCTTAAATTTGGTATTGTACTGCTGTAGAAAAGAAAAAAATAAATCCCTGTTTTATTTATATTTGCTATTGCTTCTTGGATTGCATTAAACATTGAACAAAGCAAGTTTTGGTGCTCATCAGAGATGAGAGAGGGACCATTTTCTTATTTCCATTGCACTTTGGACAAGTTTATCGAGCAATTTTTGGCATATGTTTATAGAAAGTTCAAATGCATCAACAAAATATTTATTGAAAAGAGCACCTGCTTCACTGGTCAGTAGTTACAGCAGCTTCATCCAGTGAGACTGCTTGATATACTAGAATTTCATGTTGTAAGTCCTCAAAGAACTGAGATGGGATTGCACGAATATTTCACATAAGATTCTTTACCAGCAGAGAGATTCTTCCTTTTTCATTTTATTAGCCTCCACTAATTGAAGAAATGATGTCTGGTTAATGTTCAGTTTGATAAACTGATGTGCCACCAGAGAATTTCGCATCACCTAAAAAAGAAACCCTGCACATTCTACAAATCAGAAATACTGGAAATAATTAGCAGACCTAGCAGCAACTTCGGCAATAGAGAAAAAATGTATGGCCTTTGATCAATATCTATTCATCAGAACTGGGAACAGAGACGTGACTTGAAACTTGGCAAGGGTATCAAAAGTTACAGGAAGAAGGCAAGAGAAGGGGTTGTGGGAATAATAAATTAGCCATGATAGAATGGTGGAGCAGGCTCAATGAGACGAAAGGTCAGATTCCTCCCCTATGTCTTCATTTAATCTTTCCTGGTTATGATGAAAGGCCATTGTTTATCTCTGTACAGGACTGCTTGTTTTGTTATTTTCCAGCTTTTTTGATTGAGAATTTGCAATGAAGAGGAGCCAAAACATTGAGTACAACAGGTCACGCACAAATATTAAGTTCTTCATATTAAGCACATGTCGTGATATTGCATGCAGCCACAAGAAATCCCCAGGCCAGACATGTTAGTCACAAAGCTCTAGACAGCTGGATGGTAAGGCGGGCCATAAACAGTACAAATGAAAGAGGCCTTTGTCTTACTTTGATTGTCGTTCTTGCTGAAAAACTGGTGATCCTGCAACTTTTTCTAATTCGCAAGAAAAAGGATTAAGTTAACTTTTTGGTGGAATACTTACCATTTTCATTCTTATGTCAGTTATGTTGCAAACAGTAGATATTCTACTCCACAAAACAAAGCACAGAAATTCAACTACGTACCTTGTTTCAGTTTGAAAGAATGAGTAAAACAAGCTATTATCTTTAGAATTGCTAACTGATATTGTTTTATGATGAAATGCATATTACTATGTTTCTTCAGATGACAAATTCAAGAGAAAATAATCCTTAAAACAAGATTGTTAGTCCAAAGATTATTTTTACTTTAATTTGAAAATGAATGATCATACTGCCTAATATTTTTGGAAGAAGTCTGAAATGATTCAGCCACATTCTCTACATTTAAGATGGATGGTGTTTTGTGGGGTGTAAGGCAAAACTAGCATCTTATGATACTGCAATGCACAAGGGATATTTAAAGGGATAAAATCCTTATAACCAAAGCTTCTGTTTTTCTAACAACCATACTGGACCGAGAACAATATGTGGTATTAACTGAACTGCATTTTGGGATTGCCCTCAATGTTTTAAAGCAGCCATTTAATGTTTGATTGGGAACCAGCAGATCAATGAGGTTGTTCAATATTATATAATTTATAATATAATAATATAATATTGATATATTATATAAAGAGTACTGTAACATGAGAGAAAAGCAACTTAGAAACCTGTGACAGTGGCTTTTGGGACAATGGTGGAAGTATTTTTGCATCTGTTTTGATTCTAACCCTTCTCGGTTCCTATCTATCAACTTAGGGGCTTTGAAGAGATGCCTCCTTATTAGGTATTGTGCTACAGTGACAGGTTAAAAGTTGGTGACAAGAATCCTAGTCTGGAAACTGAACTATGGCAGACAGGAATTGCCTGCCAATGTCTCACTGTGTGGTCTAATCAGCAACATATATAGAACCATCGACACTGTGTCCAATTACATCTCATCATTTTGTATGGTTCTAGCAGTACATCAGACTGACTGGGTGTGTATTTAATCATTTTATTTGCCTAAGAAGATGGGTTGAAATGACATGAGTTAGCTACAAAACATTCTAGAAAGTGCATATTAAAAGATATCTGAGGTAGTTACTTTAAAACAGGCAATGGGTTAATATTTGTTCTGCATTTATACATGCTCAGTCATTTTTTGTTCAACAGCTACGGATGGTAAGCAAAAACCTTGGCTACCAATTTTACCTACTAATGAGAGCTGCAGAGATAACATTATGCTTATCCAAACTGACAGAAGGTAGATGTTATTTTTCTAACCGCTGCCTCCTGTTCACTGACCTTCAGGTTAAAATTGTTACAAAAACATGAGCAGGCAGCTTTCCAACTGTTCAAGCTGTGCTTTCAGAAACAAGCATTAGGAATTCATGGGAATAGTATCCAGTGCTAAATGTTGATGGTTTAAGCAGGTGGAGCTTCAACGCAGGGGATACCCGAGGTACAAAATTATCACTGCAATGTAACAGTGACTGTCTGTTGTACTCAATTCGGAAATTTAGTTTGATTGAGTACCTAGATTAGACCGATATTGAAATTGTACTGCTAAAGATTGAGCTCCTTGGAGGTTCATGTTTTACTAGTCTCTAGAATGCCAGAATTTAATATGCAAGCAATTATTTCAATCCAAAATGGCTGTTAAATTATAAACTGTTCTTCCTTTCATCAAAACTTGATGTCTTCTGGAAAAATTAGAGATATAGTATAACCTTTAAATTACTATACAGGTTTCTAGACAAGTTAAAATGACACATACAAAATGCTAGAGGAACTCAGCAGGTCAAGCTATAGAAAGGATTAAACAGTGAGTGTTTCAGGCTGAGACCCTTCATCAGAATCTAAAGTTAAATTAAATGTGTTAGCGCTTGTCTTAAGGGAGCAGATGAAGGAACAGAAAGTAAGTGCATTAAACACTTGTTCAAAAGTTATCAACATAATAATGCAAATTTTGTTGTTATTTTTCATATTATAGAAAAGGTTTGTATCCTTGTATACAATTTGTTATGTGTTTTTTGATGTGGTCTTTGGAATGACCACAGGTATCAAAGGTTTTAATATTCACTTCATAGTTATTGACAGATGTAACATAGGTGCTGTTGGCATTCTTCATGGCTCCTTAATGCACAGGTTATATATTATTAAACATCAAAGTTGCACATGATGGCTGAGGACAATGACTCATAACAAATCAGCCAATTGACTACAACATGCATTGCCAATGTGCACAGTAGTGTAGCCATAATTATGGAGTGTCATTGCCTAAAATAAGAAAAGGCCATGAACACTTCCATGCCCTCACGTTATTTCTAACTCCTGACGTTCAGCCAATGCATTAACCAGAATGTCACAAGGCATAGGAGCAGAATTAATCCATTCAGCCCAATGAGTCTTCTCCACCATTCCATCATGGCTGAGTTGTTATCCCCCTTAACCCCATTCTCTTATCTTCTCCCCATTTCCTTTGACACCTAGATTAATCAAGAATCTATAGAACTGCACTTTAAATATACCCAATGCTTAGGCCTTCAGAGCTGTCAGTGGCAATGAATTCCACAGATTCACCACCATCTGGCTAAAGAAATGTTTCCTCATCTCTGTTCTAAATGGACATCCTTCAATTATGAAGTTGTGCCTCAGCATTACATCCAAGCTTTTGTATTCTAGTCCTTTTGAAATGAATGCTTGAACTTGGGTGTGGCTCAGTCTTTTGCAGAAAAATAATAAAAAAAAACTTTACCATGCATTTTTGTTCATTACTGTATTTGATTGCAATATTGTCTTTAGGAATAAACACTACAACATAAAGAAGAGATTTTGTTCAACTAGCCTTTTAACTTCAATGTTCCAGAACATCCAAAGATGTTGAAGTTCTCTCTGCTCAAAATCAAAAACTTTGAGACAAGGTCATAGCCCTATGAGTGTCAAATCTCTGTCTAAATAATCAGCTTTCAATTACAGTGGAGGAAATGTTTGCAGAACAGAACAGAATTTGGGAAGCGCAGTTCAGCTTACTTATGATACCATATCACAATGGAGACAGGCTAACTCCTATTGACATCAATGGATCTGGGGTTAAGAGGGTAAACAGCTTTAAGTTCCTCGGCATCCACATCACCGAGGACGTCACGTGGTCTGTACACACCAGCTGTGCGGTGAAAAAAGCACAACAGCGCCTCTTTCACCTCAGACGGTTGAGGAAGTTTGGTATAGACCCCCAAATCCAAAGACCTCACTACAGGAGTCCAATTGAGATTATCCTGACTGGCTGAATCATTGCCTAATATGGGAACTGTACCTCCCTTAATCGCAGGATTCTGCAGAGAGTGGTTCGGACAGCCCAACACATCTGTAAACACAAAATACTCTGCAGATGCTGGGATCAAAGCAACACTCACAACACGCTGGAGGAATTCAGCAGGTCGGGCAGTATCCGTGGAAACGATGAGCCGACGTTTCGGGCCGGAACCCTTCGTCAGGACTGTAGAGGGAAGGGGCAGAGGCCCTATAAAGAAGGTGGGGGAGGGTGGGAGGAGAAGGCTGGTAGGTTCCAGGTGGAAAACCAGTAAGGGGAAGATAAAGGGGTGGGGGAGGGGAAGCAGGGAGGTGATAGGCAGGAAAGGTGAAGAAAGGAGAAAACACAATGGATAGTAGAAGGAGGCGGGACCATGAGGAGGTGATAGGGAGCTGGGGGAGGGGGCAGAGTGAAATATGGATAGAGGAAGGGAGGGGGAGGGAATTACCGGAAGTTGGAGAATTCTATGATCATACCAAGGGGCTGGAGACTACTTAGACGGTATATGAGGTGTTGCACCTCCAACCTGACTTTAGCCTCATCATGGCAGTAGAGGAGGCCATGTATGGACATATCTGAATGGCTTCTACAAGCCCACTGACTCTCATAACTACCTCAAATATACCTCTTCCCACCCCGCCACATGCAAAAATGCCATTCCCTATTCCCAGTTCCTCCATCTCTGCCGCATCTGCTCCATTCAAGGACATCTCAAATGTCCTCTTTCTTTAAGGATCGTGGTTTCCCTTCTACTGTCATCAACGATGCCCTCACTCGCATCTCCTCCATTTCCCGCACTTTGGCCCTCACCCCATCCTCCCGCCACCACAACAGGGACACAGTTCCCCTTGTCCTCACCTATCACCCAACTAGCCTCCGGATCCAGCACATTATCCTCCGCATCTTCCGCCACCTTCAACAGGACCCCACCACGAAGCACATCTTTCCCTCTCCACCCCCTTCCGCTTTCCGCAGGGATCGATCCCTCTGCAACTCCCTGGTCCACACGTCGCTCCCCACGGATCTCCCACCCGGCACTTATCCCTGTAAGCATAAGTGCTACACCTGTCCCTACACCTCCTCTCTTGCCACCATTCAGGACCCCAAACAACTTCCAGGTGAGGCAACACTTCACTTGTGAGTCTGTTGGGGTCATCTATTGCATCCGGTGCTCCCGGTGCGGCCTCCTCTACATCGGTGAAACCCGACGCAGATTGGGGGACCGCTTCGTCGAGCACCTCCACTCCATCCGCCACAACAGACAGGATCTCCCAGTAGCCATCCACTTCAACTCTGCTTCCCATTCCCATTCATATATGTCCATACATGACCTCCTCTACTGCCATGATGAGGCTAAACTCAGATTGGAGGAGCAGCACCTCATATACTGTCTAGGTAGTCTCCAGCCTCTTGGTATGAACATAGAATTCTCCAACTTCTGGTAATTCCCTCTCCCTCCCTTCCTCTATTCCTATTTCACTCTGCCCCTCCCCCAGCTGCCTATCACCTCCCTCATGGTTCCGCCTCCTTCTACTACCCATTGTGTTTTCCCCTATTCTTTCTTCACCTTTCCTGCCTATCACCTCCCTGCTTCCCCTCCCCCACCCCTTTATCTTCCCCTTACTGGTTTTTCACCTGGAACCTACCAGCCTTCTCCTTCCCACCCTCCCCCCACCTTCTTTATAGGGCCTCTGCCCCTTCCCTCTTCAGTCCTGACGAAGGGTTCCGGCCTGAAATGTCGACTCATCATTTCCACGGATGCTGCCCGACCTGCTGAGTTCCTCCAGCACATCTGTAGTTGTGAACTTCCCATGATTCAGGACACTTACAAAGACATGTGTGAAAAAAAGGGCCTGAAGAGTCACTGGGGACCCGAGTCACCCCAACCACAAACTGTTCCAGCTGCTATTGCCCGGAAACAGGCCAACAGGCTCCAGAATAGTTTCTCCCACCAAGCCATCAGACTGAATAACTCACACTGATCTGAGTGTATTTCTGTTACATTGACTGTTCTATTTGTTATAAATTACTATGATTACACATTTAGATGGGACGGAGATGTAATGTAAACATTTTCACTCCTCATGTATGTGAAGGACGTAAATCAAGAAATAAAGTCAATTGAATTCAATATTCTGTGCTTTGCATGTGCCCCTTTCATTATTGGAATACATCTTTTTTTCACTTCATTAAAGTTTATTGCTTTAGGCAGCTAATAAATAATTGATCAATGGACACAAAATTAAAACATGGGTAAAGTGCTGTGTGTTTAACATATCATACACAATGATATTGATGCACATTTAATTGAAATCAGTGCCACGTTATAAGTGTTAGATATTTACATTTAGACATTTACATAACGCTCATACAAAGACCTGGTTTGATGTGTGCATTTGCTTTGGAATGGGGGAGGAAACCACTTTGATCACAGGAGAATGTGAAGACACCATCCAGATGGTATGAGAGATCTGTTGCAAGTCTGGGTCAGTGGAGCTATAAGGCAGCAGCTCTAATTCTGGCACAGTTCTTAAAGCTGCTCTTGTATGACTTGGGCCAAGTATCCTGCTGATCAGGACACGCACACATGCAAATTGCAGTAGCCGCTTATCATAAAGCTATCAATATTCAGTTGTTTTCTCATGGACCCCCTTGGTTGCACTCAGCGGCTTCTTTATTAGGTACACCTATAAACCTGCTCATTAATGCAAAATTCTAGTCAGCCAATCATGTGGTAGTAGCTCAATGCATAAAAGCATGCTGACTTGTTGAAGAGGTTCAGTTGTGTTCAGACCAAAAATCAGAATGGGGAAGAAATGTGATCTAAGTGACTTTGAGTGTGGAATTATTGTTGATGGGAGAGGGCGGTGATTTGGGTATCTCAGAAACTGCTAACCTCCTAGGATTTTCACACGTAACAGCCTCTGGAGTTTATGGGGAATGGTGCGGGAAACAAAAAGCAAGATCCAGTGAGTGCCAGCTCTGTGGGCAAAAATGGCTTGCTAATGAGAGAGACAAGAAAATCTGCAGATGCTGCAGATCTAAGCAATACTAAATGCTGGAGGAACTCCACAGGCTGGGCAACAACTATGGAAAAGAGTAAACGGTTGACATTTCAGGCTGAGATCCTTCATCAAGTTAAAGCAAGAAGGTGGGGGGGGTGGGTTCGGGAAGAAATACAATGTGGCAGGTGATAGGTAAAACTGAGAGGGGGAGGGATGAAGTAAAGATCTAGGAAGTTGATAGGTGAAAGAGATGAAGGGCTGGAGAAGGAAGGATCTGGATGAAAAAGATACAGGGCAGATAGTCTCTTCTCCAGCCCTTTATCTCTTTCACCTATCGATTTTGCAGCTCTTTCACCTCTTCACAGCCATCTGTGGCAATAGATTCCACAGATCCACCACCCTCTGGCACCCTCCTTCTAAACTCCAGCAAGTATAGGCCCAGAGCCATCAAATGGTCCTCACCCATTAACCCTTTCATTCTCAAGATAATTCTTATGAACTTCCTTTTGACCCTCTCCAGTGCCAACATATCCTTTCCTAGCTAAGGGACCCAAAACTACTCATGTTAGGAGTTTGAAAAGATTTAGTATGTCACCAAAAACTTTAACACACTTCTATAGGTGTACAATAGAGGGCATTTGAACTGGTTTGTTACAGTCTGATATGGAGGTGTCAACACACTGAATCGTAAGAGGATACTGAGGGTTCTAGGTTCAGTCAGCACCATCATAGGTACAGCCCTCCCCACCAGAGGATACCTTCAAGAGGCAACACCTCAAGATGTGGTATCCATCATTAAGAACCCAATCACACAGTACATGCCCTTTTTTCATTACTTTCATCAGGGAGGAAGCACAGGAGCCTGAAGACTCACACTCAATGATTCAGAAATATCTTCTTCCTCTTTCACCACCATCAGGTTTCTGAATGATCTGACAAACCCATTAATAGTCTCATTATTCCTTTTGTACTATTTGTACTAGTTATTTTGTAATTTATAGTATTTTGTCTTTGCACTGTACTGCTGCAAAACAATAAACTTCATGTTGTATGAAGTTTTACAATGATAAAAAACTTGATTCGAATTATTACTTTGGAAATCATAAGATTTTAAAGAATTTTGTACTTGGGGTTAAACTTTTTGTTTCAATAGCTTGGCTTCCTCCACAATCTGTACCTTTATTCTAATCACCATTTTGAAATACAATAGGTTTAATAAATTTGCAAGTAAGCAGATCACACAAAATGCTGGGCCAAAATGTCAACTGTACTTTTTTTCCATAGATGCTGCCTGGCCTGCTGAGTTCCTGCAGCATTTTGAGTGTGTCGCTCGGATTTCCAGCGTCTGCAGATTTTCTCTTGTTTGTCAGTTGCATTTCACAGAGTCTTAGAGCACTACAGCACAGAATCAAGCCCTTCAGCCCATCTAGTACATTCCAAATTATTATTCTGTATAGTTCCATTGATCTGAACCTAGACAACAACCTTCTATACCCTTCCCATCAAAGTATCTATCCAAATTTCTTTATTGTAAAAATCAAACCCTCATCCACCAGTTTTGCTGACAGCCCATTCCACACTGTCGCAACACTCTGAGTGAAGAAGTTTCCCTTTATGTTCTCCTTAAACATTTCCATTTTCACCTTTAATCCATGACCTCTTGTTCTAGTCTCATCCAACCCCAGTGGAAAGGTTTGCTTGCATTTTTTTTGTATGCCATACTCTGCCAGAGCCTTGGCGAATACTTTTTCAATTGATTGTCTTGGAGGAAAGATTCTGTGAGTGGTCCCCCATGCCCTTCTCAAAGCGCAGTTTTTTTTTACGAGGCTGAGTTGCGAGCTCGACACTCAACCCGGCGTGAATGGAAAGCGTGCCAGGGAGTGGCCCAACTAGGTTCGAACTCGGAACCCTTCGTTCCGGAGTCCAGCACTGATGTCACTGCTCCACCAGCCAGCTGCTTGCATATACACCTCAAAATTTGTTTACTTTTGTCAAATCTCCCGTCATTCTCCTACCCTCCAGGGAATAAAGTGCTAATCTATTCAATATTTCCCTTTAATTTAGGTCGGTAGGTTGTCAAGTCCTGCCAACATCCTTGCAAATTTTCTCTGTACCTTTTCAATCTTATTGATATCTGTTGTGTAGGTAGATGATTAGCACTGCACACAACACTCCAAATCAGGCCTCAGCAATGTTTTATACAACTTATACATAAATCTCAACTCCTGTACTCAACAGTTTGTTTTACGAAAGCCAATGAGAAGAAAGCTATCTTTAAAAATCTTTCATGATTCTTTTTGTAACTCTGCTCCACTAAGATGTATATGGCGGCTCATGCTACGACTGCCAGACAGGTTGACACCTGACGGCAAATTACATCAGAAAAATACGTCCATAGATAAAGGTTGCTAGATCATGATGGATAGCTTTTTTTCCACAATTAGTGATTAGCATTGTGACTTCACCACTGAGCCCAAATCTAGGTGAGTGCATCAACTTGCCTAAAGGTTAGAAATCTTGTTGGTTGTCTGTTTTCTTGGGATACACTTTTACGGTAACCTTTAGCAAGTGAAGTGATAAGAGTGAATTAAACTATGATATGCATGCTTTTGTTCAAGTTTCGTTAGTAAAACTCATCAATAGTCAAGTCAGAATGTTGAAGAATTGGTGGGAAGGTGGACTTCTTCTTCTTCTCTTGTTTTACGGTGGTTGGCACCCAGTTTAATGTTGCATTACTGCCACCTTCTGCTCTGGAGTGTGCATTAGACTTACAGTCTAAATCCCTTCACCCAATCATACACACGCACACACACACACACACACACACACACACACACACACACACACACATACCCTAACCTACACTTTATCCTCCCATCTTTGGCCATCCTAGTACCCTATTCCTGCTTATCCATCATATCCAATAAAAAAAATCCCTGTATCCCTTAAGAAAGCTAAAAATACCCTGACCTGTGCTCTCTCACCCATGCCCAACAACCCTATTAGTGTGAATTCCTGCACCCCCAATTCCCTTAGATTGATTATCATCATCTACATCTGTATCCCATACTTCCTGCAACTCAGAACTGCATGTTCTACTGACTCCCCTTCCTGACGTTCCTCACACAATCCTGTCTGGTGTTTCCCTATCATTTTCAGTGTTTTGTTTAATGCACAGTGCCCCAGCCTTAACCTAGTCCACACAGTTTCCTCTCTTTTGTATCCGCTCAGTCTGTCAGTCAGTGGGTGCCGTCCCGAATCCAGGGTTGGCAGCTATGCACCTCCATCTTCTTTGATCTTGCAATAGCACCGAGTACAGCCTCTCCTCCAGTTTGTCCTCGCTGGCCGCCGCCCCCGCCAAATTTGAGCCTGAGGCCGGGTCGGCCCCCAGCCGCATCCACTTCTTTGAGCTCGGCCCTTCCTCAGGCAGAGTCCTTGGGCAGGTCCAGGCACACGGTGCAGCGCCCAAGTTCATCGTGTCTCTTCTGACTAAGTGCATAGCATACGATTCGTAGATACGTGGTGAGGCTTTAACCTCTTCCATGGAAGATGGCCTTTGGCTCACAAGGAGCTCATCCACCCTTTGTCAGGTTTTGTTTTTTTTAGTCCTGCTGGGTGTCCTCACACCCTCCTGTATCCACTACCTACCCTAGTACCTGCAACACCCTTTTGTATTTGATATAAATGCCTTCCTTTCCCCTCCCTGTCCCATCTTTCCTGCCATGTTTGGTTGATTTTCTTCCCAGATTACGCACTTAACCTCTGCTTTACTGACAATAATGTGCATTTCTATATTTTCTTTCTTTAACGCCCTCTTTAGGAAGGTGGATTTAAGACCCAGGATCAGACAAGGTGGTAATAAATTAAAAGCCATCCGTAAAGTCTACTGTTGGTATTAATTTTGTTATTTTGTAATGTTTTGAAATAACGCTCAATCAACCATGCATTGGCATAACAGATTTGTGCTTAACTAGCAAAGAGTAAATATTAATAATATTCACATGAAAACCTTCACATTACATACTATTTATAATAATGAGTCACTGGGGGAAAAAGAACCTTGTTTTTTGGAAATAACTTGCACTGTTACTACTTGTTATTGTCTAATCACACTTTTGGCATCCACCTGTGTAACGTCATGTTCCCTTGAGGTTGAGCCAAGCATTATGCATTCCCATGGGATCAGATTTTAGCAATAGCCAATCAGGTTAAGGTCCACCCAAGCCTTGGAATACATGCTGTGTTGCTGTAGAAAAGTTGTCCATAATGTACAAAGAATACATAATATATAAAATACGTAAATAAGCAGACAATTTTCCGCTCAAACATAATTGGAAAGTACGTTATGGATCATAAGAGCAATTAGCTTCAACTTTACGAGGTATCTAACAAGTGTTTATCAAAATCATCTGGAGGGAGCTTTGGCACAACGGACCTAGGCAGAAACGGGCGAGGCAAAGTAGGTTCGGTTTTCAATTTTTCCTGTTATTTGAGGAAAGAGGGAAGTATGAGTGTGAGGGCAGCTTGTTGTTCTCGGTGTCAGATGTGGGAGATCCTGGAGTCTCCAAGCCTCCCGGACGTCCACATCTGCACCAGGTGCGCTGAGCTGCAGCTCCTAAACAGGAAAACAGATTATTATCTGAATGGTGGCCGATTAGGAAAAGGGGAGGTGCAACGAGACCTGGGTGTCATTATACACCAGTCATTGAAAGTGGGCATGCAGGTACAGCAGGCGGTGAAAAAGGCGAATGGTATGCTGGCATTTATAGCGAGAGGATTCGAGTACAGGAGCAGGGAGGTACAACTGCAGTTGTACAAGGCCTTGCTGAGACCACACCTGGAGTATTGTGTGCAGTTTTGGTCCCCTAATCTGAGGAAAGACATCCTTGCCATAGAGGGAGTACAGAGAAGGTTCACCAGATTGATTCCTGGGATGGCAGGACTTTCATATGAAGAAAGACTGGATGAACTGGGCTTGTACTCGTTGGAATTTAGAAGATTGAGGGGGGATCTGATTGAAATGTATAAGATCCTAAAGGGATTGGACAGGCTAGATGCAGGAAGATTGTTCCCGATGTTGGGGAAGTCCAGAACGAGGGATCACAGTTTGAGGATAAAGGGGAAGCCTTTTAGGACCGAGATTAGGAAAAACTTCTTCACACAGAGAGTGGTGAATCTGTGGAATTCTCTGCCACAGGAAACAGTTGAGGCCAGTTCATTGGCTATATTTAAGAGGGAGTTAGATATGGCCCTTGTGGCTACGGGGGTCAGGGGGTATGGCGGGAAGGCTGGGGCGGGGTTCTGAGTTGGACGATCAGCCATGATCATAATAAATGGCGGTGCAGGCTCGAAGGGCCGAATGGCCTACTCCTGCACCTATTTTCTATGTTTCTATGTTTCTAAGGGACCGTGTTAGGGAACTGGAGCTGCAGCTCGATGACCTTCGTTTGGTCAGGGAGAGTGAGGAGCTGATAGAGAGGAGTTACAGGCAGGTGGTCACACCGGGGACACGGAAGGCGGACAACTGGATCATGGTTAGGAGGGGGAAGGGGAAGTGTCAGGTACTAGAGAGTAACCCAGTGGCTGTGCGCCTTGACAATAAGGTGGGGGTGGTGACAGCTTACCTGGGGGAAGTAACAGTGCCCGTGCCTCTGGCACAGAGTCCAGCCCTGTAGCTCAGAAGGGTAGGGAAAGGAAGAGGAGGGCAGTAATAATAGGGGACTCGATAGCTAGGGGGTCAGATAAGCGATTCTGTGGACGCAGTCAGGAGACCCAGATGGTAGTTTGCCTCCCTGGTGCCAGGGTCTGGGATGTTTCTGATTGCGTCCAAAATATCCTGAAGTGGGAGGGTGAGGAGCCAGAGGTCATGGTACATATAGGTACCAATGACATAGGTAAGAAAAGGGAAGAGGTCCTGAAAGGAGAATATAGGGAGTTAAGAAGGGAGTTGAGAAGAAGGACCGTAAAGGTAGTAATCTCACGATTACTGTCTGTGCCATGGGACAGTGAGAATGGAATGAGGTGGAGGATAAATGCGTGGCTGAGGGATTGGAGCAGGGATTCAAGTTTCTTGATCATTGGGACCTCTTTTGGCGCAGGTGTGACTTGTACAAAAAGGATGGGTTGCACTTGAATCCTAGGGGGACAAATATACTGGCTACCAGGGGGACTTTAAACTAGAATGGTTTGGGGAGTGGGAATCAAATTGAAGAGATGAGGAGAGGGGAGGTTGGTTCACAGGTAGAGAGAGCTGGTAGACAGTGTGTGAGGGAGGATGGGCAGGGGACAGAGAACAGGAGCACTCGGACCGAAGATGTAGGGAAGAAGGAAGAAAAAGATAACAAAGCTGTTTGCACCATTAGGGATAAACAGAGAGTAAGAGATGGAGAGTTTCTTAAATGCATCTATTTTAATGCTAGGAGCACTGTAAGAAAGGTGGATGAGCTTAGGGCATGGATTGATACCTGGAAATACGATGTTGTATCTATTAGTGAAACATGGTTGCAGGAGGGGTATGATTGGCAATTAAATATTCCTGGATTTCATTGCTTCAGGTGTGATAGAATCAGAGGGGCAAGAGGGGGAGGTGTTGCATTGCTTGTCAGAGAAAATATTACAGCGGTGCTTTGGCAGGATAGATTAGAGGACTCGTCTAGGGAGGCTATTTGGGTGGAATTGAGGAATGGGAAAGGTGTAGTAACACTTATAGGAGTGTATTATAGACCACCTAATGGGAAGCGAGAATTGGAGGAGCAAATTTCTAAGGAGGTAGCAGATATTTGTACTAAGCACAGGGTTGTGATTGTGGGAGATTTTAATTTTCCACACATAGACTGGGAAACCCATTCTGTAAAAGGGCTGGATGGTTTGGAGTTTGTAAAGTGTGTGCAAGATAGATTTTTGCAGCAATACATAGAGGTACCAACTAGAGAAGGGGCAGTGTTGGATCTCCTGTTAGGGAATGAGTTAGGTCAGGTGACAGAGTTATGTGTTGGGGAGCACTTCGGGTCCAGTGATCACAATGCCATTAGTTTCAATATAATTATGGAGAAGGATAGGACTGGACCCAGGGTTGAGATTTTTGATTGGAGAAAGGCTAACTTTGAGGAGATGCGAAAAGATTTAGAAGGAGTGGATTGGGACAATTTATTTTATGGGAAGGACGTAATAGAGAAATAGAGGTCATTTAAAGGAGAAATTTTGAGGGTACAGAATCTAGAATGTTGCCTGGGTTTCATCTCCTAAGTTACAGAGAAAGGTTGAACAAGCTGGGTCTTTATTCTTTGGAGCTTAGAAGGTTGAGGGGGGACTTGATCGAGGTGTTTGAAATTATGAGGGGGATAGATAGAGTTGACATGGATAGGCTTTTTCCATCGAGAGTGGGGGAGATTCAAACAAGAGGACATGAGTTGAGAGTTAAAGGGCAAAAGTTTAGGGGTAACATGAGGGGGGAACTTCTTTACTCAGAAAGTGGTAGCTGTGTGGAACGAGCTTCTGGCAGAAGTGGTTGAGGCAGGTTCGGTGTTGTCATTTAAAGTTAAATTAGATAACTATATGAACAGGAAAGGAATGGAGGGTTATGGGCTGAGTGCAGGTCGGTGGGACTAAGTGAGAGTAAGAGTTCGGCATGGACTAGAAGGGCCGAGGTGACCTGTTTCCGTGCTGTAATTGTTAAATAGTTATATGGTTATATGGGAGTCACCGCTCAGGTAGAGTGCTTGACAAAGCCACTCTACCTGAATAGACAATATCAGATTAACAAGAGCTCCAGGAATCGTAGTTCAGGAGCTGGGGCCAGAGTCCCATTCAGTGTTCAATAGTTCAATTTAATATCAGAGAATATATACAGTATACAATCTGAATGTCATTTTCCACTAGAATCCAGACACAATGAGAAAATAATTTCAATATACAGTACTTGGGAAGCTCAATTAGATGACCTACCATTACTGTACATTAACTCAATTTGTAGTATCTAAAATCTGTAGATGGACATTCACACAATCCATATGGAATGACTGTGATCTGCATGTGAAAGTTCAGATGCAGAATATAGCACATTCAATAATATAGCTCCACCACCAAGGTAGGTGACATTGGCAAAGAATTTCTTTAACAAAACCAAATAATAGAAGATCTCTCCTGATCCAGAAGTGTTCATGTAAAGAGAAAATTAATCAAAAGCTTGGGTCAATGACTCTTTACTAGGGTCCTGGTACCTGACCTGAAACATTGACTAGTTATAAACATAAGAGATTCTGCAGATAGAAAGATAGAAACATAGAAAACCTACAGCAGAATACAGGCCCTTTGGCCCACAAAGCTGTGCCAAACATGTCCTTACTTGAGAAATTACCCAGGGTTACCCATAGTCCTCTATTTTTCTGAGCTCCATATACCTGTCCAGGAGTCTATATAGTTTCCATGTGTTTTAGCCATGATCTTATTGGACAAACTTGTTTTCTATCCCTTCTGCTGTGCTATGCGTACTTCTCCAACAAGCCTTAAATGAGCCTTTCTCATCAAACATTTTTCAGAAAATCTATTTACAAAATATCTGCATAATACTGTCATCTTTTCAGGCAATCATGGCTTATTCCAAATACCACCACTAAAATCTCTGACAATATTGCAATAATCAATGATGATGCAATTTAAATGATTTTTAAGTTTATTTCATTATTATAATCAAGTTTAACTTCACTATAAATATATTGCATGAATGAAAGTTTTAGAACATCAATTATCCAACGCCAGTTAGAAATTCTGCATATTATAAAAGAATAGGAAAGAACATTGATGTGGCACCCAGTTATATTCTCTCCCTTATTTATTTCTTTATATCATTCTGTACATTTTCCGGATTTTTTTTAGAATAATTCCTTTTTTACGCTTTTCTCTTATATATTCTGTTCTACACATTTCACTTCCACAAACTTTCATAAACAAAGCATGCAAAGCATTTCACAAAAAGTGCTGGTGGAACGCAGCAGGCCAGGCAACATCTATAGAAGAAGTGCAGTTGACGATTCCTGAGGAAGGGTTTCGGCCTGAAACGTCGACTGTACTTCTTCCTATAGATGCTGCCTGGCCTGTTGCGTTCCACCAGCATTTTCTGTGTGTTGTTTGAACTTCCAGCATCTGCAGATTTCCTCGTATTTGCACATGCAAAGCATTTATTCTATTTTCCCTGTATCTTAATTACACACAATTAAACTTGCTCCTGTATTTCCCAAGTTGCTTTTTATCATGCTTCTCATTAATAATCCTTCATTTGGATTATAACATACAATGGATATTATGAAATACATTTTCTGGGAATAAATTTGTGAAACCAATTTACCTTGTCAATGACTGCAGGCCAAAGAATATTGACTGAGGTTTTAAATATCAAGGTGTAATTATCTACTGGAGAAGTGTTCACTATTATTTCAACAACAATGGATATCTGAAACATAGATACATGTGGTACTTCAATGGAATTTCAATTTCATTACCTTTTCCACAGAATCAGCTTTGTTCTCCCAGAGGCTCCGTTTACTAGCTACATCACCCGGTCGAATATCCTAAAAACAAAAATAATACCTTTTTTATCTTGTGGTACCAGTGCACAAAGACTTCCCTTTATTATTATTGGGAGAACAAAATTAATCATTATCAATGAATTAAAACCATAAGTTATAGGAACAAAATTAGGTCATTCAGCCCATTGAATCTTCTCCACAGTTCCATCATGGTTGGATATTATCCCTCTCAATCTTGTTCTCTTGCCTTCTCCCTGCAACCTTCAATGCCCTTACTAAGCAACAAACTATCAACCTCCACTTTAAGTGACACTTCAATGACATGGCCTCCACAGCTATCCGTAGCAATGAATTCCACATATTCACCGATCTCTGGCTAAAGAAATTCATTCTCATCTCTTTTCTAGGAGGATGTTTTTCTATTCTGTGCCCTCTGATTCTAGGGGTCCTCCACTATAGGGAACATCCTGCCACATTCACTTCTTCTAGACCTTTCATTATTCAATAGATTTCAATGAGAACCGCACCCCCCCTCCGCCACAATTCTTCTGAGTTACAGCAAGTACAGGCCCAGAACCATCAAATGTTCCTTATACATTAACCCTTTAATACCTGGGATAATTCTCGTGAACCTCCTCTGGACCCTCTCCAATCCTTTCTTAGATAAGGGGCCCAAAAACAATCACAATATTCCAAGTGTAGTCCAACCAATGCCTTATAAAGCCTCAGTAGAATTCATATTTGATGTTCTACTGCATCTGTGGATAGTGAAGCAGACTTATCTTTTCAAGGTCCAAGACCTTCCACTACAGCTGAACAGAAGGCAGCAGAAGTTTGTCAATCTGTGGGGTTGCAAGCCTCACACGCTGATTTCATTTCATTTTCAGTTTTGCCAATATGTCCCTGACCTGAAACACTGACTCTTTCTCTCATCAATATTGGCCTGACCTGCTGAGTGTTTCCAGCATTTGTTTTACATATCCCTCATCTGCAGTTTTATTTTTTTAAATCTTTCCTTATGTATTAAGCTGCCTTTTAAACTTTTCCAGGAGATTTAGCATGTGAAAATTTGTGGTTACAGGCAGATGTTTTGTTTCATAGCTTCAGATTCTAATTAGCTTTTTTCTCACTGAAGCAAATTTGGCACTTGAAAAACTCAATGCCTATTTCTCTTTTCAGCACACGTCCCACCATCTCGGTCCAGGGCTACGTCTTTCTCTTCCCAGGCCGGACGCGGATCATGGTGTGTTGTGTTCTGCATGGATGACACCGTGGCCCAAAAGAGCCATGAGGATCTAGGTCACCGGTGTCAGTGGTCTGGTCAGTCTAGAAATCGAGGGGAAAAGGTCAAAGTCCTGGGGTGAAGTCCAAATTTGGAGGCCTGACGTCTGCGAGTCTGAGAATCCGGGGATGAGAACTGGAGGCCTGGAGGCAGACTGTCCTCGGGTTTGAGGCCCAGCTCTGCGTATGTGTGGGAGGGATGGGAAAAGGGCTTGCTTGTTTTGCTGTTATTGTTGATGTTATTTGTTGTTGTTCTGTGGAACATTATGGGCATGCTTCATTGGCTCCAGAAAGTGTGGTAACACTTGTGAGTTGCCCCTAGAACATCATTAGTGTGCTGGCTGTTAATGCAAACAATGTATTTCACTGTCTGTTTCAATGTACGTGAGATAAATAAATGTAAATCAGCTATATAAACTTCACCATCCCATTCATAATGAATCTTAAAGTATAACGCCATCAAAATGCAGGAGTTGCAGCTGTCTGTAGCGTATGTAATTGTATAAGAAAGTTGAATACAAATAATGTTCACTGCCTTCTTGCAAGAAATGGAAGTCAACATGGAACAATTCAGTCACCAACATAGAATTACTGGAAAACTAGACTTGTAAATAAACTTCCATATTGTGGTCCCAATCGAAATAGTTTTTGGAATGTAATGAAATAAAATGGTGCTATATGGAGCTGTTAATTTGGTTCGGTAGTGAGGGAAGGAAGAACTTTCTTATGGGTCATCACGCCAAATGGCTTTAACTATCATTCCATTTCTGAAACTGTACTTCAGTTAATCTTTATGCTCTTTGATTTGTATGAAATCCTATTCCATTGATATAGATCTATGACAGGTTGTGCAACGTAAAGTACAACATGCTGTGATATGCTTTATTTCAAGGAGTAAGCAGTAATTTTTGTGCGTTTGCTGAATGCTGTGTGAGAAAAAATATGCAGAGGTGTCATAATATCTATTTAGTTTAGTTTATCATTGTTGCTGGATCAAAATCTCCACCACAGTAAAGATGAACAATTCAGGACTGCTTGAACACAGTTTCCCTTGCGTTATGTCAGCAGTGAAGCTTCCAGTAATCATATATTGCATATGTTTAACTCTTTCATTCCTTATCACAATATGGGAACAGGACCTTCAGGCCACCAGGTCCATATAAACTATCTACAATAATCCCATTTGCCACACCACCCCATAAACTACCCTGGATTCTCTTGCATAAGTCTTGCACCCTATAAACTACCCTATATTCACCTACACCTGGTGAGGGTGGGTGGCTATAACCTACCAGTGAGCACAGGTAGAGAAATCAGAGCATTCTGAAGAAGCGGTGTAGTCACAGGGAGGAGGGGGACTCTCCACACAGACAGAGGCACTATTCTTGTGCCATTCTAAATATTCTTTAAAAAAAAACTCATGGGGAAAAGATTATCCTGGGCATTAGCAAACATTCGAGAAATAGAATACTTTCTGTTTTAAAGGACACCCAGTCAAAGGAAATTCATTGTTGCCCATAATGTTGTGGAGAAAGTCACTTGTCCTGACCCAATGGGGAGCAAAACTACAACCACATAGATCATAGACATAGGAGCAGAATTAGGCCACTCAGCCTATCAAGTCTGCTCCACCATTCCATCATGGCCAATTTATTATCCCTCTAAGCCCCATTCTCCTGCATTTTCCCTAAAACCTTTGACCTCCTGACTATCCAGGAAGCTATCATCTTCCATGGTAAGCACACCCAGTGACTCGACCTTCACAAACATCTGTGGCAATGAATTTCACAGCTTCACTACCCTCTTGCTAAAAAAAAATTCCTCCTCATCTCTGTTCTAAAGGGATGTCCTTCTATCTTGAGGTAGTGTTCTCTGGTCCTAGACTCCCTCACTACAGGAAACATGCTCTCGACAACCACACAATCTAGGCCTTTCAATATTCAACAGATTTCAAGTAGATCCCCCCTCAATCTACTGAACTCCAGCAAGTACAGGTCCAGAGCCATCAAACACTCCTCATACTTTAACCTTTCATTTCTGGGATCATTTGCATGAACCTCCTCTTGACAGTCTCCAATGCCAGCACATTCTTTCTTAGATAAGGGACGGAAAATTACTCACATTACTCCAAGTGCGGTCTGACCAATACCTTCTAAGGACTCCACATTATATCCTTGCTTTTATATTCTAGTCCTCTCAAAGTGAATGCTAACGTTGTATTTGCCTCCCTTACCCTCGACTCAGCTTGCAAGTTAACCTTGAGGGAATCCTAGACCATAAGATACAGGAGCAGAAATGTGCCATTTGGCCCATTGAGTCTGCTCCACCATTCAGTCGTGGGCTGATCCAATTCTTCCAGTCATCTCCACTCCTCTGCTTTCTCCCCATACCCTTTAATGCCATGGCTAATCAATAACCTATCTATCACTGCCTTAAGTGCACCCAATGATTTGGCCTCCACAGCCACTCATGGCAACAAATTCCACAGATTTATCACCCTCTGACTAAAGTAATTTCTCCGCATTTCTGTTCCAAATGAACGTTCTTCAATCCTGAAGTCCTGCACTCTTGTCCTAGACCCACCCAACCATGGGAAGTAACTTTACCATATCTAATCCGTTCAGGACGTTTAACATTCGGAATGTTTCTATGAGACAAATTCTCTCTCTTGAGGTCCAGTACTGGCCTGGTTTTCCCAATCCACTTCCATGTTAAAATCCCCAACGATTATCATGACATTGCCCTTCTGACATGCCTTTTCTATCTCCTGCTATAATTTGTAATCCACATCCCAGCTGCTGCTTGGAGGCCTGTATACAACTGCCATTAGGTTCCTTTTACCCTTGCCATTTCTTAACTCAACCCATAGAGACTCTACACCTTCTGATTCTATGTCATTCCTTCTAATGATTTAATATTATTTCTTATACACATGGCCACACCACCCCCTCTGCTGACTAACTTATCTTTCCAATACACCGTATATCCTTGGACATTCAGCTCCCAATGGCAGCCATCCTTTAGCCAAGTTTCAGAGATGGCGACAATGTCATACTTGCTAATCTGTAGCTGAAATTCAAGGTCGTCCATTTTATTTCTTATGCTGCGTGCATTGAAATATAACACTTTCAGTCCAGTATTTCCTGCTTTCTGTTTTAAATGCACCACACGTCTATTGCCATGTAACGCATCCCACTGGCTATGGTTATGCCTCATCTCCTGCCTATCTTTTCTATTATCTCTGTTGTATACTATTTTTGATTTATTTCTGTTCTCCTCTTCCGCAGTCCTATCCAACAGCGGCGCTAAGGTGGTGCTAGCTGGTGCTATAGTCCCAGCGTAGCACCACCAAGAAATTTACTGAAATTTCACATACAAATTGCAGCTGCTTTACTTTCTCTGTATAGTTTTGAATACAGCTTGTTTCTCCAGTTGATCTACTGAAACAGTGCCCCCAATTACCATAGCACCCACGCAGCAATAAAGTTATAAACTCTGTCAGATCCACTCTACACTTCTGCTTATTCGTTCGTTGTCAATGTCTTGCCGTTGCTGTCCTCAGAACAGTTAAGCTGATCTAAGATCACTTAAGGTGGTGATGTCACTCACTCTCACTCATGTGAGTATCAGCACTAACCTCAAAATTCCTTGATATAGATCCAAAAGTAAATAAGGCTCTGTGGTTAAAAAGCTAGGGTGATACACTTCCTATATTTGAGTAGCTACTGCCTGTCAGGGAATTTGACACCTGGCTTTGTTTTTCCGTCATAATTCTCTAAGAGTGAAGGCAAATATTAGTAGAATTTGCAAAAATTAATCACAGTGAGATTAGCCTAACCAGGCTGAAAAACAATAGCTTCAATTCACTCAAGAACAACCAGATTGTGCTAAATCTATTCCCATTGAACCATGTTATGTTGAGGGCCATCACTCAATCTGCTGTCTTTCTCCTCACTTCTTTCTGTGACTCCCTACAATCTCAAAGAAAATCTTTCATGTGGCTAGACTGTAGTATTATATGCTGAACTCAAGCTTATAGTTATCTCAGTTTTGAAACTAAGTTCATTCAGGCTGCTGCTGATCTCTTCCACATCTCAGTGCTACATTTGGAATGTCACACAAAATTAGTGACTGCTAGTGACTAGTGACTAGTGGTGTTCCACAGAGATCAGTGTTTGGACCTCTTCTTTTACACAGTATATCACTGATTTGGATAAAGAAATTAATGGTTTTATGGCCAGGTTTGTAGATGATACCAAGATAGTGGAGGGGCAGGTCGTGTTGAGGAAGCAGAGAGGGACTAAGAGAGATTGGGAGGGTCGGAAAAAAAGTTTCAGATGGTACACGGTATAAGGAGGTGTATAAGTCATGCACTTTGGTAGAAGAAATAAAAGCATAGACTCTTTTCTAAATGGGGAGAAAATTCAAGATTCTGAGCTGCAAAGGGACTTGGGAGTTCATGTGTAGGATTCCTTAAAGGTTAATTTGCAGACTGAGTCGGTGGTAAGGAAGGTAAATGCAATATTTGCATTCATTTTGAAATGTCTAGAATATAAAAGCAAGGTGGTAATGCTGAGGCTTTATACAACATTAGTGAGGCCTCAGATGGAGTATTGTGAGCAGTTCTGGGCCCCTTATTTAAGAAAGAATGCACTGACGTTGGAGCAGGTTCAGAGGAGGCTCACGAGAATGATTCCAGGAATGAAAGGTTTATGGTATGAGAAGCAATTGATGGCTCTGGGTCTTTATTCATTGGAACTTATAGAAAACTGAGGGGAAGTCTCATTGAAACCTGTCAAATGTTGAAAGGTCTAGATAGAGAGGATGTGGAAAGAAGGTTTCCTGTAATGGGTGAGTCTAGGATTGGAGGGCACAGAATAGAGGGACATTGATTTAGAGTGGAGATGAGAAGAAATTTCTTTAGTCAGAGGCTGGTGAATCTGCAAAATTTTGTTGCCACAGTTGTCTGTGGAGGCCTGGTCACTGGGTGCGCTTAAGGCAGAGGTTCAAAGGTTCTTGATTAGCTAGGGTGTGAAAGGTTACAGAGAGAAAGCAGGAGAATGGACTTGAGAGCGAAGTGGATCAGCCATGATGAAATGGTGCAGCGGACTCGATGGGTCAAAAGAACTAATTCTGCTCCTATGTCTTATGCTCTTATTTCTGCTGTAATAGGGAAACTTTCAATTTGAATTTGGGAGAATATGTCAAAATGAGTGTTATCTTTTGTGAATGTTTCAGGCATTTCTTTTTCCAGGGCTAAACAGAACAATCCATTAGCATTTCTGTGCTTAGTTACCCTCTTGAAGTTATCCTCTTGAATACAATCATAAAATTGTATCCTCTAAGAAACAGAGCCCATCTGTGCATTTGTGCCACTGCTGTTGGTATAACACCCTTCTGTGGATTGAAAATGGACATCAGTGGCTGCTATTCAATAATGAGGGTAAACTCTCTCACATACAAATACTGATTGAAATGTTTTATACTCCAAACAAGAATCATGGTCTCTCTGTCAATCTGTGTGTAATTTTTCTCGGCAGCAGTAAGGGAACGTGATGCAATGCCACTTCTACCATTCATAACATAAGACCATAAGATATAGGAGCAGAAACATAGAAACAGAAACATAGAAAATAGGTGCAGGAGTAGGCCATTCGGCCCTTCGAGCCTGCACCGCCATTTATTATGATCATGGCTGATCATCCAACTCAGAACCCCGCCCCAGCCTTCCCTCCATACCCCCTGATCCCTTTAGCCACAAGGGCCATATCTAACTCCCTCTTAAATATAGCCAATGAACTGGCCTCAACTGTTTCCTGTGGCAGAGAATTCCATAGATTCACCACTCTCTGTGTGAAGAAGTTTTTCCTAATCTCGGTCCTAAAAGGCTTCCCCTTTATCCTCAAACTGTGACCCCTCGTTCTGGACTTCCCCAACATCGGGATCAATCTTCCTGCATTTAGCCTGTCCAATCCCTTTAGGATTTTATACGTTTCAATCAAATCCCCCCTCAATCTTCTAAATTCCAACGAGTACAAGCCCAGTTCATCCAGTCTTTCTTCCTATGAAAGTCCTGCCATCCCAGGAATCAATCTGGTGAACCTTCTTTGTACTCCCTCCATTTGGCCCATCGAGTCTGCTCTGCTATTCAATCATGGGCTGATCCAATTCTTTCTGTCATCCCCACTCCCCTGCTTTCACCCCAAACCCTTTGATGCCCTGGCTAATCAACAACCTATCTATCTCTGCCTTAAATACACACAGCGACTTGGCCTCCACAGCCACTCGTGGCAACAAATTCTGCAAATTTATCACCCTCTGACTAATGTAATTTTTCCACCTCTCAGTTCCAAAAGGACATCCTCTAATCCTGAAGTCATGCCCTCTTGTCCTAGAATCCCCTACCATGGGAAATAACTTTGCCATATCTAATCTGTTCAAGCCTTTTAACATTCGGAATGTTTCTATGTGATCCCCCTTCATTTTCCTGAACTCAAGGGAATACAATCCAAGAGCTGCCAGACATTCCTCGTACGGTAACCCTTTCATTTCTGGATGGTAACCTTTTCATTTCTTGATCTAATATGACATGTCTACACCAATAACATAAGGTGAGCTGTCATAGGCAAGATTCACTGGACTGTATGGATTATACTGTGTGAGTACAGTGTCTGATATCACCATTTCATTTGCCTTTTGGAAAACCACTTCCATTGCCATTTCTTCCTGATCTGTAGTGATGAGTTCAAGGGGTGGAGCACAGTAGCCAGGTTTGGCAGGAACCTGCTATAGTAATTGACAAATCCTAAAAAAAGACCACAACTGTGACACATCCTTTGGTCTCGGGGCATCCACAACTGCTTGACTTTCTCAGCACACTTGTGTCAACCTTGTGCGTCAATGGTGTGACCAAGCAAGTGATACTTGGTTTAAAGAATTCACACATGGTGCGTCATTCTCTGGCCATATAGCCTTCTAATATTTTTAACACTATATTGAGATTTTGGAGATGTTCCTTGTCAGCCTTGCTGGCAACAATCATGTCATCTAGGTAACAGTGAGTGCCCAGGCAGCCTTGCAGCACCCGGTCCATAGCTTTTTCCCAGAGTGCAGGTGTAGATGCTATTCCAACAATAAGCGTATTATAGCGATAAAGCCCTTTGTGAGTATTTATGGTGAGAAACACTTTTACTCTTCTTTCAACTCCATCTGTAAGCTTCAACTAAGTCTCCCCAGAATGGTTTACAAAGATATCCTTTGTCCTGGGCAGAAGATATTGATCTACTTTCACTGGGTTTATGGTGACCTTAAAGTCACCACAGATGCTGACGGACCCATCTTTCTTGGCGACTGGGTCCACTTATGTTGCCCATGGGATCCACCCAACTTGGGTGTAACACTTTCAATTAACACTACCTTTGATATGTTTGAGTTTTCCAGTGCCATTCTTGAACATCACTGAGGCACTATCTTGTACCTTTCTTAATTTGGTTTCAGTGTACTCTTTTGCAGGAGATATGGCATGTAATTGGTAGATGGACTTCCAATGAATTTATAATTGTCTCAGCCAATCATTGCTCCACAATGCTGGTCCTCCTGATTTTGACACATGCAAGCTCAATGTGGCTTGTTGGTCATTTCACTATTAAGAATGTCATTCTCACAAGAGTTATCCTTTCTCCAGTTTAACTTCTTAGTTGGATCTCTGCAGGCATCTTTGAAATGACGTTCACACTTATTTTGTGGAATGACTAAAACAACCAAGTCAGTGTCAAATTCCTTTTTAATTAATTAGATTTTCACTTCTGGTGTAAGCCATATTGCTTGTCTCCTGTTAGTTTTCACAAAATATATCTTATCATTATCAGATTTTTCATCCTCAGCATGCAGATTAATGTTCTTATTGAAACTGCAACTTGACTTCTATCTTTTTCCTCTTCCCTATGCAGTAATTTATGTCTGGCAAACATGCTCTTAGTATATGTCCAACTTTATTGCATTTTCTGCAAGTTTCACCTTTAAGTTTGCATTGGCCTGCTGTATGTGAGCCCCTGTCACAATGGTAACACAATTTGTTCAACCAAGCAGGTTTCTGCTTAGATGTTGAAATTTTGTTCATGCTCACATTAATTCCTGACTGCAACTCAATTGCTTCTATGGCTGCCGTTTCCACTGATACAGTGATTTCAACTGCTCTTTTAAATGTGAGTTGTGCTTCAGTTTGGAGCCCTTTTTGAATGCTCTATGTAAGATTCCACAAGCTAAACAATCTCTCCGTGCATCATCAAGCCCATCGGTGTACTGGCACTACAGAAATGTGCAAGACAAGTTTGTTTTTTTTCCCCACATAGAGTGTCTAGAACATTCTGCCAGGGTAAGTGATAAAAGCAGAAACAAAGCAATATTTAAGAGGTATTTATACGGAAACATGAAATGCAGGGAATAGAGGGATACAGGTCATGAGAGGGCAGATGGGTTTATTTGGACTAGAATCATAAATGGTGCTGACATGGAGGGCAGAAGGGTCTGCTCAGGTCCTGTACTCTTTTATGTTTGCAGTACCAAATGGCCTTACCTGCAAAGTTCCTTTTTGTCATGTATGTAGAAATAGACCTTACAAAAATCATTGAAAGTGTAGGTCACCCCCAATGTAGGAGACTTCTTAAATACCATTGGAAGTCCCTGGCTTACAACTCAAACTGTGAGAACTCCTCAAGAGTGTGTAATTGCCAGTTTCGTGGTCGTGGATTTCCCAATTGCACACAAACAATAAGAGAGAATTGCAAGTCTTCGATTTCTTTGACAGCATCAAACCAAAATCCAATTGTAAATCAATGCTGTCACCTTCACACTCCATGTAATAGGCTGAAATGTCAGGTCCTCTTGGTATGCTTGTGAAGGTGCCCTCAACATCTCTGTTTCCTACATGAAAGCTTATTACGCCAGCTATCCCATGAGCTACAATCATTTTGGGTTTTTTTTAAAATTGAGCATAAGTAGTCAATGCTATGAGCAAATGCCCCAAATGCATTTTACATCTGGACCTGATTTCACCCCACACATGTGACCTGCCAACTACAATACAGCTTGTTACCTAAACAAACTTTACAACTCTCCCCCAAATGGCTTGTTATCAAGTGGCAGCCCAATCAAGTGGAAAGCCAATTAAGGCAGTCATATTTCCCAAAACAATAATACGTGTTAAGTAACTTGCAAGAAGCATGAGGCAGGCAGGTGTGTGATCTGCAAAAACAACCATAAATATATCAACTTATTCACAGACTATGTTAACCTATTCCCTTTTTATTATGCAGACTTTATTAAGGTTTTACTGCTCCATCTGGGTCGCTTATTCCACAAATGCAATGATACATAAATTTAAATGAATGTTTCACATTCTAAATAAGTACATATAATTGAAGTGAATAGTATTACTAGGTTGGATAAAATAAAATTCCAGAAAGCATTATATGTCATCAATTTGTTTGACTGAATGGCAAGTTTCAGTGCTGTGATTTCACAGTAATTTCTGATGTTCAATACTTCCATAACCTCTGAATTCCTCTTCTAGCCCTGCAACATGTCTGACTGGCGCTGCGTGTAGAGAAACAAATGGTCTGGATTGGAACAAAGGATTGAAAAGGGACATTGACTAATAAAGGAGATATGACAGACAGAATTCAGGCATAAGAAACAGAACTATAAGAGAAGGTAAGAATTGGGATCATACTGGGGGAGAGAGAGGAATAAGCTTCAATTATATCCAGCCTTAATCAAATCCCATCTGGAATAACTCTGTACTCCATTTGGACACTATTACCAAAAGACGGACATGTGGTATTGGACTTCAACATACACTCATCAGAATGCTGTCAGCAAGTGAATGGTTAGATTCTAGCAAAGGGTTCTTTGACTTGGCCTGTATTTTCTTCAGTAGAGGGTGCTAGATGTCCTGATTGAGGTAATTAAAATGTTAACATTTTAAGGGGTTAGACATGGAGAAGCAACTACTTTTTGATGAAAAGCTCAAGGGCAAGGGAATATAATCTTAAATGTAGTGTTGTGCATCTTGGAAGCACTATATTGACGTAAAAGCTGATAAACCTTTGTAGCCTCCTCCCTTGACATGCACTGAACAATGGCACAAAAAAAGCCTTGAAAACTGAGGTGGATAAATGTTAGATATTTTAGAAGCTATCAAGTTTCATTAGGAAAAGATAGGAAAAACAGACAAGATATCGATAAACTACAATCAAAATGAGTATCAGTGTAGGTCTGAGTGAATGAATGGCTTTTTCATGTTAATGCTCAATCTTTAAAATCCTGAAGACAAATTCTGACTAAATCTTTACTCAGTTCTAATATCTTCAGTTTGCTCATAACACTTTTTCTATTGAGGAAAGTGCCATTTTCTATTGAGTAGTTTTGGATGTTTAATTATGTTAAAAACATTTCAAGCACCAGTTCATAAATATTACACACAGACTAAAAGGGTCAAAACCTCAAAGGGAAATAGAATCAATTCCATAAATTAGCCCAGTTCACTTTTGAGACTGAAAGTTCGTACTATTACTTGATAATTTTACTGATGGTGACTGTAGGAGGTAGACTATTTCTGAGCAGTTGCAGGGTTACAACAAAGCTTAGTGGAAGAATCCTAAAAAGAAACATGGCTGGAAGTCCAAAATATTGCTTGCTAACTTTTCTTTCCCTCTCATAGTCTGCTTCGCCCTATGCTGTTTCCTAGTGTGAAAGAGAAATAGGATGCTTATATTCAAGCATATTTAATATGCAATTGTATCTACTTCGAGGTAATTAGTAATTCTGTGTCAATTCATTGCATTTTCAGTGCTACAATAGCCATTCCTACTGTACATAGTGTGTAAACATGAGTCATTCCATGTAAACCTTAACTCACAAAATTCGCACTGTACCTTTCTGGTCATTAGAAATCGAGAACTGCTATTTTGCGTGTCTTCTTTTTCAAACACACAGCGCTTGCTTGCAACACCTTCCAGTGGCCAGGACAGGTAATCTGAAGGGGATGACTTTGATTTGACGCTGTCACTTCTCTGTATGAAATATTAAATGAAATCCATTAACATGCCTTATATTTTAAATGCAACATGGAACATTCCTGACTAGAAATCTAGTATCAACTTTTACACATACTGAACTGTTGGTATATGATGATAGCATTTTATCTGAAGACTTCCTGGTAGGAAAAATCTGTGGCCCAATTTAAGAGGGGAGGGTTGCAGATCAGAAAGGTGCTTGTAGGTTTAAGATTATTGGGACAACTTCAGGCCCTGTCCTTGGAAGTGTAGAGGTTGGTCTGGAGATTAATTGAGGGGTTTGCTAAGGGTCTGCTAACAGGAATTGGAGAAGAATGGACTATTACACAAATTAATAGCGGGGGACGTGGTTTGAGCCAAATGGTCCAAGTCAGGAGTGGATTGAGTCTAGCTGGGCTGGAAGACCAACGCAGGGAGGGGCTCACTGGTGGAGGCTTGTGATTATATTAAGAGTAAACAAAATCACAGAACTGCCTTCCTGGTATTCACTACACACTGTTGGACACATTCTGCTCGTGAGGCAGTATTTCTGTGAACCCAAAGGAAAATGACATGTAGTGAAAAACAAAAGTTGGTCTTCGATGTTCCACAAAACAATGCCAGCAGCAGGTACCATATTCTCACACATGTTATGCAATTTATCCGACTACACAGATTGCTCAATTGCTCACCTCAATTGCCTTTGCATACTTCTCAAGTATGCCATCAATTTTTCCTGGTGAAGATCGGGCTGGAATCCTTAAACTGGCACTGTTCAGAGAGATCAGTCACTAAATTAACACCCATTCATTAGTAAGCATAAAGAGCCAATTATAATTCATTAATATAATTCCCACGTGGTACGACCTGATGCCATGAGACATCTTGGAGTGTGGAACACATGGTGAGAATACCACAGAGACATGCTCTTGATTGTCTACCACAGAACATACATCTTAGTTGAAACTAACCTGGCATTTATTCAGGAAGTAACCAAGAATGATGATTCAGGAGTCTGAAAGGCACGAATCTGTGCATATGATCTTTCTTTAATGTTGCATGCTTCTGTTCTGATATACCTTCCCTTTTAGTTAGTTCTTTGACTTTCATAAGGAACTTATGCAGAGCCAGTTGACAGTCTGTACCATGACCAAATAGAGAACCAATGCCAAATGTTCTTTCTGAATGTATTCTTGCATTACATTACTACCATGGATCAGCACAATTGTGGGATCAATAAAGAGGACCATTTGAGAGTCAATTGCATTGGAGTGAATCTACGAATACAGATGGGCTGGCATCCAACTTCTTTCAGCAGCTCCCTCAGAATCGTTACTCTTCCATGTCAAACACCACCAGCAAGATACACTTGAATGCAGCAAAGGCATAAGATGTAATCACCAACAAGTGTACTTTAAGTTTTAAACACACAAGATTCTGCAGATGCTGGAAATCCAGAGCAACATACACAAAATGCTGGAGAAACTCAGTAGGTCAGATAGCATCTATGGAAATGAATAAACAGTGGACATTTCAGGCTGAGACGCTTCATCAGGACTGGAAAGGAAGGGGACAGATGTGAGAATAAAAAGGTGGGGGGGGAGGGGAAGGAGAAGATGGAAGGTAATAGGTGAAGCCAGGTGGGTGGAAAAGGTCAAGGGCCAGAGAAGAAGGAATCTAATGGGAGAAGAGAGTGGGCCATGGAAGAAAGGGAAGGATAAGGGGCACTGGGGAAAATGATAGGCAGCAGAGGTCAGAGGCCACAGTGGAGAATAGAAGAAAAGGTAAGGGGGAGTGGGGAAAAAATACCAGAAAGATGAATCAATGTTCATACTATCAGGTTGGAGGCTACCTAGACAGAATATGAAATGTTGCTCGACCACGTAAGAGTGGTCTCATCATGGCAGAAGAGGAGGCCATGGACTGCCTTATGGTCTATAGAAGAGTGTGATTGAGAGGGATAAAAAAATCAGCCATGTTGGAATAGGAGAGCAGACTTGATGGTTCAAATAGCCTAATTCTGCTCCAATGTCTTATGGTCATATGGCCCAACATATTGGAATGGGAATTGGGATAGGAATTAAAATGATTGGTTGTTGGGAAATTCCACTTCTGGCAGATGGAATGGAGGTTCTCAACAAAGTGACCCCAGTTTATATCGGGTCGACCAATGTAGAAGAGGCCGCATCGGGAGCACTGGATACAATAGACAACCCCAATAGATTCACAGGTGAATTGTGGCCTCACCTGATATCTTTAACCTTTTACTTTATCAGCCTGCTTCAAGCAGGCTTAAATTATACCGGTGCCTAAGAAGAACTTCCTCAATGACTATCATCCAGAAGCACTTACATTCACTGGGATGCAGTGCTTTGACAAGTTGGTGATGACACTAATGAACTCCTGCCTGAGAAGTGACTTACATCCACTCCAAATTGTCTACCATCACAGCGGGTCAACTGCAGATGCCATTTCATTGGCTCTTCAATCAATCTTGGAACATCTGGACGCTCGAATATGCATAGATAGCAATGATCTCCATTGACTACAGCTCAACATTCAATACTATCATCCCCTCAAAACTAAATAAGCTTCAGGTCCTTGCCCTCAATACCTCCCTGTGCAACTGGATCTTTAATTTCCTCACTTGCAGATTCCAATCATTTCAGATTGGCAACAACATCCTCCACAATCTCCATTAGCACAGGAGCACCATAAGGGTGAGTGCTTAGTCCCTTCTCTACTCGCTTTACACTTCTGACTATGTGGCTAACATCAGCTCCAATGCCACATTTAACTTTGCTGATGACACCACTGTCATTGGTTGAATCAAATGTAATGATAAATTCGCGTATAAGATGAAGATTGAAAACCTGGCTGAGTGGTGCCACAACAACTTCTCACTGAGTGTCAGCAGGACCAAAGAGCTGATTATTGACTTCAGAAGGAGGAAACCGTAGGTCCATGAGCCAGTCCTCATTGGGGAAATCAGAGGTGGAGAGGATCAGCAACTTTAAATTCTTTGTTATCTCTTGCGAGTTTCTGTTCTGGGTACAACAATAAGTGCCATTATAAAGAAAGCATGGCAGTGCCTCTAATTTCTTAGAAGTTTGTGTGGATTCAGCATGTCATCTAAAATGGTGACAAACTTCTATTGATGTGTGGTGGAGAGTATATTGACTGATTGCACCATGGTCTGGTATGGAAACACCAATGCCTTTTGAATGGAAAATCCTATAAAAAGTAGTGGATACAACCCAGTACATCACAGGTAAAGCCGTCCCTACCATTGAGCACATCTACATGGAGCGTTGTCACAGGAAAGCAGCATCCATCGCCAGGGACCACCAC
The DNA here is from genome assembly GCF_030028105.1 of Mobula birostris. NCBI lineage: Eukaryota > Metazoa > Chordata > Chondrichthyes > Myliobatiformes > Myliobatidae > Mobula > Mobula birostris. Next base: position 60,425,295 of record NC_092383.1, on the reverse strand, counting down.
CACACCCAGGACATGCAGTTTTACCACAGCGGCCATCAGGAAGAAGCTACAGAAGCCTCAGGACTCACACCACCAGTTTCAGGAACAGGTATTACTCTTCAACCATCAGGCTCTTGAACCTGATAATTTCACACACCCTATCACTGTACTTTTCCCACTGAACTGGGTGCACTTTCAAGAAGTTTTCATCCTGTGTTCTCAACACTTATTGCTAATTCATTTATCATTATTATTTATTTTTCTCTCTTTCTTTTTGTAATTGTACAGTTTGTTGTTTCTTTCCACATTGGTTGTTTTTCCGTCCTGATGGGTGTGGCCTTTTTATTGCCTGCAAGAAAAGGGATCGCAGGGTTGTAGAAGGTGACATATGTATACTTTGATAATAAATTCTCTTTGAACATTGAAAGGACTGTTTGGGGCCATGAATGGAGGCGCGGGAATGGGCAGTTGTAGCATTTCTCTTACTTGCTGGGGTGTGTGCCAGGAAAGAGTTTAGTGGGGAGAGTGGAATGGAGGATCGAGGTGAGGAAAGAGGTGAGTGGGCACATGTAGCATTTCTCTCATTTGTAGGGATATGTGGCAGGAGGGACATTAGCAGGGAGGGTCGAATTGACAAGGGAATCACAGAGCGAGGGATCCCTGAATAAGTGGAGAGTGGGATGGAAGGGAAAGATATGTTTGGTGGTAGAATCCTGTTGAGGATGACAGAAGTTGCAGAGATTGATGTGTTGGAAGTGGAGACTGATGGGTTGGTAGAGGAACTCCATCCCCATTAAAGCTGCAGGGGAATGGGTGAGTGTGGATATCTGGGAAATGGTCGAGTTACGGGTGAGGGTAGCATCAATGTTGAAGAAAGAAAAACATTGGCCTTTAATAGTAGTATCATCTAATAATATCACCAAGCCCTGTAATGTGAAACATCAGACTAATAAAGGAGGTCAGTAGTTGGGTATTTTGTGATAAGTGACTCATCTACTTACTCATTAAAGCCTTTCTGTCATTTACAAGGTATGTCAAATTCTGATCGCAACCCTGAACTTGCCTGGAGGAGTTTTGTCGTGAAGTACACACTAAGCTCCAACAGTCAACCCAGTCCAAGATAAAGAAATCTGCTTTATTACCCCATCTGATGAAATACTTCATCAGATTTATGAGTTCTGGCAAATGGGTCTCTGCCTGAAAGATCGACTCTTTATTCCTTTCTATAGATGCTGCCTGACCTGCTGAGTTCCTCCAGCATGTTTTATGTGTTATTTTGGATTCCCAGCATCTGCAGAATCTCTTGTGCTTATGACAAAATACTTTGTTAACAGATCACTATTCCAGATGAAGGATCTCTACCTGAAACATTTCCCTCCATAGTTGCTGCCTGACCTATTAAGTTCCTGCAGCCCTTTTTGCTACTTGATTGGCAAACAGTCTACCTCAGTGAACAGTCAAGCCCTCCACCAGTATCGGTCTGTGTCCTTCAGGAGATATTTAGGGCAGCACAGTAGTGAATGGCTAGCATAATGCCATCACAGAGTCAGCAACCCAAGGTCAATTCCTGCCACTGTCAGTAAGGAACTTAACATTCTCCTCTTGACTGGGTAGGTTTCCAACCGGTGCTCTGGTTTCCTCCCACTTTCCAAAAACGTACGGGTTAGTAGGTTAATTGGTCATGTAGGTGCAAATGGTCAGAGCAGGCTCATTGAGCCGTAAAGGACCTGTTTCCTTCCTGTATCTCCAAATTAAATTTTACAGCTTCATCCTAAGTGTCACCCGAATCCTTTATTTCTATCTTATGGCAAGACAAGAGCAACCAAGCACCTAAGAAGACTACTGCCAGCAGAATCCCTCCACATCAAACACCACTGAATTGAATTGAAAATAAGTTGTTGAAACAAAATCCTGGAATTCCTTATTCAAGGACACCATGAGCATACAGTTACCATAGGGACTCTCTTGTCCAAGAAGGCTACTGACCTGCAACTTCACGGAAGCAGTTAGTGATTGGCATTAAATGCACGTTTTGTGGCGGAGTTCCCATTCCATGACAGAATACAAATAAAAATATCTAAATTACTAACCTTCTTTGCAATGATTGGCTTTTCACCTCGGGATTTGTTACCTAAAAAAAAAATCAATGCATCAATTATACACTTTCTATATGATTTTCCCCCATTCTCTTCTCCTCTCATTTTGACCAGCAGTATGACAGAATCAAATGTGTTAGATTAATAAACAATGTATTTAAATCTGAATTTGGTATCACTTTTAGTCATTTTGGTAAGCTGCAAATCACAAAGCATGATAGGAAATGTTATCAATATATGATAAGCTTGAGACTGATGATACCTGTTTTAATTGGTGATGCCTGTGCAAGATACGAGGGAAGAAGGTCAAAGTAAACATTTGGGAAACTGCAGACGTGTCACAAGTAAGTCATGACAAAGCAAGTGTTAATTCTGATGCACTTTTAAGATCAGATGCAGAAATCACCTCAAAGAAGTCTCCTCACTGAGTCATCAGTAGCATATGGATGAGCAAAAGATGCCCATAAGCTAATCACTTTCATCCAAGACAATCCATGACACTCAATGGCGAAGAGCTACTCTCCTGAGGATAAAAGAAGGGCTACAAGACATCATCAGCTCATCTGAAGATGGGAGATACACCATGGCCAATAGACAGAGAAAGAACAGATGACTACATGAAGGAAATTGGAAGCAAGAACTGACAATGCATACCTCTTGCTTTTAAGAACCTATGTAATATTTTTTTCTGTAACGCTCTGTAACACTTTGAATTCATTAAAGAAATTGATTCTCTGCATTTCTTGTCAAAATTAGTCATAAATCCCCAGGAATACAGGATGGGGTCCAATGTTGTTTGTCATATATATTAATGATCTGGATGATGGGGTGGTAAATTGGATTAGTAAATATGCAGATGATACTAAGATAGGTGGTGCTGTGGATAATGAAGTAGGTTTTCAAAGCTTGCGGAGAGATTTAGGACAGTTAGAAGAGTGGGCTGAAAGATGGCAGATGGAGTTTAATGCTGAAAAATGTGAGGTGCTACATTTTGGTAGGACTAATCAAAATAGGACATACATGGTAAATGGTAGGGCATTGAAGAATGCTGTAGAACAGAGGGATCTAGGAATAATGGTGCATAGTTCCTTGAAGGTAGAATCTCATGTGGATAGGGTGGTGAAGAAAGCTTTTGGTAACCTGGCCTTTATTAATCAGAGCATTGAGTATGGGAGTTGGGATGTAATGTTGAAATTATATAAGGCATTGGTATGGCCAAATTTGGAGTATTGTGTACAGTTCTGGTCGCCGAATTATAGGGAAGATGTCAATAAAATTGAGAGTACAGAGGAGGTTTACTAAAATGTTGCCTGGGTTTCATCTCCTAAATTACAGAGAAAGGTTGAACAAGTTAGGTCTTTATTCTTTGGAGCGTAGAAGGTTGAGGGGGGACTTGATAGAGGTGTTTAAAATTATGAGGGGGATTGATAGAGTTGACGTGGATAGGCTTTTTCCATTGAGAGTGGGGGAGATTCAAACAAGAGGACATGAGTTGAGAGTTAAAGGACAAAAGTTTAGGGGTAACATGAGGGGGAACTTCTTTACTCAGAGAGTGGTAGCTGTGTGGAACGAGCTTCCAGCAGAAGTGGTTGAGGCAGGTTCGATGTTGTCATTTAAAGTTACATTGGATAGATACATGGACAGGAAAGGAATGGAAGGTTATGGGCTGGGTGCAGGTCGGTGGGACTAGGTGAGAATAAGAGTTCGGCACGGACTAGAAGGGCCGAGATGGCCTGTTTCCGTGCTGTAGTTGTTATATGGTTATATGATTATTCTATTTCTGGTGTTCCCACAACTAAAGATCTCACTTTAAGGACTCTTTATCTTATTATTTCATGCTCTCGTTATCTGTTGCTAAGTATTTACATTTGCATTGGCACAGTTTGTTGTTCATTGATTCTGTTTACTGTTACCATTCTATAGATTTGCTCAGTATATCCACAGAAAAAAAGTCTCAGGGTTGTATGTGGTGACATGTGTGTACTCTGATAGTAAACTTTACTTTGAACTCCGAACTACACTAAATTATCTCTTACTGTTAAATCATAAAAAGAACAAACATTTAATACATATTTTCCAACGCTTAGCATTACAGTGACTACTGTAATGCGCCTTATTTCCTAATATTAGATTTATTGACCAAATGTGTACAATGCCTTAAATTTTAATTGCTTTGCTTTGTTGATATACTTCAAAAACATAAACCTTTTACAATAGGTCCTTGATCTTCTTACGTTTATTTATGGCAGATTAAATAACTATGATGATAGATTTATTCCACTCATGTAAGAAATTTTTTGAGATTATGGAATCAGGGAAGCAGGACTTTAACAAAGCTGTAATCAGTAGCATGAAATCCTAGCTGATCATATCACTATAAAAGCATCAGTGTAAATCACACTCACTCTGAATGATGCAGCTCTCGGAGAGAAACGACGGAAAGGGCTGCTGTTTGTGCTGGAACAATCAGGGATATTTTCCTTTTTCTCCTGTTGTACTCTCGATTTCTCATCCTGAAATGATATTTAACAACTATTTAAATTATCATGTTCTTTCCTATTTATTCAATAAATCATCCTATTGCAGCTAGGCACGTCCCAAGTGAAAATAATGTAATTCAATTTAGCAAGAACCAGAAGAGGCTGAACTAGCTCCGTGCTCTGTGTCAATAGTCGCCTTCCAATAAATTGTTGACTTGGATAGAAGAGAAAGAGAGTGGAAAGAGTTGATATTTGTCACATGTAGAGTGAAACGCATCTCAACACACACACACACACAAATGGTAGAGGAACTCAACAGGCCAGGCAGCATCTATGGAAAAGACTAAACAGTCAACCAGAATCATTGACTGTTTTCTCTTTTCCACAGATGCTGCCTGGCCTGCTGAGTTCCTCCAGCATTTTCTGTGCGTTGCTTTGTTTTACCAGCATCTGCAGAATTTCTTGTGTCTGTGAAATGTATTGTTTTTTTGCATCCATCAATGACAGCCTGCAAGTATCACTACTCTTCAGGCACCAGTATAGCAGGCCCACAACTCACTAGCCCTAACCATACAGCACTGTGCAAAAGCCTTGGGTACCCTGGATTTGTTATATGGTTCTGAATGCTATGACCTCCACAGAGCCCTGATCTCAATATCATTTGTTATTTTTTTTTTATTTATTGAGTTGCACTGCAGAATAGGCCTTTCCAGACCTTTGACCCTTGTTGCCCAACAATTCCTGGTTTAATCCTAGCCTAATCACTGACAATTTACAATGACCAATTAACCTTGTAAGTCTTTGGATTGTGGAAGAAAACTGTAGCAACAGAAGAAAACCCATGCGGTCATGGGGAGAACAGGTAGCGGAGGAAATTGAACCCCAGTCATCTGTACTGTAAACCATTGTGCTAAGTGTGATGCTAATGTGCCACTCCATCGAGGCTTTCTGGGATTACCTGGAGGGACAGAGGCATGCTAGACAGCCAAAGACTGAGGAGAACCCAAGTTCAGGACACCGGCACATCGACTGAGTTGGGAATGCTGGCGTAGACGTGAACGTAGAACAGCAAACTGGAGGAATCTTGACAAGGAGACGGGATTTACAGAGAACACACATCAAAGTTGCTGGTGAACGCAGCAGGCCAGGCAGCATCTCTAGGAAGAGGTGCAGTCGACGTTAGTCCTGACAAAGGGTCTCGGCCTGGAACGTCGACTACACCTCTTCCTAGAGATGCTGCCTGTCCTGCTGCATTCACCAGCAACTTTGATGTGTGTTGCTTGAATTTCCAGCATCTGCAGAATTCCTGTTGTTTGGGATTTACAGGGACTATCTTGAAACTAGTGCTGAACTTGGAACTAAACTTAGAACTAACAGTTCTAATTGGACAAGAGAATGAAGTATCACACGAGAATAGACCAACAAACTGGCAACCTGTGATAGTGACACCATCGTACTTAATTCACAGTCTCCGATGAAAACCAGGTGTACTGTAATTAATTAAACTAGCAGCAAATGGAAATCTAATGACTGAAATTAGGGCATAATCAGGGAGAAAGGAGCATTAAAGGGGAACAGCCAAACGGAACCATGACAAAGACTGGAGAAGAACTGTGGCAAGTTCTCCAAGATGCTTGGTAAAACCTACCAGGAGGTTTTCTTATAAGACTGCTTGACAATGTACTTAAGATAATTGAAGCAGCTTAAAAGACAAAGGGTAGTCACAACAAGTTGATTTGATTTTGATTTTTATTGTTTAATGCTCTTTATAGTAAATAATTTGATATTTAGAAATGTTTTATTTCTTTATTTTTGAAAGCATCTTTGCTTTACAGATTTTTTTTACATGAACCTATGACTTTTGCACAGTACTGCACATCTTTGGAATATGTTGGTCAAGATGGTGGCTGTGTACAACGCTCCTTCAGTTGACATCTTCGGTCAACATCTTTTATTTTTTTTTACATTTGTATTTCGTCTTGAACGTGATTGTGGAACTATTGGAACCTGTAATTTGCAGGCCAAGAGGATTCCAGGTGCAGAGCATGCGTGAAACTAGTGGTGATAAGGCTGCGGGATGGGACACGAGCTGATGTTTGACTCCATTTCGCCAATTAAACCTTCTATTGTTTGCTGATTAAAGTGACGAGGGAGATTGAAAAAAGAGAGATGAATGCCAAAAGTGAGCGCTGGCTGCCTGCTTTTTGATCGCAAGTGGTGATGGCTCTGCTGCAGGAGAGGGGAGACTGCCTTTTGATCACTGGAGGATCGCTCTGCTACCAGAGAGGGAAAGGGCTGCTGCTGTGCCTGGAGAATGTTACCCAGGTTTTCTGTGTTTTCAATCTGGGCTTGGACTGTGGACTATTTTTTCAGTCTCATAGTTTTTTATATTCTGTCTTTTTTGCTCAATCTCTCTCATTTTTTGTGTGGGGACGGGGGGGGGATTTGGGGGTTGATATGCCTGTTCCATTTTTGTTCATTTTTTTGTGCAAGGAGGAGTGATTTGAGGTTTGAAGATTATGCTACTGTTCTTTTATTTCTTGGTTTTGTGGCTATCTGGAGAAGAAGAATTTCAGAGTTGTATATTCTGATAATAAATGAACCTTTGTTGTTTGTTTGTATGAAAGGAAAGTGGAGAACCCAAAGGAAACATACAAAGTCTTCAGCAGAACATACAAACTCTTTACAGACAACGGCAAGAACTGAACCCCAATTAATGATCGCTGGTGGGCTGGAATGCAATTCCATTAACCATTATGCTAACATGTTGGCCTGAAATGTGCCACTCTGCTCCCCTGTCTCTACACAAAGTCCACTGCCATTCAGTACAGTTCTTAGTTAGTAGAATTTGTATTTAAGAATTGACAAAATAAAATTAGTTCTGTTTCTGATGGGAGTGGAGCCTTGGGCACATGTCTAAATGAAGAAATAGATCACGTCTGGACATTGAAAAGTCAAAAATTCAAAGAGCCTGCCTTTAGAGTCAAAGAGCATGGGAAAAGGTCCTTTGGCCCGAATGGACCATGCTCTATCCAAAATGGTCCCATTTGCCAGGATTTGACCCATAAACTTCGAAACCTTTCCAACCTATGCACCTGACCAAATGTCCTCTAAAAGTTGTTCCTGTACCTGCCTCCACTACTTCCTTTGGGGGCTGATTCCACATATAGCTACCACCCTTCTTGTAGATTAAAAAAAGTTGCCCCCAACCACCCCTTTAATCTTTCCCCTCACCTTAGACTTCTGGATCCATTTCTTGATACCCAATCTTTGTGTATAAGACTGAGTTCATTCACCATATCTATGACACTTGTGATTTTATATACCTCTAAAAAGTCTCCTACTTTCACTCTGATGAACCTTTAGTTTATTTTCACCAAGCTCCCTTCAGCTCCCTCCAGATTCTGCTACTCACCTGGACATTACAGGCAATTTACAGCAGCCTATAACCTATAAAACCCTGATGTTTTGGGGATACAGAGGGAAACTTGTGGTCACTGACAAAACACAAATCCCAAGGTCAGTATTCAACACCCCATTGATGTGGACTTTTTATTCATTTCCATAGATGCCACCTGACCTCCAACATTTTGTGTGTGCTTCTCTGATGCAGCATCTGCAGAATCTCTTTGTTCGTGATTGTGCAGAAGGGTACTACTTTGTTGTCATACCTGTGGCCTTGCATTACTCTTGGTTTCTTGATTGAATGCATCTTCCTGCAATTTCGCATGTCCTTCTCCTTCTTTTCCTTTAATGTTTGTTGACTTTGTCTGAGATTTGTGGCAATCACTTTCAGCCTTTGTACTGTTACACTCTACCCGAGGGCATGCATCACTTTCCAGGCTGGGCTGCTTTTTCAGCTTTGTTGGGCTTTTTTCTCCTTTGGCCTTTCCTAAACTGTGTGTGGGCAATTGAAGAAAACATTTTAATTACAAAGCAAGATTAGCAGAGAGTAACGCTTCATAGCACTGGCTATTGCTATGCTTTTCCCCAGGAAAATCCACTCCGACACCTTGTCCATCACAGACAGGGAGAAGCTTCAGCCATTCTTAAAGTGACCACAAGATGGAGTTCCACATTGATAGTGAATGGGGAAAGGAAGCCTAAATTAAATTGGATTGAATACACTTTATTACTTGCGTTCTTCACATACATGAGGAATAAAAATATTTATGTTACGTCGCTGTCTAAATGTGCAATGTGCCTTTTATAGTAATTTGTAATAAATAGTATGTACAACAGGACAGTCAATATGGCATAGATATACAATTGTATCAGTGTGAATTAATCAGTCTAATGGCCTGGTGAAAGAAACTGTCCCGGAGCCTGTTGGTCCTGGCTTTTATGCTGCGGTACCATTTCCCAGATGGTAGCAGCTGGAGTAGATTGTGGTTGGGGTGACTCGGGTCCCCAGTGATCCTTTGAGCTCTTTTTAAACACCTGTCTTTGTAAATGTCTTGAATAATGGAAAGTTTACATCTTGAATTAAATACTGAATTAAAATATTTAAGATATTTTCCGAATGCGTAAGTCAAGTGGGAAAATAGAATACTGTGCTTCTTTTGAAGTATTTGATCTACTGTCAGGACAGTGGGCTAATGGTTTCCACAGGACAGTCATGATTCATTCTTCCAGACCTGTCAATACAATATATTTTCTGCACGTAATCATTCCATTTCCATGGACTTTTTCATGGACAGCAAATACTCTCTGCAGATCAGAGCATTTGTGGAAAGAGGAACAGTTAATGTTTCTGGTCTTGGGCCTTCACAAGGACAGGGGGGAAAGAGAGAAATGAGTTAGAAGGTGGAGAGGGGAAGTGATAGAACAAAAAGAATGTAATTGATAAGAAATGAGAGGTGGTTAAAATCAGAATAGACGTCTTTGTGAAACACGAGAAAATCTGCAGATGCCGGAAATTCAAGCAACACACACAAAATGCTGGTGGAATGCAGCAGGCCAGGCAACATCTATAGGAAGAAGTACAGTCGACGTTTCGGGTCAAGACCCTTCGTCAGGACTAACTGAAAGAAGAGATAGTAAGAGATTTGAAAATGGGAGGGGGAGGGGGAGATCCGAAATGATAAGAGAAGACAGGAGGGTGAGGGATGAAGCTAAGAGCTGGAAAATTGATTGGCAAAAGGGATACAGAGCTGGAGAAGGGAGAAGATCATGGGATGGGAGGCCTAGGGAGAAAGAAAGGGGTAGTGGAGCCCAGAGGAATAAAAATAAATAAGGGATGGGTTAAGAAGGGGAGGAAGGCCATTAACGGAAGTTAGAGAGATCAATGTTCATGCCATCAGGTTGGAGGTGACCCAGACAGAATATAAGGTGTTGTTCCTCCAACCTGAGTGTGACTTCATCTTGACAGTAGAGGAGGCTGTGGATAGACATATCAGAATGGGAATGGGACATGGAATTAAAATGTGTGGCCACTGGGAGATCCTGCTTTCTCTGGCGGACAGGGCGTAGGATCTTTGTGAAAGGCTGTCTTTGCTAATGTTAAGACATAGCCTGAGGCTGGACAAAACAAACAAAAGAAAAAAAAAGAGAAATAATGAGCTAAAATGATGGCAAGCAGAGGTTCCAAGGCAACATAAAGGAAGAGTCTTCTACAGTTCATGAATTAGTTATTCAATCCTTCAGGCTGCGATGTGCACACACAGAAAAGCTTTGTTTCCATTGTGTCTCATTGTAACAGTAAAGGAGACCATAGATGTAACCTTCATCATGAGAGTGAGATGAAATTGTCACTTCTGCAGTTTCCAGTGTGCCTCATTGTAACGGTGAAAGGGATCAGGCAGCGTGGGAGTGAGATGGTAATTACAGTGACAGGCATCCTCAACCCCAAGGCTATTCCTGCGGACTGAATACTGATGGTCCACAAAGCAATCACCCTATCTGCATTTGGTTTCTCCTCTGTAAAGGAGGACATGTTATGACGACTGAGCAGAGTACACCCTCAGCTAGAAGAGTTGCCGTGAAGGGATTAAGAATCTGCAAAACAGGTAACAAGAATGAGTCAAGGGCGGAGGGAGTACACAGAACAAATACTTTTGCTCGAATCTCTGAATCATGGGAAGGGAAGATGTAAAAGGACAGGTGTTGCATCTCATGTGATTGCATGGGAAACTGCTGTAAAAAAGGAAAATGGTATGCAGATTTTCATATAAAGAAATAAGACCAAACGGTTGTTATCAATTACTTTGGTTGTGCACTCAGTTAATGAAAACATGGATGGAATCTCACAAGTTGGGAACTGCATGTAACACCAGATTTAATTTCACTTAAACCCACAACAGCAATTTAAAAAAAAAAGAAAGCTGTGCCAGTTAAGTAATTCTTTTTTTGTTGATGCTCAGTTTGGTATTAAATCAAAATGCAATGTCCAACTTGGGCCCCAAAAATGAGTGACTTACAGCTTTGTGCTGGATAAACTACAGGTTAATGGTTTTGACAGAGCAACAGTGAGGAATGTGATGCCTTAACAATTTTTAAATGATGTACAATGAAACCAATTCTGAATTTTTTTGCTAAAATCTTGTTATCGTGCTCGCTAAATAAATAAATATATAATTTAAACCAAAGCTTTGTGTTGTACAGCATTACCATACATTTTATAGACAGCAGGGTGAGGTAAGAATTTAAGGAGATAAAGTACAGAATTACAGTCCTCTACTACTAAAGTAGTGGTAAGGTGAAGAACATGAGATACAGCTGTTTTATACCAGTGACACTGTGCGTAGAAAGTGCTGTCCATTGGTAAAGGGTCAAGCCACCGTGCACAGTTCCACTGGTTGAGACAAAACTCCTTAAGGCAGTTTTAAAGATAAACACCATCAGGTGGAAAACCCTAGCGACTATTCAACATTGTACATCAATCCAACAATGTGGACTCCTGTGGAATGCTAATCTATTGATCGTTGTTACATAATTGTGTTTGATATTCACACTGTGGGTCAAAGGGCCTGTGCTTGGTCTGTACTGACCCATATTCTGATTGCCTAGAAGGGTGTGAAGACTATGTTGTAATGACTACCTCAGGCCGTGTGTAATACACAGGCTGTTCACACATGTATGTCCCACCCAATCCCACCATTTAACCTGTCGTTGGTAATTTCATGTAATGACTGGGGATTTTCTGCCATTCATCTTTGGCATGCTTAGGTGTCAAAGCACCTCCTTGCTCCATTGGGGTAGATGTGATTGCAGAGAAGAAATATGGGTGTGATGCAGGTATGACTTGTGTGCTGACAGGGATGGAGAAGGGAGTGTGGGTGGAGGAGAAATAAACCATAGGGCAAGGACAGGAGAGATTGCCAGTGGTACGTGGATGTGGCGAAGCGTTCGGCGGACCATCTGGTGCTGGTCATGTGGTGGGGTTTTGGAGATGGGGAGTAGATTTGGCATTCTCTGGCACTGGTCTGCGGTGAGGAAATGGGACAGTCCATTTATGTTACGAGGTTATGGTGGATGGGAATGGACATGAATTAGAGATGGTGCAGCTTTGATTGCATTAGATAGGGGGGTCATTAGAGGATAGCAGCCATAATCAGGGAACAAGAGGCAGCCTTCAACTGCTTTCAATGGCAAGCTATAGGTAGTAATGGTCTTTGAAATTACCACGTCAGCATGAATAATCATTGTTTTTTGTGAAGGGTGCAGACTATTGGCCCATATATGTAGGGGAAAGGGAAGGATAGTACGGATGATTTGTAAACTGACACGACCCCTAAAACATTCTCATATGCACTCGCCAAACATACAAACTGTAGGTTAGGTTGTCTCAAATCAAAAACCCCAAAGTGAGAGCAAGGGAGGTTCCACACTGGCTACTCCTTGTCACTTTGCACAATCAAACATTGTCGTAATTATATTTACAGTAAGGGTGTTTGTGTATCCAAAAAACAATACCGTATAACATTGTGATAAAGGAGGATAGTTAGCTTCCTGGGGACTTTGTACTCAAAACTTATAGATTATATGTACCATCCTCTCCCAAAAATTGCGGTTAAGTGTTCAGAGTTGTCTTAAGAATTAAGATATGCTTGCATTGTAAATATGTAATTCTAAGAAATCATTTGTCTATGACCCATTATTGGAGTGAACTCATCAACTGCAAACTTTGAAATTAGATTTAATCTCCAACTGTTATATTTGTTTTCAAAGGATTGTTCAAAAAAGATTAACTTTTATTTATCACATGTATTTCAAAACATACAGTGAAATACTTCGCTTGTGTCAAATGAAATCGAATCAGTAAAGATTGTGCTGGGCTGTGCTTCCAGCGCTAACAGTAACATGCCCACAACTCATTGACGCTAACCGTACATCGTTGTCACGTGGGAGGATACCCATATGGTCATTGGGAGAATGTACAAATGCCATGCAGGCAGCAGCAGGAAATGAACCTCTGTCAGACATCACTGGCAGTGTAAAGTGGTGCACTAACAGCTAAGCTACTTGTGCTATCTAGTTCAGGAAGGTCCCTCCACCAGGGTTCCTCTGAATGTCTGCTAGTACTGAATAAGGGCCATCTAGATCTAGCATTGGTCTCCATCTATCACAACAGAGGGATCAGGGGTACTGGGGCACTGGTATTGCAGGGAATAGCAGGCATATACAGAGTCTCAACCACAATGCAGTGGGTAGGAGTGAATGTCAAGAATTATACTGTCAATGTTGTACAAAGGGGGAGAGCAGAGAGAGAAATGGAGAAGGTCTGGAGTATCAGCAGTAAGGAGTTTGGAATGTGGGTTGTTATTGGGTGGGAATGTGGGAATCTGTCTGAAGGACATTGGAGTGTTGCAATGTGGTTTGTGATTTTATAGGGCTCTTCTCTAAGGATTCAAGTATGTATTTTATTTGCTTTCAGATATCCCAACCTACATTGCATCAGTCAGGTGACGTCATCCTGGGAGGACCCATTGATGAACACGACTACAACTTCCCCCATTTGGCTGCTACTCTCTCACACCCTCCATCTCGCACACATTCCATGTTCTGTTTCAAAGAAGGAATGCATGAGGAATGGCATCATCCAGTGCGCCTTTGCAGAAGAAATTGACTCGTGGGTCACAACAGGAAGTGCCCAAAACAAACCAGAAGTGTTTATAATTCTGCTTTAGTCTTGGAGAATTAAAAAAAAACCTTCATTTTTTAAAAAAAATAAAGCATCAAGCAATTACATTTCCAGACAACACTGATGAAACTGACTTTTATGCTTTATATGATGTACCTGTAAACTGTTCAGGGGAGGTTTATAGGCATGAATCATTTTTTATTTAATATGATGAATTACATTAAAATAAGTCATTTTGGATATTTTGATCTTTAAAGAAATGGATGAGAGTTTTCTCATTGAAGTCAAAGGATCTTATTTTTTCCATTCAGATGCAAATGATAGGAGGCCTGCAGTATAAAATTAGGAGGGAAAAAAAAGCACTGCATAATTTATATTGAAAAGGCATTCTTACCTGATAAAGGCCCGTGTAGTATGCAAAGGACTGAGAGGTGATTGATGGCCAGTATTGTCTATATTAGAATTATTCTGCATGCTGGCTGCTCCATTGTTGGTCTCCTTTTCCTGCTCAGAAGTAAGAAATATATTGACTGACTAAAGAGAATACTGAATATTTTTAATCATCTGATAAAAGCTGTTGCTACAGGAATCCATTATATCTCAATGCCCATTAAGTAAAGTTGACAAATAAACACTGGTAAAGTTTTCAATGATATTGCTCTCAATTTCTGACTAGCTGATAAGGACTCCATCACGGTGGCCCAGGAAATGCCCAAATTCACTGGGTCCCTACTTCATGTAGGAATCTTGCTCACCTTTGTCACGCCTTACAATCTACAAACTAAAGATGCTGACTAATAACAGGGATTGAGAACTCACAGTTTCTTGTTGATAAGCAATTCAACATCAGTGTGAACAGTGGGAAGAGAACACGCATTTAGCGATCAGTAAAAATAATGGCACGTTCACTGATCACTTTGACAGTGTTCTATATGCATAAAGTGTGACATTGGGTGGACTTGTATTATTAAAAAGACATTTCCATAACTATTCTAAAATAATAAAAACAAGAGAGTCTGCAGGTGCTGGGAATCCAGAGTAACATGCACAAAGTGCTGGAGGAACTCAGCAGGTCAGGCGGCATCTATGGAAATGAATAGATGGTCAACTTTTCGGGCCAATATCCTACATCAGGTCCTTATTCCTCTCCAGAGATCCTCTCTGACTTGCTGAGTCCCTCCAGCGTTTTGAGTGTGTTATTATGCTATTTGCTATTTATCGATAAATAGGCTCCAACTTGACACACTAATAAGACATCAATTGAAATGAGAACAGCACTACAGCCTGAAGTATTGTGGACCAAGATGGATTTTCATAAAAGATGGTGTACTGGTATTAGGTTTGCTGACTGCAATGCTCTAAACTCACATGAAGATCTTAAGCCCCATCCAATACAGATAGCTATGGCTACCCTCACGAAAGGGAGGTTATACTGTAGCCACTAACTCTTTAAAGGCTATGTCCTCCATGGTGAGTTTAGCTGCTAATACCTACTATTTGAGTGGCAGGTCCCTCCTCCCCATCCCCACCATGGAGCAGATACTTCAGTTAACAACGTAGTTTAAACACAGTTCAATTATTTTTAGTGATGCACATTTAAATTTAGATATGATTCTTAAAATATATTTAAAACTCACAGAGGTTTTCTATCTTACAAAACATTTCCAAATTACAAACTATTTTTAAAATACAAAGGATTTCCAAAACAGCGGTACAAGTCCTATAAACTAAAAAGACATACAGTACCAAGGAGTTGCAGATGAACGAGCGTCCATCGCAGAAATTAAAGGCAGAGGAATGGATTCCAGTCACCCAGACTTCCTGTCAGTCTTCTGATTGCTCCTTGACCATTCCTAAGAAGCCGACTGCTCGCTCACATTTATACTGTTTTTATGCCACATGGGTGACTTCACATACATGTGAGATTTTTAAAATACCTTTCCACACAGCTAAAAGCTTCTGGCAAGAGAGATCCCATATATCCACGGTTAATGCTGTGGATATTGACTCACTGAACTGGATTTTCGATTTCCTCATTTGCAGACCTCAGTCAGTTCGGAATGGAAAAAGCATTTCCTCCACAATCTCCCTCAGCATAAGACTGTATGCTTAGCCCCCTGCCCTACTTGTTTTATAGTTATGACTGCCGGGCTAAGTGTAGCTCCAATGCCATATTTAAGAGTACCGACAACACTTCTGCTATTGGCTGAATCAAGGGGGGTGATGAATCAGCATACAGGAGGGAGATTGAAAATTTGGCTCAGTGGATCCACAACAACTTTGCACTGAAAGTCAGCAAGATCAAGGAGATGATTATTGACTTCAAGAAGAGGAAACTAGAGGTCCATGAGCCATTGCTCATGGGGGATCAGAGTGGAAGACGACCAGCAACTTTAAAATCCTCAGTGTTATCATTTCAGTGGATCTGTCCTGGATCCACCAAGACAGTGCCATTATGAAGAAAGCACAGCAGCACCCTACTTTCCTAGAAATTTGCGAAGATTTGGCAATCATCTATATCAGGGGTCGGCAACCGTTTTGCTTCTGCGGGCCGGATCACATATTAATGAGCGGACGGTGGGCCAGATAAATGCCATAAGAAACTCGAAATATGGGAATTATCTAATTAAATACATCTAGTTATGTTTGGCCTTAAATTAGTCAATAACACATGCTAGAAAATCATTTGTGCTTAGGGTTGCCCACCCCTGATCTATATCTCTGAAACTTCTATCAAAGTCAGGTGGAGAGTATATTGACTAGTTGCATCATGGCCTGTTATGGCAATGACAATGTCCTTGTATATAAAGGCCTAAAAAAGTAATGGATATGGCCTAGTCCATCACAGGTATAGCACTCCCCACCTTTGAGCTCTGTCACAGGAAATCTACATCCATCATCACGAACCCCATCATCCAGAACATGATCTCTTCTCACTGCTGCCTATGGGAACCTCAGGACCTACACCTCCAGGTTCAGAAACAGTCTTAATCCCTCAACCATATGGCTCTTGAACCAAAAGGGATAACTCAGCTTCACTCACCCCATCACTGAACTCTTTCCACAACCCATGCACTCACTTTCAAGGTCTCGTCATTTCATGTTCTTGATATTCATTACTTATTTAGTTCTTCTTCTTATTATTTTTTCTCTTTCTTTTTGTATTTGCACAGTTTGTTTTATTTTGTTTTTGCACATTTTGACTGTGGTCTTTCATTGGTTTTGTTGTGTTTCTTGTATTTACTGTGATTGCCTGCAAGAAAATGAATCTCAGGGTTGTATATCATGATGCAATATTGTACGTACTTTGATAATAAATTTACTTCGTAATTTGATTTTTGAACAAATCTTCCAACATTGATAGATGATCTATTTGATGTGCAAAATGATACTATCGATTTAGTCTGCAGATCTCCTTGAACTAAATAACTTAGCCTGTGTTGTCTGATTCAATGCAGGCCAGTTAGCATAACCTCACAGTGCATCTCCTGTGCAGTCAGCCCTGTGCTCTGGGCCAGCAGTCTGTGCTCTATTGACAATGTTATTTGTTTGGAAACTTGTCCTTTAAAAGTCAGACTGCTGATTGCTTGCCAATTGCATTAAGAAATGAAGAATGGCTTGTGTTTGAAAGAAGCTGAACAAAGAATATTGGTTTGAAGTTTAACATGCTCAAAATCATCTCTTTGATCTCTAGAAGTGTCATCTGCTGTGTTAGAAGACTGATCTTGGCAAAAAGACCCCCTGGCCCTGGACAGTGAATATCTATGACAATGGCACCTATTAAATTATTTTTCAAAGTATTTCTAAGACCTGAGTACTTTTAGCTATTCATTATTCAGAATCTAGGTATCATTGACAAAGCCAGCACATCCTTAATTGAAGGAGATGGTAAGCTGCTTTCTTGTACCACTATACACCTTCTAATGGCGATACGCCCACAGTGCTTTTGGGAAGAGGAGTATTCTGGATTTAGACTTGGTGATGAAGGAAGTTTGCTGTAGTTTTAAATCAGGAGAATTATCATAAGACTGGGAGGGGAACTCATAGGTGCTATTGCTGTAAGTCTCATGCACCTACTGTGCTTATTTTTCCTGATGGTAGAGTTGAGAAATTCTGTCAGAGTGATCTACTTAGGTATTGATCTATGGGACACTTATATCAATTTGTACAGCAGTCACACTAAAAGACTGACTTGGCTGAGAGTGACCACACCATGAGCAAATTGCTGCTGAGGACAATGCCAGGTGGTTCACCCATTCTCTTCTTTCTTTTTGACAGAGTATTTATGGTGCAGCTGAACATAAAAAACCACTAGGAGGAGGCTCATTATCTCCTCGAACCTGCTCCCAATTTGTTTCAGATTACCAACCCAAAAATGAACTATTTATCCCAAATCTGTCACCTATCTATTCCAATTTACAGTACATCCTCCCCAATGACACAATCTCTGATTTTAACTGAATGAGCTGCTAAGCCATTTCGGCACTTCAAACACATAAGATGCTGTTGACTTTTGAGTCATGTACAGGCCAATCTGGATGAAGGTGGCAGATTTCTTCCATAAAGGGCATTTTCCTAATACGAACATCCCTTTATTCCTTTGTATTTTCCATAATTTTTTAATATTACAGTTCAAAGTGACACTAAGTTATCAGCAATATTTGTCCTTCTTAGCCCACTGCCCATCAATGGTCCCAGAAGGGAGGATTATATAAACTGATCCTCCCTCTACACTTTACAGGCATTCCGAAGACAAAGAAGTGAGTGCTGATAGGATGCCCTGAGAGCATCTGACAGTTCACACATTGTCAAATGCCTCTTAATTACTTCACAATGCCACATAGGGGCAAAGATCTTTATGAAATATTCTAGTTGATTTAAATAATTTGAAAAATGTTTTAATAAAATTAGGGCATATTCAACCCTTAACAAAAAAATTTCAAAACACTAAACTAAAAGACTCAAATGCCTTTTTTCCCAGCTTGATATCCCATTCAAATGCCTCTCCTCCCTGATGCAAAGTTGGGAGCCAGATGCAAAGTGCCTCTAGACTCTTCTATTCAGCAAGTTAGTGTTCCACCATCAGGGTTAGCAGTGAATGCAGCACTGGAGTTGACATCAGCCATTAACCCCTCACACGCCAAAGTCCAAGGTGTATGGAGGGGTAAAAAGCTGATGGTTGAATTGGATCAGTCAGCAAATTTCAGTCCTTGGATGTTCAATGGGAAATGATGCAACGTCAGACGGTGTAAGAGAATTTTTTATGATGGACGAGTGATAAATGTTTTCTTTGATTGACTATAGTTATACATCTCCCGAGGAAGTTAAATCGTTGAGAAGAATGGATCATTCATCGGAATGCAAAAATTCTTTCCACAGGAGAATGCATTGTGTTAAAGTATGAGGAAGGTGGTAACTGGTGTGGCAAAATATACATGAATATAGAATTTTCAGGTGCCAAAGTCCAGCAACTTGATTAACAGATAATAATGATTTAACATGGTGTGGCACAGTAAATATACTGCTCCTGCACACAACTCTGTCTGGTTTTATTTATTTTCCAAACAATTTCATTGGATGTAGTTTTTAAATTGATAAGAACATTATTCTTCCATAGGACTATTTTTATACTGGCTTCAAATCACAAAATCACAAAACGCTACTTCACACTACTTGCTTTCTAGAGCTGGAAGGTTCCAAATATTTTGCACTCCCCATCTTCTCATCCCTTGGAAAGCTCAAAGAAACTGTAGGTCTTCTGCCTGCATGTTGGGCAGCTAAACCAATATAGAAGTAAAATTCATTAAAGTCTTCAGTCTCAATTTTAACAGGGGTGTAGTGAGAGAGGTTGGAATCAACCAAAGAACCTGGTAACACAGGATCTCAATCTTAAAACAATTTAGTTTTATAGCTGGTGGTCTGCCAAGGTGATGATTTGCCAATGGTCTGTGTAAAAATCAACCAGAGATTGGAGGCCGTAGATGGATTGTGGTTGAGGAGAGTCCATCATAACAAGGAGGTGCAGTGAAGATTGGTGATGGTGAGGGAGAGGAGGAATAGTGAAGCTGAAGATATCAGTGAGAAGTTGGAGAGGATAGGAGTGGGTGGGTTTGTGAAAGGGATGCTATCAACTCCATATTTAAATGTACAATTGGCTGTACTGTACCAAATCACTGAGATGCCATTTAACCATGTTTTTGCATTGCCATGGAATGAAGGGTTATGGGGGATAAAAAAGCTGGTAGGTAGATCTGAGTCCACAGTCAGACCAGCCATGATCTTATTGGAGGGTGGAGCAGGCTCAATGGACCAAATGGCCTACTTCTGTTCCTATTTTTTTTAATGTTCTTATGTTCTAGTTTCCTGACTTGAACAGAAAGACCATGATTTGAGCTGGACCAGGAATAAAAGAATTTGGGACAGTATTTCTGCTGGAGACATTTAGTCAAATTCTTCCATTCAGAAGCAGCTGGCTCCTGATTTCTAAAATGAATGCAAATTCTTCTCCCAATGATTCTCCCATAGAAACAATTCTGTTCGCAGCAGAACAAGCCCCATCAATAAAATCCATCAACAGCTGCTGTCACACCCTCAGTTTCCTGGCTGCCAAAGGTGTCAAATGCTGTCCTTTAAACACCACTCTAAGAGGAAGGAAAAAGGACACGAGAAGAGAAAAGGAAGGATACAAGCCATGGACGAGAGTTCAGGGAGAGAGAGGGAAATCTGTGCCATGTTTTTGAAATGAGATAGTAGGAATTCTGAAGAAGTCGGATAAAGGGCTGATGGCAAAAACATTTTACTTGTTTTCCAGAGATTGACAGATTACAAGCATTTGTCACTACCCATCCTCACAACCTCTGGGAAGTCCATGGAAACTGTTGCAAAGTTTGACCTGTGGTTGAAGGCAATTGGCAGGCCTATAGAGAAAGACTGGTGCTTATGGAGTCAACAGATCAAATTCTGTAATTCTGAGGCTAGTTTAAGTCTAATTAAGAGACTTACTTACATGCTTTTACATGAGAATATTGGTCTAGATTATTTAGCTTGCAGCAATGCAACAATCTACAACAGGGGTCCCCAATCATTTTTGCACCACGGACCTGTTTAATATTGACAATGGCCAATCTTGCCGACTGGTCAACCGGGGGGGGGGGGGGGGGGGGGGGGGGTGCTCCAGTAGGGTTAAACTCACTTCAACATGTCTTTTACAGTCAGGGTTGCCAACTTCCTCACTCCCAAATAAGGGACAAAAGTAGCCGTCAAATACAGGACACTTGTGTTTACCCCGAGAAAGACTACCATGACCATGAAGCCTTGTGTGGGCACCTGTGTGCGCATGTGTGACATGCGCATATGTGACGTGCGCTTGCGTGTAAAATCGGTACGTGCCGATTTTTTTCCACATATCGGTTTTGGCTTAATCTTCCCAACTACACTGTACATACATTATTTCTACTTTATATAGGCTGTGTATTTATCATATCATTCCTGCTTTTACCACATGTTAGTGTTATTTTAGGTTTTATGTGTTATATGGTATGATTTGGTAGGTTATTTTTTGGGTCTGGAGATGCTCAAAAATTTTTCCCACATAAATTAATAGTAATTGCTTCTTCGCTTTATGCCATTTTGGCATGAAGGGTTTCATAGGATTGCTCTACCTTAGCGGGGGAAATACGGGACAAGGGCGGTCCCGTATGGGACAAACCAGGGAATGAGGAAAGGTGCAGCTGACTCATATCGTCTCCTCGCGGCCCGGTAGCACATGCTTTGTGGCCCGGTGGTTGGGGACCGCTGAATCCTACAACAACTGTGACAAAAATACACATAGATAAGATGTTAGCTGTCCTGTGTGATCAGCAGTTGGTCTGCCACCTGTCTTCAAGAGAGAGATGGGGGACTTCCGGTAGCACTCATGGAGTGAAGTCGCATTCTTGACTCGCTCCATTACCTCTGAGTTTTTCTTCTTATGATCAGCTATATTTTAATTAACCATTAAGGCATCAACTTTTACAATACTTTGAAACAAATTGGGCTCTTTGATAATCGGATGTTTTTAAGGTCTGCTATGTCTAAGAATGGAAAAAACGGGAAGGACGGCAAACCTCCGGGTAGACCGAAAGGTACCGATTTCCCTCCGACTGAACCACCGGTGACTTTGAAAGCTATATCGGACTTAATTCGTGAGAAAATTTCAACTAGTTTCCAGAAAACTGCCGATTCAATCGAGAAGAGACAAATATCTATGACGGAACATCAGTCGGCTATATCTGACCTTCAAAAATCCACGCAACAAAGTGAGCTCAAGATGGAGAAAATCGAAGAAACAATTAATGTAATGAAGAAGAAACTCGACTTTCTGACCTTTAAAAACTCTGACTTAGAATCCAGAATGCAACGGCAGAATCTCCGAATGATTGGGGTGCATGAAGCTGTTGAATCTGATAACCCTAGGAAGTATTTTTCTCAACTTTTAAAAGATGCATTTCCTACTGTATTTCCTGACCAACCACCGTTATTGGATCGTGTTCACAGAGTTCCATCATACTCGCCTAAGTCAGATAAACCTCGACATGTCATTTTACGTTTTCATTACTTTCAAGACAAGGAGAAACTGTTTTGTTTTGTTCGATCTAAAGGTTACATTGATTTTCTGGATCTTAAGTTCCGATTCGTGGAGGATTTCACTAAACCAATCCGGGATCAACGGGTTCGTTACAGATCTGTGATGTCGGAACTCTACAAGATGGATTTAAAACCAGCGCTGCTTTACCCTGCACGTCTAAGGATTCGTACGTTGAATGGAGCCCTCCGTTTTTTTGAATCTCCATCGGATGCCCAGAGTTATCTGGATCAATTTTCACCTTCACATCTTAATTGTAATTTTTAACGATCTCCGTTGATCGGAGGTTGTGAATTTGTCAGTCTTAATTTTTTTTGCCCTATATGGGCAGAAGAGTTTATTTTTGATTATTTAATATGGTTGCTAAACTTTCTTTTTAACTGCATCATTTCTTTCTTTTTCCCAGGGGATTCTGGGTGGTTATTTCCTCACCGTCATTTTACGTATTTCCTTTGTGGCCTTAAATTTTGTAGTTTTTAAATCTATTTTGTTTTGTAGGTTTTCATAACTAGTTTATGTTAATAATCTCATTTTTTTTGTTTTGTTTACTCATGGGTCTGGGGTTTGTTGCGTTTTTTTTATATTTTCTGGCTTTTAATCTGTTATATTATGTGTTTGTTTTAATTGAGTTATCTTTTTTTTATTCTTTTACTGTTTTATAATTAGCTGATCTTTTTTATATTTACACTTTTTTTAGGGAGCATATACCGGAAGTCATGGGGGTAGTTTTAGTGCTTGCTTCTTTCGGGCTGGTCTGCGTTAGATTTAGCCTTTGGGGCCATGGGGTGGGGGTGGTGGGAGGGGCTTCATGTTTTAGTTTCTTTCTTCTTGTACATTATTGAAGTATTGGTTGCGTTCTTTTTCCTGGTATCTCTTGTATGTTCTGTTCCCTTTCCGGGTTCGTGGGTCGAGCCTATCGTCAATCCTCCTTGTTGCAGGTTGACTTTAGGGTTTATGGAGTCTATTATTAATTTTGTCTCCTGGAATACTAATGGTCTTAATCATCCTATTAAAAGGAAAGAAGTTTTTAAAGTATTCCGGAGACTTAAAGCACAAATTTTATTTTTACAAGAGACCCATGTGCGGAGGGGGGACAGACTACGTTTTTTTTAAATTCTGGAAGGATTAACAGTTTCATTCGAACTCCAATGCTAAGATTTGAGGTGTCTCTATTTTTATAGACTCCTCAGTTACTTTTATACAACATGATATTATTTCTGATCCGAATGGTAGATTTCTATTGGTTAGTGGTCTACTATTTAATAAAAAGGTAGTTTTGGTTAATGTTTATGCTCCTAATATGGACTGTCCGGAATTTTATAAATCATTATTCAATCAGTTCCCGAATTTGAATGAGTTTTCATTGATCTGGGGCAGAGATCTTAATACCTGTTTGTCTCCAGCTTTGGACCGTTTGGCTCCTCTACGGACCTTACCTAATAAATCTGCAACTTTGATTAATTCATTCCTTTCTGATTCTGGGTCGACGGACATTTGGCGTTTTTTGCATCCTCAGGAAAAAGATTTTTCTTTTTTTTCACATGTTCACCATTCCTATTCAAGAATTGATTATTCCTTTATTGATTCTCGTCTTATTCCTTCAGTGATTAAATGTGATTATGACTCTACAACCATTTCGGATCATGCTCCACTTAAGCTTTCTATTAAAATTCTGGCCAATATACAAAATAATAGACAATGGCGTTTTAATTCGCTGTTGCTTCAGGACTCGGACTTTGTTAACTTTATGAATGAACAGATTGATCTTTTTTTTACAATTAACTATACAGAGGATATTTCTGTGAACATTCTTTGGGATACTTTTAAAGCTTATATTCGTGGTCAGATTATCTCGTATTCTGCTGCTTTGAGAAAGAAGCTGAAGCAGGAGGAGTTGGTAATTGTGGACAAGATTAAGGAAATTGATAAGAAATATGTTATAGCTCCTTCTGAGGAGTTATATAAACAAAGAACTGAACTTCAAATGGAACACAGTTTATTACTTTTGTCCTCGATTGTAAACCAATTAAAGAAAACAAGAAGTGAATTTTATGTACACAGTGACAAAGTTAGCAAACTGTTGGGTAATCAATTGAAGTCTAATTATGCTAAATCTCAAATTAATCAGATTTATAACCAAAATGACCAACTGATACTTGATCATGTGGGGATTAATCAAACCTTCTGTGATTTTTATTCTTCCTTATATCAATCAGAGTCTCCTCGAGATTCTAAATATATGAATGATTTTTTAGATAATCTAGACTTCCCTGAGATTTCACAGGATATGCCTTCTATGTTAGATACTCCCATTACCACTGATGAGATTAAGAATGTTATTTTCTCTATGAATTTGGGGAAAGCTCCTGGCCCTGATGGGTTTACCGTAGAATTTTATAAATGTTTCGCACCTTCATTAATCCCTTGGTTCTGTAGGGTTTTTGAGGCTTCATTAAAACTTGGTAAATTTCCTGAATCTTTCAATAGAGTGTCAATCTCTCTAATATTAAAGAAGGATAAAGATCCTGCTCAATGTGCATCTTATAGACCAATATCTTTATTAAATGTTGATTCTAAAGTTTTTTCTAAGTTATTAGCAAATAGATTAGAAAAAGTACTTCCTTCTATTATTTCGGAAGACCAAACGGGTTTTATTAAAGGTCGTTGCTCTTTTTATAATATTCGCACACTGTTAAATATTGTTTATACTCCCTCACAAAATGTTCCTGAGTGTGTTATCTCTTTAGATGCTGAGAAAGCTTTTGATAGAGTAGAATGGCCTTATTTATTTAAGGTGCTTGAAATGTTTAATTTTAGCTCGAAATTTATATCCTGGATTAAACTGTTATATCATTCTCCTGTGGCCTCGGTCCGTACTAACTCTTTAAGTTCACCTTTTTTCCCTCTTTTTCGAGGTACTCGACAAGGTTGTCCTCTTAGTCCTTTATTATTTGATATTTCATTAGAACCTCTTGCAATTGCCATTCGAGAATCTCCAAATATTACTGGGATAACTCGGGGCTTAAAGTCCCATAAAATATCACTCTATGCTGATGACTTACTTTTATATATTTCTAATCCCCAAAAATCCATCCCGGCTGTTTTAGAGCTATTAGCACAATTTGGTCTTTTTTCAGGTTATAAATTAAATCTTAGTAAGAGTGAACTTTTCCCGATTAATAAACAACTTCCCTTATATCATAACTATCCATTTAAATTGATTAATAATTATTTTTCATATCCTGGGATTAAAATTACTTGTAAATACAAAGATTTATTTAAGATTAACTTTTTACCATTAATTGACCATATTATTCAACTTTCATCTAAATGGTTTCCTTTATATTTAACTTTGATTGGTCGTATTAATGCAGTTAAGATGTTTTTTTTGCCAAAATTTTTATATATATTTCAGGTATTACCAATCTTTGTTCCAAAATCTTTTTTTGATAAAGTTGACTCCAAAATTTCTTCATTTATTTGGCAAAATAAAAACCCGAGACTGGGTGAAATACATTTACAGAAAGCTAAGAGAGATGGAGGCTTAGCATTACCTAACTTTAGATTTTATTATTGGGCAATTAATATTCGACATATGAAATTTTGGTTACTTGACCAGGATATACTATCCATTCCTAAATGGGTAGCATTGGAATTACAATCTGTTCAGGGCTATACACTTGGCTCTATTTTAGGTTCCTCTCTTCCTTTTGATTTGAAATGCCTTAAACAGGTGTCTAACCCGATAGTTAAATATACCTTACGTATTTGGTTTCAATTCAGAAAATTTTTTGATCTTAATCAATTTGGGTTAGCGATTCCTATTTTAGGTAGCATATTTTTTCCTCCCTCTTTTACGGATCGTGCTTTTCAAATTTGGAAGACTAAGGGTATTTCACGGTTTTTGGATTTATTTTTAGATGGTTCCCTTATGTCTTTTGAACAATTATCTAATAAATAAAATTTATCAAGAATACATTTTTTTAGATATCTACAAGTTAGAAATTTCCTAAGTACTATACTTTCTTCCTTTCCAATGCTTCCTCCTACATACATTTTAGATACTATAATTAACCTTAATCCATGTCAGAAAGGTGCATCGGTTATGATTTATAATATTATTATGAAACTTAGGAAAGCTCCATTTGATAAGATTAGGGTAGATTGGGAACAGGGATTGGGGTTTATCATTTCCGTGGATGACTGGGGGTAGATTTTACAATTAGTCAATACTTCCTCTATCTGTGCTAAACATTCCCTAATTCAATTTAAAGTTGTTCATAGAGCACATATGTCCAAAGATAAATTAGCTCGCTTTTATTCTCATATTAATCCTTTTTGTGATAGATGTCCGGGGCAGATAGCCTCTTTAACTCATATGTTTTGGTCTTGCCCTACTCTGGAAACTTTTTGGAGAGACATTTTTAATATTATCTCCAAGGTATTGAATATAGATATCTCTCCTCACCCTATTACTGCTATCTTTGGACTACCTAAAATTTCTAGTAATCTTTCTCCTTCAGCCCGTAGAATAATTGCATTTCTCACTTTAATGGCGAAAAGATGTATTTTACAACATTGGAAAGAGCTTAATGCTCCAACTACCTTTTTTCAGTTTTCTCAGACGATATTATGCTTGAATTTGGAGAAAATTAGAAGCAATCTTTATGACTCCTCATTTAAATTTGAACAGACCTGGAGATCTTTTATTCAATATTTTCATTTAATGTAATATATACCCTTCTTGTTTTTTTTTACTGTTTTTAATGGAGGTCGGGATTGAGGACGTGATTTTAAGTTTTTTTAACTCTGTTTGGTTTCAAGTTAGCCCACTGCTTTGCTTTGCTTTTAGTTAGTTGCACGGTGGGTTTTTTTGGGGGTTTTTTTTCCTTTTCTCTATTGATATATATATAAAAATTAGTATACTATTATGTTACCTTGGTATGTTATGTTTAAATTACATTGTTTGTATAATTTTTTTGTATTAATATCTTCTGTAATTTTATTATATTCTAACAGTGTATTAGTGCCTACATGGCTTACCTTTTTGTATACTTATTCAATAAAAAGATTTAAAAAGAAAGAAGAGAGAGATAAGGAACACAATGAAACAGCATCTGGAGATGTGTAATGAAGGGACGGGAGAGAGAGCTGTCTGGAGCGGCCCCCTCTTTGAACCCTGAACTGTTTGAAGTGATGGACAGGCGATACCCCAGCAGGGGGATAAAAAGGGACAGGCTCGCTAAGGCAGGACACACACAAGACACCCGAGGTAACGAGACCCTGGAAGCGGTGCGCCTCTCACAAGTCGGTGGGAAGTACCGGGCCATAAACGTACAGGGTGGAAAGGTACGATCAGCGGGAACCCAGTGTGTGTCCACCCTCACTTGGGTGCCGGGTTCACTGCAGAAGATCGACCGCATCTGGAGGAGGGGTCACAGTCGGTGACCTCAGGTGACATCACAAAGGACCCGACCGAAAGCTGCTTGTGAGCAATATCGCCGGTCTGTGAGTGGAAGCCGTTTTGAATGATCAGTCGTTCCCGTTCTCTCTCTCTCTCTCTCTCCCCACCCACGTTGTCCATCGCCATGGCAACGATTACTGCGAACTGAACTATTAAATCGAACTGGACTTTTGTGTCACTTTGAAATTGGTCATTTACCCCTAGACAACGATAGAGCTTGATTGATGCTGTTATCTTAATTCTGTGCACATGTTTGTTTATCATTGCTGAACTGTTGCATTTATTATCCTTTCGATTACTGTGTTGCTTGTTTCTTTAATAAAACTTTCTTAGTTCTAGTAATCCAGACTCCAACTGAGTGATCCATTTCTGCTGGTTTGGCAACCCAGTTACGGGGTACGTAACACAACATAGACAAATCTGCTACAAGAAGTCATCAAATACACCTGTGCCCATGAAGAACATGGTGATCAGCCAATGCAGGCGATGCCATATTTTCATAGTCACCATTAGGCTGGAGGTACAAGAGCCTGAAGTCCCACAGCACCAGGTTCAAGAACAGCTACTTCCCTTCAAACAGTAGTTTCTCAAACCAACTGGTAAAAGCCTAACCTCCACTACAGATAAGCAACACTGTGACCACTCTGATCCCTCTGCAATAAAATTAGCTTTCTGTTTTTATTGCGTTTTCCTGTTCTCAGAAAAATTATGCACAAGTGATTTGTTTTTCTTCTGAGTGCTGCCTATATGATGCCATGTGTCTCTGAAGCTGCTCAAGTAAGTTTTTATAACATCCCTTGTATCCATTTACTTGTGCACAGACAATAAACCCAGCTGGAAAATTGTCCACAATAAATTGTTGTCAATGGCCAGCCAATTTCCCACTTCTTCCTTTCCCACCAATTCCCTTTATGACCTAACTTTTACGTTGGCATCATCTGCAGCATCCGTGAATGTTGCCTATGGTTGGATGATGGGCATTTGGATTAACATTATTGGAAAATACACCCAGATTTCTAGTGAAAGATGAAATGTCACAGAAACGATAATTTATTATTATAAATATTATTGAATGAGGACTCTATAAAATTAATATGCATTAGGTAACTTTATCAAGACTAAAGAGGTTGTTCAGAAATAACAATTACCTGGTCTACTCTTAAAAATAGTTATACCTCATTTAACAAGTCTTAGGTATTGTATTTTATTTTGTACAGTGCAAACATAGTTTTGTGCAAGAGGCTGAGATTCTTGTTAAGCTTAAATATTCTTCGTCCAATAGGTTGAGTGGACAGGTAAACTAGTTGTGTGTCTCTCCTTCCACTTTTCAATATAGGTTGCTAAAAGTGCAGCACCAATGACTTCCTCTTTGTGTTTCCATTATCAGTAACCAGGCTCCTTATGTTAAGATTAGATCTTCAAGCTTGTTTTTGTATCTCACTTCAGAACGAATGGAGCAGTGTGCTCTTTCACAGAACCCTGACACTTAATTATTTTTAATTAAAATGCATGCTGACATATTTCTCCTGATTTATTAAATTATGAAAACCCAATCGGACTATTAATGATGTTTTGTTCAAAATTCCAATTTGTCGCTAATTAAAACAAACACCCTCGTGCATCATAGAGCTAAAACTAATTAAAGATAGCAGGGACATTACACCTGTTTTCACAGGAAAAGTTTTTGCCTCATTACGAGTATTTCAGAGTTATAATGATTTATTTTATTTCATTCAGGCTTTGACATCACAACCCAGTCCCACAATTTTAAACAAGTTTACTTTGTAATTATTTGAAGTATCTAACTTATTTTCCTTCTGCCACTTACTTATTACAACACAGATGAGACCATTTGTTCCTTACAAGTATTTAAAATGCACTCCCATCAGTCATATTCTCTTATTTCCTTCAATGGAAAGTATTCTCTCTCACATGCCTATTAACTTCACTTTTGATTATTTTGCTACATACCTACATTACAGGATGATTTACAGTAGACATTTAACATACAAAAATGCCTTTTTGCTGTGGGAATAAACCAGAGCACCTGGCTGAAACCCATACAGTCCGAGGGAGAAAGTGTAAGCTTCACACAGACATCCACTGAGGTAAGCACTGAACCCAGTTCCCAGTAGCGTCCAGGCAGCAGCTCGAACTGCTGTGTCAATCCCAAAAGAACTCTTGTACAAACAACTGAAATTTTTGTATCATAGTTAGCTGGTTTTCACTTTCACGTTTCCTGCTTAAGCTGCAAGCCATATTTCCCAGCGTATAGGCAGAGGCAGAGACTAAACATTGCAGCATCTGTAGTGAGGACCAAGAGGGTATGATCAAGGAAGACAAAGGAGCGATCACAGGACCACTTTGAGTCAGTGGATTGGACGATATTCAGGGATTCGTCTTCGAATCGGAATGAATATGCCACCATCGTCACCCTTCATCAAGACCTATTCTGATGACTGTGTGCCTTCCAGTTTATTACCGACATACTCAGATGAAAGTTGTGGATGAATCAGGAGATTCATAATCTGCCGAGGAATAGATCTGTGGCATTCAAGATCATTGATCCAGAAGTATACAAGTCAGAAGGCTATATTGAAGAGAAAACAACTCCGATTGAGATTATAGTTGGAATCAGATACACATCAGCTCTGACAGGGTTTGTAGGAATTACTTCCTACAAAGCAAAACCTACAAAAAGAATGGTTATGAAGTTTTACTCCCGGATCAGCTCAATGCCTTTTATGCGTGCTTTGAAAGAGAGAATAAAACTACACTTGTATGAATCCCTGCAGCATCTGGTGACCCTGTGATCCCTGTCACAGAGGCTGCGTCAGAACATCTTTCAAGGGGATGAACCCTCGCAAGGCGTCAGGCCCTGATGGTGTAGCTCTGAAAAGCTCTGCCAACCAATTGGCTGGAGTGTTCAAGGACACTTTCAAGCTTTCACTGCCACGTTCAGAGGTTCCCAGGGCGATAATCATACTTGTACCTGAGAAGAGCAGGGTGGTCTGTCTCAATGACTCCCACTCAGTGGCACTCACACGTACTGTGATGAAGTGCTTTGAGAAGTTGGTTAGGATCAACTCCTGCCCAAGCAAGAACCTGGGCACGCTGCAATTTGTCTATCACAATAGGTCGACAGTAGATACTACCTTGCTGGCTATTCACCTGTCCTAAGATCAGCTGGGCAGCAGCAATACCTGCAATATGCTAGGTTGCTGTTTATTGACTACAGCTCCATATTCAACACCTTCATACCCTCAGTACTAACCAACAAGCTCAAAATCCTGGGCCTCTGTAACTCCCTCTGCTTGCTGTACTTGACCTTAGTGTCACCATAACAGTAGGCTTTAACTGTTGAATTGTTGTTAAAAGCTATTGCTTTAATGAATTATCAGCTATTTTGTTAACCTTTACTCTTCTTATGCATGCATCCCTTAGGAGACACCGTAACA
Organism: Mobula birostris; assembly: GCF_030028105.1. Taxonomy (NCBI): domain Eukaryota; kingdom Metazoa; phylum Chordata; class Chondrichthyes; order Myliobatiformes; family Myliobatidae; genus Mobula; species Mobula birostris. The sequence goes on along the minus strand of NC_092383.1, from coordinate 60,394,113 downwards.
CAGTGCAAACTGGGGTTTCCACAGTTATGCAGATAACATGCCATTGTATAACTCGGGTGAGCCTTATGATGATAACACCCTGTCTTCTCTCATTTCTGGTTTGGCTGCAATAAACAAGTGGATGAGCAATAATGTCCTGAAAATAAATGAAGATAAAATTGAAATACTTTTGGTTGGTCCCAAAGACAAAAGAGATAAACTTCTTGATAAACGTGAAAATCAGAAGTAACAAACTTGGGTGTTATCCTTGACACATATTCAAATTTTATATACCACTTAAAGAAAATGACCAGAACAGTATTTCTAAACTTAAGAAATATTTGAAAGGTATGTCATTTCTGTCATGAAACGCTGCCGAAAAACCAATTTGCTGTTTTATGTCGAATAGATTAGATTAGAAGAATGCAGGGGGTTCTCATTGAAACCTACCGAATGTTAAAAGGACTAGATAGGGTGGATGTGAAGAGGATGTTTCCTATGTTGGGCGTATCCAGAACTAGAGGGCACAGCCTCAAAATTGAGGAGCGACCCTTTAGAACAGAGGTATGAAGGAATTGTTTTAGCCAGAGAGTAGTAAATCTGTGGAATGCTCTGCCACAGACTGCTGTGGAGGCCAAGTCCTTGCGTACACTTAAGGCAGAAGTTGATCATTTCCTGGTCGGTCATGGCGTCAAAGGATATGGTGATAAGGCAGGTGTATGGATTTGGGTGGGATCTGAGATCAGCCATGATGGAATGGCGGAGCAGACTTGATGGCCTGAATGGCCTAATTCTGCTCCTATGTCTTATGGTCTTAATACTGCTATGCACTTTTTACAGGCCTTCCAAAGCAATTTATTGACACATTCCAATGCATTCAGAACACTGCTGCTAGACTTCTAACAAAAATCAGGATGAGGGAACATATCATCCCCATCTTAACTACTCTACACTGTCTTCCTGTATTGTTTGGAATTGCACTTCAAAGTCTGGGTCTAGAATACATCACAAAATTGATTTTGTTTTATAATCCTGCTCAAGCTCTCAGATCTTCTTCCACTTGTCACTGAAATTTAAACAATCAGAAGGTAATTGGCAGGTCAGCTTTTTTGAAATATGCTCTGAAACTATGGAACTCAGTACCTAAAACTATAAGGGATGCAGACTCAGTTGACACTTTTAAATGCCAGCTCAAAACCTATTTATTTAACTTTGGTTTTAACTAATATCTTTTCTTTTTATTTTCATGTTTATCTTCATTTTTTATTTTATATTTATGTTTGCACTTTATCCCATTGTAAAACACTTAGAACTACATCGCCTGTATGAAAAGTTCTCCATAAATAAGTTATTATTATTATTAAATATACAGGAATCATCTTTGAGATTACACTTCAGGTAATTGAAGATGTAAGGTATTCTGAACTTACACCTTTGGACTGGAACCTTAAATACAATTAACAGAGATGTAGTTACCATCTTTGAGATTACACTTCAGGTAATTGAAGATGTAAGGTATTCTGAACTTATACCTTTGGACTGGAACCTTAAATACAATTAACAGAGATGTAGTTGCATGGCCTCAAAGATATTATTGTGATATGCAGATTCATAGCCATATTACACAGCATTCTCTGTGGTATGGTGACACAGCCTTTGATTTCATGGTCAATTTAAATATCCAGTTTAACTGGTAAAGGAAGTGATCATTCATCATTGCATACAGATGTACTTTACTTAAGATGATTTATAGCTGCAATAAACATGAACAAATGGGGACAGCTGCAAACTACAGTTACACTACCGCCATACATCATACAGCTCCTTCTACCTTAGGCCACAAACTTATCAATCACCCTTCGTATATTTATTGCTGTATTTTTCATTACAATATACACTTTCTTTCTGTTAGATTCACACAGGCTAATTTTCATTGCACCCTTGTGTATATGATATTAAGCTAATTTGCATCTGCAGAAAAATGGCAGATTGAGCTTAATTCCAGACAAGCGAAGGGTGTTGCATGTTTGAGGTCAAATGTCAGAGGAAAATATACAGTATGTGCTGGACCCTTGGGAGCATTGGCATACAGGGGGACATTGTAGTACAAGCCATCTGCTCTTTGAAAGTGCCATCACTACTAGACACGGTTGTGATATGCATGCAGCACATTTGCCTTTGTTAGTGGCATATTGAATACAAAAGCCTGAAAGTTACATTGCAGCTGTAACTGTAAATTGGTTTGGCCATATTTGGAGTACCATGTGCAGTTCTGGTTGCTGAATTACAGTAAGGATGTGGAGGAATCGAAGAGGGTGCAGAAGATGGTCACCAAGACGTAGCCTCAGTAATAAATAAAAACAAAGATTAGCAAACATGGATTGTTTTCCTTGGAGCATTGGCGGTTGAAAGTTGGTCTAGCAGAAACGTATAAAATTATGAAAGGCATGGATCTGGTAGATAGTCTTTTTCCAGTGTAAAAATGTCAAATACCAAAGGAGACAGCTTTTAAGTGAAAGGGCGACATTTAAAGGAGATTCACAAGGGAAATTTTTAATTGGCAGATGTTTATAATGTGCAGCCTGAAGAAGTGGTAGAAGCAACATTTTGAAAAACTTTATTGATACAGCATGGTAACAGGCCCTTCCAGCCTAATTGCCCAATTACACACATGACCAATTACACATGTCACCAATTACACATGTGACCAATTACACACGGGACCAATTACACACGTGACCAATTACACATGGGACCAACTACACACGGGACCAATTAACCTCCTAACCCAAAGGTCTTTGGAATATGGGAGGAAACTGGAGCACCCAGAGGAAACCCATGCAGTCACGGGGAGAACGTACAAACTCCTCCAGACAGTGGCAGGAACCAAACCCCAACTGGATTTCCAGGTAACTGAAATAATTTCTGCAGGATGATTAAAAGGAGAAATGTTGCACACATAGCTAACAAGAATATTCCTCTAGAGCAGGGGCTCCGAACCATTTTTATGCCATGGACCCCGACCATGAACCAAGTGGTCCATGGACCCCAAGTTGGGAAACCCTGCTCTAAAGTTCAGAGAAGAATTGTGGGACTACATTATCACGCATGTTACAAAATCTCAGTGGAAATATATGCAGTGTGATTGAGATACAATAGGTATCTCATTTGTCTGGTAATCATTTTATTTCCCCTGCGAGTCAATAAAGTAGTAGTTTTATCTCTGTATTATAAGAATGGATTGATTGAAATGTCTACAAATAGTTATTCTGAAGTTAGTTGATGATTTTGAGTTTAACTCTGTCAGTGAGTAACCAGGGATAGCATAAAAGCCATGCAACTCCATTGTGCTTGTACCAGTTCTGTAATAAAGATTTCCAATTAGTCCTATTTCCTACTCTTTCATAAGAACACTTAGAATAGGAACAGTAAAATGCTACCAGGTCATTTGAGCCTAACCCACCATTCGAGAAGTTCATGGTGAATCTCATTCTCCACTATCCTGTGTTTTCCGGTTTACCTTTCACTCCCCAACATACCCAGATAAACTGGCTGCTTCAGTCTCAAATATATTCAATAACTAAACCTTAGGAATTCTAAACAAATACCTCATATTCTCAAACTCTGCCCTCTACTTCTAGATATTCCTCAAGGGACGAGCATCCTCTAAGCACCTATCCTGTGAATATCCCCAGGATCATATTGGTTTCAATCAGATTGCATCCCACTCTTCTGAACTCTGATAGAGAAGCTCAGTCCTCTCACTTCTTCCTCATAGCTCAAGCTTTCATCCCAGGGAACTTCTGAGCAAACCTTCTCTGAACTGCATCCAACGCAAGTACCTCGCTTTTTACACCAGAAGACCAAAGCTATCTGTAGGTGTGGCCTTACCAGTATTTCGTACAACTGGAGCAATTATGACTCTATCACTATTCACCAGCAGATTAATTCCGAACAGTTCTGTCATGTTTAATACAATGTGCATCAGGAAATGTTCCAGTTTTCAATTTTCACATAGCTTCCGCAGGGCTTTCATGCTTTGATACTGGAATCCGTTAAGTGAGAAACTCCAGAAATGCAGAAGGGCCTCAAGTGACTCATCTACATACTGTAATAAGAAATGAATAGGCTAATAAACCAGAAATGTTAACGCTGCAGACTTCAAAGAGGTACTCAAGTTCCTGATTAATCTGAGGATTAAGCATTTAGATTCATGTGATTTTTGGTTTAAACATATGACGAAGGCAGAAGTTACTACCAGATGCTGTCCTATAAGCAGCCCAGCGAAGCACCGTGAGGACAATTTGCTAAAAGATCACTGTACAGTAGCAACTCAAATCTTCTGTTGAGGAGATTTTGGATAATCTGATAACCTCCAGCACCCAGGGCATGCCCTTTTCTCACTGTTACCATCGGATAGGAAATACAGAAACCTGAAGGCACACACTCAGCGATTCAGGAACAGCTTCTTCACCTCTGCCATCCGATTCCTGAATGGACTTTGAAGCTTTGGACACTACCTCAATTTTTTAATATACAGTGTGTTGCCCTTAAGACATTTATTTGACTTTGTTAGGTCTACGCTTTAAGTGATTTGTTTGTAACTATTTTCTAGTTAAAGTTAAAGGTTGATAATTATGTTACAGTTTAACAAAGGTAAATTCATTGTCTACGGTATATCGCGGCATGAGATGACATCACCTCCGGTTTCGCCACGTCTTATGTGTAACCTCCGGTTCAGGAAGGTGTAGAGGCAGGTGCCATGCGTGCAGCATGATCGTGAAGAGTTCCGTTTCTACCCACAAAGAAACATTATAGAAGCAACGCCGTAAGTTCATAAGAATGTATTTGAAGTAAAAATATTAACACGGTTTCTGTTAAGGAAGCGGCGGTTGGGCGGCGCGCGTGCTGGCTTTTCAACTTCAAACGCGGGGTTGGCTCAAGCCTGGCGGTGGTTTGACGGAACCCCCCCGCCCGTTACTTAGGGCGGCTGGAGACACTCGCTAAAAGAAGAGAGCGTGCGTGGTCTCCAGAATGAAACAGATGCTGTATATGTTTGTATATTTTTATCAACAGTTTTCACCATATGATGTCAATGTGGAAGAGTGAACAGTAAATGGTTAACCTTACTACTACTCTGTCTTCATTGGTTCTGGTTTAACTTGGTGTTTAGTCAGAGTTTCAACACACTGCACGAGAACACTACATACAGTATTTCTGTTTTTGCACATTTTTAAATGATCTATTCAATATACGTAATTGATTTACTTGTTTATTTATTATTATGTTTTATTTTATTATTATTATTTTGTTTTTTTCTGTCTCTGCTAGATTATGTATTGCATTGAACTGCTGCTGCTAAGATAACAAATTTCACGTCACATGCCGGTGGTAATAATCCTGATTCTGATTCATACTCTAGTGATCATAAAGGGGTTTATTTAATTATAAGACGCATGAACAGGATCTGTATTCAGAATTGCTCCTCAGGGCAGGGGAGTCTTGAGCTGGAAGGTATAGGTTTCAGTTAAGGAAGGAGAAACTTAAAGGATAAGATTTTCCCTATACAGTACGGAGTGTGGTAGCTGCCTGGAATGAGCAGCCACCTGAGGCAGATAGGGTACAACATTTAAAATGCATTTGGACAGGTGCTTAGATAGGAAAGGCAGAGAGAGACACAGGCCTAATGAAGGCAAATTGGATTAGTGTAGAGAGACAGTAGAGTTAGCAGGGATGACATGGGCCAAAACTGCCCTTCTCTGTACTGTACAATTCAATGATTCTCAATTTAATGTGCAACTCATAACACTTCAAGTGAGCATATAGAAATTGACTTGTATCGAGCAGAAAAAAAAGATCAGTGCCTTGTGATCCAGCTTGTACTTGGGATCTTGTCTGTGTGAAAATTATGCCTACTGAGAAACTGGACTGGGCACTTCATGTGGAAAACCATGCAAGCACATTTAAAATTTCTTGGCATCAGACATGCACCAATGTCACTACTATCTGCATATCACCAACTTCATTCCATAAATAGGAGCTCAGAACAGAGATATTGTGGAATAGTCTGCCTTAACTTGGAACACACCTTGCTCATATGTCGCTTCTCATGATTTCTCAGGGATACAGTGCAAATATTGAAAGGTCATATACGTTGGAATAGACTGAAGGACACCCCAGTCTATTATAAAATCCACAGTGCTTAACAACTAATTCCCCAGTTTCACTGCTGAGGCATCCTTGTAACAGGTCTATCAATGGTAGCTCACCATTTAAAGCCAATCAAGGTGGGATAGGTATCTTGGTCAAAAGGCAATGACGTGCCCATTAATAAAGTAAGTCTTCAGAGATACTTCACTGGATCACTTTGATAAACATTTTATTTGCAGTTTCAGGTTTCCCAGTCTCCCAAGCCTATCAACACTGAGATACATGAATTGTTGGCGCTGTCATGGCTAGGTTGCTTTCTGTATGGAAATCAAAGTCACAGTGACACTGAGCTCCCTTGCTGCAAATTTTGCCAAGTTGCCGGAACGATCGTTCTCAAATGCTGCTTGATATTGGATCACCTACACACAGCACTAGTGAAAGGATGATTTCTTTCACTTTGATTTCAGAGACAACAGGTGATATCTTGGATATTAGAAGCCTGCATTATTGGCATTTGACATCAATGTCCATAATATATTCCATTTAACAACCCAGGTAATTTATTTAGTCTAATACAGGGGTCCCCAACCTTTTTTGCACCGCGAACTGGTTTAATATTGACAATATTCTTGTGGACTGGCCAATGGTGGGGGAGGTGTTCAAGTTCAACAGTGCGTGACAGGGAATGAGGAAAGGTGCAGCTGACTCATATTATTTCATATCGCCAAATCATATTGTTTCCTCGCAGCCCAGTAGCACATGCTTTGTGGCCTGGTGGTTGGGGACCATTGGTCTAATGCAACAAGATTAATGAAGGATCTGATTAATAATCCTCTAGACCTAGGGGTGGTTAACACAATATGATAGAGGCAATTTGAGGATGAATGTCATGTTCATGATCAGTATCTTTAATGTGAAGAAATTGAATTATAATGGAATAGAGAGGCATTGTCTAAGGTGCACTGGATAAACAATCCTTGAGACAGGTTGATAAATGAATAGTGGCAGATATTCAAGTTGCTAGTGGGTTTATAGTGCTCACCAACAGTTTATCCTACTCAAAAAGAGAGATTCCATTAGAAAGAAGCACAATCCATGGTTAACAAAGAAGGCAAAGGATAATATTAGAACAGGCCCTTCAACTCCATATCTCTCTATCCACTGCACATTCATGTGCCTAAGAACCTCTTAAACATGTCTAACTTACTTGCCTGCATTACTTTCTAGGCATCCACCAATCTCTACTTGAAAAGCTTACCCAGCTCATCTCCTTTGAACATACTATATTGCCTCACTTTAAATGCATAGCCTCTAGTATTAGACAGATCAACTGTGGGAAAAAGATACTGGCTCTCCACTCTGCCTCCCATAATCTCTTAAATTCTATCTGGTCTCTGCTCACCTTCTGCCACTCCATAGAATACAACCCAAGTTTATCCAATCCATAACATGTTAAATTGGAAAGTAGGGTATACAAAATGCCAAGAGCTCATGGTAGAATAGAGGACTTGAAGTTGGACATATATTTTTTATGAAATGGCACACAGTTAAATGATGAGATTCCTGTTCAAATGCCAACAGGAAATATTCAAGCCTTGTTTCATTGCAAATTTCAGATGGAAAACATATTTATTCTTTTCCAGATATCATTTTGTCCTTTTATTCCACATTTTTGCATGTTCCTGTAACATTGCTAAACATACTTGGGAATGCCCAATCCAATTTCTGGGCAGCCAACCAGAAAAGCCCCCTTTATTCCCACTCTTTGCCTCCTGTCAGTCAGCCAATTTTCTATCCATGCTAGTATATTTCCTGTAATACCATGGACTTTTATCTTGTTTAGCTGCCTTATGTGCTGCTCCTTGACAAAGGCCTTCTGAAAATCCAAGTAGACAACATGCACTGATTTTCCTTTGAACTGCATGTCTGTTACTTCCTCAAAGAATTTGAACAGATTTGTCAGGCAAGATATCCCCTTCAGGAAACCATGCTAACTGCAGCCTATTTTATCTTGTGCCTCCAATTACCCTGAAACCTCAGCCTTAATAATGATGTCTCTGTTTAGGGAAATATCTCCTTTTTCATTACCCTCTCCAAGTCTCCATTAATTTTAAACATCTCTTCTAAATCTCCCACTCGCCTGGACACCATGACCTAATAAATTTAATTCTCTATTCCTTCCAACATGCTTGTAAATCTCCTCTGAATCAATTCTTGTACAATTACTTCTTTCATCTAACATGTGAAACATCTTAGGATGATTAAATAACAATGATACATTTATGGATAAACTAGATGTTTGCATTAGTTCAAAGGATAGAGAACATTGAGCTTACATCAAATAAAGTGATGGGAGGAGACTCATTAGGAATGAACTTGCCAGCACAGACAAACTGGAATAAATGGCCTTTTTTTTATGGGCTGTAAAGTCAATTTCACTCTATGAATCACTCTCTTGCAATTAATAGAAAAGCACACCCAAAATGCTGTAGAAAATTAGCAGGTCAGGCAGAATCTATGGAGGGAAATGAACAGTTGACACTTTAGCCTGAGACCCTTCATCAGGACTTGCAATTAATAACCTAGGCCCTGCAAGCGATGGAAATGTTACTTTTAAACAAGTGCAAAGATGCTTTTGTTCTTCCCCTCTTCTGTGCTGTTTCTACTAAATCACCACTTTTGATCATCCGCAGATTTGGCCACTTTGAGTTTATTAGTTCACATTGCTTATGCAAAGTAAAGGGAATGAAGTTCTAGCAACAGTCGCTGGAAATCTGCATTGTTACAACATTCTTCTGCAACAATCATCATCATTCCTCAGTCTGACTTATAAAGTTTGTATGCTGTTTTGGAGAGAGTATATTAACTGGCTGCATCACAGCCTGGTATGGAAACACCAATGCCCTTGAATGGAAAATCCTACAGAAAGTAGCGGAAATGTCCCAGTCCATCATGGGTAAAGCCTTCCACAGTACTGAGCACATCTACATGAAACACTGTTGCAGGAAAGCAGCATCCATCATCACGGAACCCCACCACCCAGGTCATGATCTCTTCTTGCTGCTGTCATAGGGAAGAAGGTACAGTAGCCTCAGGACTCACATCACCAGGATCAGGAACAGTTAATACCCCTCAACCATCATGTTCTTGAACCAATGTGGCAACTTCACTTGCCCCATTATTGAAATGCTCCCACAACTTATGGATTCACTTTCAAGGACTCTTCATCTCATGTTCTCGATATTTGTTGCTTATTTATTTATTATTATTCTTTCTTTCTTTTTTTGGTTGCACAGTTGTTGTCTTTTGCACATTGGGTGAACACCCAAGCTGGTGCCGTCTTTCATTGATTCTGTTACAGTTATTATACTGTTGTGGATTTACTGAGTATGCTCACAAGAAAATGAATCTCAGGGTTGTATATGGTGACATATATGTGCTTTGACAATAAATTTGCTTTGAACTTTGAACTTTCCCATCTTCATAGCTATTACCATGATATACTATACATTCCTAACAGCCCTGCATCTAATTTTTAGCCCCAGATGTGGAAATGCATGCACTTAGTGGCCACTTTCTTAGGTACAGGAGGCATTCATGGTCTGTGTATATGGAAAAGGATTGGATTGATCACAAACTGACTGATTGTGGAACTGGATAACGAGGTTGATTTTGCTGAAGTGTATATTCATGGATTTCTGCTGCTGTAGTCTATTCACTTCAAGGTTTCACGTGTTGTGCATTCAGAGGTGCTCTTCTGCACTTCACTAAGGTAATGTGTAGTTATTTGAGATACTGTTACCTTCCTGTCACTTGAACCAGTCTAGCCATTCTCATCAAGAAGGCCACAGAACTGCCCCTGCCCAGATGTTTTTTCAATTTTTCCTATCATTGTTGTGCATGAAAATCACTGGGGACTGGCAGTTTCTGAGATACTCAAACAACCCAATCTTGCACCAACAATCATTCAACGGAGAAAGTCACTTAGATCAAATTTCTTTCTCGTTCTGACGTTTGGTCTGAACCACTGAACGTCTTGACCATGTCAGCATGCTTTGTTGCATTGAGTTGCTGCAACGTGATTGGCTGATTAGATATTTGCATTAATGTGCAGATGTACAGGTGTATCTAATAGCATGTCCACTGAGTGTTTACCCTTTCAAGGGGAAAGAACCTTCCCCTATTCCCTTTGGAAGTTCAGATACATGAGCCTGTAAGACTTCCCAGATGTCCCTGATAATGCTAAGGTCTGGCAAGCAAGAATCCAATAAACCCGTGTAACTTCCTGTTTATTCATTATATAGATAACTTTATTCCAGATAAAATTCCATTATTCCAGAAAATTCCATTATTTTTCATTCAATGAATAAGACTAACCTAGCTCCATATGATTAACAGTAGAAAAATCTCCAGAAAAATATTGGGCCTGGAAACAACCTGACCAAGGGCAACGCCCTCCACACTTTTCATGAAACTACTTCTTTCACTTCTTTTATGTCATCTTTCTCTTTCAAATGTGCTTCTACTACTGTTGGAGCCCGTGATCTACATTATGGTGGTGTGCTTTTCAGACTGATTGAGTGATGTGGCGCTTTGCTGTCTCTGATGGTGTTTCAAATGAAGAAAACTGCCTCGAGGCCAAGAAGCCTGGAGACAGGGCACGAGCCTATGATCGACTCCACTTCTCGCTGTTCTCACCAATTAAAGCGCCAAAGTTGATTGGAATCATCAAGGTGAGTGCAGGAGGCAAGTGAATGTTCAGCACTGTCTACCAGCTTCTCACTCACTACCGCCAGGGGAAGGTGTCTGCATGTGACAGTCCCTCTTTCCCTCTTGCTTGCTGCTCCTGCAGGAGTGTCCCTGAATAAGAATGATCTTTCTCTCCCGATGCTGTCGGAGGGATGCTGCCAGAGTCCTATGTCTGAGGCAAGGTTTAATCAACGAGGTTTGTCAATTGGATTTTGTAGTTGTCGTTATGATGTGTTTCTGCTTTCTGGTCGCTCCTTTTTTTGCTGCTATTTTGGGTGATTTTGCATCGGGGTGGCCTGCAGATAACAAATTTGAAAATGCCTGGAATCTTTCAATGTTGTGTTTTATGTTTTGTATATATTGCTCAGTTTTTTGGTTGCCATTTGTGCAATTTGTTTTTTTTGCGCATGGGAGAGAGTTCATTCTTTGAATGGGTTCCATGATTTTCTTTGTTTCATGGTTGTCTGTGGGGAAGACAAATCTCAGGATTGTATACTGCATATATACTTTGATAATATATGTACTTTGAACTTTGAATTTTTGAACTTTGAAAACTCAACTTCTTGATCCAGTTACACTAATCAGTCAGTTTGTGATTAATGCAAACCTTTGCCAGACCTAGCCCCTGATACATGTCTTCCAAAATTGGAACTGGAATTGGATTATTGTCAGATGTATGGAGGTACAGTGAAAAGCTTGCATGAACACTGTCCATATAAATAGGATTAACACCCAGTGCATTGAGGTAGAACAAGATGAAGCAATGCAGAATGCATGTTACAAAAGTGAAAAATCATTACTTTAAAAATGATTACTTTGTAAAATATTATTTGTTCAAAGTATTTATTCAGCCAGCACCTATAGCCTTTTACAAAAGAGTGCTCAGAATTTTCCACTGGTTTTTGAGTAAAAAGGGTGTTTCCCAATTTCAGAACTAATTGCCTTTATTTGATGTTCATTTTCAGCTTCAAGTCCTTAAGGGCTTTTGCTTCTTTGCTGCATTCCAACTCACTCTTGTAGACATATGTCAAACTTAGCAGAACACAACATTTTAATTGCATGATATAACAATACAATCCCATAGCAACATGCTATCCAACTTATTGCAAAATAACTAGATGTGATATTAAGCAAATAGCAACCCTCACACAACTTTTGATTTTTTATTGTTAGCATGACACTCACCTTCATACTACTTGCACTAGGTCTCCTACTGTAATGGTCCTCTGTTTGTTTCTCCAGTGTTTTGGTGGGCACCTCCTTCATTTCTTGCTTCTTGTTTTCATTCTCTTGCTCACTCTTGCTTTCTCCTTCAATTTCTGATTCAGAGCCGAACTTGGCTAATTTTAAAATTTGCAATGTCTCACGCTGGTAGCGCCTTTTATCCTCTTCTCTCTTCTTTAGCAGTTCAGCAAATTCAGCGGGTTCATCTTCTACATGTGTAGTCGTTACTTCTTGTTCATTTAGCTGAGAGCTTAATTATGGATAGAAGCAAATGGTTTAAAACAATTCTATTGGCTTAAAGATATTTATGATGTGCTGTAACATACTATGTGAATCAATCCCCAACTTGACCATAATTCTTTAAGGAATTCATATAGTCAAGAATAAAGTTATTTCCTGTCCCACAGTACCTTGTAATAACTTTGTTCTACAATTGTTCATTGTTTAACTTGTTCTGCAAAATGCCATCTATAGTAATCATTAAAAACTGCATTTACTGAGCTGATGCACAAGCTAGAGGGAATATCTTTAAACCCCAGAATAGTGAACAAATGTGCATCTTAATAAAGAATCAGAAACCTCTGACATTGATGAGAAACCTAGCAGTGATATATAAAATTAATAAAGGTATAGTTGTATTCCCATTATTTTGCAATGATTAGCGCCTGGGACCTGCAGATCTAGAGTGTTGGTTCTACGTCAGGGAACATTTGGCAGGTTATAACACAAAGTAGGGGTTTGAAAACGCATTTCAAAGAGCAAATTCCTCATTAAGTACCCCCAGAATATTTGAAAAATTCAGCAGCTGGCACCACAGATTATTGCTTTATGAATGCAAAGTTCAGAGGGTAGGATTTGAGGCACATGGTTATCAATCAAACCTGTGAAGTGCAAACTGTTGACTGTGTCAGGTGCTGTCACATCAGTTCCACAGAATAGCTGCAACCTTGGTAAATACATTTTTCCAATAGGGAGGGGTAAATGCCCAGGCTTTATGTGATTGGGTATGATAATCCCAGCCTAATCCAAAGTTCACATCATCCTTTTAGCAGCTAAGTATAAATTTGGAGATGAGCCAGATTTTTATGTTTACCTTGCGTCAAAGGAGGAACGGTGTATTTTAGTGTCTCTGCTTTGGCCTTCAGTCAGTGGGAGGCCATTCTAACAACTCCACTGTGAAACTAATTAACAAGCTGTAGGTACAGCAAAACACAGAACCCATTAAAGATTCAAGTCATTTCCTGCATGTGTAATTTTATTACAAAGATTAAGGTAGTCATTTCTGGAGGTTTTGTTAAATTTACACTTCTTTTTTTGTGCTACAGTATATTAGATTGGCTTTGGAAGTGGAAGCATAGAAAAAGTTAACATCCAGCAAAAAATTATATTTAAAAGGATTCTTTAATATTCTTTAAAATCTGAGTTTACCCAACATCTAGAAACTACGTCCAAACCTGGAAAGGTGCTCAAAAGCCCCATATGTTACTACTCAGGGTACAAAATAAAATGTTTCAGTAAGAGCCTTAACTACTTATTCAGATTCAACCATCTTTTGGCATATTCCACCTTAAGCACAGTGTTAAACCATGTTTATCTGAGACAGATCCTGATGAAGTATTCTTGGGAAATAGGCATTAAAAATCTTTCGCCCTACAGATACTAGCTAACCTCTTGAGTATTTCCAGTATTTTCTATTTTTATTTCAGACTTGCATAGGATTTTGGTTTTTGAATTAATATCAGACCATTTGGTCTTAAATGGTTTTGGCTCCAGAAAGATTCCATTCGTACCATTTTTCGTTGCCAATCAACACCTTACAATTGGTTGTATTACACAAAGCTGAACATTTCACCATCTTTCTGCAATGATTTCTGGTTTTTGCTTTCAAAAGTATGAATACATTTCTCTTATCTTTGTCCTTAGTAAAACCACTCACTAACTTTCAAAAACTCAATACTCACATTCTAGTTTTTCTTTTCCAAAGAAAGCAACTCTGCCTAGAAAGAAGACTGTCTAAAGCCACATTTTTGAGTGATATGATTCAATCTCAGACAAAGAGTCAAGATAAAACATTGTGGACGCTAAGTTCTAAAAAGTCAACCATTTTCCTTCAGGCTTTTCATTTGTCTACCTACCAATGCATGAAGGAGTCAGGATAATCACACTGATGCCAGCAGGCATTATATCCTGAATTTTAGATTATACACGGGTGGATGGTCACACATGCAGAAACAGGCCTTCACAATGCTTCTAATATTCGCTTCATTGTTAGTTAAAAAGGCCTGGCTGGGTTCTATAGAGATTTTGGTGTAGCATCATTAATATGCTAAAAGTTACAGGTGTGGGTTGGTTGGTAAATAGGCTGAGCTATTCAGTACAGGAAAAGATTAACGAGGGAGTCTAATTTCCAGAGTCAAGGTTCTGTGGCCAAGGGGAGAAAAGACAGGGGAAAAAAGAAATAAAAGGAAACGAGGCAGTATTCTGCAACTATACAGTTCAAAAGTGGATCTTCATCATAGCTCGAAAAGTACTCTGTGCATCTAGAGATACCAAGACTAGTCAAGACCTGGCCATTTTCTATGGGGAGAACATGAAGACACAATATTAGCTGGAATGCAAGGATAGGAAAGAAACACCCAGGTGCAAAGAACATTAGACAGATAATACAGTCTAACAATAGCCGTAAGACTATAAGACTATCAGACCATAAGATACAGGGCCAGGAATTAGACCATTTGGCACATTGAGTCTGCTCTGTCATTTCATCATGGCTGATTCAATTTTCCTCTTAGCCCCCAATCTCTTGCTTTCTTTCTGTATCCCTTCATGCCCTGACCAATCAAGAACCTATCAACCTATGTCTTAAATATACAAAAAGATTTGGCACCCACAGCTGCCTGTGGCAACAGATACCATAGATTCGCCACCCTCTGGCTAAAGAAATTCTTCCTCGTCTCCGTTGTGAAAAGGACGCCTCTCTATTCTGAGGCTGTGTCCTGCAGTCTTAGACACTTCCATCATAGGAAACATCCTCTCCACAACCACTCTATGAAAGCCTTTTACCATTCAATTGGCTTCAATGAGGTCACCCCTCATTCTTCTGAACTCCAGTGAATACAGCCCCAAGCCAAATCCTGGAATCATTTATGTGAATCTCCTTTGAATCCTCTCCAGTTTCAGCACATCCTTTCTGAGGCAAGGGGCCTAAACTGCTCACAACACTCCAAGTGAGGCCTCACTAGTGCTTTATAATGACTCAACATTACGTCGTTGCTTTTGAACTCTAAACCTCTTGAAATGAATGCTAACATCGCATTTGCCTTTCCCACCATATACTCAACCGGCAAATTAACCTTTAGGGAACCCTGAACAGGGACTCCCAAATCCCTTTATGCCTCAGAATTTTGTATTTCCTCCCTATTTAGAAAATAGTCAACCCTTTCATTTCTTCTACCAAAGTCGATGACCATACCCTTCACGACACAGTATTCCATCTGTCATTTCCTTGCCCATTCTCCAAATTTGTCTCAGTCCTTCTGTAGCCTCTCTAATTCCTCAAACACTCCAGCCCATCCACCTATCTTCATATCAGTTATGACAAAGCCATCAATTCTATCATCCAAATAATTAACATATAACATAAAAAGGATTGGTCTCAATACAGACTCAGGTGGAACACTACTAGTCACCAGCAGCCAACCAGAAAAGTCTCCCTTTATACCCACTTTTTGCCTCCTGCCAATCAGTCACTGCTTTATCCATATCATGTTAATCAGCCTCATGTGTCGCACCTTGTAAATGAACATCTGAAAATCCAAGTACACAACATCAACAGATTCTCCTTTGTCTATTCTGCTTGTTATTTCTTCAAATAATTCTAACAGATTTTTCAGGCAAGCTTTTCCCTTGAATAAACCATGCTGACGATGATCTAATTTATCATGTGCCTCCAAGTACCCCAAAACCACATCCTTAGCAATCAATTCCAAAATCTTCCCAACCACTGAGATCAGACTTACTGGTCTATAATTTCCTTTCTTCTGCCTTTCTCCCTTTTGAAGAGTGGAGTGACATTTTCAAATTTTCCGTTCTTCCAGAACCATTCCAAAATCTAGTGATTCTTGAAGGATCATTATTGATGCCTCCACAATCTCTTCAGGCACCTTTTCCAGAACCCTGAGGTGTACACCATCTAGTCCATGCGACTTATCTACCTTCAGACCTTTCAGTTTCCCAAGAAACATCTCTCTATTAATGGTAACTTCACATACCTCATGACCCCTGACACCAGAAACTTCCAACATTCTGCTAATGTCTTCCTCCGTGAAGACTGATGCAAAATGCATATTCAGTTCATCCATTTCCTTGTCCACCATTACTACCATTCCAGCATTGTTTTCCAGCATTCTGAGATCCTCTCTCAACTCTCTTTTACACCTTATGTATCAGAAGAAACTTCTGGTATCCTCTTTAATATTATTGGCTAGTTTACTTTCGTATTCCATCATTACCTTCTTAATGAGTGTTTTAGTTGTCTTCTGTCAGTTTTTAAAAACTTCAAAATCCTCTAACTTCCCACTATTTTTTGCTCAATTATATGCCCTCTTTTTGGCTTTTATGTTGGCTTTGACTTCTCTTGTTAGCCACATTTGTGTCATATTGCCTTTAGAATACTTCTTCCTCTTTGGGATGTATATATCCTGTGTCTTCCGAATTGCTTCCAGAAATTCCAGCCATTGCTGCTCTGCCATCAGTGACCTTTTCCAATCAATTCTGGCCAACTCCTCTCTCATGCCTCTGTAATTCTCTTTACTCCACTGTAATATTGATACATCAGACTTTAGCCTTTTCTGCTCAAATTTCAGGGTGAATTCAACTGTATTATGATCACGTTCCTCTAAGGCTTCTTTTACCTTAAGCTCTCTGATCAATTCCAGTTCATTGCACAACACCCAGTCCAGAATAGCTGATACCCCTAGTGGGCTCAGCCATCAGCTGGTCTAAAAAGCCATTTGGTAGGCATTCTAGAAAATCTCCTTCTTGGAATCCAGCCCCAACCTGATTTTCCCAATCTATCTGCATATTGAAACCCCCATGATTATGCCCTTTTGGCACGCATTTATCATGCATTTTTTATCTCCCATTGTAACATGTAGACCACATCCTTACTACAGTTAGATGGTCTGTTTATAACTCCCAACGGGGTATTTTTACCCATACAGTTTGTTAGAAACATAGAAACATAGGAAACCCACAGCACAATACAGGCCCTTTGGCCCACAAAGCTGTGCTGAACATGTCTTTACCTTAGAAAATATCTAGGGTTACTCATAGCCCTCTATTTTTCTAAGCTCCATGTATCTATCCAGGAGTCTCTTAAAAGACCCTATCGTTTCCACTTCCACCACCGTTGCCAGCAGCCTGTTCCATGCTCTCACCACTCTCTACGTAAAAAGCTTATCACTGGCATCTCCGCTGTACCTACTTCTAAGCAGTTTAAAACTGTGCCCTCTCGTGCTAGCCATTTCAGCCCTGGGAAAAAGAGTCTGACTATCCACACGATCAATGCCCCTCATCATCTTATACACCTCTATCAGGTCACCTCTCATCCTCTGCTGCTCCAAGGAGAAAAGGATGAGTTCACTCAACCTATTCTCATAAGACATGCTCCCCAATTCAGGCAACATCCTTGTAGATCTCCTCTCCACCGTTTCTACGGTTTCCACATCCTTCCTGCAGTGAAGCGACCAGAACTGAGCATAGTACTCCAAGTGGGGTCTGACCAGGGTCCTATATAGCTGCAACATTACCTCTCGACTCTTAAACTCAATCCCACGATTGATGAAGGCCAATGCACCGTATGCCTTTTTAACCACAGAGTCAAGCTGTGCAGCAGCTTTGAGTATCCTATGGACTCAGACCCCAAGATCCCTCTGCTCCTCCACACTGCCAAGAGTCTTACCATTAATTCTATATTCTGCCATCATATTTGACCTACCAAAATGAACCACCTCACTCTTATCTGGGTTGAACTCCATCTGCCACTTCTCAGCCCAGTTTTGCAACCTATCAATGTCCCGCTGTAACCTCTGACAGCCCTCCACACTATCCACAACACCCTCAACCTTTGTGTCATCAGCAAATTTACTAACCCATCCCTCCACTTCCTCATTCAGGTCATTTATAAAAATCACGATGAGTAAGGGTCCCAGAACAGATCCCTGAGGCACACCACTGGTCTATCCACAATGATTCAACACTGTCTGACACTATATCATCTCTTTCTAATGATTTGATTTCATTCTTTACCAACAGAGCAACACCACTCCCTCTGCCTTCCTGCCTGTCCTTTCAATACAATGTGTATTCTTGGTCATTAAGCTCCCATCTTTAATTTTCTTTCATCCATGATTTAGTGATACCTACAACATCATACATGCCAATCTGTAACTGTGCTACAAGTTCATTGACCTTATTCTGTATACTGTGCACATTCAAATATAACACTTTCAGTCCTGTATTCACTCTTTTCAATATTGTCCACCTTTTACATCACAACTCATCCTGTTGACTGTAATTTTGCTCTATCATCAGCCTCTCCTTGCTAGGAGTCTCACCACACTGCCTATGCATGTAAACCAACTACCTCATCTTCAGCACTATCACTCCAGTTCCCATCCTCCTGACAAATTAGTTTAAACCCACCTGAGCAACTCTAGCGAACTTGCCCACAAGGATATTGGATTCACTTGGGTACTAACTCAACCTAACTGAATTGGTGCCATCAGAGTATATTTTTTTTCTGGATTGAAAGATTGAACAAGGCACGAAAATATCACAAAAGGTCGGCCAGAGATCAGGGAGATCACAAACCATGACTTAATTGAGGAGGATTGGGCTGGGTACCTATCCATCAATTTATGGCTGTGTCCCTTTATAGCAGGGGTTCCAAGTCAATTTTATGCCATGGAACCCTACCATTAATTGAGGGGTCCATGGACCCCAGGTTGAGAAGCCCTGCTCTATGGGGTGCTGTACTTGGGGTTCTAATGTAAAAGAATTTTTCTCGAATGCCTGCACGAGGAGTTTTCCAAGTTGATTAAGGATAAAATCAAGAAACCAATGCCAATCAATCATCACATCCATTAAGTGTGGCTTTGCTGTTATTATATTACAGTTACAGCCGCTGTCATTTCTTTAGGAACTCATAAAAGTGTCAAACCCCTAATCCCTTGGATAATGTAATACTTGGTAATAGCTAAGCTCGTACAGTTGATAGCAGACCCCAAGATTTTAACTGGTACTGGGAAACCTTCAGGTAGTTCTTTTTCATCATGAGGTTAACTATCATGAGGGATCACCCTTGAGTCTGAAATGCACTCCTACCAAACTCTAATCCATTACTTCCAACCAGCTTTCCCTTGTTCAATGCCAACTACCAGTCCCCAGCCTGAAATGCCCTGCACCCACTCCCCACCAAATGCCAAATGACCCCTCTAAGCACAGCCCCTAGTAGATCTTCTAATAGGATACTCCCATCCCTCTCCATTCACAGTCCTCTGATTCCTGTGACAAATTTCCCTTCCCTTCCCAAGTGCCACTGGTTTGATTACATTCATATACTTTGTCATCTTGGGTGGAGGATTGGAGATACACCTTTATCAAAGGAGGTGTAAGGTGCTCCTTCCCTCTGCTAGACTGCAGGTCACCCTTGGGTAATGTGTAGCACCTGCTCCGTCCCCCTCCCCCAACTGGGGTCATGTGAAGCCATGAAAGCAGATGGTGGATGGATGAATGAGTAGCTGGGGCATGTCACACTTCCTGGTTATACAACTGCTGATGCCAGGCCGACTGTCTCTGAGAATATCGATAATGGCTAGGGACCACCTGTATGGTAAAGTCACTGTCCAGATGAAGGCAATGGCAAACCAATTCTGTGGAAAAATTTGCCAAGAGCAATCATGGACATAAAGACCATGATTGCCCATGTCATATGACACAGCACATGATGATGATGCTGCTGAAGACTTTGTTATCATGAAGCACATATAGGAAAAGCTTTCCAAAGTACAAGAACATTTCAATACAGCACAGAATCTTGGACCTCAACCACAGCCAAATATTGGTGTGTCAGTCCTTCGGTCAAAACTTTCATTGGCTTGTTACACACTGTCTTATTAACTCACTTAAATTGGCACCAATTTCCAGGCAGAGTATGTTTCAGTCATAGAGCTTTTTAACCCCTGGCATCCTGAATAAATCTCTCCTCCATGGCATTGCAATCAATCCTAATGTAAGCTGTGTGTGCACATTTATTTCTAATCTGCTGGTCAAATAAAGAAAATCTGTGAGGAGATATTGCTGACAGAATGTGCACTTCCTATAAATCCAATATTAATTGAATTGTTCTGTATATTATTTGTCATTATGATAGCCTTGCTGCTGGGCCAAAGTTTATTGCCCTTCCTAATTGTCCCTTAACTGACAGGTCCATCAAGCTATGTTGGAGAACAATTATGAGTCAACAACTACAATCACGTAAAGGCCAAACAGGGTGTTGGATTGCTGATTCCTTCTTTGAAAGTTAATATGAGCCAATTGGATTCTTATGAAAAATATCAGTATCAGCTTTTTATTCCAGATTTGCATAATCACCTGAACTAAAATTCTCTATTTATTACAATAGGATTTGAACTTATGGCTTCCAACCAATAGTTCTGCCTTCTAGTTATTAGTTAAGCAATGTCTTCCTTCTGTTTCATTTCTGCAATAGCATCTTTGTTCAATTTTTTTTATTATGCCTTCATTCCCCCTGAAAATTTTACTAACAAGAACTTTTACTTTTTTCCCAGTAATATTATAACTTGATTTGGTTTCTCCTTTACCTTTCTTGCTTTTGCATCTTATTTTCAAAAACCCCTTCCCCCTTTCCTGCTCTTCTCTCACATTCCTCCACACCATTCCATTAAACCAACTGTGCTACCCTACGGCAAGTCTGATTACTGGCTTTGAATGTGGTCATTGGTGTTAACTTTCGTCTGGTGAAGTAGAATGAGCTAGAACTTCTCAGTGTTCATAATGAAGTGCATTTCTACTGGAACATGAGGTTGTGAGATTGGTTGCTAGGGAATATATTATTTTCCTTTCTAAGAATTTTGAATAGTACCAGTGGGCAATTTAGAACTGAGATAATAAGCAATTTCTTCTCCCTGTGTGGTGTAGTCTCGGGTATCTCTAGATGGTGGGCTATGAATGTGTAACTGCTAAGAATATTCAGAACCAAGAACAAGACAATTGTTTTTGGACTCTCAAGAGGGAATAACACCATAAATCAGAGAGTTGTTTTCTTATGTCTCCCGTTTCGCTGTGAAATGGATACACCCATTTTTCCCTATTAGGGAGAGAGAGAGAGAGAGAGAGCCTGTGGTATGTCAAATTACCGGGTGAACAAGTAGTCTTTGGGGTACTGCAAGTCTGTGTTTGTATTGATGTTTTGCTGCACGCTTGAGTGCTTGGTGGAAGGTGCAGATGTTTTTTTGCTGGTGGGGACGTCATTGCTTTGCTACTGCTTATGCGCGGGGGGGAGCTGCAGGGGCTTTGGGGTTCTGACATTTAACTGTCATTCATTCTTTAGGACGCTGCTCTGTTTTCGTGGATGTTTGCGAAGAAAAAGAATTTCAGAATGTATATTGTATACATTTCTCTGACATTAAATGTACCTATTGAAATCTGTTGAACTGTGTTGGAAAGTGACTTTTGATTGTGTCTATTTTATTAAATGCTGGAGTAGTTATTTGTTAAATACCACCTTTCTGACAATAGATTACTCCCCAGTCTATTGGAGACTATTCTTTTAGAGAACAAATATTTGTACCTGTTTTCGGATGTATATTGCTCTTCAAGAACAGCTTCATTATCTGGTGATGAATTGGTCACTCGAGTTCGGCGCCGACGAGCTTTCTCAAATTCTTCATCATCCTCCATTGATCTTTGCCTTGCCAGACTAGAAAACATGCAATAACCATTTTATCTAATTAAGCCTTTGGAGTGAGGAGGCACTTTAAAATCAGTTGAGCATTATGAAATTTGTAAACTAGTCAGAATAGTCATCATTCTATATCAGGGCATGAAACATCTTTGAGAAGTGGTCCCCCACATTCCACTAGGAGCGGAAAAATAAACTATCACGCACACACATATTTCCTTTATAAAAATCCTTTTTTGAATTTTTTCAAAACTGTTGACAACTCACTAATGCTGAATCACAATACCAGCAGCTTTCTTTATTTAATTCCTCACAGCACTTTTTAGAATGCATGTTTAGAATAGTTTGATTCATGAAATTGAAGTCAACTCCTTTCAATTAACAGAAACAAAAACTGAAAATACTGAAATGCCCGGCAAGGCAGTCAGGATCCAGCCATGCAGATGCTACCTGCCCTGCCTCGTGTTTTAGTATTTTCTCTTTTCATTTCATATTTCCTGCGTCTTCCTGATAACTTCACTGACTGCAAATCCAAACCAATTCTATGACTGATATTGTGAATGAGGTTACTAGAGACCCATTGTAACCTTAGTATATAGCTCTTTATTCATCACAACAAATATGCATCATTGTGGAAACACTCGCAGTAGAGGATCACAAACCCTTACTTTGTTTATCTTTCTAACTCTACAGTCTTCAAGGTTTCAGAATCAGAATCAGGTTTAATGTTGTTATGCAGCAGCAGTACATCATAATAGATAATAAAAACAGTAAATTATAGTAAGTATATCATACATATCCATCTATATATACATATGTGTGTGTGTGTGTGTGTGTGTGTGTGTGTGTGTGTGTGTGTGTCTAACGCGCTCTCTCTCTCTTTCTCTCTCTCTCTCTCTCTCTCTTTCTATCTCTCTACATGCATATATAAATTTAGTTAAATTAAATAAACAGTGCCAAGAGAGATAAAGAAAATTGTGAGGTAGTGTTCATGAGTTCACTATCCATTCAGAAAACTGATGGCAGAGGAGAAGAAGCTATTTCTGAATCATTGAGTGTGTGCCTTCAGGCTCCTGTACCTTTTCCCTAATGGTAGCAATGAGAAGAGGGCACGTTCTGGGTGATGGGGATCCTTAATGATAGATGCCACCTTTTTGAAGCATCTCTACTTAAAGATGTCCTAGATGCTGGAGAGGCTAGTGCCCATGATGGAGATGACTGAGTTTGCAAATTACTGCAGCATATTTCGATCCTGTGCAGTGCTCCCCCCCTTACCAGACAATGATGCAGCCAGTTCAAATGCTCTCCATGATATATCTGTAGGAATTTGCAAGTGCCTTTTATGACATGCAAAATTTTCTCAAACTCCTAATGGAACATAGCCACTCCCGCGCCTTCTTTGTCACCCCAGCATAGATCCTCAGAGATGTTGACACTCAGGAACTTGAAATTACTCACTCTTTCCACGACTGATCTCTCAAAGAGGACTGGTGTGTATGCCCTCATCTTACCCTTTCTGAAGTCAAAAATCAATTCTTTGGTTTAACTGATGTTGAGTGCAAAGTTGTTGCTACGACTCAACTCAACCAACTGAACTATCTCGGTCCTCTATGCTTTCTCATCACCAGTTTTATTCTCTCAGTTACCTTGATTTCAATCCATTCACTATTGATGGTGCTCGCATCATCTGCCTAAGACCCCATGCAGTAAACCTCCATGTAAATCTCTCCGCTTCTCTTTCCTCCTTTATGATGTTTCCTCTCACTAATCACTTTTCTCTGTCACTTGTGCTTATTTAGCTCTGGAAATTCTGTTCAAAATGGTTCCTGTGAAACACTTGTTTTTTTTTAAACCACATTAGGAGTGCAATATAAGCATGTTCTTGTGCTGCCATTTTAAAGTATGTAACATAGAACAGTTCCAAAACATCCAGATTTGGCAAATGCAGCACAAGGTGTGGCTATGAGTCACTGAAAGCCGGTTTAATCCCATTGCTAGTGAAGACAATACAAGTGTTGTTACCATTTCTAGTCAAGGAAGAAAAAACATGATCTAAAGCTCCTATCTTTGATCAACATTCTACAACTAATACTACAGAATGTTAACCTAGAGATTCTGTTGGGGGATATCTTAGGAGTACAGTGATCCCTTCCATATAGGCCAGAAAAATTGCCAACATTCAATTAATAAATTCATTTGTTTTACTTTGTAGATTGTTGATTTTCATGGGACTGTAGAAACCCACAGAGGGAACACCAGCAAGTGTTTATCTGTCAAAAGAGTCTGTAGCTCAATATTAAAATTAGTAATTAACACAAGAAACTTTACCAAATGGTAAAATGCAGTTTGATAGTGGAAAAGATAAAACATCAAAATCATGTCTAATCTTTTATGGATGTACAACTTCATTCAATTTGAACAAACTTAAGTATAATTTACAACATTTAAGCTCCCCCTATCTTCCTTATTTATAAATGTTCCCCCTTGCTCTACAGCATCAGGTTTGTTTCAAATTACGCATTGCAAAAGATTGATCTTGTCTGTTTTCATCAATTTAAGACTACCGCTTTAATTTCCAGAGGTAGAATTTGAACGAGAAGTGTCAGAAGTGGCTTGCATGTGTTGAGAGTTTGGTCATGGCTAGAAACAACACCTGTCTCAGGAAGGACCTGGGCCCACTGCAATTTGCCTATCGCCACAATAAGTCTACAGCAGGCATGATCTCAATGGCTCTCCACGCAGCCTTGGATCACCTGGACAGTGCAAATACCTATGCTAGGATGCTGTTTATTGACAATAGCTCAGCATTTAACACCATCATTCCTGTAGTCCTGATCAAAAAGCTGCAGAACTTGGGCCTCTGTACATCCTTCTACAACTGGATCCTTGGTTTCCTAACCAGAATACCAAATCTGTGCAGATTGGAAATAACAACTCCACCTCACTGACAATAAACACTGGTGCACCTCAGGGACGTGTGCTTAGCCCACTGCTCTACTCTCTCTAACGCCATGACTGTGTGGCTAGGCATAATTCAAAGACCATCTGTAAGTTTGCTGATGATACAACCATTGTTGGTAAAATTTCTGATGCTGACGAAAGGGCGTACAGGAGAGAGATAGACTAGTTAGTTGAGTGGTGTTGTAGCAACAACCTAGCATTCAACATCAGCAAAACCGAAGAGCTGATTGTGGACTTCAGGAAGGGTAAGGTGAGGGAACACAAACCAATCCTTATAGAGGGATCAGAACTGGAGAGAGTGAGCAATTTCAAGTTCCTGGGTGTCAATATCTCGGAGGAACTAATGTGATGACAACATTTTGATGCAGCTATAAGGAAGGCAAGACAGTGGCTATATTTCATTAGGAGTTTGAGGAAATTTGGTTGTCAACTAAAACACTTGAAAACTTCCACAAATGTACTGTGGAGAGCAGTCTGGCTGGCTGCATCACTGTCTGGTATTTTGTGGGGGGTGGGGGGGTGGTAGTGGTGACATTAAATGTATGAACACTACCTCACTACTTTTATTTTAAATTTCTGTTTTTGCATTGCTTAATATAACTGAATCTTTTATTATACACATATAATAAACTTACTGTAATTCAGTTTTTTAAAATATTTATCATGTATTGCATTTTACTGCAGCTGCAAAGTTAACAAATTTCACAACATATGCCGGTGATATTAAATCTGATTCTGACAAGTGGTTTGAACTCTTTGCAAGGACACAAGTCTAACTCTTCCTTGTAGCACTTTAACTCAGTTAATTTGGGACACATCGGGACCAGTACATTTTGGCCCAGTTAATTGGCTGCCCCAACTCACTGAACTTTCATGAAAATAGCTAAAAAGGTATAAAATAAGCAAACTGAATAACCATTTATGTATTTAAATAAAATACAGAACAAACTAGAACACTACCAGTAGTACCACAATACTACAAAACTGTGTATTAGTTCCCAATAGTTATCGACAAAGGAATAAATCCAGTGTACTCAATGAACAAAATCAATGCAGACACCTAGTACGAATAATGGACTGTTAATGACAATTACATCCTCCAAGTCTTCATTGACATTGTAGCATTCAAGATGATTGTCGACAGATACCTTCAATTCATAGTTCCTAGCTTATTGAAGTAGAACAATCATTTGAATACACTCCCGGCTGTTTCTGCCATCCTCAAGCCTGAATAATTGAAAGTGCAGTGAGCAAAATGGTTCTGAATTGCCTTACCCTTTTCTTTCTCACCAACTATCGCTGACAAAATCACTGCTTTTGAACATAAACACATGCAACTGATGCAATTTAAAAACTGTTCACTCAAAGCTAATGGCCAGATGATGTGCATGCGACTGATGCTGGTTAGAAAATGTTCGGCAACAGTCTACTGCTCCAATTAAGTGCAATATTGTCCCAAATAAACAAAGCGAATCTCAGCTATTTTCTTAACCTGTTTTTGCTCTTTAAGAGCTGTTCCAAATAAGTGGCTGCCCCGGTTAACCAATGGCCCAATTAACTGGAATCCACTGTATTTGAACGTACTTGTACATTTGCAGCAAGCACAACTTCACAAGTGTAACATTGTGACTTGAGGAAACTACTGCTCAATCAGGTTCGAGATGTAAATTTTGATTGTGAGGTTAATCTTGTCACAATTAAAACCTAGGAACTAAACCTACCATAACAAACGGTATTGCCAGAGAATGTTGCTATGGAAATAAATTGCTCAGGAGGGTTACATAAGAATGTACTTGTTCAGCATTTTTTTCCTTTTATATATTTGTTGTTGAACTAGTGTATGTGTTCTATTTGACTGCTGCTGTGACATGTGATATTTCATTATGGTTTCAGAAGTTGAACTGGGGGCATTTTCCTACGGGGAAGCAAATATTTCCATCAAAATATCCTTTTCATTTTCTTGTGAAGTTGTGCTTGCTGCAAATTTACAAGTCGTTCACATTCAAGTGCAGTGGAATCCAGTTAATTTGATATTTTTAATATTTCTTGTTAATTGTTATTTCTCCCACATCTGTCCTCCTAACTACAACCTCAAAATATTCCAACTGATGGTGAAATTCTTTATAAATCCAAGCTGAACCTGCTCAATCCAAATGATTTTTAAGTGCCCTGCTATCATTTCCTTCATTATGGTTTCAAAAATTTTCAATTCTAGTTATTTGAGGATATTTGCTTTCTTTCTCCCTTGTACCATAAACAGATACTCTTCCTACCCTCCAATCTGTATAATTTCAGAGCATACAGAAATTTGAAAGATAAAATAAAGTCCCTATCTATCTTTCTAAATATGAATCAGTAAAGTTCCCTGACAAAGAATGGTTTCATACATGAAATCAGAAAGCATACAGAAAAGCAGAAAAATTGAGTTTTAAAAATTTGGTAAAAATGGCAAACACAATAGGTATTCTCCATGTTGTGAGTGGTCTGAAATGGTTGATATGCATTGTTTTAATAAGTTAAGCGTCCTCTTTCACTGTGACCTTTTATTTCTCTTGCTACCAAATTCTTTCAGGAAAGAAGATTATTTCATGATTAGTGAAAACACAAGTAAAAATAGAGACGAGCACTGGCTTGTGGATGTTTGGGAAATGGGAATTTGCCCCTATTCTCAAATAACTACCCAAAGATTTGAGGTATTGGATAAAATTCATTCTTACTTAATTTATGTGAAAAAAGTAAATAAGCATAAGGTCTTTTATCAGCTGGAGTTTTTTGATGCATGCACAGGTGATGGAGCTTCATCTTGCAGAAAATTGTGATATGGAGCATTTTCTAGGAATGTAACCTCCCCATAATGCAGGGTTGGCGTGTAACTCGTCCTCTTTGTCTCACTTTACATCCCTGTTAAAAATGCTGGAACTGCATGTTCTCGGCATTATATACAGACTATGACGTAAGAAGTGCTCTTTGATGTTGATCGAGTTAACTTGAAGTAGATGCCGTCCTTTATTGGTTAAATCTTGCCTGACATACCCGCACTGTAGTTGCAGAGAGATCCCAGAA
The DNA here is from genome assembly GCF_030028105.1 of Mobula birostris. Lineage (NCBI taxonomy): Eukaryota > Metazoa > Chordata > Chondrichthyes > Myliobatiformes > Myliobatidae > Mobula > Mobula birostris. Next base: position 60,366,002 of record NC_092383.1, on the reverse strand, counting down.
CAACTATGCAAATACAGTATCCTCTGGTAGACATGTGGCATGTTACTTCTAATGTACTGAGCTAGATTTCACTTGTTTAAAATGCAAATTGATACATTTTAAGATCAATTGGGAAGATAGTCGTTTTAAATGCTACAGAATATCAGTATCTTGTAAATCGTGAGCTGCTTTGCAGGTTAAGTAATATCAGCAGGCAATGGCTGTATTGTTCTTTGTCACACCTGATGTTTTGAAGTGTAAGGTCTGAACTGTAATGAGCTGGTGCCTGTATGGATGGTTTAGATTATAGATAATTATCAAAGGTAGAATGAGTCAACAGTGGAAGGAATTCATGCAGCTGGAGAAGTTAGATTTGCTTATAAATCAACAGGAATTCATTCAGGTTAAGTCATTCTTATTACATGTCACCATCGTATTTATGCACCCGAGTAGTCTACCGTCCTTGTGGATGCTCCTATTACATGCAAGCCATCATGGAGCCTTAATTTTGTACCATATTAATCCAATGACATTTCTGAAATTCATTTATACAGGGATCATGGACCTCATACTTGATTAACTTATAATGTGAAGAACTAGGTACAAGAATTATTCATGTAGCAAAAGGTTATCATGATGGGAAAGGTTGAAAAAAGTTCTGGGTCTCAGAAAAGCCACCCAAGTAAAGAGTGGCTCACTAATTATAAACTTCAGACAATCCAATGGTAATGTCCAAGATGAATAAAGGTTAATTTTTCCATTATTGTTACTAATTCCAGTCGGGCATAAAGCAAGAAGAATATGCTATGATTGAAGGGGTTCTCCCCTTCGAGAAATACCCCCAAAAATTCCTAAACAACTGGAGAGAGGAAGATCAATGAAAATATATTTATAGGTAGTGCATCTGTTGAAGGTTGTTACCAGCTTTACATTCTTAGCATTAGATGTAATTAAGTCATGCTGTTAATCTCCACATTCAGTAATGTGTAACTTTTCATTGCTTGTGAATCAGTAACAGGCTGGAGATGTCTATCTACTCTCATGGTTGTCACAATAGACCTATGTGTGGTTCCACAAAAACTTCCAATCATCAATTGTGTTACTGAAATGCAGATTTAGTAAGCTCCATGAATACCAATTAATTCATAACATTCTCCCACTACCATTAAAGAACTTAATAATATTAAACACAAGAAATTCAGCAGATGTTGGCAATCCAGAGTAATACACACACAAGACGTAGGAGGAACTCAGCAGCTCAGGCAGCATCTATGGAAAGGAATAAAGAGTTGCTGTTTTGGACTGAAATCATTCATCGTGACTGGAAAGGAAAGGGGTAAGAAGCCAAAATAAGAAGCTGGGAGGAGGGGAAGGAGTACAAGCTGGAAGGCGATAGCTGAAGCCAGGTGAGGGGGAAGGTAGGTGGTTGGGGGAAGGGGTGAAGTGAGAAGCTGTGAGGCAATAGGTGAAAAGGTAATGGGCAGAAGAAGGAGCAATCTGATAGTAGAGGAGAAAGGATCATGGGAGAAAAGGAAAGAAGGGAGGCAGCTGAGGGAGGTGATAGGCAGGTTAGGAGAAGGAGAAGAGGTAAGAGTGGGGCCACAATGGAAAATGGAAAAAGAAATAAGGGAGAAATTACTGAAAGTTAAAGAATGGTTGTTCATACCATCAGATTAGATGAAATATGAGATGCTGCTCCTCGAATTTGAGAGTGGCCTCATTGTGGCAGTAGGGACAGCCATGGACAGACATGTCGGAATGGGATTGGGAATTTGAAATAAAATGGTTGGCCACTGGGAAATCATACTTGTTGCGGAAAGAGTGAAGGCAGTAAAATTGACAATTTAAAGACAACTTTTTTTCAAATCCGAAATGGTTATTTATTCACCACAATTTATAAATGAGAAACACGCTCAAGACGGCAATTTTGCCCTATTAGTTTGGCTCGAGTTCTTATAAGTGTGGAGGATCTCAGAGGATCCTTTGCTAACTCATTCAGTAAAAAAGTGTACATTTTCATTTTCTCTGTTTGGACAGTATTCTGGCAAAGTAAATTGTTTGACTGTTATTGAATTCACTTTATACTGATTTTATTGAAATTTATAGAATGAAAATTGAGTATGTGTTTTGAATGGAAGATAATCAGTTTACATTTCAAACAGTGAAAAATGAAAAAAAGTAAGATTGTGAGAAGAGCTCAACAAGAAACTGAGACATAATAAATTCATGAGGCTCTCTGTTTTTAAACATGTGAAGACACGCTTCAAAATGACAGATTTGGAGACGGTAGACAAAGAAAAGCTGTTCCCATTAGCTGGTGGTACAAATTTAACTCTGGTGCATTGGGTACATGGGATATGAAGAAGAAATCTGCTTTGGAGTGAGTGTTAATGAATTGGAATCAGCTGCTGGCTGAAACAACCGATTATTGTAAAAGGATATACACTCTGTAGTGACTTTATTAGGTAACCCTGTACACCTGCTTGTTTATACAAAGACCTAATCAGCCAATCATGTGGTAGAAACTCAATGCATAAAAGCATGCAGACATGGTCAAGAGATTCTGTTGTAGTTCAGACCAAACACCAGAAAGGGGAAGAAACATGATCTAAGTGGCTTTTGCTGTAAAATTATTGTTGCTGCCAGACAGAGTGGTTTGAGTCTCTCACCTGGTCACCTGGGATTTTCACATGTAACAATCACCAGAATTTGCAAAAAAAACCCCCAAAAATTATCCAGTGAGCGGCAGTTCTGCAGGGGAAAACCCCTCATTAATGACTGAGGTCAGAGGAGAATAGCCAGACTGGTTTAAGCTGACAGGAAGACAACAGTAACTTAAGTAACCATGCTTTACAACAGTGGCATCCAGAAGATCATCTCTGAATGCACAACTCGTTGAATCTTGCAGTGGATGGTCGACAGCAGCAGGTCTAGAACAGGTTCCACTCCTGTACTTAACAAAGTGGCCATTGAATGTCTATCTGTGGGAAATAAATCTGCAACACACATAAAAAATGCTGGTGAATGCAGCAGGCCAGGCAGCACCTATAGGAAGAGGTATGACGAAGGGCCTCAGCCCGAAACATTGACTGTACCTCTTCTTATAGATCGTGCCTGGCCTGCTGCGTTCACCAGCATTTTTTATGTGTATTGCTTGAATTTCCAGCATCTGCAGATTTCCTCGTGCTTGCGGAAATAAATCTGCAGCAAGTTTGGGATTGAATGTAGGATTAGGGCTGACTGGCTTGCCCAACGGTCAGTCAATAATTGGTCAAATAGTTTCCTTTTGTGTCAAATGGTTATACGAAAAGGGGATCAATAGTTCCACAAAGTTCAATCTTTTACATATCAAAGTTATCTCTGCACAAATGAACCTGATGTATTTTTTTCTCTATAAAACTATGCTAAATTTTTCCAATGATTCAATCCCCTTATTCGCTGCACCTCAATCAGTTTTAAAATGAAAATGCATCTGAGCTTCATTCGCTTTTCCTTGAAATCTAATATGCCTTAGTTCTTCTGCAAGACTAAGCAAACAACTGAAAAATGTCAGAAAGCCTATTTGACATAACCATATAACCATATAACAATTACAGCACGGAAACAGGCCATCTCGGCCCTTCTAGTCCGTGCCGAACTCTTACTCTCACCTAGTCCCACCGACCCGCACTCAGCCCATAACCCTCCATTCCTTTCCTGTCCATATAGCTGTCCTATTTAACTTTAAATGACAACATCAAACCTGCCTCAACCACTTCTGCTGGAAGCTCGTTCCACACAGCTACCACTTTCTGAGTAAAGAAGTTCCCCCTCATGTTACCCCTAAACTTTTGACCTTTAACTCTCAACTCACGTCCTCTTGTTTGAATCTCCCCCACTCTCAATGGAAAAAGCCGATCCACGCCAACTCTATCTATCCCCCTCATAATTTTAAGTACCTCTATCAAGTCCCCCCTCAACCTTTATATATATTTGTATCAGAACAACAATGGAAATATGGTACATTAGCTCCTGACACCAATAGGTGAAATATTCATAATAGAAGATGACTATATTTGGTGAGCGGAGAAAGTCTAGAAAATCTACGCCAGGGCATTCAATAAGATGAACAGAATGATGATTGAGATACTTTTATATTTTTCAACAGCGACAAGAACTGTCACCCTGCAGCCTAGTAATAGAAGCTAAACTTTTATTTCAGCAATATTGACTTCATTCAGTTTCCTTTTCATGAAATTTTATGTTGTCTTTATTACCCAATACATATTTTAAGATTTTGTTTGTTTCAGTCAAAAATCACTGAAAAAATGAAATAATATTATCTGCAAATGCATCAAAATGCTATCTATTTTTTCAAATGATCACAACATCGAGATTGAATAGGGAAAGCTTAAAAACAAAACAGGTCATACAACTTTCATGAATTTTCAGGGAACAAAAGGTATGTAGGTTACAAAATCTCACTGCAGTTGGTATTTAAATTTTTTCTAAAAAACAAGAGATTTGATTTAATTTGCCCTAGAGCTTTCCATGGATGCTCTCACAAGGTTAAAGTTAAAGTCTGTCTCGAGCCTTGTGGCCCATCAGGCTGGTGCTTATGCCGGTTTCTGTGGCGTGAAGCGACTGAGAGTACGAGACACCCCCCGCCCCCCCGTATAGGACGCCAGTCTATCGCGAGGTTAACCCCCAGCATTTTGCCGGTACCCATTTTCAGCTGGGTGGACTGGGTGTGTGGTTAAGTGCCTTGCTCAAAGACACAACATGCTGCCTTGGCCAAGACTCGAACCCACGACCTTCAGATCGTGATCCTAATAACCTAACCACTTGGCCACACACCACACAAGGTTAGGAGGCTCCAAAATTGGGCTAGCCTCAACTGTTGTAACACTAGCTATTATATATACAGTGCTGTGCAAAAATTCTTAGGCACTTATGTATAGCTAGAGTGCTTAAGAATTTTGCAAAGTACGTATTTGTCAATGTGGAGTGGAGAGCAATTTTGTAAATCTGGCAGAATTGCCAGAGTGGAGCTCCGCAGGAGGGGTGTGGGACAGGTGGCAGAGAAGGAGTGCCAGGGGTAGAGGGTTGGAGCAGGTGTAGTCACACCCAGCTCTGGGACACAAAGCAAGGTCATTTGATTCCAAACAACTGATTTACTGATCATTACAAAATGTCTTTCTTGGTGCTTCCGGCTCCCTCCCCTTTTCCCAACCATGATTCTCCCCTTCCTGACCCCTTCCCACTCTCAGTCCACAATGGAGACCCATATCAGGATCACTCACATACGTACATCACAAAATTTGTTTTTTTTTTGGCAGCAGTACAGTGTAATAAATTTACTCAAGTACTGTGTCAAAGTCTAGGCACCATAGCTATATACAAACAAAAGAAAACCAGCAGATGCTGGAAATCCAAGCAACACAAACAAAATGCTGGAAGAACACAGCAGGCCAGGCAGCATCTATGGAGAAGAGTATATTTGAGGCTTGGGGCGGAGACCCTTCCATAGATGCTGCCTGTCCTGCTGAGTTCCTCCATCATTTTGTGTGTGTTAGCATAGCTATATACATATGTGCCTAAGTCTCTTGCACAGTATTGTGTGTGTATATATATATATATATATATATATATATGTATATATACACACACTGTATATATATATTTTTTCTCAGCCCTTATGGGAAGTGTGTACATGTATTTTTCCCTCAATCTTGGATCATCTACCAGAAGCCTGGGAGCTTGAGGATTTGGTGCATTATCCTTGCTATTCCTAGTCGTGCACTCTTCTGGACTGAGGTCTCAAAAGTTGTCCCCAGGATTTGCTGGAGCCACTCTCCCAGTCCAGCTGTCACAGCTCCAAGTGTTCCTATCACCATGGGGATTACACTGGCTTTATCCTTCCACATCCTTTCTATCTGTTCTCCAATCTCTCCCGCTTCTCATATTCTTTCTTCCTGATGTTTCTGTCATTTGGGATTGCCACATCTATTACTATTGCTTTCTTCTGTTCTTTGTCTAGTATTATTATGTCTGTTTTGGTTGGCCAGTACCTGCCTATCAGTCTGTAGTTGGAAGTCCCACAGGATCTTAGCTCTGTCGTTCTCCACTACCTCCTCGGGTGTTTCCAAATTGGACTTGGGAGTGTCCAATCCATACTCCGTACAAATGTTCCTGTACACAATTCCTGCAACTTGGTAGTGCTGTTCAGTGTATGCTGTCCCTGCCTCCATCTCGCACCCTGCCTCTACGTGCTGGATGGTTTCAGCGGATTCCTTGCACAATCTGCATCTTCGGTCTTGTCTGGTGTGATAGTCCCCTGTTTCTTATGTTCAGCACCTGTTCTTGTGCAGCTATGAGCAGCAACTCTGTGCCGTACCCCAGCCTTGCCATTTCCAGCCATTGGTAGGACTTTCTTATGTCAGCCTCCTCTGATATCTGGTGATGGTAAATCTCCTGCAGTGGCTTGTCATGCCATGGCATCTGATCTTCTGGCACAACTTTACCCCTTGCCTGCTGTCTGTGGTATTCTCCTAGTAGTCATCCTTAGGGCCCATCTTCCTGACAACTCCTGGATGTTTCACATTTCTTCCAGTACTGTGGCCTTGACACTTCCAAGTCCCCGTCCCCCTTTGTTCCAAAGGTTGTACAGTCACTCAACATGAATCATCCATGTATTGTTAGCAGTTTCCAGGTCTTGATGTCAGCAGCTTCCAGTTCGTTCCCCGGCCAGCCCAGTATTGCGGATGGGTATCTGATCTCTGGTAGGTCGAATGTGTTGATGACTCTGATCTTGTTCTTCCCATTCAGCTGGCTTTTTAGAACCTGTCTGACTCTTTGGAGGTACTTGGATAATGCAGACTTCCTTGTGTCCACATCGTGGCTTCCATGTGCCAGTAAGACCCCCAGGTATTTGTAGCTGTCCTGTACATCTGGTATGTGGCCTTCAGGTAACTTGATTCTTTCAGTCTTGATGAGTTTGCCTCTTTTCACTACCATCGGGCTGCACTTTTCCAGTCCAAATGACATCCTGTATGTACACCCTTGTCAGGTGGATTAGTGAGTCAAAGTCTGTTTCATTTCTGGCGTGCAGCTTGATGTCATCCATGTATAGGAGGCGGCTGATGGTCACTCCACTCTTGAACCTGTATCCATATCCACTCTTTGAGATGATTGGGCTGAGGGGCTTCAAGCCTATGCAGAACAGCAGTGGGGATAGTGCATCACCCTGGGATATTCCACATCTGATGCACACTTGTGCTATTGGCTTTGGGTTAACTTGTAGCATTGTCCTTCAATGGGTCATTGAGTTATCAATGAAGGTCCTGGGTGTCTTGTTGATCTTGTACAGAGTCAGGCATTCCAGGATCCATGTGTGGGGCATTGAGTCATGTGCTTTCTGGTAACCAGGCTGTGGATAGGTTGGCTTGCCTCATCTCGGAGACTTGCGTGACTACTTGGTCACCAGTAGTTGGTGCTTGGATCCTTTGGTTCCATTACCAATCCCCTTCTGAGCAGGCATCAGGAATTTGAACACGGTCCTTCGGCTCAGCGGCTATGATGCCACCGAGCAAAACCTTGAATTTAATGCGAATCAATCTCTTTATCAGATCCCCTCCTACCATTCATATTTTATCACTGAGTTGTTCTCAACATTTAAAACACTATTGAGAAGCTACTAAGATGTTTTGTTCCTGCAGGAAAGACCTGCTGTCATGTCAAGCAGTGCAGATATCTATAGATCATGAACCATACTGGTAAAAATGATTACCATCAGCCACAAATTTGTTAGAAAAGTAGAAATATGGTATCTTACAACACTGATAATATCCAACAAATCTTTTCAAGAAAGGCACAATGTTGTTTCATACATCTTCCAGAAATTCAAAGGTTCAAAGGTTCATTTGTTATCAAAGGATATACAACTCTGAAATTTGTCTTCTCCAGATAGCCACAAAACAAACAGCATGACAGTCATTCAAGTAGAAACAACAAACACACCCCTCCCCTACACAAAAAAGAATGGCATCCCGATCATCAACCCCAAACCCCTCTCCTCCCACACAAAATGGAACAAGAACATCGACCAGCCCCAAAAACAAACCCTTCCCTGCACAAAAAAACAAACAAAACTTCAAACCCTAAACATCTTCCCTCGCACAACAAAACTGAAAAGGAATAGGCGATAAAAAACACAGAATATAAAAATCATAAATCTGAAGAAGTCCACAGTCCATAGACGCAATAGTCCAATCCATAAACACAGAACCATGGTACTATCCTACGATATCACCGACATTCATCAAAAGAGAGGGACACCACATGAGGCAGAGAGACCTAACCTCCTGACCACAGCAAGCCACACATTGATAGGTCAATCATTGATTCCTTCTCCAGCAGCAATGAAATGGAAGGCAGTCGGCGCTAAATCCTCGCTCGGTTTCCACATTTGCTTCAATGTCTCAATCTTTCTTAACACTTTAATCGGTGATTAATGGAAACTTTAACTAGTGAAATGGAGTTAAACATTTGGCTCACACCCTGGCTCAAAGCTTCTTTGTATTGAGGTCATCTGAGTACATGCCCTCTTCCTGGAATTTTCTCGGAGACAGCAAAGTAATGGATCACTCAAATGATCTCCAATCTGTAAACTGCAGGCTCTAACAGCACCAGAAAGACACTGAAGATGAAAAATAGAAGTAAAAGAAGTAAAGAAGAAATGTTCGTGAACTACCTGGCAGATATCAACTGAGGGAGTGCTGTACGCTGGCACTATCTTGACCAAATTTCTAACTATTGATCCTTGACAAAGTGAAAATAGAGGCCTCAGCTCCTTCAGAAATGTAAGAAAAATTCTGTTTCTGCATTGCCACACATTGACTTGTGTGTGCCTGTATGTGTACATAGCATGCCAACAGTTTCTAGGTAAACTAAAGAGTGGAGAACATTTGGAACTCAATAGCAGCAAAAATCTTTAAAGTTTCATGACAGTAAGTAGAAAATAACAGTGAAGAACAAAATAAAAACTAAGACAGAAATTGAATTAGAAAATAGACTGTCAATTTCTATTGGCTGATCTATTCACTAGTGAATGCATGGGACAAGACACTGTTGGCAACACCAGCATCTCATATCTCATCTAAACTGAACATGAGATAGTGCTGGGGAACTTCTTGCTTAAATCAGTGTTATACCTCTGGGAAATGTATTTGCACAGCGTTCCTGTGTTTCAAGGCTTAGTTCCTGTGTATTTCTTGGAGGTGTGTGACCTTCAGGGAAACTTGCACTGGTGGCTTTCCGAGTGCCCTTCTTTGCTATACTGACTTCATAGGTAATAAGCGTGGCCAAGTGGTTAAGGCGTTGAACGAGTGATCTGAAGGTCACGAGTTCGAGCCTCAGCTAAGGCAGCGTGTTGAGTCCTTGAGCAAGACACTTAAGCACACATTGCTCCTGCACGCTTATAACCCAGCGGCGGCTGTTGGTGCGGTATGGACAAGACAAGACAAGATAAGGGTCATGGGTTTGGCAGGTGCTGTCAAAGTAGCCAATGTAAATTGCAGCAGTGCATTTTGTGGGTGGAACACACTACGCTGACAATGGAGGGAATGAACGCCTGCACAGCTGTCATGCTGTAAAGTAAGTTTTTTGCAGAATAGTTGCATTCTATCAGGAGAAGAAAGAAAAGAAAAATGGAATCTAATTACTCATGAGATTAATGTATATATAAGTGTGTATAAATGATTGAAAGGTCATAACTTTCAAAACAGCTCTGTAGAATAATTCAGGACCAACATGGTTTTAAAGAATTTTATGTCAAGGAGAGAAAGTCACAACAACCTAAGTGTTAGTTTAGCTCAACTATATCCCTGGCCGAGGGTTAAGTCAAATTATGGAACTTTGACATGCTCCCACCTGTCAAAGTTTCTTTCATCAGCTTTCAGCTGAAAAGGTGCATGATTGCCCTATATGCTGGTTCCTATGGTCATATACAGTGGATTCATGTTAATTTGGATACATAGGAATGGTACACTTTTGGCCCAATTAAGCTGCTACCCTAATTAGCCAAAGATTCATGAAAATAAGTAAAAAGGTGTAAAGTAAACAAACAGAATAACCAATTATGTATTCAAATAAATTAGAGAATAAACTAATACTATAAAACTGTGAATTAGTTCCTAATATTTATCGACAGAGGAATGCATCCAATGTACGCAATGAACAAAATCAGTGCAGATAATGGACTGATGTCATACAATGGTATTGATGAGTGCAACCACCAAATCTTCATTTTCTTTTTAACCTTCAAGATGATTTCAATAGGTACCTTCAATTCCTTCAATCTCCAAGCCTGAATGCTTGAAACCGCAGCGAGCAAGAGTTTTGACTTCTCTGATTGTTTATTTCTCACCAACTATCAGTGAGAAAAATCACTGTTTTTGAACGCAAACACACACAACTAAAGCTGTTTAAAAACTGTTTGCATTAAGCATGGAAAAGCGTCTAACAGCCACACAATGCAAGTGACTGACATGAGTTAGAACCTGTTTAACAAGTGTCCTGCCCCAATTAAGCAGCAGTGTCCCAAATACATGAAGGAAATCCTGGCTATTATCTCAATTTATTTTTAAATAAAGAGTTGTCCGGAACAAGTGACTGCCTCAATTAATCGGAATCCACTGTGTATTAAAAAAAGTAATTCTACAGTACATTTTAAGGAGGAATGTAGAGATATCATGATCAACAAGTTTGTGCTAATGGCATCAAAAGTATTTCATCTGTCCAATTGGCTTATTGCTTGTTTTTGCAGACATTAGTCTGCACATATTAATGGCCATGGCTGAAGTCTGTTCAAGAATTACATTCCATTTCCCTTGAAACTGTCACCAGCCAATCCTTTCTATCAATTCATTGCATCGCTCCTCACTATTCTAGAATCAGGAGAATATGAGAAGATATTATAAAATCTATCCTCCTAATTTAGCACCATATATTTCATACCCTTATTGAGCTATTTGTCTTCTCATCAGTACTACACCTAAAACTGAAAGTTGTGCATTCCTGATGAGATCTGAGTAACCGTATCTTTTTCATGGTCATATAACAATTCTCCAGAGATAAAAAGAAAACAGTATAGCATCAGTTTTTACTGATCATTGAACTAATTCTTAACAATGTACTCTGATAGGGGGATTGACAGAAAGTCAATGGCATAAAGAATACAATTCAGAAGGCCAGCCAAACTTTTGTGAGAAAAATCATTGGACTCCCATGGCAAGCTGCATCAGCAAATAATAAATGTAGAAGGGGAGATGGCAAAAGATCCATTTAGCTCAAACACCAATGTATCTCTAGCTTCAGGCATTTATTACACAAGAACACCATTGTTCCCCTATCAATGTTCTCTGCTGAATATGATCTCATGCCTAATAATCACAGATTTACTCCCTGATGCTCTCCTTAAGGTGGTGCAGTGTGATGCAGGGCTATGCCCCAAAATGCTCTAACTCTTGTGCAGACTTCCTCTGAAAGTCAGAACTCATCCACCAACTCTGTTGAAGCCAAAGGGGTAAAAGAGGGTGAAGGAGCACCAAAAGAAACAAAAGCAAATGGAAGGCAAACTATTAAAACAACCCCATAGGGATCATTTCTATGGAATACAGCACACCTATTCCTTTGAGTATCATTGGATTGTATATTTGGTGATGTTTTTATTTTTGATTTGGACCAACCTATGTTTTGCAAACAAAATCAGGCAGAGTGTGGAACCATTCATGAATGAGAAACTGGAGTTGTCTTATATATTTACATTAATAGATGGACAGCCTGACTGTAACATTCATTGAGTGCTACAGGGCTTCACCTGAGCAGCTCAGGCAGAAGAACAGTGATTTAGAAGTTTTAATAATACAATAAAAGCATGTTTTTATTGTAAACATACTGCCCACGCTTACATGGGCTATTTCATCAGCCCATTGACTTTGTCAACCAGGAATAATTCTTTGGTGTGTCATACTTCTCAAGTACAAATGGCAGTTGACCTGCTACAGAATGGACTTCCATGTTTGCTGCCAACTTATCAGGGACTGATTTGCATGTTGCATGACCTGGAAACTGAGAGACAGAGATCCCTTCCAGCCCTTCCAGAGAGGGTAATCATAACCTTGACTTAAATTAACTGCAAGACAACATGCTACTAGTCTATGACATTTTACTCTATTTCCCACCCACAATACTTACAAAAATAAGTTTTCACTCTGGCAGGCGAGCATGAGACGTAGTTAGTTGAACTGATCATAAATGACCCCCTGTATAAACCTGCAAGATGCTGCAAGTATTGGTCTATCATACCAAGACCCAGCTAATGACAAGGCAATTCTTGTCCTGCTCCTAGTTTGTACATATATTTGGAACATCCGGCTGTTTTCAACATGCATATCCTTGCTAAGATACAGATACCTCACCAAATGCTCTTCAGCATAAGTAGAATTACTCTTTGAAAGATACTCTATGTCCTTCAGCTGAGAGTCCTTCATTCACTCTTCCCTTCCTCTCTTCTAGCACCTTGCTCTTACTTGCATATTTTTGCTTAATCTGATTCTCAAAGAGAACCCTTTCTAGAACATCATATCCAGAACTAACGGGTTGGTCTAGAAACCTTGGTGGGGCCAAACCCACTCACCACCTCTTATATCATTCTCTGTCGACTTGAATGATATTAAAGAACTCTGGCATTTATTTACAAAATTATGTAGCAGTCAGAAGCAATCAACCAGCATCTACTGTGTACATGATTAATTTTTCAAACTACACCAACAGGGAGTCCTTTCTGTGGCCAAACATGCATTCAGTCATGCAAGTTTAAGAGAAACACTGCATGCTAATTAATGATTCATTCCTCCTCTGCACAATTCTGACCTCGTTTAGCTGTGCATTTGCTAATGACTACATCAACACATCTGACCCAAGACTCCCAAATGCAATGGGTGTACTTGGAATTGATTGGCACTCCTAGTGCCCCAAATCACACATGTTACACAGCTGAATTTTGTAACTCAATTGCTTTTAGCCTTTGAATATGTTGTTTTTTGTTAAATAAAGATGCTCAACTGCTCAATCCAATTTAAAATTGGCCTAATACTGCTGCATTTAAGAGATTAAATTTAATGTTTTTTTTCAATATTGGTTTCTCTTGGCTTTCTGGGGATTATACATCCAAAACCTGCTTCTTCTTAGATTATGCAAATCATTCACTTCACAGTGACAGGACTGTGTTTTCAAAACATCGTTTCCATTGAGAAATATATATCAAATCCTTCATGTTACTAATGGAACTGGAAATTACATTTTCAAACATCTATTTACATAACTGCTGTAAGATTATATTTACCTGGATCTTTAGGATCCAAAATGTTTCTTCTCAAACTACAACTACTTGATATTTTTGTATAAGGATGCTTCATTCTGATTTGTGGAGAAATAAGTTTAGATTTGAACTCAAAAGCAATCTTTCAGAAGTTACAAAATTATCCACCTCCTTATGCTCATTATTTTTCATTCTGACTTGGTAACATGTCATAGTGTAGGGTGAGGTTGTCTGTACCTGTTCAAAGGGCTCATGTTATCATATCAGCAATTACCTGGTCAATTCTTAAAGTTAAAAAAAAAAATCCATGAAAGCTGTTGTCAACGAACATTTTGCTCACTGAAGTCACATGTTATTGCAGAGTACAATCACAGCTATACCTGCACATACATCTTCCAGTATACTTAATATAGTACTTTGTCATAATATCAAGTTAAAAACTTAAGTTTGGCTGCAAGATTTTTGGCTGTTAACTTCTTCACCCATTTTGCAAATAATCATCAGATAACAATACTACAACAGCCTTATTTTATTTTAACTTTCTGTTTGCATTCTACAGGGATGGTATCACTCTCCTCTGGCCCTCTTCCAGAAGAGGTGACTGCTTACATGGTAAACTCTTGGTGTATACATGGCTAGCTCTTAAATATAGACATGCAGTGTCTTTCATGTCCATTGACTATCATGTTGACATAATTTTGAATGATTTGCCATGTACTTTATTACTTTGATTTGGATTTGTTACTTTATTTACCTTTATTATGTTAAAATTCTATTAACTCTAATAGGTTTTTTGAACAGCAATATGAATGGACAAAAATGAAGCCAATTATCGATTCTACCTGATTTAACATAGTTAAATCAATTAAGTTCAGTTTTGTTAGCTTTAGTAATCAGCTATTTGGTTTATTATTAGTGACTGCAAGTTAGCAAAACTAGTCCATAGGCACTATGCCTGCTGGTGAGATTAGATTTTAAATGAGAGATTCATTACAAAAAGATTATTCCATCTCCATAACTTTACCTATAACCTCTGACTTTAGAGCTTAGATTAACCTTGAACATTTTTTATACAATTCTTTATTATTTATAGTTGTAGAATGTTGTTGTTGTTGCATGCTGTGCCAACACACCACAGCAAATTCCTAATACTTGTAAACGTACATGGCAAATAAAACTGATCCTTGATACATCTGAACTAAATTTGTCTACCTTGAGTAGTTCAGCCCATCATTCCATGACCCCATTCACATAGCTTCTTATATACATTTGGATTCCCTTATATCGGCCACATAGAAGCCCCAGTATACTCAACATATTTTAATATTTTTAAATAGATACACTCTCATTTCTTGCACTCAGAAGCTGGTTCCAATCTGGAATACACTGCCTGAAAAGGTGGTGGAGCCAGGTATTCTGACTACATTTATAAACTGGATGAGTGTTTGTCTTACCAAGGCATAGAAGTCTACAGACAAAGTACTAGTAAAAGGGAATACTATGAATAGGTGATTGATGATCAGCACAGACATGATGGTTTAAAAGGCCTGTTTTGTGTTGTACGACTCTAAACACACTACAGATCTGCATCAATGCCTTCTCTCAGAACTTGGATGTATAAAGATAAGCAAGCAACATGTATAATACAAAACCAAAAAATGACTATTAGTCTTGAATGAGATTCCATATAGATCTTGCTGGAGTCAACTTCATTGATTGAGGAAGAAAAACTCCCATTTCCTGGAAACAAGATACCTTTTGCCATATCAATCATACACAATGCCAATCCTATTTGCCACGAAGAATTGTGTTGTCTACACTCACCTACTGACCAAATTTCACAGTAACTTTATCGGCCTCTGATTTGTTACAAAGGAAATATACAAAATAAATTTATAAAGCTGATCTACCAATTCAATGACCTAATAAAGATACTTGCAAGCTGAAATGCAGAATTATATACAGGACTTACAATCTGTATGTTTTTAAATTCACATTTACTTGAGTATGAGCACCACTAAATAAACAGACTTTACAGATGATCACCATTATTCCATGAAAAATAATTCCGTGGATGAATTGGTGTGTTTGTGCTCATCATATACAGAGTAGCTATTGTAGAATACTCAGGTGGATAGTAATTCATAGGTTCAAGTACTAAAGAGATCATATAGGTGAGCTCTTCAAGCTTATTTTGACATTAGATTACTTGGTGAATATTGTTTCTACATTCTTACCGTACCTGCCTGATATTCCACCAATCGGTGCATTTTAAAAGGCAGTTGAGACTTAATATAAAGTATTCAGGTTTCATTTCCTTTACAATGTATCAAACTACATGCTGCTAGACTTGTTTTTTTTCATTTTTTACTTATCATAAAAGTTGTCCTATAAAGTGCAAGTGTAAATGTAAGCACTAATACGGAAGTAGTCAAAGTGTTAAATATTAAAAGACACCTACCTGGAGAGAGCACTCCAATTTTTCCTACTAAGTGACATTTTACACCCTCAGGTTTGTTAATTTCGTGTCAAAAGAATCTCCAGCGCTGGTTTTTATATTGTTCCATATAGTTTAAGAAATGTACAAACAATGAGTAAATAAACCTTCTTCACTGTTTCTCAACAGCTACATAGTATTTACCCAGTTAATGAAGTGCACCTTCACCTTCACTAGTTAGTACTCCCCTGCTGTGGAATCACGTGCTTTATTATTGGTTGTGTTGCATACTGTAATTTACCTATTAGCTGCACCCTATAAAATCTGAATTTGCCAATGTGTTAAACTAAACCCAATACCCACAAAGGCTGACTGAATAATATGAATTATTAGATGATGTTAACTATTTAGATCACTTGTTATTGTCCTGTTTTTAAATTATCATACTTAAAATAATTTTGAAATGGCATAGAAAAATGGAAGCACTAACATTATTATTTATTACTAAGCATACTGAACTATGTCATCTACTGCAAAGACCTCAACTCCGTAAAAACTCTATCCTTTCTTTTGTATTAAAATAGTGGGTTAATTGTCAATATATTAAAATAACTGACACCGAGCTAAGTTGAGTCCACAATGTTAGGTTTTATAAAGGAAGTCACAAATGATTGAAAACAATTTTGTTTTCATGATAATGGGCTGCAGGAAGTATGAAGTTTTCTTTGTTTAGTTTTGAAAATCCACCTGCATTAAAGGTTATGAAGAAACTCACAAGAGTCTCTTAAAATTTAACTCACTTAAATACACCTATTCTTACACAAAATGGAAATTATGAGTTAAAGATGCAGCAGTATTAGAGTGTATACAGACTGTTTACTCCTGATTACAAAAACACGATTTTCCTTCCACAGCCATCCAAACCGGCATGCAAATAACTATGTTGAAATTAAATGTCAGTTACATTTTAAACACTCAGTGGCCACTTTATTATGTACACATATACACCTGCTCAATAATGCAATTATTTATCAGCCTATCAAGTGGCAGCCAGTCAATGCATAAAAGCGTGCAGACATGGCGTTTGAACAATGGTGAATCAGAGATCAAGAGTGAGAGAAGGGCAGAGCTGAGTGATATGGCACTACATGGCGACATCTTGCATCTTTGGAAACAGCTTTATTTCTATCTTTGATACCTCTTCTTTGCCCTTTCAAGGTTCCGTTGAAGATCCTGACCTGGAGTTACTCTCTGATTTTGGTCCTTTGCGGGAATGGGACCTGCTGTCAGGGCCTCAGAACCGGCCACTTTTCAATATGCCAAGGACGCAGCCTAGAAGACTAGAGCGCCTTCAGGGTGCTGCATTTTCATGGCTCTGGAGGCGGGCGCCGCCAAATGGTGCGTCGTGGGAGAACAAAAAAGATCGGAAGCAGTGCACTTGTTGCTGGCTGTGCGCCCAGAGGCGCAGAGCTCAGTCAAGGCAATGCAACAGAATTTTCATACCATAAATCAGCAATTTGTTTTGTTATGTCTCCCCTCTCACTGTGAAATGGGGACACCTCCTTTTCCCTTATTAGGGAGAGAGAGAGAGCCTGTGGTATGTCAAATACCGGGTGAACGAGTAGTCTTTGGGGTACTGCAAACCTGTGTCTTTACTGATGCTTTGCTGCACGCTTGAGTGCTTGGTGGGGGGGGGCACTGATGCTTTTTTTGCTGGTGGGGGAGGTGGGGCATTGCCTTGCTGCTTTTGTGTTGGGGAAGAGCTAAGCGTTCTAACATTTAACCGTTATTCATTCTTTGGGATACTCCTCTGTTTTTGTGGATGTTTGTGAAGAAAAGGAATTTCAGGATGTATATTGTCTACATTCCTCTGACATTAAATGTACCTATTGAAAGAGGTGGCTTACTCAGTTCAGCTAGAGAGCATTAAAAAGCAGTGGTTTGCGGGAGTTTTGACGTTTGAACAGCAACCAGCCAGAGATCAGGAGTCATTAGCAAGTGCAAATTAAAATAAGGCAGGGGCAGGTAGAGGAACAGGTGGAGCTTTGTTGGAACGGACAGTGCTAGACTGGGAATTTTGAGGTTTTAGCTCTTTGCGGCTTCAGCGAGGACAGGCTTGAGTGAGAGAAAGTGAAAAACTGTAGCTAGTTGTTTTTTTTTCCAATTTCCTTCTTTATAATAGCAGCTTAACCAGTAGGGATGCCGGTCAGGATAGTTGAATGCTCGTTTTGCAGGATGTAGGAAGGCACAGAGGCCTCCAGTGTCCTTGGTGACTTCACCTGCAAGAAGTGCATCCAGCTGCAACTTCCAGCAGACCATGTTAAGGAGTTGGAGCTGGAACTGGATGAACTCTGGATCATTCAGGATGATGAGGGGGTGACAAGACAAACTGAGAGGTAACTACACTCAAGGTGCAGGACACAGAAAACTGAATGACAGTCAGGTGGGAAGGAGGGGTTAAACAACTAGAGCAGACTACCCTCGTGACCTCCCCCTCAACAACAGGTATGTTACTCTGGGGACTGTTGGAGGAATGGACTAGGAGAGAAAAGTCATAGCGGTCAGGCATCTGGCACTAAGTCTGGCTCTGTTCCTCAGAACGGCGGTGGGGGGGGGGGCGGGTTGTGGGGGGGAGAAGAGGCAAGCTGTGGTGATGGAAGTTCATTAGTCAGGAGAACAGAAAGGAAGTTCTGTAGACAAGAATGAGATTCCCAGATGCTATGTTACATCCCGGTTGCCCAGGTCTGGGACATCTCTGATCAAGTCTTCAGCATTCTCAAATGGGAGGGTGAGCAGCCAGAGGTCATGGCTCCTGTCAGTACTAATACATAGGTAGGAAGAATGTTGAGGTTTTGTAAAGTGCGTTCAGTGAGTTAGGTGCTAAGTTAAAGGACAGGACCTCCAGGGTTGTGTTCTCAGGAATGCTACCTGTGCCATGTTCTAGTGAGGCCAGACATAGGAAGATCATACAATTTAACATGTGGCTAAGGCGTTCATGTAGGAGGGTGGGCTTCAGATTTTTAGATCATTGGGCTCTCTTCCACAGAATGTAGGACCTGTACAGAAGCGATGGTTTGCACCTAAACTGGAGGGAGACCAATATCGTAGTGGGAAGCTTTGCTAGTACTGCATGAGGACAGGGCAGGGGGAGGCGGGGTGGGGATTAAACTAGAGTTGCAGTGGGGTGGGAACCAAAGTGCCAGACCAGATAGTAGAGTGGTTGTGGAGATAGATGTTGTTAAGATCTCAGACAAAGTCAGGATGAAAAAGGTTGAGCATGGTGGGGCTAATGTACTGAGTTGAGCAGATTTCAATACAAGAAGTATTGCAGCAAAGGCAGATGAGCTCAGGGCATGGATCAACACATAGAATTATGATATTGCAGCCATTACTGAGACTTGGTTGCAGGAGGGGCAGAAATGGCAGCTCAATATTCCGAGGTTCAGCTGTTTTAGACATGACAGAGCAGGAGGGATTAAAAGGGGAGGCGTAGCTTTACTAGTCAAGGAAAATGTCACAGCAGTGCTCAGTCAGGACAAACTGGAGAAGTCATCTACTGAGGCTTTATGACTGTAATTGAGGAATAGGAAGTTATGACCATATTAGTGGGGCTATATTTTAAACTACCCAAATGTCTGCTGGATTTAGAGAAACAAATTTATAGACAGATCGCTGACTGTTACAAGAAACATAATGTTGTGTCAGTGGGTGATTTTAACTTTCCACTTGTTGACTGGGATTCCCATACTGTAAAAGGACTAGATGGGATAGAGTTTGTCAAATGTGTTCAGAGAAGTTTCTGTAATCAGTACATAGAAATCCCAACAAGAGGGTGGGTAATACTTTATCTCCTATTAGGGAATGAGACAGGGCTGATGACAGAAGTTTGTGTAGGAGCACACTTCACATCTAATAATCATAATGCCATTAATTTCAAGGTAATTATGGAAAATGATAGGCCTGGTCCTCGTGTTGAGATTCTAAATTGTAGAAAGACCATTTTTGATGGCATCAGAAAGGATCCGACAAGTGTGGATTGAGATAGGCTGTTTCCTAGCAAAGGTGTAGGTGTCATGGTCTGGTCCTTGAAGTCCGTATTCCGGTTCACGGTCCGGTCCATTGAGCTTTGCTCCAGGTTTTCTTATCTACCCTGTTTCTGTTCTTGTTGAGCTAATTGAGGCAGCTGATGCTCGTTAGGGCTGGCTGCATAAATACCTTCAGAGACCCAGGCGTGGCTGCTGGATTGCTCTTGTCCGTACTCCGCCTTCTTTTTCCTTGCCTGAACCCTTGCCTTGCCTTGCCTTGCCTTGCCTTGCCTTGCCTTGCCTTGCCTTGCCTAGCCTTGCCTTGCCTAGCCTTGCCTTGCCTAGCCTTGCCTTGCCTTGCCTTGCCTTGCCTTGCCTTGTCTTGCCGGTAACTCTCGCCTCGCCTGAAGTTCTCGACTTGCCTCGCTTTGTCAGAAGCCTTGCCTTGGCTTGCTGGTAACTCTTGCCTTGTCCCGCCTGCAGTCTTGTCCTGGAGCCACCCTGTACCTAGCTCTCTTCCTGTCCCTTGCCTCTGCCCAGGTAAGCCTGGCCATCTTGCCGTTACCTGGGGTTGGTTGTGTCCCTTCCTGTCCCTTACCTCTGTCAGGTGGTGATCGCACCCTGCCCAGGTGAACTGCGCCCTGCCCAAGAGGAGCCTGCCAAGCCTCACCTCAAGTATCCTGGCTCCTGCCTCCAGCCTCGCCTCAAGTCTCCTGCCTCCTGCCTCCAGCCTCCAACCTTGCCTCAAGTCTCCTGCCTCCTGCCTCCAGCCTCCAGCCTCGCCTCAAGTCTCCAGCCTCCAGCCTCCAGCCTCGCCTCAAGTCTCCAGCATCCAGCCTCGCTTTGCCTCGTCTCTTGCCTGGCCTCAAGCCTGAAGACTCCAGTCTCGTCCTGCCTGCCTGCCAAGCCTCGTCCTTGCCTGGTTCTGGGGTCCAAGCCAGAGGCAAGACCCAGGTACTGGGTCCTTTTCCGGTCTCTGGCTCGGAGTAAATCCTGCCTTCTGCCAAGCCTCGCCTCTAGCCTCAAGCCTGAAGACTTCAGCCTCCTGCCAAGCCTCGCCTATAGCCTCAAGCCTGAAGACTCCAGCCTCTAGCCTTTAGCCTCTTGCCAAGCCAAGCTGTCTCTAGCTTCTAGCCTCTTGCCAAGCCAAGCTGTCTCTAGCTTCTAGCCTCTTGCCAAGCCAAGCCGAGTCTCTAGCTTCTAGCCTCTTGCCAAGCCAAGCCGAGTCTCTAGCTTCTAGCCTCTTGCCAAGCCAAGCCGAGTCTCTAGCTTCTAGCCTCTTGCCAAGCCAAGCCGAGTCTCTAGCTTCTAGCCTCTTGCCAAGCCAAGCCGAGTCTCTAGCTTCTAGCCTCTTGCCAAGCCAAGCCGAGTCTCTAGCTTCTAGCCTCTTGCCAAGCCAAGCCGAGTCTCTAGCTTCTAGCCTCTTGCCAAGCCAAGCCGAGTCTCCAGCTTCTAGCCTCTTGCCAAGCCAAGCCGAGTCTCCAGCTTCTAGCCTCTTGCCAAGCCAAGCCGAGTCTCCAGCTTCTAGCCTCTTGCCAAGCCAAGCCGAGTCTCCAGCTTCTAGCCTCTTGCCAAGCCAAGCCGAGTCTCCAGCTTCTAGCCTCTTGCCAAGCCAAGCCGAGTCTCCAGCTTCTAGCCTCTTGCCAAGCCAAGCCGAGTCTCCAGCTTCTAGCCTCTTGCCAAGCCAAGCCGAGTCTCCAGCTTCTAGCCTCTTGCCAAGCCAAGCCGAGTCTCTAGCCTCTAGCCTCTTGCCAAGCCAAGCCGAGTCTCTAGCCTCTAGCCTCTTGCCAAGCCAAGCCGAGTCTCTAGCCTCTAGCCTCTTGCCAAGCCAAGCCGAGTCTCTAGCCTCTAGCCTCTTGCCAAGCCAAGCCGAGTCTCTAGCTTCTAGCCTCTTGCCAAGCCAAGCCGAGTCTCTAGCTTCTAGCCTCTTGCCAAGCCAAGCCGAGTCTCTAGCCTCTAGCCTCTTGCCAAGCCAAGCCGAGTCTCTAGCCTCTAGCCTCTTGCCAAGCCAAGCCGAGTCTCTAGCCTCTAGCCTCTTGCCAAGCCAAGCCGAGTCTCTAGCTTCTAGCCTCTTGCCAAGCCAAGCCGAGTCTCTAGCTTCTAGCCTCTTGCCAAGCCAAGCCGAGTCTCTAGCTTCTAGCCTCTTGCCAAGCCAAGCCGAGTCTCTAGCCTCTAGCCTCTTGCCAAGCCAAGCCGAGTCTCTAGCTTCTAGCCTCTTGCCAAGCCAAGCCGAGTCTCTAGCCTCTAGCCTCTTGCCAAGCCAAGCCGAGTCTCTAGCCTCTAGCCTCTTGCCAAGCCAAGCCGAGTCTCTAGCTTCTAGCCTCTTGCCAAGCCAAGCCGAGTCTCTAGCCTCTAGCCTCTTGCCAAGCCAAGCCGAGTCTCTAGCTTCTAGCCTCTTGCCAAGCCAAGCCGAGTCTCTAGCCTCTAGCCTCTTGCCAAGCCAAGCCGAGTCTCTAGCTTCTAGCCTCTTGCCAAGCCAAGCCGAGTCTCTAGCTACTAGCCTCTTGCCAAGCCAAGCCGAGTCTCTAGCCTCTAGCCTCTTGCCAAGCCAAGTCTCTAGCCTCTAGCCTCCTGCCTCCTGCCAAGCCTCGCCTCTAGCCTCAAGCCTGAAGACTCCAGCCTCCTGCCTCCTGCCAAGCCTCGCCTCTAACCTCAAGCTTGAAGACTCCAGCCTCATTCTGCCTGCTTGCCAAGCCTCGTCCTTGCCTAGTTCTGGGGTCTGAGCCAGAGGCAAGACCCAGGTATTGGGTCCTTGTCCAGTCTCTGGCTTGGAGTCCAAGCCCAGGCTCCTAGCTCTCTTGTTCAGTCCTGTTCCAGGTTCCTGGTTTTCCTGTCCATGTCCTTGCCATCGCCCTGTATCCTAGTCCTGTTCCTAGTACTTCAGTGTCTGTGTCTTGCACTTGGGTCCGTTCGCAGCCACCACCTTATGACAGTAGGAGACCTTCAAAAGTAAAATTTTGAGAGTACAAAGCTTGTGTGTACCTTCTGGAATAAAAGCAAGGCTAACAGATTTAGGAAACCTTGATTTTCAAGAGATATTGAGGTCCTGGTTAAGATAAAAAAAAAGGAGGTGTATGGCAGATAAGAACAAATGAGGTACTTGAGGAGTATAAGAAATGCAAGAGAACATTAAAGAAAGAAATCAGGAGGGCTAAAAAAGGCATGAGATTTCTCTAGCAGATAAGGTGATGGAGAATCCTAAGGGCTTCTGTAGGTATACTGAGGAAGAGAACATCAATTAACAAAATTGATTCTCTGGAATATCAGAATGGCTGTCTATGCATGGAGCCAAAAGAGATGGGAGAAATCTTCAATGGGTTTTTTGCATCTGTATAGACACAGTCTACAGAAGTGAGGCAAATCCGTGATACACTATACAGAAGAGTTGTTTGCTGTCTTAAGGAAAATTAGAGTGGACAAATCCCCAGGGTTTGACAAAGTGTTCACTCAGATTCTGCAAGAGGCAAGTTGAGAAACTACAGAGGCACTAGCTGAGATATTTAAATCCTCCTTAACGACAGGTGAGGAAATAGAGGACTGGATGATAGTGAATGTTGTTCTGCTTGATAAGAAAGACTTTAAGAATAAACCCAGAAATTCTAGGCCTGTGACCCTGACATCAGTACTGAGAAAGTTATTGGAAGGTGTCTTAAGGGACTGAAATGTGAAGAAGGTTAAGTCAAACTAATCGTAGAGCTTTTTGAGGATTTTTTTCAGGAAAGTGGATGAAGGCAAAGTAGTGGACTTCGGTAAGGTTCTGCATGGGAGGTTGGTCAAGAAGGTTCACTTGCTTAGCATTCAAGTTGAGGTAGTAAACTGGATTAGACATTGTCTTTGCAGGAGAAGCCAGAAAGTGCTGTTGGATGGTTGCCTCTCTGACTGGAGGCCTGTGACTAGTGGTGTGTCACAGGGATCGGTGCTGAGTAACTGGATCAGCAAATTTGCGGATGACACCAAGATAGTCTGTGTGGTTGATAGCTAGGAAGATTATCAAAGCTTGCAGTGGGATCTAGACAAGCTGAAAAAATGTGTTAAAATGGCAGACGGAATGTAATGCAGACAAGTGGGAGCTGTTGCATTTTGGGAGAGTCATCCAGGGTAGATCTTACACAGTGAGCATTCGGGCACTGAAGAGTGTGGTAGAGCAATGGGACCTGGATCCATAATTCACTGAAAATGGCATCACAGGTTGATAAGGTCATTAAGAAAGCTATTGAATACAAGAGTTAGGATGTTAAATTGAAGTTGCACAAGACATTGTTGAGGCCTAATTTGGAGTACTGTGTGCAGTTTTGGTCACCTACCTGCAGGAAAGATGTAAATAAGATTGAAAGAATACAGAAAAAATTTACAAAGATATTGCTGGGACTTGAGGGCCCGAGTTATAAGGAACGATTGAATAGTTAGAACTTTATTCCCTGAAACATAAAAGACTGATGGGAGATTTGATAAAAGTATACAACATTTTGAGGGGTATAGTAGGCTCTTTCCACTGAGATTAGGTAAGACTACAACTCTGGTTTACATGTGAAAGGTGAAATGTTTAAGGGGAACATGAGGGGAAAATTTTCATTCAAGAGAGTGGTGAAAGTGGAATAAGCTGCCAATGCAAGTGATGCCTGCGAGCTCGATTTCAATGTTCAAGAGAAGTTTGGATGGGTACATGGATGAGAGGGGTATGGAGGGCAATGGTCCGGGTGCATGTACTCAATCAGCTGAGGTGCCTGTTTTTGTGCTGTAGTTTTCTGTGACTCTCTTGTCAAGAGATTTAGTTTTGGTTCAGAGGAAAAATCAGATTGGGGAGGAAATGTGATCAAAGTGACTTTGACTGTGAAATATTTGTTGGTGAAGGGGAATAAATCAGAAACTACTGATCACCTGGTATTTTCACACACAACAGTCTCTGTTTTACAGAGAATGGCACTGTGGTCTACTTAATATTTCAGTAACATTTGAGTAATATTGTAAATATATTGTTCAAGCATTTTGTGTTTGTTTACATAATTCTTACGGGTTATATATAAGAAGTACATGAATGGCATACATCATTACTTCACCATGTCATGGGTGAGCGCCTCTCTAAAGAAAAGGAAATCAAAACTAAGTAGACCTGCTTCCTGGCTCCTGTGATTTTCTTTTGATTAGTTTCTAGAATTACAACACATAACAGTGACAATGAATAAGTTTTAAAGCAACACCAAGATATCTAGCTACCTGTTGAAGTGCAGCATGCTTTTCTTCACAAGGGGAGAGAGAGATGATCAAGTTAAAAAGAAATGCAGCACAGATTTCAACCAAAGGGGAGAGCGATGGTTGAGTTAAAAAAAATTGACAGAAAAAGGATGAAGTTAACAAGCAACACACATAAAATGCTGGAGGAACTCAGCAGGCCAGGCAGCATCTATAGAAAAGAGTATAGTCAACGTTTTGGGCTGAGACACTTCAGCAAGACAGGTTTAAAAAAAAAGTTAACAAGCAACGGGTACGATCACTAGTTCATAAGCAGTGAGTACGGGGCAATAATAATGATAAATAAATATCAGATAACTGGATGATGTACAGTGAACAAATTGAGCAGTACTTAGATGCACATGAAATAGCCAATGAAAAGTGAGTGCCAGTGTAACTGAATGAAATAGATGGAAAAACATACAGCTTGCTTAAAATTTTAACTGCTCCAACCATTCTTGAAGGTAATGCAGAAACAGTTAGAGCAAAACCATTGTTGATTGCAGAATGCTTTACATTTCATAATTTCATAAGCGGAATCAAAAGGAAGGGTGTCAATTACAATGTACCTGGCTGAATTGAAGAAATTGTCTGAGAAATTTTAGTTCAGAGAAGGGCATAATGATACACTGAGAGATTGTTTAGCTTGTGGAATCTTACATGAAAACTTTCAAAAATGGCCTCTAACTGAAGTATAATTCATATTTAAAAGAGCAGTTGAAATCACTGTATCAATAGAAACAGCAGCCAGAGACGCAAGTGAGTTGCGTCACGAATGAAAGTAAGCATGAACCAAATTGCAGCATCTAAGCAGAAACCTGCTTGACCAAACAGTTTGTGTAACTGTTGTGGCAGGTGCTCATATACACAGATTTAAAGGTGAAATTTGCAAAAAATGCAACCAGGTAGGACACATATAAAGAACATGTTGGGAAGAAAAGAAGAAATGGACTGCACAGGAAAGAGTTAAGAATAAAAAGTCAAATTGCAGTTTCGAAAGGAGCACTAATCTACATGCCGTTGGCGAAAAACCTGATAATGATGAGTGGCCCAGGACTAAGTTGCTTTAAAAAATACAGTGTGAAAACTAAAAAGAGACAAGCAATATAGCTTACGCTAGAAATGAATGGCAAATTAATTAAAATAGATTTGGGCACTGTCTCAGCTATTTCAGTCATTCCACAAAATAAGTTTGAAGGACATTTCCAAGGTACCGAACTGAAGGCTGCAGATATACAACTAGAAATTTATACTGTAGAAGAGATAACTGCTGTGGGAAAGAAATTCATAACAGTGAAGCACAATGAACAAGCCACATTGAACTTGTACATGGTAAAAACAGGAGGGCCGGCATTGTGGGTATGTGATTGGCTGAGACAACTACAACTTGATGGGAGATCCATCCATCATTTACATGCCACACTCCTGCAACAGAGTCAACTGAAAGTCAACGAGTAAAGCTACTGGATAATTCTGCAGCAGTGTTTAAGGGTAGCATTGTAAAACTTGACATATTAAGGGTAAAATAGTGTTAAGTGAAAATGGTACACCCAAGTTTTACAAAGTTCGTCTGCTTCCTTATACCATCCAGAATAAAGTAGCAACTGAGTGAGAGCGCATGGCGTCTGAAGGAAAATTTTCTGGTGTGAATGGATCCCATTCATAAAAAGGATGGGTCTGGTAGGATCTGTGGTGATTTTAAATTCACCGTCATCCCAGTACTGAAAGTAGATCAATACCTTCTGCCCAGGATAGAGGATATCTTTACAAAACCTTTCTGGAGGGAAACGCTTCAGCAAAGTGGCTTTAGCTGAAATCTACCTACAGATGGAGATGGAAGAAGAGGCCAAAGTGTTTCTCACCATAAACACTCACAAAAGGCTTCATCACCATAATAGACTTATTTTTGGAGTAGCATCTGCACTTGCACTTTAGCAGAAAGCTATGAAACAGGTGCTACAAGGTTGCTCAGGCACTCATGATGGCTGAAGGACATCATTGTTAACAGTAAGAACGACAAGGAAAAATCCAAAATCTCAAGACAGCATATTTTAGCAAATGTGCAGTCGTTGGGAAAAAACTTGAGGACCTGAGGGCTAGATTACTGCTTCAGAGGGAAATGAGAGATTGTTGTGTTCTATGTTTGACCTAGACATGGCTTACTCTCAGTAAGCCAGATACGGTGATCAAACCCGAAGGCTTCTTGATTCACAGGACAGATTGAACTGCTGATGCAGAAAAGGTAAAAAAGTAGAGGTGTGTTTTTCATGATAAGCTATCAGGGGTGGTGCTCAGATGTGGCAGTTTTGTCGAACTCATGTTCCCCTGACCTTGAACACCTCATAATCTAATGATGTCTATCTGCACCTCTAACTATCGAGTCCCCTATCATTACCACTCTCATCTTTTTCCACCCTCCCTTCTTCAATACAGACAAGTGTGAGGTATTGCACATTGGAAGGATAAACCAAGGTAGAACATACAGGGTTAATGGTAAGGCACTGAGGAGTGCAGTAGAATAGAGGGATCTGGGAATACAGATACAAAATTCCCTAAAAGTGGCGTCACAGGTAGATAGGGTCGTAAAGAGAGCTTTTGGTACATTGGCCTTTATTAATCAAAGTATTGAGTATAAGAGCTGGATTGTTATGATGGGGTTGTATAAGGCATTGGTGAGGCCGAATCTGGAGTACTGTGTTCAGTTTTGGTCACCAAATTACAGGAAGGATATAAATAAGGTTGAAAGAGTGCAGAGAAGGTTTACAAGGATGTTGCCGGGACTTGAGAAACTCAGTTACAGAGAAAGGTTGAATAGGTTGGGACTTTATTCCCTGGAGCGTAGAAGAATGAGGGGAGATTTGATAGAGGTATATAAAATTATGACGGGTATAGATAGAGTGAATGCAAGCAGGCTTTTTCCACTGAGGCAAGGGGAGAAAAAAACCAGAGGACATGCGTTAAGGGTGAGGGGGGACAAGTTTAAAGGGAACATTGGAGGGGCTTCTTCACACAGTGATGGGAGTACGGAATGAGCTGCCAGATGAGGTGGTAAATGCGGGTTCTTTTTTAACATTTAAGAATAAATTGGACAGATACATGGATGGGAGGTGTATGGAGGGATATGGTCCATGTGCAGGTCAGTGGGACTAGGCAGAAAATGGTTCGGCACAGCCAAGAAGGGCCAAAAGGCCTGTTTCTGTGCTGTAGTTTCTATGGTTCTATGTTTGTTCCATGATCTTCACTGGAGTTTACATATCACCAATACTGACTATAATCAAGCGCTTGAGAATCTGAATGATGCCGTCTCCAAACAAGAAACAATCTATCCCGACACCTTTCAGATCACAGTCAGGGATTTCACCCAGGCTTATGTGAAGAAAACCCTGCCCAATTACCATCAGCATATAATCTGCAGCAGCAGAGGTCCCAATACTGTTCCATGCCCAGACCACATTTTAGGAAATCTGATCACTTGGCTGTTCTTCTACCTGCATGCAGGCAGCGGCTAAAGGAGCAAAACTCCAGAGATTAGGGCAATACAGAGTTGGTTGTGGGACGCAGAGGAGTGGATACAGGATTACTTCAAGTTGGTGGACTGGGCTATGTTCAAGGACTCAACTGTGGATCTGAATGGTTGTCATGGACTTTATGAAAACAGTTGTAAACGACTGTGACCCCACAAAATAACTCAGAGGCTTTCCCAACCAGAAGCCCTGGATGCACCTTGAGATCTGCAATCTGCTGAGGGACAAATCAGAGGCAATCAAATCTGGTGACCAAGAAAGCTACAAATACAAATAAGAAAGCCACCTCAACATTTATGGCAGAGCTTTGATGCTATCACTTCTTATAAAGTAACATCAAATGACATGGACGACAAGAGTGCTTAGCTTCTAGATGAGCTTCTATGCTTGCTTTGACTGTCAAGATATAGAGGAGCCATCAGAAACTCCCACAGTCCCCAAACTCAGTCTCTAAGGCTGACATACCAGCAGCCTTCAGGAGGGTTAACACATTAAAAGCATCCGACTCAGATAGGGTACCTGGCCAAGTACTCTAGACTTGTGCTAATCAACTGGCTGGAGGGTTCACTGAGATTTTTAACCTCTTGCTTCAGCAGTCTGAAGTACCAACCTGTTTCAAGCAGGCTTCATTTACACTGGTGCCTAAGAAGAACGTGATAATCTGTCTCAATAACTATTGTCCAGTAGCACTTACATCTACAGTGATGAAGTGTTTTCAGCAGTTGGTGATAAAGTATAACAACTCCTGCCTGAGAATGGAATTGGATCCACTCCAATTTGCCCACTGGCGCAACAGGTCCACAGCAACTGACAACTTATTAGCTTTCATTCAATACTGGAACATCTGGACAGAACAGGTGCGCACATCAGGATGCTCTTTATCGACTGCAGCTCGGCATTCAACACTATCATCCCCTCAATTCTGATCAGTAAGCTTCAAGTCCTTGGCCTGAATACCTCCTTGTTCAATTGGATCCTCAATTTCCTCACTTCCCAGTCAGTTTGGATTGGCAACAGTATCTCCTCCACAATCTCCATAAGCACAGGTTCACCCAACAGACTGTTTGTTTAGCTCCCAGCACTACTTGCATTCACTATGACTGTGGGGCTAAGCATAGCTCTAGTGCTATATTCATGTTTACTGATGGCACTACTTTCAGAGGTCGATTCAAAGGTGGTGACAAACTAGCATATAGGAAGCAGATTGAGAATCTGGCTGAGTAG
This sequence comes from Mobula birostris, assembly GCF_030028105.1. Classification (NCBI taxonomy): domain Eukaryota; kingdom Metazoa; phylum Chordata; class Chondrichthyes; order Myliobatiformes; family Myliobatidae; genus Mobula; species Mobula birostris. Next base: position 60,336,224 of record NC_092383.1, on the reverse strand, counting down.
TGCCACAACAACAACCTTACTCAATGTCGGTAAAACAAAGGAGCAGATTATTGACTTCAGGAGGAGGAAACCAGAGGGATCAGAGGTGGAGAAAGTCAGCGACTTTAGATTCCTTGGTGTTATCATTTTGTAGAACCTGTCCTGGACCCAACAAGCAAGTACAATTATAAAGAAAGCATGGCAGCACCTCAACTACTTAAGAAGTTTGCGAAGATTTGGTATGACATCTAGAACTTTGACAAACTTCCATAAATGTGAGATGAAGAGTATAGTAACTGGCTGTGTCACAGCATAGAATAGTCTTCTGCACTCTGCTTGAATGCCCAAGTTGGCTTGGTCTTTCACTGATTCTATTACAGTTATTATTCTATTATGGATTTAATGAATATATCTGCAACAAAATGAATCTCAAGGTCGTATATGGTGACATAAATGTACTTTGATAATAATTTACATTGAATTTTAAAAAGATTAGATTATATTGTGTGCAGTATATGGAATAAGGTAGATGCACTTGTAACACAGTTGCCGATTGTCATGTATGATGTTGTAGGCATCACTGAGCCATGGCCTGGAGAAGATTATAGCTGGGAGTTCAATGTCCAAGGATACACATTGTATCAAAAGGACAGGCAGAAAGGGAGAGGGTGTGGAATTGCTCTGTTGGTAAAAAAAATAAAATAAAACTATTAGAAATTGGTGATATTGGGCTGGAATGTGTTGAATGTGCATATGGCTAAGGAACTGCAAGAGTAAAAAGACCCTGATGAGAGTTATATTCAGACCCCCAAACAGTAGTAAGGTTGTGGTCTACAAATTACAACAGATTAAAAATGCATGCCAAAAGGGCAATGTCACAATAATCATGGGGGATTTCAATATGCAGATAGATTGGGAAAATCAGGTTGATGCTGGATTCCAAGAGGGGAAATGTCTAGAATGCTTATGTGATGGCTTTTTAGGCCAGCTGATGGTTGAGCCCACTAAGGGATCAGCTATTCTGGATTGGTTGTTCTGCAATGAACCGGAATTGAGTAGAGAGGTAAAAGAACCCTTGGGGCAAGTAGTCATAATATGATTGAATTCACCCTGAAATTTGAAAAAGAGAAGTTAAGGCCAGATCTATCAGTATTACAGTGGAGTAAAGGGAATTACAGAGGCATGAGAGAGGAGTTGGCCAGAATTGATTGGGAAAGAACACTGGCAGGGAAGATGGCAGAGCAACAATGGCTGGAACTTCTGGAAGCAATTCGGAAGGCACAGAATATATACATTCCGAACAGGAAGAAGTATTCTAAAGGCAGATGACACAACCGTGGCTAACAAAGCCAACATAAAAGCCAAAGAGAGAGCACATAATAGAGCAAAAATTAGTGGCGATATAGTGGACTGAGAAGCTTTTAAAAACCAACAGAAGGCAACTAAAAAAGTCATTAAGGAAAAGATGGAATATGAACGTAAGCTAGCCAATAATATTAATGTTTCTTCAGATACATAAGGTGTAAAAGAGAGGCAAGAGTGGACACTGAACTGCTGGAGAAAAATGATGCTGGAGAGGTAGGAGGAGAAGATGGCGGCACGATGCAGCTCGCAGCAGACACTCTGGTGATGATGTCTGTTATTTGTCAAGTAGGGTGCTGTGCACAATCCTGATTTGATGGAGACGGATGTGAGAGCACGGAGGAACATCTGGTGAAACTTCTGAAATGCCTGCTTCGCTGCTGCTGCTACTGTATGGTCCAGAATCTCCGGAGGAGAAGGCCCCGAGTCCTTGGCTTTGCTTGTTGCTCGGCGGCCGGGGCGGGGTCGAAGCGCTCGGCAGAGGATGGTGCTCAGAGAGGCTGTGTCGGAGGGGCTGGTCGGAGGCTCGAAGTTTTTGGACGGACTCAGAGTCCGCTGCAGTCGGGTGCTTCCAACGGTGCTGCATCGGCAAGTTGGCGGCGCTTGGAGGTTCATGAAAGGGAGAGTTTCTCCCTTCTGCCGCCTGCTTGAGATGATGAGTCTATCGGGACTTTGAGACTTTTTTTTTTACCGTGCCCATGGTCTGCTCTTAATCAAATTATGGTATTGCTTTGCACTGTTGTAACTATGTGGTTTTGTCAGTTTTAGCCTTGTCGTGTGTTTTCTTGTGATATCATTCTGGAGAAACGTTGTATCATTTTTTAATGCATGCATTTCTAAATGACAATAAACGAGGACTGAGTGTCCTCATAATCTAATCTAATCTAATCTAGTATTAGGGGACAAGGAAATGGCAGATGAACTGAATAAGTACTTTATATCATTCTTCAATGAGGAAGACAATGAAGAAGCCGTATGGTGGATGTTCCAGAGTATCAGGGGTCAGAAGCTTGTGAAGTTACCATTAATAGAGAGCAGGTTCATGGGAAACTGAAAGACCTGAAGGTAGATAAATCAGCTTGACCAGATGATGTACATGTCAGGGTTCTGAGAGTGCTGGCTAAAGTGACTGTGGAGGTATTAGTAATGACCTTCCCAGAATCACTAGATCCTGGAATGGTTGCAGAATTGCAAATGTCACTCCGCTCTTCAAGAAGGGAGAGAGGCAGAAAAAAGGAAATTACAGGCCAGGTCTGCCCTCAGTGCTGGTGAAGACGTTGGAGACTATTGTTGAGGATGTGGTTTCAGGGTACTTGGAGGCTGTCACATGCTGCTATCAGGTGTGGGTAAGAGTGCCCTTACAGGTGATACATCGCAACATTTAGTGCAAAGAAATTTTATTTCGTGCTGGGTGAAGGAAGTGCAAAAGCTGCCCAAACGTTGTGAAGAAAAAGTATTTACAAATAGACAAATGAAAATAAACATGTATGTACAAAAATTTCTGTGTAGAGTCTTCCTTCATGACACACTTAGTCTTTAACTTTCCAATATATCTATTCACCACTGTCAAATCCAGCTTCCACACCTTTCTAGCAAAGCCAGACTGAGGGTTTAAATCTGCCTCCATCTGGCCTCGAAGGACCAGGAAATTCTACTGTTAGTCTGGGGTGGGGGTGGATAATCACATGACCAGAAGATAATAATTATTTTAGATGCAGGATTGCAATATCTTAAACAGGGATTCTAACATCCTACAGTTCTATTCCACAACAAATACTTAGCGTCAACCCATAGATCAGTGACCACATGCTCAGATGACTATAAAAGAATACTGCCTCCCCACCAGTGGTGTTGCCTGTGTAGGGTGTAGTGCAACTGCTCCCACTAACTCAGGCATTACTTCAGCATGCCCCAAACTGTTCCTCGGGTCATTCTGCTGTTTACAAATTGGTATAACAGTGTGAAATGAAAATAAATTAAACTGCTTGGAATGCCCATGTCTAGAACTTCTATATGAGTTATAAACCGGTAGAGCAGGATAATTGAAGGGATTGTTTTGATTAGCGAACTAGCGATTGTTTTACTGTTGGGGTGTGTAAATGATGAACTGCAGAACAGGAGGGTAAAGTGTGTGAACTACTGGGGAAACTAGACCAGGGTCAGAACGAGGAGGAATGAGTAACCGGGCAAAGGAGCGAGGTTAGTGAGAGAATTAGCAGTGCCAACCTCCTCTGGATTGCACAAGGTAGGTAATTGGGAGAGGTTGATGACCTGCCTAATGATAGATGTTGAAATGGAACAGTTGTAGAGCCAGGTACCATCTCATGATGCGTGCATTGTCGTCTTTCATGGAGAGGATCTAGGTGAGTTCTTTGTGGTCGGTCTCCAGAATGAATTCCCTGCCTAGCAGGTAATACCATAGGTTCTCCAAGGCCCATTTCATGGCAAGAGCTTCCTTCTCAACAGTGGAATACCTTGTCTCCGTAGTAGCAACATCCGAAAAGGTACAATACCAGCTATTCTTCTCCCCCTTTCCCCTGGGCCAGGGTTGCTTGAATCCCCACTGCTGAGGCATCCACTTGGACAGTGAGTAGTTTGGTGAAGTCTGGGCTGATCAAAACACAAGGCATCCTTCAGAGACACAAAGGCTTCCTCACATTCTTTAGTCCACCGGACCAGATTCTTTGCCAACTTCAGCGTCAGTTCTGTTAGTGGGGCTGCCAAGTTGGCAGACCGAAGGATGAAACGGTGATACCACCCAATTAACCCTAGGAATGGCCAGACCCATTTCTTGTCGACCACAGGCTGAACTAGTTCTCGCTCTAGCCAGCCCAGGTACCATGTTTCAGCGCAGGCCCACACGCACTCCTGGATGTTCAGTGTCAAGCCAGCGAGTGCAATCTTCTTCAGGACATCCTCAAGGAGCCTCAGGTGGTCCTCCCAGCTGGTGCTGAAGATGACCACATCACCTAGGTAGGCCACACAATGCTTCTCACATCTCCTCAGTGCACGGTCAATCAGCCGTTGGAAGGTCACTGGGGCTCCATGCAGCCCGAACGACAGGACAGTGAAATGAAAGAGGCCAAGAGGATTGCTGAATGCCGAGTACTCACGAGAGTCCTTTGCCAGTGGGATCTGCCAATAACCTTTGCAGAGGTCAAGGGTTGTTATGACCTTGGCATGGCCCAAACTTTCCAGTAGCTCATCCATCTGCGCCATGGGGTAGGCATCAAACTTAGAGAGTGCATTGATTTTTTTGGAAGTCAGTGAAAACCCTCAGGGATTCAGCATTTGGCACACTCACCACCGGGCTGCATCACTCCCTCTCAGAGAGCTTACTCACTCTCACGCCCAACATGGTGTGGTTCTCAGCCTTGAGTGGTTCCGACAACCTCTCTGGAACCTGATAAGGTCGCTGCTGGATAGGGGTGTTGTCCTTCAAGCGAATGGTGTGAGTTGCTATTGTTGTTTGTCCAGCATGGGACTGGAAGAGAGAGGGGTACTGCCCGAAGACTGGGTTCAGCCCCTCCTGTTGCTGAGGGGTCAGATGGCCCAGGTTGGGCTTTGGAGAAGCACTTCAAGACTGCAGGTCTTCAATCATCTTTCCCCCATCTTCTTCCACGTTTTGGACCATCAAGGAAGTCCTCAGACCCTCTCTTTCCTTCCACTCCCTCAGCAGGTTGACATGATATGTTTGAGAAGCCATTCCTTTCCCCAGCTGGAGCACTTCATAGGTGACTGGACTTTGCTTCCTCAGGACTACAGAAGGCCCCTGGCACTTGGCCAAGAGTTTGTTGGTGGAGGTTGGAAGTAGTAGAAGGACTTTTTGACCAGGGGCGAACTCACATAGCCATGCCTTACGGTCATACCAACTCTTATAGTTCTGCCGCACACTCTCCAGATTGCACCAGGCCTCCAGGTGATCCTTCATTCGTAAGACACAAGAGACAAAGCCCTCACCTGTGCTGCATTGGGACTTGCCCTCCCACTGGTGGCGGAGCAAATCGAGGGGTCCTTGGACATCACACCCATACAGAAGCTCAAACAGGGAGAAGCCAGTCAATACCTGGGGGACCTCCCAGTATGCAAAAAGGAGGAAAGGGAGCCACTTATCCCAGTCTCTTCCTGTGTCAGACAAACTTCCTCAGCATGCTCTTGAGGGTTTGATCAAACCTTTTGCAAGGCCATCAGTTCAGGGGTGTGGTGCGGATACCTGAAATACCCAGCTGATGATGTAATAGAGACATGAGGCATGAGGTGAAATTGGTGCCTTGGCCAGTTAAAATTCCTTCAGGGAAACCCACACAAAAGAAGAGTTGTACTGAGGCAGCAATGATTTTAGGGGTGGTGATAGAACGCAGGGGTAGGCCCCAGGGAACTGGGTCACGTAGTTGCAAATTCAAAATATAATGGAAGCCAGAGCGGCTTTTCTCTAAAGGTCCTGCAATGTCCATAGCAATATGTTTGATTGGGGTGGGTATGATGGGGAAAGGCTGTAGTGAGACTCTGTCAGTCTGTCAGATGTGGCTAGTCTTTTGGCATTCAGGGCAGGAAGTACAATATTGCTGGACTTCAGCATATATAGATGGCCAATAGACTCTGTAGGTAGTTCTGCTGAACCAAATGGCCAGCCCAGGGGATCGTGTGAACAAGATGTAAACAGAGGGGCCTGCAGCTCCAGGGTACTACCAGTCCGTTGTCAGGGGTAGCTGCCAGATAAAAGATCTCATCTTTCAGCACGTGGCTATCTGGTGTGGGTCACCAGCTGGAAAAAATAGATGGTAAGCCTCAACAGCACGTTAGTGCAAAGGATTTTATTCAGTGCCAGTTGAAAAAAAACGCAAATGCTGCTCAAAAGTTGTAAAGAAAAACAGTATTTACAAATAGACAAATGAAAACAAACATGCATGTACAAAAATTCACAAATATAGAGAAGCTTTCTCCATGACACACTTAGTCTTTAACTTTCCAATATAACGATTCACCAACCTTCAACTCCAACCTCCACACCTTCTAGCAAATCTAGACTGAGAGTTTAAATCTGCCCAGAAGGACCAGGAAATTCTACTGTTAGACTGAGGTGGGAGGGGTGGGTCATGTATCCAGCCCATAATAATTATTTCAGATGCAGAACTGGAACATTTTAAACAGGGATTAACATCCTACAATTTTATTCTTTATTCACAGCAAATACCTCAGTTAGACTCATTGATCAGTGCCAACATGCTCAGATGACTATAAAAGAATAATGCCTCTCCCCAGTGGTGTTGCTTGTGTAGGGTGTACTGCATATGCTCCCGCTAACTCAGGCATTATTTCAGGATGCCCCAAACTGTTCCTCGGGTCTTTTAGGGTCGTTCTGCTGTGTACAAACAGGGTGTGAGTGAAAATAAATGTAACTGGAATGCCTGTGTCTACAATCCTTATTTTTATGAATTATAAACCAGTAGAGCATGTTAACTGAAGGAATTGTTTTGATTAGACAAGCTAGTGCTTGTTTTACTGTTGGGGTGTGTAAATGCTGAACTCCCAAGAACTGCAGAACGGGAGGGCAAAGTGTGTGAACTACTGGGGAAAATAGACCAGGGTCAGGACGAGGAGGAATAACTAATCTGGCAAAGGGGCGAGGATAGAGGGAGAATTAGCATTGCTAATCTGTTCTGTCATAGAGGTTCATGCTGAAATCGGTCACAGTCAATATGGTTTCCTCACAGGAAAATCATGCCTAACAAACCTATTGGAATTTTTTTAAGAAATACCAAACAGATAGCCAAAGGAAAATTGGTTGAGGTTGTGTACTTGGATTTTCAGAAGGCCTTTGGCAAGGTGCCACATATGAGGCTGCTTAACAAGTTAAAAGCCCATAGTATTACAGGAAGGGTACTAGAATGTATAAAGCAATGGCTGATTGGCAGGAAGCAAAGAGTAGAAATAAAGGGAGCCTTTTCTGGTTGTCTGCCAGCGACTAGTGGTGTTCCTGGCAGTGGATTCATGTGGATTTTGCCTGATAATTCATGGGCACAAATTTCTTGGTAGTAGTTGCTGCAGTTACAAACTGGCCAAAAGTGTTCCCAATAGCCTCCACAACAGCCTCACACAAAGTTGATGTGTTCAGAAGCCTCTTTTCCAGGACAGGTGTTTCAGAACACTTAGTCAATGACAATGGACTACAGTTTGTTGTGGAACAGTTTCAGACATTGCTGAAAATGAATGGAATAAGACATATTAATATTTATAAAGATATAACAAGTAGCTTGGTGGAAAGTTTTGTCCAGAATCTAAAGTACACACTGCGAACAATGTCTGCAGGACACACCACACTAACACTGAGTCAGAAACTCTGCAATTTGTTCCTTGCATATTGTAGTGCAACTCACTCCACTACCAACAACTCACCGGCTATGGTATTCATGGGTTAGCCCCTGTTTTCACTTTTGGATCACCTCAAACTCAGAAGGAGTAGGCAGGACAAAGAGTTGAGACAAATTGAGGGCTCCTCAAACAGGGAGGTTCGATGTTTCACTCCTGGGCAAGCAGTTCTGGCAAGGGAAGAGAGGGATGATCAAATCTGGGTACTTGCAAAAAATAAGGACAGAACTGGTCCATTCTCCTACACAGTGTAGATTGTATCTGATGTAATCTGAAGATGACGCATTAATCAGTTGAGGAGGGCAGTTGTCAATTGTTAGAGAAGAAAGAAGTTTAGAGCTGTCAGAAGAACTTCCTACTGTCCCAGAGTCAGCTCCTACAACCACCACAGAGGAGGTCCCAGACCCTGAGATTGTTTCACAGCCACAATTTTGAGCTGAGGTCAGGGGCGGCACTAAGCTGGTGCTAGCTGGTGCTATAGCCCCAGCAGAAATTACAATAGCACCAACATAGCACCACCAAGAAATTAACTGAAATTTTACAAACAAATTGCAGCTGCTTTGCTTTCTCTGTATAGTTTTGAATACAGCTTGTTTCTCCAGTTGATCTAGTGAAACAGTGCCCTCAATTACCAAAGCACCCACGCAGCAATAAAGTTATAAACCCTGTCAGATTCACTCTACACTTCTGCTTATTCGTTCGTTATCAATGTCTTGCCGTTGCTGTCCTCAGATCAGTTAAGCTGATCTAAGATCACTTAAGGTGACGATGTCACTCACTCTCACTCACGCGAGAGATTGATAGTATATATCCAGGCGCAGATCCGTGGTCTCACGAGACTGACAGATGCCACACACATTGTGTTTTTACAAGCTTGCGTGGATTATTGCACATGCATTAATGCACGTGCATTATTTTGGCCGGCGTGAAAAATGGATCAATTTTTAGTGAGAAAATGACCTCACCCAGAGGAATTAGTGGTGTCTCAGCCTGAGCCTGACTTAATTGGAAGTGACTTGCAGAAAGTAAGTGGGGATGAGGACGACAGCAGTTCATAGAAGAAGTGTGAGGGTGAAGTAGAGGAACAAGAAATGGAGCGGGATTCGGAAGAGAACATGGATGAAGCTGCTCTTAGTGCTAGTGGGAGTACTGTTAGCAATGTTAGCCATCAGCCTGAGGAAGGACCCCGTCGGCCAGCATTGAAAAAGTACCCTTCACTGCTAGCAACAGTTTGGCAATCAGCAAAGGAGTTTTATTCGTGGCTGGTTTGACTGACTGGAATATTCGATCACGAAAGATACTACGTTCTGCTTCGCATGCAGGCATTTCCTGTGTGGAGGACATGGGTTCCATTCTGAGTCTACCTTCACTGTCACCGGTTACCACAACTGGCGGAAAGCTACAACAGCTTTCAATACCCATCATGTAAGTGCAGCTCATAAATTTGCCATGGACGCACGGGCCGAATTCAGATTGAGAAAATAAGACGGTTCAAGACTGGGAAATATGCTTGACAAAGGATATGCAAAGACTGTTCAAGAAAGTCGTGAGTATATGAGAGCAGTGGTTGAGTCTCTAGCAAGGACAGACAGTGAATGACACAGTGGAATTTCTAGCTCCAATGAGACCCTACCGCGATGCATTTATAGATTTATACAAACTAATCTGCATATCACTGACTCTACCTGTGACATCTGCCTCATGCAAACGGAGTTTCTCTTGCCTCAGACGCCTCAAAAACTACCTAAGGAATAGCAGCGGCGATGCTCGGAACAGCAACTTGGCCCTGTTGGCCATAAACAGCTGGAGGACCAAAGCACTTGACATCCAGTAAATCATAAACAACAGGAATTCTGCAGATGCTGGAAATTCAAGCAACACGCATCAAAGTTGCTGGTGAACGCAGCAGGCCAGGCAGCATCTCTAGGAAGAGGTACAGTCGACATTTCAGGCCGAGACCCTTCGTCAGGACTAACTGCTAACTTCGTCAGTACTGTGAGGCAGGTTGTCATGCCTAGGTTAGTGTTGGTCAGTATACTCTTCATTCTCGTAAAGGTGTCTTTTGCCATCCCTATTCTTCTTTTGATGTCCATGTTGCACCTGCCATCTGATGTCACCCAGCTTCCTAAGTAGCAAAAATTCTGTACTTGTTGCAACACACATCAAAGTCCAGTCAGCCCTGACGAAGGGTCTCGGCCTGAAATGTCGATTGTACCTCTTCCTAGAGATGCTGCCTGGCCTGCTGCGTACACCAGCAACTTTGATGTGTGTTCAAGTAAATCATTGATGCTTTTACCACCAATCACAACAACAGACTGATTGTGCTTCTCTGAAAACATCAATGGTGAGTGCAGTTGATTTTTTTTTAAATTTGGGCCAAGACTAATGCTGATTATTATTATTATTATTTTGTGGTGGATACCCCATCGTCCTTAAGTTTCCTGCAAATCCCAAAATATTACATTTACTGCTATTAAGGCTACTGGTTTTGCTTAGACTTACAAGCAGTGATTCTGTTGATTTTTGTTTTAAATTCAGTAGCTGAATTAATTGAGATATTGCATGGTCAGAGTATGATTTGTCCAACTCCTGGTAAAGCCTTGCATCCGTTGTTTGCCTTATTTGACTTCAATAATGGTGTATCTTTTGGCATTGTCTGTCTATGAAATGCGAATAGCAGTGGACATTGTGGTTTACTGCTGTGTTTTTCAGTTGAAAGGCACGCATTTGATGCTGACTGCAGGATTGGTGCGTGATTCACGTTGTGTGCTGTGGGTGGGATGCTCTGTTGGTTTGTTTGTTTGTGCTCTGTGTAGCCCGGGTTGTCTTCGATGCTGTTGACACTGTCACAGTTCACTTCTGTATTATATCTACCAATTGCTGTTGCTTCTGAATCAACAGAGACATTTATAGTAGGCACAGAATGTTTGAAACTGACTTTTGAACACCACGCGTCTGGCCTTGCGAATACATATTACCATACAGCACATCCCTCAGCACCATCACTGAATAATTCAGCCCCACAGCAACAAAAAATCTCTGGCGCCGCCATTGGCTGAGGTGCATTCTGTATTGAATTGGAATTTATAGCTAAGTAGGGAGGAGTGTGTTGTATTTAACGTTTCTGTAATATATGAGTAATATTGTAAATATTTTGTTTGATTAATCATTCTTTGTTTACATAGAACATTATGGATTATATGTAAGAAGTACATGAATGGCGGGTATGATTACGCCACCGTGTCATATGTGAGTGTTTCACAAAAGAAAAGGAAAGTAAAACTCTGTAGGCCCTTTTCCTGGCACCTGTGTTTTTCCTTCAACCAAAAAAAAACATCCACCTAGCGGCAGTTCTGTGGGTGAGATTGTCCTATTAATGAGAGAGATCAAAGGAAAATGACCCCTCTCATACAAGCTGCCAAAAGTAACTCAAATAACCACACGTTACATCAGTGGCGGGCAGAAGAGCATCACTAAACACTCAACAAGTCGGAGCTTGAAATGGATGGATGATAGCAGCTGAGGACCACAGAAGATTCCACTCCTGTTCCGAATAAAGTAGCCACTGAATGAATATCAAAAGACATTATCTCTTTACACATTGAACTGACAAAACTACTGCCAGGAGATATCCAGAAACTTCAGAAAGAGGACACAAACCAGTCCTCATAGAGGGCTCAGAAGTGGAGAGAGTCAGCAGTTTCAAGATAACCTGGCCACAATACATTGATGTAGCTATAAAGAAGGTAAGTCAGCGGCTATATTTTATTAGGAGTTTAAGAAGATTTGGTTTGTCATCTAAAACACTCGAGCACTTCTGCAGATGTACTGTGGAGATTATTCTGACTGGCTGCACCACCATCTGGTATGGTGGGGGTTGGGGGCTACTGCACAGGATCGAAGTAAGTTGCAGCAAATTGTAAACTTAGTCAGCTCAATCTTGGGTACTGGCCTCCATAGTATCCAAGACACCTTCAAGGAGTGGTGCCTCAGACAGGTGGCATTCATTATTAAGGACCCCCCATCACCCAGGACATGCCCCCTTTTCTCTGTTACCATCAGGAAGGAGGTATAGAAGCCTGAAGGCACACACTCAGCTATTCAGGAACGGCTCCTTCCCCTCTGACATCCAATTTTTAATTGGACACTGAACTCCATGAACACTACCTGACTACTTTTTTTTATTTCCATTTTAGTACTATTTATTTAATTTAACTATTTTATATATATATACTTCACTGTAATTCAGGTTTTCTCTATATTTATCATTGTACTGCTGCTGGTAAGTTAACAAATTTCACAACATTAGCCGATGATATTAAACCTTATTCTGATATATTGAGCTCTCTTTCTTTCAATTTATTATCAAAATGTCTTCTTTTAAAAATGTCTAGCTACTGCCATTTAATATGTTTGCATGGCCCTTTATATCTAATGGGCCTCAATATCGGTGCCCACCAATAATCTACCTTAGACCCCTTCAACATTGTATTGGCAACGTTACCAAAAGGCAACGTCAGTTTCCACATAAATACTAACAACATCCAGTTCTACATCATGCTCACCCCACTTGACTTCCCGCTGTCTGTAAATTAACAAACACTCTTCTGACACTGCACTGACAAGCAGAAATTACCTTCAACTAAATACTGGCAGGATCAAAGCAGTTGTCATTGATCCTCACTGCAATTCCATTCCTGAGCTACTTTAGCAATTATTCTGTCTGCCAATTTTCTAAAGATGAATGAGAGTGTTGGCAAACTTAGTGTCATACTTGACCATAAAATAAGCTTTCAACATGATGAGAGTTACTGGTTTAAAATAATACCTCTCCTTTACTCCCTACAAATGTTGCCTGACCATTTGGGTATCTTCAGCATTTTTGGTTTTAATTTGAGCTTCGAATCATGTGTGACATAATTAGCTTCCTGCCTTACCCAAGGTTTTGTCGCTTCTAAGCAACAATGTACAGATTTCCACAAAGTTTTGTATGCTACACAAATGAATTTTATCCAAATATCTTGCAAGAAATCTATGATGTACTCATGCAAGAAAATATCAAGAAATACACACTAGTATCTGATGATATTCAATGCATATTTGGGCATACACTCTGTGGCCACTTTATTAGAAACCTCCTGTACCTAATAAAGTGGTCACTGAGTGTATGCTTGTGGTCTTCTGCTGCTGTAGCCCATCCACTTCAAGGTTTGACATGTTGTGCATTCAGAGATATTTTTCTGCACATCACTGTTGTAGCATTACTTGATTTACCTACACCTTCCTGACCGCTTAAACCAGTCTGGCCATTCTCCTGTGACCTCTTTCATTAATAAGGTGCTTTTGCCCACAGTACTGCTGCTCATTGGATTCTTTTTTTTTGTTTTTCACGCCATTCTCTGAACTGGAGGGACTGTGCACGTGAAAATCTCAGGAGTCAGCAGTTTCTGAGACACTGAATCCACCCATCTGGCACCAACAATCATTCCATGATTAAAGTCACCTAGATTATATTTCTTCCCCATTCTGATATTTGGTTTGAACAATAATTGAACCTCTTGACTATGTCTGCATACTCTGATGCACTGAGTTGCTACCAGATGACTGGCTGATTAGATATTCGCATCAACAAGCAGGAGTAGAAGTGTACCTACATAATAAAGTGGTCACTGAGAGTATGTGGCCTATAAACAGCAAGGGTCATTCACAGAGAAGTGGGCCTTCAGAAGGCATGCAGGGTTTGCTTCCATGACACCCCTGGTAGTCTAGTGTATGGAACTTTCCATTGGTCATTCCCTTTTAAATTTCAACGTACACTTCGTTTCAGCCACCAATTTATCCCAGTACAATTGTCCTTGAACACATCCCATGGGTTGTAGTTTATCAGACCACCATTCAAGCAAGACCAGCTGTAGATCCAACTCCTACACCAAATTGAAGGTGATAGCATTTTATCACAAAGGAAAATGGTACAGAAAATACAGACATTCCTGGTTTGGAACATTTACAAAAATGACTGCACCAGACTGAGCAGAGTGATAGCACAACATATCAGAAGGGCTGTGCATAGCTTTCTGAAGAGTAGGTTTTGTCTAAACATTGAACACAATAATCAAGAGAAACAGGTTTATCCATAAACTGCATTCCACAACAGAATTCTGTAAAATGATAGAGTGCAATCATTTCAATTCATACACAGAGCTGGGCTTTTTTTGCTTCTTTCACAACCAATATTGTAGGTTAAAAAAGACGATGTGTAAAAGAATCAATTCTGAACTCGGGCCCAAAGCTGAGTTATTATTTTTAAGTTGTGTTAAAACTTCAACGAAGTTTTCTCCATGCCATTTGTGATAGTCACATAGACTTATATCTTCAATTGAGCAGTTCGTCGAGCAGCACTGCCTGCATTCGCCACTGCACTGGTAGTGATAATGCCCTTTTCAGTGGGACACTCCGTGCCATTTCTCACAGCTGCCGACATAAATTAGTAAATCATTTTATTATTGTCCACGTGCAGAAGTACAGTGATAAACTTCATTCTGCATGCCATCAAAATATCCAATCAGAATTAGAATCTAATTAAATAGGTAAATTGGCTTATTATTTTCATGGTTGTACACACAAAATGCTGGAGGATCTCAGAAGATCAGGCAGCATCTATGGAAGTAAACACTCGACGTTTAGTGTCAGGACACTTCATCAGGATTGAATAGGAAAGGGAAGATGCCAGAATAGGAAGGTGGGAAGTGAGGAAAGAGGATGAGCTTAGAAGGTGATAGGTGAAGGCAGGTAGGTGGGGTAGGAGATATGAAGTAAAAAGCTGGGAGGTGATAATGGAAATGGCAAAGGCCTGGAGAAGAAGGAATCTGACAGGAGAGTAAAGGCGATGAGGGAGGGCACCAGGGGGAGATGATAGGCACTTGAGGAGAAGAGCCAAGAGGCCCGAGTGAGGAAATGATAAAGAGGGAAGGAGAGCAGAAAACAATTATTGGAAGTTAGAGAAACCAATGTTCATGCCATCAGATTGGAGGCTACCTAGACAGAATATGAGGAGTGGTTCCTCCAACCTGAAAATGACCTCATTGTGGTAGAAGAGGAAGCCTTTGGATTGACATGTCAGAACGAGAGTGGGCATAGGAATTGATATGGTTGACCACTGGGAAATTCTGCCTTTTTCAGATGAAACTAAGCTGATCAACAAAGCGGTCCCCCAGTCTACGTTGGATCTCACCACATCAGGACCTCTGGATACAGTAGACAACCTCAACAAGTTCACAGGTGAAGTGTTGCCTCGCCTGGAAGGAATGTTTGGGATCCTGAATGGAGGTGAGTGGACAGGTGTAGCACTTCTGCTGCTTGCAGGGATAAGTGCCAGGAGGGAGATTAGTGGGAGGGCGAGGGAATGTCAGAAGGAAGAATCCATGTGGAAATTGGAGAGTGGGGGGTGGGCTTGTTGTGGAGGCAAAGATGTGTTTGGTGGTGTATTTTCTTTTCCATGCTATTCATACAGTATTCATACAGATCATTTCATAACAACACTGCATTGAGATTGTTCTCGGGAAAACGGTACAAAAATGCAGTGCAGGCAGACAATCAGGTGCAAGTCCAAGATGAGGTCCATCTTGTCATATAAGGGGACTATTCAACAGTCTTATGATACCAGATAGAAGCCTGGTGGTACATGCTTTAAGGTTTTCTATCTTCGGGGGGATGGAGAGAGAAAATCTGGGTTTGGTGGCGTCTTTGATTATGTTGACTGCTTTACTGAGGCAGTGACAAGTTTAGAGAGAGTCCACAAATCTCCACTTTTCCTTATGGTCATGGGTAAAGCAGTTGCCATACCAAACCTCTATGTATTCAGATAAGATGCTTTTTTTATGGTGTATCAATAAAAATTGGTAAGGGGTGTTGGGGACATGCCAAATTTCACTGGCCTCTTGAGGAAGAAGGCTGTTTCTTATGCGAAGGAGGCAAACTGCACACCGGAGTATTTTGAATAATTTTAAATGCACCTTTCCAACATAGAGCATTGGAATAGATAGGATGGGGGCATGTGTGTTCTAAGTCAGTAAGAACCACTGAAAATACATATGAAGATCATGAACTCTGATTAATCTGTGTCCATTGATCATAATGTAGCCAGTTAGGCAACCAAAAGCTTCCTGCTTATTTCATTATTTACAAAATCCAGGTAGTTCATTAGCTTGACATGTCAGCTGGGAGATTACCATGATCCTGAGTTGTTTGCTCCTGTTAAAGCCAGCATGCATACTTTAAAGCAAGCCTGAATTGCTCGAAGAGTTGTGTGAAATTCAAGAGCAGGAAAATGTTCCTTGTAAAAACTGAAAACAGAAACACTGGAGTAACACAGGCATTGGAGGAACTCAATGACTTAGGCAGCATCAATGGAGGGAAATGGAGTGCTGACACTTACGATTGAGACCCTTCCCCAGGACTAAAATGAACCCTTTTCCCTCAGTCGGCACTGTCTGACTTGTTAAATTCATCCAGTGCCTTTTGTGCTGGCAGTGAAAGGAAAACATGAAAAGAACAAGACATTGTTCATGAAATTGTTGAGTGATGATGGAATGAAAGACCATGCTGAATATATCGGATGGACTCCTTTTGACCTGTTTTGCCTTTATTCTAGAAGGTTCAAAGTTCAAAGAAAATTTATTATCAAAGTACACACTGCAAATGTCACCATATACAACCCTGGACTGTGCAATCTCTCCAGCTACTTCCTTCAGAACCCAGTGGTGCATTTCATCAGATCCAGGAGATTTATCCAATCTCAGACCATTAAGCTTCCTGAGCACCTTCTCAGTCGTAATTTTCACGGCACATACTTCACTTCCCTGACACCCTTGAATGTCCAACATACTGCAGATGTCTTCCACTGTGAAGACAGATGCAAAATATGCATTCAGTTCCTCTGCCTTCTCTGTGTCTCTCATTACAATATCTCCAGCATCATTTTTATTAGCTCTATATCTATCCTCAACTCTCTTTTATCCTTTATATACTTAAAAAAGCTTTTAGTAAGTCTTTTACTTCTTCGTATAACATTTGGCACCCGTACTAATCCAGAACCTATCAAACTATGTTTTAGATATACCCAATTGACGTGGCCTCCACAACCGACTGTGCCAATTATTTCCACAGGTTCTCCACCCTCGAGCTAAAGAAAGTCCTCCTCATCTCTCTTCCAAGCGGGTAGCCTATCTGAGGCTGTGTCTCTGGTTCAAAACTCTCCCACTATTAGAAACATTCTCTCAACGTCCACTCTATCTAGGCATTTGAATGTTCGTTAGCTTTCCATGAGTAACCCACTCCCCACTCATTCTTTTAAACTCCAACAAGTACAGGCACAGAGACATCAAACACTCTTCATATGTTAACTCTTTCATTTCCGGGATCATTCTCCTCTGGATCCGAGGCTAATCACAGGCTGAAAGTGACCTTCGGGAAGGAAGGAGATTGAAAACCTGGCTGAGTGTTGCCATAACAACTACCTGTCACTCAATGTCAGAAAGATCAGGGAGCTGATTATCGACTTCTGGAGGAAAAAAACTGGAGTATCATGAGGCAGTAGTCCTCGGGGGATCAGAGGTGGAGAAGGTCAGCAACTTTAAAATCCTCTCTGTTATCATTTCAGAAGATTTGTCCTGGACCCTGCATGTACTGTAAGTGCAATTACAAAGAAAGCATGGAAGCACCTCTACTTCCTTAGACGTTTGTGAAGATTTTGCATGACATCTGAAACCTTGTCAAACTTCTATAGCTGAGTGGTGGAGAATATATTGATGTTTCCATCATGGCCTGTTATAGAGACACCAGTTCTCTTGAACAGAAAATCCTACAAAAGGCATTAACAATGATCTTTAAGAATCGATAGATTCTAGCATTGTACTGGATGACTGGAAAATTGCAAATGTTACTCTGCTATTTAAGAAGGGAGGGAGGCAGCAGAAAGGGAACTATAGATCTGTTAGCCTGACATCAGTGGTGGGAAGTTGTTGGAATCAATTGTTAGGGATGAGATTACAGAGTACCTGGAAGCACATGACAAGATAGGGTAAAGGTTTCCTGAAAGGAAAATCCTGCCTGACTAACCTACTGTAAATTTTTGAAGAAATTACAAGCAGGATAGACAAAGGAGATGTAGTCGATGTGGTATACTCGGATTTTCAGAAGACCTTTGACAAGGCCACATATGAGGCTTCTTAGCAAGATAAGAGCCCATGGAACTACAAGGAAGTTTACTAGCATGGGTGGAGCATTGGCTGATCAGCAGAAAACAGAGAGTGGGAATAAAGGGATCCTATTCTGGATGGCTGCCGGTTAGCAGTGGAGTTCCACAGGGGCCAGTGTTGGGACCACTGTTTTTTACAATGTATGTCAATGATTTGGACTATGCTATTAATGGATTTGTGGCTAAATTTGCCGATGATACAAAGATAAGTGGAGGAGCAGGTAGTGTTGAGGAAACAGAGAGCCTGCAGAGAGACTTAGATAGATTAGGGGAATGGGCAAAGAAGTGGCAAATGAAATACAATGTTGGAAAGTGTATGGTCATGCACGTTGGTGGAAGGAATAAATGACAGACTATTATTTAAAGAATTCAAAATGCAGAGATGCAAAGAGACTTGGGATTCCTTGTGCAGGATACCCTAAAGATTAACCTCCAGGTTGAGTCGGTGGTGAAGAAGACGAATGCAATGTTGGCATTCATTTCTAGAGTATAGAAAAAAAGAGCAGGGATGTGATGTTGAGGATCTATAAGGCACTCATGAGACCACACTTGGATTATTGTGTGCAGTTTTGGGCTCCTTACTTTAGAAAGGATATACTGACATTGGAGAAGGTTCAGAGAAGATTCATGAGAATGATTCCAGGAATGAAAGGGTCACTAAATGAGGAACTTCTGGTAGCTCTTGGGCTGTATTCCCTGGAGTTCAGGAGAATGAGGGGGAATCTCATAGAAACATTCCAAATGTTAAAAGTCCTGAGCAGATTAGATATGGCAAAGTTATTTCCCATGGTAGGGGAGTCAAGGACAAGAGGACACGAATTCAGTATTGAAGGATGTCCATTTAAAGCAGTGATGCAGAAAAATTACTGTAGTCAGAGGGTGATAAATCTGTGGAATTTGTTGCCATGAGCGGCTGTGGAGGCCAAGGCACTGGGTGTATTTAAGCCAGAGATAGACAGGTTCTTGATTAGCCAGGGCATCAAAGGGTACGGGGTGAAAGCAGGGGAGTGGGGATAACTGGAAAAATTGGATCAGCCCATGATTGAATGGAGGGACAGACTCGATAGGCCAAATGGCCTACTTCTACTCCTACATCTTATGGTCTTATGGTCTTATAGTCTAAGTATTCTAAAGACAGGATGATGTGACTGTGACTGACAAGGGAAATCAAAGCCGACATAAAAGCTAAAGAAAGGGCACATAGTGTAATGCAGTGGTCACCAACCTCTGGGTCGTGGACCGATACTGGGCTGCGAAGCATGCAGGGATGCAGCCGTAGCCAGGACGCACCCAGCACATCTTTAAGAAAAAAGCCGAAATAAACAAGCTAATTAATTACGTGCCAGGCAGCACCTAAGGAAATGCACCCCTGCATGCTTCGCGACCCAGAGGTTGGGGACCACGGCTGTAATGGAGCAAAAATTACTGGGAAGTTAGAGTATTGGGAAGCTTTTAAAAATCAACAGGGGCCAATTAAAAAATCATAAAGAGGGGAAAGATAGAATATGAAAGGTAAGCTTGCCAATAATGTTAAAGAGGAGATCATAAGTTTTTTCAGATATATAAAGAGTAAAGGAAAGGTGAGAGTAGATATTGGACTGCGGGAAAATAATGCTGGAGATGTAGTATTTGAGGACAAGGAAATGGCGGACTAATTGTATAAATATTTTGCATTATTCTTCACTGGGGAAGACACTAGCAGCATGCCGGGAGTTCAAGGGTGTCAGGGGACTGAAGTTAGATAAATCTCCTGGACCAGATGGTTTACATCCCAAAGTTTTTAAAGGGGTGGGTGTAGAGATTGTTGAGACATTAGTAATGTTCTTTCAAGAATCAGTAAATTCTGGCATGGTCCCAGAGGGCCGGAAAATTGCACTCTTCAAGAAGGGAATGAAGCAGAAGAAAGGAAATTATAGGGCAGTGAATCTGACCTCATTGTTTGTGAATATTTTGGAGTTGATTGTTAAGGATGTGGTTTCAGGGTACTTGGAAGGCCATGATTAAATAGACCATATTTGGCATAGTTTCCTTAAGGGAAAATATCGCCTGAAAAATCTGTTGGAATTTTTTGAAGAAATAACAAGCAGGATAGACAAAGGAGAATTGGTGGATGTTGTGTACTTGGATTTTCAGAAGATCTTTGACAAGGTGCCACACATGAGGCTGCTTAACAACTTAAGAGCCCAAGGTATTACAGGAAAGACACTAAAATAGATAGGGTGTTGGCTGATTGGTAGGAGGCAAAGTGTGGGAATAAAGAGGGCCTTTTCTGGTTGTCTGCTGGTGACTTGTGATGTTCCACAGGGGTTGTGTTGGAACCGCCTTTTACAGTATATGTCAATAAATTGGATGATGGAATGGATGGCTTTGTGGATGATAAGAAGATAGGTGGAGGGGCAGGTAGTGTTGAGGATGCAGAGAGGCTACAAAAGGACTTAGACGGAATAGGAGAATAGGCCAAATAAGTGGCAAATGGAGTACAGTGTCGAGAAATGAATAGTCATGCACCTTGGCAGAAGTAAAAACCTAAACTATTTCTTAAATGGAGAGAAAATTCAAAAATCTGAGGTGCCAATGGCCTTGGGAGTCCTTGTGCAGGATTCCCTAATGGTTGATTTGCAGACTGAATTGGTTTTCAGGAAGGCAAATGTAATGTTAGGAATTACCTCAAGAGCTCTAGAATATAAAAGCAAAGATTTAATGTTGAGACTTTATAAAGCACTGGAGAGGCCTCACTTGGAATATTGTGAGCAGTTTTGCACACCTTATCTAAAAATAGATGTGCTAACATTGGATATTGTTCAAAGGAGTTTCACAAAAATGATTCCATGATCGAAAGGCTTATCATATGAGGAGAATTTGATGGCTTTGGGCCTCTACTTACAGGAATTCAGATGAATGAGTGGAATCTCATTGAAACCTATTAAATGTTGAAATGACTTGATAGGGTGGATGTGAGGACGATGTTTCCTATGCTGGGGAGCCTAGGACCAGAGGGTACATCCTCAGAGTAGAGGAATGTCCATTTACAATGAAGATGAGGAGGAATTTCTTTAGCCAGAGAGTGGCGAGTTTGTGGAATTTGTTGCCACAGGTGGCTACTGAGGTCATGATATTGGGTATTTTTAAAGCACAAACTGATAGATTCTTGATTACTCAGAGCATGAAGGGTTATGGGGAGAAGACAGAAGATTAAGGTTGAGAGGGAAATGGATCAGCCATGATGAAACGACGGAGCAGGCTCAATGGGCCAAATGGCCTAATTCTGCTCCTATATTTTATGGTTTTATTGTCTTATGATTATGAGGAGAAGGCAGGAGAGTGCAGTTGAGTAAATGGGTGGAGTAGGCTAGATGAGTTGACGAGCCTAATCTGCTTCTAAGTCTTATGGTTTTATGGTCTTATAACTTAACATTAATGAGAATAAGCACAACTGGAAGATGTGGCCTCCGTTGTGTGTGCTGAGTACATGTCATCAATAAGACAAGCATTGCTGAGTGTGGGTCTGGGGCAAACCTGAAACTATTGGATGTGACTTCCTCAATCCACATCCAGTTACAGTGAGTATAAACAAGTACCACCAACTAACCCCACCTTCCACCACTAGGCAACGCAACACAGTGTACTGTATTCTGGCTAGAAGGGGGGGAGAAAAACAAATAATACTAAAGGCAAGCCATAACCCAATTTCACAAGTCCAAGCAGTGGCTACAATCTGGAAAAGACTTCCTGAAAGGGTCAATGATGTCGATGCTCCCATAACATTTAAAGAGAATTTAGATGGACATTTACAATGCCATGACACGCAAGTATATAGGCCAAGTGCTGGAAAGTAGTGTGGGTAAGTGCTCAGTGGCAGGTGGGGCTGGTTTCCACAAGGTATTACTTTATGACTCTATGACTTGTTGACGTCAATTTAGATAAAAGTGTTGCATGTAACTTAAAGGTTAATGGAGCACACTATGTGTGGGCTGCAATCAGCACAAATGGTAACACTGATTTCAATTCACCAAACAGCAAGGTCACATACAAGTTCTACCACTGAGCATGCAGGTGAGATTTTCATAGGGAAAAACACTGAAAAAAATTACTAAGGCTGTTAGGAAGTACTCTGGAATAATGTGAATATAGCAGATATTAATTCAAACAAACACAAATCTCCATTTCTTATTGTAAATGTAAATAAGTTCAGGAAGTAAATAAGTTCAGAATTAGTCTTCAGTTTTTATTGTAAATTGCAAGCAGTAAACTAAAGTTAAGAGCCCACAGATTAAGAGATATGGTTGGTAGAATGGTGACTGAGATGTTTGCATTCGCACAAGTAAAACAAGTAAAAAGGGGTGATGTTAATTGGTCTGTATCAAACCAAGCAACATTGCCCAAGTTATTGTACCATTATGACTTGAATTCAAGCTGTAGACCAGACTGATGTTGTTACTTATCATATTAAATATGATCATGAGTACAGGAAATTTCTTCTATGTACTCAGAGAGAGCCCTGACAACATTGATTTGGGGCTCAAAGAGTCCTTTCAGGTGAGGCAACACCACTCCTACAAATCTGCTACAGTTGTCTATTGTGTCCGGTGCTTCTAATGCAGTCTCCTCTACATTGGTGAGATGCATCATAAATTAGCAGACCAGTTTATTGAGCACCTATGCTCCCTGGCCAAATATTTTAATTCGCATTCCAAGATGTCGTTCCGCAGCCTCCTCTTGTGCCAAGAGGAGGCCACTTTCAGGGTGGAGGAGCAACACTTTATTTTCCATCTGGGTAGCCTCCAACCTAATGGCATGAATATCGATTTCTCCTTCTGGTAAAAAAAAATTCTCGCCTCTTGCCCTCTTCTTCTATTCTGCACTCTGGCTTCATACCTCTACTCACCTGCCCACCACCTCCTCCTTCCCTTTCTTCCATGGTCCACTCTCCTCTTCTATCAGATTCCTTCCTCTCCAGCCCTTTATCTTTCCAACCCACCTGGCTTCATCTATCACCTTCTAGCTAGCCTCCTTCCCCACCCACCCCTTTTTTATTCTGGCATCTTCCCCCTTCTTTTCTAGTCCAGAAGAAGGGTCTCAGTCTGAAACGTCAACTGTTAATTCGTTTCCATAAATGCTGCCTGGCCTGCTGATTTCCTCCTGCATTTTTTGTGTGTTGTTCTGGATTTCCAGCATCTGCAGACTTTGTTGTGTTTATTAATTTTGGGTGTCTGGCTCTATGTATTCAGAAGCTTTCAGACTATTTCCAGGAATTGTTTTGTGACAAAGGTGTTTGAACATTCAAAAGTGTCCCAACTGTAGAAAAGTAATTCAAAGGAAACAGTAACCCAAGATATTGAAGTGTCATTGTAACTATTGAAATTGTAATGAATCACCTATGTTACCTTTGAACTTAAGAGTATAAAATGTGATGTACTTTTGGGTCTGTGAGCCTCCGTTGGGAGTGTCTCCAGAACGATTCCTGCTTGTTGTGCTGAATAAAGTTTTCTATATCACCAGCTTCAGTGTCTCTCTGGTGACTTCAGTCACAGTCACAACAGGCCCAATGTAAAGGAGTATTGCACCTTTAGCATATCACAAAGCTTTTTGCATTGTTTCAATAACATTCTTTGCAGGATAGAAATGTTTTGCAACATCTCACCTAGCCAGTTTGCTGATCAACACCTCCACCCATTGACCCACCCACCACATCAGCCACTCCTCTCCTCAGCCCCAGGTGTATAAGCTGTGTATTTGTGTGTGTATATATACACATACACGTTGGTTGGTTCCAGAGCAGGAACGGTAGCCAGCTAACATACTAATACCACTGCAGGGTGGAGGACGAAATATACTACTACCACCATGGCTACAATGCGCAAAGGATGTGGTAGGGCATCACCGCAGCTTTCTCCCCCAACCAGACTAACGGTACAGCTGTCACAAGAAATTCTGCAGATGCTGGAAGTCCAAAGCGGTGCACACAAAATGCTGGAGGAACTCAGCAGGCCAGGCAGCATATACGGAAAGAAGTAAACAGCGGGTGTTTAGGGCTGAGACCTTTCATCAGGACTGGGAAAAAAAGAGAAGTCAAAGAAAGAAGGTCGGGTGGAGGGGAGGAAGAAGTACAAGGTAGTAGGTGATAAGTGAAATCAGGAGAGGGAAGGGGGTGATGTAAAGAGCTGGGAAGTTGATTGATGAAGGAGATAAAGGGCTAGAGAAAGGGAAAATCTGATGGGAGAGGATAGAAGACCATAGAAGAAAAGGAAGGAGAAAGAACACCAGAAGGAGGTGATGAGGGAAGGAGATAAGGTGAGAGAAGGAAACAGGAATGGAGAATGGTGAAGGGGGGGGGTGGGTGGGTGGGTGCAACTACCAGAAGACAATGTTCATTTCATCAGGTTGGGGGCTATCCAGATGGAATATAAGGGGTTGCTTCTCCAACCTCTGTGTGGCCTCTTCGCAGCAGTAGAGTAGGCCATGGACTGACATGTCGGAATGGGAATGAGAAATATAATTGAAATGGGTGGGTGCCGGGAGACCCTGATTTTTCTGGCAGATGAAGCTGTCTCCCAATCTACGTCGGGTCTCACCGATATACAGGAGGCCACAGCAGGACCACAGGATACAATAGATGACCCCCAGCAGACTCCCATTTGAAGTGTCACTTCACCTGGAAAGACTGTTTGGGGCCCTGAATAGTAGTGAGGGAGGAGTTGTAGGGGCAGGTGCGGTACTTGTTCCACTTGCGAAGTTAATACCAGGAAGATCGGTGGAAGGGACGAGTGGACATGGGAGTCACATAGGGAGCAGAAAGCAATAAGTGGAGGGAGGGAAAGATGTGTTTGATGGAGATGATGGAAGCTGTGGAGAATTATGTGCTGGACATGAATACTAGTGGGGTGGCCGGTAAGAACAAAAAGAATCCTATCCCTGGTGTGGCGGGCAGCAGGATGGGGTGAGGGCAGACATGTGCTAAATGGAAGAGATGCGGGTGAGGGCAGCATTGATGGTAGAGGAAGGGAAGCCCCTTTCTTTGAAGAAGGAAGATATCTCAGTAGTTCTGGAATGACAAGCCTCATCTTGAGAGCAGAAGCAGTGGATATGAAAGAACTGGGAGAGATGGCATTTTTACAAGTGACAGGGTGGGAGGAGAGAATTGGTGGGATTATGAAAGACATCAGCAGATAGTCTGTCTCCAGAGATGGAGCCAAAGAGATCGAGAAAGGGGAAGGAGGTGTCAGAAATGGATTAAGTAAATTTGAGGGCAGACTGGTAGTTGGCAAAGTTGATGAAATTGATGCATTCAGCATGGGTACAGGAAGCAGCACCAATGCAGTCATTGACGTAGCATAGGAAGAGTTGGGGAAAGATTCCAGTGTAGGCTTGGAACATGGACTATTCCATAAAGCTGACAAAAAAGCAGGCATAGCCGGGACCCATACGAGTACTCATGGGTACACCTTTGGTTTGAAGGTAGTGGAAGGAGCCGAAGGAGAAATTATTGAGGATGAGGACCAGTTCTGCCAGACAGAGGAGAGTGGTGGTGGAGGGGAACTGGTTGGGTCTGTTCTCCAGAAAAAAGCAAAGAGCTTTAAGGCCCTCCTGACTGGGGATGGAGGTGTATAGGGACTGGACATCCATCAAGATGATCGGGGCCAGGGGAACTTGAAGCCATTGAAAACATCCGGAGAAAATAACTTAGACCAAGATCACTTTTATTTTTACATTGAGGTCTGGAAGAGGTTTCGTTAATCAGCAAAACAGAGATATCAAGGTGTGGGACACTTGTTGAATAAAAGTCATATCTACTGGCATCACAGTTGCTAATGGAATATTTATCCAGAAAGGGGCTGCTCAAGTTACTACCTTCTTTCCTCCTCCTCAATCATCTGTCAGGTTGTTATAAATATATTCCACCCTAATAGGAAGACTGGGAAGCTGCAACAAACCACTACAATTCTTTGATATTTTCTCTAATCCCCTACCACAGTGCTCTTCCAGCGCAGATGAGGCCCTGAAAGCATTCTATCACTCCACTCTTGGACTGCTGTGCAGGCAGTGAGCTGTTCATATAATGAAGGCTGTTGCACATTCCTGGGATGCCTTGGCCACCATGTAATGTACTGTTCAATCATCAGAACAGATCTGGCATTTCAGAATTAGGCATCCATGAAGCACTGTGGGACATCAGCAGCAAATGAGCTGAATTGCACCATGAACTGTAATCCCATATCCAAGCATAACTTTGCACGAACCGATTCAATGTGGTCCAAATGGTGGCAAACATTGCCCAATTAGGTACAGTCTCCTTTATGCATTCCCATTATCTGCATAGAAGAAGCAACACACACAAAAAGCTGGAGGAACTTGGCAGGTCTGACAACACCCATGGAGGGAAATGAACAGTCAAAATTTCAGAACAAGACCAATTCAGATGAAAGTCATGACCCAAAACATCAGCTGCATATTTCTTTCCATAGATGCTGCCTGACTTGCTGCGTTCCTCCAGCTATTGTGCATGTTGCTAAAGATTTATAGCATCTGCAAAATTTCTTGCGTATGAAATAAATATCTCAGAATATCTCTACTTTTGTTTTCATCATTCACACTGCAGGTGACTTCACTTTGCATTGAAGTAAGTTAAAGAATGTAACGTTAAGCCAAACATATAGTTAGGTGTAAAGTGATTGTGAGCCCCTCTGTGGTTTTTTGGAATGAATTTACTTGTATAGATTAAATTACACCTACCATTTTGAAAGCTGATGAAATATCCCTGGTCTAAAAACTTTGGGTGACACCTGTACTGAACAAAACCTATTTTTATTAAATATTTGCTCTGCAGATTTGAAACCACCATTTCTGATTTCAAGCATCTATCTTCAGTCAATGCTCTGTCATGACTTTTTATATTTGAACCTGTTGCAAATCAAAATGCTCAATTCTCATTAGTACCATTTACAGGCATGATAAAGCACTTCTGAGTGCTGATTGGGCGCCTTTCATCAGTTGATGTTTGGAATGGATTAAATTGACTGAAAAATTCCATAAGAAATACTGCGTTGAAGGAAGTTGTACCCTGCATTTGGGTGGGGAGCGAGGAGAGCTAGCAGAACTCTAGAATTTCCTCTGAGAATTAAGCACACATGGGAGATTAGTGAGAGGTCCATTAAAGCAAGACAAACCAACAGAAGGTACAGGAGCAAGAGAGGGGAAGTAGTGGGTACAGAGGCAAATGCATTTGGTACAAATTCCTAATGATGTACTTACCGTTGAGGGAGTACAACAAAAGCTCACTAGTCTGAGCTCCGGAATAGCAGGACTGTCAAATGAGGAGAGATTGCATCAACTAGGTTTATATTCTATTAGACATGGAAGAATGAGAGAACATTTTAATTTATGATTCAGAAATAACAGCAATGGAAATTACTATGGACATTTTGAAGTTAGCAACCAATTAACTCCAATCGATCGTAAAGAGAGCTTTTGGTACATTGGCCTTTATAAATCAAAGTATTGAGTATAAGTGTTGGAATGTTATGGCAAGGTTGTATAAGGCATTGGTGAGGCTGAATTTGGAGTATTGTGTACAGTTTTGGTCACCAAATTACAGGAAGGACATTAATAAGGTTGAAAGAGTGCAGAGAAGGTTTACAAGGATGTTGCCGGGACTTGAGAGACTCAGTTACAGAGAAAGGTTGAATAGGTTAGGACTTTATTCCCTGGAGCGTAGAAGAATGAGGGGAGATTTGATAGAGGTATATAAAATTGTGATGGGTATAGATAGAGTGAATGCAAGCAGGCTTTTTCCACTGAGGCTAGCAGAGAAAAAATAAACAGAGGACGTGGGTTAAGGATGAAGGGAGAAAAGTTTAAAGGGAACATGGGGGGGGGCTTCTTCACACAGAGAGTGGTGGGAGTGTGGAGTGAGCTGCCAGATGAAGTGGTAAATGCGGGCTCATTTTTAACATTTAAGAAAAACTTGGACAGGTACATGGATGAGAGGTGTATGGAGGGATATGGTCCAGGTGCAGGTTAGTGGGACTAGGCAGAAAAATGGTTTGGCACAGCCAAGAAGGGCCATAAGGCCTGTTTCTGTGCTGTAATGTTCTATGGTTCTAAGTATTCTTGTCCAATATTTGATAGCAATGAAACATGAAAGAGCTGCAGCAAAGGTGGTCTTCTCTGTCAAAATAGCAAGTAAACAGGAACAGTTTTGTAATGAAGGCAACCAATGGGCATCTGAAGCAGAATGTGGTTTCAAAGTGCGCTGTATGGATTTATAATTTTTCAATCAGAATTCATTGACTCACTCAGCAGTTAATCTTCACTTTTAGAGTCATAGAATCCCACAGAATGGAAAGAGGACCTTAAGCCCGCTGGCCCATGTCAATGATTCCTCATCAAAGCTCCTCCTATTTGCCACTGCTTGGCCTCTTAACTTTTAACATTTCCAATCTATGTACCTATCCAACCGTCTTTTCTTGTACCTTACCTTAACCACTTCTTCTAGCAGCTGATTCCACACAGTCACCACCCTTTGTTGGAAAACAAAAGTTGCCCCTCAAGTTCCTCTTAACAGTTTCCCCTTTCACCTTAAACCTATGCCCTCTAGTTCTTGATACCCCAAATCCAGGAAGAAGACTGGTGCAGTCTCCCTATCTATGCTGCCCATTATTTCATGCCCCTCTACAAGAACAGTTTCAAAAACTTTAAGAAATAAAGGTTTGACAAACCTCTCTCTATACTTTGCTCCCTCAAGTCCTGACAGCATCCTGGTAAAATTTTTCTGGACACTGCCAAGTTTACTAACATCTTTCCCACAGCAGGAATGACCTTAACACAATTTTCCAAGTGTGGCCTCACAGTTGCACCCTGTTCTCCCAACTTCTATACTTAATACATTGAGATATGAAAGCCAGCATGACTAAAGCTTTTTACTCTGATTTGCCTACCTATGACTAACATGCAAAAAATGTTAGAGGAACTCAGCAGGCCAGGCAGCATCTATGGAGAGGAATAAAGAGCTGGTGTTTCTGGCTAAGACACTTCATCAGGCCTTCATCAAAATTTTGGTGCTTGAAGACCCCTATTCCCTCTCCTGGTCTTCTTTTCCCTTAATATACTTACAAAATCTCTGTAGATTTTCTTTAATCTTCTCTGCAAAAGTTATCTCGTGTCCTCTTTATGTCCTTCTTGAATACAGCTCTGCATCCCCTATTTTGCTCCAGTGATTCACTTGATAATACCTGTCTGCTCCTGACCCATATGTCCTTGTTCCTGGCTTGGGCTTCAATATCTCTCATCATACATGGTTCCCAACTCCTCCCAGGCTTGCCCTTCACTCTAACAGGGACATGAAGACTTTGAGCTCTCACTAGCTCACTCTTAAAAGCCTCCCACTTGCCTGCAGTCATTTTGCTCTCAAGCAATCTAATCCAGTCAACCTTTGCAGGTCCATGCCTCACTGCATCAAAATTTGCCTTGACCCTGTTCAGAACTTGAATCTCTGGACCAGTTTGCTTCCTTTCCCCAGCTATTTTAAAACTAAAAGAGCACTGGTCCCAAAGTGCTCTTCCACTCTCACCTCAGTCACTTGCCCTGCCCTATTAAGCAAGAGTAGGTCAGGTTTTTCACTCTTCCTAGTAGTGCTCTCTATATGTTGACTAAAGGAAAGCTTCCTGAATGCTCTCAACAAATTCAAGTCCATCTAAGCCCTAACACTATGGCAGTCCCTGTCTATGTTAGGAAAGTTAAAAACCCCTACTATGAAAACCCTATTATTTTTACAACTCTTCCAAAATCTCTCCGCATTTGTTCTTCAAATTCCCATTGACTTGTGGAGGCCTAAATGCAATCCCAACAATGTAATCTAACCCTTCTTATTTCTCAGATCTTCCCAGAAAGCCTCACTGGAATACAGTACCTTTCTGTAATTTCATCTCTGACTACCACTGTGACAGTGTCCTTAATTAAAAATGCAACTCACCCTCCTCAGTTTCCTTTGCCTCTCTCTTTCCTATAGAACCTGTACCCCAGAGTACTAAGCCGCCAGTCCTGTCCCTCCCATAGTCATGTTTATATAGTGACTATAATATTCCAGTCCTACCTAGCCAACAAAACCATAGAAACCATAGAAATTACAGCACAGAAACAGGCCTTTTGGCCCTCCTTGGCTGTGCCGAACCATTTTCTGCCTAGTCCCACTGAACTGCACACCGACCATATCCCTCCATACACCTCCCATCCATGTATCTGTCCAATTTATTCTTAAATGTTAAAAAAGAACCCACATTTACCACCTCATCTGGCAGCTCATTCCGTACTCCCACCACTCTCTGTGTTTAAGAAGCCCCCCCCTAATGTTCCCTTTAAACTTTTCCCCCCTCACCCTTAACCCATGTCCTCTGGTTTTTTTCTCCCCTTGCCTCAGTGGAAAAAGCCTGCTTGCATTCACTCTATCTATACCCATCATAATTTTATATACCTCTATCAAATCTCCCCTCATTCTTCTACGCTCCAGGGAATAAAGTCCCAACCTATTCAACCTTTCTCTGTAACTCAGTTTCCCAAGTCCCGGCAGCATCCTTGTAAACCTTCTTTGCACTCTTTCAACCTTATTTATATCCTTCCTGTAATTTGGTGACCAAAACTGAACACAATACTCCAGATTCAGCCTCACCAATGCCTTATACAACCTCATCATAACATTCCAGCTCTTATACTCAATACTTTGATTAATAAAGGCCAATGTACCAAAAGCTCTCTTTACGACCCTATCTACTTGTGACGCCACTTTTAGGGAATTTTGTATCTGTATTCCTAGATCCCTCTGTTCTACTGCACTCCTCAGTGCCTTACCATTAACCCTGTATGTTCTACCTTGGTTTGACCTTCCAACGTGCAATACCTCCCACTTGTCTGTATTAAACTCCATCTGCCATTTATCAGCCCATTTTTCAAACTTTATGTTCATCTGTCTTTCTCATCACACCTCTTTATTAACTTGAAATAAATGCAAGTTAATCAAATAGGCTTTCCTTTTGTTCATGTCTTCTACTGCTATAGCCCCTCTATTTCAAGCCTCGATGTGTTATGCATTCAGAGATGCTCTTCTTCACACCGCTATTTTAACGCATGCTTAGTACTGTCGTCTTCCTGTCAACTTAAATCAGTCTGGCTATTCTCCTGTGGCCTCCCTCACTATCAAGGTGTTCTTACCCTCAAAACTGTTGATCTCTGGATGTTCTTTAATTTGTTTTTCACAGCACTCTCTGTAAGCTCTAGAGACTGTTGTGGGTGGAAATCCTAGGAGATCAGCAGTTTCTGAGAGACTCAAACTACCCCACATAGCACCAACAACCATTCCACAGTCTAAGTTACTTTGATCACATTTCTTCTCCATTCTGATGTTTTAGTCTGAACAAGGACAGAACCCCTTGACCATGTCTGCATGCTTTTGTGCATTGAACTGCTGTAACATGGTATTTGCTTTAATGAACAGGTGTACAATTGTACCCAATAAAGTGGCCACTGAGTGTATTCTTTACTGTCTCTTTGGCACTGAAAATCAATTTTTACAAAACTGCAAATCTGTGCCTTCCAATTTCAATTGTTGTTGCATTTTTAAAGCTAAAAATGTTAAGATAATAGCATGTTTTCAGGAAGTTTGACAATAAATAACAGAGAGCATCAATGATTTGCTAATAAAAAATCCTGGCCAATAATTTCTAGGCTGGTGAGCAGTCCCTTGGGTAGTGGAGCAAAAGGAAATCCTTATTGAAATATGGGTTCATAAATGTGTTTACTTTGCATTATTTAAAGTACATTGCAGGCAGTTTTGGAATGCTTCATGATCACATTTGTCCTGCAGTATCAAAGTGCAAATAGGTTTTGAAATTTGGAAGTCTGTGGATTGAATGATTCATTAAAGGCACTTCTTCATCCAACCAGCTAACTTTAAGATTTTGCTTTTCATTTTGATGTTTAATATAAACAAATAAAATGATGATAATAAACCTATCAATGTTAACCCACATTCAGAATGGTAGAATACCAAAATATAACTTTAACAATCACTTTAAAAATTGATCATAATTATGTATTATAATGTATCATAAAAATTATATATCATAATTAATCTTAATAGCTAGGAACTTATTTTGTTTGGTCTAATTTTGCCTTCCTTATGAGGCCAGAAGTGCAGAGGAAGCTCTGGAGCTGCAGACAGAGTGGGAGCAAATTAAAGGAATTTTCTGCCAATGAAAGTGACAAGAAAACTGTAAAGCAGAATATTAGGTAAACTGTGTGAGTCTATTGACCACCAATGGCTAAGGAGATCTTACTGTCCATTCATAAAGTCACAGAAAATTAATATGCAGGTACAGCAGGTCATCAGGAACACAAATAGGATTTTGGTCTTTATAGCAATGGGAATGGAATACTCAAGAGTAGGCAATTTTGCTCCATTTGGACATGATGTTGGAGAACTTGCACCAGAGTCTTGTATATAATCTTAGTCTTATTTTACGAAGCCATGCAGACAATGTTCATTGGAGTGACTCAAATTATGAACTGGTTACCTTATGAGGATATATTAAGTTGCAAGGGGCATAGATTCGTAGAGTGTGACTTTTCTATACCCCTCATAGTTTTAATCATATCTCCTTTGTTCCAGAAAAAAACTAAAATACTCTCCAGCCTCTCCTCATAGATAAAATGTTCCATCCTGAACAACATCCTAATGAATCTTCTCTGCACCCTCTCCAGTGATGTCTCATCCTTCTTATTGACTAGTAATCAGAAATGCACACAATACTCCAACGAGGTTTGAACAATGTTTTATAGAATTGCAGCATTTCCTTCCTCCTCTTGACTGATAAAAGCCAAAAGATTTGTATTGACACCTCAAAGATCTTCGGAGTTGCTCAGATAGCAGTTTTCTCTGTTTTCCAAAGAACATGATTCAAGCTACAGCATTCCCAAAATTTATGACCTCACTTTTATCTTTATTTTTGAAAAAAAAATTCCCTTCTGTGCCTATTTTAACAACACATTGATATCACCTCAACTACTACACTGTCAACTACTCCAATGATCATGGTGTCATTCTGAAACTACTGCTCACATGACCAACATTAACATCTAAGTTATTCACACACATTACAGTCAACGTCCCAAAACCAATCCTGTGGAACATCACTAGTCACAGGCGTCCAAACAGAACAACTACCCTCTTCCACCAACCTCTCTCTCCCAAGGCAAAGCCAAACTTGGATCCTATTTAACAAATTGCCTGGGATCCCAGACAAGATCTGCGCTTGACAAAGCCATGCTGGCTATCCCTGGTTAATCCCTGCCTTCACAAATAATTATTAATCCTGTTCCTCAGAACATTATTGTTTCTCTAATAACTTCCCTGTTACTGATATTAGGCTCATAGGTTTATAATAGCCAGGCTTTTCCTTCTGGTATCTAATATGGGACCAGCAAAGATTTAAAAACTCAGCTAAGCTCCCAGTAATCTTTTCCCTTGCCTCACATAGTGGTAAGGTTAAAGCTCGTCCCTGTCTGGGGGTATATCCACCTTTAAGCCCGCTAAGACATTTGAGCATCTCCTCTTTCTTTATGGAGATGTGCACATGAATTTCACCTTCTCCTTTACTGAGTGCTCTAATTACAAAGTGAGTTTCCTCGTGAATAGCGATGAGAAGTATTCATTTTGAACTTCACAGCTGTATCTTTTGACTCTAGTACAGATCATTCCTATTGTGCTTTATTAGCCTACTCTTTCTCTGGTATTCTTGGATCCTTAGTAAACTTGTAAAGCACTTTCAGATGTAACTTAATCCTGCCTGACAGTTACATTTCATGACCCCTTTTTTCTTCTTAATTTCAGTTTCAATCACTTCCTTCCACTTTTAATACACTTGATAGGTCTCTGCTAAATGCTTCCTTTTCTCATTTTATCAAATCCCCAGAAGTCCTCGACATCCGGGATTCCCTGTACTTGGTACCCTTGGTTTTCACTCTAACAGAAACATGATAGTCTTGAACTTTTGCTCTCTGTCCTTTGAATGCTCCCAGTCCTCCTTTGCCAGGTCCCATCATATTTTAATGAAACTGGTTCTCCCCTAACATAAACTTTATTTCTGGTCTACCCCAATCCTTCTCCACAATCACATTGAAATATATAGGAACTGTCTCCATAATGCTCTCCGCTGACATTCCCTCTACATGACTAGTTACTTTCCTCAAGACAAGGTTCAGTTATAGTCTTTTTCTCATTAGTCTAATGGGACAGTGTTGAAAAGCCAACCTGGACATACTTCCAATTGGCATGTATCCTTTTTATTCTGAAATAATGATGGCTGAGGTTCAGGAATTTAGTATGTAAAAGTGAAATCAAACAGAACGACGAATTAATATGTGAACATAAATGTTATGTCATCTGATTTGCATTCACCAATAAACACCAGCAAAGTAATCGGCAATCAGGGCACGGTCAATGAGTCATTCAACAATATCACTGAAGTTGTTGAAGGAACAATCAAAGCAACCGTTCTTTCAGGGCACCTTTGATGTAACTAATAAAATGTGGAGGTTAAAGAAAATGATTCTACCACTATCTCATCTCCAATCCAATGACAGTGACGTGGTGTAAAAGCGAAACTAAGTTATCCTTTCAGGTCAATGTACCTACCTTTTCAATAGATGCTACTGACCTGCTGGCTGTTACCAGCATTTTGTGTTTTTATTTCAGTATTTCATGATATGCAATTTTTAAAATTAATTTCTTAGTAAAAATCTAAGAATCCATTACTAAGGACAAAAACTGAATAAAGTTTTGGTTAAATTTAAAATAAAACATGCTTTATACAGTATACTTCCAAAAAAACCAAGACATTAAAAAATCTGCTGTAAGTTTGTGATCAGGATGATTGTACATCAGTCACAATGTCACTTCTCCAGCCTCTTCAAAAGAAGTTCAGAGGCAGGTAACTACAGGAATACTGGTTGCCTGGAAATTCCCTGCAGATCCTATTTCAGTTTAGTATATATTTTCTTTTTATTTCAGAGACCACCCTGACATATAAATGAAAACGAAAGAAGTAATTAAACAAGCAAAGTGAAATAAAAAATGGATGAGTGAAATTTTCAAACAGAAAGCTAGATGAGGATGCACAAGTTCAGAAAAGGATTCTTTATGTAACAGCACACACAAAATGCAGGTGGAACGCAGCAGGCCAGACAGCATCCATAGGAAGAAGCGCAGTCAACGTTTCGGGCCAAGACCCTTCGTCAGGACTAATTGAAAGAAGAGATAGTAAGAGATTTAAAAGTGGGAGGGGGAGGGGAGATCCAAAATGATAGGAAAAGACAGGATGGGGAGGGATGGAGCCAAGAGCTGGAAAGTTGATTGGAAAAAGGGATACAAGGCTGGAGAAGGGAGAGGATCATGGGACGGGAGGCTTAGGGAGAAAGAAAAGGGGAGGGGAGCGCCAGAGGAAGATGGAGAGCAGGCAAGGAGTTATAGTGAGAGGGACAGAGAGAGAAAAAAAGAGAGAGAGAGAGAAAAAAAAGGGAAAAAACAAACAAACAAACAAACAAACAAATAAATAAATAAGGGATGGGGTAAGAACGGGAGGAGGGGCATTAAAAGAGATTAGAGAAGTCAGTGTTCATGTCATCAGGTTGGAGGCTACCCAGACAGAATATAAGGTGTTATTCCTCCAACCTGAGTGTGGCTTCATCTTGACAGTACAGGAGGCCATGAACAGACATATCAGAATGGGAATGGGACGTGGAATTAAAATGTGTGGCCACTGGGAGCTCCTGCTTTCCCTGGCAGACAGAGCGCAGGTGTTCAGCGATACTGTCTCCCAGTCTGCGTTGGGTCTCGCTAACATATAGAAGGCCGCACCGGAAGCACTGAACACAGTATATCACCCCAGCCGACTCACAGGTGAAGTGTCGCCTCACCTGGAAGGACTGTCTGTGGCCCTGAACGGTGGTGAGGGCAGAAGTGTAAGGGCATGTGTAGCACTTGTTCCGCTTACAAGGATAAGTGCTGGGAGAGAGATCGGTGGGAAGAGATGGGGGGGACGACTGGACAAGGGAGTTGCGTAGGGAGTGATCCCTGCGGAAAGCAGAAAGGTGGGGGGATGGAAAGATGTGCTTAGTGGTGGGATCCCAGTGGAGGTGGCAGAAGTTACGGAGAATTATATGTTGGACCCGGAGGCTGGTGGGGTGGTAGGTGAGGACAAGGGGATCCCTATCCCTAGTGGGGTGGCGGGAGGATGGGGTGAGAGCAGAGGTGCGTGAAATGGGAGGGATGTGTTTGAGACCAGAGTTGATGGTGGAGGAAGGGAAGCCCCTTTCTTTAAAAAAGGAAGACACCTCCTTCGTCCTGGAATGAAAGGCCTCATCCTGAGAGCAGATGTAGCGGAGATGGAGAAGTTGCGAGAAGGGGATGGCATTTTCACCCCGACACTGTTTTATCCCCCCTCGTTCAATCCCTTCCCACCTATGTTCATGACACTCCTCACGCTCTGGATTTTTTCAATAACTTTAAGTTCCCTGACCTCCACCACATAATTTTCACCATGGATGTTCAGTCCCTATATACCTCCATCCCCCACCAGGAAGGTCTCAAAGCTCTCCACTTCTTTTTGGATTCCAGACCTAACCAGTTCCCCTCTACCACCACTCTCCTCCATCTAGCGGAATGAGTCCTTACTCTTAGCAATTTCTCCTTTGGCTCCTCCCACTTCCTCCAAACTAAAGGTGTGGCTATGGGCACCCGTATGTGTCCCAGCTACGCCTGCCTTTTTGTTGGCTTTGTGGAACAGTCCATATTCCAAGCCTATACTGGTATCCATCCCCCACTTTTCCTTCACTACATCGACGACTGAATTGGTGCTGCTTCCTGCACACATGCTGAGCTCGTTGACTTCATTAACTTTGCCTCCAACTTTCACCCTGCCCTCAAATTTACCTGGTCCATTTCCGAACCTTCCTCCTCTTTCTTGATCTTTCTGTCTCTAACTCTGGAGACAGCTTATCTACTGATGTCTGCTATAAGCCTATGGACTCTCACAGCTACCTGGACTATTCCTCTTCCTACCCTGTCTCTTCCAAGAATGCCATCCCCTTCTTGCAATTCCTCCATCTCTGCTGCATCTGCTCTCAGGATGAGGCCTTTCATTCCAGGACAAAGGAGATGTCTTCCTTTTTTAAAGAAAGGGGCTTTCCTTCCTCCGCCATCAACTCTGCTCTCAAACACATCTCCCCCATTTCACGCACATCTGCTCTCACCCCATCCTCCCTATATTTTTAAAATTCAGTCGGCAAGTTTCAATAGTGCTGTCATGTTGTTTTTCTGCTGGAACGTTGTTTTGCTTTGATTGGAAAGCAACATTCAGGAACAACTTTCTTAACTCTGGGAAAAAAAAATGTTCAACAGTATTCCAGTTTACTAAATGTAATTTTTCATGAATGCTTCAAAACAGAGCAGCTTTGGAATTCTTCTTTGCAACACTGATCAAAACAGTTGCTGGAAGTTGAATATCACATGAGAAACACAAAATAATCTGCAGATGCTGGGATCAAAGCAACACTCACAGCACGCTGGAGGAACTCAGCAGGTCGAGCAGCATCCGTGGAAACTCCTTCCAGGTGAGACAACACTTCACTTGTGAGTCTGTTGGGGTCATCGATTGCATCTGGTGCTTCCGTTGCGGCCTCCTCTACATCGGTGAAACCCGACGCAGATTGGGGGACCACTTCGTTGAGCACCTCCACTCCGTCCGCCACAACAGACAGGATCTCCCAGTAGCCACCCACTTCAACTCTGCTTCCCATTCCCATTCAGATAAGTCCATACATGGCCTCCTCTACTGCCATGATGAGGCTAAACTCAGGTTGGAGAAGCAACACCTCATATACCATTTAGGTAGTCTCCAGCCGCTTGGTATGAATATAGAATTCTCCAACTTCCGGTAATTCCCTCCCCCTCCCTTCCTCTATCCCTATTTCACTCTGCTCCCTCCCTCAGTTACCTATCACCTCCCTCATGGTTCCGCCTCCTTCTTATACTACCCATTGTTTTCCTGTCTATGAGGTCCCTGCTTCCCCTCCCCCACCCCTTTGTCTTTCAAATTACTGGTTTTTCAACTGAACCTGCAAGCATTCTTCAAATCCTTCCTCCTCCTTCTTTCTTCAGTCCTGATGAAGGGTTCCGGCCCGAAACTTTGACTCATCGTTTCCACTGATGCTGCCCGACCTGCTGAGTTCCTCCAGAGTGCTCTGAATATCACATGATGCAGAGGAATTTTACGGACACCTCTCGTGACTGTCAGTAACATGTTGTGTTCAGTTTTGGGCAAAGAGTTTATGCTTGCCTACTCTGTTTTTCAGTTCTTGAAGTTTATTCTCCAGCAGAATTTTTAACCAAATATGCCTGAGAAGCATCAGTTGCAATTCACTTAAGAACAACCAGCTTTGAGTAACACCGAGAATTCTGAAAGAAGACAAGGAGCCAAAACATTATACCTGTGTCCAACACAAAATCATTATACACACCTTCACATGCTGATAGCATATTCTTAGGACTTGTATGTATCCAGGACACAAGAAAGTGGACAGGAAAAGAGAATCACAAAAATTTCACACTATCTTAAAAGTTTATTCCCCCAGGCAGTTAATCTGATCAACCATTCTAGGACAGACAAACAATCAATGTGCAAAAGATAACAAACTGTGCAAATACAAAAAGAATAATAGTCATCATATAAATAAATAAGCCATAGATATCAAGAACATGAGATGAAAAGTCCTTGGAAGTGAGTCTATAGGTTGTAGGAACTGATCAGTGATGGAGCAAGTGAACTTGAGTGAAGTTGTCCTCTCTGGTTTAAGAGCCTGATGGTTGAGGGGTGATAACTGTTCCTAAACCTGGTGGTGTAGGTCCTGAGGTGCCTATACCTTCTTCCTGATAGCAGTAGTAAAAGTAAGCATGGCTTTGATGGTGGAGGTCCTCGATGATGGATGTTGCTTTCCTACGACAGTGTGCTATGTAGATGTACTCAGTGATGGGAAGGGATTTATCCATGATGGACTGGGCCATATCCACTACTTTTTGTAGGCTTTTCTATTCCAATGCATCATTGCTTTCATACTAGACCATGAAGCAACTGATCAATATACCTCCCACCACACATGTGTAGAAGTTTGTCAAAGTTTTATATGACATGCCAAATCTTCACAAACTTCTAAGGAAGTAGAGGCACTGCTGTACTTTCTTCATAATGGCACTTATGTGCGGGACCCAGGAAAGGAGCTCTGAAATGGAGACACCGAGGGAGGAATTTAAAGTTGCTGACCCACTCCATCTCCAATCCCCCCCCCATACGAGAAATGGGTCAACTATCACTGGTTTCCTCCTCCTGCACTCAATGATCAGCTCCTTGGTCTTGCTGATATTGATTTAGGAATTATTGTTTCTTGCACCACTCAGCCAGATTTTCAGTCTCCCCCATATCCTGATTCATCACCACCTTTGATTCAGCCAGCAGAAGTGGCGTCGTCAGCAAACTTAAATATGGCATTAGAGCTGTACTGAGCCTCACAGTCATAAGTGTAATGCAAGTAGAGCGAGGGGCTAAGCACACAGCCTTGTGGCGCACCTGTGCTGATGGAAACTGTGAAGGAGATGTTGTCGCCAATCTAAAATGACTGGGGTCTGCACTGCATTGTAAACGCTTTAGGCCCCATTTAATAATGCTGCTTAGATTGTCAGTCATCATCAACATCACCAGGTGCCGTGCCCAGTTTGAGCTTTCACCGCCATGGCCCACACACTCCTGTTTCGGGTCAAGTGGATCAATTCATTGGTATTCATTTCCAGTTGTCTGGCTGCTGTCCCCATCATCATTTGTCTTTGTCTTCCTCTTGCTTTCTTCCCTTCAATCTTTCCCATAATTACCATGCAATTGTAAATACATGCTGGTATTTATGCACATTTACTCTATTCTACACTATATCCTTTAACTTTAAGTTTATATATCTTTCTATTCTCTATAATCGTTGAATATTGTTGTATTTTATTGCATGTCACAATAAACACACCACAGCAAATTCCTAATGCATGCAGGTGACTATGGAGAATGAAGTTGATCCTTGAGCATGTTGTTCACACAGGATGGATCCTTGCATGTTGAACCATTTTGATGCAAGTACAACTAACTTGTGGGACATATGGGGTGTCCAGGGAGGGGTAACACCTCCGGTGGTGGGTTTGTCATGTTCCACCCAGGGGCAGCTTGTCCACCTTTGGTCCCCACCTGCCACCCAGCTCTCACCTGTGGCTCCCAGAAACTGTTTGTGACAGTGACCACACCCAGTACATCGCTTCGACAGTGGGGCTAAACCAGGTGAGGGCAGCCAGGAACCTCCAACCCTGGTGAGATAGGGATATGCCTCACCCAGCATACCAAGCCAGTTCTAGTGGACTGGGTGGATGAGACCAAATACAAGATCCAACAGCCAAGAAGTCGGTGCTGCGACAGTTCGTGAAGAGCGAAGGGCATGACAAGGCATAGAAGGCGCCATGGCTCTCCACTACAGCTAAGGAAATCTCCAGTTGTGATGATTTTTCGTACCTTTGGACCAAGACCTTTGAGGCTGAGAGAGTGGAACTGCCCCAGTGCAATGGCTTTTTCACTATAAAGCTCCTCCCGGAGAGGTTACGTCATCCTTGCAAGCAACAGACAACCAACACAACTAACTTACAATGGTACATGTCTGGAACCGCCACTCCGCTTCATGGTTGACACGGCTGCAAAAGTCACTTCCCAGGTACTACAATCACCTGGGTGATCTGCAGGAGCATAGGTGGGTTCAGTATTAAAGACCTTTTCTACGGAACTTCATAGAAAGCCAGAAATAAGTAACAGAACCTGCAGGTTACATATATATTTTTTTTAAATTTTCGTTCACAGGGAGTCAAGCTTGACAAAGAAAGAATCTCTACTTGTGGCATACTTCCAATTGATGATCAGAGCAAAACCTCAAGTACTAGCTCATATAAGTAAGTGGACATCTGTCACAGCCAACGTCAAGGAGAACCTCACATTCAACTTAGTCTCAGGATCATTCCAATCTGCATTTGCTGATAAATGACCCACATCATAGTTTGGTGCTCACCACTGCAAGAGGGAGTTCATTGTCTTGCTCCTCTGCAGAAGCAGACTCCATCTACTTTTCCTTCAGTGCTCTGTAGCAGGTAGGTTGCATATGGACTGTCACTGCCCTTGTGAGCTTCTCCCAAGTGCAGGCACCTTCCCACTGCATACATGCAGTCATTCTCAATCCACAATTACTCTGTAATAAAAAAGACAGTGCATTTTCTCAACCTCCATTTAGGACCTCGCTGATCAGGCAGTACTTATTTTCCACATCATCAGGTTCAAGAACAGTAATTACACAACAACCATCAGGCTCCTGAACCAGCCTGGATAACTTCACTCACCACAATGCTGAACTGTCTCTAATTCCTCCAGAACTCATGTTCTCAGTAATTTTTTTTAGATTACTATTTGCACTATTTGTCTTCTTTTGCACATTGGCTGCTTGTCACTGTAAGTCCATGAACAGTGTTCTGGCCTCTGGAGGCAGAGTTCTTTTTGGAATGGACATCACTTCCAGTAAGTAAGCTGTTTTTTTTATATTGTTTCCAGCACAAGTTAATCTGAATTTGATCTGAAGCACACAGTGAAAAAACATCCATCTCTATCCTCTCTTTATTTGCCCTTGAAACAACAATATATTTTCACAAGTAAGATCTATTAAAAACCTTGAAGAAAGATTCCATCTTGAGTGACTTTTGAGAAGGTGCTTAACTCACTGCATAGCCTTGAGAGGGCAGTAGGGAGAGAAGATAGCTTGTCTTCAAAGGCTTCACCCACAGACTAGAGATGCGTCTGAATGCCATAGATGACAACGTCAGCTTCTGACCCAAGCAGTGTTGAATGCCAAGACCTGGAAGCAAGGTCAGAATGTGGCACATCTATTATATCTTCATGATGCTTGAATAAATCCACAATTAGCATAGTTGCAGCAGAGGACCACACCAGAGGTGAAGCAGCAAGAATAAGAGTGGTTTATGCTAACTCCGAAGCTGAGATGCAAATTGAGAAAGCTTGTATATACATGGAAAGAAGATGTGTAGAGGCTACATTAAGTATACTCAAGGAAGAGCATGAAGCTAAGACTGCCTCCGCAGAGGCAAAGATGTGGAAAGCAGCAGCTGACTTAGACAGTAGTGAGTCTATAAGCACAATCAGTCACAACAGCCAATGCATTTTACTAAGGAATATGTCCAAACACATTTGGCTATAAAAATGACAGTGCTCCAGCTCTACAAGGAGAATGTGCCTTTCACATAGACCTGGTATTGACAGTTAAAGTCTACAACAGCAAAGACGCACAACACCCACTTCTCAAGTTCCACCACAGCAAAGACCTCATTCAAGAGTTGCTACTGATGCCCACCACATCGGCACAGGCTTGGACCAACTTCTATCTGGCAAGAATAGAAGGCTTCCTTCTATCCCAGGACAAACATCTGGCAAGCCAGTCTCCACAATGCTCTCATTCAGCAGCCACAGGTATGTTAGATTTGGCTTGATATCTGGCTCATCGAGACCTAGTCACAGCAGGATTAAAGGTGTTCAACAATTATTCTGCTAGTTATCTGTGTTGCAAGTCAAACGCTCACAATGCCATGGTTAACCTATCAAAGTCTCAAACCTAGCAACGAGCTGGACCTCTACATGTCTTGGTGGGGAATCACTGAAACATACAAGGGTTAGAGCAGTTCACATTAAAAATCCAGCTAAGGGTTTACAAATGCTGTGGCAGAGGCTGGACAAATGCTCTGGCCCTCCAGAGGCAATCAAAGAATCTCTGTTCAGCAGACTCAATATTTTTCCAAAGCTCTCACACAAAGAACCATAAAAGCTACCGGAGCTTGCAGATCTATTGTCAGAAATGCAAGCCATAAACAAACAAGGATACCTACTAGGGCTGAGTTTCTTGAACATAGCAAGAGGAATAAACCCTATAGTAGAGAATCTATCAAGCAATATAGAAAAACAGTGGACAACTGAAGAGTTCAAAAATAAAGGAAGATCATGCCCCCTATCCACAATTTTTGTTCTTTGTGGAATTCGTCAGTCATCACACAGAAATGTGAAATGACCCTTGTTTTATGCTCTCAACTTCCAGTAATACATCATTCAAAGAGAGGTCTCCAGCAAAAGCATGAAAACCCAAAACCCCTATCACAGTCAACAAAACTGAGGAAGAAACAATGAACCCCAACAGACAAAGCCCATAAGAAACCTTACCCTTCAGAGAAATGCAAAGGTTTTAAAGAAAAAAACACTTGTAGACCGGCAATCCTTTCTGAAAGAGCACTCAATATGGTTCAAATGTAGTGGTTTAACAACACACCAAGCAAAAGAGTGCAAAAGCGAGCAGCACATATCAGCACTTCATTCAGGGCCAGCACCTTGGGCTACTACTGGTTCCGGCACACCCACAGTAGAGCACGACAGGGAGTCAGCTGAGCATCCATCAGATGTAGTTACTTCCTCATGGACAGAGGTATGCAGGAAAGGCTTCCAAGGTAAATCTTGCTCTAAGATATTTCATGTCTAGTCAACATCTGCTCTGAGCAAAAAATTGCAGCATGTGTAATATTAGATGATCAGGGCATTGTGCCATTGGCAAAATCATCATTCTTTGAAATATTCTGTATTCAAACTTCAGTTTCCCCATACACTCTAAAGACATGCTCTGGAACAGTAAAAGTTGTTGGAAGAAGAGCCGGTGGATTTGTCATGGAGTCAATAGGAAGGAAAGTCTGCTTACCCTCACCAACCCTCAAAGAGGGCATCTATATTCCCAACAACAGCTGAGAAGATCGTCGGGGTTTCTCTTCCCGCCATTACAGACACTTACACCACACGCTACATCCGTAATGCAAACAGCATTATGAAGGACCCCACGCACCCCTCATGCAAACTCTTCTCCCTCCTGCCATCTGGCAAAAGGCACCAAAGCATTCCGGCTCTCACGACCAGACTATGTAACCGTTTCTTCCCCCAAGCCATCAGACTTCTCAATACCCAGAGCCTGCACTGACACCAGCCTACTGCCCTCTACAGTGCCTATTGTTTTGTTTATTATTTATTGTAATGCCTGCACTGTTTTGTGCACTTTATGCTGTCCTGGGTAGGTCTGTAGTCTAATGTAGTTTTTGTGCTGTTTTTACGTAGTTCAGTGTAGTTTTTGTA
Source organism: Mobula birostris (assembly GCF_030028105.1). Classification (NCBI taxonomy): domain Eukaryota; kingdom Metazoa; phylum Chordata; class Chondrichthyes; order Myliobatiformes; family Myliobatidae; genus Mobula; species Mobula birostris. The sequence continues at coordinate 60,291,920 of NC_092383.1, read as the reverse complement.
TTGTTTCATGTAACACCATGGTCCTGAAAAACCTTGTGTCGTTTTTACTGTGTATTGTACCAGCAGTTATGGTCGAAATGACAATAAATGTGACTTGACTTGACTTGACTAAAATCTCAACTCCCAAAGCTGCACAAGGTCATTCACATCTTAATGGCATACATAGCTGACAAGGTTCCACCACTTGACTCTTCTGCTAAGATTTTCCTGTTGCTTGGCAGAGCCACCATCTGTGCACACAACACGCATAGACAATGTAGTAGTCAGCACGATGCACCTTATACCCAACGACTGGTCCTTGGCAGGTCATAGTGGGTGACATCTACCTCAACGGTGCTATCTGCCCACCATCAGCACATTTAAGACTAATGTCTTGGAGATTAGGCACCCAAGGCATTTCAAACCTTGTGGGAGTAGAATCGATTTTAAAGTGAAGATTGTAGGTAAGCAAACCAAGCCCCTCACTTCTACTCAACCAGATTTAGGCAAGCTGGGCTTCTGTCACTGAAAAGATGATTATAAGCTGGGAACTTGCATCAAAGATGAGGTCTTCCTTCGAATCATGAATGAAGTGTTATTTAACCCTAGGGGTCATATTTTTTAGGGATTATTCCTTTAAAAAGAGAGAGGGAGGGTTGTTCAACACAAACACCTTGTTATTAGGAGAGAGAGAGGCAAAGGCTGCTTTGAGATGGTGTTATGGTTTCTCCGCAGCGTGTTTACACTTTTGCAAGGACACTGCCACTGTTCTTACAGAGAGAGAAGGGAGGAGCTACTTGTTGGACAGCTGGTGTTCAGCATGGTGAGATAAATAGAAGGTCAGCTGATAAACTGACAGACTCATGGTTTTGGACACGCAGACGCACAAGGGTGTGGTGAAGTTACCACTATCCCATTTAGGTGCCCACAACTGTGGGACTGTGGATCAATTATGAGGTATCGATCTGTGATTATTAGTGCATGAAAGAGTGACCTTATGGAGTCTACTAGTGTGTCTAACCCTCACCTGGGTTGGTAGACTATCACTCAAAGACGGTGCTCTTAAGTTGGTCAAGCTTGGCTAACTTGGAAGGAAGTTTCAGAGGACAACGGGAAGATCAATGGCATCAGCTCACATGAAAAACTAAACATCTATCTCTCTCCATCACTACCCAACTCAATACCACGAACTGAACTGAACTTGACTCATTGTCGTAAGTCTGTATCCACTTACCCTTAGGCTTGATGAAGCTTGGTTTTCATATATTTCCACATTTATATATATATAATTCATTGCTAACCTGTTTGATATATCTGCATTTATATTACTGTATTATGTAGTTACTAATAAATACCATTAGTTAATAGCGATACCAGACTCAAAGTGTTTTCTATTTCTGCTGGTTCTTTCAACCTGTCATGGGGCATGTGACAGAAGAGTTTAGCAAAGGCAGTTGGGTAGCTCTCCTTCCTTTTCGTTCTCCATGACAACTCCTACCAACTAACAGAGAGCAGGCCCTCAGTTGATTCATATCCCTCTGTCACACATTGAGAAGGAAACCGGAGGTGAAAGAACATTATGCGGCGTTCATGGAGAGACTCTTCAGGAACAATCATGTTGAGTCAGCAAAGAATACCATCAAATATCAGCAAAGAAAACTGGTATTTGCCCAACTTCATTGTCTATTGCTCCTATATGTTTGCACAAACACGTATTGTCTTTGGTTCAAGAGTTCATTTCAAAGGCCTATCACTGATCAATGTGCTCTTACAGGGTCCAGACCTCAATAACAGTTTGCTTGGAGTCCTCATGCACTTCAGAAATGAGTCCGTCATAGAGATGGCAGACATCAAACAAATGTTCCATGGCTTTCTAGTGAGAGAGGGTCATCAAGACTTCATCAGATTCTTGTGGATTTGTGACCACTAACTGGCGTACTGCATGAGAGTTCATTTACTTGGTCACTATCCCTCACCAGCTGTGACAATCTATGGCCTTAAGAGTGAGAGAAGGAATTCAGACTTGAAGCACAGAGGTATGTAGAAAGGCATTTCTATATTGTTTATGGTTGTAAATAATTATCTAGTGCAGAAAAGGCACTCAGTGTGCTGAAAGCAGCAAAATACATGTTGGCACAGTCTAATTTCAGATAGCCTAAGGTCACATCCAAAAGTATTCTCATCTGCAGATCTGGCCAAAGGTCAACAGAATCTTGATCTTGGATAGGACCTCCCTCCCATGCAGTGGAGTTTGGATGGGACATCATTACTGACACCCTTCCTTTCCAGAATGCTTATACTAAAAGACGATATATACATTATGCCATGCTACTAACTATCAACAGCTTATTTGACCCTCTTGGATTTGCTGCTCCAGTCAATATCCAAGGACACTTCATGTTCAAAGAGTTGATCTCAAATACCTGTGGATGGGATGTCTCACTCTCTGAAGAGAAACATGAGTGGTGGCAACAGTGGATTTCTTCCCTTCAGGATCTTAAAGGTTTGAGGATTCCAAGAACCTACACAACAATTCAACTACCTACAGCCCAAGGAAAAAGGTCTGCATCTTCTGTGATGCGTCAACTAAAGCCACTGCTGCTGTTGCATACCTGAAGTTGACAACTACTACTAGATACACAGTAGCAAAGTTGGATCATTCTAAGCAAGGCAATGCTTGCTCCCAAACCAGGTTTCACCGTACCAAGGCTTGAACTCGATGATGCTGTTCCAGCAGTTGAGATGGCAGAGATGATAACCAAAGAACCGGACAGAAAACTAGGTGAACAACAGGAATTCTGCAGATGCTGGAAATTCAAGCAACACACATCAAAGTTGCTGGTGAATGCAGCAGGCCAGGCAGCATCTCTAGGAAGAGGTACAGTCGACGTTTCAGGCCGAGACCCTTCATCAGGACCTAGAAAACTAGGTGATATCAAGTTTCTACTGACAGCAAGTTTGTGTTCGGTTATATATCTAATGAAATGAAGAGATTCTATATTTATGTACATAATCGGATCCAAAGTATAAGGTGATCAACTCAAAAGAGCCTACTGAACTCAATCTGGCTTATCATGCTACAAGAAGGCTTCAAGCTAATCAACTCACACTCTCACGTTTAACCAGCCCAGCAATTCCCACTGATCTTCAGCAGGAACGTAGTCAGCAAGAACTTTTCCCAAACCAAAGTTCCCTTAGTTAATCTGTCCTTTTCTAGACTCTGAAGGATGATAGTGAGTTGGAGGACAGATTAAGAAATCACAGTTCACTTTGGAAGTAACTCAACCAATCATGATTGCAGATGAACATCATATCACCTCTCTGCTCTCTGGACATTTCCGCAAGCCAGTATGCCAAGGCTAGTATTTTCAAAGCCAGAATGGTTAAAGATTGTGTAGTAAGACTGTTTTCAAGAGTAGTTTCAAAGACTATCATTATTTGCCAAAGACTTAATGAAACGTCATTTGACTTTTAGTTTCAGTCGGCCGGGTGGGGAGTGTTCTGGCCTCTAGAGGTGCAGTTTGTTTTGTATGGACAATACTTCCTGAATGAAAGCTGTTTTCTCTTTTGTTATATCATTTCCTGTGCAGGTTAGTTTGGATTCAATCTGAAGTGCACAGTGGAAAAACATTCATCTCCATCCTCTCTTTATTAGCCCCAGAAATTACGATATCTTTCACAAGTAAGATCTCATTAAGAACAATGAAGGAAGCTTTCATCTTGGGTGATTTTTGAGGTGTTTAACTCATTGCATAGCTTTTTACATATGCAGTGTGAGGGCAGTAGATACAGTTTTTCATAAATTCAATTGTATTTCTTCACTTTCCTGGAAATACTTGCAAGGAAAAAAATCTCAAAGTCATATATAGTGATATGCATGCACTTTGATAATAAATGTTCTTTTACTTTGGTCAGAGCTGGCAACTTCCACAATTCATTCCTCCAAGGCCATCCCCAGCTGCCTCATATTTCAGAGGCCACAGGGAACAAGGCTACACCCTATCTATTCAGCTCAGAGCTCTGAACCTACCCAACTGAGCAATGCTATAACAGCAGCCATCCTATGGTGTGGAGCTAGTGGAAACCACATCAGGATGGTGAACATATAGTGTCAATGTCTGTGTCACTCTGGTGGCACTGTGCATCCAGGCTCTCTTAAACTGCTCTGCACATTGTAATTTGTTCATCAGGTGAGTTCAGACATTGAATGCAGAATGGAGTCAGGGAAACGTCAGCAGATTAGTCATAGTCATAGTCATACTTTATTGATCCCGGGAGAAATTGGTTTTCGTTACAGTTGCACCATAAATAATAAATAGTAATAGAAACATAAATAGTTAAATAGTAGTATGTAAATTATGCCAGTAAATTATGAAATAAGTCCAGGACCAGCCTATTGGCTCAGGGTGTCTGACCCTCCAAGGGAGGAGTTGTAAAGTTTGATGGCCACAGGCAGGAATGACTTCCTATAACGCTCTGTGTTGCATCTCAGTAGAATGAGTCTCTGGCTGAATGTACTCCTGTACATTATGTAGAGGATGGGAAACATTGACCAAGATGGCATGCAACTTAGACAGCATCCTCCTTTTAGACACCACCATGAGAGAGTCCAGTTATTCATGGAGGACCAGGGTGAATAACTTCATCAGAATGCTCACAGGAAATGGAGGAAGGTAGAATAGATGTGAAGAGGTATTCAGTCCAATTCCTCAAATTCTGGACCTCTGTATCATGATTGCTCTAAGTACACTTTTCTGAACATGTGGTGAAGCAGCTCCATTACATCCAGCTCCTGCTGCAGACTCACAATAAAATGGCTCACAAACTGGTATGGTAATTTAAGCCTCTACAGAATCACATGAGCAATAATCAGTCAATGTAATAACATCAATTACTTCAGCTACTTAATAACCATAAATGATTTCCAGGAAGTTACTTGTCTTCAGGTAAGCATAGACTTTCTCGTCAATAAGTAGCAGGATGAAACTATTATTTCAGTTCTCAGAATCAGATTTATTATTATATGAAATAGCAACTGAACAGGGCAAAGACATGATTACTATAACACAAAATAAATAAGTAATACAAAATAAAGGAATAAGACATAGGAGCAGAATAAGGCCATTTGCTCCACCATTTCATCATGGCTGATTTATTAACCCTCCCAAATCCATTCTCATACCTTCCTAATCTTTGACACCCTTACAAATTAAGAACCTATCAACCCCCATATTAAATATACCCAATGTCTTGGCCTCCACAGCCATCTGTGGCAATGATTTCCACAGATTCATTACCCTCTGCCTAAATAAGTTCCTCTTCATTTCTCATTTAAAGGGACATCCTTCTATTCTGAGGCTGTGCCCTCTGGTCCTAGATAATAAGGGTGTGTTCATGGAATATTCAAAAATATGATGACAGAGGAAGAATTTGTTCCTGGATCATTGAGGAAGAATCATTGAGTTCCTGAATTGTTGGGTCTCAGCCTAACAATACAGTACTTCAGCGTAAGAGGCCAACAAAGTTCAATGTAAGCACAAGCAAATTGTTCCAATAAACAAACAACAATCTTCCGACTTGGATTGGAGCCACTGGACTCAGTATTGAATTCATCACGTTTAAACAACCATCATCTACTCTTGCATCATGTGTTCCTAACAATTATTCATTTTCACCTCTTTTGCTTATTTCAGGTATTATTTATCTCCTATGTATACACTCTTCAGACACACTTAAATTGTCCTGCTTCAGCAGGCACCACCACCCACTTATGTATTAAATCTTATTTTATTATTTCCATCATTTTGCTATTAAACCTGCTTCATTTCTAACTTTTAAAATCATGACAAATGTCATTGAATTGAACATAAACTCTGTTTTTCTCTCCTCATTTGCTGTCTGGCCTGCTGAATAATTCCAGCATCTCCTGTTTGTTTTGCTTTAGATCTTTGGCACTGAAGTATTTTGCTACTGAATATCTATTCAGCTAGAACACTAAAATAATAGGTTGACAATCACAGCTTCACAAAGCCTCTGCAAAAGAAACACAAAGCTGCATCTCAGTAACAAGATGCTTCAAACAGAAATAGCAATCTCTATTAGGGTTGTATCCCCAGTTATAAGGAAATAGCTGTATTTATGTAGTATTTTTCTCATTCCCAATGTTCAACAATTATATCAATGATGATTGATATTTATGGCTTTTTCTAATTGCAATTTGTTTGGATGATCATTGGTTCTTGTTTGTGGTCCTCTGCCAACCTTCCAGTTCCCCTTCATTATATGCCAGAGATCTTGATGCATCACTGGACTCCACAAAGCTTTCAGTGGACCAATGCTATCTGCCAATGCTTCCTCTAATGAATAATCAGCCACCATCGACTTTATCAGTGCACTTTGATGGAGGGTGAGAGATACATTTGTGCCCATTTTGTGAAAGCATATCACCATCATCTCCCTGATCTCCAGTCTCTCACTAGCCCTTCTATTTTTAAATCTTCCCCTACCACTCCTGAATTCTAGTCACTCCCCATCATTCTCAATATCCTGTCACCCTGCAGCCTTCTAAATATCCAGTTTCTTCATTGCCACATTGACCTGTAATGTTTCTCTACCAATACTGATCTCTAACCTCACCCCCATGTCTCCCACTAGCTAATATCTCTCCTGCTCTCCCAGGCTCCAGTCTCCTGAAATAATTCAATTTTCAATCACACTGGTCTCGGGTCCTGTCCTACAAATCCATATCTATTACCTTTCTCCACCAATCTCTCTCCTTCTCTCCTGAGCTACAGTCCCTCCCTGATCTTTCAATTTCTAGTCGCTCGCAGCCATCCCCAGAGCCAGTCTCCCACCTAGGTCCCTGTACTCATCTCTACTCAGCTCTCCTGAGTTCCAGTCTTTTCACTACCTTCCTCTGCCAGCTTTCCATATATTAAACCTTCCCTTAACAGTACCCGCTTCTCCCAACTCCTACACTTTCATTGTCCTCCATATCCCCATTCTTTCTTACACTCCTGATTCAATCCTTCTCCTACCCTCCTGACTCCATCTCTTCAAAGCTTCCACTTGAGTCCAACACAGGACAAGTCCTACTATTTCAGCTGGGTCTGACCTGAAGTGAAGTGAAGTGAAAGTAGGGGTGATACAGGTCTAGTCAACAAACTGAGCAGGGAGAATCAATGGTTCAGGCTTGTGGTCATGGTCATCTTGCTTAAATATATGTAATAATAGTAACAATAAGAGTTAGGAAAACAGGATTCTAATCTACTTTAGCTTTTGTCCTGCTTCCACCCAACAAGCACTTTGGCTAGTTAGAGGAATGTACTGACATCCAATACAAGGTAGCCAAGTTTCTTTTTAAGTTTGTGAAATCACAGACAGCATGGAATTCTGGAACATTAACCTCTAAGTTTCTGTGATTCTTCATCTCTGTCATGAGCCCTGTGGACCTGTGCGGGGGGACGTAGAGCATTAGGTTCCGAGGTTTCTGGAACACCTGTATTTGTTAATTATTGTTAACAAATTGTTAGTTAACTATTATTAAGTCCTTGTATTTTCTGCTTAATCTTGTTAAGTTTATTTTGACTGGCATGGGTTTCCTGCATAATATGATTATTTAAAGTGGACTCCCAATTAGCATTTATCATGGGGTTCTTGTTCTGAGAATGATTCGCTTTACAGTATCACTCAGTTGAGTCATCGATATTCTGTTGGAATTTCAATGTATAAACTCCTTTCCATTTCTACACAGGAGTCTGTCATTCCTCTGCACCTGGGTTTAGTCATTGCCAGCAACACACCATGACAATCTCAGTCTACCAACTTTTGCCTCTGTCCAAGTTGGTCATGGTGTCAATCTGTATGACAATGCAATTTTATAGGAAACTCTGCCTATATAGTAAGCACAACCACCATGAAAACACTCCCACACACAATTGCAGGGCAATTTAGCAGCTACATTATCTCATACAAAAACTTTAGCCAATATAATAGAATTAATTATTGTAAAATTATACTAACGGTATGGCTAAACTCTGGATTGCCTTTAAGTAGTCAGATTTTAATTGATAGCGTGGTTATCCACAGAAATAACAAGCATCACACACGTAAGAGACTTTATCTTTCCGAAATTAGTTCCATACAGTTATGTTGTTATTCATCTTGTGCCCTGATATGATAGCTGTCTGATATTCCAGTTCTTTCACATGACTCACCTTGGTTAAATAAGGAGTAATGAACTGCGTGATGAAAAGACGGGAACAGAATCTATAATCGATTCCATTAAATAGCTTCACACAAAACAGGCTGCACCTTTGGAAGAATAATATCTTTAAACGGAACAAAATGTTTGTGGAAGTGTATCTGAATGATGAGTCTATCTCACCACTAGGGGTTCATATTTTTGTGCTTCTAATGCAGCTTTAAAAGTTTACATTTTACACTGTGGTGCTTTCACTGTGATCATTACTCAACCTCCTTGTCTCTGGAAAATAGATATCCTTTCGACACCTACTGATCCCACATTTTTCACTGGGCATTTGTGAATAGGTACTATCAAGGAGTCCTCAATATATCTGGCAGCAGAATATTGCCTCGGTTAATGGTGGAGATCCCTGTTTCCTCAAGGCTTCAGAGACCTACGTTCCACTCTGACCTTCGGCACTGCTCCTGTGAAATTTCTGCACTTTTTTAGTGGCTGTGTGGGTTTCCCTGGATTCTTAGGTTTCTCCACACATTCCAGAGACATGCTAGCTGCTGGTTAATTAGCTCTTGTAAATTACAAACTTATACACTCAGTAGCTGCTTTATTAGCTACTATACCTAATTAAGTGGCCACTGCATGCATGTTTGTGGTCTTCTGCTGCTGTAGTCCATCCACTTCAAGGTTTGACATGCTGTGCCTTCAGAGGTGTTCACACCACTGTTACAATGCTGTTACTTGAGTTACTGTTGCCTTCCAGTCAGCTTGAAACAACTTGACCATTCTCCTTTGACCTTTCTCACCCACAAACTGCCACTCACTTCTTGATTGTTTTCATTTTCTGTAAGCTCTAGAGACTGTTGTGCATGAAAATCCCAGAAGATCAGTAGCTCCTGAGATACTCAAACCACTCTCTCTGGCACCAACAATCATTCTACGGTCAAAGTCACTTTGAAATCACATTTCTTCCCATCCTGATGTTTGGTCTGAACAACAACTGAACCACTTTTCGCTCCCTTTTCTCTAGGATCTTTGAAAATGTTGACAAAGCAAGTTTCAGTCTGATGGTGTCTTCCATTGATAATATTCAGATGTCCTTGTTAAACTAAGTATTCTAACCCATTACTAAATAGTCAGTGGCAATACGTACAAAAATGCATGAGATGGTATTTAACACCTTCACTCAAAAATCTGTCCACTAGCCGTTGTTACTGCTTGTGAGGTAAATACTATACAACTTCAGAACCTCATTGTGTGAAGTTCCAAGCTATTAATTCCTTCTTTCTTTAGTAACCACTAACTTTTTCTGTTGTTACTTGGATTACCAGTGTTATGAAATATTCTTGGTACCTGGAATATTTGGCTACCCCAAACTGAGAAGGATGTTTTGAGTGTGACCATCCCGCCTGTTGAATTAGTCTCTTTAGTAAACAGTGGGGTCTTAGACTTTGCTACAACTCTTTGACTGTGGACTGCAGCCACACCAGACGCTTATGTCAAATTGAATTTACTAGCATTCTTCAGTTCTTACTTCCATTGATGTTGAAGGCTATCATACAAGTCCAAAGCATTATGTTTCCTACTTTAAAATCATTGGAAGAATTTGCTCAAGTCACAAATAAGACACCAAGAATACAAATTCAAAGTTCTTTACCCAAAAAAACCTCACTAATTACCTACTGTGCTTCTAGCTCTCATCTCATATTTATAGTGTTCAGCCATTCTAACTGTTATGGATCACAGTAATTTTGCAATTTCTAGAAAATAATCTGATGGTAAGTCAACACCCCTTACCACAATATGGTTATCAGTGCACACAAAGGCTGGCCTAAATTATACTTTGAGATATTCCTTGTGATTCATCATGAAAACATCTATTAAGTTGAATTTGTTATGCAATAAACTCTTTGAAATCTTGCCAAGCAAGAGTCCACAGCCCCCAAGGAAAACCACCATCTTCAATGTCAATGTATAATTTTGGAACTATTGCATTGGAACCTAACAAATATGCATCCAAAGAAGCAAAGATATACTTTGCAAGGTTCCTCACAGGCTATTTACATACATGTTGAGCATCTAAACCAACGGTTCCTAACCTGGAGTCCAAGGACCCCTCGGTTAGTGGTAGAGGTCCATGGCATAGAAAAAGTTTGGGAACCTCTAATCTAAGTAATTGGTGCAAACTGTGACAATATTGCAAGTAGGTACAGATGTCCATTCAGGATCAGAATATGAACTGCCATATGGATACAGAGGAAAAAACATATTCTGTGCCTGAAGATGCACGTAATGGCACTCTTGTGAAAGCTAATACAATTTATAGACTGGAATTCAGCATCTCAACCCCTCAGATGCGAAATTTAAGTAGTCTTGATACCTTAGGCCTCATCCATGACAGCATGTGTTATCCTTCCCTCAACAGCCGTCTGGGTAACCAGCAAGAATAAAGTAACAAAATTCCGGTTCCATTTCTTTGACATTTATCTTGCTGACCATTTTCAGTCTTGTACCTAATGAGTCATTGCTTATATTTAGCTAAAGGTTATCACAGATCTCATCAATTCTTCAAATAAAAGTCTTTTATACCACTGGTTCAAATATAGCTGGTGAAAAAAAGAAACCATAGAAAAACATTTATCTTTGTAGAGTTTCTCCTGCCAGATCACACATTCTGTATGTACACCAACTTCATGTAAAATTTTCGAAAGGGAAGTGTTTATCCCTATGTCTAATAATACATTTACCAATACAGGATCATAAAGATTACAAATGGGTTTGTGAGGATGCTTAATGAGGTAATATTTTCACTTGATAAGACAACTGATTTAATGGTTGCTTTTGTCTAAATGTTAACTGCGTTACCAAGGGCACAAAATTCTATAGTCTAAAAAGGGAACATGTTAAGCGAAAGATTGGGAGATAGCACCTTACCCCATATAAATCTTGCATTATTTCCTCAATATGTACACTGTAAATTGGAACTAATCAGTTCCTGTTTTGAATATAATGTCACATGTACTAATGTACAGTGAAAAGCTTCTATTCAAAGCTCCAAATGTTTAATCCATGGTTGACGTTTTTGCAAATTTTAATGTTGTGAACAGTTTTATCAAATATGTAACCTTTAAGTTAGATTTAGAAATTTCAATATTTCACCAACTTTGATAACAATGCCTGAGTCCAAATGTTGTAAGCCATTTCAATTACATTTCATACATTAGGACACAAGTTTGCAAGTTAAAGACTTATTTCTACATCTTTGAAAGCACTAGAATGTTTCTTCCTCTTGTTGAATGAGCATCGGTTTGCATAACAGAAAATAAGTTCAGTAACATACCTTGATGTGTTGAACTTTACATCCTAGATGTAGATATTACCACATTGGTAAAAACTAACTGGGAAGAAGTTGCTCACTGCAATATTTTAGCAATTAGCTTGAGGGGATACAATAATATCCCCTGTTGTGTGATGTGCTGGCAAAGTATTTCCCTCCATAGTTCCATTGCAATCACCCTTTAACCTGGAAGGATCCACATGCCTTGTTGTGTGATACAACTGAAAAGTAAAAATAGTTTGATGAAATTATATTCCAAATCACTACATACTTTAGTCTGAATGTTTTCCTCATCTCCCTGATTAGTCTGCTCTATTTCTTCAGCTACCAATGCATCTGTATATCCAAGTGTACAATGGTGAATGCCAGAATTGAATTGGCTCACCAACACTACACATGCCAGGTTCAACAGGCGCTGATCCATTTTGCAAAAGAAGGGGTGCTATAATGCTACTCAAACAGAAAGGGTGAAGTTTCTGTAATGAATTAAGGAATATTGTTTAATTTTGGTCTCAATTATTGTGATGAAATTGACCAAATATAAATCTAGAAATGACTGAAAGTAATTGCAATACTTCAAACTTTTGTACAGGGTGATTACCCCAGCCGTTGGAACAGTCTCTATAGCCGGAATCCTGTATCAGCATAAGGAAAAAATACCTGCTACACAACTCCGATGAGTGCCTTTTGTAAACAATAAAATGTATTGCAAATAAATTGTGAACTATCTGTTGATAGATGTGATTTGATAACTATTTTTCCACATTGAAGATAATTTGCATTCTGTTGGTAAAGTGACCGCATATAAACATGCTGCACGCTGTATGCATGTTTATATTTGTGTGCTTCCTTGAAACTCATTGCTTATTTGGGAAAGAACTAATCTTTCCCTAAAAATAGCCACTGGGTGGGCAAAGATTCCGAGTTCTTACAGGAAGCATTGTCTGGAGTGAACAAGAACTTGGAGAGATTCATTTAAATACAATGGGACATCAATGTACAGGGAATGGTTGGGGCAAGGGAAAATCTGCCAGGGGGCAGAGGCAGTAAATTTCCAAAAGCAGATCTTTCAAGTCCACTCTAAGGCACTCTGCATATTAACCTATTGTTTCTGGGAATCCCAGCCAATTAAGGTTCAGAAATTGATTTTTCACTGGGTGACTTACTTATTTCATTCAAAGCCAGCAAGAATGGATAGAGGAGGCAGTTTCACAGAGGTCTGCACAGAAAGCTGCTATGAGGAAAGTGTGCATATAAATATCCATTATCTCATGTTTTCTTTGCATAATAATGTATGGTAATGAGGCCTTTTTTGTCTTACTCCCAAGTCCCATCCCATGACCCTAACCGTCGTGCAACCTCTTGCAGAGGCAGCAGTGAAACACCTGTGTTATTGAACACGCTGACCTATTCAGTGAATGCAGATGCAGCCCCTGGGAAGCCAGAGACAATCAGGAAACCTGTGCAGCAGCAACAAAGTAAGCCAGGCATTGGAGACATACTGTACACTTTCATGAATGACATGGTGATATTGTGGGCTTTTCTGATGATGTCTTTGTCCTTGAAAAAATCACCACCTGCATGAAGAATCATGGAACACTTTTTTTGTACTGGTGGATGAAGTCCCTCACAGAAGCTTTTGGCAGTGTGAATCCCCAGACTTATCCACTGGCTACCCAGTAATCTACAGCAAAGTGAATAGCATCCTGCAAGCAGGAATTTGAGAGGGGGGCATGAAGGTGAAGAGGGAGATGGATGAAGGAACACTGATTCTACTTCTCTTCACAGCTATTGGCCTTTCCCACTTCCGTCAGTACACATATGAGGTTATCTGCCTGGTAGCTTAATGACCCAGCCTACCTTTACACATGTGGAGGTAGAAAGCTCCATCCTAGACTCTCAAATCATCTTCCATCAAACTGGATAGGAAGTCTAGTTCTACCTCCTGCGCCGTCACGCGGAGAGCTTCCTCATGGAGCTTACGATGAGGAAGAGGGGAGGACCATATTATTAACTGTATAGAGGTAACACATGGATTCATTAGAATGGTAAATTTTAGTTCTTTGACTCATATACAGATTTTTTATGCCACTTTTCTAGTCTGAAAGATTTCTGACACTCTTTAACTTGCCTGGAATGGATAAATCAGAGATCTCTGGCTTGTGATTCCAATCGTTGATGGAGGTTGCAGTACAGTACTGTCACAGAGTGCTCACTGCTGCAGGGTATCTCTACACTGAAGGGCATCTCCAGTAAACCAATGGCTTGCATGATGAATGGCATGTGACTTCAGTTGTTTTGCTCCATTATCTGACTGAGCGTCAAAAAATATGCTCAGAGCGGCAGACATTACTTCCAAGGACCTAATCCTTTCTTTTAATGGTCTCTGTAATGCAATATAAAAACCTACTTGATTCATCAGTGTCCTTCAGGGAAGGAAATCTACTATTCTCTAGACCAGGGGTGACCATCCTTTTACATCCCATGCATCAATTTTTTCATGCACGAGTTCAGATGTGATTTTTTCACACACAAGTTCTATATTAACATATTTTTACAAGAATTGAATGGGGGTACAAGATTTGTATGGTGCATCTGAACTTGTGAGTGAAAAAATTGACACATGGAATGTAAAAGGTTTACCACCCGTGGCCTAGACTAATGTGGTCAACTCTTATCCTAGTTCTGGATCAATTAAGGATGGACAAAAGGAAGATGTGCAACTTCAGGAGGTGTTGATGAATGCCAGTAGATGAGGAAGCTTTTACTGCATGTAGTTTCAGACTTCTAGAGCAGAGCCCGATGGAGGTATTCCACCAATAACAATAGCCTCTACCCTCAATTCTATAGCAGCAGATCCTTCTGCTGGCATAGAACTAGATGCTCATAAATTCAGCAGCCAGGCTAGTGAAGACAACAAATTGGGTTGGCAGTTACTTGGACATTTTCATGAATGAGGATGCTTTAGTGGCTTCACAGTTCCATTTACACATTGTATACCACCAAGGCAAATCCAAACATCCAGTAATGTTTATTCATTGTAGAAGATTGATTCTCAATTAAACTAGAATGGAGTTAACATCACAAGCTCTTATTAATACTAATTCAAAGTTAACTTGCCCATCCAATTTCCACTGAAAGGTATTTCTCAATCCATTGACCCTGTACTCAATGGAGTTCAGAAGGGCGAGAAGAAAATCTAGATACCAAATGGCTTGGATAGCGTGGACATGGAAAGGGATGTTTCCATTGGTAGGAGAGTCTAGGATTAAAGGACATGGCCTTAGAATAAAGGAATATCCCTTCAAAACTGAGATGAGGAGGAAATACTTCTGAGAGTGATGAATCTGTGGAATTTGTTGCCACGGATGTTTGTGGAGGATAATTTATTAGGTGTACTGAAGGCAGAGGTTGATTGGTTCTTGATTGTTAGAGGGGTTAAGGGCTAAAGAAAGATGGCAGGAGAATAAAGTGAAGAAAAGTTGTAGTGGACAGTGAGGAAGGTTTTCAGAGCTTGCAGAGGGACTTGGACTAGCTGGAAAAATGGGCTGAAAAATGGCAGATGGAGTTTAATACAGACAAATGTGAGGTATTGTACTTTGGAAGGACAAACCAAGGTAGAACATACAGGGTTAATGGTAAGGCACTGAGGAGTGCAGTAGAACAGAGGGATCTGGGAATACATATACAAAGTTCCCTAAAAGTGGCGTCACAGGTAGATAGGGTCGTAAAGAGAACTTTTGGTACATTGGCCTTTATTAATCAAAGTATTGAGTATAAGAGCTGGAATGTTATGATGAGGTTGTATAAGGCATTGGTGAGGCCGAATCTGGAGTATTGTGTTCAGTTTTGGTCACCAAATTACAGGAAGGACATTAATAAGGTTGAAAGAGTGCAGAGAAGGTTTACAAGGATGTTGCCAGGACTTGAGAAACTCAGTTACAGAGAAAGGTTGAATAGGTTAGGACTTTATTCCCTGGAGCGTAGAAGAATGAGGGGAGATTTGATAGAGGTATATAAAATTATGATGGGTATAGATAGAGTGAATGTAAGCTGGCTTTTTCCACTGAGGCAAGGGGAGAAAAAAACCAGAGGACATGGGTTAAGGGTGAAGGGGGAAAAGTTTAAAGGGAACATTGGGGGGGGTCTTCATCACACACACAGAGTGGTGGGAGTGTGGAAAGAGCTGCCAGACAAGGTGGTAAATACGGGTTCTTTCTTAACATTTAAGAATAAATTGGACAGATACATGGAGGGGAGGTGTATGGAGGGATATGGCCCTTGTGCAGGTCAGTGGGACTAGGCAGAAAATGGTTCGGCACAGCCAAGAAAGGCCAAAAGGACTGCTTCTGTGCTGTAGTTTTTCTATGGTTTCTATGGTTTCTAAAATATCAGCTATAATTGAATGACTAATTCTGCTCCTCTTTCTTACGGTCACTGGATATTCCAGGGTTAAGTACAAAGGGCATTACATTTGCAGCAGGTTTCTGTTTAACAATCATTCTTAGAGGATGTATTTATCAACTGTCATCTCTCACCTGCTGATATGGATCAATATAAAATAGTGACTAATTCAACAAAGCGTATAAAGATGAAATGTAATAACTGCCAACACTCATTACCTTCAGATCAAAATGTTAAAAGCAAGACCACTTCCTCATAAATTTGAATGATTTGGAATTATGGATACCTTGATTTTGACTGAGCAATGGAAGTAAGTGGTTTGAAATAAGTTTTCATGCTTGTTTAGGGGCTTACCCATAGGGAGCTTTGATCCTGTGTAAATGGCCGTTAGCAAATGGTGAGGGTGGAATGCTCCAGACAACATTAGAAAGGGGTTTATTGGAACAGTCTGATTGGGGTTAACTACTGGATGTTATCTGACAAACAGCAAAAACACATGAAGGTGTATGTATCTTTAAAAAAACACAGTTCTATGTGTGATACCAGCACTTATGATTACTGACTGTAGTAAAAATTGCTCAGTTGGTAGTCCTGGTCTTGGTGAATAGCATCACAAAGTAATTGTCTAATGCCATATTGTTGATGAGTTTGGGACATTGTTGCTTGAGAGTTTTGCGGAATAGTGACCGTGTGTGTGAAATAAAATAGAACAGGTTTCTCTAGGTGAAGTCATAGTTGTGACAAGTAAGGCACATGCTACTGGATTAACTTGAAAGACAACAGAAGCTTTGCTATTTTCTGAAGGCATTGAAAAGTAGAAATATTCCAGAGAATGTTAAAGATTTTTGAGGTCCAGGGGAGGATAAAGAGTGTAGAAATATAGCAATATGTGGAAAAATTAAGATGATATTCTTCCTGGTAATATGAGCTATGGTATGCGCAACATCCATGAGTTTACTAGCATTAAGGTCCAAGAAAAATTGTAAAAGTTGTGAGGAGTATTTTAACCAAACATTACAGAGTAAGTTGTAATTGCAGCATGTGCAAACTGAGACCAGAGGAAGCGAATGGCAAATATGTGGTCAGCCTAAAAGCACTAGCTAAATGATCTAATTTTCAGATCATTTTAATTCAGGTAGTACTTGCTGTGAAGGCTAAAAAATCAAAGAATACAAGCAAAACTATTAAAGTGGTGGACAGAGCATTTGAAAAAGTATGCAGGATAGCCAGCAGTTTGGAAACAACAGGGAAACATATAAAACAGGATATGATTATGTGGTTCAGGTAGAAAAACAAAACATTCATGTAGTAGTGATAGTGTGGACTTCTTCACAGCCAAGCACGTTGATGCTGTGACTCAGCAGGACAGCAGCAGGTCACATGAATGTCAAAGATGGGAAGGTTGTAGGTCCTGTGGGAGTAAATGTTTGGGGCTGTTACGGCAAATATTTTGCAGCCACTCAAGCCTTTGCACTTCTATTAAAGTTGGTGCCATATTCGTCAAAAAATAGGGCACATTGATCAGGGTCACATATCCCAAAAGAAAGTAACTGCTGACAAGGATATTGGTCCCCATCTGCTTCAGGTGCAACGGAACAAAGTTGAGGAACAGTCCCACTGAGAAACCATCCACATGTGTTGCTAGTACCACATGTTGAGGAGATAGAAATGGATGCATTGGGTAAAGTATCTCGCAAATCAAAGGTGAAAGATCATAATTAATTGAGGATGCCATGAAAAATATGTACATCAACATTATTGCTTCAGTCTGCTGGAGGACAGATGTATATTGGGAACACCTCATGTTGAGGAAGAACAAAGTGTTTGCAGTCATTCATGAAGAAGGAAACCTCTGAATTATGGGGACAAAACTGTTGAATAGCCAGTGGAGGCAAACAGTATTGGTCCAGTTGCATAGAGTAATTATGAGACAGGCATGCCTCTGTGATTTAGGGATTCGATTGGATTTGGTCACTTTGATTGAAGCCTGTGTGCTTGAGAAAATTTCAGTGTTGAGTGATGAGCCACTCATCCTTCAGGGTGTGCTGGCTTATATAAAATGCTTATTGGTCAGACTGGTGTGATGGATATCAAGAAGTCTGGAACTTATAGTGTCATCTCCATTCTCTTCCGACTCTTTTTTCATGGCAATTACACATATCTGAAATAAAGAAGGTTAAAAGATTCTGAATTGTGGGTGAAGATAAGAACGACACACTTATACCTGATGCCATTTGCAATCTTTAGCAGAGGATTAGGAAGAACTATAGTGGTTACTATAAAGAGAGTGCAGAGGTTATTTACAAGCATGTTGCCTCGATTGGGGAGCATGCCTTATGAGAATAAGTTGAGTGAACTTGTCCTTTTCTCCTTGGAGCGATGAAGGATGAAAGGTGACCTGATAGAGGTGTATAAGATGATGAAAGGCATTGATTGTGTGGATAGCCAAAGGGTTTTTCCCCAGGACTGAAATGGCTAACGTGAGGGGGCATAGTTTTAAGGTGCTTGGAAGTAGATACAAGCGGTATGTCAGAGGTAAGTTTTTGACACAGGGAGTGATGGATGCATGGAATGCATTGGCAGCGAAGGTGGTAGATACAATAGGGTCTTTTAAGAGACTCTTAGATCGGTACATGGAGCATAGAACAATAGAGAGCCATGCCGTAGGGAAATTCTAGGTAGTTTCTAGAGTAGGTTACATGGCTGGCACAACATTGTGGGCTGAAGGGCCTGTAATGTGCTGAAGATTTCTATGTTTCCTAGCTGCAAGGTGCTGCCATCTTTGATGATATCATCTACACCAACAGAGAAGTTCTCAATCGCAATCAATTCAGTTAGAGATAGCACTGTTTTCTCCATATAATGAAGCAAGTGAATCTGCCTCTGCACATTGCCACCAATTTTGTGTGTGTGAGTAAAATGGTACTGTTCTGATTAATGCACAATGGTTGGCAGCAAAAGTAAAGTACTTTCAGTACTAAGTATTTGAGGTCATGGTATTTCATTAGAGTGTTCTCCATGAACTCCAGTTGACTGAGATTTTTGGTAGTTGAGCAATGAGGTGCACTGAGTTGTGAGGTTATTTGAAGGCAACATGCATTGAGAAATCAGTAGCAGTCTTCATCCTGCTCAAGTCTAGTTTGTTTGGAGAGCTTCCTGTGACCTTTCTTGGTGGATCAATGCTATTTTCTCCCCTTCATCTCCTTCATAAAGGCCTCTGACATAACATTGGAAAAACATGAAGCTCATGTTATGTCCTTACTGACCAAGCCTTGCTTTCCGTCACATTCACCCTGCCAGAAATGCACCACTCACCTTTAATGTTGCAGGTTAACCCAAACCTCTGCCATCTAACCTTAAATCAAAGGTGTTGGTCACTCACAGAATAGCTCTATTTGCCAAGGTACTTGTAAAGCTAACAACACACTAGCACCATCTGGATGTTAACATCGGGCTTATAATGATTGCCTTCATTTTTCTCACTGAAGACTGGTTAATCTTGCACTGATGCCGGTGTCCATTCTCAGACGGGACTTTTCTTGCTATTGCACATGAAGTATAACATTAAACAGAAGCCCAATGACTCCATTCCACATTGTATAGCATTGTGTAAATGCTAACCTGTCAATCAACCATCTCCTTGAGAGTATAATATCTTATTAATTACTTGAATATTGCCAATGTAAATATCACTCCAATTTCAGTTAAGCTATGTTATTATTCCAAATTTTAAGTAAATCTGTTGGCAAAATATCATTTTGTCTTTGATGTCAAAAGCCATTATTATGCCTCACTTTAGGGAATATGCCAATATCATATAAATGGCAAAACTTGTAAATTGTGTATTACGAGTGTGCACCATCAAAACAAATATTCTAATTATAATGGGATTTTCACCTTGACTCTTAACCTAGTCACATAATGCCTGCTTCTGAAAACGTCCTGCAACATAGCAGTGTCTGCTGTAGGCATTATCATGCCTATGTGAGAGGAACAGGGGTACATTAATTGTATTTATTTATTTAGAGAATAGGCCATTCCGAACAATTCGAGCCGTGCCACCAGATATCCCCGATTTAACCCTGGGCTAATCATGGGACAATTTACAATGATCAATTAACCTTTTAACTGATACATCTCTGGATTGTGGGAGGAAACCAGAGCACCCAGAGGAAACCCATGCATTCCATGGAGAGGACATACAAACTCCTGACAGAGGATGCCAAGATCAGAATCAAGT
This sequence comes from Mobula birostris, assembly GCF_030028105.1. Lineage (NCBI taxonomy): Eukaryota > Metazoa > Chordata > Chondrichthyes > Myliobatiformes > Myliobatidae > Mobula > Mobula birostris. The sequence continues at coordinate 60,271,760 of NC_092383.1, read as the reverse complement.
TAAATACCACTGGAACATGCCATGAAATATGTTGTTTTGTGGCAGCTGTACCTTGCAATACATAACAATGGAAAGGAAAGGTACGTCGCATCCGGAGTTTCTCCAGATAGTGGGCGATTTCCCTCCAGCCTCTCTGACGTAGTGGGGAACCGCATACGAGGCAAGTTACAGCAGTGGTTTGCCATTGCCTTCTGCCGGGTGAGTTTCCAAAGAGATAACCAGCTCGTAACCCAGCACGAATGGAAAGCGTGCTGGGGAGCCGCTGGATTCGAACTCGGGACCTTTCGTAATGAAGTCCGGCACTGATGCCACTATGCCACCAGCCGGGTCACATAACAATATAAACTATAAATTACAATAAAAAGTATATATTAAAAAAGAAAATTAGTAAGTAGTTTATAGTAGTTTATAAGTAGTACAAAAAGAGGGAAAATAGTGAAATAGTTTTCATGGATTCATTGTCTATTCAGAAATCTGACGGCAGAGAGGAAGAAGCTGCTCCTGAAGCATTGTATGTGTGGCTTCCCTCTCCTGTACCTCCTCCTTGATTGTAGTGTTGAGAAAAGGGTATGTCCTTTGTGATGAATGTTGAGTTTCTGAGGCATTGCCTTTTGAAGGTGCCCTTGATGCAGGGGAGACTAGTGCCCATGATGGATCTGGCTGTGTTCACAACATTCTGCAGCTTTTTCTGATCCCGTGCAGTGCCCCCTCCATACCAGACAGTGATGCAACCAGTTAGAATTCTCTTCACAATATATCTGTAGAAATTTGCGAGAATCTTAAGGTGACATACTAAGTCTCCTCAAACTTCTGATGAATTATATTAATTTTTTGTAATTACATCAAAATGTTGGGGCCCAGGATAGACTTTAGAGATGTCGACACCCAGGAACTTGAAAATGCTCAAGGAGAACTGATGTGTGTTCCTTTGCCTTCCCCTTTCTGAAGTCCATAATCAATTTGTTGGTCTTACTGGCATTGAGTACAAGGTTGTTGTTGCAATACCACTCAGCCAGCTAATCTCTCTCACTCCTGTATGCCTCCTTGTCACCATCTGAATTCTGCCAACAATAGTTGTATTGTCGGCAAATTAAGAGATGATTGGGCTCCAAACCCCAATTCCCTGAGCTGTAATAGCATCATGTGTATGACTTCGTTACCGTGGTACCCCATTTGATTTCTAATACAGTAAAACTAGGGGGAGCATGAGGATATGCTGGAAAATAACATTATGTAGTAAAATTCTGAATGCCATGAATGTTCAGTATACTTGTGAACAGAGAAAAAATTTCCATTGTCCTGATGTAGGATTTCAACTGGAAACGTTAATAATCCTTTCTCTTCCTGCAAATGCTGCTCAATCTGATGAGATCCTCCAGTAGATTGTTTGTTGTGTTGTTGCTGATTAAATGGACCCTGAAAACTCATAATCGTTCCTCAATCTCACTTTATTTACATGTGCACAATGAGAATATCATGGCCCCCGTCACCAACACTGTTCTGAAGGTTGAACAAAGAAATGCCATATTTACAGTATACAGAAATAGACGACTAGATGCAAAAGTTAATCAATTAGTAACCTTGTGGATGTTCAAATTACTTACTTCCATAGTCAATCACCAATCATACTGTGATAACATAGGTATTAATAGCCAATAGAATCATCATAATGCTTTGGAATCAGTAAACAAGCTGGCCATTATTAAGTGTCACCCTAGAATCCTTTGTTTTCATCCTTATCTTAGCTTGGTATGTCAAATGACTTCAGTCTCCTGTTCTGCAAAGGGAAGCTATGCCCTTCAAAACCCTCACTGACCTGTGCTGACTGCACACTATTTGTAAACTGTCCTTGCCTGGACTTTATCTTAACCCTTATCATGCTGCAACTTCTACAGTTGCTGCAGTATTCCATTGTGCAGTAGAAAGGGTAAAAAAAGTATGGAGCTATAATTATATATTTAGAGTAAGAAAATTATATTAAGGTCTTGGGTTGGAAAACTTAGCAAGGTTGATTATTACAGCGCCACTCAGCATTAGTAAACAGTGCGTCAAAAAACACTCACAGTTCAGCAGTCTGCACTGTGCCTCTCGCCGTGGAAGTTATTTTATTTTATGTCGTCATCCAACAGTGAAAGGGAGTGATACAATGGAATTACAATATCTCATAGGGAAACTTTTCCCAACACAGATTACCCTATCTCTTCTGCCCCCATGAAAATATACATGTATAAAATATATTTGAAAAATACAAGAACTCAACCAAATTATATAACCAGAGTTTGTGTACTTGCAAATTGAACCTGTATCATTACTTGCTCACTCGTTATGAATATTGCACTGGAACATCACCAGTGGACCCATTGAGGTAGCTGACCCTTTGGTGCACCAAAATTATTAGTAGTTTTGGTTCTGACAAAACCTCATCCAGTCCACAGGATGATTGTAATGTACAGTACCTTATGAGGTGTTTATGAAACATCTTCATCTAAGTACAAAGAAATTTGTTTATGTGCAATCAGAGTAAGTGCTTCCTCATGGGACCCCTTAACATAGAAACATAGAAAACCTACAGCTCCATACAGGCCTTTCAGCCCACAATGCTGTGCCAAACATGTACAACTTCTACGAACAAGGTGTCACTCACTTTCAAGATGATGACTACAGATCCACTGTCCCCATGTTTTGTTTGGTTGCAATATGCACCAGTTCCAACCTCGGGCTTCATCAAATCCATGTGCATACTGATGTACTTGCTCATCAGTAACTCAGCAGGAAGCTTTCCTGTACCACTTAGGGTTGTCGGCAGAGGAGGTTGGGTGGGTTTGTTGGTAAAAAATTAAATAAAATCCAAAAAAAGAGGTAGCATATGATAGAAGATGTAGAATCCTTGTGGACAGAGTTAAAAAATAGCAAGGGTCAAATGATCCTGATGGAAATTATATACAAGATATGTGGTACAAATTACAACGAGATAAGAAAGGTATGTAAAAATGGCAATGCTACAATTATCTTGGGGGATTTCAATATGCAGGTAGATTGGGAAAATTAGGCTGGTGCTGGATCCTGAGAGAGGAAATTTGTAGAATTGCTATGAGATAGCTTGCTAGAAACCAATGGAAAGCAAGTAAAAAGGCAAAACGGAGAGCAAAGATGAAATATGAATGTAGGCTAGCCAATAATATAAAAGTATACCAAAAGTTTTTTCTATATATATAAAGAATAAAACACAGTAAAATGATGCTGGAGAAGTAGAAATGGTGGAAAAACTTAATCAGAATTTTACGTCAGTCTTCATTGTGGAAAACACTAGCCGTATGCCAGAAATTTGAGAGGGTCAGGGGGCAGATGTGAGTGCTGTTGCCAGTCCTAAGTAGAAGATGCTTGGGAAGCTGAAAGGTCTGTAGGTAGATAAGTCACCTGGACAAGATGTACTACAAACCAGGGTTCTGAAAGAGACAGCTGAAGAGATTGTGGAGGTATTAGTAGGGATCTTTCAAGGATCACTAGATTCTGGAATCGCTTCAGAAGACTGGGAAATTTAAATGTCACTTACACCTTAAGAAAGGAGGGAGACAGAAAAAAAGGAAATAATAGACCATTTCACCAGACTTCAGCAGTTGGTAAGATGTTGGAGTCTATTATTACGGATGAGGTTACAGGGAACTTGGAGGCACAGGATAAAATTGGTCAAAGTCGTCAGGGTTTTCATTAAGGGGAAATTTTCCCTGACAAATCTGTCAGAATTCTTTGTGGAAATAACAGGCAGGATAGACAAAGAAGAGTCAGCAGATGATTTTCAGAGGGCCTTTGACATGAAGCTGCTAAACAAGATAAGAGTCATTGGTATTACAAGAATGATACTAGCATGAGTTGAAGATTGGCTGATTGGCAGGAGGCAGAGAGTGGGAATAAAAGTCCCCTGTTTAGGTTGGCTGCCGGTGACTAACCGTGTTCCATGGGGTTTGGTGTTCGGCCTGCTCCTTTTCACATTATATGTCAATTATTTGGATGATGGAATTGATGGCTTTGTGGCCAAGTTTGTGGACAATACAAAGATAGTTGGTGTGGCAGGTCATGTTGAGGAAACAGGGCGTCTACAGAAGAACTTGGATTAGGAGAATTGGCAAAGAAGTGGCAGATAGAATACAGTGTCAGGAAGTGTATGGTCATACACAGTGGTTGAAGGACTAACAGTGTAGACTATTTTCTAAATGGTGAGAGATTTCAGAAATCAGAGGTGCAAAGAGAATTGGGAGTCCTCATGTAGGATTCCCTAAAAGTTAACTTGCTGGTTAACCGGGAGCATTATAGACCAAGGACCTGAGTCCCAATTTGAGAATCCCCAGCACTCATTTTGCAATCTCTTTGACCTACTACTGTTAAGGAAGGAGGTACAGGAGCATCAGGACTATGACTGCCGGACTGGGTAACAGCTTCTTCTCTCAGGCTGTGAGACTAATGAAAACCCTGCCACCACCGATCCCTCATCACTAGGACAGCAAACTGCTTACTGTTCATCTGTGCTGAGCACTACATGCATTTTTGAAATTATATTTTATTAACTTATGCTGCTATGTTGTCATATATGTTTTGCGGGTGCACTGTCATCCAGAGGAACGTTGTTTTGTTTGGTTGTATATATATATACATACAGTCAGATGGCAATAAACTTGAAGTTGAACGTGAACTTGAATGTTAGCATTCATTTTGAGAGAAATAGAAAATGAAAGCAAGGATGTAATGCAAAGGCTTTATAAGGCATTGATCAGAAGGCACTTAGGGCATTGTGAGCACTTTTAAACCATTTTTCTCAGAAAGAATGTGCAGAAGTGGAGAAGGTCCAGAGGAGGTTGAAAGGGTTAATGTACGAGCTGCGTTTGATGGTTGTGGGCCTGTACTCACTGGGGTTTAGAAGAATGAGGGGGATTTCACTGAAACCTATTGAATATTGAAAGGCCTAGATGGACGTACAGAAGATGCTGCCTATAGTGGGGGAGTCTAGGAGTAAAGAGCACAGCCTCAGAAAAGAAGGAAGTCTCTTTAGAACAGAGGTGAGGAGGAATTCTTTTAGCTGGAGGTTGGTGAATCTGTGAGATTTATTGCCATGGATGGCCAAGTTATTAAGTGTATTTAAAGTGGAGGTTGATAGGTTGTCAATAAGTAAGGGCATCAAGGGTTACAGGAAGAAGGCAGGAGAATGGGGTTGAGAGGGCTAATAAATCAGCAAAGATGGAAAGTCTTTGAGCCTGGCCTGGTGACAGAGAAGGGACACGCTCAGAACCAAGGTTTGAGATGTGTCTATTTTAACGCAAGGGGTGTTGTGAACAAAGCAGATGAGCTTAGAGCGTGGATCAGTACTCAGAGATATGATGTGGTGGTCATTACAGAGACTTGGATGGCTCAGGGCCGGGAATGGTTACTTCAAGTGCCAGGTTTTAGATGTTTCAGAAAGGGCAGGGAGGGAGGCAAAAGAGGTGGGTGCGTGGCACTGTTGATCAGAGACAGTGTCATAGCTGCAGAAAAGGTAGAGGGATTGTCTACAGAGTCTCTGTGGGTGGAGGTTAGGAACAGGAAGGTGTCAATAACTTTACTGGGTGTTTTTTATAGGCCGCTCAATAGTAACAGGGATATCAAGGAGCAGATAGGGAAACAGATTCTGGAAAGGTGTAATAATAACAGAGTTTTCGTGATGGGAGATTTTAGTTTCCCAAATATCGATAGGCATCCCCCTAGAGCAAGGGGTTTAGATGCATGGAGTTTGTTAGGTGTGTTCAGGAAGGTTCCTTGACACAACATGTAGATAAGCCTACAAGAGGGGAGACTGTACTTGCTTTGGTATTGGGAAATGAACCTGGTCAGGCATCAGATCTCTCAGTGGGAGAGCATTTTGGAGATAGTGATCACAATTCTATCTCCTTTACAATAGCATTGGAGAGAGATAGGAACAGACAAGTCAGAAAAGCATTTAATTGGAGTAAGGGGAATTATGAGGCTATCAGTCAGGAAATTAGAAGTTTAAATTGGAAACAGCTGTTCTCAGGGAAAAGTATGGAAGAAATGTGGCAAATGTTCAGGGGATATTTGTGTAGAGTTCTGCATAGGTACACTCCAATGAAACAGGGAAGTTATGGTAGGGTACAGGAACTGTGGTGTACAAAGGCTGTAATAAATCTAGTCAAGAAGAAAAGAAAAGCTTACAAAAGATTCTGAGAGCTAGGTAATGTTAGACATCTAGAAGATTATAAGGCTAACAGGAAGGAGCTTAAGAAGGAAATTAGGAGAGCCAGAAGGGCCAAGAGAATGCCTTGGTGGGCAGAATTAAAGAAAACCCCAAGGCATTCTACAAGTATGTGAAGAGCAAGAGGATAAGATGTGAAAGAATAGGACCTATCAAGTGTGACAGTGGGAAAGTGTATGGAACCAGAGGAAATAGCAGAGGTACTTAATGAATACTTTACTTCAGTATTCACTATGGAAAAGGATCTTGGTGATTGTAGTGATGACTTGCAGCAGACTGAAAAGCTTGAGCATGTAGATACTAAGAAAGAGGATGTGCTGGAGCTTTTGGAAAGCATCAAGTTGGATAAGTCATCGGGACCAGATGGGATGTACCCCAGGCTACTGTGGGAGGCAAGCGAGGAGATTGCTGAGCCTCTGGTGATGATCTTTGCATCACCAGTGGAGACGGGAGAGGTTCCAGAGGATTGGAGGGTTACAGGTGTTGTTCCTTTATTCAAGAATGGGAGTAGAGATAGCCCAGGAAATTATAGACCAGTGAGTCTTACTTCAGTGGTCAGTAAATTGATGGAGAAGATCCTGAGAGGCAGGATTTATGAACATTTGGAGAGGTATAATATGATTAGGAATAGTCAGCATGGCAGGTCGTGCCTTACGGCTGATTGAATTTTTTGAGGATGTGACTAAACAAATACATTTATGAAGGAAGAGCAGTAGATTAGTGTATATGGATTTCAGCAAGGCATTTGATAAGGTAACCCATGCAAGGCTTATTGAGAAAGTAAGGAGGCATGGGATCCAAGGGGACATTGCTTTGTGGATCCAGAACTGGCTTGCCCACAGAAGGCAAAGAGTGGTTGTAGACAGGCCATATTCTGCATGGAGGTGGGTCACCAGTGGTGTGCCTCAGGGATCTGTTCTGGGACCCTTACTCTTCATGATTTTTATAAATGACCTGGATGAGAAAGTGATGGGATGGGTTAGTAAGTTTGCTGATGACACAAAGGTTGAAGGTGTTGTGGATAGTGTGGAGGGCTGTCAGAGGTTACAGCGAGACATTGATAGGATGCAAAATTGGGCTGAGAAGTGGCAGATAGAGTTCAACCCAGATAAGTGTGAAGTGGTTCATTTTGGTAGGTTAAGGATGATGGCAGAATATAGTATTAATGGTAAGACACTTGGCAGTGTGGAGGATCAGAGGGATCTTGGGGTCCGAGTCCATAGGACGCTCAAAGCAGCAGCGTAGGTTGACTCTGTGGCTAAGAAGGCGTATGGTGTATTGGCCTTCATCAATCGTGGAATTGGATTTTGGAACCTAGAGGTAATGTTGCGGCTATATAGGACCCTGGTCAGACCGCACTTGGAGTACTGTGCTCAGTTCTGGTCACCTCACTACAGGAAGGATGTGGAAACCATAGAAAGGGTGCAGGGGAGATTTACAAGGATGTTTCCTGGATTGGGGAGTGTGCCTCATGAGGATAGGTTGAGTGAACTCGGCCTTTTCTCTTTGGAGCGACAGAGGATGAGAGGTGACCTGATAGAGGTGTATAAGATGATGAGAGGCATTGGTCATGTGGATAATCAGAGGCTTTTTCCCAGGGCTGAAATGGTTGCCACAAGAGGACACAGGTTTAAGGTGCTGGGGAATAGGTACAGCGGAGATGCCAGGGGTGAGTTTTTTAACTCAGAGAGTAGTGAGTGCGTGGAATAGGTTGCCGGCAACTGTGGTGGAGGTGGATACGATAGAGTCTTTTAAGAGACTTTTGGATAGGTACATGGAGCTTAGAAAAATAGAGGGCTATAGGTAAGCCTAGTAATTTTAAGGTAGGGACATATTCAGCACATCTTTGTGAGACAAAGGGCCTGTATTGTGCTGTAGGTTTTCTATGTTTCTATGTTTCTGGCTTTTGCATCTTCTACTTGAGAGGAGAGAAGGGAGAATTTCCAGCATATGTGGGGTTTTTGATTACGTTAGCTGATTTACTGAGGCAGCAAGAGATATAGCCAGAGTCCATGGAGGGGAGAATGGTTTCTCTGATGTGCTGAGTTCTGTCCACAACTTTCTTTTGTTTAGAGTTCCTTGTGTTTTTCTCGAGTGACTCGTCTTTGTAATGCAGTCTCCTGGTGCTACCTACATAAACATTTAAAATTTATTTTGATAGGCTTGAGGATTCTGTGTTACTTGTATTATTTAAGCGGACACGTGATTAGTGCTAATCGTGCGGTCCTAGTATTGAGAATGTTATGTCTTGCAGTGTCACTCGCCATGCCACTGATGTTCCATTGGAATTATTATGAATAAACTTTGATTACTGTCTCTACATTAGAATCTGTCTCTCCTCCACACCTGGGTTCCGACATTGCCAGCTCACATTGTGACACCATGATGCTTCCTGATAGGATGTTTTCTAAGGACCATCAATAAAAATTGATGAGTGACAAAGGGAACATGCTGAATTTCTTTAGACTTCTGATGAAGTTGAGTCCATTACATCTACACAGTTGAACCAAGGCAGATTATTGGTAATACTCACTCCTAGGAATTTGGAGCTTACAACCATAAACCTCAGCACCGTCGATGTAATCAGGAGCATGTGCACTACCACACTTTCTGAAGTCAATAACCAGCTCCTTTGTTTGCTGACATTAAGTCAATGGTTGTCGACATAATCCTATGTCTCTGGGCACTCTCTCTCCTTCCTGTACTCAGACTCATTGTAGGAGGAGGAGAAGATGGCGGTGTGGCGCAGCGCACACGGTCACTCCGGAATGATATCTGTATTTATTAAGTAGGGTACCGTGCACAATTCTGATTTGATGGAGACAGACGTGAGAGCGCGGAGGAACATCTGGAGAAATTTCTGAAATGTCCGCTTCGCTGCTGCTGCTACTGTGTGGTCCGGAATCTCCAGAGGAGTAGGCCTCTGAGTCCTCGGCTTTGCTTGTTTTGGAGGCCGGGGCAGGGCCGAAGGCGCTCGGCAGAGGATGGCATTCAGGAGGCTGTATCAGAGGGGCTGGTCGGAGGCTCAAAGTTTTCAGACGGACTCAGTCGGCTGTGGTCGGGTGCTTCCAATGCATTGGCAGTTTTCAGTTGTCGGTGCCTGGAGGTTTATGGCAGGGAATTTCTCCCTTTTTGCCGCCTGCTATCAGGAACTATAGGAGTCGATCAGGACTTGAGACTGTTTTTTACCGTGCCCATAGTCTGTTCTTTATCAAATTATGGTATTGTTTTGCACTGCTGTAACTATATATTATAATTATGTGGTTTTGTCACTGTAAGTCTTTGATTTGTCCTGTTTTTGTGTGATATCACTCTGGAGGAACATTGTATCATTTCTTAAAGCATGCATGCATTTCTAAATGACAATAAACGAGGACAGAATGTCCTCATAATCTAATCTTATCTAATTTGAGATACAGCCCACTCCGGTGACAGTACGGGAAGAAACGCTGACTTAAGTTCATACATGCATGCATGGACCTAGCTCTCTGTCATGGAGGCACTGAAGACCTAATAACCTGATTGCAAAGAGAAGCTGATGAATTCAGCCCTTTGATTTTGCAACCATTCTATCTCCCTCAACATCAGTGTAAATGGAATACTTGGTATTTATCACATTCCTGTTTGTGGGAACTTGCTGTGCACAATATGACACATTGCTCACATTACAATAGTGCATCAAATGTATATCATTGAATTTAACGAGGACCCAAATAAGAAAAAATACAAGTTTATCTTCTGCAAATCAAAAAGCTATGGATTCCTAAATAAAAATAGAGAACACTCAATAGATCAAGCAGCATCTGTAGTTTCTAGGGAATGTCAGGGAATAAATTATTAAAGGATTTGGCCATAATTTCCCAAACATCTGTTGCCTGAGAACTGGAAAATTGCAGATGTTACACTGTTGGTCTGAAAAAAGTACAAGTATAAACCCAGTTACAGACCAATTAGTCTAACTTTGGTCCAGTGGGAAATTTCAGAAAAATAATCAGAGACAGAATTAGTAGTTACATGGATAAGTGTAGATTATTTAGAAAACACCAACATGAAATGGGAAAGGCAGATTGTATTCAACAAATTTGTTAAGTTTTTTTTAAATAACAGGCTGTCAATGGGTTTAATGTGGGCATCCAAAAGGTATTTGATTTCCTTATTGATATCAATAGCTAGGCAACAAATAAGACTGCAGTCCCATGGCTATGCAAAAGGAAACACAGCAGTTTTTTTGGATCAGAAGAAAGAGTATAGAGTTCCTCAGGGGTCAGTACTAGGAGCATCATTTTTCCCAATGTAGTGGAATGATTTGGAATTAGGTGTAGAGAGGTGTAAACTTATGCTGAAACAAAACTTGAAGAAATAGTGAACTGTGAAAGTGACAGTAATAATCTCCAATGAGACATAGAGTAATAAATTTCAAAGAGAGAGAGATACCAAAAGTTTCTTCAGATACATAATGTATAAAAAAGAGGTGACAGTGGATATTGGACGACTGGAAAATGATGCTGGAGAGTTAGTAATGGGTGACGAGGAAATGGCAGATGAGCTGAATAAGTATTTTGCATCAGTTTTCACTATAGAAGATACTACCAGTATGGTGGAAGTTCCACATGTCAGTGGTCATGAAGTGTGTGAAGTTGCTGTAACCCTCAGGTTTGGGTGGTGGCATTAGTCCAGCGGAAGACAGTCTCTGACCCGCCAAACTTGTTCAATTCGGTTCCCACCCCCCAGAAATTCTAGTTTAAACTCTCCCCAGCAGCCGTAGCAAAACTTCCTGCCAGGATACTGGTCCCCCTCAGACTCAAGTGCAAGTCACATCTACCCCAGAATGAAACAGAAATCTGAATCCCTGCCCCCTGCTCCAATCCCTCAGCCACGCATTTATCCTCCACCTCATTCTATTCCTATACTCACTGTCACGTGGCACAGGCAGTCATCCCAAGATTACTACCTTTGAGGTCCTGCTTCTCAATTTCTTTCCCAACTCCCTGTCATCTGTTTTCAGGATTTCCTCCCTTTTCCTACCTATGTCGCTGGTACCAATGTGTACCACAACCTCCGGCTGTTCTCCTTCGCACTTCAAGATATCGTGGACGCGATCAGGAACATCCCGGACCCTGGCACCTGGGAGGCAAACTACCATCCATGTTTCTTTCCTGCGTCCACAGAATCGCCTATCTGACCCCCTAACTACAGAGTCCCCTTTCACTGCTGCCATCCTCTTCCTTTCCCTACCCTTCTGAGCCACAGGGCCAGACTCTGTGCCAGAGGCATGACCACTGTTTCTTCCCCCAGGAAGGCCGTCCCCCCAAACAGTACTCAAGCAGGAATACATATTGTTAAGGGGGACAGCCACTGGTGTACTATCTAGTACCTGCTTCTTGCCCTTCCCTCTCCTGACCGTTACCCACATCTCTGTCTCCTGTGGTCCCGGGGTTACCACCTGCCTATAGCTCCTCTCTATCACCTCCTCACTCTCCCTGACCAGATGATGATTGGTCAAATCTTATCCTTACTATGAGTGGGAGTTGAGAGAAATGTGGGAAGTGCAGCAACCAGATGAGAGCCCTGTGAGCAATAACAGTTGGAAAACCACAGCTAATGGTGAAGGAAAGCATCTTAGAAACATTGGTGTGGAAGGTATCACCATCAAAACAGGTCTGACATCACCAAGGGGAATGGGGTTGTCGTCAAGACATCTGTAAGAGCTTGCAGGCTTGTAATAGATATTATTATTATTAAGAATAATAACTGATTTATAGAGCACTTTTCATACAAACAATGTAGTCCAAAGTACTTTACAATGGAATAAAGTGCAAACATAAAAATTAAAGATAAAATGATATTAGTTAAAAGCAAGACTAAATAAATAGGCATTTAAAAGCGCCAAATGATTCTGCATCCTTTATATTTTTTAGGAATTGATTTCCAAAGTTTAGGGGAATAGTTTAAAAAAAAAGGTTGACCTGCCAATTTTCTTTTGAGGAAGATCATTTAGATTTAAGGAAGTAGTGGAGAAGACCGGAGTGTTTGAGCTGGATTATAAAATAAAAGTGATCCTGTGATGCACTCCTGTCCCAGGCCATAGACAGTTTTAAAAACATGTTACAGAACTTTAAAATCAATCCTGAAGGATACAGGAAGCCAGTGCAGAGTAGTTAGGATGGGCGCAATATGTCCCCTCATCCTGGTTTTAGTTAAAAGTCTAGCAGCAGTGTTTTGAATGTGTTGAAGTTTGTCAATAGATTGCTTTGGAAGGCCAGTAAAAGGTGCATTGTGGGTAATCTAGTCTATTCAATATATTGACTCCCAATGTCTTACTGAAATAGGGAATTTGAGAAAAGGAAGAAAGAAGTCAGGAATTAGCAGTATGGAACTAAGAACAAAGATGAAATTGGCAGCAAAAGTTTTGATAATTTTACATTCTTTGCACAACAGTACCAACACTTGTTTTATTTAATCTTTCTGAGCTTCTACATACATCCCTTTGTTCTCTCCCTCACACTCGCTACCCTAGCTTACCTTCTCTGCAGCTAAAATGTCATATTGTCGTAAGCAATGTTACTTCGTTTTCAATTTGACGTTCACACAAAGTTAATTGGTGTTTCCTTTCAAAATATATTTTCCCAGCTCTAATATGGAAATGACTGAAAATTGGCATGCCCTGGCCATCTTTCTGCTACTAGAGAAATGTAATCTGTTAGCCAACACCAACAGGAGCTCCACAATTACTTTAAGAGGGAAGATTTCCTTTAAGAACATGATCAGGCAGGAATAGAAGTCGCCCATCCCACTGTTTGTCCAGTGTACGTACCAGATGAAATTTTGTTCCAGTATTTCATGGACATGTGCCAGAGGCTGATGTCAGAATGCTTGGCATGGAAGTTACCTTCATTCTTCTATTCCTCCACTGTTTCCATAGATCAGTTAGTATGAAATAGATCTGCTAAGACTTGTTCATTGTGGCTACCTCACCACCAAGCACTTTATTGTTTTATGCACATAATATCCTGTGAAAACTATATTCTCCAACAAGACACAGCAGAAGCAGTCATAATAAATGAAATCACCTCCTATTTCCATGATACAAAATGAACAGGGTGGTCTCTCCATTAGATTCAAAGGTATCTAGCTCCTGTATGTTTCTCCATTTCAGATCTATTCCACTGCTTTAGCAACCATTTTGTTTTGCAAAGAATTAGGTTTCACATGTTATAAATGAATGAACTCTACACACAATAGTAGTCTCAGGCTAAAGCCTCGGTCTGTTGTAGGCACCTTTAACTGTCTATACAACTGAAGACCATCAAGTCAACCGTACATTTATAAGAACCCTACAATAATTTTATTTAATTATCCTGCAATTTCCATCAATTCTCTACAGATTCTACTATATACCTAGACACAGGGGGAACCCACATATGTTTGGAATGTGTGAGGGGTACCAGAGCATCCTGAGGAAAGTCATGTGGTCAAGCAGAGAGCATGCAAACTCCACACAGAGAGCCCAAAGATAATGATTGAATCCAATTCACTGGAGCTGCATGGGCACGGGTGTACCAACTGCACCACTGCTCACGTTCCCTCTGCTTTCGGCAGCTCCTTGGGATTGAGGATAACCTCTAGTCCAATTTCATGGGTTCTAAAGTTCAAAGTTCAAAGTTTAAAAGTGAGTTTTATTATCAACATACATATATGAATCAGAATCAGGTTTATTATCACCAGCATGTGTCATGAAATTTGTTAACTTAGCAGCAGCAGTACATTGCAATATATGATAATAAAGAAAAATATAAATAAGTAAATCAATTACAGTAAGTATGTATATACACATTAAGTAGTTAGATTAGAAATACTGCAAAACAGAAATAATATATATTAAAAAAAGTGAGGTAATGTTTATGGGTTCAAGGACCATTGGGAATCGGATGGCAGAAGGGAAGAAGCTGTTCCTGAATCACTGAGTGTGTGCCTTCAGGCTTCTGTAACAATGAGAAGAGGGCATGTCCTGGGTGTTGGGGGTCCTTAATGATGGATGTTGCTTTCTGAGGCATCACTCCTTGAAGATGTCTTGGACACTACAAAGGCTAGTACCCAAGATGGAGCTGACTAATTTTAAAACTCTCTGTATCTTCTTTCAGTCCTGTGCAGTGGCAAACCTTCGCCCCCCCCCCCAACCAATACCAGATAGTGGTGCAGCCTGTTAGAATGCTCTCCACCGAACATCTATAGACGTTTTTGAGTGTTTTAGGTGACAAACCAAATATCTTCAAACTCCTAATTAACTATAGCTGCTGTCTTGCTTTCTTTATAGCTGCATTGATACTTTGAGACCAGGTTAGATCCTTAGAGATCTTGCACCCAGGATCTTGAAATTGCTCACTCTCTCCATCTCTAATCCCTCTTTGAGGATTGGTTCATGTTCCCTTGTTTTACCCTTCCTGAAGTCCTCAGTCAGCTCTTTCATCCTACTGACACTGAGTGCCAGGTTGTTTCTGTGACACCACGCAACTAGCTGGTATATCTCGCCTCTGTACGCCCTCTCATCTCCATCTGAGATTCTAAAAACAATGGTTGTAACATAAGCAAATTTATTTATGGCATTTGAGCTATACCCTACCAGACAGCCATGGTATAGAGAGAATACAGCACACACCCCTGAGGTGAACCAGTGCTGAATGTCAATGAAGAGGAGACATTGTCACCAATACACACAGATTGTGATCTTCTGGTTAGGAAGTCAAGGAACCAATGTCAGAGGGAGGTACAGAGGCCCAGATTCTGTAGCTTATCAATCGGGACCATGGGAATGATGGTGTTAAATGCTGAGCTATAGTCAACAAACAGCAACCTGAAATAGGTGTTTGTATTGTCCAGGTGGTCTAAGGCCATGCGAAGAGACATTGAGATTGCATCTGCCATAGACCTGTTGTGGTGATAGACAAATTACAGTGGGCCCGGTACTTGCTGAGGTAAGAGTTCATTCTACCCAATGGCAATCTCTTAAAGCATTACATCACTATAGATGTGAGTGCTATTGGGCGATTGTCAGAGCTCACACTGCTCTTCATAGGCACTGGTATAATTGTTGCCCTTTTGAAGTGGGTGGGAACTTCCAACCATACCAGTGAGAGGTTGATAATGGCCTTGAATACTCCCGCCACGTGGTTGGCACAAGTTTCCAGAACCTTACCAGGTACTCCATCGGGGCTTGGCACCATGCAAGGGTTCACCCTTCTTAAAGATAGCCTAACATTGGCCTCTGAGACAGAGATCACAGGATCACCAGGTGCAGCAGGGCTCTTCACAGCTGTAGTTATATCCTCCCTTTCAAAGTGGGTATAGAAGACATTGAGTTCATCTGGTAGTGAAACGTTGCTGCCATTCATGCTATCGGGTTTCGCTTTGTAGGAAGTAATATCCTGCAAAACCTGCCTGAGTTGAGGTGCATCCGGTGTCACCTCCAGCCTCAGTTGGGATTGTTTCTTTGCTCTTGAAATAGCCTTCCACAAGTCATAGCTGACTTTCTTCGATAGACCTGGGTCACCAGACTTAAATCCCACAGATCTAGCCCTCAGTAGACGATGAACCTCCTGGTTCATCCACAGTTTTGGTTTGTGAATGTACAGCAAGTCTCTTTTTAGGCACACAGGTTTTAATGAAGTCAGGAAAAGCTGCAGCACACTCATCCAGATTCAAAGATGAATCGATGCTTCCCTTGTCCATACCTTCTTGGTCCTCACTGCTGGTGCTGCAGTCTTCAGTCTCTGCCTATACTCAAGGAGTAGAAGTGCAGTCAAGCGATCAGACATTCTGAAGTGAGGGTGTGGAATAGCACAGTAAGTATTCTTGATAGTGGTGTAGCAGTGGTCCTGTGTGTTGTTTCCTCTAGTAGTACAAATGATTTGTTGATGTTAATTATTTAGTGACTTTATCAAGCTGGCCTGGTTTAAAGCCCCCAAAATGATGGTGAAGGCGTCATGGTGTGCTGTTTCATGCATGTTGATCCCATTGCTCAGATAATCCAGAGCCTGTTTGACATTGGCCTGAAGTCGATTGTGCACTACTGCCAAAATGATTGCAGAAATCTCCAGTGGCAGGTAAAATAAACGACACTTAATTGCGAGATATTCCAGGTCTGGTGAGTAGAATTGGAACAACACTGATACATTTGTGCACCAGGAGGAATTGTCCATGAGGCGTACACCTCCACCTCTGCTTTTGAGAGACTCGACAGTCCTATCCTGATAGTGTATAGTGAACCCATCAATCTGAATTGCTGCGTCCAGTACAGCAGGGGTTAACCAAGATTCCATGAAACAATGGACGTAAGCGGCCCAAATGTCCCTCTGATACAGCACCCTAGCTCTGAGATTTTCGATTTTATTTACTAGAGACTGTATGTTTCCGTGCAAGATAGTCAGTATTGGGAGTCAAAAACTCCATTTTCTTAAGTGCACCTGTATCCCTGACTGCAGCCATGTTTCCTACGAGGAATTTGGCAGGAAGTACGGCCACAATTGGTATTGTTTCCATCAGTTTTAAGCAGTGATAGTTTATTCATCTGCATCAAAATATATTTATTAACTGTACAGACCTTGGAAGCCGTTGTGATTCTCAGCTGTATAAGGCTGAAATGGGAATATTTAATTGCATCCATCAACCTGTGCTATATGAGATCACCATCTTCAAGGCACTCCGGAAGTGAAGTATATGTCACCACATACAACCCTGAGATTCATTTTCTTGTGGGAATACTCAGCAAATCTATTGAATAGTAACTATAACAGTATAAATGAAAGATTAACGAGAGTGCAGAAGACAATGAACTGTGCAAATGAAAATATAAATAAATAGCAATAAATAATGAGAACATAAGATAATGAGATAAAGAGCCCTTTGTGAGATCATTGGTTGTGGGAACATTTCAATGATGGGGCAAGTGAATTTGAGTGTAGTTACCCCTTTAATTCAAGAGCCTGGTAGCTGATGGGTAGTAGCTGTCCATGAACCTGCCAGTGCGAGTTCTGAAGTGAGGTCTAAGGTGCTTGATAAGGCCAACACATTCCCTGCAACCTGATGGGGTGGAGGATAGTTGTCATGGCTGGCCAATGGATTCTTTGGGATGTTGTTCTGAGCGCTCATGGCCTCCACATGCTTGAGGCTCATTGTGCTCAGCACCTTGCCAAATACTACTCCTCCATTTTGTTAGCAATTCTGAAGCGTTGGTGTGGACGTTACTTTATTTTCAAGGAAACATTGGGAAATTCCTTAAGGCAGTTATCCTCCCAGAAATTTCTTGCCCTCATATAGTTTGGATCAGTGTAGGAAGAAGAACACACTTGTTCTCATGTGGCCAAGAGCTGGGCTGGTGTTGGGAAAACATTGGTGAATTCCTTCAACAGTGTTTATTTGCACTGAAAGCTAAATCCATGGATGCTGAAACTAATCCATGTTTTCCCAGGTTTTGTAATAGTTCTTGATTATTGGCTCTGTGTTATGTACTGTGGGCAGGTTGATAAATAATCTTCGTGTTCCAGATATTTATGATAGGGCCCATCCTCTTATATTCTTCAATACTATAATCAATGAATGAAAGGATCGATCCCAAATCCTCTGGCTGCTGTATAATGACATGCAAGTCATGATTCCTACCAGTGAGTCCAATATAGACCTAATTCCAGTGCAGAATTGTTCAAGCATAGCTGTTCTATCACACTAACCCTCTTGTCAATTCTCCTCACTCTAATAATACACCTCACCCACAAAAAGTTCCCTGCAAGGGTAATGTAAAGACATTGGATGAATGGCATACTCTCCAGACTACGTTGTGTACATTTCTGGTCACCTATCTACAGGAAAGATATCAATAAGCTTGAACTAGTGCAGAGAAATTTTACAATAACGTTGCTGGGACTTGAGGATCTGAGTTATAGGGACAGGTTGAATAGGTCAGTATATTATTCCCTGGAGCACAAGAGAATGAGGGGAGAACATAAAAAGATATACTAAATCATGAAAATATTTAAGGGGAATTAGAGGAGAAACTTCTTCACTCAGAGAGTGGTGCAAGTGTGGAATGAACTGCCAGTGGAAGTGGTAGATGTGGCTTTGATTGCATTAGTTAAGAGAAGTTTGAATAGATATGTGGATGGGGTGGGTTGGCAGGGATGTAGTCTGGGTGCAGGTAGACAGGACTAGATCGATGACCAGGCTGGCATGGACTAGATGGGCCATAGGGCTTGTTTCTATGCTGTAATACTCCATGACTGACTCTATGACCATCTCAGTTCAGAACCAAGGTCACTCCATTCTTGGTCATCAGGTTACAATAAGCACGTGACTTCGACACTCGAGGCTGTGATCTAAATCATCACTGAATCATACGAGAGAGCAAGTCCTGCTGCAATTATTAAATATAAACTTCTGCTAAGCAAATAGTTCTCTCTTTGTGGAACACTTTCAAACATTGCCTGTGTAGCCACGGGTTTCTACAAGTAGATTACATTGTGCCTCTTCACCTAATTTAGGCAAACTAACATCTCAGGTGAAAAAAATTCCTATAAGAGGTTAAAATTCCATATAAAGATGTATTGCAGGACAAAGTTAATATTTCATCAGACTCCAGTTAAATTACTGGTAAAGTTAATAGTTTTGCTTTTGCTGAATAAAACTTTCTGGCAACCAGGAACCTTACTCAACAGAAAAGATATCAAGTGTGTTTAAACAATGTTCCTCTGTAGTAGGGGGTCTGTACAAGTGCCAGTTTGGTGTCAAAATTCTGTCTTTAGACATGATAAATATTTATTTAACATAATTTTACAGTAACTTTTACATATATTTTCATTTGAAACAACTTTCTAACTGGTGGAACAGGAAAGGTTGAAGAGTTGGTTGTTTGTATTATGGTACCTGTAACATTGTCTGTGATGGGCCCATTAGCTCTGAGGTACCTTCTGAGAATACTTGAATATTCTTAACAAAAGAAGTACTAAAAATACTGGCTCAGCCTGGCAGTGAATGAAATTGTCATCACTGCTGCCAGGAAATAAGGCATTAATCTGTGTTGTGTATAGAGGTGAAAGCTGCCTATGTAGAAAATAGACTCCCTTTAATTTTGATGCAACTCTAAGTTAAGAAGGGATACCCATAAAACGATTTACAGACTGTGGCATGCAGCACCCTCTGAATGGTCTGCTGTCATCATTAGGTAGCTGCTCATTTTTCTGCAGCTCTTTAACAAGAGAACATAGACTGTAGAATGGAGACACATGAAACCATGGATGCTTTAATCTGGAGCAACACACAAAACTCTGGAGAAATTCAGTGGGTCAAGCAGCACCTACAAAGGGAAGTGGACAGTTGATGTTGCTGACTGCCATTCAGACACTGTGTCAATCTGAAATGTCAACCGTCCACTTTCCTCCAAAAATGCTGCCTGACCTGCCGAGTTCCATAAAATGCAGACTGTTGTTTTGAATAGCAAGTATCATGCTCCTCACTTATGGAACAGGGGATATCAAACTGGAAGTTCATGGTTATGATGTCAATGAATTCCACTGATTATGGTTCTCTCTCTCCTCTGGAATCTAGCTGGAATTTGTTGCATTGCACCTGCTTACTGATGCACTATCATTCCCTGTTGAGGCTTGGGTAGAAAAATTACTTCCTGACCATGTTGAAAACACTTCTACTCACCCTTTGACCACTTCCAGCAGCTTGTCCTACTGCAAGTGTCTTCCATTTGTTCTTTCTATTATGCTGCACTCCAAAGCAAGCATATAATAATTCTGAAATGTTTGTCATGTCTTTCAGAAGCTTTAAGTCTATATATAGTTCACCAGCACCTGGCACATCACTCTTCCTGCAGACTTTATGTTAAAAAAACACCCAGGCTTAAATAAACAACAGAAATTCTGCAGATGCTGGAAATTCCAGCAACACACATCAAAGTTGCTGGTGAACGCAGCAGACCAGGCAGCATCTCTAGGAAGAGGTACGGTCGAAGTTTCAGGCCGAGACCCTTCGTCAGGACTAACTGAAGGAAGAGTTAGTAAGAGATTTGAAAGTGGGAGGGGGAGGGGGAAATCCAAAATGATAGGAGAAGACAGGAGGGGGAGGGATGGAGCCAAGAGCTGGACAGGGGATTGGCAAAGGGGATATGAGAGGATCATGGGACAGGAGGTCCGGGGAGAAAGACAAGGAGGGGGGAAACCCAGAGGATGGGCAAGGGGTATAGTCAGAGGGACAGAGGGAGAAAAAGGAGAGAGATAGAAAGAATGTGTGTATATAAATAAATAACGGATGGGGTACGAGGGGGAGGTGGGGCTTTAGCGGAAGTTACAGAAGTCAATGTTCATGCCATCAGGTTGGAGGCTACCGAGACAGAATATAAGGTGTTGTTCCTCCAACCTGAGTGTGGCTTCATCTTTACAGTAGAGGAGGCCGTGGATAGACATGTCAGAATGGGAATGGGATGTGGAATTAAAATGTGTGGCCACTGGGAGATCCTGCTTTCTCTGGCGGACAGAGCGTATGTGTTCAGCAAAGCGGTCTCCCAGTCTGCGTCGGGTCTCGCCAATATATAAAAGGCCACATCATGAGCACCGGACGCAGTATATCACCCCAGCCGACTCACAGGTGAAGTGTCGCCTCACCTGGAAGGACTGCCTGGGGACCTGAATGGTGGTAAGGGAGGAAGTGTAAGGGCATGTGTTGCACTTGTTCCACTTACAAGGATAAGAGCCAGGAGGGAGATCAGTGGGGAGGGATGGGGGGGGGGGAAGTTGCCTCCAACTTTCACCCTTCCCTCAAGTTTACCTGGTCCATTTCCAACACCTCCCTCCCCTTTCTAGATCTTTCTGCCTCTATCTCTGGAGACAGCTTATCCACTGATGTCTACTATAAGCCTACTGACTCTAACAGCTATCTGGACTATTCCTCTTCTCACCCTGTCTCTTGCAAAAATGCCATCCCCTTCTCGCAATTCCTCCATCTTCGCCGCATCTGCTCTCAGGATGAGGCTTTTCATTCCAGGACGAGGGAGATGTCTTCCTTTTTTAAAGAAAGGGGCTTCCCTTCCTCCACCATCATCTCTGCTCTCAAACGCATCTCCCCCATTTCACGCACATCTGCTGTCACTCCATCCTCCCGCCACCCCACTAGGAATAGGGTTCCCCTGGTCCTCACCTACCACCCCACCAGCCTCCGGGTCCAACATATTATTCTCCGTAACTTCCGCCACCTCCAACGGGATCCCACCACTAAGCACATCTTTCCCTCCCCCCCCCGCCCCGCTTTCTGCAGGGATTCGCTCCCTACATGACTCCCTTGTCCATTCGTCCCCCCAATCCTTCCCCACTGATCTCCTTCCTGGCACTTATCCTTGTAAGCGGAACAAGTGCTACACATGTCCTTACACTTCCTCCCTTACCACCATTCAGGGCCCTAGACAGTCCTTCCAGGTGAGGTGACACTTCACCTGTGAGTCGGCTGGGGTGATATACTGCGTCCGATGCTCCCGATGTGGCCTTCTATATATTGGCGAGACCCGACACAGACTGGGAGACCGCTTTGCTGAACACCTACGCTCTGTCCAGCAGAGAAAGCAGGATCTCCCAGTGACCACACATTTTAATTCCACATCCCATTCCCATTCTGACATGTCTATCCATGGCCTCCTCTACTGTAAAGATGAAGCCACACTCAGGTTGGAGGAACAACACCTTCTATTCCGTCTCGGTAGCCTCCAACCTGACGGCATGAACATTGACTTCTCTAACTTCAGCTAATGCCCCACCGTCCCCTTGTACCCCATCCGTTATTTATTTATATACACACATTCTTTCTATCTCTCTCCTTTTTCTCCCTCTGTCCCTCTGACTATACCCCTTGCCCATCCTCTGGGTTTCCCCCCTCCTTGTCTTTCTCCCCGGACCTCCTGTCCCATGATCCTCTCATATCCCCTTTGCCTATCACCTGTCCAGCTCTTGGCTCCATCCCTCCCCCTTCTGTCTTCTCCTACCATTTTGGATCTCCCCCTCCCCCTCCTACTTTCAAATCTCTTACTAACTCTTCCTTCAGTTAGTCCTGACGAAGGGTCTCGGCCTGAAAGGTCGACTGCACCTCTTCCTACAGATGCTGCCTGGCCTGCTGCGTTCACCAGCAACTTTGATGTGTGTTGCAAGCTTAACTTAAGTGAAGTAACGGCCAGTATGAGTCAATCAGCAACTAACATGTAAATGGTTAAAACTCCCTTTTGTGCAGGTGCTGGAACAGACACAGTGTGACACATGGCTTTGTTTTCTGAAGCTTGATCCACTGTATATGCTTAATGCATGGTGTTGATTGGAAGTGCCGGTGTCACATCAGTATTGTACCCTGCATGATGTTATTTACCTGTTATGCACACTTACAATCACTATTAATGCTGCACACGCCAACACCCTTCCTAATATAGCAGTCAGCAGCAAACACTTTATGAATGGATTCATGTACAATCTGGCGCCTTTTGGGAACCCATTCAGAGTCTCCATCCATCAGACAAGGAGTGCTACAATGTTGAATTTTATGACTCTAAATTCCTAACTCATTAGGTGATCTCTGATCAATGGACTACACACTCTCTCATTAATCTGCAACACTTGCCTTTCTCTAGCCCTTTCTTTCAATGTATTCTCAATGGAGTCAGCAACAATGAGTTCAAATTTTATATTAAAGAGATTAATATTAATATTAGATTACTTAGGAAACATGATGATGGGACTTAAGTATACTTCACAGGGCAAATATCTGAGCATTAGGCCCCAAACTCAATGCAATATTATCATTGTGTGTCCTTTTCAGTTGTTAATTTAAAAGAATCTCTGAGAATAAAAAAATACTCATGACATTAAGTGTTTATGAATCAGATTGAACGGAAGATTTGATTAATAAGGATTGGTTTTGCATACAGTACAATATTTTAAGTGGCATCAATAACATTTATTATGCTAACTATGTGGTATGTCAACAGAAGGAGGAAACAATCTAATACTTTGGTGAATTATTTATAACTTGCATAATTATGGTTTAATTATTTAAATGGTTATGGTAATGTTTTTATATTTTACTACCTTGCCTATATTTCAATGAATATATTAGAAGGGAAGAGTAATCACATATTGTATATTATTGTTTAAAATAAATGCAGGAATTAAAATACCATTAAATAAATTTATCATTAGTCATGAGGAAACCTCCAGTCTCCAGTAAGGAACATAACATATTAGATTCTGGACTAGTTCCTGAGGATTGGAGGGTGGCTAATGTAACTCCACTTTTTAAAAAAGGAGGGAGAGAGAAACCGGGGAATTATAGACCGGTTAGCCTAACATCGGTGGTGGGGAAACTGCTGGAGTCAGTTATCAAGGATGTGATAACAGCACATTCGGAAAGCGGTGAAATAATCGGACAAAGTCAGCATGGATTTGTGAAAGGAAAATCATGTCTGACGAATCTCATAGAATTTTTTGAGGATGTAACTAGTAGAGTGGATAGGGGAGAACCAGTGGATGTGGTATATTTGGATTTTCAAAAGGCTTTTGACAAGGTCCCACACAGGAGATTAGTATGCAAACTTAAAGCACACGGTATTGGGGGTAAGGTATTGGTGTGGGTGGAGAATTGGTTAGCAGACAGGAAGCAAAGAGTGGGAATAAACGGGACCTTTTCAGAATGGCAGGCAGTGACTAGTGGGGTACCGCAAGGCTCAGTGCTGGGACCCCAGTTGTTTACAATATATATTAATGACTTGGATGAGGGAATTAAATGCAGCATCTCCAAGTTTGCGGATGACACGAAGCTGGGTGGCAGTGTTAGCTGTGAGGAGGATGCTAAGAGGATGCAGGGTGACTTGGATAGGTTGAGTGAGTGGGCAAATTCATGGCAGATGCAATTTAATGTGGATAAATATGAAGTTATCCACTTTGGTGGCAAAAATAGGAAAACAGATTATTATCTGAATGGTGGCCGATTAGGAAAAGGGGAGGTGCAACGAGACCTGGGTGTCATTATACACCAGTCATTGAAAGTGGGCATGCAGGTACAGCAGGCGGTGAAAAAGGCGAATGATATGCTGGCATTTATAGCGAGAGGATTCGAGTACAGGAGCAGGGAGGTACTACTGCAGTTGTACAAGGCCTTGGTGAGACCACACCTGGAGTATTGTGTGCAGTTTTGGTCCCCTAATCTGAGGAAAGACATCCTTGCCATAGAGGGAGTACAAAGAAGGTTCACCAGATTGATTCCTGGGATGGCAGGACTTTCATATGAAGAAAGACTAGATGAACTGGGCTTGTACTCGTTGGAATTTAGAAGATTGAGGGGGGATCTGATTGAAACGTATAAGATCCTAAAGGGATTGGACAGGCTAGATGCAGGAAGATTGTTCCCGATGTTGGGGAAGTCCAGAACGAGGGGTCACAGTTTGAGGATAAAGGGGAAGCCTTTTAAGACCGAGATTAGGAAAAACTTCTTCACACAGAGAGTGGTGAATCTGTGGAATTCTCTGCCACAGGAAGCAGTTGAGGCCATTACATTGGCTATATTTAAGAGGGAGTTAGATATGGCCCTTGTGGCTACGGGGATCAGGGGGTATGGAGGGAAGGCTGGGGCGGGGTTCTGAGTTGGATGATCAGCCATGATCATAATAAATGGCGGTGCAGGCTCGAAGGGCCGAATGGCCTACTCCTGCACCTATTTTCTATGTTTCTATATCTCCTTTGATAGTTTCAAAATGCCACAATTTGCTTTCCTCTTTTATCTTTTTATTAACTTTTGCTGCAATAACAAATTCTCAACCCACTTTCTCACTTATCCTTTCAAGTTCACCTCCTGCTAGCTGTTCCCTTCATCTAAATCACTTTCCCAACCTTCAACTCCAAGAGCAGATGAAATAGAGCTTGTAATCTCTCATCAATGAAAATGATGACCTTGTGATTCCTCTCACTCTCCTACTAAACCTAGCATCTCTTTCATGGCTAATTTCCCTGTGTGCCCTCTCCTGAAGCACCCTGAACATTCACTTAAACCTGTATTTCTGACGTACAGATACGGTCCTAATGAGAGCAAATGGCATTAGAGAACAAGGGCAAAAGGTTTGGTCGGATGTGGTGTGCCAAAGGGCTTGATTTTGTGTTCTAAAGCTCAATGATTTTCTGACTCTAAGACTATTACTCATTGAATTATCAGAAGTCTAACCCTTGTTCTCCCGGTAATTTTTGCAGCTTTTCATCTGTTCAACTATGCTCCAATCTTTGAGCTATCCGAATCAGAATTAGGTTTGATATCACTGTCATATGTCATGAAATTTGTTGTTTTCAGTAGCAGTACAACTATATAAGTTACAATAATAAATATTTATGAAAAACTACAAAACTTTATATTAATTAGGTAGTGCAAAAAGAGAGCAAAAAAATCAGTTAGGTAGTGTCCATGGGTTAATTGTCCATTCAGAAATCTGAGAGCAGAGAGGAGGATTCTGTTCCTGAAATGTTATTTGTGTGTCTTCAGGCTCTTGTACCTGCTCCTTGATGGTAGCAATGAGAAGAGGGCACATCCTGGGTGATGGGGGTCCTTACTGATGGATATCGCCTTCTTGAGGCATCGCTTTTGAAGGTGTCCTCAATGGGGAGGAAACTAGTGCCCATGATGGATCTGGCTGTGTTCACAACATTCTGCAGCATTTTCTGATCTTGTGTAATGACTTCACCATATTAAAGCAATTGCTATCTCTCACCATGGCCAGCAGCACTGCACACTTTACTCACCCACCATCTGCCAATTACCACCTGATATAGTTTCTGCTCTGTTCCCTTAAGTCTAAGGAAAGCCGACCTATAAGCATATACAGGACACCTGGTCTTGCCCCTCGTTGTCAAATCTGGTAGTATGAGCAAGCCCTGCTTTTTTTGTCAAAACTTCACACTTTTCTAGAATCATGTAGAATGCAAAGATAATGATAATATTTATGGAGCTGTCTGGTTGATAGATGCATGAAAGTGCAAAACAGAGAGCAAAGAAAGGGATGTATTAAAACTGAGATGCAGATCAGAGCTGTTGCTGAAACCTCAGTTTCAAAGGACAATGATTGAAATGCCCACTGGATCAGACAGTGTCTGTGGAAAGAGAAAACCTGAATTAATATTGCATATGGATAGCCTTAGAGCTGATGCTGTTCTGTTCTGACACAAATAGGAAAAATGAGTAACCTGAAATTATTGAATTACAAGCAACACACATAAAAGTTGCTGGTGAACGTATACTATAAGGTTGGTAGCAGTGGATGGGAGATCCCCTGAGCGGATAAAGTCAGTGATGGTGTGGGAGACAATGGCCTGGTGCTCCTTAGTGGGGTCACGATCGAGGGGTAAATAAGAGGAGGTATCCGCGAGCTGTCACCGTGCCTCGGCAAGATAGAGGTCAGTACGCCAGACTACAACAGCACCCCCCTTATTGGCGGGTTTTATAGTAAGGTTAGGATTGTTGCAGAGGGAGTGGAGAGCAGAGCGTCCCGAAGGAGCGAGGTTGGAATGGGGACAAGGTGTGGTGAAGTCGAGACGATTGATGTCCCGTCGGCAGTTAGCGATAAAGAGATCCAGAGCAGGCAGAAGACCAGAGCGGGGCGTCCATGAAGAAGAGGAGGGTTGAAGACGGGAGAAGGGGTCATCGGTGGGGGTGGAAGAGTCCTTGCCGAAGAAGTAGGCTCGGTGACGGAGACGGCGGAAGAAAAGTTCCGCATCATGGCGAACACGGAACTCGCCGAGGTGTGGGCAAAGGGGGACAAAGGTGAGGCCCTTACTGAGGACAGAGCGTTCTGCCTCCGACAGTTGAAGGTCGGAGGGGATGGTAAAGACCCGGCACGGATGAGAGCTGGGATCAGAGGGGGGAGGGGGGAGGCTGGGGATGTCAATGGAGAGGGGAGGGTTGGGGTGAGAGGACGATGGAGCCTCTGAGGGCCCAGGAGTTGACGGTGGGATCTGAGGGAGACCGGATTGCAGAGTATTGGTGGGGGAAGGGGAGACGGGAGTCACAATAGCAGCACATAAAGACCCGGCCTGGAGTTCAAGGCTGGAATCTTGAGAGCTGGGATCAGAGGCGGAAGGGGGGAGGCTGGGGGTGTCAGTGGAGAGGGGATGGTTGGGGTGAGAGGAAACTGGAGCCTCTGAAGGCCCAGGAGCTGACGGTGGGATCTGAGGGAGACGGGGTTGCAGAGTGGTGGTGTGGGAAGGGGAGACGGGAGTCACAATAGCAGCACATAAACTTTTATGTGTGTTGCTTGAATTTCCAGCATCTGCAGAATTCCTGTTGTTTATTGAATTACATATTGAGTTCCCAAGGATACAACATACCCAGAAAGATAAGGTGCTGTTCCGCAAGGTTACGTTGACCTGCATTGGAGCAGTGTAGGAGGTCACAAACAGATAGTTTAGGATGGGTTTGAGTGACAAACTTAATACTAGCTTCGAGAAGCCTTGCACACCTTCAGATAATAACACGTTCTAACTCTTCAAGGTATCAGTCTCCTCTGGTTCTGAACTCCCGGACACTCATGAATTTCATTGTTTCATTATTACCTGATCTTCATCTGCACTGTCCTAACCTTCTTATCTCTATACTCTCTATCTCCATCTTCAAGGAAGTCAAGATGTTCTCTCCCCAAATTTCTAATGGCTTGGAGCAGACAGGAATTAAAGAACCCAAATACGAGGAGTGATTGATAAGTTTGTGGCCTAAGGTAGAAGGAGTCAATTTTTTAAAACCTAGCACATTTATTTTTCAACATAGTCCCCTCCTACATTTACACACTTAGTCCAGCGGTCGTGGAGCATACGGATCTTGGACCTCCAGAAAGTGCCCACAGCAGGGGTGATTGATAAGTTCGTGGCCTAAGGTAGAAGGAGATAAGTTATACAGCTCTCCTTACATGCACATGCAGTTCATCCTTTTGAGCGATTATGCAGAAAGTTTGGTTAATAACTCATCTTCTTCTACCTTGGGCCACGAACTTGGATCAATCACCCCTGATGAGTTATTAACTGATGAGTTATTAACCTTAAACATTCTGCATAATCACTCAAAGAGTTGAATGCCTGTGCATGTAAGGAGAGCTGTATAACTCATCTCCTTCTACCTTAGGCCACAAACTTATCAATCACCCCTGCTGTGAGGTCCAAGGTCTGTATGCTCCATGATCGTTAAACTAAGTGTGTAAATGTAGTAGGGGACTATGTTGAAAAATAAATGTGCTAGGCTTTCTAAAATTGACTCCTTCTATCTTAGGCCACAAACTTATCAATCACCCCTCATATCTCCATTTTATCACCTTAACTGCTTTGTATAAATCATTGCCACATTACAAACACACAGTGTCAACTTATTTACCTTTTCATCAAATGGAAGCCAGCTAAACAAATCAACCAAGGTAGAATGAAAGGCTGAAATTAACTTCTTCGCCCAGGCAATGAATTTACTTTTATTTCATTTGAGTCTACAGTTGATGCAGAAAACCACAGTGGTTTATTAATTAACTCATTTTATATTAATTGCCTTAATATAGAATTCTTCATTGTCTTTCCTCCTTTGTGACTGGTGTTTTCTTCAAGGAATTCTAGATGTCTTCAAAAGCAGGGAAAAACAAGCATGTAAAGCTAGAGATAACGGGAATGGAAGCACAATGGACTTGAACCTTGTGAAGTTCAATCATCTGAAAGGTACACATAATTACAGTGCATCAGAAGAAAATAGTTACTATGCAATTTTCAAATATCGTTATTGATCACAAGGTCAAATATGTCAGATTTTGACCCAAGCTAATTTCAGACATGCCACTCTACAGGGAAGAAAAAACATTGTGATTCTTATAAACTGTGGCCTGTGGATCTCCATGATCTGATCACAGTGCAAGGAAATTTACTTTGTCTATAGAACCTCTGCTGGAACTATCACAGACTGAAGTGATGCAGCTATTTTGTTAACTTAGGTGATGGAACCGGGGTGAGAGAATTATCTACTCCTTGACACCAGGGTAAGCTACCTTATTTTAAAAAATATTGAAATGTTTATAATTGGTACCATGGGGGCTGCTGATGATTCTCAATGAAGCAAGGCCGATATCTGCCCAGCTCATTGGTAACCCATTTTCATTGGCTTCTTTGCATTGAATACAGAAGGGGAACCAGTTTTTGAATCAATTTAGAGCTAAACTGGCTGATTTTGCAGGTCACTTGTAGATGAAATGCATGCAACTTGTGCCTTTTTAAATTAGCCCTAAGAAGGCAATTTAATGCAGTAGGTTTTAGTAAGTAATGTGATCTCGGGGATAACATGCCCTGCATTTCAGTTCATTTCACATGACTCCCATTCTATTTGATTTACTTTTGATAGGCAAAAACACACTACATCAACAAAGTATGTAGTTTTAGTGCTGTTTATTTTTTGGAAACAAAAGCATAAAACTGAAAACAACTTTGAAGGTATGAGACGTGAATTAGCTAAGATAGACTGGCAAATGACAGTTAAAGGATTGACGGTGGATATGCAATGGCAAGCATTTAAAGGTTGCATGGATGAACAGCAACAATTGTTCATCCCAGTTTGGCAAAAGAATAAATCAAGGAAGGTAGTGCACCCGTGGCTGACAAGAGAAATTAGGGATAGTATCAATTCCAAAGAAGAAGCATAAAAATTAGCCAGAGAAAGTGGCTCACCTGAGGACTGGGAGAAATTCAGAGTTCAGCAGAGGAGGACAAAGGGCTTAATTAGGAAGGGGAAAAAAGATTATGAGCGAAAACTGGCAGGGAACATAAAAACTGACTGTAAAAGCTTTTATAGATATGTAAAAAGGAAAAGACCGGTAAAGACAAATGTAGGTCCCCTGCAGACAGAAACAGGTGAATTGATTATGGGGAGCAAGGACATGGCAGACCAATTGAATAATCACTTTGGTTCTGTCTTCACTAAGGAGGACATAAATAATCTTCCAGAAATAGTAGGGGACAGAGGGTCCAGCGAGATGGAGGAACTGAGGGAAATACATGTTAGTAGGGAAGTGGTGTTAGGTGAATTGAAGGGATTGAAGGCAGATAAATCCCCAGGGCCAGATGGTCTGCATCCCAGAGTGCTTAAGGAAGTAGCCCAAGAAATAGTGGATGCATTAGTGATAATTTTTCAAAACTCGTTAGATTCTGGACTAGTTCCTGAGGATTGGAGGGTGGCTAATGTAACCCCACTTTTTAAAAAAGGAGGGAGAGAGAAACCGGGGAATTATAGACCGCTTAGCCTAACGTCGGTGGTGGGGAAACTGCTGGAGTCAGTTATCAAAGATGTGATAACAGCACATTCGGAAAGCGGTGAAATCATCGGACAAAGTCAGCATGGATTTGTGAAAGGAAAATCATGTCTGACGAATCTCATAGAATTTTTTGAGGATGTAACTAGTAGAGTGGATAGGGGAGAACCAGTGGATGTGGTATATTTGGATTTTCAAAAGGCTTTTGACAAGGTCCCACACAGGAGATTAGTGTGCAAACTTAAAGCACACGGTATTGGGGGTAAGGTATTGATGTGGATGGAGAATTGGTTAGCAGACAGGAAGCAAAGAGTGGGAATAAACGGGACCTTTTCAGAATGGCAGGCAGTGACTAGTGGGGTACCGCAAGGCTCAGTGCTGGGACCCCAGTTGTTTACAATATATATTAATGACTTGGATGAGGGAATTAAGTGCAGCATCTCCAAGTTTGCGGATGACACGAAGCTGGGTGGCAGTGTTAGCTGTGAGAAGGATGCTAAGAGGATGCAGGGTGACTTGGATAGGTTGGGTGAGTGGGCAAATTCATGGCAGAAGCAATTTAATGTGGATAAATGTGAAGTTATCCACTTTGGTGGCAAAAATAGGAAAACAGATTATTATCTCAATGGTGGCCGATTAGGAAAAGGGGAGGTGCAACGAGACCTGGGTGTCAGTATACACCAGTCATTGAAAGTGGGCATGCAGGTACAGCAGGCGATGAAAAAGGCGAATGGTATGCTGGCATTTATAGCGAGAGGATTCGAGTACAGGAGCAGGGAGGTACTACTGCAGTTGTACAAGGCCTTGATGACACCACACCTGGAGTATTGTGTGCAGTTTTGGTCCCCTAATCTGAGGAAAGACATCCTTGCCATAGAGGGAGTACAAAGAAGGTTCACCAGATTGATTCCTGGGATGGCAGAACTTTCATATGAAGAAAGACTGGATGAACTGGGCTTGTACTCGTTGGAATTTAGAAGATTGAGGGGGGATCTGATTGAAACGTATAAAATCCTAAAGGGATTGGACAGGCTAGATGCAGGAAGATTGTTTCCGATGTTGGGGAAGTCCAGAACGAAGGGCCACAGTTTGAGGATAAAGGGGAAGTCTTTTAGGACCGAGATTAGGAAAAACTTCTTCACACAGAGAGTGGTGAATCTGTGGAATTCTCTGCCACAGGAAACAGTTGAGGCCAGTTCATTGGCTATATTTAAGAGGGAGTTAGATATGGCCCTTGTGGCTACGGGGGTCAGGGGGTATGGAGGGAAGGCTGGGGCGGGGTTCTGAGTTGGATGATCAGCCATGATCATAATAAATGGCGGTGCAGGTTCGAAGGGCCGAATGGCCTACTCCTGCACCTATTTTCTATGTTTCTATGTTTCTAAAATAAAGATGCACAGCACGATTTTTGCACTTTTATTAAAAGTGCAGAAATCCTGATCTCCCTCTTGTGACCTGCTCATCCAAAAAAAATCATGATTGGTACAATTTTAAAACAACTGTAATCTCTCTTTCAATACTGGATTGCTCAAAAATGTAGTCACTGTGGCAAACATCAAAAGGAAAGTTACAGGCTAAATGTATCTCATGTGAATTCTGATATTCATGGTATTGGAAAAAAAAGGTATGTATGAAAGAAGAATAATGTTTTTTTTTTCCCATACTTACTGTCCAGATGGAGTTTTAGCAGCATCAAACATTTTCTTTCTGCCTTCCATTCCAGACATTGCTTCCACATTCTTACGCCAATCACTGACTCCAACTGGACGTTCCTAAGAGTGAGATAGCACACCTGTTAACAGCAATCTCTTTAATTCTGAAGTTAATCTGTGAAAGGAATTTTTAACTTTCCTGTTTCACACAACCTTTCAGGATTATAATCTTCAAAATATGGCCACAAAAGAGAAACAGGTGAATTGATTATGGGGAGCAAGGACATGGCAGACCAATTGAATAATCACTTTGGTTCTGTCTTCACTAAGGAGGACATAAATAATCTTCCAGAAATAGTAGGGGACAGAGGGTCCAGTGAGATGGAGGAACTGAGCGAAATACATGTTAGTAGGGAAGTGGTGTTGGGTAAATTGAAGGGATTGAAGGCAGATAAATCCCCAGGGCCAGATGGTCTGCATCCCAGGGTGCTTAAGGAAGTAGCCCAAGAAATAGTGGATGCATTAGTGATAATTTTTCAAAACTCGTTAGATTCTGGACTAGTTCCTGAGGATTGGAGGGTGGTTAATGTAACCCCACTTTTTAAAAAAGGAGGAAGAGAGAAACCGGGGAACTATAGACTGGTTAGCCTAACGTCGGTGGTGGGGAAACTGCTGGAGTCAGTTATCAAAGATGTGATAACAGCACATTTGGAAAGCGGTGAAATCATCGGACAAAGTCAGCATGGATTTGTGAAAGGAAAATCATGTCTGACAACTCTCATAGAATTTTTTGAGGATGTAACTAGTAGAGTGGATAGGGGAGAACCAGTGGATGTGGTATATTTGGATTTTCAAAAGGCTTTTGACAAGATCCCACACAGGAGATTAGTGTGCAAACTTAAAGCACACGGTATTGGGGGTAAGGTATTGATGTGGATAGAGAATTGGTTAGCAGACAGGAAGCAAAGAGTGGGAATAAACGGGACCTTTTCAGAATGGCAGGCAGTGACTAGTGGGGTACCGCAAGGCTCAGTGCTGGGACCCCAGTTGTTTACAATATATATTAATGACTTGGATGAGGGAATCAAATGCAGCATCTCCAAGTTTGCGGATGACACGAAGCTGGGTGGCAGTGTTAGCTGTGAGGAGGATGCTAAGAGGATGCAGGGTGACTTGGATAGGTTGGGTAAGTGGGCAAATTCATGGCAGATGCAATTTAATGTGAATAAGTGTGAAGTTATCCACTTTGGTGGCAAAAATAGGAAAACAGATTATTATCTGAATGGTGGCCGATTAGGAAAAGGGGAGGTGCAACGAGACCTGGGTGTCATTATACACCAGTCATTGAAAGTAGGCATGCAGGTACAGCAGGCGGTGAAAAAGGCGAATGGTATGCTGGCATTTATAGCGAGAGGATTCGAGTACAGGAGCAGGGAGGTACTACTGCAGTTGTACAAGGCCTTGGTGAGACCACACCTGGAGTATTGTGTGCAGTTTTGGTCCCCTAATCCGAGGAAAGACATCGTTGCCATAGAGGGAGTACAAAGAAGGTTCACCAGATTGATTCCTGGGATGGCAGGACTTTCATATGAAGAAAGACTGGATGAACTGGGCTTGTACTCGTTGGAATTTAGAAGATTGAGGGGGGATCTGATTGAAACGTATAAAATCCTAAAGGGATTGGACAGGCTAGATGCAGGAAGATTGTTCCCGATGTTGGGGAAGTCCAGAACGAGGGGTCACAGTTTGAGGATAAAGGGGAAGCCTCTTAGGACTGAGATTAGGAAAAACTTCTTCACACAGAGAGTGGTGAATCTGTGGAATTCTCTGCCACAGGAAACAGTTGAGGCCAGTTCATTGGCTATATTTAAGAGGGAGTTAGATATGGCCCTTGTGGCTACAGGGATCAGGGGGTATGGAGGGAAGGCTGGTGCAGGGTTCTGAGTTGGATGATCAGCCATGATCATAATAAATGGTGGTGCAGGCTCAAAGGGCCGAATGGCCTACTCCTGCACCTATTTTCTATGTTTCTATAGAACCTGCAATTGTATAACACCTTTCACCAACTCAGGTCATCCAATAGCACTTTTCATCAAATGAAATGATTCTGAAGTTTGGTCCCTTGAAGGGTAAATACATTGAGCTTTTTTCTAATACAGTATAGGTGAGCTCTCAGATTAATTTAAATTATAAGCTGCATTTTTACTATGTTCTTAAGTTTACAGTTGCACAAAAATTAATGAACTGATTTAGTGGTATTTTACCTATACTACAATAGTATTAGTGTGATATTATGTAAACAATTATATTGATATCTTGGTTCCTTAAGGTTGTTAAAGCCGGGGGAGGTAATGGGGACAAATTCCCACTATTAATGCTCCCAATGGTGTGTACCTCAAATAGCCTCTGACAACCAAGTCCAACTCCTGGTCTTCACTATGGCTTAGCTACTAAAGCCTGGTGGAATCATTTCTATTGACAGGAGAAGGGACAAAGGTGGGTTATTGGTGCCTTAAAACCTGTTGCATCAGGCAGATGTGGTTCATCAGCCATGGTTGGCAGCTCAGCTAAGAGAAGGAAAACTCTGATCTCGAACCTCCATTCCTGCACTCATATGGAAGGCTTCAGGAGTAAACCCCGAGGGAAAAATTCAGACCTGGAGTCCCTAAGGCAGTCCTACATTGAGTTCAATGCTAACTGGCAACTCCTGCGATGCTGCTGGTACCAAACTGTACTGGTCTCTGCCGTTCCTCTGACTTCATCAGATGTGTGGAGTGGGGAGCTTGCTACATGGGCAACAGCTTGCTCTTCGATGTCATATTGCCCAGGTTTGCGTATCTAGACAGCTAGGACGCAATATCCGGTCAACTCCGACTGATGGAGGCCTCAGTTCAGCACGTTGATATTTCTTTGTTTGTCACATGTAATTACTTATTTTATCAAATGTATCTCTTATATTTACCAGTGTACCAAAATCTACATATAACTATAAAGGATTTGAATTTAAGTCCTGGTATTGACTCTTCAAGATTCCCCTTGTAAATGTTTTACTCAGATTGGAGCAGGGTATTGATAACAGTTATCAGTGGACAGCATTCAGTCATAGGGAGTAATGAAAGGATAGATAAGTTACAAGTTTAATAAGCTGCTAAACTTTTTTTAAGTGGTCATACAACTTCCTGCACTGAATGGACAGAGGCAATTTTCTCTGATGATTGTTTGCTCTCATACCTTTTCTGAATCTTCTTTTTTGACCGACTTCAGGTTGGCTCTGAGGTCCATGGATACCTTGTGTTTGGACCCCAGCAAGGCCCTCAACATAGCGTCGGCAGAGACACGGACTCGGCGAAGTGCGGGCCGCTTAAACTTCCCTCTGAGATCGAGAACTTTCAGAGTCAGGTCCTGAATCTTAACATTTAGAGAGATAAGTGGGACAGTTAAGCCAGTCAAAAATGCAAACTTCATGAGTCATTATGCTGGCTGGTCACAAAATAGCGATGCCACTCAGAGAATCAGGCAGCAATGATGGAGGGAAATGAGGAGTCGACGTTTTGAGTTGAGACCCTTTTTCACAGATTCCTTCCAGTTTTCTGTTTGCTGCTCCATATTCCAGCATTTGCAGTCTATTGTGCCTTCATAACAAAAACCAGCATTGCCCCATGTCTGTACTTCTTGCTGCCTCAGAGAGGCAGCCTACATAATCAAAAACCACTCCCACCCTGAACGTTCTCTCTTCTCCCCCATTACATTGCATAGAAGATAACACGCAACACCGGGCATTTGGCCAAGTGGTTAAGGCATTTGTCTAGTGATTTGAAGGTCACTAGTTCGAGCCTCAGCTGTGGCAGCGTGTTTGTGTCCTTGAGCAAGGCACTTAACCACACATTGCTCTAGTCTGTGCGAGGAGTGGCGCCCTACACAGACTTGCAATCTGCACCTTGTAAGGCATGAAAATGCCCGATGCAGGCCTCTCATGGTCTGAGTTGAAGTTCCCCACCGGGCTCAAGGAAGGTTTCTGTCCTGCTGTTATAAGATCCTTCAGTGGATCTCTTGTACGTTAAAGCTGAATTGTTAAACTCACAAGCTAACTCATTGTGACCTGTGCACCTTACCTTAGTATATACCTGCACTGCACTTTCTCTGTAACTGTAATTATAATGCTAAACTCACATCCTGTTATAGCTTTTTCCTTGCACAATCTCAAAAGGGAAATAATTTTTATGAATGGCTTGCAAGATTAAATTGTTCACTGTAGTTTGATACATGGAACAATAATAAACCAATAGCAATACTTGGCAATTATAACAAGAACGACAATAAAGCTTGTTATCCACCAAGACGTAAGTTTGACTAACTGGATTGACGGACTCATTAGTTATCCAGAGAGATTACTGAAAATAATCAGCGAGTTGTTTTGTTATGTCTCCCCTCTTGCTGTGAAAGGGGACACCGAATTTTTCCCTCTATTGGAGAAGAGAGAGAGACTGCATGGCATGTGAAATTGGCAGGTGAATGATTAATTATTATTGTTCTGCAGATTATGGTCTTTATCAGGGTCCTTGCTATTGCATGCTTGGCGGGTGGAGGGTGCTGATGCGTCTTTGTGGAAGTGGGTGGGGGTGAGGAAGGGTTGTTGCTTTGCTGCTGCTTGTGCGTGGGGGTGAAGGGGGAGACTTTGGGCTTTTATTTTAACAGTCATTAACCAACACTTTAACTGTCACTCATTCTTTGGGGCACTCTTCTGTTTTTGTGGATGTCTGCAAAGAAAAAGAATTTTCAGGATGTATATTGTATAAATTTCTCTGATAGATATTAAAATGGAACTATTGAACTATTGATCTACTGAAAACAGAAGATCTGCTGGTGGAGCTCAACAGATCAGGCGGGATCTGAAAAGAATAAAGAGAAATATTGCACTTTGCACTTGTATCCAGTTGATAATGTGAATTAACTGGGTTAGAAGATGCGAGTAGCATCATAAGTCCATTATTTCCTGTAGTATTTAAGAGATTTCACATTTTATCATTAGTGGTGTACATATTCTGATCTTTATTTCACACACGGTTGCCTTTATGCAGCCCTTGGGTGAGAATCTGAATGAATTCTTTGGACTGCAGCAGGGTTTAATTACTTACACCAGAGAGCTCTTCAGACTGGTTCAACAAGCTTCTCTGGAAATTGCAACTACAGATCCATCAATCACCAGACACTGTGCTCAAAAAGCCACATTAATCTTTTATCATCTATTCTATGTACATATCATACTCTCCTGAATGAGCATCTAAAAATTCAGTGATTATTTTCCGCAATATGTAGTGCAAAAAAATAAGCATATATGAATTGGAGTTTAAAAGACCGGGGAAGAGCTATAGAAAAGTACAGCACAGAAACAGGTCCTTCAGCTCATCTCATCCATGCCGAACCACTGAGCTGCCTACTCCCATCAATCTGCACCTGACCGTAGCCCTCCATACCTCTATCCATGTACCTATCCAAACTTCTCTTAAACATTGAAATCGAGCTTGCATGCACAGCTTGCGCTGGCAGCTCATTCCACACTCTCACAACTCTCTGAGTGAAGGAGTTTCCCGTCATGTTCCTCTTAAACTTTTCACCTTTCACCCTCAACCCATGACCTCCGGTTGTAGTCCCACCCAACCTGCACGAAAAAAGCCTGCTTGTATTTACCCTGTACATACCTCTCATAATTTGGTATACCTCTTTCAAGTTTCCCTGCAGTGTTCTACATTCCAAGGAATTAGATCCTAACCTTTTCAATCTTTCCTTATAATGTAGGTCCTCCAGTCCTGGCAACACCCTTGCAAATTTTCTCTGTACTCTTTCAATCTTATTGATATCTTTCCAGTAGGTGGGTGACTAAATCTGCACACAGTATTCCAAATTAGGCCTCACCAACATCTTCTCAACTTCAAAATAGCATCCCATCTCTTGTATTCAGTAGTTAGATTTATGAAGGCCTAAAGTTTTCTTTACAACCCTATCAATCTGTGCCACCACTTTTAATGAATTATGGACCTGTATTCCTAGATCCCTTTGCTCTACAGCACTCCTCAGTGCACTACCATTCACCATGCAAGACCTACCCTAGTTTGTCCTACAGAAGCATAACACCTCACACTTGTCTGCATTAAATTCCATCTGCCATTTTTCAGCCCATTTTTCCAGCTGGTCCAAATCATGCTGTAAGCTTAGATAGTCTTCCTCACTGTTCACTACATCCGCAATCTTAGTATCATCCACATACTTGCTGATCCAGGTAACCACATTATCAGCCAGATCATTGAAATAGTTGACCAACAACAAAGGATCCAGCACTGATCTTTGTGGCACTCTACTAGTCATGGGCTCCAGTCAGAGAGGCAACCATCTACTACCATTCTCTGGCTTCTCCCACAAAGCCAATGTCTAATCCAATTTACTACTTCATTTTGAATGTCAAGCAACTGAAACTTCCTGACCAATTTCCCATGCAGGACCTTGCTAAAGACCATGTTGACCACATCTACTGCCTTGCCTTCATCAACTTTCCTAGTAACATCCACAAAAAACTCTATAAGGTTGGTTAGAAATTACCTACAACACACATACCTATCATCAGTCCCTGTCTATCCAAATAATTATATATCCAGTCTCCTAGAATACCTTCTAATAACTTTCCCACCACTGATGTCAGACTCACCAGCCTATTATTTCCTAGTTTATCTTTAGAGCCCTTCTTAAACAGTGGAAAAAAAATCCTCTGGTATCTCACTTGTTGCTAAAGATGATTTAAATGTCTCTGCTAGGATCCTAGCAATTTTTGCACTTGCCTCCCTCAGGGTCAGAGGGATCACCTTGTCAGGCCCTGGGGAATTGTCCACCCTAATTTGCCTGAAGGCAGAACACCTCCTCCTCCGTAATTTGTGTAGGATCCATGACCTTGCGGCTGCTTTGCCTCACTTCTCCAGACTCTGTGTCTATCACCTGAATAAATACAGCTGGAAGATATCCATTTGAGATCTCCCCCCTCTCTTTTGGATCCACACAGAGATTGCCATTCTGATCTTTCAGAGGATGAATTCCATTCCTTGCAATCCTTTTGCTCTTAGCACATCTTTAGAATCTCTTAGGATTCTTCTTCATCTTGTCTGATAGGACAATCTCATGCTTTTGTTTAGACTCCCTGATTTCTTTCTTAAGTGTTCTCTTGCATTTATTAGAATCCATAAGTACCTAATTTGTTCCTACCTGTCTATACCTGCCATACACCTCTTTTTTTCTTAACTAGGGCCTCACTACTTCTTGAAAACCAAGGTTCCCTAAGCCTATTATCTTTACCTTTTATTCTGACGGGCACATACAAGCTTTGCATTCCTAAAATTTCACAAATTGGTGAGGAGACATAGGTGAGAAGCAGGTAAAAAGAGATAAGGGTTTTATTTCCTGTTAATCCTTGAAGTTTGATTTAGTGCAGATAAAATGGCAGTCAGGGTATTGGAATGCTCATCCTGCAAAACGCAGGAAGTCAGGGAACTTCATGGTCTCTACATCTGTGGAAATTGCATTCAGTTGCAGCTTCTGATAGACCAAATCAAAGAACTGGAAAGACTTAGGATCATCCAGCAGGCTGAGGATATCATAGGTGAGAGTCTTAGTGAGGTGGTCAAACCTAAAGTGAAGGTTACAGATAAATGGATGACCGCCAGAAGAAATAAGGGGAATAGGCTGAAAGTACAGGCTTCCGTTATGACATTCTCTTGCCCAACACATATACCCCTTTGGGTACAGTAGGGGGGAATGACCTTTCAGAGGCCAGCAGCAACAGCTGGGTTAGTGGCACCATGCTTGGCTCTGAGGCAAAGAGGGAAGATGAAATCAGGCAGAATGACAGTGGTAGGGGAATTAACAGTGAGGAACACAGATAGACATTTCTGTAGCTGCAATCACGACTGCAGGATGGAGCACTGCCTCTTTGGTGCCAGGGTCAAGGATGTCTTGAAATGGATACAAGGTGATCTGAGAGGGGAGAGTGAGCAACCAGACTTTGTGGTCTGTATTGGTACCAATGAGATGAGGCAGAAGCAGAATGAGGTCATGCAAAGGGATTTTTAGGAAGCTAGGTTTAACTGAAGAGCGGGACTTCCAGAGTTGTCATCTCAGGAATACTAACTGCATGCGTTAGTGAGGTGAGAAACAGACAAAGTGCAGTTCAACATTTGGTGAAGGAACTGATGCAGAGTGGGAGCTTCAGATTTATAAATCATTGGACTCTCTTCCAGGGCAGACAGGGAGTGAACAAACAGGATGGTTTGCATCTTAACTGGAGGGGAACTAATATCCTTGGATTTCTAGTACTACCTGGGAGGGGTTAAACTAGAGTGGCAGGGGGATGGGAACCACAGCAGCAGGGGAGCAGGTGGTACGGTTGAGGGAAAAAATATGGGATGACAAGTAAGACTGAAAGGACGATTGCAAGGAGGAGGCTAATAAATATAGTGGGACTGATGGGTTGAAATATGTTTATTCCAATGCTCGTGGGTATCATGGATAAGGAGGACGAAATTAGAGCCTAGATCAGTACAGGGAATTATGATGCTGCCATTACAGGGACCTGGTTGCACGAGGGGCAGGACTGGCAGCTTAACATTCCTGAATTCTGTTGTTTTGGAGGTGATAGAGAGGGGGTAAAATCGGAGGAGTGGTTGCACTACTAATCAGGGAGAATGTCGCAGGAGGTCCTCAGAAAGGACACACTAGATGCTTGTGCACAAAGGCAGTTTGGGTGGAGCTCAGAAATAAGAAACATGCAAATCACACTGAAGGGATTATACTATAGGCCTCCCAATAGC
This sequence comes from Mobula birostris, assembly GCF_030028105.1. NCBI lineage: Eukaryota > Metazoa > Chordata > Chondrichthyes > Myliobatiformes > Myliobatidae > Mobula > Mobula birostris. Next base: position 60,230,693 of record NC_092383.1, on the reverse strand, counting down.
CACTGAAAGGTGGCAGATCAGATATGTAGGCAGAATGTGGAAAGATGAAGAGACAATTGGGTTGTCATAATGGAGGACTATGAATTCCCTTTTAAGGATGTACTTTTGAACCAACTAAATAATCTGGCACTTTTGCAATCTCCTAGGGGACTTGTTGAACTAGACTCCTGAGAGTGCAGGTGTGGCTGTGGCAGCCATTGTTTGGGGCTGGACACTGCACTGAGGCCTGAGAGTGGAAAATAAATCGACCATTGGCTTCATTACTCCGCACCAGTTAAATCATTGGGCACAATTAAAATCGTCAAGGACAAGAGCTGAAAACGAACAGGTGTACAGCAATGTCTGCCAGCATTTGACTGGTCTCCCTCTCTTCTTGCTGCTACATTCAGGCAGGAGGTGCAGGAGTCTTGAGTGGCACACCACAATGTTCAGTAGCAGTTATTGCCTTGCAGCCGTCAGGCTCCTGGACAGGTGTTACTCACTTCAGCACAGAATGGGCTGGTCTCCACAACTGTGGACTCGCTTTCGAGGACTCTGCAGTTCACGTTCAGTGTTTTACACTTTGTGCATTATCCTCTTTTGTGGAGTGTGCCTTTTAGTGAATTCTATTGAGTTTCTTTGATTGATCTCAAAATCAATCTCAAGGTTTTATATGGTGTGCATTCCATGATGACAAATGTGAACTTTGAGCTTTGATTTCCCCAGTATTTTTTGGAACTTCCTTAATACAAGAGGCTTAAATGGGGCAGGATTTCTTACAGTCACAAAACAATATGTGGAGAGTACAACTAGAGAAGAGAAGGTACTGGGCCTTGTTTTGTGAATTGAGTCAGGTCTCGAGGCAGACCTCATAGTGGATGAACATTTTGGGAATAATGACTATAACTCATTCTGCTTTAAGATTGTTCTGATAAAGATAAAATCAGCTCCTGCTGGAAGATACCAGATTGGGAGAGAGCAAATTATGACAGGATAAGACAGAAGCTAAAGGGTGTTGTTTGGGAGCAGCTGCTGTCGGACAAGCCCATGTCTGGCATGTAGAAATTGTTTAAAGACCAGCTGATGAGAAGGCAGGATCAACGAGTTTTGGTCAGGAGTAAGGACAAGAATGGTAACGTAAGGGAACCTTGATTGATCTGAGAGGTCTGAAATTTCATTGGAAACAATATGGAAGGATATATAAGGTTTAGGAAGCTAAGATCAGACTGGGCTCTTGTAATATATAAAGACGGCAGGTGTGCAGACAGGCAATTACAGCAACCAAAAGCGGCCATGAAATGTCCTTAGTGAACACGATCAGGGAGAGTCCCAAGGCATTTTACACTTATATTAAGAAAAAGAGGATACTGTAACAAAGGATAACTAGAGAGGGTAGGTCCACTAAAGGATAAAGAAGGGAACTTGATCTTGGTGTCAGAGAAAGCAGCTGAGGTAGGAAATGAGTAATTTGTGTCAGTATTTACCAAGGAGAAAGATTTGGAGGATAGTGAAAGCAAGTGGGGCATGTTACTGTGCTGAGAAATTTTATGATTGAGGAGGAGGTAGAACTGGGTCTTGTGGAAAGCAACAAGCTATATAAATCATCAAGGCATGATGGTATATATTCCAGAATATTGAAGGAAGCAACTGAGCAGATTGTTGGGACTTTGAGAAAGAAATCTGTGTCCTCACTCGCAACAGGCAAAATTCAGGGGAACTTGAAAGTAGCAAATGTTGTGTCTTTCTTCAAGAAAGGAAAATGTGGATAATCCAGGTAATTATAGGCCAGAGAGCCTTGAGTCAGTGGTAAGGAAGCCAATGGAGAGGATAGTCAGCAATAGAAATTATGCAAGTTTGGAAAGGCATTGACTGCTTAAGAACAGTCAGTGTGGCTTTGTGTACAGCTCGTCATGTTTAACAAACTGAACTTTTTGAGGAGGTGACAAAGAAGTTTGATGAAGATAAGGCAGTAGATATTATCTACGTGGAATTTAGTGAGGCATTTGATAAGGTTCCTCATGATCAGTTGATTCAGAAGATAACGATGCATGGGATCTAGAGTGAATTACAAGTTTGGATTCAGAATTGGCTTGCCCATAGAAGACAGAGAGTAGGGTGGAAATCTGTTATTCTTGCTGGAGTCCCATGACTAGTGGTGTTCCACAAGGATTGGTGCTGGGACCTTTATTGTTCATGGTATAGATCACTAATTTGGTTGAAACTGTAGAAGGATGCAGTTATGGACTGTAAAGGACTATCAAAGAATACAGCAGGATATATATCAGGTACAGATATGGGCGAAGATGTGGCAGACAGGATTTAATCCAGGCATGTGTGAGCTGTTGCACTTTGGGAAGTCAAGTGAATGGAGAAAATATATAGTTAATGGTAGACCCCTTAACAGCATTGATATATGGAGGGATATATAACCATATAACCGTATAACAATTACAGCACGGAAACAGGCCATCTTGGCCCTTCTAGTCCATGCCGAATGCTTACTCTCACCTAGTCCCACCGACCTGCACTCAACCCATAACCCTCCATTCCTTTCCTGTCCATATAGCTATCCAATTTTACTATAAATGACAATATCGAACCTGCCTCTATCACTTCTGTTGGAAGCTTGATCCACACAGCTACCACTCTCTGAGTAAAGAAGTTCCCCCTCATGTTACCCCTAAACTTTTGCCCTTTAACTCTCAACTCACGTCCTCTTGTTTGAATCTCCCCCACTCTCAATGGAAAAGCCTATCAACATCAACTCTATCTATCCCCCTCATAATTTTAAACACCTCTATCAATTCCCCCCTCAACCTTCTACGCTCCAAAGAATAAAGACCTAACTTGTTTAACCTTTCTCTGTAACTTAGGTGCTGAAACCCAGGTAACATTCTGGTAAATCTTCTCTGTACTCTCTCTATTTTGTTGACATCTTTCCTATAATTTGGTGACCAGAATTGTACACAATACTCCAAATTTGGCCTTACCAATGCCTTGTACAATTTTAACATTACATCCCAACTCTTATACTCAATGGTCTGATTTATAAAGGCCAGCATACCAAAAGTTTTCTTTACCACCCTATCCACTTGAGATTCCACCTTCAGGGAACTATGCATCATTATTCCTAGATCCCTCGGTTCTACTGCATTCTTCAATGTCCTACCATTTACCATGTATGTCCTATTTTGATTAGTCCTACCAAAATGTAGCACCACACGCTTATCAGCATTAAACTCCATCTGTCATCTTTCAGCCCACCCTTCTAACTGGCCTAAATCTCTCTGCAAGCTTTGAAAGCTTACTTCATTATCCACAACACCACCTATCTTAGTATCATCTGCATACTTACTCATCCAATTTACCACCCCATCATCCAGATCATCAATGTAAATGACAAACAACATTGGACCCAGTACAGATCCCTGAGGCACACCACTAGTCACTGGCCTCCAACCTGACAAACAGTTATCCACCACTACTCTCTGGCATCTCCCATCCAGCCACTGCTGAATCCATTTTACTACTTCAATATTAATACCCAGCGATTGAACCTTCCTAACTAACCTTCAATGTGGGACCTTGTCAAAGGCCTTACTGAAGTCCATATAGACAACATCCACTGCTTTACCCTCGTCAACTTTTCTAGTAACCTCTTCAAAAAATTCAATAAGATTTGTCAAGCATGACCTTCCATGCACAAATCCATGTTGACTGTTCCTAATCAGACCCTGTCTATCCAGATAATTATATATACCATCTCTAAGAATACTGTCCATTAATTTACCCACCACTGACGTCAAACTCACAGGCCGATAATTGCTAGGTTTACTCTTTGAACACTTTTTAAACAATGGAACAACATGAGCAATACGCCAATCCTCTGGCGCCTTCCCCATTTCTAATGACATTTGAAGTATTTCCGTCAGAGCCCCCGCTATTTCTACACTAACTTCCCTCAAGGTCCTAGGGAATATCCTGTCAGGACCCAGAGACTTATCCACTTTTACATTCCTTAAAAGCACCAATACTTCCTCTTCTTTAATCATCACATTTTCCACAACTTCCCTTCCTGTTTCCCTTACCTTACACAATTCAATATCCTTCTCCTTAGTGAATACCGAAGAAAAGAAATTATTCAAAATCTCCCCCATCTCTTTTGGTTCCACACATAGCTGTCCACGCTGATTCTCTAAGGGACTACTTTTATCCCTCACTATCCTTTTGCTATTAATATAACTGCAGAAACTCTTCGGATTTATTTTCACCTTACTTGCCAAAACAACCTCGTATCTTCTTTTAGCTTTTCTAATTTCTTTCTTAAGATCCTTTTTTCATTCTTTATATCCCTTGAGCACCTCATTTACTCCATGCTGCCTATATTTATTGTAGATATCTCTCTTCTTCCGAACCAATTTCCCAATATCCCTTGAAAACCATGGCTCTCTCAAACTTTTAACCATCCTTTCAACCTAACAGGAACATAAAGATTCTGTACCCTCAAAATTTCACCTTTAAATGACCTCCATTTCTCTATTACATCCTTCCCATAAAACAAATTGTCCCAATCCACTCCTTCTAAATCTTTTCGCATCTCCTTAAAGTTAGCCTTTCTCCAATCAAAAATCTCAACTCTGGGTCCAGACCTATCTTTCTCCATAATTATATTGAAACTAATGGTATTGTGATCACTGGATCCGAAGTGCTCTCCAACACATACCTCCGTCACCTGACCTATCTCATTCCCTAACAGGAGATCCAACACTGCCCCTTCTCTAGTTGGTTCCTCTATGTATTGCTGCAAAAAAACTATCCTGCACACATCTTATAAACTCCAAACCATCCAGCCTTTCTACAGTATCTGGGGTTCAGGTCCATAGTTCACTGAAAGTAGCTACATAAGTAGATAAAGTGCTAAGGAAAGCATACGTCACACATAAAAGTTGATGGTGAACACAGCAGGCCAGGCAGCATCTCTAGGAAGAGGTGCAGTCGACGTTTCAGGCCGAGACCCTTCGTCAGGACTCTGCATATATCATACAATATGCTTACCTCCATTGTTCGGCATGTTGAATATAAGAGCGAGGAGGTCATGCTGCAGCTAGTAAAACTTTAGTTAAACCACAGCTGGAGTACTGATGCAGTTCTGGTCACTCCCACTATAGGAAGGAGGTGGAGACTTTGCAGACGGTGCAGAAGAGGTTTACCAGGATGCTGCCTGGGTTAGAGAGTATGAACTATAAGGAAAGTTTGGACAAACTGGGTTGTTCTCCATAGGGTAGAGCTTCTCAGCCTTTTTTTATGCACAGACCAATACCATTAAGCAAGTGGTCCTTTGAACCCAAGTTGGGAGCCCTTGTGCTGCAGAGTAGGGAGGAGACCTGACAGAGCTTTTAAAATTAAGAGAAGTATAGATAGGGTAGATTGTCAGAATCTTTTCCCAGGGGTAAAAGTGTCAAACACTAGTGGATATGCTTTTAAAGCTGGGGCTGGTGGTGGGGTGGGGGTTGAATTTGAAAGGCAACTTGATGAGCAACACACACAAAATGCTGGAGGAACACAGCAGGTCAGGCAGCATCAATGGAAATGAATAAACAGTCAATGCTTCGGACTGAGACCTTTCCTCAGGACATACAGAATGATGGACAAGGTTTTATTTACATGGAGACAGGTAGGTTCCTGGAATAGGTTACTAAGCATCGTAGTGGAAGTACCTGCAAGTGGTTAAAGAAGATGGCTTACCCTCTCAAGAGCTAGACAATCAAAGTTGGCCTTGTCAGTAAGATGAATTAATGAATCTAACTTCAGAATACCCTTCAATAAATATTTAGTAGCCATAAAAGTATAGCTTTAAACTTCTATGCTGGAAAAGTGGACTCCAAGTGGAGCTTGAAATAGCAATTCAATTCCTTTCTCTTTAGTTCAACGATTTTATCATTGGCTCTCAGTTGTCTCTAAAGAGGAAGTTGCAGCAGCACATTCTGTTTGAGGGGAGGTAAAACCAACTCTCCCCAGACTACATACCTCTCTCTTGTTATGTTGCACTTTGGCTTCAATATCATATCGCTCTTCATCCACTACATGCACTTTGTCATGAAGTTCACGGCACAGCTCCTGAGTTGTTGGCGTTGTCAATGTTGGTTTTGCGTCAAAATATAAAAATAAGTGAAAAATTATTAATATGTTTTCAATTTCAATTATAGGTTTTATTTTCAGTTATAAGAGCCTCTAATTTATGAATGAACATTTTTCTATAGTATGAGCATATTGGATTTAGTCTGTGTCTTATCCCAGGAAAACTGGATATTCAAAACAACACAACAGTAACTCCAATTTTGGAGTGTTTTTAATATTTTTCATCGTGTGTATCTGCTGGTGTACAAACTAATAATTTATCTAATTTGTTAAATTATATAATAATTTCTAATAATTATCTAATAATTTACCAGTAAATACTGTGGTTTTTCAAAGTAATCTCATAACCTCACCTGGTTCATGTATTGGATGCTCTCAACAAATAACACTGATAAACTTTCAATGAAATGAACAAAAATAGAAAATGGTCAAATACTCAGTAAATTGGGCTGTTTCTCTCTCCATAAATGTTGTGGGAACTGCTGCTTATTCCCTGAATTTTCTGTGTCTTTTGTATTTCAGATTTCCATCTTTTCAGGGTTCTTTGTTTCCAGGTGGGCAACTCATCAAAAAAAGTATATTTCCCTGATAAATGGCCTCACTTCCAGGCAAACAACGAGGATCATGAAAGCCCTGATACTATTGCTTTCTCTTAGGCAGTTTCTCTGGATTGAGGACAGTTTACTTCTGCTCTGGTTTTGTGGCTAATAAAACCCATGTGGAGTCTGCAGATTTCTATGGATGGGAGGGTGCAGGGCACAGGTGTATGGTTGTGAGGTAGTCAACTCCTTCTGCTTTTTATTCCGGATGCTCCTGATCTCAAGGTTCAAATTAGCATCACATATTTTCATCATTTACAATATGATTTGTCTCACCAAATAAATTTTTGGCAGTACAAACGCTATTCCTTCAGCATACCAGACCTTCCATCGAAGAATCATTTGCGATTTCTCACAGTTCAAAGTTCAAAGTACATTTATTATCAAAGTATGTATAAATTATACAACCTTTCGATTCGTCTGTTTACAGGCAGCCACAAGAAAAGAAACCCGAGAGAACCCAATTTTAAAAAAAGACCAACACCCAATACGCAGACAGAGAGAAAAAACAAATCATGCAAACAATAAAGCAAGCAACGACATTCAGAATGAAATGGAGCCCACAAACCCGAAGTCGGGAGCAGCTGGAGTGGGCCCGCAGCCTCAGACTCAGTTCATCACACAGAAGGGCAAATCGCCGAGAAGCTCACAGACACTAAGCCCGAAGCAGCCAGAGTAGTCTCTCAGCCTCAACACTGAGAAGAGCAGAGTAAACATCGCGGAGCAGAACCGGCCCCAAGCCCTGCCTCTGGTCCCAACACCCTGCCTTTTCAGTCCATCTGGCCCGGTGTTAAAAATTGTCCAAACCCTGGGTCGTCTCCTACACTGGGACCTCACATCGACACATTCTGAGAGTGCCCTTTCCAAGTCGACCCAGCACCTCCATGGATCTAACCTCACTCCCGGTTTAGGTGGACAGGCTCCAAAACTCTTCCACTCCGTCGCCTCAACTCCATTCGGATTCCAAATTTGTCTCGACAATCCCTCCATATTAGGTGAATGGACATAAATAACCCATCTTTCATCAAATTCTGCTGACATTCACCTGAAGTACTTGAATGACTATTCCCATGTCCTAGCAGACTAAGAGGCCAGCATTATTTCTATGCAGAAAATGGCACTCTACCAAATCAACAATCTAGAGTCTCTACACAAGTTGAAAACTACCACCTATTTTACATAGAATTTTATAGATTATTGGCAAAGTGCAAAGTTCAAAGCAAATTTATTATCAAAGTACATGTCTGTCACCATATATAACCCTGAGATTCATTTTCTTGTGGGCATTCACAGTAAATACAAGAAGCACAATAGAATCAGTGAAAGACCGTACCCCCACAGCACAGGCAAACAATCAATGTGCAAAAGACAACAGACTGTGCAAATACAAAAGGGAAGAAAAAATATTAATAATAGTAATAAGCAAATTAGCAATACATATCGAGAATGTGAGATGAAGAATCCTTGAAAGCTGTCATTAAGGAAGAAATAGCGAAATACTTAGAAAGGAGTAGGTCCATTAGACAGACGCAGCATGGATTCAGAGAGGGCAGGTCCTGTTTGACAAACTTACTGGAGTTCTTTGAGGACATAATGAGTGCAGTGGATAGAGGCGAACAGGTGGATATCGTATACTTGGATTTCCAGAAGGCGTTCGATAAGGCGCCGCACGAGAGACTTATAAGTAAGATACGGATGCATGGAGTCGGAGGAAGTGTGTTGGCATGGATAGTGGATTGGTTAAACAATAGAAGGCAGAGAGTGGTATAAATGGGTGTTTCTCCAGTTGGCAGTCAGTGGTGAGTGGGGTGCCGCAGAGGTTGGTGCTGGGCCCGTAGCTGTTTACCATTTACGTTGATGATTTGGAAGAGGGGACTGAGTGTAGTGCAGCTAAATTTGCTGATGACACTGAGGTGAGTGGAAAAGCAAATTGTACAGATCATGTGGGGAGTCTGCAGAGGGATATAGATAGGTAAAGTGAGTGGGCCAAGGTCTGGCAGATGGAATACAACATTGGTAAATGCAAAATCATCCACTTTGGAAGGAATAATAGAAGTTAAGTCAAGTCAAGTCAAATTTATTTATAAAGCACATTTAAAAACAACCCATGTTGACCAAAGTGCTGTACAATCCATAACAGGTAGCTAAAATCACAAGTACAAGAAACACAGATATAAACAACAAGGCACACAGCTTATAGGCACAAAATAAACAACACATGAGCCTAAGCACAAGCCAAAAAATCAGCCACATCAGGAAGATTCAAACGTTAGTGAATAAAGGTAAGTTTTGAGCCTGGACTTAAAAGCATCAATGGAGATCTGATAGGGAGGGGAATGCTGTTCCACAGTCTAGGGGCTACAACAGCAAAGGTGTGGTCACCCCTGAACTTAAATTTAGATCGTGGGACAGCCAGGAGTCCCAGGTCAGTAGACCTGAGGGACCTGGAAGTAGAATAAGTGGTTAGAAGGTATGCGATATAGGAGGGGGCCAACCCATTTAGGGCTTTATAAGCAAACAGGAGAACCTTAAAATCAATTCTAAACCTTACTGGTAGCCAGTGGAGAGAAGCCAGGATAGGAGTAATATGGTCCCTCTTCCGGGCACCTGTCAGGAGCCTGGCTGCAGTGTTCTGGACCAGCTGCAGGCGGGACAGGGACGACTGACTAATCCCAGTACACAGAGTTGGAGTAGTCTAAGCGGGAGGATATAAGGGCTTGTATGACTTTCTCGAGATCTTTGAAAGAGAGAAACAACTTGATTTTGGCAATAGTACGAAGCTGGAAAAAACTGACTTTTACTACTGCATTAACTTGCTTGCCAAACTTAAAGGCGGAATCAAAGGAGAAGAAGATGGCGGCGCGACGGCAACGCACGTGGCCTCTGCAATGAATGATATCTGTAATCTGTCGAGTAGGGGACTGTGCACAATTCTGATTTGGTGGAGATGGACGTGAGAGTACAGAAGAACATCTGGAAAACTTTTGAAATACCCTCTTCGCTGCCGCTGCTACTGTGAGGTAACCAGAATCTCCGGAGCAGAAGGCCCCGAATCCTCGACTTTGCTTGTTTCAGAGGCCGGGGAGAGGTCGAAGGCACTCGGCAGAGGATAGTGCTCGGAAGGCTGTATCCGAGGGGCTGGTCGGAGGCTCGAAGTTTTTGAACAGACGGACTCAGTGTTGGCTGTGGTCGGCTGCTTCCAAGGCATCGGCAAGTTGACGGTGCCTGGAGGTTTATGGCAGGGAGTTTTTCTCTTTTGCCGCCTGCTATCAGGGACTCGGGAGTCGATCAACTCGGGGACTTTGAGACTTTCCTTTACCGTGCCCATGGTTTGTTCTTCATCAAATTATGGTATTGCTTTGCACTGCTGTAACTATATGTTATAATTATGTGGTTCTGTCAGTGTTAGTCTTTGGTTTGTCCTGTTTTCTGTGATATCACTCCGGAGAAACATTGTATCATTTCTTAATGCATGTATGCATTTCTAAATGACAATAAAGGAGGACTGAGTGTTCTCATAATCTAAACAAAAATCACACCAAGGGTTTTGATGTGGGGTTTGACAAGGGTGGACAGGTTACCAAGACTGTTGGTAATCACTTTGATGGAGTCAAGGGGGCCAACTTCAGACTTGCCTTCATTCAGCTGTAGGAAGTTTTGTGCTATCCAACACTTTATGTCCTCAAGGCAGTTCATGAGGCTGACTAGATTTGATTGGTCGTTTGGTTTCAAGGGGAGATAAAGCTGTGTGTCGTCAGCATAACAATGGAAGGAAATGGCATGTTTTTGAATGATTTGGTCGAGGGGAAGCATGTATATAGAGAAAAGTATGGGACCTGGGATGGAACCTTGTGGGACCCCGCAGGAGAAACTAGCTGGAGAAGAAGAAGATTTGCCTATGTTGACGGCGAAGCTTCTATTTTTGAGGTAAGGTGTGAACCAGTTCAAGGCAGTGCCACCAGCACCAACCCCGTACTGGAGACGGTCTATTAAAATGGCATGATCCACAGTATCGAATGCTACGCTGAGGTCAAGAAGAATTAGGATGGCAGAGTCACCTGAGTCGGTAGAGAGGAGGAAATCATAGTACACTTTCAGCAGGACAGACTCTGTGCTATGATAAGCCTGAAAACCTTTTCTTTTTAAATCTTTTTATTAATTATTATTGAAAATCAACAACAAACAAAAATACATCAAAATAATCAAGACAACATATCCATATGTAAAATAAGAGTTAAACTATCAACCAAGCTGAACAATATATCAATAATAATCAAAAAACAAAATGTTAAAGCTTTTTTTTATGGAAAAAAGAAAGAAAGAAAAAAAGAACCCCTACTAACTAAAACAGAAAAAAAACCCTAATAGCGAAAAAAAAAGGGGAAAAAAAACCTATTTGGAGCACAAACCCAGAGCTATACGCCATACAAGCTTCCATTAAAACAAAAGATGTCAATCCACCAACCAAATCCATATACTCAAGCATCAGAAAAGGACCATCTTTATTAACTCAAATCAAATGATAATAACAGGCAAAAGAACCCCACCTTTTCTCAAAGTCAAATCTAGGATCAAAAGTTCGACTTCTAATTTTTTCCAAACTAAGACATAACATCACCTGAGAGAACCATTGTATCAAAGTGGGAGCAGAGGCACCTTTCCATTTTAATAAAATAACCCTTCTAGACAATAATATGACAAATGCAATTACGTATTGGTCTGATATAGAAATACTGTGAATATGTTGAGGAATTGTACCAAACAAAACTGATAGTTACCAACAGGATAACTATCCTTTACTTAAGATTAAGCAAGATTGGGAAAGAGAACTTAACATGACCTTGATAACAGAAGATTGGTTGCGAATTTTGAAGTAGGTTAACTCTTCTTCGATTTGTGCCAGTCATTCTCTAATTCAATTTAAAATTGTACATCGTTGTTATTTGACAAAGGAGAGATTGTCTAAAATATTTCCTAATGTAAATAGTTAGTGTGATAGATGCAAAACTGAGTTAGCTACATTGACACATATGTTTTGGTCGTGTTCTGTATTGAAACAATTTTGGAAATCTATCTTTTCTACAATTTCTAAAGCTTTAAAAATCAACTTACAACCTGATAGGCCTTAAAACATGACTGAAATCTTTCCAAGGTGCTGTTTTGGTGTAGGTAGGATGGCAATTGATGAAGAATAATCTTTTCAAGAATCTTTGACAGGAATGGAAGTTTAGAAATAGGTCTGTAGTTACTAGGTAAGGTAGGGTCTAAATTGGGTTTTTTCAGGAGGGGCTGGACCACGGCACGCTTGAAGCAGGTTGGAATGGTACCAGTGGCCAGGGAGCTGTTGATAATAGAGAGGATGCTGGGACCAGCTATGTCAAAGACATCCTTAAGGAGGGCAGTGAGGACAATGTCAAGGGGACAGGTTGCAGGTTTCATGGTGGAAACAATCTTTGTAAGGAAGGGTAGTGTGATGGGTTGGAAACTGTCTGGTTTAGATGAACAGACCAGTGAGACAGTTAGGTCACGAGTGGGGGGGGGGGTGGTAATGTTCATTCTAATATTTTCAACTTTGCTAATGAAGAATTTTAAAAATTCTTCGCACCTAGCAGGGGACACACCTAAACTAATACTGGGGGTGGGACAATTGACAGAATTTATAGTACTGAATAAGACTTGAGATTATGAGAGTTGTTAGAAATTAGATCAGAAAAGTATTTTGCTCTCGCAGCCTTAACTGCATCCTGATAATTGTGAAGATTGTATCTCAAAATTTCAAAGGAAATTTGAAGCTTATCACGCCTCCACTTTCATTCAAATATTCTGCACTTCCTCCTCTGGGCTCTGGTGGTGTCATTAAGCCAAGGCAGACCTTTAGGCTTAGGCTTTTTGAACTTAAGGGGAGCAACAGTATTTAGAATAGAAGAGCAGATTATTATTGAAATGGTGAAAGATTGCAGCATGCTGTTGTGCAGAGGGACTTGGGAGTGCTTGTTCATGAATCGCAAAAAGTTGGCTTGCAGGTACATCTGGTTATTAAGAAGACAAACAGAATGTTGGTCTTTATTTCTAGAGGGATTGAATTCAAGAGCAGGGAGATAATGCTTCAACTATACAGGGTACTGGTGAGGCCGCACCTGGAGCACTGTGTGCAGTTCTGGTCTCCATACTTGAGGAGGCATATACTGGCTTTGGAGGCAGCGCAGAGGAGGGTCACCAGGTTGATTCCAGGGATGAAGGGGTTAACCGATGAGGAGAGATTGAGTCGCCTGGGACTATACCCTCCGTAATTCAGAAGAATGAGAGGTGATGTTATAGAAACATACAAAATTTTGAAAGGGATAGATAAGATAGAAGTAGGAAAGTTGTTTCCATTGGTAGACGAGACTAGAACTAGGGGACAAGATTTAGGATGGAGATGAGGACAAACTGATTTTCTCAGAGTGGTGAATCTGTGGAATTCTCTGCCCAAGGAAGCAGTTGAGGCTTCCTTACTAAATATATTTGAGATATAGTTAGATCGGTTTTTACATAGTAAGGGAACTGTGTTATGGGGAAAAGGCAGGTAGATGGAGCTGAGCTTACGGACAAATCAGCCGCGATCTTATTGAATGGCGGGTCAGGCTCGATGGGCCGGATGGCTTACTCCTGCTCCTATTTCTTATGTTTTTATGTTCTTGTGTAAAGTCCATTGGTTTCAGAAACACTTCAATGATGTGGTGACTAAAGTGGAGTGATGTTATGCCATTTGGTTCAAAAGCCTGTTGGCTGAGGTGTATTAACTGTTCCTGAACCTGGTAGCGTGGGGTCTGAGGCTCCTGTGGCTTCTTCCTGATGGCAGCAATGAGAAGAAAGCTAGATGAGCTAGACAGTAGGGATCTGCAATGATGGATTCTGCTACAACAGTACTTCATGTAGATGTGCTTAAAGGTGGGGAGGGGTTTACCCCTGATGGACTGGAGCTTATCTATTACTTTTTGTAGGCTTTTTTTTATGCAAGGTGATTGGTGTTTCCATACCAGGCTGTGATGCAATCAGTCAATATACTCTCCACCACACATCTATAGAAGTTTTTCAAAATATTAGATTACATTCCGAATCTCTGTAATCTTCTAAGAAATTGGAAGTCCTGCTGTACTTCCTTCATAATGGCACTTACATGCTGGACCCAGAACAGATCCTCTGAAATGGTAACACAGTGGAGTTTAAAATTGCTGACTCCCTTCACCTCTGACCCCCCAATGAGGACTGGCTCATAGACATCCGCTTTCCTCCTAATGAAGTCAATAATCAGCTGCTTGATCTTGCTGACATTAAGTGAGAGGTTGTTGTTGTAAACACACCAAGAAATAAACACATCATTATGCAAGAAAACACATGAATAGCCCAAGTCCCTAAGCGACGTGCAAATTGATGGTACAACTCCTGCCAATCCAGCCTGTCATTCCACTGACCGAGCACTGGAGGGCGGCACTGTTGGGAGAGGTCAGCTCCCAGCTGACAACACTGACTCCACACCACACTGCCTCCAGCGTCGTCTCAACTGGACTGCAGCAGCAGGCAAGCCCAAGGCTTGAGGCGTAGTCCCTCACAACAACCGAGGCCACGCTGCTGCCTCAGTACCATTCTGACCACCAAACAAGGGAACAAAGGCCTGCGGAATCTCGCATTATCAATGTCCAACAGGGTCTTGCGATAGCAAGAGAAATGTCTGAGACAGTCACTCACGGTTACAATGTACTCTGCTTTAGTGCACCAAATCTGATGGCCTCGAGTAGCCACCAGCAACACGGCCTGCACCCAAGTCAGCACCTCCGCACCCTCTCCACCCCAAGCGACTGCTTCTCCTTCTCCGGGCTGAGCACCAGCTTCTCCTTCTTTGCCCCAAGAATCAGTATGGTCTTACGATAATAAAAAACACACTTTAAAAAGAAAAGTGCACCTTTGTTTGGTCCCTGATAGGCTGCTGTGTTTGAATGGACCTCCATTTTACCTGTAGTTTACCTGTAATTAACTGTACAGACCTTATCTGTAGTTTAAAATGGATTTTAATTTTCACTTACTAACTCAATGATTTGCCATTATTTTGCATCTAAACACAAAGATGTGTTCCATTACATCATAGGATTGTCCATGTTGAAACCTGTGAAGTGAGATATGAGGAAGAGTGACTAAAAATATTAGAAAGTGATATTTTAAGCTGTGATGAAAAGGAGAAGACGGAAAAGTTTAGAGAGGGAAGTGCTGTTTCTGGAGTGATCAAGGCTGAGCCAAAAATGTTGAGGCACAGAAATCTGGGAAAGTGAAATAAGCTGGAATAAGAGGAACACAAGGATCCCTATACCAGAGACCTTTGTCCAGCCAGTTGAAACCAAGTTAGAGTTGAATCCACAGACTGCTGTCTGCACCCATTGATCGAATCCTCACCGTTTCACTTCAGTTAGATTATACAGAAATCATACAAAACATAAAAATCATTATATTTCAAAATGAAAGAGTAAATTTACCTGCAGTTGGCTGAAAGACAGGCCTGATATTCTTATGGGTGGGACCCGCTCTCCGAGAAATCTTTCTTTTTCTTCACCTCTTTCCATCATTTCTTGCTCTAATTCTTCTTTGGCTTTTGCCAGCAGCAAGCTCTAAAGAGCAAGTACAAGTTTGCTCATTTCCTGCCTTGCCTTGAACATTAAATTATTAATTTATTAATCAGCCATGTTGAAAAAAATGCACAAGGATTGACCAGTGACAGGAACATTACTGTAATCTCTGAGAAAAACCACACAGTTAAAATGTTGCATTTTTTTATTGGTGAAAATGCAATACAGTTCTAAAATAAAGGACTGAAACTCGGTGTTTAAGTCAAAAACACCAGAGATATATATGGTAAATTCTGATAGATTGGCTACTGTTGTCACTGTATGTGTCGCTGTTGAAGTGGGCACTTACGCAAATGTCAAGGACATTAAAGGTCATAGCTGCTATCAGAGATTTCACTATTTACAGCTGACTTGAATTACACCTGCAGGACATCATGATAAAACTATCTGAAATTTTGGCTGAAATAGAGATTTTAAGGGATTCAGAAATGTAATCAAAATGTAAACTTTACAAAAAATGAGTTGCAAATTAAAATGTATGTCCAAGAAGCATTTTGAGAAACTAGTTTTCAAGGTATGTAACTAGGATCATGTCTTTACCGCCAGATTCATGGAGAATCTACCCAGTACATGTTCTTATTAATGAAGACCAAGCAACAGCTGAAAGGAGAGCAAATGGTAGTGCTACTTCCTTAACTGTTGGCCATCCTGAAGTGAGGCAAGATACATTGTAGAGAATATTGTTCAGTGTGCTTTAACAGTCATCTCATTGAATGAAGCTTGACTGAAAACAGGAAGCCGTCGGTGAAAATTGCTGAAATACAACAGAGGATAAATAAATCAAATGAGAAAGTTCAAACCTACACAAGCTTACCTTAAGCATGAGCTTGCGGGAAGCTGAAATCTTTGATTTTCTCTATGGAGATAGTAATAGGTCAGTTAATCTGTTTGTCAATTAACTTTTCAGTTTTCTTCCCTTATTCTTATCAGACTTACTGAAGCCCTTTCACTGTCTCCTTATAATTTCTGTGTAAAGCTAACATTTATTTACAGTACTTTACTCTTTGATTTCTGATCTTTTTCACATAACTTTCCGTTAATTTTCTTTTCCACTATTTGTCCTGCCTTTCAATACTCCATCCTTTAATTGGCGTGCTGCTTTCTTCCATCTCTTGTCCGATGAACACTCAATGAAAATGTATTTCAAGATGGAGGGAGGAAGCCTGTATGTCTTTTGAATGGTAAGTCCCAGAGTAGCATTTCTGCAAAACCTTAATATTGTAGTCAAATTTACGTAAAAGAGCAGTGAGCTGGTTTTTGGAAATATCCTGTACCTCAAGGTGGTGTTGACATTGAAAAATTAGGCTGTTTTTCACAAACGCAGATTTAATTTGCATACTGGGAGTCTGACTCAAGTAATAAATTCCTGGTACTTTCAGTGCTATATTTAACTCTTACTTCAGCAAAGTTGCAGCCTCCTCAGTTTGCTTCTAGCATGCAGGAGTTGGTGGGATCTACTGGAAAATAATTTGCCACTTGCTGGTATTAAACTGAGTCATTTTTACAAACTTATTTCCTGATATGTATTTCCCAATACTGAAGTAGAAAGGTGGAGTTATGCCTTATACAGCTTGTAAACTTTGCAGTTCTAATCTAACATACTGTGTCATTTAGAGTATTTACAGATGAAATGTCATTAACAGAATACAAATCTCTCTTGAGAATCACATTAAGCTTTTGTCAGCTTTTGCTTTTCATATTTTTAAGAGTAAGAAATAAAAATTAAAATTATATACTAACTTTATTTCTGATTGTTCTATTTGTACCAATCCATAGCTCACTGTAGTCAGTTCATTATTGTCTTTCAAACTATTTGTCATCATGGTTTAATTTTGTAATTGAAATAGACTGCTTGTTCTGGTACAAGTGGCATACACCGTCTTCCATCTCCAGCCATCTTTCAACCTAACTCCTACTTCACTGATTATTTCAATGTTACGAATTTTGTGATTTCTTTACAAATAAGTAACAGATAAACATCTGGTTAGATGGTAGCATGCTCGGATGCAGTGGCTTCTATGGAGCCAACCAGATGTGTTATTGTCTTTTTAAACATATTTGTTATGATCGCAAGACAGTGCTGGATATTAGGAACTTAGAGTTCAGCAGTTCTACCCCATCAATGAGTTGCTCATCGGCGGAGAAATTGAAGGAGCTGGATTCGGTGCAGATTTGGTGCCTGTGTCAGAGAGGCATCAGTGTGCGAAGGTGGTATGCAGTCTAACAGCAAGTGATTGTCTTAGTTGCTATTTTTGTGATCATACGGCCCTGTTGAACTGGTAATGTGGAATGCTGCAAGTCCAGTTCACCGGTTTATTGGGAAACAGTGGGGGAGCTTTGTGGCCTCAGACATGGCAAGAACCAGGCCTCAAACATCAGCGTCGCCTGTTTGCAGCCACCCAGGAGAGAGGCGATGGAGTCAGTGCAGCGGTAGTGTGGGGCAGCATCCATATCTAAGTTGGTGCTGCCCTCTAGTGTTCATTTGACAGAAGTCAAGAGGTATTCTGTTTGATTGCAGACTGCTGCAACATTCATGGACTTGGGAACTTGGACTATTTTTTTATGTGTGACTGTATTTTACTGCTGTCTTATATATGCTATGAGTGCCTTGAGCTGTGAATGACTGTTGATACACTGTTTCATTGGGCTATATTCATGGGTGTTCATGTATTGTTAAATGACAATTAAACTCGAACTTGAACTTGAACTAGATCAAACAAGTGAGGGTTTAAATCACAACTGAAAGAAAAGGTGTTTCATTATAACTGTTTTCTGAATAGACTTTCATTGATGGGTGAAGAAATCCACTCTATATTCAGTCTGGTTATAATACAATCAATGTTTTAGCTAGTAAGATATTGCCTCATGAAGTAGCATGTGCTTTAGACAAAGGGCTATGCAGTTGAAAAGGTATAACATTAGAAATTATAGCAAAAAGTATAGGAGGTAACAAAATACCAGGGATAGAAGATTGGCTGATCAAATGGAAACAGAGAATGAACATACATAAGTAGGTTTCTTTCTGGTCGACAGGTCAGAACAAGGGATTTGCCACAGAACTTGCTGAGTTCCTCTAGTACTTTGTATGTATTACACTGGATTTCCAACATCTGGAGGATCTCTTGTGTGTATAACCTGTCACAGTGATCAGTGTGGGGACTTCAACTTTTAACGATTCATGCAAAGGACCTAGATTAAGGGATTGAAGGCTTGGTTGCTAAGTTTGCTAATGATGCAAAAGACAATGAAGAAAGTAAGAGGACTTAAGGAGATGATAAAATCATGTCAAAGTGTAAAGTGAGTGGGGAAAGGGAGAAAGGTCTGTGAAATGGAACATAATATGGAAAGATGAGATATGGTCTATTTTGGGTGGAAAATAATGCAAGAAATCTATTATTTTAAATGGTGAAATATTGAGAGCTATGAAATGCAAAGTGATCTGGGGATCGTAGTACATGATTCGCAACAGATCACTAGAAAAGTCAGCAGAACATTATTTCTAAGGGTAATTATTACAAAGGTCAAGACATTATGGATCATCTAAGCAGTTGTTTGTGAGGCCATATGCAAATCGAAGAAGCCCTGAGAATGTTTATATGATCAGTACCTCGAATGGGTGAGTTGTCTTCTGAAAACAGATTGTGCTGGTTAGGCTTGATGTTGCGAGAGTGAGAGGTGACTGGCTTGAAATGTAGGACCTTAAGTTGTTGAGAGAATGATTCAATTTGGTGGTAAGCATAAAACTAGGGACCAATGTTTCAGAATAAGATGTCACTCATTAAAGAATTCAGTGAGACTTTTCTCTTCACAGGGTCATGAGGGCTTGGAACTTCTTCGATGAACCGTGGAAGCAGATATTTTCAAAGTAGCAGTAGATAGATGTTTGATATGGAATGGAGTGAAAGATTTATACAGATAGATGGGAGTTAGAGTTGAAGTTGCAATCTGATTAACAATGATCATATTAAATGGCTAGCAAGTTTGAGGGGCAAAGTAGTTCATTTCTGCATCTAATGTCAATACATGTAAGTACTAGGATTAAGCTCAATGATTACTGATCTGTACATCAGACAAAAATAAAACGAAAAAGTCTTTCCTCCACTCTGAGTGCTGTCATAAACAAATCTGTCACACGCATCTAAGCAGATGAGAAAATAATAATCCTGCTGTGTTGTAATCGCTGTAAAATAACCCCGTCTTGTAATAAAAAACTCTCATTAGAATATGTAAATTAGGCAGCAAGTTGGCTTTAAGTTACATGCACATTGTCATAATATTAAATGTAAGTCATCTTCCTTTTTATTGTTATATTGTTTCTACACAATATTCACAAATTCAACATATTATACAACAAACCATACTGAAATAATCAATTTGTTTTTGTTAATGTTCATTAGAAAAATTTAATCTTCTGAATTACACACAACAGATCAATACCAAATTGTGAGTTGTGTGAAATGGCAAATTGCAGGGGAGAAGAAAGGATTAAGTGAATGAAAAGTTTCAAAAGAAACAAGCAGCCTTACCTCTCTACTGTAACAATAATAATGAAGAAAAGACACAAGCATTATTGTAAATAATAAAGATTAGAATTTCTATCAGTTTTATTGTGCTACCTTAATTATACTTACACAGCTTCAGGCATTTTGATGGAGGGGGCTGGAAGAAAGAAAGAAAGAGTTAAGACCTTGTCAGATGCAACCTCATATGTAATTGCGTAATGCACATGTTAGAATAAACACTGATAAAGGGCATTCAGCTAAAACATACACTAATATGTGATTACTTTATATGGTTTGGAACCTTACATTTTAGATAAGGACTAAATGTGACCGAAGTGGCTGCAGCATGAACACGTTAAACAGATTAAGGTACATTAAATTCTTTATTATCTCACAGACTTTTATTTAGAATTTGCAACTAGAGTTTAGTATGACGATTGGCAAACAATTTGAATAAATAGTAGACTGCAGAAAATTTCAAATCTAAACAAGATCATGAGATGAAGCTTATGAAAGAGAATTTCAGATCTTGGCTGGGTCACAATTAAATCTCTTACTTAAAATTCACAAAGGAACAGAATTAATTGAAACACTTCCAGCCAAATACACTTGTGAACGATTTGATTTAGTTGAGCTCCTAATAAGTCACAGAATGTTGAGCCAAAGCAGATGTAAGGCGTTGAAGTGTAGATCAGCTGCGATCCTATTTAAAAGTAGAAGAGTCTCGAGGGATTGGAGGGCCTATTTTAGTAGCTCTTTTTCTTAAAGTGGGCAGGGGTGAATAAAATAAAGGATAATTAGAGAAAGTGATTATATAAGAGAAGTGAGGACATAGGAGAAATGAATGTAATAACAGACAAGGACCAGTAAAAAAACAGGAAAGTACAAAAAAAGTGAGTTTTACACTGAAGGCCTATCTGAGTTTCTCTTTGTTATATGTAGCTTCAAAGGAAATCCATTCATGAATAATAACTCTTTCCTACACAAAAGGTTTGGCAGGCATTACTGCTGATAGAATTACTGAAGATACATAATTTTTTGAAAACACTAAATATTTATATAATTGATATCTCAAATGGAATATAGAAAGTGGAGCAATGCAAGCAAAATTAGAGTTATAGAGATGTTGCAACTTAACATTAGATCATAACTTATTACACAACAACTTAAACTGGCTAAGAACAATTCATAGCATAGATCTATGGGAAATGCTGATGGTGAGAAAATAAATGTTTCTGATTTGAAAGTACGAGTATTCACATCAGTTTAATTCTCAAATTCAAATTCTTGGCACCAATATACGCGGCAAGTATAGGCTAGAAATGTCATCACCGCAGGAATGATGCAGAACCATATAATGGTATACCGCCAGCTTTACTATTTAAAAAGAGTTATCCTCAGAATATGCCAATTATTGAATTAGTGAACAGAAAGCTAGTTATTGTCTAACTGTCTAAGGGGCAATTGTATACTGAATAGTCAGGAAAGTCAGATGGTATGAGAAAAGACTGTCAGAGGAAGCCAGAGTGAAGAAATTACATTTCTGAAACTAAAAGCAACTGCAACAACTCTTCTGGGTTTCTTCAGCAATATTTCCCAAGTTTGTGATCCCTATCACTTACAACAAGTTTAACAACAGGATGGGAGTGCTGTCATCTTCAGATTTCTCTTCTAGCCACCGTGATCCGACATGGAAACATACCACTGCTTGAATTATGAAGCTCCATATCTAATAGCATTGTGCAAATACCATCAGCACAAAGGCAGCAGCACTTCCAAAGAAGTATCTCACCAGTTCGAAGAACAATTAGCAATGAGATGATCACTATTCCTACATCTTATTAATAAATAAAGATTCCTACAACCTTATTTTTAGTTTGACTCATAACTGTTTGCATAGAGTTTAGCTTTGTATAAGCTAAATGCGTTTTAGCAAATTCTACATTTGTGAGTACACAATGTCATTTTTGATACATGAATAGGCATATCCAGACAGAACTTACATTGTTCATTGAAAGTTAAAATTAGTCAAATTGACACAATTTTAGATTTCAGTCTACAACTCAGCTCAGATTTTTGTAAATGTTTACCTTTTTAAGGTTGACCATTGCCAATCAAATTCAACACTCTAATGAACTGAAAATCTAAAACAAAACTGGAAAATTCTGGAAACACTCCACTGGTCAGGTAATATCTGTAGGAAGAGAAAACTGATGTTTTAATGTTAGCTCTGTTTCTCTTTCCACAGATGCTGTTTCTAACAGACCACTCATTTACTGTGTCAAAGGGAGCATAGGATGATTTGAGTTCAGGCTTAGTGGGAATCCATGCATCTAACTAAAAGAGAAATGTCCAGATCCCAAATGTCAAACCTTTATCTGCGTTAGACAAAAAACTATTAGTTTATAATTGATTAGGCTAAAACAGAACAATAAGATTTTCTTTAAACTTAACATTGAATATTGTCCAGTTGCTAATGATATTAATCCTTCAGTACCAGAGACAACTACATTAAAAATTCTCATCATAGTGGGAAAAATAAAAATAAACGTTGAACAAGAGGCCATGTCAATATTATGTTTTGCTAAAATTTTCCAGGTATTAACAGATATGTTTCTTTAATCATTTTTAAATCTTGTGAAATATTAAAATGTAAATTGTTCTTACATTGTATCCTTTAATAAAGTCATCTTATTCCAGGCAAGCTAACAGAAAAAGAGATGTTAAAGGATGCAGTGCAAACCTGTGTGTTCAATGGAGTCATTGATCATGAATGAATAGTGTCACAAAGTGTTTTTATTCTCATCACATTATTTAATCCTAACATTTTTAATTGACTTTCAGAGCTTAAATGTGCTTTAAGATGAAAGTATTATTTATGTTTAGTAATCCTTTTAATTTGTTATATAATTTAAAACTGACTTTAAATATGGTTGATCATCAAATAATCTCATTTAGAAGTTTGAGGTAATTGGTATGTCACAGAGCCACTTGCAAATTTCTGCAGATGTACAATGGCGAGCATTCTGATTGGTTGTATCACAACCTGTTATAGAGGCTCCATAGCACAGGTCCACAAGAGTCTGCAGAAGTCAGTTCCACCCTCCTCGCCATTTGGAGAGGACAAGAGGTGGTGCTTCAAGAAGGTAACATCCATCGTTAAGGACGCCGTCCAGTACATGCCTTCTTCTCATTACTATCACAAGGATGTAGGTACAGGAGGTTGAAGACCCACAGTAAACAATTCCAAAAGAAGCTTCTTCCCCTCTGCCATCAGATTTCTGGATAGTCTGCGAACAGGACCTCATTATTCTTTTTTTATGTACAACTTATCAATTTCGTAACCTGTCGTAATTCTATGTCTTCTGACTGCACTCCTACTACAAACCAATACATTTCTTATCAGAGAAGACAGTGATAATAAACTTGATTCTGATATAGCTGATAAAGCAGTCCAAAGGTCTTTGACAACAGAAAGTTAGCGAAAAGCCAGCTTGGACATTTTGCAGACATTGTTTCAGACTTCACTGCCTGAGATCTACTTGCCGATGTGACTCACGGGATGACCATGGTCACAAAAGAAATATACTGCCATAGTGTAGTGGGATTGGAATATGCAGGCAGTAGGCGGGACTGTGCGCAATCTGACCAAATATATACCAGACTGTTAGAGTGAAATGGTTCCAGTTTCCTTGTACCTGCATAATTTAAGAGGACATTTATAGTTTTCCTAATAACATAAGGCTTGCAGTATATCAGAAGGGAGTGAATTCTCGCTGATGTAAGCCATGGCTGAGTCAGGCACCAGAACCCTCTCCCCTCTCTCAGCCATTGTCATTATATCTCTGTATATATCAGGAGGTGAGTCAAGGCGATCAGATTATATACATGAATTAGAAGTTAAAAATGTTCAAGTTTCATATTTTGCACAAAATACTTATATGCAATTTGTAAAGGTCTTTTGTATTCTACTAAGGGAAAGCTACAACTTAAGGTCACACCAAAATATTCAAAGTCTTAGGCACCCCTTAACAATATTTATTCTTTCTTTATTTTATCTCACGTTACAGCTTGGATCAGGTCCTTCTGACCTCACAAACCACACTGACCAACAACACATCTACTTAACCTTTGCCGAATCACGGGACAATTTACAATGACCAATTAACTGCCTAACCTCCATTTCAACAACCTAATAGTCATTTGCTTTATCTTCCAATATAGCTTAGTGCTAATGATTTTATTTGCTAAAGCTGCTGCAATGGACCATGGGATTTCATAGACATATTAAACGTGTCATAGAATGATGGAGTGATACAGCAAGTAAACAGGTTCTTTGGTCCAACTCACCTACGTTGACAAAAATGCCCGTCTGTTAGTCCCACTTGCCTATGTATGGCTTATATCTCACTCAACCTTTCCTGTCCAAATGTATTTAAAATGTTCTTACTGTATCTGCCTCAACCACTTCCTCTGGCAGCTCATTTCACAAACACGTGTGAAAAAGATGTTCCTTAGGTCCCTTTCAAATCTTTGACCCTCATTTTAAATTATGTCCTCTAGTTTTTGAGTTTCCAAAAAAAACTATATGCATTCTCCCTATCTATGCCCCTCATGATCTCGTACACCTCTATAAATCACTTCTCAGTCTCTTATATTGTCACTAATGCATAAGAAGCCTTCTCAAGCTTTGATTTCTACTTTTCCAGCAATGAGGAGACAGAGAAAAGCACCATCGTCACACAGTGAGGGCAATGTACCTGATGCATGTGGCTTTGTGAAATATAGAGATAAATTTCTTGTCAAGGATTTGGTAGAAAACATTTTAGAAGCAAAATTAAGTCTAAGAGGGTGGAAATCACTTCTAAAGCTTGAGTGTCCTCAGTAATATCAACGCTGGAAAAGTCCTGCCACAGTTCAAATGGCCCCAATAAGGATTGATATGCTTTCTCAGCTCTGACTGGCCTTTCTATGTCCCTAAAATCTGTCAGTGATGTTACCTTGATATTAGATAATGTCTTTCTCTATTTCATATCACTGGAGAAACTTAATTCAACACTTCCAGGCGTGAGTCACAGTTGAACCCCTGATGTAATTTCTTTTCAGAGCAGTACAAAATAACTTGAACCAGTCTGTCCTGGAGACAAGGACCCTGAGTTACTGTAAGAGAGCCAGGTTTTGGAGTGGTATGTCTTTTACTTATATTTAATCCTTAGCACCAATCCATCTAACCACTTCCATCGTGCTTCCATACCACTGCCAAACCAGCAGCTTCAAGATCACCCAGTTTTCAGTCTCCAACCATCCAGTGTGCCATGCCACATCAATCTCAGCATTTGCTAAAATCAAAGCCACTGATTCCTTGATTACGCCACATACAAAAAGCCCATTTTACCAAGCTCTGTTTTACCAAATTGTGTCTCCGTCACCCCACCTTCAGCATGGTGGTCTTCCCATGCCTACACTACCCTGTCCCTATCCCTACATCCACTCCCATGACACCATTCAAATTGCTGGCTTCATGCTTTCCTAGGAGCCAATATGAAACCCCCCAACATCCCTACCATACCCACCATGGAGAGATCTAAAGATGATCTCAAAGATCGTGAGAGTGTTCTGCAATTCCATTACAATTGAATAAATTACAAATGGAACTATATGAATAAAATTGCTATTTTTTACATTATTTGGAAATAAATAATAATTTCAAATAATAATAGCAGTAGGAATAATATCACCAAAGCAAAATAATATGAAAACAATAAGATAATTTGGCATGCGAGAACTAGTTTGATATCAAAGTATACTAATTCCATGTAATGTAGGATTCACAGATTGCCTCACCAATTCAAATGTGTAACACAGTGTATAACTTCAATTTAGAACAGAGGAATAATCTGAGAGTCCCAATGCTTTGAAATGTCATACTTGCGTAGTTATTCCCTTATTCTCAATATTCCCTCATAATGTTACTGTGACCTCACTAATTACAAACTCAGCCTCGAGTTGATGTTTAAGGAATATTCTATGCATACATGTTGCAACATTAGTTTAGCTTGCATTTATTATTAATAAGCTTTAGTGTTACATTCAGAACTGAAATCTCCAGTTTAATATTGTTATTAGTTTGATATTCTCTATGCCTTCCATTTCAAACTTACAGAAGAAAACTCTTACCTCACTGACTGCAAATGGACTTCACTGCTGGCAGCAAGAGGAGATTCAGAGAAGAATAGAAGAGCACAAGAGTTTTTAATCCTCAACAGTTTTCAGAGCTGCACTCGACTGGTCAATAAAAATAGCTCCTCCACATTTTCACTCAGCTTCCCAACAACCAATAAGAAAAATGTGAAATTCTTGACTCATTTGACCGGGCAAGGATGCCTGTTGAGAAACATCAATCGTGTTATTTTGGAGGCAGATCTGACAACCATTTGCTGCCTAGGCTTTGTGTTGACAAGAGCACTACTCTGCTTACATAGAAATCTGATCACTGTGGCACCGGCCCTTGTATTTAAATGAGCACTCAAGCTGCCTTCTGTGCAACAGAAAAGGTATCATACCATAGAAGCCAAACTCCACAGCTGACAGTTCTACTGACAACCAATTATTTAACAGCTAAATAAGGTTTTCTCAAATTTGTAGAACATTGCCCTTGCCTAGAATGATGCAGAAGCAGGAACCAGTAACTGTTTGGTTCACAGATCCACCACATGAAATTTTAGTTCCACTAGGGTCCATTTTATGATCAAAATGGAGCCTCAGTGTTTGCATATTAGGAGGTAGGATGGTGTTGGCTACATGAAAGGGTGACTGGTGGTTAGTCCTGGTGGAACAACAGAACAGCAGACATTTGGAAAAATGAGGATGCAGAAAACATGCATGGGGGAGGTGGGCACGAGGCAGATAACAGAAAGTTGGAGTGTCAGGGGGATAGAGGTTCCCAAAATGTAGGAGGTGCAAGGGAATTGGAAATTAGCATGCAATAGAATCATAGAATAGTTATGATTTAGAAAGGGGCCATACAGCCCAGTATGATTGTCTCAGTCAAAGAATAATTGTCCTTTTATAATCCTAGCTTGTATTCTTGCATTTGTGGGTCTTTGTTAAAGGAGACAAGGGTTTGTGACTCTGCTATCTCATCAAATGGTGAATTCAAGGCCCTTACTATTTTCTGTGTGAATATCTTTTCTTTCTTTTCTTCTCATCCTTATACCATTTGCAATAATTAATGATCCCCTGATTTTGAACCCTCTGGTAAATGAAGTTTCTATTATCTGTATGTGGGTCTCTCATAACTTTATATACTGTATGTTAATTAAGTAACTTTATGTTAATTAAGTAACTTTATGCTCGGCCTCCAGAGTTCCAAGGAAAACATCCCCAGCTTATCCAATCTTTCCTTATACTTGTGATTTTCCGGTCCTGGCAATATCCTCATCAATCTGCTCTGTAATAAAATTACCCCCCTCCTTGTATTGTTGTTGATAGAAGACTGGGGAAGCTTGGTAGGTGGAGATTGGCAGAATGCTCATGGCTGATACCATATCTGTTAGCAATCACTGCCAGGCAGATCTGGAAAGAGGTGCAGTGACCTTTGTCAAAGTTCATCCTGAACAGATGAGTAACGCAGGACTCCACGCTCTGTGGTCTATTCCCAAGGACACACACAGAGACAAACACCATCTGCTGCTGGAAGAATTCCAGCTCAGTTAAAGAGACCCTCTACTCTCCCTTAAACTTGCCGGTCTTTCAGTGCAAGGAACTGTTCACAACTGAGTGTTGAGAGCTTACACATTCCAAGGTCCAGGATAACATACAGGGAAAAGTACTGAAGCTAGGTGCAAACACCAGTTGGGCTTTTGCTAAAGGTCCTATCACAAATGCACACTAGGAGCAGCGAGCCATGTATAAACTCTTCAGACTGTTTGCTCAAGGAATGGATATAAGGGAAATTGATATCATACTGATGCAAGGTAAATGGTATGTAGAGAGTGGTACTATATGTGTGCATTGTGTTATATAATTACAAATTTGATGAATGAAGTAATATTTTAATAATAACTGTTACAATCATTGATATATTAAGGTTGTTCAGTTAAGGATTATGTCATGTGGCTGAAAGCTTTTTGTGTCATAACATTGTTCCTTGTAGAAACTGCCTGAAATTGTCTGTCTCTGTAGAAAGATTTATCCGGGAATGGTGTCAGAAGTGTTGGCTGATGGGATTATGAAATTATGATGCTCAAGCCAGAACATTGAACATCAGAAATCATCCCACCCAATTGAGATAACGTGTAGATATGCACCAAGAGATTACAGGCTGTATAATTCAATTGAGAATACATGACGGAACAGATAAGGTGTCAGAGCAAATTGAGTTCAAACAAGTAATTTGTCTGAAGAAGAGAACCTGCTGCTTATTGAACTGACCATGGCAGATAAATAGAGGCAGAAGAATGTCTAGATGCTGTTGTACCTCATTTGTCACCAGCAGGCAGAAGTACAACCGGAATGCACTCAGCGAGACCCTGAGAAGAAGATCTGGCATATTACAAGCACGTTGCAACTCGCCTGCAAAATATCAACTTGACTGCTACCAATTCTCTACATGCAACCTGGAACATGAGGAGTGATAGGATTCTTTTTCATGAGCTATAGCTGTCAGCAGTCAACTGCAATTTTGCAGATTTCATAAATGCTCATTAGAGACTGGATTATTTTTGGATTCTGGGAGTCTAGCCTGAGGGAATGCCTATTGTGTGAGGCACAGTTAACTACAGAAAAGTACAAGTCTGCAGAATGGTCCAAAAGCAGGCTTGAAATTTTGGATAGGCCAACAGCGGAAGCACATCTAATGTAGCAGGGACATATGGCCAAGTTTGTTCAGCTGTACTGGGGATGGCGAAGTGAACACTTGGAGAAAAAATGTCCTGCAAATGGAAAGAGTTGTTTGTAATGCAGGGTAGAAAATCACATCTACAAACAATGCACAATGAAGCTGACATCCGGTGTCTCTGGAATGGATAAGATGTGTTCAGCAGGGGCAGAAGGAAGATCAGAAAGAGAATATCACTAAACCTGCTACCTAGCCAAATAAGGTCAATTCTGTGTATGTCTTTTACGAAGATATTGGTTTAAATTGACTCAGAAGCAAGAAATTGCATCCTCCTAAAGCAAACTATTATGAGTCTAGACCACCTTATGTGATTGATGCTTAAATACTCCTCTGTAATGGAGTATTGGGGATGGGTAAAACTGCTTGGGTTTGCAAGTGAAGACCAGATCGTGAAAAATTAATTTTAATGAAGTACTGTGTAGAGATTAATGTATAGGTGCACAAGAATTCTACTTCTAATAACAAAGGGTGCTCAAATTAGAAGTGCAAATCCATGTAGAAGGTATCAAGGGGAGCCAAAAGATGACAGGCACATCTACAACAGAGGTGGCAGAGACATGTCACCAGTAACAGTCAGAGACACAGTAAGGATGAAGCTCAAAACAACACCGAATTGGGAAGAAAGCTGCATTAAGCTGGCTGATGTCATGCCCTGGATCATGTAAAGATGAGATGGGAAAGTGTTTATATCAGCAGGAGTGAGAACTCTCTCAGGAAGACCATAAGAAAAGCTTGTTATCTAGAAGCAGATATGACAATATCAGAGGATGTACTATTAAACTGTAGAGCCTGAACAGCACAGGCCAACAACAAAAACCAAGAGATCCAGATTTGAGAGGGTTCTCCATTGACCTAGGTGTCAGGAAAACTTGGTGTGAATGTTCAAATTTCGAAGTCAAATAAATTTATAATCAAAGTGCATACATGTCACCATATACAATCTTGAGAAAATTTTTCTTGCAGGCATACTCAGTAAATCTATAATAGAATAATAACCATAATAGAGTCAATGAAAAACTGCACCAACTTGGGTTGAAGTTCAGAGACAACGGACAGTTATTTTTAGGTTTTTTTTATTGGTTTAAAGCTGTGTTATACCACCAACAGCTTTCTGTGTTGTAAAATTGCACAGTGCAGAGCACACTAGCGTCTGTCTCATTCTGCAATGAAAGCTATTGTAAAGAATACTGACACTGTGAGCTTTTTGATTTATTTAATAATCCCAAGCTGTAAGTAGAAATTGCCAATTATCTGCTGTTGAAATTGATATTTTCTATATTCCATATCACCAGAACACATCAAACAGTCCCTTCTCTCGGCCCTCCTGGACAAAAATAAATTTGAGCCAGGAAAGACCATACTATGACGAGGATCTAATCAAGTAGATCATTTCCTACATGCAGTTACATCTACATTATCATTCCTAATGTCTACCTACAAGACTCTAAGCAGAGATTGTTCCAGAAATAAAACCACAGTTTTTTAAAATGCAGCTTTGTCATTCATATGCCTGCTGTCTCCCTCCCTGCTGACAAATTGCAGTTTAATCACATTCTTTATCTTCACCCCTTCATTCTCTGATAGCTAAAATTCAACAGTGGCTATCGGTGATTAGTCACTGGTCAGGGGTGCCAGCGAGGTAACTATCAGTTTCACAGGCAATAATTCACACTCCATGCCATGACAAGATTGAGGATCTGACAACTAATCTCTTAGACCCTTTCATCCTGTACAGGATGGATTGGGATGGTCCTTATATGAATGGTTGCAACGACCTCACTCCAGTGGCACCCCCTCCCGGACTGTCCATTCAATTACTGAACCAACAACTGAAAGATCCCAGTTCATTTGTATTCACTCCCATTCAGGCTGGGGGTGACTGCCTTCAGATGCTGTATGTCATTTCGTCTCTCTCTCAGTCTGCCATGCCATCGAAGTTGTGGAACCTGATGTCTCTGTTGTAACTCGGATCCCTTCTCATCTATCTGATCTACACAACTGATCATCTACCTTTGGGAACCAGCTTTCATTACAGAATATAGTTCATGTTATACTTTAACATGCTGTTCACAACTTGCTGCCACATTCTCTTGGTGCCTCTGCATTTGCATTTGTTGTGGGTCTACTTCCATCAGGTATGGTCAGAACTGATGCAGCCTGTGTATGTTCAGGAACAGCTTCTTCCCCTCTGCCATACGATTCCTAAATGGACATTGAACCCATGAAAACCACGTCTCCTTTTTTATACACTTTTTCTGTTTTGCACTATTTTTGATCTAACAGGTTAATATACATATTATATACTCACTCTAATTGATTTGTTTATTTTTTTCTTTGTATATTAGCATGTATTGTATTGAACTGCTGCTGCTAAGTTAACAAATTTCACGACACATGCCAGTGATAATAAACTTGATTCTGAGTCATCACCTAGGTTATCTGCAATGACAGTGTTCGGGGTACACTTGATCTCTCGCTCTGTCTGTGGGGGCAACAAGAAGGTGAGTCATACGGATTAACTTGAGTCTAGTGTTTCCACTGGCAGCCTCACCGGGACTATACACTAACAGGGGCATCATTCATCTGGAGCACCATCTGTGCTCCATACCTCCTGGGAGTGAAACCTGTCTTTACAGCCAGCTCCCTTACCATGACTTGGTCACCATGCTGTGGGAGGACTATCTTCTCTCCCTCTGGCTCTCTCTGATCAGTAATGTGTTTCTGATACTTTGCTTGATCCCTCAATGTGTTACCGTAGTTACAGTGGTCCTTCTCACCTCCATGTAATCTTACTAACTGGTATTTGTTGTTTCCTCTTGTACACTTGTAATTTCTGTTCCTTCTTGTTCTTCTGCTGCCCTCCTCACACTGATGTCTGCCCACTCGTCCCTTTCTGCTCCTTACTATCCCCTTTCTGGTAAGCCTTTACTTTAATCACTGCTCCCTCCTCAGGCAGCTGCACAACTTCTGACAGCTCCTGACTGTGCTTGGCCCCAAACCTTGGGATCTTCTGACATAATTCCCACACATTGCTCTGTGTGCCCTCCCTGCTTGGGGCTACTGTCTCTCTATGGGCCATGTTGGCTGCTCTGTGGGTCACACACGTTCGCTGTTCCTGTCTTGTCCATGTCATTTCTCCTTTTCCTGAGTCTATGTGAAGCACCTTCAATAACTCCAAAAGACTTAGGTTTGGTAAAATACTGAAAGGCTTTTATTCGCTGTACAATATGACCTCCACCACCTCCACGGCGAGTGTCTGCCCCCGGACTGAGGGGGAGGGACAAGGCGAAACACCTTTATACAGGATTCTGTGGGAGGAGCCACAGGAGCAGTCAGTAGAGGGGTGTGTCCAGACAGTTAACCCAGTCACAACACATATATATGGTTTACCACACTATGATAGCACCTGCCTGATTCAGTGTGTCTATCCCCAGGATAGTACCTTCATTGTTTGGACACACCCAAAAATCTATAGGAAGCTGCACACCCTCAATCTCAAGTACCTGGAGCTGACTTATCTCCACCTTCATTGTTTCACCTCCTGCATTGGTAATGTACAGTAAATTGTCTCTCCATTCGTGGGAATGGGTAGATCAGTTATCAATGCTGACGACTCCGTGTCCACTGACATTTCACATTGCTGGCTCCCTCTTGTGCACATCTGTGTATGACCACCACTGGCAATAGAGGCTCCTACCATTAGTTTGTGTGACCTCGATGCTGACCTCACCAGACCTATAATCTGGTAAGCAGTTAAATCAGAAATGAAAGGTGCTGCTATGGATTCTGCCTGCCTTGGTGAGTGGTATTCACACCTTCCTCTGTTTTTCGGACACTGCCTCCAACCATGACCTGAGAAGACACAACTGTAACAAATCATCTCCTTTACCCTCTCACATCTATTCCAGCAGTGCCTTGCTATGTGCCCCAGTTGCTGTCACACAAAGCAAGTTCTCTGTGACAACCCAGCAGCTACATTCACTACAGCCACTTTACCAACTCTCTTCCCCCTCCTCTGGCTATCGCCCCGCCCACGATATTATCTCCTGGCTTATGGTTTCAAAGCAAGTTGATTATAAATAAAAAACTGAAGATCCAAAAGAAAGCTGTCCTTCAGAAAGACTCACATTGCTACTCCCACTACAATAGCTCTATTAATATTAATTTCAATAAAACTGATTTGAATACATTCTTCTCAGCTAGGTAACATTGAAAATATTAGGAGAAAACAAAAAAAGAGTGCTATTAAAGTTTGAAACCAAGGCAATTAAGTGCAGTTCATTAAGGGTGCTGTTAAATGCTTCTTGTGTTGGCATGTGGCCAAGTGGTTAAGGCGTCGGTCTAGTCATCTGAAGGTCGCTAGTTCAAGCCTCAACTGACGCAGCGTGTTGTGTCCTTGAGCAAGATATTTAGCCACACATTGCTCTGCAACGACACTGGTGCCAAGCAGTATCGGCCCTAGTGCCCTTCCCTTGGACAACATCGGTGGCATGGAGAGGGGAGACTTGCAACATGAGCAACAGCCGGTCTTCCATACAACCTTGCCCAGGCCTACGCCCTGGAAACCTTCCAAGGTGCAAATCCATGGTCTCACGAGACTAGTGGATGCCTATAATAAATGATTCTTGTTACTTACGTTCTCAGGGTGGAGAGGTTGAGATATCCTTCTGGCCAAATTCCCTGAGAGCTGAATTTATACATAATATACGTGAAGAAGGTAATTGAGTAGATAGAATATGTAAATATTCGGTCATGTTTAAGCAGACTGTCAGCAGAGTAGACTATAAGGTCATAAGACATAGGAGCAAAATTGGGCCATTCGACCCATCAAGTCAGCTCTACCATTCAATTATGGCTGATTTATCTTCCCTCTCAATCCCATTATTCTGCCTTCTCCCATAACCTCTAATGCCCTTACCCATCAAGAAGCTATCAAACTCTATTTTAAATATACAGCATGAACTGACCACCACAGATGTCTGTGGCAATGAATTCCATAGATTCACCAAACTCTGGCTAAAGGAATTTGTTGTGTATTTAATTTTTCAGTAAAATTTAAGAAATATTGTAAATATATTGTTTGAGTAAGCATTCCTTGTTGTTTACATAATTCATTGTGTGTTATCTGTAAAAGGACATAAATGGCATAGCGTCATCACACTACCACATGGTAAGTCCACACCTCGCTTAAAGTAAAAAAGCAAACTAAGACTTGCATCTCTTGGGCTCCCATATTTTTATTGCAATTAGTTTAATGTTTTGGTATTACAAAACATAACAGTGGTGACAAAGTATTTTTAAAACAAACCTGAGACAACTGCCTACCTGTTGAAACATAACATGGCTTTCAAAATTTAAAAAGCACAGTGAGAAGTGACCGAGTTTAAAAAAGGTGCAACACATTTTTTTCTTCAGAGCATCACATTTTCTCTGCAAAAGGGAAGGTAATCGAGTAAAAACAAATCAGAAAACCAAAGAATTCTTGAGTTCATAAACTGTGTGTACCAGGTGATAATGATAAATTTTTTAAAAAGCAAAAATGGCTGGCTATATAAGAAAGATAGACCCATTCAGTTGCACAACGGAAAACTGGCTCATGTATACTGAGCTAACTGAACAATATTTTAAAGGAAGTGGAATAGCCAATGAGAAAAGAACATAGAAACACAGAAAACCTACAGCACAATACAGGCCCTTCGGCCTACCTTAGAAATTACCTAGGGTTACCCATAGCCCTCTATTTTTCTAAGCTCCATGTACCTATCCAAAAGACTCTTAAAGACCCTGATGTACCCACCTCCACCACCATTACCAGCTGCCCATTCCACGCACTCACCACTCTCTGCATAAATAACTTACCCCTGACATTTCCTCTGTACCTACTTCCAATCACCTTAAAACTATGCCCTTTTGTGCTAGCCATTTCAGCCCTGGGAAAAAAAACCTCTGACTATCCACAAGATCAATGCCCCTCATCACCTTTACACCTCTATCAGGTCACCTCTCATCCTCTGTCACTCCAAGGAAAAAAGGCCAAGTTCTCTCAGCCTATTCTCATAAGGCATGCTCCCCAATCCAGGCAACATCCTTGTAAATCTCCTCTGCACCCTCTCTATGGTTTCCACATCCTTCCTATAGTGAGGCAACCAGAATTGAGCACAGCACACCAAGTGGGGTCTGACCAGTGTCCTATATAGCTGTAACATTACCTTATGGCTCTTGTACTCAATCCCGCGACTGATGAAGGCCAATGCACCGTATGCCTTCTTAACTACACAGAAAACCTGCGCAGCAGTTTTGAATGTCCTATGGACTTGGACCCCAAGATCCCTCTGATCCGCCAAGAGTCTTACCATTAATACTATATTCTGCCATCATATTTGACCTACCAAAATGAACCACCTTTCACTTATCTGGGTTGAACTCCATCTGCCACTTCTCAGCCCAGTTTTGCATCCTATCGATGTCCCACTGTAACCTCGAACAGCCCTGCACACTATCCACAACACCTCCAACCTTTCTGTTATCAGCAAATTTACTAACTCATCCTCCACTTCCACATCGACGTCATTTATGAAAATCACAAAGTGAAGGGGTCCCAGAACAGATCCCTGAGGCACACCACTAGACACCAACCTCCATGCAGAATATGACCCATCAACAACGATTCTTTGTCTTCCGTGGGCAAGCCATTTCTGGATCCACAAAACAATGTCCCCTTGGATCCCATGCCTGCTTACTTTCTCAATAACCTTTGCATGGGGTACCTTATCAAATACATTGCTAAAATCCATAGACACAACATCTACGGCTCTACCTTCCTCAATGTGTTTAGTCATATCCTCAAAAAATTCAATCAGGCTTATAAGGTATGACCTGCCTTTGACAAAGCCATGCTGACTATTCCTAATCATATTATGCCTCTCCAAATGTTCATAAATCCTGCCTCTCAGGATCTTCTCCATCAACTTACCAACAACTGAAGTAAGATTCACTGGTCTATAATTTCCTGGGCTATCTCTATTCCCTTTCTTGAATAATGAAACAACATCCACAACCCTCCAATCCTCCGGAACCTCCCCTGTCCCCATTGATGATGAAAAGATAATTGCCAGAGACTCAGCAATCTCCTCCCTCACGTCCCACGGTAGCCTGGGGTACATCTCGTCCAGTCCCGGTGACTTATCCAACTTGATGTTTTCCAAAAGCTCCAGCACATCCTTTTTCTTAATATCTACATGCTCAAGCTTTTCAGTCCACTGTAAGTCATCCCTACAATTGCCAGGATCCTTTTCTGTAGTGAAGCAAAGCATTCATTAACTACCTCTTCCAGTTCTATACACACTTTTTCACTGTCACACTTGATTGGTTCTATTCTCTCACGTCTCATCCTCTTGCTCTTCACAAACTTGTAGAATGCCTTAGGGTTTTCCTTAATCCTGGTCACCAAGGCCTTCTCATGCTCCCTTCGGTTCTTGTAATTTAATTCTTAAGCTCCTTCCTGCTATTTTCTAGATCTCTATCATTACTTAGTTTTTTGAACCTTTTGTAAGTTTTTCTTTTTCTCTTGACCAAATTTTCAACAGCCTTTGTACACCATGATTCCTGTACCCTACCATCCTTTTCCTGTCTCTATACAGAATGCCACACAAATATCCCCTGAACACTTGCCACATTTCTGCCATACATTTCCCTGAGAAGTTCTGCTCCCAATTTCTGCTTCCAAGTTCCTGCCTGATAGCTTCATATTTCCCTTACTCCAATTAAACATTTTCCTAACTTGTCTGCTCCTATCCCTCTCCAATGCTATGGTAAAGGAGATAGAATTGTGTTCACCATCTCCAAAACGCTCTCCCACTGAGAGACCTGACACCTGACCAGGTTCATTTCCCAATACCAGATCAAGTACAGCCTCTCCTCTTGTACACTTTTTTACATATTGTGTCAGGAAACCTTTCTGAACACAACTAACAAACTCCACCCCATCTCAACCCCTTGCTCTAGGGAGATGCCAATTGATATTGGGGAAATTAATATCTCCCACCACAACAACCCTGTTAACCTAGAATCTGTCTCCCTATCTGCTCCTTGACGTCCCTGTTACTATTGGGTGGTCTATAAAAACACCCAGTAGAGTTATTGACCCCTTCCTTTTTCAAATTTCCACCCACAGAGACTGTAGACAATCCCTCCATGACTTTCTCCTTTTCTGCAGCCATGAAACTATCTCTGGTCAGTAGTGCCATGCCCCCACCTCTTTTGCCTCCCTCCCTGTCCTTTCTGAAATATCTAAAGTCTGGCACTTGAAGTAGCCATTCCTGCCCCTGTGCCATCAAAGTCACTGTAATGGCCACAACATCATAGCTCCAAGTACATCTAAGCTCATCTGCTTTATTTCACTTTGTTCATGAAAGCCGATGCACTCCACCAGGGGCTGTGTGGCACGGCATCCAGGTTAGAATTAGTGCTGCCCCCCACTCCTCTCAGTTTATGTTTGGCAGAGGACAAGCTGTATTGTGGTCAACTGCAGATTTCAGTGGCATTTATGGATTCAGGATCTGGACTATTTTTTTGCATGGCATTAGTTTATTGATATCTGACATGTGTGTATTATCTTGATGTGCTATGTGTGTTTTGTGCTGTATGACTGTTGGTAATGTGCTTGCACCTTGCCCTGGTGTAATGCCATCTCATTTGTCTGTATTCATGGGTATTCATGTATGGTTGAATGACAATTAAACTTGAACTGATTTGAATTTTGCTGACTGTATTGGGTGGATAAGCATACAGTATGCTTAGGAATTTCACTGCTCCAACCAAAGCAGTCGAAATTAGCTTTGCTGATCTCGTGAAAGTAATGCAGGAACATTTAGAACTGAAACCATTGTTGATTGCAAAACACTTTAGGTTTCATATGCAGAATCAAAAGGAAGGACAGTCAGTTTCAGTGGCTAAATTGAAGAACTTGTCTGAGCATTGCCAATTTGGTAATGGTCTTAATGATGCATTGAGGGATTGTTTAGTTTGTGGAATCTTACAAGAAAAGATTCAAAAATGCTCCTAACTGAAGCACAACTTACATTTAAAATAGCAGTTGCATTTGCTGTTTCAATAGAAACTGCAGATAGAGATGCAATTGAGTTGTAGTCAGGAATGAAAATGAGCACGAACAAAATTGCAACAATTGACAGAGACCTGCCTGGCCGAACAAATAGTCTTACCATTCTGGTAGATGCTCACATACATCACACCAATGGAGGTTTAAAGGTGAATCTTGCAGAAAATGAAAAATAATGTAGGACACGTACAAAGAGTATGTCGGGCTGACAAAAATTACTGGACTGCACAGGGAAGAGAAAAAGCTAGAGTCAAATTGCAGTTTCAAAAAGAGCCCTGATCTGCAAGCAGTTAATGAAAAATCTGATAATGATGAGAGTGACCGAGGACTGAGTAGCCTTGAGATTTACATTGTGAAAACTAACAATAGACAAGCAATATGGCTTACACCAGAAGTGAATGGCAAATTAATTAAAGTAGAATTGGACACTGGCTCAGCTGTTTCAGTCATTCCAAAAAGTGAGTGTGAACATCATTTCAAAGATAATGAACTGATGTCTGCAAATATCCAACTAAGAACTTATCCTGGAGAAAAGATAACTCCTGTGGAATGACATTCGTAACAGTGAAATACATCAATCAACAATCCACATTGGGCTTGTATGTGGCAAAAAGTAACGTTGCATCTCTATTCCTTACAAGCAACTCATCCTGCAGTTTATCCTTTAGGGAAATCTGCACTGAGAATTACAAGTCCCTTTGCTCCTCTAATTTCTGAATTCACTCAATGTTAAGTAAAATAGACTTCACCACTTTTTTGCCCATTCTTATAATCAGTCCAAATTTTTCTGCAGGCTCCCTGCTTCCTCAACACTAACTATAGTACCTCTCCACTTATCTCTGTATTGTCCACAAACTTGGCTACAAAGTCATCAAATCCATCATCCATATCATGAGCATATAACATGAAAGGTAGTAGACCCAACACTGACTCCTGCAGAACAACAATAGGCTCCAATAGCCAAACAGACAAGGCTCCCTTTGTTCCCACTCTTTGCCAGCCAGCCAATCTTCTGTCCATGCTATTTCTTTCCTGTATTACCAAGTGCCCTTATCTTGTTAAGCAACCTCATATGAGGTACCTTGTCAAAAACCTTCTGAAAATCTTAGTGAACACATTCGCTGACTCTCCTTTGTCTATTCTGCCTGCTATATCTTCATAGAACTCCAGTAGGTTTACCATGCTAACTGCAACCTATTTTAACATGTGCTTCCAAGTACCCTGAAACCTCATCCTTAATAATGTACTCTAATTTCTTTCCAATATTTTGTTCTTGCCTTGCTTTCTTCTTAAAGAGTGAAATGACATTTGCAATTCTTCAGTCCTCTGGAGCCTTTCCAGAATCTAGTGATTCTTGGAGGATCATTGCTAATGCCTCCGCAATCTCTTCAGCTACCTCTGTCAGAACCCTGGGGTGTAGTCCTTCTGGTCCAGATGACTTATCTAAACTTAGACCTTTAAACATCCCAAACTTCTTCACCATGGTAATAATGACTACACTATCTTCTGCCCCCTGAAACTTGAATTATTGGCATCTGCTGTTGTCTTCCACAGTGAAGACTGATGCAAAATACTTAAGTTTACTTGCCATTTCTTTGTCCCTATTACTACTTGTCCAGCACATTTTCCAGCAGCCTTGACTTTTTTTTTAATTCTTTATATACCTGAAAATAACATTTGGTATCCTCCTTTATATTTGTGCCTAGTTTATCTTGTGTTTCATGTTTTCATTTCTTATTGCTTTTTTAGTTGCCTTCTGTTGGTTTTTAAAATTTCCCAATCCACTAACTTCCCACTTATTTTTGCTATATTGCATGCCCTCTCTTTGGCTTTTGTGCTGTCTTTGACTGCCTTTGTCAGCCATGGTTGCCTGATCTTCCCTTTCGAATATTTTTTCTTTTTTTGAATGTATCTATCCTACATCTTCTGAATTGCTGCCGGAAATCCCATATAACCATATAACAATTATATGGCACGGAAACAGGCCATCTTGGCCCTTCTAGTCCATTATGAACTCTTACTCTCACCTAGTCCCACCAACCTGCACTCGGCCCATAACCCTCCATTCCTTTCCTGTCCATATATTTATCCAATTTAACTTTAAACGACAACATCGAACCTGCCTCAACCACTTCTGCTGGAAGCTCATTCCATACAGCTACCACTCTCTGAGTAAAGAAGTTCCCCCTCATGTTACCCCTAAACTTTTGCCCTTTAACTCTCAACTCATGTCCTCTTGTTTGAATCTCCCCCATTCTCAGTGGAAAAAGCCTATCCACGTCAACCCTATCAATCCCCCTCATAACTTTAAACACCTCTATCAAGTCCCCCCTCAACCTTCTATGCTCCAAAGAATAAAGACCTAACTTGTTCAACAACTTAGGAGATGAAACCCAGGCAACATTTCAGTAAATCTCCTCTGTACTCTCTCAATTTTATTGACATCTTTCCTATAAATCGGTGGCCAGAACTGTACACAATACTCCAAATTTGGCCTTACCAATGCTTTATACAATTTCAACATTACATCCCAACTCCTATACTCAATGCTCTGATTAGTAAAGGCCAGCATACCAAAAGCTTTCTTCACCACCCTATCCACATGAGACTCCACCCTCAGGGAACTATGCACCATTATTTCTAGATCCCTCTGTTCTACTGCATTCTTCAATGCCCTACCATTTACCATGTACGTCCTATTTTGATTAGTCCTACCAAAATGTAGCACCTCACATTTTTCAGCATTAAACTCCATCTGCCATCTTTCAGC
The DNA here is from genome assembly GCF_030028105.1 of Mobula birostris. Classification (NCBI taxonomy): domain Eukaryota; kingdom Metazoa; phylum Chordata; class Chondrichthyes; order Myliobatiformes; family Myliobatidae; genus Mobula; species Mobula birostris. Next base: position 60,190,031 of record NC_092383.1, on the reverse strand, counting down.
CCACTCTTCTAACTGGCCTAAATCTCTCTGCAAGCTTTGAAAACCTACTTCATTATCCACAACACCACCTATCTTAGTATCATCTGCATTCTTACTAATCCAATTTACCACCCCTTCATCCAGATCATTAATATATATGACAAACAACGTTGGACCCAGTACAGATCCCTGAGGCACACCGCTACACACCGTCCTCCAATCTGACACACAGTTATCCACCACTACTCTCTGGCATCTCCCATCCAGCCTCTGCTGAATCTATTTTACTACTTCAATATTAATGCCTGATGATTAAACCTTCCTAATTAACCCTCCGTGTGGAACCTTGTCATAGGCCTTACTGAAGTCCATATAGACAACATCCACCTGTAGTCCAATGGCCTAACTTTAATCCCCCAGTCCAATGGCCCAGCTCAAATCCCCGGACCTGAAAGCTCATCTCGACATCACCAGCATTGCAGTCAGGTTCAACATCCCCAGCCCGAAGGCCCCATTTCAACATCCTGGCCTGACAGGCCGACTTGACATCCCCAGCCCAACGGCTCAATTTGTCATCCCCGGCGCAATGGGCCAATTCAACCTTCCCAGCCCTATAGGCCGACTTACCTTCTCCAAATCACTGGCCAGATCTTACAACACCCCATCCGGCTACTGCGAAAAATGAGCTTATTCTTTATTCAGATTTCCATAACTGCTCCAGTACCCCCTTTACTTACTATATTCATCTTCTTCCAAATGCTGTTGTTCCCTTTAAAGCACTATCCACAGCCCTAGTTATGTGATTAAATATGAGCGCACTCAAATTACAAATTTCAATCAAGAGATTATAATATTACTGACATTGCAGAAACTTAGGAGAAAAATATCACCACAACTTTCAGTTGTTCACTTTTTTTTGTACTTAAAAGTGTATTGATATTTTGTCCTCCACAAGTTACTGTGTACTTTTAGAATTTTGAAATAGTGTTATCCATACATCAGTTTAGATGACCAACTTTAATTATGGGCAATTATTTAATTTGAGCAAAATCCTTAAAAATAACCTCAAAATAAACATCATGAGTTTTATTTTTATTTCCACTTCTCTGTAAAATCAATTACCAACTTTGCAAATTTTATTTTGGTTTTTACTTCAATTTTCATAATTTGTTTAACAAAATAAAGCAAAAGTGTAAAGTCCATTCTGAAATAATATGATGAGCAGAGTGCCTCACAAAAGGGATTATCATCTGCTGATTTGTCGAAGAGTTGCTCCAGAACGTTATGGAGTAAACATCAATTTTCAAATGTCTCCAGGGTTTGTTCCAAGCAAATTATTTTCTCTGAAGTCTACCATGATTTTCAGTGTGGCACATTCCACAATAAACTAAAATTAAACTTATTTTATTAAATGAGTGTAGACACAACTGAAGTGAGACTGAGCCACCTAAACTAATCGTGGTGATGACTTCAGAAATGATGAAGGCATTCGTGGTGCTGACCTTGAGCTTTAAAGAGGGAGAACAGCCGGCTGCCTTTCCAAATCTGAATCCAGTGACCCTTCATGTAAAATACATTGGTGTGATCACTGAGTTAGGTTGATTCAGCTGTGATTCTGTTCAGCATTGTGATTAGGGTTGCCCACAAAAACAAACTGATTAGATAAAGTACCAGAGCACCAAAGTAAAACCTTTATGTTTCTAAACCTTCATGTGCTGTGACGATAACTAATGATCCTGCCTTGCTGATAAGTAGATATTCCAGTTACGTAATCCATTCCACAAATAGATAATCACACTTACTTGAGGATATATATCATCATTTATTAGAAGTACATAGTAGTGTATGTTTGTAACCCTGCAATAAAGGATTGCAAGCTGTTAAAAAGCAGTAAAACTATTTCTGTAAATCATGTCTTCTGAATGTAGAGTTATAAAATTAAGTGCATATCTCTAAAAATTTGACAAAACATTTGAATAAACATTTTTGTCAGCTCGTTGCAAAACATTTGACAAAATGCAATTAAGTTCATACCTGAAAGAGATTTTTTTTTAAATTTGAGAACTATTTGTATTTTGGGATTTATAAAATAATGTTTTTTTTAAAACATGTAAATGATTTCAAAGTTAATAATCCAGTCCAATGGAGTGGATCAGTAAGCCATTGTGTTTAAAAATCAAACTCAATGAGATATGTCAACTAGCACTTAATAAATACCAAACAAATTCATCTATATTACCATCTGGAAAGGTATAGTGTCAATGATAAATCAGAATGCTGACACATATTTAAATATGATTATTGAGGTTGTGCTTATGAACTGAAAGATGAGCAACTTGTATTTGTATAAGAAAATAAAAGAACGTATTGGGAAAGGCACCTCTGAAGACAGAGTTGAGGACTTTACTTCCAGACAGACTGAGTTTTGTTTCAGAGACACAAGAGACTGTACATGCTGGAATCTGGAGAAATACATAATCTGCTGGAAAAATTCAGCAGATAGAGCAGCATCTGAAGGGGGAAAGGAATTGTCAGCATTTCAGGTCAAAACTTGGTATGAGGTGAATTCCTTCCCTCCACAGATGCTGCTCGATCTGCTAAATTCCTTCAGCAGATTGTTTGTTATTTCAAATGCTCATGAGAGTGGAATTCACTGCATGGGGTAGGTGCCTTGAGATCAGGAGGGAGAGGCATATCCTATTCCCTAGCTTAGGCCTCTGTACCCAATGGAGCAGCCATCATTCGCAATCACAGAGTCACCTACTCAGATACATCTGAAAGCAAATTTTACACTTCCTTTCCAGAGAAAAGAGCAACATAAAAGATATATAGATTTTGCTGTTCCATTGTTACCAAATCCTCACCAAATGCCCTTCTGAAAGTGATGCTTTTCAAATCAACATAGATGATGACAGAGATAAAAGAAGATCTCATACTCCAGAGTGAAAAATGCACTTAGGGTTCAGAAACCAGTTGATTTCTATTTCTCAAAGTCACCCAGCACCAGAAGCAACTGGAACTACTTCCTTTGGCGCCTTGAGGGTGAGATCTTAAAGTGTCACTCATTGGCAATATAATAACAATCTGCAGAACTCCCAGAGTCCAGTTCATGCTTTAGTGATACGTATTTTGTCCCACATAACCTCAGTAACTTTTGCCTGATTATCATAGGTTCAATTGTTGCCCGTAGCATGGAATAAGAACAGAAGGAAAAGCAGCAGCAACAACATCAAACAGTACAAAACCTCAGATGAACCTATTAGAAGCCAGCGTCTCATGGTTTCCAGAGTAAAGGTACTTGGCTTGAGACAGGGCATTATTGCCAATGGCTATATTTCAAAAGGTATATTGACACCTGAATCAGTTTCTTTTGATCTATCTGAGGAAGAGTGCAACAAAGGTTGCAGTTTTAGACACAAGCTATCACAAATGTTTGCAGCATTTGAAATGTGACCTGCTACCTGTTGGACCAAGAGCCACAGCCAGGGCTGGACTTTGGACAGAGCTAGGCTGGGCTGCAGCCCAGGGGCCCGGGCTGCAGAGGGGCCCAAAATAGGTAGCTATCATCATGATGGACAAAAAAAAATAGGAGAGTGGAGCACAAGGAAAAGAAAAAAGAAACAAGAAACTGCCCTTGTCCCATATTTCCCCTACTAAGGTAGAGCGTTCCTAAGAAACCTTTCGTGCTGAAATGGCGTAAAGCGAAGAAGCAATTACCATTAATTTATATGGGAAAAATTTTTGAACGTTCCCAGACCCAGAAAATCACCTACCAAATCATACCAAATAACACATAAAATCTAAAATAACACTAACATATAGTAAAAGCAGGAATGATATGATAAATACACAGCCCACATGAAATAGAAATAACATATGTACAGTGTAGTCGGGAAGATTAAGCCAGAACCAATTTGTGGGGAAAAAAATCGGCACGTACTGGCATGTGCACGTCACATATGCGCACAGAGGTGCCCGCGCAAGGCTTCATGGTCATGGTAGTCTTTCACAAGTGTCCTGTATTTGACTGCTACTTTTGTCCCTTATTTGGGAGTGAGAAAGTTGGCAACCCTATTTCTCTCTCTGTACAAGATCTACACAAGAGAACATCTGATCTCCAAAGCAGATATTCAGCTGACCTGGAGTTAGACTTTGTGGAGAAGATTGTCCATTTCAGGGAATTTGTAAGTGGCAAAGATTATTTCATCCACAACAGAGCTTTTTTGCTTCCTCAGAGAAAAAAACTTGCAGGTCATCTTCCCAAATGTAAGCATTGCTTTGAGGCTTTACCTGACTCTTCCTGTCACAAGTGCAAGTGGTGAGCGATCTTTCGCCAAGCTCAAGCTGGTGATGAATAGGCTCAGGTCCACAATGGGACAGTACAGGCTGAATCATCTTACTCTGATGTCACTTGAAAGTGATCTTGCTCGGAAACTGGATTTTAGCGATCTGATCAAGGACTTTGCTGTGAAGAAATCCAGAAGAACTAGGCTTTAATTTTGAAAAACAAGCATCTGACTTTGTAAATATCTATGCTTGTGTGTCAGTGCTGTTCCTGTTTCTGTGGCAATAGGCTAATAGTTGACTGTGTACAAACCTAGTAAGTAATAAGTGGTCTTTACTCTGCAAGCCACACAGCACAGCAATAGGTTAGTTTGTGCTAGACCTCATTTTTCAGAAAGATTGTTGGAGTGTTGTCTAGTTTCCTAGTTTGCCATAGTGCCATCTCTCTTGGCCTTTCTGTCTCTCATTTCCATTTTACTTTCTCAGAACACATGGTTGAGAAAAATACCTAGATAAAAATGCTTTGGCATTGTTTGAGAAATAAGGTCTATGGTTTGTGCAGTAATAGCTAAATAAAGATTTAAAAGTGGGTACATCATTCTTCGTCTCCCTCATAACTTTACTAAGCCAACTAAGCTTAGGTCAATTTTTAAGTGCTTTAGATGCTCTCCTTCAAACTAAGAACCTGCATTACTTTCTGTCCTCCCTCTGAAGGCCTGTAAGTTTATAGCCTACGTATTGTACTAAACCAATGTCTTGGTCCACAGCTTTGATATTCAGACCAGTATGACGTTTGCTCTTGTTCTTGCCTTCTTTCGCTTGGTACAGCAGCATTTTACGGTGTTGGCAGGGGCCCATCAGGGCCTCCAGCCCAGGGGCCCTGACCCCACTAAATCCGGCCCTGACCACAGCGGTGGTCAACCTCACCACTGTTGGCCAACTTCACCGGAGTCCTGAGCTTCTTTATCTATCAACTCCTTCCACTCAGTTGCAGACTCTGCATTCTGCAGTTTGCACAAAGCAGATAACCTATATCTCACTTGTCAAGGCTGGATCCACCTCAGTGAATTCAAAAGACAAGGTGAGCAGTTAGGGGTTACCAGCAGATTCTTATACCACTTGTGTGAAGTATGATGTTGATCTCATATATGTTGTCAGCTAAAGGATGTGATGTAAGGGAATAGTAAGAATGGTGGTTGAGATTCTGAAAGGGGTGTGAACAGGGGCTATTATAAAGGGGAGCTGGAAGCCTGTCTGGGGTTCAAAGGACTGTGTATGCGAATGGATGGAAAGGAGGTACGGAGCTTGATTTTGTTTGTTGCTTGTTGTGTTCAATGTTGCTCTGCTGAGCATTGTGGGCAAGCTATGAATAACAGGATTTGCAGGCTGCCCGCAGCACACCCTCGCATATGTTGGTTGTTAACACAAATGACACACTTCACTGTATGTTTCACTGTACACGTGACAAATAAACTTCAATGTTGAATCCTGAGCATCAACCCACTGGCAAACAGTCAAAATGTTAACTGTTTATTCCCCTGTTTAGATGCTGCTTGACTTGCATTCCTCCAGCATTTTTCTGTGTTTTTCCAGCCCTCATTGTTACTGCCTTGTGAATTTCATTATTTTTATGGTTAGTCAAATAAAATTGGGGGTCAGAGAAGCCAAGCAATCGTAACCTAAGCAAATACATACCTGCAAACATGAGGAAATCTATAGATGCTGGAATTTCAAGCAACACACATAAAAGGTGCTGGTGAATGCAGCAGGCCAGGCAGCATCTATAGGAAGAGGTACAGTCGATGTTTCGGGCCAAGACCCTTCGTCAGTCCTGACGAAGGGTCTTGGCCCGAAACGTCGACTGTACCTCCTCCTATAGATGCTACCTGGCCTGCTGCGTTGATCAGCATTTTTTAAATACATACCTGCCCTCTTTTATTCCCACAGTTGGTACCGCCCTTGATTCTTTCATATAATTCTTGGTATAAAGTTTTGACTATTTTCTGGATAAGTGGATCACAAGCTGCCTTTATGGTACAGTTGCCCAGCCTCAGGTGAAGTAAACAATACTCACCTTGTAGGTATAGCTACAGTAGTGGTTGCTTGGACCTGACATTGCCAATCTTGCGGAGGAAATCTCAGCAATCCCGATTTATAAAATATTAGATTTACAGTGTATTCTGAACCATTTGCTTAATTGGCCATTTACGAAGTGGTTCAGACTGCACAGTCGATAAGCAACTGCTGATAAACAAACAGGAAATTGTTGGTTGAAAGCATTGTTTAAAAATGAGAACAGAAAATTCTTTTTACTGGAGACGCACCTGGGAGGGATTGAATAAGTATAGCGATTATTCCACTTCAAAAGAGAAAATGTATGTCAATTGCACTTATGGGAAAATGACAGCTGAACTTCTGCTTCTATTAATGTCATTACATTAATACCACTTCAGAATCTGATATGAGAAACCTCCAGTTAACAGTTATTTTGGGCCATGTACCGTGCATTTGTTCCATCTGTTAATTCTTTGTTAACCTGATAAGACTAGGCAGTTTTCCTCTTTATAACAGTGCATGTTGCATTGATAATAGTTTAATAATGTTTAATTCTAATTGTATTGAAAGGACAGCCGAGTGGATAGTGTCACCAATTGTGGAGATAATGATCAAATGACTTTGCTGAGAATAATGCTAATGATTTTAATCAAAGTCAAAGCTCTACGCTCAGTTTTTCTGGTTTATGATGGATTAATTATTTCATCAGATGTATTCTTGGACTTTCTGTAACATTGCCTCTTGCATCCATTGGCCCTATCAGTCAAGCAGAACTTTGTACCCAAAACAATCCATTTTATTTGCACACAGTAGGAGATTTTAATTGGTGGTGGTTCCAAGAGAGTTTGAAAAGTTTGGTGAACCTACTTTCAATTACTTTGGAGACAAAAGACACTTCAGATATTGGAATCTGAAGCCACAAACAATGTGCTGGAAGAACTCAATGGATAAAGCAACATTTTTGGGAGGAAAGGAAGTGAAAACAGTCTGGATTGAAACTCTTCATCCAGTTTTATATGTTCATAAATCCTACACTTCCAAGTTCCATGATTCACCATGCCAACACTAATTGGACCATGCTGATCCCGTTTAACTGGGGGGAAAGCTTCTCAAGACGAGCAAGTGTCTACCGGCCTGGAAAAGTCGAGGAGATGAATAAATTGAAACTGCTCAGACAGTTAATGAATCCGCATAGAAGTAGATTCTTCAGTCCATCAGATCCATGTCAACCGTCTATATTAATCCCACTTGCCTGCATTAATTCCATATCTCTCAATGCCTTGCACATTCAAGTTTCTGTCCAGGTACCTCTTAAAGTTACTGTTCTTTCGTTCACAAATTCCTCTGCCAATTTGTTGCAGATACCAACTTCTCTTTGTGTGATATATTAATCTCTCAGTTCACCCTTTAGAAACCTCCTCTCACCTTAAAACTGTGTTCTCTAGTTTTAGTCAGAGTCATAGTCATACTTTATTGATACTGACGGAAATTGGTTTTCATTATAGTTGCACCATAAATAATTAAATAGTAACAAAACCATAAATAATTAAATAGTAATATGTAAATTATGCCAGGAAATAAGTCTAGGACCAGCCTATTGGCTCAAGGTGTCTGACCCTCCAAGGGAGGAGTTGTGAAGTTTGATGGCCACAGGCAGGAATGACTTCCTATGACACTCAGTGTTGCATCTCGGTGGAATGAGCCTCTGGCTGAATGTACTCCTGTGCCCAACCAGTCCATTCTGTAGTGGATGGGAGACATCGTTCAAGATGGCATGCAACTTGGACAGCATCCTCTTTTCAGACACCACCGTCAGAGAGTCCAGTTCCATCTCCACAACATCACTGGCCTTACAAATGAGTTTGTTGATTCTGTTGGTGTCTGCTACCCTCAGCCTGCTGCCCCAGCACACCAACAGCAAACGTGATAGCACTGGCCACCACAGACTCGTAGAACATCCTCATTATCGTCCAACAGATGTTAAAGGACCTTAGTCTCCTCAGGAAATAGAGACGGCTCTGACCCTTCTTGTAGACAGCCTCAGTGTTCTTTGACCAGTACAGTTTATTGTCAATTCGTATCCCCAGGTATTTGTAATCCTCCACCATGTCCACACTGACCCCCTGGATGGAAACAGGGGTCACCTCTGCCTTAGCCCTCCTTAGGTCTACCACCAGCTCCTTAGTCTTTTTCACATTAAGCTGCAGATAATTCTGCTCACACCGTGTGACAAAGTTTCCTACCGTAGCCCTGTACTCAGCCTCATCTCCCCTGCTGATGCATCTAACTACGGCAGAGTCATCAGAAAACTTCTGAAGATGACAAGGCTCTGTTTACACACCCCTACCACAGAAACAGACTCTGACTCTCTACCACATCCATGACTTTCATCCATCGTTGTCACTCCTCAGCCTCCTTTGCTCCAGATACCAAATCCAGCCTATGTAATCTCTTCCTTTATCAGAAGTTCTCCAGTTTATGGTACGGTCTATGGATGTTCCTCGGCAAAAGGTTTGAGTAAATTGAAAGATAAAGGTCTCAATTTTACTTTGGTTGGGTGCAGAACAACGTGATCTTCCTCAAACAACAGCATACAGGTTGGATTGATTTTAATAGTTAGGCATTTTTGCTCATTTTCTGCCAGAGAGTGGCTGCCTAGCTGTTGACATCACATGACAGGAACCTGTTGCCATGGACCCAGCATGATATGTACGGATAAACATAGCTTCATTGATAAGTAGATGGTCTGGGGTCCAAACACACAGGTTAACAGAATGCCTGAGGCAGGGGTGCCCTTATAGGAACACACTTGGCTCTCACTGGAGACAATGAACATCTTAAAGCCTACCTTATTGGGTTTCTCATGGTCATAATTGCAAGTGGGCTTGGGTTGTTGGTAAGGCCATTGCAAGTCTCCTTTTTATTTCTCCGATTAACTTTCAAGATTTGGCCTTCATGATATTAAACCTATTGTGCAAAATTCACTAACTGCCTGAGAAGCTTCAATTGATCCATCTCCTAGACTTTTCCAGGCCTTCTGTTATTGGTAGACAATCACCCATCTTGAGAAACTTTTCCCCTAATTAAATGGGATCAGCATGGTCCAGTTGGGATTGGCATGGTGAATCATGGGACTTGGAAATGTAGGATTTGTAAACATGGAAAATTGATTCAGGGAACAGTGAAAGAGATAATAATTACAGTTCATTATTTACATGAAGGGAAACAAAATTTGCTGCCTTGGACCAGAGCCAATGGATAGCTGACACATTTTGTCAGATAGGCTGGTGCCAATATGATCAAGATACGTGGCCAATGGGAGATCCTCTATTTCAGAGTTATAAATAGGAGGGGTGGTCTGAGTTAGTATTGGTACAAAGGAAACAATAGAATTCATGACTTAAATTGTTGGCCTGTGGTCAACATTGTTACATTCACAATTTGTATAAAAAAATTGAAGTGCAAGATTTGACTTCATAAGTGTTATGTAGTGAATTGCCTAGCATAGGTCAGTTAGTGACAGGTCAACAGGATGCTTTGAAATTAGGAAGAATAAGAAAGAGAATACACTGTGGATTTTAAGTTTGTTGCTTTGCTGAGATTAGGTCAGAATAAAGAATGAAATGTAAAAAGAAGCACATTAATGGGGGAAGACAGGACTCTTGCAATAACATGCTGAGATGGGCATGCTGATTGATAGAGTAAAACCTGGTAGGAAGTCAAGAAATTTGAAATATGAGTCAATGAAACTGTAATTAACCTTCAACTATCAGACATGCATCACAGCAGGTGGCGAAAATAAGAACTTTAGATGCCTTGTTAACTCAACTCTCATATAACCTTACCCTCTGCACAACAAATTGGTGTGATGCCCATAATGCAATTTAGTTGTTACTGATCATAGTAGCCTGTATTCACGGAAGTTTAGAAGAATTACAGGAGGGATCTCATTGAACCCTATCAAATATTGAATGCCCTAGATAGAGTGGATGTGGAGAGGGTTTTTCCAATAGTGGAGGAGTCTAGGACCAAAGAGCACAGCCTCAAAATAGGACATCCCTTTAGAACAGAGATGAGGTGGAATTTCTTTAGACATTTTGTGGTTAAATCTGTGGAATTCGCTGCCACAGATGGCTGTGGAGGCCAAGTCATTGGGTATATTTAAAATGGAGTTTGATAGGTTTTTTGATAGTTAAGGATGTCAAGGGTTACAGGGAGAAGGCAGCAGAATGGCGCTGGCAACCAACAGCAAAGTTTTGCTGGCAGTTCACAACCTATTAGATACTGTAGTAGATATGCTTCTTTTGAACTGCAATTGCTACAGTCTAAAGTCTAATTTCCCTTTAACAGACGTAATTCTGAACTGACTGAATGAACTAGTACTGTTACAATCTCCTGGGGGATTTAGCAAACTAAACTCTTGATAGTGCAGGTACAGCCGGGTCGGCCTTTGCCAGGAGTGGATGCTGTGCTGAGGCCTGATAGTGAAAGACAAACCCATGCTCAGTTTCATTGCTCCATACCAAATAAAGGGTGGAGCAAGATTAGAAGTGTCAAGGCTGAGAGCAGAAAATGATCAGACATTCTGTGCCATCTGCCTGCATTTAATGGCCTCGCTCTCTCCCTTCTCACTCCAGCTTCAGGCTGCAGGTACAGGAATCTGGAGCCCAGTGTGAGCAGTGGTTGTCCTGTAGCCATCGGGCTCCTGGACCCGCTTCACTCGCTTCAGCTCAGAACAGGATCCGCATTGTGGTCTCTGCAGTTCATGTTCCATGTGCTATTTGCTTACTTTTGTTTTACTCTTTGCGTGATTTGTCCTCTTTTGAAAATTGGATATGTGGCCACCTTTGTTGTATGTGTTTTTGTGAATTCTATTGGGTGTCTTTGTTTTCTGTTTGCCAGCCAGAAGATGGATCTCAGAGTTCTATATGGTATACATACTTTGGTAATCAAAGAACTTTGAATGGGGTTGAAAGTGATAATAAATCAGCCATGATGGAATGCTGGAGCAGACTCAATGGGCTGAATGGCCTGATTCTGCTCATATGTTTTATGGTCTAACATCTACATACTTCTCAAACTCAACTTCATTTCTTGTCATGTTTTCCCGCCCTTAACCACTCTCTCCTGTGTCTTGTGATTTATACCAAGGTACACTCCTGTGCTTGCCAACTATTCTGAAGTACCTCATTGAAGCAACTATTTGAAGGCTGAAGGTAGATCATGAATATCAGCAGTGTATTTGAGTAAGAAAAATCTATTGCATCCAAAATGGCTTTGGTAATGGTGCATTTTTCAGCAGGAATGGTTAAGTAGCAACTAAGCGCAGGGATCCTGGTTTAATTTAGTCTTGCATAATACAACAAAATGTTTGTACCTTCACCAGAGAAAAGAGATCAGCCTGGGGCCTAACAGAAAATGCCAGAAGCATTCAGTAGATCAAGATGCAGAGAGAAACAGAGCCAACATTCCAAGTCATTAAGCCTTCATCCGTCATGCATTATTGACATTTTTTATCGTTTTCTCCACCTATGCTATCTGACAATTCTGGCATTTTCTGTTTTTTTTGTTTCGGATTCAGTTTTTTGCTCTAGCCTGAAGCCTACCTTATACCTATGATATCCACTGACTGGAAGTCTGCGGTAATTAACCAAATGATCAAAAAAAACCAGAAAATTGTGAGCAAGTTTACTAAATATTATGGAAGGGCTGTCCTTGAAAAAGATCATTGTGAAGTCATTTATCAAACATGAACTGAGTAAGCAATCTTGCTCAGAAATTTAAAACGAATACGTAAATTTGACGTTCAGTTCATGCGAGAATATTGATTAGTGACCAAGTGGGAAAATGGACTGAGCCCTTCTGCGCACAATTTCTCTTTCATGCTGTTGATAATTGCCTGGTGTTAGTTGCATACTGATGATGTCATACATCACATGGCACATTTCCTTCATTGACAAAAAAAATGGCGCTCCTGGGGAAAATTAACACCAAATCTTACCTCAACCCAGTAGCAAGTTTTCCACTCTAGTCACTCTCTGCATAAAATAAAAATTCCCATAAACAAATCTTTTATCAATGCAATTGTTTTGCACTGCCATAAAACTAGAAGCAACAACGGTACAGCCACAGTCAAGCCCACTGATAATGAAATAAAACGGCATTGTAAAGGTCAATGTAAATTAAGATGACAACCAAATGCTGCCAGTGAATTCCATCCTTCATCAGGCACAGATGTAGCCATTGCCTTCCTTCAAAGACCAACTCCTATAGTTTTCATCCAAAAAAGTGCGACAGTCAGTGTTCGAAAATGTCCACGTGTTACTGATATCAGAAGAAAAATGGGCATATTGCTACAAATTAAAAGTCAGAACAAAAGGCAACAGGTGAGAATACTTTTTGAAATGTAGTACTCCAGTGGAGACAATTGTTTCCTCATAAGAAGTCACAAAGGAGGAAACTGCACACTTAATAGTCACAAAGATTTTAATCTGTGCAACATAACTGCTGGAAGCAACCACACAGGATGTACAGGTCACATTCCGAATTAATGACATTAGTGACGCATCTGTGTTGAGGAATGATTCATATGTCAAACAATTCAACCAGCTACCCTTAGGAAGAAGCACAGTCAACTTAATACTTATTTCAGCGAAATTCAGGAGAGGTTTGTCTGAATGTAATGCATTATATACTGCAATGAACGCTCAGTTACCAAAAATTCTGCTGACTGTATTGAGTATCCAACTGAACTGGACAAGGACTGGCTTGCAAAAACGTAACTAATAAGGGTGTATTCTGTGTCCTTCAGACACTGTTAATGACATCCTTAAAGATCTCTACACAGGAGTCATTTCAGAAGGCTCCCACATGGATTCAACCCAGAACAAACGCGATGTTAAACCATTCAGTTGCAAACACAGGCCATTTCCTTTTCTTGAAGATAGAATTGGAAGAAACTTGATAAATTATAAACAACTGTAGTTTTGCTCAAAATCAGAGAACACTATTAAGTTCAAAGTTCAAAGATCAAAGTACATTTATTATTGAAGCATGTGTACAACCTTGAGATTTGTCTCCTTACATGCAGCCACAAAATGAAGAAACCTCAAAACAACCCACTAGAAAAAGACCGTCAAACACCCAATGTATAGAAAGAGAAAAATCATCTAATTGTGCAAATAATACAAGTATAGCAAATAGCTTCAGAACGGTAGTTTAACAAAAGACATGAAGCCAGGAATTACTGCACCTGGAGCAGGCTAATTTAGTTCATTGCAAAGGCAAGTAAACGTTGTGAAACTACAAATATGAAGTCAGGCATCACTGCAGCCAAAGCAGTCAGCAGAACCGACCAGAACTGGGCAGAACCTGCCTTTGCCTCGCCTCCAGTCCAACACCTTGACCTTTTTAATCAGGCCTGATGCTTAAACTGTCCAAGCATCTGGTCATTCCTCGCTCTTGGACTGCTCTTGGACCTGAACCCTGCTGCCACAATTCAGCCCATTCCCGACCTTTCCAATTCAAAGTTCAAAATTTCAAAGTACAAAGTAAAACTTATTATCAGAGCAGGTACATGTCACCACATACAACCCTGAGATTCTTTGTCTGCCGGCATTCTTAGCAAATCTATAGACTGTAAGCAAACTGTACAAATGCAGATATAAATAAAAACCAATAAATAATGAGCATGAAATAACAATATAACAGAGTCCTTAAGTAAGTCTTTACGTGATAGGTCCAGGACAGGTCCTCTGAGATAGTGACACCCAGGAATTTAAATTTACTGACCCTCTCCACCTCTGATCCTCTGATGAGTACTGGCTTTTAGACCTCTGGTTTCCCTCTCCTGAAGTCTACAATCAGTTATTAATGTTATTAATAAGGTATTTAGAAGTTTTCTTGGACACCTCCATTAATAGCTGGCCACAGTGACAGGCACATTCAATATAAGATTTACTTCATAAAATTTAGGATAGTTTGTCTGAAAAGATGGATAAAGCAGTGAGGTTGCCCAATGACTAAATGAAACTTTAAATCAGATATTTGACATTGAATAATATACTTACCAAATTCTTCAGACAATATGGGTATTTGGTGGGTTCCAAGTTGCTAAGTTTGAAACGTCATTAACTACTTTGTAACCAACAATGAACAACACATGGAATCAAATTTTCACCAAATACCATCCAGTCCTAAATTGATACAAGGCACTGACAATTAACACTGCAATCAAAATGATCTTATTGCTGGAGCTGATGCAAAGGATGACTTAAGCAGTGTGCAATTCGTCTTCCCCACAGGCAGCCATGAAACAAAGAAAACTGTGGAACCTGCTTATAGAATGGTAGAGATTTGTATGGGCAGGGCTGGTGTAACTCAATCTGATGTTGTTCCTTTTCGTGCCTAGTAGCACATCGGGGTGGGGGAGTGTTGCATTTTTGCTGTTTCTGCAGCATTTGACTGTTTATTTTACAATGTTGAGTTGCTAGCTTGACACTCACCCCAGCACAGATGGAAAGTGTGCAAGGAATCAGCCGGATTTGAACTCAGGTCCATTCGAATCCAATTCCAATGCTGATGCCACTGGACCAACAGCCAGCTTGCTCTATCTGAAGGCAGATGCTAAAGGAATTAAATCTGTTAAAAACAATGTTGATAACATACCATTCTGAGAATGTTACAGAGGTTCGATCTCTCGGAATGATTCAATACTGTTCTTACTTGGTGTAAAAACAGTGTTGACATAATAACACCACATCAAGAAGAATGAGAAATGGAATTGAACTGATGTGTAACAGAAAGCATTTGATAAATGTAAACACATAGTGTGTGATAAATCCTGACTGGTTAAATATGACATGATGGCAATCCTAAATATAGCATGCAGCTTTCCTAGTTCATGTAGGTAGTTTTGTTGCCACCTTATGTGCAAAACTATTTGCTTCATGTATAGTATTCATAATAAATGTCGAGGCAACTACATGAAAATCAAGAAGGGAACACCGCCAATTATTTTCAAAAGCAAGACATTTCATCAGTACACACTAAATGTTCACACTTATCTCAGAACATATTTGCATTCCTGCATCCTAAAGCATCAATTCCAACATTGGTAACATCATGATACACAGGTAGGCAGTTTTGCTTTCATAGACTGATAATATGATTTAATGTATTTTGTAAAAATAAAATATCATTGCTGATGCTGTATCTAAGCATTTCCTGAGTTATCAGTTCTCAAACTGGAACGTCTAGCAAGAAATGCTACAACCACTGACATTGCTCAAGAACTCATAATAAATTATTGCTAAAGCTGCTGTGTGAATATACTTTATTGTTGGTCCTTTCCACACTTTGTGGAGCATCGGGAGGCAACCTTGCCGTTTATTTAGCACATTTGTCTGTTTTTCACTCGGCTGAGTTGCTAGTTCAAGATGGAAAGCAAGCAAGCAGCTGGCCGGATTCAAACTAAGGACCGGTTGCCTCAAAGTCTGATGTGAACACCACTATACCACCGGCCAGCAACAAATATACTTTGTTCACCTGGATATTTCAGCCTGGACAAGTCCCTTAATAATGACTAGAGTGGACAGCGCATGAACAGCAAGAGCAGCAAAAGACAATAACAAAGGCATTCAGGGTCCTTAGTACACAAAAACTCGTATGAACCTGGCAAGGCGCTACATACAGAATCTATTCAATGTGTGAAGTACTTGATTCCCAATAGAAATAATTCAATTTTTAATATGGTCATACAAACCAATAATAGTGTCTTGATTTTGCATTGTTCCGTTAAATTTTAACCTGTCTCCAAGGAAAAGCAAAACATGTGATTTTAAAAAGGCAAACACAAGGAAATCTGCAGATGCTGGAATTTCAAGCAACACACATAAAAGTTGCTGGTGAACGCAGCAGGCCAGGCAGCATCTCTAGGAAGAGGTACAGTCGACGTTTCGGGCCAAGACCCCAATATGTGATTAATTGTTCTCAGCTGAATCATCATTAATGTGATTTTGCAAATGTAGAACAGAGGGATTGACATTTTATATAATGATGCTACAGAAAGTTGCTATTACAATGAGTTTAAGTATTGTATCAATGTTGTCTTCCACCTAAGACATACATTAGGATTAATTAGGAGGTAGGAGAATTGGGGAAAGCAGACTTTGGTATAGAAACATTAAGTTTTTTGTATCTCAACCTGGTCTCACCTCTTTTTATAATTTTCTCTAAAGTTGCTCTGTTACAAAATTAGTTTCTTTCTTCTGTCTTGTCTTTCCTTTCCCCTAAAGTTTCAGGATTTTATATGATCAAAGCTGCATCCCCAACGCAATAAGCAAATTCATGACTATGGTGTAAATCTCCAGAACTGAGTTTTCCTGTGTTCAATCCTTGGTTTATAATGAGTGGGTGAACAACATCATGATACAAGGAACCTAATTATAATCATCGCACTCAGCTCAAGATGTTGGGTTGAATACCAGGTTAATTCCAACCTCGTAGAATCATCCATTCATAAATGTATTCAATTTGGGCTAAAGAGATTCAGAATCAGAATCAGGTCTATTATCACTGGCATACATTTGAAATCTGGTGTTTTAAGTCAGCAGTAGAGTGCAAAACAGAGAAAATACTATAAGATACAATAAGTGATCTGTGTGAAAGAGAAATAGTGAGGTAGTGTTCGTGGACTGCTCAGAAATCTACTGGTGGAGGGAAAGAAGCCTTTGCTAAAACATTGAGTTGGAGTCTTCGGACTCATGTACCTCCTCCCCGATAGCAGTAATGAGAAGAAGGCATATCCAGGATAGGTGAAGCTCTTTAATGATGGATGCGACCTTCTTGTGGCACTGCTTTTTGAGGATGTCCACATTGGTGGGGAAGTTGATTGAACTGCTGAGTCAACAACCTCTGCAGCCTCTTGCAGTCCTATACATTGGAACCTCCATGCCAGGTGGTAATGCAAACTGTCAGATTGCTCTCCGCCTTTCATTTATAGAAACATGCTAGAGTCTTTGGTGATACACCAAATCCCCTCAAACTCCTAATGAAGTAGAGCCAGTGGTGTGCCTTCTTGGTGTTTGCATCAATGTGTTGGGCTTTGGATAAATCCCCTGAGATGTTGACACCCAGGAACGTGAAGCTGCCAACACTTTCTACCACTATTCCCTCAGTATGTGTTTTCTTGACTTCCTCTTCCTGATGTTCACAATCAATTTGTGGTCCTGCTGACAATTTGTGCAGCACAACTTTGTTGTTGCAACACCGCTCAAGCAGTCAGTATATCTCACTCCTGCATGCCTCATCATCACCACCTGAGATTCTACCAACAAGAACCGTATTATAGGCCAATTTATAGGTGGTGTTTGTGTTGTGCCCACTCAAACAATCATGAGTATAGAGAAAATAGAGCAGTGGGCTAAGTTCACATCCTTAAGGTCTATGTTGATTGCCAGCAAGGAGGATATGTTATTACCAATCTACACTGACAGTGGTCTCCTGCTGAGGAAGTTAAGCGTACAGAGGAAGATAGAGGCCCAGGTTGTTGATTAGTACTGGGAGGATGGTGGTGTTGAATGCTGAACTGTGATTGGTTGTAGACGGGTCATATTCTTCATGGAGGTTGGTGACCAGTGGTGTGCCTTAAGGATCTCTTCTGGGACGCTTACTCTTTGTGATTTTTATAAATGACCTGGGTGAGGAAATAGACGGATGGGTTGGTAAATTTGCTGATGACACAAAGGCTGGGCGTGTTGTGGATAGTGTGGAGGGCTGTCAGAGGTTACAATGGGACATTGATAGGATGCAAAACTGGACTGAGAAGTGGCAGATGGAGTTCAACCCAGATAAGTGTGAAGTGGTTCATTTTGGTACGTCAACTATGATGGCAGAATATTGCATTAATGGTAAGACTGTTGGCAGTGTGGAGGATCAGGGGGATCTTGGGGTACAAGTCCATAGGACACTCAAGGCTGCTACTCAGGTTGACTCTGTGGTTAAGAAGACATATGGTTCATTGGCCTTCATCAACCATCGGATTGAGTTTAAGAGCCAAGAGGTAATGTTGCAGCTAGATACGACCCTGGTCAGACCCCACTTGGAGTACTATGCTCAGTTCTGGTCACCTCACTATGGGAAGGATGTGGAAGCCATAGAAAGGGTGCAGAGGAGATCTACAAAGATGTTGCCTGGATTGAAGCGCATGCTTTATGAGAATAGGTTGAGTGAACTCGGCCTTTTCTCCTTGGAGCGACGGTGGATGAGAGGTGACCTGATAGAGGTATACAAAATAATGAGAGGCATTGATCATGTGGATAGTCAGAGGCTTTTTTCCAGGGTTGAAATGGCTAGTATGAGAGTGCATAGTTTTAAGGTGCTTGGAGGTAGGTGCAGAGGAGATGTCAGGGGTAAGTTTTTTTACGCAGAGAGTGGTGAGTGCATGGAATGGGCTACCGGCAGCAGTGATGGAGGCGGAAAAGATCGGGTCTTTTAAGAGACTCCTGGATAGGTACATGGAGCTTAGAAAAATAGAGGGCTATGGGTAAGCCTAGGTAGTTCTAAGGTAAGGACATGTTCATCACAGCTTTGTGGGCCAAAAGGCCTGTATTGTGCTGTAGTTTTTCTATGTTTCTATGTAATCAATAAACAGCGGCCTGACACATGCATAATTGATGTTTATGTGCTCCAAAGCCAAGTTGAGAGACTCTGAGAATATATCTATCGTGGAGCTATTGTGGTTGTAGGTAAATTCCTGGCAGCAGTTAATTCTAGCCATGTCCAACCATGGTCTGTGCAGCCAGTGTCCAAGATAAATCATGTCAAACACTTAAAGATCAAAGAAATGCTCCAAAAAATTATTTTGATTTATTCTGAGGTTCCCCATGTGGTAACGGGGAGGAAGTGGACCCCAACTGAAGCCGTTCAGTCTGCTCTTCGCTTCAGGGATGTGGTTGGCCAAGTCCAACATGGGAGAGCTGGGCTCGGGCATG
The DNA here is from genome assembly GCF_030028105.1 of Mobula birostris. NCBI lineage: Eukaryota > Metazoa > Chordata > Chondrichthyes > Myliobatiformes > Myliobatidae > Mobula > Mobula birostris. The sequence goes on along the minus strand of NC_092383.1, from coordinate 60,170,721 downwards.
TCTCAAAGGCTCCTCAATGGCACGAGGCAGCATCAGTGCAGAAGAGACAACTCGTGGTGGAGGCGTTGAAAAGATAGGAGGAGACAGAGCGACATGCCAGGGACGTCTCAATGACCAAGCAGGACCATTGGTCTAATTGGGAGAGCCTGGAAAAGAGGAAACCTAGCTGGCGTGACATCTGGGAGATGGAGGGATCTCGGCTAAGTTTTGTCATCAGAGCCACTTATGACCTCCTGCCCACACCCCAGAACCTGAACCAGTGGTGGGGAGAAAACCATGCTTGCTTTCTTTGTCAAATACCTGCATCACTAAGGCACATTTTAACAGGATGCACCATGAGCCTCACCCAGGGGTGGTACACTTGGCGGCATAGCCAAGTTCTCAGACAGCTGGCATCAATCTTGGAACAGAGGCGAATCATCACAAATGCTCTCCCACAAACATCGGCAGGAAATGTCCACATCACACGATTTGTACCAGCAGGCCAACCTCCAGAGCACCATATAACATCAAAAGATGTAAGCATTCTGCAGGTTGCTCGGGATTGGAAAATGGACATGGACTTGGAAAAAAAGCTTGTGTTTCCCCCAGACATTGCAGCTACAACACTCCGGCTAGACATGGTCCTGTGGTCCACAACAGCCAAGCTGGCATATGTCGTGGAATTGACAGTCCCATGGGAAGATGGTGTCGAAGAAGCTTATGAGAGGAAAAAGACCAAGTACTCTGAACTGGCAACTGAAGCTGCCCAGAATGGCTGGAAGACCAAGATTTTCCCTGTAGAAGTGGGATGCAGAGGATTCGTTGCTACATCTACGACCAGTCTATTGAAGAAGATGGGGGTGAGGGGTCACTCCCTCCAACAAGCAGTCGAGTCCTTGTCAAATGCAGCAGAAGAAAGCAGCAATTGGATTTGGATTAAGAGGAAAGACAACAACTGGGCTGCAAGATGAAGACAGGGGGGTATGGAACTGAGGGGGGTGTATCTGGGATGCCAGGTAGCACCGTTGAGTCCTCTGGAGACGTCGTGGGCTTATCAACGAAAGGTCAAAGAAGGAGGGTGCTCACCTGATGACCCTGATGACGTACCTACCTTCCCTCCTTGTCACCACTCCAAACCCACTGCCAACATCGAGAATGCCAACTTACCATAGGGATTGAAACATCAAGTCCTAGTAGCTCTACTTGTTGCATTGATTGGTATGAAAGCATTTCCCGTTTTGTGCCCTGAAGTATGAGGTTTGAGCCTGGCTGCATTCAGAATTGGCTCACTCAGTAATGACCTCATTCACAAGTATGCACGTAACAAACCTAGAAAGGCAAACCAGCTGCAATTGGTATTTGAATTGGCACAAACGAAATCAGTCCATTAGCCCTATTCTACACTCACCACTTACATTATGGGGGAAGCATTTGCTTCAAAAACACAGCTGTTGTTGCCTTATTTGTGACTAATGTCAATCACCAACAATCTTTGCTATTCTAACTGCTGCAAATCATAATCCAGGGTCTACTACCGAGTCTGAATGAAAGAACCTGCATTTAATGCAGACCTTTCAAAACCACTGGACATCCTTAAATGGCATTATTATTCCTTTTATCATTTAACCTTTCCTTCCAAAACAGCTCTGAATTTTGAATATGTTTGTTGAGTCTGTGCACAACTACATATATATTAAATAAAAATACTCATGCAAGATGGCTTTTACTAGTGTATTCATATTGCAGTGTGAGAGAGAGAGAACAACGTGCCTGCATAGACAACAGCGTATGTGCTGACAACAGATCAATATATAGTACTAAGAGGAGGAGGGTTTTGCTCTAAAAGAAATGGATCCATACATTACATTTCCTCCCCTTTAGATGAATGCAACGTATAACTGTATATGTACAAAACATTCAAGTTCCCTTTCATAAACCCATATTCCAAATAAACATGCTTTCACAGTAACAGTCCATAAATAACTTCACAGTTCTAAAGATTCAGTCTTTTGGGTGGCACTCTGTTTCTTTCAGGATAGTGCCCCTGGGCCTGTGAAGTGGTATCAGGTTTGGCAGGTGCCTTGTCAATGATAACATTCGCATCGCCAATTTATTGTGTCTGTGCACAACCGCATATATATGAACTAAAAACATGCACATGGGAGATAGTTTTAACTGGTGTATTCGCATTGCAGAGAGGGAGAGAGACAGAACAATGTGCATGCATTGACAACAGCGCATGCGCAGACGACAGATCAGTACGTAGTGCTTGGAGGGGGGTGGTCATTGCTCTAAAAGAAATAGATCCATATATTACACTTTTCTTTCACCCTTCACCTCTGTATCTTTAACATATACCGTACATATCATTTTAGGTTGATTGCTACTCTGGTGTTGTTCTTGCTTCGCACGTTTGTAACAATATATATTAATGGTTCCCAGTACTAAGGCAAGCTCACTGACATTACTTCTGTTCTCTATCAACAGATGCTGCCCGACCTGCTGACTGTTTCTCGTATTATCCGCTTTTTATTTCCCAAAGACGGCAATGAAATGAAGACCTACCGATCTCTTTAAGTCTGTTGAACTGAGTGTTGGCATGGTGCTGTGTAGTCAGACCTGCAGGTTATAACAATGGTGTGGCGGTTTCATCAGAGCTTTCTGAAACATGGAGGATGAGCCAGTCATGTGGCTGGAAGCTCATCTTCAGATCAAGTAGGACACCAAGAGTAGAAATTATCTGGATCAACTGCTTAGGCATCAGACCTGATGTGTCAGCTCCTGAGGTCATCTCACCATTATAAATCAGAACAATGATAACAGTTAATGTGCTGGATTCCAAGTTCAAGTTTATTGCTATTCAACCGCATGCATGTACACCACCAAACAAAACAATGTTTCTCCAGACCAAGGTCCATAACCCAGTACCTATAACTCACATACAACACATTAAGTAATATTAAGTAATATATGTAAATTATTAAAGAATAAAATGCATTCCAGAAGATTGATATTTAGCATAAGATGCATTTGCGACACAAATTAAAAGGTAAACAGGAAGCTACTGACGCTTCATGAGTAATGAGACTTGGATGGTGGCAGGGAGTTCTGTAATCTCATGGCCTGAGGGAAGGAGTTGGTTCCCATCCTAACAGTTTGTATACTAATGCTATTTTACCTCCTGCCTGATGGTAAGGATTCAGACTGATGGGAGGGGTAATTGACAATGCTAAGGGCTCTGTGTATTCATCACTCCTAATACATACCTCAGGTGGGTGGACTAGAGACCGTGATAAACCTCTCAGCAGCTCTCACAATCCCTTGTTGGGTCTTGTGTTCAAATGCGTTGTAATTACCGTATGAGATGTTAATGAATCCAGTTAGAACACTCTCACTGGTGCTCCTGCAAAAATTGTTTGGTGGTGGTGGGGGGGGGGGGGGGGTGACGCAATGTAATGCCATGAGCTGAAGTTTCTTGAATTTTATAGAGAGGTATTTGCAGAGCTCTATCCTTAACTGCTAATATTTTCCTAAATATATTTTCAGACATAGTATTTTATATGTGCAGAAACACAGGACTATTAAACTTGGTTACAGAAGTATTAAACTGGTATTTTATTCAATTTTCTTCTGATGAGAAATGAAAAGACAAATGAGTCAGTAGATTTAAATTCCTTGGTATCAACAGAACAGAGGATCTGTTCTAATACCAGCTCATAAGTGTCATCACAAAGAAGGTATGAAGGTATAAACTTCTTAAGAGTTTACATAGATTTGGCATCTCAAAATAAACTTTGACAAACTTCCATTGACGTACTTCTATAGACAATATCCTACCTGGCTTCATCACAGCTGGGAATGGAAACACCAATATTCGGGAACAGAAAAGACTTCAAAAATTGGTGGATACAACCCAATCCATCACAAACAAAACACCCCACCTACATTTACATGGACTGCTGCCACAAAAAAGTAACATCCAACCTGAAAGAACCCCACTATCCAGCCCATTCCCTCTTCTTGCTACTATCATCTGGAAGAAGGTACAACACTTTAGGTCCCATACCACCCAGATTCAGGAACAATTAATACTCTACAACCATCAGGATCCTGAAGTGGTGTGGATAGCTTCATTGATCACTACTCTAAACTGACTCTATGATCTATAGACTCATTTTCAAGGACTCACTACAACTCATATTCTCAGTGCTATTTATATTTTCACATTTTGTCTTCTTTTGCACATTGGTATTCTTTTGTCAGTCTTTGTGAAGTTTTTTAGTAAAATTTTATTTTATTTCTTTATTTCCTATAAATGGCTGCAAGAAAATGAATCTCAAGGAAGTATATGATTACATGTAAACACTCTGATAATAAAGGTACTCTGACTTTAATTATGTACTCCTCATGTTCCCAGCATGGGATTGGGGAATGTGCACAAAACAATTGTGCTCGGTTAGATTTGGGGAAGAAAATTCCCATCCATTGATATTCAATAAAGGAAAAAAATTGCATGGAATGAAGCTGATTATTTATTGTTATTTGTATGTGTTTGTTTTAATTTTTTTTAAATGATGTAAGTATCTTATATATTCAAAATAAAATATCTTACTATCTCTGGCAGCCAGTTAGGCAAGGAGTCATGGATTAAGCCACCTGTCAAAGTTGCCTCTGCTGTTTTAATAGGCACAGGTTGTCCAGCTCCTTAAAAGATGCTATTCAAAGGTTTCAAAGGCTTCAAAGGTACATTTAATCTCAGAGAAATGTGTACAATATACATCCTGAAATGCTTTTTCTTTGCAAGCATCCACGAAAAGCAGAGAAGTGCCCCCAAAGAATGAATGACAGTTAAATAATTAGAACCCCAAAGTCTCCCCCCTGCTCCTCTCCCTCCTGCTCGTTCACCCAGTATTCGACATACCACAGGCTCTCTCTCTCCCTAATAAGGGAGAAAGAGATGTCTCCCTTTCACAGCGAGAGGGGAGACATAGCAAACAACTCGCTGATTTACAATGTTAAAAGTCTGTTGCTTCACTTTTTCCGAGCTCTGTGCCCAAAGATCTCTGGACACACAGCCTTAGATCGTCCATCTCCCACAACACCCTGATCTCCTGCCCAGACACCGACTTTTGATCTGCCTGTCACCAGAACCACAAGATCTCAGCCCTCCGAAGGTGAGCTGAGGTCTTAGGCTGTGCCTTTGGCGTGTCAAAAAATGGCCAGTTGTGAAACCCCAAGAGTGGGTCGCATTCCCGCAAAGAACCGTAGTCAGTGTGTAACTCCAGGTCAGGGTCTTCAAAAGAACCCTGAAAAATAAAGATGGAAATAGAGCTGTTTCCAAAGATGCGAGCAAAGGAGTGGCCGTTAGGTGCCACTGATTCTCCTAAGCTCCTCCAACCACATCATCCACTACACATAAGAGTCATAAAAGGCTAAGGATCAGGGTGGTTTCTCTTTGTTATCTGTGATGGATAAGGGGGGAAATTATATTGACTGCAGATATGATAGGGCCTTTTAAGAGACTCATGGATAGGGACACGGAGCTTAGAAAAATAGAGGGCTATGGGTAACTCTAGGTAATTTCTGAAGTAAGTACGTGTTCGGAACATCATTGTGGGCCGAAGGGCCTGTATTATGCTGTAGGTTTTCTATGTTTCTATGAAATGTCAGCAAGAAAGAAGGTTTTCAAATCTTTAACTGGACATATAACTGAATTGCTAGTGTACAGTGCTGGAGTTGAGAGTTCACCGTTGCATCAGGGAATTTAAATACAGTTAATGTAATAATTCTGATTAAATGCTGGTTTCAGTATTGGTAATTAGGAAACCAATAATTGATGTAAAATCTCACCTGTTCTGTTTGTGTCTGTAAAGACTGAAAATTGCCCTCCTTACCAGGAGTGATTCCATACCCAGAATAACGCTATTAGTTCTTAACCGACTTCTGAAGTGGGTTAACAAAAGAAGCAATTATACTGAACTCATACTATGAGGTGTAAGAAGAAAAGAACAAATGGGTTAACCATAGTCTGATCAGACACTGGATTCAGTGACAATCAGCATAGTCTGGTCAATATAGCAAAGCCCTCTTCACAAAGACTTGAGGCTGTACAAGAGAGGAAAAGCTGTTCAGCCTGAAAAAACTCCATGCTACAGAATCACTCCATTTGGCCAAATCACAGAATCCTTTATCACTAAATAAACTCTATCAGACCCAGGCATAATGGCATGCAACATATAAACACAAGAGATTCTGCAGTTCAACACACAGAAAATGCTGGAGGAACTCAGCAGACTGGGCAGCATCTGTGCGTAACCTTCAGGTTCAACTTGCGGCTTAATCTAGGGGGAGACAGCCTCCAGCCTGATCAAACCTGAGAAATCTTGTTTGTGTGGATGCTGCTTGATGTGTTCCCCTGTTACAAATCAGTACCACAAAATAACAAACAGTGCACAGTATGTGATTAAACGATTGAGCTGTATAATTCTTAGTTTGACAATAGGGTTAGTAAAGAAAACAAAAAAGGGCCCATGCTCATGAAACAGTCTAATGCACAATGTTGGAGCTCACGGTTTTCCCATCAGTTCGCTCTCCATCGATTTCTCCAGCGCCATCGACTCCCGACCCCATTCCAAGTCCACTCCATCCTGCAGACTACGATTTCCCCGTTATGGCGTCTTCTCTCTCCATCTTCTGCCGAACAAAAGCCAGCGAAACCTTCTCTCGGGCACACAAGAAAGAAAAACATGCCCCTCATTGGACAGCACACATTCCAAAGCCCCCATTATCTCTCGTCATAACCTAGACACAGCTGCTACAGAGAAACTGTTACATTAGCAGTGAAACCTTACAGAGAAACCATTACATTAGCAGTGAATCCTTACAGAGCATTACAGACTGTCCCCACCATATTTAGTCATGTCCTCATGATGTTGAGGTAATTCACCAATCCTTCCTACAAAGCATAAAGTCCACCCCAGGTGTGAAAATCAGTGACGTAGCCCCACAAAACGGTAGGGGCCGCACCCTGTTTCCTCGTTGCTACATAGGCCAAGCTCTCCGGTGGTCTCCTAATTCTCTGAGGCCTCTGCTCCCCCCCTCACTTAACTCTTCAGGTTCAGACACTACTACGGATACTTCTGCTCTACCTGGTGAGGCCTCCCCCGGCCTATCACCTGCAACTCAGACCCCTCTGTCCCGTGGCCAAGTCCCACTTCACCCCTTATAGCATCCCACTGCAACCCAGGCTCTCCACAGATAGGCATAGAGTTGCCAACTTTCTCACTCCCAAACAAGGGACAAAAGTAGCAGTCAAATACGGGACACTTGTGTTTACCCCGAGAAAGACTAACATGACCATGAAGCCTTGCACGGGCACCTGTGTGGGCATGTGTGACGTGCCCATTTTTTTTTCTACAAATTGGTTTTGGCGATTCTGTTCAGTGAAACTACACGTACATTCATTATTTCTACTTTATATAGGCTGTGTAATTATCATATCATTCCTGCTTTTACTATATGTTAGTGTTATTTTAGGTTTTATGTGTTATTTGGTATGATTTGGTAGGTTATTTTTTGGGTCTGGGAACGCTCAAAAATATTTCCCATATAAATTAACCGTAATTGCTTCTTCACTTTATGCCATTTCAGCACAAAAGGTTTCATAGGAACGCTCTACCTTAGCAGGGGAAATACGGGACAAGAGTGGTCCCATATGGGACAAACCTATTTGGCCCAATATACCACACATCCAGGTCCTCATCCTCCGAATGAGTATCCCTCTCAGGGGTGGGGGCCGGCCTAACCTCGCCTGCTGTTGGCCCTGCAGTCGCCCTGCATTTCCGCAGAGCCCTCTTACGAGCCGGCTGGTGGCATGTTGACATCAGCACCAGACTTCGGAGCGAAGGCTCCCGAGTTTGAATCCAGCCAGCTCCCTTGCACACTTTCCATCTGTGCTGGATTGAGCGTCGAGCTAGCAACTAGGCCTTGTTAAAATAAGAAAGCCTGCTAAAAAAACACTGTCATGACGGCGTCCCGATGACTCCACTCGAAGTTAAGGGCTTTGTGCCTACCAGCACCTCTTGTCCCAGGGGCAGCAGGTGGTTCCGATGGAGAACCTTGACAGACCCATTCCCATCTTTTGGTTTCATCTGGAAAACTGGTAGGTTTGGCATCTGACTCTCCACCATAGGGTGTAGCCGCCCAGCGGTCAGCCAACTTATGCTTTCCAGGTAGACCCAAGTTCTTTATGTAGACTCGGCCTCCTGGCAGGAGTTGGAAGAACCTCACCTTTTGACCATACCTCCTCTTATTCCCTTGATTCTGCTTGGAAGCCGCGACCCCAGCTAATTCATAAGCACTTTTCAGCTCTCTTATCATATCAGACACATATTTCAGATAAGTCTTTGGGGTTAAGTCTCCCTCGTCAGTCCCAAAACAAAGGTCAATGGGCAACCTCACCCCACACGAACATTAGGTTGTCTGGCGAGTACCTGGTAGCTTCATTTCGGGTACAGTTGAAACTGTGGACCAGATGTCCAATATGTTGACTCCACCTGCTCTTCTTGCTGATCTCCAGGGTCCCAAGCATGTCTAGCAAGGATCGATTAAACCTCTCAGGCTGGGGATCACCCTCCGGATGATAGGGAGTGGTCCTCGACTTCTCGACTCCAAGCATGCCCAGTAACTCATGGATGAGCCTGCTCTTGAAGTCCAGTCCCTGATCACTATGTATCTGCCTGAGGAGGCCATAATAAATGAAATACTTCTCCCATAACACTTTGGCCACCGTGGATGCTGGAAGAATCACAGGGGACATATAAATGCTGTCTTACATAGAAACATAGAAAATAGGTGCAGGAGTAGGCCATTCGGCCCTTTGAGCCTGCATCGCCATTTAATATGATCATGGCTGATCATCCAACTCAGAACCCCACCCCAGCCTTCCCTCCATACCCCCTGACCCCCGTAGCCACAAGGGCCATATCTAACTCCCTCTTAAATATAGCCAATGAACTGGCTTCAACTGAGCCTTGCGGTACCCCACGAGTCACCGCCTGCCATTCTGAAAAGGTCCCGTTTATTCCCACTCTTTGCCTCCTGTCTGCTAACCAACTCTCCACCCACACCAATACCTTACCCCTAATACCGTGTGCTTTAAGTTTGCACACTAATCTCCTGTGTGGGACCTTGTCAAAAGCCTTCTGAAAATCCAAATATACCACATCCACTGGTTCTCCCCTATCCACTCTACTAGTTACATCCTCAAAAAATTCTATGAGATTCGTCAGACATGATTTTCCTTTCACAAATCCATGCTGACTTTGTCCGATCATTTCATCGCTTTCCAAATGTGCTGTTATCACATCCTTGATAACTGACTCCAGCGGTTTCCCCACCACCGACGTTAGGCTAACCGGTCTATAATTCCCCGGTTTCTCTCTCCCTCCTTTTTTAAAAAGTGGAGTTACATTAGCCACCCTCCAATCCTCAGGAACTAGTCCAGAATCTAACGAGTTTTGAAAAATTATCACTAATGCATCCACTATTTCTTGGGCTACTTCCTTAAGCACCCTGGAATTCAGACCATCTGGCCCTGGGGATTTATCTGCCTTCAATCCCTTCAATTTACCTAACACCACTTCCCTACTAACATGTATTTTGCTCAGTTCCTCCATCTCACTGGACCCTCTGTCCCCTACTATTTCTGGAAGATTATTTATGTCCTCCTTAGTGAAAACAGAACCAAAGTAATTATTCAATTGGTCTGCCATGTCCTTGCTCCCCATAATCAATTCACCTGTTTCTGTCTGCAGGGGACCTACATTTGTCTTTACCAGTCTTTTCCTTTTTACATATCTATAAAAGCTTTTACAGTCCGTTTTTATGTTTCCTGCCAGTTTTCTCTCATAATCTTTTTTCCCCTTCCTAATTAAGCCCTTTGTCCTCCTCTGCTGAACTCTGAATTTCTCCCAGTCCTCAGGTGAGCCACTTTCTCTGGCTAATTTGTATGCTTCTTCTTTGGAATTGATACAATCCCTAATTTCTCTTGTCAGCCACAGGTGCACTACCTTCCTTGATTTATTCTTTTGCCAAACTGGGATGAACAATTGTTGTAGTTCATCCATGCAATCTTTAAATGCTTGCCATTGCATATCCACCGTCAATCCTTTAAGTGTCATTTGCCAGTCTATCTTAGCTAATTCACGTCTCATACCTTCAAAGTTACCCCTCTTTAAGTTCAGAACCTTTGTTTCTGAATTAACTATGTCACTCTCCATCTTAATGAAGAATTCCACCATATTATGGTCACTCTTACCCAAGGGGCCTCTCACGACAAGATTGCTAATTAACCCTTCCTCATTGCTCAAAACCCAATCCAGAATAGCCTGCTCTCTAGTTGGTTCCTCAACATGTTGGTTCAAAAAACCATCCCGCATACATTCCAAGAAATCCTCTTCCTCAGCACCTTTACCAATTTGGTTCACCCAATCTACATGTAGATTGAAGTCACCCATTATAACTGCTGTTCCTTTATTGCACACATTTCTAATTTCCTGTTTAATACCATCTCCGACCTCACTACTACTGTTAGGTGGCCTGTACACAACTCCCACCAGCGTCTTCTGCCCCTTAGTGTTACGCAGCCCTACCCATATCGATTCCACATCTTCCCGGCTTATGTCCTTCCTTTCTATTGCGTTAATCTCTTCTTTAACCAGCAACGCCACCCCACCTCCCCTCCCTTCATGTCTATCCCTCCTGAATATTGAATATCCCTGAACGTTGAGTTCCCATCCCTGGTCACCCTGGAGCCATGTCTCTGTGATCCCAACTATATCATAATCATTAATAACAATCTGCACTTTCAATTCATCCACCTTATTACGAATGTTCCTTGCATTGACACACAAAGCCTTCAGGCGCTCTTTTACAACTCTCTTAGCCCTTCTCTTTGTCAGCCTCACTCATGGGGATCTGGTAATCTCTACTCCTCAGGTCAAGCACACTGAACCACTTCGCACCACTCGGACATGCCAGCGCATCTTTGATCCTCGGGACCGTATACTGGTCAGGGCCAGTATGCCTGTTCAGAGTCCTACAGTCCATACACATCTGTAACTTCCCAAGTTCTTTCAGGCCACTACTGTTGGAGACGAACAGTGGCTTCAGGACTCGGTGATGATCCCAGCTTCCTTCAACTGACACAAATGCTGCTGACCGTCTTCCACCTCTGCAGGGGCCAATCAGCATGACCTCTCTCTGAGCGGGGTGTCCTCTGTCACCCGGATAGTGTGACGAGAGCTCTTGGAACAACCCACGTCAAACTTGTCAGTGGAAAAGACACCTTCCAGCTTCAACATCTTCTCTACCAACCTCCTCTTCCAACCCGCAGGAGTTCCCGAAGTTGAATGACTCAGGGGTCAACTTTCCCCCTTTTCCCAATAGCTTCTCCCCAGTTTGTCTCACAGAGACACTAAACATTATGGTCACCAGGAACAAATGCACCAGGGGCATCCTCCGCTTGAAGATGACCTCCCTCTTCGTAGTGTTCCTGACAATCACCGCCATCCTGCTCCCCTGTACCACCGAGGGCTTCTGCAGTTCGGGCCTCACTAGCAACCCTGCAGGAAATCCCGACTCTCCCTCGTGGTCTTCTGGAGCTTCCAGTAAGAGGGCTTTGCCCTCAAGCAGTCCAGGAAATCTGGGGGTCCCCATCACTCTTGCTACTTCCCCAGGCCATAACACTATTGGCTTCAACTGGGTAAACCACACAATCCTTCGTCTAAAGTTGGTATCCGGCCCAATGCAATCATGCACTTCTTCAAAAGCAGCTCGAAACACCAAGCGCACGGACAATGTTACCAGAAAGTTCTCCACAGCCTTTTCCTTGCAGCCCCCATGAGCCTCCTCACCAGAGGTGTGTTGGTCACCACCAGGATTGAAACGCCGCCCATCTCAGCGGGGTCCGGACAAACGAGCACTAATATATCAACAACCTCAGCCACTCCCACATCGGCCTCCGAAAACTCCAGTTTCACTGACAAATAACCATTGTGTGGATAATCACCAGCACTGAGACCCCAGATCTCTACTGCCCTGAATGGTGTCAATGTAAATGCGTCAGATACCAGTTGTAAAACGAACAGTACAGCAACGTAACCTGCAACCTGGTGTCGAGTATGGCTTTAGCATAAATACCTTCTATCCGTAACGATACACTGGAGCATGGCCCCTATAAGCCTTCAGGATTAGGGTCTTTCGCTTTTGGGGGTTCCTTGGTGTATTGCTAGGAATGGGTTCCTCCAGAGACACCAGGCCATTCCCTCACTAGGTCTCCTCTAAGTTTGCTCAATGACTCTCTCTGCTTAGATACCCGGGGGCTCACTCTCCTTCTCGCGTGACACCAGCTGGCAGCAGCCCTCTACACTGTTCATCCCCTTAGGGGATCTGCAACCTGATGCACTATCAATTACTCCAAAAGACTGGAAGTAGGGTAAATACTGAAAGGCTTTTATTAACAGTAAAATGGGTCTTTGTCCATGCTGAGTATCTGCCCCTGGACTGAGAGGAGGAGCAGTGGCACAATCGTCTTTATTCAGGGTCTGTGGGAGGAGCTACAGGAGCAGACAGCAGAGGGGCGTGTCCAGACAGGAAACCCAGTTACAACATATATATATGGTTTATAAAAAAGAGAGTCCCGCGGGGTGAAGTGACTGACAATATTTAAAACAAGTATATTTACAGGTCAAGTCTATCAGGCAGTGGAGTCCGTTGCTGTGACCTACATGGCACCAGTGGTGATTGAATCGGCGACGGCGGTTGTGTTGGCTCCGGCCTGACTTGAGGTGCCAGCACGTTAGGCGTCAGTAATCCCTCGTGCGTGTGCGTCACGTCCGGTGTGGAAGTATCGTGGGGTGTCTGTGTAGGGTTTGGAGTGCGTGGTGTCTCGTGGGTATATATATCAGTGGGTACGGGGTTAATAGTCACCATGGAGTGTTCAGGGTAGGGACCCGATTCTCCTGCGGGCGCCAGGTCGCGGATGGAAACCGTGTCCTCCCGCCCATCAGATAAAACCACGTAGGCATACTGGGGGTTTGCATGAAGTAAGTGAACCCTCTCGACCATCGGGGAGTATTTATTGCTCCTCGCATGTTTCCGGAGCAGCACTGGCCCCGGGGACGTCAGCCAAGTTGGTAAGGTGGTCCCGGTGGTCGACTTTCTGGGAAAAGAAAAGAGCCGCTCATGAGGGGTGGCATTGGTGGACGTGCATAACAGGGAGCGGATGGAGTAGATTGCCTCGGGAAGGACCTCTTGCCAGCAGGAGACCGGCAGTCCCTTTGACCTGAGGGCTAAGAGTGTGGCTTTCCACACTGTGCCATTCTCCTTCTCCACCTGTCCATTCCCCCGGGGATTATAGCTTGTGGTCCTACTAGTTGCAATTCCCCTAGCCAGTAGATATTGGTGCAGCTCGTCACTCATAAACGAGGACCCTCTGTCACTATGGATATAGCATGGGTATCCGAATAGAGTGAAGAGCTTGCGCAGAGCTTTTATAACTGACGTGGTAGTGGTATCGGAGCAGGGGATGGCGAAGGGAAACTGCGAGTACTCGTCGATTACGTTAAGAAAATACACATTGTGGTCGGTGGAGGGAAGGGGGCCCTTAAAGTCGACACTCAGTGGCTCAAAGGGGTGGGTTGGCCTTGATTAATTGTGCCTTTTCGGGTTGGTAGAAGTGAGGTTTGCACTCTGCGCAGACTTAGTAGTCCCTGGTCATCGTCCTGATCTCCTCAAGGGAGTAAGGCAGGTTCCGGGCTTTCACGAAGTGGAAAAGCCCCCGGGTGGCAAGGATCTGCATGCAGGGTGTATAGCCATTCGATCTGCGCGCTGGCGCACGTTCCCCGGGATAGGGCATCGGAGGGCTCATTGAGCTTCCCAGGCCTGTACATGATGTCATGGTTGTAGGTGGAGAGTTCGATTCTACACCACAGAATTTTATCATTTTTGATTTTGCCCGCTGTTGGTTGCTAAACATGAATGCGACTGAGCGCTGATCAGTCAGCAGGGTGAACTTTTTGCCGGCGAGATGGAGCCTCCAGTGCCTAATGGCTTCCACTATGGCCTGGGCCTCCCCGGAGTGCCGAATTTCAGGGCCTTGAAGAGTACAGGAGAAGAACGCCACTGGTCTTCCCGCCTGGTTAAGGATAGCAGCCAGCGCGAAGTTGGAGGCGCCACTCTCTACTTGGAAGGGAATGGCCTCGTCCACCGCATGCATTGCTGCTTTGGCAATGTCCCCTTTAATGCGGCTGAAGGCCGCATGGGCCTCGGCTGAGAGGGGAAATGTGATGGACTTGACTAGGGGCCGGGCCTTGTCTGCGTAATTAAGGACCCATTGGATGTAATATGAAAAGAAACCTAGACACCTTTTGAGGGCTCTGAGGGTGTTGGGAAGAGGGAGTTCCAACAGGGGGCACATATGGTCGGGGTCAGGGCCAATGACTCCATTCTCCACAACACACCCAAGGATAGCAAGTCAGGTGGTTCCGAACACATACATGTCCTTGTTATAGGTGAGGTTGAAAGCTTTGGCCGCTTGGAGAAATTTTCGGAGGTTGTTGTCGTGATCCTGCCGGTCGTGACCGCAGATGATGATGTTATCCAGATATGGGAACATGGCCTTCAGTTGGCACTGGTCCACCATCCGGTCCATTTCCCTCAGGAAGACAGATACACCATTCGTGACACCGAAGGGGACGCACAGGAAGTGATAAGGCTTGCCGTCCGCCCCGTAGGCGGTGTAAGAGCATTCCTCCTGGCAGATGGGGAGCTGATGGTAAGCGGATTTTAGGTCTATGGTCGAGTACACCTTGTACTGTGCTATCTGATTGACCATATCCATGATGCGGGGTAGAGGGTACGCGTCGAGCTGCATGAGCCTATTGATGGTCTGGCTATAGTCTCCTCCTTCCAAACAATGACCACCTGGGCCCTCCAAGGACTTGTTCTTGCCTCAATGACCCACTCCTTAAGCAGCCGCTGCACCTCCGACTTAATGAAGGCTCTGTCCCTGCGCTGTACCTCCTGATTTTAGTTGCCACAGGTTTACAGTCGGAGGTCAGGTTGGCAAACAGCGGTGGAGGAGGGATCCTGAGGGTGGAGAGGCCGCAAGTGGTGTCCGTAGTGCAGCTGTTGGCATAGTGTTGGGTGGGATGTGCGGGTCAGTGTGTGGGGGTGGTCAGTAGCGGGGAATGTGACGTATTCCTACAAAACTGAGGATTTCCGACAGTGATTGGTGGGAGGGGCCCATCATACTCCATTGTCACACTTTTCTGGTGGCTCTGGAAGTCGAGCCCCAATAGCACAGGGGCACACAGCTGAGGCATGACCAGTAATGTAAAGTCTCGATATTCTGTGCCCTGCACCACTAGTGTCGCTACACAACCCCCCCCCAGATGTCTGTTGAATGCAACCCGGAAGCCATGGTGACCCTCTGACTTACCGGCTGTATCGTGAGTCCGCAATGCTGCACCGTGTCCGGGTGGATAAAACTCTCCGTGCTGCCCGTGTCAAACAGGCAGCTTGTCCTGCGCCCCCCCACCAGAATGTCCATTATTGACCTTGCAAGTTGGTGGGGAGCGCTTTGGTCGAGGGTCACGGAAGCCAGAGTTGGGTCGCTGTCTTGGTCCTGCGCGGTGGGGTGCCCCATGAGCACCCATGGGTCGTAGGCGGTGCGAGGTGGTGCCGACCAAGGTGGCGGCGTGCAGGCAAGATAGTGACCCCCATGCCCCGCACGTGGCGCTGCTCATTCCCACTCGCGGTTTGGACTTACAGGCCTTGGCGAAGTGGCCCTTCTTTCCACAGCTGGAGCAGGTAGCTTCTCGGGCCGGGCATTTCCGGGGGTGCTTTTCGAGTCCGCAGAAGTAGCACTTTGCGGACTCGCGACTGGCAGCAGCCGCGGTCGATTTGCCGGCGGGTTATGGGGTCTGCAGCGTCCAAGAGGCCGTTGGGAGATCGCGTGCCTGGAGAGTGTCAGAGTTGTGCAGAGCTGCCTCTAGTGTGTCGGCCAGCTCAGTCACCGAACGTAAGGTAAGATCGGCGTGTTCCAGCAGCCGCTGACGCACATACACTGACCTGGTCCCCGTGACGAAGGCATCTCTTACAAGGAGCTCCGCATGCTGTTCGGCTGTCAGCCTCCGGCAATCGCAGGCCGGCACGAGTGTCTGTAGGGTCCGGATGAACTCAGCGCTCGACTCTCCGGGCCCCTGCTGCCGCATCACTAAGCGATGTCGCGCATAGACGGTATTTACCGGCCGCAGGTATTGTCTTCTGAGGGCGCTCATCGTGCCATCATAGCTCGGCTGGTCTCTAATCATTGAGTAGACCCGTAGACTGACCCTGGAGAGGAGAACTCTGTGCTTCGTGGCGGACTCAGTCACTTCAATCTCTTCCAGGTATGATTCGAAGCAGGTGTAGCCAGAGTTCGAAAGCATTTACGGCTTCAGGTGTTTGCGGGTCGAGGTCTAACTTGTCGTGTGTCAGGACGTGTTCCATGCCTTAAAATTACTGTTAATAAAATTGATGCACTATCAATTACTCCAAAAGACTGGAAGTAGAGTAAATACCGAAAGGTTTTAATTAACAGTAAAATGGATCCACGTCCATGCTGTATGTCTGTCCTGGACTGTGGGAGGAGCATTGACACAATCGCCTTTATTCAGGGGTCTGTGGGAGGAGCCACAGGAGCAGTCAGCAGAGGGGTGTGTCCAGGCATGTCCAGACAGGTAACCCAGTTACAACCTATATACATGGTTTACCACACAACCCCCATCAGCTCCATCATATGCGGGTGGCAGTCACACCCGCTGAGACATCTCAGTTCTCAACTCTGCCACAATCTCCTCTACCATTCCCTGGGGCGGGCTATCCGTAGTCACTTCACCGCAGGGGACCACTACTGAGGACTGTACCCTGCTGACTGAGGCCTCCCACGCCTCCAACGCATTCTCCTCCTCTCGTTCGTCACTGATCAGTTCAACAAATGAGGGAGGGGGACGTCTCTTACAAGACAGTCGGAAACCCCAAGCGATCAAGTCCTGGGACTGGGCACCCTTTCCTATCTGGTTCACTCTTAACTGATCCACCTCAGCTGCCTGAATAGCCATTCTACGCCACAAACAATTTAGTTGCCTTTCTAGCCAAAAGATGTAGGCCGGAAGCTTCTCCCCACTTCTCCTGACGCATGCTCTGAAATTCTGCCATCAGCTCCATTGGGCTTCCTGTCCTGCCAAATGCATTTTCCAATACTTTCATGCAATCGACAGCTTTAGCTATGGGGTACCGCAACCTGACGGCTCTCACGTCAGCAGCCCGCCCACTCAAGCTCTCAGCCAATCGCTGTTGCTTTACATCATCAGAGCACTGTCACTCATCTAACAACTAAGAGGGCTACTCCGTCCAAGTCTCATACTCCTCCTCCCCTTTAGGGGTGGGAGTTATTCCAGAGAATAGGCGGAGCCTACCATAGCTGGGACTTTGGACCTGGGCATTTTTCCATATATTCGCCAGAGAGGTAAGGGTGAATACCACCTCAGAGTTCTCACTCTTCCCTGGAGGGCGGGGACTAATTAGACATTCCAAATCCGAACATTCCTTCCCCTCACTCCTCAGAAACGATAGAACCCTGTCTTTGAAATCTCTGCCCCCAGCTACGAGAAACTCGACTTGTGATTCGGCCCGCCCCACTGCCGTTATGTCAGCGCTAGTCTGCATTAAATCGAGAGCTGCGCCCGCCACTATATCAAACCTCCGCCCCGCAATCGCAACTTTAAGAGTACCTAACAGGCGAATTAACAATTCATCAGGAGTACGAATATCTACCCCACTGGTTCAATGCTCAGGGTAATAACACAGCATCTAACAAAATGAATCCTAAACGATACCCCCACAAATGCAACCCTCAGGTTTGGCTAGTGGTTTAATCTAGGGGGAGGCAGCCCCCGGCCCGGCCAAACTTGAGAAATTTTGTTTGTGTTCCCCTGTTACAAATCAGTACCACGAAATAACAAACAGTACACAATATGCAATTAAACGATTGAGCTGTATAATTCTTAGTTTGACTATAGGGTTAGTAAAGAAACAAAACAGAAAAAGGACCGATTCTCATGAAACAATCTAATGCGCAACGTTGGAGCTCACTGTTTTCCCATCGGTTCGTTCTCTATCGATTCACCATTGACTCCCGACCCCATTCCAAGTTCACTCCTTCCTGTAGACTACAATTTCCCAGTTCTGGCGTCTTTTCTTTTCATCTTCTGCCGAACAAAAGCCCGCAAAACCTTCTCCAGGGCACACAAGAAAGAAAAACACGCCTCTCATTGGATGGCGCACATTCCAAAGGCCCTGCTATCACTAGTCAGAACCCAGACACTGCTGCTACAGAGAAACCATTACATTAGCAGTGAAACATTACAGAGCATTACCTATGGAAAGGAATAAAGAGCCAGTGTTCTGGGTGGAAATCTTTCAGTGGGACTGGAAAGGAAGGAGGAAGAAGCCAGAGGAGGGTGTGTGCTAGGGTTGGGGGTGGGGTGGAGTACAACTGGAAGTTGATTGGAAAAGGCAAGTGAGAGGGAAGGTAGGTGGGTGGGGTGGGGAAATAAAGGAAGCTGGGAGTTGATAGGCAGAAAAGATGAAGTGCTGAAGCAGAAGGAATCTGACAGGAGAGGAGGGTGGACGTGGGAGAAAGGGAAGGAGGAAGGGCACCAGAAGGAGGTGAGGAGCAGAGAAGAGGTGGGAGAGAGGCCGGAATGGGGAATGGAAAAAGAAAGAAGGGGGAGGGGGAGAAATTACTGGGAGTTAGAGAAAGAGTTAGAGGAATAGCAGTTTTTGAATAGGAAGGGTTAAACAGGGGCAGAGAAGTACTGATTGGGGTAGCAAAGGGAAAAACATGACTTCAGCTAGGTAATTTCAGCATCTATCACCAAGAATTAAACCACTGAGGCACACAACTGCCAGACAGGTCTTCATCAGGTGCTGACAGAAGTGACACCATTTTAAAGCCTCTTTTATTTTATTATCTGCAATATGCCCATTATAGATATCTCCGTTCATGACACTGACAATCAGTGGCCACAAAAGTTGAATATCCTGCTACAAATGATTTATCTCCTGGTCTCTCCAAAGCAATACTCTGGAATATTTTCCACTTGTCTGGAGGAGTGCATTCCCAGGAACATCCAGGAAGCTCCACAGCATCCAGAACAAAAGAGCCCATCTGATTGCTATCTCATCCTTCAATTTTAATCTGCATTCTTTTCATACCAGAGCATCATAGTGTCGTCAGCATCCATTCATCAGTTTCATCAACAGTGCCCCACAAACCCTCAGCCTCTACCACATTGCTAGACATGAGCGCCCAACCCACCCAAATTTTCAAGATCACCTCAAAGGCATGAGTCATCTTGACAACTTTTATTGTTCCTTCATCGCCTCTGGTCTAAATCATGGAACTTGGTGGCCCTCAATACTGTGGCATCACCTTCATCACTCCCCTTCTCAAGGACAATGGGAAATGGATATTAAATGTGGCCTTGCAAGTGATATGTTTAAATAAAAAAAGAAATTAATAGCAAAACACTCTGCTATTATTTTAACATCTAAGAAATGAAATCCTATTGCAGTAAAAGTTGGCTTCAACGTATGACAGATGATACTTTAAGATTCATTGTGCAGGCAAACTTAAGGTCAAATCATCATATGGCAGATAGTCTTTCACTAAATCATCACCAGCCTTGTGGGAGGCTTATTACATCTTTTCGGGCTGACGCACAGTGATGGTTTATTTTCAGCACCGGAGACGTTATGGTCAGTATCATGAGAACTTGGAGTTGTCCATGTGTTTGTCAAACAGCGTAACTGTGAATCTTTAATTTAAACTTCAAAATCAATAGTCATTACTAAAGCTACTAAATCTTGGTGAGACAGAGGTAGAATAATGTATGATTAAAAGCCTAAAAGTTCTGGTGCACAGCAACCATCAATGCTCAATGACTCAATGATTGCTCAGTGACTTCTGTTCAAAGTTCAAAGTTCAAAGTAAATTTATTATCAAGGTACATGTATGTCACCATATACAACCCTGAGATTCATTTTCTTGTGGGCATACTCAATAAATCTATAGGATAATAAAAATGTAAAGAGAATCAATGAAAATCTGCCCAACTTGGGTGTTCAACCAGAGTGTAGAAGACAGCAAACTATGCAAATACATAAAGATAGATAGAATAATAAATTGATGAGAAATAAATATTGAGAACATAAGATGAAGAGTCCTTAAAAGTGAGTCCATAGATTGTAGGAGCATTTCAATGATGGGGCAAGTGTAGTTGAGGGAAGTTATGCCCTTTGGTTCAACAGCCTGATAGTTGAGGGGTAATAACTCCTCCTGAACCTGATGAGTCCTGAGGCTCTTAAACCTTCTTCCTGATTGCAGCAGTGAGAAGAAAGCATGCTCTGGGAGCTGGGGGGTCGCTGATGATGGATGCTGCTTCCCTGCGACAGCGTTTCAGGTAGATGCGGTCAATGGCTAGGTGGGCTTTACCTGTGATGGACTGGGCCATATCGATTACCTTTTGTAGGATTTTCCATCCAAGAGCACTGGTGTTTCCATACCAAGCTGTGTTTCAGCCAGTCAATATACTCCCCACTAAATACCTATAGAAGTTTGTCAAAGTTCTAGATGTCATGCCAAATCTCCACAAAATCCAAAGGATGTAGAGGTGCTGGTTTGCTTTCTTCATATTTGCACTTACATGCTGGGATCAGGACAGGTACTCAGAAACAATAGCACCTAGGAACGTGAAGTTACTCAACTCCTCCACCTCTGATCTTCCGATGAGGACTGGTTCATGGACTTTCAGTTTCTTCCTCCTGCAGTGAATAATCAGCTCGTGCTGACACTGAGTGAGAGGTTGTTGCTGTGGCACCACTCAGTCAGATTTTCAGTCTCCCTCCTATAAGTTGACTCATCACCACCTTTTATTCGGCCTATGGCAGTGGCGCCATCAGCAAACTTCAGTATGGCACTGGAGTTGTGCTTAGTCTCACAGTCATAAGCGTAAAGTGAGCAGAGCAGGGGACTAAGCACGCAGCCTTGTGGTACAGCTGTGCTGATGGAGATTGTGGAGGAGATGAAGTTGAGAATTTGACCTTTCTGGGCTCTGCAAGTGAGGAAATCCAGGATCCAATTGCGCATAGAGGTGCTGATACCAAAGTCTTGGAGCTTATTGGTTTGTTTTGAGGGGATGATGGCGTGATGATATCAATAGGAGAAAAATGGTGTGCAGTGTCCACATTGCAGTTAGACAAAAGTGGATTAACTTCTGTCTGAGACCTAATGGCAGGATCAGCATAACCTGAAACACGTGTCCTTGGCATGAGCTGCAAATAAGATGATAATGCTCTAGATAGATATATTTGAGTCTAGCGCTCAGTTAATGTGTTGGATAAAGACCTTCTCTTGTGATGCAAAATTAAATAAATGCAGATTGTCATATAGAAGAAAGAAATAGGATCTTACCAAAAAAAGTCTGAAAGAGCTTGACCTGGTAGATGCTGAGAAGATGGGAATATGAAGAGAATAATCTTGGCATAGAGTGTCACCCATTTAACACTTAAATAAGGAAGACTTTCTCTTCCATGAGTGACTTGAATCTTTATTATTCTCAATTGCAGATTCATTGGGTATATTCAAGGCAAAGATGGACAGATGGTTAGATTATAGGAGAATTTAAGTATGTCGGGATCAGGCAGACACGCAATTAGAGCTGAAGTTAATCGTCAGGTCAGTCACACTCTTGTTTAATGACTAAGCAAGCTTTAGAGGACATATGTATCTCCTTCTCCTGCTCTTGTTTTTTATATCGTTATGTAATAATGAGCTCGCAGGAGTGAAGAAGGTAGGTTTGAGTTCAGCATTAGATACATCTCGGACTTCACATTTCAAATAAAGGGATGCATCCCTGGTGCTGTAGTGCTGAAAATGGGCCAAAGTGTCACCACAGATAGCAAAATAAAAGGACACACACAGACAGCTGCAATGGAAAGTAGCTTTACCGTAATCCCTTGCATTGTTCTGTCTGCTTGTGAGGCCACACTGGTAATTGTAGATCGCAACAGCATATTATGATAGTAATCGATCCATAAAAAGTTACACTGGGAGCTGTATATAGAAAATTACAACTGCCATTTTAGACTTACTGACGTTTCTTTTTTAACTCCTTTCTTGAAACCACTTTTTTGCTGATACTCGTTCTGATATTATTATGCAGTACTGCACCCAAGAGCTGAATTTTAATGTGCTGGAAGTGGTGGCAGTGGAGAATGCAGGTGTCATAGAGCTATCATTAACAAGCAACAGACTCGACATTCTCTGCAGCACATTTGCTCAGTGACGTTTGACTGGCTGCCAGGGTAAGAGGTGACATGTCATCATACTTCAAATGGTTCATACCTTTCCATTTTATTATCAGGGAATGTGTACAGAATACAACCTGATATTCTTACTCTTCACAGATATCCATAAAAAAAGGAAGAGAACCCCAAAAGAATAAACAACAGAAAAACATTAGAGCCCCTAAGTCTTTTCTCCCCCTCCTACACGCAAGCAGCCCATCAAGGCATCAACTTCCTCTCCTGCATCCCCACCTGTTTAAGTAGAAAGCGTCAGTGCCCACCACTCAGCAAGTAACAGCAAAGCCCCTAAAGTGAGACCACGATATGCATCAGCAAAAACCATCGTTAACCCGAAAGTGGGTGGAGCTAAGAGGGCGTCAAACAGCTGCTTCTTTAGGCTCATCTGTGGAAACAGCTAAAGTTCCTCTCTCTGATGTCTCATTTTGCCTTTTCAAGGTGGCTGGGGTTCTGTCGAAGCCCATGATCTACAATAGCGTTCTGAACACAATTTCAACCCACAATTCAAAGGGACATCACAAGCATGACATTTGATGGACCCTGGAGTTGAGTTCACAATACAAAGGAGTCATAAAAAGGACAAAAAAAATCAAGCAATTTCTGCCCAAGATTTAAAGATTTCCCATTGATGTGAAGAGGTCAACTGGCAACACAAAAAGATGTGACTGGAGGTCACTTCATAATGAGCAACAGGATAACAGCCTCTGCTCCAGTCTTCAGTGCTACAGGATTTAGTGGGTTTAAATTAGAGTAAACAAGGACAGTAGTATACTCATGTAATGACTCATTATCCTCTCCAATCCATTCTCGAAGCTACATGGCAATAGCCAGTAATTTAAACTGACAAATAAAACTGCTTTATAATCTGACCTAAATGGTTCAAAGCAGAATTTTTTACAATGACTTTCGCTACAGAGCCATAAAAATTTATACACACTAAAAACATCCCGCTGGAGAAACTCAGCACATTGAGTTTCTAACTCATGGAAGATTCCGCACTAGACTCTAAGACCCAGGCCTCAATACTGCCCTATGCAACTGGACCCTCAGTTTCCTCACTTGCAGACCCCAGTCAGTACAGATTGGCAAAAAAAATCCACTCCACAATCACCATCAGTACAGGTGCACCACAAGATGATGTGTTTAGCCCCTCGCTATACTCACTCTGTACCTATAATTGTGTGGCCAAGCACAGCTCCAATGCCTCATTGAAGTTTGCTGGTGACACTACTGTTGTAGGCTGAATCAAAGGTAGTGATGATTCGGCATATAGGCGGGAGGTTGAAAATCTGGTTGAGTAGTGTCACAGGAACAATCTCTTACTCAATGCCAGCTCAAAGAGCTGAAGGTTGACTACAGGAGGAAGAAGTGGAGGTCCACAAGACAGTTCTCATTACGGGATGTGGGGGTGTTGGAGAGGGTCAGTAACCCTAAATTTCTTGACATTACCATATCAGTAGTTCTGTCCTAGAACCAGCATATGTTTCACTATAAAGGCGGCACAACAGCATCCTTGATTAAATATGTTAATCATTACCTTCATCATTAAAGAAAAGGGAAACAAATTCTCTCCAAAGTAATCTGGGTGAGATTTAAAAGAGTCTTTTTATTTACAAAGAGGGTAGCGAGTTTCTGGAACTAGAAGCTAGAAGAAGTGGTCGAGGTAGGTACATTTGCAACATTTAAGAAGCACTTAGATGGGAGGAGAGGGTTATCGGCCGAACATGGCAACTGGCACTAGCAGGGAGGAGTGTTGGTGTTCAGCATGGATCAGGCGGACCTGTTACTGTGCTGTATTAGTCTATAACAATAACTAATCTTTCAGGTCAAGAATTCATGCAGCACCTCAACGATAAACACTGACCATCTCTCTGCCCATGTCGATGTTGTCTGATCTACCGAGTTCTCCAGAAATTATTTTGTGTTCCAGATTAAAGCATCGGTAACCACTTCTCCCTAAATGCATTTTACTTAAGCGCGAGGCTCCCACTCAGCAGACTACTGTTCCAGATCTGATCTAATTGGTTCCATTTGCCCAAGACTTGTTACTGAGCTACGATTCTCTCACACTGCAGGATCCTCTGTGAGATCTTCAATATTCTCCATCTCTGATTTTGTCAAGCCACTTTCACAGGCTTTCTGAGACCATGCCTGTTCCTCCAGTATAGGACAACCTCCTTCACTATGGCCTTGTGCAATCTATGGCGTGAGGTCTCTGATTCACCCTTATCTTCTGACTGTGGTTTCAGAATGATGTGAGCTTCATTCTTTTCATATTAATCACAATGATTTACACGTTGCTGTTTTTTACCTCTGGTTTCACTAACGTTCTTCAGGGGAGGAAATCTGCTGTCTTTAACTGGTCAGTCTGAGGTATATCTCTAGACCACATCATTTTGAACTTAAATTCCACCGTTTACACGTAGGTTTTAAAATCCCTGCTTCTAGATTACTAGTTCAATGACTGTACCCAAATCAATGGTATCAAATGCCATATTGCTGAATCAATCATATGGTGATGAATCAGCATATAGGAGAGAGATTGAAAATCTGTGAATGATGCCAAAACAACAACCTCTCACTCAACGTCAGTAAAACCAAAGAGCTGATTATTGACTACAGGAGAAGAAAACTGGAGGTCCATGATCCGATCGTCATCCCAGGTTCAAAGTTGGAGAGGGTCTGCAACTTTAAATTCCTCAGAGTTATCATTTCAGAGGCTCTGTCTGCGTCCAGCATGTAAGTGCTATTACAGACAAGGGATGACAGCAAATGTACTTCCCAAGAAGTTTGCAAAGATTTGGCATGCCATCTATAACTTTGACAAACTTCTATACATGCATGGTGGAGAGAATACTGGCTGGTTGCATCACAGCCTAGTACTGAAGCACCAATACCCTTGAACAGAAAAGACTACAAAAAGTATTGGATACATCCCATTTCATCACAGGTAAAGTCCTCCCCACCACTGAGCACAACTACAAGGAGCCCTGTCAAAGGAAAGCAGGACACCCTCCACCCAGTCTCTTCTCACTTCTGCCATCAGGAAGGAGGCACAGGAACCTTAGATGCCACACCACCAGAATCAGGCTCCCGAACCAGCGAGGATAGCTTCACTCACCTCAACACTGAACTGAGCCCACAACCTATGGACTCACTTCCAAGGACTATACAACTCATGCTCTCAATATTTATTTATTTAATCATGTTTTTTTGTATTTGCATAGATTGCCTACTTTTGCACATTGGTTGTCTGTCTTTGTGTGCAGTTTACAGTGAATGGCCATGAGAAACTGAATCTCAGGGTGGTGTATGGTGACATATATGTACTTTGTTCAATTTTAAAAATTACTTTGAAGCTTAAATTTTGATACCCTGGAAGATCAATTTTCCTGCAATAACCCTATAGTGCTTGATTATTCTTCAAATCCAAAAATCTCTTTAGTGTCTGTCTTGAACAAAATCCTCAACTGATTTTCCAGTCCACACTTCCCTGCATGAAAATGAATCACAAAGTAGTATTTGGTAACATATACATACTTGGATAATAAATTTACTTTGAACTTTGAAATACTAACTACCTTAAGTGGAGATGCCTCCTTTCATCTCAATGCTGAATGGAATACCCTTCATTTTAAGACCATAACCTTTGTTCTAAACATCACAGCAGAGGAAAGAATCATCATCCCTGCATCGACTGTGTCAGGGCACGTAAGAATTTTGCATACTTCAATTAAATCACCTCTTATATTTCTAAACTCTTGATCATACCCTCTCTACATAAGACCACAAAGGTTCATGATAGAGGGGTACAAGGTATACAAGATGATAGGAGGCATGAATTGAGTGAACAGCCAGAGACTTTTTCGCCCAGGGTGGAAATGGCTAACACAAAGAGGCAAAATTTTAAGCTGATCAGAGGAACGTATGGGGGGATGTCAGATGTATGATTTTTACACAAAGAATGGTGGGTGCCTGGGATGTTCGTAGAGGCAGATACATTTAAGAAAATCTTAGGCAGGCAACAGAAGATAGAAAAATGAAGGGCTATATAGGAGGGAAGGGTTAGATTGATCTTAGATTAGGTTAAAGAGCCAGCTCAAAATTGTGGGCTGAAGGGTCTGTACTGTTCTGTAATGTTCTCTGCTGTTTTAGCATTTTGGCACAGAGGAACATCTTTAACTGTAGGCTTCTGCTCAAGTCATACATCATCATGACTTGGAAACATTTTGCCAATTCTTCATTGACTCTAAGTCTAAATCCTGCGGCACTATGTGAGTACTTTCACAAGAAAACAGGCCAAGAAAAAAGCTCCTCAGCATCTTTCCAGGAGCAAGTTAGAACAGGCAATAAATGTTGGTCGAAGTGGCAGTACCAAGTAAAATTTAAAAGTACATTCTCATGTACTATCTCATAGGAGCCCTTTAAGTGGGCAAATACAGTATATGACATCCACTATCTCCCCCTGCCACCTTAACTACTCACCTAGTTATAGTCACATCAAATAAAGCTATAACAGATTTAGTAAAATGATTTGCCTTTCACAATTCCATGTTGACTTTGTCCAATCTAATTATTATTTTCTAACTGACCCCACTATACTTCATTAATCATTGGTTCCAGAATTTTTCCAGTACTAATGTTTAGCTAACGGGTCTGTACTTCAGTTTACTTTCTCAAACCTTTTTTGAATAGGTAGATTACAACTGGTTTTGTGAAAGACAAAGGGACAAGAACCACAATATTGATGTTAAGGATACTATCAGAATGAGCTATTCAAGTGCAAAAAGATTTGTTTCTTTGTTTTATCAACTACACAAAAACATTTGATAAAGTGAAGCACAATAAGTTATTTGAAAATATTACAGAAAACTCTAGATCTAGATTCGAAAGAGCTCTGCCTAATCAGAAATCTGTACTGGGAGCAAACTGCCGCTGTAAGAATAGATGGAGAAGTGAGTCAGTTCATGAAAATCAAGAGAGGTGTTAGACAAGGGTGTGTTTTCTCCCCTGATCTATTTAATGTGTACAGTGAAACAATATTACAAAAAAAAAGAGACATCTTGGGAATCAAAGTTGGTGGCGAAAACATCAGTAATTTCAGATATGCAGATGACACTGTTAATTGCAAGTATGGAGGAAGAACTACAAACTTAATTGATATAGTTGTTGAAGAAAGTGCAAAAATGGGTCTATCTATCAATTGCAATAAGACAGGATGTATGGTGTTATCTAAAAAGAAGGAGAATCCTGTCTGCAGGCTGAGAATAAATGGGAAAGACAAAACAAGTACAGAACTTTTGCTACTTAGGAAGCTGGGTGACAACAGATGGCAGGTGCGACATGGACATCAAAAGAAGAATAGGGATGGCAAAAGACACCTTTATGAGAATGAGGAGTATACTGACCAATACTAAACTAAGCATGACAACCCGCCTCAGAGTACTGAAATGTTACGTTTATCCAGTTATGTTACATGGCTCAGACTGTTGGACAATATCTGGTAACATGAGGAAAGGAATTGAAGCAGCAGAGATGTGGTTTTTGAGGAGGATGCAAAGTATCATGGATAAACGAATATCTAATGAGGATGTCATGAACACAGTAAACACAAAAAGAGAAATAATGTATGAGATCATGAAAAAGCAATGTAACTTCATTGGATATGTGATTAGGAAAGACGAGTTAGAATCCCCCACATGAGTCATCCATTATCGGCCCCCAACCAACACACATTCCACTCTCCCCTCCTACCCCTCCTCACAGTCCCCCACCCTGCTCTCATGACTATACCCCTTCCCCACATGAAAGCACCACGGTGGGCTTCACAGCTGAACAGGTGAGAAGACAGCTGAAACGTCTCAACCCAAGCAAGGCTGCAGGACCGGATGGTGTCAGTACCAGGGTGCTCAAAGCCTGTGCCCCTCAGCTATGTGGAGTACCTCACCATGTCCTCAACCTGAGCTTGAGTCTCCAGAGGGTTCCTGTACTGAGGAAGACATCCTGCTTTGTCCCTATGCCGAAGACGCCATGCCCCAGCGGCCTCAATGACTACAGACCGGTGGCGTTGACCTCCCACATCATGAAGACCCTGGAGAGACTTGTTCTGGAGCTGCTCTGGCCTATGGTCAGGCCACACTTAGATCCCCTCCAGTTCACCTACCAGCCCCGACTATGAGTTGAGGATGCCATCGTCTACCTGCTGAACCGCATCTACGCCCATTTGGACAAGCCAGCGAGCACTGTGAGGGTCATGTTTTTTGACTTCTCCAGTGCGTTCAACACCATCCACCCTGCTCTCCTGGGGGAGAAGCTGACAGCGATGCAGGTGGATGCTTTCCTGGTGTCATGGATTCTTGATTACCTGGCTGGCAGACCACAGTATGTGTGCTTGCAGCACTGTGTGTCCGACAGAGTGATCAGCAGCACTGGGGCTCCACAGGGGACTGCCTTGTCTCCCTTTCTCTTTACCGTTTACACCTCAGACTTCAACTACTGCACAGAATCTTGTCATCTTCAGAAGTTTTCTGATGACTCTGCCATAGTTGGATGCATCAGCAAGGGAGATGAGGCTGAGTACAGGGCTTACGGTAGGAAACTTTGTCACATGGTGTGAGCAGAATTATCTGCAGCTTAATGTGGAAAAGACTAAGGAGCTGGTGGTAGACCTGAGGAGAGCTAAGGCACCGGTGACCCCTGTTTCCATCCAGGGGGTCAGTGTGGACATGGTGGAGGATTACAAATACCTGGGGATACGAATTGACATTAAACTGGACTGGTCAAAGAACACTGAGGCTGTCTACAAGAAGGGTCAGAGGCGTCTCTATTTCCTGAGGAGACTGAGGTCCTTTAACATCTGTCGGACGATGCTGAGAATATTCTACGAGTCTGTGGTGGCCAGTGCAATCATATTTGCTGTTGTGTGCTGGGGCAGCAGGCTGAGGGTAGCAGACACCAACAGAATCAACAAACTCATTCATAAGGCCGGTGATGTTGTGGGGATGGAACTGGACTCTCTCATGGTGGTGTCTGAAAAGGGGATACTGTCCAAGTTGCATGCCATCTTGGACAATGTCTCCCATCCACTACATAACGGGCTGGTTGGGCACAGGAATACATTCAGCCAGAGACTCATTCCACCGAGATGCAACACAGAGCGTCATAGGAAGGCATTCCTGCCTGCGGCCATCAAACTTTACAACTCCTCCCTTGGAGGGTCAGACACCCTGAGCCAATAAGCTGGTCCTGGACTTATTCCTGGCATAATTTACATATTACTATTTAATTATTTATGGTTTATTATTTTTTAATTACTTATGGTGCAACTGTAACAAAAACCAATTTCCCTCGGGATCAATAAAGTATGACTATGACCATGAATATGACTATGAATGCACGGTAATTATGGGAAAGATTGAAGGGAAGAAAGCAAGAGGAAGACAAAGACAAATGATGATGGAGACAGCAGCCAGAGAACTGGAAATGAATACCAATGAATTGATCCACTTGACCCGAAACAGGAGTGTGTGGGCCATGGCAGTCAAAGCTCAAACTGGGCACAGCACCTAGTAATGATGATGATGAGATTACATTCAGTCCCTTCTAATTTGTGTGAACTGTTGTAGAATCCATGGAATTTTGAAGAAGACAACCAGGGCATCCTTAGCCACTCAGTGCAGATGGTCAGGTCTAGGGGATTTATGACCTTGCAGTCCTATTAATTACTCCAAGTTTTTTTACGAATTGTTTTCTGCTCCTCCTTCACTCCAAGTGTGTTAGCTTTTATTATTTCTGAAAGATTTTTTGTCTTCTTCCATGAAGGCAGAAACAAAAAGTTTTTTAATTTTCTCTGCCATCTCATTATTTCCCATTATATTTTCTCCAGTCTCAACCTATGTTAATCACATTAAATTTCGTTAAACATTTCCTTTGTACCTAACTTTAGTGTCTTATAATCTGTTTTTATGTCTCATATTAAATTGATCTCATATAATTACTTTTCCTTTCCTTTATGCTTCGAGTATCTACATTATAAATCTTCTTCTTTTAATCTATTCCTAACTTTAACAAATTGCATTTTTTCTGCTTGATTCCTTCTGCATTCAGTGGAGAGTATATTGACTGGCCGCATCATAGTCTGGTATGGAAACATCAATGCCTTTGAGCAGTAAATCCTACAAACGGTAATGGCATCGGCCAAGTACATGACAGGTAAAACCCTCCCAACTACACAAAATGCTGTTGCAAGAAAGCAACATCCATCAGTAGGGAACCCTCCACCCAGGCCATACTCTCTTCACACTGCTGCCATCAGGAAGAAGGTGCAGGAACTTCAAGACACACACTACCTGGTTCAGCAACAGTTATTACTACTTAACCATCAGGCTCTCGAGCCAGTGGTGATAACTTTACTGAACTTCACTTGCTCCTTTACTGAAATGTTCCCACAATCTATGAACTTACTTTCAAAATATCTTCATCTCATGTTCTCAATATTTATTATTTATTTATTATGATTATTACTATTATTGTTTTTCTGTTTTTTTCTCAGCTCAAGCTGGTAAAACCTGAGGTGTGGGTATAGCCAAGCCTACTCGTTTCTCAATTGCTAGGAACTGAGGAAACAGAGAGTCTGCAGAGAGACTTGGATAGATTGGAAGAATGGGCAAGGGAGTGGCAAATGAAATACAATGTTGGAAAGTGTATGGTTATGCACTTTGGCAGAAGAAATAAATGGGCAGACTATTATTTAAATGGGGAGAGAATTCAAAGTTCTGAGATGCAACGGGACTTGGGAGTCCTTGTACAGGATACCCTTAAGGTTAACATCCAGGTTGAGTCAGTGGTGAAGAAGGCGAATGCAATGTTGGCATTCATTTCTAGAGGAATAGAGTATAGGAGCAGGGATGTGATGTTGTGGCTCTATAAGGCGCTGGTGAGACCTCACTTGGAGTACTGTGGGTAGTTTTGGTCTCCTTATTTAAGAAAGGATGTGCCAACGTTGGAGAGGGTACAGAGAAGATTCACTAGAATGATTCCGGGAATGAGAGGGTTAACATATGAGGAACGTTTGTCCGCTCTTGGACTGTATTCTTTGGGGTTTAGCAGAATGAGGGGAGACCTCACAGAAACATTTCGAATGTTGAAAGGCATGGACATAGTGGATGTGGCAAAGTTGTTTCCCATGATGGGGGAGCCTAGTATGAGAGGGCATGACTTAAGGATTGAAGGACGCCCATTCAGAACAGAAATGCGAAGAAATTTTTTTAGTCAGAGGGTGGTGAATCTATGGAATTTGTTGCCACGGGCAGCAGTGGAGGCCAAGTCATTGGGTGTATTTAAGGCAGAGATTGTTAAGTATCTGAGTAGCCAGGGCATCAAAGGTTATGGTGAGAAGGTGGGAGAGTGGGACTAAATGGGAGAATGGACCAGCTCATGATAAAATGGCAGAGCAGGCTCGAAGGGGCGAATGGCCTACTTCTGCTCCTTTGTCTTATGGTCTTATTCCAGTGGTGTTTAGTATTGTGACTTTTGGTATTAATATTATTGTTCTTATTTCTCTTTTTTCTGTATTTGTGCAGTTTATTGTCTTTTGCACAGTGATTGTACACCCAGTTAATGCAGTCTGTCATTGATTCTATTGTGGCTATTGGATTTATTGAGTATGCTGCAAAAGAAAATAAATCTCAAGGTTGTATATGGTGACATATATGTACTTTGATAATAAGTTTACATTGAAGTTTGAACTTTGACCAATATAAAGAATATTTTGCTGAAATTTATTTGATTACCAGAAGATGGCGATCCTGTAGTTTACTAAGGATACTCACATGTTGTCCTTTCTTAAATAATAGGATTGCAACATGGCTTTCTGGAAAAGTAATTCTGAGAACTAAATTCTCATTTGAAGGTCTGTCAGATCAAGTTTCAAACTTATAAAAGCTCAGTTCCCTATAGTGAACAAGCATCTTTCACTTCCAGCAGACCATCAAAGGGAACAGTGCATGTTTGAGATAGAAATCCTAACACCTTCCCTCCTGCCCTGACCTGCATAAGTGTGCCACCTATTGGCCGATACCAAGACACTCTCTCCAACAGCCTATAGCAGTGTATTGTCCTTTTCTACTTGATTTAAGAGACATAATGTGTTTTGAAATATTTTGGGTCAGAATACCCTTTATGAGAGGATGTCCCTCATGCAGAGGATTGCAAATCATTATTTACTCAAACATATCTAACGAAAGTAGGAACAGGAACAGGCCATCCAGCCCTTCAAACCAGTAAATAACAACATTGTTATTAAAGCCTCTATTATGGAAATGTTTCCTTTAAATGAATAAATTTTGCTACATGGTCATAGGATACAGATTCACACCAATAGTCCCTGGCATTGTGAGCTGATTGTTTTAATCCTGCCAATGGAATCGGTCAACAATTCTGTAAGCAGGAGAAAGACAAGATAGTGCCGGAGATTGGCAATCCTTTGCATACAGCTCTGGACAAAGTTGTGTGAGAATATGGTCTGAAATGACTAGATAAAAATGTTAGCACAGAGATAAAAAATGTGAGCAAATACAATTACAGATGCACAAAGCACAGAATAACTTTCTCCTGGAAAAATATTGAATCTAAGCGCTACTGTAAGAAAATATTGTACAAAAAGACTAAACTAATAAAAATCAAAAAAAAATTCAGTCTTCAAGGAATATAGTGAGGGACAGAATAACCAAAAGTCAATGATATAAATTAAAATACTGAGGGTTTATCTAAGCATATAATTAACAGAATGGCAGGGATGGTGCCAGCAGAAAATGAAGAATGGATTCTGTTAAAGGAAGACAAATCTATCTCAGTAGATTTTTCATTCCTTTTTCCCTATAGTAGGCAGTGGTTAACATTCTTTTTGAATTATTACAATGCTTGTGGCTTGTGGCAGAGTTATTTCTACAAATCTGGTAAATAGGAAGTCCAGTACTGGACACATGTTATCCATTTTTTAAAAATAGCAGAGAATAAGAACATCAGTGCTTCACAAAATGTCATAGAAGAGCCGATGTCAATAAGTTCATAGCAAATCAACTAACATTTTATCAACGCAAGTGCCACGCAATGACAATCTTCCACATGAGAGTCCAGCCATCTATTCATAATGTTCAATGTTTTTACCATTGCATTGATTTTTGGAATTGGGGCATAGCTTGCAAGGCCAGAATTAATTGCTCATCCCAGCTGTCTTTCCTGAGCCAGTACTTCTACTGAAAGTACTCCCACAGTCCTGCTGTGTCTAAGTTTCATAATTTAGACTCAATGAAAGTCAATTTCAATACATTTCCACCTCAGGGCAGTGTATGAGCTGGAGGAGAGCCTGCAGGCACCAATCTTGCTGTTGTTCCTCTTCATGGTGGTGGCTAAGAATTTAAGAAGTCATATTGAAATAGTTGAATTGCCGTGCATTTTACAGATTGTATACTGAGTAGAGGCAGAGGAAGTTCTGGGCTGTAGGTTAAACGCCAATCGAGAATATGGCTTTGTCCTGGATGTTGGTGTGATAATGTGAGTCATCATTGATCAGATGTTTACCAGCCACATAAATGATGCAACTGCAAGAGCAGTGATTGGATATTCCATGATGACAGACTCACCTTGTGGCTCTCCAAAGCCTCTCCACCATTTGCAAGGGATATCAAAAGTCACTGAAATACCTGAATGAGTGACGTTTCTGAACTACACAAATCGCACCATGGCCTTGTAATACATTTGCATTTCTTCAGTGTCATTGGGTTTAAATTATAAAACTTAGACCCGAAGTGGCTCAAGGACAGCAATAGATGCTGGTTTCCCCCAGTCTCATAAATAATACAATAATCCGTTCTATCAATGTTGTGAGAACTCAGGATGGAAAGCCGACAGAATGCCCCTTTCATATTAATATTAACTTTTCTGAGAGAAATCAGACAGCTAATCCCCTTTAAGTACACAAGTTATGGCCTGACTCCAGTAAGCAGCTGGTTTAATACTCATTACCTCGAATGAGGGAAGATTAAATCCAGTTGTGCAAACTTAGAATCAACAATTGGTAAGTATTTAGAAGTGAACAAGGTTTTATTTATTTTAAGTAAAATATGGAGAGCACGTATTGCAACGTTTCAACACATTTGACCTCGAATTGAATTGGGAAAGGCTATTTATATAATCAGCTTTTAGAAAGTGCCCAATAAAGTCCGAAATGCATGAAGAAAATCAAAGTGCGTGATATACGAGGAGTTATAACAGTATGGATAGAAAATTGATGGTCAGGAAATGAAGGGTTAAATAAGTGGTGTTCAGACTGGTGATGTTGGGGTCAGATCCAAGTTTGTTCTTTGTATACACAAGTGTTTTAGATTTATGCATGAGAAACCTGATCCCAGTTATCTAATGAGATTGAATTCGGTGAATTGGCAAGGAATATGACAAGGTGGTTACCATTAGGAATGAGAAGAGACATTGGAAGCTCCGGTTTAAATGTAGAACATTATATGAAAGAGATCACTGTATTTTTTTTACAGCGCAAGTTAAATACTTAATGCAAGAGGAAATTAAGATGATGTTTACATAGTAAAACAACCCCATGCACATCAACTGAAACTGAAAGTGTAGCTCTTGAAAGAAGACTGACTCATACGCACGGTGTATGGGGTGCAATCACACCCATCCTTCTCCATCCTTCTGCATTCATTCTCTCTTCCTCCAAATGCTTCACAGATTACTGAGATAAAGAAAGGAGTTAGCAATGATGCTACGCTGAAAGGCATTTACCATGCTAATACCTATAACATTAAATGAACTGAGGAATTGCAGAATTCATAATAAGACATCTAATTATTGTTAATAATTCTACCAGGAAGTGTTAAAGCAGTGTTCAACATGGGAGAATCATCTGAACACAAAGATTACAACATTGTGAAACTTTAAGATGGCTGTGCATTTTACCAACCTGATGCTTCAACAACCTGTGTTTGCTAGCCCATGTCTGCTAGGATTGAGTGCATCACCACTGCTGAATTGGCTCTCCTATGCTAGCAGTTACCAACTATCTCAATTGTTCCATGAGGAAAACTACTATTCCACCTCCAACAAACCTTTCAAAGTCCAGAGTTCTCTTCTATGGAAGAACTTAGTGAAAGAGTAACTAACACTGTTTCCTATTATGCTGTATTTCCTGGCTTTATCAGAAAGCCTCTATAAATAAATGTTTACATGGTCTGCACAAAAGCATAATTCATTCCAGTAACAGGAAATGTTTGGCTAGACTGTGCACAAAGGCAACAGAATGTGACCTATATTATGTAGCTGTAGCTGTGTGCAACTAATGCACTCTGTACCAAATCCAAGCAAAATTGCAATGGGAATATTACTGCCATAAATTGAGATCATTGAACAAAACCCAATCTTTTTCTAAGTTATCACAGTAGAACTGAAGTCTAAAAGCATTACTCGCATGAGATTTTCTACAAATATCTCTTTTTAACACTACCAATTATATTTCTTGCTAAATGCATTCATCACACAAACTTAATTCCAATACGGATTGTCATCTGAGTTTGCTACTTGTTTTAAGTAGATACAGTAACATTTTATAATCGAAAATATTTTGGCACAGTGTGTTTGCTTAAATCAAATTAGTCATGAAGCTTGAAAATAAAGAAAACCCTTTTGCTCTTTAACATGTGATCAAACCATTTTTTTTATCTGATTGATCTTTTGTTATGCCTGATCTTCAGAATAAATTCTCTTGTACATGCATGCTACTATTTGTGATTCTACAGCTTTCAAACATTCTGAACACAAGCATTTTTAATGTACTAGGGAAGGAAGATGATTTGTTTCTCGGAATGGAAACCAGTGACTAGCAGTGTGCTGCAAAGTTTAATGTTGGGACCCTTGTTATTTATATTAGTGGTTTGGCCGTGAGTACATCAGGCTTGATCAGTACATTTGCAGGTGACACAAAATTAGGAGATGGTGATAATAAAGAAGATTATCATAGATAACAAGGGGATTTTGATCAGCTGGGGGAAGTGGGCCAAGGAATGGCAAATGGATTTCAACACAGCTTAAGTATGAGCTGATGCACATTGGAAAGTCAAACCAGTGAATGACTGTACTATGAGTGGAAGGGTACTGGGGATTGTAAGAGAACAGAAGGACCTAGGAGTACAAGTGCATAGTTTGTTAAAGTAGATATGGGAGTGGAACAGGTATGTAGCAAGCTGGCTTTCATCAGTCAGAACATTGAGTATATGAGCTAGGACATTATGGACTAGTGTATAAATCATTGATGAGGTTGCACTTGAAGTACAGTGTACAGTTTTAGTTGCTCTGCTATAGGAAAGATGTGGTAAAATGGAAAGAGAGCAGAAAAGATTTATTAGGATGTTGTTAGGACTAGAAGGCCTGAGTCATAGGGAGATGTTGGACAGGCTATGTCTTTATTCCTTGTGGTGCAGGATAATGAGGGCTGACAGATACGTTTAAAGTTTTGAGAGGGATAGATAAGTTGGATGGTAACAGTCTTTTCCCCAAGGTAGGGAGTGCAAAACTATGGATATAGATTTAGGGAGGTCGGGGAGGGGGGGAGATTTAATGGGGATTGGAGTAGCAACTATTTCATGCAGAGATTGGTGAGCAGATGGAATGAACTGCCAGAGGAGGTGGTTGCGGTAGGTACAATAGTATCACATAAGAAACACTTGGACGGGTACATGAAGGGGAGGGGCTTAGAGGGATATGACCTCAGTGCAGACATTGGGACTATCTGGATAGGCACCATCGTTGTCATGGATACATTGGGCTGAAGGTCCTGCATCTGTGCTGTATGTGCGTGATCACTCTAACTTTAGAACATTCAACACAGAACAGTACAGGCCTTTTGATCCATGAAGTCAATCTGTGATCAACCTAACCCTTCCTTTCTATGTAACTCATAATACTCCATTTTTCTTTCATCTATGTACCTATATAAGAAACTCTTAAATGTTCCTAATGTATCAGCCTCTACCACCAACCCCAGTAGTGCATTCCAGACACTTTCCACTCACTGTATAAAATACTTACCTCTGACAACTCCCCCAAACTTCCGTCCACACACCTTAAAAGGATATCTCTGCTATTACCCACTCTTGCCCAGGGAAAATGGCAATGGCAGTCCACTCTACCAATGTCTCTTATAAACTTATATACCACTATCAAGTCAGTTCTCATCCTTCTTCAATCCAAAGAGAAAAGCTGTAGCTCACTCTATCTATCATCATAACACATGTTCTTTAATCAAAGTGACATCCTGGTAGATCTCCTCTACACCTGTTCTAAAGCTTCCACATCTTTCCTATAATGAGGCAACCAGATCTGAACACAATACTCCAAGTGTGGTCTAACCAGAGTTTTTTATAGAGCTGCAAAATTAATTTGCAGCTCTTGAACTCAGTCCCCTGTCTGAAGAAGTTTAACACACCATATGCCTTTTTTAACTATCTTCCATCTTGCCAAACAGCTTTGAAGTAATCTATGGACTTGGACCCAAGGATCCCTCTGTTCCTCCTTTATAGGCATCCGTTAGTCTCTTGAGACCATGGATTTGCGTCTTGGAAGGTTTCCAGGGCGCAGGTCTAAGCAAAGTTGTATGGAAGACCAGCAGTTTCCCATGCTGCAAGTCTCCTCTCTCCACGTCACCGATGTTATCCAAGGGAAGGGCATTAGGACCCATACAGCTTGGCACCAGTGTCGTTGCAGAGCAATGTGTGGTTAAGTGCCTTGCTCAAGGACACACACGCTGCCTCAGCCAAGGCTCGAACTAGCAACCTTCAAATCACTAGACGAACGCCTTCACCACTTGGCCTCGTGATACTCTGTTCCTCCACCGCTTGCCATTAGCCCTATACTCTGTCTTCAAATTTGAACTCCCAAAGTGTGTCATTTCACATTTTCCTGGATTGAACACCATCTGCCACTTCTCAGCCCAACTCTGTATTCTGTCTATGTCCCATTGTAGTGTGCAATAACATTCTCTGCTACCTACAACACCATCAAATTATGTGTCAACTGCAAATTTACTTAATCACCCTTTCACTTCCTTATCCAAGTCATTGAAATCACAAAGAGCAGACAGTACCAGTCCCTGCAGAACACCACTGTTGTAGCGTGGATGAAATCACCGGGGAGACAGAGTCACTGGTAGATACAAAGCAGCTTCTTTATTCGACACAACAAGGTACAGCAGGCATCTACGAACGGAGACACTTTCAGTAGAAAGGTCTGCTAGCCCAATGTGGGCTCAATATTTATATGCTAAACACAAAGGCAATCGCTACTTAAAAGGTTATGGACAATGCATAGACAATGCTTCCTTTTGAAGCTACATACAAAACATCACACCTTCTGACTTCATCCTTTCCTTCCGACGCCAACATGTCTGAGTTGGTATCCAGAGCCTTCAGGAATGCAATTAAATCCACAATACATTTATCTGGCATTTATGTGCTAACATAGAAGACAATTAATATTTATAAAGTATAGATAATACTGTCTTTGAAACTACAGCTTCTGGTCAAACTACGGTGCCAGAAGCATCTGGTATTCTCACCTTTTTAGGAAGCGCATTGTTGGGGACTCAATCCACAGTACTTTGTCAAATAGAAGTCTGGTGCCCAAAGTCATTTAAGTGTAAACAAGTCATCTACCCAAAAAAACCTCACACTAACAACCACCAGTCACTAACCTCCAGGCAGAATATGCTCCATCTACAACCATGCTGTACCTTGTTTGGGCAAGATATTTCTTAACCATGCTTTCAAGTTTTCATGGATTGCATTCCTCATGACTTTCCAGATGAGACTTCCATGGGGAGCATTATCAAATGACTTGCTAAAATCCATATCATAACATTCGCTTTATATTTATGATTGCGTGGCTAAGTACTGACCCAAGCACAGTTTGCTGATGACATTAATGTTATCAGCTGAATCAAAGGCAGTGATGAATCAGCAAAAAGGAGGAAGATTGAAAATCCGGTTGACTGGTGCTATAACAACAACCTCTCACTCAACATCAGCAAAGCCAAAGAGCTGACTATCGATTACAGGAAGAAGACAGAGATCGATGAGCCAGTCCTCATTAGGGGAATAGAAGTGAAGAGATTTGGTAGATTTAAGTTTCTTGCTATTAACATATCAAAGAATCTGTCCAGGGACCAGCACATAGTGTCATCACAAAAAAGACATGACACCACATTAGAAGAATCCGTAGATACAGCATGTCATTGAAAACTTTGACTAACTTTTATAACTGCCAGTGGAGAGTATCCTGTCTGGTTGTATCATGGACTGTTATGAAAACATCAATGTCCAGGAACAGAGAAGACTGCATAAAGTGGTCGATGCAGCACAGTCTATCATGGACAAAGCCCTCTCCACTACTGAGCACATTTACATAGAGTGCTGACACAAAAAAGCACTATCTTCCATCAAAGACCCCCACCTTCCAGATACTGGCCTCTTCTTGCTACTGCCATTGGATAGGAGATGCAGAAGCTTCAGGTCCCACAACACCAGGTTCAGGCACAGTTATTACCCTACGTCCATCAGGCTGCTGAACCGGCATGGATAACTACTCTGAACTGAATCTATGACTGACAGAGTCACTTTCAATGACACTTTACAGCTCATGTTCTCAGAATTATTTTTTATTTGCACAGTTTGTTTTCTTTTGCACATTTTTTGTTCGTCACTCTTTAAGTATGGTTTCTCATAAATTCTATCGTATCTTTTTTTTCCTGTAAATGACTGCAAGAAAATAAATCTCAGGGTAGTATGTGTTAACAGATAGATACTTTCATAATATATTTACTTTGAACTTTGATTCACCACTCAGTTTGTTTTGTGACTTCCTTAAAAAATCAATTAGGCTTGTGAAGCAAAACCTGCCCCTCACAAAGTCATGCTAATATCGCTAATAGCACTATGCTTCTTCAGATGCTCATAAATCCTTACTTAAGATCCCTTTCCACCCCCACTAACACTGGTCTCTAATTCCCAGAATTATCCCTGTTATTTTTTCTGAATAAAGGAACATTGGTCATCATCCAGTCCTCTGGGACTACTTTTGCTGCCAGTGAGGACACGAAGATCACAAAGATAATCATCAATTTCTTCCCTCATTTCCCCTGCTAAACTAGGGTATATACCGTCCAGCTCCAGCTATCAAGAACTCCAAAATACCTCTTCCTTAATCTCAGCACATTAACCTGTTCTGTGCTGACCTCACTTTTGTCAAGGTCCCTCCCATTGTTGAACACTGAAAAACAACGTATTCATTAAACATCTCCCCTACTTCTACCAGCTTAAGGCATATATTTCAGAGTCAGAATCAGGTTTATTATCACCAGCATGACTTGTGAAATTTGTTAACTTAGCAGCAGTTTAATGCAATAATTGATAATATAGAAAGAAAAAAAATAAGTAAATAAATTACAGTAAGAATATATACAGACATTAAAATTAGGGCAAAAACAGAAATGATATATAAGAGGTGAGGTAGTGTTCATGGGTGCAATGTCCACTTAGTAATCGGATGACAGAGGGGAAGAAGCTGTTCCTGAATAGCTGAGTATATGCCTTCAGGCTTCCGTACCTCCTTCCTGATGGTAACTATGAGAAGAGGGCATGCCCTGGGTGACAGGGGTCCTTTCTGAGGCACCGTTCCTTGAAGATGTCTTGGAATCTACAGAGGCCAATACCCAAAATGGAGCTGATTAATTTTACAACTTTCTGTGGCTTCTTACGGTCCTGTGCAATGGCACCCCTACATCACCTCCCTCAGAGAGTAATGCAGCTAGTCAGAATGTTCTCCACAGTACATCTATAGAAGTTTTTGAGTGTTTTATGTGGCACACCAAATCTCTTCAAATTTCTGATGCAATATAGCTGCTATCTTGCCTTCATTATAGTTGCATCAATATGTTGGGACCAGGTTAGAACCTCAGAGATCTTGACACCCAGGAACCTGAAATTGTTCAATCTCTCCACTTCTGATCCCTCTTTGAGGATTCATTCGTGTTCCCTTGTCTTACCCTTCCTGAAGTGCACAATTAGCTCTTTCGTCTTACTGACACTGAGTGCAAGATTGTTGCTGCAAAACCACTAAAGTAGCAGGTACATCTCGATCCTGTACACCCTCTCTTCTCCATCTGAGATACTTCCAACAATGGTTATATTATCAGCAAATTTATAGATGGTATTTGAGCTATACCCTACCACACAGTCATGGGTATAGAGGGTGTAGAGCAGTGGGCTAAGCACACATCACTGGGGTGCACCAGTGTTGATTGTCAGTGAGGAGGAGGTAGTATCATCAATTCACACAGATTGTGGTCTTCTGGTTAAGAAGTTGAGGATCCAGTTGCGGCTGGAGGTACAGAGGCCCAGGTTCTGTAGCTTGTCAATCAGGATAGTGGTAATTATGGTGTTAAACACCAAGCTAGAGTCAATGAACAGCATCCTCACATAGGTGTTTGTATTGTCCAGGTAATCAAAGGCCATTGCGATTTTAAGAACCATTGAGATTGCATCCTGCCGAAGACCTATTGTGGCAATAGGCAAATTGCAATGGGTGGAAGTCCTTGCTGAGGCAGGAGTTCATTCTAGCCATGAGAAACCTCTCAAAGCATTTCATCACCGTGGATGTGAGTGCTACTGGGCAATAGTCATTAAGGCAAGTAACACTACTCTTCTTAGGCTTTAGTATATTGTTGCCTTTTTGAAGCAGGTGAGAACTTCCACCCGTAGCAGTGAGAGGTTGAAAATATCTTTGAATACTCCTCCCAGTTGGCTGGCAAGTAGGTATTTGGAGTCTAAAGCCCGGTTTTCTATATCCCTGACCTGCAGCCATGAATCCGGCAAGATTCACAGCCACAATCGACCTTGTTTCCATTGGTTTTAAGCAGCAATAGTTTACTCCATCGCATTACTCAATCCCAATCACATATACATTTCCCCTTTTAGCCCATAGCAGTCCTACCCTTAATCTAGTCATCCTTTTGTTTTTCATGTACATGTAGAAGGCCTTGGAATTTTCCTTAAACCTATTCACTAAAGCCTTCGAGCCCTCCTAAGTCCTTTCTTAATATTCTTCTTGGCTTTCAAGACCCCTATCTGATTTTTGCTTCCTAACCCTTAAATATGCCTCCTTCTTCCTCTTGACTAAATGATCCACCTCTCTTGTCAACTATGGTTTGTTCATCGTTCCAACCTTTCCTTGTCTCAATTGTACAAACTCATTCAGAACCAATGCAAGTGCTCCCACATTTCCCACTGTGCATTCTCCTGAGAATGTCTACTCCCAGTTTACATTTCCATGTTCGTCTCACTCAGTTGAATACTTTCTGTTCCTATCCTTCTGTCTTCTGATCTTATGGCCTTATTCTCTAAAATATTACAGTACAGCACAGGCCTTTCAACTTATTATGTTGGGTCAACATTTTAACCTACTCTAGGATCAATCCTTCCCTTCTACATACTCCTGCATTTTTCTGTCATCCATGTGCCCATCTAAGAGTTTGTTAAAGCTCCCTAATACATCTGCCTCTACCACCACCATGTTCTATGCATCCACCATTCCATGTAAAAGAGCTTACCTCTAGTTTCCCTCATACCTTCCTCCAATCATCTTAAATTCATGCTCCTCATATATACCCTTGTCCATGGATGTTCTGAAGGTCAGAGCATTGTGGTCACTATCTCCAAGATGCCTGTGCACTGAGATATCTGTCACCTAACCAAGTAAATTGCCTAGTTCAAGATGCAATATGGCCTCTCCTCCAGTTGACTTGTCCACAGAATGTGCCAGGAATCCTTCCTAACAAATTCTGCCCCATCTAAACCTTTAGCACTAAGGTGATGTCAATCAATATGAGTCACTCATGGCAACAGCCCTGTTATTTTTGCTCCTCTTGATCTGCCCTTCAGTGCCTCTGCTGTATATAGAATATTCCCAAGAGAGTGACTGCTCCCTTCCTGTTTCTGACTTCTACCCACACTGACTCAATAGATTATCCTTCCACGACGTTCTCCCTTTCTGCAGCTGTGATACTATCCCTCATTATTAACACCACTTCCTCCTCCCCCCCCCTTCTTTGACTTCCCTCCCTGTCGCTTTTGAAAACCTATAGACCCAGAACAGCAGCCAATCCTGCCCTAGCAGCTGCCAAGTCTCCACAATGCTCACAACATTGTTTAGAAAAATGATTTCTCCTATCAGCTCCTTGCTGAGCAAGCCATCTATTAACAGTTGTGAGTGATACGCAGGACGGGCTGATGCCTTTATTTACATCACAACACAATTATGTTTATTCACAACATATGCTCATTCAGGAAACATCTGGCTCTGAGGCAGAATTTGCTGGCATATTCCAGGGTTTCCAGGTAATACAGCAGAAAAACTGCAAGGAAGAATTTCTCCCTGGATAGGCATATTGTAAGCTTATTCTTCCTCAATGTGTATAGAAAGAATTCCCTTCAGTCTTGCCCCTTACAAATGGATTTGATGATACATTTCCTTTCATTTCTTAATTACATACGATCCCTTTAAATTATTTCCAGCATTCTCTTTAGTTACATTGAAGTGTTAAAGCTGACCATTCAGCCTCATCAGTTTATGAAGTCATTTATGCTCCACTGAAGTCATTCTGTTCGTCCCCACATAGTTCCATCAGAATAATCCTGCCCTTTATGATTATCTACACTCATCTTAAACACATGGAAACTTGTCAGCCATCCACTGCTAAATGAACAACGTAGTCATCCATCTCCAGTGGATTAAAAAAAACAATTGCACCTTTGAGGAAAAAGTCTCTCTTCTGGCCAGTATTCATCTGTCACTCAACAATATACAGAGAAACCCCAATTTTACGTGAATTCAGATATAACGCGATGAGTCATTGGACTCCATGTCAATCTGGGGGGCAGGGGGAGAGAGAGGTGGAGGGAGAGAGAGGGGGAGAGAGGGAGGAGAGAGAGAGGGGGAGAGAGGGAGAAAGGGGGAAAGAGAGGGGGAGAGAGAGGGGGGAAAGAGGGGAGAGGAGGAGAGGGGAGAGAGAGGTGGGAGAGAGAGAGGGGGGTGGGAGGGGGTAGAGACAGAGAGAGAGAGGGGAGAGAGGGGGAGAGAGGGGGAAAGGGGGAAGAGAGGGGGAGAGAGGGAGGGAGAGAGGGGAGAGAGGGGAGAGGGGAGAGAGAGAGGGGTGGGGAGGGGGGAGAGAGAGAGGGGGGGAGAGGGGGGAGAGAGGGGGAGAGAGAGGGGGAGAGAGGGGGAAAGAGAGGGGGAGAGAGGGGTGAGGGGGAAAGGGGAGAGGGGGAGGGGGGGAGAGGGGAGGGGGGAGAGGGAGAGAGGTGGGGAGAGAGAGACTTGGCAAGTGGGACTTGTGGTTGTGAAGCAATCTCAGGCTCTGTGC
Organism: Mobula birostris; assembly: GCF_030028105.1. Lineage (NCBI taxonomy): Eukaryota > Metazoa > Chordata > Chondrichthyes > Myliobatiformes > Myliobatidae > Mobula > Mobula birostris. The sequence goes on along the minus strand of NC_092383.1, from coordinate 60,125,786 downwards.
CTCCTCCATGGTAGTTGTAGGAGTTAACTCTAAGGCTGTTGTTCTGAGGCGCTCCCAACTGCGCCAGTTTCCGGGATTTAGACGCTCTAATACCCCGGAGTACGGACAGCTGACAGGGCGAGGGTTGAGTCAGCCCATGCCTGCGGCTGCCTTGAACATCTGCCCTCTTGGGTCCGGGCAGATCCAGCAACAGACTGTGCTGTTGCAGATGAGGGTAGAGGATCATGTGGAAGATAATTAGTTTCTACATTATTGACTCTCCACTCATGCCCCTGATCCTTGGGGACTCTTGGTTATACCAGCATAACCCACCCGTGGACTGGAGGCAGGGGAGAATCATTGCTTGCTCCAGTCATTGTAAGAGGGTTTGTTTGCGGCATGATGTTCCGACACTCCAGACTCTCTCGTGGAGAGAGTTGCTCCCAACAAGGGAACAGCCTTCAGCGCGAGGGAACCTGAGACCTTCTGGAGACTTAGTCCGGTCCTCAAGAGTGAACAAACCAAAGGGACTGTGAGAGTTCTGACACAGTGTTGTTGGGATCCCACAGGGACTAGAGAAAGGGTATCTACAGTTCAGGAAATGTCCAAGGAGATGCCTGAGCAGTCAGAGAAACTTGCCGCTAAGCTTAAGGTCCAAGGAAGGGAAAGACCCCTTTACGCTGACCCTTGAACCCGATTCCAGGAGCGGGGAGGTGCAAGGACCACCTATAACGCCTCGCTGCCGTCACCTGAGGATAAAGGCGGGGATTTGGCCACTGTTCCAAAGGTTCAAAGGTCCAATTTCATGTCAGAGAAATGTATACAGTATACATCTTGCAATGCTTTTTCTTCGCAAACATCCACGAAAACAGAGGAGTGCCCCAAAGAATGAACTACTGTTAAACATAAGAACCACAAAGTCCCTCCCAGCTCCCCCTTCCCTTCCGCAGCAGCAAGCAACGATCCCCCTCCCCCCACTAGCAAAAGAAAGCATCAGCACCCACCACTGAGCACTCAAGCATGAGCAAAGCAATAGCAAAGTCACAGCCTTCGCATTTCACCCGGCGTTCGACAGACCATGGGTTTCTCTCTCTCCCTAATAAGGGAGAAAGAGGTGTCTCTGTTTCTTCCCCAGAGAGTGGGGAGACATAACAAACAACTGTCGGTGTATTGAATGCAGTCTTCCACTCATCGCCTTCCCTAATACGGACCTGATTGTCTGTGCTCCGGGATACTCTCCATAAGTATGCCTTTGTCTACTTGGATGATATCCTAATCTTCTCAAAGTCCATGGAGAAGCAGGTCACTCACGTCAGGGACGTTTTAAAGAGGCTTCTAGACCGTGGAGGCTTCTAGATCATGTTAAGTTGGAGAAGTCAGAGTTTCACATGACGACTGTATCATTTTTGGGTTTCGTCATCTCCAATGGCAATCTCAACAAAGACCCTACCAAGATCCAGGCAGTCAGAGGCAGATCACCACCATCCAGTATCAAACAAGTCTAATGATTCCTGGGATTTGCAAACTTCTGCCGGAAGTTCATTAGGAACTTTAGCTTAGTGGCAGCTTCACTGATGATATTAAGAAATCCGTGAGCCCTTTTGTCTGGATGATTGAAGCGGAGGCTGTTTTTGTAGAATTTAAGCAACAGTTCACATCAGCTTCCATCTTGGTTACTCAAAACCTGGATCTTCTCTTCATCGTGAAAGTAGACTCCTAAGGCATCAGAGTGGGTGTCATCTTGTCTCAACAGTCACCTTCAGATGGTAAGCTGCACCCGTGTGCATTATTCTCCACGTGTCTATCCCCGACAGGGAGGAACAATGACATCAGAAATCGGAAACTTCTTGTGGTTAAGTTAGCCTTGGAGGAATGGCATCACTGGCTAGAGGGGACCAAGAACCCTTTTATCATTTTGATTGACCACAAGAATCTGGCATATTCAGGAAGACAAGAGGCTGAATTTCAGACCGGCAGGGTGGCCTTTGTTCTTTAACCACTTTGAATTCATCCTGACCTATTAACTGGGGTCGAAGAACCAGAAGCCAGATGTTCTGTCCTGTCAGTTTGACGAACTGGAACGAGAGGAGCAGCCGACCACCATTTAGCCCCAGGCCAGGATGGTAACATCAGTTCATTGGGGAATCAACACTCTTGTTCACATGACCCAAGCACGAGGGAGATTCCTAGGAATGGTCCTCCGAGCTGGCTGTTTGTCCCAAATTCCATCCGGTCCCAGGTACTCCAATGGGGTCATACGTCGAGAATGACTGAATACCTAGGGATTGCCAGGACCCTCAAGTTTATCAAGGGGAGAAATTGTTGGCCCGGAATGACGAAAGAGGTTCAGCAGTACATGCAGGCAAGCAAGGCGTGTGCCCAACCTCAAGGACAACTTCCCCCACTACCTGCTCTGAAAATCAGAACCAGAATCAGAATCAGGTTTATTATCACCGGCATGTGACGTGAAATTTGTTAACTTAGCAGCAGCAGTTCAATGCAATACATAATCTAGCAAGGAGAGAAAAAAAAATAATAAATAAACAAGTAAATCAATTACATATATTGAGTAGATTTTTAAAAACATGCAAAAACAGAAATACTGTATGTTAAAAAAAAGTGAGTTAGCGTCCAAAGATTCAATGTCTATTTAAGAATCGGATGGCGGAGGGGCAGGAGCAGTTCCTGAATCACTGAGTGTGTTCCTTCAAGCTTCTGTACCTCCTGCCCGATGGTAACAGTGAGAAAAGGGCATGTCCTGGGTGCTGGAGGTCCTTAATAATGGACGCTGTCTTTCTGAGACACTGCTCCCTAAAGGTGTCCAAGGTACTTTCTAGGCTAGTACCCAAAATGGAGCTGACTAGATTTACAACCTTCTGCAGCTTCTTTTGGTTCTGTGCAGTAGCCCCTCCATACCAGACAGTGACGCACACCTCAGGCACACATTTCCAAGGACCTTGTCACAGGTCTCCCACCATTCAAGGGGAAGCGAGTTATCATGGTAGTTATCAATCATTTTTTGAAAGCCTACAAGCATTGGAGAAGCTACTGTCTGTGGCAGAGATGGCCAAAATTGTCCTGGACCAGGTTTGCAAGATCCATGGATTTCTGATGGATATTGTCTTGGATCGCAGCCCACAATTCACATCACATTTCTGGAGGGCGTTCTGTAATCAGACAGGGGCAACAGCAAGCCTTTTCTCTGGGATTCACATACATAAGGCTTATGGAGCAGATCAATCAAGATTTAGAACATACTCTAAGATGCCTGGCCTCGGAAAGAGCTGATGAGTGGTGCGACCATTTGATGTGGGTAGAGATCACCCACAACACCTTACAACATTTCTGACTGTTCCAGCAGCAGTTTGGTTATCCTCCAGAACAAGAAGCTGCGTTTGGAGTCCCTACAGCTGAAGGTCTCATCCAACGCTGCAAACAAAAATGGATTAGGGCAAGAGAGATTTTGCTGGACTCTACCCGGAAACCAGAGACCAAGGCAAACTAAAAAAGAAGTCAAGGACCTGCTTTAAAGCCCAGGCAACAGGTCTGGCTATCCACTCATGATTTGTCTCTCCAAGTGGAATCTAGAAAGTTGCTGCCCAAGTTTATTGGACCCATCAAAATCCTGAGGAAAGTAAACTCAGTGGCCTCCACCTTGCAGCTCCCCAAAATCCTAAAGATCAATCCCACTTTTCACATCTCTAAATTAAATCCTGACTGCATCAGCTCTGCTGCTCTCAGGCTTATCGAGGGGGAACAGGTCTTCACGGTGAGAAGACTTTCGAACTCGCGTACTGTTCAAGGTCTTCATCATCGACTGGGAAGGATTCGGACCCGAGGAGAGGTGCTGGGTGCCCAAATCTGGTGTGTATCCGGATAGAAGCCTTAGAAGAGTTTGTAGAACACACTGCATTTGCAGAAAACTGCTAAAATAAAATAGATAACAGCATAGCAGTTGAAATTCAATAAAACATGTCCTTAACCAGTGTATTACATTCTCCCCCCACCAGAAATAGTCATGTCCTCATGACTTTGTAAGTCTTCAGAGCTGATCAAACCATTATCAGACCTGGTGGCATCGAGATTCATTGTCACCGAGGAGGACGTTAGGAAGACCTTCCTGAAGATAAATCCAAGGAAGGCGACGGGCCCAGATGGTGTCCCAGGACGGGTTCTTCGTGCCTGTGCAAGTGAGCTAGCTGGAGTGTTTGCTGACATCTTCAACTGCTCCTTCCTTCAGTCTAAGATCCCCTCGTGTTTTAAGAAGGCAATGATAATCCCAGTGCCGAAGAAGAACAAGGTGGCATGCCTGAATGACTATGAACCTGTGGCTCTGACATCAATTGCTATGAATTGCATCGAGAGATTGCTTATGGCACACATCAATCACAGCCTACTGGTCAACCTCAACGCTTTGCAATTCGCTTACCAGAGCAACAGGTCAACGGCAGATGCCATCTCTCTGGCCCTACATTCCTCCTTAGAACACCTGGAGAATAAAGACGCATACGTAAGGCTCCTTTTCATTGACTACAGCTCTGCCTTTAATACCATCATTCCAAATAAACTGATTCCTAAACTCCGGAACCTGGGCCTTATCATTCAGATCTGCAGCTGGATCTTCAACTTCCTCACAGACAGGACCCAGGCTGTAAAAATAGGGGACAAGCTGTCCTCTACAATCACTCTGAGCACTGGTGCCCCACAAGGCTATGTACTCAGCTCCCTGCTGTACTCACTGTACACCCATGATTGTGTAGCCAAGTTTCTATCAAACTCAATATATAAGTTTGCTGATGACACAACAATTGTAGGCCGTATCTCAGGTAAAGATGAGTTTGAGTACAGAGTGGAAATTAAGAACCTGGTGGCATGGTATGAAGACAATAATCTATCCCTCAACATCAGCAAGACGAAGGAATTGGTTTTTGACTTCAGAAGGAGTAGCGAACCGCACGACCCAATTTACATCGGTGGTGCGCAAGTGGAACAGGTCAAAAGCTTTAAGTTCCTCTGGGTCAATATCACAAATGACCTGACTTGGTCCAACCAAGCAGAGTTCACTGCCAAGAAGGCCCACCAGCGCCTTTACTTCCTGAGAAAACTAAAGAAATTTGGCCTGTCCCCTAAAATCCTCACTAATTTTTATAAATGCACTGTAGAAAGCATTCTTCTAGGGTGCATCCCAGCCTGGTATGGAAGTCGTCCTGTCCAAGACCAAAAGAAGCTGCAGAAGATTGTGAACACAGCGCAGCACATCACACAAACCAATCTTCCGTCCTTGGACTCACTTTACACCGCACGCTACCGGAGCAGTGCTGCCAGGATAATCAAGGACACGACCCACCCAGCCAACACAATTTTCATCCCTCTTCCCTCCGGGAGAAGGCTCAGGAGCTTGAAGACTCGTACGTCCAGATTTGGGAACAGCTTCTTTCCAACTGTGATAAGACTGCTGAACGGATCCTGACCCGGATCTGGGCTGTACTCTCCAAGTATCCGGACCTGCCTCTCAGTTTTTTTGCAGTACCTTACTTTCCATTTTTCTATTTTCTATTTATGATTTATAATTTAAAGTCTTAATATTTACTAATTTTTACTATTTTTAATATTTAATATTTGTATTCCAGTGAGCAGGAAGCGCAGAATCAAATATCGCTGTGATGATTGTACGTTCTAGTATCAATTGTTTGGCGAAAATAAAGTATAAAGTATGAAGTATTAATAACACAGTATTCAAATGAATTTTGAGATTTCAGGACCCCCAGTCTATTTGTAAATGGAAGTAACATATCTCAATATTGGGATTGACACAAAACTCTGTTTTCCAGGTGCATCATGCACCAGCCTATCTGGAAGTTTCCTGACTGAGATCTCCTTATCTCATCTTCAGCTTCTTCAGCCTCAGCCACTCCTTGTAACTGTCCCTGCTTACTTGGGAATGCCTTCCCATGTCTATCACTCACATTTACATGGGAGTGGTTCCCCATGTCTATCACCCACATTTACATGGGAATGCCTCCTCATGTCTATCACTCACACCTTCTGTTGATCCAGTTCCTCCTACAACCTGACTGAACTCAGTCAAAGAAGGTGCTGCTGAACGTCCGTAACCTCCGCTGATGCTAACCAGCATAGCCTTTCGCACAAAGGGGTGTCCTCTGTCACTCTAGCTACTCCTGCAGGATGTAACATGGCAGGTTTAGAATAGGTTCACCACATAATTCCTCATTTATGCTCATCATCTTGCTTAGGAGGATCTTGCACCTTCCCAAAAGCAGCTCTGAAAACCAGTGAATGGACAAGGCTTTCAAAGATTTCTCTCCACTTCCCTCCTTGCTTGGTCTCACAGGCCTTCTCACAATGGAAGTATTTGTTTCCACAAGAATGGAAACTTCACCATTTTCAATTGGATCCAGCTAGACCAACACTATTGTAAAAATAGTCTCAGCTACTCCAACATCTGTTTCCAAAAACTCCAGTTTCAGCGACAAGTAATCACCATACGGGTAATCATCAGCACTAAGCCCCCAGACATCAAGGGCATTGAGTGGCATCAATGGTAATGCATTAAAGACTGGATGTAAAAAGATCTGTAGGGTAAAGTAAATTGAGAACCTGCGTCAAGTATGGTTCTAGCATGAATACTTTCAATCCATATAGATTCACCAGAGCTTGGTCTCACTAAACCGTCAGGAATAGTGTTTTGCTGTTTGATATTTCTGGTGATACACTGATTGGAATTTATACTCTCCAAGATGCCAGCCCGGTCCTTCACTAGGTCCATTTTTGCTTCTTTTCTCTGTTTGATTAACCAGTGACTTACTTTCTGAAGAATTTTTTTCTTGAAATGTCTATCCTCTCCACAGTTGTAACAGAAAATACCAGTCTTCTCTCCAGTCAAAGGACCCTTTTCAGCAGCATTCCTTGGCTTATTAAGTCCTACAGGTGGGTTGGGTTTCCTAACGAATGTGTCACGTTTAGCAGAAACATTAGCAGACATCCACCGAGACAGCTCAGCTCGAAGGTGGCATCAGGGGTCACTTTAGCAACAGTGGATACCACTGAAGACATCTCTCAGCTTTTGGAAACATTTCACTCCTCAATCATATTTTCCTCCTCTCTAACTTCTCTGAGTAACTCAGTAAAAGATGGAGGAGGATGCATCTTGTAAGTCGTTTGAATGCGTAGAGCAATCATGTCATGTGACAGCGCGCCCTTCAAAACTTGCTCCACCCTCAAGCAATTTCTCTCAGACAGTTGAATGCCTCCTTTATGGCCCACACAATGCAGCAGTTTCTCCAACTTGAAAAGGTAGGCAGAAGGCTTCTTCCTCCTGAACTGCGTGCCTAAACTTCATCATAAGATCGGCTGAACCTTCAATGGTACCTGAAGCATTTTACAGAGCTTGCATATAGTTAGCTGATGTGGCTAAAGAATTTTCTGCCTTAAGGAACCTCACTACTTCAGCCTTTGTTGTTGTTCAGTCGCTAAGTTGAGTCCAACTCTTCTTGACCTCATAGACCATAGGGTCCGTAGGGTTTTCATGGCAAGATACGGGAGTAGATTGCCAGGTCTTTCTTTCACACAGATGTTGGGACCCGGCTGGGTTTGAGCTCAGGACCATCTGCCTTGAAGTCCAGTGCTGATGCCATTACACCATCAGCCACCAGACCCTTTAAACTCTGTACTAATTTAAACACTCTATTTCTTTCATATTATCCGAGCACTGCCATTTATCCAGTGACTGAAATGTCTGCTCCGCCAAAGCCTCATATTTTTCTTCCCTATTGGGTGCAGGTTTAACTCCAGAGAAAATTCTCAGCCTACGATAACGTTGGCTCTCCACAGGTACACTTGGCACTTATCAGCCAGTGATGCAATAGCCGAAACCAGTTCAGGACTTAAATCAACTGCTGAAGGATCCATTGGACCTATCACATCAGACAGCTCCTTTCCCTCACCTCAGAAATGAGAGCAACTTGTCTTTAAAATCTTCACCCTCAGCTACATTCCCCTCCGTCTCAAATGACATGGACTGGCCATGGCCCCGCCTCTCCAGGTACCCCTACCCTATTGGGCAATGGGACTTCAATCATGTCATTAGCAGTCATATCGCATCCGACCTTAATCTCCACGGCATCCATAATAAAGCACCTTAATTATAACACACCTCTCTTTCCACAAAACACTTGTTTAAATGCAGACTTAAACACACAAATAAACTGCCTAATCAATCCTTATACAGCATTCATACAGCATTCGATCTCCAGACAAAGCCCTCAAAAATGTAACTATCTCACCATGGCTCGTATCAAACTTGGTTCATTAACGAACTCTGGCTAACAGCCAAGTAACTCAGCATTGCATGGGTAATGGTGAAAAGAACGAGTGTTTTGTGGAAAGTGAGGTCCTAAGTTGAGCAAATGGCTCCTTATCTCAAGCAAAACCAAAGTGCTAGTCAATGATGCTTAACTAACAGAACACACAGCATTTGCAAAAAACTGCTTAAATAAAATAACGAACAGCATAGCAGTAGAAATTCAATAAAACATGTCCTTAATCAGGGCATCACATGTTAATTGGCTGCTATGTTTCCTATGTTACAAAAATAACCAAACTGTAATAGGTGTGAATGATTTTTGGGCATCGCATCAATCAGAAACATTGTTAAGATCTTTTGAAAGCAGAGAGGAAATACAAGAAATGCTTTTTTTTAATTGAAAACATATAAAAAAAGAAAATACAAAATATAAAGAAAATATCTAAAAAAAAAAGAAAGAAAAAATGCACATTTTTTCAAGATTTTCAGTCTTTGGAAGCCTGAAAGTGTTTTGTAATTTATAGCAGTATTTTTTAAATTTTACTTGCTGTAATAATGAAAAGGTGCTGTTGCAACCTACCTATACACAGCAAGGGCTGTGAAACAACAAAGGTCACTTTAATTTTAGTACTACCCATTGAGAAATAGGCCAAGGCGCCTGCCTTTATTGTTGAAAATTTTGATTGTTAATAAGTCTTAACTCTTGACCAAGGGTTGAGAGTAAACGCATGATTTACTGTAAACATCTTTCATTTGTAAATGAACAGAGAGTCAACGCAAAATTTTTATTGTTAATAACTGTATTGAATAAGGACTCACAGTCAACGAATGGTTTTCTTTTCCTGTATGTAATTATTTTTATTTTGTAATATTTCTGAATAAAGTATTTTTGGAAAAAAAATAGGCCAAGACGCCAGTGATATCTCCAATGGTCTTCTTTGAATTAGCACCATGAAATCCTTTATGTAAGGGGATATCAGGGCTCATTTAGAAATTCATTCAGAAGATGGCTACTCCAGATTATAGAAAATGTGTTGGACTCTCAGCATATATGTTTTGTTCAAGGTTTGGGAGTGGAGAGTGAATCAACAAATTTCAGGCAAAGAGGCAACATACACAACTATTACATTGTGTTTGTTGATGTTCAGCGCCTTTAAGCATTTGCAAGATGGACTGTTTTTGCTGTAATTGCTGTTTACCACTAAAATAAAGGGATGGGGTAATGTGACGTTCAGAGCGTGACTTCTATTGTGAGATCAATTTGGATCTGGACTTGGAATTTGCAGTTTAAACTTAGCATTTCTACAAAACTCATTGTGTAAATATAGCTCAGCTCTGGGACGGGCCGAATGTGGCCTCCAGAGGGTAAAAGTTCCAAACATTTCTAAGGACCACCAAAAGTGCTTACTTTTGTAAAATCGTGGTATGACATGCAATGCCAGTAATTTTAGAGCAAAGGCCTTTTGAAATCCCTTGGGCAATATCGGGTTGATGTAACATTCTTGCGTAGGTGGATTTGTTAAACATGCTTCCCAATGAATGACAAATATTTTTGAAAAGCATTTGGTCTGATATTTGTTATTTCCTGTTAGCTTCCTCGTAGTGTTTCAGATGTTAGAATGACCCAGCATTCCTTTTTATGAATAAATAGTTGCTAATGGAATTGAACAGTATAAGAGATAATCAGAAACTTTCATAGAAGCAGAGAAACATAGAAAACCTACAGCACAATACAGGCCCTTCAGCCCACAAAGCAGTGCTGAACATGTCCTTACCTGGGAAATTACCTAGGGTTTTTCTGAGCTCCATATGCCTGTCCAGGAGTCCTCATCGTATCCACCTCCACCACCGCTGCCAGCAGCCCATTCCACGCACTCACCACTCTCTGTGTGAAAAACTTACCCCTGACATCCCCTCTGTACCTGCTTCCAAGCACCTTAAAACTGTGCCCTCTCATGCCAGCCATTTCAGCCCTGGGAAAAAGCCACTGACTATCCTCACAATCAATGCCTCTCATCATCTTATGCACCTCTATCAGGTCACTTCTCATCCTCCTTTATTCCAAGGAAAAAAGGCCAAGTTCACTAAACCTATTCTTATAAGGCATGCTCCCCAATCCAGGCAACATCCTTGTAAATCTCCTCTGCACCCTTTCTATAGTTTCTACATCCTTCCTATAGTGAAGCAACCAGAACTGACCACAGTACTCCAAGTGGGGTCTAACCAGGGTCCTATATAGCTGCAGCATTACCTCTCGGCTCTTAAACTCAATCCCATGATGGATGAAGGCGAATGCACCTTATGTTTTCTTAACCACAGAGTCAACCTGTGCAGCAGTTTTGAGTATCCTATGGACTCGGAGCTCAAGATCCCTCTGTTCCTCCACACTGTCAAGAGTCTTACTATTAATACTATATTCTGTCATCATATTTGACCTACCAAAATGAACTACCTCACACTTATCTGGGTTGAACCCATCTGCCACTTCTCAGCCCAGTTTTGCATCCTAACAATGCCCTGCTGTAACCTCTGACAGCCCTTCTCAGTATTCACAAAACCCCTAACCTTTTTGTCATCAGCAAACTTACTAACCCAACCCTCCACTTCCTCATCCAGATCATTTATAAAACTCACAAAGAGTAGGAGTTCTAGAACAGATCCCTGAGGCACACCACTTGTCACTGACCTCCATGCAGAATATGACCCATCTACAACCACTCTTTGCCTTCTGTGGGAAAGCCAGTTCTGTATCCACAAAGCAATGTTCCCTTGGATCCCATGCCTCCTTACATTCTCGATAAACCTTGCATGGGGTACCCTGTCAAATGCCGTACTGAAATCCATATATACTACATCTACAGCTCTATCTTCATCAATGTGTTTAGTCACATTCTCAAAAAATTCAATCAGGCTCGTAGGGCATGACCTGCCTTTGACAAAGCCATGCTGGCTATTCCTAATCATATTATGCCTCTCCAACTGTTCATAAATCCTGCCTCTCAGGAACTTCATTAACTTACCAACCACTGAAATAAGACTCACTGGTCTATAATTTCCTGGGCTATCCCTACACCCTTTCTTGAATAAGGGAATAACATCCGCAACCCTCCAATCCTCTGGAACCTCTCCCGTCCCCATTGATGATGCAAAGATCATCGCCAGATGCTCAGCAATCTCCTCCCTCGCTTCCCACAGCAGCCTGGGGTACATCCCATCCGGTCCCGGTGACTTATCCAACTTGACGCTTTCCAAAAGCTACAGCACATCCTCTTCCTTAATATCTACATGCTCAAGCTTTTCATCTCTACAATCGCCAAAATCCTTTTCCGTAGTGAATTCTGAAGCAAAGTACTCATTAAGTACCTCTGTTATCTCTTCTGTTTCCATACACACTTTTCTACTGTCACACTTGATTGGTCCTATTCTCTCACGTCTTATCCTCTTGCTCTTCACATACTTGTAGAATGTCTTGGGGTTTTCCTTAATCCTGTCCACCAAGGCCTTCTCATGGCCCCTTCTGGCTCTCTTAATTTCTTTCTTAAGCTCTTTCTTGCTTGCCTTATAATCTCCAGATCTCTATCATTGCCTAGCTTTTTGAAACTTTCATAAGCTCTTCTTTTCTTCTTGACTAGATTTACAACAGCCTTTGTACACCACGGTTCCTATACCCTACCATCTTTTCCCTGTCTCATTGGAACATACCTATGCAGAACTCCACACAAATATCCCCTGAACATTTGCCACATATCTTCCGTACATTTCCCTGAGAACATTTGTTCCCAATTTATGCTTCCAAGCTCCTGCCTGTTAGCCTCATATTTCCGCTTACTCCAATTAAACGTTTTCCTAACTTGTCTGTTCCTATCCCTCTCCAATGCTATGATAAAGGAGATAGAATTGTGATCACTATCTTCAAAATGCTCTCCCACTGAGAGATCTGACACCTGACCAGGTTCATTTCCCAATACCAGATCAAGTACAGCTTCCCCTCTTGTAGGCTTATCCACATATTGTGTCAAGAAATCTTCTTGAACACACCTATCAAATTCCACCCCATCTAAACCCCTCACTCTACAGACATGCCAAACAATATTTGGGAAATTAAAACCTCCCACCGCAACAACCCTGTTATTATTACACCTTTCTAGAATCTGTCTCCCTATCTACTCCTCGATGTCCCTGTTACTATTGAGTGGTCTATAAAAAACACCCAGTAGAGTTATTGACTCCTTCCTGTTCCTAACTTCCACCCACGGGGACTACGTAGACAATCCCTCCATGACTTCCTCCTTTTCTGCAGCCGTGACACTATCTCTGATCAACAGTGCCAAGCCCCCACCTCTTTTGCCTCCCTCCCTATCCTTTCTGCAACATCTAAAGCCTGGCACTCGAAGAAACCATTCCTGCCCCTGAGCCATCCAAGTCTCTGTAATGAGCCACAAACAGCTCATGTCTTCCAGCTAGGTTAAAACAAGGTGGATTAGTGAAGCAGCTCATACATGTTTCTTTTCCCTATTTAAAGCATTGACTCTAGCTAGCATGGACTCTAGAATCAAAGCTATTGCCAGACCACAAGAAAAATATCTCAGTCAACGTCAGCAAAACCAAAGAGCTGGTTATTGACTACTGGAGGAGGAAATCAGAGGCTCATGAGCCAGCACTCATCAGGGGATTGGAGATGGAGAGGGGTAGTAACTTTAAATTCCTTGGCGTTAACATTTCAGAGGATCTGTCCTGGGATCAGTACAAAGAAAGAACAGCAATGCCTCCACTTTCTTGGAAGTTTGCGTAGTCTCGACATGTCATCTAAAACTCTGACGAGCTTCTATAGATGCATAGTGGTGAGCTTACTGACTTGTTGCATCAGAGCCTGGTATGGAATGGAAAGGCCAGCATCCATGAATGGAAAAGCCTACAAAAAGTAGTGGATATAGCCCAGTCCATCATAGAAAAAGCCCTCCCCACTATTGAGAACATCCACAAGAAAGCAGAATCCATCATCAAGGACCCCCACGACCCAGGCCATGCTCTCTTCTCACCGCTACCATCGGGAAGGGGGTACAGGAACTTAGATCCCATGCTATCAGGTTGAGTAACAGCTGTTGCCCTTCAACTATCAGGTTCCTGAACCAAACTCACCTCAACACTGAAATTATTTGAAACCTATGGTCTCACTTTCAAGAACTCTACAACGCATGTTTTACTATTATTCTATATGTATGTATTTATTTAATTAATTAATTATTATTTGTCTTCCTTTGCACATTAGTTGTCTGCCTGTCTTTCTTTGTGTATGGTCTTTCATTGATTCTATTGCGTTCCTCTGTATCTGCTGTGAATGCCCACCAGAAAATATACTTTGATAATAAATTTACTTTGATCATTGAACTTGGAATTACTTTCACTGACATACGTCATTGCCAGATATGTCAGTTTTCTGGATCAACGGGATCTCTTCTGGGGAAGGTACGAGCTGTACAAAAGGTTATACCTGAACTTTACAGGAACCAATATCCCTGCAGGCAGGTTTACTAGTGCTACTCGAGAGGGTGTAAATTAATTTGGCAGGGGAATGTGAACTGGAGTCAGAGGGCTGAGGATGAGGTTGTTGGTTTACAGAGGCAGTGTATGGTGAGACTGCTAGAAAGGAGAGGCTGATGATAGGGCAAAATCGTAGTCAATGGGATGAGTTGCAATGTAAAAGGGAGACAAAATTAAAAAAGGTGATGAATACTGGACTGAAGGTACTATACTTGAATGCACACAGTATACAGAATAAGGTAGATGAACTTGTAGCACTGTTATAGGATCTTCTTTCAGCCATGATTCAGTGATGGCCACAACTTCAGATATAAAAAGTGTACAAGAGAGGTGAGAGTAAATGGAAAATGATGCTGGAGAACTAACAATGAAAGACAAGGAAATGGCAGATGAACTAAATAAATATTTTGCATCAGTACACTGTGGAAGACACAAGCAGTATGCTGGACGTTAAGGAGTATCAGGGGGCAGAAGTTCTTAGGAAACTGAAAGAGCTGAAGGTAGATAAGTCATCTGGTCTTCACCTCAGGGTTCTGAAAGAGGTGGCTGAAGAGATTGTGCAGGAATTAATAATGATCTTTCAAAAATCAATTAATTCTGGAATGGTTCGGGAGGACTGGGAAAAAGCAAATGTGATGCTACTCTTCAAGAATTGAGAGAGGGCGAAGAAAGGAAATTATAGGCCAGTTAGTCTGACCTCAGTGGTTGGTAAGATGTTGGAATCAATTGTTAAGTATGTGGTTTAGGGGTACATGGAGGCACATGATAAAATAAGCCAAAGTCAGTATGGTTTCCCTAAGGGAAAATATTGCAGACAAATCTGTTGGAATTCTTTGAAAAAATAACAAGCAGGATAGACAAAGGTGAATCAGTGATATTGTGTAGTTAGATTTTCAGAAAGCCTTTGACAAGGTGCCACACATGAAGCTGCTTAACAAGTTAAGAACGCATGGTACTATAGAAAAGATACTAGCATGGATAAAGCATTGGTCAATTGGCAGGAGGCAAAGAGTTGGAATAAAGGGAAACTTTTCTGGTTGCCTGCCAGTGACTGGTGGTGTTCCACAGGGGTCTGTGTGGGACTGCTTTGTTTTGCTTTGAATATCAATGATTTGGATGATGGAATTGATGGCTTTGTGGCCAAGTTTTTGGATGATACAAAGATAGGTGGAGGGGCAGGTAGTTTTGAAGAAGCAGTGAGGCTACAGAAGGATTTTGACAGAATAGGAGAATGGGCAAAGAAATGGCAGATGGGATACAGTGATGGGAAGTGTATGGTCATGCACTTCGGTAGAAAAAATATTTCTAAATGGGGAGAAAGTTCAAAAAATATGAGGCACACAGAGACTTGGGAGTCCTCATTCAGGATTCCCAAAAGATTAATTTGCAGGTTGAGTCCATGGTGAGGAAGGCAAATGCAATGTTAGCATTCATTTCGGAGGACTAGATTATAAAGCAAGATTGTAATTTTGAGACTCTAGAAGACACTGCTGAGGTCTCACATGGAGTATTATGAGCAGCTTTGGGTCCCTTATCTAAGAAAGGATGTGATGACATTGGAGAGGTCAAAGGATGTTCATGAAAATGATTCTAAAATTGAAAGGCATATCAAATGAGAAGTGTTTGATGGCTTTGGGCCTGTACTCACTGGAATTCAGAAGAATGAAGGAGAATCTCATTGAACCTTATTGAATGTTGAAAAGCCCCAATAGAGTTGATGTGGAGTGGGTGTTTCCTATGGTGAGGGAATCTAAAACCAGAGGACACAACCTCAGAATAGATGGATGTCCATTTAGAACAGAGATGAGGGAGGAATTTCCTTAGCCAGAGAGTGGTGAACCTGTGGAATTTGTTACTACAGGTGGCTGTGAAGCCTAATTCATTGGATATATTTAAGGAAGAGGTTGATAGATTCTTGATTAGTCAGGGCATGAAGGGATACAGGGAGAAGGCAGGAGAGGGCAATGGATCAACCACGATGAAATGGTGGAGCTGATTGATAGCCTAATTCTGCTCCTATATTTTATGATCTTATGGTATATGTCGTGAAATTTCTTAGGTGTGAATATCGCTGAAAATTTCTCCTAGCCCAGCCACATGGATGCTATAGCCAAGAAAGCACACCAGTGCCTCTACTCCCTCAGACGGCCGCAGAAATTTAGCATGTCCTTGCTGAATCTCACCAATTTTTACAGATGCACCATAGCTGGATGCAGCACAGTTTGGTATGGCAAATGCTCTGCCAAAGACCACAAGGAATTGCAGAGATGTGAACACTTCCGAGTTCGACACACAAACCAGTCTCCCTTCTATTGACTCTGTCTACACACCTGTTGCCTCAGGAAAGTGGGCAACATTATTAAGGATCCTTCTCAAACTGATCATTCACTCTTCTCCCCCCTCCCAACACCTACCACCAAGGACAGCTTTCATCCTGCTGTTATAAGACTTTTGGAAAGATGTTATCACGCTCATGCACCTTATTTGTTTCCATGTTCTGCACTTCCTTGGAAACAGCTACACCACGTACTGCATTCTGTGATGTTTATCCTTTTGTACTACCTTGGTGTCATGGTCCGGATCGGGGTCCCTTTAAATTTACCTTGTTTATGTTACGATAAGGACAGTTGATTCCCTGTTTTCCCGTGTTCCTCATCTTTGGTGATTAGAGGCAATTAACGCTCGGCTGAACCAGTAGTTTATAGTCTCCGGCTTTCAGCCGTTCGGCGCGGGAGCATCTGCAAAGTCATCTAAGGTGTGGTGTGCCGATGTGATCTGGCCGGAGCAAGCCTAGTCTCTGCCGAAGTGAGTGCCGGTAATTCGCCTTTCCTCACTGGAGCAACCCTGTCCAGTTACCTCGCCAAAGCGAGCCTGCAAAGTTTCCTCATCAATTAACCCGCCAGAGGGAATCAAGAACCGCTGTCTACTGTTCCCAGGCCAAGTCGAGAGCTCGCCACTACCCGGAGGCTCCAAGTCAAGTCCTGGCTCCGGTGGCATTCAAGTTCCAAATCAAGTCCTGGTCCTGGCAGCATTCAAGCACCAAGTCAAGTCCTGGCCCTGGTGGCATTCAAGTACCAAGTCAAGTCCTGGTCCTAGCGGCATTCAAGCACCAAGTCAAGTCCTGGCCCTGGCGGCGTTCAAGCACCAAGTCAAGTCCTGGCCCTGGCGGCGTTCAAGCACCAAGTCAAGTCCTGGCCCTGGCGGCATTCAAGCACCAAGTCAAGACCTGGCCCTGGCGGCTTCCCAGTTCTGAGTCAAGTCCTGGCCCTGGCGGTCTGTGATCCCTGTCCTACCCCCTTCTCTGCCCCTCTCGCCTCTAGCCCTCGTCTGCAGCCCTCGCCTGCACTTCGGTTTAGTTCCATCACTGGAGCTAGATAAGTACTGTCTGGTGTTCATTCGTGTTGGTCTTGTCTTGTCTTGTCCTCGCCCCCGCCATTGTGACACTTGGTGGTTTCTGTGTGGAATGTTCTGTCTGAATAATGTGCAGTCAAAAGCTTTTTACTGTAAATGTAACCGTAGTGAACCATTAACTAAATGTGTGTATTTTGTGAAGTAACTGTTTTTCATGAATAAAATTCACCTGGGCACTTTTCCACATTTTCAGATAAATACCAGCTTTGTAAATATACTGGAACAATTTGTTGGAAGATGGGTCAAACCGTGGAGGGCAAGTCTTCAGTGCTCTAGCTGGAATGTTGCCTGGTCCATTGATGTATCAATTTTTGATATCATATGGAGTAAATGAAGATGACTGAACACTGTGTTGGTGCAGATTCCAGATGGTAACAGTGATGGGCCATCTACTCAGCAGTTCTCTCTGAATGTGAATGTAAGCAGCTCAGCCTTACCATTGACACACACATGTTGAGATCTCCATCACTGAGGTTGAGGGGGCATGGTTCTTGGCCTTTCCTTAGCTGTTGCAATACCTATTGTTATTCATGACTAGATATGACAGGATTACAGAGCTTTCCTCTGATCCATTATTATAGGGAAGGTGGAATTCTGTCTATGACATACTGTTTATTCTGTTTGACACACATTGGCAGCAGCAGAAGGCAGGCACAGCACCACCAAATGCCATGAGCTCTTTCTCCTTACATAGGTTTTTTTTCATAAAAACAGTGCGCAGGTGCAGGCATCGGTGGCAGTGGAAGGCAGGCAGAGCACCAGCAAACAGGGTGAGTTCTTTCTCCTTGCGTGGGGATTTTTCTTATTTTTGAAACTATAACAAGAGATAGAGGCTAGCAGAGTGACCACTATTGGAGTGGGGGCTAGAATCAGAGTGGGAAATTAGAGGCTTTGACGAGAAGAGGGTGAAGTCAAAGAAGCAGGTAAGAAGGGTAGGTTTTTCCTTTCGTTATTGCTGATTTGGTCTTGCTTGCCCATTGTACAGTGCAGACAGTATGGCAGATATGGCAGTGGAACGCGCCTCCTGTAGGATGTGGGAATTCATGGAACCTGACAGTCTCCCTGGTGACTACACCTGTGGGAAGTGCAGCCAATTCCAGCTCCTGAAGGACGGCACTAAGGAGCTGGAGCTGGAGTTGGATGAACTAAGGATCACCGGGAAGCAGAGCAATTGATAGATAAGACTTTTGAGCAGGTGGTTGCATCCAGAGTGCCGAATTCAGGGCGTAGATGGGTGAACAGCAAGAGAGGTAAAGGGAGAAGGAAATCAGTGTAGGGTCCCCCTGTGGCCATTCCCCTCGGCAACCTGTCTAGCCCTTTGGATACTGCTGAGGGGGATGACCTATCTGGGCAAAGCATCAGCAGCCAAACCAATGGCACTGTGGTCGACTCTGAGCCTCAGAAGGGTCGGGTGAAGTCAGGAGGAGCAATAGTCATAGGGGACTCCATAGTTAGGGGGACAGATAGGAGATTTTGCGGCAGCAAAAGACACACCACGATAGTGTGTTGCCTCCTGGATTTTAGGTTCCAGGATTTCTCTGAATGGTTGTAGAGTATTCTTGAAGGCGAGGGAGAGCAGCCAGGGGTCATGATATATATTGGTACCAATGACATAGGCAGGAGAGGTGTAGAGGTCCTGCACAGTAAGCTTAAGGAGTTAGGAAGGAGACTGAAGAGCAGGACCTCCAAGATGGTAATCTCCGGATTACTCTCGGTGCCACGAGCTAGCAAAGGTCAGAACAAGAAGATCGCGCAGATGAATGAGTGGCTGAGGAGATGGTGCAGGGGGCAGGGTATCACGTTCTTGGATCATTGGAACCTTTTCTAGGGAAGAGGTGACTTGTTCAAGTGGGACGGGTTGCACCTGAACTGGAGGGGAAGCAATATCCTGGGAGGGAGGTTTGCTGATGCTGTCGGGGAGGGTTTAAGCTAGATTTTTGCGGGGGGGGGGCAGGAACCGAAGTGAAGATGCAGAGGATGGGGTGGTTGGCGCACAAGTAGAAACAGCTTGTAGGGAGTTTGTGAGGAAGGATAAGCAGATGATAAAACAAAGATGCACTCAGGCAGATGGTTTGAGATGTGTCTATTTTAATGCAAAGAATATCATAAACAAGGCAGATGAACTTAGAGCATGGATCAATATGTGGAACTATGATGTTGTGGCTATTACAGAGACTTGGATGTCTCAGGGGCAGGATTAGCTGCTGAATGTGCCAGGCTTTAGGTGTGTCAAAAAGGACAGGGAGGGAGGCAAAAGAGGGGGAGGGTGGCATTGCTAATCAGGGATAGTACCACGCTGCAGAAAAGGAGAAAGTCGACTGAGTCTGTGTGGGTGGAAGTCAGAAACAGGAACGGGCATTAACACTACTGGGTGTTTTTTATAGACCCCCCCCCCAATAGTAACAGAGACATCGAGGAGCAAATAGGGAGGCATATTCTGGAACGATGCAATAATAACAGGGTTGTTGTCATAGGTGATTTTAACTTTCCTAATATTAACTAGCATCTCCTTAGAGCAAGGGGTTTGGATGAGGTGGAGTTTGTTACGTGTGTTCAGGAAGGTTTCCTGACACAAAATGTAGATAAACCAATTAGAGGAGAGGCTGTACCTGAGCTGGTATTGGGAAATGAACCTGGTCAGGTGTCAGATCTCCCAGTGGGAGAGCATTTTGGAGTTAGTGATCATAAATCTTATCTCCTTCACCATAGAGCTGGAGAGGGATAGGAGCAGAAAATTTGGGAAAATATTTAATTGGGGTAGGGGGAAAATATGATGCTATTAGGCAGAAACTTGTGAGCAGTGTCTCAGGGAAATGCATGGCGTTTTGCTTAGGTATGTTCCATTGAGGCAGGAAAAAGATGGTAGGGTAAAAGAACCATGTCGTACAAAGGATGTAGAAAATTTAGTTAAGGAGAAAAGAAAAGCTTATGAAAGCTTCAAGAAACTAGGTACTGTTAGAGCTCTAGAAAATTAAGAGGCTGCCAGGAAGAAGCTTAAGAATGAAATTAGGGGAGATAGAGAGGGCCATAAGAAGGCCTTGGCAAGCAGGATTAAAGAAAACTCCAAGGCATTCTATAAGTATGTGAAGAGCTAGAGGATAAGATGTGAGAGAATGGAGCAATCAGGTGTATTAGTGGAAATGTGTGCATGGAGTCAGAGGAGGTAGCAGAGGTACTTAAAGAACACCTTGCTTCAGTATTCACCAGTGAAAAGAACCTTGGCAATTGTGGGGATGAGCTACAGTGGACTGAAATGCTTGAGTGTATAGACATTAAGAAAGAGAATGTGCTGGAGCTTTTGAAAAACTAAGTTAAATAAGTCGCCGGGTTCAGACAGGACATTCCCTGGGCTACTGTGGGAGGTGAGGGAGGAGATTGCTGAGCCTCTGGCAAGGATCTGTGCATCATCAATAGGGACAGGAGGGTCGCAAATGTTGTTCACTTGTTCAAGAAAGGGAGGGGAGATAACCCAGAAAATTATAGACCAGTGAGTCTTACTTCAGTAGTGAACAAGTTGTTGAAGAAGATCCTGAGAAGCAGGATTTATGAGCATTTGGAGAGACATAATCTGATTAGAGATAGTCAGCACGGCTTTGTCAAGGGGAGGTTGTGCCTTACTGGCCTGATTGAATTCTTTGAGGAGTATCAAAACACATTGATGAAGGTAGAGCAGTGGATGTAGTGTATATGGATTTGATAAGGTTACCAGATAGGATAGGAGAGTGGACCATTGGAGAAGGAGAAGGAGGAAGGGCACCAGGCGGAGGTGTTAGGCAAGTGAGAAGAGGTAAGATGCCAGAGTGGGGAATAGAAGAAGAAGGGCGGGGGAGGGTTTCTTTTTAACTGGAAGGAGAAATCGATATTTATGCCATCAGGTCTGCTAGATGCTGCTCCCAGAGATGCCTTTCTGCACTTTACTTCAGCCTAGTTTCATCTTCAGGCTGGATGCTGATGGTAGAGTGAGGAATATATAAATATTCATCAGCAATATTCCTCACTGAACTACCACAGCACCTCATATTCCATCTGGATAGTATTCAACCTATCAATAACTTCCTTTTCCATAACTTTCTATTACTTTCCAGTAACTTCTCCCTGCCCCCTCTTATTCCATTCTCTGATCTTGCTCCCCTCTTACCCTTTCTTTTCTCCTTACCTGCTTATCTCCTCCCTCTGGTGTCCCTCCTTCTTCCCTTTCTCCCATGCTCCACTCTGCTCTCCTATCAGATTTGTTCTTCAGCCCTTTACCCCTTCCACCTTTCACCTCCCAGCTTCTCACTTCATCCCCCGTTTCATCCATCACCTGCCTGCTTGTTTGCCTTCCTATTTTGGCTTCTTCCCCTTTCCTTTCCTGAGGAAGAGTCTTGGTCCACAAGGTAGTCTGTTTATTCCTCTCCATTGATATTGCTTGACCTGCACCATTTGGAGCTTGTCGCTTTGTATTTCTTGCATCTGCAGAAACTCCTGTGTTTATAAATATTACTCATGAAGGCTGAGCATTCCGCAGTCAATGTTGAAGCTACTGAGCACCATGTGAGATTGTTGTGTGAATTAATATCAGTGTGAATGCAGGCAAGCATTACATTATCTCTGTCTTCATTTGGTTTGCATTCAATGCCAAGGATAGAACTGGTGAGAAAAAGTGGATTATAGCATGTGAGTAGGGATGGCATCGTAACATAGCAGTTATTATAACGTGATCAAAGCACCAGCAAGCAGTGTGCAATTCTCATCATAATCTATAAGGTGCATATTCCCCATGGCCCCATGGATTTCCTCCTGGTGCTTTGGTTTCCTCCCCATCTCCGAAGACTTTTAGGTTAGTAGTTAATTGGTCAGTTGGGTGTAATTGGATGGTGCGGGCTCATTGATCCAGAAGAGCCTGTTACTGTGCTGTATCTCGAAATAAAATCAAATACGTGATGTGACCCATTCCTTCAGCCAAAAATGCTTACCGATGCAATTTACTCCAGTGATAGGTTGCTTCAAAGCCGTGAAATCCATTTTCGAGGCAGAGACTTTACATATTTTCTAACCTTATATCAATGTTGTTGATATATTCTCTTCAACAAATCCTTTAAAAGGTTGATCTTTCATCTGAGATTATTTGGACTTTCCTCTTTTATATTTTCTGAGTGATATATAATGAACAAAATAACAATCTTTTCTCTTCGTAAAACCAAGAGTTAAACGGGGAGATATCTCCCTATATTCCCAGCAATATTTCATCCCTTTAACTGTCAGGCATATCTGCTGTAAAAACATGTGTTTCTTTTTAAGTAATCTATTGGGTTTTACTTTGGTGATTTGTTTAACTACAGGAAGGAATGTAAGTTAATTAAATGGGACAGGATGTCAGAATGTCATGGGAAACTCTGTAGCAGGTCCAGAATGGTTGAATTCATGTAGTTTATGATCTCCTAGGTTATCAAGTGAACTAGAAATGCAAATTGAAAATGTAACTTATGATGCAATTCAAGTACAATATTCACCATAGTCATTCAAATTGGAATTTGCTTGATCTCCTGAGCCAGAGGCTAGAGTTTAAATCCCACCATGTTTGCTTGGGGATCTAAATTCAGTTCATAAGTTATATAAATTCTTAAATTGTAATCAATTATGGATTTAAAAATATAATATTAATAATAACCTTGAAACATTTTGAGTATTATGGTAACACATGGGGGAAGTAAATCTCCTGCCTTTATCAGGTCTAACCAAGGTGTGGCACCTGACCCAACAACATGACAGATTCTTAATAAGATTGGCTTTATTTGTCACATGTACATTGAAGCATACAGTGAAATGTGTTGTGTCAAATCAAATCAGCAAGGACTGTGCTGAGCAAATGCCACCATGCTTCCAGCACCAACATAGCATGCTGGCAGCTTGTTAACCCCGAACCATACATATCTGGGGGTGAAACAGAAGGAGTCAGAGGAAACCCATATGATCACGGGGACAACATACAAATTCCTTATCTCAGCGGCAGGAATCAAACTCTGATCTTACAGCTGATGCTGTCAATGGTTCTTTATTGTCCCTTAAAATTAAGAAGTTTCAAAATATTGAATATTTACAATACAGAATGAGACATTTCAGCACTTGGCCTAAAAACTATACCCTAATCCCATTTTCCAGCATTTAAACCCTAGCACTGTGGCAGCCAGATCTCAAGTGTGTAACTAGGCACTGTTTAAAAGTGTTAAGGCTTCCTGCGATCACCTTTTCAGCAGTGATTTCACACCCCTACCATCTCCTCATCCTTCTCTGATTCTTTGAACAATTACTTTAATCTGACACCCTAGGGCTAAGGAAATGAAGTCCTCCCTACTTATTTCACTGATGATCTCTATATTACACCCTTCAATTAAATTTCTCCTCAGCTTTCTCTGCTCCAGTTACAGCAATCCCAGTCATCAATTTTTTTCCCCTTAGCTAAACCCATCCAGTCCGGGCAAGATTTTTGTTAACCTCTCCACAACTCTCTCCTCTGTGATCACATTTTTCCTATAATGTGATGAGCTGAGCCACACACAGTACACAAGGCAACACATACAAAATACTGGAGGAATTCAGCAGGTCACATGGCATCTATGGAAATGAATAAGCAGGCAACGTCTTGGGCCAAGACTCTTCATCAGGACTGGAAAGGAAGGGGAAAAATGTCAGAGTAAGAAGGTGGGGTGAGGGAGCCCAAGGTGTGGCCAAGCAAACAAGGAACACATTTGGAGCAACACGCGAGTTGTTGGAGGAAATCAGGGGGTCAAGCAGCACCCACAGACATAATGGATAGTCAGAGTTTTGGGTCGAGACCTTTCCACAGGACTGAGAGATAGAGAGGAGATCACTATTTTGAAGAGGTGGAGGGACAGCGTGGAGCCAGGGCTGACATGGGATAGGTGGATCCGGTTGAGGAGCAGTGATAGGCATCTGGAGGAGGGAGAGTGCAAGTAGTGACAGGAGCTGAGAGAATACATGTGAAGGCAAAGGATTACAGATAGAATCTGATAGGAAAGGATGGTGAAGCATCCAATAGAGGAGGAAGGAGGGGCAGTGGAAGAGGTTTAGAATTCCATCAGAACACTAATCACAAAGGGAAACTGATCATGAAAGAACGTTCTTCTGGAAGGTTCTTGAGTTTAGAATATGCATAGCTGCAATGGATTCTGAACTGAAGTCAGGAGACCACCAGTGGTGGTCAACTTTATAGGCTCAGTCTACTTCGTAGCCAAATAGCAGTTAGGAATGAACTTCCCAGTGACATCCACGCACAGTGAAAGAATAAGGACAGTAAATACAGAAAAAAAGGGGTCAGCTTTACCTTCACCTTCTTCCATCTCCTGGATTCAGCCTATATTAAATATGTGGTCATTTTTAATTAAGAATCTTTCAGAATGGATTGGTAACAGGTGGTGAAAGTAACTGTCTTCATCCATTTACCTGAACAGGTGTCTGTGGGAAGATCCAGGTATTCGTAGTCTCAACCTGCCAAAGGGAATTGTCCTTAGTGGTCCTTTCCTGTCTACATTTATCTGGCCTGGAGTGGAAGTTTTGATCTCACCAACTCCCCATGTATGAGATAGCATTGTAAGATATAGTGGTGATACATTCTCAGGCAATTTATTTCACAGTCCCTGCTCCTGGATCCCTATCAAAGGCTGTGGTGGAAGCTAAAGCTGAGACAGAGATTCATTAAAATGGTGAGGCTTTTATACAGCTTGTGACAACCGTTGCTTTCCACATTGTTTGTTAATGATCTAGCTCATGGAATTGATGGCTTTGTGGCAAAGTCTGAGGATGATATGAAGCTAGGTGGAGGGGTAAGTAGTGCTGAGGAAGCAATGTGACTGCAGCAGGACTTAGATTGGAAAAATGGGCAAAAAAGTGGCAGATGGAATACAGAGTTGGGAAATGCATGATAATGCATTTTGGTAAAAGGAACAATAGTACAGACTATTATCTAAATAAGGAGAAGGTTCAAACATCCAAGGTGCAGAGGGATTTATGAGTCCTCGTGCAAGACTCCCGGAAGGTTACAGGTTGAGTCTGTGATAAAGAAGACAGATGCAATGTTGGTGTTTATTTCAACAGGAATAGAATATAAAAGCAAGGAGATAATGCTCAGCCTTTATCAGACCCCATATCTCAGAAAGGATGTGTTGTCATTGGAGAGAGTTCAGAGGAAGTTCATAAGGATGATTCCAGGGGTTAACATATGAGGAGTGTTTGGCAGCTTTGTGCCTGTACTCACTGGAATTGAGAAAAATGTGGGGGGGATCTCATTGAAACCTACCAAATGTTGAAATGACTAGATAGGGTGAATGTGGAGAGGATGTCTTCCATGGTGGGGGTATCCAGAACTAGAGGGCAGAGCCTCAAAATTGAAGGGTGACATTTAAAACAGAAGTAAGGAGGATTTTTTTTAACCAGAGAGTGGTAAATCTGTGGAATACTCTGCTACAGACTGTGGTGGAGGCCGAGTCTGTACATATATTTAAGATGGAAGTTTATTGGTCAGGGCATCAAAGGATATGGCAAGAAGGCAGGTGTATGAGGTTAAGTGGGATTGGGGATCAGCCATGATGGAATGGTGGAGCAGACTTGATGGGCTGAATGGCCTAATTCTGCTCCTATGTCTTATGAACTTATGGTCTTAACCCTTTAACATAACCTCTGACAATCATACACAGTAAATATTTTTTAATCTAAAATAACTTTAAATTATTTAAAGGTAAAATAATTTTAAAAAGACAACTTACCTTCTCTGCTGCTTCTCAAACCAAAGAATGAGCGTTCTCATTGAAATAAATTTACCTTCATTCCTGCATCAACTTTGAACCAATAGAATCTGACCAGTGATTCCACAATTAATGCGATACCAACTGATTGAAGGATGCATTGCAGCTATATATATTCAGAGCCAAAGAAAAAGCTGCAGTAGGCACCAAAGACTCTCGCAAATTTCAAAGGGTGTTCTGTGGAGACAATTCTGGTTGGTATTGAGGGGCCACTGCACAGGATCAGAAAAAGCTTCAGAAAGTTGCAAACACAGCCATCACCATCAAGGGCACAAGCCTCCCCAGCATTGAGGACATCTTCACAAGGTGATGCCTCAAAAAAGAAGCATCCATCATTAAGGACCCCCACCACCCAGGACATGCCTTCTTATCATTGCTACCATCAAGGAGGTGGTACAGGAGCCCAAAGTTACACACTCAACATATTAAAGACTGCATCTTCCCATCTGCCATCTGAATGGACAATGAACTCATGTCCACAACCTTAATTTTGTTTTGCTCTCTTCTTGCGCTACTTACTTAATTTAGTTTTTAAAATATATTTCTTATTCTAATTTATAGTTCTTTATTATTATATATTGCAATGTACTGCTGCTGCAAAACAACAAATTTCACGACAAGAGAAAATCTGCAGATACTGGAAATCCAAGTAACACACACACAATGCTGGACGAACTCAGCAGGCCAGGCAGCATCTACGGAAAAGAGTACAGTCGACATTTCAGGCCGAGACTCTTCAGCAGGACTGGAGGTAAAAAGATGAGGAGTCTTCTTCACGACATATGCCAATGATATTAAACCTGATTCTGATTATGTAGTTTCATGATCAGTTCTGCTTTATGAGTTGGAATTCCGACATCAATAACCACAGGAACAGGTTTGCAAATGTGTGGTATAGATGGGATGACAAGCACATTATATATAGTAATACAGAAATCAAAACTGAATGTTTTAATTGCATTTAAACATGAACATGAGAAATAGAAGGGAATCTCACTTCATGGCAAGACTAAGACAACAGATGTGGGCCACTTTGCCGCACAAATGTCCAAAATGTATTGGACATTTTTGCAGAAAAGAATCTTGATCATAAATTTTCAGTATCTTGATCCAATTATTTTAAACTTCCAAGAATATTGGTTATTGATGATGACAAGATATCAGTTTGAATGTCAATAACATTGTTTGTTCACGAATAAGTGAGAAAGATATGTAGCTATGTTGCAAAAAAGAGTCAAGGCCCAGTAATTGTAATCACAATACATAAACCAAATTGTCATTCATATAATTACAGTGATCAGATTTTCTCCAACAATAACACTTATTGTTCACAGGTTTTGTGCCTGTTGGTCCTGTGAGAATTGGTGAGACATCCCTTTTCCATTGGCAAACAATGTTGAATCCTGAGGCTTAATTTCTGTCAGGAATTTACTGGTGGGGTAGGGAGGAGAGATGCAGATTAATATGAGAATATGGAATATGACAGCCTTAGAAAAAAATATCTAAAATTGAAAAGCTTCTTTTAGCTCACATTTTGCTTTTCCCTGACTTCGGATTATTGAAGGACATAGAAATGCGGAAGTTTGACAGGGGACACATACTTTGGCAAGGTAGTTAGGATACGTCCCTGCATTTGTTTCACACAAGTGATCCGCAATTCAGTCCCGAAAACTCTCCTATCCACCTCCACAGCAAAGAGAAGAGAATAGGCACTATCTTCTCTCTTTCTCTCTGTTTCTCTCTGCCTTATCGGTCTTCGAAGTTCAAAGTTCAAGGTAAATTTATTATCAAAGCACATATATGTTGACATATACAGCACTGAGATTAATTTTCTTGCGGGCATCCTCAATAAATCCAATAACCACAATAGAATCAATGAAAGACAACACCAACAGGACAGACAACCAGTGTGCAAAAACCAACAAACTGTGCAAATACAAAAGGAATGAGGAAAGAAATAATAATGATAATAAATAAATAAGCAATAAATATTGAGAACATGAGATGAAGAGTCCTTGAAACTGAGTCCATACTTTGTGGGTACAGTTCAGTGATGGGGCAGAGAAGTTGTCTGAAGTTCAAGAGCCTAATGGATGAGGGTAATAACTGTTCCTGAGCCTGGTGGTGGGAGGCCTGAGGTCCCTGTGCAGCAGTGAGAAGAGAACATGACCTGGGTGGTGGGGATCCCTAATGGTAGATGCTGCTTTTCTGTGACAGTGCTTTTTGTGTGACTGTTTAAGATCTGAAAACCAGGTTGCAGCATTTCCTGAAACATTGAGTAAGAGCAACATGAAATAGACAGAGAAGCTGATTTTACATAATCGAAAATTCTCAAATATCTATTCCACTATCCATTTCTTCTCTCTCTTTCTTGACTTTCTTTCTCTCCTGCACCCCCACCACTTGCTTCTCTCTGTCAGTCTTTTTTTTTCACCTTGCTCCCATCAACTTCTGATTTAATGTTTTGTTTTGGAGTAGGTTTACTCAGGAACATGATGTTAGAAGTACTACCTACCCAGTATGTTTGAAGATATTCTTAAACACTGTTTCCATTGCAGATCATCTCAAACTTGTTTTGATAAAAGGTACTTTTTGTTGTTAAACCACCTACTGTTCACAAGCACTCCTACGCAAGTGACATGAACTGTCCAGAATGTGAACAAGATGATGTGTTTTAATAGGTGTGTAATTTGCAGAGAGCGCTCAGCAACTGTAATTTACATATATAACATTAAATGGGGTAACATCATTTTGATAACAGCCTCTTCTTCTTCAGTGGGAGGCACATGGTCCCTCTTCCTCATAGGAAATGGACACCTGGGATTTGATATTGAGATACACAGCCAGATTACACAAACATTTCTAAATTACAATGCCTACGTAGTAGAGATCATTTATAAATTTTATGACAATTGCAAGAAGAAATTACTCCAATATAATATCAAAAATAAATCTTTATAGTGCTAGATTGCAATCATGAGAACTTCTGGTAAGATCAGCGTGAGAAGAATGGATCTCTTCCACAAACTATCATAAGTTAATAGTTCACTTTACATCTGCAATGAACAGCCTTTTTTTTGAAAGCCTTGATAAAATGTGCTCAGAGATGTGGAGAAAGATATGTAAAGATCAGCCATGATGTCATGCCACCAAGTTCAAAGAACTGGCCGACCCCTACTCCTGGATTCTGAAGATTTTATGATTCTTTTTTTCATTAATCTCAGCAAAGTGTGAGACTCTGAGAATGGGGTCATAAAGGAATGAAATTAATTCTAGGAATTGTCCAGGTTAAAGTCTCTGTTCAAAGTTCAAAGTATATTTATTGTAATTGACGGAAATGGACATAATTCACAACCACCCACACTGAGTTGGGGTTCACTTTAAGAGGCTGGTCTGACATAATGATATAATTACTTGAAATACTGTTACCGTGTTTTTGTGTTCAGTGTTCGGATAACAATAAATGGGTTATTATGGCTTTTCTTAAACATAAAAATGCCTCATGCCGTTTTATTGGTGAAAACCTACATTTGGTGACCCCGATGCTGTAGGACGATTCCAGAGTTTTTGAACAGGTCGGCCAATGCAGTTGCTTTGAAACTGCTGGAGCTTTGGGAGCAAACACTGTTGCTTGGTTTGTACAAGCCGAAGTCCAATTTGCGCTGTGAGAAATCACTGCTGACCACACAAAATTCAACTAAGTGGTAGCGTTGCTCAGCAGTTCCACAGCATTGGGAGTGGTGAGTCAACTATAACACACACGTAAACATGACAAATACTGAGCACTGAAGACTTACCTTTTACAGACTTTCGGACTATCGGACTCTGAGCACGCCAAACATTTGCTCTCCTTGCCTGGTCTCAGGAATGCTAAGCCTTCAGAGCTAATGGACCACATGCTGTTTCCCCTGGGAAATCCTTGTTTTATTCTCAAAGAACTCTTCATGCAGCAAATGGCTGATCAAGTTTGCATAGCCCTCACTAATGCACCCATCAAGGACTATAGAGAGCTGACTAAAATGGCTGATAGTCTACACTCAGCCAGACAGAGGTGCATCATTCCTCCTCCTTTCCCGACCTCAATAAGCCCAGTCAGCAAGGCCTCCAACATAAGGACTCCCACATATGCGAAACAGGCAAAGCTGGGGCTGAGTTTTCACCATGCTTGCTTTGGTAGGAGCGCTAGGAAATGTTGACCGCCTTGAAGCTTCAACAGTGCCAGTGCATCGGGACATCAGAGGTCTGTGAACTCAGTGGGTTCCAGTTGTCAGGGATGTCTGCTGTTCATTACAGACACCCTTTCAAGACATTTCCTGTGTGACACAGGTGCTCAAGTGAGTGTGCTGCCACCATCACCTATTGAAGGGAAAGCAAAAAGTGATGTACTCTCGCTGCAGGATCCAGACTTACCGCACACAACAGGTAACATTCTGCTTCAGAGGGTGACATTGCACATGGGATTTCACCCTGGCTAAAGTAGTTAAACCTCTGCTTGGTGCAGATTTCTTGTATGCCCAAGGACTATTAGTTGATCTTAAGAACTGCTGGCTTGTGGATGTCAGGGATTTTGGGTCGTTAACCTGCTGTCCCAATAAATTCCCCACAATAACTCTGTCAAGCACATGCACCACTGAATGCTCAACTGCTGGGCGAACCCCTAACCTTCACCAAGTCCACACCCTCCACTAAAGTCATGAAACATGGGGCTGAGCAGCCTAGCAGTCATCCGCTGTTTTGGATTTCCCACTGCCCCGCACTACTAAAAAATTTCTATCACCGCTTCATTCCAGGAGCTGCTGAACTTAGGCTGCCTGTGTATAGTGCTCTTAAAGGCAATTTCCCTAATCGAGTGCTTGACTGGTCAGTGGACATGACCAGGGCATTTGATGATACCAAAAGTGCTCTTTCCAAATCAATCCTACTGGCGCTCACATTCCCCAATGCATCCATAGCCATTACTACTCAGACTGTGCTGTGGGTGCTGTGCATGAACAGTTGGTCAGGCGTTTGGCAGCCGCTCACCTTCTCCAAAAGGAAGTACAGCACTTTGGCCATAAGCTTCTCAGTCTCTATCCGGTTGTCCACTATTTTCATTTTAGATTAGATTAGATTATGAGAACACTCAGTCCTCTTTTATTGTCATTTAGAAATGCATACATGCATTAAGAAATGATACGATGTTCTTCCAGAGTGATATCACAGAAAACAGGACAAACCAAAGACTAACACTGACAGAACCACATAATTATATCATATAGTTGCAGCAGTGCAAAACAATACCATAATTTGATAAAGAATAGACTATGGGTACGGTAAAAAAAAGTCTCAAGTCCCGATCGACTCCCAAGTCTCTGATAGGAGGCGGCAAAAGGGAGAAACTCCCTGCCATAAACCTCCAAGGCACCGACAACTGTCAATGCATTGGAAGCAGCTGACCACAGCCGACACTGAGTCCATCCATCCGAAAACTTTGAGCCTCTGACCAGCCCCTCCGATACAGCCTCCTGAGCGCCAACCTCTGCCGAGCACCTTCGACCTAACCCCAGCCGCTGAAACAAGCAAAGCCGAGGATTCGGGGCCTTCTGCGCTGGAGATCCCGCTAACCATTTTCTTCTAGAGATTCCCTATTTCACAGCAATGGCCAAAATATCAGACCCTTGGTCCGCACAGCAGCAATGCAACCTGGCCTACATATCAGAGTTCATAACTGATATACAACATATCAAGGGAAAAAATAATGCTGTGGCTGATTGCCTCTCATGACCGGCCATTGAAGCTATACACACAGGGATTGACTATGCTGGCATGGCTGCCAAGCAAGCTACTGACCTAGAGGTCCATGTTTACTGAACAGCAATCATGGGCCTGTGGTTTGCTGATATTAAGATCGGGGAAGCTGGGGTTTTCCTCCTGTGCGATGTCTCTACCGGTCACCCTCGCCCCGTAGTGCCCACAAACTGGAGACAGGCTGTTTTTAACTCCAAACATGGCCTCTCACATGCAGGTCGGAAAGCCTCTCGGAAATTGTTTGCACTAATGTTTGTGTGGTACGGCCTTATAAAGAATGTGCGTGAATGGAGTGTAGCTTGTGTGGAGCGCCAATGAGAAAAAAATTAAGTGCCATGTCCAGACCGCTTAGGCATCTTTTGTGGTCCCTGAGTGACGATTTGACCATGTCAGTGTGGACCTTGTTGGGCCTCTTCCTCCCTCCTGCAATTTCACACACATCCTTATCATGGTGGACCGTACGACCATGTGGCTAGAGGTCATCCCTCTAGCATCAACAATAGCCACAGATGTGGCTGGGATGTTCATCAGCACCCGGTTGCTTGGTTTGGCACCCCATCTGATAAGTCCTTTGATCGCCATTCCCAATTCATATCCCATTTCGGCGTTAGGCTATATCATACAAAGGTGTATCACCCACAATCCAATGGCCTACGTGGGTGGTTCCACGGGGCCTGAAAGGTTGCTCTGAGGGGCTTCCCTGACGGATGAGTGTTGACATGATCACCTCCCATGGGTCCTGCTGGGGCTCAAAATAGTTCCAAAAGAAGGCCTTATCTGCTGAGTTGATATACAGGCAGCCATTACAAGTGCCAAGTGATTTTATTCCTGATGTCACAACCACCTAGTCGGCCTCTCAACACCATTCCACCCTCCTCAGTAAATTCAATTCCTTTGCACCTATTCCTATCTCCCATCATGGTGTACAGACATCTTGGGTTCCTGTTGACCTACATTCCTCCTTGCTTGTTTTTGTCCGCCATGATGCACATCAGCATCCCCTCCAGCCCCCTTACAATGGCCCCTTCTGCATTTTGGAATTGAGAGAAAGATTTCAGTAGATTGCCTTAAGCCAGCCCACCAAGGCTTGGAGGATTCTGCTACCATGGCCCTGCTGTCATAACATGACCATGAGTGTGTCAGCACACCTCTGGACAAGCCAGATGCATCTGCTGTTCCTCCGCCTATGGAATGTAGGACCCAAGCCGGATGACTCGTCCGGCCTCCGGACAGGCTCGTAATATCGGTTTTAGTGAATTCTGGGGTGGGGGGGTGGGGGGAGGCTGTGAGGGTGGTGCATGTGCAGAGTAATGTAATCGGTGGAAACGTACATAATTCTCGACCACCAGCCTTGAGTTGGGTTTCACTTTAAGAGGCTGGTCTGACGTGATGACGTAATTACATGAAATACTGTTATGGCGCTTTTGTGTTCGGTATTCGGATTACAATAAATGAGTTGTTACTGGTTTTCTTAAACATAAAACACCTCATGCCATTTTATTTGTGAAGACCTTCATTTATTATCAAAATATGTATACATTATACAGCCTTGAGGTTCGTCTCTTTACTGGCAGCCACAAGACAAAGAAATTAAATAGAACCGATTAAAAGAAGACTGTTAAGCACCCAATGTGCAGACAAAAAATATGTGGTGCAAACAATAAAAGTAAGCAAGTAACACTCAGAACCAAAGCTCATGAAGGTGAGTCCACAGCCACAAAGTCGGTTGTCCCTGCAGCTGATCAAGGAGTCTGTCAGCTGCTGACCACAGCCTCAATTCAGCTCAGAGACGAGTAAACCTCATGGAGTTGCAAGCTGAACACTGGCCTTTCTCTCTCCTCCAGACCTGACACCTCAACCTTTTCAATCCGGCCCACAGTTTAAATCAACAAAGCCTCAGGCAGTGACGCTTTGATACACTTTCAGGCCTGGGGAATGCCCACTCAGTCGACCCATACCCGACTTTGACCATCTGGTTTTTGCTTAAATTGGCCAAATAGTGGATCATTCCACATTCAAGGGCTTGGGCTCCGCTGCCTCGGTTCTGCTGCTGCAAATTGCCTCCAAGTCCGCTTCAGCAATGGCTAAACATTGGCTCATTTCCCACACTCGGGACCAGGCCCCACCACCGCGATGCAGCCCAAGGCACAACCAACCTGCAACTTTAAGACTTCAGTTCACACCGCAAAACTGCCAGCTCATGCAGGCAGTTCAAAAGTTCAACTCCAAAAGAGTATTGATTGCAGCGATCTCTTCCGAGATGCAGTCTGGTTAATAAAGTAGTTAATAGTTCTGGTGCGCTATTATCAGTTTCTGGAAGTCTGTAGAGTCTTACCTTGCATTTAAAACATCTTTCAGACTAGATTAGCCTGGAGGCATTTAATTTGGCAAGACTTTGTTTCACAGAATAATGAACTGAAGCAACATGTTTCATTTTTTTTTGTTTTAAGTTGATCAAAGGGCCAGTTCTTGAGCTTGGTTATTCCAACCTGCTCCGCTTTATGGGATTGAAGTATTACTAGATAGTGGGAGGTCATGGATACAAAAATCCAAGAATCATGTGCAACAGTACTTACCTTTCCTGATATTGGGCAATTCCTGACCTGCTTCCACCTCAGTGGCACATGTTGTGCTGTTGACTTGCTGCTTCCATCTCCTGTCAGCTTTAGGACCAGAGGTTTCCTCTTACAGCAGAGGAGAAACGGGTCTCAGAAACTACATCACATCTTCACGTCATGCCTTCAAAGTTCAAAGTAAATTTATGATCAAAGTTCATACACAGCATGTCTCCATTTGCTGTCCTGAGATTCATTTTCTTGCAGGCAATCACAGTAAAACATCGAAATACAATAGAATCGATAGAATAGAATGAAATGACACACAAGCGAAAGACTGACTAACAACCAATGTTCAAATGAAAACAACGTGTAAATACAAAAAGAAACAAACAATTAATTAATTAATAATAAGTACTTTATTGATCCCGAGTGGGAAATTCTTTTGTTCCAGCAGCAGATAATAAGAAGAACATAAGAACATAAGAAATAGGAGCAGGAGTCGGCCATCTAGCCCGTCGAGCCTGCTCTGCCATTCAATAAGATCATGGCTGATCTGGCCATGGACTCATCTCCACCTACCTGCCTTTTCCCCATAACCCTTAATTCCCGTACTATGAAAAAATCTACCTAACTCTGTGTTAAATACATCTACTGGGTAGCCTCCACTGCTTCATTGGGCAGAGAATTCCACAGATTCACCACTCCCTGGGAAAAGCCTCCTCATCTCCATCCTAAACCTGGTGATTTCCCAGGACAGACCGTGTGTAATCCATTACTTCTGAGGGCCCAGTGTTGCTGAGACCAGGTAAGGACGGCAACTTTTTGGCATGGTCAGATGCCAATCGACCAAGAGTCTGTAAAAGGTGAGTTTCCAGTGATCAGTACTTATCACGTTCAGATGGGTGTTCAAGCAGACTCACTACTCTTGTGGCCGTGGAATTTTTTTTTGTTTTAAGTTGATCAAAGGGCCAGCAGTAAGATTTGGTGTCGTCGACGGAGATTTCTCAAAGAGCAAATTGAGCCTCAGCCTGCACAACCAAGCGACAAAATTTTGCTCCCAAAACACCAGCAGTTTCAAAGCGACTGCGTTGGCCAACATGTTCTATAACTCTGGAACCGTCCTAGAGCATCTGGGTCTCCAGTATAGGTTTTCACCAATAAAATGGTGGAGACGCTCTATGCTTCCCGAAAGCCATAGCAAGTCATTTACTGAACACCAAAAATTGAATTCAAAGAATGCTAAAAAAACCCTTTATGTAAATACGTCATCATGTCAGACCAGCCTCTTAATGTGAAACTCCAAATCAATGTCAGTGGTTATGAATTATGTACATTCCCACTAATTACATTACCCTACAAATTCAGCAATGTCTCTGTTCACTGTTTAATGAATATGTCCCTGGAAAACAGGGGATGCTAAAAACATTCATTTCAACCAACATTCATTGTGCTGTCTTCATCTTTTCAGCATTTCTGACCATCTATAAAAAATCAATTGCACCAACTCAGTAGGGTATTTCAGAATGATTCCTGCTGATACTGGAGATCAGTTTCCATTTACAGGATTTAAGAAATGCAGGACAGTGTATTGGTGACTTACTACAACTAGAAGCAACCTGCTTGAGGAGGTTCACAAGGATGATTCCGGGAATGAAAGGGTTATCATACGAGAAATGTTTGATGGCTCTGGGTCTGCACTCACTGGAATTTAGAAGGATGAGGGGGTGCGGGGTGGGGGGGGATTTCATTGAAACCTCTCTAATGTTGAAAGGCCTAGACAAAGTAGATGTGGAAAGGATTTTTCCATGGTGGGGGAGTCTGGGACAAGAGGGCACAGCCTCAGGATGGAGGGGCGTCCATTTAAAACAGAGATGTGGAGAAATTTATTTAATCAGAGGGTGGTGAATTTGTGGAATTTATTACCACAGGCAACTGTGGAGGCCAGGTTGTTGGGCGTATTTAAGGCAGAGCTTGGTAGGTTCTTGATTGGACATGGCATGGAAGGTTATGCGAGAAGGCTGGGATGTGGGGCTGAGGAGGGGAGAAAAGGATCACCCATGATTGAATGGCGGAGCAGTCTTGACAGGTCAGATTGCCTAATTCTGCTCCTATGTCTTATGGTTTTAACTCAGCAGGTCGAGCAACATCTGTGGAGGCATAGGGATAGGAGGTGTTTCAGGATGTTACTCTGCATCAAGACTGAGAGTGCAGAGGGAAGACAGTCAATATGAAGGAGTGAGAGGTGAGGCGGGGGTTAGTAGGTCAAGAAAGTTGAGATTAGGGTTGATGGGAAGGGGCAGAGAGAGTTTAGAGACAGAAGCTATTTGATTATAGGGTCAAAATCCAGATGCAATCTAAGATTTGGTTCTGAGTGATGGAGCGGGAGTCAGAGTCAGGGCACAATCAAGGCCAGAGCTGAGAGATTGGTCTGGCACATTAAGATGTCAGGGATGAAATTTGGTGAAAGGGCAAGTTGGGTGGTAAGGTAAGGGAAGTTATGTCTGTGGCAAAAGCACAGATCAAAATGTCCGTCAATTCCTTTCTCCCTTGTGCATTTATTTAACTTCGTCTCAAACTCCTGTACACTTGCCACTTTTTGTTGATGTATTCAGCGACCTACCTGTCCTCTGGGTAAGTAAGCTTCCACTGCATTTGAGGGAGACTATTATACTGATGGCCCTGAGTTTAGATCTTTGCAACAGAGGAATCACTCCCCTACACAGAAAGTGATCTTTAATTATCCTGTCAGCCTCCTGCTCAGTCTTCCTTTTTATAGTAAAGGGCGCATCAGCCTGTTCAATCATCCCTGACAGTTACATCCTGTCAGTCCTTGTATTGTTCTGATAAATCATTTTTGCATTTTCTCAACTCAACCATCTATACTTTTCATATTATGCAGAACAAACTCTTCACAATCCTTCTATAGAAATTTAAAATAATTTCAATGCTTTCAGTTTCTCTTTCCCATGAAGTCGGTTTCTCTCTCTGGTGAAATGAGCTTCAACAGTTTGCTTGCATTATGTAGATTTATTAATCTGAATTTTCACTGTAAGGGATTTGTGCAACAAACTCTCTTCCAAGACAGAAGACCACCGCTCCCAGCTCCCACCAACTCTTCAATGCCATTTAGACCTATCTTCTACAATGAACATGGCCTCATTTTTTTTTCTATTCCACTTTGCTGTCTGAATGTCCACACAAATGTGAATCTCAGGGTAGTATATGTGGCATATATGTACTCGGATAAAAAATCTACTTTGAAATTTGAACGTATATATACACCTCTGGTTTCATTCATAGCTGACGTTCTCAGTAGATTAATTTCCCCATTTCACAAATATCAAGTCAGGGCAGACGAAAAAGCTGATCAGAGTTTACGTGTTCTTTTATTTCTTTTTTTTCAATGTCTTACACTTTAGAGTCCATATCGCAGAGAGCACTCTGATAATGATTGCTTGCCCTGCCTTCAGTTACTTGTAACAGACCTGGGTGTCTAGAAAGTCATTCAAATCAATAATATTTTCATATTGAATGTTTTCAGTTGTCACGGTAACAATCACACAATATATGCATGCTGGGACACAGTGCAAAGTGAATTAATACAAAGAGACTCTGGGTGAAATCAGGGACTTGATGCAAATTGCACATTCAGCAATCATCCTACCACTACCTTTGTACACTTGACATGCTAATCCACAGAGAAGGCTAGACACAAATCCAGACAATGGATGCCTGGTCCTCCTGAAGCCTGCTATCAAGTCTTTTGTAGCATTTAACGGTGATTCCTACTCATGAAAACCAGCAGCTGGAACTCAAGCCCTGTGTTTAAGGAATATATTTATTCCTTCCAATTAGTCTCTCCATAGTCCCACCAACATCCTTATCTTTTGATCAATCCCTGTTCAATCCAGAGAGAGCCCTTCACCCAACCATCTACTCAGCAGTCCTTCTTCCCTCAAGGCCTTACTGATTACCAAACTGCCAGCCCATTTTGCACTGCCTGGCTGTCAACCCTCTCCCATCTGCTCCTTGCACCAACCCCCACCACCAAAATCATGGCCGGAGCACACATCTTCTCTCCCTAATCCCTCCTCATCTGTCCTCATAGTCCTCTCCACTGATCATTGCATTGGCCTATTCCCAGCAGAATCTTTGATTCCAATGAAGGGCCTCAAGCTGAGACTTTGACTGCCCAATGCTGCACGACCCTTTGAGCTCCTCCAGCATTTTCCTTGTTGCTCCAGCTTCCAACATCTGCAGGCACTTAAGTCCTTTCCGAATTTCTTTGCTTAGACCTGTAAGTGACTGTTCCTTTTCCTGTCCTCAAAAGACACTCAGTTTCTTCAACATTTTAATAACCTTGACTGTTATTAATGGAAACATTCCTTCCTCTTTTGATTATATCACTATAATGAATGCCAGGGCGTTGACTTTGTGTGAAATTTGCAAGAAGAAATGGATCATGAAGGGATTAAATGCAACTGTTGTTTTGCCACGTTACCACCACACTAATTATCAAGTTCACTGGAACTAATCTTGTGCCTCTAAGTATTACTCAGAAAAACATCTGTTCATTAAGAGGAGGAAGGAATTCAACTGCCTATGTCAGCATTATCAAAATCCCATGAACAGTACTGTTCACTGTCCTTTTACTAACAATATATACTGCAGATTATTTTGTTACAGACTAGTTACATGAGGTCATAAATTTATGTAGAAAGGAGGAAGAAAATCTTGAGCATAGTATTTTAATGTTTAAAAACCTTACCTGTAGTTATGGTAAATATTTTCACCTTTTAAATTGTTCAGGCATGCTCTGATTGCCTTTATAAATGTGATAGTGACAATTATTAGAATCAAAATCTGGTTTATTATCATATATATTGTGAAATTTGTTGTTTTCCAGCAGCAGTACAGTGTAATACATAAAAATTAATATAAATTATAACAGGAATATAAAAAAAATCATGGGTTCATGGACCATTCCAAAACCAGATGGTGGAGTGAAGTAAATTGCATCTCTTCTCTGGAGGCTTGGATGCACCTATTAAATGTGCAGGAAGGCTCTATTTCAAGACTATTACTTGGTTCACTAACCCAATAATTCATCACAGTGAATTGAAATGGCTTTTTGTTGCAAGGAGGGTCACAAAAATCAAAGAAACATTAGTGAGGAATGTGTTGTGTCTTGAAGCAGCCATTTATTGCTCATCTTTAATTGTCCTTGAGGAAGTAGAGATGAGCTGTCCTCTTAAACTGCCACAGTCCATTGGGTAGCAGTGCTGTGAGACTGAGCAATAGCAATGTGCTTCTTAATCAGTATGCTGTCTGACTTCGGGTGTTATTTGTAGGTGGTGACATTAACAAGTAGGTGCTGTTTTTGTTCCGTCTGTTTGGGGGGTGCTATTAACGAAGTATATTAGATTTTGTAGATGGCATATACTGCAGCCAACAGTGCCAGGAATAAAGAGATTGAATGTTATGGTGCTTGAATGCCAATGAAGAAAATTGTTTGTCCTGTATGATGTTGAGCCTATTGTGTTATTGAGGCTGTACACATTAAGCCACTAGATTTCAAAAACAGATAACTGTATTTTACAAACCAAATCCCTACAAAACTTGGAATTTTCTTGTGTATTAAGTGATGCTATTAGTAAAGATGAGATATTACATTAAACTTAAGACAGAGTACAAGTTAATTTTAACAATTCAAAATTAAATCAATTTTATTACTCTGAAGTTAATATAATAAAGCCTGCAAAAATATTTTTTGAACATGTTCTCAGTCAAGGAACAAGCTGTTAAAAATGGATATCTCTGAAGAAAGAAAATTATCGAAGGAATTGTATGATTTGGCTTCACACACTAAATCCCGTGGTCAAGGTCTTGTTTGACATAAATCCCTTTTCATTTACAATTACTAATTTGCAGTACCAAATATAATCATACGCTCTTCTACATGGGAATTTTGTCCATAATAATGGAATGCTTCAAAGTCTGTCACAAGCCTCGTGGCCCATCAGGCCAGTGCTTATGCTGGTTTCCGTGGCGTGAAGCGACTGAGTACGAGACTCCCCCCCAGGATAGGACGCCAGTTTATCGCGAGGTTAACCCCCAGCATTTTTGCCGATACCCATTCTCAGCTGGGTAGACTGGAGCATTGTGTGGTTAAGCGCCTTGCTCAAGGACACACATGCTGCCTCGGCCAAGGCTCAAACCCACGACCTTCAGATCACTAGTCCAACGCCCTAACCACTTGGCCAAGCGCCACACAATGAAATGTTTCAGGTGCTTCACAAATATGTGTGAAATGTATTTTAGTCATTTTATAAATGCAAATTCACCATGGACAAGACAAATAGAAATTATTCATTAGCTTTTGCCACACATTTTCATTTGAAAATATCTATTCTATTACTCTGTACTGTGAAAAATATGCTATTTAATGCATTTGAAGTTGCTGAAATTCAAGTATTTCTCAGTTGGGATGCTGCAAGTGTATAACACAGAATCAAACATCTCTTCCCAATTGATTTATACCAACACAAATACTCCACATTAGCATTTTCACAGCTGCCTTAATTATTCTAAACTTCTCACTAATAATTTATATTCTTTTCCCCTCAGGTGTCAATCAAACCTCCCCATGAATTAAGTCATGTTACTCACCTCAACTAATTTGTGATTGACATTTACTGTTCATTCCTAATTGCTCCAATTTGAGAAACAGGTCATCAGCTTTGGCAGGGAGGGGACAGCAACAGAATTTCTTCTCTGAAGGATAATGGGAAACCATTTACTGAACCTTGTGTGGCTAAACACAGATGCAATACCATATTCAAGTTTACTGGATGACTCTCTTGTTGTAGACCAAATCAAAGGTGGTAATGAATCAGTGTGGAGGAGGGAGAATGAAAATCTGGCTGAGTGGTGCCACAACAACAACCTCTCACTCAATGTCAGCAAGACCAAGGAGATGATTATTGACTTCAGGAGGAGAAAACCAGAGGTTCATCAATCAGTGCTCATTGGGGATCAGAGGTGGAGAGCATCAGCAACTTTAAGTTCTTCGATGTTATCATTTCAGAGGACATATCTTGGGCCCAGCATATAAGTGCAATTGCGAATAAAGCACAGCAGCATCTCTACTTCCTTAGAAGTTTGTGAAGATTCAGCAGGATTTCTAAAACTGACAAACTTCTATAGATGTGTGGTGGAGAGTATATTGACTTGCTACATCTCAGTCTGGTATGGAAACACCAATGCCCTTGAGCAGAAAACCCCACAAAAAGTCATGGATATGGTCTAGTCCATCACAATTAAAGCTGTCCCCACCATTGAGCACATCTACATGAAGCGTTGTCACAGGAAACCAACTTACACCATCAGGAACCTCCACCACCAAATTCATGCTCTCTTCTCGCTGCTGCCTTCAGGAAAAAGGTACAGTAGCCTCAAGACTCACACCACAGGTTCAGGGACAGTTGTTACCACTCAACCATCAGGCCCTTGAACTAAAGGGATAACTTCACTCAACTTTACTTGCCCCATCATTGAAATGTTCTCACCACATACGGATTCACTTTCAAGGACTACACATTTCATATTCTCGATATCTATTGTTTATTTACTTATTGTGTTGGTGCGTGGTTAAGTGGTTAAGTGGTTAAGGCATTCGTCTAGTGATTTGAAGGTCGCTAGTTCGAGCCTTGGCTGAGGCAGCGTGTGTGTCCTTGAGCAAGGCACTTAACCACACATTGCTCTGCGACGACACCGGCAGCCAGACTGTATGAGTCCTAATGCCTTCCCTTGGACAGCATCAGTGGCGTGGAGAGGGAAGACTTGCAGCATGGGCAGCTGCTGGTCTTCCATACAACCTTGCCCAGGCCTGCGCCCTGGAAATCTTCCAAGGTGCAAATCCATGGTCTCACGAGACTAATGGATGCCTATTATTACTATTATTTATTATTATTATTTCTTTTTTTTTATTTGTAGAGTTTGCTGTCTTTTACACCTTGTTGAACGATCTTTCATTGATTTGATTATGGTTATTTATTCTATTGCAGACTTATTGAGAATGCCCACAAGAAAATGAATCTCAGGGTTGTATATGTACGCTTTGATAATAAATTTACTTTGAACTTTTTGAATTTTTAACATCACTGCCTGCCGTAAAGTCAATTAGGCTCTTAATCCATGTTCCTACTCTCTGGGTTCTGTTCTCTAGATGAAGAAGTTTCTCCTGAATTCATCAATTTTTTTTTAGGACAATGAACATTAGTATTGGGTTGCCTCACAAGTCACAGAGTCATAGAGCTACAGCATCATATAGAATGAGAAAAAAGCCCTTCAGCCCAATTTATCCACAAAGAACAAAAGTCCCATCTAATCTGATCCCATATTCCTGTGTTTGGAACACTTCCCTCTAAATCTTGCTTATCCAAGTAACTGTTCATGTACCTTTTAAATATTATTAATGCACTTGCCTCAAACAGTTCTTCTGGTGGCTACTTCCACATACTGATCACACTTTGGGTGAAAAGTCACCCTTCAGGTTCCTATTAAACGTCTCCACTTTCATCTTAAACTTGTGCTCTCTAGTTCTTCCATTCCTCAACCCTGGAAAAAAGATTGTGTGCATTCACCCTATCTATGCCTCTCATAATTTTATACACCTCCATAAGATTGCCTTTCATTCTGTGCTGCAAAGAATAAGGTTCCAACTTGTTCAACCTCTCTGCATAACAGAATCTACTGAGTATCTCAGCAACGTCCTTGTTAATCTCCTCTGAACTTCTTCCAGCTAATAGTGTCTTTCCTATATATTGCGACCAAAACTGATCACATAATTCCAAATGTGGCCTCACCAACATCTTGAACAACTGTAACATAACATCCCAACTTCCATACTCAATTCCCTGACTGATGAACGCTAGCATGCCAAAAGCCTTCCTAACCACCCTGCCTGCCTAGGAGACCTGAGCATAAAATCTACTCCGGCATTCCAGTGCCATCCTCAGGAAGCAAATCCAAAACAACTAAAAACGTTCAATTTATACCTACTTTTGAGATACAGGAGTGTGTGTATGCTGGAATCTGGAGAAATAATTTGCTGGAGGAACTCAGGAGGTCAGGCAATATCTGTAGGAGGAAGGATGGTTTCCTCCCAAAATATCAACAATTTGCAAAATGTCCACAACAAAAAAGGGAAGTGTAGCGGTTAGTTATAATCTAATCTAATCTAATCTAGTGTGACTCTATCACAGCCCAGTGCACTCCAGAGTTCAGAGTTCAATTCCGGTGCCATTCTGTAAGGGATCTTTATGTGTTCTCCCCATGGAATGTGTGGGTTTTCTCCAGGTCCTCCGGTTTCCTCCTGTAGTCCAAAGACATACTGAGTAGGTGAATTGAACATTGTAAATTGTCCCTTGAGAAGGTTATGGTTAATTGGGTTTGTCTGGGGTTACTGGGACAACGTGGCTCGAAGGGCTGGAAGGGCCTACTTTGTGATGTATCGATAAATAAATACCCTTTCTTCCTATGGACAATGCTTGACCTGCTGAGTTCCTCCAGCTAATTGTTTGCTAATCCTATTTTTAATCCTCATAATATTACAATTGCAGTTGAACTCTTTGGGTCCATGAATACCATGTGAGGTGCAATCTCACACAAAATCTGCGAGAAAATTCCCTGGCGTAAGTATTATGGAATCCCACCAGGCTCCTGCTCTCATGGTGAACTCCTTGCCCGAATATCACCAGCAAATTTTGCCTTTAGGTTTAGGATTTGTGCTGAATTTCCAAACTTGGGGGCATTAATGTGGATAAATGTCAGTAGTTTACAGTAGAGCTGCCACATAACCTGGTAAATACCAGGCCTGGATCTAGACATTACCACCTCACTGTTTGTTGGGGTTACTGCATGCAAACTTGAGTGGAACATTTTCTACATTGCTGCCATGACAACTTGTGTTAATAATTGAAGTTTATTTTCCCCTCAAGTTGTTTTTTTTTTACCCCCTTGACAAAAGACTGTGAGGCTTTGAACACCTGGTACAGCATTTGTTACTTGATCCAGCCGAATTATTCTCCAAAAGATCCCTCAGCAGTCATAATGGGAGGAAGATTGTTGGCTGTGTCTGCAATCTAGAGGGAGTGAAATTAGATACCTCTGCTAACGCAATGTATGATGTTACTGGTCAGGTTGTTGTGTCTCACAGATGCTTTTGATTCAAATTATTTGGCAGAGTATACAGAGTATAAACTTCTCTCTTACACTTTTATGTAGGATATGATTATATGTTCGAAAGCATCAGTGGTCAAAATTTTAATGCCAGGCAGA
Organism: Mobula birostris; assembly: GCF_030028105.1. Classification (NCBI taxonomy): domain Eukaryota; kingdom Metazoa; phylum Chordata; class Chondrichthyes; order Myliobatiformes; family Myliobatidae; genus Mobula; species Mobula birostris. The sequence goes on along the minus strand of NC_092383.1, from coordinate 60,081,045 downwards.
ATTTCAAGCCTTGCCTTGCCTCTAATTTCCCAATTCCACATTCTCAATTCATAAACTGTTCTGGTCACCTGAAGTTTTCATAGCGGTGTTCATGGCGAAAGACGTGTTAGTGTCTGTTATTATTCCATTGACATAAGTATTTTAATAAAAGGCAGAACAGAATGCAAACGTGGGTATATGGCTTAACATTTAAACAGAAGTGTTAGTTTTGTAGGAGTAGGTATTTCACATATCTTGTGTTTATGCACATGAATATGCTTAATTATTTGCCCTTTTAGGTTCACAAGTTTTACTTCCCTCCCTTCCTCTCTTCCTGCTCCAGTTCATGCCAGAGTGCCTCTCCATAAACACTCAAGTGACCATTCTTCACAGATGAATGGCAACCAGCCAGCTAAATAAAAGCACCCTCCCAGTCTTTGTGCTGACCACTGAATTGTGATTTGGCTCTGGGTTTCTGGTTGCTTTAATCTTTATTCTACAGATGGACTGGACTGATTTTATGACACTGAGATACATCCTCGGATGCACTGGGACACATCGTCATTGACGTAACCTCGGGTCATCCGGTATTTTGGGCCTTTCACCACCAGCCACCCTTGCCCAGGTGACCCAGCCTGTCTTGTGTCCGAGCAGCACTGGTCCACAGGTCACACCTCTTGATCCATAGCCATCTGGAGGCTTGCTTAACAGCCTCTGTGGAAGTCCTGATGGCTATTTTCTTTGCAGCCCCTGTAATACCAAGGAGAGAGTAGGTTCTGCACAGCAAGCAGCCAGCAAAGCCTCTACACCCCACCTCCTTAGGCACATATCATGCCCTCCACCCTGTCTCTGGCACTGCTACCAGTTCCTAGTATCGGGCTCTCTTATGTTTAAGTGTCTCCTCAATCCAGTCTTCCCAAGTAGCTGTCAGTTCTACCATGACCACCTGCTTTGAGGTTTCTGACAGAATGATCATGTCAGGCCTCAGCGATTCAGAATGATAAATCAGTGTCAATCATTTCTGGGGTCATAGCCGATGCTTTTTTTCCATTAATCTCTGCTTAACAACAATGAAGTGCATTTGACGAAACACCAACAGCAGCCACCAGGAAAATTAAAACTAATGGAATTAAATGGGCAGTAAATTGGTTAAGGGACAGAAAGCAGGAAACACTGGTGAACAAGTAGCCTGATTAGAATGATTCAACATTAAAGGATCAGTGATTTACTCACTGCATTCTTTGGTAACTGGCACCATGACAGAAATATTGGGGCAGTGTTACAAGGATCACTTGGTCAGACATCAGGTTACCCACATATGTGATTAACCAGCACCTGTCAAGTCTAGCATTTGCCAGATAACCGAGCTTTTACTTTGTGCAGTCTTCCAAGTATCGGAAGTGTAACTTTTATTTATTGCTTCATAGAATATTCAATAAATGCAAGAACGTGATTCTAAATGTGGTTACTTTATTCTCGATCCTTTCACCAAGGTTTCCAAAAATTAAAAAGATGATTTGAAAGACCTGCATATAGTTCAATCTGATTCCACCAATGTTCTCTCCAAATAGGACAGGTTGAGATAGCTGTTGGTTTAGTCAGGGGAGACATGATGATACTTTTTTTCTAGCATCAGTGACAAATGTAACCACAAATGGAAACAGTCAACCTCTTTTTCAGTTTTTCTTGCCAATTTTCATGGGATTTCTACAGAACTAACACTAATAATAATACATGAATCTCTAGCCAACACCAAAAAAACACCATTTTTTTGCTTTGATGTGGTTGCATGTAAGAGAAGAGAAACAAACAACAGACATCCCCTACAAGGCTAATAGCTTTCAAACAGTTGCTTCATAAACTATTCTAGAGGACAATTTATTATACTGATGTTAATCCAATTTAGAATACAACAACCTAAAGGACATTGTAGGTGTTGCAGAAATCATAGGTAATGAGAATTGATATTTCAGGTGTAAGGTTTCTGAAACCCATTGGGTCCCAATTTTCAGATTTTGCTCACAATAGGTTAATACTACAACTATTATTAAGTGAAATAAATGATTCTGCATGTTTTTTAAAGACATAGCAAAATTTTAACCACAGATGTCAAGGATAATTTGAAAACTGGAAATCATTTAAACTGCAGCTAGAATTCCTTGCTCTCCATTTAATGATCACTGCAACTCCATGCACCACATTAATACTCAACATTATATTTTATCCAGAAAAAAAGCAGCCTTCATTTTGAAAATGTGGAATAATAAAACAAAGTAATAAATTCTGAACTGGTTGAGCCCCAAGCATTCGTTACTTCATAAATCTCTAATATAAACAAAAGTAAGAAAATGCCGCCAAACACAAGAGGTAATTTATGGAAAGAAATTTCCATTTGCATTTCCACACACCAGCCAACAACTGGAAGCTCTCAGTCTTCAGGAGACTTGGGGAAATAATTTGATATGGTTCCTTCAACAGAGTAAAATATCCCAAACCTCCAGACACTGGAACAATTTCTGGCACCAAGCATTAATCTGACCAGAGGCAGAGGTCATATCACTGCAGCAAAGCTCATGTAAACAGGCAAGTAACAACAGGATGTTATAACTCAAATATTTGTGAAAGAAAAACATTCATTTTTCCATCAGCCTGGTCAGCGGAGCTGGATTATGCTGACCACTGAGAAAAGTTTCTCAAATTCACCCTACTTTTTCCTGGTACTTGACCAAAATAATAGTGGTACTTTACAATTGTGCATACTGCTGTTGATGCTAGCTGCGCATACTTGCACCTCTTTTAAAACAGCAGAGACCAGAACATAGTCGATGAAGTGTTTTATACCACATGAATCAGGAATACTAATGTGAGTAACATCCCATAAGCAGGCCTGCATATTATGCAAACAGACTGAATTACAAAATACAAGGAAAGAAAATGAAAGGTTTTGGAAAATATGTGTTGGGATCATGCATCAAGAAGTCAAATGGTGCATGTAAAGGCACATAAACAGGACGCCGACAAAAGAGTCACAGAATGATTTATTCAAAGGCTGAAGCATGCAAGCCTAATCCTTCCCTTGCAGAGCACACGAAGTGAGACAGTTAAGTTGATGTCTGGGTTCAGTGTTGCTACATGGTAAAGAGGCTTAAATTAGTCATTTGTGAGAGAATAAGTTGTAGGGGTGCAGGGAAATAAGGATAAAAGGAATGGGACTAACAGTAGAATTCCTCTGAGAGCAAACGTGAAATGAATGGGATAAGTGTTCTCCTGCATTGCTATTTATCTATAAACTGAACATAGAACATATGTATGCTGTACAGTACAGCAAAGCCCCTTCAGCCCATAATATTGTGCCGGCCTTTTAACCAAGATCTATCTAATCCTTCCCTCCCACATTACCCTCCAGGACTTCCTGTCAGATTGCAGGCAAATGGTAAGAGTGGGCTCCTTCACCTCCGCCCCCTGACCCTCAGCACAGGTGCCCCTCAGGGCTGTGCCCTAAGCCCCCTCCGTTACTCACTGTATACCCATGATTGTATCGCCACCCACAGCTCCAATCTGCTAATTAAATTTTCTGACAACACTACATTGATTGGCCTAATCTCAAATAATAATGAGGTGGCCTACAGAGAAGAAGTCATCACCCTGACACAGTGGTGTCAAGAAAACAACCTCTCCCTCAATGTTGCAAAAACAAAGGAGCTGGTTGTGGACTACAGGAGGAATGGAGACAGGCGAACCCCTATTGAAATCAATGGATCTGGGGTCGAGTGGGTGAATAGATGGCATACACATCACCAAGGATTTCACATGGTCTACATATCGGCTGTGTGGTGAAAAAAGCACAATTTCGCCTCTTTCACCTCAGATGGTTGAAGAAATTTGGTATGAGTGTCATATGGCGGTGGCTGAGAATGGACCCAAGTGCAAGACACAGACACTGAAGCACTAGGGACAGGACTAGGATACAGGATGAGGGCAAGGACATGGACACGAAAACCGGGAACCCGGAACAGGACTGGACAAGAGAGCTAGGAGCCCGGGCTTGGACTCCGAGCCAGAGACTGGACAGGGGCCCAGTACCTCGGTCTTGCCTCTGGCTCGGACCCCAAAACTAGGCAAGGATAAGGCTGGAGTCTTCAGGATTGAGGATAGAGGCAAGGCTTGGCAGGAGGCAGGGGGCTGGAGTCATCAGGCTTGAGGCTAGAGACTTGAGGCAAGGCCTGGCAGGAGGCAGGAGGCTGGAGACTTGAGGCTAGAGGCTAGAGACTAGTGGCGAGTCTTGGCAGGAGGCAGGAGGCTGGAGACTTGATGCTTGAGGCTAGAGATTAGAAGTGAGGCTTGGTAGGAGGCAGGAGGCTAGAGTCTTCAGGCTTGAGGCTAGAGAATTGAGGCAAGGCCTGGCAGGAGGCAGGAGTCTTCGGGCTTGAGGCTAGAGGCTAGAGACTTGAGGCAAGGCTTGGCAGGAGGCAGGAGGCTGGAGACTTGAGGCTTGAGGCTAGAGACTAGAGGTGAGGCTTGGTCGGAGTCAGGAGGCTGGAGTCTTCAGGCTTGAGGCTAGAGACTAGAGGCAAGGTTTGGCAGGAGGCTGGAGTCATCAGGCTTGAGGCTAGAGACTAGAGGCGAGGCTTGGCAGGAGGCAGGAAGCTGGAGTCTTCAGGCTTGAGGCTGGAGGCTAGAGACTTGAGGCGAGGCTTGGCAGGAGGCAGGAGGCTGGAGTCTTCAGGTTTGAGGCTAGAGACTAGAGGCGAGGCTTGGCACGAGGCTGGAGGCTGGAGACTTGACTGGAGGCTGGAGGCTAGAGGCTCCTATTGGGCAGGGCACGGTACTCCTGGGCAGGGTGCGGTACTCCTAGGCAGGGCGCAGTTCACCACCTGACAGAGGCAAGGGACAGGAAGGGACAGAGCCAACCGTAGGTAATGGCAAGACGGCCTGGCTTACCCAATGGAGGCAAGGGACAGGAAGGGACAGAAACAACCGCAGGTAATGGCAAGATGGCCTGGCTTACCTCGGCAGAGGCAAGAGACAGGAAGGGAGCTAGGTACAGGGTGTCTCCAGGACAAGACTGTAGGTGAGATGAGACGAGAGTTACCAGCAAGACCAGGCAAGGCTTCAGGCAATGCAAGGTGAAACGAGAACTTCAGGCGAGGCGAGATTTACTGTCAAGACAAGGCAGGGCTTCAAGCGAGAAAACAGAAGGCAGGGGAAAGGATACAAGGAGTAAGGACAAGAACAATCCAGCAGCCAGCCCTGGTCTCTGGTGGTATTTATGCAGCCAGCCCCAACAAGCATCAGCTGCCTCAATTAGAGCTCAACAAGAACAGAAACAGAGTAGACAGGAAAACCTGGAGCAAAGGTTGATGGACCAGACCATGAACTGGAATACAGACTTCACAGACCGGACCATGACGGTACCCTACCCCCACCCGCAACCCCATGGGAGCCTCCTGGTGTTCATACAGGATATCCAGACTATGGATGACCTGGGCAGGTGGGAAGGTATTTAACAGAAAGGAACCCTGGGTGGCAAGAGGAAAATGACAGTCCGTGTGTCGCTGGGTCCATGGTTGGCTGGATCGTTCTGTCATATGGCGGTGGCTGGGAACGGACCCAAGTGCAAGACACAGACACTGAAGTACTAGGGACAGGATGAGGATACAGGGTGAGGGCAAGGACATGGGCATGAAAACCGGTTACCCGGAACAGGACTGGACAAGAGAGCTAGGAGCCCGGGCTTGGACTCCGAGCCAGAGACTGGACAGGGGCCCAGTACCTGGGTCTTGCCTCTGGCTTGGACCCCATAACTAGGCAAGGATGAGGCTTGGCAGGCAGGCAGGACGAGGCTGGAGTCTTCAGGCTTGAGGCTAGATGCGAAGCTTGGCAGGAGGCAGGAGGCTGGAGACTTGAGGCGAGGCTTGGCAGGAGGCAGGAGGCTTGAGATGAGGCGAGGCTTGGCAGGAGGCAGGAGGCTGGAGTCTTCAGGCTTGAGGCTAGAGGCGAAGCTTGACAGGAGGCAGGAGTCTGGAGTCTTCAGGCTTGAGGTTAGAGACGAGGCGAGGCCTTGCAGGAGGCAGGAGTCTTCAGGCTTGAGGCTAGAGGCTAGAAACTTGAGGCGAGGCTTGGCAGGAGGCAGGAGGCTGGAGATGAGGCAAGGCTTGGCAGGAGGCAGGAGGCTGGAGTCTTCAGGCTTGAGGCTAGAGACTTGAGGTGAGGCTTGGCAGGAGGCAGGAGGCTGGAGAATTGAGGTGAGGCTTGGCAGGAGGCAGGAGGCTGGAGTCTTCAGTCTTGAGGCTAGAGGCTAGAGACTTGAGGCGAGGCTTGGCAGGAGGCAGGAGGCTGGAGTCTTCAGGCTTGAGGCTAGAGACTAGAGGCGAGGCTTGGCAGGAGGCTGGAGTCTTCAGGCTTGAAGCTAGAGGCTAGAGACTTGAGGCGAGGCTTGGCAAGAGGCAGGAGGCTGGAGTCTTCAGGCTTGAGGCTAGAGGCTAGAGGTGTGGCTTGGCAGGAGGCTGGAGGCTGGAGACTTGAGTGGAGCCCGGAGGCTAGAGGCTCCTCCTGGGCAGGGCGCAGTACTCCTGGGCAGGGTGCGGATTACCACCCGACAAAGGCAAGGGACAGGAAGGGACAGAACCAACCGCAGGTAACGGCAAGACTTCTTGGCTTACCCGACGGAGGCAAGGGACAGGAAGGGACAGAACCAACTGCAGGTAACGGCAAGACTTCTTGGCTTACCCGACGGCGGCAAGGGACAGGAAGGGACAGAACCAACCGTAGGTAATGGCAATATGGCCTGGCTTACCCGACAGAGGCAAGGGACAGGAAGGGACAGTACCAACCGTAGGTAATGGCAATACGGCCTGGCTTACCCGACGGAGACAAGGGACAGGAAGGGAGCTAGGTACAGGGTAGCTCCAGGACAAGACTGCAGGTGAGACGAGGTGAGAGTTAGCAGCAAGACCAGGCAAGGCTTCAGGCAATGCAAGGCGAAACAAGTACTTCAGGCGAGGCGAGAATTACCGGCAAGACAAGGCAGGGCTTCAGGCGAGGATACAGAAGACAGGGGAATCGATACAAGGAGTAAGGACAAGAACAATCCAGCAGCCACATCCTGGTCTCTGGAGGTATATATGCAGCCAGTCCCAACGAGCATCAGCTGCCTCAATTAGAGCTCAACAAGAACAGAAACAGGGTAGACAGGAAAACCTGGAGCAAGGGTCGATGGACCGGACCGTGAACCGGAATATGACAATGAGTCCCCAGATCCTATAAACTTTCTACAGGGATACAATTGTGAGCATCCTGACTGGCTGCATCACTGCCTTGTATGGGAACTGTACTTTCCTCAATTGCAGGACTCTGCAGGGAGTGGTGTGGACAGCCCAGTGCATCTGTAGATATGAATTTCCCACTATTCAGGACATTTACAGTGACAGGTGTGTAAAAAGGGCACAAAAGATCATTGAGGACCTGAGTCACCCCAACCAGAATCTATTCCAGCTGCTACCATCCGGGAAACAGTACCACAGCATAAAAGCCACAACCAAAAGGCTGCGGGACAGCTTCTTCCAACAGGCCATCAGACTGATTAATTCATGCTGATACAATTGCATTTCTATGCTATATTGACTGTCCTGTTGTACATACTATTTATTACAAATTACTCTCGGGAGGAGAAGATGGCGGCGCAACGCAGCGCGCGCAGCCTCTCCGGTGAAATGATATTTTATTTGTTAAACGGGGCTGTGCACAATCCTGATTTCATGGAGATGGATGTGAGAAGCATGGAGGAACATCTGGAGAAACTTCTGAAATGCCCGGTTCGCTGCCGCTGCTACTGTGAGATCAAGAATTTCTGGAGGGGAAGGCCCCAAATCCTTGGCTTTGCCTGTTGCTGGCGGCTGGAGTTGGGGTCGAAGCGCTTGGCAGAGATGGTGCTCGGTGCTTGGTGTCGGAATGCTGGTCGGAGGCTCAAAGTTTGCAGATGGACTGAGAGTCGGACTGTGGTCGGGTGCTTCCAGGATGCTGCATCGGCAAATTTGCAGTGCTGGAAGCTCATGGCAGGGAGAGTTTTCTTCCTTCTACCGTCTGCGTGAGATGTTGGGACTTCCGAGAAACTTTGAGACTTTTTTTACCATGCCCATGGTCTGTTCTTCTATCAATTTACAGTATTGCTTGCACTGTTGCAACTATATGCTATAATTATGTGTTTTTTTAAATCAGATTTACAGTCTTGGTCTGTCTTGTGTTTCTGTGATATCGCACTGGAGGAACATTGTATCATTTCTTAATGCATGCATTACTGAATGACAATAAAAGAGGACTGCGTGTCCCCATAACCTAATATAATCTAAAAAAAATTGCACATTGCACATTTAGACTCAGACACAACATAAAAAGTTTTACTCTTCACATATGTGAAAAATATAAGTAATAAAGTCAATTCAATTCAATTCAGGTTTCTTCCATCCATGTGCCTATCTAAGTGTTTCTTAAACATCCTGAATGTCACTACCTCTACCACCACACGCAGCAGTACACTCCATCCACTACTACTCTATGTAAAACACCTATCTTTGCCATCTCCCTATATTTTCCTCTTCAAAATTTTGCTCTCTCATATTAGCTACTTCCGTCCTGGGAAAAGATGTCCGCTGTCCACTCTATCAGTGCCTCTTATCATCTTATACACTTCTATCAAGTTGCCTATCATCCTCTTTTTTCCAAACAGAGAAGTCCTAGCTTACTCAATCTTTCCTCATAGGGCATCATCTCTAATCCAGGCAACCTCCAGTTAAAAATCTTCTGTGATCTCTTTAAAACCTCTACATTCTTCCTATAACGAGGCGACCAGACCTGAACACAATACTCCAAGTGTGGTCAAACTAGGGTTTTATAGAACTACAATATTGCCTTGCAGCTCTCGAACTCCGATCCCCAACTAACGAAGGACAACACACCATACACCTGCTTAGCCACTCTATCAACCTACGTGGCAACTTTGCGGTTTCTATGAGCATGGATCCCTCTGATCCTACAGATTGCTAAGAATCCTGCCATTAGCCTTGTACCCTGCCTTCAGGTTCAACCTTTCAAAGTGCATCACCTCACATTTGTCTGGGTTGTACTCCATATGCCACTTCTCAGCCCAGCTCTGCATCCTGTCTGTGTCCTGTTGTAACCTGTGATAACCTTCTACACTATCCACAACACCACCTACTTTCATGCCATCTGCAAATTTGCTAACCCACCCTTCCACTCTTACTCATCTGAGTCATTTATAAAAATCACAAGAGCAGGAGTTCCTGAACAGACCCCAGCAGAAACTATTTGCCACCAACCTTCAGGCAAAATATGCTAAAACCACTACTACCCTCTGCCTTCTGTGAGCTGGCCAATTCCTAATCTATGCTGCCAAATTTCCATGGATCGCATGCCTACTATTGGATCCTTGTTGAACGCTTTACTAAAATCCATATTCACAGCATCCAGTGCTTTACCTTCATCAAATTGTTTTGTCACTTCCTCAAGTGAGGAAAAGAAGTGACGGTGGGTGTCCTAAAGGAGAAATCGATATTCATGCCAGCAGGTTGGAGGTTACTCAGATGTAAAATAATGTGTTGCTCCTCCATCCTGAGGGTGGTTTCATTGTGGCACCAGAGGCAGCCATGGACTAACAAGCAGAACGGGAATGGGAATTGGAATTAATACATTTGGGCACTCGGAATTTCTGCTTTTGGCGAATGGAGCGGAGGTGCTTTCCACAGAAATGGCTTCCTTCGTGATTCCCTTGTCTGTTCAATCCTCCCTGCTAATCTCCCTCCTGGCACTTATCCATGCAAGTAGCCAAAGTGCTACACCTGCCCATTCACCTCCTCCATCACCTCCATTCAGGGCTCCGAACAGTCCTTCCAGGTGAGACAAAACTTTACCTGCAAATCTACTGTGGTTGTCTATTGCGTCCGGTGCTCCTGATGTAGCCTCCTCTACAATGGTGAGACGTGCCATAAGTTAGGGGAATGCTTCATTAAGCGCTTCTGCTCCATCCACCAAAAGTGGAACTTCCCAGTGGCCAAAGATTTTAATTCCAATACCCATTTCGGTTCCAACATGTCAACCCATGGCTACCTCCTGTGCCACGTTGAGGCCACCCTTAGGGTAGAAGAATAACATCTTATATTCTGTCTGGGTAGCCTCCAACCTGATGGCATGAATATTGATCTCTCCTTCTGGAAACTCCATCCCCTCTTCTAGATTCCACTTTGGCCTCTTACCTCTTTTCACCTGCCAAACACCCCAGAATTCTAAAAGAGGTAGCTGAAGCGATCATGGAGACATTATTAAAGATCTTCCAAAAATCAATAGATTCTGGCATGGTTCTGGAAGACTATAAATTTGCAAATGTCACACCAGACTTCAAGTAGGGAAGGAGGCAGAAGAATGGAAATTACTGGCCAGTTAGCCTGGCCTTATTGTTTGGGAAGATGGTGGGAAGATGGTGGAGTCGATCGCAAATGATGTGGTTTTGGGGTACTTGGAGGCACATGACAAAATAGGCCAAAGTCAGCATAGCTACATTAAGGGAAAATCTTGCCTGACAAATCTGTTGAAGAATTAACAAGCAGAATAGACAAAGGAGATTCAGGGATGTTATGCACTTGGATTTTCGGAAGGCTTTTGACGAGGCACCACACATAAGTTTGCTAAACAAGAGCTAAGGGTATTACAAGAAAGATATTAGCAAGGATGGAGGATTAGCTGATTGACAGGAGACAAACAGTGGGAATAAAGGGCTCCTTCGTGGATCGACTGCCATTGACTAGTGGTGTTCCACAGGGGCCTATGCTGCTACCACTTCTTTTTACATAGTAAGTCAATGATTTTGATGATAAAATTGATGGCTCTGTGGCCAAGTTTGTGGATGATATGAAGGTAGGTGGAAGGTCAGATGGTGTTGAGGAAGCAAAGAGGCTACAGAAGGACTTAGATTAGGAGAAAGGGTAAAGAAGTGGCAGATGGAGTAAAGTGTCGGGAAGTGTATGGTCATAGACTTTGGTAAAAGGGATAAAAGCATAGATTATTTTCTAAATGGGGAGAAAATTCAAAAAATCCAAGGTGCAAATGGCTTTGAGAGTCCTCATGCAGGATTCCTTAAAGGCTCATTTGCAGGTTGAATCAGTGATGAAGAAGATGAATAGATTGTAAGCATTCATTTCAAGAGGACTACAATATAAAAGCAAGGATGTAACATTGAGGCTGTATAAGGCACTGATGAGGCCTCACTTGGAGTATGGTATGCAATTTTGGGCCCCTTATTTAAGAGAGGATGTGTTGACATTTGAGAGGATTCAGAGGAGGTTCACGAAAATGATTCTGGGAAAGAAAGGTTATCATAGGAACAGCGATTAAATGCTCTGGGTCTATACTCACTGGAATTTAGAAGAATGAGGAGGGATCTCATTGAAACTTATCAAATGTTGATAGAGTAGATGTGAAACTGTTTTCTTTGATGGCAGAGTTTAGGACCAGAGGGCATAGGCTCAAAATTGAGGGACGTTGATATAAAACAGAGGTGAAGGGAAATTTCTTTTACCAGAAGGTGGTGAATCTGTGGAAGTCATTACCACAGACAACTGTGGAGGCCAGAGCACTCGGTGCACTTAAGGCAGAGTTTGATGGTTCTTGATTAGTTGGGGTATGAAAGGTTATGGGGAGAAGACAGGAGAATGGGTTTGAGAGGGAAGTAGATCAGCCATGATGAAATGGTGGAGCAGGTTTAGTGAATGTGTTTTGCAGAAAATCACTGTGGGTGTGGGGGTGTTGAGTATAGCAATCCAGAAGCTACTCAGGTTGTGAGGGGCAATGTCCTCATCCAAAGATACCACAGGTCAGGTGGGCTGGAGAAACTCCATGAAGTCTAGAACTTGCATCTACTGGACACAGCTCTCACAGAGTTATAATGGATGACAAAAAATGTAAAGATAGTGGCCCAAAGAGAAAGTGTCACTTTGGAAAGGTATCTCCATGGGGGCAGGTGAAGATGCACTAGAACTTTTAGAGAGTCCATGTCAATAGAGAGAAGTGCAAGAACAAGATTAAAATGATAAGCCTGTAAACATGAGGATTTCCTGTGAGGAAGCAAGCTCAGAAGTTGGCACATTGCTTTCAATCACTGCTGATGAAAGAGTAGGAAAAGGATTGCATGATAAAGAGCTGAGTGTTGGATTGCACAATGGTGTACAGAAAGGTGATATTCCCAGAAGTCGTATCATGGTGAACGTTGTGAGTAGAGAGTGAAGAACATATTTTTCAGGACATTACAAGAATACTGAGAATATTTTCAATACCCAGAGGCTTTTTGGATGTAGGCCAGTAAGAGTTATAGATCTGTTTACTTCACCGTTGGGTAGCAAGTACAGCAGAGGTACAGTGGTTAAGTTACTGGTCTAGTAATGTAGATGCCTGGATGAAAAATCCAGAGATTTAACACCCAAACCTACCATAACAGCTGTAGAATTTAATTACAGTTCATTTTCCAGACTTTGAAAATAAGTAACAACTAGTTTGCATAATGAGGAGCTCAAAAGTTACCAAGTTGCTGTAAAACTATATTTAGTTCCCCAGTACTTTTCAGAAGAGGAAATATGCCACTCTTACCCAATATGGACTATGTATGATCCCCTGTAGTTAATTCCTAAGGGCCCTCTGAAATGGCCAGACAAGCCACTGAGTTTCTCTCAGCACAGAAACCTTATAAAGACCTCCTTACAGACATCTGGAGACTGCTGCTTTACTTAGAAGAGCTATTCTTGGAATTGTACTGTAACAGCAATGTGCCAGATTCTTTCATGATAATCCTTGATATGTCTGGCCCTATATACAATGCAAACACACCTGAAATGTTAGCACAGTGGGTGGGACCAGCCTTTTGAATTTTCAACATTGCCACCAGACCACATGAAGTCTCCTGATACCAAGTCAAATATGGGCAAGAAAACCTCATTCTAATTATCACCTACAATGCTCTTCCACTGATGATTCAGTGGTTGTCCATGTTGGTCAGAAAAGGTATGTATTCTGGGTGGGGAGCTTCACTGTCTATCACAATGTGTGGCTTGATGATTCAAGTACTGACTGAGTTGCACAATTTGTGTAAAGCAGGGCTGATAGACTGAGTCTGAAATCAACTGAAATGTTATCTTCACCAATCTAGTTGGTTCATCTGGAAGAGACCCCTGCACAAACTTTGTGGAGATAAAATCTCATCTAAACAGTGGGGACAGCATCCAAATGCATTTTGTGGCATGACAATCATGATAAATGAATAGACTCAGAACACACGAACAAACTGAGTCACAGCAATGTACACCACAACAACCTGCACCTTGTAACCATCAAGCCATGCTTGGAGCAGCTTTAGCTATGCCTAAAATATGAAGTGCCAGCCAAGTGAACATGTAAAACGGGATTCTCATTAGTGCTGAACAAACTGTGAAACGTGATCGCAAAACCTAAGCGCTGTCATCCTTCCATGTCTAGCGATGAATGGTGTTTTCTAATTAAGAAGCTAGTAGTAGGAGGAGACTTTAAGATTATTCCCATTGCCCAACATAGAGAATTAACTGTGATCAGCCAGAAGTCCGGTATGAGGAACACTGTTCTGCGTTAACTGTGATCAGCCAGAAGTCCGGTATGAGGAACACTGTTCTGCGTTAGCTGTGATCAGCCAGAAGTCCGGTATGAGGAACACTGTTCTGCGTTAGCTGTGATCAGCCAGAAGTCCGGTATGAGGAACACTGTTCTGCGTTAGCTGTGATCAGCCAGAAGTCCGGTATGAGGAACACTGTTCTGCGTTAGCTGTGATCAGCCAGAAGTCCGGTATGAGGAACACTGTTCTGCGTTAACTGTGATCAGCCAGAAGTCCGGTATGAGGAACACTGTTCTGCGTTAACTGTGATCAGCCAGAAGTCCGGTATGAGGAACACTGTTCTGCGTTAACTGTGATCAGCCAGAAGTCCGGTATGAGGAACACTGTTCTGCGTTAACTGTGATCAGCCAGAAGTCCGGTATGAGGAACACTGTTCTGCGTTAACTGTGATCAGCCAGAAGTCCGGTATGAGGAACACTGTTCTGCGTTAACTGTGATCAGCCAGAAGTCCGGTATGAGGAACACTGTTCTGCGTTAACTGTGATCAGCCAGAAGTCCGGTATGAGGAACACTGTTCTGCGTTAACTGTGATCAGCCAGAAGTCCGGTATGAGGAACACTGTTCTGCGTTAACTGTGATCAGCCAGAAGTCCGGTATGAGGAACACTGTTCTGCGTTAACTGTGATCAGCCAGAAGTCCGGTATGAGGAACACTGTTCTGCGTTAACTGTGATCAGCCAGAAGTCCGGTATGAGGAACACTGTTCTGCGTTAACTGTGATCAGCCAGAAGTCCGGTATGAGGAACACTGTTCTGCGTTAACTGTGATCAGCCAGAAGTCCGGTATGAGGAACACTGTTCTGCGTTAACTGTGATCAGCCAGAAGTCCGGTATGAGGAACACTGTTCTGCGTTAACTGTGATCAGCCAGAAGTCCGGTATGAGGAACACTGTTCTGCGTTAACTGTGATCAGCCAGAAGTCCGGTATGAGGAACACTGTTCTGCGTTAACTGTGATCAAGCCAGAAGTCCGGTATGAGGAACACTGTTCTGCGTTAACTGTGATCAGCCAGAAGTCCGGTATGAGGAACACTGTTCTGCGTTAACTGTGATCAGCCAGAAGTCCAGTATGAGGAACACTGTTCTGCGTTAACTGTGATCAGCCAGAAGTCCAGTATGAGGAACACTGCTCTTTTCGGCTGTATGATTGAATGATAACTGAACTTGAACTTGAACTCGAATGATCCATCTCGGCTTATAGATGAGATCCCCAGTATCTCAGAGGCCAGCCTCCAGTCAGTTCAATTCATTCAAGGAACAACTAAGAGCAATAGAAACAGCAGAGGCCATGGGACCAGACAACTACCCAGCCAAACAATTCCAGTTCAACTACAATACTAGCATCGAGCCAACAATGTGGAAAATTGCTACAATGTGTTCTGTTCAGACAAAAAAAAACAGGATGAATGTAGTGTGGCTAATTAGAACCAATCAGTCTGTTTCAGCAAAGTAATCAGACGTGTTTTCAACTGAGCTAAGAGTAGCACCTTTTCATCAATGACTTGATTGGTCTTCATTTGGACCATTCTGTTTCCAGCTTATCGGAGCCTTTGTCCAAATATAGACCAAAGGCAACATGCAAGTGTCTGGGCTTGACATCAAGGAAGTATTGAAATGAGTATGAGTTTAAGGAGCCAAGGGAAAACCAAAGTCAATACCTTTTAAGAAAATAGTACCCCAGTCGTTGTAGTCTTACCTTGCACATAGAAGGATGGTCATGTTGGAAGTCAATCATCTCAGGAGAAGTTCCTCACTCAGTAAGGCATTCTATGCACAGCTATCTTCATAAATGACCTTCCTTCCACCATTAGGCTAGAGAGGGTTCACTGGTGATAGAATATTCAAAATCACTTGCACCTCCTCAGCAAATAAAGGAGACTATGCCTGCAAGTCCTATAAAACATTCAGGCAAGTATTGATAAGTGATAAATAATATTTGTGTCCCAAAAGCAATACCATTCTCCAACAAGAGAGCCTATCATATTACTTTAACTTTCCATGACAGTTCCATCAGAGTCCCCACTATTAACATCCTGGAGGCCACTGTTAATCATGAGCTCAACAAGCTCAGTCACTTAAGTATTGCTGCCACACAGGAAAGTCAAAAAGTGGACATGTTATTGTGGGTGACAGGGTAGACACTCCTAGTTTGTCCAACATCTCCTTATCACTAATAAACTCCAATTCAGGTAACATACTGTTGAACCTCTTCTGCATCCTCTCCAAAGCCTCATGTCCTTGCTGTGGCAACCCAAGCTGTACACAATTCTCCAGATTTGGCCAAAGCAAGGTTTATTTGGTTACAATATGACTTACTGACTTTTATGCTCAGTTCTGCGATTGATGAAGACAAGTATGCCAAATGCCTTCTTTACCAACCTCTCCAGTCATGTTGCCACTTTCAGAGAGCTGGTATGGGCTTTAGGAAGACTCAGCCTGCACTGCTCCCTGATGGTGAGCAAATGGATATGGTGTGCACCTACAGGTACCTGGAGGTGCACCTGGTTGACAGACTTGAGTGGAGTACCAACACTGAGACTGTGTACAAGAAGGCCGAGTGTTGTCTTTACTTCCTGAGGAGAGTGAGGTCCTTTGGAGTATGCAGGCCTCTCTTTCACATGTTCTACTGGTCTATTGTCGCCGGTACAATCTTCTGTGCAGTGGTGTGCTGGGGCAATAGCATCAACATGGGTGATGCCTACAGGGTCAATAAACTGATTAGAAAGGCTGGCTCTGTTATAGGAGTTAAACTGGACACACTGGAGACTGTGGTAGAACAAAGGACCCTACAGAAAATACTGGCAATTCTGGACCATGTTTCTCACTCTCTGCATGCCACCTTGGCTGAACAGAGGAGAACTTTTAGTAATAGACTAAGACAACTGTGCTGCTCCAAAGAGTACTATACGATGTCATTCTTATCCTCGGCCAACAGGCTCTAAAATGAGTCAACCTATAGCCAGAGAAGTGATGACCCCCACCCCCCACCCCCGTTAGAATGTTTGAGGTAAATTATTTTTTATCCTTTTTACTTCTCTTCTAATATGTATATATCTGTGAACTGTAATGCTACTGTGACACTGTAATTTCCTTTGGGATCAATAGACTATCTATCTAAGGACTTGCACCTCAAATTCCCTGTATGCATCAATGCTCCAGTTGTTCCAACACACTTTCCTCCAGCATTTGACTCCCAGAATGCATCACCTTATATTTGTTTGGATTAAATACTATCTGCCATTTTGCTGCTCAAATGCCAACATTCTCTTTCCTAATCTTACCATCATTAAATACCTTCTCTCTGGTAAATCTGATATGGAGAACTCATTAATAACCCTATTCTATTTCCTTATGCATAAATACGCTCCTTTGTCCTTAATTGGACTTACCCTTGCTCCAAGACCTAGGACTAAATACCTCCTTGGGCAACTTGATCCTCAATTGCTTCTCTTGTAGATTCCAGTCAGTTTGCAACAACATCTCCTCCATAATATCCCTCAGCACAGGTGCACCACAAGGCTGTGTGCTTAGCCCCCTGCTCTACTCACTTCATACATATGATTGTGAGGCTAAGCACAACTCCAATGCCATATTTACGATTACTGATGGCACCACCGTAGTTGGAGGGAAACTGGAAATCTGGCTGAACAGTGTTACAACAACGACGTCTCACTCAATGTCAGCAAAGCAAAGAGCTGATTATTGATATAGGCTGGGTTAACTGGAGGTCCATAAGCTAGTCTTCATTAGGGGATCAGAGATGGGACGGGGAGAGTCAGCAACTTTAAATTCCTCAGTGTTATCATTTCAGAGGATCTGACCTGGGTCCAGCATGTAACTGCCATTACAAAGAAGGCATGGAGCGCCTCTACTTTCTTCGAAGTTTGTGCAGATTTGGCATGTCACCTAAAACTTTGACAAACTTTGATAGGTGCACGATGGATGCTGTTGCGTGAATGATATCACCGGAGAAAAGTACTGGTAGATATGAAGCAGCTTCTTTATTTAACAAAACAAAGTACAGCAGGCATCATATAGAGACATTTTAGGTTGAAAGGTCCTGCACTACACACATTTTATATGCTAAGGAACAAAGAAGATTCAGGAGGATTCAAACACATTCATATTTACAATCTTCCCACCATCACACCAAAACCAGCAGTAATCCCAGTCACAGCCACGCAATGGAATGTTGACTGGACTCATGCATATGCAGACAATCAGCTAAATGTCTGTTTCCTGGTCTGCCTAGTCTGTAAATCTGTTGTTCAAAACTGCATTAAAATTAAATCCACAAAGCATATTCAGATCTGAAGACTGGCGGCCAAAGTTATTTGCTAAATGTAAGTGTGCTAAACCCAAAAATCGCTTTAACAGTGGAGAGTATATTGACTGATTGCATCACAACTTGCTATGGAATCACCAATGCTGTTGAATGGGAAAAAGCTACAAAAAGTAGTGGATGCCGTGTTGTGTGCTGTTGTTCATTGATTCTATTGTGTTTCTTTCTATCTACTGTGAATGCCTACAAGAAAATGAATAGTTGAGTGTGACATATATGTACTTCAGTAATAAATTTACTTTGAAATTTGAACTTTTGAACTTTCCGAGCAACCCTCATGCTCCTAATACATATATCAAAAATTTTGGATTTTCTTTAATTCAACTTGCTGAGGACTTTTCATTGCCCTTTTAAGACCATTGTTAAGGTCTTGTTTAAATTCTTCCTTGTTTCCTTTACATTCCTCAAGAACCTTGTCTGATTTTAATTTTCTAAAGCTTACTTATGTTTCCTTTTCCTTTTTGATTAACCTTACAATGTCTCTCGTCATCCGAGGTTTTTTGAGTCTTGAGATTCTTATCTTTCATCCACGCTGGAACATGCTGGTCTTGAATTCTAATCCACTGGCCTCTAATAGACTCATGCATGTCAGATGTTAAGTTACTTTCAAACAGCCACTCCCAGTCTACTTTACCCATTTTCTACCTGATACTGTTGTAACTAGCTTTCCCTTAATGTCGAATTTTGCCCAAGGACTGGACCTACTCTGACCTATAACAAATGGAATCATGGTCACTGTTTCCATCACTGAAACTTTGACTGCCAGCCAGGCTCATTTCACAAAATGAGGTCCAGTACAGCTCTATCTCTAAATGGACTATCTACATGTTGTTTAAATAGCTCTCCTGGATTCAGCTAACAGATTCTGCCCCCTCAAAGCCATTGGTCCTGGTCAATATTGTCAAAACAGTAGCATAGTGGTTAGCACAACACTATCACCGCTCAGGGTGTTCTGGAGTTTGAAGTTCAATTCTGCTGCCGTACTGTAAGGAGTCTCTGGGTGTCCTCCCTGTTGATTGCGTGGGTGTTCAAAGTTCAAAGTACTTCACTTTTGTCACAATTTTTCTGGTGATTAGTTCAAAGTTCAATGTACATTTATTATCAAAGTATGTACACATTATACAACCTTGAGATTCATCTCCTTACGGGAAGCCACAAAACAACAAATCCAATAGAGCCCATTTATAAAAGTCCATGAAACACCTAATGTGTATTTTTTTAAAAAAACAAATTGTGCAAACAATAAAAGTAAGCAAATAACTTTCAGAACTGAAGCTCACGAAAGTGAGTCTACTGCCATGAAGCCAGTCATCAGTGCAGCGGATTCAGGAGCCCATTAGTTGCCAACCACATCCTGGCAGCACAGAGATGAGAAAATCCCGCAGAGCAGCGAGCTGAACACCAGGTCTAATGTCCTGACCTTTTCAATCTGGCTCGGTGCTTAAATTGGCCAAACCTCAGGTTGTTCCTTGTGCTGGTACCCAGGCCCTGCTGCTTGGATACATTGCTCGGGGCAGGGCCCTGCTGCCTCGACTCTGCCTCACCTCAACTCGCCTCTCCTCAGTACTGCCACAAGAAATGGCCCTCAAATCCACTCCTGCAATGGTCAAACACTGGTTCATTCCCCACTAATTCTCGCACCCAGACCCCACCACCTTGATTTGGCCAGTACGTGCCACACTACAACCGTCCTGCACCTTCAAGCCTTCAGTTCACACCACAAAAATGCCAGGTCCTACAGCGCTTCAAAAACTCAACTTCAAAAAGGAAGTTACAGACTACTGACCGTAGTGGTCGTGTCCAAGAAAAAGTATGAGTAATTCAGTCATTTATAGTTTTATTTGTTTTGTTTGCTACACATGTGCTTCAGCAGGGCCATCTAAAGCCAGAAGTTTTCCTTGTACTCCGATATCCTCCCACTGTCAAAAGACATGTCAGGTAGGTTAATTGGTCATTGTAAATTGTCCCAAGATTAGTTCAGGGTTAATCAGGTTTGTCAGGGGGTTGTTGAGGCGGCATGGTTCAAAGGATCTATTCTGCACTGTATCGCTAAATAAAATAAATATTCAGAGAAGTAAAATCACCTGCAACAATAAACCTGTTGCTTTTACATCTTTCCATGATGTGCCTAAATATCTGTTCCTCTAACTCCTTTTGGCTTTAGGAGGCATCTAGTATAGCCCCATCATCGTGATTGCACCTTTCTTATTTTGAGCTTTATCCATATGTTTTGACGGGATGAGTTCTCCATGATCAATAATGCAATCTCCCCCTCTCTGTCACGTCTAAAACACTGGTATGCTAGAATGTTGAGCTACCTGTCCTTCTCTTCCCTCAATTTTTCTAACAGCTCCCTTTCAGTTGTTCCATGTTATGAAGGGCAAGGTCATGATAATCATTGGGGATTTTAACATGAAAGTGGTTTGGGATAACCAGGTCAGTACTGGACCTCAAGAGAGAGGTATTTGTAGAATGTCTAAGGGATGGCTTTTTAGAACAGTTTGTTGTTGAGCCCACTAGGGGATTGGTTGTGCTGAATTGGGTGTTGTGCAATGATCCAGAGGTGATAAGAGAGCTTAAGGTTAAGGAAACATTAGGGAACAGTGATCACAATATGATCAAGTTCATTCTGAAATTTGAGAAGGAGAAGCTGAATTCCAATGTGTTGGTATTTCAGTGGAATTCAGGAAATTATAATGGGATGAGAGAGGAACTGGCCAAAGTTGACTGGAAAGGGACACTAGCCGGAAGGACAGCAGAGCAGCAATGGCTGAAGTTTCTGCAAAAAATGAGGGAAGTGCAAGACAGATATATTCCAAACAAGAAGAAATTTTCAAACGGAAGAAGGACACTACCATGGCTGACAAGTGAAGTCAAAGCCAAAGTAAAAACAAAAGAGAGGGCATTCAAGGAAGCCAGAGCTAGTGGGAAGATAGAGGATTGGGTAGCTTTAAAAAACTTGCAGAAGGAAACTAAGAAGGCCATTAGGAAGGAAAAGATGAATTATGAAAGGAAGCTGGCAACTAATATCCAAGGAGATACTAAAAGCTTTTTTAAGTATATAAAGGGTAAAAGAGAGTCGCAGGTAGATGTAGGAAAATGACACTGGAGATATTGTAATGAGAGACACAGAGATGGCAGAGGAACTGAATGAGTATTTTGCATCAGTCTTCATAGTGAAAGACATGTGCAGTATACCGAACATTCAAGACTGTCAGGGAAGTGAAGTATGTGCAGTGAAAATTACAACTGAGAAGGTGCTCAGGAAGCTTAATGGTCTGAGGGTGGATAAATCTCCCGAACCTGATGAAATGCACCCCCGGGTTCTGAAGGAAGTAGCTGGAGAGATTGCAAAGGTATTAACAATGATCTTTCAAGAATTGATAGATTCTGGCACTGTACCGGATGATTGGAAAACTGCAAATGTTATTCTGCTATTTAAGAAGGGTGGAGGCAGCAGAAAGGGAACTATAGACCTGTTAGCCTGATGTCAGTGGCTGGGAAGTTGTTGGAGTCAATTGTTAGGGATGAGATTATGGAGTACCTGGAGGCACATGACAAGATAGGCCAAAGCCAGCATAGTTGCCTGAAAGGAAAATCCTGCCTGACTAACATACTGCAATTTTTTTGAGGAAATTATAAGCAGGGTAGACAAAGGAAATTCAGTGGATGTGGTGTACTTGGATTTTCAGAAGGCCATTGACAAGGTGCCGCACATGAGACTGCTTAGCAAGGTAAGTGCCCATGGAATTACAGTGAAGCTACTAGCATGAGTGGAGCATTGGCTGGTCGGCAGAAAACAGAGAGTGGAAATAAAGGGATCCTATTCTAGCTGGCTGCCGGTTAGCAGTGGAATTCCACAGGGGTCAGTGTTGGGAGCGCTGCTTTTTATGATGTATGTCAATGTTTTGGACTATGGGATTCATGGATTTGTGGCTAAATTTGCCGATGATACAAAGGTGGAGGAGCAGGTAGTGTTGAGATACTGCTGAGAGACTTAAGTTTTGGGGAATGGGCAAAGAAGTGGCAAATGAAATACAATGTTGGAAAGTGTATGTTGATGCACTTTGGTGGAGGAAATAAACGGGCAGACTACTATTTAGATGGGGAGGGAATTCAAAATGCAGAGATGCAAAGGGACTTGGGAGTCTTTGTGCAAGATACCCTAAAGGTTAACTTCCAGGTTGAGTCAGTTGTGAAGAAGGCGAATGCAATGTTGGCATTCATTTCTAGAGGTATGGAATATGAGAGCAGGGATGTGATGGTGAGGTTCTATAAGGCACTCTTGCAACCACACTTGGAGTATTGTGTGCAGTTTTGGGATCCTTATTTTAGGAAGGTTATACTGATATTGGAGAAGGTTCAGAGAAGATTCACAAAAATGAAAGGATTACTATATGAGGAACGTCTGGCAGCCCCAGGGCTGTATTCCCTGAAGATCAGGAAAATAAGGGGAGATCTCATAGAAACATTCCAAATGTTAGAAGGCCTGAACAGATTAGATATGGCAAAGTTATTTCCCATGGTAGGGGAATCTAGGACAAGAGGGCACAACTTCAGGATTGAAGGACGTCCATTTAGAACAGAGTTGCAGAGAAATTACTTTAGTGAGAGGGTGGAAAATCTGTGGAATTTGTTGCCACAGGCCACTGTGGAGGCCAAGTCATTAGGTGTATGAAAGGTAGACATAGATAGTTCTTGATTAGCCTGGGGCCTCAAAGGGTATGGGGTGAAGGCAGAGAAGTGGGGATGTCTGGAAGAATTGGATCAGCCCATGATTGAATGGTGGAGCAGATTCGATGGGCCTAATGGCCTACTTCTGCTCCTATATCTTATGGTCTTATGGTTATTATCCAGGCTCCAAGCTCATCTGCCTTTAATTCCTTGATTAATCATTGTAATATTATAACATGCAAGAATCACAAAGTTAAAAGAAGAGATTGCCATCATTCAAAGTCATTCAAAGTCACAACAATAACATTAACTGTGAATTAAACAAATTCACATTGCTTCATATATAAAACATCTCTCACACACACAGAAGGCTGCAATATAACTTTTTTATTATGTCTCAATCAGCAATTGTGTAGGTGTAAAGGAAAGTGATTCATATAGAATACTGGCTCGTCTTAACATGCCTACTTGACAAACAAGGTACATTCTGGTCCTTGACTAATTAACATGTTGTAAATCCAAGATAAGATAAAGGAAAATTTCCTACATAATATTCTAGCTAAGTGCCAACCATTGATATGAAGGATTGTTATGAAAGGAAATTATGTTTGATACTAGATTTTGTATTATTAATCTTCTTCAAATAAATTATACAGAATGTAGTCCCCTGTGAGTTAAAAGAGCTTGAAACATTTCTGAAAGGCTATTACATTGCCTTTCCATTTCATAATTTATGTAGCCATTTAAAAACATAAATAATTTTACCACAGATCATTGATAGAAAACTCCACACGATATCATTACAGAGTCAGTGTCATAGAGTATGGAAACAGGTCTTTCAGGTCAGGCAGTTCATACCAAGCTTCAAGCACATTTTATTCGCCCCGCATTCCCATTAACTGCTGCTCCAGCCCCAGACATTACCACCCAGCACATTAGGAGTGATTTACAGTGGCCAACCTGCACATCTTTGCTATATGGGAGGAAAGTGGAATATGTGGAGGAATTGTGTTTTGAACATTATAATTTTAAAAAATACATACATTCTTCTAATGCCTGAGTTTTCAATTTTACTTGAGAATAGAATGGAATGGAAGCAACAGATCATTATTCCCAAGATCATACAGAACACTTCAGTAACTTGAGGAAGTTGTTATTTGGTCCAGATCTATTATTCAGTGCGGACCACTGCACAGCAAGCAATAGGAGGCCTATGACTAATTACCAAATAACAGCACGAACAAAGCCAGCCAACGCCCTGGGGTAGAACTATTTAATGAAAAGCTTCTGAGAAAAACATTACTGAGAATGAAGGAGAAAACCTTCAAATGTTTTGTAAACTAATAACTTCCTGACATTCTACTGCATATTATGCTCGAATGTTCTACAGAAAACCTGCGATATATGATTAGCACTTGCCAAGATAAACCTGAATTGAATACTTTATAGCTTTGCAAGTCTGCTTGCAAACACGTTCCTCAAAATCTGTAAGTTTTTTTGGAAAACGCATTCACAAGTGGCCTTGAAAAGATCCAAAAATTCGGGGAGAGGTTTGCCAATTTCAAAGGAATAGTCATAAAAATTCCAAATCAAGAAACTTTCTGAATGCAAGAGAAGTTTTTTTAAAACGTTGAAAGTTATGATTAATGCGAGTTGTGCATGCTAAACTAAATAGTATTTGCTTTAAGGATGATGGATGGTAAGAAAACTACTTTTTCATTGCATTAATTAATTCTGTTTGGAAGTGCCATTAATTGCAGACAGATTTAAACATGAAGATCCCTATATTCTAATACTATGGGACATATGAAGAGAATCTCAGCAAGTTCAATCATAAAAGAAATACTGTTCGGCTTAATTTTTAACCAGATTTCCTAAATGAGTATTTTCTGATCTATTGATGAGTTGCATCACTGACGGTACTCATTTCCCAATTAATGTCAGTGATGCAAGAAATTTGCACAAATATGGAAGAAACAACATCATTGGGCAAAATAAGTTAATTGTTATGTCGTTGATGAAATACATTTGGAAAGGATTAAGTGATTAAACAGAGGAAGAAGACTAGCTCAGATTTCAATTGATACAAAAAGTATTTCTTCAAATAATGCTTTATGGCTTTATCATTCGCTAACTGTGTATAAGGTTAACAGGATCAATTCAACTTTAAACTAAGAAGTTTGGTTTTTACAAGCTGACCATTACAGGTAGGGGAAATCAACTGGAACATTTAAACTTCTGATCTTTGGACTTTCAGGAATAATTGATAAAAAGGATTTCATTAAATTTTACTACCTTCCACCTAAACATTTACAGAATGTTTGCCTTTTGCTGTAATAAATTATCCTATTTCTAGTGTAGGGTATAAGGTTGCCATACACCTGCAAAGTGTATTGAGAATTACCCAAGGACCTTTACACCAATCTTTCTCCATGTTGTTGCATAATTCATGGTCTTTGAGCATCCATGACAAGGCCATCAATCACTGTCTTAAGAACTGAATGGTTTAATGGCCACTTCAAGCAGTAGTTGAGTGAACATGTAAGCCAGACCAAATAAGGCAGGCAATTTTAATTTTGAAGGATGTTGGAGAATCAGATGAGTTTTTAAGTAACAGTCTGATATTTCATGCTCATTGCAAATGATATGAGCTTTCTATTCTATTACCTTTTCAATTATTTGAATTTAAATTTCCTAGATAAGGGAGTTGTGACACGTTCAACTCATATCACTGATTAAACTAACTCCTAGGATATTAATTCATTCATTTAATAACTATTACCACACGACAAATGCAAATGTCAAACAAAGGACAAAGAAAGCACTCCATCTACCATATTAAACATCAACTTGTTCCACCACTGGTATGCTATGGTTTCTTTATACATGAATCACTGTAGAAACTTAGAGGTTTCTTACACAGCACCACCTCCCAAACTTGCATTCTCCATCACCAGCTCACAATGTATACCTGATGTAATGTATCAAGCCTGCTTTGTTGTCTCTGGTTCAAAGTCCCCATGCAATAGTACTCTGTTGAATACCCTACTCCTCCTAAAAACTAATTATAAAGGGCCATGATTAATGTACTGAAACAGATCACTTCCTTCTGTTCTCACAGTTTAACAAGATGATGGAAATGGCACATGTTCAAAAAAAAAGACTTATTTTATGCATGCTGCAGTTAATAATCCAGCCTGATAATGGTTCATGATAGTAGCCATTTCAGCTTTAAGCAGTATTGATGTCTTGATGTGTGCTTATAAAAAGTGTGATGTACTCATTTAAGGAATTAAAAAGAACAAAAATACATTATTTGTATCAGAGAAAAGGAACTAACTGTACTACTAAAACAAATTGCATTGATTCATTTATACTTTAGGATATCACTGCCATTCTAATCAAGCTTTAGCTCTTTAGCCCCACTCTAAATGCCTCTTAACAAAACTCACTTATTGTTGAGCTAGATGTTATTTGAAATTTCTGAATTGGTAGTCAAATGTGTCACAGCTGCACCCATGGGTTAAAGAAAAGTGATATTCAGAATCAGAATCAGGTTTATTATCACCGGCATGTGACACGAAATTTGTTAACTTAGCAGCAGCAATTCAATGCAATACATAATATAGAAGAAAAAAATAAAACAATAAATAAATCAATTACAGTATATGTATATTGACTAGATTAAAAATTGTGCAAAACACAGAAATACTGTATATTAAAAAAAGTGAGGTAGTGTCCAAAGATTCAATGTCCATTTAGGAACCAGATGGCAGATGGGAAGAAGCTGTTCCTGAATCACTGAATGTGTGCCTTCAGGCTTCTGTACCTCCTACCTGTTGGTAACAGTGAGAAAAGGGCATGCCCTGGGTGCTGGAGGTCCTTAATAATGGACGCTGCCTTTCTGAGACACTGCTCCCTGAAGATGTCCTGGATACCCAAGATGGAGCTGACTAAACTTACAGTCCTCCGCAACTTCTTTCGGTCCTGTGTAGTAGCCCCCCGCCCCATACCAGACAGTGATGCAGTCTGTCAGAGTACTCTCTACGGTGCATCTATAGAAGTTATTTTGAGTGTATTTGTTGACATGCCAAATCTCTTCAAACTCCTAATAAAGTATAGCCGTTGCCTTGCCTTCTTTATAACTATATCAGTATGTTGGGACCAGGTTAGATCCTCAGAGATCTTGACACCCAGGAACTTGAAGCTGCTCACTCTCTCCACTTCTGATCCCTCTATGAGGATTGGTATGTGTTCCTTCGTCTTACCCTTTCTGAAGTCCACAATCAGCTCTTTCGCCTTACTGACGTTGAGTGCCAGGTTGTTGCTGCGGCACCACTCCACTAGTTGGCATATCTCTATACACCCTGTACACCCTCTCGTCACTGCCTGAGATTCTACCAACAATGGTTGTATCGTCAGCAAATTTATAGATGGTATTTGAGCTATGCATAGCCACACAGTCATGTGTATATAGAGAGTAGAGCGGGGGCCTAGGCACACACCCCAGAGGGATATTCTGTCAATGTAGTAAATGGATTACATGAAAATTGGAAATTCTGGCATTCTTTCCTCCATCATCCAAGGACCCTCACCATTTGGGCCATGCTCTCTTGTCCCTACTATCATCAGGAAGGGGGTCCCACACCACCAGGTTCAGGAACAGTTATTACCCTTCAACCATTAGGGTCCTGAACCAGAATGGACATCTTCCCTCACCACAGCACTGAACTGATCATTGAAATAACTTTGAAAGACTCTATAACTCATGTTCCCAGTATTTATTTACAAATATTTGTACTTATTTATCTCTTATTATTACTTGCTTCCTTTAGTACGTGCATAGTTTGTCAATCTTTGTGTGTGTGCAGATCTTCATTGATTTTATTGTACTCCTTTGTTCTGCTGTGAATGCCTGCAAGAAAATGAACCTTACGGACATATTTGGTGACATATATGTACTTTGATATTAAATTTACTTTGAACTTTGAAAAATCGGAAAAACCTGGAGTCATTTTCCAGATGAGGGAAAGAACAAAAAAGGTAAAGCAGCATTTAAGTAATGTATAAACGAAATCAGTCTTAATCTATGAGATTCAAGGTTATCCAATTTACAATCTTCAAAAATATTTGTAAGAATGTAGATTAAGACCTATTTACTCTAGATATGTTTTGACCTGAAATAGTCATGATAAAAGTAGAAATATAATAAAATTGATCCATGCTTTGCTTTAAATGGCAGGCAGATGCAATAATTTTAGATGGCATCTTGTTCAGCATACAGGTTGAACCAAAGGACCTGTTTCCATTCTGAATGAACCCTGTGTCTGTGAATAATCTCACTTTAATGAATCTTATACTCAAATTGACATTGACCCAGGTTCTCAATCATTACAGGATAGATGAAAACATGTTTTTGTTGCTGAGATACCCCCTAGGATGTGCTGGGACACACCATCAGTGATGTAACCTGGGATCATCAGGTGTTTCGGGTCTTTCAACCTCAGGCACCCTCGCCCAGGTGACCCAGCCTGGGTTGGTCAGGCCCTGGCTTTTGTCCCAGCAGCAGTGATCCAAGGGTCACACCTCTTGATTCATAACCATCCTGAGGCTCATTCAGCAGCCTCCTTGATGGTCCTGATGTCTGTTTTCTTTGCAGTCCCTGTAATGCCAAGAAGAGAGTAGGCTGTGCACAGTGAACAGCCAACAAACCCTCTGTACCCCACCTTTATAGGCTCACACCCTGCCTTCCATCTCTGTCTCTGGCGCTGACCTATCGGCTTGTAACCTTTTTGTAAGGATGGAATTATTCTTGGCCAGGATACCTCAAGATGCACCTAATCAGCCTTGCTACACCTGAGAATGAAAATCAATTAACATAATAGATATGGCGCTAAAATGCACAAACCTCCAATAAAGGACATCATTCAGTGAGAAGAAAGAGTAAACAGGCAATAACATTAAAAGGGTGAGGGTGTGAATATATTTGGAGAAACAACATTTTTTGTACTTAATAAGTTGAAAGCATTTTCAAAACATCAAAAATTATTTTGTTCTGTTTTAATAACTACAGGGAATATAGGTGTGGTTTTAACATACAGACCCTGTTCGTATTAAACTAACTATGAATTATGAGAGGAATAAAATTCAAAAGTACATTGCTGCATTGTCTTAATCAAATTTCAGAATTAAATCTGGCATCATTGGCTATAGGGATCTTAGACTATATTCTTGTCACAAATTCTGAGTTAAGGCTATAAGCCTTTGATCGCTACAGGCCCTTATCAGTTTACCATCAATCTCAAATTTTCAATCCATTAAGATAGCACTTAAGGATAGCTTTTAAGCCTGCTCCACCTTGTAAAACTTTCTCCAATGTTATCAATAGCATTTTCAGACCTGAAAATTTTCCAATTTGTTCTGCTCTTTAGAATTTTCATGCTGCAAAAGCAAAACAAAGTCACTATTTTTCTATCATTTTGGATCTCCCCCTCCCCCTCCAACTTTCAAATCTCTTACTCACTCTTCCTTCAGTTAGTCCTGACGAAGGGTCTTGGCCTGAAACGTCGACTGCACCTCTTCCTAGAGATGCCGCCTGACCTGCTGTGTTCACCAGCGACTTTGATGTGTGTTGCTTGAATTTCCAGCATCTGCAGAATTCCTGTTTGCGTTTTTAAATTCACTATTTTTCCAGCAGTAAGACAATGAAAAAGAATCTATGGAAGCAACACAGATGAAAGTTGCTGGTGAATGCAGCAGGCCAGGCAGCATCTCTAGGAAGAAGTACAGTCGACATTTCAGGCCGAGACCCTTCGTCAGGACTAACTGAAGGAAGAGCGAGTAAGAGATTTGAAAGTGGAAGGGGAAGGGGAAGGGGGAGATCCAAAATGATAGGAGAAGACAGGAGGGGGAGGGATGGAGCCAAGAGCTGGACAGGTGATTGGCAAAGGGGATATGAGAGGATCATGGGACAGGAGGCCCAGAGAGAAGGAAAAGGAGGGGGGGGGAGGGGGAAAAACCCAGAGGACGGGCAAGGGGTATAGTCAGAGGGACAGAGGGAGAAAAAGGAGAGAGAGAGAAAGAATGTGTGCATATAAATAAATAATGGATGGAGTACGAGAGGGTGGTGGGGCATGTCCGCCAGAGAAAGCAGGATCTCCCAGTGGCCACACATTTTAATTCCACGTCCCATTCCCAATCTGACATGTCCATCCACGGCCTCCTCTACTGTAAAGATGAAGCCACACTCAGGTTGGAGGAACAACACCTTATATTCCGTCTGGGTAACCTCCAACCTGATGGCATGAATATTGACTTCTCTAACTTCCGTTTATGTCCCACCTCCCCCTAGAACCCCATCCGTTATTTATTTATATATACACATTCTTTCTCTCTCTCTCCTTTTTCTCCCTCTGCCCCTGGGACTATATCCCTTGCCCATCCTCTGGGTTTCCCCCCCTCCCCCTTTTCCTTCTCCCCGGATCTCCTGTCCCATGATCCTCTCATATCCCCTTTGCCAATCACCTGTGCAGCTCTTGGCTCCATCCCTCCCCCTCCTGTCTTCTCCCATCATTTTGGATCTCCCCCTCCCCCTTTCAAATCTCTTACTAGCTCTTCCTTCAGTTAGTCCTGATGAAGGGTCTCGGCCCAAAGCTTCGACTGTACCTCGTCCTAGAGGTGCTGCCTGGCCTGCTGCGTTCACCAGCAACTTTGATGTGTTTTGCTTGAATTTCCAGTATCTGCAGAATTCCTCGTGTTTACGTTTTTAAAAGAATCTATGGACTCACTTTCAGGAATTGCACAGCTCATGTTCTGATATTTATTGCTTATAAATTTATTATTATTTTTTTTATTTTTCTTTTTGTATTAGCATAACTTGTCGCCTTTTGCATGTTAGTAGTTTGTCCATCTTTGTTGCGTGTTGCTTTTCATTTATTCTATCATGTTTTTTGTATTGACTGTGAATGTCAGCAAGAATATAATTCTTAGGATAGTATATGGTGACATATGTACTTTGCTGATAAATTTACTTAAAACTTTTTGAACTTTGAACACTGAAATATCAAGCAATCAAAACTTCAGTTTATGCTACTTAGCTTACTTAACTGTGTCACCATTTGCAGGACTCCATTGCAGGGATATTGCCAATCATTTCCAACTTGAATGCATCGGCATTAATGCAAATCCTATGTTATGCCATACCATCAGTGGAATTTATTGAAAGTGAGTGAGGGAGAATACACTTGTTGTGAACAATTGGAGTCTTTGACAAAGAGTATCAGAGTCATTAAAAATGTACAACAGAAGGAACTTACTTGGACCATTATGCTCCTAACCCAATTCCACTTTAAAATACTCAGCCCATTACCCTGTAGGTCACAGCTTTTTCAATGCTGGGGCAAGTTTTCAAGTTTCCAGCTTTTTCAGAAATGAATTCCAGACATCTACCTTTCTGTGGATCAAAAGGGGTTCCTCCTCTCTCATGCTTCCTCCAATTGTGCTCTGAGCGGGGGTGGGGGGAGTAAGAGAGTGACTGAAGTGGAAATGTATCATTCGTGCATGTGAGAGTTGAGATGTAAGAAAGCTTGCAGCAAGTGCTTTGTTTTTACAGTTGAACAATTGAAGAGTTAGAAAATTAATATTTCAAAGTATACTTTTGGAAATTCTACAACTGCAGATATTTAAGGGGCTGATTGTGTAATAGTTACCTCATTAGAGAAAACTTTGAAAGTGAAACATAAGACCATAAGACAGAAGCAGAATGGGGCCATTCGGCCCATCAAGTCTGTTCCACCATGTCTGATCCATTTCCCTCTCAACCTGATTCTCTTGCTTTCTCCCTATAACCTTTCAACCTCCAAACAAGAAAAAATCTACAGTTGCTAGATATTTGAGCAACGCACACAAAATGCTGGAGGAACTCAGCAGACAGGGCAGCATCTAGGAAAAGAGTTCAGTCAACATTTCGGACCAAAACCTTTTGCAGGACTGAACCTCCGTCTTAAGTACTCCAAATGACCTGACTCCACAGCCATCTTTAGCAATGAATTCCACAGAGTCACCACCCTCTGGTGAAAAAATTCCTCATCTCTGTTTTAAATTAATGTCCCTCTATTTTGACTGTGCCCTCTGGTCCTAAACTTCTCCACCAAAGGAAACATCCTCTTCACATCCACTCTATCTAGGCCCTTCAACATTCAATAGATTTCAATGAGATCCCCACTCATTCTTCTAAATTCCAGCAAGTACAGGCCCAGAGACTTCAATCATGGCTTATATGATAACCCTTTCATTCCCAGAATCATTCTTGTAAACCTCCTCTCAACCCTCT
Source organism: Mobula birostris (assembly GCF_030028105.1). Lineage (NCBI taxonomy): Eukaryota > Metazoa > Chordata > Chondrichthyes > Myliobatiformes > Myliobatidae > Mobula > Mobula birostris. Next base: position 60,049,020 of record NC_092383.1, on the reverse strand, counting down.
CCAATGTCAGCAAATCATTTCTTAAATAAGGGGACTAATCTGTTCACAATATTCCAAATGAGGCCTCACCAGTCTTAGCATTACATCCTTGCTTTTATATTCTAGTCCTCTTGAAATAAATGCTAACATTGCATTCACTTTCCTCACCACCAATTCAACCTGCAAATTAACCTTCAGGGAATCCTGCACAAGGGCTCACAAATTCCTTTGCACCTTAAATTTTTGACTTTTCTTCCTGTTTAGAAAATTGACTATGCATTTATTCCTTCTACTGAAGTCCATGATAATACATTTCCCAACACTGTATTCCATCTGCCACTTCTTTGCCCATTCACCAAATCTGTGTAAGTCCTTCAGCGGCCTCCCTGCTTCTAAAACACTATCTGCCCCATTACATATCTTTGTAACATCTGAAAACTTGGCCACAAAGCCATCAGTTCCATCATGCAAATCATTAACATACAACGTAAAGTGTGGTCCCAACATCAGCCCCTACAGACCACCACTAATTACTGGCAGCCAATCAGAAAAGGCCCCCCTTTTTCCAACTCTTTGCCAGGGTCTAGTAACTCTTGAAAGACTATTAATAGTGCCTCCACAATACCTTCAGCTACCTTTTTCAGAACACTAGGGTGCAGTCCACCTGCTCTAGGTGACTTACCTATCTTCAGAATCTTCACTTTCCCAAGCAACTTCTCCCTAGCAATACCAACTGCACTCACATCTGTCCACTGACATCCTTGAATGTCCAACATACTGCTGGTGCCTTCCGCAGTGAAGACTGATGCAAAATCTTAATCAGTTCGTCTGTCATTTCCTTGTCCCTTATTATTAACTCCCCAGCTTTCTTTTTCCAGTGGTTGAATATCTATTCTCTCCTCTCTTTATATATCTGATAAGCCTTCTGGTATCCTCCTTGATATTATTAGAGAGCTTACCTTTATATTTAAACTTTTCCTCCCCTTCTGCTGCTTTCTTTTGGTTTTTAAAAGTTTCCCAATCCTCTAACTTCCCACTAATTTTTGTTCTATTAAACTCCCTCTCTTATCCTTTTATGTTGGCTTCACTTCCCTTGTCAAGCACAGTCACAACATCCTTCCTTTAGAATACTTCGTTGCTGGGATGTATCTATCCTGTGTCTTCCAAATTGCTCCCAGAAACTCCAGCTATCGCTGCTCTGTTGTCATCCTTGCCAGTGTCCCCTTCCAATCAGCTTCAGCTGTCTCCCCTCTCATGCTGCACTAATTGCATTTTCCTCCACTGTAACACTGAAACTACTGACCTGTCTCAAACTGCAGGGTGAATTCTATCATATTATGCCCTCTGTCTCTTAAGAGTTCCACTACCTCAAGCTCCCTAATCAAATCCTGTTTATTACACAACACCTAATCCAGAATCCATGATTTTCTCAAACATATGGAAATCCTCCATTACTATCCTAAAATTGCGCTTTGATATGTCTTTTCTATCTTCCACTGTAATTTGTAGCTCACATTCTGGCTACTGCTCGGAGGCCTGTATATAACACTCATCTTTACACCCTTGCAGTTTCTGAACTCTACCAACAGGGATTCTACATCTTCCAATTCTGAAAACAGAATACAGGGAGCTAGGAAGGAAGCTGAGAAGCAGATCCTCAAGGATAGTAATCTCAGGATTACTGCCCGTGCCACATAACAGTGAGGATAGGAATAGAATGAGGCGGCAGATAAATGCATGGCTGAAGAATTGGAGCAGGAGGCAGAGATTCAGATTTGTGGATAATTGGAACCTCTGCTGAGCAGGTGAGACCCATACAAAAGGGATGGGTTGCACTTGAATCCAAGGAGGACCAATATCCTTGCAGGCAGGTTTGCTAGAGCTGTTGGGAGTGGTTTAAACTAACATGGCAGGGGGATGGGAATCTATGATAGAGCTGAGAATGAGCCAGCAGGTTTAAAGTAGATGATGTAATATGTATGAAAGGAAGGACAAGTCAATGATTGGGTACAAATGCAGACAGAGCAAAGACTTAAGTTGTACCACTGAGGTAAAATTCATAAGAGCGAAAAATGCAGGACAGAAGATGTTGTATTTAAATGCGCGTAGCATTCAGAATAAGGTGGACGAACTCAAGAGGCAGTTAGAGATTGGTCGGTATGACATTTTAGGCATCACTAAGTTGTGACTGAAAGAAGGTCATAGTTGGGAGTTTAACATCAAAGGATATACTTTGTATCGAAAGGATGGGCAGTAAAGCATAGGCAGTGGAGTGGCTCTATTGGTAAGAGATTCAATTATATCTTTAGAAAGAGGGGACGTAGGGTGAGAGAATATTAAATCTTTGTGGGTGGAGTTAAAAAACTGCAAGTGTGAAAAAACCATTATGGGAATCATATATAGGCCTTCAAATACTAGCCAAGATGTGGGGTTGAGATTGCAAAGGGGACTGGGAAAGGCATGTGATAAGTGTAATGACACAACTGTAATGGGGGACTTCAATATGCAAGGGGATTGAGAAAATCAGGCTGGTGTCAGATCACAAGAGAGGGAATTTGTTGAATGCCTACAAAATGGCTTTTTAGAGCAGATTGTGCTTGAGCCGACTTGGAGAAAGGCTTTCTTAGAAAGAAGTACAGTCAACGTTTCGGGCCAGGGCCCTTCGTCAGGACTAACTGAAGGAAGAGATAGTAAGAGATTTGAAAGTGGGAGGGGAAGGGGGAGATCCGAAATGATTGGAGAAGACAGGAGGGGAGGGGTGGATCTAAGAGCTGGAGAAGGGAGAGGATCATGGGACGAGAAGCCTGGGGAGAAAGAGAAGTGGGGAGAGGAGCCCGGAGGGTGGAGATCAGGCAAGAAGTTATAGTGAGAGGGACAGAGGGAGAAAAAAGAGAGAGAGAAAAGAAAAGGGGAGAAAAAATAAAAAATATAAAAATATATATTAAATAAATAAATACGGGATGGGGTGTGAAGGGGAGGAGGGGCATTAACGGAAGTTAGAGAAGTAAATATTCATGCCATCAGGTTGGAGGCTACCCAGACGGAATACAAGGTGTTGTTCCTCCAACTTGAGTGTGGCTTCATCTTGACAGTAGGGGGGGCCGTGGATAGACATATCGGGATGGGGATGGGACGTGGAATTAAAATGTGTGGCCTCTGAGAGATCCTGCTTTCTCTGGCGGACAGAGCGTAGGTGTTCAGCAAAACAGTCTCCCAGCCTGCGTTGGGTCTCACCAATATATAGAAGGCCGCACCAGGAGCACCGGACACAGTATATCACCCCAGCCGACTCACAGGTGAAGTGTCGCCTCATCTGGAAGGACTGTCTGGGGCCCTGAATGGTGGTAAGGGAGGAAGTGTAAGGGCATGTGTAGCACTTGTTCCACTTACAAGGATAAGTGCCAGGAGGGAGATCGGTGGGAAGGGATGGGGAGGCGGGGTAGAATGGACAAGGGAGTCACGTAGGGAGCAATCCTTGCAGAAAGCAGAAAGGGGGGCGGGGGAGGGAAAGATGTGCTTGGTGGTGGGATTCCGTTGGAGGTGACAGAAGTTACGGAGAATAATATGTTGGACCCAGAGGCTGGTGGGATGGTAGGTGAGGACAAGGGGAACCCTATTCCTAGTGGGGTGGTGGGAGGATGGGTAAGAGCAGATGTGCATGAAATGGGAGAGATGCGTTTGAGAGCAGAGTCGATGGTGGAGGAAGGGAAGCCTCTTTCTTTAAAAAAGGATGGCATCTCCTTCGTCCTGGAATGAAAAGCCTCATCCTGAGAGCAGATGGAGAAATTGCAAGAAGGAGATGGCATTTTTGCAAGAGACAGGGTGGGAAGAGGAATAGTCCAGGTAGCTGTGAGAGTCCATAGGCTTATAGTAGACATCAGTAGATAAGCTGTCTCCAGAGATAGAGACAGAAAGATCAAGAAAGGGGAGGGAGGTGTCGGATATGGACCAGGTAAACTTGAGGGCAGGGTGAAAGTTGTAGGCAAAGTTAATTAAGTCAATGAGCTCAGAGTGCGTGCAGGAAGCAGCGCCAATGCAGTGGTCGATGTAGCGAAGGAAAAGTGGGGGACGGATACCAGTATAGGCTTGGAACATGGATTGTTCCACAAAGCCAACGAAAAGGCAGGCATAGCTGGGACCCATACAGGTGCCCATGGCTACAGCTTTAGTTTGGAGGAAATGGAAGAAGCCAAAGGAGAAATTATTAAGAGTAAGGACTATTCCGATAGACTGAGGAGAGTAGTGGTAGAGGGGAGCTGGTTAGGACTGGAATCCAAAAAGAAGCAGAGAGGTTTGAGACCTTCCTGGTGGGGGATAGAGGTATATAGAGACTGAACATCCATGGTGAAAATAAAGCGGTGGGGCCCAGGGAACTTAAAATCATTCTAAAGATTCAGAGGGTGAGAAATGTCACGAACATAGGTGGGAAGGGATTGAACAAGGGGGGATAAAACTATATTGAGGTATGCAGAAATAAGTTTGGTGGGGCAGGAGCAAGCTGAGACAATGGGTCTACCTGGGCAGGCAGGTTTGTGGATCTTGGGTAGAAGGCAGAAACGGGAAGTGCGGGCTGTGGGAACTATAAGGTTGTTAGCAGTGGATGGGAGATCCCTTGAGCTGATAAAGTTGGTGATGGTGTGGGAGACAATGGCCTGGTGCTCCTTAGTGGGGTCATGATCGAGGGGTAAATAAGAGGAGGTATCCGTGAGTTGACGCTGTGCCTCGGCAAGGTAGAGGTCAGTATGCCAGACTACAACAGCGCCCCCCCTTATCGGCAGGATTTATAGTAAGGTTAGGATTAGTGCGGAGGGAGTGGAGAGCACAGCGTTCGGAAGGAGTGAGGTTGGAATTGGAACAAGATGTGGTGAAGTTGAGACAGTTGATGTCCCGTCAGCAGTTAGCAATAAAGCGATCCAGAGCAGGCAGAAGACCAGAGTGGGGTGTCCATGAAGAGGAGGAGGGTTGAAGACGGGAGTAGGGGTCATCGGTAGGGATGGGAGAGTCCTTGCCGAAGAAGTGGGCTCAAAGACGGAGCCGGCAGAAGAAGAGTTCAGCGTCCTGGCGTGCATGGAACTGGCTGAGGTGTGGGCGAAGGGGGACAAAGGCAAGGCCCTTACTGAGGACAGAGCGCTCTGCCTCAGAGAGTTGAAGGTTGGAGGGGATAGTAAAGACTGTTGTGAAATAACCCAGATTTTATTCATCAGTTAACATAAAGGAGCCCTAGGAGACAGTGACCATAGTATGATTGAGTTCATATTGCAATTTGAGTGGGAGAAGCATAAATCACATGAATCAGTAGCACAATGGAATAAAGGGAATTGCAGAAGCATGAGAGAGCAGCTTGCTCAGGTGGATTGGAGGAGGATATTGGTGGGGATGATGGCAGAGCAGAGGTGGCTGAAGTTTCTCGGAATAGTTCACAAGGTGCAGGATAGCTATGTCCCACAGAAGAAGTTCTCAAGTGGTAGGGCTAGGCAACTATGCCTGACAAGGGAAGTTAAGAACTGCTTAAAGCCAAGGAAAGAGCATATCAAATAGCAAAAGTGAGTAGGAAGTTGGATGTGGGAGTGGGAATTGGGAAGCTTTCAAAATCCAACAAAAGGCAACTGAACTAACAAAAAGAAGTGAAAAGGTGAAATATGAGGGCAAACTAGCCGATAATATAAAGCAAGACAGTAAAGGTTTTTTCAGTTCTATAAAGAATAAACAGGAGGTGGGAGTTGATATTGAACCACTGGAAAATGATGCTGGTGAGGTAGTAATGGGAGACAAAGAAATAGCAGACGAACTTAATGGGAACTTCACATCAGTCTTCACTGTGGAAGACACCAGCAGTGTGCCAGAGGTTTGTGAGTGGTAGGGAGTCAAAGGTCTAAAGGTGGATAAGTCATCTGGACCAGATAGACGACATTCCAGAGTTTTGAAGTTGCTGAAGAGATAGTGGATGCATTGGTCATGATCTTCCAAGAATCACTTGATTTTGGCATAGTCCCAGAGGATTGGACAATTGCAAATGTCATTCCACTCTTTAAGAAGGGAGGAAGGCAAAAGAAAGGAAATTATAGGCCAGTTAGTGTAACCTCAGTAGTTGGGAAAGTGTTGGAGTCCATTATTAAAGATGAGGTTTCAGGGTAGCAGAGACTAATGATAACATAAGTCAAAGTCTGCATGGTTTCTGTGAAGGGAAATCTTGCCTGATAAACCTATTAGAATTCTTTGAGAAAGTAACAAGCAGGGTGGACAAAGGAGAAGCAGTGAATGTTATTTACCTTGATTGTCAGAAGGCATTTGATAAGGTGCCTCACGTGAGCCTGCTTAAGATAAAATCCTATGGCATTACAGGAAAGATACTGGCATGGATAGAAGAATGGCTGACAGGCAGGAGGCAGCGAGTGGGAATAAAGGGGGCCTTTTCTGGTTGGCTCCCAGTTCCTCCGGTATTCCTCAGGTGTCAGTATTAGGACCGTTACTTTTCACATTGTTTATCAATGATTTGAATAATAGGATTGATGGCTTTGGGACAAAGTTTGTGGATGATATGAAAATAAGTGGAGGAGTAGGTAGTGCTGAGGAAGCAATGCAATTACAGCAGGACTTATACAAACTGGAAGAAAGGGCAAAAATGTGGCAGGTGGAATTCAGAGTAGGGAAATGTATGATAATACATTTTGATAAAAGATTATTGTCTAAATGGGGAAAAAGTTCAAACATCAGAAGTGTAAAAGGACTTGGGAATCCTTGTGCAAGACTCCCAGAAGGTTAATTCACAGGTTAAGTCTGCGGTAAAGACAACAAATGCAACGCTGGAATTTATTGTAAGGGGAATAGAGTTTTTAAAAAAACAAGGAGATAATGCTGAGGCTTCTTAAGACTCTAGTCAGGCCGCACTTGGAGTACTGCCAACCTTTTCAATGCCTTATCTCAGAAAGGATGTGTCATTGGAGATAGTCCAGGGGAAGTTCACAAGGATAATTCCAGGAATGAAGGGGTTAACATATGCGGAGTGTTTGACAGCTTTGGGCCTGTACTCACTGGAATTTAGAAGAATATGTGGAGATCTCATTGAAACCTACCAGATGTTGAAAGGACTAGATAAGGTGGATGTGGAGAGGATGTTTCCTCTGGTGGGGGTATCCAGAATTAAAGGGCACAGCCTCAAAATTGAGGGGTGATGTTTTAGAACAGAAGTAAGGAGAAATTTTTTTAGCCAAGGAGTAGTGAATCTGTGGAATGCTCTGCCACAGACTGAGGTGGAGGCAAAGTCCATGGGTATATTCAAAGCGGAAGTTGATAGATTCCTGATTGTTCGGGGCGTCAAGGGATATGGTGAGAGGGCAGGTGTATGAGGTTGAATGGGATCCGGAATCAAAAATGATGAAATGGTGAAGTGGACTGTGAAAGGCCTAATCCTGCTATGCCTTGTGGTCTTATAGACTCAGTGAGGTTCACAACATTATTCCTGCTAATTTCTAACTGTGCCACAAGATAATCTACCTTATTCCATCTACTGTGTGCATGCAAATATAGCACCTTTTACGCTTTTTAATTTTGTTCCCATGTTGCACTGCATCTCAACCCACTAAATGCAATTTTCCCCTATCATCTGCCTGTCATTCCCAGCAGTCTCACTACATATCGTCTCTGCTTGTAAACCAAGAACCCTATCATTCCAGTTCCCATCCCCTTACCAGATTAGTTTAAACCCCCCTCAACAGGTCTAGCAAACCTGCCTGTAAGGTACCCCTCAGGTTCAGGTGTAACCCGTCCTTTTTGTACAGGTTATAACTTTCCCAGAAGAAATCCCAATGATCCATAAATAGGAAACCTTGCCCCTTCACCAGTTCCTCAGCCACACGTTCATCTGCCAGATCATTATATTCTTACCCTCACTGGTATGAGGCACAGACAGAAATCTACAGATTATTATGCTGGAGGTCCTGCTTTTCAACTTTCTACCTAGCTCCCTAAATGCTCTCTTCGGGATCTCCTCCTTTTTCCTACCTCTGTCATTGGTGCCAATGTGTACCAAAACTTCTGTGTGCTCACCCTCCTCTTTAGAATATCATGGACCCAATTCAAGATGTCCCTGATCCTAGCAGCTGGGAGGCTGCCTACCATCTGGATGTCTCACAGGATCTCTAACTATTCCTCCAGCTAGGGAATTCCTTATCACTACTGCAGTCCTCCTCTCCTTTCTTAGCCACAGCATCAGACTCAGTGCTAGAGATCCAGTCATTGTGCCCCCGCCTCTGGGTAGGTCATCCTCCTCAAGAGTATCCAAAAAGATATAATTGAAGGGAACGGCCACAGGGGTACACTGCACTGGCTTGTCCATTTCCCTTCTCTCTCCTGGTAGTCACCCTGAAGTTGCCTCCTGTAACTTAGGGGTAACTATTTCCTTGTAGCTCCTGTCTAACATCCTCCTCAGCACCCCATATGTGTCAAAGGTCATCAAGCTACAGCTCCAGTTCCTTAACATAGTCTCTGAGAAGCTGCAGCTCAGTGCACCTGGTGCAGATGTGCTTATCTGAGAGGCTGCTGTTGTCCCAAAATTCCCACATCTCACACAAAAAAAAACACAACGCAGCCTGAGGAACCTGTCTCACTGTTCTAACTACTATATGTACTAACAGATGAAAAATGAAGAATGAAGAAAAAAAGAAGACACTCACCAGATACTTACCTTGCCCAAGCCTGTTCTGGCCAAAGCTTCCCCACTCTGCGCTGGTCCTCTCACACAAAAACCACTCTAAAAAATGGCCATCTGCTTGTCACTGCCTTGCCCTTACTAATCAAACGCAAAAGCTCCTTTTTTAAATCTCTCTCTCTCTCCCAGACCTGCACGAGGCCTCCTCCACCAATTCGACTGCGACTGCGCCCCCAAGAAAACAGCTGCTATTTCCCCTTGCATCAATAGTCCATTAGGACCAAGACTGTGGTGTGTGTTCGGAGGAAGCAGACTGGACAGCTGGCCAATGGCTTATGAGCTGTTTATTAAGAACAGCTGAATATTTCTGAGTCATTGGGAACAATGGGAGGTGGGGAGAGAACTGCTTAACAGGATGGAAACACATGGGCCTGCAAGGACGACATTGATGCAGTGGCTGCCTTATTTTTTCTATATTGAAAAGGTCAATTGTTGACTCAAATCGGAGATTTGATTTGTTTGCAGGAATGAGTCTTTGATTATTTTTCCCAAGAAAATAGTTTTGGTTATTGGGAAAGCATATGATGAACATAAGTGAGACACGGTTTTTTGTGTGTGTTTGTTTTGTTTTCCCCTAACTATACAACTTTCCAAATACCCAAGGACTTTTTTTTTGAGAATCAAATTGACTTAAAAGTTTAAAAGGTTTTTTCCTATTTGAGATTTTTCTCCTTATTGTTATTCCTTTATGTAGTGTATTTAATATTTCAGCAATATTTGAGTAATATTGTCAATGCATTGTTTGATTAAGTGTTCTTTGTTTACATACGTAAGGATTACGTGAATGGCACATGTCATTATGCCACCATGTCATATGTGAGTGCCTCAGTAAAGAAAAACTAAGTAGACAAGTCATCCTGGTTCCCATGTTTTTCTTTCATTTAGTTTGTGAAATTACAAAATATAAGAGTGCTCTCAAGGTAGTGTTAAAATGAACCCAAGATGACTGCCTACCTGTTGAGGAGCAGCACGTGTTTCTTTGGAAGGGGAAAGAAATGATCGAGTTAAAAAAAGGCAGGAAACCAGTGAAGTGAACAAGCAACATGTACAGCCATGGGTCCATAAACAGTGAGTACTGGATAATAATAATAATAATAATAATAATGATAATAAATTAAACAAAGCAGAAATTGTTGGCTACTTCAGAAAGATAGATGCATTCAATTCCACATTAGATCACTGGATGTTGTATACCGAACATATTGAGCAGTGTTATAAAGCAAATGCAATAGCCAATTAGAAACGAGTGCCAGTGTTGCTGAGTGTAATAGGCAGAAAAGCATACAGTTTGCTGAGAAGTTTGACTCATCCAAGCAGATCAGCTGAAATTGACTTTGCTGGTATCGTGAACATAATACAAGAACACTTAGAAACCAATGCTGATTGCAGAACACTACCATTTCATAAACAGAATCAAAGGAAGGGAAGTCCCTTTCAGCTTACAAGGTTGAATTAAGGAAATTATTCAAGCACTGTCAATCCAGTAATGAGCTTAATGTTGCATTGAGAGATTGTTTAGTTTGTGGAACGTCACAAGAAAACATTCAAAATTGGCTCCTAACTGAAGCACAACTCACATTTAAAAGAGCAATTGAAATCGCAGTATCAATGGAAACAGCAGCCAGAGATGCAATTGAGTTGCAGCCAGGAATAGAACAGAGCATGAGCAAAATTACAACACCAAAACAGAAACCTGCCTGGACAAACAAATTGAGTTACCATTGTGGCAGGGGCTCATATACACCAGACCAATGCAGATTTAAAGGCAAAAAATTAAGAAAATGCAACAAACTAGGAAAATGCAACAACAAAGACCATTATGACAGATGAAAATAAATGGATTGCACAGGGAAAAGGTAAAGGTAAAAAGTCAGGTCACAGTTTTAACAAGACCGCTAACCTAAATGCTGTTGATGAAAAATCTGATACTGATGAGAGTGACGTAGGACTGAGTAGCCTTGAGATTCATAATGTGATAACTAACAATAAACGAGCAATATGGTTTACACCAGAAGTGAATGGCAAATTAAGTAAAATGGAATTGGACACTGGATATGCTGTTTCAGTCATTCTACAAAACAAATTTGAATGGCATTTCAAAGATATTGAACTAAAGCCTGCAGATATCCAACTAGTAAAGTATACTGCAAAAAATATAACTCCTGTGGGAATGAAATTCATAACAGTGAAATACAACAACAAACAAGCCACATTGGACTTGCATGTGGGAAAAAACTGTAGGGCCAGAATTGTGCAGCCATGATTGGCTGAGTCAACTACAACTTGATTGGAGAACCATCCAGCACTTGCATGCCACATCCCTGCAATAGTGTCAACAGAAAGCAAACTAAGAAAGGTACCGGATGGTGCCACAATAATGGCTGGATCTTGTAGACCAGAATGTGATGTGGATAGATGTTATCTGGAGGTCAGAGGTGTAGAGTATTGAGCCTTTAGCAGCTTCTGATAGCAGTTTTTTCTGATGCGGGTTTCCCTGAAAGTCAAAATATAATATTTAATGCAGCTTAAAAATGAGGGATGTATTTACAAGAGTCATGCTAGCAGACAAGTACATCCCTTTGATATGTGCAAAGGTTCGAATCAGAGGATACCTCTTGTTATCTTAGTGTTTCAGTGGTACTGGATACCTATGTGCAACATGAGAATTGGGAGCACAAGTAGATTCCTTGAGCTTGCTCCATATTACAATACGTCTTGTTCTTGAACCTACTGTGTGCTGTCTCCCCCCACCTCATCTCCAACTCACTTATGATTTCAATACCTGTCAACTTTCATCTTGAAAATATTCAATATACTGTACATGCTTTGACCACTTTTTCAGGCAGCTCTTTCCACATACCACAGTCTGCATGGAAAAATTGCTCCTCGGGCTCCTTTTAAGTCTTTTCCTTGCCACCCTAAACCTAGGCCCCCTAGTCTTGGGCTCCCCTATCTTGGGAAAAGACTGCAACTATTCCATTTATGGCTGCCTCTCATAATTTTAAATACTTCTGTAAGGTCACCCCACATTCTCCTACGTTCCAGTGGATAAAGATCTACCCTGACCAACCTCTCCCTCTAACTCAGGCTCTCTAGTGCTGGCAACATCCTCAAATCTTTTCAGAATCAGAATCAGGTTTAATATCACAGGTATATGTCATGAATTTGTTAATGGCACACTTTCCAGTTTAACCATATCTTTCCTATGACACAGTGGCCAAAACTGGACACAGTACACCAAGTGTAACCTCAGCAATGATTTACACAACAGAACATATTGTCTGTTGTCCAAGCTTCTATACTGTACTCAGTGCCCCGACTGAAGTCCAGCATGCTCAATGCCATTTTCGTTATGCTGTCTAGATGTGATTCCTTTCAAAAAATTATGTACTTGTTCCATTCCGTTCTCTAGTGCTCTACCATTCATAATGTAAGTCCTACATTGGTTTGACTTTCCAAAATGCCTTACCTTACGCTTTTCTGTGTTGATATCCATTTGTTATTCCTCAACCACTTCCCTAATTGATCAAGATTTCTCTGTAATCTACTACATTATCAGCAACACCTCCAAAATCCATGTCACTGGTAAACTTGCTGATTAAGCCTTATGCATTTGCTTCCAAATCATTTACCTAAATAGCGATAATAAGGGTCCCAACACCAATCCTGCAGCTCATCTCTAGTCACCAGCCTCCATTCCAAGAAACAGCCTTCAACCATCACCCTCTGTTTCCTAACTCCAAACCAATTTTCAATCCACTTAATACTTCTTCCTGCTTCCAGACCAGCCTGTCCTGCAGGACCTTGGCAAAGTCCAAATAGGCAACATCCATTGGTCTACCTTCGTCCACCTTTTTGGTTGCTTTTTCAAAAAACTGTAAAAGATTCATCAAGCATGACTTTTGACACACAAAACCAAACTGATCCTTTCGAATCTATCTAACCAAATGAGGGTTGATTCTTTCTCTCAGATTCCTGTCCGGTAACTTCCTCACCACCAATGTCAGGCTGTTCAACCTGTAATTCCCTGGTGTGTCCTTGCTATCCCTAAACAACAGAACAACATTAGCCACCTTACTGTCTTTGGAAACTTCATCAGTGGCTAACAATGAAGCAAATATTACCGCAAGGGCTTCCATAATTTCGTTTCTAGCCTCCCATAAAGTCTGAAGCTCATGGTCAGGCCTAGGAGATTTATCCACCTTAATGCACTATAAGGCTATAAATATTTCTTCCCCTGGTAAAACAAATGTCCTTCAAAACACCTTCACTTGTTTCCTTTATCACCTGACCAAACATGAATATCTCCATAGTAAATACCAAGGAGAAATTTTTGTCAATAATTCCACCCATCTCTTGCAGCTCAAAACATAAGTGGAGCTGCTGATATTTAAGGGAATTCTCACCTTCTGGCCTTCCTTTTACCCTTAATAATGCAATGAAATCTCTTGGGATTTCCTTAACCTTACCTGCTAATCCATCTCATACCTCTCTTTGCCCTCCTGATTTCCCTCAAGGATATTTTAATTTTTTTTTAATAGTTATCAAGGGATTTACTAAATCCTGACCTCCCGAACCCAAAGTATCCTTTAGCACTTTTCACAAATTTCATCCTATCCAGTTAACTCTCTGGGTGGACAGGTCAAGACGTGGAAGATTTTAATTTCCCCCATAATACAACTCTATTATTCTTATAACTATGAGCAATTTCTCTGCACACTTGCTCCTCAATTTTCTGTTGACTATTAAGGGGTCTATAATACAGACCTTCCTTTATTGTTACTGTGATCTACGCATTGGATGATCCCCCAGCACAGAATATCACCTCTAATTACTGCTGTTATGCCCTCCTTTTTCAAATAAACTACAACTTCTCGTCACTTACCTGTATCTATTTCACACCTGTCACATCTGTATTTGGGAATGTTGAGTGCCAGTCTTGTGCTCCTCTCAGCCATGTTTCCATTATGGCTTTAATGTCCCAGTCGTCAGAGCTAATCCATACTCTGAATTAATCTGTTTTACCTGTTAAACCTTGAGCACTGAAATAAATGTTAAAAATAAAGACTTGCCTTTTCTCAGCCTCCTCCACTGCCATGGTGAGACCAAAAGAAAACTAGAGGAATGGCATCTTGCATTCCAATTGTGTAGTCCGCAACCCGGTCGCATGAACATTGATATCTCCAATTTCAGGTAAACCGCTTCCCCTCTGTCCCTTTTCTCTCTCATCCGACTCAAACTCAGTGCTTTTGGATCAGCTTCTTTCACTCTGCCATCAGATTTGTGAACGGTCCGCAAACTCATGAACACTACCTCACTATTCCTCTTCTGCACTTGTGACTGATTATTGTAACTAATATTAATTGTTATGCTTTGCACTGTACTGCTGCCACTACTGAGTAAAGATGTCCTTGGCAACAAAATACATCTCTGTAAAGCCATTGCAAATGCTGAAATTAATTCAATATAGGTACTATTATATATAGTTTGAGATTTCAGCACATGGGAGTGGTAGATGGGGTTGAAGTATGCTTGCTGCTCTAGCTTAATGAATTTCTGTAGCTAAGGCCAATTGTGACATAATGAAAAGCTGATTTGAAGCCAATGTTACAAAGTGGACCATAAAAGTTCTGCTGAATGTCATCTATTAACCATGCACAGAGAACCCAGTGTTCAGTGCCGGGAAATACCTCAGTACAATGCCAGTTAAAGAAATTATCAATTGTCCATTGCTGGCTTATTAATGGAAAGCTACAGTACTTCAACTAAGGAGTGGATTAGTCAACTTCTCAGGGGTATCTGATAGTCATACAGCACAGTAGCTGGCCCTTCGGCCCCACCATTACCATACTAACCATCACATACCTATCCAAGCTATTCCCATTCACTAGCAATTGCTCTATAGCCTTCAATGACTTGGTGATTCAAGTGGCTATCTAGTTGCTTCTTAAATGTGACGTGAATCTCTGCTCCCACCACCTTCCCAGCACATTTCAAATTCTACCTGCTCCATAAGTAGAGATGAACGTAGAAAATACAACACAGCAGCTAGTTCTCCAGTCCACAATGTCCATGCCAAACAAAATGCAGATTAAACTAAATTTCTTTTGCCTGTACACGATCCATTTCTTGCACATTCATCTATCTAAAATTAACTCCAAAGATTTCCATGTCTTGAATGTGCTTTTTTATTATTAATGTCTCTGCCTTTTTAGTAGTTCTCTGTGCTCTTGTTCTTTGACTTGTCCTGTGGATAGTCACTGCAAGGTCTATTGGATTATCATTTCACTTGTGCATTGATTCTGTGCAAGACTCACACATAGTAGCACAATCTTAGTAGAACACGTTAGTTGGGCCACCAGCAACCTCATCACACAGACTGTTGCCATTCTCAAACAATGCTACTTCTGACTGGAAAATGCTCTGGAGATTATGCACCACAATGCTACTTCTGACTGGAAAATGCTCTGGAGATTATGTGGAACATCATGGAGCACAGAAACAGCCCTTCTGTCAACAGTCTGCACAGACTATCAAGCATCCATTGACACAAGTCCCGCATTAATCCAATTTCTTCTCCCCACAACCCTAACAAATTTCCTCTGCTGATGATCAGCACAAGAGAAGGCTGAAGTGGATTGACTGAGAAGGTGAATCTGAGGAAAATCTACTGTGCTCCATGAACCATGTGGTCGTCTTCTTCTGACCTTTATTTCCTTGAAGCCTACTATAATGGTGAAAGGTCACTGGGTTTCAACCCCAAATAGCCTGACAGGGTAACCCTGAACAGACCAGCTTCAGACAATGTGAAAAAGGATCTAGTGCTTTCCCAGCACGTGTGACGGATAAACTCCTCTCAGGCTTCCAGCAGGTCCAAGTGTCGATTTTTACCGATGTTTTGATGATAAACTCCACCATCTTCATCAGGGATGATGCCTTGGAATGTCTAGTCTGGTGGAGTATATACTCAGCTTCCGTTGTCCATTCCTCATGATTGGTTAGTCCTCTACCAATCAGCTTTCCACTGTCCCATTTTGTTTAAAATCATACTCCAGTTCTGACTTCAAGTGAGACCTTCCCCTTTGTTGAAATTCTTTTTCAATGGCTTCCTTCACCAGCTGGTCCCAAAAGCCACTGGTGTGGCAGAGTAGCTTTGTGCTGTCGAAGTCAATCCTATGGCCATTGTGAATGCAATGTTCTGCTACTGCCAACTTCCCTGGGTACTCCAAATGGATACTTCTCCTATGCTCCTTGTTAAGGGCTTTCAGTGTGTGCTCTGTCTGGCTGATAAACACTGCTCCACATTCACGGATTTGATTGTGAAGATGACCTCTGCTTTACTGAGGAAATCCAGTCTGCCAACAGACATATGCAAGAAATTTCTACGTCAGTCCTCGGTACCACCAGGACTTTATGGGCTCCCTAAGATACACAAGGAGGGTTCTCTCTCTGAGGCCCAACATCAGTGCGATAAATTCTCTGACTTACTACCTTGCTAAGTATTTAATGACTAATCTTTCTCCCTTCATTGGGGCTGTGAGCATCACATCACGAATTCAGCCGACTGAAAAAAAAACGAATACCAACATCTAGTTGACCCCGGAGGACATAATGGTCAGTTTCAACACGGTGCCCGCTGTGATGTTCTCCTTGCCTGCTTTGTGCCGCACACAGAACCTGGAAGGTTGAAGTTCCAGGTACCACCTAGTCACCCTGCCATTCCGGTCCATCATTGTCTGGATCCAGGTCAGGGCTCTGTGGTCCGTCTGGAGGTCAAACTCCCTCCCAAGAAGGTAGTACCTGAGGCTGTCCAACGCCCACTTGATTGCCAGACACTCCTTCGATTGTGGAGTACCGGGTTTCACGGGGCAGAAGTTACCTGTTGAGATATAACACAGGACGTTCCTCACCTGGCTCTCCCTGAGTCAGTACTGCCTGATGCCTGCACCTGAGGCATCCACCAGCACCAGGAAGTGGTGTTCAAAGTCAGAATTCTGCAACACAGGGGAAGAGCATAATTTCTCCTTCAGGTCCTGGAAAGCACTTTCACACTCCTAACTCAATTCCACAGGATTACGGGCCAAGTTGCAGGTGAGGCTGGTCAATGGGGCTGCCGGGGTTGAAAAGTGAGGGATGAACCATCGGTACCAGCCCCACTAGGCCAAGAAAAGACCGGACCTTGGTCTTGATACGGGGCTTGGGGCTGTTCAGAATGGCCTCAACTATATCCATCTGAGGCCGGACTTCTCTCCCCAACTGATACCCCTGTTACCGGGTTTCCTGCCTGGCC
This sequence comes from Mobula birostris, assembly GCF_030028105.1. NCBI lineage: Eukaryota > Metazoa > Chordata > Chondrichthyes > Myliobatiformes > Myliobatidae > Mobula > Mobula birostris. The sequence goes on along the minus strand of NC_092383.1, from coordinate 60,032,044 downwards.
CACTCATATTTCTGCAGGTTGAGTGTAAGTCCTGCTGCATTGATTGCACCTAGGACTCGACAAAGGTGCTCCAGATGTTCCTCCCTGGTCAGGCTAAAAATGACCACATCATCCAAATAGGTGGCGCTGCAGGCCTCACAACCTTGCAGCACTCTGTCCATAAGCCTCTGGAATGTGGTTGGGGCACCATGTAAACCAAAGGGCATTACCATGAACTGAAAAAGGCCTAGAGGGGTCCTGAATGCAGTAAGGGGCCGGGACTGGCTCTCCAGGGGGACCTGCCAATACCCCTTGCAGAGGTCCAAGGTGGTGATGTAGTTGGCTCTCCCAATCCTCTCCAGCAGGTCCTCAATCTGGGGCATCGGGTAGGCATCGAAAAATGAGATGGCATTCAGTTTCCTAAAGTCAATGCAAATGCGAAGAGTTCCATCCTTCTTCGGCACAATGACAATAGGGCTACTCCACTCACTTTCAGATTGTTCGATGACTCCCAGCTCCAACATCAAGCAGACCTCCTCCTTCAACACCTTTACCAGACGTTCTGGTACTCTGTAGCATGCCTGCCGTACTGGACTCTGACCTGGTTTGACTCAGATGGCACGCTGCAACACATCTGTATGGCCTGGTTTCTGTGTGAACAACTGAGGGAAGGTGTCGAACATGACTTGCAATTCAACTGGCTTCTTACCATCCAGGTGAGAGAGATCCACCTTGGCAGGCTGTTTCCAGACCTCCACTACACCTTCAGAGTCATCTTCCTCAATCACCTGGCGTGCCAGTAGTGAGGTGATGGAAGGAGGGCTGCTTCTTTCCTCCCAGGCTTTCAAGAGATTCACATGGTAAATTTGCTTTTGTTTCCCCTTCTCCGGATGCAGGATCTCATATGTTGTAGGCCCCATCCTCCTTATAACCTCAAAAGGTCCCTGCCACTTGGCCAGCAGCTTGCTGGATAAGGCAGGCAGGAGCAACAAGACCTTTTGAGCTGGTTTGAACTCATGTTGGTATGCCTGCTGGTTATCCCACCACTGCCATCAAATGTCACAAAAAAAACTGTGGGTCAGTTGTTTAAGAAAAGTAACCAGATGGCTTGAGTCGCAAAACTAGATTGAGGTGCTTTTATTTACCCCGAAACAAGACAAAAACTGGGGAAAAAAACAATATATATCTCCACCTCAGACTAAACACAAAAGAAAACTAACTGAGGTTTATAACAGCTAAGCCCTTCCCCCTAGACCAACCAAAAGCTAATTAACTCAATTATCCAATTAAAGATGGTATCCTCCACCATCAGCACACCTGTGCAGGTTGCTGCTGCCTCGATAGGAGACAGCTCCATACAGCAGCTCTGGTTCAGACCCAGTCACTATTACTGCTGGGGATGAGTGTTTTACCAAGTGTGTCGTGTGCCGTCTGTAGTCAGTGATGGGCCCTTGTCACACGGTGGATATGCAATGGGAAAAATTTAAAGAACTACAACAATTGTTCATCCCAGTTTGGCAAAAGAATAAACCAGGGAAGGTAGTGCACCCGTGGCTGACAAGGGAAATTTGGGATAGTATCAATTCCAAAGAAGAAACATACAAATTAGCCAGGAAAGGCGGCACACTTGAGGACTGGAAGAAATTCAGAGTCCAGCAGAGGAGGACAAAGGGCTTAATTAGGAAAGGGAAAAAAGATTATGAGAGAAAGCTGGCAGGGAATATAAAAACTGACTGTAAAAGCTTTTATAGATATGTGAAAAGAAAAAGATTGGTTAAGACAAATGTAGGTCCTTTACAGTCAGAAACAGGTGAATTGATCATGGGAACAAGGACATGGCAGACCAATTGAATAACTACTTTGGTTCTGTCTTCACTAAGGAGGACATAAATAATCTTTCAGAAATAGTATGGGACCGAGGGTCTAGTGAGATGGAGGAACTGAGGGAAATACATGTTAGTAGGGAAGTGGTGTTAGGTAAATTGAAGGGATTAAAGGCAGATAAATCCCCAGAGCCAGATGGTCTGCATCCCAGAATGCTTAAGGAAGTAGCCCAAGAAATAGTGGAGGCATTAGTGATAATTTTTCAAAACCCTTTAGATTCTGGATTAGTTCGTGAGGATTGGAGGGTGGCTAATGTCACCCCGCTTTTTAAAAAAGGAGGGAGAGAGAAACCGGGGAATTAGCCTAACATCGGTGGTGGGGAAAATGCTAGAGTCAGCTATCAAAGATGTGATAACAGCACATTTGGAAAGCGGTGAAATCATCGGACAAAGTCAGCATGGATTTGTGAAAGGAAAATCATGTCTGATGAATCTCATAGAATTTTTTGAGGATGTGACTAGTAGAGTGGATAGGGGAGAACCAGTGGATGTGGTATATTTGGATTTTCAAAAGGCTTTTGACAAGGTCCCACACAGGAGATTAGTGTGCAAACTTAAAGTACACGGTATTGGGGGTATGGTATTGATGTGGATAGAGAATTGGTTGACAGACAGGAAACAAAGAGTGGGAATAAATGGGACCTTTTCAGAACGGCAGGCAGTGACTAGTGGGGTACCGCAAGGCTCAGTGCTGGGACCGCAGTTGTTTACAATATATATTAATGACTTGGATGAGGGAATTAAATGCAGCATCTCCAAGTTTGCGAATGACACAAAGCTGGGTGGCAGTGTTAGCTGTGAGGAGGATGCTAAGAGGATGCAGGGTGACTTGGATAGGTTAGGTGAGTGGGCAAATTCACGGCAGATGCAATTTAATGTGGATAAATATGAGGTTATCCACTTTGGTGGCAAAAACAGGAAAACAGATTATTGCAACACCCATCAAAGTTGCTGGTGAATGCAGCAGGCCAGGCAGCACCTCTAGGAAGAGGTACAGTCGACGTTTCAGTCTGAGACTCTACGTCAGGACTAACTGAAGGAAGAGTTAGTTAGAGATCTCTTACTAACTCTTCCTTCAGTTAGTCCTGACGAAGGGGCTCAGTCTGAAATGTCAACTGTACCTCTTCCTAGAGATGCTGCCTGGCCTGCTGCGTTCACCAGCAACTTTGGTGTGTGTTGCTTGAATTTCCAGCATCTGCAGAATTCCTGTTGTTTGCGTTTTAAAAAGCAGATTATTATCTGAATGGTGGCCGATTAGGAAAAGGGGAGGTGCAACGAGACCTGGGTGTCATTGTACACCAGTCATTGAAAGCGGGCATGCAGGTACAGCAGGCGGTGAAAAAGGCGAATGGTATGCTGGCATTTATAGCGAGAGGATTTGAGTACAGGAGCAGGGAGGTACTACTGCAGTTGTACAAGGCCTTGGTGAGACCACACCTGGAGTATTGTGTGCAGTTTTGGTCCCCTAATCTGAGGAAAGACAGTCTTGCCATAGAAGGAGTACAAAGAAGGTTCACCAGGTTGATTCCTGGGATGGCATGACTTTCATATGATGAAAGACAGGATCGACTAGGCTTATACTCGCTGGAATTTAGAAGATTGAGGGGGGACCTTATTGAAACGTATAAAATTCTAAAGGGATTGGACAGGCTAGATGCAGGAAGATTGTTCCCGATGTTGGGGAAGTCCAGAATGAGGGGACACAGTTTAAGGATAAAGGGCAAGCCTTTTAGGACTGAGATTAGGAAAAACTTCTTCACACAGAGAGTGGTGAATCTGTGGAATTTTCTGCCACAGGAAACAGTTGAGGCCAGTTCATTGGCTATATTTAAGAGGGAGTTAGATATGGCCCTTGTGGCTAAAGGGATCAGGGGTATGGAGAGAAGGTAGGTACAGGGTTCTGAGTTGGATGATCAGCCATGATCATACTGAATGATGGTGCAGGCTCAAAGGGCTGAATGGCCTACTCCTGCACCTATTTTCTATGTTTCTATGTTTCTATGTTTAATTTGGACCAGCTGACCAGTAGTGAGGATGCTGCCAATGATGATTGGAGAGAAGATGAGGGACTCATACTTAGGGGCCGACTGCCAACTCCCTAAGGTTGGAGGATAAAACAATCTAATCATCTGCTGGAGAACAGAATGGAAAAGCAACATGTTGTGCTTGAAACCCACATGATCACTGGAATTCAGAGCCATGATGCTGTGCTCAGAGCTTGTAAAGTGATTTGACAAAGTTCAAAATCATTTTATTATCAAAGTACATACTGTATATGTCACCATAACAACCCTGAGATTCGTTTTCTTGCAGGCATATCTGTACACAGTAAATCCAAGGAACATCAACAGGATCAATAAAAGGCTGCGCCCAGCAGGATAGACAAATAACCAATGTGTAAAATACAACAAGCTGGGTAAATACAAAGGAGAAAAAGATAATAATAATGATAAATAAATAAGCAATAAATTATAAACAGCATGAGATAAAGAGTGCTTGAAAGTGAGCCCACAGGTTGTGGGAACAGTTCAATGATGGGGAAAGAGAAGCTAAGTGAACTTATCCCCACTGGTTTAAGAGATTGGTGAGTGAGGGGGTAATAACTTTTCCTTAGCCTGGTGGTGCGGGTACCTTCTTCCCGAGAGCATGACCTTGGTGGTGGGCATCCCTGACGATGGATGTTGCAGATGTACTCAGTGGTAAAGAGGGCTTTACCTGTGATGGAAAGGGCTACATCCACTACTTTTGTAGGATTTTCTATCCAAGGGCACTGGTATTCCCATACCAGGCTGTGATGCAACCAGTCAATATACTCTCCACCACACATCTATGGAAATTTATCAAAGTTTTAGATGATATGCCAAATTTATGCAAACTTCTAAGGAAGTGGAGGGCACAGTTGCACTTGTGCTGAGCCCAGGACAGATTCTCTGAAATGTTAACACTGAGAAATTTAAAGTTGCTGACCCTCTCCGCCTCTGATCCCATGATGAGGACTGGCTCATGGACCTCCGGATTTCCAGAGAGGCTCACAGAGTGACTGTTGTGACTGACATGAAGCTAAGTCACGTGTAAGCTGTAAATGGGAAATCTGAAAGTCTTTATTCACACAGCAAATCTTCAGGAGAGATAGTCCAAGAGAATCTCACTCTCCTGTCACAACGTTTTATGCTTCTTCAACACATAGATCGCAATAAACAATTAACACAACCAAAATGCTGGAGGAACTCAACACGTCAAACAACATCTCTGGAAAGGAATAAAGAATAAAGGAATAAAATGATTATTATGATTATGATTATGAGGACACTCAGTCCCCTTTTATTGTCATTTAGTAATGCATGCATTAGGAAATGATACAATGTTTTTCCAGAATGATATCATGAAAACACATGACAAACTGACTTAAAAACTAACGAAAACCACATAATTATAACATATAGTTACAACAGTGCAAAATAACACCGTAATTTGATAAGAACAGACCATGGCACAGTAAAAGTCTCAAAGTCTCTCGAAAGTCCCATCATCTCACACAGATGGTAAACCTCCAGCGCCGCCAACTTGCCGATGCAGCATCCTGGAAGCATCCGATCACAGTCCGACTCCGAGTCCGTCTGAAAACTCCAAGCCTCCAACCACCTCTTCTACACCGAGCACTGAGCACCATCTCTGCTGAGCGCTTCGACCCCAGCCCCGGCAACAGGCGATATGCAAAGCCGAGGATTTGGGACTTCGTCTCCAGAGATTCTCGATCGCACGGTAGCAGCAGCAGCGAAGCAGGCATTTCAGAAGTTACTCCAGATGTTCCTCTGCGCTTCTCACGGCTGTCGCCATCAAATCCAGATTGTGCACGGCCCCTAGATACATATAATCGATATTCATTCGGAACGGCCACGCACGCTGCGTCACGCCGCCATCTTCTCCTCCCTCCCTCTAGCAATTAACTAGAGTTTCAATTGCTATAATCAGCTACTTGACTTTAACATTTTGAATATAGACAGGTAAATTTAGAGTTACATAGTTACAATGGAAGCACATCCCAACTAGCAAAACCTCCTTAAATACTCAGTACTGGTGTCTGTTCCAAAAGTCAGACACCCAAAATTATACCCATTTTGTTGCAGAGCTGAAGGATGGCTTCATCAATATACAACTAACCAGAAGGTTAAGAGACAAAACAGATCTGTCCTGCACTGTGTATAAAGTGGCAGGAATCCACCTTTAACAATGTGCTACAGCAGGAATATTCATCTACTGTCTTCACCTATGTAGTTTCATAAAACAGAATCAGAATGTCACTTTAAATTGTGCATCAGTTCTATCTCTTAAATACTTGTTCTTATTTTAGTTTATCTATGATTATGATATCCATAATGTCATAACTCTAGAATGATCAGAATGAGAATCAGGTTTAGTATCATCAGCATGTGTCATGAGATTTGTTAACTTAGTGACAGCAGTACAATGCAATACATGATAAGTACAGAAAAACATATAAGTAAATCAATTACAGCAAGTATATATATATATTAAATGGTTAAATTTTAAATAGTGCAAAAACAGAGATAATAAAATAAGTGAGGTAGTGTTCATGGATTCAATGTCCGTTTAGAAATTGGATGGCAGAGGGGAAGAAGCTGTTCCTGAGTTACTGAGTGTGTACCTTTAGGCTTCTGTACCCTCTTCCTAATGGTAACAGAGAGAAGAGGGCATGTCTTGGATATTGGGGGTCCTTAATAATGGACTCCGCCTTTCAGAGGCACCGCTCCATAAAGATGTCTGGGATACTACAGAGGAATGTTCTATAACAGTGTGACTCCAAGCTGCATGGCTTCAGGTGACATCCTCTTGTTATGAGCACCCACTTTTGGGTGACCAACAGTGATTATACTGCTAGAGTGACACTGGTGAGATGATAAAAGCCATCATTATGAGAGGGAATGGTCACTCTATTCTTTCTTATGGAGCTTGCATTAAAGTTTTTATTTTGCATTTTCATTTCAGGTCTCAGATATTGCCTGTCCCCTGCTTTGCTGCAAAAGTCACTGGTTTCTTCCACAATAAAAGCAGCATCTTTGGAAAGAAAAACAAAAGTAATGTTTGAGATTGATGACCTTTCATCAGAATTGTTTGTAGAGTTCCTGTGTCCAAACATGGGGAGAGCTCATAATAGAAACAAAGAAGCAGAATAATGCACACAAAATGCTTGAGGGTCTCAGCAGGCCAGGCAGCATCTACAGAAAGGGAAACAGAGCTGACATTTCAGACCAAGGCCATTCATCAGGACATAGTGCATGGTGTGTTGCAAAGAGTAGTGCTGTAGGCTGTCATACCTGCGTACAGAGACTGTATTCAGATGCTTACAAAAGGTTACAAATGCCAACAAGTTTTGCAATTCATTGTATTGTATAAAGATATTCTTTAAAATATTTAAAGTGCAAGCTTCAATTATTGCTTTTTAGTATTTATTCAACCAAACTGTTTAAATATTTTAGTGCAATAGATAAATATAATTACAATTGCAATTTGAATGTAATGGTTACAAGGTGCAGGATTTGTTGCCTTTAGATGCCAGTAGAAGAATGATTGATTGGCATTTCAAAGGATTATCTTCTAATTCTGGCTTAATTATAAGGCTTCTGGCACACGTTTGCAATGTCGCACAATTTCAGCTCCCTGCTGACATCTGATTATCAAGTGGTTTAATGATCCTGAAAGCAAGTTTAAACTGTAATGGATACTTACAATGCCGTTCACTAAGAGGAAGCTTGCACCTAATTTTTAACCTAGAACCGCAGCCCTGCATTTCAACACCATTAATACTGCAGCCCAATTTCTTTTTGGAGCTCTGCTGAATTTACTCTGAAAGTAGGTTGTGGAATGAGACCAGTCCTTTGGAAATACTGGGTTGTTGCCTAAAGCAACCAATACCAGTCAAGGAATGTTAATCCTCTACTCAGGTGTCATCAAACACAGCAGTCCAAGAGCAGTTCAGATATGCCTGACTTCCAGATCCACCAGTGGACCATTACGTCCACCACTACGTCCAACAGCAAATTACTAATGTGTTGAACAGAGGGATTTGTACTTCATTTTAAGTTTTTTTTCTTAACTTATTATTGTGTAAAATCAGTTTCGTGAGTTTGGTGAGTGGGGACAGGTAAGTAGGTTAATTATTTATTTACAGGACAAGGCAGACACTATGCATTAGAAACGTGGCAAAATCTGCAGACGCTGGAAATCCAAAGTAACATACACAAAATGTTGGAAGATCTCAGCAGGCAGGCAGCATCTATGGAAAGAGTAAACAGTTGACGTTTTGGGCCAGAACCTTTCATCAGATCCTGAAGCATACACTAATCATACGCACATGTGGTAAATATTTATCCAAAGTGTGGGCTGGAGCCCTCTTTACTGCAGCACACCTCCACTGTTCACTGTTTCCAAGGCTCAGGTCGTGACACGGTCCACAGCTTCAGGTGACCTGGAGAGCAGAAAGAGAGCGTGTGCTTTCAGTGTGGTGCATTTAAACTCCTCCTGCGCTGTGATATCACCAGCCAAAGTGAAGCCTGTCTGAAGGTTGAAATGCTCCTTAGATGCGACAATCCCTGGCTAGCACAGGGGAGCGGCTTTCGAAAAACAGCAAAGATGGAGATTAACTGCAACATACCACCCCTCCAAAGACACAACACTATGAAACCAGTTCACAGGCAAGTATAATTCCCATAGATGCTCCACTATGCCACATGCAAAACATAACCCTATAATATCCAGAATTGTCAGCCCACCAGTTTCTGCCCAGGGTACTACAAAAGTTTTAACTTTTGGCCAATGCACATGTGAACATCTCATGGTCACAATTTTGCAAAAGTGCACTTTTAACCTCAATTTACTGCTTGCATTTTACAATCTGCATTGTGAACTGAAGACACGTTCTTGCTTGAATTGATATTTGCTATATTCACTCCCTAACATACCGTCCTCTTGGCCCCTGGACAGAAACCTGTCCCAGGAAGGCCAAACTTTACACAGGATCTGATTAAGCAAGGCAACAGGAATGCCCTTCACTTCAGATTCCTTCCCCAGTAACTAACCTAAAATGTTCCTATGTGTTCCTACATCCATGCTATCTATCATCCCTAATTGGCTATCTAGGAGACTGCACAGAGATGGCAATAAAACGTTCTGGAAATTTGATCACATCCTCTTCGCCCCTTCAATCTCTGATAACTAAAACTATCGGTATTGGTTGTCAGCAGTTACTCTGTGGGCAGTGTCATAGAATGATAACTTTGTTTCAGGTAAAGATGCAAGTACTGGCGGGAGGAGAGAAAGCAGCACGCCACGCGTGCGCGGCCCTCCAGTGAAAAATGATATTGTATCTGCTAAATAGAGGCCGTGGACAATTCTGATTTGATGGAGAGGGATGTGAAAGAACAGAGGAACATCTGGAAAAATTTCTGAAACGCTCGTTCGCTGCTGTCGTTACTGCGCGTTGGGGAATCTTTCAGAGGGAAGGCCTCAAAATCCCCGGCTTTGCCTGCTGTTGGCAACCGAGAAGGCGGTCGAGTCATTCGGATAGAGATGGTGCTCAGTACTCGGTGTTGGAGAGCTGATCAGAGGCTCGAAGTTTTCGGATGACTCAGAGTCGGACCGTGGTCGGGTATGACAGGAAGAGTTTTTCTTCCTTCTCCCGTCTGCGTGAGATGTGGCACATTTGAGAGACTTTGAACTTTTACTGTGCTCGTGGACTTCTTCAAGTTACGATATTGTTGCACTGCTGTAACTATATGTTATAATTATGTGGTTTTGTTAGTTTTTTCAGTCTTGGTCTGTCCTGTGTTTTGTGATATCACACCGGAGGAAATATTGTATCATTTCTTAATGCATGTATTACTAAATGACAATAAAAGAGGACTGCGTGTCTTCGTAATCTAACTGTTCACATTCCATGCCATGACAGAAGGTTATTAGAATGATCTTCATAACCAGTCCCTTTGATTGATCCATAGGAGGGCTTGGGATGGTCTCTATTTAAATACCTATAAGGACTTTGCCCCATTGCATTCCCCTCCCAGACTGTCCTTTCAATTGATGAAAGAGCCCAGATGTTTTCTATTCACTCTCCCTTCAGGCTAGGTGACTGCCTCCAGACACTGTGTGGAACTCCTTCTCTTTCTCAGTCTGCCATGCCATCAAGGTTGTGGAATGAATCAGGGATAGGGTGTGACTTCTCTGCCCTAACTCGGATCCCTCCCATCTATTTTTCACAACATCTTTTCTGATCTGTGTAACTAATCAACTACCTTCAAGAACTACCTTTCATTACAGAATACCATTCCTGTTATATTTAACACATTATTTATGGCTTTCGGTCGCACCCTCTCTGTATCTTCAGCATTCGCGTTCCCATTCCTTTTCATTCACAAGTTTTCTTCAGTCATAAGGTTAATGGCTGTTAATTAAGTTTCCTTAACGAGATTGTTAGTAGGCTGACTCACTTGGTCTGCCTTCTCCCTCTGGTTCTCTCTGGTCAGCAATGGTGCACTCTCATTTGCATTTTACCCCAACATATGCTGGACTTCAAAAGGATGACAGGAGTGAAGGTAGGACCGATTAGAGATAAAGGTGGGAAGATGTGCCTGGAGGTTGTGGAAGTGTGCTGTGTGTGGACGTGGCCAAGTGGTTAAGGCATTGGACTAGCTACCTGAAGGTCGTGAGTTTGAGCCCCAGCCGAGGGAACGTGTTGTGTCCTTGAGCAAGGCATTTAATCATACATTACTCTGCGATGACACTGGTGCCAAGCTGCAAGCTGAAAGGGTCCTAATGCCCTTCCCTTGGACAACATTGGTGTCATGGAGAGGGGAGACTTGCAGCATGGGCAACTGCTGGTCTTCCATACAACCTTGACCAGGCCTGCGCCCTAGAGAGTGAAGACTTTCCAGGCGTAGATCCATGGTCTCGCAAGACTCACGGATGCCTTAATGCTGGACTTCAAGCATGTTCTACATTTACATTCTAGGAGACCAGACTGACCTGAATCCTGGGTACTCATTTGGATTTTATGGCTTTTATGAGATGCATGCTGTGACTACATCTCATCTTTGCTAATTTCTTTCCAAAAGAATTATAACTCAATCAGTGCATTGATAACACCCTATACACTGGGTGTATATATTAACCTTATGGAATATCTGTGTTTAGTAAAGCAATGTTTAGCATACTTTAGTAAAGTATGTTGACAGGCCAACTAGGGGGAATGCCATACTAGATTAGTATTAGGTAATGAACCGGGTCAGGTCACAGATATCTCAGTGGGTGAGCATCTGGGGGACAGTAACCACCGCTCCCTGGCCTTTAGCATTATCATGGAAAAAGATAGAATCAGAGAGGACAGGAAAATTTTTAATTGAGGAAGGGCAAATTATGAGGCTATAAGGCTAGAACTTGCAGGTGTGAATTGGGATGATATTTTTTCAGGAAAATGTACTATGGACATGTGGTCGATGTTTAGGGATCTCTTGCAGGATGTTAGGGATAAATTTGTCCAGGTGAAGAAGATAAAGAATGGTAGGGTGAAGGAACTATGGGTGACAGGTGAAATGGAGAATCTAGTCAGGTGGAAGAAGGCAGCATACATGAGGTTTAGGAAGCAAGGATCAGATGGGTCTATTGACGAATATAGGGCAGCAAGGAAGGAGCTTAAGACGGGGCTGAGGATTGCAAGAAGGGGGGCATGAGAAGGCCTTGACGAGTAGGGTAAAGGAAAACCCCAAGGCATTTTTCAATTATGTGAAGAACAAAAGGATGACAGGAGTGAAGGTAGGACCAATTAGAGATAAAGGTGGGAAGATGTGCCTGGAGGCTGTGGAAGTGAGCGACGTCCTCAATGAATACTTCTCTTCGGTACTCACCAATGAGAGGGAACTTGATGATGGTGAGGACAATATGAGTGAGGTTGATGTTCTGGAACATGTTGATATTAAGGAAGAGGAGGTGTTGGAGTTGTTAAAATACATTAGGACGGATAAGTCCCCGGGGCCTGATGGAATATTCCCCAGGCTGCTCCATGAGCTGAGGGAAGAGATTGCTGAGCCTCTGGCTAGGATATATATGTCCTCATTGTCCACAGGTACCGGAGGATTGGAGGGAGGTGAATGTTGTTCCCTTGTTCAAAAAAGGTAGTAGGGATAGTCTGGGTAATTATAGACCAGTGAGCCTTACGTCTGTGGTGGGAAAGCTGTTGGAAAAGATTCTTAGAGATAGGATCTATGGGCATTTAGAGAATCATGGTCTGATCAGGGACAGTCAGCATGGTTTTGTGAAGGGAAGATCATGTCTAATGAGCCTGATAGACATCTTTGAGGAGGTGACCAGGTATACAAATGAGGGTAGTGCAGTAGATGTGATCTACATGGATTTTAGTAAGGCATTTGACAAGGTTCAACATGGTAGGCTTATTCAGAAAGTCAGAAGCCATGGGATCCAGGGAAGTTTGGCCAGGTGGATTCAGGATTGGCTTGCCTACAGAAGGCAGAGGGTCGCGGTGAAGGGAGTACTTTCAGGTTGGAGGGTTGTGACTAGTGGTATCCCACAAGGATTGACTCTAAGACCTCTACTTTTCGTGATTTTTATTAATGACCTGGATGTGAGTGTAGAAGGGTGGGTTGGCAAGTTTGCAGACGACACAAATGTTGGTGGTGTTGTATGTAGTGTAGAGGATTGTCGAAGTTTGCAGAGAGACATTGATAGGATGCAGAAGTGGGCTGAGAATTGGCAGATGGAGTTCAACCGGGAGAAGTGTGAGGTGGTACACTTTGAAAGGACTAACTCCAAGCCAGAGTACAAAGTAAATGGCTGGATACATGGTAGTGTGGAGGAGCAGAGGGATCTGGGGGTACATGTCCACAGATCACTGAAAGTTGCCTCACAGTTAGATAGGGTAGTTAAGAAAGCTTATGAGGTGTTAGCTTTCATAAGTCGAGGGATAGAGTTTAAGAGCCGCGAGGTAATGATGCAGTTCTATAAAACTCTGGTTAGGCCACACTTAGAGTATTGTGTCCAGTTCTGGTCGCCTCACTATAGGAAGGATGTGGAAGCATTGGAAAGGGTACAGAGGAGATTTACCAGGATGTTGCCTGGTTTAGAGAGTATGCATTATGATCAGAGATTAAGGGATCTAGGGCTTTACTCTTTGGAGAGAAAGAGGATGAGAGGAGACATGATAGAGGTGTACAAGATATTAAGAGGAATGGATAGAGTGGATAGCCAGTGCCTTTTCCCCAGGGCACCACTGCTCAATACAAGAGGACATGGCTTTAAGGTAATGGTGGGAAGTTCAAGGGGGATATTAGAGGAAGGTTTTTTACTCAGAGAGTGGATGGTGCATGGAATATGGGAGACAGGGTTTGAGGGTCAGCACAACATTGTGGGCCGAATGGACTGTATTGTGCTGTACTATTCTATGTTCGATATTCTGTTCACTCCCCAAGTGTTCCAATCTCTCTCTGAAAAAAAATTCAAATTCCCAATTTGATTATACACAAATCACTGATTTCCCCAAATGTGTACTTCTTCCTAAAATGTGGAAATCTGATATTTGGAATAGTGACACTCACATTTCCATCACCTTAACCTGGATTCCACAGGCCAGTATGGAATTCAGGTATCTATCTCCAATACCCATTCCAAAACAAAGAAACAAACATACACAAACTTAGAACACAGACAAGACAAAACAAAAGTCAATAATCGCACTTTTCTTCCTTCTGAAGCTTCATGAGTAAACAGAAAAATACTTGGAACAAGTACTTAATATACAATTATATATATATAGGTATTCGTTGGTCTCATGAGACCATGGATTTGCGCCTTAGAATGTTTCCAGGGCACAGGCCTGGGCAAGGTTGTATGGAAGACCAGCAGTTGCCAATGCTGAAAGTCTCCCCTCTCCACGCCACCGATGTTGTCCAAGGGAAGGGCATTAGGACCCATACAGCTTGGCACCAGTGTCGTTGCAGAGCAATGTGTGGTTAAGTGTCTTACTCAGGGACACACACGCTGCCTCAGCTAAGGCTCGAACTAGCAACCTTCAAATAACTAGACGAATGCCTTTACCACTTGGCTACGGGCCAACACCGTTAATATACAATAAACACATTCGAAAGAACAAAGGTAATTTAAAATTGCTGTGTGCAGCCCCCACACATGCACATTCATACAATTTCTTAGAGATTTCTTCATAAGGTTTGCTAATGGTCTTGGGGAGGGTTGAAACTAGATTTGCAGGGGGGTGGGAACTGAAATGAAGATGGGGAGGTTGGAGCACAAGTAGAGACAGCTTGTAGAGAGTTTGTGAGGAAGGATAGGCAGATGTTAGAGCAAAGATGCACTCAGCCTGATGGTTTGAGATGTGTCTATTTTAATGCAAGGAGTATTATAAACAAGGCAGATAAACTTAGGGTGTGGATCAATACGTGGAACTATGACGTTGTGGCCAATACAGAGACTTGGATGTCTCAGGAGCAGGAATGGCTGCTGAATGTGCCAGATCAGAGGTTACAAATGGAACAGAGAGGGAGGCAAAAGAGGTGGGGGTGTGATATTGCTAAATAGAAATAGTATCACGACTGCAGAAAAGGAGGAAGTCATGGAGGGGTGGTCTACTGAGTCAGTGTGGGTGGAAGTCAGAAACAGGAGAGGGGCACTAACTCTACTGGATGTTTTTAATAGACCCTTCCAATAGTAACAGGGATATCAAGGAGCAGATAGGGACGGAGATTCTGGAACGGTGCAATAGTAATAAGGTTATTGTGATGGGAGATTTTAACTTTCCTAATATTGATTGGCATCTCCTTTGTGCAAGGGGTTTAGCCATGAGAAGGCCTTGGTGAGAAGGATTAAGGAAAACCCCAAGGTATTTTACAAGTATATGAAGTGCAAGAGGATGAGTTGTGTGGAATAGGACCAATCAGGTGTGATAGAGGAAACGTGTGCATGGAGTCAGAGGAGGTAGCAGAAGTACTTAGTGAATACTTTGCTTCAGTATTCACCAGGGAAAAAAACCTTGGCAACTGTGGGGATAACTTACAGGGGACTGAAATGCTTGTGTATAGACATTTAGTAAGAGGATGTGCTGGAGCTTTAGAAAAGCATGAAGTTAGATCAGTCACTGGGACCAGATGAGATATACTCTAGGCTTGTGGGAAGCAAGGGAGGAGATGGCTGAGCCTCTGGCAATGAACTTTACATCACCAATACAGACGGGAGAAGTACCAGAGGATTGGAGGGCTGCAAGTGTTTTTCCCTTGTTGAAGAAAAGGAGTAGAAATAACCCAGAAAATTATAGACCTGTGAGTCTGACTTCAGTGGTGGGCAAGCTGTTGGAGGAGATCCTGAGAGGCAGGATTTAAGAGCACTTAGAGAGACATAATCTGATTAAGGATATACTCAGCATGGGTTGTCAAGGACATGTTGTGCCTTATTAGCCTAACTGAATTCTTTGAGGATGTAACAAAACTCTTTGATGAAGGTAGAGCAGTGGATGTAGTGTATATGAATTTCAGTAAGGCATTTGATAAGTTTCACCATGCAAGGTTCCTTTAGAAAATAAGGAGGAATGGGATCCAAGGATACCTTATTTTGTGGATCTAAAATTGGCTTGACCATAGAAGGCAAAGGATGCTTGTAGATGGTTCGTATTCTGCATCGAGCTCAGTGACCAGTGGTGTTCCGTAGGCATCTGTTCTGGGACCCCCTCCTCTTTGTGATTTTTATAAATCACCTGGATGAGGAAGTAGAAAGGTGTGTTAGTAAGTTTGCTGATGACACAAAGGTTGGGGGTGTTGTGGATGGTCTGGAGGGTTGTCAGAGGTTACATTGGTACATTGATAGGGTGCAGATCTGGGCTGAGAAATGGCAGATGGAGTTCTACCCAGATAAGTGTGAAGCGGTTCATTTCAATAGGTAAAATTTGAAGACAAAATAGAATATTAATGGTAGGATTCTTGGCAGTGTGGAGGATCAACGAGATCTTGAGGCCCATGTCCACGGGACACTCAAAGTTGCTGCACAGGTTGACAGCGTTGTTAAGAAGGCTTATGGTGTGTTGTCATTCATCAACCATGGGAGTGAGATCAAGAGCTGTGAGGTAATGTTACAGCTATATAAGACCTTGGTCAGACCCCGCTTGGAGTACTGTGTTCAGTTCTGGTCACCTCACTACAGGAAGGATGTGAATACTACAGATAGAGTGTAGAAGAGATTTACAAGGATATTGCCTGGATTGGAGGACGTACCTTATGAGAATAGGTTGAGTGAACTTGGCCTTGGAGTGACTGAGGATGAGAGGTGACCTTATAGAGGTGTATAAGATGATGAGGGGCGTTAATCATGTGGATAACCAGAGGCTTTTTCCCAGGCAGTGGCAGCACCAGAGATTTTTTCTTGCTGATGCTACAGTGGGGCTGAATTATTCAGTGATGGTGCTGAGGGATGTACTCTGTGGTAATATGTATTCGCAAGGCCAGATGCATGGCATTCAAAAGTCAGTTTCAAACATTACGTGCATACTATAAGTGCCTCTGTTGATTCACAAGCAACAGCAATTGATAAATATAATACAGAAGTGAACTGTGACAGTGTCAACAGCATTGGAGACAACCCGGGCTACACAGAGCACAAACAAACAAACCAACAGAGCATCTGACCAACTGCGCACAACGTGAATCACGCACCAATCCTGCAGTCAGCATCAAATGCGTGCCTTTCAACTGAAAAACACAGCAGTAACCCACAATATCCACTGCTATTCGCATTACATAGACAGAAAATGCCAAAAGATACACCATTATTAAAGTCAAATAAGGCAAACAACAGATGCAAGGCTTTACCAGGAGGTGGACCAATTGTACTCTGACCATGCAATATCTCAATTAATTCAGTTACTGAATTTAAAACAAAAGTCAACAGAATCACTGCTTGGAAGTCTAAGTAAAACCAGTAAGCTTAATAGCAGTAAATGTAATAGTTTAGGATTTGCAGGAAACATAAGGACTATGGGGTATCCACTGCAAAATAATAATAATAATCAGCATTAGCCTTGGCCCAAGTCTTTTTTTAAAAATCAACTACACTCACTATTGATGTTTTCAGAGAAGCACAATCCGTCTGTTGTTGTGATTGGTGGCGAAAGCATCAATGATTTTCTGGATGTCAAGTGCTCTGGTCCTCCGGCTGTTTATGGCCAACAGAGCCAAGTTGCTGTTCCGAGCATCGCCGCTGCTATTCCTTAGGTAGTTTTTGAGGCGTCTGAGGCAAGAGAAACTCCGTTTGCATGAGGCAGAAGTCACAGGTAGAGTCAGTGATATGCAGATCAGTTTGTATAAATCTATAAATATATCGCAGTAGGATCTCATTAGAGCTAGAAATTCCACTGTGTCATTCACTGTCTGTCCTTGCTGGAGACTCAACCACTGCTCTCATATACTCACAATTTTCTTCGACAATCTTTGCATGTCCTTTGTCAAGCATATTTCCCAATCTTGAAACGTCTTGTTTTCTCAATCTGAATTTGGCCCGTGCCTACATAGCAAACTTATGAGCTGCACTTACATGGTGGGTATTGAAAGCTGTTGTAGCTTTCCGCCAGTTGCAGTAACCGGTGACAGTGAAGGTAGACTCAGAATGGAACCCATGTCCTCCACACAGGAAACGCCTGCATGCGAAGCAGAACGTAGTATCTTTCATGATCGAATATTCCAGTCAGTCAAACCAGCCACAAGTAAAACTCCTTTGCTGATTGCCAAACTGTTGCGAGCAGTGAAGGGTACTTTTTCAATGCTGGCTGACGGGGTCCTTCCTCAGGCTGCTGGCTAACATCGCTAACAGTATTCCCACTAGCACTAAGAGCAGCTTCACCCACATTCTCTTCCGAATCCTGCTCCATTTCTTATTTGCCCTCACACTCCTTCGACGAACTGCTGTTGTCCTCATCCCCACTTCTTTCTGCAGGTCACTTTCAATTAAGTCAGGCTCAGGCTGAGACACCATAGGATGAAATTCTTCTGGATGAGGTCATTTTCTCACTAAAAATTGATCCATTTTTCACGCCGGCCAAAATAATGCACGTGCCAAACCCATGCTAACTTGCAAAAGCACATGTGTGTGTGTGGGGGGGGGGAGCATCCGTTAGTCTCGCGAGACCATGGATCTGCACCTGGATGTATACTATCAGTCTCTCACATGAGAGGGAGTGACATCACCACCTTAAGTGATCTTAGATCAACTTAACTGACCTGAGGACAGCAGCAGCAAGACATTGACAACGAACGAAGTGTAGAGTGGATCTGACAGAGTTTATAACTTTATTGCTGCGTGGGTGCTATGGTAATCGGGGGCGCTGTTTCACTAGATCAACTGGAGAAACAAGCTGTATTCAAAACTATACAGAGAAAGCAAAGCAGCAGCAATTTGTATGTGAAATTTCAGTTAATTTCTTGGTGGTGCTATGCTGGTGCTATTGAAATTTCTGCTGGGGCTACAGCACCAGCTAGCACCACCCTAGCGCCGTCCCTGTTCCCAGGGCTGAAATGGCTAACACAAGGTTGTGTAGTTTTAAGGTGCTTGGAAATAGGTACCGAGGGGATGTCAGGGATAAGTTTTTCACAGAGAGAGGTGGGTGCATGGTATGCATTGCTGGCAGCGGTGGTGGAAGCAGGTACAGTAGGGTCTTTTAAGAGCCTCTTAGATAGGTACATGGAGCTTAGATAGAATAGAGGGTTATGTGCTAGGGAAATTCTAGGCTGTTTCTAGAGTAGGTTACATGGTCGGCACAACATTGTGGACTGAAAGGGCTGTAATATGCTGTAGATTTCTAAGGAAACTCTAAGGAATAAGATAAGACATCATACAAATTTATTTCACGTCAAGTTACAAAATCTTCCTCTGGACTGAATTCAGAAACCCTTCCAATACAGATTTAACAAATGCGTGACAGACTTTGCACTCACTCACTCATGCATACTCTCCCACTCGCTCGAGAGAGAGAGAGAGAGAGAGAGAGAGAGAGAGAGAGCACACATGTGGCCACACCTCACCAACATTTTTCAAACTTAGACCATTCAGACTCGATTATAGCGGGGGATGGAGAGTAGTGTGAATGAACACCCTCTCTATGGGGAATGGAGAGTAGTGTGAATGAACACTCTCCCTACGGGGAATGGGCAGGAAGGCACTTGATCCCTCCTGCCATTGAAAGTCCACCAGTGCCTTTTGCAGAACCTCCAGTGAGGGATATAGGGAACCCTGAGTAGAATGCAAAGAATCCTACAGAGGACAGAAGGAACTCTCATCATGGGAGAGCTTGAAGAATGATCCTTCTCCCTTAATGGCATCCTTGCTTCTCTTCCCCAACTGTGCTCTTCCACAGATCATTCAGAGTTCCATTTCCTTTTGTTTTAAGATCTTACCATCACTATTCACCCACAGATAATTTATATCACTACTATTCCAATTTCCCATTGAAATTTGGAGAAAAGTATATTAAATAATAAAATATATCTGGTGCATTCATTGAAGTACAATATTGTAAAATTATGAACTCTAATTTGAGATCTGGCTCCATTAATTTCAGAAGCTGAGATAAATGTACAAAAATTATACGATGTTTTCAAAAAGCACAAATTTCTTCACAGCACACTGTGATGTGATTATGAAACTCAAAACAGCCTCCTCAATATGTGTGCTGAGCATTGATTCAAACAGGCTGTTTCCAGAGACAGATGGTATCATTTTACAGGTCATCAACCGGCTATCATTCCCCGTCAAGACATTTATAAAATGAGGTCAGTGAAGACCTAGCAGCTATTTCTCTCAAAAATTGAAATGTATTTAAAATAACCAAAATAATCGCAACTCTTCATTGACTTTTGTTGTTTCCTTCACATATATTCTCTTAATAGTTAGAGCTGAACTCATTACTGAAATTTCCTTGCTCTAGAAACAAAATTAAAATGACATAATTTGATTTAACAAAGGTTTCGTAGCATTACCTAGTATTTAATTGTATTTGAAAATGGAAACTGGCCAATTGGATCCAAGAAGTAGATATTGACATTGATGCTGAATGAGACCCTCCTCCTACCTCATCTCCTCCTAGTACACAGCATCCAAATAATTTTTAATGTTTAGATTTTTAATATATGATACTTATTTTATGATAAATCATGGATAGATTTTAATATTCGTTTATATTTTAATGTAACTACCGTACCACGAAACATATCCTTACCCCACTCTCCACGTTATGCAGGGATGGCTCCCTCTATGATTCCCGTGTCCATTCATCTCGCTCCACTCAGCTCCCTCCCGGCTCATATTCTTG
Source organism: Mobula birostris (assembly GCF_030028105.1). NCBI lineage: Eukaryota > Metazoa > Chordata > Chondrichthyes > Myliobatiformes > Myliobatidae > Mobula > Mobula birostris. The sequence goes on along the minus strand of NC_092383.1, from coordinate 60,011,797 downwards.
CAAGCAGGCTAAGTGCTGCACCTGCCCATTCACCTCCTCCCTCACTTCCACTCAGGGCCCCGAACAGTCCTTCTGGGTGAGGCAACACTTCACCTGTGAATCTGCTGGGGTCATCCATTGTGCCTGGTGCTCCCAATGTGGCCTCCTCTATATATGCTAAGACCCTTCGTAAATTGGGGGTAAAAATAATTTCCCTCTCCCTCCCCTCTTCTTCTATTCCCCACTCTGGCCTCTTACTCTCTTACTTCTTATCACCTCCCCGGGTCCCCTCCTCCTTCCCTTTCTCCTGTGGTCCATTCTCCCCATTTATCAGATTCCTTTCTCTCATGCCCTTTATCATTCTAGCCCACCTGGATTCACCTAACAGCTTCTAACTATCATTCCTCCCCTCAACCCCTCTCCCCACCTTTTTATTCTGGTGTCCCCTCCCTTCCTTTTCAGTCCTGAAGAAGGGGCTCAGCCTGAAACGTCAACTGTTTATTATTCATTTCCATGGATGCTGCCTGACCTGCTGAGTTTCTCCAGCATTTTGTGTACGTTGACAAATATTTAGGAATATTTTGCATTAACACAGTAGCAATAAGTGAATACTGCTCACAGTTTCCACTTAATTTGCATGTACTGTATTATCAGAGAGAAATGGATTGATGGTAAATTTTCCAGGGGCTCACAGAATCAGGACAGATAACAAATGATTCAGTCAAAGAAGTGTTTTTAAAGAGGATCTTAGAAGATAAGACAGTTAAATTAATGAATACAGTTTGAGAAGGGTTTCTGGACACTATCCACAACTAATAATAAGCAAAGTGATTGGGAAATGATGGACATGCAGACTTGGCACAACTTCAGATTTTTGGAGCACTGAAGGTTAAAGGCAAGACTAAGACCACCGAAGAAGTTAAGCATAATGAGAACATTAAAAGTGTGACATTGGGAAACTCGAGGCCAGTGAACACAGCATTGCTCAGTCACCGGGGTGATACAAGTCATGATAAAGGCTGCGGAGTTTTGGATACATAGAGTCATAGAGAAGTACAGCACAGAAACAGGCCCTTCAGCCGAACTAGTCCATAATGAAGCCATTTAAACTGCTTACACCCTTCGACCTGCCCATAGGTGAGACCACAGCCCTCCATACCCCAGCCATCCATGTACCTATTCAAACTTCACTGAAACGTTGAAGTTTAGCTTTCATGCTACCTTGTGCTTGACAGTTCACTTCACACTTTCACGACGCTCTGTTTTGAAGAAGTTTCCCCTCATGTTTCCCTTAAGCTTGTCACCTTTCACCCTTAACCCATGACCTCTAGTAGTCCTACCGAACGTCAGTGAAAAAAGCCTGTTTACATCTATCCTTTTTATATCTTTGCTCATAACTTTGTATACCTCTATCAAATCTCCTCTCAATCGTCTACATTTAAAGAAATGAAATCCTAACCTATTCAATCTTTCCTTATAATTAAGGTCCTCCAGTCCCGGCAACATCCTTGTAAATTTTCTGTGTACTCTTTCAATCTTATTTATATATTTCTTGTAGGTAGGTGACCAAAACTGTACACAATACTCCAAATTAGGCCTCACTAAGACGTTATTCTATTCCAACATAACATCCGATCGCCTGTACTCAATATTTTGATTTACGAATTCCAAACTGCCAAAAACTTTCTTCACAACTCTGTCTACCTGTGATACCACTTCCAAATAATTATGGACCTCTGTTCCTAGATCCCTTTGTTCCACCGCACCACTCAGTGCCCGACAATTCACTGTGTAAGACCTACCCTGGTTGGTCCTACTGAAATGCAATATCTTGCACCTGTCTGCATTAAATTCCGTCTTCCATGTTTCAGCCCATTTTTCCGGATCCAGCTGCAAGTTCTGATAGTCTTCTTCGATGTCCACTCCATTCCCAGTCTTGGTGTAATCTGCATCCAGATCGTTGATATAGATGACAAACAACAACAGACCCAACACCGATCCCTATAGCACACCACTAGTCACAGGCCTCCAGTCAGAGAGGCAACCATCTACTACCACTTTGTGCCTTCTCCCACAAAGCCAGATTAAGATTGGTAAGATACAACCTACCACACACATGTCTAACCATCCCTATTCAGTCCATGTCTATCTAAATACTTATACATCCAGTCCCTTAGAATACCTTCCAATAACTTTCCCACTACTAATATATCAGGCTCACTGGCCTATAATTTCCTTGTCTATTTTTAGAACCTTTCTTAAATAATGAAACAACATTAGCTATCCTCCAATACTCTGGGACCTCACCTGTCGCAAAGGGTGATTTAAATATCTCTGCTAAGGCCCCTGCAATTTCTGCACTTGCCTCCCACAGGGTTCACGGGAATATCTTGTCAGGCTCTGGGAATTTACCCACCTTGATTTGCCTCCAGACAGCAAACTCCTCCTCCTCTGTAAACTGTATAGTGACTTCGCTGCTATTTTGCCTCACTTCTATAGGCACTGTGTCCATCTCCCGGTAAATGTCTGTCTAGGTACCATATCCGATGCAGACTTTGGTGACCATGATTTTCCATATAGATCTATCCTTCGTTTTTGGGATGACTTCCATTTCCTCGATGTGTAGACACCTGGCTATGCTTTTGATGTACATACGCTGAGGTCTTCCTCTAGGTTTACTCCCCTCAATCTTTCCAGAGAGTATGAGTTTTTCTAGTTCATTTTTCCACATGATGTGTCCTAGAAATCTGAGTTGTTTTTCTCTTATTGTTGGTATGAGTGATCGAACTGCTTGGGCTCTTCTGAAAACTTCTTCATTTGATGTGTGTGTGGTCCATGATATTTCTAACATTCTCCTGTAGAACCATAATTCAGCGGCTTCTAGTCTCTTTTCCAGCATTCCCTTCCATAAGTCAGGATAGAATAAATGTAGCACTGCGGTATTCTGTTTTTAGTGTACATGCTCATCTTTCTGTCTGTTAATATGGTCTCCATTTTTTGGAAAGCTTCTTTCACCATTGCTATTCTGTGTTTGATATCTGTGTCGCACCTGCCATCACTTGTTATTAGGCTGCCAAGATATCTGAATTTGTTGACTTGTTTGATGTTTGTATTTCCAATCTTGATCACACATTGTGGGATGTTTGTCTTTCTGAGATGACCATGCTTTCTGTCTTCTTGGTGTTGATTGAGAGGCCTCTGCGATTACTTTCTGCTGCCACTATAGTGAGTAGTTCTTGAAGTTTTGTTTCTGAGTCAGCTACTAGTACGATGTCATCAGCATATCTGATGTTATTTATATTATGGCCTCCAATTGTGAATCCTTTGATGTCTTTGATACTTCTCAAGGTATTTTCACTATACAGGTTGAATAAGTCTGGCGAAAAGACACAACCTTGCCTGACTCCTCTCATGATATTCAGTAAATACAGATGCAAAAAGTCTATTTAAGATCTCCCCCATCTTTTCTCTCTCCACGTATAGATTAACATTCTGATCTTCCAGAGGTCTAATTTTGTCCCTTGCAATCCTTTTGCTTTTATCATATCTGTAGAATCTCTTCAGATTCTCCTTCACCTTGTCTGCTAGAGCAACCGCATGCCTTCTTTTAGCCCTCCTGATTTCCTTCTCAAGCGTTCTTTTGCATTTCTTATACTCCATAAGTACCTCATTTATTCCTACCTGCTTATGCCCACCGTGCACCTCCAATTTTTTAACCAGGGCCTCAATATTTCTTGAAAACCAAGATTCCTTCCACCTTTTATCTTTATCTTTCATTCTGACAGGCACATACATGCTTTGTACTCTCAGAATTTCACTTTTGAAGGCCTCCCACTTACCAAGTACACCTTTGCCAGAAAACAGCCTGTCCCAATCCACATTTTCCAGATCCTTTCTGATACCATCAGAACTGACCTTTCTCCATGGACTAGACCTATTTTTTGCATATTTACTTTGAAACTAATGGCATGATCACCAGATGCAAAATGTTCCCCTACACAAACTTCTGTCACCTGCTCTGTTTCATTCCCTAATAGGAGATCTAGTATCGCAAACTCGCTCTTTGGGACTTGTACGTACTGATTAAGGAAACTTTCCTGAATGCATTTGACAAACTCTATCCCAACTAGTCCTTCTACAGTATGGGAGTTCCAGTCAATATGTGGAAAGTTAAAATCACCTACTGTAACAACCTTATGTTTCTTGCAGCAGTCTGTGATCTCTCTACAAATTTGTTCCTCTAAATCCTGTGGACTTTTGGGTGGTCTATAATATAGCCCCATTAAAGTGGTCATACCTTTCTTACTCCTCAGTTCCTCCCATAAAGCCTCACTAGATGAGTTCTCTAGTCTGTCCTGACTGAGCATTGTTGTGACATTTTCACTGACTCGTAACGCCATCCCTCCCATTCTATCATGGCTAATGCAGCAGAACACTGGAATATTGTGCTGCCAGTCCTGCCCCTTATGCAATCAAGTATCACTAATGCCACAATATCATAATTCCTAGTGTTGATCCATGCCCTGAGCTCATCTGCCTTTCCTACAATAGTTCTTGCATTGAAATATATGCTGCTCAGGACATTAGTTGCACCATGCTCAACCTTTTTATTTCTGACTTTGCCTGTAACAACATCTGTATCCACAATCTCTTCACTCTCTGCTTTGACACTCTGGTTCCCATCCTCCTGCAACTGTAATATAAACTACACCCACCCTAGCCACACCCCACCCCGCTGCAGCACCAGCAAACCTTCCCACTAATATTAGATACCCTCCAGTTCAGGTACAAACTGTCTCTTCTGTACAGGTCCCACCTTCCCTGGAAGAGAGCCCAATGATCCAAATATCGTATGCTCTCTCTCCTACACCAACTCCTCAGCCATGCGTTAAACTGTATGATCTTCCAGTTTCTGCACTCACTAGCACGTGGCGCATGTAGCAATCCTGAGATCACCACCCTGGAGGTCCTGCACTTTAACTTAGCACCTAAATCCCTAAACTCAATTTGCAGAACCTCATCACTCTTCCTATCTATGTCATTGGTACCTATATGGGCCACAACCTCTGGCTGCTCACCCTCCCACTTTAGAATGCTCAGGACTCAATCTAGAATGTCCTGGACCCTGGCAGCCAGGAGACAACAAACCATCCAGGAATCTCGTTCTCATCCACAGATATGGTTTGTGGAACAGGAAGATGCAAAAGCACCAAAAGGGCAATGGATAGGTGGCAGGTGAATTTCTTCACAAAAGGTAAACTGAGAAAGTGTGATAACTAGCAATGCAGCTACAGTGGGTGGTAAGATGAGAACGGTCGGACTGGGTTAGAGCTGGATTCACATTTACCATCACAATGTGTCCAATACTTTGGCAACACATAGTTCCTCTTCAGACACTCTAAGCCCTCAAGGTGACCTTGAGCTATGATTTCAGAAGGGGTTTTTGTACTAATTACCACTCCATTACCCTCTTCCTACACCAACCCCAGTGCTTTACCTATAAAGTAAGGGAAGCATTTTCTAGTGTCACTATCTTATGAAAGAACTCCGATTAAAGGTAAATTCAAACAGAGGGGTCTAAAATGATGCAGCTTCATAATTATAAATAGATTCAAGATTCAACTATGAACATCCATGGCCATGAAGTTCTATTGAAGAACGACCATTATTGAGAAGCAGAAAGAAACACAGGGATAGAACTTGCTCCCTTATGAACAGAAGAACAGAAATGAATTAATGCTTCAGAGAATAAATGCAATATTTTCAGGTCAGTTCCTTATCAAATGTATGACCCATCCAAGTTCTGACACCAGACTCTCTTATATTGCATGCTAAAGGATCTTTTTAGTTTGTATGTTGTTGAAACAGAAAAGCATACAAAAAGTGATGGAGACAGCCCAGTCCATCACAGTCTGAGCACTCGGCAACATTGAACTCACCAATAAGGAGCGCTCACATAAACAGGTTGAGGAACAGTTATAAGCCTTCAACCATCAGGCTCCTGAAGCAGCATGAAAAACTTCACTCACCTCAGCTCTGAGATGATCCCACAACCTATGGACTCATCTTCCAGAACTCTGCAATCTATTTATTCCTTTGTTTGTTTATTTATTTTTTATCTATCTATCTATCTATTTATTTATTCTCATGTAGTTTGTCTTATTTTATATGTTGCTTATTGGTCAGCTTTTGTGTGTCGTTTTTCATTCATGTTATTGTATTTCTCTGTTCTATTGTGAATGCCAGAAAGAAAGCAAATCTCCAAGTAGTCTATGTACGTATATGTACGTTGATAATACATTTCAATGTTCAAAGTTTAAAGTAAATTTATTATCAAAGTAAATATATGTCACCATATACAACCCTGAGATTCAGTTTCTTACGAACAATCAGAGAGGATACACGAAACACAACTGCATCAGTGAAAGACCACACCCAGGAGGATGGACAAACAACCAACGTGCAAAAAACAATAAACTGTTCAAAAACAAAATGAAAAATAAATAATAATAATAACAATAAAATAATCAATAGATACCCAGAACATGAGATGAAGAGTCCTTGAAATTGATTCCATAGATTGTGGGAACAGTTCAGTGATCGGGTGAGTGAAATTGAGTGAAGTTATCCTCCCTGGTTCAAGAGCCTGATGGCTGAGGTGTAATAACTGTTCCTGAACCTGGCAGTGTGTGTCCTGAGGTTCCTCCACCACCTTCTTAATGGCAGCAATGAGAAAAGAGCATGGTCTCGATGGTGGGTGTGACCATTCTGTGTGGGTATGTCCAATGGTTGGGAGGGTTTTGCCCATGATGAACTGGGCTATACCTACTACTTTTTGTAGGCTTTTCTGTACAAGAGCATTGATGCTTCCATACCAGGCCGTGTTGCAACCAGTCAGTTTAGCCTCCACCGTACATCTATAGAAGTTTGTCAAGGTTTTAGATGATATGCCGAAACTTCGTCAACTTCTAAAAAAGTAGTGGCACCAAGGAAAATTTACTTTGAAATTTGAACAACTGTGAGCTCAGATGTTGATTCTTTATCTGCGCTTCAAGGAAGTTTCTTATTTCCGAAACTGAGAGACTAATACACTTGTTTATGGACAAGGATATTAATACAAAAGGCAACAACCGAATGATAGTATTCATCATTTGGTTTTATTTAGTTTGGCTCACTCTTTGTAGCCTCTCAACTGGAAGTAGTTAGCATCTTCTCCTGTACCGTCTTGAAGACATTACAGCGAACTCCTACAGACCTGTTTCTCCAGGCTTTTATAAATAAGGCAAGGATTGATTCCAAAGCATACAGATAACAGCAGGAATTGCAAGTTTAATGACAACGCCCCACCTCCCCTTCGTACCCCATCCATTATTTATTTATTATTATTATATTTTTCTCTCTCTCTCCTTTTTCTCCCTCTGTCCCTCTCACTATACTCCTTGCCCATCCTCTGGGATTCCCCCCTCCCTCTTTCTTTCTCCCTAGGCCTCCCTTCCCATGATCCTCTCGTATCCCTTTTGCCAATCAACTTTCCAGCTCTTGGCTCCATCCCTTCCCCTCCTGTCTTCTCCTATCATTTCAGATTTCCCCCTCCGCCTCCAACTTTCAAATCTCTTACTAGCTCTTCTTTCATTTAGTCCTGACGAAGGGTCTCGGCCTGAAACATCGACTGTGCCTCTTCCTATAGATGCTGCCTGGCCTGCTGTGTTCACCAGCAATTTTTATGTGTGTTGCTTGAAATTCCAGCATCTGCAGATTTTCTCGTATGTGGACATTGTGTATGATTGTCTTGGTTGGGTCGTAAAGCATACTTTAATCTCACTGGATGTTGGCAGGGAAGGGGAAGATGGGTGTGATAAGTAGCAATGAAAAATGCCATTGGAGGTGTCAATCATCTTGTCATACATATGAAAGACCCAAATCAAAACACACATAATTTACTACAATAGAGCACATTTCCGTTAAAATCTATTGTCATTTTTGCCATTTCATTGTGTCAAGTTCCATCCCCGTCCCAGGGAATATTCATTCTTAATGTGAAGCATGCCAGCATGAAATTCATTAGGACTGCAGGAGGCAAGTCAAATTGAGCTTATTGTCATGTGCACAATACAGTAAGTTACAGGTACAATGAAAATCCGACTCGCAGCATCATCACAGGCACATAGGTGGTACAGACAACACAGAGAATATAAAGTATATATGAATTAAACAAGGTAGTGAAGAGTGAGAGAGAGGGAGAGAGAGAATATACGACTGCACAAAAACAAGATCTGAGTGCAAAATAAAAGGGCAGTCAGAGACAATTCCACGGTGGTAGAATGAATGCTCTGTAGTGTGCCATTGATGAGAAAAGATTAGGTTTGTTCAGGTCAGTTCAAGAACCTGATGGTCTTAGGAAAGTAGTTGTTTATGAACCTAGTAGTGTCATTCTTCAGGCTTTGGTACATCTTCCATGATCAATACACTTTGTGCCAATGTCAGATTTAGTTATTAGGGACAAGGTCAGGGGCTGTTAATGGTGTATTGTCTGTTATTTGGGCGGGGTGGGGTACATCACACAGCATCCACCCAAGCTGGTTGCCCAGTTTGGTGGGGCGAGGGTTGTTTCCCTAGACGACAGCGAGCCGTGCGACCCTGAGGGTGGCCAAGGGGGATACACAAGGATTTGGGCCTACTCTGGGCTGCTCTGGGGTTCAAATCTCAGAACCCAATTTTAGTTCAGAATGCTGTTGTTCACTTAAATTGTTTGTATGATTTTTATTTATTTATTTATTTCTCGTGCATATTGAGTGTTAGTTTTTTATTTTTATTCTTTTTTTCCTTTTAATTGGGTTGTTTTTGGTTTCTTGCTTTGTGGCTACCTGTGAACAAGCAAATCTCAGGGTTGTATAATTCATACATTCTTTGATCATAAAAGAATCTTGAATCTTGAGATCTGGCTGACAAAATAGTTCCAATGTCTCCTCCTACACCAGTATAAAATGTGAGTATGCAAATATATGGTCTGTAATCACAAATTTCTGAAGCAACTGAGGTCCAGTGTCTGGGTGCTACTGGATAGGAACTGCTCTGTTTCTTTTTCACAATAAACCATTGCAGAGCATCTGAAGGAAATGTTATGGGGCTGGGCCTGGTCCTAGCTCAGGAATTGCAATAGGGCTTGGGGGATGGTAGAAGAGGTAATTGAGCTTAGACTTCTTGGGGTGAGTTTAATTAGGAATCATATCTATTGTAAATCCTAACAGCACCATCAAACTCACAGATGAGGGAGGTGCTGTAGTAGTCTGGTGGACCGACCTCTTCCTTGCTGAGGCCCAGTGACAACTCTCAGACACAACCTCTTACTTACCCTTCGAACAGGACCCCACCAGACCATTGTCACCTACACAATTATTCACCTTATTTGTTTTGGGGATCTCCCATCCTTTGCCACCAACCTCATATTTCCTGCACCCTATACCTCCCATTTCTACCTGCTACCCAAGGTCCACAAACCTGCTTTTCTAGGTAGACCAAGCAACACACATCAAAGTTGCTGGTGAACGCAGCAGGTCAGGCAGCACCTCTAGGAAGAGGTACAATCGACGTTTCAGGCTGAGACTCTTCATCAGGACTAACTGAAGGAAGAGTTAGCAAGAGATTTGAAAGTGGGAGGGGGAGGGGGAGATCCAGAATGATAGGAGAAGACAGGAGGGGGAGGGATGGAGCCAAAAGCTGGACAGGTGATTGGCAAAGGGGATATGAGAGGATCATGGGACAGGAGGCCGAGAGAGAAGGAAAAGGGGGGGGGGGGGGGGAACCCAGAGGATGGGCAAGGGGTATAGTCAGAGGGACAGAGGGAGAAAAAGGAGAGTGAGAGAAAGACTGTGTAAATAAATAACGGACGGGGTACGAGGGGGAGGTGGAGAATTAGCGGAAGTTAGAGAAGTCAATGTTCATGCTATCAGGTTGGAGGCTACCCAGACGGAATATAAGGTGTTGTTCCTCCAACCTGAGTGTGGCTTCATCTTTACAGTAGAGGAGGCCATGGATAGACATGTCAGAATGGGAATGGGATGTGGAATTAAAATGTGTGGCCACTGGGAGATGCTGCTTTCTCTGGTGATCAGAGTGTAGGTGTTCAGCAAAACGGTCTCCCGGTCTGCGTCGGGTCTCGCCAATATATAGAAGGCCACATCGGGAGTACCGGACACAGTATATCACCCCAGCCGACTCACAGGTGAAGTGTCGCCTCACCTGGAAGGACTGTCTGGGGCCCTAAATGGTGGTAAGGGAGGAAGTGTAAGGGTATGTGTAGCACTTGTTCCGCTTACAAGGTTAAGTGCCAGGAAGGAGATCAGTGGGGAGGGAAGTGGGGGACGAATGGACAAGGGAGTCACGTAGGGAGCTATCCCTGCGGAAAGCAGAGAGAAGGGGTGAGGGGAAGATGTGCTTAGTTGTGGGATCCCGTTGGAGGTGGCAGAAGTTATGGAGAATAATATATTGGACCTGGAGGCTGGTGGGGTGGTAGGTGAGGACAAGGGGAACCCTATTCCTAGTGGGGTGGCGGGAGGATGGAGTGAGAGCAGATGTGCGTGAAATGGGGGAGATGCGTTTGAGAGCAGAGCTGATGGTGGAGGAAGGGAAGCCCCTTTCTTTATAAAAGGAGGACATCTCTCTCATCCTGGAATGAAAAGCCACATCCTGAGAGCAGATGCGGCAGAGACGGAGGAATTGCGAGAAGGGGATGGCATTTTTGCAAGAGACAGGGTGAGAAGAGGAATAGTCCAGATAGCTGTGAGAGTCAGTAGGCTTATAGTAGACATCAGTAGATAAGTTGCCTCCAGAGATAGAGACAGAAAGATCTAGAAAGGGGAGGGAGGTGTCGGAAATGGACCAGGTAAACTTGAGGGCAGGGTGAAAGTTGGAGGCAAAGTTAATAAAGTCAAAGAGCTCAGCATGCGTGCAGGAAGCAGTGCCAATGCAGTCGTCGATGTAGCGAAGGAAAAGTGGGGGACGGATACCAGAATAGGTTCAGAACGTGGTTCATTCCACAAAGCCAACAAAAAGGTAGGCATAGCTAGGACCCATACGGATGCCTATAGCTACACCTTTAGTTTGGAGGAAGTGGGAGGAGCCAAAGGAAAAATTATTAAGAGTAAGGACTAATTCCGCTAGACGAAGGAGAGTGGTGGTAGAGAGGAACTGATTAGGTCTGGAATCCAAAAAGAAGCAGAGAGCTTTAAGACCTTCCTGATGGGGGATAGAAGTGTATAGGGACTGGACATCCATGGTGAAAATAAAGCGGTGGGGGCCAGGGAACTTAAAGTCATCGAGAAGTTTAAGAGCGTGAGGAGTGTCACGAACATAGGTAGGAAGGGATTGAACCACGAACATAGGTAGGAAGGGATTCTCCGTAACTTCCGCCACCTCCAACGGGATCCCACCACTAAGCACATCTTTCTCTCCCCCCCCCGCTTTCCGCAGGGATTGCTCCCTACGTGACCCCCTTGTCCATTCATCCCCCACTTCCCTCCCCACTGATCTCCCTCCTGGCATTTATCCTTGTAAGCGGAACAAGTGCTACACATACCCTTACACTTCCTCCCTTACCACTATTCAGGGCGCCAGACAGTCCTTCCAAGCGACACTTCACCTGTGAGTCAGCTGGGGTGATATACTGCGTCCGGTACTCCCGATGTGGCCTTCTATATATTGGCGAGACCCGACGCAGACCGCCTTGCTGAACACCTATGCTCTGTCCGCCAGAGAAAGCAGGATCTCCCAGTGGCCACACATTTTAATTCCACATCCCATTCCCATTCTGACATGTCTATCCACGGCCTCCTCTACTGTAAAGATGAAGCCATGCTCAGGTTGGAGGAACAACACCTTATATTCCGTCTGGGTAGCCTCCAACCTGATGGCATGAAGATTGACTTCTCTAACTTCTGCTAATGCCCCACCTCCCCCTCGTACCCCATCCGTTATTTATTTTTATACACACATTCTTTCTCTCACTCTCCTTTTTCTCCCTCTGTCCCTCTGACTATACCCCTTGCCCATCCTCTGGGTTTCCCCCCCTCCCCCCCTTTTCCTTCTCCCTGGGCCTCCTGTCCCATGATCCTCTCATATCCCCTTTGCCAATCACCCGTCCAGCTCTTGGCTCCATCCCTCCCCCTCCTGTCTTCTCCTATCCTTTTGGATCTCCCCCTTCCCCTCCCACTTTCAAATCTCTTACTAACTCTTCTTTCAGTTAGTTCTGACGAAGGGTCTCGGCCTGAAACGTCGACTGTATCTCTTCCTAGAGATGCTGCCTAGCCTGCTGCGTTCACCAGCAACTTTGATGTGTGTTGCTTGAACTTCCAGCATCTGTAGAATTCCTCTTGTTTGCGTTTCTAGGTAGACCCATTGTTTCAGCTTGTTCCTGCCCCACTGAACTCATATTGCATATCTCAACTCTGTTTTATCACCACGAGTTCAGTCGCTTCCTACCTTCATCCATGACACTTCACACGTTCAAGATCTCTTCAATGATTTCAAGTTCCCTGGCCCCCATCAACTTATTTTCACAATGGATGTCCAGTCCCTATACACCTCCATACCCCACCAGGAAGGCCTTAAAGCTCTCCTTTTCTTTCTGGACACCAGACCCAACCAGTTCCCCTCCACCACCACTCTCCCCCATCTAGCGGAACCTGTCTCATTCTTAATAATTTCTTCTTTGGCTCCTCCCACTTCCTTCAAACAAAAGGTGTAGCCATGGGCACTCGTATGGGTCCCAGCTATGCCTGCCTTCTTGTCAGCTACATGGAACAGTCTATGTTCCAAGCTTACATTGGTGTCTGTCCCCCACTTTTCCTATAGAACCATAGAACCATAAAATACTACAGCACAGAAAACAGGCCATTCAGCCCTTCTAGTCTGTGCCAAAACTTTATTCTGCTAGTCCCATTGACCTGCACCCAGTCCATAACCCTCCAGACCTCTCCCATCCACATATCTATCCAATTTATTCTTAAAACTTAAGAGTGAGCCCGCATTTACCACGTCAGATGGCAGCTCATTCCACACTTGCACCACTCTCTGAGTGAAGATGTTCCCTTTAATATTCCCCTTAAACCTTTCCCCTTTCACCTTAAAGCCATGTCCTCTCGTATTTACCTCTCCTAATCTAAGTGGAAAGAGGCTACTCGCATTTACTCTGTCTATACCCCCCATAATTTTGTAAATCTCTATCAAATCTCCACTCATTCTTCTACGCTCCAAGGAATAAAGTCCTAACCTGTTCAATCTTTCCTTGTAACTCAACACCTGAAGACTTGGCAACATCCTAGTAAATCTTCTCTGCACTCTTTCAATCTTACTGATATCCTTCATATAGTTAGGTGACCAGAACTGCACACAATACTCCAAGTTTCGCCTCACCAATGTCTTATACAACCTTCTTTAAGTTCAGAACCTTTGTTTCTGAATTAACTATATACAGTAGCATAGTTGTGGATACCTAGTGTCTCACCATAACATCCCAACTCCTATACTCAGTACTTTGATTTATGAATGCTAGGATGCCAAAAGCCTTCTCTATAACCCTGTCTACCTGTGGCGCCACTTTCAGGGAAGTATTTATCTGAACTCCCAGATCCCTTTGTTCCTCCGCACTCCTCAGCGCCCTACCATTTGCTGTGTATGTCCTACCCTGATTTGTCCTTCCGAAATGCAACACCTCACACGTGTCTGCATTAAATTCCATCTGCCATTTTCTTTCCCATTTTTCCAGTTGGTCCAGATCCCTCTACAAGCTTTGAAGGCCTTCCTTGCTGTCCACAACACCTCCAATCTTAGTGTCATCAGCAAACTTGCTGATCCAATTTACCACATTATCACCTGGATCATTGATACAGAAAACAAACAACAGTGGTCCCAGCATAGATCCCTGAGTCACACCAGTAGTCACAGGCCTCCAGTCTGAGAAGCAATCATCCACTACCACTCTCTGTCTTCTCCCACACAGCCAGTTTCAAATCCAGTTTACAACTTCTCCATGGATACCTAGTGTCTGAACCTTCTGAACTAACCTCCCATGTGGGACCTTGTCAAAGGCCTTACTAAAGTCCATGTAGACAACATTTACAGCCTTTCTTTCATCTACTTTCTTGGTAACCTCCTCAAAAAACTCTACAAGATTCGTTAAACACGATCTACCATGCACAAAGCCATGCTGATTTTCCTTAATCAGCCCTTGGCTGTCCAAATACTTGTAAATCTGATCTCTCAGAACACCTTCCAATAATTTATCTACTACTGATGTCAGGCTCACCAGCCTGTAATTACCTGGTTTACTTTTGGAGCCTTTTTTGATCAACGGAACAACATGAGCTACCCTCCAATCCTCCGGCACCGCACCTGTGGCTAAGGACATTTTAAATATTTCTGCCAGGGCCCCCGCAATTTCTACACTAGTCTCTCTCAAGGTCCGAGGAAATATCATGTCAGGCCCAGGGGATTTATCTACCTTTATTCGCTGTAAGGCAGCATGCACCTCCTCATCTTTAATCTCTGTATGTTCCATGACACTACTGCTTGTTTCCCTTCCTTCCATATATGCTATGCCAGTTTCCTGAGTAAATACTGATGCAAAAAAACTGTTTAAGATCTCCCCCATCTCATGAGCTTCCACACATAGATGACCACTCTGATCTTCTAGGGGACCAATTTTGTCCCTTACTGTCCTTTTACTCCTAATATACTTGTAGAAACTTTTCGGGTTTACCTTCACATTATCTGCCAAAGCAACCTCATGTCTTCTTTTTGTCTTCCTGATTTCCTTCTTTAGTATTTTCTTACATTTTCTATACTCTTGAAGTACCTCATTTTTTCCTTGTTGCCTACACCTGCTATACACCTCTCTCTTTTACTTAACCAGATCGCCAATATCCCTTGAAAACCAAGGTTCCCTATGCCTGTTAACTTTGCCTTTAATCCTGGTAGGAAGATGCAAACTCTGCACTCTCAAAATTTCACCTTTGAAGGCCTTCCACTTACTGAACACATCCTTGCCAGAAAATAACTTATCCCAATCCACTCTTCCTAGATCCTTTCTCATTGCCACAAAATTGGCCCTTCTCCAATTTAGAACCTCAACTCGAGGACCAGACCTATCCTTCTCTATAATTAACTTGAAACTAATGACATTATGGTCACTGGACCCAAAGTGTTCGCCTACTCATACTTCTGTCACCTGATCTGTCTGGTTCCCTAATAGATCAAGTATTGCATCATCTCTCGTGGGTACCTCCATATATTGATTTAGAAAACTTTCCTGAACACATTTGACAAACTCCAAGCCATCTAGCCGTTTCACAGTGTGGGAGTCCCAGTCAATAGGTGGAAAGTTAAAATCCCCTACTATTACAACTTTCTGTTTCTTACATCAGTCTGCTATCTCTCTACAGATTTACTCCTCCAATTCTCTCTGACTATTGGGCGGTCTATAATACAACCCTATTAGTGTGGTCACACCTTTTCCGTTCCTCAGCTCCACCCATATGGCCTCAATAGACAAGCCCTCTGGGCTGTCCTGTCTACTCACAGCTGTGATATTTTCCCTCACTAGTAATGCCCTTTAATCCCTCCCCCCATCACGTCTGAAACAACGGAACCCCAGAACATTAAACTGTCAGTCCTGCCCCTCCTGCAACCAAATCTCACTATTAGCAATAATGTCGTAATCCCACGTGCCAATCCACGCCCTAAGCTCATCTGCCTTACCTACAATACTTCTTGCATTGAAATAGATGCACCTAAGAACATTTCTATCACATACAAGCCTTTCATTTCTATCTATACATGCATTCCACGTATGACCTTTATCCCCCTGCACCTCACTATCTGTTCTAACACTCTGGTTCCCCTCCCCCTGCAAATCTAGTTTAAACCCCTCCCCACCCCGAGCAACACTAGGAAACCTACCTACAAGGTTGTTAGTCCCCCTCCAGTTCAGGTGCAAACCGTCCCGTTGGAACAGGTCCCACCTTCCCTGGAACAAAGCCCAATTGTACAGAAACATGAAGCTCTCCCTCCTGCACCATCTCCTTAGCCATGTATTTAGCTGCATTACCTTCCTATTTCTAGCCTCACTAGCACGTGGCATGGGTAGCAATCCTGCGATCTCAACACTAGAGGTCCTGTCCTTCAACTTTGCACCTAACTCCCTAAACTCTCTTTGCAGGATCTCCTCCTCCTTCCTATCTACGTCATTGGTCCCTACATGGACACGACATCTGGCTGCTCTCTCTCCCTCCTGGGAATACCAAGAACTTGATCCGAGATATCTCGGGTCCATGCTACATGCTACGCTGCATCGACAACTGTATTGGTGCTGCTTCTTGCATCCATGTGGATCTTGTCAACTTCATCAAGTTTTCCTCCAATTTTCACCCTGCCCTCAAATTTACCTGGTCCATTACCAACACCTCTCTCCCCTTTCTTGATCTCTCTGCGTCTGTCTCTGGAGACAGCTTATCTACTGATGTCTATTATAAACTCATGGACCCTCATTGCTACCTGGACTGTACCTCTTCCCACCCTGTTACTTGTAAAAACGGCATTCCCTTCTCTCAATTCCTCTGCTCTCAGGTTGAGACTTTTAATTCTGGAGCAAAGAAGATGTCCTCCTTCTTCAAGGAAAGGGGCTTCCCTTCATCCACCATCAACACTGCCCTCAACCGCATCTCTTGCATTTCACACATCTGCACTCACCATCCTCCTGCCACCCTACCAGGGATAGGGTTCCTCTTGTTCTCATCTACCACACTACCAGCCTCTGTGTCAAGCATACAATTCTCCATAACTTGCGCCACCTCCAGTTGGATCTCACCACCAAGCACATCTTTCCCACCCGCCCCCCCGCCCCCCATTTTCTGCTTTCGGCACAGATCCCTCCCTATGTGACTCTCTTGTCCTTTCATTCCTCCCCACTGATCTCCCTCCTGTCACTTATCTTTGTAAGAGGAACAAGTGCTACACCTGCCACTACACCTCCTCGTTCACTACCGTTTAGGGCCCCAAACAGTCCCTCCAGGTGAAGGGACACTTCACCTCTGCGTCTGTTGGGGTTATATACTGTATCTGGTGCTCCTGGTGTGGCTGCTTATATATCAGTCAGAACCGACATAGATTGGGAGACTACTTCACCGAGCACCTATGCTCTGTCTGCCAGAAGAAGTAGGATCTCCCGGTGGCCACCCATTTTAATTCCACTTCCCATTCCCATTCCAATATATCAATCCATGTCCGCTTCTATTGTCTTGATGAGGCCACGGTCATGTTGGAGGAATAACACCTTATGTTCTGTCTGGGTATCCTCCAAACTGATAGCATGCAAGTTTTTCGAACTTCTGGCAATGCCCTTCCACTTTAGCATTCTCCATTCCCTTTTCCCTCTCTCACGTTATCTCCTTGCCTGCCCATTGCCTCTCTCTGGTGCTCCACCACCTTTTCTGTCTTCCATGGCCTTCTGTCCTCTCCTCTTAGATTCCCCTTCTCCAGCCATGTATCTCTTTCACCAATCAACTTCCGAGCTCTATACTTCACCCCTCCCCTTCCTGGTTTCACCTATCACCTTGGGTTTCTCCTTTCCCTCCCTCCACCTTTTAAATCTACTGCTCATTTTTTTCTCTCTAGTCCTGCTGAAGGGTCTCGGCCTAAAACGTCAACTACACTCTTTTCAATAGATGTTGCCTGGCCTGCTGAGTTCCTCCAGCATTTTGTGTGTATTGCTTGGATTTCCTGCAGCTACAAATTTTCTCTTATCTTGCAGCGTGGATGAAATCACCAGAGAGACAGAGTTACTAGTAGATACAAAGCAGCTTCTTTATTCGATACAGCAAGGTACAGCAGGCATCATACAGACGGAGACGCTTTCGGTAGGAAGGTCTGCTAGCCCAATATGGGCTCCATATTTATATGCTAAACACAAAGGGCAATTGCTATTTACCAAGTTATAGACAATGCATAGACAATGCTTCTTTTTGAAGCTACATACAAAACATCACACCTTCTGACTTCATCCTTTCCTCCTGACGCCAACGTATCTGGGTTGGTACTCACAGCCTTTAGGAATACAAGTCAAATCCACAATACATTTATTTGGCATCTTACATGCTAACATAAAGGACAATTAATATTTATAAAGTATGGATAAGACTGTCTTCGAAACTACATGTAAACTTCACACTTCCATCCGCAGCATCTGGCTAGTATTCCGATATTCACAGCTTTTAGGAAATGCATTGTTGTGAACTCAATCCACAGTATTTTGTCAAAACAGAAGACTGGTGGCCAGAGTCATTTAAGTGTAAATGAATCATCTACCCAAAAACTCACTCTACAACAGTCCCTCCTCTTGGCCCTCTTGGACAAAAAATTAAAATTTGCATCAGGAAAGGCCAACCTGGGAGGACCTGCTCAAATATGGCAGCAAAAATGCCCTGTCTTGAAATTCCACCACCCCCAATTTTGTGTGCCTCGATATCTATCCTCGTATTCCCTAATCGCTACCTACCAAATGTTAAACAGAGAGGCTGTTCCAAGTCTTTAGAAAATGCAGCTCCTTTCATGTGCCTGTCAACTCTTTCCCTGCAGGCTGACTGCAGCTTAATCACATTCCTTTGTCTTCAGCCCTTTATCCTCTGGTCGCTGAAATTCTCCTTCCAGGATCACCCACAGGCTCTCTCATCGATGTACAAGAAGGGGTTGGGGTGGCCTCTACGTAAACGTCTGCAAGGACCTCTCCCCGGTGGCACCCCCTTTCGAATTGTCCGGTCGATCACTGGCCCAGCTGCTGAAAAGTGTCCAGCTTCTCAGACTAGGGGTGACTGCTTCCAGATGCCGTGTGCAGTCTGAAATGCCATCGAAGTGGTGGAACTTGCCATCTCTGCTTTAACTCAAAAATCCCTCCCTGTCTATTTCCCAATAATTTTCTACACTATGCTATAAAATTAATCATCTACCTTCAGCAACCAGCCTTCTTTACAGAGTGCCATCATCGTTAACTTTAGCAGGCTATTCATGGTTTTCCAACATGCTCTCCGTGTCTTCTGCCACGCTCTTGGCGTCTTCTGCCTTTGTGTTTTCTCCAGGTATGTTCTCATCAACTGTGGTAGGTCTGGCATGGCCGGCTGGTGTTCCTCTCTTAGGTTCTCTGTAATTATATGGTTACTGGGTACACTTGGTTCCCCACTCCATCTGTGGGAGCAACAAGAGGGTGAGTCGTATGCTTTAACCTGAGTCCAGTGTTTCCACTGGCTGCCTCGCCAAGTCTGTACACAGACACATGTATCATTGGTTAAGAGTACCATCTGTGGTCCTATCCACCTGGGGGAAAAGCCCGGCTTTTCTGGCAACACCCTCACCATGACTTGATCACCGGCCTGTGGAAGGACTATCCCTTTCCCTCTGGCTCTCTCAGCTCAGCGATTCGCTGGTTGCTGTTTTACTCGGTCCTTAAATACTTTAAGTTGGTTACAAAGGTCTTTCACATATTGGGTCATTCTAGTAAGCCCGAGGCTCCCCACAACCTGTAATTACCCCATAAGGGAGTGGCATTGCTTGCCCCATCAATAACTCGTAGGGGATGAGACCCAAAGTGCGGTTCGTGGTTGCGCGCAATCTCATCAGGATTCCTGGTAATACATCAGCCCATGTCTTTCCTGTCTCAGCTATAGCTTTGGCTAATGCATTCTTGATTGTTCGGTTCATCCTTTCTACCATCCCTGAACTCTGGAGGTGGTAGATTACATGGAACTGTTGTCGAATCCTTAGCAGTCGACACATCTCCTTCATCACTTTTCCCGTGAAATGTGCTCCCTGACCTGAATCCACCTGAACTGGGGTTCCCCACCTTGCGAGGATTTCCTGTACTAGGATCCATGCAGCGGAGCGGGTGGTGCAGTCCCTTGTTGGGAAAGCCTCTACCCACTGAGTGAAGTGATCCATAATTACTAGACAGTAGCTTTTCCCCCTGCTTTTTGGCAGGGGCCCTGTGAAGTCTATCTGGATGTTTTCCCAGGGTCCCCTCAGCCGAGGCTGATTTGCCAGCTGTAGCTGTCTGCCCTTACCAGGGTTATGCTGACAAATGATACAACGGCGGCAGAATTTCTCCACATCCCTGCCCATCCCTGGCCATCACCAGTCCTGCCAGAGGGTTGTGATCATGCTCTGCCTTCCCTGATGCATCACCCCATGATATAACTTCAGTAGTATCTGTCTAATACAGGGTGGGGCCACCACAACTCTTTCCTCCCCGTGTGTCCAGCACCCATCTGGTCCCTCTTTAGATGTATGCTAAAGTGTCCGCTGTCAAGCTGAACCTCTATAACTACCTAAGAAAATTAAAGCCAAAGGTGTGCCATTTAGTCCTAATAGAGAGGAGTTATGTATTGGAATGCCCAAAGATCACTGAATTTATTTTGAACTTTGAGCACCATAAGAATACCATGAGCATGACACATACTGGCATTCCCCCATCACTGATGGCAAATTTTGTCTTTTTCCTAAGCCTCTCTCTCATCTGTCATCCCTGGGACCGTTTCTGCTAGTTATTCATAGCAGTTTAAACATGCTCAAATTTCCCACGTTTGCCCAATGACTATGACTTCTTTCCTCTGCTCAGAGTGCAGCAAGGGTATAATTACTCAAGCCTATGAAATGGACTTAAAGAGAAAGGGGGACATCTGTTCACAACAGATCCCAAAATACTGAAAATCCATGATAAACAGTCTCAATCTGAAACAACAGCTGTTTATTCCTCTCCATAGATGTTGCCTGATCTGCTGAGTTCTGCCAGCATTGTGTGTGTATAACTGAAAATATGATGTGAGGTTTATAGGCACAGATTTTGGTGCTGTATAATGGCTGACTTTCTGGCAACTAAATAGGATAGGCAGCAGGGAAACAAACCGGTCTAATGAGTCATAACAACATTTGTGCCCTGTTCAATCATTTCTCATCCTTTCTTGTCTCTTTCTATTACGTTCCCTCTTCTCCAAAATGTTTATCAGTCTCCCATTAAATGCCTCTGCATTATTTGCCTCAGATAGTCCCTCAATCCCACAGCTCTCTGGCTAAGGGAGTCTCTTATGAATTTCCTGTTGCTCGGTGCCTGTCTTGCATTAATGACCTCATGTGTTGCTGCAGACAAAAGGTCCCCTTGAATAAGTTATTCATATTTCCCAATTTGAGCAATTGGCCTTTATTTGTTCAAGTTTCCATCTTAGTTCACTTTGAAAAATAGGCACAACCAATAAGCGTGATCTCACAGTTCTGTATCATCCTCATCAACCATTTTTATACCATCTAGGTGCCACACTATGCTTTTATCAAAGTACTGCCGAAATGTTCCAGATACTGTATGGTCAACGAGATGATCAAACTTACTTCTAACACGTTTAACAGGTTATTGCCACTGCTAATATAAAGATTCATCATTTGCCAAATACAACAGAATATAGTAGTCATTACAGTATTCCGAACTAACCTCATATTTTATTATATAGGTGTGTTAAACAAACATTTTAAGTTTTTTTTAGCCACTAAAACTTGTATCAAGCTCATACAGATAAGATTCAAGTCTTCTTTTTCTGTTGAATGGACAGGAAATTGCCCCTGTGCAAATATACTTTTTTAAAAATATTACAAAGAATGCTGTTCTTAATTCAATTCAGCACAACAGCTTGTTTTGTTCCATGTCTGATGACGGTCTACTAATGATAAAGGTATTTGCCTTCAGGTGGCAATGATGTTGGTCTGGCACCTGTCACATCAAAAGGATCCCTTCATCGTAATAATGTGTTTACTTAGCAGCTTTATTTGCGTTTGAGAGATATAATCATTGAAGATAGGTGCCCCCTGTTCAAACTTCAAAGAGTATGGAGCTAGAGCTTGCACAATACACTCCCAATTCATCATTTTCTCTCTAAAGTAATTGAAGTACACCGGATGTGACTGCATGAAAATTAAGATTACCCACAACTGTCCATTTCATTTGCATGACTGAAACACGATTATAGCCATTTCCAAGTCATTTCATGTTATTGCAGGTCACTCAGTCAGTCTTTCCCAATTGTGTTGCGCTTGTGAGTCTGACTCAGGATTCAGTACAGATGCTCATGAAGAAACTGAGTGCATTGTAATGAATGTTTATTAATCTGAAATGCTAGCTTTGTTTCTCTCTCCACAGATGCTGGCTGATCAGCTAACCATCTTCAACATTTGCTGCAACACTCACAAAAAATGCTGGTGAACGCAGCAGGCCAGGCAGCACCTATAGGAAGAGGTACAGTCGACGTTTCAGGCTGGGACCTCACAAAAAATGCTGGTGAACGCAGCAGGCCAGGCAGCACCTATAGGAAGGGGTACAGTCGACGTTTCAGGCCGGGTCACGGACTGAAACGTCGACTGTACACCTTCCTACAGATGCTGCCTGGCCTGCTGCGTTCACCAGCATTTTTTGTGTGTGTTGCTTGAGTTTCCAGCATCTGCAGATTTCCTCGTGTTCAACATTTGCTGGTTTATTTCAGACTTGCAGCTTCTCTAGTAGTTTACTTTTAAATTACTTTACTCCTGATGGTAAATTGTTTTACTATAGACCTTTGATGGATGTTCATTGGTCAGCCAGACCCCTATAGCACACCACCAGACTGAATGACAACTTGGGAAAGTCCCATTGTTCGAATTTTATCCTTTGGGTCACCCACACTGCAATGCTGATCCCTTTCACCACCCTCCCACCTTCAGCCCCAAATGTCCCTGGTCTCAACATTCAAACTTCTGGCGCTAAACCCCAATATATTCGGCCCACCACCATCATTCTAACTCACTTGTCGCGACCTCACACCACCCATTAACCCTGCCCCAAACCAACCGCCCCTCCAACCTCTCCTAGCAAATCCTCACTTGACCCATTAACCCTCAGTTGACTGAACAGCCAGGTTTTGATGTCCCAAAGCCTCTGACGGAGGTCCCAGTCTTAACACATTCTTCACTTATATCTACTTGATGTCTTCAATTCTGCTACATCCCCATCCATCAACCCTAGTCACAGCTCCCTTGTCCAGTTGTCCAACTGTCCAACTGTCCACACTCTGGTCCTGATTCGATCCTTGACTGCCAGTGCTGTCTCCACCTTTCAGGGATCACAGGAATTTCTGGATAATGAATGCAGATCCTGGGTATCAGCCACTAGGTTAGCAAAGTTTACACATATTTCTTTTTGTCTGCAGTGGAAAAAATGATTAATTTCTGTAAATAAAATAATACAAGTCCTTTTATTGGCTTGGTTATCACACAACATCTGGTTTGAATAAATGTTTTATATTACTTACAGCTGAAACTGGCAGAATACATTTTTTTACAGTTTATAATCTAATGGAGAAAACAAGAGTGTTTGTGACATGTACAAAGTTAAAGATTTTGTTTTTATGTTTGGACCGTTACTGAGTTTGCAAAAGTAGATTCCAGTCTATAAGGAATGAGAGCTCACTTGAGAAGTGCCATTGATCCTGAGCATGTGTGAAATTCAGAAGTATGATACCGTCTTCTCAGAACAGGATGAATTAAGGGTCTCTGTCACATTCACTCATTCCAACCCCTTCATTTCCCTGATGCTTACCACGTTTTAGTTATTATTTACCATCACAAGCAAGGTCTTTGTTTCTTTCCACTCTTTTGCACCTTTGTTCTTTACTTCATACTCTTGTAATCTTCTGCCATTCAGTTTTCTTCCTGTTACTTCTGCTCTTCCCATCTTTTCCAGTTGACCTCTGTCTCATTCTGGCTTCCCAATCCCCTCCATCCCAATGCAATTCCTGCCCTGAAAATCTGAAATGTCTGGGCAACATACATGTGCAATATCTTCGAAGATCAAAAGAAATCAATTGCTATTAAAACACTATTAATTTATTGTTAATAGTTATTTAAAAAAACTTGAAACAGTAAATAATGTACTTTGTGTTGCAATTGACCATTTTAAATTCCTTTTATATTTTATGTACAATCAACTTATTAAACATACAAACCTATAAAAATGACCTTACATCAATCCACTAGGTTGGAGGAGTATACTCAAGATTAGCATAGAGAATTATTGCTTCTTCCAGGTGTCCATGAGAAAATTGGCCCTGAGGAAGCTGCAGCTAATATCTGCTTAGTTTATGCCCCTGAAACTATGCCATAATGATAATTCGTCAGTTTATTGCTATTTCAATTTACTCCATTTGTCGTCAGTGCTGCAGGCTAGGAAGAGTGTTTGCTTCTGAGTAAGCAATAATAAAAGAAAATTTGTTTCTCCTCCTCATAGGTGGCAAGCAAAAAGGTTTGTAGTCAACAGGGTGAAGGAAAAATCCCCATGGGTAAGGATTTTACAAAAATAAGCCTTCTTAAGACCATAATTAAGGAAGACAACTTCTTTATTTCATTCTGAAACCCAAACGGCTAAACTCACTGATGTGAGCTGCTATTACCTTGCAGATGTTTTGTATAAAAGATAAGAAGCCGAGTCAGGATGATAAATTACAAGGTCTGAGAAGAAGCGTGTTATTCTTTGAATTGTGTAAACAAGCTGGAAAAGACGATGCTTCCCAGACTGCCTAGTTTTAGATTTCTGCATAAACATGATCCTTCAGGCACAGATTGCTAATTGTATTTTGGAACGCAATGTTTTCTTACTTGGACAACGCCTTATTTTTCATCATGAATAAAAAATGTTCTGAACATATATATATACATACACACACACACACACACACACACACACACACACACACACACTCACACATATATATATATGTGTGTGTGTGTGTGTGTGTGTGTGTGTGTGTATGTGTATATATATATACAGTTTTAGTTGCTGTTCTGTCAACGTACAATTTAAAATACTATTTATCTTGTTCTTTCATAAAAATGGTACTTTTCACATTTCGGTTTTGTTGCTTTATGCTATTTTTACTTAGCACCTTATGTCCGTACAACATCAGATTCACAGATTTACCTAAAATGCAAACAAAACTACTGCAGTTCATGGACTATTCATAAATATGATAGCAGAGGGGACGGATCTGTTTCTAAAACATTGAGTATGTGTCTTCAGTTTCTTGTACCCCTCCCTAATGGTTTGTCTGAATGATGAGGTTCCTTCATGATGGATGTTGCCTTCTTGATTCATTGCCTTTTATCGATGTACTCAATAATGGGAAGGCTAGCCGACTGAGTCTACAAACCACTGCAGCTTT
The DNA here is from genome assembly GCF_030028105.1 of Mobula birostris. NCBI lineage: Eukaryota > Metazoa > Chordata > Chondrichthyes > Myliobatiformes > Myliobatidae > Mobula > Mobula birostris. Next base: position 59,986,547 of record NC_092383.1, on the reverse strand, counting down.
TCCTGATCCTGTGTATTGGTGCCTCCATAACAGATGGTGATGCAACCAGTTAGAATGCTCTCCACAGTACGTCTTCAGAAATATGCTAGTCTCCAGTGACATACCAAATTTCCTCAAACTCCTAATGAAATAGAACTGCTGCCGTGCCCTCATTGTGATTGCATCAATAATCACTATTCTCAACCCTTCTGACTAGATTGTCCCAGCAACGTTCCTATAATATAAGGTGTACAAGATGATAAGAGGCATAAAAGGAGTGGATAGTCAGCAACCTTTCCCCAGGGTGGAAATGGCTAATACTAGAGGGCATAATTTTAAGGTGACCGGAGGAAAGTATACAGAGTGTGTTACCAGGTTCGGATATGGCCCAAGTGCGGAGTGAGAGGTCGATAGTTCAGAGACTTTAATGCGAACAGTGTTAAAGGGAAAATAAAACAATAAACACTAGGCCAAAAGGGCTGTTAACTAAAACGCTCAAATAGAAAATGAAGCCTGCATTGAGGCTGAAAAGAACATCTAAGCATTAAATGACTACCACTAATCTTCAGAGTCAGTTGACTCGGAAGTCCCATTTTTCAGGGAAGGCCGAATACAAACAGGCAGCGAAGCATTGCTGTGCCCTGACCAAGTCTCGACAAGCACTACAATGACAAGTATGGAGTTAAATACTATCACAATTAAATAATAATTAGCTGACACATGCAAATTCACAAGTGCAATTGCTGTATCTACTGCGCTGCCAAATCAGTGGCTGTGGCCTGGGGATGCTGGAGTTAAGTTTACTGCTCAGAGGGTCACTCACAACAAGCTGGAGGAACTCAGCAGGTCGGGCAGCATCCATGGAAACGATCGGTCGACGTTTCGGGCTGGAACCCTTCATCAGGACTGTAGAGGGAAGGGGCAGAGGCCCTATAAAGAAGGTGGGGGGAGGGTGGGAAGGAGAAACTGGTGGAACCTACCAGCTTTCTCCTTCCCACCCTCCCCCCACCTTCTTTATAGGGCCTCTGCCCTTTGCCCCTACAGTCCTGACGAAGGGTTCCGGCCCGAAACGTCGACCGATCGTTTCCACGGATGCTGCCCGACCTGCTGAGTTCCTCCAGCTTGTTGTGAGTGTTGCTTTGACCCCAGCATCTGCAGATTATTTTGTGTTTACTGCTCAGAGGGTGGTGGGTGTGTGGAGGCAGATACGTAGGGGAATTTAAGAAACTCTTAGATGGTGTTACGTACCCCGTAACTGGGTTGCCAAACCAGCAGAAATGGATCACTCAGTTGGAGTCTGGATTACTAGAACTACGAAAGTTTTATTAAAGAAACAAACAACACAGTAAACAAAAGGATAATGAATGCAACAGATCAGCAATGATAAACACACATGTGCACAGAATTAAGATAACAGGATCAACCAAGCTCTATCGTTGTCTAGGGGTAAATGACCAATTTCAAAGTGACACAAAGTCCAGTTCAATTTAGTTCAGTTCGCAGTAATCGTTGCCATGGCGATGGTCAATGTGGGGGGAAGGAGAGAGAGAACGAGAACGAATGATCATTCCAAAACGGCTTCCACTCACAGACCTGTGATATTGCTCACAAGCAGCTTTCGGGCGAGTCCTTTGTGATGTCACCTGGGGTCACTGACTGTGACCCCTCCTCCAGATGCGGTCGATCCTCTGCAGTGAACCCGGCATCCAAGCAAGGGCGGACACACACCGGGTTCCCGTTGATCGTACCTTTCCACCCTGTGCGTCTAAGGCTGGTCCCGCGATCAGCCGTCCAAGAGCTTCCCACCGACTTGTGAGAGGCACACTGCTTCCAGGGTCTCGTTACCTCGGGGTGTCGTGTGTGTCCTGCCTTAGCGAACCTGTCCCTTTTTATCCCCCTGCTGGGGTATCGCCTGTCCATCACTTCAAACAGTTCAGGGTTCAAAGGGGGAACCGCTCTAGACAGCTCTCTCTCCCGTCCCTTCATTACACATCTCCAGATCGCCTGTCCATCACTTCAAACAGTTCAGGGTTCAAAGGGGGAGCCGATCTTGACAATACCCAGACTGATGGCTCCTTCATTAACACCTCCAAATGTTGCTTCATTGTTTGCCTTATCTCTCCCTCCCCTGAGGACAGGTGGCAGACCAACTGCTGATGGCACTGGTGCTAGCCCAGGCCAGCAAACATCTTAATTTATGTGTATTCTCGTCACAATGGGCATATGGACGATAGAAGAACAGATACTAAATATACCTCACCAAACCTTCCACTTATGAAGCCTCCACTAGCTGTGTCAATATTCACATTGTCCTGATTTTTAAACTTTGATTTTAAAATTGCCTGGGGTTTAACACCACAGGGGAGGCATATGTTATTTAACATATCGGATTTCTCATCTACCTCAATGCCAATTGAACCTGTTTTCTGTTGTTTTCCAAAGAAATTGTTTCCTTCTGTTGGGATACAGGTTGTCTGACACACTTTGGCTTGCTACACTCTGTCATCTCTGCAAATAGACACTATGTATTCTTGTCTTCTACAAACAAAACAGCTTGATACTCTGAAATGACACACACATGCTGAATATTTTTTTCTACTGCAGTGGTAGTAAAGTTTCCATCAAGACCCCTTTTTCCTTCCTTTTATCATGTCACTTACAAAGCTCTACCATTTACACTTGTGTTCAGGGAGATTATACTGAGGCATTTTTGCACCAGGTCCCCTCTGTGTGCTGATTGTGCTACGGTTTACCTTGTATCTACAGACACTCCAAATTGCCTGAAATTCCCTCACAATTCTGAAGGCAATTTCCATTGGTGTAACTATCTTACATATCCTTTTGAATATTAGATCTAACATTTTTATTGACTTGGACCAGATTTGTTCATCAATTAGTCTACACTCAAACTTAGTTCATGATGTACTGTCCAAAACTACAGCAAAGTTTTAACAATTTTTTTATATAATAACATGTAGCAGGTAATCAGTTCTCCCAACCCATGATGAAAGGTTACACGTGTTTAACAGTCAACAATTTCTAGTGTTGGATTGAATAGATTTGCAGGTTTCCTATTTTTTGGTTAAACAAAGCAATTTTGTCACTATTACAATGGTATTTGGCCCTATTGCCATTCTCTATGAATGCAGCCTCTACATTCACTTATGGGTTCAGCTGATCATTTTCACCATCATTCTCTATTTTGATTTTCCTGAAATAATCTTGATTTATTTGACATAAATAAGTAAAGGTTCCCAAGCATTGTTGTAATACCAAGATTTCTAATCTAACCAGATTGGGATTGGACAACCATGTTGCAGTTAGGTGGTACTGCCTTGCGCTTAAGTATGCAATTCAGAATTATATCCAACAATGACGACGTTGTAAAAGTTCACCCAGTGCAGAATAGATAGGAGAGGGAAAATATCTGTTCCTGCTTCAGTTTATGATTAATGATGATTCTCATGATTAATTATGAGCATCTCAAATTCATTCCATCAACACAGTCATGCTGTCATTCAGTATCCTAGATAGTGTCCATCATAATGGTTGTGATTACACACTATCATCAGCACCAATGTATTAACCTCCCACAAAGTCTATTGTAGAGTGTATGGACAGATACACATGCAATGCAAGAAGCTCAAACAAGATGTGCAGAGATTATTCAAGGGCTGTTCATAGAATGACCTGTGAATTTGAAGGAGCCATACAGAAACAGAAGCTATAGAACATAAAACAGTACAACACAGTACAGGCTCTTCGGCCCACAATGTTGTGCCGACCCTTAAACCCTGCCTCCCATATAGCCCACCACCTTAAATTCCTCCATATACCTGTTTAGTAGTCTCTTAAATTTCACTCGTGTATCTGCCTCCATCACTGACTCAGGCAGCGCATTCCATGCACCAATCACTGTCTGAGTAAAAACCCTTCCTCTAATATCCCCCTTGAACTTCCCACCCCTTACCTTAAAGCCATGTCCTCTTGTATTGAGCACTGGTGCCCTGGGGAAGAGGAGCTGGCTGTCCGCTCTATCTATTCCTCCTAATATCTTGTATACCTCTATCATATCTCCTCTCATCCTCCTTCTCTACAGAGAGTAAAGCCCTAGCTCCCTTAATCTCTGATCATAATGCATACTCTCTAAACCAGGCAGCATCCTGGTAAATCTCCTCTGTACCCTTTCCAATGCTTCCACGTCTTTCCTATAGGGAGGTGACCAGAACTGGACACAGTACTCCAAGTGTGGTCTAACCAGAGTTTTATAGAGCTGCATCATTACCCTGCGACTCTTAAAAATTTTTCCCTTGGCTTATGAAAGCTAACACTCCATAAGCTTTCTTAACTACCCTATCTACCTGTGAGGGAACTTTCAGGGATCTGTGGACATGCACCCCCAGATCCCTATGCTCCTCCACACTTCCAAGTATCCTGCCATTTACTTTGTACTCTGCCTTGGAGTTGTCCTTCCAAAGTGTACCACCTCACACTTCTCCGGGTTGAACTCCATCTGCCACTTCTCAGCCCACTTCTGCATCTTATCAATGTCTCTCTGCAATCTTCGACAATCCTCAACACTATCCACAACACCACCAACCATTGTATCATCTGCAAACTTGCCAACCTACCCTTTTACCCCCACATCCAGGTCATTAATAAAATCATGAAAAGTAGTGGTACCAGAACTGATCCTTGTGGGACACCACTAGTCACAACCCTCCAATCCAAATGTACTCCCTCCACCATGACCCTCTGCTTTCTGCAGGCAAGCCAATTCTGAATCCACCTGGCCAAACTTCCCTGGATCCCATGCCTTCTGACTTTCTGAATAAGCCTACCGTGTGAAACCTTGTCAAATGTGATCCATGTAGATCACATCCACTGCACTACCCTCATCTATATGCCTGGTCACCTCCTCAAAGAACTCTCTCAGGCTTGTTAGACATGATCTGCCCTTCACAAAGCCATGCTTCACAAAGCCATGACCCTGATCAGACCATGATTCTCTAAATGTCCATAGATCCTATCTCTAGGGATCTTTTCCAACAGCTTTCCCACCACAGATGTAAGGCTCACTGGTACATAATTGCCTGGACTATCCTTACTACCTTTTTTGAACAAGGGGACAACATTCACCTCCCTCCAATCCTCCGGTACCATTCCCGTGGACAACGAGGACATAAAGATCCTAGCCAGAGGCTCAGCAATCTCTTCCCTTGCCTCGTGGAGCAGTCTGGGTAATATTCCGTCAGGCCCCGGGGACTTATCCGTCCTAATGTATTTTAACAACTCCAACACCGCCTCTCCCTTAATATCAACATGCTCCAGATCATCAACCTCACTCATATTGTCCTCACCGTCATCAAGTTCCCTCTCATTGGTGAATACCGAAGAGACGTATTCATTGAGGACCTCGCTCACTTCCACAGCCTCCAGGCACATCTTCCCATCTTTATCTCTAATTGGTCCTGTCTTCACTCCTGTCATCCTTTTGTTCTTCACATAATTGAAGAATGCCTTGGTGTTTTCCTTTACCCTACTTGCTAAGGCCTTCTCATGCACCCTTTTTGCTCTCCTCAGCCCCTTCTTAAGCTCCTTTCTTGCTACCCTATATTCGTCAATACACCCATCTGATCCTTGCTTCCTAAACCTCATGTATGCTGCCTTCTTCCACCTGACTAGATTCTCCACCTCACCTGTCACCCATGGTTCCTTCACCATAAAGATATTCTTTATCTTCCTCACCGGGACAAATTTATCCCACACATCCTGCAAGAGATCCCTAAACATTGACCACATGTCCATAGTACATTTCCCTGCAAAAACATCATCCCAATTCACACCTGCAAGTTCTAGCCTTATAGCCTCATAATTTGCCCTTCCTTATACTGTGGATATAACAGCACAATCAAACACACAGAGGGGACCTGGTAGAAAAATGCCTCAGTATAATCTCCCTGAACTCAAAGTGCATCAAATTCCTGTGCTCTTAAAGTACATATATAGTAACAGGTTAATAAATGCCATTTTAATAATTAAAAATTATACAGTTTGTTTCCTTATTTTGGATGTGGACAAATGGTTTCATGCACAATGGGAGCACACCTGCAATAAACAAAAGTATATTGGACCAAATCTGTGTGTCTGTGTCACAGGAGCACAGAATTATATGTGGTGCCATACTGATATGGAACAGTTTGAAGGTCATCTTATCCAATTAACGGTTGCCTTGCAGAAATCAATGAGGCAGCTTATCCCGTGCTTAGAGAATGTTGAAAATGAACTAACTAGTTACTTTACTGTGGCTTCAACTATTTTATTAGAACATTGGACAATACAGCAAAGGAACAAGCTTTTCAGCCCATATACTTCCGCAATCCTCAGAGGCACATCATCTTCTGTAGCTTCCATCATCTACAACAGGATCCTACCACTAAGAACATCTTACTAACCCTCCATTTGAAGAGAAGAGAAGGAGTGAGAGGAGAACCAGAATGTGAAAAAGAGAGGAGGAGGGGAGGGAGAGATTACTGTAAATTCGAGAAATCAATGTTCATGCCATCAGGTTGCAGGTTACCCAGACAGAACCTGAGGTGCTGCTCCTCCAAACTGAGTATGGCCTCATCATGACATGGGCTGACATGTCAGAATGGGAAGGGGAAGTTGAATTGAAATGCATGGACACTGAAAAATCCTGCCTTTTATGATGACTTTGGCAGAGTGAAGCTGCTCAACTGCACATTCCCTCAATCCACAGCAAGTCTCACCAATACCAGGAGCACAGGACACAGTAAATGACCCTGAAACACTTTCAGATGAAGTGCCTGGAAGGACTGTTGGGGGCTGTGATTGGAAACGAGTGAAGAGCTTAGGGCAGGTGTTGCACTTGTTCCGTTTGCAGGAATAAGTGCCAGGAGGGAGATGAATGGAGAAAAACGAATGGACAAGGGAGTCATGAAGAGAGTGATCCCTGTGGAAAGTGGAGAGTGTCAAAGTGGTTATGCAGGTAACTTTTATGTGTGAAGAGGATCTCTGCCCTCACTATTCTTGCAGGCAATTAATTATTTACGTAAATAGTTGCTTCACAACTCCCTTCGAGTTATTCCACATATTAAACTGAGAAAGATGTATCAGATTCTCTAGTCTATATTGGACCTGCAATGTTATAAATATCACTTCAATTAGTAAAGGTGTTCAATGCTGAATTAATTCATGTTTTTGTTTAGCTTTACAGCTCAATCCATTTGTGTAAAATAACATTTGTACCAGTATTCTTATAGATTTTTTAAAAATAATTTGGCAGGCATTTCTAAGTGTAATTCCCCCCAGTAGTGCAGAAGGAGGTGAGAATATGTGATCCTATCAGAGGTTTTCCACTTGTTACATACACCTGTTAGGGTGCATTCTCCAGTTACCTTATGAGGTAACCGTAGCCTTCAGCCAGGAACAGATGTCATCAGGTGGTTCCCAACCTTCACCGAGTGTTTCAACCCTTAACCACGATGCTCTCCAGTTGGTGGGCCAGCAGTGGTGGCCAAATCACTGCCCATCTGCTCCTGGCTTCCAGCTCCCCTCCGCTCACCTACTCCAAATCCAACAAGAGGCTCTTTCTGCCTCTTCCCCCATCCTACGAGCTGTTCGTTTTTTACTCCTTTTGTCCAGGCCCAGATCTGACAACAACCACCATGCTGATTTGGCTGGGAAATCTCTGCAGCTGAGCTCCACAGGGAACAACCATGCCTGCCATCCCTTGTCTTTACACTCCTGCACTAAGTGCTGGTACTTCAAGGCCTTTCTCTTGTGGGCCTCTTCCCATCCCTCCTCCCACAGCACAGTCAACTTGACCAGAATTATTTTCTTATCTTCCGTTGACCACAGTACAATGTCCGGGCATAGGGTTGTGTGCACCACACCCGGGAACTGCAACCTCCTTCCCACATCAACCCTCATCTCCCAGAACCGGCCATTAGCAGCAGATTGGGCTTTGGCTGTTTGGTTACAAAAGGCCTGGCTCCCTCTTTGATGAAGGTGATGGCCTTCCTCAAATCTGTGCCAGCCATCTTCTTCTTGCATCTCTCTCACTCTAGTGTGTCAGCAAGAGCCAGAAGCACCTTATCATGGCACCACCTATACCGTCCTTGAGTTAGAGCTGTCTTACACCCAGACAGTATATGAGCCAATGTCCCCTTTTGACCACAGAGCTTACAGTTCGGGTCCTCTCTCATCCCCCATGTGTACAGATGTAATGGTGAAGGAAGGGTGTCATACACGGATCGCAAGAGGAAAGAAATACAGAAGGGCTCCAGTCTCCATAACTCTGCCCATGAGATCTTGCGCTTAGGCAGATCCCATTTTGTCCAGGCACCCTGGGACCCTTGTTCCACTGCCTTTGAAATCCGCTTCTCTTCCTCACGGATCCGTTCTTCTGCCTGTATCATGTCTCGCCTGTTCCTTATGCTTGTGTTTCCCCACTGCTGGAAGTGAACTGAGCCGAGGCCTTGCCGCCCGATGCAGGGGCTGCTGATGATATCTTGCAGCTTCAGAGAACACAGCTGCGATGGCTGCCCACTTGCACCCGGATCTGGTTGTAACGCCTGCTTGCTTTACCAAGACGTCATTAGAATCTCTCAAGCTTAATAAAGCTCTGCATTTTTCCACCTTGAATTCCTCCACAACAGATGACAGGGGAAGCTGCGGTTGCCCAGAACGAATGTAGAGGCCCACTGAAGAGAAGCTTGGGGGATCTACCAACCAACTCCGCAGGTGCTTGTTGGTTTTCCTCTCGATGCTCTCTACAGCAGTCATGGGGAGTTCATAAAGTGTGAAGAGCCAGAGAAGCCTGGGCAGAAGGCCGTATTGGTACAGCCAGGTCTTGAATTTACCTGGAAGTCCGGATTTGTTGATCTTTTTCAGCCATTCCTCTGTCTGCTTCACAGCATTGGTGACATTGGCCCCATCTGTCAGTGACACATTAAACCACTTCCCCAAGCATTTTATCGGGTTATCTTTGATGGAAGGGATGACCTCACCCTGAACCTGGAGGCTAAACTTGCTAGTAACTTTGCCCTTTCTGATCACCATACACCTGGACTTCTTGGCCTTGAAGGACATCATTGCCCAAGTGGCTACATTACCCAGGGTTTCCAATACCCATCTTGCTTGGACTTGTGACACAGTTGTTATAGTGATGTCGTCCATGAATCCTCGTAGAGCCGGCTGAACAATGCCCGACTCCAGCATCGGGCCACAGGTTACATGTTCTGCTGCTGATAATAGGAGGTTCATTCCCATAATAAATAGGATCGGGGGGATGGTGCACCCTGTTGGAATCCCCTGCTGGTGGTCCTGCCAACTAGTTGTGAAATGGGTTGTTGTAAATCTGAGTTTGAATCCTCCTAGGTAGCTGGTGATCATTTCTCAAATAGCCACTGGGATGTAGTAGTGGTCGAGTCCTTCTAGGAAGAGGCCATGTGGAATAGATCCGTAGGCGTTCGCGTGGTCTAACCAGACAACTGTTAGGTCGCCATTTTTCTGCTTGGCCTCACGGATCAAATGGCTAATCATTGAGGTGTGCTCCAGACACCCCGAAAAGCCTGGAATACCGCCTTTCTGGATGGATGTGTTGATATAGCGGTTCTGCGTCATGTAAGAAGTCAGCCGTCTTGCGAGCATAGAAAAGAAAATCTTACATTCCACATCCAGGAGAGAAATTGTCCTAAACTGGGCAATTGCAGGTCACAGTTTGAGGATAAAGGGGAAGCCTTCTAGGACTGAGATTAGGGAAAACTTCTTCACACAGAGAGTGGTGAATCTATGGAATTCTCTGCCACAGGAAACAGTTGAGGCCAGTTCATTGGCTATATTTAAGAGGGAGTTAGATATGGCCCTTGTGGCTAAAGGGATCAGGGGGTATGGAGGGAAGGCTGGTGCAGGGTTCTGAGTTGGATGATCAGCCATGATCATACTGAATGGCGGTGCAGGCTCGAAGGGCCAAATGGCCTACTCCTGCACCTATTTTCTATGTTTCTATATTTCTATGAAACCTCTTCCTTTGGAATAAAGCGTCCCTCTGCCAATTTCCAACTTGATGGAATAGTACCTTTGGCCCAGATCTTTCTCATGACCTTCCACAGCCTCCGAAGAAGCTTTGGGCATTTCTTATACACCTTATAGAGTATGCCGCCTGGGCCTGGGGCAGCTGATGCTTTAGCTTTCCGGATGATGTCCTGGATTTCCTGCCATGTAGACTCCTTCACATTCAGCTCAATTGATGGATTTTTTGGTCTACGCACAGCCCGATTGGTTCCTAGTCCCTGACCCCTCCGTGGGTGGCTGTGTGCCTCCCGCAGGAACTCCTCTACCTCTGGCTTCGAGCTGGATAGTAGACCAGATCTTTGTTGGCTGAGAAGAGTCCTGGTGAAGCTGAATGGATCTCTCACAAACTGCACTCGCCTTTTCTCTTTCTTCCTTCTTTGCTGTCGCAGCTGTTCCGCCCTCCGGAGTTTGCACAGCTTTTCCACAGCATACTGGTTAAGTCCTTGATACCTTCTTTTTCGGCCGGTGAGCTGGTTTTAAACCACTTGTTAAACGCCTTTAATTCACCTCTCAAGCGACGAATCTCCACTTCCCTCCTATTTGGTTGCCACGGTAACTCCAGCTGGCTTTTCCGCTCCATTGGGCCAAATCGTTCCTTAGCTAGATTGTGCACTATGGCCATGAGTGAGTTAATCTTTCTGTATACTGGACCTGCTAAGGCAACTTCCAGGATACCATCTAGATCATCATCGAACTGCATCCAGGCGACGTTGTCTGACGATCTAGGCCATTTGATCCTGTCTTTCTTGACGAATGGATTGGGGTAGCCGAAGAGGAACTCACTAGGACTGTTGTTTGGTGCTGAGGCAACTCAAGTGCGGAGAGATCTTCGGCTCTGTGGGGTGCTTCCTGGCTGGAATTCCCCTTCGTCTCACCGGACACTAAGTCTGTGCGCTGCGCTTGGGTCACCATTGATCCACATCTAGACCTGCTCTGGTGTATCTTGAGCCCTCTGAAAGCCTTTCTGCAGAAATAGTGCCTAACGTAATTCCTACACTTCCTGCAGCCATTTGTTGAGTTTGAATAATGATTTTTTAAGTAAATTAATGGCTAGAAAAATATGCAATGTTAAATTAAATCATACTTCCAGTAACAGATTCCTATATACATTTCCTTCTGTCAAACTTCAAAGCAGGGTGTAATATACTTTCTTAACAACTCAAATCCTTTCTTATCCAGTTATAAATTAATAATGATTAGATTTTAACGCATTGATTACCAATATGCAAGCATGATCATGGGAGTGATTATTCTTTATCTGGAAATAATAGCTGATAAAAGTATGGTTTATATGGAGATGAAATGGATTTTATTTGCATAACAGTTTTGTCTCTGCAATCCTTGCTCATCTTCTAAGTAATGTCATTGTTCTTGTTTTGTTTATTCACTGAATTTTGTTTATTCAAAATGCTCTGTGATCACTTATTCGGATTAAATGTGTGGGATTATATATGTTTATGTTTCTTAATAGCTGCTGGTTAATAGCTTTGAAATATAAATATATGTAGTCCTAATGTACAATTAAGTAGATGGGTAACGGTGATTTGAAGATAGTAGCATAATACCAATTCTTGATTGATATGTGCAAATTGTACCAGCTTTTATAAAGTCATCTGAATTCACCACCATTGTAATTCTTTCTCTCATCCATTCTGAACATTGGCTTTTGCAATAGGCTGGCACATCTACAGTGAATTAATTCATGACATGCTTTATTTGTCACGTTGCTTGTTACACTCCACACCCTGCGCCATGTACAGCTGCAGTACTGATTCCTGGTAATGAGTTCCAGGTAGGAATGATGCCAAATAGCTTCCTTATGGAGAACAAAGCTGAAATAGATGTGAAATGTGTACAATTAGAACACGTAAACTAGGAAATGTTGTTCTCTAAACAAGGAACATTGCCCAAATGGTTCACTTTTCTGTCTATTTTGGTAATAGCTGTACTGCAACTTACTATTCTCTTCTGTAGTAATGCTACAAAACTTAAATATTTATAGTGGAAATATTTAGCAAACTGTATGTGATTAATTTATACTGTAAACTTGGATTACGTCATTTCGTAAGCTTTTGCCCTTTCTTCTCCTAACTGAAAAGTGGCAGGTTATCAATCTGGTTTCTTCTCCTTCCGAAACAATAGGTATTGTTTTCTCTGCTGCAGAAGAAGCTAAGCGATTACCTGATAATGCATACAAAGTTATTTGGGAGATAGAAAAGACAGATACCAAGAATCATATTCCCATCCAAAACAGGGGGGCAAGGTATATGATGAGATTAAAAGGTTTAGTGGGAGTCTGACGGGGATTTTTTTCACACAAATAATGTCTGAGGAGGTGGTAGAAACAGGAGCTCTCACATTTAAATAACAAATAGAAAAAGCATTTGAACTGTCATTGGAACAAGTATTGAAATCCAGTTTAATATCACTGGCATATGTCATGAAATTTGTGACATATGCACCTGTACCTCCTCCATGATGGTAGCAATGAGGAGAGGGCATATCCTGGGTGATGGGGGTCCTTAGTGATGGATGCCACCTTTTTGAGGCACCTCTACATGAAGATATCCTGGATGCTGGGGATGATAGTACCCATGATGGAGCTAACTGAGTTTACAAGGTTTTACAACTGTGCAGTGCCCTCCACCATACCAGACAGTGATGCAGCCAGTTAGAATGCTCTCCACTGAACATCTGTAGGCATTTGTGAGTGTCTTTGGTGACCTAGGTCCATAAGATATAGGACCATAAGATGTTTGGTCAATTGAGTCTGCTCCACCATTTCATCATGGCTGATCCAATTTTCTTATCAGCCCCAATCTCTTACCTTCTCCCCATATTCCTTCATGCCCTGCCCAATCACAAGTCTATCAATCTCTACCTTAAATATACATAAAGACTTGGCCAAGAAGTCCAAGATCCACCACTCTCTGGGTAAAGAAATTCTTCTTCCTCTCCATTATAAAAAGATGCCCATCTGTTCTGAAGTTGTGTCCTCTGGTCTTAGATTTTCCCACCATAAGAAATATCGCCTCCACATACACTCTACCAAGGCCTTTCACCATTCAATAGGTTTCAATGAGGTCACTCATCATTCTTCTGCATCTAGTGAATACAGGCTTAAAGCCATCAAACGCTCTTCATATGACAAGCCATTCAATCCTGGAATCATTTTCGTGAATCTCCTTTGAACCCTCTCCAGTTTCAGCACATCCTTTTTAAGATAAGGGGCCCAAACCTGCTCATTATACTCCAAGTGAGGCCTCGCCTGTGCTTTATATAGTTTCAACATTATATCCTTGCTTTTACATTCTAGTCCTCTTGAAATGAATGCTAACATTGCATTTGCATTCCTCACCACAGATCCAACCAGCAAATTAACCTTCAGGGAATCCTGTACAAGGACTCCCAAGTCCTTTTGCACCTCAGTTTTTAGTGTTTTCTCTCCATTTAAAAATTGTCATCCCTTTCATTTCTTCTACCAAACAAGTGTATGACCATACACTTCCCAACACTGTATTCCATCTGTCATTTCTTTGCCTATTCTCCTAATCTGTTTAAGACCTTCTGTAGCCTCTCTACTTGCTCAAAACTCACTGCCTCTCTACCTATCTTCATATCATCTACAAACTTTTCAACAAAGCCATCAATGCCATCAACCAAATCATTGGCAAATAACGTAACAAGAATTAGTTCCAGCATAGGCCCCTGTGGAACATCAGTTGTGACTGGCAGCCACTCAGAAAAGGCTCCTTTAATTCCCATTCTCTGCCTCCTGCCAATCAGCCATGCTTTATCCATGCTAGAGACTTTCCTGTAATACCATGGGCTCGGAGATTGTTAAGCAGCCTCAAGTGTGGCAACTTATCAAAAGCCTCCTGAAAATCGAAGTACGCAATATTAGCTGATTCTCCATTATCTATCCTGCTTGCTATTTCTTCAAAGAATTCCAACAGATTGGTCAGATAAGATTTTCTCTTGAGGAAACCATGCTGACTATGGCCTATTTTATCATGTGCCTCCAAGTACCCTGAACCCTCATCCCTAATTGATTCCAACATCTTCCCAACCACTGAGGTCAGACTAATTGGCCTATAATTTCCTTTCTTCTGCCTCTCTTCCTTCTTGACGAGTGGAGTACTATATGCAATTTTCCAGTCTTCCGTAACCATTCCAGAATCTAGTGATCCTTGAAAGATCATTATTAGTGCCTCCATGATCTCTTCAGCCACCTCTTTTAGAAATCTGGGGTGTACACCATCTGGTCCAGGTGATTGATCTACCTTCAGACCTTTTAGTTTCCCAAGAAGCGCCTCTCTAGTTATGATAACCTCATACACTTCATGCCCCCTGACATCAGGAACTTCCACCATAGTACAGGTGTCTTCCACAGTGAAGACTGATGCAAAATACTTATTCAGTTTGTCCAACATTTCTTTGTCTCCCATTACTACCCCTCCAGCATTGTTTTCCAGCAGCCTCTCTTTTACACTTAATGTACCTGAAGAAACTTCTGGTATCCTTTGAGTATTACTGGCTAGCTTACTTTTGCATTCCATTTTTAACTTCTTAATGACTTTTTAGTTGCCTTCTGTTGGTATTTGAAAGGTTTCCAATCCTATAATTTCCCACTAAATTTTGCTGTATTATATGCCCTCTCTTTGGCTTTTATGTTGGCTTTGACTTCTCTTGTTAGCCATGGTTGTGTCATCTTTCCTTAGGAATATTTCTTCCCCTTTGTGATGTATATATCCTGTGCCTTCCAAATTGCTTCCAGAAATTCCAACCATTGCTCCTCTGTTGTCAGCTCTGTCAGTGTTCTTTTCCAACCAATTCTGGCCAATTCCTATTTCATGCCTCTATAGCTCCTTTTACTCCATTGTCATACTGACCCATCTGACATTAGCTTCTCCTCAAATTTCAGGGTGAATTTGATCGTTTTATGATCACTTGCCCCTAAGGGTTCTTTTACCTTAAGGATTCTAATCAATTCTGGTTCACTACACAACACCTAATTCAGAATAGTTGATCATGTAGAATAGTGGATCCTCTAGTGGGCTCAAGCATGAACTACTCTTGTAGGCACTCTAGAAATTCCCCCTCCTGTAATCCAGCACCAACCTGATTTTCTAAACCTACCTGCATATTGAAGTCCCTCATGACTATTGTAACATTGCCCTTTTGGCATGCATTTTCTATCTCCTTTTGTAATTTGTAGACCACATTCTTAATATTGTTTGCAGGGGTGTCTGTATACAATTCCAGTCAGGGTCTTCCATCAGGACATACCAAATGTCCTCAAATTCCTACTGAAATACAGCAGCTGTAATGCCTTCTTTGCAATGCTTGGCATGGACATGATGGGCTGAACAGCCTATTTCTGTGCTGTAAGGTTATGACTCTAATTTTCCCTTGTCAGAATTACAGGGTATTGCGTGTCATTAAAAAGACAGATAAAGGAATAATATTTATGTGACACATGCCTTCTACTCAAGTCGTGCTAAAGTGCCTTGCAGTCAATGAAGTGTGTTCACTGGATTGCAGGAAATACAGCTACCAAATTGTAGACAGCAAAGTCCAACAAAGTGCAATGCATGTCCTGTATGTGTAGCTCAGATTAGTGTTGACATAACGCTGCTTTTGTCAAGAATTTTGCAGTTAAGTCCCTGAAATGAACCTTGAACTTTCTAACACAGATGAGAAAGCTACCAACTAAGTCCTTTTTGACTCGATACATGACTCTCCACATGCCCTCATTAGTATCTGTGAAGATATGATACAGTAGACCATCGCATTTCCTTCCAGTAGTTTTTCTTTGGCTCTGGAGACTGTCTATGCCTGGTTCCTCCTTTAACTTTTCTCTGGAGCATTTCATGGAGTAGATGCTTTTCAGAAATTCACACACTCATCCTAGTTATCTTCCTCCATTTTAGAACCCTCCTTTTCCCCATTTGCACACATCCCTCGCTAACAGCAATTTCATTATTTTAAAATACACTTCCATATATATTTTGATGGCTGCTTGTTCTATCACTAACCCCTGTGTTGTCTATTATTTATTGAGAAATATAGCTCAGTAGCAGGCCCTTCCGACCCAATTAGCACACCTCACCCAATTACACCTGTGATCAATTAATCTACAAATCCAAACATCTGTGAAATGTGGGAGGAAACCAGAGTATCCAGTGGAAACCTACGCGGTCACAGGGAAAACTGTCACAATGTGCTGTACTTTTTAAACACAAGGATAACAACAAATAATTAACTACAGTTTCATTGGCTAAAATGACAAACTTAGTCTCAACATTTTGAATATTGTAATCTGTAATTTTGAAGAATTACATATTTATAATGGTAGTGCATCCCTTTAGCAGAACCTTGAGATTCTAGTAGCTGATCTAAGAGTCCAAAATACAAACTCCAGACCCATAAAATATATTTCTTTGATTACAGTGTTGAGCAATGCCACCATGAATATACAACTAGTCAGAATATACAGTAGACAAGATGGTGCTGGTGAACCACAGTGATGTATTACAGGCCGATTCAGGAACAGTTATTACCTCTCAACCATCAGGTTCTTGAACCAGAGGGAATAAATTCACTCAGCTTCACTGGCCTACATCTCTGAACTGTCCTCACAACCTATGAACTCATTATCAAGGACTCTTGATCTCATGTCCTTGATATTTATTGCTTATTTGTTTATTATTATTATTTTCCTCCATATTTTCAAATTCTGTTGTCTTTTACATATTGGTTGTCCATCTGTTTGGTGCAGTCTTTTATTGATCCTATGGTGTTTCTTAGGTTGACTGTGTATGCCTGCTAGAAAATGAAGGTCAGGTTTGTATATAGTTATATTTTAAGACATCCGTTAGTCTTGTGAGACCATGGATCTGCGCCTGGAAAGTCTTCACTCTCCAGGGCACAGGCCTGGGCAAGGTTTATGGAAGACCAGCAGTTGCCCATGCTGCAAGTCTCCCCTCTCCACGACACCTATGTTGTCCAAGGGAAGGGCAAAAGCCGATACAGCTTGGCACCGGTGTCATCGCAGAGCAATGTGTGGTTAAGTGCCTTGCTCAAGGACACAACAGGCTGCCTCGACTGGAGCTCAAACTCATGACCTTCAGATCGCTAGTCCAATGCCTTAACCACTTGGCTACATGCCCAGCATATATAGTTATACACTGTATATGTAATTTACTTTGAACTTCGAACTAGAATATGTGATAACAACAAACCTAACCTGAACATTGCATAAAGTGGGAGAGGTACACCTTTAAGAATGCATTAATAGATTTTTGAAGAAGAGGAAGATTAGACTTATTTGTTATGCGTACATCAAAATATTGAAACATGCAGTGAAATGTGTCATTTGCGCCAATGACTAGCACAGACTGAGGACATGTTGGGGGCACCCCTCAAGTGTTGTCATGCTTCTAAATTCAATATGGCATGCCACAACTTACTAACCCTAACCCATACGTTTTAGGAATGTGATAGGAAACCAGAGCATCTGGAGTACACCCATATGTTCACAGGGAGAACGTACAAACTCCTTACAGACAGGAGTCAGAATTAAACCCCAATCTTACAATTTCCAGCACTGTAAAGCATTACACTAACTGCTATGCTACCGTGCCAAATAGGAGATGACCAAATAGGAGAACGCCTTCCCTGATCTCATCTTGAAGTTTTCAATGATCACCAATTAACATGAACATTCATCTATTATCTTTGCTAGAATAGCTTCATTGGGACAGAATCAGAATGTCCAATGACCAATGATTAGTTTCAATAGTCTGGGCATATCAGTTGAATTTAAATTGTGAACAGATTTTATTTACTGAAGACTGGTTGTGCAAACTTTCGTATCCTCATTTTAATCAATATCTGCTGTCCATAATTTCATAACTCCAGAAAAATTGAATGATTGGATCGATCTCTAACACCGTCCTGTGCGAAGAGTGAAACTTTGTCAAATAGTTATCTAATCTGGCATATTGAAAGTCCCTTCCCATCATTTACTGCATCTGATAATTTCTCAGTGTAAAATCCAGCCTTTGGCCATGTTTTTAGTCACACCTGCAAGTGCTGTGGGGCAGACTTCAAAATTAATATCATTTAAATTTGTCTTCATGTGGATATTAGAAAGAAAATCTCCTAATAGAAAAGTTCGTCTTGAAACTGGTGAATGTTGATTACTTAAATAGTTTCAGGTTTAAAGTCTGCTTTTCTATTACATGACCCTAAGATTTTCCAAAAAAACTTTTATCTAATATTGTGATAATGCTACAATGATTACTTTGATGAAAACTCTCTGTTGATTTTCAGTGTTTTAGTTAATTTGCATTTGTCAACTTGACAGCCGTTGGAACTCGACACTGACAGTCAACATTTTGATGTATGTGTCCATCTGTCTACTTGGAAAATTGAACATCGTTCCTTTTCCTAGTTTTGCACTTGGTTGCCTCTTCAGAATCCAACTAAGCCTTTGATCTAAGAGTTAAAACACCATTGTGGACAAGAATCCCCATGACAGCTTTGCAATCTGAATGATACATAGCAGAATTCCACCCGAAAGTTGGAGCATTACAAAATCTTCCTTTTGTCTTCAAAACGAATCTTGCTCATGCCATCAGGTAGGAAATCCTAAAGTGGTTGCTTCCTGCTTCCAGGAATCTCAACATTTGGGAAAAGTATTCCAGTGTAAGACGGTAATGATTCATTCAATAATAACAAAAAGAGCAAGCATGTGAGACCTTTGGTAATGTCATCAACAAAGCAACTTTTGAGAGAGAAGTCGAAAAAAAAGAGCCAAGAATAAAAGAAATGAAAGAAATTTGTCCGAAACTTATTATTGTCAACTGCAGGAATGGAAGTAATGAACTTAATTCATTCCAGATGCTCATTACTGTAATTTTAATAGGTTTGACCCTGATTAGGCTATAAACTACAGAGTTCGTAATTTGACTCAGAAATTCATGCCATCACATGCATGATCAACTGGGAAAAGTTACTAAATTGAACATTAGGCCTAAATAGCAAGTAGCTTTTTTTTTGTTTCAAGACCACAAAACATAAGACACAAGAGCAGAACTAGGCTATTCAGCCCAGCAAGTCCGCTCTGCCATTCCATCATGGCTGATTTATTATCCCTCTCAGCCCCATTCTCCTGCTTCTCCCCATGACCTTTGACACCCTGACTAATGAAGAACCTATCAATCTCCACCTTAAATATAACCAAATGACTCTGCCTGCACATTTGCCTGTGGTAATGAATTCCACAGATTCACAACCCCCAGATGAAAGAAATTTTGCCTCATCTATGTTCTAAATGGATATCCCTCTATTGTGAGGCTGTACCCTCTGGTACTAGACTCTTCCACTATAGGAAACATCCTCTCCACATCCAGTCTATCAAGGCCTTTCAATATTCAAATAGTTTCAATGAGATACCCCCTCATTTTTCTAAACTCCAGCGAATCCGGGCCCACAGCCATCAAATGATCCTCATACATAAGCCCTTTCATGCCAAGAATCATTCTCAGGAACCTCCTCTGGACCCTCTCTAAAGCCAGCACATCTTTTCTATAAGATGGGGCCAAAACTGCTGGCAATACTCCATGTGGTCTGACCAATGCTTTATAAAGCCTTGGCATTACATCCTTGCTTTTGTATTCTAGTCCTCTAGAAATGTATGTTAATGTTGCATTTGCCTTCCTCACCACAGAGTCAACCTGCAAATTAACCTTTAGGGAATCATGCACAAGGACTCCCAAGTCCATGTGCACCTCAAAGTTTTGAATTTTCTTTCCATTTAGAAATGCTTTTATCTCTTCTACCAAAGTGCATGACCATACACTACCTGACTCCGTATTCTATTTGCCAATATTTTGCCCATTCTCCTAATTGGTCTACGCCTTTCTACTTCCTCAAAACTACTTACCCCTCCACTTATCTTCATGTTCTCTGCAAAACTGATGAAAACGCCATCAATTCTGCCATCCAATTCATTGACATACAATGTAAAACGATGTGGTTCCAATATCGACGCTTGTGGAACATAACTAATCACTGACAACCTACCAGAAAAAGCTCATTTTATTCCCACTCTTTTCCTCCTGCCAATCAGCCAATGCTCTATCCATGCCAGTATCTTTCCTATAATACAATAAGCTCTTATCTTGCTAAGCAGCCTCAGATGTGGCACCTTGTCAAAGGCCTTTTGAAAATCCAAGTACACATCATCCACCGATTCTCCTTTCTCTCTCCTGCTTATTATTTCCTCAAAGAATTCCAATAGATTTGTCAGAAAAGATTTTCCCTTAAGGAAACCATGCTGACTTTGGGCATTTTTATCATGTGCCTCCAAGTATCCCAAAAGCTCATCCTTAGCAACTGACTCCAACATCTTTCCAACCATTGAGGTCAGACTAACTAGCCTATAATTTCCTTTCTTTTGTCTCTCTCCCTTCTTGAAGAGTGCCATTTGCAATTTTCTATTCCTCTGGAACCATGCCAGAATCAATTGAATCTTGAAAGATCACTACTAATGCCTCCACAATCTCTTCAGTCAGCTCTTTCAGAGCCCTGTGGTGTACACCACCTGGTCCATGTGACTTATCTACCTTCAGACCTTTCAGTTTCCCAAGAATATTCTCCGTATTAATGGTAACTTCACACACTTCTGCCCCCTGACACACTCAAATTTCCAGCATACTGCTTGTGTTATCCACAGTGAAGACTGGTGCAAAATACTTATTCAGTTCATCTGCCATTCCCTTGACCCCATTACTACGTCTCCAGCATCATTTTCCAGTGGTCTGATATCTACTCTCACATCTCAGAAGGAACTTCTTGTATCTTCTTTAATATTATTGGCTGGTTTACCTTCATATTCCATCTTTACCTTCTTTGTAAGTTTCTTAGTTGTCTTCTGTTGGTTTCTAAAAGCTTCTCAATCCTCTAACTTCCCACTATTTTTTTTTAGCTCTATCATATGCTCTCTTTTTGACTTTTATGTTGGCTTTGACTTCTCTTGTCAATCATGGTTGTGTCATCGTGACTTTAGAATACTTCTTCCTCTTTGGGGTGTATATGCCCTGCACCTTCCAAATTGCTCCCAGAATTTCCAGCCATTGTTTCTCTGCTCTCAGCCCTGCCAGTGTTCTTTTCCAATCAATTTTCCAAGCCTTTTGGTACAGAACACCCTTTCCCCAGAAGATATCCCAGTGATCCTGAAATCTGAAACCCTGACCCCTGCACCAATTCTTCAGCCACACATTCATCTGCCAAGTTAAAGCAACACACACAAAGAGCTGGAGAAACTCAGCAGGCCAGGTAGCATTTATCGAAAAGTGTACTGTCAACATTTCAGGCTGAGACCCTTCTGCAGGAGTGGAGAAAAAAAGATAAGTAGATTTAAAAGGGGGGGAGGAGGGGGAGGGAGAACCTATCCTAGAGGTCCTACTTTTCAGCTTTCTGCATATCGCTCTTCTAGATATCTTCCATTTTCCTATCTATCCTGTCATTACCTTTATGTAGCACGACCTCCAGCTGTTCACCTTCCCCCTTTAGAATGCCACAGACCCGATCTGAGACATCCCTGGAATGGCAATGTACCATCTGGGTGTCTATTTCACATCCACAGTATCGGCTTTCTGCTCCTCTAATTGAGGAGTTCCCTATCACTACTGCATTCTTCTTCTCTCCGCTTCCTTTCTGAGCCACAGAGCCAGATTCAGTACCTGGTCACTGGAGATTCCTGCTAGTAGGCCATCCTTCCCCCTAGCAGTATCCAGAGCAGTATACGTTTTACGGAGGGGAACAGCCACAAGTGCACTCTGCCATGACTAACTATTCCCTTTCCTTCTGTTGACAGTCAAACAGCTATCTGCTTCCTGCAACTGAGGGGTGACTAACACCCTGAAGCTCCTATCTATCCCCTCCTCATTTTCCCATATGAGCTGAAAGTCATCCAGCTGTGTTTTCATACCACATCTGTGTTATTTGTAGACAATAGTCTTTTTATAATAATGGTCTTTAAATATATTCACACTTCGCTTTCCACAGAACCTTTTTAATTACTATTTCCCTTTCTAATGCTTGTTGATTGTCACATGACACAATGACACCTGTCCCCTCACAGCTTCTCACTTCATCCCCCTCCCCCCATGCACCCACCTTCCACCTCACCTAGCCTTACATCATCTACGCACAAGAGTTTCTGCAGATGCTAGAAATCTCGAGCAACATTCATGCACAAAATGCTGGAGGAACTCAGCAAGTCAGGCAGCAGCTATGGAGGGGAGAAAATAATCGAAGTTTTGAGCCAAGACCCTTCTTCGAGACTACCAGCTTGTACTCCTTTCTCTCCCCCCACTTTCTTAATCTGGTTTCTGCCCACTTCTTCTCCAGAGCTGATGAAGAGTCCCAGCCCAAAACATTGACTATTTATCCCCTTGCATTGATGCTGGCTGGCTTGCCAAGTTCCTCCAAAAATTTGTCACACAATTGTTTGCATTCACAGTATTTATACTGCATTATCTGCAAATGTTTTAACATCTGCTTTTATGTTCACCTGAGGGTTAGGATTGTAAACTGTTGAATGTGCTCACAATGTATAGATGTCCTTCTCATTTCATTGTATCGTACTTTATGAATGGATTCACCTCACTGAGTTGATAGTATTTGTTTAGAGTTGGTGTGTCATTTGCTAAATGGTGAGATTACTGGACATAGTGGCATGATGCACGTCATTTACAAAGTCTGGGTAAGTAGTAGGTGGGAAGCTAATATAATTTAGGTTAACATCCTTATTTTATTTCTGTATGGGTACCCTTTCCTTGCAGTTCCCGTTACTGAATCAGGATCAGAATCAATCAGAAACAAGTTTATTATCACTGCCAATAGTCAAAAATTGTTGATTTGTGGCAGCAGTATAGTTCAGACATAAGTTACAATAAAATCAATAAATAGTGAAAATGAGGAATAGTGAGGTAGTGTCAGAGTCAGAATCAGAATGAGAATCAGGTTTATTATCACCGGCATGTGTGGTGAAATTTGTTAACTTGGCAGCAGCAGTTCAACGCAATGTCAATGGGTTCATGGACTGTTCAGAATTCTGAAAGCAGAAGAGAAGAAGCTGTTCCTAAAACATTGAGTTTAGGGCTTCAGGCTGAGACATTGAATAGGAAAGACATACATTCTCCTGATGATGCGATACTGAACGTAAAACCTGATGGGGTAATTCTGAACATCTTGTATGACAAATGACCGTCAAGAACATGAGAAATTAGAAATATTTATAACAGTATAAATTGCATCAGATATTCAAAGTTCAAAGAAAATTTATTATCGAAGTATGTACAGTACCATGCAAAAGTCTTACCATGCCCAAGACTTCTGCATAGTACTGTATTTGCCAACATGGAGCACAGAGCGAGTTTGTAAATCTGGTGGGAGCAAATGATGTTGGGAATAGAGAGGGTTGAGCACCATGGGAAGGGTGTGGGACAGGCGGCAGTAAAGGAGTGCCAGGGGCAGGGACGGCATGGGTGCAGACACACCCAGCCCTGAGACGTCAGGCAAGGTTGTTTGATTCCAAACAATTGGCTAATTGATCATTACAGAATGTCTCTCTGGTGCTTCCCGCTCCCTTCCCCTTTTCCTAATTACGATTCTCCTCTCCCCTGACTCCTTCCCACTCTCAGTCCACAATAGAGACCAATATTAGAATCAGGTTTATCAACTTTCACGTGTTATGAACTTGTTTTTTTGTGGCATCAGTACAGTGCAATACATAAAATTACTACAGTAGTGTGCAAACATCTTAGGCTCCCTAGCTATATGTATGTGCCTAAGACTTTGCACAGTACTGTTTATGTCCACGTATTCTGTGCTACCCTGAGATTTATTTTCTTGTGGGCATTCACCATAGACACAGGAACACAAGAGAATCGATGAAAAACTACACACAAAGAATGACAAACAACCAATGTGCAAAAGAAGTCAATCTGTATAGATGCATAAAGAAAGAAAGAAAGAGAACATAAGTTGCAAAGTCCTTAAAAGTGAGTCCAGTTGTTGAGTCAGTTCAGAGTTGAGGTGAGTGAAATTATCCACTCCAGATCAGGAGCCTGATGACTGAAGGATAACAGTTGTTTCTAAAGCTGGTGGTTTGGGCCCAAGGCTCCTGCACCTCCTTCCTAATGGCAGTAGCGAGAAGAGAGCACAGCCTGGATGCTGGAGATCCTTGATGATGGATGCTGGCTCCTAGTGGCAGTGCTCCTTGTAGATGTGCTCAGTGGTGGGGATGGTTTGCCTGTGATGGATTAGGCTGTGTCCACCACTTTTCATAGGCTCCTCCATTCCCGGGCACTGGTGCTTCCATACCAGGCTCTGATGCAACCAGTCCAGCTACCCTCCCCTGTGCATCTACAGAAGTTTGTGAAAGTTTTAGATGACGTGCTGAACCTGCATAAACTTCTAAGAAAGTAGAAGAGAAAAGGGATAATCTTTATAATTCCCTACTTTGTTTGAATTGTTGCATGGCTTACATTCAACATTCCATTTGGTTAATAGATTCTATGTTTTTGGCCAGATAGTAGTGATTGGAGCCAACAGAAAGACAAGAAATCATCTAGAATTGGAACGAGGATATTTTTATAAATCAAACTCACTTCTCAGTAATCACAGAGATTTTACATCTGACTCTCATTATGCTGTGGCCCTACTCCTAAAACATTAACTTACAGAGGTGATCCAACGAGTAAAATCAATTCTTAGAAACAAAGTAGAGAATCATCAACAATACTTGTCTGTTATAGTCTTTGTTACAACTCAGCCTTCTAATGTTTACCTTTCTGAATTGTCTTGCACCTAATGCAGTTAGTCATCATAATCAAAGTATGGCTCGCGTATTCGAAAACAGTCAATGGTATAGTTGAAAACCAGTTCAAATGAAGCAGATCTAAACAGACATTCCAAAGGTCTTACAGCAGTTCCTTTAGATTGTTGCTTATCTATCCAACACACATTCAGCTGTCCACTTAGTTTTCTGCTCTCGTTATTCATCTCTCCCATCTCCCAACACTCACCAACCACCACCCCCCCCCACCAGTTCCATCTACCTTTCGTCCCAAGAGGTCAGCTATTTGTCTCCCTCCGTAGATCACTTCTCTTCCCTTTCATTCCTAATGAAGAGCTTCAACTGAAGCCTTTACTTTAGCCTCCAAGAATGTCACTTGATCCAGAGAGTTCAAAATAAATCAAAGCTCAAAGTAAATTTAATGTATTCAAGTATGTAATTTGTCACTATGTACTGCTCTGAGATTCAACTTCTTGCAGGCATTCACAGTAAAACAAAGAAATACAACAGAATCGATGAAAAACTACACACCAAGTCTGACCACCAATGTGCAAAGGAAGGCAATCTGTACAAATACAAAAAAGAAATACATTTTAATTAAATAAATACATACATACATACAAACATAATGCTAAGAACATAAATTATAGAGTCCTGGAAAGTGAGTCCATAGGTTGTGGAATCAGTTCGGAGTGAATGTGAGTGAAGTTATCCACGCAGGTTCAGGAGCCTGAAGTTTGAAGGGTAATAGCTGTTCCTGAACCCGGTGGTGCAGGGCCTAAGGCTCCTGTACCCCTTTCCTGCTGGTAAAATATTCAGCAAGATATTCCATATTCCAGAATCCACAGTCTCTTTTGTCTTCAGTGGTAAAACAAAATTAATGTGTTTAAGTTCATACAGTTAAATCAAGAGAGGTGAGAATTCTGGAACTTTCCCTTTCTCTGGTTGCTGAGGACTGTTCACTGCTTCCCTAAGAACAAACCGTGGGTCACCAGTGATCTGAAGGCTCTTCTCAATCACAAAAAGAGAGTCTTTAGATCAGGGGATGGGGAGGAATTAAAACATACACAGAGGGAGCTAAAAGAGGAGATCAAAGTGGCTGAAGAGGAATACAGGAGAGAGCTGGAGAACAAGCTTGGGCAGAGTAGCACATAGGAGGTGTGGAGAGGCATGAAGAACGTCACTGGCTTCAATCAGCCTAGCTGTAGACCCTTGAAATGCAGCCGTGAATGGGCTAATAAGTTAAACCAATTCTTTAACAAGTTTGACAATTGCCCTCCTGTTCACACCCCCCTCAGCACACTGGTACAGGTGGTGAAGCACCCAATATTCCCTCAGCACCAAAGCCTCCCCTCCTCGCTCCTACCCCCTCCAGTTCAACAGGTGGCTGAACAACACTGGCTACCACTACCTACATCCCCTCCTTGCCCTGCACCTACCAGCCACACCTCCACATACCAACTGCTATCGTAGCGACCTTCACGTCCCCCAAGCCCCCACTTTTCACCAACTCCCCAGTCATTAAGGACTCACCTTCACCACTGAGCACGTGAGAAGAGCTCAGTGGAAACTCAGACATGGCAAAGCAGTGGGACCGGATTGTGTGAACCCCAAGGTTGGGAAGGAATGTGGCAAGCAGCTGTGTGGAGTTCGCCAGCACATTTTCAATCTGAGTCTCAGCCTGGACAGAGTCCCAACTGTAGAAAACATCATGTGCGGTCTCAGTACCCAAGAGGAGCCAACCAAAAGTTTTGAATGACTACTCTCCAATGGCCCTGACCTCATACATCATGTTGATGCTAGAGAGGCTGGTCCTGGCTCATCTCCAACCCCTGGTGAAATCAGCCCACAGCTCCCTGCAACTTGTCTACAGGAGCACATTGGAGTCGACAGTATTGTCATCTACCTGCTGAACAGAGCCTACTGTCATTTGGTTAATCAGGGCAGCTCTGTGAGGAGCATGTTTTTGATTTCTCAAGTGCCTTCAATACCATACAGCCCTCATTGCTGGGGGAAAAGCTGCATTCATGCAGATTGGCACTTCCATTGTATCCTGGATAACGGACTACATACTGGCAGACCATAGACTGTGTGGCTTCAGAGCTGTGTGTCAGACATGGCTATAAGCAGCACTGAGGCCCCACAGGGGAATGTATTGGCTCCCTCCTTGTTTGCCCTGTTAACCTCGGACGTTAGGTACAACATTGAGTCATGTCATCTGCAGGAATTCTCTGACAACTCAGCAATATTTGGGTGTATAAAGGTAGGACAGGAGGATGAATGCAGGGCCCTGATGGAGGACTTTATCAAATGGTGCAAGCTGAATCATCTGCAGCTCAACATCAGTAAGACAAAAGAGATGCTGATGGACTTCAGGAAGACTAAACCTGCAATGCTCCCTGTTACTATTGATGGTGAGGATGTGGATGTGATGAGGATGAGGATGTGATGAAGACCTACAAGTACTTGGGGGTGCACCTGGATGACAGATTTGAATGGAGCACCAACACAGAGACTGTGAAAAAGAAGGGCCAAGGTCACCTCTACATCCTGAAAAGTACGCAGGCCTCTCCTTGATGTGTTCTACAAGTCTGTTGTTGCCAGTACAATTTTCTATGCAGTGGTGGGCTGGGGCAATGGTATCAACATTGGTGATGCCAACAAGCTCAATAAACTGATTAGAAAGGCTGGCTCTGTTACAGGAATCAAACTGGACACATTGGATGCTGTGGTAGAAAAAAGGACCCTACAGAAAATCCTGGCGATTCTGGACAATGCTTCTCACCCTCTGCATGCCACCTTGGCTGAACAGAGGAGTACTTTTAGTGACAGACTAAGACAACTGCACTGCTCCAGAGAACGCTACCTGAGGTCATTTCTACCCTCAGACATTAGGCTCTATAATAAGTCAAACTATAGCTGGGGAAATGATTACGGCCTCCTGTTAGACTGTTCGAGATAACTTTTTTTTAATTCTTTCTTACTTCTCTTCTAATATTTGTATATTTGTACATCTGTGCACTTGTAATGCTGCTGTGACACTGTAATTTCCTTTGGGATCAATGAGGTACCTATCTTTCTCCCTCAGGACATACATCTCCATTGAAACGAATGGAGTCACTGAACCAGTTCCACATCCTTTCTGGCACAGGTTCAATGGATAGATTTCTCAGCCTAACTACTACAAAGCTGCAGAAATTCTCACTCTTTCACTTCTCTCCACCAGGAATCCAGCAGCAGAGTGTAAAGGATTTCAAAATGACATTTCAGGGTGTGAAGGATTTCAGAAATCATTAGTTTTTTTTGAAGCAACACACACAAATTGCTGAATGAACTCAGCGGGTCAGGCAGCATCTGTGGAAAAGAGTACGAAGTCAACATTTTGGACCCAGACTCTTCTTCAGGACTGAGAGGGAAGAGGTGAGGTGCCTGAATTAAACGGTGCAGAGGATGGGAAAGAGGCTGGCTGGAATGTGATAGGTGAAGCCAGGTGAGTAGGAAAGGTCAAGAGCTGGAGAAGAAAGAATCTGATAAGAGAGGAGAGTGGATAATAGATGAAAGGGAAGGAGGAGGGATCCAGTGGGAAATAATGGGCAGGTGAGAAGAAGTAAAAGGTCAGAGTGGGGAATAGATGAGGGGGAGTGGGGAATATTGTTTGCCAGAAGTAGAAATCAATATTCATTTCAACAGGTTGGAGGATACCAAGACGGAATATAAGAAGTTGTTCCTCCATCCTGAGGGTGGCCACATCTTGACGCAAGAGGAGACCATGGATTGACATGTCAGAACAGGAATGGGAATTGGAATTAAAATGTTTGCCAACCAGGAAGTCCCACGGATAGTGGATGGTGTAGAGGTGCTTGATGAAGCGGTCAACCAACTTACGACAGGTTTCACCGATGTAGAAGAGGCCGCATCAGGAGCACCAGACACAATAGACAACCCGGGCAGATTCACAGGTGGAGTGTTGCCTCATCTGGAAGGACTGTTGGGGGCCCTCAATGGGGGTTAGGGTGGAGCTGTAGCAGCTGGTCTAGCTCTGAGGCTGCTTTCAGAGATAAGGGCTTGGAGGGAGATTACTGTGGACAGATGAATGGACGAAGGAGTCACAGAGGGAGCAATCGCTGTGGAAAGCAGAGGGTTGGGAGGTAAAGATATGTTTGGTGGTAAAACCCCTTTGGAGATGACAGATTTTGCAGAAGATGAAGTGTTGGAGGTGGAGGCTGTTGGGGCGGTAGATAAGGACAGGAGGGACTCTGTGGCTATTACGACAGTGGGAAGATGGCTTGAGCACAGATGTACGGGAAATGGAGGATGAGGTGAGGGCAGCATCGATAGTAGAAGGAAGGAAACCCCATTCTTTAAAAAAGAAGGACATCTCTGATGTCCTGGAATGGAAAGCCACATCCTGAGAACAGTTTTTGGTGGAAATCTGCAAGGATTATATTCTACATATTCGACCATATTAAAATAGTTCAGGACATACTCCCCATAAAATTAAATCTGAAAGGAGGATGAATTTCAATGAATGGTGGAGGTTTCCCTTTCTCCATCGTTGATACTGCCCTCACCTGCATCTCCTCCACTTCCCATACATGCACATCGTACCTCCCCACCAGCAGGTGTAGAGTTTTTCTTGTCTTACCCAACACTCCATGACCCCCCACATCCAGCACATTATTTTCTGCAATTTCCAACATATTCAGTGGAATCAAACATATCTCTACCTCGCACCCTTTCCCCCTTTTTCCACTTTCCACAGGGCTCGCTGTCTGAGATTCTCTTGTCCATTCGTCCCACTCCCTAACTTCCCTCCTGGCATTTAGCCTTGCAAGGGCTGCATCTTCCCAATAGCGTCCTCCCTTCACTTCCATTCAGGGCCTCAAACAGTTCTTCCAGGTGAAGCGACACTTCACCAGTGAGTCTGTCAGTTTTGTCTACTCTATCTGGCAGCCTCGTCTACATCAGAGAGACCTGACGTAGATTGGGGGACTGCTTTGTCAAGCATCTTCTCTCCATCCACAACAAACAGGATTTCCCACAGGGCAACTATTTTAATTTGAATTCCCGTTCCCATTCTGACATGTCAATGTAATGGCCACCTCTACTGCCACGACTGCCAGTATGGAGGAGCTACACCTGATATTCCATTTGTGTAGCGTCCAACTTGACAGCATTAACACCAATTTCTCTAACATGTGGTTATTTCTCCTCCCTCCCCCTTCTTTTTTTCCATTCCCCATTCTGGCTCTCCTCCCACCTGTTCTTTTCTCCTCATCTGCCTATCCACTCCCTCTGGTGCCCCTCTTCTTTCCTTCTCTCCTATGGTCCACGCTCTTCTATCCAATTGTTCTTTCTCAGCCCTTTACCTTTTCCACCTGTCACCTTTCAACTTTGTACTTCATCTCCCCTCCCCCACCAACCTTCCCTCTCAACACACACAAAATGCTGGAGGAACTCAGCAGGCCAGGCAGCATCAATGGAAAAAAGTACAGTCGAAATTTTGATCTGAAATGCCGACTGTACTTTTTTCCATCAACGCTGCCTTGCCTGCTGAGTTCCTCCAGCGTTTTGTATGTGTTGCTAAGTTTTCCAACATCTGCAGATTTTCTCTTGTTTGTACCTTCTCCCTCACCTGGCTATACCTATCAACTTCTGGCTTGTACTCCTTCCCCTCCCCACCCCACCTTCTTACTCTGGCTTCTTATCCCTTCCTTTCCAGTCCTGATGCAGGGTCTCAGCCCAAAACATTGACTGTTTATTCCTTTCCATAGATGCTGATTGACCTGCTGAGTTCCTCCAGATTTTGTGCATGTTTCTCTGGATTTACAGCACCTACAGAATATCATGTTAAAAAGAACATTTTTCCTCTAACTTTCTTGATGTATTCCTGGCTGCCAAATTCTGTGGTAGCCCATTGAAATTCTTTCACCTTGCAATGCCAAATATTTACAGACATTTTTAATCTCTCCCTCTCAGTGTAGAGTGCACACCTGCTTCAAAACATCCACCATTTTCCCTGTACCTAAAAGGACCAAGGTAACATGCCTGAACGACTGGTATCCTGTCACACTCACCTCAATAATAAGCAAATGCTTTGAGAGGCTGGTCCAGGACTACATCTGCAGCTTGCTGCCACCCACACTGGACTCCCTACAATTCACCTACCAACACAACTGATCGACAGATGACACAATAGCCATAGCTCTACACACCGTCCTTACACATCTGAAGAAGAAGGATGCTTTTGTGAGAATGTTGTTCTTGGCCTACAGTTCAGCATTCAACACCATAATTCCTTCCCGGCTTGACAAGAAGCTTGGAGACCTCAGCCTTCACCCTGCTTTGTGTAGCTGGATCCTGGACTTCCTGTCAGATTGCCGGCAGCTGATAAGAGTGGGCTCCCTCACCTCTGCCCCTCTGACCCTCAACACAGGTGCCCCTCAGGGCTGTGCCCTAAGCCCCCTCCTTTCCTCTGTGTATACCCATGACTGTGTCGCCACCAGCAGCTCCAATCTGCTAATTAAATTTGCTGACAATACTAAATTGATAGGCCTAATCTCAAATAACAATGAGGCAGCCTATGGAGAAGAAGTCATCACCCTGATACAGTGGTGTCAAGAAAACAACCTCTCCCTCATGTCGCAAAAACAAAGGAGCTGGTTGTGGACTACAGGAGGAATGGAGACAGGCTAACCCCTATTGACATCAGTGGATCTAGGTTTGAGAGGGTGAATAACTTTAAGTTCCTCACCATGCACGTCATCAAGGATCTCACATGGACCATAGATACCAGCTGTGTGGTGAAAAAAGCACAATAATGCCTCTTTCACCTCAGACGGTTGAAGAAGTTTGGTAAAGGTCCCCAAATCCTGAGGACTTTCTACAGGGGCACAGTTGAGAGCATCTTGACTGGCTGCATTACTACTTGGTATGGGAACTATACTTCCCTCAGTCACAGGATTCTGCAGAGTGGTGCGGACAGCCCAGCACATCTGTAGATGTGAACTTCCCACTATTCAGGACATTTACAAAGACAGACATGTTAAAAAGGCCTGAAGGATCACCCCAATCACAAACTGTTCCAGTTTCTACCATTTGGGAAATGGTACCGCAGCATAAAAGCCAGGACCAAAAGGATCCAGGACAGCTTCTTCCACAAGGCCATCCGACTGATTAATTCATGCTGATACAATTGTATTTCTATGTCATAGTGACTGTCATTTTGTACATATTTATTACAAATTACTATAAAATGCACATTGCACATTTAGACGGAGACGTAACGTAAAGATTTTTACTCCTCGTGTATATGAAGGATGTAAGTCATAAATTCAATTCATTTCATGTACCAATTTTATCAAAGATCAGTGACATTATTTTTGTTATCTCCTTGGTCTCCCTCAACCGACATGATCTCTCCTGATAAAAAGAGACACCTTAAATTCAGTGTGCACGTGTTTCACCAGGAGTCATTGGATAATCAGAAATGCAGACAGAATGAGTATGTTCCCAATCGTGGGAGAATCTAGGACCAGAGCACAGCCTCAGGATAAAAGTCCTTTAAGAACAGAGATTAGGAGGAATTTCTTTAGTGAGAGGGTGGTGGATGGGTGAAGTTCATTGCCACATGTGGCTCTATACACGGCAGACTATGGCATATTTAAAGCGGAGGTTGATGGTGTCATGATTAGTAAGGGTGTCATAGCACAAAAAGAGAAAGCAGGAGAATAGAGTTGACAGAGAAAATAAATGAGCCATGGTCAAATGGTGGAGCAGATTTGATGGACTAAATGGTCTAATTTTGCTCTTATGTCTTAAAGTGCTATAGTCTGTTGCCTACCTTCTCTGGTAATACCATGAACAGGCATTGCAGAAAGTTTAACATCATGACAATCACATCCTGTGCAGAAAGTGAGCCATGGAAGTGCACAGCCTAATTTCTGAAATGGCATTTTTTCCCAAGGCAAAACCGTGTGATTGTTTTTCTCTATGGAATGCATGGTTTTTCCAACACATAGTGCCAAAAAGCCAATACCTACAAAAGAACTTCTATCTGTATTTCAGTTCAGCAAAATGGAGTTCCTGGGTTTAGTGCAGTGGTTAGTACAATGCTTTACAGTACTCTGCAACCTGGGTTCAATTCCTGCTGCTGCCTGTAGGAGTTTGTACGTTTTCCTTGTGGGTTTCCTCCAGGTGCTTCAGTTTCCTTTCCTTCCACAGTCCAAGGACCTACCAGTTGGTAGGTTAATTGGTCATTGTAAATTGTCCCATGATTAGGCTAGGATTAAATCGGGGGATTGCAGGGCAGCGCAACTCGAAAGGCTTAATCCGCACAGTCTCAATAAATAAATAAACCCAAGTAGCACAGAAGGGCACTTGAAGAGTTAACCCTCTTCTTCAGACCAAAAATATGAGCAGTTTCTCAACACAAGAAGTAAATACTGGACTTCAATCAGCTTTTATATGCATGGTTACACAGAGCAACATTGGCAATGCAAGCCATATATCAACGTGAAAGACTCACTTCCTCTCTTAGCTGGAGGCATGTAACCTGGGATAGAGTGGTACTGAAAAACAAATGAAAAGGCTGACTTCTTTCGAATAGAGTGAAGAGGTAATATAACTCTCTCTTCATATCAATAAAGGTTAAAACATTAAAGAATGTCAGCTTTTATAATCAAGGTAATTGAGGCACATGGATTTCAAACAATAACAGAAAATTCAGCCTCCTTGTGTGTGTTGTTAATGTTATTATTGCAACATTGTGTGGATCACATTAGTCATCCTGTTTCCATGGAAATCTTTTCCTTATGCTCATACTTCATTTGTCCTTCGAGAAAATTATGCACACATCAAAAACAAGTGAGTAAACTGTGCTCAACAGTTTCCATTCACCCACATAAGTCTCCTTTATGCAATATGGGTCTGCATTTCATTAAAGTGGCATTGTTAAAACATTGGGTATATTCAAGATTGCAAAGCTATGAACTAAGTTCAACTGTAATTTGATGCTATGTCCCTCGGCACTAGTTGAGCTCAAGAAAAACAGCAGCTGACAAGAGATTACTGAAAATGACCAGAATATATGTGCAAAACTGTTCAAGGAGGTTTTTCCAGGCCTTTTCAGAAATGTAGAACTGAAGGCATATTATTGTTAGGGATAACAATAAAAATCGAGCAGACTTGATGGGCTGAATGGCCTGATTTTGACCCTGTGTCTCATAAGTTTCTTTCCTTCAGACTGACTGTAGATTATAGGACCATATGAAATAGGAGTAGAATGAGGCTATTTCCCCATCGAGTCTGCTCCACCATTCGAATATGGCTGATTTATTTTTCCTCTCTACCCGATTCACCAGCCTTCTCCTAGAACCTTTGACCCCTTTACCAATCAATAACCTATCAACTTCTGCTTTAAATGTACCCAATGACCTGGCCTCCACAGCCATCTGTGGCAATGAATTCCATAGGTCCACTACACTGTGGCAAAAATAATTCCTCTTTATCTCTGTTCTAAGGAGTCATCCTTCTATTGTGAGGCTGTGCCCTCTAGCCCTAGACTCGTCCACTATTCAAAACATCCTCTCCATGCCCACTCTGTCCAGACCTCTCAATATTTCAATATTTGGTAGGTTTTGGTGAGATCATCCCTCATTCTTCTCAGTTTCAGTGACTACAGGCCCAGAGCCTCAATCAATCCTCAAATAAAATTTCATTCTCATAAACCTCCTCTGAACCGTCTCCAATGGCAGTACACCCTTTCATAGATATAGGGCCAAAAACTGCTTACAATACTCTGTGTCTGACCAATACATTATAAAGCCTCAGAACTGCACACTTGCTTTAATATTGAGGTGCTCTTGAAAAGACTGCTAATATTGCATTTGCTTTACTCACTACTGACTCAGCCTGCAAGCTAATCTTTTGGGAATCCTGCGCTAGGACTCCCAAGTCCCTTTGCACCTCCATTTTCTGAAGTTTTCCCTGTTTAGAAAACAGTCTCTGCCTTTATTCCTCCTACCACTGTGCTTGATAACATACTTCTCTGCACTTTATTCCAGCTGCCACTGCCTGCTTTCTTAACATAATCTGCCCCTTTGCCTATCTTTGTATCATCCGCAAACTTGGATAAAAAGCCATCAATTCATCACCATATAACATGATAAGTAGCAGAGTCAACATTGACCCTAGTGGAACCCCTCGAATTCCGGCATTCAAACAGAAAAGACCCCTTTATGCACACTCTTCTCTTTCTGCCAGTCTGCCAATTTTCTGTCCATGCCAGAGTCTTTTCTTTCCTATAACAGGCTCTTATCTTGTTCTGCAGCCTCACATGTAGCACCTTGTCAGAGACCTTCTGAAAATTCATGTAAATATCATCCACTGATTCTCTTTAGTCTATCCTGTCTGTTATTTCCTTGAAGAATTCCAACAGGCTTATCAAGCAAGATCTCCCCTTAAGGTAACCATGCTGAATTCAGCCTAGTTTATTGTGTTCCTCCAAGTAACCCGAAACTTCATCCTCATCTGTTGAATTGTTGAACATTAAACCATTTCAAACTTGTTTAATATTGAGACTCTTTAACAAATTGACATTATTTAAAATATTATTTTAAATAGGTAAAATGGGTCTTCTACAGTAGGTCCTCTCCTCTCTCTATGTTCAGCAGAACAGTTTGATCAGATGGTCATTATGGAGTTTATATGATCTTTTATCTTTCCAGGGATGTCTCTCAAAGACCTCATTGTAGTCTCCAATTCCTTGATAACATTGACTGCTTCCTTAATACAATCCAAAGGCACCTCAGTGAGAGACGATGCAGTGCTTATCCATCTTGTGGTGTTACGTCTTGAGCTCTTATTAATGTTTTAACAGCTCTGCCCTTTGTGACCTTAGCTGTAGGGTACCTCCTGTGTCAATCTTCTCATGAAACCATTAGTTTCAACTTGATCATGGACAAGGATAGATCTGGTCCTAGGGTTGAGGTTCTTAACTGGAAGAAGGCCAAATTTGAAGAAATGAGAAAGGATCTAAAAAGCGTGGATTGGGACAGGTTGTTCTCTGGCAAGGATGTGATCGGTAGGTGGGAAGCCTTCAAAGGAGAAATTTTGAGAGCGCAGAATTTGTATGTTCCTGTCAGGATTAAAGGCAAAGTGAATAGGAATAAGGAACCTTGGTTCTCAAGGGATATTGCAACTCTGATAAAGAAGAAGAGGGAGTTGTATGACATGTATAGGTAACAGGGAGTAAATAAGGTGCTTGAGGAGTATAAGAAGTGCAAGAAAATACTTAAGAAATAAACCAGGAGGGCTAAAAGAAGACATGAGGTTGCCTTGGCAGTCAAAGTGAAGGATAACCCAAAGAGCTTTTACAGGTATATTAAGAGCAAAAGGATTGTAAGGGATAAAATTGGTCCTCTTGAAGATCAGAGTGGTCGGCTATGTGCGGAACCAAAGGAAATGGGGGAGATCTTAAATAGGTTTTTTGCGTCTGTGTTTACTAAGGAAAATGGCATGAAGCCTATGGAATTAAGGGAAACAGGTAGTGAGATCATGGAAACTGTACAGATCAAAAAGGAAGAGGTCCTTGCTGTCTTGAGGAAAATTAAAGTGGATAAATCCCCGGGACCTGACACAGAGTTCCCTCGGACCTTGAAGGAGACTAGTGTTGAAATTGCAGGGGCCCTGGCAGAAATATTTAAAATGTTGCTGTCTACAGGTGAGGTGCCGGAGGATTGGAGAGTGGCTCATGTTGTTCCGTTGTTTAAAAAAGGATCGAAAAGTAACCCGGGAAATTATAGGCCAGTAAGTTTAACGTCGGTAGTAGGTAAGTTATTGGAGGGAGTACTAAGAGACAGAATCTACAAGCTTTTGGATAGACTGGGACTTATTAGGGAGAGTCAACATGGCTTTGTGCGTGGTAGGTCATGTTTGACCAATCTATTGGAGTTTTTCAAGGAGGTTACCAGGAAAGTGGATGAAGGGAAGGCAGTGGATATTGTCTACATGGACTTCAGTAAGGCTTTTGACAAGGTCCCGCATGGGAGGTTAGTTAGGAAAATTCAGTCGCTAGGTATACATGGAGAGGTGGTAAATTGGATTAGACATTGGCTCGATGGAAGAAGCCAGAGAGTGGTGGTAGAGAATTGCTTCTCCGAGTGGAGGCCTGTGACTAATGGTGTGCCACAGGGATCAGTGCTGGGTCCATTGTTATTTGTCATCTATATCAATGATCTGGATGATAATGTGGTAAATTGGATCAGCAAGTTTGCTGATGATACAAAGATTGGAGGTGTAGTAGACAGTGAGGAAGGTTTTCAGAGCCTGCAGAGGGACTTGGACCAGCTGGAAAAATGGGCTAAAAAATGGCAAATGGAGTTTAATACTGACAAGTGTGAGGTATTGCGCGTTGGAAGGACAAACCAAGGTAGAACATACAGGGTTAATGGTAAGGCACTGAGGAGTGCAGTGGAACAGAACGATCTGGGAATGCAGATACAAAATTCCCTAAAAGTGGCGTCACAGGTAGATAGGGTCGTAAAGAGAGCTTTTGGTACATTGGCCTTTATTAATCAAAGTATTGAGTATAAGAGCTGGAATGTTATGATGAGGTTGTATAAGGCATTGGTGAGGCCGAATCTGGAGTATTGTGTTCAGTTTTGGTCACCAAATTACAGGAAGGATATAAATAAGGTTGAAAGAGTGCAGAGAAGGTTTACAAGGATGTTGCCAGGACTTGAGAAACTCAGTTACAGAGAAAGGCTGAATAGGTTGGGACTTTATTCCTTGGAGCGTAGAAGAATGAGGGGAAATTTGATAGAGGTATATAAAATTATGATGGGTATAGATAGAGTGAATGCAAGCAGGCTTTTTCCACTGAGGCAAGGGGAGAAAAAAACCAGAGGACATGGGTTTAGGGTGAGGGGGGAAAAGTTTAAAGGGAACATTAGGGGGGGCTTCTTCACACAGAGAGTGGTGGGAGTGTGGAATGAGCTGCCAGACGAGGTGGTAAATGTGGGTTCTTTTTTAACATTTAAGAATAAATTGGACAGATACATGGATGGGAGGTGTATGGAGGGATATGGTCCATGTGCAGGTCAGTGGGACTAGGCAGAAAATGGTTCGGCACAGCCAAGAAGGGCCAAAAGGCCTGTTTCTGTGTTGTAGTTTCTATGGTTTCTATGGTTTCTATGTTCGTTAGCATTCTTCTGAAATGACCTGCAACCAATATTCATATATTTAGTGTACTTCATGACAACGTATGTGTTATTCTTTAAACCAGTGTCAGCAGGACCTAGTTAATCTGAGATTGATTCCTCATTCTCATTGCTCTTCTTGGTTTGGCCTCACAACCCACACCACACCCGGACCGCACCAGCTTCCCCATCCCCAAGCCACCACTTATAGCTTCCAAAAATATGAGCTTCTAATCTACAAGCCCAGCTGGTTCTTTTCCATGTAGTAGTACTGTGTATTTACCAGCCATCCAGGAATGAAGTGGATTTGCCTGGAAATAAAGGTTTATCTCCTGATACAGCCTCAAGAAATCCAACTGTAAAATCTTTCAGATGATTTTACAATTATTTATGGACTTTTGTTATTAAGCTAGGGTGGCCAGAAGCAAATCCTGCAGTGAATTCTTCAATAATTCATTCAACCAAAGTTGGAAACTCCAAGCCATCACCACAGAAGGGAAGGAGATGAGTTATAAACAGGGAATAAAGCAGAAAGGGTAAAGAAAGTGAACAAAGTAGAAATGAGAGTGGGAAGAGAGGAGTGAGGGATGCTAAAAAGAAGTGGGAGAAAGTGTCAGGAAATGTAGAGGAATTTTGACCTAAATGGTTTAATGATGAATGACAACTTTAATAGTAGACTGCAAAATAACAAGACACTCAGGGCCACAAAGCAAGAGAGAATAGAAACTAAACATTTCAGGCAACAAGGTAAACCTTAGGCTAGAAGAGTGAATGAGGCTGACTGGTTCAAAGAGTGAACAAGGACTGTGGATGGGAACTTTGGTTAAACAGGCTGCAGGTGATGAGCCTGGAACAAGTGACAAAAGTTCAAAATAAATTTATTAGTAAAACACATATACATCATGATACAAAACCCTGAGATTCATTTTCTTGCAGGCATTCACAGCAAATACAAGAAACACAATAGAATCAATGAAAAACTGCCCCCAATAGGATGGACAGCAACCAATTTACAAAAGACAACAAACAGAGCAAGTATAAACTGAGAAAGAAAGCAAAATAATAAATAAATAAACAAACAATAAATATTGAGTCCTTGAAAGTGAGTGCATTGATTGTGGGAATAGTTCAGTGACGGGGTAAGTGAAGTTGTGCGAAGTGATCCCCTCTGGTTCAAGAGTCTGATGGCTGAGGGGTAATAACTGTTCCTGAACCTGGTGGTGTGGGTCCTAAGGCTCCTGTACCTTCTTCCTGATGGCAGCAGTGTGAAGACAGCATGGCCTGGATGGTGGGGGCCCTTGATAATGATGACAGGTGAATCCTAGCCTCTGGGTGGAGAATGCGAAGTGCCTACTGGTGTAGGTTGGTTGGTGTCTGTGGGAGCAGCCCTGACAGGGCCACCTTCCTATGGCTGGCCCACGATGACCCAGGATGATTCTGATAGGCCCAGTGGAACTTATCGATCAGCGATAGCACCCAAGAACTTTCCTCTGGGCCATGCCCTTCCCAGTTAACCAGGAACTGCACACACATCCATGGGAGATGAACCCATCAACCAGTGAACCATGGACACTGGATCGCCTTCCACTATCCTAGGCTCCAGAGCTGTAGGTTCAGGTGGGTTGAGTGATCAGTAGACATTAGGCTTGAGGTATGACACACGTAAGTTAAGTGTGATCCTGAGGGATGGTAAGTGGCAAGATTGATTTTATGGGTGATCTTGAAAGGATCAATGAACCAGGGTGAGAGTTTGTGAGAGTCCGTACACAGGTCAGATCCTGGGCGAACAGCCAGACATGCTCCCCAGTCTGTTAGCCTGGTGGATCTGGTTCTCAAGATCCCAGATGATCAAGGCAAGGATCTGAGAAGATGAAACGATGACTAAGGGTTGGTCTCCAATTCAGCCGGGTCAAACTGTCTTGGCAGGGCATCTGCCTTTGTCTTCTTGAAGCCAGGTCAGTAGGGGATGGTGAAATGGAGTATCATCTATAAACTTGCTGACAATACAACTATTGTTGGTAGACAAGAGGGTGTACAGGAGTGAGATATACCAACTACTGGAATGGTGCCGCAGCAACAACCTGGCACTCAACATCAGTAAAACAAAAGAGCTGATTGTGGACTTCAGGAAGGGTAAGACAAAGGAACACATGCCAATCCCCATGGAGGGATCAGAAGTGCAGAGGATGAGCAGTTTCAAGTTTCTGGGTGTCAAAATCTCTGAGGATCTAACCTGGTCCCAACATATCAACGTAATTATCAACAAGGCAAGACAGTGGCTATAATTTATTAGGAATTTGAAGAGATTTGGCATGTCAACAAATAC
The DNA here is from genome assembly GCF_030028105.1 of Mobula birostris. Lineage (NCBI taxonomy): Eukaryota > Metazoa > Chordata > Chondrichthyes > Myliobatiformes > Myliobatidae > Mobula > Mobula birostris. The sequence continues at coordinate 59,946,070 of NC_092383.1, read as the reverse complement.
ACTCAAAAACTTCTATAGTTGTACTGTGGAGAGCATTCTGACAGGGTGCATCAGTCTGGTATGGAAGGGCTACTGCACAGGACCGAAAGAAGCTGCAGGAGGTTGTAAATCTAGTCAGCTCCATCTTGGGTACTAGCCTACAAAGTACCCAGGACATTTTCAGGGAGCGGTGTCTCAGAAAGGCAGTATCCATTATTAAGGACCTCCAGCACCCAGGGCATGCCCTTTTCTCACTGTTACCATCAGGTAGGAGGTACAGAAGCCTGAAGGCACACACTCAGCGAGTCAGGAACAGCTTCTTCCTTTCTGCCATCCAATTCCTAAATGGACATTAAATCTTTGGACGCTACCTCACCTTTTTTCAATATACAGTTTTTGCACTTTTTAAAAATCTATTCAATATATGTATGCTGTAATTGATTTACTTGTTTATTTTTTTCCCCCTGCTGGATTATGCATTGCATTGAACTGCTGCTAAATTAAAAAAATTCACGTCACATGCCAGTGATAATAAACCTGATACTGATTCTGATTCAACGAAGAGGGCCCAGAGAGCCCGGTGTGGGTTGATTTGCTGGGTCTGTTGTATGGATATGAGGCTCTGGTGGTCAGTCCAGATCAGTAAGGGCTCAATGTGTCCCAAAGACCAACATCTCCATTCCTCCAAGGCTCACTTGATGCTAAACAGCTCCCTGTCTCCCACTCTATAAAGGCACTGTGTCAGGTTGAACCTGTGTGAGAAGAAGGCACAAGGGTGTGTCTCCCACCCACTCACTGGGAGAGGATAGCCCTGGCACCCACATCAGATGCATCCACCTCTACCATAAAAGGTCTGGTGGGGTTTGGATTGTGGAGGATGGTAGGCATGGTGCAGCATCTCTTGAGCTCCTTGAAAGTGTGGTCCACAGCAGCAAACCAGGCTACCTAGAAGATAGGTAATTTGGTGAGGGAGATGAGAGGAGTAGCAATTTGTCTATAGTTTCTGCTGAAACGATGGTAGAAGTTGGAGAATCCCAAAAAAGTGCTGCAGCTGTTCAAGAATGTGCACTTGGCGCCGTTCAACAACAGTGTGCAATTTCCATGGGTCCGTGGTTATGCCTTGAGTTGAAAGGACATAACCCAGGAACAAAATGACTTGGGTGTGGAACTGGCACTTTTCTAACTTCCAGTGGAGTTAGTTTTTGAGGAGGTGCTGAAGGACTGAATGGATATGACACCCATGTTCCTGGGTATCCTTAGAGAAGATGAGGATATTGTCGAGGTAGATGAACACATCCGTGTATAGCATGTCTTGGATGATCCTGCTAATGAAGGCTTGGAACATGGTTGGACTGCTGGAAAGTCCGAAAGGTATCACCAAGCATTTATAGTGGCAGCTGACCTGAGGAAAGGTAGCCATGCTTCCTGCAGCAGGGGACCCACAAACTAAACAGAAGTCTGGAATAGAGAAGATTAGCTGGATCTATTTAATACTGAGGATTGTGGACACATAAATTAAACCACTTTAATTCATGTATTTACAAATTCCAAAAGGATAAATAGAGGTGATATTGAAGCATAAAGTATTATTGAAGCCTCTTTTTTCATAATCAATGAAGTCATTAGGTGGACCCTAATGGTCTTAAAATTTTCGATGCTGCTTTGTAATATTCATGGAGATAAAAATTGGAGTAAATTATTTAATTTTCAATGTGCAGTTTCAGTGTCTTCTCTTCATTAGATAGTCAAAGAGGTTGCCCTAAGGATATTTAAGAGTTTACACCTTTCTGTCGATTTTTATCTCTCTGCTATGCTGGGACATTTTCTCTTTTAGAATACAATGTGTGTTTCCTCTTTAATATTGTGTGCTATTCTGATCATGTCCGGTATATTGGGTGTGGTCATGAAGAAAGCAGTTATTATCCTACATTGTGCAACAATCTCATATATCAAAGGCCTGTTGATCATGGGTTGAATCATTCAGTCTGGAAGTGTTTGATTGCGCTTTGCATCTCTACCAGTGACCCAACCCAGATCCATTGCACACTGTGTGTGAAACCTCAAGGCCAACTATTGTTGAAGCAGTTTTTTTTTAATCCTTGGATGATAAGACATATTTTCCAAGTTGGTTCTAGATCTATCAAATATATGACAAGTTTTACTGCTTACATAGTATTTCATGTTGAAATTCATTAATAACTAATCTAATACTTACTGACACCATACATTGATTCTGTAAGGAAATGTAGAGGAGGCTTCATCCAAACACAAAGAGCAGCAGAGATGATTTAGTGGTGAGCAAACAATTTAATAAGAAACTGCAAAATGACAAGCCATGATAGGCCACAAAACAAGTCAGAATGGATACTTTAACATCACAAGGCAGCAAGATAACTGAAGTCTAGGAGCAACTAGCTGAGGCTGACTGGTTCATATGAGTAAACAAAGATTGTGGATAAGAGCTGGGTTTAAATAGGCTGCAGGTGATGAGTTGGAAACGAGTGGCCGTTAGTTGGGTGGAGACCTGACAGGACACCCCCTTCCAACAGCCAGCACCCGACAGTTCAGGATGATCCATGTAGGTCCAGTGGAACTTCTGAATGAGTGGTGGATCCAAGATGTAACTGAATGACATCCCCAAGATCTCTCCACCAGGCTGAATTTTTCCCAGTCGATCAGGTATTGCACACCTCTTCTGTGATGACATGAATCTAATAAAGATGGTGCCTGCATACAACGCTCTTTAGGTCGACATCTTCTGAATGGATCATGAAATGATATATTTCACTTCTCTTATGGCTTTTATGTTTGTTTTTTTGAACTTAGATGAGATTCTGAAAATGTTGGAGCCTGTGATTTACTGTTTGAAGAACTTCTGGGTGTTCCAGTACTCTACAGTCTCTGAGAGGATTTCAAGAGGCAGGGGAAATGTATGAACCTAAAAGCGGGCAGGCTATGGGACAGCTATGGGGTGCATTCCAATGCTCTGCTCCATTTTGCCAAATAAAGCTTCCATTGTTTGCCAATTAAAGAGAAGGAGGAGATTGAAGCATTGAGGTAAGTTCACAGGGTGAGAACTGGCTGCCTCTCTCTTGATCATTGAGGATCGCACTGCTACACCGCCAGAGAGGGGAGAGGCTGATGTTGTGCCTGGAGGATGTTGCCCAGGTTTTCTGCATTTTGGTTGTGGACTTGGACTATAGACTTTTTTCAGTCTTATGGGGTTTTTTTGCATTCTGTTTTTCGCCCGATCTTTCTCTTTTTTTTTTGCATGGGGGTTGGGATTTGGGGGTTAATGATTGTGCTGCCTTTTTTCTTTCTTGGTGTCATGGCTACCCAGAGAAGAAGAATTTCAGAGTTGTATACTTTGATAATAAATGAACCTTTGAACCTTTGAATCCATCAACTGGCAAAATGGGTAAACTGGACTACCTTCTACCTTCCTTGATTCCGGAGGTGCTGGCTCAGACGGGTTGAGTGGTCCATGTACAATGGGCTTGAGGCTGGACACGTGGAAGGTAGATGTGATCTTGATGGCAGCTTGAGATGTTAAATGACTAGATTGATGCAATGGGTTACCTTAAAGAGACAACTAAACTGGGGCAAGGACTTGCAGGTTGGTGTGCAGGGGCAGATCTTGGGTGGACAGCCGGACACAGTCCGTGGTGGTAGTAGGTGCAGTTGACAGGTAGGATGGCCCTCCCTGCCTTCTTCCAAGCATCCTAGGATTTTTAAATCAGGTCTCTGACAGATGGGACCTCCACCATTGACTCCTCTGTGGCAAACAATTGGTGTTGGTAGCCATGTTAACATACCCATGTGTGTAGATTGTGACATAGTGGTGTACATCTGCGATCCTGGTGGGCCAGCAGAACCAGGGTTGCCGAAAATCCAAGGATGTGGTACACCGGGGTAGTCACAGATGGGTCAGGAAGGGGCTCACTGGAGTGTTTCAGAGTGTACGCCCACTGGCACATGCATGCATTTGTCAGGTGTGTTAGCCCGATGAGACTGTTGCAGGAGGACTTTGTGGATCTAGTTCTCCATGTTCCAAGTGACCAGGATGAGGATCTAAGAAGATGGAATGATGGGCTAAGGGTCAATCTCTGTTTCAGCTGGGTTGAACAGTGAAAAAAGGGCGTCCACCTGAGTGTTCTTGAAGCCACATCAGTAGGATATGGTGAAGCTGAATTGCTCAAAGAAAAGAATCCAGCGAGGTTGTGTTTACTGTTTTTGGGTCTATTGAATAGATATGAGGTTCTGGTGGTCAGTCAGGATCAGGAAGGGCTCAGTTTTTCCCATTAGTGTCATGGTCCGGTCCGTGAAGTCCGCATTCCGGTTCACGGTCTGGTCCATCGATCCTTGCTCCCGGTTTTCCTGTCGACCCTGTTTCTGTTCCTGTTAAGCACTAATTGAGGCAGCTGATTTTCGTTGGGGCTGGCTGTATAAATACCTCCAGAGACCAGGGCATGGCTGCTGGATTGTTCTTGTCCTTACTCCTTGTATCCCTTCCCCCGCCTTCTGTTTCCTCGCCTGAAGCCCTGCCTTGTCTTGCCGCTAACTCTCGCCTCGCTTCGCCTGTAGTCTTGTCTTGGAGCCACCCTGTACCTAGCTCCCTTCTTGTCCCTTGCCTCCACCGGGTAAGTCAGGCCGTCTTACCGTTACCCTGCGGTTGGTTCTGTCCCTTCCTGTCCCTTGCTTCCATTGGGTAAGCCAGGCCATCTTGTTGTTACCTACGGTTGGTTCTGTCCCTTCCTGTCCCTTGCCTCTGTTGGGTAAGCCAAGCCGTATTGCCGTTACCCTGCGGTTGGTTCTGTCCCTTCCTGTCCCTTGCCTCCGTCGGATGGAGTATCGCGCCCTGCCCAGGAGTACCGCGCCCTGCCCTGGAGTACTGCACCCTGCCCAGGAGTACCACACCCTGCCCAGGAGGAGCTTCAAGACCCCAAGCCTCAAGCCCCTAGTCTCAAGCCTCACCCCAAGTCTCTAGTCTCAAGTCTCTGGTCTCCAGCCTCATCCTGCCTGCCAGCCGTCATGTCCTTGCCTAGTTCTAGGGTCTGAGCCAGAGGCAAAACCCAGGTTCTGAGTCCTTGTCCAGTCTCTGGCTTGGAGTCCAAGCCCAGGCTCCAAGCTCTCTTGTCCAGTCCTGTTCCAGGTTCCCGGTTTTCGTGTCCATGTATCCTGTATCCTAGTCCTGTCCCTAGTACTTCAGTGTCTGTGTCTTGCACTTGGGTCCGTTCCTAGCCACCCCCTTCTGACAATTGGCCAATGTCTCTATTGCTCTGAGGCCCATCAGATGGTGAGTAGCTCCCTGTCTCCTACTCTATTATGGCACTGCGTAGAGTTGAACTTGCACAAGAATGCACAACGTTGTTTTCCTATCTGGTTCTCGCAGGGAGAAGATGGCCCAACCTACGTCAGAAGCGTCAACCCCCACCACAAAAGGTCCAGAGGGGTTTGGGTGCCAGAGAATGGGTGTGGTGGAAGAGGAGTCTCTGGAGTCCTTCAAAAGCATGGTCTGCAAGAGCAGACCAGGTTATCTGTGAGGTAGATGACTTGGTGAGGGAGGTGAGATGAGTGGTGATTTGGCTGTAGTTCCTGATGAAATGTGGTAAAAGTAGGAGAAGCCCCAAGAACTCTAGCTGCTTGAGGGAGTGCAGTTGGCACCATGCAATGACAGTGTACACTCTCTCAGGGTCCATGGTTATGCCTTGGGGTGAAAGGATGTAACACAGGAAGGGGCGTGGAACTAGCATTCCTCTAACTTGCAAGAAAGTTCGATATAGAAGAGGTGCTGAAGGACTGAATGGACATGACAGTCATGGTTTTTGAGGTTCTTGGAGAAGATGAGAATATCCTCGAGTCAGGTGAACACATCCTTGTGTAACAGTTATTGGAGGATCTTGTTGCTGAAGGCTTGGAAAATGGCTGGACTGTTGGAAAGTCCGAAAGGCATCACCATGAATTCGTAGTGGCCCCTGGAGTTTATAAAAACCATCTTCCACTCAACACCTGGCGAGTATTCAATCGGCGCCGTTGATCCAGTTTGTGAAGACGTGAGGGGGCACAGAGTGCTTTGAATGTGCACTCCATCAAGGGGAGAGAATAGTGGTTCCTGATGGTGATTTTGTTGAGTCCACTGTAGTCCTTGCAGGGACGAAGACCCCCATCTTTCTTTTTGACAAAGAATCCTGCACAGGCGGGGGACAGAGATGGTCGAATGTAGGCATGCTGTAGCGCTTCAGAGATGCACTCATTCATGGCTTACTTCTCAGGCAGGCAGAGGGAGCACAGACAACCTTCAGGTGGGTTGGTGCCAGAGGAAGCCACCGTGTGGTTTGTGAAATGGCAGGGTGCTAGCTTTCCGTTCATTGATAGCAATAGCCGAGTTGTCGTATTCTTGTGGGAGTCTAGTCAAGAGTTCCCTACGTTTTCACAGATCTACGGGGTAAAGTCAGCTGAGGATGCAGGCAGGTGGGTCCCCAACGCAGCAGAGAACCGGATGACCAGGTGAAATAAAGGTCCTAGGTGGAGAGTCAGGGGTAACCTAGGATGACAGGAGAGTTGGGCAAGTCAATAAGGAGGTATCAATGGACTCCCAGTGCTCTCCGATGCTCCTGTGCACAGTCTGTGTGCACACTCGGACCATCAAAGACTTCAAGGAACTTGTGGCAATGACTGTAATACAGAAGGAGTGAGAGATCAGCTCAGCAGGGAGTCCAAGCTACACATCCAGAGGCCAGTCCAGAAGGTTGCCTCCTGCGCTGGATCCCCCAGAGCCTGCTCTGTCCATAGAGCCATAGGGGTGTGGAGGAGAAGAGAGAGAGAGAGTTGGACTATTGTGCTGGAACAACACGCCGGGGGGAGCTTACCAGACAAAAGACAATGGCTGTTTCTGCCAGTCTCTATCTGGTGGTGCCATTTTCCTGGACCAGTAGGCATTGACATGTGGATGATCAGCAGCTCTGCAGTAAGTGCACAAGTTTTTCCTCCACTGATTTTCATGCTCTTGGGAGGTGAGGGAAGCCCTCCATAACTGCATGGGTTATGGAGGCATTGATGATGAGGGTCCTGAGGCCTGGGAATGGAACTGGGGTTCTGGCTGGTGATCTGGAGGGTCATCCTTATAAAAGTTAGTCAATTCAGAGGGCCAAAGTAACGAGGCTATTGAGGTCAGTGGGCATCTCCCAGTTAGACAGCTCATCTTTCACATGTTTTAAAGGCTGTGATGGCAATGGGCCAGCAGCATTTCCACAATCCAGATGCACTCTACTGAACTCCACAATGTAATCCAACATCAAGCATGAGCCTTCACACATGCGAAGTATCCGATCCTCTGGTCCCCTTCCACTTTCCAGATGACCAATAACGTGGTGCATCTCAGTGGTAAAATCCTCATATTGGTTGCAAATGCTGGTTTTATTGTCCCAGTTAGCGGCAGCCCAGGTCAAAGCTCAAAAAATCAAGAGAAATGACAAAAGCGATCTTGGTTCAGTCGGTAAAGTATAGAGATGGCTGGAGCTCGAAGTGCAAGACGTACTGGGACAAGAAATTGTGGCATTAGTTGAGGATTTGTTCAGGCACCAGAATACCAGCCTCAGGGAGAGGAAGTTGCTTGTTGCGATGCTGCCGTATCGAGATAGAGAGTTGGAAGTGACTGGCAAACAGATGGTCAATGGTTTCTTGCTGCTTCTGGACTGAGTGCTCAGGTTAATGGATGACTTAGGTGAACATTGCTGGGTTAAATGTTGGTTCACTCATCCTGTCAGGAAATGTAGTGGAGGTCTAACCCAAAAGCAGAGCAGTGGAAACGATCACTTTAGTAATAAACTGCAAAATAACAAGCCACGAGCAGCCACAACACAAGGGAGAATGGATACTTAACACAACTAGGCAACAAGATAACTGAGGGCTAGCAGCAACTGTTTGAGGCTGACTGGTTCGATGGGTGAACCAGGACCGTGGTGAGAGTTGGGTTTAAATAGGTTGCAGGTGATGAATTGGACAGTGGCTGATAACTCCTGTTTGTTGGATCGAGACAGTGAGGAGCATGCATGTGCAGGCCTGACAGATTCTGATATTAGGCAAGTATAGATTTTTTTGTAAATGAATAACTCTTCATTCCGATTTTGTTCCAGTTGCATTATAATGTTGGAAATGATGAAATAATTAGGCACTCCTGAAGCAGTGTTCAATGTTCAGGTACTTTGACAAGTTTATGCATACATATTTTTAAAATATGTTGCTGTTTCAAATTTTAACAGGCTAAGTTCAAGGTCAGGTTATTGTGAAAGGTATACATACGCAGGGAAGCATGCAAAATGCTGGAGGAACTCAGCTGGCCAGACAACATCTATGGAAAAGAGAAAACAGTCGACATTTCAGGCCAACACCCTTCAGCTGGATTCTTTTCCATAGATGCTCCTGGCCTGCTGAGTTCCTCCTCGCATTTTGTGTGTGTTGCTTTGGATTTCCAGCACCTGCAGATTTTTTTTGGTTTGCGATAGATACACAGAGTATAAGTACCATGAAAACTGGGTTTTGCAGTAGCAAAAAAATTGTTTTAATCATGACAAACATAAATTAATACAGAACTAAATTAATATAAACTGCTGTATCAATGAAAACCTGCTTTTTCATTGTGCCAGGCCAGAAATCCTGGAGTAAATGTGCAATCAGCTAGGAAACAGCTCAGTCATTAAAACTAATGTTACCTGATCACTGCTGACCGTCAGAATTGTACATGTTTTCCCCGCTAAATTTCATATATTGCAATAATTGTACAACTTTAAAAAAATACTTGCTTATCTGTAATTACCTTTGAAATTGCAGAGCTTAACAAAGAATATTCTTTTATTGTTTCATTTATTCCATTTTCTCTGATGTGTGTGCAAGGGATTACATTTTATTAAAGGTATTCATACAGCATAAAAGTTCAAACCTATAATTAAACAAGTTGTAATTATAATATTATAAGGTGCACCAGTGGCTATTGAGAGAGTTAGGCCCTTCATTTGGAAAACCAAATTGTTCAACAATTAAAATACTGACAGCAGTAAGATTATTGAGTTATCTTTGGGACTTACCACTACATTTGCTTTGGCAACTGGTAAAAGACAATTAACCATAACAAGTAATCATTTCTTATACACTTAAAGTTTTATAGCATTATAATTGGAATAGTACATTTGAATAACTGGGAATAACCACTGTGATGATTATAAATCACTATAAATGAACTACAATAGCAGATTCAGATGGGTGTGTTTTCTGACAATAGGTTTACTTGATCAGTAAATTGAAACCTAATTGAAAATCTCCTTCAATTTTCCCTTCTGCATTAGCAAGGCAGAATGCATTCAGCTTCAAAGGAACTATCCCACATCTTTCATGTTTCTACATTGTTAATAAAGAAGGCCTTTGTAGACCTTACCAGAAGTATTAGCAGTTTTATTCCAAGACTCTTTATGAGTTGTGAAGGTAAAATGTGTCAGAAATATCAACAAGTTGCCTTGTCAGTCTGTCTTGCTATCATGCACTAATATAATTTGGGCTTCCAGTCATAAGATTTGACTTTTACCAGTTATAACTGCACAGTTTTATCTTGAAGAGCTGCTTCACCACAGGAACAGAACAACATAAGAGTCGGCAACCCAAGCAAAATGCTGGAGGAACTCAGCAGGCCAGGCAGCATCTATGGAAAAGAGTAAACAATTGATATTTTGGGACGAGACCCTGCTTCAGGACTGATCCTGAGGAAGGGTTTCAGCCTGAAATGTCAACTGTTTACTCATTTTCATAGATGCTGCCTGGCCTGCTGAGTTCCTCCAGCATTTGTGTGTGTGCGTGTTGCTTTGGTTTTCCAGCATCTGCAGACTTTCTCCTGTTTGTAACATAAGAGTGAGTTATTCCAACCAACAATGTCAATCGGTGGCAATTTACCAAACAGAAAATATAGAAAAATAGAAAGAAGAGCAGATTTTTCAGCCCCTCAAGCCAGCTCTGCATTCAATACAATCATAGCTGCTTCAATGCCACGTTCCCACTGTCTCCTCAGGCACCCCTATGTCTTTTGAGTTGAGAAAGTGTCACTACACATGGCTGGAAGTAAGCCCCCTGACTTGTTAATAAAGGCCCTTGTCAGAGAGAAAGTAATGACATATGTGAATAATATTAATCTAAATGCAAAATAAAATAAAATATCAAAAATAACATTTTTCCATTTTGTTGAAATTCTTAACCTTGTTCTTAAACTGGTATTCAACCCATTCCTTTTTTAATTAACCTAAATTCACTCTTTTTTTCCACTTTTAGTCTTCTGATAACTAATTCTGAACACCATGCTTTTTGGATAAATGCATCTGATTTATGCATGGATTGTACGAAGTAAATGAAATGTTAATGTTCTCAAAGTTAGCTACCTGTATTCTTGCTACAAAGATTTGGATCCTGTCTCCTTTAAACTCTTTCTAAAATAATCACACAAGATCGACAGGAAATCCATAGGTGGACCTTAATCACATGCAAAACTACAATAATAGAGAGCTTAACATCAGTCATAGAGAAAATACTAGAAACTTTTATTAAACATGTCATAGGAGGAACGTTAAGAAATATCAAGGTAATCAGAGAAAGTCAACATTGTTTTTGGAAAGGAAAATTAGGCTTGACTCATTCATTGAAGTTCTTTGAAGAAATATCATGTGGTGTGCAAAGATGTGAACAAATAAATTTACAGAAAATATTTGATTAGGTGCTGCATCAAAGGTATTGTGCAAAATCATTGCGCATGATGTGGAAGGTACCATTTTGGCTTAAGTAGAAGATTGGGTGGCTATCGGGAAAGGGAGAATGGAGATTCCCTGGAGCATAGGAGGCTGAGGGATAACTTTATATAGAGGTCTATGACGTTATGGGGGGGGGGGGGGTCATAGATGAGCTCACAGTCCTTCTCCTAGGGTAGATCAGCCTAAACATAAGGTGATAGGAAAGATTTAAAGGGGGTCTAAGGGGAATCTTTTTCACATAGAGGTTGATGGGTATATGAAACAACCTTTAAAGGAAGCTGTGAAGACAGGAACAAATACAAAGTTTAAAAGACATTTAAACAGGTACATGGACAGAAGGGGTTTAGGGATATGGACCAAAAGCAGGTGTATGCGACTCGTTCCGATGGACATCTTGGACAAGTTGGATCAAAGGGCATGATTCCACAACGTTTAGCTCTATGATTCTATGACTCTATAATGGCACAAATGAGCCTTTTTTTGGGCTGGCAGAGATATGATAAATTGTGTATTACAGCGACTGATGCTGGAAGCAAAACTTTGTACAATTTATGAAAATAACTTGATAAAGACTCTGAAGGTATAGTCACTAAATCTACTGAGATATGGATGCAGGAAAATTAGTTGTGAGGGGGACATAGGAATTTCTGAAGAGATATAGATGAGTTACGCAACTGAACAAAGATCTGGTAAATTTTACAAATTGTCTATGTTGGTAGGGAAAATTAAAAAGAAACATATTATGTATATGAAAGACTGTGGAGATCTGAGATGCACAGGGATCTTGGTGTCTCTTGAGAATGATTCCCTAAAAGATAGCATGCAGATGCAAGAAATTGGAAAGCCAACAAACTAACATCATTGAAAATCAAGTACTGCTTATGCAAGAAATCAGAAATAAAAATAAAAATTTTGAAAACACTCAGCAGATCAGGCAGCATCTGTGGAAAGAGATACAGAATTAATGTTTTTGGTCAAAGACTCTTCATCAGAATCTGCAAAGCGATTATCATCATATATTGTGATGGAAACTGAATAGAAAGGTAGGGTGGTTATGGATGATTGACTTTGCTGAGTCCACATGTGGAACATTGTGTTCATCTCTGATTTTCCTGTTTAAGCAGAATGGAAAAGCAGTTCAGAGAAGATTTAATTGACTGATACATAAAATTATCCTGCATTCTATATGTTTAATTGACTGAGAAGGGGTTTGATTAAAACATGAGGTCATGAGAAGTCTTGACACAGTGGGAGTGTAGAGGATATTTTCATTTTTATGAAAATCTCAAAATAGCATTCACTGTCCTAAGAATAATGGAACACCCAATTAAGACAGAGTTGAAGAAAACTTATTTATCTTGGAAATTTTGAAATGATTTTCCTCAAATGCCAGTGGCGATTTTGAATATTTTTAAGCAGAAGCAGATTGGTTCTTGATAAGCAAGAAGGGAAAAAAGTTACTCAGGAACAGGCAGGATCTTTAGTAAGGGTTTTATTTTATTCCACTTTGACAGCAATGAAATCACAACAGATAGTTGTCACTGCAAAACTGCAATTCAAGCTGACATCTACATCGGAAACGACAAGATCGAACAAGTGTCTTCCTTTATATACCTTGGTGCAGAACTAAATGACACAAACGAATGCAGCAAGGAAATAAGGCGAAGGCTAGCAATGGCACGCACAAGCACTACCAAACTCTGGAGCATCTGGAAAGATAGGTCTGTGAGCACTGACACCAAGATACGCCTCCTCACGAGTCTCGTCTGGCCAGTAACCCTATATGGCTGTGAAACATGGACCCTAAAAGCAGCTGATGGAAAGAAGTTGGCAGCATTTGAGATGTGGACATACAGACGGATCCTCAGGGTATCATACATTGAAAGGAGATCCGACAATTTCATCCCAGAAAAGATTGGCACGAAACCAATACTTCTGGAAACCGTTATCCAAAGGAAACGTTGCTATTTTGGACACATCTCAAGAACTGATGACACACTGGAATGCACTGTGCTTGAAGGCAGAGTAGAAGGAAGCCGCTCCCAAGGCAGACAGAGGACAACCTGGATCGACAACATCAAGAACTGGACCAGCCTCACTGCCAGAGATGCAAGAGGTTTGACTGCTGACAGATCGCAATGAAAGAAAGCGGTTGCCAAGGCTCTGGCAGTGTATGGCACATGATGATGATGATTTGTCTCATCTTAATAGTGTATCTGATAATGTCACCAAGTCCTGTGACCACAACAATTCAATATGTAATTACACCACTTTAATTTCCTACTTTGAACAAGCCATATGTCTTGTAGCGTGGATGAAATTACCGGAGAGACAGTCACTGGTAGATACAAAGCAGCTTCTTTATTCGACACAACAAGGTACAGCAGGCATCTTACAGACGGAGACGCTTTCCGTAGAAAGGTCTACTAGCTAAAATGTAGGCTCGATATTTATATGCTAAACACAAAGGCAATTGCTACTTAAAAAGTTACAGACAATGCTTCCTCTTGAAGCTACATACAAACATCACACCTTCGGATTTCATCCTTTCCTTCTGACACCAACATGTCTGTGTTGGTATCCACAGCCTTTAGTTCAATCCACAATACATTTATTTGGCATTTTACATGCTAACATAGAAGACAATTAATATTTATAATGTATAGATAAGATTGTCTTCGAAACTACAGCATCAGGCACCAGAAGCTTCTGGTATTTACACCTTTTAGGAAGCCCATTGTGGTGGACTCAATCCACAGTCCTTTGTCAAACAGTTAAAATAAAAGTCTGGTGGCCAAAGTCATTTAAATGTTAACAAATCATCTACCCAAAAAAAATCCACTCTAACAATATGTAAGCACATTTTCACAGTCATTACAGATTCAGCCTGCTGACTGGCCTCATAAGTTGATTTGACATTCTCAACAGCATCTTTGTCTCTGATGGCACACTTGTTCTTAGAACTGAGGAACTTGAAATCTCTTAACTCGACTCACTGCTGTTCTATGTCTCTTGAACAGTAGTTGACTCAGTGCCAATGTCAGGATTAGATTCGACATCATATGTTACTGGTTTCCGCAGATGTTGTTCTAATCATTTGAGCTTTACCTCCAAGGTTTGGAATCCTCTTGGTTATTCATTGTAACATCTTTCACTCTTTGAAGATAGAAGTTTGAATATTTACTGCCCTCTGGGAAATCAATCTTGAAAGGGGACTTGAAGGGCAAACAGGCCCCAGGTACGGCCATATGGGAACTAGGAGCCAACTGTTAGCTTCTAGCATATACACTCTGTGGCCACAGAATCAATAACTATGGTGATAAACACAAGTTAATCAAAACAGATATACATCATGAAGGAGTTTGTTTTTCTATCAGTCCCCGGCCTTTTCCATTGAGGGTGAAAAGGAAACCAAAGGAACATCTCATTTTCTGCTTCGATACAGTCCACAACCCAATGGTATGAACACTGAATTTTTCAATTTCAGGCAGCCCTGTGTTTCCACCACCCGTCCCTACCTTTCCTTCCAACCCACTGTCAGTCCTCCGATTCATATCTCCTTTCCCATAATCTCCCCACCCCTCCATCGTCCATTTTCACCTCCCTTCCCCACACATTTCACCCTTCAACTCCGCTCTCTCTGTTTGTTTCCATCTGCCCTTCATCTTTCCCTTAATGCTGCCCCTGTGCTTCCGACTTACAATTCTGTCTGGGAGGTCCTAATTTTTTTTCAGCTAAATTTCCTTTTGTGGAGCACATTTTTGTACGTAAAGGAAATCAAAAGTTTTAATACAAACGCAATCCTTTATGCACAGCACCGATTCTTTTGGAAGTGGTCGTGGGATCACCTACATTATGACATCATTGAACAGTGATCAGAGGGCATGATGTTTTCCTCATCACTAAAGAATGAGGTTAAGTTCACCTGGCAGATGTCAGCACACATCAATATTGTGTGATGTCTATCGCAGCAATATTCGATAGTTCATTGGGTATAAGACATGCTGAGAATACTGGGAGAGAAGAGCGTATGTGAAAGTAACTCAATGGTAGATAGAGAGAGGAATGATAGGTACCAAGGGCAACATTAGAAGATCCTTTGAAGGATGGATCAATATTAGAAGAAAAGGAATTGAGGGAAGAAAGATCAGAGCTAGATATGTACTCAGGTAGTGGGGTTGGGTGTAAACTTTCATGTTATCAGTTAGGATCAAGTTTCAAGGAATGTGAAAAGGCCAGAATCCAAACTCAGTCATGAATAGGAGGGATAATTAGGGCAAAAATGATATTGGTGACGGGTGGGAGAGTGTGATAACAGATGTAGTGCAAGTAAATGCCCAGCTAAACTCGCGAGGGTTTACCTGTCAAATGAATAATACTAGAAATTTGCCAACTACAGATCAAATAGGGTTGGTCTCCCACTGACTAAGAGGCAGACCTCAGCTCTCCAATTAAGGCTTGTATCCATGTGCATTCTCAGCCGCTAAATGCGCTTCTTTGCATGTAAGCAAGATACATGAGGAGGGCACAGATCCAATTTATGAATGTATGCTGCATGATAAAGCAAAGTTTTTTTGCCACACAAAGGAAGTTCTAGCCCTTGGCCTTTGATCTGAATATTACACATTAATGCTTTTAGAAGCATAGATGTTTCCTGGGAACACATCCCAGTTCGTTTATATTCTGCAGTCCATCCACAGTCCCCATTGTCTAGGAATGCTATATCATCCAGGAATATAACAATATTGTCAAACTATCAGTGACACAGCAATTTCCTCATTTGCATATGTCCGTCATGTAAATACTCAGTCAGACATACAGAGACCATGTCGGTAGGGTTAGTACTTTGCTCTGGGTGTCAGATCTGGGCATCCTGGGAATCTTTCCGTCTCCCAGATGGCCACATTTGCACCAAGTGCACCAAGATGCAGCTCCTGAGAGACCATGTTAGGGATCTGGAGCTGTGGCTTGATGACCTACGGCTTATTAGGGAAAGTGAGCAGGAGATGGAGAGGAGCTACAGAGAGTTAGACAAGTGGGTGACTGCCAGGGAAGGGAAGGGAAGAGCTAGATAGTAGAGAGCACCCCTGTGGCCATCCCCCTCAGTAATTGTTATCTTGCTTTGGATGCTGTTGAGGGGGGGTGACCAGACAGAGGACGACCACAGTGATCAGGTCTCTGACACTGAGCCTAGTTTCATGGTGCAGAAGGGAAAGAAGGAGATGAGGAATGCAGTAGTCGCAGGGGATTTCATAGTGAGGGGAACAGACAGGAGGTTCTGTCAGCCTGATAGAGATGCCTGCATGGTGTGTTGCCTCCCAAGTGCCAGGGTACGGGATGTCTCTTATCAGAGTATTCTGAAGGGAGAGGGTGAGCAGCCAGAAGTCCTGGTACACATTGGTACAAATGACATAGGTAGAAAAAGGGAGGAGGTCCTGAAGAGAGAATTCAGGGAGCTGGGTAGGAAGCTGAAAAGCAGGACTTCCAGAGTAGTAATCTCAGGATTGCTGCCTGTGCCAAGTGCTAACAAGTGCAAGAATAGCGTGATCAGGCATAATAATGCGAGGCTGAGAGACTGATGTAGGGGGCAGGGCTTCGGATTCCTGGATCATTGGGGCCTCTTCTGGGGGAGGTACGACCTGTACAAAAAGGACAGGTTACACCTGAACCCAAAGGGGTCCAATATCCCTGCAAGCAGGTTTAATAGAGCTGTTAGGGAGGGTTTAAACTAATTTGGCAGGGGGATGGGAACCAGAATGATAGGGCTGAGGAAGGGGGAAACAGAAATAAATCAACGATAGCGTGCAACAGAGATGATAGAAAGGACAGGCAGGAGATGAGGCATAATCACAGCCAGTGGGAAGATTTACAGGGCAATAGAGGCATGGTGCAGTTAAAACAGAAAGCAACGAATACTGAAATGAAAGTGTTATATTTGAGTGCATGCAGCAAAAGAAATAAAATGGCCAATCTTGAAATTCAGCTATAGATTGGCAGGTATGATGTTGTGGCCATCTCTGAAACTTAGCTAAAGGATGGCTGCCATTGGGAGCTGAACATCCAAGGATATACAGTGTATTGGAAAGATAGGTTAGTAGGCAGAGGGGATGGTGTGGCCCTGTGTATAAGAAATAATATTAGATCATTAGAAAGGGATGACATAGGATCGGAAGGTGCCATCTCTATGGGTTGAGTTAACAAATGGCAAGGGTAAAAGGACCCTAATGGCAGTTGAAAACAGGTCTCCAAACAGTAGCCAGGATGTGGATTACAAATTACAGCAGGAGATAGAAAAGGCATGTCAGAAAGGCAATGTATGATAATCATGGGGATTTTAACATGAAAGTGGATTGGGATAACCAGGTCAGTACTGGACCTCAAGAGAGAGAATTTGTAGAATGTCTAAGGGATGGCTTTTTAGAAAAACTTGTTGTTGAGCCCACTAGGGGATCGGCTGTGCTGGATTGGGTGTTGTGCAATGATCTGGAGGTGATAAGAGAGTTTAAGGTTAAGGAACTCTGAGGGAACAGTCATCACAATATGATCGAGTTCACTTTGAAATTTGAGAAGGAGAAGCTAAATTCCAATGTGTCGGTATTTCAGTGGAACAAAGGAAATTACAATGACATGAGAGGAGAACTGACCAAAGTTGACTGGAAAGGGACACTAGCAGGAAGGACAGCAGAGCAGCAAAGGGCTGGAGTTCTGTGAAAAATGAGGGAAGTGCAAGATAGATATATTCCAAATAAGAAGAAATTTTCAAATGGAAGGAGGACAATACTGTGGCTGACAAGTGAAGTCAGAGCCAAAGTAAAAGCAAAAGAGAGGACATACAAGTCAGCCAAAGCTAGTGGGAAGATTGAAAACTGGGAAGCTTTTAAAAACTTACAGAAGAAAATTAAGAGTCATTAGGAAGGAAAAGATGATTTATGAAAGGAAGCTGATGACTAATATCAAAGAAGATACTAAAAGCTTTTTTAAGTATATAAAGGGTAAAAGAGAGTTGAGGGTATGTATAGGACCAATAGAAAATGACGCTGGAGATATTGTAATGAGAGACGCTGATGTAGAGGAACTGAATGCGTATTTTGCATCAGTCTTCACAGTGGAAGACATCTACAATATACTGGACATTCAAGAGTGTCAGGAATGTGAAGTATGTGCAGTAAACATTATGACTGAGGAGGTGCTCAGAAAGCTTAATGGTTTGAGGGTGGATAAATCTCCTGGACCTGATGCAATGCAGCCTTGATTTCTGAAGGAAGTAGCTGGAGAGATGGCAGAGGCATTAACAATGATCTTTCAAGAATCGATAGATTCTCGTATTGTACCGGATGACTGGGAAATTGCAGATGTTACTCTGCTATTTAAGAAGGGTGGGAGGCAGCAGAAAGGAAACTATAGACCTGTTAGCCTGACATCAGTGGTGGGAAGTTGTTGGAATTGATTGTTAGGGATGAGATAAATAAATAAAAAGGAGCCAAAATGGATGACAATCCAGAAAGACAGATGTGTTTGATTGCACAACAGATAGCTGGAGGACATATACTGAATGAATTGAGCAGTATTTTGGAACAAATTAAATAGCCAATGAAAAGCAAATGCCAGTGTTACTGAGTGCAATAAGTACAAAAACATACAGTTTGCTTAGAAGTTTGACTTCTCCAACCAAACAAGCCAAAATTGCTTTGCTGATATCGAGTCCTAGAGTCATAGAGGGCTACAGCACAGAAAGGAGCAGTTGCAATCACCGTTTCAATGGAAACAGCAGTCTGAGATGGAATTGATTTTTAATCTCTCCCTCTCCCAGTGTAGAGTGCACACCTGCTTCAAAACATCCACCATTGTCCCTGTACCTAAAAAAGACCAAGGTAACATGTCTGAACAACTGGTGTCCTATTGCACTCACCTCAATAATAAGCAAATGCTTTGAGAGGCTGGTCAAGGACTACATCTGCAGCATGCTGCCACCCACACTGGACCCCCTACAATTTGCCTACTGACACAACTGACTGACAGATGACACAATGACCACAGCTCTACATACCATTCTTACACATCTGGATAAGAAGGATGTTTATGTGAAAATGCTGTTCTTGGACTACAGTTCAGCACTCAACACCATAGTTCCCTCCAGGCTCAACAGGAAGCTCAGAGACCTTGGCCTGCTCCCTGCCTTGTGTAGTGGCTCCTGAGCTTCCTGTCAGATCACCAGCAGGTGGTAAGAGTGAGCTCCCTCACCTCGGTCCCTCTGACCCGCAACACAGGTGCCCCTCAGGTCTATGTATTAAGCCCCCTCCTTTACTCTCTGTATACCCATGTCTGTGTCACCACCCGCAGCTCCAATCTACTAATTATATATTCTGACGGCACTATACTGATTGACCCAATCTCAAATAATAATGAGGTAGCCTACAGAGAAGAAGTCATCATCCTGACACAGTAGTGTCAAGAAAATAACCTCCCCCTCAATGTTCCAAAAACAAAGGATCTGGCTGTGAACTACAGGAGGAATGGAGACAGGTTCACCCCTATAGACACTAATAGATCTAGGGTTGAGAGGGTAAACAGCTTTAAGTTCCTCAGCAGAAACATCACCAAGGATCTCACCTGGTCTGCACATACCAGCTGTGTGGTGAAAAAGGCACAACAGCGCCTCTTTTAGCTCAGACAGTTGAAGAGGTTTGGGATGGCCACCAAATTCTAAGAACTTTCTATAGGGGCACAACTGACAGCATCCTGACTGGCTGCATCACTGCCTGGTATGGCAACTGTCATCATCATCATCAGGTGCTGTGCCCAGTTTGAGCTTTGACTGCCAGGGCCCACACACTTTTGTTTCGGGTCAGGTGAATCAATCCATTAGTATTCATTTCCAGTTCTCTGGCTGCTGTCTCCGTCATCATTTATCTTTGTCTTCCTCTTGCTTTCTTCCCTTCAATCTTTCCCATAATTACCGTGCATTCTAACTCCTCTTTCCTAATCACATGTCCAATGAAGTTACGTTGCCTTTTCATGATCTCATACATTATTTCTCTTTTTGTGTTTGCTCTGTTCAGGACATCCTCGTTAGATATTCATTTCATCCATGATATTCTTTGCATCCTCCTCAAAAACCTCATCTCTGCTGCTTCAATTTATTTCTGCATGTTACTAGATATTGTCCAACATTCTGAGCCATATAACATTACTGGATAAACATAACATTTCAGTACTCTGAGGCAGGTTGTCATGCCTAGGTTAGTGTTGGTCAGTATACTCTTCATTCTTGTAAAGGTGTATTTTGCCATCCCTATTCTTCTTTTGATGTCCATGTTGCACCTGCCATCTGATGTCACCCAGCTTCCTAAGTAGCAAAAGTTCTGTACTTTTTGCAACACACGTCAAAGTTGCTGGTGAACGCAGCAGGCCAGGCAGCATCTCTAGGAAGAGGTACAGTCAACATTTCAGGCCGAGACCCTTCGTCAGGGCTGACTGGACTTTGATGTGTGTTGCAACAAGTACAGAACTTTTGCTACTTAGGAAGCTGGGTGACATCAGATGGCAGGTGCAACATGGACATCAAAAGAAGAATAGGGATGGCAAAAGACACCTTTACGGGAATGAAGAGTATACTGACCAACACTAAGCTAGGCATGACAACCTGCCTCACAGTACTGACGAAGTTAGCAGTTAGTCCTGACGAAGGGTCTCGGCCTGAAACGTCGACTGTACCTCTTCCTAGAGATGCTGCCTAGCCTGCTGCGTTCACCAGCAACTTTGATGTGTGTTGCTTGAATTTCCAGCATCTGCAGAATTCCTGTTGTTTCTGTACTTGTTTTATGTCTTCCGCGTTTATTCTCAGCCTGCACATAGGATTTTCCTTCTTTTTGAATATCACCATACATCCTGTATTTTTGCAATTGATAGGTAGACCAATTTTTGCACTTTCTTCAACAATTATAGCAATTAAGTTTTGTAGTTGTTCTCCATACTTGCAATTAACACAGTGTCATCTGCATATCTGAAATTTTTGATGCTTTCACCACCAACTTTGATTCACAAGATGTCTCTTACTTTGTGTAGTATTGTTTCACTGTGCACATAAAATAAATCAGGGGAGAAACACACCCTGGTCTAATGCCTCTCTTGATTTTCGTAAACTGACTCACTTCTCCATTTATTCTTACAGCGGCAGTTTGTTCCCAGTACAGATTTCTGATTAGGCGGAGGTCTTTCGAATCTAGATCTAGAGTTTTCTGTAATATTTCAAATAACTTACTGTGCTTCACTTTATCAAATGCTTTTGTGTAGTCGATAAAATAAACAAACAAGTCTTTTTTGCACTTGCATAGCTGGTTCTGATAGTATCCTTAACATCAATATAGCGTTTCTTGTACCTTTGTCTTTCACAAAACCATATTGTCCTTTACCTATTTCAGCTTGTATCTTACTTTTAGCTCTTTTCATCAAAATTCTTAGAAGTATCTTGGTGATAGGACTCATTAAATTTATGATCCTATGTAATTCACATTTTATTGCTCCAGGTTTCTTAGGAAGAGTGATAAATACTGTTTTTTTCATCTCTTCTGGTATTATTCCAGTCTCATAAATGTCATTGATGAAACCAGTAAATTTTTCAAGTCCATAATCTTCAAGGGCAATAATTTGTTCTATTGCTAATTCATAAGGACCTGCTGCCTTTCCTTTCTTCATCTTATTTATTGCATTATAAACTTCAGGTTTTAAAATATTTGGACCTTCAATGTTTTTCTTAATTTCTGGTTTTTCGCCTCAATCATCTTCAAACAATTTCTGAATATACTCAGTCCATCTGTTCATAATCTCATCTTTTTCTATGATAATGGTACCATCCTTTGCATTGAAACATCCACCTGAAGAACAGAGGAGCTTTTTACCGGTGATATTCTTGATTTGTTGATGTAACCTTTTTGGATCAGTAATAGGGATTCTTTCTACTTGCTCACATTCCTGGTTTAACCATTCTTCTTTGGCTTTTTGAAATAAGCTTTTAACTTTTTTATTGAAAAACTTATTTTCTATAGGACTTGCTTTCTTCCGCCTCCTTTCTTCCATTAGATTTTTGATTTCATCTGTCATCCATTTATTCTTTGTGCTTTTTTTCTTTTTTAGGAATCGCTGACTTTGCTGATTCTACCAAGGCATCCTTTAAGGAGTTAAATTTCATTTCTACATGATTGTTATCATCTTCAACAGATTCTATTTCTAGACTTTGAAATCTATTCCTTACTTCAATTGTAAATTTTTGTCCTAAGTTTTCTTCTTTAATTAATTGCACGTAGTCAAGGGATTGTTCAGGTTTTTACTTCTTTAGTTTTTTAAGTTTTACTTTTACATGACATACTACTTTCATTTCTTTCCCCTTGTCCAAATTTTCCTATGGTATTTCTATCAGCACCTTGTCCTACTTTAGCTTTAAGATCTCCCATGACAATAACAATATCTTGAGATTTGCATCCATTCTTTGCTTGTTCAACTTGGCAACTGTACTCCTCTCAATTGCAGGACAATGCACAGAGTGGTGTGGACAGCCCAGTGCATCTGTAGATGTGAACTTCCCACTATTCAGGACATTTACAAAGACAGGTGTGTAAAAAGGTCTCGAAGGTTCATTGAAAACCTGAGTCACCCAACCACAAACTGTTCCAGCTGCTATCATCTGGGAAAGAGTACCACAGCATAAAAGCCAGGATCAATAGGCTCCAGGACAGCTTCTTCCACAAGGCCATGAGCGACTGCTTAATTCATGCTGATACAATTGTATTTCTAAATTATATTAACTATCCTGTTGTACGTAATACTTATTATAAATTACGACAATTGCACATTGCACATTTGAATGGAGATGTAACATAAAGATTTTTACTCCTCATGTATGTGAGGATGTAAGTAGTAAAGTCAATTCAATGTAAGTGAGCATGAACAATATTGTAACGTCTAAACGGTAACCTACTCGGCCAAACAATTTGTTCATACACCAGACAAATACAGATTTAAAGGTGAAACTTGCAGAAAATGCAACAAAGTACAACACATTCAAAGAGCATCTCAGGTAGACCAAAATAAATGGACTGCACAGGGAAGAGAAAAAGACAAAGTCAAGTGGCAGTTTCAAAAAGAATACTAATCTGCATGCTGTTGTTGAAAAATCTAATAAGAGTGACACAGCACTTGGTAGCCTTAAGATATACGAGAAGGACAAGGCAGAGGGGGGAAACCCTTGCCCATCCTCTGAGCCCCACCTCTTGTCTTTCTCCCCGGATCTCCTGTCCCATGATCCTCTCATATCCCCTTTGCCAATCACCTGTCCAGCTCTTGGCTCCATCCCTCCCCCTCCTGTCTTCTCCTATAATTTTGGATCTCCCCCTCCCCCTCCCCCTTTCAAATCTCTTACTAACTCTTCCTTCAGTTAGTCCTGACGAAGGGTCTCGGCCTGAAACATTGACTGTACCTCTTCCTAGAGATGCTGCCTGGCCTGCTGCGTTCACCAACAACTTTGATGTGTGTTCCTATGGGAATGACATTCATATCAGTGAAATGCAAAAAGCAACAAGTTATGTTGGGCTTGTATGTGGTAAAAATAGGAGGGCCAGCATTGTGGGGCTGTGATTGGCTGAGATCACTGCAATTTGATTGGAGACCCCTCCACAAATTGCATGCCACATCCCCTGCAATGATCAACTGAAAGCAAATTGAGAAAGGTACTGGATGTGCCACAGCAGTGTTCAAAGATGGCATTGGAAAACTCAAACTTGTCAAGGGTAAAATAGTGTTAAATGAAAATGTCACACCCAAGTTTTACAACGCCCGTCCAGTTCTTTATATCATCTGTGAAAAGTAGCCACTGACCTGGATCACATGGAGGCTGAATTGTAAGGTTGAGTGGAGCCCATGGTCAATGCCAGTGGCGTCAGTAGCCAAAAAGAATGAGTCTATCAAGATCTGGGTGTGGTGATTTTAATGTCACCATGAACATAATACAGAAAGTAGATCAATAACCTTTGCACAGAATAGAGAATATCTTTGCAAACTTTTCTGGAGGGAAACCCTTCAGCAAAGTGGGCTTAGCTGAGGCCTACCTACAGATAGATGTGGAAGAAGATTCCAACGTGTTTCTTACTATAAATACATACAAAGGGCTTTATTGCTATAATGGGCTAATTATTTTTGAGTAGCATCTGCACTTGCACTCTGGCAGAAAGCTAAGCACCAGGTGCTGCAAAGCCGACCAGGCTCTCAATATCTCCTGAGAGACATCATTGTTAACAGTGAGGATGACAAGGAACATCTCCAAAATCTCAAGGCAGTAAAGATGAGAAGATTATAGGCTCGAAGCATTATGCAACAAGTATGAATTCTGTAAGCAAAGTATCACTTACTTACAGTGATCGCACCATTGGTGGACAAGTGTGCTGAGAAAATTTAGGTGGTAGTGGATGCCCCAAGGCCAATAGACATGCCACAGTTGTGTTCCATTTTAGGATTAGTCAATTAATATAACAGGTTCCTGCCAAACCTGGCTACTTTTCTCCACCCCTTCAACTTATTACTGCAGATCGGGAAGAAATGGATAAAGCAACGTGAGATGGTTTTCCAAAAGACAAAGGAAATGGTGATGTTAGACACTATACTCACACATTATGACCACATCGTTCAGTGAAACGCCTGTGTCACCTCACTTTATGATATAAGTGCAGTGATGTAACATATTATGAGTAATGGAAGTGAATCCCCCATAGAATTTGTATCAAGTTCCCTTACCACTGCAGAGAAAAATTGGCAGAAAGGCCTTGAGTCTGGGTTGGAGTGTAAAATGTTTTGACCAATAATCGTATAGGAAGCATTTTACCCTCATCACTGATCATCAACCACTAGTGTCCGCTTTTAATTCACAGAAAGATGATCCATTAATAGCAATGGTGCAAATACAGAGATGAGCTCTGTTTCTTGGAGGACACAATTACCAGATGGAATTCAAGGGAACAACTAAGCATGGAAATGCCGATGGATTGTCCTGTTTACCCTTAGAAATGGAAATATCGCAATAAAATTACATACCAGGACAACACTCCTCAATGTATTCTCCATAATGCAACTCAAAAGTCTCCTTGTTATGGCTGAGATGATCGAAAGGGAAATCAGAAAAGTCCCGATACTGTTTCAAGTCTACATCACAGCCCAAAATGGCTCGAATGTACAGCAGAAGTTCCAGTTCCCACATTTTTACCAGCCCCCAGATGAACTTGCCCTTGACAGGAGTTGCCTTACGAGAGTTGTTGTACCTATCAAGCTGAAAGCTAAAGTGTTGGGGAAGCTACATGTCACTCATCCAGGCACGGTCAAAATGAAAGAGTTGGCTCAAGAATTTGTTGTTGACTAGGGACAGATCAGCAGATCAAACAACTTGCCAAGCACTGCTCGGGATGCCAACACCTACAGAAGGTGACAAGAGCAGCGCCTCTTCATCCCTGGGAATAGCCTGCTTTGTCCTGGCAGACAATTCATGTGGATTTTGTTGGACAGTTCCTGGGTACAAATTTCTTGGTAGTGGCTGATGCAGCTACGAAGAGGCCAGAAGTGTTCCCTATTGCCTCCATTACAGTGTCATACACTGTTGGTGTGTTGAGCAGCCTCTTCTCAAGGACTGGTGTTCCAGAACACTTATTCAATGATAATTGACCACAGCTTGTTGCAGAACAGTTTCAGTCATTCCTGAAAATGGATGGAATAAGATATTACATCTGCACCATACTACCCAACTACGAACGGCTTGGCATACGTGTTTGTCCAGAGTCTAAAGAATACACTGCGAGCAATGCACTGACACTGAATCAGAAGCTCATTAATTTCTTTTTTGCATTTTGCAGTGCAGCACACACCATAACCAACAACTCACCATCTATGCTCTTCCTAGGCCATTGCTTAAGATCACTCTTGGATCTCCTCAAACCCAGTCTCAGAAGGAGTATGCAGGACAAACAGTTTGAGACAAATTGAGGGTTTTTCAAATAGAGGGGTCTGATGTTTCACTCCTGGACAAACAGTCCTGGTGAGGGACTACAGAAATGATCAAAAGTGGGTACTTGGAAAGATTAAGGATGGAACTGGACCACTCTCCTACACAATGGAAATTGTGTCTGATGCCATCTGGAGATAACACAATGATTAGTTGACAAGAGCAGAGTCAATTGTTAGAGAAGAAATGTTTCCGTAGTGGTTTCCATAACAACTTCCTGCAGTCATAGAATTAACTCCTACTGCCACCACAGAGGAAGCCCCAGACCTGAGATTGTTTCACAGCCACAAGTCTCACCTGCCAAGCACAGTGACTCCCCTTTGTTAGGAAAGACGTTATTCCACAAGAATAAGAAATCCTCCAGTGACTAAATCTTTAGGCCTCAATAGGACAATTCAAAATTTACTCTGTTGTCGATGTCTATATAGTAGTTGGATTATATCACATACTGTGTATATCTACTGTATATATAGATGACTAGAGAGCAATACATTACATATTTGAGTTGAAATGCATTCTAAGTTAAGTTGAAGTCTATAGCTATGCGGGAAGGAGTGTAGTGTATTTAATATTTCAGTATTATTTGAGTAACATTGCAAATATTTCATTTGATTAAGCATTCTTTGGTAACGTAATTCATTACCGGTTGTATGTAAAAGTACGTGAATGACATACATCATTACACCATCACGTCATTTCTGTACACCTCATTAAAGTAAAACTAAAATAGACAAGTTATCCTGGGCTCTTGTGTTTTTCTTTTGATTAGTTTTATCTTTTGGAGTTTAAAAAAACGTAACTCCTGCTCCACCTGGGGCCCAAACACCATTAACCATGCTACACAATCATCCCTGCCCACACTTTGGTACATCTGACCACCAGACTGTGCTCCTAATCTCTACATACAAACAGAAGTTGAAATGTAGGGATCTAGCACGAATGTCATATAGTACTGGTCTGAGGAAATAGATGAGTTTTTATGCAATTGCTTTGATTTTCTGGACTGGTCCATGTCCAACGACTCAGCAGTCAGTCTATATGAGTATGTCACAACCATTACAGATTTCATCGGCAAAGGTGTTGAGGACTGTGTACCAAAGAGAACAATCTCGGTGCTCCCAAACTGGAAACCATCAATGAACTGAGAGATCTACTGTCTTTTGAAGACTTCAGCATTCAAATCATATGACCCTGTCCTTTAAAATAAATCAAGATAGGACCTCCATAATGCTATCAGGGATACCAAAAGACAGTACCATTTCAAAATTGAGTCCCCTAACCAGCTACCAGTTGTGGCAGGGCTCACGTTCTATCACGAGCTACAAAACAAAATCAGGGAGCATTGATGACACCCTTCTCGATGAGCTTCACTCATTCTATGCATGTTTTGAACAGAAGGTGATCAGTAGGTTACCATCCACCCTGATAATGCACCTGAACACACAGCCCCTATTACGGATGTAACAGCAGTCTTCTGGATCAAAAACTTGTAGCAAACATCTGGCCCAGATGGCGTTCTTAGCAGTGACCTTAGATTCTGCACAGAGCGAATGGTGGCGGTATTTGCAGACATTTTAAAACTCTTCCTGCTTCAAATTGAGGTTTCCACCAACTTTAGGAAGACCACTATTATCCTGGTACCTAAGGGAAAGAAAAGGCTATGTGCCTGAATGGCTACATCCGAAGGCTCTCACATCAGCCATCGTGAACCACATCAACCATCGCTCTGAGAGGCTAGTCATGGCACACCTCAACTCCAGCCTCCCAAACAGCAGACTCAATGCAACTTGCTTACCACGAAAACAGGTCTACAGAGAATGCCAACTCCCTGGCCCTACACTTATCTCTGGAGCATCTGGACAGTAAATTATGTTAGACTATTGTTTATTAGTTACAGCTCAATCTTCAATTCTTTAATTCCAAGTAACCTCATCTCTAAACTCCTAGACCTGGGACTCAGCACCTTCCTTTGCAGTTGAATCCTTGACTTCCTGATTAACAGACCACGATAAGTAAAGATAGGCAGCAAGACCTCTGCCATGATTATCTTGAACACTGGTGCCCCACAGCCTGTGTCCTCAGATGCCCTACTCTATTCTCTATACACCCATGACTGCATGGCCAGACATTGCCCTAACTCTATTTACAAGATTACAGATGATATTTCAGTAGCAGGCTGCAACTCAAGTACTAATGAGTCAGAGAAACGGGAAGGAGATAACCTCATGACCAGATGCCATGGCTGCAACCTTTCCCTCAATGTTAACAAAACAAAAGAGCTGGCCCTTAGCAACGGGAAGGGGAGCGTTACTCATGCTCCTGCCTACATCAACAGTGACGAGGTCAAGGAGGTTGACAGCTTCGAGTTTCTGGGAGTGAACATTGCCAGTAGTCTGTCCTAATCCAACCATGTTGTTGCCACTACCAAGAAAACTCACCAGCACCTCTACTTCCTCGTAAGGCTAAAGAAATTTGGCACGTTCATGTCAACCCTCACCAATTTTTATTGATGCTGTAGTGTTCTCGTGCAGTGTGTTGAAACTCTGACTAAACACCAAGTTAAACCAGAGCCAATGAAGACAGAGTCGTAGTAAGGTTAACTATTTACTGTTCGCTCTTCCACATTAACATCATATGGTGAAAACTGTTGATAAAAATAAACAAACATATACAGCATCTGTTTCATTCTGGAGACCACGCACGCTCTCTTCTTTTAGCGAGTGTCTCCAGCCGCCCCTAGTAGCGGGCGAGGGGGTCGTGTCAAACCACCATCGGGCTCGAGCCGACCCCGCATTTGAAATTGAAAAGCCGGCACGCATGCCGCCCCAACCGCCGCTTCCTTAACAGAAACCGCGTTAATATTTTTACTTCAAATACATTCTTATGAACTTACGGCGTTGCTTCTATAATGTTTCTTTGTGGGTAGAAACGGAACTCTTCACGATCATGCTGCACGCATGGCACCTGCCTCTACACCTTCCTGAACCGGAGGTTACACATAAGACGCGGCCAAACCGGAGGTGAGGTCATCGCATGCCGCGATATACCATAGACAATGAACTTACCTTTGTTAAACTGTAACATAGTTATCAACCTTTAACTTTAACTTGAAAATAGTTACAAACAAATCATTTAAAACGTAGGCCTAACAAAGTCAAATAAATGCCTTAAGGGCAACACAGACGCAATACGGAAAGCATTCCATCTGGATGCATCACAGCTTGGTATCAGAACTGCTCTGCCCACGACTGCACAAAGCCGCAGAGAGCTGTGGGCACCGTGCAGCACATCACAGAAACCAGCCACCCCTCCATGAACCCTGCCTGCATTTCTTGGTGCCTCGGTAAAGATTCAAGATTTTTTAATGTCATTTCCTGTACACAAGTGTAAAGGAGAACAAAATAATTATTACTCCAGATAGGAACAGTATGCGAGACAAGGTTTTCACTGTATCTCAGTATATGTGACAGTAACAAATTAATTTACTAACTTACATCAGCGTAGTGCCCGAAAACTCCAACAGTGGGAGGATTATCTTATGATCATCTCTGTGATGGAAAATGATTCATCAAATGAGTGAGTAATAGATCAGTATATAAGAAAATACTGGAGACAACTTCAGTGCTGTTCAATGCCAGAATAAAATGCATGAGGATGGTTGATGAAAATCAAAGAATGCAGATGCTGGAGAACTGAAATAAAAACAGAAAATGCTGGGATACCTCAGCAGGTCAGACAGCATCCATGGAAAGAGAAAGCTGAAATGATAACAGTGCAGTCTCTGTAATACAGCAGGTTATGTCATGGAATTGTACTTACAATGGTTACTATGTGCCCCAGTTAGAAAGTAGTAGACTCAGAATTGGATTTATTATCACGGACACATCATGAAATTTGTTGTTTTGCAGAAGCAGTACAAAATTCCTATAAGTTACAATAAGAATTTATAAAAAATAGATAATGCAGAAAGAGCCATATTGCGAGTAATTGTTCATGGCTTCATGAACTGTTCAGAAATCTGATGGCAGAGGGGATGAAGCTGTTCCTAAGACATTGACTCTGTGTCTTCAAGCTCCTGAACCTTCTCCTTGATGATGGTTATGGGAAAAGAGCATGCCCTTTTTGGTGAGGGTCCTTAATGATGAATGCTGCCTTTTTGAGGCAAAGCCTTTTGAAAATGTCCACAACAGTGGGGAGGCTAGCACTCAAGATGAAGCTGGCTTATTCTACAACCCACATCAACACCCATATTCTTTGCATTTCTGGTCAGATGCTAAATGCATTTCATTGACTTTGTATCTGTACTCGGCACAATGACAATAAAGTTGAATCTAATCTAATCATAGTAAATGTTGGTTTCAATTATAAAGTAGACCATTTTTAAGCTAAGTGTCTCCAATACATATGTTTGATCAAAGTTGGCCTGCATTTTAAGTTTAAAAATCAAAGCAATTAATTTATTTTAAAACACATTAAGCTGCTGTTAATTAAAACATTAACATATAGTAAAATTTACAGAAATAAACAAAGACTTAACTGATCTTACTTTTATTTAATGAAGGCTAGTGGCTTCCTTCAGATGAATGGGCCAAGTATTGCTGATAAAATGCTGAGGAGCCTCACAGCTGGGTAAGCTTCAATGATAAGTCTAGAGGTTCACTGGATCCTGTAGGGTCATGTATCTGGTTTCCAGCATTTTTGCACTTCTATAGTGCACAGAAGCTACCCAGGGAAGCCACCTGTCAGCCTGATCGACCACATTTTTATCAACCAGGCCCAGACTCATTCCTCAAATGCTGCATTTTGTGTTTTCATTTGGGTACAATGAGCAATGCTTGTTAAATCTTCAGAATGCAATCCTTTAAAAATAACAAAGAAAATATATATCTTGTGATTTTGATCATCATCACAACACTACATTACGTTTCACCTATGCTTCACTTACTATCTAAGCATACAATTCTGTAGTGAGGAGCAGTCAGCCTTCAACTCATATTAACCTGCTTAGCAGCATACTCCATTCATTCTGCCTTTCCCCATGTTATATGACATGGTCTACCAGTTTACATGGCTCAAAAGCTTCCAGTTTTGCAATTGTTCAGAGCCAAATCTCAAAATAACTCTTGAAATGTGTTTTCTCAAATAAAGTTCAAAGAGTCTGCAGGGCAACTATGAAAATTATGAACACAGCAATTTTCTACATTTTTTTCTCCTGGCTTTGAAAACATTGCTGTTTCTTATTTCAGGAATATCTGTGTTTGGCAGTCCCTTGGGTTGGAGCTTGAATTGCCACCACTCCAGCATTAGGCTCTGATGATTTCATTTCAAAAGTTTGCTTTGATAGAGTTGTCAGTGAACCTGGAGAAAGTTTCACTCAGCTTATGGAAAACAAGTCTGGATCAGTTAACAAAAGGAATAATATTTCAGCTGTGACTGAGATGAAGGAGAAATGACAAATATTTAAACTGTTAATAACTTGTGTCATGAAAAGGCACTACAATCTGCCTCATGAGTTTCAGTAAACCAAAAGCTCCAGTCCTACATCTCATAATCTTTGTTGGAATCCTAAGCGAGTCTCTTAATTATACTTCTAAAATGCTTTCCATTTAGCAACAGGAAACAGTTAGTATCAAGCATGTGATTCATTTCGCTAAGAATGCAGCTGGATTCAAGGCAGGCTTACGGGATGTCAGTGTTGATTACTGTCACTTGATTCCCACAAGCTTTTCCCATTTTCAATAAACTGCCTCTGAACTAATACTGTTTATCACAGTACCCTATGTGGGAACAATTCTAAGATTGTGAAAACTTTACAACAGACATGATTCCCTCCTAAATTGGACCACTGCGACAGGATAAAGCTTTCAAACTGACTAGCAATCAGGAATGAGAAAATATACAGTTCACCAAAATTGAGATTCTGCCAAGGTTATATTTATATCTGCTAACAACAAATATGGCAAATGCAAGATTTTGAAGGAAACAGCTTTCATCCTGGATTGTTTTTCCTAGATTTATCTAAATGGCTCCAGTTTCTGCTACAAGAGTGTGAAATTGCTATGTTCAGCTGAGGTGAAGTGCAGAGACTGAAGAGCAAATATAGATTTTGGATTAGCTGCTCTGATACAATGGAACATCTACCTTCTGCATGGATCTGGTTAATGTCATCAGCCGCTGGCAGTCTTCCACACTGGGGTGGGGTGGAAAATTTCTGAATCTGCTGCACACTTGAAAAATTTCTGAAAACAAATTTAGCACAAAAGTAAAAGAAAAATGGAGAAATAATCCTGGACATTCTAATTTGTGAACCAACAGAATTTCTTACAACACACCATCAATCTTCACTCCCCTTGGAGTATGTGAATGCAGACAAAATTAGAAATAGACCAAAGGGATTATGCTCAGTATAATTCATTAACCATGATTGAAGAGAATAACTGAAACCAATCCAAGACTTTATTCTGGTGTTTTTGAAACCAAGAGGTAATCTGGTCCAGGCCATGACGCTTTGCAGCTGAGGTGTTGAAGGCGAAGTTTTTAGTGACACTAGCAGTACATATGTGAAACAGAAAGAGGCCACTCCATCCGTCAAGTCTATGCTGGTTCTATACAAAAGCAATAGAATTGAGATAGAGTTCTCAAATTTCATCCTAATAATTTCCACATCTATTATGGACTTATTGAGTATGCCCCTGAGAAAATACATCACAAGGTTGCATATGGCTTTGATAATAAACTTACTTTGAATTTACTTAATCATTTCTACCAGCTTAATCATTCCTAATGCTGCCCACATCTTTCCTTCCCCATCCCTTTCAGCCTACCATAGAGACAACTCACTCCTTGATTCCATAGTCAGCTCATCACTACTCACCCCATCCCATGGAACTTACCCCTGCAACTACAGGAGATACAACACTTGTCCCCTGTGCTCCACTCTCTTCGCCACTCAGGGGCCACACCAACTCTTCCAGGTGAAGTAAAAATTCATGTGCACCTCCTCCAGTTTCACGTGCTGCACTTGGTACCCTTGATGTGGCCTCCTCCACATTGGCAAGATCAAGCACAGACAAGGCAACTGGGTTAACGGCAACAGCAGATTGTCCACAATGGTTGTTCCAAGCTTCTGGTTGCATGCCGTTTCAACTCCCTTCCCATTCGTGCACTGACCTGCTCATCCTCACCTTCTCCACTGCTAGAATGAGGTCCGATGCAAAATAGAAGAATATGACTTTGTATTCTACCTGGGTAGTTTATACCCTGTGGTATAAACAATGAATTTTCCAGTTTCAGGTAACCCTTGCCTCTTGTGTTTCCCTAGCTCTCTCTCCATCTATCTTTCTATCTCTCTCTATCTCTCACTCTCTCTCTCTTTGAACATCTTCTGATCATCTCATTTTTGATCCAATTACCGTTCCTCCCTTCTCAACCCTCATTCAGGCATTTTCACCTCGTCTCCTCTCCTGGTTCCATCCATCTACTGCGCATGCACTTTACCCCCTAGATTCCTACCACCATCTGGTTCTGTCTGCCCTTTATCTCTCTCTTAATGATTCCTTCATGTCCCTGCTTATCACCCTCCAGCTTCTATCTCTAACTTCACGCTCCCCTCCGCTACCTGGATCCATCTGACCCTTCACTTCCTTTGTCCTCCTCCAACTGCCTCTATCTCCCAACTCTACTCTTCCTTCATGTTGCGCCTTCTGCCCATCAGCCCTCAGCCTTCCTTGGTCCACCAATCATCTACTGGCCCTTGTCTCATTCCTCTCCCTTTCCTCTTTATACTGGCTACGTTCCCTCCCCACTTTAAGTGTAGGGTTTCAATCCAAAATGTCAGCTATTCCCTTTACCCTGCAGATGCTGCACAATCCACTGAATTCCTTTGGCAGTGTGTTTCTTGTTCCTGATTAGAGCTTCTGTAGCCTCTTGTGTCTTTAGGTCATGTACTGTATCAATACGGTTATAGAGAAGCATGTCACCACAAAATCATTCAGCATCTTTCCCAACCAGAAGCCCTGGATGAACCATGAGGTCCACAATCTGCTAAGGGCCGTATCAGAGGCATTCAAGTCTGGCAAGCAAGAAACTTACAAGGGGTTCAGATATGATCTCCAGAAAGCCATCTCACAGGCGAAGTGGCAATTCTGGACTAAGCTTGAATCAATGAAGGATGCTCAACAGTTGTGCCAGGGCTTGAATGTTGTCACCTCTTATAAAGTGAAATCAAGTGACATAGGTAACAACAGGGCTCCACTTCCAAATAAGCCCAATGCCTTCTATGCTCACTTTCACTGTCAAAACATTGAGAAACCATCACAGACTCCCACAGTCCCCGATGCTCCTGTGACTTTAGTCCATGAGGCCGACCAGCAAACATTCTTCAGGATGGTGCAACCCATGGAAGGAATCCGGCCCAGACGGGGTGCTGTACCTGGCCAAGTACCAAAGCCCTGTGCTGATCAACTGGCTGGAGTGTTCACTGCGATCTTCACGTGTTCACTACAGCAGTCTGAGGTATTCACCTGCTTCAGGAAGACTTCACTTATACCAGTGCCTAAGAAGAACGTGGTAACCTGCTTCAATGACTATCATCCAGTAGCACTTACATCCACGGTGATGAAGGGTTTTGGAAGTCTGGTGACAATGCATATCAACTCCTGCCTCGGAGGCAACTTGGACAGCTCCAATTTGCCTACAGGCACAACAGGTCCACAGCAGATGTGTCTTTACTCAATCCTGGAACATCTAGGCAGCAAGGGTGCACACATTTGGATGTTCCTTATCGACTACTGCTTGGCCATCAATACTATTGTCCCCTTAAAACTAATCAATAAGCTTCAAAACCTTGGCCTCAATACCTCCTTGTGCAACTGGATTCTCGATTCCTTCACTTGCAGATCCCAGACAGTCTGGACTGGCAACAACCTCTCCTCCACAATCTCCATCAGTACAGGTGCATCACAAGTCTGCGTACTTAGCCCCCTGCTCTTCTCACTTTACACTTATGACTGTGCAGCTAAGCACAGCTCCAATGCCGCATTCAAGCTTGCTGACAACAACACTGTCATAAGCCAAATCAAAGGTGGTGACAAATCAGCGTATAGGAGGGAGATTGAAAATCTGGCTGAGAGATGCCACAACATCAGTGATACCAAGTAGCTGAATATTGACGTCAGGGAGAGGAAACCAGAGGTCCATCAGCCGATCCTCATCAGTGGATCAGAGGTGGAGAGTCAGCAGCTTTAAATACCTCAGAGTTAGCATTTCAGCGGACCTGTCCTGGGCCTACCACATCAAAGGTTCAAAGGTCAAATTTAATCTCAGAGAAATGTATACAATATGCATCCTGAAATGCTTTTTCTTCACAACTATCCATGAAAACAGAGAAGTGCCCCAAAGGATGAACGACATTTAAATGTTAGACCCCCAAAGTCTCCCCCCCAGTGCCCCCCACCTCCCGCGCGTAAGCAACAGCGAGCAACACTTCCCCCCTCAGCCCACCGGCAAAAAAAACAGGAAGCATCGGTATCGGCACCGAGCACGCAAGCATCAGCAAAGCAAGAGCAAAGGTACAGACTTGCAGTTATCCCAAAGGCTTCGCATTTCACCTGGGATGCAACATGCCGTAGGTTCTCTCTTCCTAATAAGGGAGAAAGAGATGTCTCCATTTTCCCAGCGAGTGGGGAGACATAACAAACAACTCACTGGTTTAAGATGTTAAAAGTCCTTTATGTCACTATTTTTGAGCTCTGTGCCTGAAGATCGGAAAGATCCCAGGTCTCCAAGCACACAGCATATATCCTGACTCCCCCGATGACACACGGGTCTCCTGTCGTGACACCGACCCTCGATCCGCTCGTCTCCAGAACCCCAAGATCCTAGGCTTCCAAATTTGAGCCAGACTCTTAGGCCGAGCCTTTGGCACGCCAAACAACAGCTATTTATGGAACGCAGAGAGCGGGTCCCATTCCCGCAAAGAACCAGAGTCAGTGTGTAACTTCAAGTCAGGGTCTTCAAAAGAATCCTGAAAGGGAAAAATAAAGATATTAAAGATGGAAATAGAGCTGTTTCCGAAGATGTAAGCAAAGGAGTCACTGGTAGATGCCATTAACTCTCCTAAGCACACAAGTACATTTATTTTTAAAAAAGCACAACAGTGCCTTTACTTCCTTAGGAGTTTGTGAAATTTCAGCATGACATCTAAAACTTTGACAAATTTCTATAGATGTGTGCAGTGAGTATTTTGACAGGCTGCATCACAACTTCATATGGATCACCAAAGCCCTTGAATGGAAAAACCCTCAAAAAAAATACTGGATACTGCTCAGTCCATCGTTTGTAAAGCCTCTCCATCACTGAGTATATCTACATGGAGCACTATTGCAGGAAAGCTACATCCATCACGAAGGACCTTCACCACCCAAGTCATGCTCTCTTCTCATTGCTGCCATCAGGAAGAAGTTACAGGAGCCTCAACACTCACACCACCGGGGTCAGGAACAGTTTTAACCCCTCAGCCATCAGGCTCTTGAACAAAAGACCCAACTTCACTTGCCCCATCACTGAAATATTCCCACAACCTACGGACTTACTTTCAAGGACTCTTTATCTCATGTCCACAACATTTGTTGTCTATTTATTTATTTATTTATTTATTTATTCTTCTTTCTTTCTCTACTTTCAGTTTGTTGGCTTTTGCACACTGGTTGTATGCAGAGTTGAAGCAGCCATTCATTGGTTCTAATATGGTCATTAAATTTATTGAGTATGCCACAAGAAAATGAATCGCAGGGTTATATATTGTGACATATATGTACTTGGATAATAAATTTATTTTGAACTTCGAATTTTCAAGGTTTACTCTTGCATCTATAGATCAAATTCTTGTATAACATTAAAGCATAGCCAATTTCTTTTTCTTTTTATTCTTTATTTAGATATACAGCACAGTAACAGGGCCTCTGACCCAACAAGTCATGCCACCCAATTAAATCCATGTGACCCATTAACCTACTAACCCATGTATCTTTGGGATGTGGAAGGAGGCCAGAGCAGCTAGAGGGGAGTACATACAAACTCCTTACAGACAACGAGAATTGAACCAGGGTCACCAGCACTGTAGTAGCATTACACTACCATGCTGTCGCATTTAATTAGTGATTGTTGACTAGTTCTTTTTTCCTTCACTTAACAATCAGGAAATTGAGTGCACTTGGATTCATAGCCTTCAGCCCTGCTTCAGTTCATGCTGCATTGATTTCATGTGCAGTTTGTTCATGGGAAAACTCCTGTTATCTTCAAAATTCCTGTCTCTTTCACGTATGATTCTGCCTGATTTTTCCTGAAGCATCTTGACTGATGCATTAGCAGGAGAATCACTATGAGCTACAATTTATTCTCATTCTTTATTCTTTGATGAATGAGTTTTGGCACCATTTACCTGTCGATTTTCGATATCTGTGTTACACTCCAATGTCTCTTAGGGTAGTAAATCTCTGAAATTCTCCACCCAAAAAGGCTGCGGAGGCTCAGGTACTGAGAATATTGAAGTAAAAGATTAGATATTAAGAGAATCAAACAATACAGAAAGTGGTGATGAGATATGAGATCAATCAGAATATTATTGATGAGCAGACAAGGAACAGAAATTCCTACTTTTGTTCGTTTCTTTTGTCTTTAGATCTTCCCACAGATGAAAATCCTCTGCATTTGTTAACTTCCACAGTATTTTCATCCATCACACCATTGTTAGAATATGCTCTGTGTTAGCCATATCTCTGTAGCAGAATTTCCTTTCATTAGGACCATTGTTTCCATGGAATATGAAACAGATGTTTGTCACTGTCAAAAGTAACGATGAATTGACAATATTGGCAAATAATAATGTAGAGCAACAATTCCATGAAAAGGGAGAAAAAAAATTGGACTCCTGAGACCCCATGTTTGAATGAGGGGCAAGGGGAACAACTAAGAGTTCAGGAATGAGGGAAGTATGTAGTATATAAATAGTATGTAGTATATGAAAGTATATAAGTGGTGCAGATGTGAATGATAAGGAAGAATGCAAATGCATGATAAGAAAAGCAAAAACACTATTTGAAGGCAAAGAACAAATGTGAAGTTGAAAGGAAATATGAAGTTAAAAAAATGTACAGTCAATTCAATAAAAAGAGAATTTCCATCCTTTTCAACAAAATGACACACTCCAATCACCATTCTGAATAGACTATTATTTTTTTACAATTCCCTGACCTATTTTTTCATCTCCCCCACAACCATTTTCCTTCTTACAGTACTTCCTCATACAACTGCAGAAGGCAGTATGCTTCTCCTTTACATCATCCTTTCCCACCATATGGGTCCTGAACAATCCATCTAAGTTTATCTGCAATGCAATTGTAGTGGATTTAAGACAGGGTTAATGTATACATGAAAAAAGATAAAAAGTGAATTCAAAGAACAAAGCTCCCAGTATGGATGGATTGCAATCAATAATTTTAAAAGTTTCTAGTCTATTGCATTCCATGTTAGTGATGACTCTGTTGAACTGGAGTGACCAAACACAGATTAAGGAACTGCGTTGCAATAAATGGATAAGTTTTTCTTCATTGATATCCATCTTACCATCTAACAAGGCCATTGCATTATGAATTTAAAAGCAATAGGCATCCTCGCACTGAAACTACAATTGAACCTGCCTTCCATTACACCCAAGCACTCAATGCTTTCCACATGTCAATTTTCGTATTTTTG
Organism: Mobula birostris; assembly: GCF_030028105.1. Taxonomy (NCBI): domain Eukaryota; kingdom Metazoa; phylum Chordata; class Chondrichthyes; order Myliobatiformes; family Myliobatidae; genus Mobula; species Mobula birostris. Next base: position 59,907,517 of record NC_092383.1, on the reverse strand, counting down.
CCAATTACATTTTTACTATGTCCAGAGTTTCGTATTCCTTCCACCTGTAATACAAGGAATGATCTTACGGATTATAAGACCATAAGAACAAAAGACATAGGAGCAGAATTAGGCCATTCAGCCCATCAAACCCACTCTACCATTCAATCGTGGCCTGGATGTCGGGGTAGAAGGGTGGGTTGGCAAGTTTGCAGACGACACAAAGGTTGATGGTGTTGTAGATAGTGTAGAGGATTGTCAAAGATTGCAGAGAGACATTGATAGGATGCAGAAGTGGGCTGAGAAGTGGCAGATGGAGTTCAACCCGGAGAAGTGTGAGGTGGTACACTTTGGAAGGACAAACTCCAAGGCAGAGTACAAGGTAAATGGCAGGATACTTGGTAGTGTGGAGGAGCAGAGGGATCTTGGGGACATGTCCACAGATCCCTGAAAGTTGCCTCACAGGTGGATAGGGTAGTTAAGAAAGCTTATGGGGTGTTAGCTTTCATAAGTCGAGGGATAGAGTTTAAGAGTCGTGATGTAATGATGCGGCTCTATAAAACTCTGGTTAGGCCACACTTGGAGTACTGTGTCCAGTTCTGGTCACCTCACTATAGGAAGGATGTGGAAGCATTGGAAAGGGTACAGAGGAGATTTACCAGGATGCTGCCTGGTTTACAAAGTATGCATTATGATCAGAGATTAAGGGAGCTAGGGCTTTACTCTTTGGAGAGAAGGAGGATGAGAGGAGACATGATAGAGGTGTACAAGATAATAAGAGGAATAGATAGAGTGGATAGCCAGCTCCCCTTCCCCAGGGCACCACTGCTCAATACAAGAGGACATGGCTTTAAGGTAAGGGGTGGGAAGTTCAAGGGGGATATTAGAGGAAGGTTTTTTACTCAGAGAGTGGTTGGTGCGTGGAATGCACTGCCTGAGTCCGTGGTGGAGGAAGATACACTAGTGAAGTTTAAGAGACTACTAGACAGGTATATGGAGGAATCTAAGGTGGGGGCTTACATGGGAGGCAGGGTTTGAGGGTCGGCACAGCATTGTGGGCTGAGGGGCCTGTACTGTGCTGTACTATTCTATGTTCTATGTTCTATTTATTTTCCCTCTCAAACCTATCCTGTCTTTTCCTTAGAAACTGTGACACCTTTAATAATTAAGTACCTATCAACCTCCGCTTTTAATACTCTCAATGACTTGGCGTCCACCAACATCTACAGCGTGAATTCTATTGTAGCGTGGATGAAATCACCGAAGAGACAGAGTCACTGTTAGATACAAAGCAGCTTCTTTATTCGACACAACAAGGTACAGCAGGCATCTTACAGACGGAGACGCTTTCCGCAGAAAGGTCTGTTAGCTCAATGTGGGCTCGATATTTATACGCTAAACACAAAGGCAATCGCTACTTAGAAGTTACAGACAATGCATAGACAATGCTTCCTTTTGAAGTTACATACAAAATATCACACCTTCGGAGTTCATACTTTCCTTCCGACGCCAACATGTCTGGGTTGGTATCCACAGCCTTCAGTTCAATCCACAATACATTTATTTAGCATTTTACGTACTAACATAGAAGACAATTAATATTTATAATCGCAAACAACAGGAATTCTGTAGATGCTGGGAATTCAAGCAACACACATCAAAGTTGCTGGTGAACGCAGCAGGCCAGGCAGCATCTCTAGGAAGAGATACAGTCGACGTTTCAGGCCGAGACCCTTCGTCAGGACCAACTGAAGGAAGAGTTAGTAAGAGATTTGAAAGTGGGAGGGGGAGGGGGAGATCCAAAATGATAGGAGAAGACAGGAGGGGGAGGGATGGAGCCAAGAGCTGGACAGGTCATTGGCAAAGGGGATATGAGAGGATCATGGGACAGGAGGTCTGGGGAGAAAGACAAGGTGGGGGAGGGAAACCCAGAGGATGGGCAAGGGGTATAGTCAGAGGGAGAAAAAGGAAAGTGAGAGAAAGAATGTGTGTATATAAATAAATAACAGATGGGGTACGAGGGGGAGGTGGGGCATTAGCAGAAGTTAGAGAAGTCGATGTTCATGCCATCAGGTTGGAGGCTACCCAGGCGGAATATAAGGTGTTGTTCCACCAACCTGAGTGTGGCTTCATCTTTACAGTAGAGGAGGCCATGGATAGACATGTCAGAATGGGAATGGGATGTGGAATTAAAAAGTGTGGTCACTGGGAGATCCTGCTTTCTCTGGTGGACAGAGCATAGGTGTTCAGCAAAGCAGTCTCCCAGTCTGTGTCGGGTCTCGCCAATATATAGAAGGCCACATCGGGAGCACCGGACGCAGTATATCACCCCAGCCGACTCACAGGTGAAGTGTCGCCTCACCTGAAAGGACTGTAAGTGGACTGTAAGCAGAACAAGTGTTACACATGCCCTTACACTTCCTCCCTTTCCACCATTCAGGGCCCCAAACAGTCCTTCCAGGTGAGGCAACACTTCACCTGTGAGTCGGCTGGGGTGATATACTGCGTCTGGTGCTCCCGATGTGGCCTTCTAGATATTGGCGAGACCCGACACAGACTGGGAGACCGCTTTGCTGAACACCTACGCTCTGTCCACCAGAGAAAGCAGGATCTCCCAGTGACCACACATTTTAATTCCACATCCCATTCCCATTCTGACATGTCTATCCATGGCCTCCTCTACTGTAAAGATGAAGCCACACTCAGGTTGGAGGAACAACACCTTATATTCCGTCTGGGTAGTCTTCAACCTGATGGCATAAACATCGACTTCTCTAACTTCCGCTAATGCCCCACCTCCTCCTCGTACCCCATCTGTTATTTATTTTTATACACACATTCTTTCTCTCACTCTCCCTTTTCTCCCTCTGTCCCTCTAACTATACCCCTTGCCCATCCTCAGGGTTCCCCACCCCCCTTGTCTTTCACCCCGGACCTCCTGTCCCATGATCCTCTCATATCCCTTTTGCCAATCACCTGTCCAGCTCTTGGCTCCATCCCTCCCCCTCCTGTCTTCTCCTATCTTTTGGATCTCCTCCTCCCCCTCCCACTTTCAAATCTCTTAATAACTCTTCCTTCAGTTAGTCCTGACGAAGGGTCTCGGCCCGAAACGTTGACTGTACCTCTTCCTAGAGATGCTGCCTGGCCTGCTGCGTTCACCAGCAACTTTGATGTGTGTTGCTAATATTTATAATGTATAGATAATACTGTCTTCGAAACTACAGCATCAGGTGCCAGAAGCAACTGGTATTTACACCTTTTAGGAAGCCCATTGTGGTGGGCTCAATGCACAGTCCTTTGTCAAACAGTTGAAACAGAAGTCTGGTGGCCAAAGTCATTTAAGTGTAAACAAATCATCTACCCAAAAAAAATCCACTCTGACAAATTCCACAGGTTCACCATGCTCTGGCTGAAGAAATTTCTCCTCATCTCTGTACTGAAGAGACATCCCGCATATGATGCATTGAAGTTTAGCAGAAAAATTCACTGGAGCATGTAGCAATTTCAATGAATGCCTTAAAATCCCAATAGCAGTAACCTGGCATTAATTCTTAGTCTACTGTTTTTGAAGTATAAGGCACAAAATGAAGTTGTCTTTTGTGGTCTGAAGTTTTAAAGCATCTGCTAAACTTTGAAACAAGGCATGTTCCCAGTAGCAGTGACATGCCAGAAACATGAATGCATTCTGCTGTATCTCAGGATAGCAGTACACCAAAATTCTGGCACCAGTACTGTCAAATGGCAGCAGTGATCTTATGATTCCACAAGAGAGAGCCAATTAGCAACGGTTCTGAGGCTACATTACTTGCAAAGAGTCACATGGAAGTTGTTGAAGCAGACACCTGTGTTGTGCATAGCAAAGCAACAGGTTAGCAATATTATGTAGACTAATACTCATCAGTGCCAAAAAGAACCCAGTAATAAAAAAGAGAGATATTAGTTTTAGAAAGTCTGCAAGGTTTGCTTTCTCTGGAAGTGGTAGATTAACTCCGCACATCAGATTTCAAAGATACCAATAGCTTGATAAGAAAATCCTAGTGATTTAATAATGATATAGCACAATCAGCACATGCACTCTAAAGTTTCATTACCTTCTCTTACTTATTCAAATGACAGGGAAGTTATTCTCAAAGAGGAATCCACAGGCTATGCTACTGGTTAAAAATTTGTGCCCCTCATCAGAATGTCAAGTCCCAACAATGATGCTGATTTGGAAATGCAAAAGTAGTGAAAGTTGCCAGAAGTAATCTTGAAATGCGTTCTTTGATAATAACATATGCTCACTGTGACCTTGCATTGGTGGTATTGCGGTTATCGATCAGTGATAAGCATTGTAAAAAACATACAACTCATGAGGACTGCACTCACACATAAGCTTCACTGCTTTCAGAAGAATTTGAGCACGTGCTCCTCCTACAAATGTTATTTTCAATGCCATTCACAACTTCAATACATCCCAAAGTGTCTTGAAACAATGAAGTGCTGTCACTATTTAATGTAGGAAACGCAGCAGCCGAGTTGTGGAAAAAAAGCATTGTAATTTATTTAGAGCTTTATTGTCATTGCTCAAGACAACAAAATTGCAGAGCTACTCCAAACAGAATACTGACAATTCAATTTCTAAAAACACAATGAATAAATTTAAAATAACTTCTGAGTTATTTACAACAGTATTATGTTTTATAACTCCAAAACATAAAGCTCATTGAAAAGAAACATGACACTGGGAATGGTCGTTTTAGTTTCATATTTACTTTAAGCAAGGCATGCACATAAGACATGGTGGTGTAATGACATATACAATTCACATATTTTTGCATACAAGCGATAGTGAATTACATAAACAAATAAGAATGCTTAATGAAACAGTATATTTACATTATTCAAATATTACTGAAATATTAAATATGCAACACTCCTCCCTGCTTAGCTATAAACTTACTCAATGTACAGTAGAGTTCATCTCAATATATATATATATATATATATATATATATATATATATATACACTACATAATTCGATGTCTATATAGACATCTACAGCCGAGTAAATTTTAAATTGTTCCATTCAGGCCTGAAGATTTAATCACCATGGAGGCTTTCTTACTCTTCTGGGATAATGTCTTTCCTGACAAGGGGATTACTTTGCTTAGCAGGTAACATGTGTGACTGTGAAACAATCTCAGGTTCTGGGGCCTCATTCATGGTGGTTGTAGGAGCTGACTCTGGGACTGTAGGAAGTGATTCTGACAGCTTTGGACACCTTCTTCTCTAATGATTGACTCTACTGTCCTCAACTGATCTGTGTGTCATCTCCAGATGACACCAGGCACAATGTCCACTATGTAGAAGAGTGGACCAGTTCTGTTCTTAACTTTTCTAGGTACTTACTTTGATCACCTCTGTCGTCCCTCACCAGGACTGCTAATCTAGGAGTGAAATTGAACCTCCTTGTTTGAGGAGATTTGAATTTGTCTCAGCTGTTTGTCCTTCATTTTCCTTCTGAGATCCTGAGGAGTGTCCTCCATTGTAAATTCTTCAGGAGTTTCCTTTTCCAAGGGTAAACAGGACAATCCATCAGCATTTCCATCATACATTGTCCACTTGAATTCGATCTTATCATTGTGTTCTCCCAGAACAGTCCATCTCTGCATTCATGCTGTTGCTGTTTGTGGAATGCCCTTCTGTGGATTAAAAATGGACACTAGTGATTGATGACCAGTAACGACAGTAAAATCTGTCCCATACAAGTACTGGTTAAAATGTTCTACTCCTCTTACCAAAGCCACTCTGTCAGTCTGTGCATAATTTTTTTCTGCAGCAGGAAGGAACCTAGATGCAAGGTCTATGGGGTGCTTGCTTCCATCATTCATAATATGTGACATCACAGTACCTACACCATAAGGCAAGATTCGCTGGACAATGTGCATCATAATGTGCTCGTAGTGTCTGACGACACCACTTTCTTTATCTTTTGGAAAGCCACCTCAGACTGATCTGTACAATGCCATTTCTTCCCAATCTGTAGTAATGAGTTCAAGGGGTAGAGCACCATAGACGAGTTTGGCAGGAACCTGTTATAGCAATTGACAAATCCTCAAAAGGACTGCAACTGTGACTCATCCTTTGGCCCTGGGGTATCAACTTACTACTTGAAATTTCTCAGCAAACTAATGTAATCCTTGTGCATCAATAATGCGACTACAAGTAAGTGACGCTAGGTTCAAAGAATTCATACTTGTTCTGTAGTGCTCTGAGCACTAATCTTCTAATCTACTTAACACTGTTTTGAGATTTTGGTGATGTTCCGTGTCATCCTTCTCGATAACAATTATGTCATCCAGGTAATAATGGGCATCTAGGCAACCTTCAGCACTTGGCCCATAGCTTTCTGCTCAGTTGCAGATACAGATGCTACTCCAAAAATAAGGCAATAAAGCCCTTTGTGAGAGCTTATGGTGAGAAACACTTTGGACTCTTCTTCGATATCCATCTGTAGGTAGGCCTCAGCTAAGTCCACTTTGCTGAAGTGTTTCCCTTCAGAAAAGTTTGCAAAGATATCCTCTATCCCGGGCAAAGGGAATTAATCTACTTTCAATGCTAGGTTGATGGTGACCTTAAGATCACCACAGACCTTGACAGATGTTGTATGACAGGAGTTGCCCATGGGCTACACTCAAACTTGGAAAGAATTCCTTCAGTCTTCATGTGACCCAGCTCACTGGCGATATTATCATAGAAGGTATAAGAAACCAAATGAGCTTTACAAAACTTGAGTGTGGCATTTTCATTTGACACTATTTTACACTTGATATGTTTGAGTTTTCCAATGCTATCCTTGGACACTTTTGTGGCATCATCCAGTACCTTTCTTTATTCATTTTCAGTTAACTCTCTTGCAGGGGATGTGGTATGCAAATGGCGGATGGATCTCCAATCAAGAAGTAGTCTCAGCCAATCATGGTCCCACATGCAGGTCCTCCTGTTTTTAACTACATAACAAGCCCAATGTGGCTTGTGGGCTGTTTTATTTCATCATTACAAATGCCATTCCCACAGGAGTTATTTCTTCTTCATTATAAGTTCTTAGTTGAATACCTGCCGGCTTCAGTTCAGTATCTTTGAAATGGCATTTAAACTCATTTTGTGGAATGACAGAAACAGACGAGCAAGTGTCCAATTCCATTTTCATGAATTTTCCATTCACTTCTGGTGTAAACCATATTGCTTGTCTATTGTTAGTTTTCACATTGTAAATCTCAAGTCTACGCAGTCCTGTATCACTCTCATCATTATCCGATTTTTCATCAACTGTATGCAGATTCATGCTCTTTTTGAAATTGCACCTTAACGTTTTAACTTTTTTTCTTCCCTAAGCAGTCCATTTTTTTTTCCTTTGCACAACTTGCTCTTTGTATGTGTCCTATTATGTTGCATTTTCTGCAAGCCTCACCTTTAAACCTGCATTGATCTGGTGTTTGTGAGCCTCTGCTACAATGTTAACAGAGTGTTTGGCCAGGCAGGTTTCTGTTTAGATATTACAATTTTGTTCACAATCACTTCCATTCCTGACTGCAATTCAATTGCATCTCTGTCTGCTGTTTCCATTGATACAGCTATTTCAATTGTTCTTTTAAGTATAAGTTGTGCTTCAGTTAGAAGCCATTTTTGAATGATTTCTTGTAAAATTCCATGAACTAAACAAACTCTTAGTACATCAATAAGCTTATCACTGAGCTAACAATCTCAGACAGCTTCTCCAATTCAGCCACATATGCTGAAGTGAACTCCGCTTTCTTTTGATTCCACTTACAAAACATAAAGTGTTATGCAATCAACAATGGTTTCAGTTCTCATTGACCCTGCATTGCATTTACGATATCAATAAAGCTCATTCCAGCTGGTTTGGTTGGAGCAGTTAAACTTCCTCGTAAACTGCATGCTCTTCCACCCAATGCACTCAGCAAAACTGATACTTGCTTCGCATTGTCTATTTCATCTGCTTTAAAATACTACTCAATTTTGTCAGTATACAACATCCAATTATCTCTTGTGCAATGTTTCTTCTCAATTATTTTTATGTTTTGGAGTTATAAAACATAACATCATTACAATGGTTTTAGGATGAGCAGAAGTGCACAGTTTGACAAGAGGCATGACATCAATTGTGCACACATAAGTGTGTTGACTGTGCTCAGGAACAGACCGTTTACCTCAGAATTCCATTCCAGAGACAAGTGTATAAAACCTAGACTGACACTTCAGGACAATCTGTTTAAAGATCATCATTTAGATGAGATGGTAAGCAAGTCTGCCCAGAGGAGGAATGAATAATCCCTTAGCACAATTTTGGTGAAGAACAGGGTTACTATCAGACCCCTGGCCATTATTAATCCTTCAATTAAAATCAGAAAAAAAAAATTATTACCTGTAGTATTGAGGACATCTTCAAAAGGCAGTGCTTCAAAAAGGTGGCATCCATCATTAGAGACCAACATCATCCAAGACATGGCCTCTTCTCGTCTCTATCATCATAGAAGAGGTACAGAAAAATGTAGACTCACACTCAACACACACAAAATGCTGGAGGAACTCAGCAGGTCAGGCAGCATCTATGGAAAAAAGGACAGTTGATGCTTCGGGCCGAAACCCTTCAGCAGGACGTCGAATCGGATCTCAAACAGGTGGTAAGGATGGGCTCCCTCACCTCTTCCCCTCTGACCCTCAATGCAGGTGCCCCCCCCAAGGGTTGAGTTCTGTGTCTCCTTTTCTACTCCCTTTACACCCACGACTGTACTGTCACACACAGCTCCAATCTGCTGATCAAATTCGCCAATGACACGACTTTGATCGGCGCTATTTCTAGTGGTAATGAGACAGCCTACAGAGGAAAGGTTGACATTCTGACATAGTGGTGCCAGGGTAACAATCTCTCCCTCAATGTCCAAAAAAACAAAAGAACTGATTGTGGATTACAGGAGGAACAGATACAGGCTCAGCCCGATCAACATCTGGGTCTGCAATTGAGAGGGTGAGTAGTTTCAAGTTCATTGGTATACACATCACCAATGATCTCATATGGACTATACACACTGGCTTTATGGCAAACAAAGCACAACAGCATCTCTTCCACCTCAGGCAAATGAAGTAGTTTGGCATGGACCCCAAATCCTCAAGACCTTCTACAGGAGGTGCCATTGAGAGCACCCTGACTGGCTGTATCACCGCCTGGTATGGGAACTGCACCAACCTTGATCACTGGGCACTGTAGAGAGTGGTACGGACTGCCCAGCACATCTGTGGACATGAACTTCCCTCCATTGAGGACATTCTTTAGCAGGTGCAGAAAGAAGGCCTGGAAGATCATCGGGAACACCAGCCGCCCCAACCATACACTGTTTCAGCTGCTTCCATCAGGCAAACGCTCCCGCAGCATGAAAGTCAGGATTGACAGGTGACGGGACAGCTTCTTTCTATAAGCTATTTGACGTTTAAATTCACATGTCTGTACATTACAATGGAGTCATAATGCAAAGATTTTTACTCTCTCACGTGAGATGAATGTAAGACTTAAATAAATTCTAATTCTTATAGCAATTTGCTATGGCTGCTCCATACTGCTGACACAAAACCAACAAATTTCATGACATGTCAGTAACAATAAACCTTATTCTGATCATTTTACAAGATGCTGGTAAACTTTACTGATGGGTCATTGAGAACATACTGACCTACTGTATGACAGTACGATACATGAGATGCAACAAGATTGACCAGAAAGCACATCAACAAGTGATCAGGAATGCACAGAAAGTCACTGGGACTCAATTATCAGATATGGAAACCACCTACAACTCATGGTTTTCTACAGCAGGCTTGCAACATTGAGGTGGACTCATCCCCCCCTGTATTCATATGTTCAAGCTCCTAACATGTGGCAGGAGATACAGAAACATCTCTGCACAGATATCCAGATTGAAAAATACCTTCTTCCCTAGAGCTGTCATGCAACTGAACAATGCCACCCCACCCCCCACCACTTGCCCATAGTCCATAGGCAAAATAGAAAATCTCTAAGAGCAATACGTGGACAGGCAACTGGGCTGCTGCCTTACTTTAACTCCAGAGCTCCTTTTTTTAAAAAATTTCAGCTTTAATTCTTGATGTTATTTTTTATTTTATCATTTTATTGTCGTCGTCATCGTGGCTATCCCTCGAGGTCAAGGATGATGGTCTTCATTCTGAAGAAGTGGCTCACAGAGTGAAGACGCCTGTGCGTGTATTTGTTTAACGTGTACTTGATGTTGTACTTCAAGAAGCACACAATACTTCACAAATCAGCCAACTGATTCCAATGGCATGGAAACCACAACGATTGGAGCTGAGGAATTTGTTGCAGCCTTCATTCGCCTTCACAGCCGTTGAGTTCGAAGTAACTTCATCCGCCTGTTCCACCGTTGAGGTCTTAGTTGGATTGTTCTTTGTCACCTTACCGTCATGGATTACCCTACCAGGAGCATAGCTCCAGACGGCATCGCTCTTGGGATCACAGGACCACACAAGCTTCTCCACCACGACAAGGCGACAATCCACGGAGAAGTATTGTATAAGTATTTTATTGTATAACAAGGGCATGTGCAATATTTGAATAGGGTAGCTGCTGTTCTTTTAATTTTAGAGTTGTAACTTGGATATCATTTGTTGTGTATTTAATATTTCAGTAATATTTAAGTAGTATTGTAAATATATTGTTCGATTAAGCATTCTTTGTTGTTTGTGTAAGTCATTGTGTGTTATATGTAAAGGCACATAAATTGTATACGTTATTATGCCACCAAGCCATATGTGGGCACGTCACTTAAAGTAAAATGAAACCAAGAAATATATTCCCAGCTCCGTTTTTCCTTTCAATTAGTTTTATATTTTGAAGTTTCAAAACATAACAGTGGAGATGAGGAAATTTCAAATGAAACCAAGACGACTACCTACCTGTACAAGTGCAGCAAAACATTTGAGTTTTTAAAAAAAAAAGCAGCAAGGCACGTGCTTTTTCAGGAAGGGACAGAAACAGACAAATTAATAAAAAGGCAAAAAATAGACTAAATAGGAAATGGTTCATAAACATGTGGTGTGATAAAAACTATGAATTTTTTATAAAGCAGAATTGGCTGGCTTCATCAGCACAACTCAGATACTTGGGTTCAATTCTGGCTTCTGCTGCGGTCAGCATCAGATTTGCACTTTCTCCCAGTGACTAGATTTGAAGTGGGTAAGTGGGAGGTGTTGCATTTTGGGAGGTCAGATGTAAGAGGAAGGATTCAGTCAGTGGCAGTATCCTTATGAGCACTGACGTACAGTGGGGCACCTGGAAAGTGTCAATACAAGTGGATAGGATGATAAAGAATAGGGTACTACTTGCCTTCGTCAGTCGGGGCATTGAATAAGCAAGTACGCAATATCTGTGCAGATGTGATCATGAGAATTCTAGGAGGGCATGTGGAGGCTTGGAGAAGGTGCACAGGGCGGTCGCAAGGATGTTACCTGGAGCAGAAAATATTAGCTATGAGAAGAGGTTGGATTATTTTCTCTGGAGCATTAGAAACTGATGGGTGACTTGAGAGAAGTATATAAAATTATGAAAGGCATAGATAGGGTAGATATTCAAACCCTTTCTCCAAGGATGCAAATGTTAAATACAAGAGGCCATTGCTTTAAGGCACAAGTGGGAGAGGGAAAAATTTAAAAGGCAAACTCTTACACAGGGAGTGATAAGTGCCTGCAATGCACTGTTAGAGAAGGCGGTAGAGGCAAATACATTCAGTAGCCACTTTATCAGTTACCTCCTGTACCTAGCAAAGTGGCCATGAAATGTCTGTCCATGCTCTTCCTCCACTCTAGCCAAACCACTTCAAAGTTTGATATGTTACGCTTTCAGCATACCACTGTTGAAAAGCATATGTAAGTGGTTTCTTCTTTTATATTATTGCGTAGGCTAATCAAAATGGCTTCTTTGTTATGTTATAATTAAAATGGCTTTTCTGTAATAATGGATGTGATATGAGAAAGTTCTCTCTCTAGCAGCTTGTTTGGGTTATAGAAAGAGTTGTATTCATTTGCTAACCAATTGGAATAGATGTTATTCTTTTTCGTGTGTCTGTAAGCTATTGTTTTCGCGGGCTTTGGGGCAGAAGGCGCGATGGGGACAGAGAGAGGAAACGCGATGCTGTAAACTGGCCGACGGAACGGACCACGAGCGGGAGTCCAAGGCCCAGGGTCTTCGACGAGGAGAGGAGACAGAGACAGACTCGTGTGGTGCGTCTGGTCAACCACCGTGGTTGGTCTCAGGTGGCAGGTCGATGTGGTTGGAGGGGATCGAAAGGTGGAAAGAGGACTCCGTTAATTGAACTCCAACTGTTGTGCACGAAGTTGGGTTGAACTTTGATAAGTTTGGCGCCTTTTACTTTCCTTTTATATTTTATCTCTATTAATTACATATTTCCAGTAATATCTATAAATTGCAATCATTTAATCACATATGGTGTATTGTCTGTAATTTGACAGGGTGGGGTACATCACACAGCATCCACACAAACCTGATTACCCAGTTTGGCGGGGCCAAAGGCTGCTCCCCCTAGATGAAAGCAAGCTGAGCGAGCCTGAGGCTTACCAGGGAGTTACACATAATTATTTGAGTTACTGTCACCTACCTGGCAACTTGAACCAGTCTGGCCCTTCTCCTCTGACCTCTCTCATTAACGGTGCATTTTCACCCACAGAACTGCTGCTCACAGGGTTTTTTAAAATGTTTTTTGCACCATAGTCTGTAAGATGAGCTACCTGGAGACTGCTGAGTGTGAAAGCCCCAGTAAATCAACAGTTCCTGAGAAACTCAACCCACCCTGTCTAACATCAACAATCAATCAGTCAGTCAGAGCCACTAAGATCACATTTCTTCCCCCATTCTGAACAGCAACTGAATCTCTTGACCATACTTTTATTGCATCGAATTTCTGTCACTTGATTGGCTGATTTGATATTTGCATTAACAAGCAGGTGTACCTAATAAAGTGGCCACTGAGTGTTCAGTAACAACGTTTAAGAGACAATGATCAGGCACAGGAACAGGCAGTGAATGGAGGGGTGTAGTCCATGTGCAGACAGATAGGATTAATTTAGTTTGGCATCCTGGGCAGCGCAAACATTTTGAGCTTAAGAACCTGTTCCGGTGCCAATCTGTTTTATGTTCTTCATGTGGGTTTCCTTGGGATGCTCAGATTTCCTCCCACATCCCAAAAATGTGCAAATAATTAGCCCAAATGGCGACAATGAATTTACTCTAGTATATACCATAGATGTGTGGTAGAATTTACGAACAAGTCAATGGAAGTGAGGGGAAAATAAAATGGGTGAGGGCGGGGTTAGTAAAAATGGCCGCCTGATGGTTGGCAGAGTCTGAATGGGCCTTTTTCCATGTTGTTTCACTCTGTGACTCTATATAAGGTAATGAGGGATGGGGTGAGAAGTATTTCTAAAACATTTGTTGCTTAACCAGGCAAATTGCCCAGGAGGCGTAGTTTCTTATGTGGGTAGGGAATGTTTTCTCCAAAAATTCCTGCAGTAGCTGTTCATTCATGGAAAGTCCTTAGCCAATCAGGTCATACTAACGTGACATCTATTAAATGTTTTAATGAAAAAGGAAAAGGAACCTTCCAAAACATTCCATCGGTAGAACAGATTGTGCAAGTATCCTTTCCAGCTACTCAAGCCAAATGCGACAAAGTGAGCATAGAAATATAACACCGAAAAGGTCAGTGCTGCGTCGACCATTTCCACTCCTACCCTCAGCGAAGTGGTACAAGGTCAGAGTACATTCTGATGATGTGGAAAAACAATAAAGCTGGAAATGACTTTCACCTCCAGGCATGCAGGATCATAAAAATAATCGCAAAGCATACACACAGTCTGCACAAGTAACACTTATGCAAAGCAAATAGTACTATGATTTGAAATGTTACTTCCACATTTTCCCTTTCCATTCCTTTTAATTCTAATAACTAGAATCTGAACAGGCAGAACAAGCCCCAGCTACTTATATAATCTTTTCCAACACAGGTATATTGTAAACTGATCATCGTCTTTCTGCACACCGTGACTACTTTGTACTCCAAGTTAAGAACTGTAATGATAAGGCACTCCATCATAGCATGAGACAGAAAACAGTCCATTTAATGACAGAACGCAGGTCCAATACTGTGACGTCTCTAGTAGCGTACAGAAATGGAGTCACAAGAGACTGCAGATGCTGGAAGCTGGAGCAACACAGAAGGTGCTGGAGGAAATGAGTCTATTTCCTTCCATCGATATTGCCTGACCCACTGAGTCCCTCCGTCACCTTTCCTGCTTCTCCAGAGTAATAGAGATACTGTTTCTGAAGCAGGTTTCCAATCTCGTTTCCTACCTGGGCAGTTCAAAGTAAATCAAAGTTCAAAATTCAAATTAAATTTCTTATCAAGATACATATATGTCACCACTAACTACCTTGAAATTCATTTTCTTGCAGGCATTTACAGGAAATTAAAGAAATACAATAGAATTTATGAAAAACTACAGATAACGAAGTGGCAAACAACCAATGTGCAAAAGAAAACAAATCATGCAAATAAAAAAGTCAATAAATAATACTGAGAGCATGAGTTGTAGAGTCCTTGAAAGTGAGTCTATAGGTTGTGCAGTCAGTCCACATTGAGGTGACTGAAGTTATCCTCGCTGGTTCAGGAGCCTGATGGATGTTGGGTAACAAATCTTCCTGAACCTGCTGGTGAGGGACCTAAGGCTCCTGAGTCGTAAGCCTCCTCGAGGCAGAGGCAGAAATGACTCACAAATTTCAGAATAGAAAAGAAGAACTTCCTAAGTTGTTTTTAGTAAAAATTCTTGACGCCAGTTTTTCTCTTCCCAAAGTCACGTGCATATCAATTTCAAGAATTTGAGAATGAAGGGGGAAAAAATTGCCAAAAATCTGTTATGCTGGAGATCTGTACAAATTTCAAATGGCACAAAATTGTGGCACAGACCAGACAGATCCAGGCAGTACACATCTTACAATTTTACTGACTGATGGAGTGGGGCAGAAAAGTGTCTGGCTCAACAATTTCCACCAATAACTCTATATTCTACACTCTGTTATGATTTTTCTTTGATGTACTTATGTAGGGAAAAATCTGTTTAGATGGTATAGAAACAAAAGCTTTTCCCTGTATCTTATTGCATGTGACAATAATAAGCCAATTCCAATTAAGGAATCTGATTTGAATACTTGGGCAAACTTGGAAACAGCAATGAGGAGTTTGGGCTTGGAACAGGAAGGTCATGAAAAGGCAGGTAGGAGACTATTGTTAATGGAATACTGCAACATTTTGCGGCTATTATTGAAATCCTGCATTTGCCTCAGTTCCTCCTCTTCAGGTGGAGACATAGGTAATCTG
This sequence comes from Mobula birostris, assembly GCF_030028105.1. NCBI lineage: Eukaryota > Metazoa > Chordata > Chondrichthyes > Myliobatiformes > Myliobatidae > Mobula > Mobula birostris. The sequence continues at coordinate 59,892,055 of NC_092383.1, read as the reverse complement.
AGTATGCAAAAGGAATGTGATCCTTTGCAATTACTGTCAATATGCAGGGAATACAAAATGAAGTTAAGTGGCCTGTGCCAAAAAAAATCAGAAAGTAGCCTAGACTTGAGAGTTATGCAACACAGAAGTGGGGCTTACAGCCCACATTGTCTATGCTGATCTTTTTGTGACCACCTCACAGCTTGCAAAACCACCTATTCCTTTTATAGCCGCCAAAAATTTGATACAATACACCCAGTTCTTTTGTGTGAAATTGCACTTAATCTGCCTTATTAGTAACATTACTTCAGGATGTAGAACCAGCAGATGGGTCAGCTACTTTGGGAGGTCTTTTTGTTTAAATTTGCTATTGTTGCTCATTTGCACAATTAACTTTTTTCTGAGTAGCAGCCTGCACTGGACATTTGATGAAACACCATAAGATGCTTCAAAAGGGCCAATTCAGAAAATAATATTGAACCAAACAAAAAGCATCAGGCCTGGTGATCGAATACTTAGCCAAAGAAATACATTTATGCAAGGGTTCTTAGGGAGAGAGAATTAGGGTAGAAATTCCAGAGTTTAAGCCTGGATGATAGAGGCAAGCCCAATAATGGGATAACGAAAGTGGGAACATGTACAAGGCCAGGTTGAAGGAAAGTAACAGCTTTTTTTGGGTTTCAAGGCTGGAAGTTGGGGCAGAGGTGAGAACCTGCAGACTTGAACGCAAGAATGAGGAATTTAAGGTGAAGCATTGTCAGCTGTGATCCAGTGGATGTCAATGGCCACAGAGATGATAGATTAAAGTAGGAATGCTGATGTTGTTGAGATCCAAGCACTAATCTCTTTGGTGCCCCCCTAGTTACTGTCTGATGGCTTACAGTAAGACAAACTCATTTACTTCACTCTGGTTCTTGTCTGTCAACTAATTTTCAATTGATGCCAATATGCTTCAATCAGAACGTGTGTTAATGTTACACATCGACCTTTAATGCGGTACTTCTCTTTTTGAAAATCTAAGTGTATTATGTCCATTGGTTTGCCCTTACGTATTGTAGCAATTACATCCACAAAAGAACTCCCAAGGGGTTTGTCAAACATGACTACCTTTCCAAAAAACACACATAAAAGTTGCTGGTGAACGCAGCAGGCCTGGCAGCATCTCTAGGAAGAGGTACAGTCGACTTTTCGGGCCGAGACCCGTCGTCAGGATCCTTAGTCCTGGAGAAGGGTCTCGGCCTGAAACATCGACTGTATCTCTTCCTAGAGATGCTGCCTGGCCTGCTGCGTTCACCAGCAACTTTTATGTGTGTTGCTTGAAATTCCAGCATCTGCAGATTTCCTCGTGTTCGTGTTACCTTTCCAAAATCCATGTGGACTTGGTCTAATCCCAGTGATTTTCCAAATCTCTTGCCATTGTGTCAGTTATAACCTCCTGCATTTTCCTTACTACAGAAGCGAGGCCAATCAGCCTGTAGTTTCCTGTTTCCTCTCTCCCTCCTTTTTGAATAGGGCTTGCAATCATCATAAGGGTTTGCTCCACATCATTGGGAAGAAATCCAGCAGCCCCAGAATTGTCTGCTTGGAACTGCGTTCCAATTATTGAAATTCTAGACACTAACGGTAGCCAGGAGGAACTCATGATTCCAGGAATAAGGTCTATTGCCATACAGAGCTTCCAACTCCCAAATGGTTACCTTGGATTCACCATTGAACCCCTAGCTGGCCATCTTCCATTCTTTGGTCTCTCTGCTGACTACAAAACCCAGCCCACTATTTTTTTTCCCTGGCTCAGGTCAAAGTCCTCATATAACTTTCGTCATGAAAATAATAAGGGAGATAGCCCACCCTATCAATCTAATGTAATATGATCCATTTCTCATTAAGTCCCTCTCAGTAAAGGACTGTTCGCAGTTCACTGGACCGGTAATAATTTAGGATCTGGGCTAGAAGATGTGCTCAGATTCAAGAAAGTTGATGGATGGTAGATTGCCTATTCAGACGTCTTGACCTGTCAGACTGAAGATCAGAATATCAGATCAGAATCAAATGTTTGAATAACTGTTTTACTGAGTCATAAAATTAAATTATTTTTAAGGGTGGTGTAGGCCTTTGAACATAAAGCAGCCAAGGAACCAAGAGATGCTGAAGGAGAACCAAGTGCCATGAACCTTCATGTAGAGATTAACATCAAACTTTGGTGATGATAGTGAGTGATGTGTTAAAGGAGGTAAGGCATAGTTATTGGCTGATTGCAGTGGGCTGAGAATACATCCCATAGCAGAACACCAAGGGCCTGTTTACTCAAAAAGATATCAAGCTCTTAAGTTAACTTTCACCTAACATCCTTTGGAGAGACCATCCCTTCAAGTGCTTTTCTAAAATATAATATGTCATCCATGTAGGGGTAATCTTGCATTGGTCCTAGGTTGTACCTGTTTCACAGATCTATTGCATTTATTATTAATATGTATTTTTTCTTTTCTAACTCTTTCCCACAATTCCTCCTAATTGCAGAATAAACTGCTTCCCCTATTCCAAAACATATAGTTGTATCACATTCTTAGGCATGTGGCTATTCCTGCCCAATTGTGCTTTGTGTAGTGATTCAGGTACAGAAAATCATGCATAGCTTTTTCTGTGACAATAGGATAGAACTAGAAATCAACTCAGAAAAGTTCAGGTCGGGTGAATTTCAAACAGGCACAGTAAGACGTGGGTGAGGAGAAAGCAACTATACACTGGCTTATAATTTCTATAGGTTTTTACTTCTTATAACTAAGGAATTACTGTCTATTATAAAAAGCTAGTAATTTTCTGTACTCTTTAATGTTTCAATAATAAAAACTCAAATGCATCCAGCTATTACTTTTGTTCTATCTTGTCTCTGCTTCCCTGTAATATTCACATTGGGCCATCCTCTTCTTTTTAAAGACATTTTGTTATTTAATGGTATCTTTGCTATTAAATACAAAAGAGGTTCAGTACGTAGTCATCTGTTTTTATTTACAGCGTTTCAGACAAAAAAAACTGTCATACAGATTGCAAGATTTCCCTTTTGGCAGAGTAAAATCACAATGTGAAGCATTGGAAAGACAATATATCTAAATAAATAAAGTCGGCAGAGTAATTTACAATGTATTATGCATGACTTTAATGTAGTCATCACTACAGTGAATATTGGTCATTTAATAAATAAAAAATTAAGACTTAGAAGCATTTTGTGAATAATGAATCTGTTTCTAAATTATTATAGTCCTTCTCATGAAAATACATCTATTTTGATTCATGATTGTCATTTGGTTGAACCGATGTATATTCTTGTGATGGCAGCAGACACAATTAATCCTGTCCATTCAGTATTGTTTGGTTGCAGGTGAAGTATTGTTCATTTCTTTTGCATATTGTTAATACCTAGAGGTAAAGAATGACATTAGACGTTAGACAGCAATCAAGACTTTAACACAAATAATGAGGTAAGGCATGTCATTTAAAATGTTAAACTGATAGTTTTGAAAATCCAAAAATAAAGCTCTGTGTAGCCATGAGAAAGTATCACAAGCCACTCTCTCAGAGAGCCAGATTTAATATTTTCTCTTCACCGCTTATATCCTTCACATGAATCCCTCATGTGGCGATGAATCATTTCAGAAATGTTCCCATGTGCTGAATGTATCTTTCAATAATTCACCCGGGTGAGATATCATTAATGTGCAAGCTAGTTTTAATTTGTAGCATGCTACTTGGGCTTTGCAGCCGGATCCTTGTCCAAAACAAACAAATGATGGTATTTACAGGAAGTCACTCCAACACATGCAAATACAAATTTGAACTCCTTTGTCCTTACCAATGGAAAATAACTGTATTCTGCTCAGTTACAACTGCTGAAATCACCTAGCTCCAAAAATAGGGTTGATTCTAAAAATAATCAGTGCATATTTAAGCACAATTCAACAAAATACAAAGTTACTTATCTTGAAAGTTACAGACCATCACTTTTAGGACCAAAGTTGCAATGTGTCCTTGCAAGTCAGTGATGAATTCATGCTTCTTTCTAGTCAGTCCCACAGGACTGAGGATAACCTACTTCCAATCTGCTTTTATGGATTCTGAGGTGGCTAATGAGGCCAGTTAGGGAATCCCAGGTTCTTCCACAGATGGGCTAGGTTGTGTCCGATCGTGAGTTAATGTATTTTTAGCACACTGGCAGCATCAAATGCAGCCAGTAGTGAAACTAAATCAATTAATCAGCCTGAAAATGTCATCAGAACAAAAACAGTAGCAGCCCATATATTTGGTGTGGTTCTCCAGCATTCAATAAGAAGATGGCTGATCCTTGGCCTCAACTCCTCTTATCCACCTGTTAACCTCAATATTGAGCATCCATAACCCACAGAGATACAGAAACGAAAGATTCACGGCCTCCTAACTTAATCTTTGCCTCTCCACCACCTCCAACATAATAGGTCAACCAATAATCTGGCTGCTCTATGTCTTTCAATGACATGACCTCTCATAGAGCACTGGTGCATTTTCTCCTCAGTCACAGCAATGTTAGACCCCTCTCTGTAAAACCAGCAAGACTACACATTCTCAGTGAGTCCCAATAGTGTAAGAACCCTTTAAGTTAGTGTAAGAACCCTTTAAGTAAACAAATTGCTTGACCTATATTTAAATATTCCACCACATGAAAATAGTAATGCACGTTCAGATTTTTTTAAAAGTTAAGTGCATGTGTAATCAGTTGTAGGTAAGCTATTCTACCTTCATTACTGTTTGCAAGGTTAGAAAATAGTAATAAATCACTTATAAAGAATAACAAATCATACACATACTTTTCTCCAAGTTTGTATAGTAATCTAATGTTCTACTCATGAGTATAAAAATATAACAGAATTAAAGATAAATTAAAAAATTATTGCTGAAATATTTGAGGTTTTATTCACTCAAACATTAACAAGGATAGTCTTAAATTTGTAATACCTATATGTCAAATATAATGGTACAGTACTTTCTAAGATACATTATATTCTGGTTATATCAGATATATGATGAGAAAGCCATTATGAAGAGAATCAATAATCATGATTGTATTTTTAAATGTTGTGTGTCAAAGATAGTCAATGACATTGCTATCCTTTACTACTGAGAACGTAATTTCTTCACGTCCTCTACCATCAAACCCCCATTGACATCAGTGACATTAGCAACCAGAGTTGCATTAAGCTCAGAAAGATTTGTTGTAATCAGTCTAATATATTTCCCTAATCAATCATTCCATTTTTGAACTATGCAAAGCACTTAATGAAAGACAGTGGCATTTATTTTCTTGAGGGGAGTTCAAACGCCAGCCTTCTGATGTGGTGTTGATACTGCAGTACCTTTAAATCTGAATGATGCTATCAATGGATCATTTAATGTTTAAAGGATTCAAATGACCTGATTGGTCTATTGCATGTTTTATCTCAAGTTGCAACATAATCACAAGATTGATTTTAATCTTCTAATGATTCATTTGGAACTTCTGTTTGCACAAAGTTCAAAGTAAGGTTCTCAACAACCTATTTATCCAAAAATGAATGATCAATTTTTGGGAGATATATCCTTAGTGTTCATATATTCACTGTGTAATATTTTAATAAGCTATCACAGAAGTGGTTTAGAACTAATTAATATCCCCTTTGGTAATAAACTATGAAAAATGATTATAAATCACAGACTATCACATGAATGTATGAAACGGTCATTCCAGTCATTCCTGGCTTTAAGTAAAACAGTGAAAATGTAACCTAATGGTGACAACTGTAAAAAAACCTTAACAGTTCCATTGATCTGGAACCAATGTTAATGATGTCCATGTAAGAGTATTGTACTGCCTTGTAAAACAACTACAGGAGGTTTAGTGTAATACAAATTACATTAGGTTACATGAAAATTTCATTAACTGTATGCTAGAAATCAAATTAAGATCTATGACAAAGTCCTAAAACGATACCATCTGAAATTTCAGCTTTCAATATTTGACGTCCTGGATACCCCAAAAAGTATGTAAAAATCAAACATAATTAATGATATGATTATCTACTGCAAATTTCAAATGAGAAAAAAATGTGTCAAGTGATTACTCGTTTCCTACAAAATTTTCAATTTAAATGTTTTTAAAATGATAGCGCTGAGTTGAGAAAGTCCATGTCACCAGTTCAACACGGTCATATTAAAAACGACTCATAAATTGAGATTTTAAATGGTCACAATTTATTTGAACAAGACTAAATGTTCATATTGAAAAGGGCCAATTAGAGATGGCAGAATATGGGCCCAAGAACATATTGCAGTGGCAGGGCCCAGGAGGAGCGAGGAATGGCATTAGGTTTGAACAATTTAAGCACCAGGCCAGATTGAAAGGTTCAGGGTGTCAGGGCCGGAGGCGAGGAACAGGTCAGTTCAGCTCACTGCCTGCTAAGCTTCACTCATCTCTGCGCTGAACTGAGACAGTGGCCTGCAGCTAATGGGCTCCTGAATCGATTGCAGTGATCACGGGCTTCACGGCTGTAGACTCGCTGTCGTGAACTTCAGTTCTTTGCTTCCTTTTGTTATTTGCAAGATTTGTTTTTGTTTCCTGCACATTGGTTGGTTTGACAGTCTTCCTTGAAATGGGTTCTATTGGGTTTGTTTGCTTTGTGGCTGCCGATAATGGGATATATCTCAATGTTGTATATAGTACATGTACTTTACTTAATGAGCATACTTTGAACTTTGTCCAAGTCTTGGACATGGCAAGTTAATACCCATTGTACAATAACTGCAAAGAACCCTGTGCCCCATGAAAAATAATGCCACAAGTCATTCTGCACTCCTCATGAAATTCTAATGTGACTCATATTTGAAACTGCAATCTTAAAGCCAATAGCGTCAATTTCCACCTTCAGGCACTTTCAAATACTTCATTCCACCAGCAAGGCAAACCATTCATTGTCATGGTTAACTCTCTTCAGATTCCTGTGCAGCTTAACTTTATAGACAATCATTTTACCTGATAAAGATTTTACAAGCTTACTTCAATTAATTTAAAATTATAATATTACCATGTTATTATGACACTTAACATCAATTGTATCGAATACTAGGGAGGAGCTTGAGACAATATTTCTGAATGTAACAATGGGTGTATACTCCATTCACAATTTACACAAAGATACCAGTTGGTGCTGAATTAAAATTGTGTTGTCCCATAATCTTAAAGATGCCATTGTACACAAATATTGTATAACTGTTGACTTAGAATTTTTGATGGAATAATTTGTTTCCATCTTCAGTTTTCTTCATGGTTCAACCTTAAGGTTTCCCCTTGTAATTTTTTTGGACTCAGGAAGTTGGATTTCCTTTTGTCTTCCTTAGTGAATATAAAAATGAGTAAAGGTATTTGTTATGCTGCTCACAACACAACTGAAGAGCTCAAAAGTGATTTTTTTAAAAAAATAAAGATACCTACTACATCTCCAGCATACAATGCACAGACCTAAAGCAACTAACTTCAGAATAAAACTGCCATCTAGCTAACCACCCAGATGGTGCATTTGAAGCCAATAGCTCTAACACAGCTCTCAATTGTAAACAGAACTAACCCATCAGCTTACATATCAAGAAAAGCCACTTGGATGAGACATTGAATGACTGATGCCAGAATGGAAAAAAACAGTGCAGTGCAGACAGATAAACCCACAATATTGAAACTTCTAACCTGTTGGTTATATTATTTTCCTAGTTCTAAACTTGCAAATCTTCTACTTCCTCATCAACACATTAGATCTATTATACCAGTAACATGCACATTTAAATTCATGCTCATTACATCACTATTCAGTTTTTGAACTTTTTTATGGAGCACAATTCCTGATTCCTTTCCTGATCTTTTGTTAAAGGAACCTTTTGCCATTTAACAGCAGAGATTTTTAACTGGTTTCAATCAAAACAAATTGTTACTGTGCTTAATTACTACAGCAGCGTTACTGAACGCATGAGAATGGACTAGGGAAGGTGTACAGTACCAATTGTTGCAAGTTAGATTATCTAAGTTAACGGAATCAAAAGGTCCAAAATGTATGTGAACCAGTCTGTAAGTTATAGTATCTGCTTTCCTATCAATTGAAACATATTTTTTACAATGTTGATTTCAACACTGAGATGTGAATTTTTAACACAGCCCCTGTAGAATGTATAATAAGTATATACACTGGTAGAGAAGTTCAGTATTAACTTTAAGTGAATTTGACAGTATTATTTAAATACGGGTTCTGTACATATTGAGTAAATTTTTGAATTTATGTGGTGCCACTTACATCCAAAAGGTAGTTCCCATCTGCTTCCTAGCTTGTATTTTAATGCTTTGCAACAAAATGATGTTAAGCTGCTGGATTCACAATTTAGTATCAAAATAAAATCTGCTTTTATTAACATTCACAGTGATGGGGCGGCGGCATCTTTTATACAAATAATCTATTCAAGTGCCTTGGCTGTGTTTCAGAAAACTTTCCCTTTGTGCTGGGACTTCAGGATTGCATCCGGTGGAATCTATTATTGTCTGCTGGTGGAAGGGTGCAAATGCCCGACCATGCAGTTTTCTACGAAGTACAATTATTGCAATTAAAGTTGTTTCCAAACATTGACTAAAATAATTTGTCTCAGAATGTTCAGAAATCACACCCCATCTGCCTAAACCTATAACCAGGCCATAACAAGGCACCGTCATATTTCTTAGCATTTGCTTACTGGGCTAAACTTTCGTATTGATGCAATAAGCTGACAGAACAGTGAACTGTCGGATATTGTATACATGTCCTAGGAGAATTACTTGTTCGGTGACAGGAATGGCGAAGGAAACAATGCCATTGTAAGTTATCAGTGACTACTCCGCGTGTCAATCGCCTGTTGATCCAACTGAAATGGATTCATTCATTTGCGACTTACTGGTAAATAGCACCGAGCCTTCAGTGGGAGAAGGCGGCGGTGATGCGACAAAGAAGCATTCTGGTGACCACCAACTCACCCTGGTGTCTTTGGATCAGGACATGGTGCTGATAGCAGTTGGCGTGCAGATGTGAGCCAGCTGTCGGGATTTCACAGACTGAATCGCCTGGCGGTTCTTAAACTGCACCATGCCCAGTGTGATCTCGGCGTTCCACGTCGAGTCTTCCAGGCACCTGAAGTCTATTTCCTTGTTATCTGCCATCACGATGGTGAAATAGATGTATCTGCCTTTCCTCTCCACGCAGTCCACCGTCTTCATGTTTTCAAAGGCGAGCACTTTGCATTTTGACCGGCTTGCCTTCGGATCGTGGATGCACAGCCCTTCGTCTGTCAACAGGCAGTTTTTCCTTTTCCAAAGCTGCAGTAAGCCGTCGCTCCTCTTTTCTAACTGCCCCTCCTTCAGAATGTTCTGACCGTTCATTTTGGCCGCACTTTGATTCTCCTTTACTGCAAGTATTGTCTACGAACTTGGGATGGAGGATCCTTCTAGTTCATCTCTCTCTCTCTCTCTCTCTCTCTCTTCGCTCCTCCAGTCTGTGCTAGCGTGCTGCTCAGGATCTGTTGTAACATGCCCAGATGGCTTTTTATTTCAATTCAGCATTTCTTCGCCCAACCCTCCGCTGACGTCTCCTAGATCAAAGGCTCAGTCCTACGCAGCAGTCAGTCATTCGGGCCACTCGTAGTCCGGGGAGGTGGGGGTTGGGGTAATGGCAAGACTGTCTGAGGTTTGGAAAGATGTGGGGCTATTATTCGCCTGTGAAATGGGGAAGCCCCTACTTTCAGTCTTTAACGTCACCGAAGAGCAGCCAAAGCCCCTGCCGCATCTGAAAATGCATAAAAATTCCTTCTTCTTAATCTAGAGGAAAAACGCAGGCGAACCACGCTTGTGTGCAATTCTTCCTGGGCACCATGTGCTCTGCTGCTGAGAGTTACGTGTTCTTATAAATAATGTCGTTGTCGCTCATTCTAGTTGATGCAAACCGCATTCCGAATTGTAGGAACGTGCTGCAACCCAATGCTTTAACATTTGTTTAATTTTGACACCTTGCCCACGGTCCTGTGAGCACCACGCATTTTATTTAATACAGACTGTATGTGCTCAGATTTATCCAGTTCATCAGCAGTTAGGGTTATTCATTCAGCCGATTGCGTTCATTCACCGTTTCCCCCCACCTTTGAAACTAGTGTGGATTAGAAAGAAAACACTTTATGAGATTGAATGGTGATTGTACTGCCTTTGTCTTGCTTCCGCTACATAATTCTGCAATTGTCCTTGTTTTAAGGTCGTTTATTCTTGCCTTCCTTCAGACTTAAGCATATCTGTTATTTGTTCCTCATCACCTGTACAGCCCTGGTTTTGATATTTTATGTATTGCCCAGGTTAGCGTCAGGTTTTTATTTTAAATAACCTGCTTTTTAAGAAACGACATTAGCACTGAAGGCTGAAGACCCTTGACCAGAACAATGCCACATTGATTCTCGTCATTTCTTTTTATATTCCAAATAAAACAATAAAAAGAGAAAAAAAAGTTGGAAATCGTTGGTAGCTCAGAAGGGGAGGGGGGGAACGATTTAGTGTTTCAGATCAATGATCCTGCAAATTCAACCACTTGAAACTTTAACTCCACTGACAAAGGCTGACTACTACTAGTATTTTCTGTTTTCAATTCAGATTAACATCTGCAATTTTTTGCTTTGGATTGTTGGGTAAAGGGCATTTTAGTAATACTTTGGTGGGATATGTGGTCACCAATATTTTAATATGTATTTTATTCTTAAAATTTGCAATTGTGTGATACAGTGTATCAGCATTCTCATAGAACAGGTGGCACAGTAGCATAGCTTTAGCGTAATCACTTTATAGCACCAGTGATCACTGATCAAGCTTTGGTTCCCACCGCTGTTTGTAAGGAGTTTGTACATTCTCACTGTGACCACGTCAGTTTCCGCTGTGTGTTCCCGTCACTTCTCACATTCCAAAGATATATGGTTAGGGTTAGTGAGTTACGGGCATGCTCTGCAATGCCAGACGCGTTTGATGAACATTTATTGCTCATCACTAGTTGCATTTAAGAAGTCATTAATGATAACCAGTCATGCAGTAAGTACCCTGTGACCCGTCTGATATATCTGATCGAATGGACAATGAATCTGGATCGATTTCAATTAGGAAAACAGGCCCAGGAACTCCAGATGGAATTTAACTCAGGTGAGGTTAAAGAGATGCATTTTGGGAAGTTAAGCATGCAGAGTGAATGACCGGCCTGGTGGAGGACCCGAGGGGCAAATAAATACGTAGTTCCTGGAAGTCATGACATATGCAGACAAAGTGATGAAGGAGGCATATGGCGAGCCCGCTTTCATCAGCAGGGCACTGAGTACGAGAATTGGAATGTCATGCTACAGCTGTGCAAGACATTGGTGAGACCGCAGGAGTGCCGTTTGCCATACCATATGAAGGATGTGGATAAGCCAGACAGAGTGCTGAAAATGTTCACAAGGATGTTGTCAGAACTGGAGGGCTTGAGCGAATAGGAAAGCATGAATAGATTATGAGTTTTCTCTGGAGCGAAGGAGAGGTGTTGCTTTATAAAGGTTTATAAAATCATGAAGGGCATAAATAACATGGATTGTCACAGTCTTTTTTCTGAAGCAGTGGAGTCTAAAACTAGAAGGAATAGGTTCAATATTGTAAAGAAAAGATGTAAAGGGGACCTGAGAGACAAGTTTTCACGCAGAATGCAGTAGGGATATGGAAAAAGCTTCCAGAGGAAGTGGTAGTGCCAGGTACAATGACAATGCTTTAAAGAAATTTGGACAGCTGCAGAGACAGTTGAACAACTTTACAGGGATATAGGCTAAATACAAGCAAATACAGTAGGATTAGCTCAGAAAGGTACAGTCCATGTGAGCTGAAGGACCTGTTTCCGTGCAATATAACTCTGTGACTCCGTGATCACAGTATAAATCTGAGAATTTTAAACACAATTCTAAATACCTAATTCTATCTATTATTTAATCATGCCACTTAATTGTTGTGTTATTCAAAAGAATTCTTATTTATACGTTGTCTTTTTACAATCTGATTTTACAATTCTAAAATGCGCATCTAAAGGTGATGCTAATTAAGTGCAAACAACAGGAATTCTGCAGATGCTGGAAATTCAGGCAACACACATCAAAGTTGCTGGTGAACGCAGCAGGCCAGGCAGCATCTCTAGGAAGAGGTACAGTCGGCGTTTCAGGCCGAGACCCTGAATGTCTAGAGATGCTGCCTGGCCTGCTGCGTTCACCAGCAACTTTGATGTGTTGCTAATTAAGTGCTTTTGTTTTCAAAGGCAATCCCTGTTGTAACACAGGAACATTCCACTAGGTGGAGCAACAGTGTATTAGACCTCAACCAACAGGATCAGACCACCTCCTTAGTAGCCTCCAGATTCGTCTATCTTCCTTAGTTCTGCTATCCATGAACCTGAGGTAATCAACAAAAATTGAGTTGAGTTCTAACACTTCTATACCTGATTTGATACTGGATCCACTCATTTTTAACTTACACATGGGAATCACAGTGGTACAGCTAGGGAGGGCTACTGCCTCACAACTCAAGAGACTCAGGATAAGTCTTGACCTCTATGCTTCCTGAATCAGAATCAGGTTTATTATCATTAACTTATGTGTGGTGAAATTTGTTGTTACAATGGCACGCAAAAGTTTGGGCACCCCTGGTCAAAATTTCTGTTACTGTGAATAGCTAAGCAAGTAAAAAATGAACTGATTTCCAAAAGGCATAAAGTTAAAGATGGCACATTTCTTTAATATTTTAAGCATGAAAACTTTTTTATTTCCATCTTTTACAGTCTCAAAATAACAAAAAAGGAAAAAGGCCCAAAGCAAAAGTTTGGGCACCCTGCATGGCAGTACTTACTAAAACCCCATTTGGCAAGTATCACAGCTTGTAAACGCTTTTTGTAGCCAGCTAAGAGTCTTTCAAATCTCGTTTGGGGGACTTTCATCCATTCTTCCTTGCAGAAGTCTTCTAGTTATGTGAGATTCTTAGACCGTCTTGCATGCACTGTTCTTTTGAGGTCTATCCACAGATTTTCGATGATGTTTAGGTCAGGGGACTGTGAGGGCCATGGCAAAACCTTCAGCTTGTGCCTCTTGAGGTAGTCCATTGTGGATTTTGAGGTGTGTTTATGTTCATTATGCTGTTGTAGAAGCCATCCTCTTTTTATCTTCAGCTTTTTTTACAGGCGATGGTATTTAAATGAATTCATTCTTCCCTCTACCAGTAAATGTTCCCTGTGCCACTGGCTGCAACACAAATTCAAAGCATGACCGATCCACCCCTGTGCTTAACAGTTGGAGAGGGGTTCTTTTCATGAAATTCTGCACCCTTTTTTTTCCAAACATACCTTTGCTCATTGCGGCCAAAAAGTTCTATTTTAACTCCATCAGTCCACAGCACTTGTTTCTAAAATGCATCAGGCTTGTTTAACATAGAATAATACAGCACAGTACAGGCCCTTCGGCCCACATTGTTGTGCCGACCCTCAAACCCTGCCTCCCACATAACCCCCCACCTTAAATTCCTCCATAGATGTTCCTTTGAACCTTTTGAATAGAAGTTTTTGGCCTCGAACTGCATAGTATTACTGAAGCAGATTGCAATATAATATGGATCACAATAGGTGATCACAACAGTTCACCTTTGCCTGACTCTATGTTGTTTAATTCTGTTTTACATTCAGTCAATTGATGCATCTGCTTAGTTTTGTGTTTGAGACTTTTCACTCAGTTATGCTTTTCGTCTGCCTTGTGTACTCTCTCGATGTGACCTTGTTAGTGATACTTTCTGCAAGCTTTTTCTTAGAACCAACAGTCATTTGCAGCATGGGAGGATTTGCCACATCGATAACATTTTTGGCTTTTTGCAGAATTTAGGGACATTTTGTGCATTTCACATTCTAACCTCCTTTTCTGTAGTTCTGCTGCAGTCTCTAACAATATTGCAATGATCAATGCCCATTCTAAGATTAGGTCTCTTTCTGACAGTAGCCTCTTCTGAGTGCTTTGACTGTTAGAGTGGATTTCTTTTTGGGTAGATGATTTGTTAACACTTAAACGACTTTGGCCACCAGACTTCTATTTTAACTGTTTGACAAAGGACTGTGGATTGAGTCCACCACAATGGGCTTCCTAAAAGGTGTAAATACCAGATGCTTCTGGTGCCTGATGCTGTAGTTTCAAAGACAGTCTTATCTATACATTATAAATATTAATTGTATGAATTGTCTTCTATGTTAGCATGGGAAATGCCAAATAAATGTATTGTAGACTTAACTTACATTCCTAAAGGCTGTAGATACCAACCCAGACAAGTTGGCATCAGGAGGAAAGGGTGGTGTGAGATTTTGTATGTAGCTTCAATAGGAAGCATTGTCTATGCATTGTCTGTAACTTTTTAAGTAGCGATTGCCTTTGTGTTTAGCATATAAATATCGAGCCCACATTTAGCTAGCAGACCTTTCTACGGAAAGTGTCTCCATCCATAAGATGCCTGCTGTACCTTGCTGTGTCGAATAAAGAAGCTGCTTTGTATCTACCAGTGACTGTCTCTCCGGTAATTTCATCCACGCAACAACATTGACTATGCTTGCCTGTCCATGCATGTACATACAAGCCTGTTCATTAATGCATCAGAAAGTCCATCTCTAAAGTCACCGTACTGGAAAAGTTTGCGCAGTTCTGCAGTGTATTCAGAAATGCTTTCATCCTTTGACTAGTTCCTTTTGTAAAATCTAAAACTCTCAGCTTAGTTTAGGGCTCAAGTGATTTTGTAAAATTGTAGCAATTTCGTCGAGCATCTTGCTTGCTGGCTTTTTAGTGGTTACTAAGTTGCGTAAGAGACTGTATATTCTAGAACCCATTAAGCTAAGAAGCATGGGGGCTTTCTTTTGTTCCTCCATGTTGTTCGCATCACAATTCCACCCTCTCGATATACAACTCCCAGTCTTCATTAGCACTATCAAATTCATCAACTTTCCCGACTGAAGTCATCGCCATGTTATTTTCACTTTAACTTTGCTAGTTGCATCTTTCACTGTGTACTATGCAGGCAGTTACTATGTGTCCCTTTGTTGGCATCCATGATGGCCTTCATACCGTTCAGTGTTTCATCCCGTAACTGTCAGTGTAGATCACGTTATTCTCTGATGCTCAGGTTCGTACTTATTGCCATTTTGTTGTGTCTGTCCAACTACGTGTTGATTAAATAATTTAAAAGCATGCCTGCAGGAGATGGCTTTAACTGGTGTATTCACATTGCAGCGAGAGAGGAAGTAAGAGTGTTCTGTCTTCACTAAGGAGGACATAAATAATCTTCCAGAAATAGTAGGGGACAGAGGGTCCAGTGAGATGGAGGAACTGAGCGAAATACATGTTAGTAGGGAAGTGGTGTTAGGTAAATTGAAGGGATTGAAGGCAGATAAATCCCCAGGGCCAGATGGTCTGCATCCCAGGGTGCTTAAGGAAGTAGCCCAAGAAATAGTGGATGCATTAGTGATAATTTTTCAAAACTCGTTAGATCCTGGACTAGTTCCTGAAGATTGGAGGGTGGCTAATGTAACTCCACTTTTTAAAAAAGGAGGGAGAGAGAAACCGGGGAATTATAGACCGATTAGCCTAACGTCGGTGGTGGGGAAACTGCTGGAGTCAGTTATCAAGGATGTGATAGCAGCACATTTGGAAAGCGGTGAAATGATCGGACAAAGTCAGCATGGATTTGTGAAAGGAAAATCATGTCTGACGAATCTCATAGAATTTTTTGAGGATGTAACTAGTAGAGTGGATAGGGGAGAACCAGTGGATGTGGTATATTTGGATTTTCAGAAGGCTTTTGACAAGGTCCCACACAGGAGATTAGTGTGCAAACTTAAAGCACACGGTATTGGGGGTAAGGTATTGGTGTGGGTGGAGAGTTGGTTAGCAGACAGGAAGCAAAGAGTGGGAATAAACGGGACCTTTTCAGAATGGCAGGCGGTGACTAGTGGGGTACTGCAAGGCTCAGTGCTGGGACCCCAGTTGTTTACAATATATATTAATGACTTGGATGAGGGAATTAAATGCAGCATCTCCAAGTTTGCGGATGACACGAAGCTGGGTGGCAGTGTTAGCTGTGAGGAGGATGCTAAGAGGATGCAGGGTGACTTGGATAGGTTGGGTGAGTGGGCAAATTCATGGCAGATGCAACTTAATGTGGATAAATGTGAAGTTATCCACTTTGGTGGGAAAAATAGGAAAACAGATTATTATCTGAATGGTGGCCGATTAGGAAAAGGGGAGGTGCAACGAGACCTGGGTGTCATTATACACCAGTCATTGAAAGTGGGCATGCAGGTACAGCAGGCGGTGAAAAAGGCGAATGGTATGCTGGCATTTATAGCGAGAGGATTTGAGTACAGGAGCAGGGAGGTACTACTGCAGTTATACAAGGCCTTGGTGAGACCACACCTGGAGTATTGTGTGCAGTTTTGGTCCCCTAATCTGAGGAAAGACATCCTTGCCATAGAGGGAGTACAAAGAAGGTTCATCAGATTGATGAAGAAAGAATGGATGAACTGGGCTTGTACTCGTTGGAATTTAGAAGATTGAGGGGGGATCTGATTGAAACGTATAAGATCCTAAAGGGATTGGACAGGCTAGATCAGGAAGATTGTTCCCGATGTTGGGGAAGTCCAGAACGAGGGGTCACAGTTTGAGGATAGAGGGGAAGCCTTTTAGGACCGAGATTAGGAAAAACTTCTTCACACAGAGAGTGGTGAATCTGTGGAATTCTCTGCCACAGGAAACAGTTGAGGCCAGTTCATTGGCTATATTTAAGAGGGAGTTAGATATGGCCCTTGTGGCTACGGGGGTCAGGGGGTATGGAGGGAAGGCTGGGGCGGTGTTCTGAGTTGGATGATCAGCCATGATCATAATAAATGGCGGTGCAGGCTCGAAGGGCCGAATGGCCTACTCCTGCACCTATTTTCTATGTTTCTATGTTTCTAAAACAATGGGCATGCGTAGGCAAAAGGTCAATGCACATTCGCAGACAACAGATCAATACATAGTTCTAAGGGTGGGGTCATTGCTCTAAATGAAATAGATCCATACATGCAGTCTCCTTCCACCTCCCAAAGAAATGCAGGTTAACAGGTTCATTGGCTGTTGTAAATTGCCCCTAATGTGTAGATAAGTGATAGAAAGCGTACATGTATATGTGTGGAAGGGGGTGGGGTAGAGGGAGAAGTTGATGGGAATATTGTAAAAATAAAAATTATGGTCCATGTTGAATTAACATAAGTGGATACTTAATGGTCAGTGCAGATTTGGTGTGCTGAAGGGCTTGTTACTGGGCTGTATAACTCTAATATAGACCATTTGGTAGATCTGCACCCATTGTTACACTTATTGTTGTTTTTTATCATTCCCATGTATATTGTTTATTCAGAGCTGAATGCAAACAAGGAATTTCATTGCACCCTGGTGTTTATGGCAATCATCTAATCTGATTTATTACTCCAAAACAGCATAATCATTGCACAATTAATGATAAAATCCCTTAATCTGATTGGTTTACAAAATGTCCAATATCTTTTGCTGTACATGATGAATTTACATCAACAAGAACTTAGCAGACTGAAAATGTCAACTCTAAACAACATTCCAAATCTAATGACAGATGCAGGTGAAAGCCAACTTTTGCAATCCACTCTTACCTGCCTTGCTGCCATGCACTTGCATAAACCTAAGCTAATCAAAAACTGTGTTATCCCTAACCTAACTCGTGCTTCATCCCAGCTCTCTGTTTCCTCGAAGAATCATAGAGTCGTACAGAACAGATACAGGACCTTTGGCCCTACTCAAACATGCTGACCTTGCTGGCTATCCATGCTAATCTTATTTGCCTGAATTAGATCCAAATCCCTCGATTTATTTCCTGTCCAAGTACCTGTTCAAATATCTTTTAAATATTCTAATGGTATGTGCCTTTTCCACCTTTTGGAAGCTCATATTAGATAACCTCCATTCTCTTGTGAAAAGCTATCCCTCAGGTGCCCTTGAAATTTCTCCCTTTTACCTTTAAACCAATGCACTCATTTGTTTTTATTCCTTCATGGTAGAGGAAAAGATTCTGACTAATCTACCTTATCTATCCCTTATAATTTTATAAATCATGACAAGGTTACCCACACCTCATCTTCCAGTGTTCCATTGAGAACAAACTTTGCCTACCCAATCTCTCCTTCTAGGAAAAGCCCTCCATTCCAGGCAATATCCTGGTGAATCACTTCAGAACTCTTTCTTTATATGAGCACATCCTTCCTGTACCACAAGTGCAGCCTGACCAATAGGTGCAACTCCAATATGACATCCCTACTCCTATAGCCAATGCCACATCCTATGAAGGCAAGTACACAAAATGCATTCTTCACTTTCCTGCCCAGCTGTGTCAACTTTTTCTTAAAGCTCTGATTTTTTATCCAAGGTGTCTCAGTACATCTGTACACTCCAGGTGCCTTCCATTAGCTCTATACTGTATATCCATTTAATATCAGATGTTCCAGGAACCATCACCTGAGTTTTCCTGACATGTACTTTACGTAGTCTAAGCTATAAGCTGTAGAAGTCCTTCCTTAAATTCTCCATCTTACCTCCTTGAGATACTTATTAGTATTGACCTTTAATAAGCATGTTAAGGATCAAGCTTATCAAGCTTAATCGAATTTTTTGTTGTCTGCCCTAATATTTGTTAATGCAGCTTATATGAAGTTTTGTTTGACAGCACACTTGCCAAGTCATTTGGAATATTTTTCAATATTAAAGATACCTTAAGTATAGTTAGGAATCCTTTGGTACTTAAAGGCATGATCATATGATGTTGATACCAAGGCAAGAAAATAGAACATTGAACAGAACAGCCCAAACAGGGTATTTGGCCCATGTTGTACATGCTGACCATGCAGATTTTAACTAATCCCACCTGCCTTCACATATCTGTATCTGTCCATTCTCTACCTGTTCATGCACCTGTCTAACTGACTCTTAAATGTTACTACTGTATCTGTTCTCACCTCTTCCTCTGGCAGTGTGTGTTAGGCATCAACCATTCTGGGTGTTTAAAAAAAACTTGGTCCTTGTAATGGCTGAGAATTCTGCTCCTTTGTCTTATAGACCATAAGACAATCAGACATAGGAGCAAAATTAGTTCATTCAACCCACCAAGTCTGCTCCACCATTCCATCATGGCTGGTTTATTATTTTCCTCAGTCCCATTCTCCTGCATTCTTCCCATAACCTTTGATACACTTAATCGAGAAACTATCAACCTTTGCTTTAAATGTACCCAATAACTTGGCCTCCACAACATCTATGGCAAAGAATTCCACAGATTTACCACCTTCTGGCTGAAGAAATTCCTCCTCATCTCTGTTCTAAAGGGATGTTCTTGTAATCAGAGGTTGTGACCTCTGGTCCTAGTCTTACCCACTATAGGAAACATCTCCATGTCTACCTATCTAGGCTGCTCAATGTTCGATAATTTTCAATAAGATATCGTATAAATTTCACCTCCCCCCACCTTACAGCTGTGCCCTCCAGTGTTATCTGTAATTTACAGACCAGAACTACAGTACACACGATACTTCAAATACGGCCTAACCGAAGTTTTATACAGCTGCTACATGACTTCTCTACTTCATAGTCAATATTCTGACTGGTGAAAGAAGTCAAGTATGCATTACACCTAATGTTTATCATCCTGTCTACAGTACCTCTTGTTGCCACTTTCAGAGCACTCTGGATTTGTGTCCCAAGGTCCATCTGTTCACCAATGCTCCTAATGGTTCTGCCAGTTACTGTATACTTTCCTCTTACATTTGACTTCCCAAAGTGCAATGCCTCACATTTGTTCAAATTAAACTCCATAAGCCATTGCCCACTTTTCCAACTTCAACAACCTCACTCACTATCCATAATGCTGCCAATTTTTGTGTTGTCTGCAAATTTACTAACTGGCATCAGATGGAGACTCTTAAGGGTATTTTTGGGGTTGGGACATTGACTTCAGCAACCAACCTTCAGATGTGAATATTCATTGAATATTAAGTTTAAAATACAGCTCAGAACATGCAGACCCAACAGACCAGGAAACAGGGACTTAACTGATTGTTTATATATGTATTAATCCAATCATGCATATGCATGGCTACATCAGTAATGGACAATTATAATTATATTGGGTGTGATGGTGGGAAGATCCAGGTATTTGAAACTGTTACATGTATTTCAGAGGAAGCAGTGTAAATATAGATTTGTTTGAATTGTCCTGAATTTCGTTTGATCTTTAGCACATAACATGTTGTGTAGTGGTGGGACAAGCAGCTGTTTTTCCTCCAGAAGAGTCTCCACCTGATGCCTGCTGTATCTTACTTCGTCGAATAAAGAGACTGCTTCATTCATGTCTACCAGTACTTCTCTCTGGTGACTTCATTCACATAGCAACACTAACTAACTCACCTACATTTTCATCCAAATGTGTCACAATCTACAGAAGTCCCAGGTCTGATCCTTGTGTGACACTAATGGTCATAGACCTCCAGTCAGAACAACATCCCTCCACCACCATCCTTTGCCTTCAACGGCCAAGTCAATTCTGAATCCAACCTACAAAATCTCCATTGATCCTATGTGCCTTAATATTCGGAACGACCTTCCAAGAGGGACCTTGTTGAAGATTTTACGAAAGTTCATGTGTACAGCATCCACTATCCGACCCATATCAATCAGCTTTGTCACCTCTGCAAACTACTGAGTCAAGTTTGTAAGGCATGACCTCCCACACACAAGGCTATGCTGATTAGCCATAATAAGTTCGTATTTTTTCCAGATGTGAGTAGATCCTGTCCCTAAGAATGTTCTCCAACAATTTCCCTATTACTCATGTAAGACTCACTGGTGTATAATTTCCTGGCTCGTTTCTATTGGCTTACTTAACAGAAGAACAATATTGGCTGTTTTCCAGTCCTTTCATCCTCCGAAATCAAAGAAAAGAAATTCTAGTTTAGCTGAGAAAAAGACAGACATTAAGACTGATTTCAAAATTGTACTGAAAAGTAGAAAGACTATATGATTAAAGTGCAGAATTATAAACATGTGGTCCTGATTGTTACTGCAGCAGAATCTGTCCCAATGTTTGTTAAAGGGGGCTCATGATCTTTTTAAAGACAAGGATGATGGGAGACACACGAACCATGTGTAACGAGTTAGTCTAGTGAAATGTAAGCCATTTATTATTCACAGGGAGACATGAGAGACTGCAGATACTGAAAATCTGGAGCAACACACATGGTCTTGGCCTGAAACGTCAAATGTTTATTTCCCTCCAGATTCAGAATCAGGTTTAATATCACTGATTATAGTATGTCACAAAAGATGTTGTTTTGCTGCAGTACTGCAATGCAAAAGCATATGAATTACAATATTACAATGAATAATACACATTTTTTCTTAATGTAATAACATAATAAGTACAGCATGAGAGCAAAGAATAGTGAGGTGGTGTTCAAGGGTTGGTTTATTGTCCATTTGGAATTCTGATGGCAGACGGGCAGAAACTGTTCCTGAAATGTTGAGTATGTCTTCAGGCTCCTGTACCTCTTCCCTGATGGTAGCAATGAGAAGAGGGCATATCCTGGTTGATGAGGGTCCGTAATGATGGGTGCTGCCTTTTTGAGGCATCGCTTTTTGAAGATGTCCTTGATGCTAGGGAGGTAGTGTCGATGATTCAGCTGGCTGAGTTTGCAGCACTCTGCATTTTTTCCCCCAGTCCTGTGCAGTGGTCCCTCCAGATGGTGAAGTAACTAGTTAGAATGCTCTTCGCGGTCCATCCGTAGAAATTTGCTAGATTCTATAGTGACATACCAAATCTCCTTAAAACCCAAATGAAATATAGCTGCTAACATAACTCCTTTGTACAGGTCAACCTTCACTAATCCAGCACCATTGGGACCTGAGGAGTGCCGGATTAGTGAAAATGCTGAATTACGGAAGGATCACATTAAGCATAATCAGTGCCGGATTATAAAAGGAACAGGATTACAGGAAGTCGGATTAGTGAAGGTCAACTGTAATTGCATCAATATGTTGGACCCAGTCTAGAGCTTCAGAGATTTTGACACCTAGGAACTTGAAACTGCTCACCATTTCCACTGTCGATCCCTCAATGAAGACTGGTGTGAATTCCCTCAATTTCCCGTCCCAGAAGTCCACAATCAATTCCTCAGTTTTACAGACATTGTGTACAAGGTTTTTGTGACACCACTCAACCAGCTGATCTATCTGACCCAGAGGCTGCCTGACCTGTTGAGTTCCTCCAGTATGAGCTCTGGTAATTAACAAGGAAAACAATGGAAAAGTTGATAGAGATCTCAGGTGAGATAGGGATGGATGTGGGCAGTGCAAAAGAGACGGAGATCAATAAGTTTGGTGTTTCCAGGTAAATCAATTCTTATGGTCTTATCATCAAAGGCTATGTGGTGAAAGCAGGGGAGTGGCGATAACTGGATCAGCCCATGATTGAATGGCAGAGAGGACTCGATGGGCTGAATGGCCTACTTTTGCTCCTATATCTTATGGTCTAACCTCAGTGACATCAACTAAACGTTGGGGGAAAATCGTGTCATTCTACATCTTCTCCAGGAGTTTGTGCCTCTGTAACAAAAGCCAGAAACTAATTACTTTAATGTTGTTACACCCTATCCTCCTCTATTATTGGTACCAAAACTACAGATATGATAAATGAATGTGCGTTGGATCTTGGCTGACTTTCAGTAATGTTTTATAATTCTTGACATTCCTTACTGTTCTATGTAAATAACCTGGTCCAGAAGACCTTGGAACCAAAAAGCATTTAATATAGGAAAATAATCCAAATGTTTTAGAATGTTCAGGAAATAACCAATATTGCAAAATAAAAGACAATATAACATTGTTAATTAATTTTCTTTATTGCATCCAATAAAAATCCTTTCTAATACTAATATATTTTCAGATATTCATGGTGGTGAGTTCATTTTCAACAACATATTCAGATGCAACAATATTATTAGTGTATCAACTCATGGTATCTTCAAGAGAGTAATGTAACTTACGGTATTTATTGGTACAAGTAAATAAAATACTAGTTTGGCAACAAGAAAGGTAGATATTAAGGCAGAACTTAAAATTGTTGTGAGAATTGGAAAGGCCATTTGGTTAAATTACAAAGTTGAGCTCCAAATTGTTGCCAGCAGTGAGACAAGTTGAGTAGGGTATGAGTGGATTGTCTGAAAATAAAGAAACCAAAAGATCTTGGACGCTTGGAAGTGACTGCAGAGGTAGTAAAGGCTGAAATTTTAACAAGTATTAAATGAGTCACTGATGATCATTTCAGGTCAGCACACATTGATTGTTGAGCAGAAGTTGACTTAAAGCCAATAATACCAGTTCATTGAATGTCAGGGACCTAAACTCAGCCTAGATGGTCAGGCCTGGAGTCCATAAGATCATCGATGAGGGCTTCAGCAGCAGTTGAGTCAAGAGCTGGAAATATCTAATATTACTGAGGAATATTTAAGTCTTCCCACAATTGGTAGGGAGCATTCTGCAGTTATGTGAATATAGCAGAAATTAATTAGAACAAGAACCTGCTTCACTTCTTAATGGAAATTGTAAATTGCAAGCAGTAAACTCAAGTTGAAAGCACACTTTTGCAAATATACTGTACTGTCTGTGTAGCACAGACTAAGAGATGTGGTTTGGTGCCATGAGATGTTTGCATATGCAGCAGGCAAACATTAAGACAATAGCGTTATGTTAATTAGCCTGCAACAATCCAGTGTTTTGAGTTTTTTGCACCATTGTAAACAGGTTCAAGGAAGTTTGCAAATAGTTTGCCCCATCAAATGTGTTTGAACATTCAGAAGTCCTCCCACTGTAGGTATACAATTCAAAGGAAGTATTGCCAACCCAAAGTATTGAAGTAAACAGTATCATTGTAACAAGTGAAATAGTATTGAATTACCTTTGATCTTAAGAGTATAGGAATGTGATGAACTGTGAGTCTGTGGGACCCTACCAGGAGAATGTCTGTTTGTTGTGCTGAATAAAAATGTTCATATCCACAACTTCAGTATCTATCCATTGACTTCAGTCACAGTCACAACATTTGGGGGTTTGCTCAGGATACATTCATGATCCAATTACATGGCCAGCAACCTCTGCAGCCTAAGGAGGGATAGAATTTCTGATCATGGTACACCATGCTTAGATCTGCTTAGGCCAATTACCATGGGATCATGAAGCATCAAAGAACATGGTGGGGAGCTGGAGAAGTAGATGTGAAAGTATGTATGTGTGTGTGTGTGTGTGTGTGTGTTTTGAGTAACAGACAAGTTACTAGAAGACGTGGGGTAGCTTATTGAGACAGCCCACCAGTTGTGAAAAGTGGTCACTGACTGCTCGGGACACCAGAGATGTGCATGTATCCTCATATTGTGGGCAACGACGTAAGTGGAGCATGGTTGCTGTGAACGCTTGGTTAATGTGAAAGATACTGTTCAAGACGTGAAATGGTATAAGTACCATATAGCAGCAAATTGTTTGTAAGTGTGTGTTTCACTGTGTGTTAGAATCAAGGCCCAGTGTAATGATAGTGCAGAAATATTTTCTGCACCAATGTGTATATTTGCAAGAGAGAACCAAGTGCCAAGACTCACACAGTGTACAAATAACAGAGCCATGGGAGAAAACAAATGAATACAGAGAACAATGAGACAATGTACAAGCAGAGCTGGACAGATTGGTGGAACAGTTAGAACTTTTACAGAGAGGGACACAGACACACACACGCACACACACACACGCACACACACACATGAGAAACAGGTAGAACAGTTGGAACAATACAAGAATGAATTAGTCAGGGATCTGAGCAAACTGAGAGATCATTGAGGTAAGGACCAGCAGGTGGGTGGCAGCCATGGGAATGACAGCTGAGGAAAGTGATGAGGGAAATTGGGATTTGCTGGACTGGGAGGTTGACAAGTGGGAAAGAGGCGGAGAGAGGTTATATTGATTACTGGCCGTCGGAATGACACCTATAGAGACCAGACAACAACAGGCTCAAAACCCTGATGATTTCAGCCAGCCTCTCACATTCATCAGCACCATCCACAGGCCCTTCACTCTATCTGAATTGCCCTCACTTAGAGTTGTGTGCAGAATTTTGGCATAAGTTAGAAGAAATGATCGAAGTCCATCAGATGCGCCCCAAAGACATACACACTTTGGTTAAAGCTAAACACCCAAGAGATATGTGGGACAGTATGATCCCAGGGGCGCAGGATGGGCAACTAATGGGAATGCCAATAATAGGGAGAGGTGTCTGAACTTTAATGAAGAAGTGAGGTAAAGACTGGGAGGAAGAGCAAGTAACTGGGGAATGATATTTTCAGATATTCAGAAGGGTGATGCACCTGCTACGGTCTGTGCAGAGTGAAAATACCAAGCCTATGAGGAATACACAGGCCTGGTCAATCCAAGTGTGATGACCCAGTTTTCAAGGAAGACTTCCTTCCTTGTTCAAGGAATGTTCAAGAAAGGTCTGAGCTTAGCTCACCAGGAGGGTTTAGACTTAGGGATAACTGTGGGAGTCATCTCCTCCACAATAGTTTAATGGTCCATGGAAATAGACGAAAAGAGAGGTCATAACATGACTCTAGTGGATCTAGCTACTGCAAGGACACAGAGGACTTGCTTTGTGTGTCAGCAACTGGGACACTACAGAGAGGACTGCCAGAACAGACATAGAAGAGTAAAGATGCTGGGGCCCCTCATGCCATTGCCAGAGGCAACGTCACAAGAAAGACAGTGTGACAGTCACCCACCAATACAGGCAGACACCACATCTGAATCCTCTCTAACCACGTTTACCGCTGACCAGACTATATAACTAGTTAAAACAGCATTGAAGTCAGACAAACAGCTATTGGCAGCCCCCATTGCCGGTCACTAGTTATCCACGGATGTACAGTATACAAGAACTTTAATGGGGGTCAGCAATGCAATTTGTTAGTGGACACAGAAGCTTCAGTATCCATAACAGACCTACCCTTGCCCACAACAGGAGAGACTATTTATCTTACAGGTGTTGGGGGGAGCAATTAGGGCAGAAGAAAGTGAGCCTCAGGTCTTTGAGATAGATTGAGTGCACTGTCCAGAGGATTTCTGGGTGTGCCCAATCAATAAAGGTTCTGTCCTGGGGATAGATGAACTTAGTAATGCAGGTCCTGTTATGGATTCAGGGACAGGATGGATTACTTGGACAAGTCAGTGTCAATGTTAGCAAACACATAAGTTTCACAGAACTGAAAGCGTGACCACAGTAGCCCTGATGAAATTGGACTGGAGCCAGGATGGTGTATCTGGATTATATCAAGGGATCCCAGCGGTACAGTCTGACCACAAATAAGATTGCGTACCAGTCAAAATAAACCCAATTAGAGTAGAGCTATATAAACCCACACTTACACCTCCCTGACATAAGTGGAAGCGAAGCATGGGTCAAGACTAAAGGAGGTCCTCAAAGGATGTGTTGTTCTAAAGTACAACTCATTGCCCAAGACAGTAAGATCATCAGAATTAGAATCAGATTTAATATCACTGGCAAGTGTTGTTGACTTTACGGCAGCAGTGTAATGAAATACATGAAAATATATAGAGATAAAAGAGAATTAAGTATATATGTATGTTTATTAAATAGTAGTGCAGCATAACAGCAATAAAAAAGTAGTGAGGTAGTGTTCATAGTTCTAAATGGCTCAATGTCCATTTAGAAATCGGATGGCAGAGGGGAAGAAGCTGTTGCTGAATCACTGAGTGTGTACCTTCAGGATCCTGTACCTCCTTCCCGACGGTAACAGTGTAAAGAGGGTATGGTCTGGGTGGTGGGGGTCCTTAATGGTGGATGCCGCCTTCCTAAGGCACCACTCTTTGAAGAGGTCTTAGAAGCTGCCTCCCATGATGGAGCTGGCTACTTTTACAAGTTTCTGCAACTTATTTCGATCCTGTGTTGTAGCCCCCTACCCCCCTCCCCAGTACCAGACAGTGATGCAGCCAGTCAGAATGCTTTCAACAGTACATTTGTAGAAGTTTTTGAGTATTTTAGTTGACAAACCAAATCTCCTCAAACTCCAAATGAAGTTAATCGCTGTCTTGTGAACGAAGCAGGCCAGGCAGCATCTCTAGGAAGAGGTGCAGTCGACGTTTCAGGCCGAGAACCTTCGTCAGGACTAACTGAAGGAAGAGTGAGTAAGGGATTTGAAAGTTGGAGGGGGAGGGGGAGATCCAAAATGATAGGAGAAGACAGGAGGGGGAGGGATGGAACCAAGAGCTGCACAGGTGATAGGCAAAAGGGATAAGAGAGGATCATGGGACAGGAGGTCCAGGAAGAAAGACAAGGAGGGGGGCGGGGGACCCAGAGGATGGGCAAGGGGTATATTCAGAGGGACAGAGGGAGAAAAAGGATAGTGAGAGAAAGAATGTGTGTATAAAAATAAGTAACAGATGGGGTACGAGGGGGAGGTGGGGCATTAGCAGAAGTTAGAGAAGTCGATGTTCATGCCATCAGGTTGGAGGCTACCCAGACGGAATATAAGGTGTAGTTCCTCCAACCTGAGTGTGGCTTCATCTTTACAGTAGAGGAGGCCGTGGATAGACATGTCACAATGGGAATGGAATGTGGAATTAAAATGTGTGGCCACTGGGAGATCCTGCTTTCTCTGGCGGACAGAGCGTAGGTGTTCAGCAAAGCGGTCTCCCAGTCCGCGTCGGGTCTCGCCAATATATAAAAGGCCACATCGGGAGCACCGGACGCAGTATATCACCCCAGCCGACTTACAGGTGAAGTGTTGCCTCACCTGGAAGGACTGTTTCAGGGCCCCAAACAGTCCTTCCAGGTGAGGCAACACTTCACCTGTGAGTCAGCTGGGGTGATATACTGTGTCCGGTGCTCCCGATGTGGCCTTTTATATATTGGCGAGACCCGACGCGGACTGGGAGACCGCTTTGCTGAACACCTACGCTCTGTCCGCCAGAGAAAGCAGGATCTCCCAGTGGCCACACATTTTAATTCCACATTCCTTTCCCATTGTGACATGTCTATCCACGGCCTCCTCTACTGTAAAGATGAAGCCACACTCAGGTTGGAGGAACGACACCTTATATTCCGTCTGGGTAGCCTCCAACGTGATGGCATGAACATCGACTTCTCTAACTTCTGCTAACGCCCCACCTCCCCCTCGTACCCCATCTGTTACTTATTTTTATACACACATTCTTTCTCTCACTACCCTTTTTCTCCGTCTGTCCCTCTGAATATACCCCTTGCCCATCCTCTGGGTCCCCCCCCCCCCGTCTTTCTTCCTGGACCTCCTGTCCCATGATCTTCTCGTATCCCTTTTGCCTATCACCTGTGCAGCTCTTGGCTCCATCCCTCCCCCTCCTGTCTTCTCCTATCATTTTGGATCTCCCCCTCCCGCTCCCACTTTCAAATCCCTTACTCACTCTTCCTTCAGTTAGTCCTGACGAAGGGTCTCGGCCTGAAACGTCGACTGCACCTCTTCCTAGAGATGCTGCCTGGCCTGCTGCATTCACCAGCAACTTTGATGTGTGTTGCTTGAATTTCCAGCATCTGCAGAATTCCTGTTGTTAATCGCTGTCTTGCCTTGTTCATAGCTGCATCAGTATGTTGTGTCCAGGTTAGGTCCTCAGGGATATTGGCATCCAGGAACTTGAAATTGCTCACTCTCTCCATTTCTGATCCCTCTATAAGGATTGGTTTGTGTTCTCTCATCTTACCCTTCCTGAAATCCACAATCAGCTCCTCGGTCTTGCTGACACTGAGTGTAAGGTTGTCGCTGCAACACGACTCCACTAACTGGAACATCTCACTCCTGTACGCCCTTTCAACCATCTGAAGTCCTGCCAACAATAGTTGTATCATCAGCAAATTTATAATGCTGTTTATGCTACACCTAGCCACACAGTCATGGGTGTAGAGAGAGTGTAGAACTATGGGCTAAGCACACATCCCTGTGTTACATCTCCAGTGTTATAGTCAGCAAGGTGGAGGTGTTATTTCCAATCCACACAGGTTGTGGTCTTCTGGTTAGGAAATCAAGTATCCAGTTGCAGAGGGAGATAAAGAGGCCAACATTCTGTAGTTTTTCAATCAGGACTGTAGGAAAGATGGTGTTAAATGCTGAGTGATTGTCAATAAATAGCATCCTGACATTGTCCAGGTGATCCAAGGCTATGTGGAGAGTCATTGAGATCGTATCTGCTGTAGACCTATTGTGGCAACAGGCAAATTGCAGTAGGTCCAAGTCCATGTTGAGGCAGGAGTTGATTCTAGCTCTGACCAACCTCTCGAAGCATTTCATCACAGTAGATGTGAGCGCTATTGGACGATAGTTGTTGAGGCAGCTCACAGTGCTCTTCTTGGGCACTGGTATAATTGTTGCCTTCTTGAAGCAGGTGAGTACTTTTGACTGTAGCAGCGAAAGATTGAAAATGTCTTTGAATGCTCCCGCCAGTTGGTTGGCCCAGGTTTTCAGAGCCTTACCAGGTACTGTTGCCTTGTGAGGGTTATAAACAGGTCATATAATCAGAATTCTATAGATCAGGGATTTGAATTTGAGAAAGCTCAGTAGAGGTTGGAATTTAGGTTGATGTGAGGATGGTTGAATGCTTGCATGTCCATGACCAATAATTTCCAGTATTCTTTGTTTCAAAGTCTTAAGGTCTAAGATTCTGATAGGTGGTTGTCAATGTGGGTTTTAAAATATTTTGCTGAATGTTTAGTCTTTGAGAGAAAGTAACTAAAACATGAATGGTATGAGTTCAAAGGCTGTAAGGTGAGGCCACAAGTGAGTTCACTTGACAGAGAGAGAGAAGAAGTGGGGCG
Organism: Mobula birostris; assembly: GCF_030028105.1. Taxonomy (NCBI): domain Eukaryota; kingdom Metazoa; phylum Chordata; class Chondrichthyes; order Myliobatiformes; family Myliobatidae; genus Mobula; species Mobula birostris. The sequence goes on along the minus strand of NC_092383.1, from coordinate 59,862,000 downwards.
AGGGAGAGAGAGTGTATGAATGAGTGAGTGAGTGCAAAGTCTATCAGTTATTTATTAAATCTATATTGGAAGGTATTTGAATTATTTCAAGAGGATGTGAAGTGAATTTACAGGATGTTTTGTCTTAAAAGGCAGTCTATTTAAGAATTTATGTGAGAGTGTGTGTGTGTTGGTGGGGGGCACCCATCCATCATTTCTTTTTCTTTGTTTTCTTTGCTCTTTGGAATGTGTTTGTTCCAACTATTTTTCCAGTTCATTTATGAAGCTTCAGAAGGAAGAAAAATGCAAGCATGGGTTTTTGCTTTGCCTAATCCGTGTTTTGAATTTACTTATTTCCTTTGGAATTGATATTGGATAGAGTGATCTGGATTCCACACTGGCTATGTGAAATCCAGGTTAACATGATAAAAATGTGAGTGTCTCTATTCCAGATACGAGATTCCCACTTTTAGGAAGAAATTAGCATTTGGGAAATTGGTGATTTGTATATGCAGTACTCAAATTAAGAACTTGATATTTATATTGTTGGAAGGAGTTTGGAACGCTAGGGCAGTCACCTGAAATATTAACTTCCGATCAAGGTGGTGCCTGTGTAAAACACTCTTCTGGTCGACATCTTCTCAGTAGATCATGAAACAATATATTTCACTTTTGTATGTCTTTTATGTTTGTTTTTCATGTTGAATGTGATTCTGGAGCTATTGGAGCCTGTGATTTGCATTTTGGAGATCATTTGGGTGTTTGAGAGAGCGTGTGTGAACCTCATGTCGAGAAGGCCACTGGACAGGGCGCAAGCTGATGGTTGACTCAATTTCACTGGTTAAAGCTTTGATTGTTTGCCTATTAAAGCATCGAAGGGGATTGAAACATCGAGGCAAATGTGGAAGGTGAGAGCCTGCTGCCTGCCTTTTGATGGCTGGTGGAATCGCTCTGCTGCATTTTGAGCATGGACTTGGACTATAGACTTTTTACCAATCATAGAGTTCTTTATATTCTGTGTTTCGCCTGATCTTTCTTGTTTTTTTGTGTGTGGGGGAGGGGGATTTGGGGATTGATGTGCCTGTACTGTCTTTGTTCATTTTTTGTGCGGGAAGGAGGGATTTGGGGGTTGATGATCGTGCTACTGTTCTTTTCTTTCTTGCTTTCATGGCTATCTGGAGAAGAAGAATTTCAGAGTTGTATACTTTTAGAATAAATGAACCTTTGAACCACTGAACATTGCTTTCCTTAACAAAGATGTTCCATAAGGCTAATATATATATATATTGTCAACATATGATTGAATTTTAGGGTTTTAGTTCTTCAAGAAAAACTTCGCACAGTAGATAAAAATTGATACAGTGTGTGCCATAAAATGAAATAACTAGCCAGGACTCAGGTCATTCCATTCTCCTAGAAGGCAAATGTCAAACGTGCCTGGAGTGCAGGATGTGTCAGATAAAATGCAAATGAGTATTCACCATTGCTGACCATAGAGAACAAAAGGGAGAAGGCAGACAAAGTGAGTCAGCCCATTAACAATCTCATTATAGGAAATTAAATATTGACCATCAACCTCCTGATTGAGGTGGACCAGCAATGCAAAAGGAATGGGAACGCAAATGTAGAAGACACAATGAGAGCGTGTCAGCAAGCCATAAAATAAAGTGTTGAATGGTAATGGTACTTTGCATTGACAGCTGGATCTGGGTGGTAGATGTTTAGTTACATAGATCAGAATTAAAAGATATTAGGAAAATAGATGGGAAGGGATCCGAGTTACGACATCAAGTTCCAGAACATTGATGGCAAGGCAAACTGAGAAAGAGAAGAAAGTGCACCCAGCCTGGTATGGGAGTGGACACAAGTGAGTTGGGCTCTTTCTGTAGTAGGGCCAGTGATCAAAAAGACAGTCTGGGAGGGGTGCCTCTTGCAGCCACTCCAATAGAGACCAGCCCCAACCCTCCTATAAATCGATCAAAGAGACTAACAGTCTTGTCAGATTATTCTAAAGAGTACTGTCATGGAAGGTGAACTGTTGTCTGTGAACCTAAAATAAATTTATCTTGCTGGTGCCCCTGTGTACAGAGTAACTACTGATAGCCACTGCTGAGTTTTAGCTGTCAGATCTGGAAGGAGTGAAGGTAAGGATATGCAAATCATAATAGGGCAGCAGGGTAGGAGGCAACAAGCACACAATATCAAAGGGGCATTTAAATACTGATTGAAGTCAAATAAACATATGTGTCCAAGAAGAGGAAGTGATCAATTTTTTTGGAATGCTTTATTGCCCTCTCTGTTCATTCTTATTGGTAGCCAATTAGGGATGATAGTTAGTGTAGATGGAGGTACAAAATATGTTGGTTACTGAGTAAGGAATCTGAAGTCAAGAAGGGTCTCAGCCTGAAAAATTGACTGTTTACTGCTTTCCATAGATGCTGCCTGGCCTGCTGAGTTCCTCCAGCATTTTGTATGTGTTGCTTTGGATTTCCAGCATCTGCAAATTTTCTCATGTTTGTAAATTGAAGGGGACCGGGTTATCTCTGAGGCAAGATTTGATTGCTGCCAAAACCAACCTTTTGAAGCATGTCATTACAGAGCATTTAATTGCTACTAGACAGTAGTAATTGAGGCAGATTACTGTGCTCTTTTAGGGCACTGATACAATAGATGCCTCTTTGAAACATGTTGGAACCTGAAGTTGAAGATGTCCTTGAATACACCATCTTGTTGGTCTGAACAGAACTTCAGAAATTGGCTAGGTATGCTATCTGGGCCGGCCAAGGACTTCTGCGAGAGATCACAATATTTGATATCCTGGCTAATTTCTATCCACAGGTAAAAACAAATTACCTGACAAAACAGTTGTTAGTTTATGGGATTCTGATGTACTGTATCTCCCTATTAAAATTCTATCAGATATAAAATATGAGAAGGTGATCCCTAAGTGCTACAAACATGAGAAAATCTGCAGATGCTGGAAATCCAAAGCAACGCACACAAAACACTGGAGGAATTCAGGAGGCCAGGCAGCATCTATGGAAATGAGTAAATAGTTGACGTTTCAGGCTGAAACCCTTCATCAGGACTCAAAACTACTTGTTTTGTTATCAGACTTTATTGTCCTTGTCTGAATAGTTATGAAAAAGTCAAGGAATGGGGGCACAATATATCTGGCAGCCTGGATTAAACATTATCCGGAAACTATGGCACACACACCTTGCGTGCCACTTTTTATGTGGGAAACTGCATTCTGCCCAGTAATTTAGCTGTTGATCATATTCTGGATATACACTGCCACCTGACCTGAGTCACACAATAGCTGACTGGCACAAATCAAATTCACACCTGATCCCAACTTCCTTTTCCTTGATTGATTAACCTGAGAACAAAACCAGATTGTAAACAAGGATGCAATTAACATACTAAGCACATAGTTCTGTCATAGATTGTTTTGCTTCAGGGGTAAATACATAGACTTGGTGAAATGTACATTTCCAGAATTAAGCTGACAATCTATTGTACCTGGGAGGTATAATTGAAAGAAAGACAATATACTGTGAACAAGATACATAGTTTTGTTATTTCAAACCTCACCGAAGACGCAAAGGTGTGTACCCATGTGTTCAAATCAGGATGTTGTGTAATAACAGGTTTTGGTTTAACTATGATGTTTCCCACGATCAAGAAAACCTGCTGACATAAATTGTCAAAACTCATAATATTAGTCACATGGATTGCTTGAGGCCAACCAGTGCACAAGGAATATTACCAATTATTTTTGTTATTCAGTTTTATTCTCCTTACTGATCTCTTACCTCTGGAAACGAAGTAACAAAAATTATCTGATTTCTGATGCTTGCAACTTAATAGACAGTATATAATCCGGCAAACACCATTTGCAGGAAAATAATAAGTTAACACTCAGCCACAGGAGATGATTGACCAAAACCTTGTTCAAATTGCAAACAAAAGAAAATCTGCAGAGGCTGGAAATCAAAGTAATACACACAAAATGCTGGAGGAACTCAGCAGGCCAGACAGCATCGGTGGAAAATAGTAAACAGTCGATGTTTCAGGCCAAGACCCTTTATCAGGTCTGGAAAACAGAGATTAGAAGTCAGAGCAAGAAGATGGCTTGGGGGGTGGGAGGAAATAGTGCAAGGTAGTAGGTGATAGGAGAAACTGGGAAAGAAATAAAGAGCTGGGAAGTCAACTTGTGAAAGAGATAAATGGCTGGACAAGGGAGAATCTGATAGGAGAGGACAGGAGGACATGGAAGAAAGGGAAGGTGGTGGGGAGCATCAGAGGGAGGTGATGGGCAGATAAGGAGATAAGTGATAGAGGGAAATGTGAATGGGGAATGGTGAAGGAGAAGTGGGGGGGGGGGCAATTACTGGAAGTTTGAGAAATTGATCTTCATGTCATCAGGTCAGAGGCTACCCAGGTGGAATACAAGGTGTTGCTCCTCCAAACTGAGTGTGGTCTCATTGTGGCAGTAGTGAAGGCCATAGACTGGCATATCGGAATGGGAATGGGGAGTAGAATTGAAGTGAGTGGCCACTGGGAGATCCCACCTTTTCTGGCGTACGGAGTGTACGTACTCAGTGAAGTGGTCTCCCAATCTACATTAGGTCTCACTGGTTTACAGGAGGCCACACCGGTAGCAATGGATACAGTAGGTGACCCCAACAGACTCACAGATGAAATGTCCCTCACTTGGAATCTCATTTCTGTCATCTCCAGTGGGATCCCTCCACGAAGCACCTCTTTCCCTTCTCCCCACTCTGTTTTCCACAGAGGTCGCTTCTTTTCCAACTCCCTTGTCCATTCGTCCCTTCCCACTGATCTCCCTCCTGGCATTTACCCTTGCAAGCAAAATAAGTGCCACACCTACCTGTACACCTCATCCCACTACCATTCAGGGCCCAGACAGTCCTTCCAGTTGTCCATTCTGACATGTCAGTCCACGGCCTTCTCTACTCCTGCAATGAGGCCACACTCAGGTTGGAGGATCAACACCTTATATTCCATCTGGGTAGCCTCCAACCTGATGGCATGAACATCAATTTCTCAAACTTCTGATAATTCCCCCCCTTCTCCCTCGCTATTCCCCATTCCTGTTTTCCTCTCTCACCTTATCTCCTTACTTGCCCATCACTTTTCTCTGGTGCTCCTCCCCTTCACTTTCTTCCATGGCCTTCAGTCCTCTCCTATTAGATTCCCCCTTCTCCAGTTCTTTATCTCCTTCACCAATCGACATCCCAGCTTTTTACTTCACCCCTCCCCCTCCCAGTTTCTTCTATCACCTACTACTTTGTACGTCTTCCTCTCCTCCACCCACCTTCCTACTCTGATCTCTAATCTCTTTTTTTCCAGTCCTGATGAAGGATTTCAGCCCAAAACAATGATTGTTAATCCTTTTCCATAGATGCTGCCTGGCCTTGTTCAAATTAATGAGCTTTACTATGCTCCATGAAGCAACACAGAGCAACAGAGAGGTATAATCATATAACCATATAACCATATAACAATTACAGCACGGAAACAGGCCATCTCTGCCCTTCTAGTCCGTGCCAAACTCTTACTCTCACCTAGTCCCACCAATGGTAAGGATGTTTAGGAAAGAAATTCCTTATTTTCGAACCTTGACAGCTGTAGCCTTAAAAGGCTGGTTGATTAGGCTGAGTACAGGTGAGGCTGAGTACAGGGCTACGGTAGGAAACTTTGGTGTGAGCAGAATTAGCTACAGCTTAATGTGAAAAAGACTAAGGAGCTGGTGTTAGACCTGAGAAGAGCTAAGGTACCGGCGAACCCTGTTTCCATCCAGGGGGTCAGTGTGGACATGGTGGAGGATTACAAATACCTGGGGATACGAATTGGACTGGTCAAAGAACACTGAGGCTGTCTACAAGAAGGGTCAGAGCAGTCTCTATTTCCTGAGGAGACTGAGGTCCTTTAACATCTGCCGGACGATGCTGAGGATGTTCTATGAGTCTGTGGTGGCCAGTGCGATCATGTTTGCTGTTGTGTGCTGGGGCAGCAGGCTTGGGGTAGCAGACACCAATAGAATTAACAAGCTCATTCGTAAGGCCAGTGATGTTGTGGGGATGGAACAGGACTCTCTGACTGTGGTGTCTGAAAAGAGGATGCTGTCTATGTTGCATGCCGTCTTGGACAATGTCTCCCATCCACTACATAATGTACTGGTTGGGCACAGGAGTACAATCAGCCAGAGACTCATTCCACCGAGATGCAACACAGAGCATCATAGGAAGTCATTCCTGCCTGTGGCCGTCAAACTTTACAACTCCTTCCTTGGAGGGTCAGACACCCTGAGCCAATAGGCTGGGCCTGGACTTATTTCCTGGCATAATTTATATATTACTATTTAACTATTTATGGTTTTGTTTTATTACTATTTATTTATGGTGCAACTGTAATGAAAACCAATTTCCCCCGGGACCAATAAAGTATGACAATGACTATGACTATGATTGGCTGGAAGGTACACAATGCCACTAGTAAACAGGAGCAGGGGTAGGCCTTCTGCCCTACCTGAATTCCTAAATCATTCAAAATCATTATGGCTGTTTTATTTTGGCCTCACCTCCTCTTCTGTGTCATTTCTCCATGCCTCTCTATTTCTAGATCTGTCAAATATTTATCGAGATCCTTTAAATACTTAGAAAGTAGAACACAGGGCTTGTAATGTTACAGCAGAGGTTCTGGGCCTTCAGTTCATGAAGTCTGTGTTGACTGTGGTGTCAAATTAATCTAAAACTATCCACCTGCACATGATCTAAATCCCTCTTTTCCTTGCCCGTTCATGTGCTTCTTAAACATTGCTACCATATCTGCTTCTGCTCCTCTCCCTGGCAGCGTATTTGAGATTTCTGTCCTGGAGAGTAAATACTTCATCTACGTTATCTGTGCCTTTCATCCCGCTATCCATCCCCCTATAGATGGGCACCCCATTGTGAGGGATTAAGTGAGGAGAAGTGAGAAAAATGATGAAATGCTTATACCACTTGGTAGCAGTCAAATGCCCAGTGCACCCTTTTGGACTACTGTAGGGGGCAGTTTCCCTCCCTGGGCCTTCATGGTTAGCTGATGTCAAGGGCAGTGGACTGTGAATCTCCCCTCCTCACGATGAAGCGTCCATTGGTTCATCTGCTGGGACACTGGCTTCGTCGGCAGAGGCTGTTTCTGTGGCTTCCCTGGGTCCTTCAACAGCTCTCTGGTATATATGATCCAAATGTCACCTAACGATATGCCCGCCTGTCAGCTCAAGTTCAGCTATTCACCCATGACAATTTCTGATGACTGTCACGAGCCAGTTTTCTGCCTGCAACATGTGCGTGTAGACTTTGTCTCTGGCACCTAACATTCACAGTGCAGTGCGCATATTGTATATTTGTCCAGGGCCTCTTGCTTGCAGCAAATTTGTCCCTGTGGACCCTGTAAAATTGCATCAAACCATCCAGGTTCTTTAAATTCCATTTCCTTCACAATGAAGAACAAAGTCATGCCTTCATAACCACTTATTTGACCTGCCTCTTGTCTTTTTGTGATTCATGTGCTTGAATATCCGCATCCCTCTGTATTTCACTCATGCAGTATTTCTCCATTAGCAATCTGCCTTTAGTTTCTCATACAAAAATGAATGAACTCAACTTACCCACACTAAACTTCGTTTGGCAGTTTTTTGCCCGCTTGCTCAATCTACCATTGTAGAAACTCAGTGTCTTTATCACAGCATGCCTTTCCACCTAATTTCACATCATTAGCCAATTTGGAAAACTGATGCATTGCTGCTTCCTCCAGGTTATTAACATAAATGGTGATCAATTCTGAGCTAAAAAAAAATGATCCCTGTGATATTCCACTGGTTACCTCCTTCCAGTCTGAAAAGGACCCACTAATTCAAACTTGGTCAAGAACTAGTGAGGCCTCTGTTGTCCAGGGCCTGAATTTAGCTAATCGTATATTCTCTTTCTCTGAAATTTATTCTTTTCACTTCAGCGGAAAGCATTTTGGATGCAGTGCGCAAAACACTCATATTCAACATTGCTCCTTTTTGTGCATCGCAACTCGTTGAGCTATGTTTGCTGCCCTTGATATGTGATCACATTATTTCCGTTTGTCCAGCACAAAGCAATGAAAACAATGTGCCAATCAGCCGAATTTCGGTGGGAGGCTATGTTGTGATGAGGATATTTGGACAATGGAAACAGGATACAGATAGTTAAGTGAGTGGGCGAAAACTTGACAAAAACCTAGTGTGAGAGAGAATGAGGTCATGCACTTTAGTTGCAGGAACAAAAAGACGGATCATTGTCGATAAGTGGAGTACAGAGGGATTGAAGTGTTTCTGTACAAGGATTTCAAGAAGAAAGCAAGCTGGCGGAGCAAGTGGTTAAGAAGGCAAATGGTATAAAAGTAGATCAGTCTTTGGAGTTCAGAAGAATGATGGGTGAACTTATTGATTCCAATAAGCTCCTGAGGAGACATGGCAGAGAACTTCCAAGTGTTTCCACTAGTAAAAGAATCTCAAATGAGGCAACAAAGTCATAAGATTAGGAAGTGGTCATTTAAAACTGCAGTACGAAGCAGCTTATCACAGGATGTGGTGTATCTCTGCAATTATCTACCCCAGAGGGTTATGGAATCTGGATCATTGGGATACATTAAAGAGGAAGCAGATACATTTTTGGAAAGGTAAGGGGAACCAGCAGGGAGAGAAGATGAAAGCTGGGGCAGATCAGCCAAGGTAATATTGATTGGTCGGGCAAACTTGAGGAAGTGAGTCGCCTTCCTGCTTCTGTTTTCTTCTGCTCTGGTGTTAAAATGCCTGGCACCCTGATATTATCGACAGGAGTTGGGTGCACAGTTTACTCTGGGTGTGTCTCTCCTGCCTCATTGGCATTCTGAATGCTTCCACAGCTATCCCACCAATGCTGGAATTTCTTTATAAACAAGCCTAAGATATGAATGTGTCACCTGTCATTCAGCGGACTGGACTCTGAGGAATGCAGGTATGGCACCTTGAAGTGAATGAAGTTCAGCTGGAAGAGGGAGCGCCGGGGCAGACTTCAAGTCTGATTAAAGCATTGGGTCCCAGAGCACAAAACAAAATGGTGTTCAGCCCTACTACTCTGTGCCAGCCAAGATCCCACACCTGAGCATGTCCCGTCTGCCTGTCTCCCTCTCTTCTCGCTATCATCAGTCTCCTGGACCAGCGTGGACAGTTTCACTTGCCTATGGACTCATTTTCAGGGACTCTGCAGCTCATGATCTCAGCATTATTTTGTTTCTTTTCTATTATTTGCACAGTTTGCCCTCTTTTGTTCATTGGATATTTGTGGGTATTTGGTATGTGTGATTTTTTTTACATGGATTTTTTTGTTTTCCTGTGGGTGCCTGCAAGAAAATTAATGCCAAGGTTGCATATGGTATACCATGTTGGATAATAAATTTACATTGAATTTGAATTCAGTATTAACTTTATACAAACAGGAGAAAATCTGCAGATGCTGGAAATCCAAAGCAACACAGACAGAATAGTGGAGGAAGTCAGCAAGTCAGGCAGCATCTATGCAAAAGAATAAACATTTGATGTTTCAGGCCAAGGCCCTTCATCAGGACAGGGAAGAATGGGGAGAAGTCAGAGTAAGAAGGTGGGGAGGGGAGGAAGAAGTAGAAGGTGGCAGTTAATAAGTGAAACTGGGAAAGGAGGAGGGGTGAAGTAAAGAGCTAGGAAATTGGTGAAAGAGATAAAGGGGAAATCTGATAGGAAAGGACAGAAGGCCATGGAAGACCAGCCACTGCAGTTCAGTTTAAGATTAGCTATTCAGCAATTAGCTCTACGTTGGTCTTGTGACATTGAGATATCTGGCTGCATTATATGCCACAAGATGCATGCTGTTAGTTAATCTTACAACTTCAAACAGATTCTTTTTAATTGCTAAAGGTTAGAAGAAAAGAACCAGAGAAAGTGAATACTCTCGATCAATTCAAAAATTTTCAGTTCCCTGGCCCTGATGGCCTTGATTTCACTCTGAGTGTTCAGTACTATAAATTTCTATTTCCTCTCAAGAAGGCCTGAACTCTCTTCACTTCTTGCTGGGATACAAACCTGGCCAGTTCCCCTCCATCACCACCTTCCTTCATATTCAACAATTTTTCTTTTGACTCCTCCCACTTTCTCCAAAGCCAAGGTGTAGCCATGGGCACCCACATGGGCCCCAGCTGTACCTGTCTTTTCATTGACTACGTGGAACAGTCAATGTTCAAGGCCTTCACAGGTAATATTTCCCAACTCTTTTCACACTACATTGATGACTGCTTTGGTGCTGCTTCATGCACCCACATTGAACTTGTCAATATCATCAACTTTGCTTCCATCTTCCACCCTGCACTTGAATTCACTTGCTGAGTTTCTGACCTCTTCTCCCCTTTCTTTTTTGCTCTATCTTCACCTCTGGACACAGACTGTCTACCAGTATCCTTAATATAGCTACTGACTTTCACAGCTCACTTGACCATATCTTCTTCCCACCTGTCACTTATAAAAGTGCCATTCCATTTTCTCATTTCCTCCATCTCTACCCGATCTGTTCCCACGATGAAGCTTTCCTTTTCCAGAGCATCACCGATGTCCTCCTTCTTCAAAGAATAGGGTTTTACTTCCTCTATCATTGGTTCTATCCTCACCCACATCTCCTTCATTTCCCAGACTTTCACCCTCACCCCATCTTCCTGCCACCATAACAGGCATAGAGGTCCTATTGTCCTTAACTACCACCCCAAGAACTTCTGCATCCAGCACGTCATTCTCTGTACCTTCTGCCATCTTCAATGGGATCCTACCACCAAACACAGCATTGCCACCCTCCAATCTCCACTTTCTGCAAGGTTTGCTCTCTGTGATTGATTGCCTTGTCCATTCACCCCTCACCACTGATCTCCCTCAATCTTCCTCTTGGCAATTATCCTAGCAAGCAGAAGTGTTACACCTACACATTCACCCCTTCCCTCAACAACATTCAGAGCCCCAAATAGTCCTTCCAGGTGAAGCAACAGCTATGAATCTGTCTGGATTGGTGCACTCCCAGCACAACCTCCTCTACATCGGTGAGACCTGACATAAGTTGGGGGAGTATCTTCTGTCCATCTGCAACAAGTAGGATTTCCCAGTGGCCAACCATTTAAATTCTTCTGCCTATTCCCATTCTGACATTTTGGTCCGTGGCCTCCTCTGCTGCCACAATGAGGCCACTAACAGGTTGCAGCCGCAGCACCTCACGTTCTATCTGGATAGCTTCCAACCTGATGGCATGAAGGTCAGTTTCTGTAACTTCTGGTATTTACAATCCCTCCCCCTTCTCTCTTTTCCATTCTCCTTTGTGGCTCCCTTCTTTCCAAATCTCTTCTACTCACCTGCCCATCATCTTCCTCTTGTGCCTTTCCTCCCCTTTCTCCCATGGTCCACTCTACTCTCAGATTCCTTCTTCTTCAGCCCTTTAGCAGCAGGAAACCATTGACCATCTTCTTGCCACTCTCCACCAACTCTCTACCTTGATACAGCCACGTCCTGCTAGTCAAGCTTCTCCCTTGCAGCTCTGGATTCCAGAGCCCAAACACTTTGATGGATCCCCAACCTGATGCCTCAACTTCCAGTCCCAGCACATCTTACACTTCCAGCTCCAGCCATCTCTGTATGTTATAGATCGAGTCAAGGTTGCCTTCATCATTTTTCCCTTAACTGGCTGAGCTCTGACCTGAGCAGTTGGCAATAAATACGAGGAATTCACCACTGAGATATGCTCGGTTTTCCACCATCCAGGAAGCGGAGTTTGGGGGTGGGGGGGCAACAGATCAGATACTTTGCCTATGGCTCATGCTTGGTGCTGGATTACACCGTGGAATTCAGGACTCTTGCAGCAGAGTGCAGCTGGAATGGGGAAGCACTGATAGCCCACTACCATCACGGCCTCTCAGAGTGCTTGAAAGACAAACTGTCTATCTAGGAGTTGCCCACCAACCTCGAAAGCCTCATCACTCTGGCCCTCCGAATTGACGGGTGTCTTATGGAATGACCCTCCAGATCATTGGCCAGAGCCCCAGTTCAATTCCCAGAACCATTTCAGGCCGCAGGACCTTCATAAGCAATACTTTCTGAACCCAGGCAGTTAGAAAGAGCTCTCTTAATCCCCCAGGTGTGTGAGCATTGGTGGAGGAACAACTTGCACGCTTACTGTCAAACTGCTGATCACACATACGTTGAATGCCCCCTGCACCTGGGAAAAGGTCACCACCAGGTAGAGATGAGGGGCCTTCTATTTGTTAAGCTCCCCATGGCCTCTTGTACCAACACCATTGCCCAACTCACTCTCTTTGACCTCCTCCACACCCCAACAACTCTATGCACAAAGGAGAATCTGATGGATTCCGGTGCAGAAGGCAATTTTCTGGGCCAGAGTAAACACAAAATAATCTGCAGATGCTGGGGTCAAAGCAACACTCACAACACGCTGGAGGAACTCAGCAGGTCGGGCAGCATCTGTGGAAACGATCAGTCGATGTTTCTGGCCCGAAACGTCGACTGATCGTTTCCACGGATGCTGCCCGACCTACTGAATTCCTCCAGCTTGCTGTGAGTGTTTCTGGGCCAGAGTCTATGTGTGCAGCTTGGACACACTACTGAGCCTATCTCACACCCCTCTACATCACGGTCATTGATAAGCATTCCTTGGCCTCTGGGATGGTCAGAACACACACATGGTTTGTGCATATGAGCATTGGAGAGCACCACGAGTCCATCCATTTCTTTCTTATCGACTCATCGAACTCTCCTCTGGCCCTCCATTACATCTGGTCATCCAGTTCACTGCTGAGTTGGGGACCCACCTGCCTACAACCTCAGCTGACTTCACCCCATTAATCTGGGAGACTCACCAAACTCCCACAGGAATACGATGACAGCCATCGCCTTCAGTGAAAGGGAAACCAGCCCTATCACTTCTCAAACCAGGAAACTGGACGATCGACCTCCTCCTGGTCACCAGCCTTTGCTGAGGTTGTCTGTTTTCCCTCTGTGCTCCTGAGACCCAAGCGATGAATGAATACATTGCCATAGCTCTACTGCGCTCTTCATTTGAATATCTGAGTCTACAGCCAGTGCAGGATTCTTCTTTGTCAAAAAGCAAGATGGGGATCTTCATCCCTGAATTGACTATCATGGATTCAACAAGATCACCATTAAGAACAGCTACCCTCTCCCCATGATGGATAGCACATTCTAACTACTGCATGAGGCCCAGATCTTTAGCAAACTGGATCTATGGAGTGCATGCAGCCTGATTCACATCTGCCAAGGGAATGAGTGGAAGGCAGCAATCATAACACCCACTGGCCTCTATGAATATTTGGTGACTTTCTGACTTTCCAACAGTCCAGCTTTCATTAACAAGATCCTCTAAGACACGCTACACAGGGATGTGTTCATCTACCTCTATGACATCCTCATCTTCTCCAAGAACCTCAAAAACCACGACTGTCACGTCCAATCAGTCCTTCAATGTCTCTGTGAAAATAAACACTGCTGCAAGTTGGAAAATTGCCAGTTGCTCACCCCAGTCGTTTCCTTCCTTGGTTATGTCCTTTCACAGCAAGGCATGGCTCAGAGAAAGTGCGCATTGCTGTTGAATTGACCCAGCGGCACACCTTCAAACAGCTACAGCACTTCTTGGGGCTTCTCCAAACTCTACTGCTGGAACTACAGCCAAATCGCCACTCCTCTCACTTCCTCGCCAAGTCACCTACCTCACAGATAACCTGGTCTGGTGCTATGGTCCATGCTTTCAAGGAGCTCAGGAGACGCTTCACCACCAGTCCCATTCTCCGCTATCGAAACCCCTCCATACCTTTTGCAGTAGAGGTGAACACAGCTGATGTGGGCGCCAGGTCCATCCTCTCCCTGCAAAGATCAGATGGGAAGACATGCACGTCCTTGTGCCTTCTTCATTTTCAAGTTCAACTCCACAGGATGCTACTTACCATTAAATAGGCCTAGGAAAAATGGAGGCATTGGCTGATGGGAAACTCTGAGCCCTTTCTGATCTGGACTGACCACCAGAACCTCATATCCAGACCTGCCATCTCAACTCATGTCAGGCTCACTGAGCCCTCTTCTTTGACCAATTCATCTTCACACAGGGTGGCTCCTGTCAGGCCTGCTCTGGCAGGCACCTCCCAGTCTCTATTCAGCTAAAAGGAGTCACCTGCCACTTATCTCCAACTCGTCACCTGCAACCTATTTAAACCCAGCTCTCATCAGGAGCCCTTGTTCAGCCATCAAACAAGCCAGGTTGAACCAGTTGTTCCTAGTCTTCAGCTACCTTGTTTCCTTGTTTCATGGTCCCTCATGGCTTGTTATTTTGCAATTTGTTATTAAAGTTGTCATTCACCACTAGATTGCCTCTGCTGCTCTGCATTTGGGTCAAGCCTTCTGTTCATTTCCTGACCATCGTGGCTTCTTCCCCCTTTCTTTCCAATCCTGTTGAAGGGTCCCAGCCCAAAGCATCACCTTTTATTCCTCTCCATAGATGCTGCTTGACCTGCTGAGTTCCTCCAGTATTTTGTGTGCATAACAGAGAAAGAGAAAATAGGGAATAGGAAATAGAAATTAAACATACTACAAGACAAGTAAGAAAGATCGGAGAATTGAGGGCAATGTGGAAATTCCATAGAAAAGGAGCTGCGGCCTGGGGTAGATTATGTCTAATCACTTTGAAGGGTAAGGTAAGCCTGAGAGTAAAATGGCTACTCCTGCTTTTACTTTCTTGTGTTGTTATCAAAGCCTAGACCACCTAACAAAACAAGATGCAGGCCACCTTGCTGTTCAAGGCTAGAAAGAGGTTACAGTAAGTGCCACTTGCCAGCAGCAACAATTCAAAAGGAATTAGTGGTGGTTTCCTGTGAAAAAAATCAATTCACTTCTGCTGAGTTTCCTAGGCAACTATATCTTGGAATACATTCAATTATACACCTTGTAGCTCTTCCTTTCTTCAGAATTAGGTGGAAGTTCACAACTGTTAAAGATATGCTGTCAAGCATTTAATGTGAAGGTGCTCTCCTGTCCATTTGACCAATTAACCAACAAATAGAATAATTATTTTTTCAAGTCAACCATAACAAGGTTATTATAAAATGTACTGAAAAATAAGTAAACAGTCTCTTCACCTTTAAAACACAGAAAAAAGTTTTTCATTTCTAGCAGCACACAAAGTGCTGGAGAAGATCCGCAGCCCAGGCAGCATCTATGGAAAGGAATAAACAGTCGACATTTCGGGCCGAGATCATTCATCAGGACTGGAAAAAAGCATGAGAGTTCAGGATAAGAAGGTGGGGGGGGGGGGGGGGGAGGAAGAAGTACAAGGTGGTAGATGATAGGTGAAACCGGGAGAGGGGGAGGAGTGAAGTAAAGAGCTGGGAAATTGATTGGTGAAAGAAATAAAGGGCTGGAGGAGGGGGAATCTGATAGGAGAGTGTTGAAGGTCATGGAAGAAATGAAAGGAGGAGGAGCACCAGAGGGAGGTGATGGGCAGGTAAGGAAATAAGGTGAGAAAGGGAAACAGGAATGGGGAATGGTGAAGGTGTAGGGGATCTATTACCAAAAGTTTGAGAAATCGATGTTCATGCCATCAGGTTGGAGGCTACCCAGACAGACAGACTATAAGGTGTTGCTCCTCCAACCTGAGTGTGGCCTCATCGTGACAGTACTGACATGTCAGAACGGGAATGGGAAGTAGATTTGAAATGTGTGGCCAACGGGAGGACCCACTTTTTCTGGGGTATAGAACATAGGTGCACAGCAAAGTGGTCTCCCAATCTACATCAAGTCTCACCGATATATAGGAGGCCATACTGGGAGCACTAGGTACAGTCGATGACACCAACGGATTCACAGCTGATGTGTCGCCTCACCTGGAAGGACTGTTTGGGGCCCTGAGTGGTAGTGAGGGAGGACGTGTAGGGGCAGGTGTGGAACTTGTTCCGCTTGCAAGGATAAGTGCCAGGAGGGAGGTCAGTAGGGAGGGACAAGTGGACAAGGGAGTCACATATGAAGTGGGAGTGGTGCAAAGATGTGTTTGGTGGTGGGATCCCATTGGGGATGCCGGAAGTTACAGAGAATTTTGGGCTAGTGAGGACAAGAGGAATCCAATCCCTTGTGTGGCCGTAGGAGAATAAGGTGAGGGCAGACATTTGTGAAATGGAAGGGATGTGGAGTGAGGACAGCATTGCTGCTGGAGGAAGGAAAGCCCCTTTCTTTGAAGAAGGAGAACATCTCATTAGTTCTGGAATGAAAAGTCTCATCTTGAGAGCAGGTGCAGCAGAGACATAGGCACTGAGAGAAGGGGATGGCATTTTTACAAGTGACAGGGTGGGAAGAGGTTTAGTCCAGGTAGCTATGAGAATCGGTGGGTTTAGAAAAGATATCAGTAGATAGACCATCTCCTGAGTCAGAGACAGTGAAATCGGAGAGGTATGGCAATTATGGGCCAGAGCTCCTATACATTGATGAGGGTGTTATATTCTTTAAAGGGGGTATTGAGAATATTCTTGGAGAATTTCCTCTGGGGCTTTGTTGAAATCTTATTGCGACAGAACTCGAAGTAGAATGCATTGAAATTCATATTGGTATTGGATTATTATTTTCCCATACCACGTACCATTCATACAGATCAAATCATCACACAGTGAATTGAGCTGGAATAAATGAAAACAATAACAATGCAGAATAAAGTGTAGAAGCTACTGAAAAAGTGCAGTGCAAGTAAATGATAGAGTGTAAGATCATAACGAGTTAGATTGTGATGTCAAGAGTCCATCTTATCGTACAAGAGGTCCATTCAAGAGTGTGATAACAATGGGGTAGAAACTGTCCTTGAGTCTGCTGGTAAGTGCTTTCAGGCCTTTGTATCTCATGCTCGATGGGAGAGGGAGAATAGAGAGTGTCTGGGGTGGGTGGGGTCTTTGATTACGCCAAACATGAATAAGTCTACAGATGTTGGAAATCCAAGCAACACACACACACACACACACACACACACACACACACACACACACACACACACACAATATTGGAGGAATTCAGCAGGCCAGGCAACATCTATGGAAAAGGGTAAACAGCATTTTGGCCAGGAGCCTTCATCAGGACTGGAAAAAAAGATGAGAAGTCAATCATTTGTCATCTTTTTTTCCCAGTCCTGTTGAAGGGATTTGGGTCGAAACGTTGACTGTTTACTCTTTTCCATAGATGATGTCTGGCCTGCTGAGTTACTCCAGTGTTGTGTGTGTGTTTCTTTGATTATGCCACTACATTACTGAGGCAGGGAGAAGTATAGACAGGGTCCATGGAGGGAAGGCTGGTTTTTGTGATATGTTGAGCTGTGTCCACAATTTTCTGCAGTTTTGTCACGTGCAGAGCAGTTGTCAGACCAAGCTGTTATGCATCCAGTCAGAATGCTTTCTATGGTGCATCAATAAAAATCGGTAAGGATTGATGGGGACATGCCAAAATTCTTTAGGCTCCACAAAAGTAGAGGCATTGTTGTGCATGTTTTGAGACTCTAGTGGCAGACATTCGAACAATGGTAGCTGACCAACCAGAGCCAGCTGATGTTGGAGATGTTGACCAGGGAGAGAGTGTTGATATTATTGAACTTTTCCTCTCTGTGAATTTAGATGATCTTGTGAATGAATTTGCTACCCTCATAAAATCTTCATTGTTCTGCACCTGCTACAGAATGACATGCAAGCATAATCCTAAGCAGTGGGACAATCGCAGAGCAAATCACAGTATAAACTTTGGTTAAGAAAGGGTTAGCCATTACTCCAACCCTTTTCTTAATCCTGTCCCATGCAGCAATGCACTAGCAAGCTTCCTATTAGAATACAGTTAATCTTCTTTTCTTTCTTGACAAGTCAACAGGGTAAATGGAAAAATGTTCATTTTATGTCTGCCTTATTCCAAAACTAAAGTCAGTCGAACTTCAGTCTCTGTGCTGAAGTATACAGATAGCACTTACATTTGCACATGTTGAGTGGCCAAGTTCTAAGTCATCACTGATTTGTTCAAACATGCATAAAAGGGATTGGGCTTTTTGCTAAACATCTACAAACAAACTGTGTTTGTTATACAATGATATCTATAAACAATAAATCTCTGTTAATGCAGACCAAATAAAACATCAAAGAAGCTAATTCTCAACAAAGTTAGTCATCAGTAATGAAATGCATCATATCCCCAATATGTCAGCATAGTATTTGGTCATCTGGGAAAAAGTGTTCAAACCTCAAACTGTTTACCGTATTTATGACATGTTGGTTAGTATTGATCTCTGCCCTCCTGTGTGCTTTGGAACATACATTGAAGATGAAAGGGGGAGAGTTCAAAGAAGATGCGCGGGGCAGAGTGGTAGGTGCCTGGAAATCACTGCCAGGGGTTCAGAGGGACACCAAGGGCTTCTTCATACCTTGCACCATGGAAACATGGCTCACCCCCGCCATTTCGGACACAACATTGCAGTTCGATGGCTTCAGCATTCTCTGCAAAGGAAGGACAGCTGAGTCTTCTAAAGTCAGAGGAGCTGGAATATGTCTTCTGATGAGCTCATCTTTGCCTACAAACATGACAGTTCTGTCTCCGTAATGTTCACCTCACCTGGAACGTCTAGCGGTCAACTGTACCTGCCGAGAGAGTTTTCCATCATCTTCCCAATACTGGTGTACGTTCCACCTCAGGCAAATATCAGACAGGTTCTGGAGGAGCTGTGCAATGTAATCAGCAGGCACAGAACTGCGCACCCTGATGCCTTCTCTATAAATACGGGAGATTTCAACCAGCCCAACTTGAAAAAGTCTCTAAACAATTACCATCAATGTATCAGGGTTCAAAGTAAATTTATCATTAAGTACATATACGAGGGGTGATTGATAAATTCATGGCCTAAGGTAGAAAGAGTCAATTTTAGAAAACCTAGCACATTTATTTTTCAACATAGTCCCCTCCTACATGTACACACTTAGTCCAGTGGTCGTGGAGCATACGGATGGGTTCCTTCTTTGTAGAAGCGGTCCACAGCAGAGGTGATTGATAAGTTTGTGGCCTAAGGTAGAATGAGATGAGTTACTAACTTCAAACTTTCTGCATTATCACTCAAAGAGTTGAACTGCATGTGCATGTAATGAGAGCTGTATAACTCATCTCCTTTTACCTTAGGCCACGAACTTATCAATCACCCCTGCTGTGGACCACTTCTACAAAGATGGTATCCGTATGCTCCACGACTGCTGGACTAAGTGTGTACATGTAGGAGGGGATGATGTTGAAAAATAAATGTGCTAGGCTTTCTGAAATTGACTCCTTCTACCTTAGGCCACGAACTTATCAACCACCCCTTGTCTGTCACCATATACAACCCTGAGATTTATTTTCTTGCAGGTGTACTTAATAAATCTAACTACAATAATTGAATCAATGAAAGACCTCAGCAAAAGGGCAGGCAACCAATGTGCCTAAAACGACCAATCTGTACAAATATAAAGAGAAAGAAAAAAAGAATAATAACAATAAAAACAAGCAATAAATATCAAGAACATGAGATGAAGAATCCTTGAAAGTGAGTCTATAGGTTGCAGGAACAATTCCGAGATGAGGCAAGTGAGGTTGATTGACATTATCCCCTTTGGTTCAAAAGCCTGATGGTTGAGGGGTAATAACTGTTCCTGAACTTGGTGCCGTAAGACCTGCTGGCAGCTGCAATAAGAGAGCATGGCCTGGGTTATGGGGGTCCCAGACAATGGATGCTGCTTTCCTGCGACAGCGCTCCATGTAGATGTGCTCAATGGTGGGAAGGGCTTTATCCGCTTCTCTTTGCAGGATTTTCCATTCAAGTGTTTCCATACCAGGCTGTGATGCAGCCTGTCAATGCACTCTCCACCACACACCTATAGAAATGTTTTCAATATTTTAGATGTCGTGTCAAACCTTCGCACACTCCTAAAGGAAGCAGAGGTGCTGTTGTGCTTTGTTCATAGTTACATTGACGTGATGGGCCAGACAGGTCCTCTGAAATTTTAAGAAATTTTAAATTGCCGACCCTCTCCACCTCTGATCCTCCCATGAATACTGGCTCATGGACCTCTGGTGTCCTCCTCCTGAAGTCAATAATCAGTTCTTTGGTCTTCCTGACACTCAGGAAGAGGTTGTTGTGATGGCACCAATCAGCCAGATTTTCAATCTCCCTCCTATATGCAGATTCATCACCAGCTTTGATTTGGCCTATAACAGTGTTGTTGTCAGCAAACTTGAAAATGGCATTGGAGCTGTGCTTCACCACACAGTCATAAGTATAAAGTGAGTAGCATGGGGGAAAGCACACAGACTTGTGGTGCACCTGTGCTGATGGAGATTGTGGAGGAGATTTTGTCGCCAATCCGAACTGAATGGGTCTGTAAGTGAGGAAATCAAGGAGCCAATTGCAAGGAGGTATTGAGGCCAAGGTCTTAAAGCTTGATTACTTTTGAAAGTTTGCTGATGTCAGAACATCTTTCAAGAAGGTGCCGATGTCTAAACATCTTTCAAGAGGGTGAAATCCTGCAAGGTGTCAGGTTCTGATGATGAACTCAGAAGGGATCTGAAAATCTGTGCTAACTAACTGGCAGGAGTATTCAAGGGCAATTTCAATCTCTCAATGCTACAGTGGGAGGCTCCCATCTGCTTCAAAAGGGCCTTAAAAAAGCAAGGTGAGCTACCTCAATGATTTTCGCCCAGTGGCACTCACATGAACTGTGATGAGTGCTTTGAGAAGTTGCCGTGGCTAGAATCAACCCCTGCCCATGCAAGGACCTGGACCGGCTGAAATTCTCCTGTCGCAACAATAGGTCTCAGTGGATACAATCTCACTGGCTCTCCACCCAGTCTTGGGTCATCTGGACAATAGTAACACTTAACTGATGCTGCTGTTTCTTGTTGGCAGAATTTCAGATGGTGATGAGAAGGCATACAGGACAGAGATAGATCAGCTGATTGAGTAGTGTCACAGGAACAACCTAACACTCAATGTCAGTAAGAACAGAGAACTGATTGTGCACTTCAGGAACGGTAAGTCGAGAGACCACACACCAGTCCTCATCGAGGGATCAGAAGTGGAAAGAGTGGGCAGATTTAAGTTCCTGGGTGTCAGCATCTCTGAGGATCGATCCTAGGCCCAATACCTTGATGCAATTACAAAGAAGGTATGACAGCGACTACATTTCATTAGGATTTTGAGGAGAATTGGTACACCATGGAAGACACTTGCAACTTTCTACAGGTGTACTGCGGAGAGCATTCTAACTTGTTGCATCACCATCTGGTATGGAGGGACTACTGCAGAGAATGAGAAAAAGCTCAGTTTCAGGAATAGGTTTTCCCCTCTGCCATCAGATTTCTGAATGGACAGTGAACCTATGAACACTTACTCAGTAGATATATATTGCTATGTATTGCAATGTACTGCTGCCTCAGAAGTACAAATTCCATGACATTTCACCATGGCAAGAATCAACTCCAACTAGCAGAGCCCCTTTGAATATTCAATACTGGGGTCTATTTTCCCTCACGTTACTGGTTGGAGGGGTGGCTCTGTGAATATCCAACTAACCAGAAGGTCAAGTGACAAACAGATCTGCCCTGAACTGTACCTGAAGTGGCAGGGATACATCTTTCATAATGTGCTAATAGCAAAATATTCATCTATTGTCTGAATCAGAATCAGGTTTAATATCACCAGCGTATGTTGTGAAGCTTCCGCTGTGTAGTTCAATGGGGCAGTATCAGAAGGTTTCACCCCCAATGATTGGCTTCACCAGCCACAAAGTATCAGCTGGAAGTTCAATTGTGTACAGGTTGTATTTCCCGAAAACTAGTTCTCATTTCAGTTAATCCATAATTATGTGATCAGTAATTTCATACCTTGAGTACTGTCACTCTGTCTGCCACAAAAGGTAGGATTTCCCAATGGCCACCCATTTCAACTTCCCATTCCAATTCCAACATGTCCGCCAATGGTCTCTACTACCACAATGAGGCCACACTTAGATTGGAGGAGCAACACTTCAAATTCTGTCTCGGTAGCCTCCACCAGATGGCATGATAGCAATTTCACTAACTTTTGGCAATTTATTGCCTCCACCCCTCCATTCTTTCTTTTTCCATTCTCCATTCTGATTCCCCTTTCAACCTTTCTCTTCTTCTTACCTGCCCATCTGTTGCCCCTCCTCCTTCCCTTTCTTCCATTTTCCACTGTCCTCTCCTACAAGATTCCATTCTTCTTCAGCCTATCATCTCCCTGCTTCACCCCCACTTCTCCACCCACCCACCTTCCTCCTCATTTGGTTTCATCTATCTCTTGTCAACATATACGCCTTCACCTCTCCCACTTTCTTATCGGCCTTTTCAGTCCTCCCTTTCTGGCACTGATGAAAGGCCTTGGACCAAAATGTTGACTGAATTCCTCTCCATAGATGCTGCCTGACCTGCTGAGGTTCTCCAGCACGTTGTGTGTGTGTGTGTGTGTGTGTGTGTGTGTGTGTGTGTGTGTGCTCAAGGTTACCAGCACCTTCAGAATCTGTTGAGTTTACAACTCCAGACAGATCCCTAAATCTGGGAAAAAGTCTGCCATCATCCACCTTATCTGTGCCCCTCAAGATCTGACATAACTTCGCCTTTCATCCTCCTATGCTCTGTGGAAGTAGTCACAAGATAAGAGCCCATTGTATTGCAGGAAAGATACTAACATGGATAGAAAATTGACTGACTTTGGCAGGAGGCAAAGAGTGGGAATAAAGGGGGCCTTCTCTGGTTGGCTGCCGGTGATTAGTGGTGTGCCACAGGGGTCAGTGTTGGAACCATTTCTTTGCAAGTTCTATGTCAATGGTCTGGCTGACAGACTTGATGGCTTTGTGACCAAGTTTGTGAACAATACAAAGATAGGTGAAGGGGAAGGTAGTGTTGAGGAAGCAGTGAATCTAGAGAGAGACATAGACAGATTAGGAGAATGGGCAAAGAATTGGCAGATGGAATATAGTGTAAGGAAGTGTATGATCATGCACTTTGGTAGAAGAAATAAAGGCATAGACTAATTTCTAAACAGGGAGAAAATTCAAAAATCAGAAGTGCGAAGGGACTTGGGAGTCCTTATGCAGTATTTCTGAAATATTAACTTGCAGGTTAACCGGAAATATTAACTTGCATCCTCGCTGGCAAGGAAGGTGAATGCAATACTCCGAATAATTTCAAGAGGACTGGAATATAATAGCAAGGATGTAATGCTGTGGTTTTATAAGGCATTGGTCAAACCGCACTTGAGGTATTGTGAGCAGCTTTGGGCCCCTTATCTAAGAATAGGTGTGCTGGCATTGGAGAGGATCTAGAGGAGAACTTTTCCAGGAATGAAAGGGTTAATGTATGAGGAGTGTGTCATAGCTCTGGGTCTGTAGTCGCTGGAATTTAGAAGAATGAGGGGGGATCTCATTGAAACCTATCAAATGTTGAAAGAGGCCACAGCTCCCGAATAGAGAAAGATTGAGAACAGAGATGAAAAGTAATTCTTTAGCCAAAGGGCAGTGAATCTATAGAATTCATTGTCATGGGTGGCTGTGGAGGCCAGTCACTGGGTATACTTAAAGTGGATGTTGCCAGGTTCTTGGTTAGTCAGGGTGTCAAAGGTTACAGGGAGAAAGCAGGAGAATGAGGCTGGGAGCAATAATAAACCAGCCATGTTGGAATGGTGGAGCAGACTCAATGGGCTGAATGGCCTAATTCTGCTCTTATAATTCAGCCCTTCAGTCCTAGTGACATCCTTATGAAACTTTTCAGCTTAATGAAATCGTTCTATACCTAGGAGACCAGAGAGGCACATAATATTCCAAAAGCCGTTTCACCAACAACTTGTACAGTTGCAACATGACTCCTGTACTCACAGCACTGATCAATAAGGTCTTGTGCGCCTGCGTTCTTCACCACCCTGTCTACTGTGTCATCACTTTCAGGAATCGGTCTCTCCAGCCTGATCAATTACTGCGTAAGTCTGGCTTGGCTTAATTGCCAAAATGCAACGCATCTGAGTTAAATTCAATCTGCAATTTCCAGGACCACTTGCCTAGTTCATATAAATCATTTTGTAATTTTGGATAATGCTCTTCACCAGATTTTGGGTGTTATCTACAAACTTACAAATCACGTCATGTTAACATCATTGCCATCCAAATCATTAATATAGATAACAAACAGCAGTGCACGCAGCATCAATCCTTGTAACACATCCCTGGTCACGCAATAGCAATCATCCACCACTATCCAGTGTCTCCTTCCACTAGGCCAGTTATGTATTCAATGGGCCCTGGATCCCATGTGATCCAATGTTCAGGGTTAGCCTACAATGCAGGAGCTTGAAAATGGCTTTGCCAAGGGAATGCAGAATGGCAACCGGAAGAAACAACCTGGACAATTACAATTTGCCTAGGCCATTTGTGCATGGTATTAACCACAAAACCAGTTCATTATTCACCAACGGACTGTATCTCCCCTCTGTTGTTCACCATCACAGCATCCGCATTCCGTACAACTGGAAATAAAGAAGAAAGACTCCCATTTATGCTGCGCTTATCCTGACCTCAGGACATCCTGAAGCAATTTACATCTACTTAGGTAATTTTGACGTGTCATGATGTAATGTAGGAGGAACATGGCCACTCAGCACACAGCTTTGTCCATTTCTCGCCTCCCACTACCCCCACATTCAGTGCATTATAATGGATCCTCCCTTCCACAGCATTATCAGTTTCCTTACATACATCGAGCAGGACAGCACTCAGTGTTTCTTTCCTTTTTAGAAAGTATTTCAAATATTTTGGCAAGAGGGATTTATGTCATGCTATTTGAAGTTACATTTTAGATCTACTTTGCAGAGTCTCTAAAGTTATGTTTCTGTGCAGATGGTTTAATTGATTCAGTCCTTGAATCATTAAACTGTAATTATGTGTAATCTTCACTCTGCTCCTTTCATAAATTTAGAAGCTAATGCATTTTAAATGAAAAGCAGATATAACTTTGTCCTCTCAATTCCTTCAAAAACTGCATAAAGATGAATACAATCGATAGAATCAAATTTATTTTCACTGGCTTATATGACATGAAATTTGTTGTTTTGCAGCAGTAGTACAGTGCAAAGACATAGTATTACTATAAATTACAATAAAATTATAAATAGTATCAGAAAAGGGAATAATGACGTAGTGTTCATGGACCATTCAGAAATCCTGAGACTTTCGATTTATTTGCACTCATTTTTTCAGGTATTTCCTTTTCCCAGGGTAAATGGAACAATCCAAAAGCATTTCCATTAATAGTTAGCCAGGCAGCATCTCTAGGAAGAGGTACAGTCGACGTTTCAGGCTGAGACCCTTCGTCAGGACTAACTGAAAAAAGAGGTAGTAAGAGATTTGAAAGTGGGAGGGGGAGGGAGAGATCCAAAATGATAGGAGAAGACAGGAGGGGGAGGGATGGAGCCACGAGCTGGACAGTTGATTGGCAAAAGGGATATGAGGGAAAGGGATATCTCCCAGTGGCCACACATTTTAATTCCACGTCCCATTCCCATTCTGATATGTCTATCCACGGCCTCCTCTACTGTAAAGGTGAAGCCACACTCAGGTTGGAGGAACAACACCTTATATTCCGTCTGGGTAGCCTCCAACCTGATGGCATGAACACTGACTTCCCAAACTTCCGCTAATGCCCCACCTCCCCCTCGTACCTCATCCATTATTTATCTATATACACACTTTCTTTTTTTCTCCCTCTGTCCCCCTCACTATACCCCTTGCCCATCCTCTGGGTTTTCCCCCCTCCCCCGTTTCTTTCTCCCTAGGCCTCCTGTCCCATGATCCTCTCATATCCCTTTTGCCAATCAACTGTCCAGCTCTTGGCTCCATCCCTCCCCCTCCTGTCTTCTCCTATCATTTTGGATCTCCCCCTCCCCCTCCCACTCCCACTTTCAAATCTCTTACTCACTCTTCCTTCAGTTAGTCCTGACGAAGGGTCTCGGCCCGAAACGTCGACTGTACCTCTTCCTAGAGATGCTGCCTGGCCTGCTGCGTTCACCAGCAACTTTTAGGTGTGTTGCTTGAAATTCCAGCATCTGCAGATTTCCTCATGTTTGCGTCCATGACTAGTTGTCTTCTTGAATTCGATCTTGTAATTGTGTTTTCCAAGAGACAGAATCCATCTCTGCATTCGTGCTGCTGCTGTTAGTGGAGCTCCCTTCTGTGGATTGAAAGTGGACACTATTGATTGATCAGTAACCAGGGTAAACTCTCTCCCACACAAGTACTGGTTGAAAAGTTTCACAGCCCAAACCAGACTCAAGGTCTTTCTGTCAATCTGTGCGTAAAATTTCTCTGCAGTAGTAAGGGAATGTAATGCAAAGGGAATGGGGAATTCTCATCCATCACTCATGACAATTGACGTGGTTGTACTTATAACATAAGGCGATGCATCACAAGCAAGCTTCGCTAGATAATGTAGATCAGAATGTTTAAATACAGTGGCTTGCTGCATTTCCTTTGTCCTTTGAAAAGCCACTTCACAGTGCTTTGTCTACTGCCATTTTCTTCCAATCTGTAGTAATAAATTCAAGGGATGGAGCACAGTAGCCAGATTTGACAGGAACCTGTTATAGTAATTGACAAATCCCAAAAAGGACCACAACTGTGACACTTCCTTTGGTCTTGAGGCATCCACCACTGCTTGAATTTTCTCAGCATATAAGTATAATCCTTGTGTGTTGATAGTGTGACTCTTGGTTTAAAGCATTCACACCTGTCACATTGTGCTCTCTGCCCATAAGCTTCTAATAATTCTAACGTTGTCTTGAGATCTTGGAGAGGTTCCTTGTCATCCTCACCACTGACAATGATGTCATCCAGGTAACGCTCAGTGCCTGGGCAACCTTGCAGAAACTGAGCTATAACTTTCTGCCAGAATGCAGGAGCAGATGCTACTCCAAAAATAAGCCTATATAGCAATAAAGCCCTTCTGTGAATACTTAGGGTGAGAAACCATAACTCTTCTACCATTTCCATCGGGCCTCAGCCAGAAAGGTTTGCAAAGATATCCTCTATCCAGGGCAGAGAGCATTGATCTACTTTCAGTACTGGGTTGATGGTGACCTTAAAATCACCACAGATCCTGAAAAATCCATCCTTCTTGGCTACTCGGACCATTGGTGTTACCCCTGGGATACACTCAACCTTGGAAAAAAATTCCTTCAGCCCCTATGCAATCTATTTCATTGACTACTTTATCATGGATGGTATAAGGTCCAGATGGGCGTTAGTGTGCCATTCTCATTTAACATTCTTTTCCATTGAAACGTTTGAGTTTTCCAATTGTGTCCTTGAACACTGCTCTGGCATCATCCAGTATCTTTCTTAATTCACTTTCACTTGACTGTATTACAGGGATGGTGGATGGATCTCCAATCAACTTCTTGTTGTCTTAGCAATCATGGCCCCACAATGCTGGTCTTCCTGTTTTTACTATATGCAAACCCTATGTGGCTTCCTGATTGTTGTATTTCACTCTTATAGATGTCATGTCCACAGGAATTATCTTTCCTTCAGTATAAGTTTTTGATTGTATATCTGCAGGCCTCAGTTCAGTATCTTTGAAATGCCATTCAAACTCATTTTGTGTACAACAACAGGAATTCTGCAGATGCTGGAAATTCAAGCAACACACATCAAGGTCTCGGCCTGAAACATCGACTGCACCTCTTCCTACAGATGCTGCTTGACCTGCTGCATTCACCAGCAACTTTGATGTGTGTCATTTTGTGTACTTTTGTTTATGGCCTTTGTATGTGTCATGTTTTGTTGCATTTTTTACAAGTTTCACCATTAAGCTTGTATTTGTCTGCTATATGTACGCCCCTGCCACAACGGTAACACAATTTATTTATCCCAGGCAGGTTTCGATATAGACAATGCAATTTTGTTCATGTTCAGTGGCATTCCTGACTGCAACTCAATTGTGTTTCTTGCTGCTGTTTCCATTGACACTGCAATTTCAGCTAGTGCTTTAAGTGTGAGTTGAGCCATTTTGGAATGCTTTCTTGTAAGATTCCACAAACTAAACACTCTCTCTGTGCATCAATATGCCCATCACTGAACTGACAATTTTTTCAGTTCAGCCAGATAAGCTGAAATGGTCTCCCCTTCCTTTCAATTATGCTTATGATACCTAAAGCGTTCTGCAATCAACAATAATATTGGTTCTGAATATTACATTTACAATATTAGCAAAGCTCATTTCAGCTGGTTTGGGTGGAACAGTTAAACCTCTCAGCAAACTATATGCTTTTCCACGCATGACATTCAGCAACATTGACACACGCTTTTCATTTCCTGCTCAATTCATTCAGTTTTAAAACTTTCTCATCACCACAACAGTTACGTTTTGTAACTCCAGAAACTAATCAAAAGAAAAGCACGGGAGGCAGGACACATTCTGTCTACTTCGTTTTTCTTTAGTGAAGTGCTCATGCTGTCGCAATGACATATACCATTCATGTACTTCTCTCATATAACCCGTAATGAATTATACTAGTAAAGAATGCTAACTCTAATAATATATTTGCAATATTAATCAAATATTACTAAAATATTAAATGTACTGCGTGTGCCTTCTTCATGAATGCATCATTGTGTCGGGCAACAGAATAGGTCCACTGAGATGTTGACACCCAGGAATTTAAAGCTATTCACACTTTCCAGCACTGATCTCTCAATATGGGCTGCTGTGTGTTTTCTGAAATTCATTTTCCTGACATCCACAATCAATTCCTTGGTCTTGCTGACTTTGAGTGTAAGATTGGTGATGCAACACCATTCAACCAGCCAAAATATCTCACTCCTATACCATCTGAGATTTTACTAACAACAGTGGTGTCATCTGCAAGTTTATCGATGGTGTTTTTGCAATGCATTGTCACACAGTCACGAGTGGAGAAAGAGTACAATACTAGGTTAAGGTGCACCTGCGTTACTCGCCAGCAAGCACAAGATTTAGCACTACATGAACCTATGATATCAAACATACTTATCTGAAAGATAAGCAAACTGCCAGATTTTCAGTTAATTGAGCAGGTCAAGTAGCATCTCCAGAGGCAGAGGGATGGTCAATGTTTTGGGTAAAGATCTTGCATCAAGGTCTTGACTCAAAATGTTGACCATATCTTTACCCCCACTGATGCTGCTTGACCTTTGAATTCCTCCAGCAGTCTGTTCCAAATTCCATCATCTGTAGTCTCCAGGGAGTCTGGTTTGTGTGGGGGTTGGTTAACAATATAGTGGGGAAGCCCAAGGACAAAGAGGTAGTGGGACTGTTATTGAGCAGAATAAGTTTATCAATGTGTGGTTATGTAGAAGTGACCAGCAGCTGCCCAACTTCAGAAAAATGTGCACTGATTTACCTGGCAGCAAAAAGTTGTATGTAGGATTAATGTTGTTTAATGTTTTGTCACAAAAGACAGCAATGCTGGATCTTCCTTCTATACTCACAGTGTAACCACCTACCTCTGATCAGCTCCTGTCTCAATCCTCTCCTTTATTTCTCATATGCATGTTGAAGCATACAATGAAATGTACTGTTTGCATTAAAGCCAACACACCTGAAGATGTGCTTGGGGCAGCCTGCAAGGGTCGCCACACATTTCGGCGCCAGCATAGCTTGCCCACAATGCTCGGCAGAACAACACAGAACACAACTAGCAACAAAACAACAACAGCAAAACAAGACCTATTCCTCCCTTCCACCCACTCACCCACACAAATACATAGATCTCCAACAGCAGGACAGGCCACCTTTGGCCTCCAGCTTCCAGTGGACTTGGTCATGGACTTGCAGACTTTAAGCCTTTGACCTCCCCAATGGACCACGACATCCAAACATCTGATGGACTCTCGGGCCTTGACCCTCTGCATCGAACTCAGGACCACCTTCCTGTTGATCATGAAACACTAGGCTTCAAACTCTTATCCAGTATTCTTCTGATAAGGCTCCAAACTTGTACAGCACTCTCATGCTTTCAAACATGAATAATCTATTTTGTTATTATGCACAGAATTAATCTAGCAACATCTGCATTCGGCAAAACAAACCCTTTGTTCATCACTGAGGATCGAACTGTTTCTCACCTCAAGCAGAGTCCAAGTAAAGAAGGAATAAAAACTAAAAGCCAGAGTGAATAGATCATTAGCTGGGAGCCATAATGAGTACCACTGGGGTTAAACTGAAGTTTTGTACAATTTAGCACAAAACTGCATTGTGCGCGATCGGAGAAAGCTGCAGGGGGTTGTAAACTCAACCAGCTCCAACATGGGCACTAGCCATCCAGTTTCAAAGACACCTTCAAATGGTGGTGGCTTAAAAAGTTGCTATCCATCATTAAGGACCCCCATCACATAGGACATGTCTTCTTCTCAGTGCTACTGTTAGGGCTTATTCTGGGGTTATAGAATACAGAAAATATTAATTTCAATAGCAACCAGTCTTCAGACCTGAATGTGTATTGTAGATTGAATTTAAAGTGACAGTGATAATGTATGTTGCCACAGGCCTGTTACTCTTGTCTGGTAGAAGCACAGATGACATGGGAGCTCTGTAGCCTTGCCTGTAGCGAGGACCAGACCTCAAGCCTCGGGCCTGCCTGCTGCTGCAGACCAGGCAAGAGACATGGAAGCGTTTACAGCATGGCGTCTGAGCTCAGCTATGGCTGGTCTCTCCTGTCAGTGCTGCCCTCTAATGCTCAAGCAGTGGAACTGCACGTGTCACTACACTGCCAGGAAACTGTACCATAGAAACATAGAAAACCTACAGTACATTACAAGCTCTTCGGCCCACAATGTTGTGCCGAACATATCCCTACCTTAGATATTACTAGGGTTACCCATAGCCCTCTATTTTTGTAAGCTCCATGTACCTATCCAAAAGTCTCTTAAAAGACCCTATCGTATCTGCCTCCACCAACAATGCTGGCAGCCCATTCCACACACTCACCACTCTCTGCGTAAAAAACTTACCCCCGACATTTCCTCTGTACCTTGTCCCCAGCACCTTAAACCTGTGTCCTCTTGTGGCAACCATTTCAGACCTGGGAAAAAGCCTCTGATTAACCACACAATCGATGCCTCTCATCATCTTAAACACCTCTATTAGGTCACCTCTCATCCTCTGTCGCTCCAAGGAGAAAAGGCCGAGTTCACTCACCCTGTTTTCATGAGGCAGGCTCCCTAATCCAGGCAACATCCTTGTAAATCTCCTCTGCACCCTTTCTATGGCTTCCACATCCTTCCTGTAGTGAGGCGACCAGAACTGAGCACAGTACTCCAAGAGGGGTCTGACCAGGGTCCTATGTAGCTGCAACAGTACCTCTTGGCTCCTAAATTCAATTCCACGATTGATGAAGGCCAATACACCATTTGCCTTCTTAACCACAGAGTCAACCTACACAGCTGCTTTGAGCGTCCTATGGACTTGGACCCCAAGATCCCTCTGATTCTCCACATTGCCAGTCGTCTTACCATTAATACTATATTCTGCCATCGTATTTGATCTAACAAAATGAACTAGTTCACAGTTATATGGGTTGAACTCTATCAATGTCCCGCTGTAACCTCTGACAGCCCTCCACACTATCCACAACACCTCCAACCGTTGTGTCATCAGCAAACTTACTAACTCATCCCTCCGCTTCCTCATCCAGGTCATTTATAAAAAACACGAAGAGTAAGGGTCCCAGAACAGATCCCTGAGGCACACCATTGGTCATCAACCTCCATGCAGAAAATGACCCTTCTACAACCACTCTTTGCCTTCTATGGGCAAGCCAGTTCTGGATCCACAAAGCAACGTCCCCTTGGTTCCCATGCCTCTTTACTTTCTCAATAAGTCTTACATGGGGTACCTTATCAAATGCCTTGCTGAAATCCATATACACTACATCTACTACTCTTCTTTCATCAATGTGTTTAGTCACATCCTCAAAAAATTCAATCGGGCTCGTAAGGCACAACCTGCCCTTGCCCTCCATCAATTATTGGACATTGTCACTCAGGGTCTTGGACCATATAGATGTCTTTTTTTTCGAGTGAAGATGCTACTTTGCTTGCTATTTTGAATTATGTTACTCACTGTTTTTGAATGTTTTGCAACTTGGCCCCAGAGGAACGCTGTCTCGTTCAGCTGTATCTATGTATGGTTTGAGTGATAATTAAACTTGATTTGATCTGAAATGCAGCAGAGAAACAATAGTCTTCCTGGAGCTGCAGATTGGGATTGATTGCAAACCAGGAAACACCCCATTGACCTGAGATGTCTACATATGCATGAATGCAGTTCAGAGACAGCGATGATTACATAGAAACATAGAAAATAGGTGCAGGAGTAGGCCATTCAGCCCTTCGAGCCTGCACCGCCATTCAGTATGATCATGGCTGATCATCCAACTCAGAACCCTGCACCAGCCTTCCCTCCATACCCCCTGCTCCCTTTAACCACAAGGGCCATATCTAACTCCCTCTTAAATATAGCCAATGAACTGGCCTCAACTGTTCCCTGTGGCAGAGAATTCCACAGATTCACCACTCTCTGTGTGAAGAAGTTTTTCTTAATCTTGGTCCTAAAAGGCTTCCCCTTTATCCTCAAACTGTGACCCCTCATTCTGGACTTCCCCAACATCGGGAACAATCTTCCTGCATCTAGCCTGTCCAATCCCTTTAGAATTTTATACGTTTCAATAAGATCCCCCCTCAATCTTCTAAATTCCAACGAATTAGCACTCATTTTGGGTGTGCTGGTGTGAAGATCTAAGTGTTTGAAAACCATATGTAACTCAAATGAAGCATTATGAATGCATTGTAACTATAGAAATTGTCCTGACCGTTGATCTTCAGCATATAAATATGTTTGGTCAGGGAGCCTCTCTCAAGCGTGACTCCAAATGCTGTCAACTTATGTGTGCTGAACAAAGACTTCTATACTCCCGGCTGCATATCTCTCTGGTGATTTATGTTGACAGTCACAACAGCTACCATCATGGAGGAGGCTGGAGGTAGTACAGGATGCAGGTCAACTCTAGCAGGGTTTGCAGGCCATTACATACTACAAAGCAAAATCTGACATCATGAATAGCAGTGATGTTTCACTCCCAGAGGAGTTTAATGCCTTTTATGCAGAATTTGAAAGGAAGGATAAAACTACAGCTACGAGGATCCCTGCAGTTCCCAGTGACCCAGTGATCTGTGACTCGGAGGCTGACGTCAGGCTATCTTTCAAGAAGGTGAACCCTTGCAAAGCACAGGCCTCGATGGAGTACCTGGAAGGGTTCTGAAAACCCCTTCCAACTAACTGGTGGGGGTATCAAAGACATTTTCGATCTCTCATTGCTACGGTCAGAAGTTACCACTTGGTTCAAAAGGGCAACAATTATGCCAGTGCCCAGGGAGAACAGAGTGAGCTGCCTTAATGACTGGGAGCACCGGATACAGTAGATGACCCCAACAGAATTGTAGGTGAAGTGTCACCTCACCTGGAAGGACAGCTTGGAGCCCTGAATAGTAGTGAAGGAGGAGGTGTAGGGGCAGGTGTTGCACTTGTTCTGCTTGCAAGGATAAGTGCCAAGAGGGAGATCAGTGGGGAGGGATGAGTGGACAAGAGAGTCGTGTATGGAGTGTTAAATGCTGAGCTGAAGTAAATAATCAGCATCCTGACACAGGTATTTGTCAAATGTATTCCTCCCATAACTACCACCTACCCAAGATCCACAAACCTGACGGTCCAGGTAGTGCCTCAAAAAGGTGACGTACATCATTTAGGACCCCCATCACCCAGGACATTCCCACTTTTCATTGCCACCATCAAAAAGGAAGTACGGAAGCCTGAAGGCACACTCAATGATTCAGGAACAGCTTCTTCCCCTCTGCCATCCAATTTCTGAATGGATATTAAACCCATAAGCACTACCTCACAACTTTTTAAATTTCTATTTTTGCACTACCTATTTAAATTCTATATATAAATATATATAGTTGGCATCCATCTGTCTTAAAGGAGAATGGGTGATGATCATCATCATCACAAGCCTGGGTGGAAGGTATGGAAATCCTGAGGCGTCCAGTCATCAAGATCTCCCTCTTGGCCTCACCGGTGTAGTCCAAGGGAAAGCTTATGAAGCAATACGTTTGGCACCAGCTTGGCTGCAGGAGCTGCCGGTAGGATGTTCAATGACATCCAGTCGCCTTAGAGGCTCCACTCCAGATTTTCTGTCTGGGCTTACTCCTGTAGCCTTCACCTCTCCTGAGGCTGCCCACAAGCCAGTGGGGCTATTTACTCATAGCTGAGGATCTGGTTCACGAGCACCAGGGTGTGTCCACACACTGGTGGGCCTGCGTGCTAAGTGTGTGGGGGGCTGACCTCCTCCCCATCCTCTGTAGCTCAGCCTGAGTCCGAAAGGAGTTCAGTTTCCATGTGTCACCAACGACGAGGTACTACATGAGGCTTGCTGTTGGAGAGGCTATGGACTGGCAGGGACGGACTTACGCATCAGCTCCCCTTTTCACAAGCCCGCAGTGGAAGCTAAAAGTGAGAGCGACAGGCACTACCCACTACACTAGACACATCACAACAACTATTTTGACACATATATACTGACTGTAATTCATACTTTTTCCTATTATTTCATATTGCATTGTACTGCTGCTACAAAGACAACAAATTCTATGACATATTCTGGTGATAATAAACCTGATTTTGATTATGATTATGAGGACACGCAGTCCCCTTTTATTGTCATTTAGTAATGCATGCATTAAGAAATGATACAATGTTTTTCCAGAATGATATCACGAAAACACATGACAAACCAACTTAAAAAGTAACAAAAACCACATAATTATAACATATAGTTACAACAGTACAAAGCAATACCATAATTTGATAAGAACAGACCATGGCACAGTAAAAGTCTCAAAGTCTCTCGAAAGTCCCATCATCTCACGCAGACGGTAAACCTCCAGCGCCGCCAACTTGCCAATGCAGCATCCTAGAAACATCCGACCATAGCCCGACTCTGAGTCCGTCTGAAAACTCCGAGCCTCCAACCACCTCTTCGACACCGAGCACCGAGCAGTATCTCTGCCGAGTGCTTCTACCCCGGTCCCGACAACAGGCGATGGGCAAAGCCAAGGATTTGGGGCCTTCGTCTCCGGAGATTCTCGATCGTAGCAGCAGCAGCAAAGCAGGCATTTCAGAAGTTACTCCAGATGTTCCTCTGCGCTTCTCACGGCTGTCGCCATCAAATCCAGATTGTGCACGGCCCCCTAGTTACACATAATCATTCGGAACGGCAACGCGCACTGCGTCGCGTCGCCATCTTCTCCTCCCTCCCTCTTGGGTACTAGCCGACAAAGCCGACATTATGAGATACAGGAGCCCAAAAGCACAGCTTTTTCCCCTCCATCGTCAGATTTCTGAATGGCCAATTAACCCATGCACACTACCTCATAATTTTGTTCTCTTTTTGTACAACTTACTTAATTTGATATATCCTGTTGTAATTGATAGTCTGTTTCATGTATTGCATTGTACTGATGCCACAAAACGACAGATCTCACAACATTCAGTACGTCAGTAATGATAAACCTGATTCTGAAGTACATGCTGTTAAAAGATGATCATGTATGTCGTTCAGCTTTCACACCTAGTGAGAAGAAATACTCTCACACCATTAGCTTGTAAAGTTAATGTAACCAGGAAATGTGGTCCCTTTAAAGGTATTATCAGGCAATTAGCGTGTGGAAATGTTATTCATTCAAAGAATGTGGGCCTTACAGGCTGAGCCAGGGTTTAATTGCCCATTCCTAACTGACATTGAGAAGGTGATGATGAGCTGTCTTCCTGAGCGGAGATGGGGAAATGAAGAAATAGTTTCCTACACATCAAAGTAGCAAAAGGAAACCAGCTCCAATAATGATGAAATCATTCAATAAATCACAAAAAGCCTGACAGTATTGCACTTCCATAATATTTCTGGTTGTTAATTCAAAGTTCAAAAATACATTTATTATCAAAGTATGTATTCGTCTCCTTACAGGCAGACACGAAACAAAGAAACCTGAAAAGAACCCATTTGATAAGAGACCATCAAACCCCCAATGCACAGAGAGAGAAAAGAAACAAAAAGTGCAAACAATAAAAGTTAGCAACACACATAAAAAATGCTGGTGAACGCAGCAGGCCAGGCAGCAACTCTAGGAAGAGGTACAGTCGCCGTTTCGGGCTGAGAATCTTTGTCAGGACTAACAGAAAGAAGAGATAGTAAGAGATTTGAAAATGGGGGGGGGGGGGAGATCCGAAATGATAGGAGAAGATGGGAGGGGGAGGGATGGAGCCAGGAGCTGGAAAGTTGATTGGCAAAAGGGATACAAGGCTGGAGAAGGGAGAGGATCATGGGACAGGAGGCCAAGGGAGAAAGAAAGGGGGAAGGGAGCCCAAGGAGTTATAGTGAGAGGAACTGAGAGAGAAAAAAAAGGGGGAAATAATTAATTAATTAATTAATAAGGGATAGGGTATGGAGGAGAGGTGGGACATTAACAGAAGTTAAAGAAGTCAATGTCCATGCCATCAGGTTGGAGGCTACCCAGACGGAATATAAGGTCTATATAAGAATACACACTTTATATTCCGTAAATATAAGATGGAATATAAAAGAAAGCAAATAGCTTCAGAACAGGAGTTTCAGGACAGACACGAAGCCAGACATCACTGCAGCAACAGCCACAGTTGACAAAGCTGAGTACAGACGTGAAGCCAGGTATCACGGCAGCTGGCAATGCATTTCGGCGAACAGCTGACTAAGCGCCATGGATTGGCGAACAGAACGAGCCTCGCCTCGCCTCCAGTCCCGATACCCTGGCCTTCTCAATCTGGCCCAGCACTTAAATTATCTAAATGTCAGATCATTCCTCACCCTCGGACAGCTCCAGGGCCTGAACCCCACCGCATGATTCAACAACCCATACCAGGAATTTCCAGTTCAGCCGGGCTCTTAAATCAATCAGACATTGGGACTTCCCTGACTCTCAGGAACACCACGACTCTGCCTTGACTCTGCTTCAATTATAAAGTGATATAAAGTAATGTTACTTCATAATACCTTAACAAAATAAATTTATGGAAGTACAGACCATCAACTAGTCAAAAGATTTTTCCTTAATATGGTCATTTATTTATTGAACCCTGTGTTTATAATCATCAAGAGCACTTAGAAAGATCCATTATGCAAAATTACATTTTGTTATATTTTGCAAAAGCAGTTAAAATATTGTTATGGTTTAAAAAATCGCATGAAGAGGAAACTCATTTTGCTACACAAACTACTTATGTAGTTCTTGCCTTGATTTAATAAAAAATGTCTATGAAATTGAGTAATCTTGTGCATCATTGAAAGGTGAATTTTAGTCCCTTCTGGGAAACGCAATGACATAGACACTTGCAGCTTACTAACTATGTAAATGATGATTACATTTCCTGCTCTTAGTCACAGTCCTTGGCAAAGATCAGGAACAGGCTGATTTTGATTCATCTGAAGCCACAGATGGGCAAGGCATGGATTTGTCATAAACTGCAATGAAGTGGTATAGGGAGAGATGGTAAAGAACTATTGCCAGTAAATAGGTCCATAAGCTTGATTGATGGTTTTGGACCTGTACTCGTTCGAATTTAGAATAATGAGGGGGTATTTCATTGAAGCTTATTGTATATTGAAAGGCCTAGATAGAGTGGATGTGGAGAGAATATTTCCTACGGTGGGAGAGTCTAGGACCAGAGGGCACAGCCTCAGAATGGAGGGATGTCCATTTAGAACAGAGATGAGGAGATATTTCTTTAGCCAGAGGGAAGGTAATTCATTGCCTTCCTGCAGAATTCATTGCCACAGGTGGCTGTGGAGGCCAGGTCATTGGGTGGATTTAAGGCAGAGGTTGATAGGTTCTTGATTAGGGCACGAAAGGCTATGGGGAGAATACAGGAGAATGGGTTTGAGAGGAAAATGAAGCAGCTATGATGAAATGGTGGAGCAGACCGAATGTCCTAATTCCAATTTTAGGTCTTATAAATCTTATAGAATAGCTAACACTGGAAAGGAAGAATGAAAATTAGGTTGAATGGTGCCATAACAACAAACTCAAAGGGCTAATTGTTAACTACAGGAGGAAGAAGCCGGAGGCCATTAACCAGTCCTCATTAAGGGAATGTAAGTGGAGAAGGTCAGGAACCATATCAGAGGATCTATACTGGGACCAGCATATCAGTGCCAGCACAAATAAATCACAACAATGCCTTTGCTTTTGTAGAAGTCTACATAGTTTCATCATGTTATCTAAAGTTTGGCAAAGTTCTCTAGGTGCAAAGTAAGAGATTATCTCATCTGATTGCATCACAGCCTGGTATGGAAACACCAGTGCCCAGGAATGGAAAAGTCTTCAAAAAGTGGTGGATACAGCCCAGTCCATCACAAGCAAAGCCCTCCCCATTATTGAGTACATTTACAAGGAGCACTGCCACAAGAAAACAGCATCCATCAGCAAGTAGCTCCAGCATCCAGCCTATGCTCTCTTTTCACTACAACCATTGGACAGGAGATGCAGAATCCATAGGTCCCACATGACCAGTTCAGGAACAGTTATTACCCTAACAACATCAGGCTCCTGAACCAGTGTGGATAACTCCACCTCAAAGTTGAACTGATTCCACAACCTACAGATTCACTTTCAAGAACCCCGTAACTCATGTTCTCAGTGTTGTTTATTTACTTTTTATTATTTCCCCTATTTGTCTTCTTCTGCGCATTGGTCGTCAGTCTTCGTTATGTATAGTCTTTCATAAGTTCCATTGTATGTCTTTATTTTCTTGTAAATGGCCGCAAGAAGATAAATCTCGATGGTGACATATACGTACTTTGATAACAAACTTAATAACAAACCTGATTCTGAAGTACATGCTATTAAAAGATGATCATGTGTATAGTTCAGCTTTCACATCTAGCTAAGAAATACTCTCACACCATTAAATTGTAAAGTTCCATGACAGAAAGTTTCTGTGAATATTGAATGTTAATGTAATCAGGAAATGTGGTCCCTTTAAAGGTATTATCAAGCAATTAGCGTGTGGAAATGTTATTCATTCAAAGAATGTGGGCCTTACAGGCTGAGCCAGGGTTTAATTGCCCATCCCTAATTGACATTGAGGAGGTGATGATGAGCTGTCTTCTTGAACAGAGATGGGGAAATGAAGAAATAGTTTCCTACGCATCAATGTAGCAAAAGGAAACCTGGCACTGAGCCTGGTGCTGTTGTGCAGGAGGGAAGGAGGGAGAAGAGGAACGCGGTAGTCATAGGGGACTCCATAGCCAGGGGAACAGACAGGAGATTCTGTGAGCCTGATAGAGATACCCACATGGTGTGTTGCCTCCCAGGTGCCAGAGTACGGGATGTCTCGGATCGAGTCCAGAATATTCTGAAAGGAGAGAGCGAGCAGCCAGCTGTCTTAGTACATGTTGGTACAATGACATAGATAGGAAAGGGAGGAGGTCCTGAAGAGAGATTTCCAGGAGTTAGGGAAGGAAGCTGAGAAGCAGGACCTCCAGGGTAGTAATCTCAGGATTGCTACCTGTGCCACGTGCTAGCAAGGGCAAGAATAGTAGGATCAGGTAGATGAATGTGTGGCTGAGAGACTGGTGCAGGGGGCAGGGCTTCGGATTCTTGGGTCATTGGGATCTCTTCTGGGGGAAGTATGACCTGTTCAAAAAGGACAGGTTGCACCTGAACCCGAAGGGGACCAATATCCTGGCGGGAAGGTTTAATAGAGCTGTTAGGGAGGGTTTAAACTACGTTTGTAATTTGGCAAGGGGATGGGAACCAGAATGATAGAGCGGAGGAAGGGGAAAACAGAAGTAAATCTAAGATAGTGAGCAGTAAAGATGTCAGGAAGGTCAGGCAGGGGATGAGGCAAATTTGCAACCATTGGGATGAGTTGCAGTGCAACCAAAGCAAAAAGTACCAAATACTGGACTTAAGGTGTTATACTTAAATGCACACAGCATAAGGAATAAAGTGGATGATCTTGTCGTACAGCTACAGATTGGCAGGTATGATATTGTGGCCATCACTGAGACATGGCTAAAGGATGCATGTCTCTGGGAGCTGAACGTCCAAGGATACATGGTGTATCGAAAGCATAGGCAGGTAGGCAAAGGGAGAGGCATGGCTTTATTGGTAAGAAATGATATTAAATCATTAGAAAGAGGTGACATAGGATCGGAAGGTGCAGAATCTTTATGGGTTAAGCTAAGAAATTGCAGGGGTAAAAGGACCCTGATGGCAGTTATTTATAGGCCTCCTAACAGCTGCAGTGATGTGGACTACAAATTACAACAGGAAATAGAAAGGGCTTGTCAGATGGGCAGTGTTATGATAATTGTGGGGGATTTTAACATGCAAGTGGATTGGGAAAATCAGGTCAGCACTGGATCTCAAGAGAGAGAAATTTGTAGAATGTCTACGAGATGGCTTTTTAGAACAACTTGTTGTTGAGCCCATTAGGGGATCAGCTGTACTGGATTGGGTATTGTGTAATGAACCAGAGGTGATTAGAGAGATTGAGGTGAAGGAACCCTTAGGAGGTAGTGATCATAACATGATTGAGTTCACTGTGAAATTTGAGAAAGAGGAGCCAAAATCCGATGTGTTGGTATTTCAGTGGAGTAAAGGAAATTATGAGAGAGGGACTGGCCAAAGCTGACTGGAAAGGGACACTGGCGGGAAGGACGGCAGAGCAGCAGTGGCTGGAGTTTATGCGAGAAGTGAGGAAGGTGCAAGACAGATATATTCCAAAAAAGAAGGAATTTTCGAATGGAAAAAGGATGCAACTGTGGCTGACAAGAGAAGTCAAAGCCAAAGTTAAAGCAAAGGAGAGGGCATACAAGGAAGCAAAAATTAGTGGGAAGACAGAGGATTGGGAAGTTTTTAAAAGCTTACAAAAGGAAACTAAGAAGGTCATTAAGAGGGAGAAGATGAACTATGAAAGGAAGTTAGC
Organism: Mobula birostris; assembly: GCF_030028105.1. Lineage (NCBI taxonomy): Eukaryota > Metazoa > Chordata > Chondrichthyes > Myliobatiformes > Myliobatidae > Mobula > Mobula birostris. The sequence goes on along the minus strand of NC_092383.1, from coordinate 59,820,758 downwards.
AAATAATATCAAAGAGGATATTAAAAGCTTTTCCAAGTATATAAAGAGTAAAAGACAGGTGAGAGTAGATATAGGACTGATAGAAAATGATGCTGAAGAAATTGTAATGGAAGATAAGGAGATGGCGGAGGAACTGAATGAGTATTTTGTATCTACTGAGGAAGACATCAGTAGTATACCAGACACTCAAGGGTGTCAGAGAAGAGAAGTGTGCGCAGTCACAATTACGACAGAGCAAGTACTCAGGAAGCTGAATAGTCTAAAGGTAGATAAATCACCCGGACCAGATGGAATGCACCTGCGCGTTCTGAAGGAAGTAGCTGTGGAGATTGCGGAGGCATTAGCAATGATCTTTCAAAAGTCAATAGATTCTGGCATGGTTCCGGAGGACTGGAAGATTGCAAATGTCACTCCACTACTTAAGAAGGGAGCAAGGAAGCAAAAAGGAAATTATTGACGTCGGTGGTTGGGAAGTTGTTGGAGTCGATTGTCAAGGACGAGGTTACGGAGTACCTGGAGGCATATGACAAGATAGGCAGAACTCAGCATGGATTCCTTAAAGGAAAATCTTGCCTGACAAACCTATTACAATTTTTTGAGGAAATTACAAGTAGGCTAGACAAGGGAGATGTAGTGGATGTTGTGTATTTGAATTTTCAGAAGGCCTTTGACAAGATACCGCACATGAGGCGGCTAAGCAAGATATGAGGATAGTGGAGAGGGCAGTTTGCTCGGGAGAGCACGCGCAAAGTCGCCAGTTACCAGTGCCATCTTATATGATATGAGCCCATGGAATTATGGGAAAGTTACATATGTGGATAGAGCATTGGCTGATTGGCAGGAAACAGAGAGTGGGAATAAAGGGATCCCATTCTGGTTGGCTGCCAGTTACCAGTGGTGTTCCACAGGGGTCCGTGTTGGGGCTGCTTCTTTTTACATTGTACATCAATGATTTGGATTATGGAATAGATGGCTTTGTGGCTAAGTTTGCTGATGATACAAAGATAGGTGGAGGGGCCGGTAGTGCTGAGGAAACAGAGAGTCTGCAGGGAGACTTGGATAGATTGGGAGAATGGGCAAAGTGGCAAATGAAACACAATGTTGGAAAGTGTATGGTTATGCACTTTGGTAGAAGAAATAAATGGGCAGACTATTATTTAAATGGGGAGAGAATTCAAAGTTCTGAGATGCAACGGAACTTGGGAATCCTCATGCAGGATACCCTTAAGGTTAACCTCCAGGTTGAGTCGGTGGTGAAGAAGGCGAATGCAATGTTGGCATTCATTTCTAGAGGAATAGAGTATAGGAGCAGGGATTGAGGCTCTGTAAGGCACTGACTGGTAAGACCTCATTTGGAGTACCGTGGGCAGCTTTGGTCTCCTTATTTAAGAAAGGATGTGCTGACCTTGGAGAGGGTTCAGAGAAGATTCACTAGAATGATTCCGGGAATGAGAGGGTTAACATATGAGGAACGTTTGACCACTCTTGGACTGTACTCCTTGGAGTTTAGAAGAATCGGGGGGGACCTCATAGAAACATTTTGAATGTTGAAAGGCATGGACAGAGTGGATGTGGCAAAGTTGTTTCCCATGGTGGGGGAGTCTAGTACGAGACAGCATCACTTAAGGATTGAAGGGCACCCATTCAGAACAGAGATGTGAAGAAATTTTTTTAGCCAGAGGGTGGTGAATCTGTGGAATCTGTTGTCACAGACGGCAGTGGCGGTCAAGTCATTGGGTGTATTTCACATAGAGATTGATAGGTATCTGAGTAACCAGGGCATTAAGGGTTTTGGTGAGAAGGTGGGGGAGTGGCACTAAATGGGAGAATGGATCAGCTCATGATAAAATAGTGGAGCAGACTCGATGGACCGAACGGCCGACTTCTGCTCCTTTGTCTTATGGTCTTAATTGGAACTTTGAAGTGGAAAAGAACAATAATTTCCAAATGGTGAGAGACTAAATGGTGTTGATGTTGAGAGTGATGTGTGTGTCCTTGTACAAGACTTACTGGATGTTATATATTTACAACAAATAATTGGAAAGCAAATGGTTTGTTAGCCTTTACCGTAACAGAATTTGAATACAGTCAAGATGGTTTGTTCCAATTAAATAGGGCAGTGGAGAGAACACACCTAGAATATTGTGTGCAGATCAAGGTATATAATGAATAAAGAATATTCTTGAAATTTAAAGAATAGTTTGACTACCTAAAGAAGGATATTGTTGCATCAGAAGTTTTGCAAGAAAGGTTCAACAAGTAATTTATTACAAGCAGGTTTGTCATGTGGAGATGTTAGGTAGATTGGCTCAGAATTCTCTTGAACTTAAAATAATGAGATGGAATCTTTCTGAAATATATGCAGTTCTTTGAGGCTTTGTATAGCAGATGCAGAACTGATGTTACCACTGTTTCTTAATATTCATGAGAGAGACAAGAAGAAATTTCTTCATCCAGAGCTGTTGTATCTTTGGAGTCGCCACCGAGGGAGCTGAATATTAAGGACATTGAGTACACAAGGCAGTAATTGGTACAATTTTTAAAATCAATGAAAAGAGGGAAAGCCATGATGGAAGAGGTAGATGATGCACAATCTGACTGAATGGCCAAAGAATGTTCTTCTCCTGCTGCATGCAGGCAACAATTTCTTACAGAGAAGCAGAAGTGAACAGGGTAGAGTTTTAGCAACAACAAACATGGAAACACGGGCTTCCCGGTGGTCCTGGTAAATTTAATGCCAGGACTTGATTAAAGAGAAAAAAACAGCTGCCTCTGCAACCAGACAGACTGAAAAAAAATGGAGACACAAGAGATTGCAGATGCCGGAGTATCATACTGAAAAATGTCTTGATCATCATTAAGTGGGATGTTGAAGGTTTAATATTTTAATTTGATTTTTTTAATGAGAAGTAAACAGAAGTTAAATTTGGCCTGTTCCTCTTAAAAGTTACGTGCTGAAGCTAACAAGAGAACCTGGCCCGTCCACTTAACCTGGGTGTGAGGTTGGATCACTCCAAGCGCTTAGACAATCTGGTGAGATTGAGAAAGGCTTTGGGCTGGGAGGCCCAAGCGTATTGTGGCACCAGGGTCTGGGTCCTAGAGCAAGGCCCTACCCAGTACTTGGAAAACTTAAGTGCCAGCACAGATAGACCGGAAGCCCGAGTGTCGGGAATGGAGGTGAGTGTCAGGCTAATTTCACTCACTCTCCCACAAATATTCATTCCTTTCACTGCAGCGCCAAGGTTGTGAACTGATCTGGCTGCTCTGCGTTTCTCCCCCACTGGTGTGATGATCTGCGACCCAGGCTTGGGCCTACTCTGGTCTTCCAGGAGTGGATGTGGGACTCATTCTGGCTCAGAATGCTGTTGGCTTGCTTCCATTGTTTGCATGAATTGTGCCTTTTTTTCTCTCTTGCTTTCTCTACGAAGTGGTTTTTGGACTTTTTAAAAATTGGGTTATTCCGATTTCTTGCTTTGTGGCTGCCTGTAAGCAGACAAACCTCAAGGTGTGTAATTTATACATTCTTTGATAATAAATGTGCTTTGAATTTTGAACTTTTGGACAATTTTGGAGTCAGGCAGTTTAAGTAGAGCCAGTACGAATGGGAAAACATTTAGTGAGAAGCAATCACAGCACCACCTTATAGTTGGATCACTTTAGGTTAAAAGAAATCAATTGATGTCCAGTTAACAGTTAAGAAACAGGTCTAGGGAATGGCGGCGTAAGAAAAAGGTCTCTCGACAAAAAAGAAGGTAAACTGCCCCATAATCGAATTTAGACAAATACTTAATATTGCATAACTATATTAATGTCTTGATATGGCTCCTGGACTTGGAGGCAGGCTGGGGTCTCGGCTCCTGGACTTGGAGGCAGGCTGGGGTCTCGGCTCCTGGACTTGGAGGCAGGCTGGGGTCTCGGCTCCTGGACTTGGAGGCAGGCTGGGGTCTCGGCTCCTGGACTTGGAGGCAGGCTGGGGTCTCGGCTCCTGGAATGCAGAACCTGATAACTCGGAGGCTGGAGCTCGGAGACAGACTGGGAACTGTAAATCAACATAGAGCCGGGACTCATCCTTCAAAAAGCCGGGACTCATCTTTAACACAACACCAACATGAGACAGGACAGTAGATAGACATAGAGCCTGGACTTATACTTAGACAAGCTGGGACTCAACCTCTCCACACCAAGGTGGGACAGGACAATCCATCCAGTAAGGGCAGAATGGCCAGACTTACCCAACAGAGGCAAAGACAAGACAAGACAGATCCCCCCGCAGGGCAATGGCAGAACAGCCTGACTTACCCCACCGAGGCGAGGACAAGAAGAGACAAACACCAAAGAACAACAGACAGTTCCATCCCTGCATCGGGGTTGCTCTGAGTAGCAGTTACGGCCAGCAACCTCAGCTGGCTACGGAAACAGCCAAATCCCTACCTAGCTAGGAGTGGCTGGCAGCCACTCAGCTGGCCTGGGAAACAGCTGAATCCATACCGCAAAGCCAGCTCCAACTACCGACAGCAAGGCTCCATGAAGGGATGGTTCCCCAACATGGCCTAAAGATGGCAAGTGGCCACTCTAGCCTTCCACCAGCAGATTGCTCCCAGGGGATCCTGACAAGACAAACCAGCAGCCCAACTCACTCAACCCCAAGGCTACTTATATCCAAGCCCCAAGATGGGAATCAGGTGCCTATGATTAACTCAACCAAAACAAGGGACAGCTGGAAGACCCGGAGTCCCGAGTCCACGGACTAGACCATAAACCGGAATGCAGACATCACGGACCTGATCATAACAAAAGGAGGATCCAACAATCTTTACAAGATGTGTAAGCAGTACGTAAGTACTAAGAGGAGAATTGGAGCTGAACAGGGATCAATCGAAACAGTGACCTACTCATGGAGGAAGAGGGCATGGCCAAATGTGCCTTCACATCGGTCTTTATCAAGATTGAAGGAGCTGCAACAGGCTCAGCAAACGAAGATGTTAGATGGGTAAACACTGAGAAGGGCTAAAACAGATTTATCAGCCAATTTGGATGGGATGTATCCTTGATTGTTCATAACGGGGGAATAGTTTACTTCTAATGTTGAAAATGATGATAATCAGGGACAAAATTAGGAGTCAATGAATAGAACATATAATGCAAATCAAGTGCATATTTTTTAATGAATGTAACCACAGAAATATTTAATATCACATTTATTCACTGCCTTAGGGGACCCAATAGAGGCACTTTAAATAGTGAAGATCTCCTTTCCTCAAAGGCCTTCGCAAACCAGAAAAGATTTTAAAATAACTTGGTGGTTTCATGATCAAAATTGCTAAAATTAATTTTCTTTTTATTTAGACATATTTAATTAAAATGAATTAAAATTCTCAGATGCTGTGATGAAGTTTGAACTTTCATCTGCCTAGTTATTAATTCAGATCCCTAGATAATCAATCCAGTCTAAATCACCAATCTTTTTGATAGAGTGAAAAAGCTCATGGTGACATTTAAGGAAATCCTGAAGCAGTTTGATTGATTAAATAATAGAAGAAAGCATTTACCTGCAATTGAGGGAACACATAAAAAATTAATGTTTGCATCAAATCAAATCAGTGAGGATCGTGCTAGCCATCCCGCAAGTGTCGCTACCCTCCCTGCGCCAACATAACATGCCCACAACTCACGAACCCCAACTGTACTTCTTTGGAATGTGGGAGGAAACTGGAGCACCCGGAGGAAATCCACACATTCACAGGAAGAATGTACAAAGTACTTACAGATAGCGGTGGGAATTGAACCCTGATCTTATGCTGTAAGCTAATGCGTTAACCGCCGCACTACTACCTCATCCCGTTTGCAATTTGTTGGAAAGAAGAAGTGGGTTAAGCAAACTGGGCTTCTCTAGTTTCAACGGTTGGAAGGTGAGCTTACTGAGACACAAAGAACTCTTAAGAGGCTTAAGAATATCTATGATATGTGGATGTTTCAACTGGTTGAGATTTATCGAACCAGAAGCCACAGTCTCACAATTAAGAGTCAATCACTGAGGACAAACCCAAGGAGAAACTTCTGCACTTAGGAGATAATAAGTCTTTGGAGTTTTCTACACAAGATGGCTATAGAGGCGTGATCACTGGCATATTTAACACAGGTTTTCAGATATTAATGAAATCAAGGTATACGAGGTTGGAGCAATAAAATATTTTTGAAGTAAAGGATCAGCCATAATTTGACTGAATGGTGGAGCAGACACAAAGAATCGAGCAGCCTACATCTGCTTTGATTTGTTATGCTCCTATATAAAATTTGTTATGCTCCTATATAATGTGGAGTGTAACTGAAATCCTGATTGAAAGCCTGAGTGGATGATTTGTTTCTTCAGGCAGCAAGCTCTCATACCTTGTCTTTCCAGGTGGCTCCCCATTCGAGGACTGAACAAGACTGAGTCTGCTCGGTCAGGTGCTCACAGCCAGGGTCACGACAAGGGCACTGACTTATTCATCCCCAGAGGGCCAGTAATCAGAGGTCACAGATTTAGCACAGTTTTCAAAGAAACCAGTAGGTGAAATGAGAGTTATGTGTTTTTATTTTACACAGTGAATTGTTGACCAATAAAGCTGTGATGATGTAAAATAGTAATTCTCAAAAGAGAGTTAGCTAAATATTTGAAATTTTCACACCATTGAAAAAGAACAAGATAACTCTTCAAGTGATTACATAGGGTTAATTTCCTCCTTCAATGCTGTACAATTCTACAACTTTACCACATATTAACAACAAAATGAAGAAGCTCAGGAAATGGGTTGAGTTTATCTGTAGTCATTGGATGTGGAGTTAACACTTCTTCTTTACCACTCTGACTGTTCAGGTTGCTGTAAATCATCGTCATCGTGGCTATCCCACAAGGTCGAGGATGACGGTCTTCATTCTGAAGTGGCCCACAGCGTGAAGACGCCTGTGCATGTATTTGTTTAACGTGTACTTGATGTTTCACTCCAAGAAGCACACAATACTTCACAAATCAACCAACTGATTCCACTGTCATGGAAACCACAACCATTGGAGCTGATGGATTAGTTGTAGCCTTCATCCGCCTTCACGGCCGTTGAGTTCAAAGTAACTTTGTCCGCCTGTTCCACCGTTGAGGTCTTGGTTGGATTGTTCTTTGGCAGGGACCTCACCCTTGACCTTACCGCCATGGGTGACCCTACCCGGAGCATAGCTCCAGACGGCATTGCTCGCAGGATCACAGGACCACACAAGCTTCTCCACCGCGACAAGGTGACAATCCACGGAGAAGTGCTGTAAATAAAACACAGACGACAAGAGAAGTATATTTTAATTTGCTGCCAGCATTAAACTTGTCAACACGTATTACCCACCTTTGTGATCCCACACATTCAGATCCACTGATTTCAATTCACAGCTCATACTCATTCATGCATTAAGCACTTGTGATCAAAGATTAATTTCTACCCACATTAATTACAGATGATAGATATTGAAAGCATATCCATATCAGTCATGAATAACATGCAAGTTACTGCAACACACAAAATGCTGGAGGAACTCACGAGAGCAGGCAGCATCCATAGAAATGAATAAAAGTCGACATTTTGGGCCGAGACCCTTCTTCAGCACTGGAAAGGAAGGGGGAGGGGGCCAGGATCAGAAGGTGGGAGGGGGGAAAGGAGAATAGCCAGAAGGTGTTTGGTGAAACAGGTGGGTTGAAAAGCTAAAGGCTGGAGAGGAAAGGAATCTGATAGGAGAGGGGACAATAGAAGAAATGGAAGGAGGAGGGGACCCGGGTGGGGGGGTGATAGGTAGGTGAGAAGAGGCCAGAGTGGGGAATAGGTGAAGAGGGGTTGGGGGAGGGGAAAATTATCAAAAAGTGAAATTGACTTTGATTGGAGGTTGGAGGCTACCCAGACAGAATATAAGGTGTTACTCCTCCACCCTGAGGGTGGACTCATCCTCAGAAGAGGAGGCCGTGGACCGGCATGCTGGAATGGGAATGGGAATCAGGTTTGGCCACTGGGAAGTTCCACAGAGGTACTGGACGAAGCAGTCCCCAGCTTACGGCGGGTCTCACCAGTGTAGAGGAGGTCGCAACGGGAGCACGAGGCGCAGTAGACAACCCCAGCAGATTCGCAGGTGAAGTGTTGCCTCCCCTGGAGGGACTGCTTGGGTCCCTGAGTGGAGGTGAGGAAAGAGGTAAATGGGCAGGTGTAGCACCCTGGAAGTGCCGGGAGGAAGATTAGCAGAGACGAACGAACAGACAAGGGATTCACACATACATTCTGCACTTCCTTGATGCAATTGAGCAAGGTTATATTGACTATCCTGTTGTACATACTATTGATTATAAATTACTATAAACTGCACATTGCATATTTAGATGGAGACGTAACATAAAGATTTTTACTCCTCATGTATATGAAGGATGTAAGTAATAAAGTCAATTCAATTCAAAGTGAGTAATCATGACTGCTTAATTAAGCCTTGTTTAAAAATGGGAAACATAATAGAGCTGTAGCAAAGGAAATATTGCCTTTATCAACACATGATATTACATAATGTATTCTAATTTGTATGCACAGCCAATTTTCTCCAAAATTTGTACTTGGGGTTTACCAAAAATGCACCTGTACTTTTTACAATGCTACATTCCATGTTATTTTATAAACCAATATGTGATTTATAATTAATTCACTTCTGAGTATCTAAGTTACGTATTTAAGGCTATCTCACCCCTATATTTAATTGAAGGAAGTGTTATTCCTAAACAACTGTATCAATGAACGTCATTACTTTAACGATTATGTTTCAACAATTTCAAGGTGTATTTGACAAAAGGAGAAAAGAGATGTGATTGTTGAAAGCAAATCAGTTCATCTGCAAGGCATGACCTTGCAGAATCTACAAGTTATGACCTTGCCTGCCTACGATTCAGCAAGATAATGGGTGATTGTTTACCACACCACAATTTTTCTGCACTAAACACATATCTCTCCATTCCCTTCTGTCTTGGAAAGTATAGAATGTGATGAAAAACCAAGTTATCAGAAGATTGATGCTAATGAGAGAGAAAAGTGAGACAAATGGAGAAACGTTCAAAATGTTAATGAAAGAGGAGAGAGAGATAACGAAAAGAGACACCAGTCCGAGTATTGACAGACCGGTTGCTTTGAACCTGAACTGTTTGAAGTTTGATGGACAGGCAATACCCCAGCAGGAGGATAAAAAGAACAGGTTCGCTAAGGCAAGACAGACACCACGAGATCACGAGATAACGAGACCCCGGAAAAGCGGTGTGCCCCCACAAGTTGGTGGAGTTGGAGGTCTGGTCGCGGGAACCGACCATAGACGCACAGGGTGAAAAGGGTACGATCAATGGGAACCTGGTGTGTGTGTGTCCGCTCTTGCCTGGGTGCCGGGTTCACCGCGGAAGAACGGTCGTATCCGGAATGGAGGGGTCACAGTCGGTGACCACAGAAGACATTAAAAGGGTTTACCCGAAAGCTAACTGCAAAGAACAAAGGTCTGTCTGAATCAGATTTGCATATTATCTCTCTCTCTCTCCAATGGCACAACAGCGATTACTGCGAACTGTACTAAGCTGAACTGAACTCTGCGTCACTTGAGACTGATCATTTTACCCCTAGACTGCGATAGAGCTTGTTTGATTCCTATTACCCTAGTTCTGTGTACATGTGTGTTTTATCATTGCTAACCTGTTGCATTTATATCCTTACGATTAGAGTACTGTGTTACTTATTTCTTTAATAAAACTTTCTTAGTTCCAGTAATCCAGACTCCAACTAAGTGATCCATTTCTGCTGGTTTGGCAACCCAGTTACGGGGTACGTAACAAGAAAAACTCAGTCACTGAGAGATAAACCTAAAATTTAGAACAAATGAACTTCTCAGTGAAGGTTCTAATGATAAATCTTCCCGCTAAGCACTCACAAGACCTAATTGATCTTTAAAAATTTTTATTCATTTTTCACAGTCATTTCTAAGGCCAGAATTGATTGGGAATCATTAGATCCCATTGGTGAGCTGCCATCTTGAATCTCTGCAGTCCTTCTGCTGAAGATATCCCCAGAGTGCTGCCAGAGAATCGTGAAGGAAAGGGCAACATAGTTCCAAGTCACGGTGGTACAGTTGCTGGTATTCCTATCTGTCCACTACCCATATTCTTCTTGCTGGCAGAAATGGTGGATTTGTGAGGTGCTGTAAAATAGGCGAGGAGAGTAATGCAATGGGATATGTAGATGGAAAACTCTGCAGCTCCTGTGTACTGATGGTGGACAGACTGTCAGTTTGGGTAGTGGATTCAACAGCTGGTTGCTTCATCTTGGATGATGAAGAGCCTCTTGAGAGTTTTTGGAAACACATTCATCCAGACGAGTGGAGGGGAACTCTCTCATGCCCTGCACTCCTGTCTTCGAGATTGTTAAAAACTCTGGGCTGCAAGAGGTTGAGTTACTCACCACAAAACTTCTGGCCTGCTGTGGCTTGTCTAGTCGAGCTTTTGGTCAACGATCCCCCCCTGGGATATCGTTGGTGGGGGGGGGGTACGTTGTGATAAATATCAAAGGAATGTGATTATACATGACACTTTTTAGACAGTTTTTTGCCACTTGTCTGCAAACATCTGAATGGTGTGTATGTCTAGCTGCTGGCAGACGTAAGCTGCTTCATTTGCTGAGTGCATGCAAATGGAATTGACCATTACGTAATCATCAGTGGACAACCTCTGCTCTGACCTTGGTATGATTTCAGCATTTAGGAGAAATTTGGATAAGTACATAGATGGGAGGGGTATGGAGGGCTATGGTCCAGGTGTAGGTGAATGGGGCTAGGCAGAATAGTAGTTTGTACAGACTAGATGGGCCAAAGGGCCTACCTCTGAGCTGTTTTGCTCTGTGCTCTATGAAAGGAAGGACATGAATGAAACAGCTGAAAATGACTGAGCCTAAGACACTGCCCTGAGGGATCCCTAATTATGAAAAGTGTGACTCTAAGCCCTTCAATGCTTTCATATGTGTACATTATACCAGTAACTCTTACATCTAAATTATTGCGTATAACCTTATATGTATTACTTAACATAATATATGGTCGATATCTATAATATATCTAGCCTAAATACGAATTACCTTCATAAATCAGTTGTAAATGAATACTTCCACAATCCAATGTTACAGTATATTAATAGGTTAAATCACAGCATTGATACTTCTGGAATGTGGGACTCTCCTTACTAGTCTATTGGTTTGCGTAACAGTAGTACATCCTTGCTTTGACATTTTGCATTTCCTCTGCTGAATCTAACACTACTCATTTTGGATTTTGTATCTTTGGGCTCATCTGGACGATGTCCTTCCCCAGCATAGCTGATCATCTATTTCACAACCTTTCCTGATTTATTTGCATCTTTTTAAGCAATCTGCAAATGCAATTATCCTTCCCACTCATTTTATTTGCTTTGATTTGCAGATTCACTTTCCTCATGATTACTGTGGCTTCTTGATAAATGTGATCTATAAACCTAAAGTGCATTGGTGGTTGTGCAGTTAAGAGTTAATATGCTATGAACCAAGCTTTTTGTAAAGGAGAACCTTGTAAATATTCATTTGATTGCCTCTATTTTAAATGCAAGTTAGTTATATGTAGAATGAAAAGGTGATGCAGAAGACTGATCTCCGGGAGATTCCATTTGCCATTGATCATCTATCCAAGAGAGTCTCTTCTTCTTTAACACCCTCTCCAACTGCAGTGTAAATGAATGAGCTATTATTTCTTTCATTTAAAGTACTTGTGAAATATCCTGTAAGAGGTTTTAACAATCATGATTCACCACTTTTATTCACTTGAAATTATTTCAAGTGCTTCAATTCTGATTTACTTCAGATAAGGAAGGAAATTGCCTTCTTAGAAAAAGTGATCTTTCCAAAAAAAGTGGAGTATTTCTTATTGCTTTTATCACAAATATACATGCATTCAAAGAAAGGTGGGTCTCAAGTATTAATATACGTAGCTTGAAATTACAGCAGACTAGTTCAGAAGACAAACCTATAACTTTGAGTTTTAAACTTTCCATTAATATCAAAATACATATATGACATCATATACAAGACTGAGATTCATTTTCTTGCGGGCATTTACAATAAGCACAAAGAAACACAACAGAATCATTGAAATCCAGCACACAAGATGGACAAAAAACCAATGTGCAATTATACAACTGTGCAAATACAGGGGGAAGAAAACAAGTAACATAATAATAATAAATAAATAAGTAATGAATATCAAGAATGAGCAATGAGGAGTCCTTGAAAGTGAGTCCACAGGTTTTGGGAACAATTCAGTGTTGGGGGTGAGTACATTGAGTGAAATTATCTCCTTTGGTTCAAATACCTGATGGTTGAGGGGTAATAACTGTTTCTGAACCTGATGGTGTGGTTGCTGAGGCTCCTGTACCTCCTTCCTGATTGAATCAGTGAGAAAAGAGCATGGCCTGTACGGTGGGGGTCCTATATCATGGATGCTGCTTTCCTGCGACAGCATTCCTTGCAGATGTGCTCAATGGTGTGGAAGGTTTTGCCTGTGATGGTCTGGGCTATATGTATCCAAACAAGAGAAAATCTGCAGATGCTGGAAATCCAAGCAACACGCACAAAAAGCTGGAGGAACTCAGTGGGCCAGGCAGCATCTATGGAAAAAAGTACAGTCAATGTTTCAGGCCGAAGCCCTTTGGCAGGACCGTATCCATTACATTTTGCAGGCTTTTCTGTTCAAGGGCATTGGTGGTTCCATAACAGGTCATGATACAACAAGTCATTATACTTGCGACCACACATCTATAGAAGTTTATCAAATAACACATTATATACTTGCCAGCTGGTGGTGTAGTGGCATCAGTGCCGGACTTCGGAGCGAAGGCTCCCGAGTTCGAATCCAGCCGGCTCCCTTGCATGCTTTCCACCTGTGCTGGGTTGAGCATCGAGCTAGCAACTCGGCCTCGTAAAAATAAGAAAGCCTGCTAATAAAATGCCCTCATGATGGCGTCCCGATGACTCCACTCAGAGTTAAGGGCTTTCTTCTTCTCCATTATATACTCAGTAACTACTTTATTACATACCTCTTGTACCTAATAAAGTAGCCACTGAGTGTATGTTTGTGATCTTCTGCTCCTGTAGCCCATCCACTTCAAGGTTCAACATATTATGCTTTCAGAGATTCTCTTCTGCACATCGCTATTGCAGCAAGTGATTATTTGAATTACTGTCGCCTTCCTGTCAGCTTGAGTCAGTTCTGACTATTCACATCTGACCACCCTCATTAACAAGGAGTTTTCACCCCAGAAATGCCACTCACTGGATGCTTTTTTTTTTACACACCATTCTCTGTAAATCCTGGAGATGGTTGCGTGTAGAAATCCCAGGAGTTCAGCAGCTTCTGAGATGCTCAAACCACCCTGTCTGGCACCAACGATCATTCCATGGTCAAAGTCACTTGGGTCACGTTTCTTCCCTAATCTGCTGTTTGGTCTGAACAACAATAGAACCTCTTGACCATGTCTGCATGTTTTACGCATTGAGTTGCTACCACATGATTAGCTGATTAAATATTTACATTATGGGCAGGTGTACCTAATAAAGTGGCCACTGAGTGTATCTATAACACAAATTGCTGGAACATCAAGCTGTCCACGGGATGGTGAATGACAAAGTGGGAAAACTGCACGTTGACCTTTTCATCAAACCAACTGTATATCACTAAGATCATTGGATTTCACTCAGACTAAAGCCTGATTTATACTTCTGCGTACAGGCTACGCTGTAGGCCTGATTTATACTTTTGCGTACCTCTACGCTGTAATGAGCATGCGTCGCTGTGTCTGTGTCGCTCTGCAATTCACCGCCAAAACATTAGTTGACGGTGGGGTTTTTATGCCACTGTGTTGAGTTTCTTCGTGAGAGACGTGGGCGAGGAAATGATTTTCAAATATTTTCGGATGTCGGCAGGTAGATTGGACGATTTGGTTCATTGTCTCCAACCGTTTATTTCGCATCAGTGTACAGACATGGCAGAGAAAAGCAACCGGAAATGTGACGCTACCAAGCGGACCAATCACAGTTGTTGCAGTCTGCGTCGCTACGACATGTGAGTTACTTTTTTGGGGAGGTGCACGTCACCCTACGGCGTAGGTATGGTGTAGGATACGCAGTACCTACAGCGTAGATTTGACGCAGAAGTATAAATTAGGCTTAAGGCAAGATTTTGAGAAATAACTTGAAACTTCTGAAATTGCATTGTATAATTGCCATGAAATGTTAATGGATTACAAATATCACCGCACTTGCAATTGTGGACTAACAAAAACGTAAGATTGGGTGGGTTTGATAGGGTTAATGCTGAAATGGTGCTTCCATAAATGGAGATATCTACAGCTAGGTCAGAGTGATTCATTAGTTAGGTAAGAGTCTCCTACTTGGGGTGGAGTTTCTTTTTTTAGAGGGTCATAAGTCTGTGGAATGTAGTACCCCAGGAAGACATGGAAACTCAGTGTATTCAAGGCCAAGATGACAGAATCTTTATCTGAGGAGGAGTTAAGAGTTATAAGGAACATTTAGGGAAGTACTGTTGTGAGCCAGATCTGATGAGCCATGATTTTATGGAATGCAAAAGCAAGGGCTCCTCCTGTTCCTCTTCCTGAGTTTCTTAAACTAGTCCTGACCTTGGTAAAAACCCGCTCCTGCATCAAGGTTGATGCTATTCATTATGACCATAAATGTGACACAGTATTGTAGCAGTGACATCAGTCCTGCAGGGCACACCGATTGACATCATTACTGGCTGCTGGTGGCTTCCTAATGTAAGTGCATCATACTCTAGGAGGGGTGAAGTTTGCCATGACACATTTTGACCATATGTTTGTTTCTGGCGAAAAAAAATTAATTCCAGAGCTATCATGCACAAAAGCTTCAGGCCAGTAACTCAAATACATAGCAATCTCCCACAGCAGTGGCCAAGTTACAAACGTATTTATGACTGAAAACAGAAGAAACAATCCTAATATGTACAGACAGAGTGGGATACGATTGCACTCTTAGCACATCAAGGCAGGCAAGATGTAACATCGCACCATTGCAATTTTATTCTCCACCCTGTAATTAGGTGACACAAGGCAAGCACCAGCACTTACTGTGAAGAAGACTTGAAAGAATTGAAAATCTAGAATATGAGAAAAGTCACAACGGTTTTTTTTTCTGTGTATGGAAAAACTGTTGAGCTAAATCTGCTTTTACATTGTGTCCAATGTCAATATTGTGCCCCATGCGAACACCAGATTTTTGGCACAAGTTGAACTACACTGAAGGGGATGCAGCAAGAAGGGATATGAATTCTGCACTAGAAACATTGCAGGCAGGAAGGAGTGCAAAGCATTGTTCAAGACAGATCTGATGGGACAGTCAATGCTTCAGTTAGTGCCCCTCTTAACTGCACATCGAAACATATCCAGTATCTGCAATGATCATCTTCCTGCTACACCGTCAGTCCATCCAACTCTATTTAAAACCACCTCTGCTGGATGTTGGATTGATTCATTAAGTATCTGGCCTCCATTGCTGAAGCAATTTGCAGTGAGATTAAACTTTCATGGGCAATCCATTCAGCACACTAGGAGAATGAACAAACATCAAGACAAGGTACAAGGAACGTGGGTGTGTTGGAGGAAGCAACAGGCTGTAGATGCCAGGATTTTAAGGAAGAGATTCTATCTGAACCTTGTCAAGGGACATTGACAATCCTAGGGCATGATTAGGTCATATTTCCAGCAGCTGCCAAGATCATCCTGGTCATGAGTTTATGTAAATCAGGTTTCTTTCAGGATGGAACTCAAGGTATTTATAACACCTTGTAGCCTTCTTTTGTCAATTGAAAAAGGTTAATCATTGAAGCTCTCAATTTGAAGAAAGCTGATTATATTTTATACTCCTTAGCCAGAGAGCAGCAGATGGCTTAAGCTTGTGGCTTCACTCAAGTTGCTGCTTTACTCTTGGTTCAAGGCATTATCAGCTCCATCTGTACCACTATTCAGACACTACATCTCTACACTGAGAGAGTTCCACCCAACAGTGTCCGGCTAGTGTGAGCCTAAATGTAGAAGGTAGCTCAACAGCCAATATACTGGTACCAGTACTGGTACCATGATGCTTTCATTCTGTGGTAACCCCCCATGACATCTGTGTTTAAGCCACCATGACGAAGCAGACATTATTTCCGATGACTGAGAGATGAGATCATCCACTGATGACCTAGCTCTGACTCCAGTGTCCAACCCGTTGTCATGTGCCAAAGGTCACACTGCCATAAGAAACACACTATCATTGCTGTACTGTGAATGATCCCACTGCCTGGAGAGGTCCCGGATAACAATTCAATACTTGTTGCAGTGGATGTCACAATTTGTGGTGATCTGCAGTTTAATGTGTTACTTCACCATAAGGACTCAGTTTATTTCATCAGGTAAACTGTGACTGGTGACAGACTAGCAGGAAATGAGGTAGAGTGGGAGAAGAAAGAGCACAAGAAGAGAGATAGCAACTGGACGTGTCATTTTATGATGAGGCTTCTGGTGATGAATGAATTAGATTGTACTTCCAGTAAACACAAATCCAAGGCTGTAGACTATGCCTATCCAGTAATCCCACTAAATCCAGGTCTTGCCACTGCTGACCCCTACTCTGTTGATGACCATCACATCATGTGCTTTTCCTTCTCTTGGCTAAAGCTTTAGAAAATAAACATTCCGAATACAATTATGCGTATGTTCAGAAACTTCAACTACATGTCTCTGTAAACACAAGGAAATCTGCAGATGCTGGAATTTCAAGCATCACACATAAAAGTTGCTGGTGAACGTAGCAGGCCAGGCAGCATCTCTAGGAAGAGGTACAGTCGACGTTTCGGGCCGAGACCCTTCGTCAGGACTAACTGAAAGAAGAGCTGGTAAGAGATTTGAAAGTGGGAGGGGGATGGGGGATCCGAAATGATAGGAGAAGACAGGAGGGGGAGGGATGGAGCCAAGAGCTGGACAGGTGATTGGCAAAAGGGATATGAGAGGATCATGGGACAGGAGGCCCAGGGAGAAAGAAAAGGTGGAGGAGGGGAAAAAAACCAGAGGATGGGCAAGGGGTATAGTGAGGGGAACAGAGGGAGAAAAAGGAGAGAGAGAAAAAGAATGTGTGTATATAAATAAATAACGGATGGGATACGAGGGGGAGGTGGGGCATTAGCGGAAGTTTGAGAAGTCAATGTTCATGCCATCAGGTTGGAGTCTACCCAGACGGAATATAAGGTGTTGTTCCTCCAACCTGAGTGTGGCATCATCTTTACAGTAGAGGAGGCCGTGGATAGACATATCAGAATGGAAATGGGATGTGGAATTAAAATGTGTGGCTAGCAGAAGATCCTGCTTTCTCTGGCAGACAGAGCGTAGGTGTTCAGCGAAACGATCTCCCAGTCAGCATCCGGTCTCGCCAATACATAGAAGGCCACATCGGGAGCGCCAGACACAGTATATCACCCCAGCCGACTCACAGGTGAAGTGTCACCTCACCTGGAAGGACTGTCTCGGGCCTTGAATGGTAGCAAGGGAGAAAGTGTAAGGGCATGTGTAGCACATGTTCCGCTTACAAGGATAAGTGCCGGAAGGGAGATCGGTGGAGAGGGATGGGGGGGACTAATGGAGAGCCTTGAGACCTTCCTGATGGGGGATGGATTTCCCTGCCCTCCACACTTTATTTTCACCATGGATGTCCAGTCCCTATATACTTCCATACCCCATCACGAAGGTCTCAAAGCTTTCCGCTTCTTTTTGGATTCCAGACCAACCAGTTCCCCTCTACCACCACTCTGCTCCGTCTAGCGAAATTAGTCCTTACTCTTAATAATTTCTCCTTTAGCTCCTCCCACTTCCTCCAAACTAAAGGTGTAGCCATGGGTACCCGTATGGGTCCTAGCTCTGCCTGCCTTTTTGTTGGCTTTGTGGAACAATCTATGTTCCAAACCTATTCTGGTATCTGTCCCCCACTTTTCCTTCACTACATCGATGACTGCGTTGGTGCTGCTTCCTGCACACATGCTGAGCTCGTTGACTTCATTAACTTTGCCTCCAACTTTCACCCTACCCTCAAGTTTACCTGGTCCATTTCCGACACCTCCTTCCCCTTTCTAGATCTTTTTGTCTCTATCTCTGGAGACAGCTTATCTACTGGTGTCTACTATAAGTCTACTGACTCTCACAGCTATCTGGACTATTCCTCTTCTCACCCTGTCTCTTGCAAAAATGCCATCCCCCTCCTCACAATTCCTCTGTCTCCGCCGCATCTGCTCTCAGGATGAGGCTTTTCATTCCAGGACGATGGAGATGTCCTCCTTTTTTAAAGAAAGGGGCTTCCCTTCCTCCACCATCAACTCTGCTCTCAAACGTATCTCCCCCATTTCACACACATCTGCTCTCACTCCACCCTCCCGCCACCCCACTAGGAATAGGGTTCCCCTTGTCCTCACCTACCACCCCACCAGCCTCCGGGTCCAACATATAATTCTCCGTAACTTCCGCCACCTCCAATGGGATCCCACCACTAAGCACATCTTTCCCTCCCAACCCCCCCTCCCCGCTTTCTGCAGGGATCGCTCCCTACGTGACTCCCTTGTCCATTCATCCCCCCCATCCCTCCTCACCGATCTCCCTCCTAGCACTTATCCGTGTAAGCGGAACAAGTGCTACACATGCCCTTACACTTCCTCCCTCACCGCCATTCAGGGCCCCGGACAGTCCTTCCAAGTGAGGCGACACTTCACCTGTGAGTCGGCTGGGGTGATATACTGCATCCGGTGCTCCCGATGTGGCCTTCTATGTATTGGCGAGACCCGACGCAGACTGGGAGATCGTTTCGCTGAACACCTACGCTCTGTCCGCCAGAGAAAGCAGGATCTTCTAGTGGCCACACATTTTAATTCCACGTCCCATTCCCATTCTGATATGTCTATCCACGGCCTCCTCTACTGCAAAGATGAAGCCACACTCAGGTTGGAGGAACAACACCTTATATTCCATCTGGGTAGCTTCCAACCTGATGGCATGAACATTGACTTCTCAAACTTCTGCTAATGCCCCAACTCGCCCTCGTACCACATCCATTATTTATTTATATACACACATTCTTTTTCTCTCTCTCCTTTTTCTCCCTCTGACCCCCTCACTATACCCCTTGCCCATCCTCTGGTTTTTTCCCCTCCTCCCCCTTTTCTATCTCCCTAGGCCTCCTGTCCCATGATCCTCTCATATCCCTTTTGCCAATCAACTGTCCAGCTCTTGGCTCCATCCCTCCCCCTCCCACTTTCAAATCTCTTACTAGCTCTTCTTTCAGTTAGTCCTGACGAAGGGTCTCGGCCCAAAACGTCGACTGTACCTCTTCCTAGAGATGTTGCCTGGCCTGCTGCGTCCACCAGCAACTTTTATGTGTGTTACATGTCTCTGTATTTCCCTTCCATCTACCTTGCCTAAAGTTCCTGTGCAGGATTAGTCTATTAGAACATAGAACAGTACAGCTCAGTACAGCCCTTTTGGCCCCAAGTCTTGTGCCGACCTCTTAAGCCTTCCAAGATCAATTAATCTTTCTTTCCCACAAAGCCCTATATTTTTCATTCGTCCATGTGCCTAACTAAGAGTCTCTTAAATGTCCCTAATATATCTGCCTTTACCACCGCCCCAGGCAGTATATTCCATTCACACACTACTCTCTGTGTAAACAATCTACCTCGACCATCACCCCCCCTTAATTTCCTCCAATCACCTTAAAATTATGCCCTCTCATATTACCCATTTCTGCCCTGGGGAAAAGGCACCGGCTGTCCACTCTATCTATGTCTTTTATCATCTTATAAACTTTTATCAAGTTACCTCTCATCCTCCTGCTCTCCAAAGAGAAAGATCCCAAGCTCACTCAATCTTTCCTCATAAGACCTGCTCTCTAATCCAGGCAGCATCCTGGTAAATCTCCTCAGTACCCTCTCCAAAGCTTCCACACCCTTCTCGCAATGAGGCAATCAGAATTGAACGCAATACTCCCAAGTATTGTCATAGTCATAGTAGTCATAGTCATACTTTATTGATCCCGGGGGAAATTTTTTTTTGTTACAGTTGCACCATAAGTAATAAATAGTAATAGAACCATAAATAGTTAAATAGTAATATGTAAATTATGCCAGTAAATTATGAAATAAGTCCAGGACCAGCCTATCGGCTCAGGGTGTCTGACCCTCCAAGGGAGGAGTTGTAAAGTTTGATGGCTACAGGCAGGAATTACTTCCTATGACGCTCTGTGCTGCATCTCAGAGGAATGAGTTTCTGGCTGAATGTACTCCTGTGCCCACCCAGTACATTATGTAATGGATGGGAGACATTGACCAAGATGGCATGCAACTTAGACAGCATCCTCTTTTCAGACACCACAGTGAGAGAGTCCAGTTCCAGCCCCACAACATCACTGGCCTTACGAATAAGTTTGTTGATTCTGTTGGTGTCTGCTACCCTCAGCCTGCTGCCCCAGCACATAACAGCAAAAATTGCTGGCATTAGCTTGTAGTTTCTTTCTTTGAAGATACCTTTAAGCAGCTTATTGCTAGGTTACCTGATTTCAAACTGTATTTTCTCAGCATGAGCAGCAGCATTCTGCACTCTCTGGAAAGACAGGCTGTACTAGGCACATACAGAAAAATCAGCACTTAACACTGTGATGAGTTACTGCCACTTCAGAGACCTAGCAGCTTAGTAATCAATCAGGTAACAAATTGCTGGAGTGTTCTGACACCCCACGTGATCTTTGAAACTTTGTCCAAACCTTTGTGTGTTTTCTATTTGCTGGGAAACTTCCTGGCAGGCTTATCAAAGTGGTGTTTGAGCACAACACTGAGGCGTATCTAGTAGAGTCATTGTCTCTCAGATCAAACAGCTTGGATTCAATCCTGACCTCCAGTGCTGTCTATGTAGAGTCTGCATGGGTTTTCACCAGTGCTCCTATTCCTTCTCATGTCGGAAAAAGAAAACTTGGGTTGCCAGAGGAAATGGACACTCTAAATTTCTCTGAGTGTGCAGGAGAGTGATGGAAACTGAGAGGAGATGATGGGCATGTGGAGAGAATAAAATGAGATGAGTGTAGGATTTGTCTAAACGGGGTGCTTGATGCTCGGTGTGGACTCAGTGGACCGAAGAGTCTACTTCCATACTGTGTGACTCACTCTATGACGTTGCCATTAGTATTTTTCAATAAGCTATCCAAATTCTTCTCCTGCAGTAGAATGGACATGCAAACACAGCCTCTGGAGATCTGGCATCCCAGACAATTTTTCTCTTTGGCTGTCGGCCATTTGAGCCAAACAATCCAGTTCATCCAAGTTCTGCATATTGATGGTCAGTGGTGTAATGGTAAGAGGTACTATTAAATCAGTTACACAAGAAGTTCTGCAGATGTTGGAAATCCAGAGCAACACCCACAAAACACTAGAGGAACTCAGCAGGTCAAACAGTCGATGTTTTGGGCTGAGACCCTTCTTCAGGTTTGGAAAGGAAGCGGGGAAATGCCAGAATAAAAAGGTTGGTGGGGCGAGGGAAGAGGATGAAATCAGTTACCTCCTTTTTACTGTCACTGTCTGACTGGGTAACCAAGGTCCCAACCATAATCATCCTGTCTAACTTATGGATCACACAGTAAATCATCATCATATCATAATAGCTTGTCACACCAGACAGCCAGCCACTCTAGTGTTGTTTGGTTGATATTGAGCAGGCCACTGTCAGCTGAATCAGGTGAGAGTGGGCAGTTGCGCAGAACGTGTTCAATGTTCTGTACCCTTTCGCCACACTCACAGGATTCGCTGGTCTTTAAACCCCACTTCACCATATTGTCTCCCGTCCTAAAAACTCCCACTCTCGCTCTGTTGAGAGTGCACCACTTCCGTCTGTCAAGCAGTGCCCCTTCTGGTAACATTTCTGTGCGGTCTTATAGACAATAGACAATAGGTGCAGGAGTAGGCCATTCGACCCTTCGCGCCAGCACCGCCATTCACTGTGATCATGGCTGATCATCCACAATCAGTATCCAGTTCCTGCCTTATCCCCATAACCTTTGATTCCGCTATCTTTAAGAGCTCTACCCATCTCTTTCTTGAAAGCATCTAGAGACTTGGCCTCCACAGCCTTCTGGAGCAGAGCATTCCATATATCCACCACTCTCTGGGTGAAAAAGTTTTTCCTCAACTCCGTTCTAAATGGCCTACCCTTATTCTTAAACTGTGGCCTCTGGTTCTGGACTCACCCATCAGTGGGAACATGCTTCCTGCCTCCAGCTTGTCCAATCCCTTAATAATCTTATATGTTTCAATAAGATCCCCTCTCAGCCTTCTAAATTCCAGAGTATACAAGCCCAGTCGCTCCAATCTTTCGACATATGACAGTCCCGCCATCCTGAGAATTAACCTTGTGAACTTACGCTGCACTCCCTCAATAGCAAGAATGTCCTTCCTCAAATTTGGAGACCAAAACTGCACACAGTACTCCAGGTGTGGTCTCACCAGGGCCCTGTACAGTTGCAGAAGGACCTCTTTGCTCTTATACTCAATTCCCCTTGTTATGAAGGCCAGCATGCCATTAGCTTTCTTCACTGCCTGCTGTACTTGCATGCTTGCTTTCAGTGACTGATGTACAAGAACACCTAGATCTCGTTGTGCTTCCCCTTTTCCTAACTTGACTCCATTTAGATAATAATCTGCCTTCCTGTTCTTACCACCAAAGTGGATAACCTCATATTTATCCACATTAAACTGCATCTGTCCACTCACCCAGCCTGTCCAAGTCACCCTGCATTCTCATAACATCCTCCTCACATTTCACACTGCCACCCAGCTTTGTGTCATTGGCAAATTTGCTAATGTTACTTTTATTTCCCTCACCTAAATCTTTAATATATATTGTAAACAGCTGCGGTCCCAGCACTGAACCCTACGGTACCCCACTGGTCACCGTTTGCCATTCCGAAAGGGACCCGTTAATCGCTACTCTTTGTTTTCTGTCAGCCAGCCAATTTTCAATCCATGTCTTGCACTGTATTGTTTGGTAGGGTTCTGGCTTCTGTTTGTTGCCAGAGGTCAATCTTGTATGTTTGGGGGGATGTTCCCTGTGGTAGTTCCTCCACTGTAGCAAAGCTTATCCTCGATTTTAGGCGGTTGGAAATTGGCACTTGATGGTGTAGTGGGTGCCGTGGATCCGAGTTCTGTTTACCTTTTTCAATTTTTGTTGTAGTGTGTCTTCGGATCTCTGGGGGAGCAATGCCTGCAAGTCTGTAAATGATGTTAGTGGGTGTGGAGCGCAGTGTGCCCGTGATTTCGGCAGGCTTCGTTAAGCAACGGG
The DNA here is from genome assembly GCF_030028105.1 of Mobula birostris. Taxonomy (NCBI): domain Eukaryota; kingdom Metazoa; phylum Chordata; class Chondrichthyes; order Myliobatiformes; family Myliobatidae; genus Mobula; species Mobula birostris. Next base: position 59,797,282 of record NC_092383.1, on the reverse strand, counting down.
TCTATTTTCTTTGCATGGGTTGATCTGTCCCACACGGGTGCACAGTATTCTGCAGGTGCATAGCAGAGTGCTAGGGCAGTTGATCTAAGTGTGTGAGCATTAGCTTCCCATTTCATGCCCACTAATTTTTTCAAGAGAGAATTGCAAGAACCAACTTTCCCTCGGAGTTTTTAGATGTGGGTGGCAAGTGAGAGCATCCTATCCAGTGTCACGCCAGGTAAATTGGAGTCAGATGGTGTTTGAGCTCATTCCCACACCAGAAGGTCTTGAGTTTCCGAGCTGCTTCTCGATTCCACAGGTGGAATGCACACACTTGAGTTTTTGATGGTGACCCTGTTAATCCGAAAGGAGACCAATCCTGACATTACGCGCCAGACCAAGTGATTCAGCGGGTGGTAAAAGGATGAACCCTCAGCCCACTAGAAATCATGAAAACCCAGTAAATAAATTGGTAAATTGGTTTATTATTGTCACATGTACTGAGGCTCAGTGAAAATCTTGTCTTTCATCCCATCCATACGGGGCATATCTTTACAACAGTACAAGGTAAAACAATAACAGAATGCAGAATAATGTGTTACAATTACAGAGACTGCAGTGCAGGCAGACGATAAGGTGCAAGACCACAGACATGCCAATCTCAAGAGGCACTGATGCAGCAATCCCTGTAACCCACAACTCACTGATCTAGTCCAGTCACTCTTCTAAGACCCGCTTCTCTGAGACACCAGCCCTCCAATTCACTGCACCACTTGATTAAATAGTTTATAATGGCTAATTAGTATGGTCAAAGAACTAACAATTTCACACTAACATGAGGAAATCTGCAGATGCTGGAAATTCAAGCAACCCACACAAAATGCTAATGAACGCAGCAGGCCAGGCAGCATCTCTAGGAAGAGGTACAGTCGACGTTTCCAGCCGAGACCCTTCATCAGGACTAACTGAAAGAAGAGATAGTAAGAGATTTGAAAGTGGGAGGGGGAGGGGGAGATCGGAAATGATAGGAGAATACAGGAGGGGGAGGGATGGAGCTAAGAGCTGGAAAGTTGATTGGCAAAAGGGATTCAAGGCTGGTGTTTGGCAGTGTAGTCATGAGTAAACACAGTGTACACCAATGGGTTCAACACCCAGCTGAGCTCAGTGAGAATGATGGTGCCCACGTTGAGGATGATGGTCCTCAGGTTGAGGTTCTAAATTGGAAAAGGCCAATTTTGATGATTTCAGAAAGGAAGCCCTTAGGGATTCTCCCTCTCTTTGTCTGATAGAGCAACCTCATGCCTTCCTTTTGCCCTCCTGATTTCCTTAAAAGTTCTCTGGCATTTCTTATACTCCTCAAGTACCCATTTGTTCCTTCCTGCCTATAGCTACTATGCATCTCTTTCTTCTTCTTAACAAAGGCCTCAGTTTCTCTCAAAAATCAAGATAATGTGTTAGCCTTGTCTTTTATTCTAACAGGAACATACAAACTCTGCACCATCAAAATTTCACCTATGAAGGCCTCCCACTTACTAAGCTCACCTTTGCCAGAAATAACCATCCCAGTCCACACTTAGCAAATCCTTTCTGAAACCATCAAAATTGGCCTTTTCCAATTTAGAGCCTCAACCTGAGGACCATCATCCTCAGCACTGGCACTATCATTCTCACTGGGCTCATCTGGGTGCTGAACCCATTGGTGTACACTGTGTTTACTCATGACTACACAGACAAACACCCAAGTCATCACATTGTCAAGTTTTCCAATGACACAGCTGTGACGGGGCTCACCACCAACAACGATAAGGCAGCCTACAGAGAGGATATAAGACCATAGATATAGGAGCAGCAGTAGGCTATTCGGCCCACCAAGTCTGTTCCGTCATTCAATCATGGGCTGATCAAATTCTTCCACTCCCCTGCCTTCTCCCCATATGCTTTGATGCCCTGGCTAATCAAGAACCTATCTACCTCTGCCTTAAATGCACCCAATGACTTGGCCTCCACAGCAGCTCATGGCAACAAATTCCACAGATTTACCACCCTCTGATTAAAGTAATTTCTCCACATCTCTGTTTTAAATGGGCGTCCTTCAGCCCTGAAGTCGTGCCCTCTTGTTCTAGACTCCCCTACCATGGGAAATAACTTTGCCATATCTAATCTGTTCAGGCCTTTTTACATTTGGAAAGTTTCTATGAGATTTCCCCCTTCATTCTCCTGAACCCCTGGGAATACAGCCCAAGAGCTGCCAGACATTCCTCATATGGTAACCATTTTATTCCTGGTATCACTCTCGTGAATCTGTGCTGAACCCTGTCCAATGTCAGTATATCCTTTCTAAAATAAGGAGCCCAAAACTGCACACAATACTCCAAGTGTGGTCTTACGAGTGCCTTATAGAGCCTCAACATCACATCCCTGCTCTTATATTCTATACCTCTAGAAATAAATGCATTCACCTTCTTCACAACTCAGTCAACCTGAAGGTTAATCTTTAGGGTATCCTGCACAGGGACTCTCAAGTCTCTTTGCATCTCTGCATTTTGAACTCTCTCCCCATCTAAATAATAGTCTGCTCATTTATTTCTTCCACCAAAGTGCATGACCATACACTTTCCAACATTGTATTTCATTTGCCACTTCTTTGCCCATCCCCTTAAACTATCTAAGTTTCTCTGCAGGCTCTCTGTTTCCTCAGCACTACCCGCTCTTTCACCTATCTTTGTATCATCAGCAAATTTAGCCACAAATCCATTAATCCCATAGTCCAAATCATTGACATACATTGTAAAAAGCAGTCTCAACACCGACCCCTGTGGAACTCCACTGGTAACTGGCAGCCAGCCAGAATAGGATCCCTTTATTCCCACTCTCTGTTTTCTGCCAATCAGACAATACTCCACCCATGCTGGTAACTCCCCTGTAATTCCATGGGCTCTTATCTTGCTAAGCAGCCTCATCTGTAGCTGTCGTGGTCCGGTCCGTGAAGTCCGCATTCCGGTTCACGGTCTGATCCGTGGACTCAGGACTCCGGGTCTTCCAGCTGTCCCTTGTTTGATTGAGTTAATCATGGGCACCTGATTCCCATCTTGCAGCTTGTAATATAAGTAGCCTTGGGGGTGAGTGTGAGCTGCTGGTTTGTCTTGTCAAGATCCTCTGGGAGCAACCTGCAGGTGGAAGGCTAGAGTGGCCTCTTGCCATCTTTAGGCTGCATTGGAGAACCATTGCTTCATGGAGCCTTGCTGTCGGTAGTTGGAGCTGTCTTTGTGGTATGGATTCGGCTGTTTCCTGGGCCAGCTGAGTGGCTGCCACCCACTCTGAGCTAGGTAGGGATCTGGCTGTTTGTGTTCCCAGCTGAGGTTGCTAGCTGAACTGAGACTTGGAGCTACCCTGGAGCAGAGATGGAACTGTCTGTTGTTCTTTGGTGTTTGTCTCTTCTTGTCCTTATATCTGTGGGGTAAGCCAGGCTGTTTTGCTGTTGCCCTGTTGGGGAGGGGGGGGGGATCTGTCTTGTCCTTGCCTCTGTTAGGTAAGTCTGGCCATTCTGCTGTTACCCAACAGGTGGACCAGTCCCACCTTGGTGTGAAGATAAAGTTGAGTCCTGGCTCTATGTCTATGTACTGTCCAGTCTCATGTTAGTGTTGAGTTAAAGATGAGTCCTGGCTTTCTGAAGGATAAGTCCAGCTCTCTGTTGATGTACAGTTCCCAGTCTGTCTCCAAGTTCCAGCCTCTGAGTTATCAGCCTCTGCATTTCAAGACCCCAGCTCCCAGCCTGCATGCCTCAAGCCTCTAGACCCAAGCCTCGAGGATCCTGCAGCCGATCTCCACGAGCCCAAGCCTCGAGGATCCTGCAGCCGATCTCCACGAGCCCAAGCCTCGAGGATCCTGCAGCCGATCTCCACGAGCCCAAGCCTCGAGGATCCTGCAGCCGATCTCCACGAGCCCAAGCCTCGAGGATCCTGCAGCCGATCTCCACGAGCCCAAGCCTCGAGGATCCTGCAGCCGATCTCCACGAGCCCAAGCCTCGAGGATCCTGCAGCCGATCTCCACGAGCCCAAGCCTCGAGGATCCTGCAGCCGATCTCCACGAGCCCAAGCCTCGAGGATCCTGCAGCCGATCTCCACGAGCCCAAGCCTCGAGGATCCTGCAGCCGATCTCCACGAGCCCAAGCCTCGAGGATCCTGCAGCCGATCTCCACGAGCCCAAGCCTCGAGGATCCTGCAGCCGATCTCCACGAGCCCAAGCCTCGAGGATCCTGCAGCCGATCTCCACGAGCCCAAGCCTCGAGGATCCTGCAGCCGATCTCCACGAGCCCAAGCCTCGAGGATCCTGCAGCCGATCTCCACGAGCCCAAGCCTCGAGGATCCTGCAGCCGATCTCCACGAGCCCAAGCCTCGAGGATCCTGCAGCCGATCTCCACGAGCCCAAGCCTCGAGGATCCTGCAGCCGATCTCCACGAGCCCAAGCCTCGAGGATCCTGCAGCCGATCTCCACGAGCCCAAGCCTCGAGGATCCTGCAGCCTCCATGTCTCAAGTCCTAGTTCCCAGCCTGTAGCCATGTCATGTCCTTGCCTGGTTCTGGGGTCCAAGCCCGAGGCAAGACCCTGGTTGTGGGTCCTTGTCCAGTCTTGGGCTCGGAGTCCAAGCCTTGTCTCCAAGCTCAGGCCTCTAGCCCCCAGCCACATCCTGTCCTGAAGCCACGTCTTGTTCTTGCCTGATTCTGGGGTCCAAGCCCGGGGCAAGACCCAGGTTCTTGGTCTTGTCCAGTCTCTGGCTTGGAGTCGATGCCTTGCCTCCTAGTCCATGGTTTCTAGTCCTGGTCCCACTTTCCCTAGCCAAAGTCTGTGCTCTTGTCCCTGCTCCTTTTCTGAATCCTGTCATGTCCCTACTCTAGTCAAGTCCTGTTCATTGAACTTCAGTGTCTGTGTCTCACATTTGGGTCTGTTCCCAGTGCCCCCATTGTGACAGTAGCACCTTGTCAAAGGCCTTCTGAAAAACCAAGTACACCACATCTACTGCATCTTTGTCTACCCTACTTGTAATTTCCTCAAAAATTGCAGTAGGTTAGTCAGGCAGGATTTTCCTTTCAGGAAACCATGCTGGCTTTGGCCTATCTTGTCATGTGCCTCCAGGTATTCCATAATCTCATCCCTAGCAATCGATTCCAACAACTTCCCAACCACTGATGTCAGGCACAGGTCTATAGTTTCCTTTCTGAAGCCTCCCACCCTTAAATAGCAGAGTAACATTTGCAATTTTCCAGTCATCCGGTGCAATGCCAGAATCTATCGAAGAGCTTGAGACCTGGTGCTAGGCTAACAAACCCCTTCCTCAATGTAAACAAGACAAAGATGGTTATCAACTCACACCACTCATATCTCTCTTTAAATCAGCGGCACAGCATGCCCACCCAGAGCAGGAAAACAAAACTGGCTGAGGACAAGGAAAAATGCAGGTTATTGAATGTGAAACAAGAAACTGAACACAGGAAGAATTCAGTGGGTCGACCGAGTGTTAATCAATGTTCACCTTTTGCCTCTACAGATGCCACTTGACCCAAAAAAAAACGTGGTTGCTAGCTAAATGAAGCTCCTGGCTGAACTAGGAAGACAAACCCTGTCTAAAGGTTGAACCAGTTGTCCCATAAGTGTATGTGAAAAGTCAATTAATGTTTGTTTCCCACACCCCAACCCCAAGTGTCTGCTGCTGCAAAATTCAAGGCCTCATCTAAAGCACAATTAATTTTGCACCATTAAGACTTCGAAAAAATATCCTTTGCACATTTCAATACGAACACCTTTGTCAGAATGCTGTTTATAGCTCGGAGTGTACATTCCTTCAGTCCTAATCAAAAAGTTACAGAACCTGGGCTTCTGTACCTCACTTTGCACCCGGATCCTTGACTTCCAAACCGAAAGGTCACGATCTGTGTGGATTGGTAATAGTATCTCTCCTCCTCACTGATAATCAACACTGGCGCACCTCAGGGATGTGTGCTTAGCCAACTGCCCTACTCTGTACATCCATGACTATGTGGCTAGGCATAGCTCAAATGCCATTTATGAATTTACCGATGATACAATCATTGTTGGTAGAATCTCAGATGGAGAGAAGCGGGCATACAGGAGGAAGATGTACCAGATAGTTAAGTGGTTTCTCTTAATGTCAAGTTCCAAATTTCTTGTAATTGCTCCCCACCTTCACCATTCCCATTCCCATTTCCCTCTTTCAACCCATCTCCTTACCTGCCCATCACCTCTCTCTGGTGCTCCTCCCCCTTCCCTTGTTTCCATGGTCTTCTGTCCTGTCCTATCAGATTCCCCATTCTCCAGCCCTTTATTTCTTTCACCAATCAGCTTCCCAGATCATTACACCCCTCCCCCTCTCCTAGTTTCACCTATCTCTTATCACCTTGTACTTCTTCCTCCCTCCCCCACCTTCTTGCTCTAACTACTCACCTTTTTATTCCCAGTCCTGATAAAGGGTCTCGGCCAAACACATCGGCTATTTACTCTTTTCCATAGGTGATGCCTGGCCTTCTGAGTTCCTCCAGTTTTTTGTATACTAAACCTGATTCTGTTGAATCATTAACTAACTGCAGCTTCCGCACTTCTGTTTTTCTAGTTCACATACTTCAGCAGACAGGTTTCTCTAATGAAACCAAACTAAATGCTAAAGACTGCCTTGACAGAAAAGACTCAGATGCACAGTAGTTGAACATTTCCCAAACAATTCAAAGACAATTATAATCTTAAGGAAAATGCAGGCACTGAGCTCCTGTGAAGCAGACATGTTTATCAGCATAATAGCATAGCACCACTGTAGGAAAGAGCTGAGGCAAGTAATATGGCCCAAGGAAACTGCTCATCATTCAAGATGTTCATAGCAGATCCTTTGCTGCAATCCCACTTTCTTCACTTGTACCCATATTTTATCCAAGGGCTGAGAGAGAATTTCAAGTTTCTCTGACCTCATCACCACATGTTTTCTGGAAGAGCAGCGGCAGTGATGGGGGCAGGTCCTGCTGAAGTGCCTCAGCTCGAAACATCGATTGTACCCTTTTCCATAGATTATGCTGCTTGGCCTACTGAGTTCCTCCAGCATTGTGTGTGTGTTTCTTGCATTTCCAGCATTGACAGATTTTCTCTCGTTTGTGATAAAATGTCCCAAACCGCTTGATAGAATTTTATGCACTGCTGACCCTCAGATCATGCCCAAACCATGAGTAAGCACGTTTACTTTTGTTTCACACCATTTGGCCTCTTTTGTCCCTCATGTCAAAAGTCTTATCCACTTATCTTTAGAAAAAGCATTAACAGTGTTTGAGCAAAGCCTCTAATGGTGTCTCTCTTCAGGTTTTAGACTTTTGCGTGAGAAATTGCTGGGTGTGTCACTTGATAATATCTCAGTGAGGGAAAGAAGTCATCTGGGCCCTGGGTAAACAAGGTAATCTATATCCTTGACTAACTACTGAAGGATTGGGAAACCAACAACAGTGACAGAGTGTGAAAAACAACTGAGCAAAATCAGTGTAAAACCACTTACAGAATGAAAGATAATGAGCTGGAAAAGGAAACAGCAAAGGTACATGAAACTGAACTACGTTCTCCTAATACAACAATGAAATCTTGAAACAATGGCACTACACACTTATGAAGGTTCACATTCAGTAACTGAGAGTTGATTAGCAGTTACTAACATGTAGCATGTTTTACACTTGCTCTTCGATGTGAAACAGAAGGGCTAATCTTTCTGTAATGATCTAGGGATAAGCCTGCACAGAAAAACACCTCCACAGAGTTTAACATACTTCAACAGTGAGACATTATGTGAATCTTTATCTTCTCATCTAATGGCAAGTCAGTCACTACCTTTGGATTTGAAAGTTCAAAGTAAACTTATTTTCAAAGTACTCATATGTTACAATAAACAACCCCAAGATTCATTTTCTTACAGGCATTTATTGGACAAAAGGAAATACCTTAGAATGGATCAAAACCTATGCAAAAGCAAAGGCTGACAAACAACCAAAGTATAAGAGAAGATAAATTGTGCAAATAAAAAATAAATAATACTGAGAACGAGAACATGAATGAACTCTTCTCTGTAAGGAGCTGGACCCACCACAATTTGCCTACCACCACGATAGGTCAGTGGCAGAAGCAATCTCAATGGTTCTCCATGTGGCCTTGGACCACATGGACAATACAAATTCCTATTTCAGGATGCTGCTTACTGACATGTTATGTTACTTCTGTTTAAATGTACTGTGGGTTAACAGTAAAGAATCATATTCTGGCAGAATTAGAGAACTTTTACTTACAGTAGTAAACAAACACGTCTTAACCCAGCCACGTGCTGGAACATTCTGGCAACCCCGCGCATGCTCAGTGCTCTGTGCAATCATGTACTGGCACATTATTGCACGTGATATCATCACATCTTCCTTTACTTAAAAAGAAAAACAATTAACAACGTTAATCAAAACACATCTATATCAGATAACTGAAACTCTGAAGTCGGCTCTTTCTTAAAGCCTTTGTTTATTTCTTAACACCACTCCCTCGTCTGTTTGGACTATGTATGATCTGATCTGTGTCCATGTGTTCCTTTTATCTTGTATCCTCATTTTGTCTCCTTGTCCTTCAGACAAACGTCTCCTTAGATCAGTCAATTCACGTTCCATTTCCATTTGAAATGAAATACGAAACTTCTTTTCTTCATCTAATTCATTCATTAACTGTGTAATTGCTTTTTTATGCTGAGGCTTCATCATTTCAATAATACTTCTCAATTCCTTCACTTGTGCTTACACTATTCCCTGTACTGTGCCCACTGTGAGCGTTCTTGCTCTAGACGGTGATGAAACAGAATCTCATATTCTCTCAGTGTCCCTTTCATTATCACTTGCATTGAAGCAACCTCCTCCTGCCGTCGCTTTTTCACATCATCAATTGCCTCCTGTCTGGTCGTCTCAGACACTGCAGCTACTGCTTTTGTATTCTCCATGTCAGCATTTGCCTCCATGAGCTGGACCTGCAGTTGCGTTACATCACCTTCTGCTGACTGTAATGCAACATTCTGTCGCTTCAGCTCTGTGTCACTATCCAAGACAAAAATTCTTTTCACCAAATTAAGTCTTTCACAGGCAGATAAACCCAGAATTGACCCTGCATTTTTTGGCACGACCACAAATGAAAGCGTGTGCACAATATTTTTCTGTAATACTTCCACTACACGTTCCTTTAACTGGAATGTCTGCACCTGAATACCCAGTCACTTTTATATTTATCTGATGTAACTTTGGTCTTGGCTTTAAAGCATTAAACTCAGATTCTGCAAGAACATTTACTTGTGCTCCAGTATCAAGTTTAAACAGAATATTGTTTTGATTCACTTGCAATGGAATAGTCCAGTCATTCTTACTTTGTTTATTTTCTCAAAGCACATCTGTATAAAATTCCTCACGTTCATCTTCAAGCACAGCACTTACTTGCTTCATTTTATTTTCCTTCTTACTACTTTTACAACAGCGTGAAAAATTATTAATCTTACCGCAGCCATTGCAAATTTTGCCATATGCGGGACACTGATTTGGACAATGTTCCCGCGCACAGCGATTACATGACTTTTTTTCTTTCCAATGCCGTCTTGCTCTGTTGTTTCGTCCACGTATTATTATATTTCTTGATGTATTTGTGCTTTTTTACAGCATTTACATTGCAGTTTTCGACAAAAAGCTCTTCAGCCTGCAATGTCACGATCTCAGAAGCTTTGCAAAGCACCAAAGCTTTTTCAAAATTTAAATCTTGCTCTCTCAACAACCTTTCTCTCAGAGCATTATTTCGAATACCACAAACAATTCTATCTTTAATGAGAGAGTCCGTGAGCAATCCAAACTCACATGTTCTACTACGCTTTCTTAACTCAGTAGCATACTGATCAATTGCTTCAGCAGCTCTCTGCGCACCTGTGAAGAATTTATATCGCTCATACATTAAATTACACTTAGGTATGCAAAATACTTCAAATCTGTCCATTATTGACTCTAAATTGAAATTATCTCTATCTTCAAAGACAAAATTATTATATACCTCTACTGCGTCTTTCCCGATTACATGGAGCAAAAGCACAGCTTTGTTTTTTCCGATTTTCCATCATAATCGATCGCTGATAAGTACAATTCAAACTATTGCTTGAATATCCTCCAATTCTCAGCTACATTGCCAGTCAGCTGAAGTTTTGGTGGGGGTTGTAAACGTTTCATTTTACCGTTTACAGTTCAAACTTTTTTCTTCCATTATCTTCGATTCTCAATTCTTGATTCTCCCGTATTATTCTTCCAGAACTACTTAGATTAGATTACGAGGACACGCAGTCCTCTTTTATTGTCATTTAGTAATGCATGCATTAAGAAATGATACAATGTTTCTCCAGAATGATATCACAGAAACACATGACAAACCAACTGAAAAACTGATAAAACCCACATAATTATAACATATAGTTATAGTGCAAAGCAATACCATAATTTGATAAAGAACAGACCATGGCGCGGTAAAAAGTCTCAAAGTCTCATCATCTCACGCAGACAGTAAACCTCCAGCGCCGCAGACTTGCCGATGCAGCATCCTGGAAGCACCCGACCACAGTCCAACTCTGAGTCCCTCTGAAAACTCCGAGCCTCCGACCAGCTCTCCGACACTGAGCACCGAGCACCATCTCTGCTGAGCGCTTCGACCCTGGCCCCAGCAACAGGCAATAGGCAAAGCTGAGGATTTGGGGCCTTACCCTCTGGAGATTCTCGATCGCACAGTAGCCGCGGCAGCGAAGCAGGCATTTCAGAAGTTTCTCCAGGTTTTCCTCCGTGCTGCTCACGGCTGTCTCCATCAAATCAGGATTGTGCACGGCCCCTAGTTAACACATTATGATATCATTCGGAACGGCCACACGCACTGCGTTGCGCTACCATCTTCTGACTTCTGACACCATGTTATGTTACTTCTGTTTAAACGTACCGTGGGTTAACAGTAAAGAATCATATTCTGGAAGAATTAGAGAACTTTTATTTACGGTAATAAACAAACACGTCTTAACCCAGCCATGTGCTGGAACATTCTGGCAATCCCGTGCATGCTCAGTGCTCTGTCCAATCATGTACTGGTACATCATTGCACATGATATCACCACAGACTATAGTTCAGCACTTAACACCATCATCCTGTCAGTTCTGACTAGAACGCTCCAGAACCTGGGCCTCTGTAACTCCCACTGCATCTGGATCCTCGACTTGCTAACCGGAAGACCACAGTCTACGTGGTTCAGAAATAACGTCTCCACCTCACTGACAATCTACACTGGCGCTCCACAGGGACGTGAGCTTAGCCCACTGCTCTTCTCTCTCTACACCCTTGTTTGTATGGGTAGGCATAGTTCAAATTCCATCTGTAAGTTTGCTGATGATACAACCATTGTTGGCAGAATCTCAGATTGTGACAAGATATACCAGCTAGTTGAGTCATGTCGTAGCAACAACCTTGCACTCACTGTCAGTAAGACCAAAGAGCCGATTGTGGACTTCAGGAAGGGTAAAATGAGGGAACATGAACCAATTCTCAAAGAGGGATCAGAAGTGAAGAGAGTGAGCAATTTTATGTTCCTGGGTGTCAATATCTCTGAGGACCTAACTTGGTTGCAACATATCGATGCAGCTATAAAGAAGGCAAGACAGTGGCTATATTTCATTAAGAGCTTGAGGAGATTTGGTTTGTCACCTAAACCACTTGAAAACTTCTAGAAATGTACCATGACTGATTGCATCGGTGTCTGGTATGGAGTGGGGGAGGGGGCTACTGCACAGGATCGAAGTAAGTTGCAGAAAGTAGTAAAATTAGTCAGCTCCATTATGGGTACCAGCCTCCGTAGTATCCAAGACATCTTCAAGGAGTGGTGGCTCAGGAGGGTGATGCCCATCATTAAGAACCCCACCACCCAGGACATGCCCCCTTCACGCAGCTACCATCAGGAAGGAGGTACAGAAGCTGGAAGGCACACATTCAGTGATTCAGAAACAGTTTCTACCCCTCTGCCTTACAATTTCTAAATGGACATTGAAACCATGAACACTACCTCAATACTATTGTATTTCTTTTTTTTGTACTAATTTAATTGAACTATTTAATATATATATGTACAAACCCCTTTTTACTAGGCCTGTCTAGAGAAGCAGCTCGCTAGCCCCTCACTAACAGCCACAGGACTGAGGATGAGCAAACACCTAGAGTAAATACGACCGGGGTCCCGCCAAACCCGTGAGGCTGGTATGTCTCGCCCACCCGAAAGCCAGTTTGTGTGATTTACTTCCCCCTGCAACCACCTGTCGTAAGAAATAGCAGATCATACATTGCATACAATTATAAAGAAAGTATATTTATGAATGATATCTTAACCAAAGAGTTATTAAAGAAAGAAAAAAAGCAAAAAGGGCCCATTATAATTAAACAGTATCAGCATTATCATTTCAGCGGATCTGTGCTAGGTCCAGCAGGTAAGTGGCATGGCAGCAGATCTGCTTTCTTCAAAGTTTGTGCAGATTTGGTATGTCACCTAAAACTTTGACAAACTTCTATAACTGCATGATGGAGAGTATGCTGACTGGTTGCATCACAGCCTGATATGGAAACAGCAAAGCCCTTGAACGGAAAAGCCAACAAAAAATAGTGGATGCAGCCCAGTCCATCACAGGCCCTCTCCACCATTGAGAACATCTCCAAGGAGTGCTGTTGCGGGAAAGCAGCAGCCAGCATCAAGGGCGCCCACCATGCAGCCCATGCTCTCTTCTTGTTGCTGTCATCAGGAAGGAGGTTCAGGAGCTTTAGATCCCACACTACCTGATTCAGGAGCAGTTATTACACTTCAACCATCAGGTCCAGAACCAGAGGGCATACCTTCACTCAACCCAACACTGAACTGATTCCACAAACTATGGGTTCACTTTCAAGGACTTTACAACTCTTGCTCTCAAATATTTATTATTTATTTATCTATTTTGTTCATATTTTCACAATTTGTTGTCTTTTGACATGATTTTTTGACTGACCTTGTGTGCAGTTTGTCATTGATTGTACTGTGTTACTTTGTACTAACTGTGAGTGACCGCAAGAAAATGACACTCAGGTTAGTATATGGTGACAAATATGTACTTGGATGATAAATTCACTTTGAACTTTGAACTTGCAGAGTCCTTGAAAGTGAGCCTGTAAGTTGTGGAATCAGTTCAGGGTTGTGAGTGAAATTATCCACACTGGTTCAGGAGCCCGATGGTTGTAGGTTAATAACTGATCCTGAACCTGGTAGTGTAGGACCCTGTATCTCCTGCCCGATGGTTGTAGTTGAGAAGGGAGCGTGACCTGGATGGTGGGGGGCCTTTGATGATGGAAGCTGCTTTCTCAGACCAGGGCGTCTTGTAAATGTGCTCAATGCTGGTGCAGTGGCCCTGGCCCTATTACATTTTCCTAATACCTGGACTATCAGCCACAGGTATTGCAAAGCATTGAAGAAAATAAAACAAATGCTATTTCCAAAAACATTCCAAATTTACTGGAAGGACAAATGAACCGATATTAGTGGCCTCTTTCAGGCCAACATCCCAGGCAGTCAGGTAGGGAACCTGCGGTAGTCCGTCCTCATCATTTCCCTAGCCACTATCAGACGGCCAAAGCAGATTCTTTCTGTCAGTTCTGTCTTGGAAGGACATTACAAGGAAAAGAGAGGCACCGTTTCGAAGATGTGTTCAAGATGATAGAAAACTGAAGAAAAAAATGAAACTGCGGGGGGAGTTACTCAGACGAGAGAATCTGCAAATGCTGGAAATTCAAACAAAACACACAAAATGCTGGAGGAACTCGGCAGGCCAGGCAGTATCTACGGAAAAGAGTAAACAGTCAACATTTCGGGCTGAGACCCTTCATCAGGACTGGAAGAAAAAGATAAGAAGTCAGAAAAAGAAGGTGGTGGGAGGGTAGGAAGGAATACAAGGAGGTAGGTGATAAAGGAAACCGGGAGAGGGGAAGTGGTGAAGTAAAGGGCTGGGAAGCTGACTGGTGAAAAAGATAAATGGCTGGAAAAGGGGTAATCTGATAGGAGAGGGTAGAAGACCATGGAAGAAAGGGAAGGAGGAAGAGCACCAGAGGGAGGTAATGAGCAGGAAAGGAGATAAGGTAAGAGAGGGAAAGAGGAATGGGGAGTGGTGAAGGGAGGGGGCAATTACAAGAAATTTGAGAAATTGATGTTCATACCATCAGGTTGGAGGCTATCCAAACAGAATATAAGGTGTCGCTCCTCCAACCCGAGTCTGTCCTCATTGCAGAAGTAGAGGAGGCCGTGGACTGACATATCAGAATGGGAATGGGAAGTGGAATTAAAATGGGTGGACACTGTGGGGTCCCGCTTTTTCTGGCGGATGGAGCACAGATGCGCGGTAAAGCAGTGTCCCAATCTATGTCGGGTTTCACCGATGTACAGGAGGACACACTGGGAGCACCAAACACAGTATATGACCCCAACAGACTCACAGGTGAAGTGTTGCCTCACCTGGAAGGACTATTTGGGGCCCTGAATGGCAGCGAGGGAGGAGGCATAAGGGCAGGTGTAGCACTTGTTCCGCTTGCAAGGATAAGTGCCAGGAGGGAGATCAGTGGGGAGGGATGAATGGACAAGGGAGTCACGTAGGGAGTGATTCCTTTGGGAAGCTGAAAGTGGGGGGAGGGAAAGATGTGCTTGGTGGCGGGATCCCATTGGAGATAACGAGATTTACAAAGAATTATGTGCTGGAGAGGCTGGTGGAGTGGTAGGTGAGGACTAGAGGAACACAGTCCCTGGTGGGCTGGCAGGAGGATGCGCTGAGGGCATTTCACGCACATCTGTCTCAGCCCATCCTCCTGCTGTCCCACCAGGGATATGGTTCCTCTTGTCCCCCCACATACCACCCCATATAGATGCACGTCCGCCCTGATTGCACAACATTTTACTTCAAATTCTGCCACATTATTGAGAGAAAAGGTAGTATGCAGAAAGTACAATGGGGGTTTGCATTAAATAATCATAGAAAATGGAAAACTTGTGAGCTAGTCACAATTAACTTGACAGGATTAACTAGCACAGGGACTAATCACTCTTGTTAAGGCAACTATTAGTACATATTGGTGCTTGAGAAAGGTTGTAGTCCAAATTTCCATGGCATGCAGCAGAGGCCTACAGGGCTCATGGCGTCCATGTTACTTGTGAGTCTGTGTGGCTCCTGACTGCACGCCCCCCCCCCCAGCAGTCTAAACTTTAAGAAAAAAATTGTCCCATTCTTATTCTGCCTTGGATAAGTGTTCTATAAAGCAGTCTGAATTCACATTACTAAGCCTGAACTCTTAGTAATTTCCTCTGCCACAGGGCTTGACCTCTGAACTCCAAGTTTGCTTCAGTTTTAGCTGCTATATCCTTTGCATTACTGGGACATGCAGCAACTTTTCTTTGGCCCTCCATTCTCAAAGCTTGAAATCAATAAGAAGCTGATGGACTTTTCTCTTCATCAGCTCTCTGGCTAAAATTACTGAAGGAAATCATATTGAGGTATTTTGACAAACTTACAGCAGCTTCTAATTGACATAAAATGCTGAAGTAACTCAGCAGGTCAGGCACCATCTATGGAGAGGAACAAACGGTCATGTTTGGGCCAAGGACCTTCCTCAGGATTGGTAAGGAAGGGGGAAGAAGCAGGATAATGTGGTGAGCAGTTTAAACGGCACTCTGCCAGGAATATTGTCTGGTCCAGCAGCCTTCCGTGGGTTGACGCTGCACAGGGTTCTCCTCAAATCAGCCACGGTAAGACATAGCACCTGGGAAGGAGAACAAGCTGGAAGATGATAGATGAAGCCAAGTGAGGGAGAATGGAAGTGAGTGTGAGAGGGGGAATGAAGTGAAAAGCTGAGAGGTGATAGGTGGAACAGCTAAAGGGCTGAAGAAGAATACATCTGATTGGAGAGAAGGGAAGGAGGAGGGACACTAGAGGAATGTGATAGGCAGGTGAAGAGAAGGGGTAAAAGGGAGCCAGAATGGGGAATGGAAATAAAAAGAGAAAGGAAAGAGGGAAGAAATTACCAGGTTAGAAAAATCAATGTTTATGCCATCATCTTGGAGGCCACCCAGATGGAATATGAGGTTTTGCTCCTCCAACCTGAGAGAATGGAAATGGGGAGTGGTATTAAAATGGTTGGCCACTGGGAAATCCTCCCGTTTGTGGATAGAGAGAAGGTGGTGAGGTGCTGTAAAAGTGGCTTCAGATATTCTAAAGCTCAGAATTTGGCTTTCTCTCTCTTTATTGTGAGCCCTGAAACCTAAGATTCATCACTGATAGCAAGGAAGCATGTTCAGGCCAAGCCACCAGAGGCTTGTGCTAGTATTACTTTGTGACTGTGTGGGCTATCGGAATTATGTGTGCTGGGTGCTGTGTGTGACCATTTGCACTGTGTTTTTCACCTTGGCCCCGGAGGAACACTTTAGTTTAACCATATACATGTGAATGGTTGAATGACAATTAAACTTGAAGATAAAACTTTAGTTCTCCTTTGAAAATGATACATACCAGGGAACTATGTATATAGTAACAAAAGACATTTTGCCATCAGTCTCCCGTTTGAAGAGCACATTCACAAATTGATAATGTAACTGCTGAGAAACATTGCAATTGAAACTATTCTCATTTTCTCTGATGGAAATGTTTTTCTACTGTGTTTTAAGGCTGGGAATGGAAATAACTCAAAATTTTCATGCAGTATGTTTAAAATTCTGCATCATTCATGGATATTATCTTTAACAAGGAAATGATCAGTGATGTTACTGCAGCAGAACTGGTTTGATTACAGCTGAATCTCTCCCCCCACTGGAGCTGAGGCTACATGGACAGCAGATGGCACTGTTTCAGAATCGCAGCAGAGAGAAAACTGGTTTCTCTTGAATTTGACATTTCACAAAGGGTAAAATTCACATTGGAAATTGTTGCCTTTAAAAAATGCATTCTTGGACAATATCAAGGAGAATTTGATTTCCATATTGCAGTCATTAGACAGAGGGAGAGCTGTCACAATGTCTCTGCGACACTTTCAGTGGATGGCTGAACTGTGGTTTCCTCCTGTCATAACATTTTTCACCAGTAGGTGGGGGTGTTGCACTATCTTAAAGAAATGTGAATTTATTGTTTACGTGCCGCTGACTTAGCAGCTACAGTAGAGAGAGGATTGAATACTCTGACCACCCATAATGTAAACAGGGCACCTTTTAGATCCAAAACTTTCTTGATGATAGGAGGCTGAGCATAATAGTGGAAGGAAGTTTAGTCTGTGACCAGTAGTGTACAACAAACAGGGTTCGGTGTTGGGACCTTTGATGTGTGTGATAATAATTATAGATTACCACGGATAACAAGAAATGGTGTTTAAGATCAGATGAAAAGTTGGGCAGAGCGTTGGCAGATGGAATTTAATGCTGAAAAATGTGATGCGATAATTTTCAGAATCAGAAGAATGTTTATAAACACCGACTTATATAATGTGAAATTTCTTGTTTTGTGGCAGCAAAGACATAAAGTTGCTAAAAATTTCAAAGCAAATAGGTAATGCAAAACAAAAGAAGAATGAGAGAGTGTTCGTGGACCATTCAGGTATCTGATGGTGGAGAGAAAGAAGCTACTCCTGAATCATTGAGTGTGAGTCTTCAGGCTCCTGTTCCTTCTCCCTGATGGTAGTAATGAGAAGAGGACATGTCTCAGATTGTGAGGGTTTTTACAATGAATGCCTCTTCATATAAACATATAACAACCACAGCATGGAAACAGGCCATCTCGGCCCTTCTAGTCCGTGCTGAACTCTTATTCTCACCTAGTCCCACCGACCTACACTCAGCCCCTAACCCTCCATTCCTTTCCTGTCCATATGGCTGTCCAATTTAACTTTAAACAACAATATTGAACCTGCCTCAACCACTTCTGCTGGAAGCTCGTTCCACACAGCTACCACCCTCTGATTAAAGAAGTTCCCCCTCAAGTTACCCCTAAACTTTTGTCCTTTAACTCTCAACTCATGTCCTCTTGTTTGAATCTTCCCCACTCTCAATGGAAAAAGCCTATCCACGTCAACTCTATCTATCCCCCTCATAATTTTGAATACCTCAATCAAGTCTCCCCTCAACCTTCTATGTTTCAAAGAATAAAGACCCAAATTGTTCAATCTATCTCTGTAACTTAGGTGATGAAACCCAGGTAACATTCTAGTAAATCTCTGTACTCTCTCTATTTTGTTGACATCTTTCCTATAATTCGGTGACCAAAACTGTACACAATACTCCAAATTTGGCCTCATCAATGCCTTGTACAATTTCAACATTACATCCCAACTCCTATACTCAATGCCCTGATTTATAAAGGCCAGCATACCAAAAGCTTTCTTCACCACCCTATCCACATGAGATTCCACCTTCAGGGAACTATGCACCATTATTCCTAGATCCCTCTGTTCCACTGCATTCTTCAATGCCCTACCATTTACCATGTATGTCCTATTTTGATTAGTCCTACCAAAATGTAGTACCTCACATTTATCAGCATTAAACTTCATCTGCCATCTTTCAACCCACTCTTCTAACTGGCCTAAATCTCTCTGCAAGCTTTGAAAACCTACTTCATTATCCACAACTCCACCTATCTTAGTATCATCTGCATACTTACTCATCCAATTTACCACCCCATCACCCAGATCATTAATGTATATGACAAATAACATTTGACCAAGTACAGATCCCTGAGGCACACCACTAGTCACCGGCCTCCAATCTGACAAACAGTTATCCACCACTATCTCTGGCGTCTCCCATCCAGCCACTGCTGAATCCAATTTACTACTTTAATATTAATACCTAACGATTGAACCTTCCTAACCAACCTTCTGTGTGGGACCTTGACAAAGGCCTTACTGAAGTCCATATAGACAATATCCACCACTTTACCCTCGTCAACATTCCTAGTAACCTCTTCAAAAAATTCAGTAAGATTTGTCAAACATGACCTTCGTCGCACAGATCCATGTTGACTGTTCCTAATCAGACCCTGTCTATCCAGATAATTATATATATCATCTGTAAGAATAGTTTCCATCAATTTACCCACCATTGATGTCAAACTCACAGGCCGATAATTGCTAGGCTTACTCTTAGAACCGTTTTTATACAATGGAACAACATGAGCAATACGCCAATCCTCCGGCACCATCCCTGTTTCTAATGACATTTGAAATATTTCTGTCAGAGCCCCTGCTATTTCCACACTAACTTCCCTCAAGGTCCTATGGAATATCCTGTCAAGACCCAAAGACTTATCCACTTTTATATTCCTTAAAAGCCCCAGTATTTCCTCTTCTTTAATCATAATAGTTTCCATAACTTCCCTACCTGTTTCCCTTGTCTTACACAATTCAATATCCTTCTCCTTAGTGAATACCAAAGAAAAGCAATTGTTCAGAATCTCCCCCATCTCTTTTGGCTCCACACATAGCCGTCCACTCTGATTCTCTAAGGGACCAGTTTTATCCCTCACTATCCTTTTGCTATTAATGTAACGGGTAGAAACCCTTGGGATTTATTTTCACCTTACTTGCCAAAGCAACCTCGTATCTTCTTTTAGCTTTTCTAATTTCTTTCTTAAGATTCTTTTTACATTCTTTATATTGAACACCTCATTTACTCCATGCTGCCTATATTTACTGTAGATATCTCTCTTTTTCCGCACCAAGTTTCCAATATCTCTTGAAAATCATGGCCCTCTCAAACTTGTAACCTTTCCTTTCAACCTAACAGGAGCATAAAGATTCTGTACTCTCAAAATTTCACCTTTAAATGACCTCCATTTCTCTATTACATCCTTCCCATAAAACAAGTTGTCCCAATCCACTCCTTCTACATCCTTTCGCAGCTCCTCAAAGTTAGCCTTTCTCCGATCAAAAGTCTGAACTCTGGGTCCAGATCTATCCTTCTCCATAATTATATTGAAACTAATATCATTGTGATCACTGGACCCGAAGTGCTCCCCAACACGAACCTCCGTCACCTGACCTATCTCATTCCCTAACAGGAGATCCAACACTGCCCCTTCTCTCGTTGTTACCTCTATGTATTGCTGTAAAAAAAACTATCCTACATGCATTTTACAAACTCCAAACCATCCAGCCCTTTTACAATATGGGCTTCCCAGTCTATGTGTGGAAAATTAAAATCTCCCACAATCACAACCTTGTGCTTACTACAAATATCTGCTATCTCCTTACAAATCTGCTCCTCCAATTCTCGCTCCCCATTTGGTGGTCTATAATACACCCCCCATAAGAGTTACTACACTTTTCCCATTCCTCAATTCCACCCAAATAGCCTCCCTAGATGACCTCTGTAATCTATCCTGCCAGGGCACTGCTGTAATATTTTCTCTGACAAGCAATGCAACACCTCCTCCTCTTGGCCCTCCGATTCTATCACACCTGAAGCAATTAAATCCAGGAATATTTAGTTCCTTGAGGCACCAACTCTTGAAAATATCCTTGATGGTGGGAGGATTGTGTCTATGATGCAACTGGCTGAGACTACAACTCTTTGCAGCCTCTTGCGATCCAATGCACTGGAGCTTCCATTCCAGTCCCTGATGTAACTAGTCAGAGTGCTCTCACTGTACAGCTATAGAAATTTGCAAGAGTATTTGGTGACACACCAATTTTCATCATACTCCAAATGAAGTAGAGCCATTGGCGTGCCATCTCATGATTGCATCAGTGAGTTGGCCCACGATATAGATCCTCCAGAATGTTGACACCCAGGAACTTAAAGCTGCTCACCATTTCCACTGCTAAACTCTCATGAGGCTAAACCATAAGACATAGCAACACAATTAGCCTATTTAGCCTATTGAGGTCTGCTCCACTGTACAAAGATGACTGATTTATTATCCCTCTGAACCCTATTCTCCAGCCTTCTCCCCATTACCTTTGATGACTTTCAACGTCTCACTGCTGTCGTCTGAGGTTCCACTTGCTTCAAAAGAGGAACAATCATACCAGTGTCCAATAAGAGCAAGGTGAGCTGTCTCAACAACTATTGCCAAATAGCACTTGCATCTACCATATGTAGTATCTTAAGAGGTATCTTATGATTAGAATTAACCCCTGCCTGAGCAAAGACGTGGACCCAATTCAATTTGTCTGCTGCTGCACAGGTCTGCAGTGGTCACAATCTTGTTGACTCTCCGCTCAGCTTTGGTGTACCTAGAAAACCGCAAAATGTATGACAGGACGTTGCTAGATTACAGCTTGCCACTCAGCATCATCATCCTATCAACAGCCTGGACCTCTGTTCCTCCCTCAACCACTGGATCCTCGACTTCCTCATTGGGAGACCAAAGTCAGTGCAGATCGGAAATAGCGTCTCCTCATCGCTGACAACCAACACATTCGCATCTCAAAGATGCAGGCTTAGCCTGCTGCACTACTTTCTCTATATTCATGTCATGTCTGTGTGGCTGAGCACAGCTCAAGTGGCATTTATAAATTCACAGATGACACCACTATTGTCGATGAGATCTCAGATGGTGATGACGAGGTGTACAGGAGTGAGATAGATCAGCTGGTGCAAGATTGCAGACTTCAGGAAGGAGAAGCCCGGAGAAACACACCAAGCATGTAAAAAGGAGCAATTTTATGATAGTCATTGCGGATTTCATTATGCAGGTAGATTGGGAAAATTAAGTCTAGAGCCAGCCTCAGAATAGAAGGATGACACTCTAGAACAGAGATGAGGAGGAATTCCTTTCGCCAGAGGGTGGTGAATAAGTAGAATTCATACCATAGACAGCTGTGGAAGTCAAGTCATTAGGTATATTAGGTAAAACGGAGGTTGATAGGTTTTGATTAGTAAGGAAATCAAAGGTTATGAGGAGAAGCCAGGAGAAGGGGATTGAGAGGGAAAATAAATCAGCCATGATTAAATTATAGAGCCCACTTGATGGGCTAACCCTCATTTTCATTGGCTCTCTAGAACGGTCCATGTTCCAAGCCTTCCCTGCTGATGGTCTACAACACTTCCCCTGCTACATTGACAAATACTGTGATACTGAGCTCGTCAATTTCATTCACTTTGCCTCCGACTTCCACCCTGCCCTTAAATCCAGCCGGTCCATTTCTGACACCTCCCTCCCCTTCCCAGATCTTTCTGTCTCCATCTCTGGAGACAAACTGTCATCCAAAACTTCTTATGAACTTATCGATTCCCACAGGTATCTTGACTATACTTCTTCCCACCTTGCCTCCAGTAAAAATGGCATCCACGCTCAGCCCATTTTCCTGCTACCTTAACAGTGATAGAGTTCCTCTTGTCCTGACCTACCACCCCATGAGCTCCCACGTCCAACATATCAATGTCCTCACCAGCCCTTTACCTTTCCTTCCCACCTGGCTTCACCTGTTACCTTCAATATATCCTCCTTCCTTCCCTCACCTTCTTATTCTATCATATTCCCCCTTCCTTTCCAGTCCTGAAGAAGAATCTCAGCCTGAAACTTCGACTGTTTATTCCCCTCCATAGATACTGCCTGGTCTGCTGAATTCCTCCAGCATTTTGTGTGTGTTGCTCTAGATTCCAGCATCTGCAGACTTTCTCGTGTTTATAACTTTTTTCTTATTTCTCATGATCTTATGATGCAGATCTAATGGAATTAGGGTACATAGGCATAGCGCCAGCAAGGACAAAGGCCCTATTTCTGTCTGACTCTATAATCCATCCCCTCGCTGCCTTCTGAAAACACATCAGAAGTTCAAACTTCCTCTATCCCAATATGTAAACCTTCTTGCTGAAAACAAGTTCTCACATTTCTGAAAGTGAAATCTAATTTGTGGCATGACCACTTCTTCTGTATTAATCATGGAAAGAGAAGCCGTTAAATTTCAGGTCCACAACCCATGCCCCAGGCTTGGAGAAAGGGTTGCAGGACTGAAACTTTGACTGCTTCTCTTCCCACAGATGCTCCCGAGCTTCCCCTGTATTTTCTTAATTTATTTCAGATTTCCAGCACTTACAGCTTTCCTTTGTGTCCTAAAACATACAGCCTAAATTGGGAAGAGTGGAAGTGCCAAGGAAATGTAACACTAATGGAGAAAACTGATGGCCAAAGTCTGGAGACTAGGGGCCTGTTCTGGCTTTGGGGGATTGTCCACATGTGTAGGTGTGTGGGAGGGAGAAGGGGGAAGGGAGGAAAGGGCTTGTTTTGCTGTTGTTCTATTTTTGCTTGTTGTTGTGTTCTGCGTTGCTCTGCCAAGCATCGTGGGTATGCTATGTTGGTACCGTAACGTGTGATGACACTTACCCTCTGCCGCCAGCACATCACAAGGTGTGTTGGTTGTTAATGCAAGTGACAATTTTATGTTTTGATGTACAGGATGATGCAAAAGTCTTAGGCACATATATATAGCTAGGGTGCCTAAGACCTTTGAACAGTACTATATATTGGTTAATACAGGAAGGTGTTTGGAAAGCAGAAATAAGAGTACTTAGCTTTGTATTAACTAGGTAGTATTAAGTGTTATTTGGTAACTGGAAAGACATAATATACAGTACTGTGCAAAAGTCTTAGGCACCCTAGCTATATATATGTCTACGACAGAGCTGATCATGTGATAAATAAATCTGAATCTCAAAGGTTCATTTCATTATCAAGGTATGTGTGCAGAACACTGTACATAGTTCAAGATTTGTCTTCTCCAGATAACCGCAATATACAGAAAACCATGGTGGTGGTTGAAAGAAATACAGCAATCCTCCCACTGCATGAAAAGAAAAAGAAACAAAAACTCTCAAACCCCAAACCCTGCCCCCCCAACCCATTCCCTCACACTAAAATTAACAGATCACCCACATGGAGAAACAACAAGAACATCAAACCCCAGATCTCCAGCCCACCAACTGGCAACAAGAAAGAGTAGACAAGAACATGGAAAAAAAAACATAGAACTGAGAGAGGCCAATACAAACTACAGTCCAATCCATAATCCCAGAATTTCAATAACATCTCCAAGAACGTCAGCTCAAACCAGTGGCCCCCCTGAGGGCAGCGACTCAAACCCAATAGCTTCTCCAGGAACCACTTGCTCGCCTCCACGTTTGCCTCAATGTTTCAATTCTCCTCAGGGCTTTGATCAGCGAGAAGTGTAGTCGACCATGGCCCCTCATCTTGCCTCTGAGCTTCTCCTCATGGTAGCTCGTGCTTGCATTTCTCACCCGGAGCTTTCTCAGGCATAGCAGGGTGATAGTTCACTTGATCGAACTACAGACTGTAAATCACAGGCTCCAACGGTTTCAAAAACAAAATTAAGTTAAAAAGAGTAAGTAGAAGACGTAGAAAACTGAAATATTTGAATATCTGGAAGATGTCACCCAAGGAATCATTGTTTACTAATACCACCTTGACTGGAAGTAACCAGAGGAATCTGAATCTGTTATGTCAAGCAGCTAAGAATCTTAACAAGCAACTGCACATAATTATAATTTGGGTGGATTATAGTGGTGGATTGTTACAATTCTATAGATTCTATAGATTTGTTGAGTGTGCCCACAAGAAAATGGATCTCAGGGTTGTAACTGGTGACATATACATACTTTGATAATAAAATTTACTTTGAGCTTTTAAACTTTGGACTTGTTGAGGAGGAAGGCTTCATGTAAAAGGGATAGTGCTGCATTTTCTACCGAAGCCTCACCGTGGAATTCGATTCTGTAAACTGCTGACAGGAAAGGCTTACAGCGACAACAGAATCAGGCTTCCATGGAATATACAAACATGGTCATTCTCAATCAAAATAAAGCAGGGCCAACTTGTGACATCCATAACCTCAGCTTTGTGCAATGTGTCAGCAGGATTTTTTTCTCCTACAACTGTGCTCATTTCTTGAGAATTCTGGAACAGGAACAAAACAGTTTTCTCTGTTTTAAAAGGAGTACTGCTTAAGAAAATAAATAATTGCCTTTAACAATAAAATCCTTCAACATTCAGATACTTGTTATTACTTGCAGTGCACTTAAGGCCTTGAAAATAGGAGGCAGAACTCTAATTATTTTGGCGCCTTCCATTCCGTCTACCTATACCAGGCACATATCCAACTTCTCTTGGCACATCAAATCAATTCTGTTTCCCTTCTCCACCCGGTAATTTTAAAATTAAAGCAAAACTATTACCTGAAGCAACTGCTACCATGAATTCAATACAGTAATCTTCAGATGTTCAGGCACTTCACAGGAGAATTATGCCAAAACCTGGATCTCATGAGACACATTTGGATCTTTGCTCCAACTGTCTGTGTGCGGAATTGTATTGGACTCCTGTACTCAAGAGGCATTGCAACAAGGATTGAGGTCAACTTCAGCATTTGTTTAAAGGCAATTGACTTTACCTGGGTTCTGGCCGGGATCCCATGGTTTCCATGTTTTTCTTGGGAAATCAGGCTTCAAGTGTAGTTCTTGGAGATCATACCTCCTCCACCCCCAATTGTTGCCAATATCTTCAGGTCACTGACTGATCCAATCTGCAGTCAAATCTTTTTACTCCCTTCCTGACTGATACACTCAACTCTCTGAAACCCTATTCTGGAACATCTTCCTAACTGGCTGCATCATGGTCTGGTATGGAAAATATTAACAAAGTGATGGACATTGTCCAGTCCATTACAGGCAAAGCCATCCCCACGATTGAGTACATTTACATGGAGCACTGCCACAGGAAAGCAGCATCCATCTTCAAGGACCCCACCATCCAGACCATGGGCTGAGTCACTTTCAAGGACTCTTCACCTTATGTTCTCAATATTTATTGCTTATTTATTTACTATTATTGCTGGGGGGGGGGGGTTCAGCTAAAGCTGCAAAAATCTGAGGTATGAGTATAGCCAAGAACACTCATTTCCTAATTGCTCGGAACCTTCGGACTACCCCAGTGGTGTTTAGTATTGTGGCTTTCTGGAAATTCACATAAATATTGCTGTGTGTGTCTGATTGTTTATTGCTATTATGTAGTGACTTTGGAATGATACCAGTTGTAGATATGACTATTGAGACAATGTATTAGACCAAAAGTTCACTATCTCTGTGTTGGTAATTCTGTGCTGGGATTAGTGACATTTTGGTGCATCAAATTTAGTTTCAATGACCTGTACAAATCTTTTTCAGTGTTCCTGAACTGATAGTTCTCTTTACTTCATCTGCCGCATGGCATGCATCTTTTTAGTCTGGCTTTGTATGTACCAGCCTTTTGTTTAGTGCATCTATGAATTCTACAATGCTTTTAAATTATTACTATTATTATTTCTTTTTGCATTTGTACACCTTCTTGGTTGTTTGTCTGTCCTGTTGGGTGCAGTTTATCATTTATTTGATTTTATTTTTAATTTACTGTGAATACCCACAAGAAAATGAACCTCAAGGTTATATATGGTGACATATATGTACTTTGATAATGAAGTTGCTTTGAACTTTGAGTGCTCCCAGACCGTGCCCTCTTCTTGCTACTTCTATTGGGCAGGAGGTAAGAAGCCTGAGATCCCACATCGCCAGCTTCATGAACAGTTATAATGTTTTTGAAGATTAGCTTTATTTTTCACGTCTACGTCAAAACATTGAATATACACTGAAATAACTCAGTTTGTGTCAACAACCAACATTCAGAGCACTGTGCTGGGGGCAGCCACATTTCCAGTGCCAACATAGCACGCCCACAACTCACTAACCCTAACCATATCCCTTTGGAATGTGGGAGGGAGATGGAACACCCGGAGGAAACCTACAGGGAGGATGTACAGGCTCCTAACAGACAGCCTCAGGAATCGGATCTCAATCAGTGATCACAGGCACTATAAGGCAATTGCACTAATTGTTACTCCTCCGTTCTGACCATTATTATCCTGCAACCATCAGGCTCCTGAACTGGCATGGATAATTTCAATCACCACTGCTCTGATCTGATTCCACAATCTACAGACTCACTTCCAAAGACTCTACAACTCATGCTCTCAGTATTATTTATTTTGGTTGGACAATTTGTCTCTTTTTCACATTAGCATTTCATACTTCTGTCAGTCTCTGTTCATGTATAGTTTTTCATAAATTCTATTATATTATTTTCCCATATAAATCCCCGCAAGTAAATGAATCTCAAGGTAGTATATGGTAACAGACTGTATATTTGAAAATAAATTTTAAAGTAAATTTTGTTACCCTTCCAACTTCACCTATCACCCAAAACATCTTCCTATCCATTCTCCATTGCTCCCGGTGATCCCCACGTTTTTCTCTGTCTCCCTTCTCAGTAATTCCACCCAGTAATCCCAGATCCCCATCCAGAACCCGCTGATGAACTAACGTCCTCTCTGGTTTCAGCTCCCAGACGAAAGGACCGTGTGAAACTTCCAGAGTGTACAGCCTGCTCTGTCCAAAAAAACACCCACTGTCTCATGTGGGATATAGTGTGATTGCTGGGAGCCCCACACAAAATTGACACATGGCCCCAAACTGTGTAGCTTTAATTCACCTCAGGTCTTGTGTGATTTTTAAGCTCATATGTTAATACGAATGAACCTTCAGGTTTATTGGTCAGAAATGTCGATCCTGTTTGCCTCTTCTCAGTTGTTGCCGAACCTGTGGAATGTTCTCAGCAACTTTTTGTTTTCCTTCAGATTTCTAGCATCCACAGAATGTCACTTTTGTGCCAGATTTACTTAATTTGGTAATATATTTGGCCTCATGTGTGCCATTTTGGTTCTCAAAGCAGTGACTAAATTCTGTTCTGTAAAGCAAAGAAAGCCATGTGACAATTGCTCTAAGTTTAGACTTCAGAGTGGAGTAATAACTAAATCACCCTGTCACTGTTGATAATACAAACGTTTGTAGTTTTAGCCAGGCACAACTTAAAACACATGTGGGAAGGCAACAGACAACACCATGTCACAGCGTACTTAGCTTAGCTCAGTCATGTTGAATATGAGCATTTGGACTTGTTTTCTTATTAACCATGTGGAATCCAAATCCTGTGACCCATTCAGGACAGCATCCAAAAACTAGCCATGGTTAGACTGGTGCTGGAGCAGTGTCCGGCGATGTTACATGGGGGTGGGATAATCGTGCAGCTATAGAGCTGCTGCCTCACAACTTCAGTGACCAAGGTTTCATCTTAGCCTCCTTGTTGAAATGTGGGCCTCCCCTAGGTACTCGGCTTTCCTTCCACATCCCAAGAGACATGAAAGTTGAGGGTGAATTTCTCCAAGTGTTTGTGTGGGATAAAATTCAGGATCAAGGTTGATTATCATTCTTCAGTAAAGGAGAACAAAATGATTGTCACACCCAATATGATGCAGCATAATTAAAATAATACGCATAAAGAAACCAAAAAAATTAATACGTATAAATATACAAGCAACCTTATAAAACACAATATGCAAGTAACTGTTTGAGTGCGGACATATATACATCAGAGTAAGTTACATTTAGAAGCTGATTGGAAGTACAAAAAGTGACATCAGGTTCAGCAATATCTGAACATTAAGTAACTCTGACAGGAAATGATAAAATGACAATGTTACTCTTTGCAAGACAAACTCTTCTCAGCAGCATCAGGGCATTTCAAAGCACAGTAGACAGTGACTGTGTCAGTGCAGATATGAGATGTGGAGTGGGGGCGGGAATAAAGGATGCTGAGGGGCTGTGGAGAGATGTGGCTGATTTGGACGAAGTGGTGGTGCAGTGGGTTAATGGGTGGAGGTGTTTATCAGCTTGATGGCTGGGGGGCAAGTAACTATTTTTGAGCCTAGTGGTCTTGGCGTGGGTGCTAATTAGCCTCCTCCCTGATGGGAGTGGGACAAACAATCCTTGAGTAGGGTGGGTGAGATCCTCATGGTATTGCTGGCCCTTTGCCAGCACCTTTCTATATATGTCTTTGGTGGTGGGTAGACTGGTGCTGGTGATGCATTGGGAAGTTTTGACTGCCTGTTGTAGAGCCTTCCTGTCAAACTGACAGGAATGTGGAGAGACAAGGTTACAGGGAAAATTAGTGGGGTAATCTGTGTAGGAATGGACTCAGAGGGCTGAATGGCCTCTGCATCAGAAAAAAATACAGAAATTCTTTATGGGAGCAAAACATTGAAGCTGAAATGAAGTGACACAAGTATAAATAAATAGATATACATTACATAAGTATATAAAAAGTGAATGATAAACAGAAAATAGTGGAAATATCAAACAGGTCAGTCAGTGTCTGAAGAACATAATAGGGTAAGACTTGAGTGAACCAGGTTCATGATTCATGTACAACATCCTCACCTGAACAACAAAGTTAAAAAGCTGCAGATGCCGGAAACCTGAAATTAAAACAGAAAATACTAAGCAGCTCAGGCAGCATCTGTGGAGAGAGAAACTGAGTTAACACTTCACATCAATGACTTTTCATCAGACACCTCACCAGAACGGTTTAGTCTATAAATGGAAACACACAGTTTAACTTGGAGCGGTGGGCACAGAAGTACAAATATAGGAGATAAGGCTATATGTAAGGAAAGTGGAATGAGAGAGGTCTTAATCTCCTTTGGACAGAATTTTAAGTTGCCGTAGGCAAAGTTTCCCATCCTGAGGTTCATGGACCCCTCGGTTAATGGTAAGGGTCCACGCCATAAAAGAAGTTGAGTAGAGAACAGTTAATTAGGTCATTGGTCTATAGCTGCAAACTTACTTTCATCTTAACAAGCAGTTTGGAGACATGGAAGAATTGAACAAAATTATAGTCAGTAAAATGACAAACCCAAAGGCTCTCCTCCTGAATTATTCATAACAAGACAGAGTAAAGTTCCAATAATCCCGCCCATTCAGGACCTTGGTGGTGTCAGACTGGCCTGGCAAATTTTCAGAACTTTTAGATGTTGTTCCTTGTTAGTTCAAATACATTTTTAATCAATTTGGGACCTGTTATGGAATATTGAGGGGGAAAGCTATGAAGGGAGTTGAACACAAAAAAAAAACACAAAAAGAAGTTGAGAAAACTAGTAAATTAATTTATTATTGCCACACACATACAGTGCACTGAGGTGCAGTGAAAAACACTGTTTTGCTTGCTATCCATAGAGATCGTTTAATTACATCAGTACATCACGGTGGTGCGAGGAAAAAGCTAAAACAGAATGCACAATAAAGTGTTACAGTTATAGAGAAAGTGCAGGGCAGGCAGACAATAAGGTGCAAGGCCACATCAAGGTAGATTGTGATATCAGGGGTCCATCTTATCATCCAAGAAGTCTATTCAGTAGTATTGTAACTGCTGTGCTTCAGCTCATTGGGAAAGGGGAGAAGAGAGAACGTTCAGGGTTGGTAGAGTCTTAGATTATGCTGGCTGCTTTACTGAGGCAATGAAGTGCAGACAGAGTCTATGGAGGGGAGGCTGGCTTCTGTGATGTGCTGCGCTGTGTCCACAACTCTTTGCAGTTTCTTGTCGGCTCAGCCAGAGCAGCTGCCATACGAGCCATGATGCATCTGGATAGGATGTTTTCTATGGTGCATCAGTAAAAATTGGTGAGAGTTAAGGGGGAGGGGCATGCCAAATTTCTTTGGTCTGACTGAAAATGTATAGAATGACATATATTATGAAATGTGACCCATCAGAAATCCTGAAGGTTCAGTATCAGGTTCCAGGTAATGTT
The DNA here is from genome assembly GCF_030028105.1 of Mobula birostris. Taxonomy (NCBI): domain Eukaryota; kingdom Metazoa; phylum Chordata; class Chondrichthyes; order Myliobatiformes; family Myliobatidae; genus Mobula; species Mobula birostris. The sequence goes on along the minus strand of NC_092383.1, from coordinate 59,766,506 downwards.
TCCCATGCCCCTCCAAAATTTGTCTGCTCCCATACCCCACCCAGGATACTCTCCTGAGTCTCACCACAGCCTGAAGACTCACCGGGGGGCAATGCCACCCCAGGACTTATCAGATCCCTAGTTCCTGCAATCCCCTAAAATCTACCCAGTTCAGTGGAGAATTTATTATAATACTTTGTGAGGTCATCAAAAAGTAACTAAAATTGTGGGGGGATAACAGCTAACGTCCAATCATCTGAAAAATCCACTGGTCCCACACCCTCCAAATCCTGAATATGCTGGATTACTGGAGTTTCTTGTTCCAAATAATTCAAATAAAGAACATTCACTGCTGTCTTTTTGCCATCTTACTCTGTTCATTTTCAAAATGGAGAATAATCTTATGCACTTGTATGTTCTTTTCCTTGCTGGCAGTCTCTAGTTAGCATTACCATTTTTCTACTCTGCCCTATCACACTCAGTTTTCTTTAACTTTATAAATTTTCTCCATACCACTCTACCCCTTCTCCTTCAAACACTGTTTAGTGGAAAGTTTTATTTACATCCTGAGGTATTGGGTTTGCCCAGACTCCTCTCATCCATAAGCAATGTCCCAAATATTTCTTTGAATAGCAGAAGCCCCGATTACTCAGCACATTTCATTGTGTAATACACTACTGTTTAAACTGTTTCCATTTAAGGCAGTTTTCAATGACAGGGCCTTTTGTGCTTCTGTGGTTGGATCTTTAAGCAGGATTATCCAAGTGCAGTTAACCCAATCATGGGATAGAATTCATATTCCCATTTTAGGAGAAGTATGTGAGTTACATTTTGTGGTCCGAACTATACTACTAAAAAATATTTATCTTCTCATGATTTATTAACAGAAACAGAAGTGAACCATCATTTGTATATGGCATATTCATAAACAAATACATGAGCAGTTTATGTACATTTCAGTAATATTTAAGCCTGCAAGCAAACCAACAATATACAGACAAGCTGTAAAATTTTGTCTTTGTGGTGGTGTCTGTTGATTCGGAGCAAAGATTGACAAGATGCTTCTAATATGGAATTGATATTTGTACATCACTACGGAGTCTGTAAGAATCCAATAAAGGATGACATGCCATCAGTGGAGGTGGCTGGGAGTTGGGTGTTGCTGACACAAGTTAGTTTGTGACTTGATACCATTTATGAGCTACCTCCTCCTGGGGAAGAGACCTGTAGTAGTGAGGGTTGAGCGTCAAGGCTGCTGTTGTTAAATTGCTAGCAATGTGTAAACAAGCAATGAGTTGTGAGTTGGCAACTTGGCAAGTGCAGCCACTCTGTGGTGAATGACCAGTCAGTCTTTTGCTGCTACTGAACATCGAGGGGCTGTCCTCTAGGTAACAGCTTTTCAAAATGTCCCACTGGAGGCAAGTTTGGGAATGCAATATTAGTGTCTTCCATACTTTGTATGTTAGAATCGGAATCAGAATCAGGTTTAATATCACCAGCATATGTCGTGAAATTTGTTATCTTTTTCAGCAGCAGTACAATGCAATACTTAATAAAAGAGAAAAAATTGTGAATTAAAGTAGGTGTGTGTACACGCACGCACACACATGCAAAAAAAAAGGTAAGTGTATATATATATATATATAAAATGTAAAGCTCCGCTATATTGGCTCGTATATATCTAAGGGAAATCCCGCCCGGCGCCCACCTGGACGGCTCCCGCTTGGTCGGTTGCTGTACCCCTGCCACCCAAATCAATCCCAAACGTCAATCATCAGCCAGCACACACAGTACGTTTTACCAAATACACTTTATAGATATTACTAAGTGACCCGGTACAAGACCTGGTTCTTCAGCTTCAACCAAGGCCACTCTTTCAGTAGTAGGGGCACGGAGGCGTGATTCGCCTTCGCCACCTGAGCCATATCCCCCTGTCTAACCGCGTAACAGATAGTGCTAATGCTGTGGTCATCCTGCTGCACAGCCCCCACTTCTTGGGGGCTCAACTCTGGCAACTCAGAGCAGTCAAGTTACTGTAAACAGTGGGTAGCGCGTCCTCATCAGCCCCCAATTGATCCACTGCCCGATCCGGCCCCATCGGGGCTCCTGCTTCCATGTCGCACGCAAATTGACACGTGGCCTTCACTCCCGGGGCAGGGACTCTCTTCCACTCCTCAGCCGTGCCCGACTCGTCATGCGCCCGACGAGATAGAGCATCTGTATTGATGTTCTGACTCCCCAGCCGGTACTTCAGGCTGAACTCATAGGCAGACAAGGCTGCTAACCACCGATGCCCAGTAGCGTCCAGCTTTGCCGAGGTCAGGATATAAGTGAGAGGGTTGTTGTCAGTTTTCACCTCAGACTGGGCCCCGTATAGATAGTCGCTCAACTTGTCCACCACCGCCCATTTCAACGCCAAGAACTCCAGCTTGTGAGTGGGATAGTTTCTCTCAGATGGCAACAAGCTTCGGCTGACACACACCACCGGCCTCAATCTGTTATCCTGTTCCTGGTACAGGACAGTCCCCAGACCCTCATGACTGGCATCAGTGTGTAGAACATACGGCTTCCGGGGATCAGCAAAAGCCAACACTGGGGCCTGTGTCAGCGCCCTTTTTAGAGATTGGAACACCTCTTCACATTGAGCATCCCACCTCAATCCAAAAGGCTCCCCCAGGTTCAAGTATCCTCCTACCTCCGACCCTCGGTCTTTCTTCCTTTTCTTCCCCACAGGTGGATAACCACACAACAGCTGGTTCAATGGGTGACTCATTTTCGCATATCCTTTCATGAATCACTGGTAATACCCACAGAACCCCAAAAACGAGCGTAAGGCGCTCACCTTCTGGGGTCTCGGCCAGGTGATGACTGCGTCTACCTTAGCCGGATCAATGGCCACTCCATTTCGCGAGATTATGTGCCCGACATAGCTGACCGGCGTCTTACAGAACTGGCATTTATCCAGGGAAAGTTTTAACCCTTCCTCTTTCAGCCGACTCAGCACCTTCAGCAGCCGCTCCTCATGTTCCTCCAACGTAGATCTAAACACTATCAGGTTGTCCAGATACACCAACACCTCCAGCAGGTTCATATCCCCCACTGTCCTCTCCATGAGCCGCTGGAAGGTGGCTGGGGCCCCCGATATGCCTTGGGGCATTTGTTTGAACTGGAAAAATCCCAGGGGGCAGATAAAGGCTGTCTTCTCTTTATCGGCATCACTCATTGGAATCTGGTAATACCCACTCCACAAATCCAATACACTGAATCACTGTGCACCACTCAGACAGGCCAATGCGTCTTCCACCCTCGGGACCGTATATTGGTCGGGAACAGTGCACCGGTTCAGGGCCCTCTAGTCCACGCACATGAGTACCTTCCCATTTTGCTTCCTTGCCACCACTACGGGGGATGCATAGGGGCTTCAGGACTCCGTGATAATCCCTGCATCCTTCAACTACTGCAAGTGCTGCCAGACATCTTCCACATCTGCTGGGGCCAACCTCCTCGACCTTTCTCTAAACGGGGTGTCATTTGTCTCCCAGGTAGTGTGACGAGTGCTCTTGGAACATCCCACATCAAATTCGCCCTGAGAAAAGACATCCCCTAGCTTCAGCATCTTCTCCACCAGCCTGCTCTTATACGCCGGCGGTACAGGGGAGTTTTCAAAATTAAAGGCCTCCTCGGTCAGCCGCCCCACCGTTTCCCAATAGTTTTCCTCCAGGGGGCCTCACAGGGGCGCTGGACATCACCGTCACCGGGAACAAGTGCGCGAGGGGCATCCCGCGCTTAAAGCTGATCTCCCTCTCCGTTGTGTTTCTTACAATCACCCCCATCCGCCGTGCCTATACAGCTGAGGGCCTCTGCAATTCAGGTCTCACCAGCGCCCCAGCTGGGAACCAGGACTCCCCTTCCAGGTCTTCCGGGGTGTGTACTATCAGGGCCTCGCCTGCTGGTACTCCGGGGAATCTGGGGGCCCCCATCACAAGTGCCACCTCCCTTGGCCGTATCACCTTAGGCCTCGCCTGGGTACACCACACCGTTCCTCGTTTGCGCTCAGGATCCAGCCCCTGGGGGTCACCCACTTCTTCGAACACCGCTCGAAACATTGGGTGTACCGAGAGCATCTCCAGAAAGTTCTCCCCCACCTTCCCCTTACAGGCTTCCAAGAGCCGTCGCACCAGAGGGGAGTTAGTCCCCACTAGCAGGGCAGGGCCTCTGGTTTCCACTGGGTCCGGACAATCCAACACCAACGTCTCAAGGGCTTCCGACACTCCCACACCTCCCTCCGAAAATTTCAATCTCACTGACAGGTACCCATCGTACGGGTAATCACCGTCACTTATGCCCCAAATCTCCAGTGCATTACACAGAGTTACTGGCAAATGCTTCAGCTCTTTGTTGTAGAACGACCGGTACAGTAAGGTAACCTGCGATCCTGCGTCAAGGATGGCTCTTGCAAAGATTCCCTCTATCCGTAGGGACACGCTGGAACGGGGTCCCCCCAGTCCATCCGGAATAAGGGCTTGTGCTTTCGGGGGTTCCATCTGGAGTGATCGACCGGAGCCTTCCCACACGTCCGTCGTCCTCCCCGTCTCTCCTCCGACTCCCTGCCAAAAACCCTCGTTCCCAGTCATATGAGACAGCATTATCACCCCAAGAAATGATAACATGAACACCCATTGGCTAATAGCACCCTGCTGTCTGTATTAACCAAGCAAATGTCTAGCTGGAGACTTTCTCAGCATTTAACATAACATAGAAGCCATTTTAATCCACATACGCAGCAGTTTAAAAGATTAACATAACAAAGAAGCCATTTTAAATTTAACTTACAAGGAAGAGACTTCGTACAATAAAATAGTTAAATTAAGTAAGTAGTGCAAAAACAGAAATGCAAAATTCAATGTCCATTCAGAAACTGAATGGCAGAGGGGAAGAACTTGTTCTTGTATCATTCAGTGTGTACCTTCAGGCAGCTGTATTTTCTTCCGGATGTTAACAATGAGAAGAGGGCAGGTTCTAGGTGATAAGGTCCTTAATAATGATGCCACCTTTTTGAGGCACCACTCCTTGAAGCGATGAATACTACAGAGGCTAGTGCTCATGATGGAGCTGAGTAATTTCACAGCTCTCTGCAGCTTACCTCGATCTTGTACAGCAGCGCCTCCCCCCCCCCCCCCATCATACCAGACGGTGATGCAGCCGGTTAGAATGCTCTCCGTAGTAAATCTGTAGGAATTTGCAAATGGTTTTGGTGATATACCAAATCTCCTCAAACTCCTCATGAAATATAGCGACTGTCTTTCCCTTTCTTATATCTGCCCCAATACGTTGGGCCCAAGATAGATCCTCGGAGATATTGACACCCAGGAACTTGAAATTGCTCACTGTCTCCACTTCTGATCCCACTGTGACTGGCTGTGTTCCCTCGTCTTACCCTTTCTGAAGTCCACAATCGGTGCTTTGGTCTTGCTGGCATTGAATGCAAGGTTGTTGCTGCGACACTATTCAACTAGCTGGTATCATCAACAAATTTATAGATGGCATTTGAGTTATGCCTAGCCACAGAGTCTCGGGTGTAGAGCAGTGGACTAAGTACACATCGGTGAGGTGCGCCAATGTTATTCGACAGTGTGATGAAGATGTTATTTTCAATCCCCACAGATTGTATTCTTCCAGTTAGAAAGTCAAGGATCCAGTTGCAGAGGGAGGTACAGAGGCCCAGGTTCTGCAACTTTTCAATCAGAACTGTAGGACTGATGGCATTAAATGCAGAGCTGCAGTCAATAAACATAATGCTGACATAGGTGTTTGTACTGTCCAGGTGATTCAAGGCCACATGGAGAGCCAATGAGATGGCGTCTGCAGTAGATCTGTTGTGGTGATTGGCAAACTGCAGTGGGTCCAGCTCCTTGCTGAGGCAGGAGTTGATTCTCACCATAACCACATCTCAAAATGCTTCACCAACAAGGATGTGAGTGCTACTGGACAATAGTTGTTAAGGTAGCTCACCCGGCTCTTCCTGCGCACTGGTTTAATTGAACTTATTGAATTGTTTGGGGAGTGATAATGAAAATAATAATGTATCCTGAAAGTATTGATGTATAAAGTACACACGTTTTTGAAAAAAGACTACTACCACTCTGCTACAATTACCACAACAACATTAACAACAGCATCAGCAACAGCTAGATAAAATACATATTTGCTTAATTGACACAATTCCATAAGACCATAAGACCGTAAGACATAGGAGGAGAAGTAGGCCATTTGGCCCATCAGGTCTGCTCCGCCATTCAATCATGGGCTGATCCAATTCTTCCAGTCATCCCCACTCCCCTGTCTTCTCCCCATACCCTTTGATGCCCTGGCTAATCAAGAACCTGTCTATCTCTGCCCTAATTACACCCAATGACTTGGCCTCCACAGCCGCTCGTGGCAACAAATTCAATAGATTTACCACCCTCTGACTAAAGTAATTTCTCCGCATTTCTGTTCTAAATGGACGTCCTTCAATCCTGAAGTCGTGCCCTCTTGTCCTAGACTCCCCTAACATGGGAAATAATTTGCCATATCTAATCTGTTCATGCCTTTTAACATTTGGAATGTTTCAATGAGATCCGCCCTCATTCTCCTGAACTCCAGGGAATACAGCCCAAGAGCTGCCAGACATTCAGTATGTGGTAACTATTTCATTTCTGGAATCATTCTCGTGAATCTTCTCTGAACCCTCTCCAATATCAGTAAAGGCATCCATTAGTCTTGCGAGACCATGGATCTGCGCCTGGAAAGTCTTCACTCTCCAGGCGCAGGCCTGGGCAAGGTTGTATGGAAGACCAGTAGTTGCCCATGCTGCAAGTCTCCCCTCTCCACGACACCAATGTTGTCCAAGGGAAGGGCATTAGGACCCATACAGCTTGGCACCAGTGTCATCGCAGAGCAATGTGTGATTAAGTGCCTTTCTCAAGGACACAACACGTTCCCTCAGCTGGGGCTCCAACTCACGACTTTCAGGTGGCTAGTCCAATGCCTTAACCACTTGGCCACGTGCTCATTATCAGTATATCCTTTCTAAAATAAGGAGCCCAAAACGGCACACAATACTCCAAGTGTGGTCTCACGAGTGCCTTATAAGGCCTCAACATCACATCCCTGCTCTTATATTCTATACCTTTAGAAATGAATGCCAACATTGCATTTGCCTTCTTCACCCCCAACTCAAACTGAAGGTTAACCTTTAGGGTATCCTGCACAAGGACTCCCAAGTCCCTTTGTATCTCTGCATTTTGACTTCTCTCCCCATCTAAATAATAGTCTGCCCATTTATTTCTACCACTAAAGAACATGATCATACACTTTCCAACGTTGTATTTCATTTGCCACTTCTTTGCCCATTCCCCTAAACTAAGTCTCCCTGCAGTCTCACAACACTACCCGCTCCTACACCTATCTTTGTATCATTGGCAAATTTAGCCACAAATCCATTAATCCCATAGTCCAAATCACTGACATACATCGTAAAAAGCAGCAGTCCCAACACCGAACCCTATGGAACTCCACTGGTAACCAGCAGCCAGCCAGAATAGGATCACTTTATTCCCACTCTCTGTTTTCTGCTGATCAGCCAATGCTCCACCCATGCTAATAAGTCCCCAGTAATTCCATGGGCTCTGATCTTACTAAGCAGCCTCATGTGCGGCACCTTGTCAAAGGCCTTCTGAAGATCCAAATACACCACATCTGCTGCATCTCCTTTTTCTTCCCTACTTGTAATTTTCTCAAAAAATTGCAATAGGTTAGTCAGACAGGATTTTCCTTTCAGGAAACCATGCTGGCTTTGGTTTATCTTGTCATGTGCCTCCAGGTACTCCGTAATCTCATCCCTAACAATCGACCCTAAGAACCTCTCAACCACTGATGTCAGGCTAACAGCCCTATAGTTTCCTTTCAGCTGCCTCCCACCCTTCTTAAATAGCAGAGTAAAATTTGCAATTTTCCAGTCATCCAGTACAATGACAGAATCTATCGATTCTTGAAAGATCATTGTTAATGCCTCCACAATCTTTCCAGCTACTTCCTTCAGAACCCGAGGGTGCCTTCCTTCAGGTCCAGGAGATTTATCCATCCTCAGACCAGTAAGCTTCCTGAGCACCTTCTCAGTCATAATTTTCATTGCACATACTTCACTTCCCTGACAGTCTTGAATGTCCGGTATACTGCAGATATCTTCCACTGTGAAGACTGATGCAAAATACGCATTCAGTTCCTCTGCCATCTCTGTGTCTCTCATTACAATATCTCCAGTGTCATTTTCTATTGGTCCTATATCTATTCTCAACTCACTTTTACCCTTTATATACTTAAAAAAGCTTTTAGTATCTTCACTGATATTAATTGCCAGCTTCCTTTCATAATTCATCTTTTCCTTCCTAATGACCTTCTTACTTTCCTTCTGCAAGTTTTTAAAAGCTTCCCAATCCTCGATCTTCCCACTAGCTCTGGCTTCCTTGTATGTCCTCTCTTTTGCTTTTACTTTGGCTCTGACTTCACTTGTCAGCCACGGTAGTGTCCTTCTTCCATTCAAAAATTTCTTCTTATTTGGAATATATCTGTCTTGCATTTCCCTCATTTTTCACAGAAACTCCAGCCATTGCTGCTCTGCTGTCCTTCCTGCTAGTGTCCCTTTCCAGTCAACCTTGGCCAATTCCCCTCTCATGTCATTGTAACTTCCTTTATTTCACTGAAATACCGACACATTGGAATTTAGTTTCTCCTTCTCAAATTTCAATGTGAACTCGATCATATTGTGATCAGTGTTCCCTAAAGGTTCCTTAACCTTAAGCTCTCTTATCACCTCTGGATCATTGCACAACACCCAATCCAGCATAGCTGATCCCCTAGTGGGCTCAACAACAAACTGTTCTAAAAAGCCATCCCTTAGACATTCTACAAATTCTCTCTCTTGAGATCCAGTACTGGCCTGGTATTCCCAATCCACTTTCACGTTAAAATACCCAACGATTAGCATACATTGCCCTTCTGACACGCCTTTTCTATCTCCTGCTGTAATTTGTAATCCACATCCTGGCTGCTGTTTGGAGGCCTGTATACAACTGCCATTAGTGTCCTTTTACCCTTGCCATTTCTTAACTCAACCCATAGAGACTCTACACCTTCTGATCCTGTGTCACCCAAATCCAAAGTCTTCCTTATCAGAGCTATTGTCAGCAACATGCTGTGAGCATTATACATGTGAGCATTATTGTCACATGTACCAAGGTGCAGTGAAAGACTTTGTTTAGCATACCATCTACACAGATCATTTCACAAAATCAGTACATCACGGTGTTACAAGGGACAAAGAAACAATAACAGAATACAGAGTACACTGTTACAGAAACAGAGCAGCTCAGGTGTACGCCAAGGTGCAAGGCCATGATGAGGTAGATTGTAAGGCTGAGTTTCCATCTAGTCATACTAGGGAATCATTCACTAGTTTTATAAAAGCAGGATAGAAGCTGTCCTTAAGCTTCTATCCTTAAGCCTAATGTGCTATCATACTGTGTGTGCTGTGTGTGACTGTGTGTACTGTGTTTTGTACCCTTGTTCCAGAGGAACAAGTCTGAAAGCTCACACTTGTCATTTTGTAGTGAAGATTGTGATTTCACCCTTCCCCCTAAAACCTGCTGAGCTTAGTTATCACTCATGATAACTCCTGTTGTGCCTGCCAGAGCCATCCACCGGAGAAGGTGCCAGAGGCAGTTTGGGAGAGAACAGAAGTGCAGCGGCTGTGCTGGAATCCATGGAGGAATAGGGTCTGGCCCTCCCATCTGTGCTGCTCTCCAGTACCTGCTCTGTGGAAGACAACCTGGATTGTCTTCATCTGCAGCTCACCCAGCACCCTACATGCTTGTTCTTGCAGAAACGTGGTTCCAGGACAATATCCCATGTACCATCAATCTTTAGGCCTTGCCACTCAGGGACTTGTGTAAATATTATTTTTTGTGACTGTATGTACCATCATAACTGTACATGCTGTGTGTGACTGTATGTATTGTGTTTTGTACCTTGGTTCCAGAGGGACAGTGTTTTGTTTAGCTGTATACATGTGCATGCTTGAATGACAATTAAACTCTAACTTGTTAATTAAACATTTTACTGGAAATAATCTGGGAAAATTCATTTCTTGGTTTCTAATAATAGGTATATCAAGCACAGATTACAGCCAACTTAAAACAAATGGGTCCTGAGAAATTAGGATATTTTTGACTAGGAATGTTCAATCATTTAAAGGAATTCATTTCTGAGGTTTCATTTTAATTATGCCAATATAATTATGCTCTGAGTAAAATTATCTGTTTATCCTTCAGTATAGTTAAGAAATGCAGAGAAATGTAGGAACAACTATGCAAAAATGTACAATTCCAATTGCTGTAAAATCATACCCCTCTGCATTTTATATCGGAGAGATGACATTTTTAAAGTTACTATCAAAATTCAGCTGGATTGATTTCAGTGGAATTGAAATCTGGAATGCAGAATAGTCCACACTGATGGTAATATAGCGTGCCTTTACTGCCTCTGACCAGGGACAAATTTCAAAATTCACTGACTAGAGATATCCACTCCATTTGCTTTCCATTTTAAGACCCAATCTGTAGTGAGCTCCTTGTAAGGGCAAAATTAGCCTGACAGCCTTTTGCCTGTGAATCTAAGAGTACAAAACAAATACTCAAATTCCATCTTCTGGAATTCACCTAAAGGTCCTTAAAGTCTCAAAAATTTTCACAGATTACCAGAGGTTTCAATTAAATCCAGGAAGTTCCATGCATAAGGTAATCAGTACCACAGATCTGCAATCCCAGCAAATAATTTCTTATGTCTGGAATATCCCGATTACAATGGTCTGTCGAGTGAAGGTAAGAAGTGCAGAAGCGTGATGGATGTTCACTGTCCTAGCCCGATAGGCCTCTTTCTCATGTTTTCTAAGCTTGCTTTCTAAACACATAGCAGCTGCCACTAGTAAGATCAAAAGCAGATGTGAGTAAACTTCCAACTCACAGTTTGCTTAGTTTCAGGTCATAAATGGAAGTCAGTCTTCAGTTCTGAAAATGCAAATAGCAAGCAGTAACACTGGAAAGCAATTTTTTTCAAACATATTGCTTTTGCTGTTCTGTTTGAAGCTGAAGCTGAACTCAAATATAATTTCAGCCTGCTTATATCGTGTAGCAATTTGGAGAAACAAGAAATTAACTTTTATTAAATATATTGTGTTTATTGCATAATAGTACTGATGCTTTGCAATAGTTCAACTGAGCTAAATATGTTTTGTTGATGCTTTTTTGTTTTTGTACTCAGTGTCTGAGACTTCTCACTTAAATATCCAATAACAATCAGCTAGCATTGATGGATTCTAGTTGCCCTGATAACATTTCTCCATGACTGCAATGGCCTGGTGAAACCTTTCACCATGCCCGTCACTGACAGCACCAAGATTTGCAGGGAAGAAGTCTAAGTGGAAATGTGGAAAATGAAGCTTTAGTGACATGTTACACTCTATGGTTCTGTATGCTTGAAGCATGCTTTCAACCAGCTGCACATAGTTTGGTGCTCTGTAGTTGCCAAAGGAATTTTCAACAACATCCTTGGATGCCTTCCATGCAATTTTCTCCGGTCCCACGGGAGCTCTTTGAATTGGCTGCCATTGATGACCTGTTTGATTTGTCAGCCATCAAAACTGCCTTCCTTAATCTTGGCACCAGTTATTCTGGGAAACATCTGTCTCAAATCTTTCACCTTCCTTGTTCATCGCGTTCACAAATGTTTTCGTAAGCCCCAGTTTTACAAGAAGAAGAGGCAAAAATATATTTGTTGGGTCTACGAGTGGCTTCTGTGCCATATATTTCTGCATTGGAACCAACTGCTTATGGAGTGGCCAATTCTTTTTAGTGCAATGAGATTCCTTAGCACGCCAGTCCCAGTTGCAAATGAAACAACAGTACTTGGTGTACCCGAGCTGAATTCCTAGTAGCAGCACTATTACTTTCAGATCACCACAGAGGCTGCCATTGTAGTTGCTGTACTGTATGCGTTTTAACAAGACCCACAACTGGATAGTTTTATTTCATGTGTACTGCACAGCCAATTGGCATTGAAGGGTGTTGCAGCACAACCTTCAGGGTTACACTGAAGAATCAATAAAAAGATGTCATTGTTGTGGGTTATGCTGAAACCCAAACCATACCCAGGTATGCCTGGACAAGATAGAAAATGCTTCCACTTACATTTTAACTGACTTGAATTATGACAAATAACGAATAAATGTGATTCCAAAAAAAAGTGTGTGATAGGGAAAATTCATGGTGATTTTCATGACCAGCAGCCCAAAATCCATAAGATACACCAAAGAATATTCAGGAAGCATGATTTTTGTTGTCCAGTGTAGTCAGCTTCAAGTTAAAAATATAGCTTTGCAAACAAGTGGAGACCCTCTATCTATGAGAAGTAAGATGTTTTAATACTGCTTGGGACGCAGGATAAGAAAATAGGTTATTTCAAACAGGCAAGGTGACTCTTAGTTCAAAGGAAGCTTGCAGAGCAGATGGCAAATATCATTTTGCATATCAATAACTGATGTGTTTATGGTTGGAACGGTTTTAAGAGCTTAAGCAAATTAGCTTCACAGCATTTACAGCATTGATTGAAATCTATGTCTCCAAAAGATGCTTTTATACTATTTGTGTTAAGGAGGTGAGTGTTGCAAGGACGTGGCGGTGGAACAAATCCAAGTGCTGAACACGGGCCCGGAGGCCGAGTCAGGAGGCGTTACGGTCATAGCGAGTGTAGAATTGGTGTCCAAGAGAGTCTTTACCAGGTGTCTTGGTTTAGTAGTGAATTCAGGAACGATGCTAGACTTAGAACTGATAGTCCTAAGAACCATGGAACGTAGTTACTCATACATGAGTCGACCAACAAACTGGCAGCTCATTGTTATGATCACAGGGTCTTTATCCTGCAGTTTCTGATGGAAAGCAGGTGTGTGTAGTTAGTGGAACCTGGGAATGATTGGAAATTAAATGAGGTGATTGAGGCCCAATTCCTGTGGTAAATAGCAAGGTGGGGGATTGCCAGAAGGGACCATCACAGTGAGAGGAAATTTCATGTGCGTGTATCTATTCTTCCAACTTCAATTTCTGCAATGGACGGACTTGTTTATTTGCATCATGCTAAGTCCTCTTAGCTTATAGGAATTGTATTTGTGTTTTGGAAATCCTTTGTGCTTTATCCTTTGCATTTTAGAAATGGTTTATGTTTAAGAAATTTTCTTAGATTATGAGAACACCCAGTCCTCGTTTATTGTCATTTAGAAATGCATGCATGCATTAAGAAATGTAACAATGTTCCTCCAGAGTGATATCACAGAAAAACAGGGCAAACCAAAGACTAACACAGACAGAACCACATAATTATAACATATAGTTACAGCAGTGCAAAACAATACCATAATTTAATAAAGAACAGACCATGGGCACGGTAAAAAAAAGTCTGAAAGTCCCGAGTCGATCGACTCCCGAGCCCCCGATAGCAGGCGGCAAAGGGAGAAACTCCCTGCCATAAACCTCCAGGCACCGACAACTGCCGATGCCTTGGAAGCACCCGACCACAGCCAACACTGAGTCTGTCCATCCGAAAACTTCGAGCCTCCGACCAGCCCCTCTGATACAGCCTCCCGAGCGCCATCCTCTGCCAAGCGCCATCGACCTCGCCTGGCCGCCGTAACAAGCAAAGCCGAGGATTCGGGGCCTTCTCCTCCAGAGATTCCGGACCACACAGTAACAGCGGCAGTGAAGCGGGCATTTCAGAAGTTTCTCCAGATGTTCCTCTGTACTCTCATGTCTGTCTCCGTCAAATCCGAATTGTGCACGGTCCCCTACTTGACAAATAACAGACATCACCACCGAAGTGGCCGCACATCGCGCCGCCATCTTCTCCTCCCTCCTCCCTCCTCTTTAGGAATGCCTTATGTTTAGGAAATGCTTTCTATTTTAGAAATGGTTTGTGATCTGGAAATGATTAAGATAGAAATCCCCTGTGAGTTTTAAATATATTTTAAGTGTGTTATATGGATTTAAGCATGAGTTACTGAAAACAAATGAACTGTCTTTTAAACTATTTTGTTAGCTAGAAGTATCGTCTCCCTGGTGGGGAGTGAGGATCCACTGCTTGAATAGTGGGTATTGGCAAATAAACATGCCATGGAGAATAAACAGGGAAGTGAACTAGTCTGTGAAGTTGGGGAGTTACAGTATAATCTCCCTTTAGTAAGAGAACTTATGGCTACTTAAATTGTTGGCCAGAAAGAACGACAACCTACAAATCAGTGAATTCAAATGAATGCAGGACAGTGGAAGCAGACAGACTAATTGCCTTTGTTCTTGCTGTGTGATTGGGGATGGAGGCTGCCATTTTGTGAAGACACTCTATTCTCTATTTTGTGAGCTTGACATGCTGGGCTTGATCAATGTTTTAAAGAAGACATAATGATACTTCAGGTGATCTGCAGGACTGAAGATCACTTCCAAATAAGAAGTTATTTCTGGAATGTTCTTTGGTCGGATATAATATGCAGGCTTGTGAATGTTGGAGTTGTTGCCTGCCTGGAGTGATTTGAGCTCATTGCTGATTGAGAACAAAGAGCCATAAATTATCGACTGTCACTTGATGGGAAGAGGGCACTGAATGGATGCTGGCTTGGAGCAGAGCCAATAACAAGGTGTTAAAGGTCAGACACATGACCTGTGGCCAATGACACAGGAATGCGATATTTGAATTGATAAGGAACGGATACAAAAGTGGATGCTTCGTGTGTGCTGGCAGCGGTAACTTCGAAGAATAACCTTTGCAGATACAAGCGTGAGCAACCCTGCGTGAAACATGTGGCGAGTAAATTGGGACAGCGAGGAAGGCCTGGCCAGTGTAAACTCTTTTGCCCGGGTAATACCTTTACTATTCTTTGACTATTCAGGAGAGTCAAGGATACTTTGCGGGTGTGCACACAAGGTGCATGAATTCACACACTTATTAGTTTAAACAATAAAGGTACCTGTTAGTAAATACAGATCTCTCTGTGCCTCACTAATCATTGTTGTAAGAGGTATTTTTTTTACAACAATATCCAATAAGGCTTTGTGCTCAGCAAACCTACTACCATCACAGGAGAAAGACAAGGTTTTACTAGGAAATAATGATAAATATATGGCATTATTAATGCAGAATTCACTCACCAAGTCAGCCAAGTGAGTAAGAGATGTAACACACGCCAGATAACGCAGACACCATTTTGTTTACCTCAAGATTTTAATCACATTTTTGTGTTTTATGCATTTTTAGTTAAGTTCACTCTCTATACTGTATTTAATTTTTTTAATGTAAACTGTGAAAAACAATTTTTCCAAATTTTGAGAGATTTTTGATGTTATTGATTGCTTGCTGATTATCAAAGGTTATCAGGAATGTTTGGGGAGTATCCTCTTCCTGACACACCTCAGAGCCTAGCACCTTACAGGCCATGCCATTGGACTCTGCACTGGAGGAACAGGTGCATTCTGATGCATATTCCAGTGCTACCAATGGGGATGGTCTTGGTTGGACTAAGTGGAGCTGAGGGAGGGGGCACCCAGGGCAACCACTCTAGGCTTCAAATGTGGCAAATCGTCATAAATGGTTTGTCACTTTCACAGTTATGACAGCTTGCCTTAAGCACCATATAACTTCTAAAATTCTGCTCTGTCACCATAATCTGCTGACAGAGCAGCAATTTTAGCCAGTTGCTGAAATGGAACTCACCTACTTTTTCCGATTCAATTACCTTAGGTATGTCAGGGCAGAACAATTCTCTCTTACTCATTAACAAGAGAAAATCTGCTGATGCTGGAAAACCAAGCAACACACACAAAATGCTGAAGGAATTCAGCAGGCCAGGCAGTATGGCCCAAAATGTCAACTGTACTGTTTTCCATAGATGCTGCCTGGCCTGCTGAGTTCCTCCAGCATTTTGTGTGAGTTGCTCTCTTACCCATTACCAAGACAATACTTTTATGCTCTCCACTTTGGAGTGCAGCAGCTGTTTTCCTCATTGCCAGAGATTCCACCTCTCATTCTCCAAGATTATGATGAGCTGCTGCAGTGAAGTAATATAACATCTCACTTACTGGAAATTATGAAACTGCTTTTCACAAGCCCTCCAATATAAAGAGCAGCCAAGTTATAAATTCCCCAGGAAATATACATCAGGTGCATGGAGGCTACAGACTCGGAGTTTTAGATCTCTGTCCTTCAGTCCAACCTGATCAAAGTGCTTGTGATGAGTTGAGAAATATTACTGCAAAAAATTTAAGAGCTTTACTTTGTGTTAGTTAATATTCAGGAGTGATTAACTTTGAAAGTCAGGGGCCATCAAGGTGATGTGAAACAGATGGGCTTAAATTTATATATTTAAACCTTACTGAAACTACTATATTAATTGGCAAGAAATCTTTTGCTTACACAACATTCCACAAACCGTTGCATAATAGTCCTGCATGCTTTCCAACCTCAGTACATACTTCATTAGGAGTTTGAAGAGATTTGGCATGTCAACAAATACACTCAAAAACTTCTATAGATGTACTGTGGAGAACATTGTGACATTCTGCATCACTGTCTCGTATTAGGGGTGGGACTACTGCACAGGACCGAAAGAAGCTGCAGAAGGTTGTAAATTTGGTCAGCTCCATCTTGGGTACTAGCCTACAAAGTACCCAGGACATCTTCAGGGAGCAGTGTCTCAGAAAGGCAGCATCCATTATTAAGTACCCCCATTACCCAGGACATGCCCTTTTCTCACTGTTACCATCAGGTAGGAGGTACAGAAGCCCAAAGGCACACACTCAGCGATTCAGGAACAGCTTCTTCCCCTCTGCCATCCGATTCCTAAATGAAATGAAATGAATGAACACTTGGACACTACCTCATTTTTTTAATATACAGTATTTCTGTTTTTTGTACAATTTTTAATCTATTCAATATATGTATACTGTAATTGATATTTATTTATTATGATTTTATATTTTGTCTTCTTCTTCTATATTATGTATGCATTGAACTGCTACTGCTGTTAACAAATTTCACAAGACATGCCTGTGATAATAAACCTGATTCTGATTACTCTATTCAGTGCATTTGAACATCCTTGAACCAACTGAGCTCTGATTATTTTTCTTTTCCTCCTTACTCTGTCCTATGCTAATTTTTTTCCAGCTCCTTGATACCATTGTTATTCCTGGCCTCTTTTTATATCCTATGAGCTCCCGAATCCAGCTTGTATTACCAGCTGAAAGTAACTTGATTTACCTGTGTAAAAAATCTCTCCACCATCCCACCTATGAAACCTTTCCCAGCTCACCCTCCCCCACTGAATGTGTTTTTTATTTCCCACTGTCAATCGGGTATTTTCTGCATCTCCTTTTCGTTACTATTTATTACCAGATACTTAGACAGCTTGGCCCTAACTTTAAGAATACGAACTTCAACCTCATCATCACATCTGCCTTGCCAAATTTTGCTCAAACACATCTATTTCACCAGTCTTTCAGTAACTCTGCTTTGGGGACAAATTTGGCTGAGTGCTTTAGCTAATGAAGTAGTAAGGCAATTGCCAAGGAAGCATACTTGATTCTCCCCTGTTTAGTATAAAACACCACTTTGTTGAAGAATTTAAAGCATTCAGGACAACTACTTGGATTTTGTTAAGGGGTGCTCAACACTTAAATTGTCTGCTAGTTCCTAATACTTATTATTGTGACACAGGAAGAGAAATTGAGCACATTATTTTCAGCTTCCAACTATCTCATTACCTTCTCATTTCCCCTGTATCTCTTACATACGTACTCTCTCAGTTGCTCATTCAGTTTGATTATTTCGCCACTTAGATCAGCTAATGAATTTACAATCACAGCACTGGAACCACCTGGCAGACCCTCACACAGTCCTGGGGGGAATATATAAATAGGCTCAGGATTAATCCCAGGTTTTTGAATCTGTGAGGTAGCAGTAATATTGTGTAGCAAAGATGCTGGAAGCCATTTTGATGCCTAACATTGCATTTTAAAAAGTAACCAGCTCAACAGGGTCATGTAAATCAAAATACAAGAAAATCTGCAGATGCTGAAAATTCATAGCAGCACACACAAAGTGCTGGAGGAACTCAGCAGATCAGACAGCATCAATGGAGAGGAATAAAGAACTGGCATTTCCGGTTGAGACCCTTTATCAGGACATAAACTCCAGAGCATTTAACATTCATTCACGCAAATAAAAATAATATTTACCTATCGTCTTCCCATATTCCTGGTGGTTGACAGCATGCAAATCAGCTATGGAATAAGTGGCAAGACGGTCGATGAGGATGATCTTTGCATCGAGTATAAATGTTACTTTGGAGGCCTTAGAATATCAGAGGCTAGTCTTTCAACATCAAAAGAATTAGGCTGGAGCACAAGTAAGAGAGTTGGGTTGAGGGGGGGAGCAGAAGAAGTACAAGGTGGTAGATGATAGATGAAACCAGGAGAGAGGGAGGGGGTGAAGTAGAGAGCTGGGAAGTTGATTGGTGAAAGGGTTAAAAGGCTGGAGAGGGGTGAATCTGGTAGAAGAGGGTAGAAGACCATGGAAGAAAGGGAAGGAGGAGGGAGACCATGGATAAGTAGGGAGATAAGGTGAGAGAGGGAAACAGGAATAAGGAGTGGTGATGGAGATGGGGTAGGGCAATCTACGTCGGGTCTCACCAATATACAGGAGACCACACTGGGACCACCAGATACAGTGGGTGACCCTGAAAGACTGACAGGTGAAGTGTCACCTCTCTCCTGGAAAGACTGTTTGGGGCCTGAAAGGTAGTGAAGGAGGAGGTGTAGGGGCAGGTGTGGCACTTGTTCGCTTGTAAGGATAACTACCAGGAGGGAGGTCAGTGGGGAAGGAGAGTGGACAAGGGAATCATGTAGGGAGTGATTCATGCAGAATGTAGAAAGTGGGGGCGAGGGAAAGATTTGCTTGGTGGTGGGTTCCCGTTGGACATGGCACCTTTCCTCCCACCCCCTCACTTTCTGCTTTCTACAGGGATGACTCCCTGTTCCTTCCAGGTGAGGCAACACTTCACCTGCGACTTTGTTGGGGGGCATCTACTGTATCCGGTGATCCCGGTGTAGCCTCTTGTATATCGATGAGACCCAATGTAGATTGGGTGATCATTTCATCCGAGCACCTACACTCAGCCTGCCAGAAAAAGTGGGATCTCCCACCCATTTCAATTCTACTTCCCATTCCCAATCCAACATGTCAGTCCATAGCCTCCTCTACCACCACGATGAGGCCACACTCAGGAGCAACACCTTAAATTTCATCTGGGTAGCCTCCAACCTGATGGCATGAACATTGATTTCTCAAACTTCCGGTAACTGCCCCCCACCCATTCAGCATTCTCCATTCCTGTTTCCCTCTCTCACCTTATCTCCTCACCTGCCCATCACCTCCCTCTGGTGCTCCTTCTCCTTCACTTTCTTCCATGGTATTCTACCCTCTCCTATCATGTACCCCCTCCTCCAGTCCTTCAATTCTTTCCCCAATTACCTTCCCAGCTTTTAACTTCACCCCCTCCCCCTCTCCCAGCCTCACCCATCACCTTCCACCTTGTACTTCTTCCTCCCCTCCCTGAACCTTCCTAATCTGACTTCTCATCCTTTTCTCCTGTCCTGATGAAGGGTCTCATCCTGAAACATTGACTGTTTGCTCTTTTGCATAGATGCTGAGGGGCCTGCTGAGTTCCTCCAGCATTTTGTGTGTGTTGCTTAGCATCAACTAAATAATTGCTGGGAATCTCAAGGGTACATTGATTTTTATTTTGATTTACTTGTAGGGTACTATTAAGAGGACTTTGAAACACTTTGCTTTCTGAGACATTTTATCAAGGCTTGACCAATTGTCTATCAATATTTATTTTGAGTTTGTCCAAAGTTTGTTCAAAACTGCAATGCTATCTTGCTTGACCCCTTTTTGGAATCAACACTTGAAAGTTGGTTTACGGTTATTGCCACCTTCCCAAATATCTGCTTTGTTCACTTACAGTTCTCTTCAAGTTGTAGCCAAAATAAAAGGATATTTGTGAACTGGTAACTGAAAACTTGGTCAGTGTCAATGATCTTCAGGAAAAGAATTTTACACCTATCATTTTCTTGTCACTGAATGTTATTATGTTTGATAAATGATTCATCAGTGAGCAACTGGATAATTAGGAGAGTGGGTTAGAGTGAGTCTGTTAGGGAAAGAACTTGACCTTTCCCAGGACATCTATTTCCGAAGAACAAAATTTTCCTTGTTCTTATTTATTAGAATTGTGAGAGCAACTGTGTAGATTGCTTCTAACTCCCAGTTTCAATTCTTTGGAGCAATATATGTTCCACAACCTCATATTGCACCAGGATACCCTTTAAAACTCTGAAAATCATTTCCACCATTTGAGGCAAAGGAGTAAGAAAGGTGTAAATAAGAAAACTTTTTCTAAATTCTCTACCTTCTCTGGCAACCATTTTCTTCAAGCAAAAGGGAAGGCTATCCCTTCTGTAAAGATCATTTAAATAAGATCAAGCTATTCAAAAATGTGAATCTAATGACCTCCAACTTAAGTCAATAAGTTCAATGTTTTGAGCAACTTCATTTCAGCTAGCTATTTTTTTTATTGCTGTTGAATTATTGATTTAAAAAAGTTGTGGTCCCTTTGATACATTCAATGGCATATTAGTTTTGAAACCAATTATCTCTTCTATACAAGATTTTGGGCATTTTTAAAATGTGAATACATTTGTGTCTATTGTTAGAATGATTAAAAAATGAATAAGCTGCTTTGAAAGCATCCTGTCAGACTCATTTAAGATCATAGATGACTTTTAGTACCATTATGCATCATTTAAGAAGTTCTCAATCATATTTAGATTCTAAAAACCTATTCCAACTGAATTGATGATTGTTTAGACAATCACCTGATTCTGGTACATGATGGTATTATAGACAAGTCAAGCCAGATATGATCAGGGAAAACAGAATACACTGATAATCTTGAGGATAGAGGTTTTTCTCTCTCCTCCCCCTACCTTTTAAATCTACTGATCAGCTTTTTTTCTCCAGTCCTGTCGAAGGGTCTTGGCATGAAACATTGTCTGTACTTCTTTCCATAGTTGCTGCCTGGCCTGCCGGGTTCCTCTAGCATCTTGTGCGTATTGCTTGGATTTCTAGCATCTGCTGTTTTTCTTTTGTTTGATCTTGCTACTTTGGCTGTTGTTACTGCATATTTCTTTATGTACATATACTTGTTGGGTAAATACTGAATGACGACTGTTAGCTGTGTCTTAGTTGATGGCTTGCTTGCCATCAGTAAAAGATTTTAGGTTCAAGATTCATTCCAGAGACTTGGTTAATACTGTTGAATAGTACAGCTAGGGGTGGCAGCTTTTCTGCTTGCAGCATTTAACTCTAAATGCTGGATGCTCTCTCAAGAGCTCATAAATTAATCCCATTTTGAGGAAGGCAGTAAGAATGATATATCCCCAGGCTTGGAGGCTACTATTTTAACTCAATTAAGATCACAAACAAAGGTCATTTGGCTTCTGCATAGTGCTGTTTTGAGAAATTTGCTTTGGGCAAATTAGTTGCAGTGTTTCCCACCTTAAAACAGTAACCAGACTTCAGGTGAAAGGTCATTTTTTTCCCCCCTCTGTACAGATATTTCTTGACCTTCCAAATATTTACAGCACTAGTTCAAATGTCCACCATCTGCAGTACTTTTTCAAAATTTCATTGAGTGGGTCTGTTCTTCCTCTGAGTAAAAATGACCTGGTCAATGACCATCCTCAGAATAGTTAGTTCCAGCCATGTATGTCTAATTCATGGGAATGCAAGACACCCTTTAATACTGAAAGATGCACTGCTACAAACATGTTTCTGCTGGACTAATTTGAAAACTATTCCCCTCATCTTCTCCAATGTAACCTTCCTCATAATATCAGACTTCCATTAGCCCTCTCCAAACTAATCCTTCTGTGCTATGTTTGACAAATAAGAACAAGATAGCAATAAAAAATATGGAAAGAGAGGGATGCAGCCAGATTTATTTCTCGAGTTTGTCTTTAGTTAAAATCTGACCCCCCCCCCCCCGACAAAGCTAGTGACTCCTTTGATGGAGACAGACGTGAAAGCACAGAGGAACATCTGGAGAAATTTCTGAAACTCTGGTTTGCTGCTGCTGTTACTGGGTGATGGAGAATCTTCCAGAGGGAAGACCCCAAAATCCCCGGCTTTGCCTGCTGCTGGCGACCAAGATTGAGGTCGAATCGTTCGGATAGAGATGGTGCTCGGTACTCGGTGTCAGAAGGCTGATCGGAGGCTCGAAGTTTTCGGACTGTGGTCGTGCATGGCAGGGAGAGTTTTCTTCCTTCTCCTGTCTGCGTGAGATGTGGGACATTCGAGAAACTTTGAACTTTTTAACTGTGCCATGGCCTGTTCTTCATCAAGTTATGGTCTTGTTGCACTGTTGTAACTATATGTTATAATTATGTGGTTTTGTTCGTTTTTTCAGTCTTGGTCTGTCCTGTGTTTTGTGATATCACACCAGAGGAATATTGTATCATTTCTTAATGCATGCATCACTAAATGACAATAAAAGAAGACTGCATGTCTTCATAATCTAATAATCGAATAATAATAATCTAATAATCACCATACATGACCAGGTCTTCATACTCAGTATTGCTATAAATGTTATTCATAAAATGTTAAGTGTATATACATTCAATATATTTGTGTCTTGCTGTTGAGTTTTGGAATTGAATGAGGAGTATGAAAAGTTTTCATGATGTAAGGGTAAAAACTTGGTCAAGGCTGGGAAGAAGGGTCTTAGCCTAAAACATCAACTGTTTATTCATTTGCACAGATGCTGCTTGGCCTGCTGAGTTCCTCCAGCATTTTGTGTGTGTTGCAAATGGTAATTATTCTTGCGCAGATGACAGTTGAGATGAGAAAGTGAGCAAAATAGTTTCATAAGTGGAAAGAGAATGCTGAGGACAGAAGAGAACGTATGGGCTAATATTCTAAATCCAATTCACAAGAGCATAGGAAACAGACACTCCCTCTGTCATTCACAAAGGTCATTTCTGATGTGATTGTTCATCCCACCACTTTCTTGCCTTGTCTCACAGAAAAATATATGTCAGCCTCAGAAATAGAGAATAGCCCTGTGCCATATCTTTCCTTAAGGAAGCTATATCTTTCCTTAAACAAAGAGACTAAACTTGTTTTTTATTATTCTTGAGGTCTCACCAGACCCTGTGGAATTATTTATTTATTTGTTTGTTTGTTGAGGTACATCATGGAATAGGCCCTTCAAACCATACCACCCAGCAAACCCTGATTTAACTATAGCCTATTCACAATTTACAACTGGTACATCTATGGACTGTGGGAGGAAACTGGAGCACCCAGAGGAAACCCACGCAGTCACAGCGAACATACAAACTCGTTAAAGACAGCGGCAGGTCACTGATAATGTAAAGTGTTGTGCTATCCATGCCACTATACCAAGACATTCCATTTTTGTACATCTTTCCTCTTGCAAAGAGGCCAACAAATATTTGCCTTCCAATTATGTGCTATTTTCCTGCATTCTTTGTTGAGGGCACAAAGGTTTCTCTGAATAGCAGTATTCTGCATTCTTGCATCATTTTAAGTATGTTGCAGCTTTTTCACTCTTCTTACCAAAATGAGTTACTCATTTTCTCACAATGCTCTCCGTCTCCAATCTTCAAGCACATCCCTGGAATTTAATACGTGACACCAAAGGACTAGAATGAAGGCAACATTTGATACGTGCCCAGTTGTTCTCTTTGGTAAATCGTCCCCAAGTCTGAGGGGTGCAACTTTTCACATCTCAGAAAGGACAAAATTATGGATTGAAAATGGAGGAAAGCCTTGAAGTATCACTCTCGCTCTTGCAATTTCAGTGCAAGGACTTCAGTGAATCTTTGAAAATACAACTTCTGTGTCTTAGACATCTAGGAGTTTGAATGACAAAGGAATTAAATACGTAAATAAAATGGTTTTGAGACCTGATTTCAGACTGATGCAAAGCTTTGCATAAATAAGACAATTAGTAAAACTTTAAAAATACTTCAATTTTCCAGCACAGCTGCTAATATTGTTGTCCCCCAGCTCCAGTAATCTGAGTTCACTTTTGTCCTTGAGTGCTGTCTGAATGGTGCCTGCACATTTTCCTTGTGGCCTTGAAAGTTTCCTGTGCTGTTGCAGTTTCCTTCCAAATTTCTGGGATTTGAGCCAATTGGCTGTTGTGAGCTACCCATCAGATAGATGTCTTGCAAGAGAATCAGAGGAGTTAATTGGAATGTAGGAGAGTAACTTACAAGGAAATGAGAGAAGAATGAAATTTGTAGTGCTCAGAGATAGCAAAGACTTGATAGATTATATGGTATCTATCGGAGTGGGACAAGAGGAGGTTCACGAGAATAGTCATGGAGATGAAAGGGTTAATATATGAGGAGCATTTGATGGCTCCGGGCCTGCACTTGTTGTTTAGAAGAATGAGGGGGGATCTCATTGAAACCTATCAAATACTGAAAGGCATAGATAGAGTGGACGTGAGAGGATGCTTCCTATAGTGGGGGAAGTCTACTATCAGAGATCACAGCCTCAAAACACAAGTACGTCCCTTTAGAGCAGAGATGAGGAGGAATTTGCAAGACGGTGCTGAATCTGTGGAATTTATTGCCACACACTGCAGTAGAGTCCGAGTCATTGGGTATATTTCAAATAGAGATTGAAAGGTTCTTGATTAGCAAGGGGAACAAAGGTTATGGGGAGAAGACAAGAGAATGGGGTTAAGAGCGATAATAATTCAGCCATGATGGAATGGCATAGCAGACTCGATGGGCCAAATGTCCTAATTCTACTTCTATGTCTTATGGTCCTATGTTGAAAAGAAACATAACAGATCAAATGATAAATATCAACAGAGCTTCATCACCCATGTGTACTTATACACTTCTCACTGAATAACTCACCCACACAAAATCTGTCTACCCATTTGATGCCAATGAGATGTTGGTATTTCTTACTCAGCTGTCTGAATGAACATCATTAACCATTCATAAAAGTCACTTCAGTTTATGTGAGTAGGCTTATTTGTGGTAGGTGAGATGGACACACCACTGAGCATGAGAGTAATGACAGGAAATTAGAGCAATTATTTTTGACGATGACTTTCTTTACTTTAACACAAGGAAATAGTGGTCAGGCCACCATGCTAGATGCCTATTATATAAAAGGTGTAAATCTGCCAGACTTGGGCAAACCTTTATTCCAATTATGTGCCCTACACTCCTGCATCTCTTTTTGTAAATGTTAGCTTTCACTAAATAAAGATTTATTTAAAGATTTTGAGTAAATGGCACTTGCAGCCTTGTCCTCAGACATCCATTAGCCATCATGAGAAGCATAGCAACACTAAGCCACAAAAAGCACCATAGCAACAAAATCGCACTGCTTCTTGCAGCAAGGCATCTCTGAACGACTTTCCAGAGCGAGAGAGAAGTGTAATTTGGTGATTTTTTTTAAATCCTCTGATTGCATATGGATGTGATGAAATAATGCAGCTGTTAAAGGGGAGAGAGAGTGGAAAGGTTTGTTGACACTTCTATTCGGTTATTGTTTTATTCATTTGAGTAACTCAGCTATAAAGGTCATGCACAGTAATATTTCATCCAATTCCACGATTTATGTGTTGTAATTTTGGTTTATTAAGTGTTTCATTGTCAGGAATGAAAGAAATAGCTTTAAAATTATGACAGCTGCTCTTGGATAATTACATTATGCTGATGGTTTAAGTGATTTTTCACCACTGTTCTGTAATAATTGAGAATATAATTGTCATTTTATTGTTATTAAACCAGCGGTTAGGTTAGTATAGCTATACCTCAAATGGCATCTGGTGCAGACATCATGTTGACTTATTCTGCGGTTTGTCTCCTGCATTGTGTTGTGTCTGTTTGTAACTCCTTGGGTAACAATTCTTCTGAAACCCACTTTCGAGCTTAATCAGGATGTCCTGCACAAACATTGGGTCGGAAGTGGAAAAAAAGGTCAGGCATCAGGAAATATTAGATCAGGAAACTGGATACTCTGGAGTGCTTCGAAAATGGTTTTAGCAATTGTGTTTGAAAAGCTGCAAAATTTAAGAACAATAGCAACCTAGTGGGGAAGCTGGATTGCTTTGCTTATTGATTCGTTTCTAACATCCAGAGCTCCAATCTATAGAATTGTCCTGGTTCTCTGCCTAAATTTGTGCATCAAATAGTGTCAAGTACCGCCGGGCAGCTCTTTCCTACTCCCCACCCCCATGATTATTAATGTATACATTTGTGTCTGTAACTTGTCTCTGCGGCCCTTTGCAAAAATAGTGAAATTGATTGAAGCTCCTTCAGTTATCACAGGGAGACAGACTTGGAGTCAACTGTTTAAATATTTAATCTTTTGATTAATCACAGGAAGAAGAAATACATTCAGTAACTTATTGTAAATGTAAGTGAAAGCATCTTTCAGTTTTAAAATAATCAATAATTCCATTTAAAGAGTCAACTGAAACATGTTTGCTATCTAGCGTTAGAGAGCACCGTGCCATCCAGTGAATACCCTGCACTTTCACAGCTTTCTCTGCAAGTTCAGACTTAAAGGCCAGGATTTTACCAGCTGTGAAAGTAATATGGCGATTTATGACCAGAGCAGGTTTAACAGGAAGGAAATGATGAATGAAAGTGTCAACTGTCACATTTCTGTCAATTGAATCAACAGTGGAACACAGTAGATCAAAACAAAGCTCTCCTTACATCCAGACAAGAATCTGGACAAGTAGTTAAATCACAATCTTGTGGTTCATTCCTGAACTTGATGCTGTGGGTGTAGGATTTGCATATTCTCCCGAAGACAATGGGGATTTCCTTCGAAGCTTGATTTTCCTCCTAATCTCAAAAACGTGTGCATTAGTAGATGAATTGGTCTCTGCAAATCACCTTGTATGTATATAAGTGATAGATTCTGGAGAAAGTTAATAAAGATATGGGGAAAGTGAAAAAAAAGTTTAAATACTGTATAGGTTCAGTATAAGTCAGTGTTTAAAGACAGTGGGTCTCAGGACCTGTTTCTATAATGCACTGTATGTCCCTCACTTTATGAATCTTTGATAAAAGTTTTGTTTTTCCCATTTATACGATCATTTGGAGATGAATGAAGTTCTTTCATTTGCTGTTTATGGGGAAGTATAATATCAATAATCTGATTCTTACTCAGCCGTTGGGTCTTCTGTGGACTGAAGTTGACTTGCTGCTTCCTATTTTGTATGTTAGTCTCTGTAACGTTTCTGCAATAAATGATAGAACATTAATTCTCTAACTGAATAATAGGTGGAGATTTAACTTAAAACTGCAGTCTTTAGACAACCCTAAGTGAGGAGGTCAGAGGTTTTGATGACTTAGTTATTTTTATTAACCTTTGATGACACTAACATTGGGAGCGTTGTGGACAGTGTGGAGGGCTGTCGGAGGTTACAACGGGATATTGATGGATGCAAAACTGGGCTTAGAGTGGCAGATGGAGTTCAACCCAGATAAGTGTGAGGTGGTTCCCTTTGGTAGGTCAAATATGATGGCAGAATATAGCATTAATGGTAAGATTCTTGGCAGTGTGGAGGATCAGCGTGATCTTGGGGTCCGAGTCCATAGGACACTCAAAGCTGCTGTGCAGGTTGACCCTGTGGTTAAGAAGGCATACAGTGTATTGCCCTTCATCAACTGTGGGATTGAGTTTAAGAGCCGGGAGGTAATGTTGCAGCTATATAGGACCCTGGTCAGACCCCACTTGGAGTACTGTGCTCAATTCTGGTCGTCTCACTACAGGAAGGACGTGGAAACCATAGAAAAGGTGCAGAGGAGATTTACAAGGATGTTGCCTGGATTGGGGAGCATGTCTTATGAGAATAGGTTGAGTGAACTTGGCCTTTTCTCCTTGGAGTGACAGAGGATGAGAGGTGACCTGATAGAGGTATATAAGAAAATGAGAGGCATTGATCATGTGGATAGTCAGAGGCTTTTTCCCAGGGCTGAAATGGCTAGCACGAGAGGGCATAGTTTTAAGGTGCTTGGAAGTAGGTACAGAGGAAATATGAGGGGTAAGTTTTTTATGCAGAGAGTGGTGAGTGCGTGGAATGGGCTGCCAGCGGTGGTGGTGGAGGTGGAAACGATAGGGTTTTTTTAAGAGACTCCTAGATACGTACATAAGCTTAGAGAAATAGAGGGCTATGGGTAAGACTAGGTAGTTCTAAGGTAGGGACATGTTTGGCACAGCTTTGTGGGCCAAAGGGCCTGTATTGTGCTGCAGGTTTTCTATGTTTCTAATCATTATTGAATTTGATTACTACTTTGGTAAAAAACCTAAAAAGTGTTAAACTTGTTAATTTATAAAGTTTAATTACAATTAAACAGCTGTACTTATGGGCAATTGATATGAGCATCCACACATTAAATTAAATCCTAACGCAAATTTAGTTTTGCATGTGTAGATTACAGGATTTTTTTTGGTCTACATTTTATTTCTGTGTTTTACCTCTTTTTTTGAAGAATTCAGGGTTTGAATCAAGCCCTCATTGGTATGAAGGTTTAGTCTTTATTTCTCCATATCTCAAAGCAGAACTAAACTTCTGTGCAGTTCCATTTGCTCTGTTATTTGACTGTTTCCCTGCTGCGATTGCTTCTCTTTTAATGAATCTGGCAAGGCACTTACATTATAGTGCAAGTTGCCATAATTCTTTCATCTGCATATTTTGAGTTGGTGTTGTTGTTACAGTCATTTAATTCTCATTTTCATCCTTGGTGTGAAGGAATCCAGACCGAATGAACTACATCAAAGCATGCAGTTTCTTTCACCCTGACTTGTTTTTCTCAGATGCTGCCACATGGGGTGAAAGCATTCTGCACATTTATTTATATACACATGCAGCAATAGAGTCATAGAGACACAGCCCATTCCATTCACTCTGTCCATGCCGAACAGTTTTTCTGCCTAGACCTATTGACTGACCAGGGACTGTAGCCCTCCAAATACTTCTCATCCATGTACGTACCCAAATTTCTCTTAAGTGTTGGAATCAAACCCACACCCACCACTTCTGCTAGCAGCTCCTTTCACACTCTCACCACCCCCTGAGTGAAGAAATTCCCCCTCAGATTCCCCTTAAATATTTTACCTTTCACACTATGACCTCTAGTGTTGGTCTCACCCAACCTTAATGGAAAAAGCCTGCTTGCGTTGATGCTGTATCTATATGCCTCATAATTTTGTACACTATCAAATCTCCACTCATTCTGCTATGCTACAGGAAATAAAATTCTAACCTACCCAATCTTTCCCTGTCACCAGGGTCGCCAAGTCTCAGTAACATCATTGTAAATTTCCTCTGTACGCTTTCAATCTTAGTGATATCTCACCTGTAGGTAGGTGCTAATACTTTGCAAAGTTTGAAGTTCCCTTCACACAGTTCCTAAGGCAGGAAAGGATAGCGTTCACTGGTCCCAGCATCCCGTCCCATGCTGGTTCCACCTATCAGCTACCAGTCTCTATCCCAACAACATCCCCTCAAACTGTTTTTCTCTTTCTTAGTCCTGATGCAGGGCCTCAATCTGAAGTCAACGTACACTTCTTCCTTCCACAGATACTGCTTTTGTTCCAGATTCCAGCAAAATACCATAAGACACAGGAGCAGAATTAGGCAATTCGGCCCATTGAGTCTTCTCCATCCTTTCATCATGGCTGATTTATTATCCCTCTCAACCCCATTCTCTTGCCCTCTTCTTGTAACCTGTGATGCCATTACTAATCAAGAGCTTATCAACCTCTGCATTAAATATACCCAATGGCCTGGCCCCCACAGGCGTCCATTGCAGCGAATTCGACAGATTCACCTCCCTCTGGCTCACAAAATTCCTCCTCATCTTTGCTCAAAAGGGATGTCCCTCTATTCTGAGGCTATGCCCTTTGGTCCTTGACTCCCCCACTGTAGGAAATATCCTTTTCATATCCACACTATCTAGGTCTTTCAGCATTTGAGAGGTTTCAATGATATTCCTCTTATTCTTCTAAACTGCAGCAAGTACAAGCCCAGAGCTATCATTCTCATGAAGACCTCTGTACCCTCTCCAATGCCAGTACATCTTTTCTTAGATAAGCAACCCAAAACTGTTCATAATACTCCAAGTGTGGTCTGACCAATGACTTACAGAGCCTCAGCATTACATCCTTGCTTTTATATTCTAGTCCTCTTGAAATAAATGCTAACATTGCACTTGGCTTCTTTACCACCAATTCAAGCTGCAATTTAACCTTTAGGAATCCTATACAAGATCTCCCATGTCCCTCTGCACCTTTGATTTCTGAATTTTCTCCCCATTTAGAAAATAGACTATGCCTTTCTTCCTTCATTCAAAGTGTATTAGCATACATTTCCATACATTTTATCCCATCTGCCACTTCTTTGCCTGTTCTCCCAATTTGTCTCAGTCCTTCCGCAGACTCCTTGCTTTCTCAACACCCTCGCCTCCCGCCACCCCGCCCCCCGACCTATCTTCGTATCATCCACAAACCTGGTCACAAAGCCATCTGCAATCTGTTCTCATTTCAAAACAAATGACTTTTTTGATGGAAGAAGAAAACTAGGAAGTGAAGTAGCAGAGGGATTTTACTGAAGCATAGAGGACACCTAAAACTGTTACAGAGGTGAAAGAGTACTCAAAGACTGACGCAATTTATCTCAAGATACCTGAGATATGAAGGGTGGTGTCTTGTGCTTCAACCTTACAGGGCCTTAATCACCGTTTGAGATAAGATAATCTTTTTTGCACCAAATCTTAGGAAGAATATAAAGGGGTTGTATGTTGTGTATAGGTGTGTCAGAATGAATGCAAAGCATAAAGGTTTGTTCCTCTCCAGTGCTGAGTGGGGATCTGATCACATCATTTAAAATGATATAGCAACTGAAGAGGGTTGATCGTGATAAGAAACTTCCTCTATCTTTCCACCTGATGTCTGTTGGATGCCGCAATATCTGAAAATTTCAAGAAAGTTGTTTTATTTTCTAAATTAGATAATGGTCTCTATGTTCCTTCTATTCTGCTTTGGATTTTACATACAAAGTTGTCAATCAGACTGTAGTCTTAGTATAAACGTGAGAAAATCTGCTGATGCTGGAAACTTAAGGCAACACACAGCATGTACCAAGACTACAGCAACACACACAAAATGCTGGAGGAACCCAGCACACCAGGCAGCATCTATGGAAAAGAGTAAGCAGTCGATGTTTCGGGCCAAGACCATTCATCAGGACCCCTAAAGAAGGGTCTCAACTCAAAACGTTGACTGCTAACTCTTTTCCATAGATGCTGCCTGACCTGCGGAGTTCCTCCAGCATTTTGTGCGTGCTGCTGTAGTCTTAGTACATGTTTTCTTGTGGAAGCTCAGGTATGTGCCAATATATCCATTTAGCAGTGGAGTTCTTCAAAAAGTGCTGTGAAATTTTCATGTTTGGTGAAAAGAGCTAAAAGTAACATGGAAAAAAAAACAAGGGACAGTTTTCCTGAGAGTGTCGCACTTTATCAGTACTGCATTAGACTGTCACCTTGGCTTACATGCCTAAATCATTGGATGTGTCTTGGAACTCATAGACACAAAGCAATGTTCTCAATGACAGTCATGTACAAATCTTTCCTATGGGCTACCCAGCCAATGGTTCAGGTCACATCCGTTGTACACAGTTTGAGGTGAGTGCATGAATTCTGCTGAGTAGTCAGAGAATGGGTTCATCAAAGCTGTTTCAGTAGACAACCTTGGGTTCAAAGCAACTGAAAAATGTTATTTTAGCAGAAGTAAAAGCCTTAGCGTTTACTGTTGATTTGTTCTGTGTGTGGTTTCTAAAATGTAAGTAGCTTTTCCAATCAGCTCCACTACCTTAGCAACACAATGAAGGCGGAGACAACTCATTGCTCTGGTGTGAAATGTGGAAAACATTTCAATAATTAGCATACTGCTACCTCCTACTCTTGTATGAACAGATCTATTGCAAGTCCTGTCAATTCTGGTAGAAAATGCATACGGTGATGGTAAAGTGAAGTCAGCTCTTTAGAAACTTCCCAAAGATACTGACCATCCAGTCTGCTCAAATTGCTATCAAATCATTTACCTCTGATAATTCATTGAATGTATTCAATCCACCACCTGTGATAGAAAGAATAAAATTTACTAGCCAAATCGTAAGTGCACGAGTTTCCCATTCAGTTAGATGAACAAGCCAACCTGGCAAGCTGCCAGGAAAAAACCTACTGTGGGGTGCTTGGTAATGTAACCATAAGATCATAAGACCATAAGAGATATGAGCAGAATCAGGCCATTCGGCCTATCGAGTCTGTTCGGCATCTCATCATGGCTGATCCATTTTCCCTCTTAACCCTATTCTCCCCAAAATCTTTCACGTCCTGACTAATCAAGAACCTATCAACCTCCACCTTAAATATACCCAATGACCTGACCTCCATAGCTGCCAGTGGCAACAAATTTCACAGATTCCCCATCCACTG
Source organism: Mobula birostris (assembly GCF_030028105.1). Classification (NCBI taxonomy): domain Eukaryota; kingdom Metazoa; phylum Chordata; class Chondrichthyes; order Myliobatiformes; family Myliobatidae; genus Mobula; species Mobula birostris. The sequence continues at coordinate 59,733,762 of NC_092383.1, read as the reverse complement.
GCTATAGAAATTCCATCTCAACTCCATTCTAAATGGACATCCCTCTGTTCCAAGGCTGTGCCCTCTAGCCCTAGGCTCCTCCACTATAGGAAATATCCTCTCCTCATCCAGTCTATCTAGACCTTTCGACCATCGATAGGTTTCAATGAGATCCCTCCTCATTCTTCTAAATTCCACTGAGTACAGGCCCAGAGCTATCAAATGCTCCTCATACAATAAATAACCCTTTCATTCACAGGATCATTCTCATGAACCTCCGCTGAACCCTCTCCAACATCAGCACATCCTTTCTTAGACAAGGGGCCCAAAACTGCTCGCAACACTCCAAGTGAGGACTCACCAGCGCCTTATAAAATCCTTGCTTTTATATTCTAGTCCTCTCAAAATGAATGCTAACATTGCATTTGCCTTCCGCACCACCGTCTCAACCTGCAAGTTAACCTTCAGAGAATCCTGCACAAGTACTGTCAAGTCCCTTTGCACCTCGGATTTCTGCTTGCTTCGAAAATAGTCTACACATTTGTTCCTTCTCCCAAAGTGCATTACCATAAACATTCCAACTGTATTCCATCTGCCACCTCTTTGCCCATTGTGCTAATTTGTCTAAATCCTTCTGCAGACTCTCTGCTTCCTCAACACTACCTACTCCTCCACCTATCTTCCTATCAGGCACACACTTAGCCACAAAACCATCAATTCCATCCAAATCACTGACATTTAATGTAGAAAGAAACGGCCCCAACATCAAAAGCTGCAGAACACCACTAGTCACCGGCAGCCAGCCAGAAAAAGTTCCCATTATTTCCACTCTTTGCCTCCTGCCAATCAGCCAATCCTCTATCCTGTAATATCTTTCCTGTAATACCTTGTGCTCTTAACTTGTTAAGCAGCCTCAAGTTCAACACCCTGTCAAGGACCTTCTGAAAATCCAAGTACGCAACATGCATTGATTCTCCTTCATCTATCCTGCTTGTTATTTCCTCAAGGAATTCTAACAGATTTGTCAAGCAAGCATTTCCCTTAAAGAAACCATGTTGACTTTGGACTATTTTATCATATGTCTCTAAATACCCTGAAACCTGATCCTTAACAATCATCTTCCAAACCACTGAGGTCAGGCTAACTGGCCTACAATTTCCTTTCTCTGCCTCCCTCCCTTCTTGAAGAGTGAAGTGATATTTGCAATTGTCCATTCCTCCGCAACCTTGCCAGAATGTAGTGATTCTTGAAAGACCATTTCTAATGCCTACATGGGGTGTAGTTCATCTGATCAAAGTGACTTATCTGCCTTCAGACCTTTCAGCTTCCCAAGCACCTTCTCTCCAGTAAGAGCAATCGTACTCACTTCTGCCCCCGACACACTCGAACTTCCAGCATATGGCTAGTGTCTTCCACTGTGAAGATGGATGCAAAATACTTATTCAGTCCATCCTCATATTTCCTTGTCCCCCACTATTACCTCTACAGCATCATTCTCCAGCAGTCTGATATCTACTCTCAGCTCTCTTTTACTCTTTATATATCTGAAAAAACTTTTGGTATTCTCTTTGATATTATTGGCTATCTTACCTTCAAATTTCAAACAAGAGAAAATCTGCAGATGGTGGCAACCAAGCAACACACACAAAATGCTGGAGGAACACAGCAGGCCAGGCAGCATCTATGCGAGAAAGCATTGTCGATGTTTCGGGCCGAGACCCTTTGGCAGGACTGGGAAAAAAAAAGAGGAATAGATTTAAAAGATGGGGGGAGGGGAGAGAGAAACACAAGGTGATAGGTGAAACTGGGAGGGGGAGTGATGAAGAAAAGAGCTGGGAAGTCGATTGGTGAAATAGAAACAGGGCTGGAGAAGGGGTAAGCTAATAGGAGAGGGCAGAAGGTCATGAAAGAAAGAAAAGGTGGGGGGAAGCACCAGAGGGAGGCAATGGGCAGGCAAGGAGATAAGGTGAGAGAGAGAAAAGGGGATGGGGAATGGTGAAGGAGAGGGAGGGCGGTCATTACCAGAACTTTGAGAAATCAATGTTCATGCCATCAGGTTGGAGGCTACCCAGATGCAATATAAGGTATTGTTCCTCCAACCTGAGTACAGCTTCATCATGACAGTAGAGGAGGCCATGGATTGACATAACAGAATGGGAATGGTGCTCGGCAAAGCGATCTCCCAATTCTCCATAACTTCCGCCATCTCCAGCAGGATCCCACCACCAAGCATTTCTTTCCTTTCACCCCTCCCCCCCAAATTTCTGCTTTCCGCAGGGATCGCTCCCTACATGACTCCCTTGTCCATTCGTCTTTCCCCACTGATTTCCCACCTAGCACTTATTCTTGCAAGTGAAGCAAGTGCTACACCTGCCCCTACAGCTCCTTCCTCACTACCACTTAGGGCCCCAAACAGTCCTTCCAGGTGAGGTGGCACTTCACTTGTGAGTCTGTTGGGGTCATTAACTGTGTTCGGTGCTCCCGGTGTAGCCTCTTATATCTCGGTGAGACCAGACGTAGATTGGGAAACCACTTCACCGAGCATCTGCGCTCCATCGACCAGAAGAAGCAGGATCTCCCAGTGGCCACCTATTTTAAATCCACTTCCTATTCCTATTATGATACGTCAATCCATGGCCTCCTCTACTGTCATGATAAGGCCACACTCAGGATTATATTCTATCTGGGTAGCCTCCATCCTGAAGGCATGAACATCTCAAACTTCTGATAATGGTTCCAACCCCCCCCCCCCGCCCCCCCCCCCCCAACTCCTTCACCATTCCAAATTCCCTTTTCCCTCTTTCACCTTGTCACCATCCTCTGGTGCTCCTCCCCCCTTTCTTTCTTCCATGGCCTTCTGTCCTCTTCTATCAGATTCCCCCTTCTCCAGTCCTATATCTCTTCCACCAACCAACTTCCCAGTTCTTTACTTCTCCCCTCCCCGCACCTTTTAAATCTACTCCTCATCTTTTTTTCTCCAGTCCTGCCAAAAGGTCTCAGCCCAAAACATCGACTGTACTTTTTTCCATAGTAGAAATGATGTTCCTCCAGCATTTTGTGTGTGTTACCTTCAAGTTTCATGTTTTCTCTCCTAATGATATTTTTAATTGCCTTCTGTTGGCCTTTAAAAGCTTCCCAATTTTTTAACTTCCCACTAATTTTTCCTCTATTATATGCCCTCTCTTTTGCTTTTGTGTTGGATTTGACATCCATTGTCAGCAACAGTTACATCATCCTGCCTTTAGAATACTCTTTCTTTGGGATGGATCTATCTTGTGCCTATCGAATTTCCTGAAGAAACTCCAGCCATTGCTGTTCTGGCGTCATCCTTGTTAGTATCCCCTTCCTGCCTGCCTTTCATGCCTGTACAATTCCATTTACTTCACTGTACTACTGATACATCTGACTTCCGCTTCGCCCTTGGTTTATGGGATACTATTACAGCTCAGGATGTCGGAGTTCAGAGATCAATTCTGACCCTCCCCATGAGCACATGGGTTTCCTCCAGGTGCTTTGGTTTCCTCCCACAGTCTAAAGATGTACCGGTTAGCATGTTTATTGTTCATTGTAAATTGTACTGTAATTAGGCTAGGGTTAAATAGGTGAGTTGCTGTGTGATGCAGCTTGCCTGTTCCACACTTTATCTCAAAGTAAATACTAAATAAACACATGCCAGAAGGGGAGAAGGAATTACTGCTGTCCAATCCAATGTGTATTATCGATTTAACTGTACCTACTGAGGAAAAGACACTTGAACTTGGCCAATTTCATAAATCATGGTTACATGGTTTTACATGGATGTAGGACAAATTTCATTCTGAATAAAATTACCCTCAGCACTTTCTCTGTTGCTGGCAAAATTATTCTCCCTCTCCAGTTTCTGCACAACTCCATCCTGAAGGCACTAATTCTGTTTCCAGCACCCTTGCATGCATGAAATCTGGATCATAAAAACTCTGACATAAAATACCTTTTATGTCACCTTCCCTCTCTACCCCTCTCCACTTCTTTGGCTAAAACTAAATTTGTTCTCCCTAGTCCTTGAACCACTTCTAGCTGTAATTATGCTGACGTATCCCCCACTTAACTTACTTTATCCAAAGATAATGGCCTGTAGCTTTCTAGTTTAACACTATCACTGAAATCTTTCATTCCCTAACTTTGCTAGTACACCAGAGATAGGAGTAGAGACAGGCAATCAGGCTCCTCAAGCTTGCCCTATTATTCAATATGATCATGGCTGATCTATGCTGGCCGTAAGTCTCCCCAAGTTTACAGCTTTTGATTCCTCAATGTTTCAAAAATTAATTCAAATTCACCAGAAATATGTCTAATATTTTGAAATGTATCAGGAGCAGAGAACTCTGGAGACTCACCAGCATCTGTGAGAGAAAAAACTTACACCCACTTTAGTGCTAAATAATTGATTCCCTATGTCCCCTAGTCCATGATTCTCCCATTAGTGGGAACATTATAAATCAATCTTGTCAAGCTGCATAACAACCTTATAAACCCAATCATTATTCCTATTGGTATCATGAGATCCATAAATGTTGGCGTGAAATTCGATCAAATTATCACGAGCAACCAGTTTGTTGCCAGAAAGTCCACCATAACCACAATCAAATTTGTAGAACCTGATCTTCAGTCACTAGTCATTGGATAGTACCAACCCACATCAACATTAGGTAAGCATAGCAAGTCAATCATCCAACTCTAGTCAAACACATGCTGCCATTGGCTATCCATCCCTCCCCCTCCTGTCTTCTCCTATCATTTTGGATCTCCCCCTCCCCCTCCCACTTTCAAATCTCTTACTAACTCTTCCTTCAGTTAGTCCTGACAAAGGATCTCGGCCTGAAACGTCGACTGCACCTCTTCCTAGAGATGCTGCCTGGCCTGCTGCTTTCACCAGCAACTTTGATGTGTGTTGCTGCCATTGGCTGGGGTACTGCTCATCATTGGCAACCTGTACCTTGGTAATTGCTGAGGTAGGGAGTGAATCCCTCCTGTGCAATTTCTAGTGCAGACATCCTACCATAAAATGGCTTGCTGTTTTGGTGAATTGCAATAGATTTCACGGAGTCCATGGGTGCCATTTCAGTCTCTTTTTGAGATCCTTAAGAGGCTCTGCAGCGAAATCCTTTTCAAACCAGCTGCAGACTGCTCTGCTTATACACAGAAGTGATCATTTCGGTTTCCTTGAATATATCCTTGAAAAGGCCTCCTGCTTGGCAAATCTGAAACGGTCCTTTGTGCAGATCTCTGTCACAAAATTTCACACTTTCTGTGCTCATTGACCATTTGGAAAGTCAGTTGAATTTTGAAATGGAATAACAAAGTCCTGTGAGCTACTGTTTGTGTTCCATCCTAATTATTTTGATGTTGAAAGTCTAGCCTCTGATATCTAAGTCCTACAAAGTACCAGCAGACACTTTGAACATTTATATTCGATGCACAGATTATCCAGTTGATTCTGGCTTGCCACTTATTCAATGGCTGATTTTTAAGCTGCCAACCACCAGGTATATGGGAAGAAGATAGGTAAATATGATTACTTTTATTTGTTTGAGTGGATGATAAATGCTGACAAGAAGTTTATGTCCTGATCAAGGGTCTCAGCCCAAAATGTCAGCTCTTTATTCATTTCCATAGATGCTGACAGGTGAGTTCCTCCAGTATTTTGTTTGAGTTACCCTGCATGTCCAGCATCTGCAGAATCTCTTGTGTACATGGCTCATTTTCACTCCTACATTTTTTTTTTTTAGTATACATAGGTTTCTGATGATCCAATGCATTCTATTTATATTCAGATGAAGAAATAGTTCACAATAATTGACACTGACCACCATATTCAGGAGAAACAAGAGAAGAATAGTTGGTAACAGTCCAGAATGGGTCCAGAACCTTAGGCTTGCGTTTCTAATCATGTCTGAAAGGAGAGATTGTACAGATGTTGATGGAGTTCCTTGAGGAAGTGCTGGAGAACCAACAGAGTGTATAGAGTGTTACACTAACAAAATGTGACTGAGGGAAAACGTGAATAACAACTACCATGACCAAATGAGTCAAAAATTTGTAAAGTCTTCCGTTTTCCTTTAAGTGCAATTATCCTATTGAGACAGAAAAAGTGCACACAGGGCACAAACAAAACACATATGAGAACTTCTTCCAAGTGTATGATAAATGTGCAGGGCACTTCTGGAATGTAGTTTCTCTGGCTTTCACTTAGCTTTACAATTACATACATGTCTGTCAGCCAGTACAGCAGAAAAAATTGATGTCTTTTGTGTTCTGTTAAAATCATTATTAACTGAAATTTCTAACATTAAACATAAATCAAATTCATTTTATCCTCTTCTTGTGACTATTGTAAGAGATCTTGAATATGGAAAATAAGTTTTTTTTGAAAAAGCTGTATTTAACATGTTAGGCTCATTGACACTGTACATAGAATGGTCATGAATTTGGATTGTGTTTAATGGTAAGAATTCTGGATGTTAATCATCTTAACGAAGAGTATAGGTCACTGACTTCCTGTTATGAAATGTAATAGAGAACTGCACAGGAATTGAGACATGGCAACTAGAGCCTATGCTTTCTTCATTTCAAACTCATCTAATGCAGGTCCATTTAGAATAATTATAGCTTTGCTAATTAAACTTGATGTGGTTTGAGGCTTGGTTTGGGAAGTTACCTTATTTCTTTCCCATCAAGACAGATCCATAAGCGTGAAATATTGAGATTTTTAAAACGAGCTGAGCTGTGTTCCGATAATATTTCATTACAGTAACACGAGACCAACAAGAAATTGTAATCAGGAGGAGGAAACATTAATGGATGGAAATGACTTAATCATACGATTGTGATTATCAGGGCAAGACGATGGCTTTATGATTCCTCTTTGCAGCACTAAATCAATGCCTATAGTGCTGTTAAGAAAATTAATCAAGCTTTATATTCAGGATAACTTGGTTGTTCATGTATTCTGTAAATGAAGTTCTGTATTAACCAAACAGTTTTTCAAATCAAAAATTAAACCTACTTGGGAAGCAGATATAGCATTGGTAAGATTCTAGTCACAGCTGTGTCATTTTTAAAGTATGACTTATTAATTTAAATATTGTTAAAGTACTGATCACTGCACATTGTAATTAAATCATTTAGTATATTGTATGAAATAGGATTACAAGTGCTTTCACACATGAGAAAATCTGCTGATGCTGGAAATTCAAGCAACACACACAAAATGCTGGAGGAACTCAGCAGGCCAGGCAGCATCTTGGGAAAAGAGTAGAGTCGATGTTTCGAGCCAAAATCCCTCAGTCCTGCCAAAGTATTTCTGCCTGAAACATCGACAATACTCTTTTCTGTAGATGCTGCCTGGCCTGCTGAGTTCATCCAGCATTTTGTGTGTGTTACAAGTGTTTTAGTTGTCAAATATTTAAACATAAGTGTATTTATGAAATTTTCTTCCAATTTCCATCCTGTTGTGAAAATTGTAAGAACTGTTGTAACACCCCGCAGAGGGATCCTTACTATTCATGCTTCGCAACACCAAAGATTAAAAATTGCATAATGACGTGCTGTTTTGCTTCAGGTATTAACAGTTCAAATTCTGATTTTATTCAGAATAGATTATGCTTGCAACCAATTCACAGAAATAGCTAAACTGGAAAAGATACTTCAAGTGTGATTCATCTTAGCATGCCAGACCTCTTCCAGGCATCAGTCATACACCAAGTGACTACATATTCTGCCCACAATATCAAAATGAAGAGTAGATGTTACTTTAGTTAGGATTGGAAATAACATCTTGTTCTTGGTGACAATCAACACTGGCACACCTTGAGGATACCTGCTGCTCTACTCATGACCGTATGGCTGGGCACAGCTCAAATACCATCCACAAATTCACAGGTGACAACTGTTGTTGGCAGAATATCAGATGGCAAGGAGGAAGCATTCAGGACTGAGATAGATAGGGGAAGTCAAAGGAGCCCACATCAAGGTGTCAGCAGTGAAGAGTGAGCAGTTTCAAGTTCCTGAGTGTCAAGATCTCTGAAGGTCAATCCTTGGCCCAACAAGTTGTTGCAATTATGAAGAGGGCACTCTAGCAGTGACATTTCATTATGAGTTTAAGGAGGTTCGGTATGTCACTAAAGACTCTAGCAAATTTCTACAGATGTACCATGGAGAGCATTCTAACTGGTTGCATCACCATCTGGTACGGAGGGCCACTGCGCAGGATCAGAAAAAGCTGCAGAGGATTGTAAACTCAGCCAGTTCCATCACGGGCACCCCACCACCCAGGACATGCCCCCTTCTCATTTCTATCAGCATGTACGTACAAGAGCCTGAAGACACACACTCAGCATTTTAGGAACAGCTTCTTCCCCTCCCTCTGAATGGACAATGAACCAACCCATGAACATAGCAAAATTGATCGTACTTTTTATGTATTGCATTGTACTGCTGCCGCAAGACAACATATTTCAGTGTCAGTGATAATAAACCTGATTCTGAAATATTGGAGTTCAAAGCTCTGCACTCTGAATATCATAATACAGTTTCAGTCAAACTATCTCCCCTCACTCCAATTCACAAGCGTCCCATATCAATTGAGAGTGGACAAGAGAGACATGTAAATGCCAGAAGTGTCATGGAGAATGCAATATTTCTTCTAAAATCTGAATTCTGTCACCTGAATGACTCAAGGGTACCTGCAGGATACCAGGCAGGTGTAAAAACTTAGTAGTGTTATGCTGAACACAGTCAACAGAAGATAGCAGCTGGTATCAGAGGATACAGTCCCAGTTATATTCTGAAGAGGTACAGAAGAATGAGGAAGTCTATTACGTGACATGGGTGAAGATAAGCTCTCCCATCACCCCAGCAAAATCAAAGCAAAAGGAAGCCTTCACTGAGGAATGATCTTCATAAGGAATTTGTTAAATCACACACAAACCCAGTACCTCTCCTCACTACAATGCTTAACACTGTATCAGTACATACCAGACTCAAGGACAGCTTCTATGCCACTGTTATCAGGCTCTTGAACATACCTCTTGTACCATAAGATGGACTATTGACCTCACAATCTACATTGTTATGATCTTGCACTTTCTCATGTACCTGCACTGCCACCTTTTGGTTTATTCAGCATTGTTATTGATTTATCTTATTCCACCTCTGTAGTAATTTGATTATCAACAGTATGCAAAGTTTTCACTGTACACATGACTGAATTGACTGAACATACCTGTATGTGGTTCAGACATCCACCTGTACTGACTACAACAATGATTAAATCCTTAATTCCAGAAGATCAATGGCTTTCTACAAAATTTGGCATTCCTGATGACGGCTGACATATGCACAAAATATATTTGCATCAATTCCTCTCTTCATTTCAAATACAGGCCAAACTCCAGAAATTTTTGAACTGCTGTACGACATCCATGATAGTGAGTCAGCACTGTCTTCTCAGCAACTAAGTGTCACATGCTTAACAATGTATCTCTCAAAGTGATCTTAATTGGGCAGGAGGATGCATTGAAAGGCGCATTTCAAGTTATTGAATCAACTGTCATTCAGCTAACCTTATCTCTACTTCTTTTCCTGGTAAAGGAAGCTCTACTGAAACTTATATTTCATAAACCAGAACTAATCTACCCTCCCACTACCATCCCCCTTTCTGAAACTCAGCCCTCTCCTGCCGTGTGTCCCTCAGTGATGATTGTGTTCAATCTGTCTTTCTACTGTGGTGGAGTGCATTTAATCATGATCCAGTGATTGCTAGCAGTGTAAAATGCTGGCAGCTGCTTTCAGTTGAGTCTGGATAGATTGTGGGAGTAAACCAACCTAATATTGTTTCAAGCTTTTTCAGCCAAGTATGTGACTCAGACTCCTTTTTCTAAAACCACTGCAGTTTGGAAGACACACAATGTCGAGGAAAACTGATCCTAATGAAGGGTTTTGGCCTGAAACATTAACTGTTTATTCATCTCCATAGATGCTGCTGGATCTGCTGAGTACCTTCACCATTTTGTTTGTACTGCTCTGGGTTTCCAACATTTGCAGAATCTTGTGTTCATGGAAATGTAGATGAAATCCAGTTTTAGGGCACAATGCATTTCTTAACATCAAAGAAATATGCATCTGGAAATTTAATCATCTAAGTCCAAGATTTTGTGATCCAACAAGTCCAATTTCAAAAGAAATTAATATACAATGGAAAATTGAGGATTTTACTTAAAAGAAAATTTTCAGCCTCTGTTCTTTCCTTGAGTTAACATATGGAGGAAAAACAGCAATTGAGCATGCTCCTATACCTCGTCCCTGATGATAGCAACGAAAAGACAGCGTTCCTGGATGGTGAAGGTCCTTCGTGATGACATCATCTTTCGAGGAAGGCCTTGAAGGTGGGGAGGTTCGTAACCCTGATGGAGCTAGCTGAGTCTACAATCCCGTTCCCCCCGATCACGTGCACGGATGCTTCCATTCCATACACTGATGCAACCAATCAGAATGCAAATCTTTGATAACATACCAAACCGCTTCACATTCCTGATGAAGAACAACCCCTGGTAAGCCTTCTTTGTAATTGCATCAGAATGTTGGGCCCAGGATAGACCTGCAGAGACGTTGATGCCCTGTAACTTGAAACTGCTCAGCATTTCTATTGCTGCCCCCACAATGAGGACTGGTATGTGTTCTTCTGACTTCCCCTCCCAAATACAAGAGGGATGTTATATCATTAGCATAATGACATTGCTGAAGTAACTGCTGGAATACTGTTGACGGTACCACATTACTTACCCATGCATGTTAAGGAAAGTTTCTAGAAAAAAAGTCATACTTGGAATGGCTGCATTTATTTATTTAGCGATACTGTGCAGAATTGACACTTCCAGCCCCTTGAGTCACACCACCCAAGCCCAGAAACCCTGACAAACCTTAGCCTAATCATGGGTCAATTTACAATAATCAATTATCCTGCAGAACTGTTTTTAAACTGTGTGAGGAAATTGGAGAAAACCCATCTACTTCACAGACAGGATGTATAGAGACCGCATACAGAACACCCCGAGCTGAAATAGCATCGCGCTACCTGCTACACCACCTTAAATTTTCTTATCAGGGTGGTTGGACAAGCTAGGATTGTACATTGGTATCCTGTTTAGAGATACCTGGTACAGTGAGTGATTATGCTGGTTTTTGTTACCCTCAGTCTCACAGATGGAACACACACATACAAAAAACACACACACACACACACACACACCTTCTCTTCATCTGCTTAAGCTGTGCACAGGAATCTTGATGTGAATCCTTGTCCATGTCCTCTCACTTGCAACGAGTAATCGTGCTGGAAACAGAATACCTGAGTCTTACAACCCCAGCAATGAATTGTCCCCATGTGTACGGTCATAGTCTTCCTAGGAGGACTGGTATTAACTGGCTGGGGCCATTGGGAATTACTGAGGAGTGGCAGACTGTGGTCCTACAATTTCTTATCACCTCCTATTGAACATGATTTGATTCAGTTTTTTTGGGAAGAGTTGATCAAAAGGAATGGTACAGCCAGGACAGCTGTTGTCTAGATTCTCTTTAGTAAGGCCTTTGATAAGATCTTAAATAGTAAGGTGGTCCAGAGGGTTAGATTACAAGGATCCAAGGTGATCTAGACAATTGGATACAAAGTCATCTGGGTGATAGGAGCCAGAGTGTGGTAATGGAGGGTTGTTTTTCTGATTGGAGGCCTGTGACTAATAGCGTGGCATAGAGAGTATTGCTAAGACCAGGCAAGTCATTTATATTGTCGATTTGGGTGTGAATGTGACAGCATTGTTCATAAATTTGTAGGTAACACTAGCATTAGAGGTATAATGGATACAAACATTACCTGAGGTTACAGGATAATCTAAATTGACCGGGGAAGTGGGTGAAAGAACAGCAAATAGCTTAACGTGTTCAAGTGTCAGGTGTTACTTTTGGCGATTTAAAGCTGGATAGAAATTCCCTAGTAAATGACAGGGCCACAGCTACTGTAGAAGATAGACTGAGTAGAAGTAACTTGTCCTCCAAAAGAGGCAACACAGACAGAGTGGTATATAGGGCATTTGGTATGCTTGCAGCCTTTAGTCAAGGCAAGGAGTACAAGATTTGCCATGTTACAACTCTTGGGGTATATAATATTTCCTCTGGGGCTCAGAGGTTTATGAAATCATGAGAGGTGTAATGGTGTGAATAGTTAGACTCTCCTACCATGGGCAGAAAGACCATAACACTAGAGGGAAACACGAGGAATTCTGCAGATGCTGGCAATTCAAGCAACACACATCAAAATTGCTGGTGAACGCAGCAAGCCAGGCAGCATCTCTAGGAAGAGGTACAGTCGACGTTTCAGGCCGAGACCTTTTGTCAGGACTAACTGAAGGAAGAGCTAGTAAGAGATTTGAAAGTGGGAGGGGGAGATCCAAAATGATAGGAGGAGACAGGAGAGGGAACACTAGAGGGTATAGATTTGAGGTGTGGTTTGCAGTGGGGGGGGGGGGAGAAGAAGAGGAAAGGTTAATGGGATCAAGTGATAATCTTTTTAATAAAAACAATGGATTTGTGGAACAAGCTGCTAAAGTGGTAGAGGTGGATACAACAACAACACTCAAGGCGATTTAGATAAGTGCACAGATAGGAAAAGGTTTGAGGGATGAGCCAAGCACACTTAAAGTAGAAAAAAAATCAGTTTACAGCTACTATGTTCTGTTTTGCTATACACCTCACAGCAGACTGTCCAGTCAATTCATCACTAGAATTGAAGCACAACACTGTCAGTAACACCTCTGTATCAGCTACAAGGGCTCTTAACATTTATTCCCCCATTGAGTGAAGTGAGCACTAAGAGTATCTAGTTATCATTTAGAAGAGGGTTCCCAACATGAGAAAGTTTATATTGCCCTATTGAACTCTACTTAGGCAAACATTAGTGCTGTACAAACACAGGCAACTCCTGGCATTAGCACTAGGATGGGAACAAAATACCAAGCCAATTAATCAGGGCCAATCTCCCTTGTCATGCTGGAGACTCCCAAGATGACCAGGCTCAGTTACTGGATTGAGCATAGTCCAGTGACAGAATATGGTGGCATCAATAACACTGCTTGTTGGGGCCAATCCAGCTGGAATAGTTAAATGCTAGAAGTTCCAAAAAGGAACCACCATCTACAGCCAGGAAATGTTCAAACCAATTTATGAAAAGCTGCAAAGAGGATAAAATTCTAAACGTGTTCTGGAAAAGAAAGAAAATTCAAGGTTGTACATTCTGCAGGAGAGCCAGGTGGCCTTTATTAAAATGCAGGACACTGCTTTCATGTAACATGGAAGAGTAAGAGTTTAGAAAGTGGTCCAAAAGCCCAACACCTAGGTAATCAATTTAGCAAAACAAGTTGCACTCAAAAAAAAGCATGATACTGTATATAGTCCTTGCTTTTTTTGTATATGTTATAAAAAGCAAGTTAATACCAAGCCAACATTTGGGAATCATGTGTTGCATTCCTCCAACCCAAAAATCTACTATTTATTTATTAGAGCAACCAAGTTAATGGCAAGATGAATCACAGATTTAACTCCATGCATCGACATTTTTTAAAAAAAAGATTTAATCAAAAGTAGAGCTGATAAACTTGTTAGGCATGTTTGCAGTCCAAGCTTAGGTTATTGAAAATCAGAAGTGTTTCTGTTATTTACTTGCAACTACAATTTCAAAGTAAGCCAAAATGTGAAAAAGTCAGTAGTGGACTAAACTGGAGTAAACTTCAGGTGCTTGATGGTCACCAATTTTATCCTGTGAAACTTTTTGAAGATTTAGAGAAACAAACAGTCAGATCAGATGAAACACCTGAATTAACCATAGCTATTAAACCAGATTAGAGACATCACATCTGAATCGAACTGACACCTGGCTAAGCAATTCTAGCAACTAAGAACTTAAAAAAATTGGATAGCTTATCTATACTGCAGCACAAATATGCAATTCTACAGATGCATGCATACAAGGAAAAAAAGAGAGGTGAATAAATATTGTAGTGTTGAGAAATGCAGCTGCCAAGTTCATGCTAACCCCCAAGTGTGTAATTAGTCATAAGCAGATTCAAGGCACTAAAATTAGATTTTGGACGGGAGCCATTATTCATTCTGGTTTTCACGTTAGTATATTTAATCCCAAAACACTTATTTTGGAGACAACACAATAACATGGTATGTGAAGTAACCTGTGCCAAGCATTGCAAAAAAATGAGAAAACATACACACACACACAGTGCTGTAATTTGTATTACTACTGCTATTACTACAGCAATATTCAGAATTCAGCAAATACTGTAGGCAGGGCCTCCTTGTGTTCATGTGGCTTCCAGGTTCAGCACAGGCCCCTTACTGGGTGTTGACAAGTGCACCAGCTCCTTGACCGTAGCCAAATCCTTTAGGTCCGAAATTCTTACCATAACAACCTAGCAGAAGAAAAATGTTTCAGCTTTGGTGAGTGGAATTTGTAATGTACATGAAAACAATTCTACACCAATACAAAATGATTGAAATTAAAGTGATTCTAATAGCAGGAAAGATTTAATAGAATACATTTACTTAAAAGGGGAACAGACTCATGAAATAATGTTTCCTATATTTTTAGAATGTGACTACTTATTGAGCGCTCTCCTCCTCCAGGTTCCTCCTTGTTCTGCATGATCGCCATACAAAGCATCCTGTCTGGATGCATCAGAGCTTAGTATAGCAACTGCTCTGCACATGATGACAAGAATTTGCGGAGTTATGGACACAGTTCAGCACAACTCAGAAACCAGCCTCCCCTCCATGGACTATCTTGCTGCATCAGAAAAAACAGCCAGTATAATCACAGACCCTATGCACCCAGAACATTCTCTTCTCCCCTCCCCCTTTCATCAGGCAGAAGATACTAAAACCTGAATGCAGGAGCCACCAGGCTCAAGGACAGTTTCCATTCCACTGCCGTAACACCACTGAATGGTTCCCCAGTACAATAACATTAACTTGCTCTCAATCTACCTTATGATCCTGCACTGTTCTTTTTCTGTAGCTGCTACACTTTATTCTGCATTCACTTAGCGTTTGATCTTGTTCTACGTCAATGCACAATGTACTGATTTGATCAGTGTGAACAGCATAGAAAACAGCCTTTTTTACTGTATCTCAGTACAGGCATCATTAGGTGAACCAATTCCAATGATCTCTCCTTGTTCTGCCAATCATACCAAAGTGAAAGCACTGGTCTGGGACCAACAAGCTAACCAAGCCCAGTTATCTCTCCCCTCAAAGCTTTATCATCTTGTCAGGTCACTTGTTAGCTGTTGACTCCCCCCCCCCCCCCAAAAGTGCAGTCAGCTACTTAACAATCCTTCACACTATTAGAATTAGTTAGTATATGCAGGGATAGAGATTTAGTACAAAGTGGACTTGCTGCACAAGTGTGTACTGTATACTTCAAAAACTGACTAAGGAAATCACACTGGAAAAGACAGCATCCGTGGTTGTGCTCCTCTGCTTTGCGTGCAGTTTCTGATATGCTACCTTCTACTGCAGCTCTTCTGGGAAATACTATTTGACAGTCCTTCAGTTTTCAGCATTAATTGGTGGAACAGACAAGTGAAAACCAGTGGAGATGTACTTGGATTGTCAGAAAACTTCAGAAGGAGTCACAGAAAAGATGTAAAAATTCAAGCACAGTATACTGGAAGTAATGTATAGAATACTGGCAGACAGAACAAACAAATTTTAGTTTGGCAACAATAAACTAATGGGGTACCACAGGGTTCAGTGATTGGGCCTCACATTCATAGCCCACCGCAATGACTTGAATGAGACAAAATGCAGAATTTCAGTTAGATGGTGGTAACAATTTATACAGACGTTTTAAAAATTATTTAGGCAGATTAAATGGGTGGCTGAAAATTTCCACCATCATACAAATAAATTTAGGGTTAAAAGTGACAAACAGTTAATAGCTATTGTCTGCATTTCTGAAATGCAAGATCACAGAATGTTATGTGAAAGATAGCAATTAAAAACAAAACAAACCTTTGCAATAAATCTCCCCATCCTTATCAGCCAATGTTGTGGACTCCAGACTTTTACCACAATTAGCACAGCGGAAGCAAGCCTTATGCCAGGACTAAAACAGGGAAAGACAAGGTGTAACAGCAGTTGACAAAAAAATTTACAATAAAATCTAGGTACAGCATGTATGCTAGCATTATAGAATCAGTACACTTTCCATTGACAATGAAAATGCTACATAGGAAAGGGAGAAAAAATCAATTAACACTGCCTCATAGCATAAACTTTATTGACCACAAATCTGAGATTTGCACAATATTATAAATTAGATTTATTCAATACCTTTGGATAAATGTTCCTGACCGCTTAAAGAGCAAGCTTGTGTCAGGCAGTATCTGTGGAAGCAAAGAGTCAACTTTTTCCGGCTAGAACCCTTCTTCTGAACTCAACCCAAAACACTGTCTACTTCACTTCATGGATGCAACGTGACCACAGCTTCCAGCATCTGCAGTCTCTTGTTTCCTCCAGATTAGTTTCAGCTGGAAGGAAAACCTATAATTACCTCCCCCATTTTTATCAGAGCCAAATGACATCTTTAGACACAAATCCGCTCTAGCTAGGCAGTTTTTGCTGTATACTTCAAAATAGATGACTATCATTTAGTGATGTTCTGAGTTAAACTGACCTTTGATGATACTCATATCAAATAGTTAAAATTAAACATTTATATTTGTCAATTTGCACCTTTTGATGAAACCAATTTATTTTCAACAGGTATGGTTAGTTTAGTTTACGTCAGAATAGAAATAAAACACCAATTTATTCTTGTGGAACATCCCATACTAATGGAGTAGGAATTCTTATGGATGAAAACATGGCAAAAAGTGTTTTAGGACATTGGGCAATATCAGAAAGAGTGTTCCTTGTTAGATTCAGAGGACAACTATATGATTGAGCAATTATACACATATATGCACCAACAACAGATGGAACAAATGAGGATAAGGATAATTTCTATGAAGAGCTTGAACAAGCAAAGGATGGATGCAAATCTCAAGATATTGTTATTGTCATGGGAGATCTAAATGCTAAAGTAGGACAAGGTGATGATGGAAATACCATCGGAAAATTTGGACTAGGGGAAAGAAATGAAAGAGGTGAGAAATGGGTAGAATGGTGCAAGATGAATAATCAGGTCATTATGAATACCTACTTTAAAAACTATCCAAGACACTTGTGGACCTGGAAAAGTCCAGGTGATAACACGAGAAATCAAATTGACTTTATTACTATAAACCAAAGATTTAGAAACACAGTGACTCAATGCAAAACATATCCAGGTGCAGACTGTAATAGTGACCATAACCCAGTAGTATGTCATGTAAAAGTAAAACTTAAAAAACTAAAGCAGCAAAAACCTGAACAACCCCTTGACTACTTGCAATTAAAGAAAACTTACGACAAAAATTTACAAGTAAGGAATAGATTTCAAAGTCGAGAAATAGAATCTGTTGAAGATGATAGCAATCATGTAGAAATGAAATTTAACTCTCTAAAGGATTCCCTGGTAGAATCAGCAAAGTCAGTGATTCCTAAAAAAGAAAAAAAGCACAAATGGATGACAGATGAAATCAAAAATCTAATGTAAGAAAGCAAATCCTATAGAATACAAGTCCTTAGATAAAAAAAGTTAAAAGCTTATGTCAAAAAGCCAAAGAAGAATGGTTAAACAAGGATTGTGAGCAAATAGAAAGAATCCCTATTACTGATCCAAAAAAGGTTACATCAACAAATCAAGAATATCACTGGTAAAAAAGCTCCTCTGTTCTTCAGGTGGATGTTTGAAAACAAAGGATGGTACCATTATGGAAAAAGATGAGATTATGAACAGATGGACCAATTATATTCAGGAATTGTTTGAAGACGATCGAGGCGAAAAACCAGAAACTAAGAAAACATTGAAGGTTCTAGTATTTTAGAATCTGAAGTTTGTAATGCAATAAATAAGATGAAGAAAGGAAAGGCAGCAGGTCCTGATGAATTAGTAATAGAACAAATTATCAACCTTGAAGATAATGGAATTGAAAAACTTACTGATTTAATCAATGACATTTATGAGACTGGAATAATACCAGAAGATATGAAAAAAAATAATCAGTATTTATCACTCTTCCTAAGAAACCTGGAGCAATAGAATGTGAATTACATAGGACCACAAGTTTAATGAGTCATATCACCAAGATACTTCTAAGAATTTTGATGACAATAGCTAAAAGTAAGACACAAGCTGAAATAGGTAAAGGACAGTGTGGTTTTGTGAAAGACAAAGGTACAAGAAACACAATATTGATGTTAAGGATACTATCAGAACGAGCTATTCAAGTGCAAAAAGACTTGTTTGTTTGTTTTATTGACTACACAAAAGCATTTGATAAACTGAAGCACAATAAGTTATTTGAAATATTACAGAAAACTCTATCTAGATTTGAAGGACCTCCGCCTAATGAGCATCTGTCCTGGAAACAAACTGCCGCTGTAAGAATAGATGGAGAAGTGAGTCAGTTTACAAAAATCAAGAGAGGTGTTAGACAAGGGTGTGTTTTCTCCCCTGATTTATTTAGTGTACAGTGAAACAGTATTACAAAAAATAACATCTTATTGCTGGCAGTGAAAACATCAATTTCAGATATGCAGATGACACTGTTAATTGCAAGTACAGAGGAAGAACTACAAAACTTAACTGGTTATAATTGAAGAAAGTGCAAAAAATGGGTCTATCAATTACAAAAAGACAATGTATGGTGATATCCAACAAGAAGGAGAATCCCATCTGCAGGCTAAGAATAAACATGGAAGACATAAAACAAGTACAGAACTTTTGCTACTTAGGAAGCCAGGTGACATCAGATGGCAGGTGTGACATGGACATCAAAAGAAGAATAGCAATGACAAAGACACCTTTACGAGAAT
Source organism: Mobula birostris (assembly GCF_030028105.1). Classification (NCBI taxonomy): domain Eukaryota; kingdom Metazoa; phylum Chordata; class Chondrichthyes; order Myliobatiformes; family Myliobatidae; genus Mobula; species Mobula birostris. The sequence goes on along the minus strand of NC_092383.1, from coordinate 59,714,721 downwards.
GAACAGTATACTGACCAATACTAAACTAGGCATGACAACCCACCTTAGAGTACTGAAATGTTATGTTTATCCAGTTATGTTATATAGCTCAGAATGTTGGACAATATCTAGTAACATGAGGAAATGAATTGTAGCAGCAGAGATGTGGTTTTTGAGGATGATGCAAAGAATATCATGGACAAAACAAGTATCTAACGAGGATGTCCTGAACAGAGCAAACACAAAAGAGAAATAATGTATGAGATCATGAAAAGGCAACGTAACGTCATTGGACATGTGATTAAGAAAGAGGAGTTAGAATGCATGGTAATTATGGGAAAGATTGAAGGGAAGAAAGCAAGAGGAAGGCAAAGACAAATGATGATAGAGACAGCAGCTAGAGAACTGGAAATGAATACCAATGAATTGATCCACTTGACCCGAAACAGGAGTGTGTGGGCCATGGCAGCCAAAGCTCAAACTGGGCATGGCACCTGATGATGATGGTTAGTTTAAAAATCTAATGCGTGCAGAAAATTTAATTACCTTGCCAGCTCCAATAATTTTCTCCGCAGCGTAAACTGATCTTCCACACCGAGGGCACTTTTCTGAACTGCCAAATTTCTGGGCAAACTTTGATTCATTGACATTAGTTGTTGGGCAATGAGCCTGGGGTCTGAAAACAGAACAGGTTTCAACAACAAGCATTAACTGAAGCCAATTTGTCAATAATTTGTCTTCTCATTTACCAAATAAGTATCAAAGCTTCATACCAAGACTCTTGGGGAATTGTGCCCTAGTTTTCCCATTTATGGCTTAATTAATCCAGATAAGCTTTAATATACACTCAGTGGCCACTTTATCAAGTACACCTGCTCATTAATGCAAATATCTAATCAGCCAATCATGTGGCAGCAACACAATGCACAATAGCATTGTACACAGACATAGTTAAGAGGTTCAGCTGTTGTTCAGACCAAACACCACAATAAGAGATGTGACTTTGACCATGAAACGATTGTTGGTGCCAGATGGGGCTGTTTGAGTAGTTCAGAAACTGCTTATCCTTTGGGATTTTTGCACACAGTCTCCAGAGTTTAGAGAGAATGAAATACAAATAAAACATGCAGCAACAGTTCTTTGGGCTGAGGAGACTCATTAATAAGGACAGAATGGCCAGTACAGTTCAAGCTGACAGAAAGATGACAGTAACAATACAGTGGTGTGCAGAAGAGCACCTCTGAACACACAACACATTGAACCTTGAAGTGGATGGGTTACAGCAGCAGAAGACCACATCTGTTCAGTGTCCACCTCATTAGGTACGAGACGACGTAACTAATAAAAGTGGCTACCAAATGTCTGTCATACCCAATACATGAAATGGGAAGTTGAAGATACTTTCTGCAGCAAGATAATTAAATGCCCAATTTAACAAGGCGAGAAGGATCACTCCTGTAGAACCGCACAAGGTAAAGAAGCTTCTTCACTATAGTCATTTGATTGAGATATAATCATGCTAACTCATCAATACCCATGGAACTTTTCCATCTCTTATTACACTATAGCATTAAGAAAGCTTCCTTTCCACAAGCTGAGCATTCAGCAAGGTATCCAGTGTCAGGATAAAAAATATCCTGAGCAGAGACACAATACCCTACCCACCCATTCATTCATCTTTACACCATGACTGGCTGCCATATGTAGATCAGACTCCTCAACTTCAAAACTCAGACTTTTGGAAGAGAAAAGCTTTCTTCCCCTCTCCTCCATTTTAAAAACTTAAAAGGTTTTCAACTTCAAAATACTTTTGATCACTTTTAAATGTCCCTAATTAGCAGAGATGTATGCAAGAGCAGTGTATGAAAGTGGGAAGCTATCAAGATTCAGTCAGGGTCAGTTGCAAGCCAAATCTCAGGCCCAGGCACAAGTTATAGAGACTGCTCAAAGCCAACAAAGTGATGGATTGGAGCTGTGTTTCCTACACAAATTAAGTAAAAATATAACCTATATGAATGGATTGAGCACAACCCAGGCCAATGCAAAATTCAAAGTTACATGGAAACTTTAATGACAGCATTTAAAAGCGATTGAACTTGCCCTGTCCATCCAAATAGGAACAGGGGTCATTTGTGCAGTCCCATGAACTTATCTTTACATTCAATACAATAATAGCTGATTCTTATCTGAAATGCATTTCAGCATTCAGTCAACCAATTTCCTTAATGCTCAGGATTCCAAAGCTTCACCATTTCAGCACAAAGATTTATGCTGAAATACACCTGTATTAATGCTCAGGATTCCAAAGCTTCATCAGTTCAGCACAAAGATTTAAATCAATTTCCATACACGAATCTGTATAGAACACAAGTCGGCAAGGAGATTCGAAGTGGAAAGCTGAAGGAAAGATTATCTACTGATTGGATTAGGAAAAAAATAAAAATAGGGTGTGCAGTTGGTTCTGGGTGTGCATGTACAGATGATTCATGTCAACATAGGTACAGCAAGCAGGCAAGTCTTCAGTGGAATGTACAGTGAGAAAGTCAAGCTGAGGTTGTGGAATTCTTCGAATCATATTGAACAGCACATGGACTCTATACCAGAGGGAGGATACACTTTAGGTTCATCATTGATTTACAAGACCAACACCATTTTAGAAATGCTGGAGTTCTAGGAGGAAAATTTAATAAACAAGAATATCTTCTGCAATGAAAGCACACTGCAAAATTTTTTTAAGCAATCTATTGTGATAAAGAGAAGGTTACCTAGAAAAACTGGAGTAAAACACATGTAATTCTTCCAATTACTTGTTCAGGTTGAAAACACTGAAGCAAGGAACATCGATACAAATTGTATAATACTAAGCAACTCAAAACCACTTAACCAACTTTAATCAACAAACTTACTCCACGGGCTTTATTCCCACCCTTGCACCAGTGTCCATGCTCAGAACGCCTGCACCTTGGCCGTAGCCATAACCTTTAGGTCCGTACTTCTTCCCATAACACGATTTGCAGTAGATTTCGTTTCCATGCACAGCAAGTGTAGTGCTGTCTAGGTTCTTTTTACAGACCACTGGAAAACAAATAAGAGATTGTCAGATGGAATCTTTCAGCACTTCCTGCAATACAGACCAAAAGCAAGGGCAAAGAACTGCTTGCACATCCAACACTTCTTGAATGCCACTACTTTAATTAGTTTTAATTATACAGTTGGCCCTCCCTCTCCACGAGGGATTGGTTCCAGGACCCCTCGCGGTACCAAAAAACACAGATGCTCAAGTCCCTTATTCAACCTGTCACAATGCGGTTGACCTTAGGACCCAGCGGAACCCCGGACCTTATTTAACCTGTCTCAATGCTGTGGATATTAGGACCCAGCGGCGGAGCTCTGAATCCGCAGTGTTTCTGTTCATGAAAATAATCACGATTGAAAATAAAGTGGAAATAATAAAGCAACCAGAAAGAGGTGAAACGCTATCGGTCATTGGAAAAACGTTAGGCTACAGTCGGTCAACAATTGGAACAATTTTAAAGGATAAAGTGAGAAAGGCCCTGCCCCGATGAAAACTACAATTATTATTAAGCAACGCAGTGCTTTAGTTATTGCGTTTTGGGTTTTTGATCCTCCACATCAACCCGGCACGGATGGAGAGCACTTCCCGGTTTTCTCGATTCGCGGTTGGTTGAATTCACACATAAGGTGGGCCAACTGTACATTATCCCCTCCTCCTACACAATATCAATTTACAGTTGAAATGACTACTTAAATATTCCAAGCAGCCATCCATTCTCTCCCCTTAAAGTGGTTATTCACTCGCTTCAGAAAGGGCAAGACGAGGGAACACAAACCAATTCTCATAGAGGGATCAGAGGTGGAGAGAGTGAGCAATTTCAAGTTCCTGGGTGTCAATATCTCTGAGGAACTAACCTGGTTGCAATATATTGATGCAGCTATGAAGACGGCAAGACAGCAGCTATATTTCATTAGAGTTTGAGGAGATTTGGTTTGTCAACTAAAACACTCAAAAACTTGTACAAGTGTACCTTAGAGAGTATTCTGACTGGCTGTATCGCCATCTAGCATTTGGGGGTGGGGGGCGGGGGGGGGTGGAGTGCTACTGCACAAGATCAAAGTTAGTTGCAGAAATTTGTATGATTAGCCATCTTCATCATGGGTACTAGCTTCCATGGTATCCAAGACATCTTCAAGGTGTGGTCCCTTAGGAAGTTGGCATCCATCATTAAGGACACCCCCCCCCCCCCACAAAGCCAGAACATCAGGGCCTGCCCTCTCCTCACTGCTACCATCAAGGTGGTGGTACAGGAGCCTGAAGGCACACACTCAGCGATTCATGAACAATTTCCTCCTCTGTGTCATCTGATTTCTAAATGGATATTGAACCCATGAACACTACTCCACTGCTTTTTTTTTTATAAATTTGTTTTTGTTGCACTACTCATTTTAAATGAACTATTTGACATGTATATACACTTAGTGTAATTCAGTTTTTTTCTTTATCTATCAAGCATTTCATTGTACTGCTGCCGCACAGCGAACAAATTTCACGACATATGCCAATGATATTCAACTCAGTTCTGATTTTATATTATTTTCATTACTATGGAAACCAACTTATGGGGTATATGGCTTTATATTAATACTATGTAATATTTCCCAGTAACAAATGCAAAATTTGAAGGGTTACACTTGAGTGCATTTCAATCTTGGGTTGGCAGTGCAAGTGCAGTATGTTTATGGCATTGAGTATCCAGAAGAGAATATTTTAGATTTCTATGTTGCAGCTTTATCACATAAAACATTCTTAAATTACAGCTGCAGTATAAACAATTTTAGTTAGGAATGGTAATTTAAGGGCCCCCAAGGCTTTATCATATAAAAATTTTCCAGAGATTTGTCTTTAGGATTTTGTGACAAGTTACAAATAGGTGAGAGAATTTTTTTTGTAAACATGAACCATGACAAGTTCAAGTCCATAAAACATATGGAGGTCAAGGATCCATGGAGTACACTCCAAAACAGATCTGGCAGAGAGCTAGATCTTGGCACCAACTACACATCGTATCAGCATCAGGGAAACCCTCCCCTCCAGCTCCTTCACCAGTGTAGAGTCTGATATGCTCAGCTATAAACCCCTTTGTTATAAGCACAAGGGTATCTCCCCTTTTAGGTGAAAAGTGCAAAATATTTTTATGCTGGTAATACTAAAGACCAAGAAGTCCTCGACAATCAGGAGACAAGAAACCGCAGATGCAGGAATCTTTAGCGACTCGAGAGTCAGTCAATACCCACAAAGGAAAATGTATATTCAATATCTCACAAGACTGTCCATTTCCCTTCATTGATGCTGCCTGACCTGCTGAGTTGCAGTTCAAGCTTATTCGTCCTCTGACAACATTAATACTTGCATTTTTTGGACGAATTTTTGTTTAGACCTTACTATTTTGTTTTAACTCTGTACTGCAGTTGCCAGAACAATAGAAAGTTCAGGAAGTTCCAAGTTTTGTATTGGAAGAGACAATCCCGTGTTAAACTGGTATTTAGATACTCTCCATTCCTAAAATATGTTCTAGTACTTGAAATAAGATTATTTAACATGTTAATAGTTAGTCAACATTCACTAATTCATTCAGCTGCTAAAATAGCAACTATGGCAGAAATAATAAATCACCAGTTTTAAGAAATTCTCTTACATTGATGTGAATTATGCTTGAGAATTCCATACTTGCAAATCATTAAACACTTTTCTACAGATACCGTAGTTTGGTTTTCTCCACAAATTATATAAAATTTTATCTCAATAAATCAAAAGATCTAACTTCACAAGTTCCCATACAATTAAGCTTTCCATTCCTCTTCATGATGCAATTTCATTTGAGATAATTAAGAAAATATTTCAGGCAAAATTAATTAATATGTGATACCTGTCGCATCGCATAGTAACATGTCCAAGCACTTAGCTGGTTAAAGGACAGGATGAAGAAATATTTGGATATAGGTTAGTTTAGTCGGATTGCCTTCCAAATTCATTGCTTTTAATGAGCTGCTTATGTGAAAAATCTAAAATATTTAACCCAGGCAGTCTTTATTCCCCAAAACATTCCAATGTCCTGGCCTACCTTTCAACCCATACATGGCAGTCAGGCAGACAACATTTTTACCAATTATGGTTAGTCTTAGGCATTTTATATTGGCATGTGTTACATGAAGACTAAAGCTGACCAAAAAAAAAAGATCACCAATTGGAAGACTCCCCAGCAGCTGGATATCCAGGAAAGAAAATCATATTTAAATGCTAGGTGTCCTAATATTTCATCTGCTAGGTTTGTTTCAACACAATCTGGCTTTAGAAACAGACTTTTAAAAAAAATTCTTACAGCAGTCAACTCTCTAGGCTTCAAATGCACCCCATTCTATACCAGGCCAACCGTAATCTGGAAATGGGATCCAAATACATTTGTATCAGTGAGGACAACACCCACTCTCACCAAGGAGATGTACAAATAAAAAGTTTGGATAAATAGCCACAACCACACAGGATCACAAGTACAATTTGAATTCCAACTATTTCAATCAGATCACCACAATACTATGGTGCTCAAAAATACAATCTTTCCCAGCTGTTTAGGATTGGTTTGAGTGCCAAAAGCGAGTATATGGGAGCAGATTTTGCCAAATCAATTTAAATGCAGGATGTTTGTAATTAAAAGCCAATGCCACACTAGTTAATGTGGCAAGCATTTTATTGCACCCCAGAGGACTGGGATTAATACAGCAAAACTCTTAATCCACAATCCTGCATTTAGAAATTCCAGTGGTTCAGCATTTGGTCCTAGGCTCACTTCAAACTCACAAGGCTCACTGGAAAATCATACTAGTATGTATTGTCTAAAAGTGAATTGAGTTGCAGCATTAATAGAACATCCAGTAGTCTGGAAAGTCTCCCAGACCAGTGCCAAAGTCCCAAGGCTTTTATTAACTTCTTTACTGTAACTAGTTATGAATTGCATCTACTGAAGATTAATATCACAACATTGGAAATTCATAATTGACCAAGTTAGTAAACACTGATAGACCAGAAGATGAGATTCAAGGATGTTTAAGAAAGCAATTTCTTTTAATAAAATATTAAGTAATTAGCAGATTAAATAAGAATCACTTGTCAATGGAAACTGAACTGTGTGGAATATGCAATGGTCCCACCCACCTTATGGATTTGGATGGGATACTCAAAACAAATCAAAACTGTTGATATAAAAATGTAAAGCAAAAAGAAAATCAATAATACGATTTTAAAAGACCCAACTTAACAGACTGGGCTTTGACTTGTAAATACAGTATGATGCAATGTATGCATTCAGTTTTTAGAAATCCCAGACAAAAAATAAATAAATAAATAACTCAGACCTGGAGGCTCAAAAGATTGATTGTTTCTAAGCAATAAAACTGAGCATGAACATTTTCAACTGTTGTACTTGCTCGAAGTTTTAAAAGTATTTTCCCCCCTCCTGACCCCAAATCTGCTTACTATTCCTTCCCCTCTTCACAACTTTAATAATGTCCCTACACAAAGTACAGTTAATCGATGCAAATTAGTGTCTGATAAAGAGCTGTCATAAGAATTTGTGTAGCTTACTAAGGGCTTATTGAAGAAAAGGGAAAGGGAATTAAAATCTCCACTATTTCAACATCTCAGAATGTGTACAAAAACTGAGTATTCAATTAAGTAAAACCTAACCATTCAATATACTAGTTACAAGTTTACCTTGTACTGTATACCGAGTAAATGGAGGTAGAGGAACATTTAAGGATCTGTGACATTAACAGACTAACGATCCATGTTTTGCATGAATATTTAAAGTGTTCATCAAGATTTACTTTGACATTATTTAGCAATACAGACAACCAATTTCTTCCCAACATTGGGACATGTACAGGAAATGAATACTCATTCATCTGCCAGTTGGTTTCAATGATGTCATGTAAACAGGAGCAGCTCATAACATCAGTAGACTAGAATGCTTTGGCAAATAACATTCTGGCATCTCATTGTAAGCAAACTGAATTCTGCCAAAAAGAGTCAGTGGGTTGAAACAGTGGTTTCTTCAAGAAAGTTACCCAAATTAAAGAGGAGATTTGGACTCAAGGTCAAATGATAACGAGTACCTGTTACTCTGATATTAATTTGCTGTTACGCCAATTATATTTTGACTAGTCAAAGCTGTGGCATTTTCTTCACAATACTGACAAAGCATATTAAAGATGACTAAATGTGTATTCACATGGGACAGAATTCTTCACAGGTTAATTCCTGGGATATTTCAAATGATCAATGCTCTCCTACTCAGGACTGAGAGTAGAAAGTTTGCACATAACCCAAGTAGTAAAACTAATGTCTCCAACCAGAAGTTAACACTAACTTCCAAAAATGCTGGCTTTGAGGGAGAGGCACTACAGTGAAGTACTTCCGTTTCTTCTAGCTAAAGTGGTTTTGGATATTACTAATCAATAGGATAGTGGCCTATAAGAAAGCAGCAGAAAAATATCTATATAGACATGCCAAAGCTGCTAAATGCTTTAAACTACTAATTAAATGCAATTAGAATCTTGCAGAATTCTCTATTACCTGCAAATAGTCAGGAGAACTTGGAAATGATAAATCACTGGGATTCTTTGCAAAAGTGGACACAATTTTACAAATACAAACTGAATAGCACACACATTTAAGGTGAAAAGTGGTGACAGTCAACAGGTGTACAGGACAACTTTTCTTTGAAAACAGTGCTAAGTGCCTGATATGGACCGTTGGGATATTGTTGGCAACATATACAATTGTGGCATCTAAGAGCCTTTGAGACATGAATATGCAGAGAACAGAGGGATACAGATCATATGCAGGCAGAAGGGATTTAGCTTAATCCGGCATCATGTTCCATACATATATTATGGGCCAAAGGGCCTATAGCTGTCCCATACTGATCTATGTTTTATGAGTAGTTTAATTATTGCTCCCAGTTCTAATTCTGTAGGAAAATAGGAAATCTTAGTTTTGCAAGGTTAACCGCTATCACTTAACTAAGCAGACAGAAAAGTGAAATTTCACTAACTACTTACTACAGAGGAAGCACGACTTGTGGAAGAACTTCCCATCACATTGCACTTCCTCGGCAAAGTATACAGTCCTCAGGCAAACGCCACACTTGTTTCCACCACCAAAGTTCGGCATTCTACAAAGAATACAGACACTGCTTCAAAATAATGCAAATATGAGAGAACTGAAATAAAACAGCTCTTGCTATTCTCAGTTGTTCAAACAGCATCTATTGAGAATGAAACAGTTAATGATCTAGAGCACGTCTTCCTGAATATTTTGGTTATTTATGAGAAGAACTGAAATTTGGAAGTTATTTTCTTGTTGCACAATTATCACTTGGAAAATAATTGCTTCGCTACCTCTTTTAGTAAATTCATTTTGAAAAAACTCACCACAATTCAGTAATGCATCATTCAGCCCTTAAGGACAAACAACATTGGCTGGTATAGAGGTAAATGAACTATGACATAATGCATGCAAATACATTACTGTTGAGAGGAAAGAGACTGATGATAAGCTCATGATTTGTTTTTGCAAAACAAAAGTATGTTGATTTCAGGCATACATGAAAATCAGATTTGACTATGATACAGTCATTCAGACGCAGAAAAATCTAGCTGGCTCAGAACTCAATGGAAGTAATGCCCCATTTGTTAAAATGTATTGTGTAATGCCCCATTTGTTAAAATCCCTTTCCCAATCAGCTTCCCGCTCAAAAATACTGCAAAGCAAATTACTGCAGGTGTGACCATTGTATGGCTGTGTTCATTAAGGCATATGAGAATACCAAATAGATTCTTGGTTCACTCCATTAACAACTACCAAATATGGACTGAGAAAAAGCAACAAAGAAAATGGGTAAATTAACATCTAAGCAAATATTAAGAATAGAGATCAAGGTTAAAAACAAGTAACATAAACTCAGAAGAATTCTCACCTACAAGAATGAGCATTTCCTTTCTGGTCTCACCAAGTTAAGCAGATATTTTTAAATATTCCTATGCTTTGGTACTAGCCCTATCTACACAGCATCAACAACTAGATTGAAAAGTCAATTTCTTCAAAACGAAAAACTGGTTACTATTTGCATTATGTTAATGGCAGAGCATTGTAAATAATTTAGAAATCCATTGTATTTAAACCACTGATGGGCATCACCAGCTCAATTTGTTGGATGATTTACATTAACAATGAGCACATTCCCAGTTTTGCTAGCAATCTTTGGCTTATTGGTCAAGTTCAAGCAGGAGATGCTGGAGGTTTGCTGGGATTTCTTAGCAATGATGCTTTGTTTGGTATCAAAACTATAGTTTGTGTTGGTGAATGGATGCTTAAAAATGGAAGTTCATTTCACAACATAAACGAACCATTTTATACAGTGTCCTTGAGTTAGAGATGGTCCCAATTAGTTTTCCAGACAGTTGAATATTTAATTTCATAGCTTATTACAGTTAGAAGATATTGGGATTATCAAAGCAAAGATTTTGCATCCAAAGTTTAACATAGACACCTGTGCGATAGGGACTTAAATTGTTATCTATCTGTTATTCCACTAGATATCAACAGGGATAAAACTGAAGTCAACTATAACGGACCTGCAAATTATTAATGTTAAGAATTATGCAAGGTAGATAGTACAAGTCATGATGAAACCAACATGAACAATTTACCCCCCCCCAGAAAAGTTAGTGTGATTTTACTGATGCGCCAAGCTTCAATATATATATATATTTTTTTTTAAAAAAATCAAGATTTTGACTCTAGTTGTGATTAAGAATTCTGTGCTTTTCAGAATTGGTTAATCTATTTTGTAGAACAATTACTTCTTGTTCTGTCTGGTCTGCATTGCATGTCAACAAGTCAGAGTGATTTGTGCTTCAGGCAAAGTATTTTTATGCCATTAATACAAATACTTTTGATCTAAAAAGGACAAGTCTTAGAGGAAAGTATTCAGGTTCTCAAGTGCAACTTTAGGCAAGCCAACTTTAACCATTACAGATGATCCTCTGGATCTTAAATGACAATTTTGGAATGAGCTCTCCTGTCAATCCCAATTTCAAGATATTTTTATTTATCACATTTTCATTCCCTACCCCCTAAACTTGTTAGCTCTCACACGATTAACTTACCTCTACTTCTAGTTTAGAAATCAGTTAAACTACCAAACACCAAGTCTTCAGGATGCAAGAAGAAACCCACACAGCGACATGAAAAACATGGCTCCATACACACAGGTCTGGCAGTCAGGATTGAATCCAGGTCACTGGTGTTGAGATAACAGATACCAGCATCCCCACTGTGCAGCAGTTTTCAGCTAGGATGTCTAATTTTGTCAGAACTGGTCAATGACAATTAATCAGTTTCTAAATTAACCCACAGAACAAAGTAGAATGCACAGAAACCATTGCCATATTGTTAATCATTTTCAGAACATGGAAATTCTCTAATCTAATGGAAATTCAAATACTGTCATACATAGGTTATGTGAGGGATGTGGCAGAGATCCAACTTTCAGTTTTATACAATACACAAAATGCAAACAGGTTGGATTAAGGTCAAAACAGCTATAATGAACTGCTGGCCAACTATGCACCACTGAATTCAAACACTGATACAACCAGACAAGATGAAAAATTAATGAGCTGACCTGTATTGCTCTCACAAGGCATGTTGGCTTAAAATTTATCATTCTGAATTTCTCCTGAAAACAAATGACTGAATTGCAATTGATCATCCCACACAAAATATCGCACTAACCAACAGTTCAAAAGGAAATCAGGCTTTGATGTTGTGCTGATGGCACGAGTGCTTTTAGCTGCTGTTCTTTGTTAGAGCATCAGCTTGCGTTGTCAAGCACCAGGAGCACGATCTCAGCTTCGACAAACATTGCCAATTGAGCTTTGATCTATTTGAAGAGTTATTTTCACAAGAGTTAGAATATCATCTATGTATCTCTACTGTGCAATTATCTTTAAAGCTGAACAAGCACAGAGTTCCCTTGATTAAAGAAATCTTAATGACATAGAAGTTGCTAAGCTTGTATCCACATTTCCTTGTGTCAACAACAATTGCAAAAAATTGTACAGAGGTCCCAAAGTTTAAACAAGTTTTTCTTCAGCATGCCAGAACAGATCCAATGCATGCTATATTTGAAAATCCGTTTTCTGTGCACAATCTATGCCGCAGGCCCAAAGCTTCAATAAAGCACAAGATCCAAAAGAAGGCATTCCTGATAACAGACCACTGGCAATGCATTCTGAATATACAAGTCTCATACATCCACTGGGCTCTTTTTCTACAAGGCATATTACTTCAATGAACTCCAATAAGTTGGTCAAACAATATCCCATTTCATAAAGACAAGGTGTCTAGCATTCTGTGAAAAAAATACATTTGACAGAGATTTTTAAATGTTTTCTTTATTTAGAGATACAGCATACAATAGGCCCTTCCAGCCCAACGAACTGCACCACCCAGTAACTCACTCACTTAACCCTAGCCTAGTCACAGGACAATGTACAATGACCAATTAACCTCCTGCATCTTTGAAAGATGGGAGGAAACCCACATGTTCCAAGGGAGGAACGTACAAACTCCTTACAGACGGCATTGAAATGGAACTCTGACACCCGGCGCTGTAATAGCATTCTGCTAACCGCTATGCGACTTTGATTAATTTATGGAACCATGCTGTCCAACTCCAAAATATTAAACTAATTCAAAGGAAGACCCGCCAGTGTGAAATGGGAGTCTAACTTCATGTTTTACTTTGAGCAAGGTGAGCACATCACGTGGTAGCGTGATGACATATGCAGTTCATGCATTTTTGTATACAATTATATAAGCAACTGCTTAATCAAACATTTTACAAAATTACTGAACTATTAAATGCACATGCTATAGATAGAGCACCTAAACAGTGATTGAATGCCAGATAAAATTAACTCCTCTTACCTGTAAATTATGTGCTGTGATTAAAAAAATGTTACATGGTCTAGTTTATTCTTAACAGATGGGCAAATTACACTTCAGGCCTAGTGTGATCTCCCTTCCAGGCTCATACCAACAGGCTCGCAGTACACTGTTTACTTCCTGTACTAAGGGAGGACAGTTAATCTAACCAGCTACAAGCTGGAGGTTGTGCCAAGATAGAGACGGAGGAAAAAAAAAGTCCCATTGGAATTTTGTAACTTTCCAATGCCTCTTCAATAACATCCATTGCATAAGCCCCTCTGTACATAGAGGGTTAATAGGAAAGGAACAAAAATGACAGACAATGAAACTACAGTGACAGAATGGACCCAGAAACTGGTGAGCACTTTTTAAGATCCTATTTGGCAACAGTATGTAAACAAGTTGAAAGCTGCTGACATCAGGAGCTGATAATGTGTACACTAAAGCAATTTTAGCATGTTTAATACTGAATTTCAAAAGTGCTTTATGATCCACATTCCAAAAGTGTTGTACTTGCCATTGGCTCCAATACCCCCAAAGCAACAAGTTTTATGGGCCAACATTCTTTTTTAAACTCCCCATTTGCTCCAATCCATGACCTTGAAGCTTTGGCCAATTTAATCCATGGCATTGAATACTAAATTACAGTTCAGCCTGGGCTTCTAAACCCAGCAAATAAGACACCAAATCCAAGAGAACTGGAATAGGGCTGATGGATAGCTTTCACGCAATAAACAAACTACTGGAGGATCTCAGTGGGTCAAAAAGCATCTGTGAAAGGAAAGGAATTGGTAACTTGAAAGGTCAAAACATTGCACCAGCATATTTGCGTTATTTAGAAATAAAAGTCAAGCATTTACTGTTAGAGGACCCCACCATCACCGTCCAATATGATAAATGATCAAATAAGGCCATCAAGTACTTTGGAAAATGCTACAGGTTCAAAATAAAAAACTATGTTAACAAAGTTAATTAATTTGTCTTTTTAAAAAATTCAGGAAATACCGAACTCTCAAGAGTACACCACTATTCAAGAACCTGTACAAATGAAACAATAGCTCTTTCCCCTCTACTTGCTGGCACACAAAGTCTTGTATTGTATTAAGGCACCGGTGACCCCTGTTTCCATCCAGGGGGTCAGTGTGGACATGGTGGAGGATTACAAATACCTGGGGATACGAACTGACAATAAACTGACAAAGAACACTGAGGCTGTCTACAAGAAGGGTCAGAGCAGTCTCTATTTCCTGAGGAGACCAAGGTCCTTTAACATCTGCCAGACGATGCTGAGGATGTTCTATGAGACTGTGGTGGCCAGTGCGATCATGTTTGCTGTTGTCTGCTGGGGCAGCAGACACCAACAGAATCAACAAACTCATTCGTAAGGCCAGTGATGTGTGGGGATGGAACTGGACTCTCTGACGGTGGTGTCTGAAAAGAGGATGCTGTCCAAGTTGCATGCCATCTTGGGCAATGTCTCCCATCCACTACATAATGTACTGGTTGGGCACAGGAGTACATTCAGCCAGAGACTCATTCCACCGAGATGCAACACAGAGCGTCATAGGAAGTCATTCCTGCCAGTGGCCATCAAACTTTACAACTCCTCCCTTAGAGGGTCAGACACCCTGAGCCAATAGGCTGGTCCTGGGCTTATTTCCTGGCATAATTTACATATTACTATTTAACTATTTATGGTTTTATTACTATTTATGGTGCAACTGTAACAAAAACCAATTTCCCCCGGGATCAATAAAGAATGACTATGACTACCACCAGGCAAAATTCCCAGATTTCCCAGCAATGCACTGACTGTAGGTTCAAAAGGGCAGTATTTCCTCATTGAGGGTGTGTAGTTAACAATTTATAGTTTGATGCTATTTAGTGTAAATTCAGTCAAGAGACATTAAAAATGACAATGTATGTTGCTCCTTTATACAAGATTTGATTCTTTGCCAGCTGCCTCACCTATGAGTAGGCAAGTATTTGTCACAGGAAGCTCAGTCTTGAAAGTAAAAGCAGGAAGTGATCTGAATTTGAAGATTTACGAAAAATCTCTTTCACTCAGTTCAAAATAAAAAGGTGTCAAAAAGAGAGCATTACTTCAATAATTCGGATGGATTTTAAGATTTCCCGTGTTCTTGTTGTTTGCACTTTATTTCAAAGTGGAACAATGCTGTTTGAAAGTAATACCACATTCCAGGCAAATTGTGTCAAGACATGTTGAGACTGATCCTTCGTCCCTGACCACCCCATTTTACCATCTCTGTTAACAACACAAGTAATTTTACCTGCCGTTAGAATAGTCAGGAAAAAAAATAACCCACCAAAATATTTCCCTTCATTTATTCTGTTGATATACTTAGGATAGGTAGATGCATCTGCTCTCAGGATGAGGCTTTTCATTATTCCTCTGTCTCTGCTGCATCTGCTCCCAGTATGAGGCTTTTCACTCCAGGATGAGGGAGATGTCCTCCTTTTTTTAAAGAAAGGGGCTTCCCTTCTTCCATCATCTGCTCTCAAACGCATCTCCCCTATTTCACACACATCTGCTCTCACTCCATCCGCCCACCACCCCACTAGGAATAGGGTTCCCCTTGTCCTCACCTACCACCCCACCAGCCTCCGGGTCCAACATATGATTCTCCGTATCTTCTGCCACCTCCAACGGGATCCCACCACTAAGCACATCTTTCCCTCCCCCCACCTCTGCTTTCTGCAGGGATCGCTCCCTATGCGACTCCCTTGTCCATTCGTCATCCCATCCCTCCCCACTGATCTCCATCCTGGCACTTATCCTTGTAAGCGGAACAAGTGCTACACATGCCTTTACACTTCCTCCCTTACCACCATTCAGGGCCCCAGACAGTCCTTCCAGGTGAGGCGACACTTCACCTGTGAGTCGGCTGGGGTGATATACTGCGTCAGGTGCTCCCGATGTGGCTTTCTATATATTGGTGAGACCCGACGCAGACCGGGAGACCGCTTTGCTGAACACCTATGCTCTGTCCGCCAGAGAAAACAGGATCTCCCAGCAGCCACAAATTTTAATTCCACATCCCATTCCCATTCTGACATGTCTATCCACGACCTCCTCTACTGTAAAGATGAAGCCACACTCAGGTTGGAGGAACAACACTTTATATTCCGCCTGGGTAGCCTCCAACCTGATGGCATGAACATTGACTTCTCCAACTTCTGTTAATGCCCCTCCTCCCCCTCCTGTTATTGATTATATATTCTTTTTCTCTCTCCTTTTTCTCCCTCTGTCCCTCTCACTATACTCCTCACCCATCCTCTGGGCTTCCCCCCTCCCCCTTTCTTTCTCCGTAGGCCTCCCATCCCAAGATCCTCTCATATCCCTTTTGCCAATCAACTGCCCAGCTCTTGGCTCCATCCCTCCCCCTCCTGTCTTCTCCTATCATTTTGGATCTCCCCCTTCCCCTCTCAAAACTCTTTCTACCTCTTTCAGTTAGTCCTGACAAAGGGTCTTGACCTGAAACATCGACTGTACCTCTTCTTAGAGATGCTGCCTGGCCTGCTGCGTTCACCAGTAACTTTTATGTGTGCTGAATGTAAAAATGTACACTTTTTAAATGCATCCATTTTAAAGCATCAAGTGTGACAGTGTAAGTGCTGTTAGGTAGCAACCACATCTGTTGATCTTTAACCAACATACAACTCATGCACTAAATAAGAAGCCAAATGAGTCAGCCTCAAAAGGAAGTAGTCAGGACCTGCATTAAAAAGATAACCACGACATAAAAGGACTTGCTCATCCTTGAACTTACTTCTAAATAATGATGTCATGTTAATAGAATGATATGACTTGTGCTGGAAATTACATCACAAATTCTTTGAATAAAAGTAGTTTTAAAGACACGTTAGTCATTTTAAGTCACAGGTCACATTTGTTTGTGATAATCATATACTTGGTGTCTTTTGGAAATTGGGCATCTTCATGCACACTGGAAACACTTTATCCCACTCAATTACACAATCATACAAACACCTTCCAACTGCATTTCTTTCTAACCCCAAAAATGTTTTTGATAATGAAGCAATTCAGTGGTACAATAAACACCATTCCGAAGTTTTGAGAGCCCATGGGACAAAATCCTAGGTTCTGGCGATGTACATTTACAATTTTATATTTTGTCAGAATGATAGACACTGTTTCTGCATGCAAGCCTAAACATGTCACCATCAAGGGTGAAGAAAAAAATAAATTAAAATCCATGCCCACAAATCATCAATTCAATCACTACATATGACCCCATTTCAAAAATGAGAAAAAAATGATGCCTATTCTAAAAAGTCAACATAAACCAAAACAAATTGATTCATGTAAGCAACTCCAGAAACTTGGAAAACATGTGCATTCTTTTTGTGATTGAATTAGCCAAAACAAAATATATTAAGCGCGAACAGAATTCTATTTGTGAGCTGGGATTTTCCACACCTGCACTTTCTAGCCCACCATTATGGGCCCTGCTTTACGATATTGTGGAAATATGTAAAGGAAGAGCACAGCAGCAGCAGGGGAAAACTTACAGACTTAATCTGCAGTAGAAAACAAAATAGAGGTAAATGAGCATCACTTATCTCAAAGATAATAGCATGTTCATTATATTCCGGCCTTGAAATTTCAGATACCATAGGAATGCACTTCTCCAAAATATTACTGTGTTGGACTCATAGAAATTGTAGGACAAACAGCCAGCTGCGTGAAGCAACAGAAAGGCTTGGCAAAGATTGCAGGGACAATTTCCACTCACTCATCATTGAAGTGTCTCTGATTTCAGCACATTCATCAAGTGAGGTACAGTGTCCTGCCATAGCACAGTAGGTTCAATACCAGAAATCAGGTCAGAGCTGCTGTCAGAAAGGCTGATCCATGGAGAGCAACTGAATGCAAAGGAGGTAATGGTAAATCAGGTTGTGTGGGTCCCAGAGAAGAAGGAGTAGAATAATTCAAATCTACCTTAATGGAAGATTTCAACCTTATTCTGGAAAATAGAAAGACTACTAGTTAAAAATGGTGAGTCTGAAAACACTGGTACATGTAGGGACCAGGGTCCTCGTGAATGCCAATCACTGCAAGATAACATCCAGGTTCAGTCAGCTTATATTGCATGAGAACTTGAGCAGAAGAATGAGGACAAATTAATTCCAATTAGATAAGAGCACTGCCGCGATTACAAATGGTACATTTGAGTTAGGCCTGGTCTCCCTATCCAAGGAAGAACATGCTGTGGAAGATCACCAGATTGATGTCTGGAACAACACTTTGCCTTAGCAGGAGAGATTAGTGGGCAGAGGGTTCTAACATGGTATGGTTAGCTCCTTTACGCCTCGCCCTTTAAAGCGTCCAGCAAGATTGAAACTGACGAGGATGGCAGAGGAAGGCGAGCGGGTGCTCAGCACCGTCTGCCTGAGGGTCATCATCCGCTGCTGCCAGAGGAAGGTGCGAGAGTCTTGGGCCCCACACTGCAAGGCTCAATCACAGACAGTAGCTGTGGGATTCTTTCTTTGGGTTGGTGGGGGGGGGGGGGCGGGGAAACAGGGACTCCACGGCTTGATGTTAACATTTTAACATTTTCAGTGCTAACAGCTCCGTTTTTTTGGGGGGGGAGGACTCTGCGATTCGGTTTCCATCTGTTTCTGGTTACTCTTTTTTGCTACTTGCACAATTTGATCAAGGCACTTTGGCACGGAACCATTTCTCTGTGACTGCGACCTGCAGTCAACAACACGGCGCTAAACTGAACTGACCCATTGGCTGTCATGCAGGGACCATTTTGTGGACTCTGCAGATTAATATTTATTATGCCATGTGTTACTTGCTTGTTGTTTGCACAATTTGTTCCATTTTTGCCCATTGGGTTTTCTTTAAACAGGTTCTATGGTTTTGTGGCTGCCTGCAGGAGGGTATATGTCAGGGCAGTATTCTGTATACATACTTCCATAATAAATGTACTTTGAAACTTTGCTATCTTAACTGGCAAGAGGTCCTAGTTGCACCATAGGTTTCAGTTAGCAAATAATGAAAAGGCCATTACCCTATACAGACTGGACTCTGAGTAGGAAGCTCCATTTAAAATGAAGATATTTAAAATCATGAATCATCATGATTGTAAACAAGTAAATCTATTTCAGGGTAATTACTGCTAGTTAAGAGCAAAACAATTCATGACTTTGGAGATCTCCATTGCATCTCTTTTTAACTTCCTCTGGATAATAGTGGTGTGGCTAGAAAAGCTATTACCTTGCAGATTCAGCAGTCTGGGTTGAGTCCTGACCACCTATATAATCCACATAGTTTGTAAATTCAGTAATTGCATGGGTTTCCCACACATGTGTTCCAGTTTCCTGACACGCCCAAAAGACAATGGTTGGTAGGTTAACTGACCACTACAAATTGTGCCTAGTGGAAGATTGAGTGCTACAATCTTGGAGAAGAACAATAGGAGGATTTCCAGGGTGGACTTGGCTAATAGAAGCAGCCATATTTAAAGGTGATTGGAGGAAAGTATGGGGAGGGGGGGAAAGAGGGGGAGTCAAAAGCAAGTGTTAGGTGGTAGTAGAGGCAGATAAATTAAGGGCATTTAAGAATCTCACATAGGAACATCAATGATAGAAAAGTGGAGGGATATGCAAGAGAGAAGAGTTAGATTGATCTTAAGAGTACGTCAAAGGGTTGGCATAACACTGTGGGCTAAAGGGCCTGCACTGTGCTGTAATGTTCTGTGATACTTCTAAACTGGCTAGTATTCAGAGAGCCACAGGGCCTGTGTTAGTGCTGTACAAGTTCAGAACTAAAAAGGAAAACAAGCCACTATACTGGCCTCTCCCAAATGTTCATCATTCCATCTCCTGGACATTCTGGCAAACCACACTCCACATTCTACTGCATTTCATTTTTTCTCCTAAACTGGTGCACCCACAATTGTACAACCCTTTAATTGTGTTCCATCTAGCTATATAAAAAGGCTTGCAACACATTCTTGCTTTTTTTATTAAATGCCTTTGGCCAAGGATTCCATTTTGTCATGTTCTCACAAGCTCTGGTCCACGACTGTTCCCCTGGCATACACAAGCTCTGGCACAATCCTTACACCAGAAATCATGCACTTTCTGCTCCACAACAAATTACAATTCATTAGAATCAGAAAGCTATGATCTGAATAAAACACCCAACAGAAGACACTATCAATCACTACTCTCTACTTTTTCCTGACTTCTACATGGCCATTACCCTACTAATTACATGGGCTTTGAATCATGCCAGCAAATTGTTTTGTGGAACATTTGCAAGTGCCTTCTGGAAATCCACATACATATCATTTATTCCATAGATGAATTCTGATCATCCACAATCCAACAACCCTGATTGTTCAGTATCTGGCTCAGAAGGTGCTTTATGCCAGCTCCCTTTCCACTTATCAAGCCCTAAATTCACTTTCAACCCACTTGCCTTCAATGGAAGAGCCTATGAAATCATATGCCAGGCATTATTATAAAAGCAAATTAGAAGTTTATTGGGTCCTAGAAATAGTACCCAATGGTCCAGAGTAACTGCAATTCTGGCACCAAATTCCTTAACAAATCAGAGTTGCATTTTTCAACCCTTCACTGAATCTGCCTTCGATCAAAACTCAGTGACTTCTGCACACAACAGTTGTTTGTCTTGAATTATAATCACCAAAGTTCCTCACTATTATCAGATGACAAACTGTCCAGTCATTACTAATTTATCTCCCAATCTCTCTCCCTTTTTGGAATAGCGATACACTGTAAAATAAGCACTTCTCCAGTCTTCTGGCACCACTCCCAAATTCAGGAAGTATTGCAAGATTGTAGCCAAAGCCTCTGCTCTCGCCAGTTTTAATTGTCTTAAAAACCAGTGATGTAAACTAATCTAAACCAACTGACTTTTCCCCACACACAAAAAAAAGCTGCCAGCTGTATAAATGTCACTTTTTCATCTACTTCTATCCAATTCCTCTCTTTTTTTGCAACATGGGAATGATCCTCTCGTAAATAAAAGCGCACAGAACTCTTAGTACCCAAGTTATGCTCTGCCTCCGCGAGATTACTTTGGTCCAAGAGCAGCTCCGCCCTTTCATTACTTCTCCTTTGCCCATCTACAAAATACTTCAAGTATTCCCCACTTTCTCTCCTCCCTACTCTCTTTCTCGGAGTGTTGCTTGTAACAGGTAGCCCATTTTGAGTTCTTTTGAAAGTCTTTAGTCCCCAGGGAGCTCTCGCTTTCCATATCTTTATAGTACTTTTTTAAAACGAAGTTAGAAAACGTTGGATCCAAACAGGCTTTTTTTCCCCCCGTTCTCTGGCTAGTTACAAATGATTATAAAAGCAGGACTGTTTCTAAAGTTCCGAATATGCAATTCAATAAAGTTAACCCAGTCTATATAGAAGGTCTGTCATGTTGTCAGAGTGACAGACACCGAATCCGGTTTAGGCTCCGATGAGCAGTCCCTACATCTCACATGGTTTAGGAGTGTCAATGCAACCCTCCCGCTCAGCTTCCTGTTACCGATTTATCAAACGTCGCTTTACCCTTCCCCAGAGAAATAAAGCTTCGCAGAAAGTGATCACATGCGCCACATCCAGCGTTTTTACCTAATATAGAAAGTAGACTAAAGCTGACAACCGCTCCCTACAGTAGCCAGACTACCAACCAGTTTGTACGCGATTTTAGCTCAGAATTCATATCCCCCACACCTTTAAAAAAAAAGGTTCCTGAAACGTTCCCCAGAGGCGCCGACAAAGAACATCGATCGCAAGCCAATCTCTAAGCACCTGCCATTTGCACCTGAAATCAGTAGTAGTTCCGATGCATCTGCAATCAACAACTCTTAAATAGCAGTTTAAAAGTTTACCTGCTAGTCTAACTGCGTCCCGAACCCTAGTCGTACCACGTTGCTGCAGCAATCTGCGCTGAATTTAAGGCGGAACCACGGCCAAAGACTACGCCTTGTCCCTTTGCACACAGCACTAAGGATGACGTTATCAAACTGTCTGAACTTTCAATGCCAAAACATGTTTTTTTTCACGTCTCTTTTCAAACATACTTTAATTTGAACTTTTGCAGTTAAGGTAATTTCTTTATTCGTAGTTGTTAATTACAAGTATTTAAATTCTACAATGAAAAATTGCAATTTTCCATTGTCTCTGAAGAACATAAATGTAAGGTATTGTTTTGTTACCATATATTATGTGGTTGCTTCTTGTTCAAGTTGTTATCCATGAGGAATAATTTATGCACAAAATATATTTTTCCCAGGGTAGATTAATTGGGTATTATGCTGCATTCTTCTACACATTCTTTCTGCACATCAGCCTTTCCAGGCCAGCTACATAACTTATAGACTTATTGCATTCACCTCTGCTCCAAGGTGGTCTTCTACTATTCCTCATCCACACTTGTAAACAGTGCCCTGTCACACTGAGCTGAGTTTAATTCCTCTGGATTCATCATTTTCTTTCAATTCTCTTCCTTCTCCATCCTCAGCTCCAAAAAGAGCCACAAGATTTCTGAACTCCCAGTTCACCATTATAATAATAAATTCTGCTTCTTGCCTCAAACCAAATTTCTCCCTAGGATCCCCTCCTTCTTGTTGATGAACAAATACTTCTCAGCATCCTCTCCCCCCCCCCACCCCCAACGCACACTCACCCTCATCTTCATCTCTAGCCCCTCATGTTCAGTGCCCTGGTAGAACATCTTTGAGTTTATCTCATTCATCATATTCAACAACTGCTCCTTTCACCCACTTCCTTAATACAACTGAACTTTCAGAGCCTAATCTGAGCCTCAGTGCTCAGGAATTGCCTTCCTTCAGATATCTTCAACACTATCAGTTTGTCCACTGCTTCAAAGAAATTCCCTTTCTGCCAAATGGCTGCCTGTTATTTAATATTCTTTTCCTTTCCAAAACTGTCCTTCTGGGTTTGTGAACTTGATTTCGGCTATGAAATCATACAAATAGCTATGTCAGGATGCTGTTCATTGACTATAGCACAGTGTTTTAACACCATCATTCCTACAGTTCTGATCGAAAAGCTAGAGAACCTGGGCTTCTGTACCTCCATCTGCAACTGGATTCTCAACCTCCTAACTGGAAGACCACAGTCTGTGTGGATTGGTAGTAACATCTCAACCTCACTGACAATCAACACTGGGGCATCTCAGGGATGTGTGTTTAGCCCACTGCTCTACTTTCCCTATACCCATGGATGTGTGGAAAGGTGCACTCAAATACCATCTATAAATTTGGTGGTGCAAGGGCATACAGGAGTGAGGTAAACCAAGTAGTTGAGTGGTGTCACAATAACAACCTTGCTTTCAATATCAGTAAGACCAAAGAGCTGATTGTGGACTGCAGAAGGGGTAAGATGAGGGAACACATACCTTTCCTCATTGAGGAATCAGAAGTGGAGAGAGTGAGGAATTCTGAGTTCCTGGCTGTCAAGATCTCTGAGGATCTAACCTGGTCCCAACGTATTGGTGCAGCTATAAAGAAGGCAAGACAGTGGCTATATTTCATAAAAAGTTTGAGGAGATTTGGTTTGTCACCTAAAACACTCAAAAGCTTATACAGATGTATCGTGGACAGCATTCTGACCTGCTGCATCACCATCTGGTATGGCGGGGGGGGGTGTAAGGGTGTGGTGGGCTGCTACACAGGATTGTAGCAAGCTGCAGAGAGTTGTAAAATTAGTCAGCTCCATCATGTGAACAAGCTTCTATAATTTCCAAGACAGCTTCAAGGAATGGTGCCTCAGAAAAAACAGTTTCCATCATCAATGAGCCCAAAAACCCAGGACATGCCCTCTTCTCTCTGTTACCATCAGGAAGGAGATACAGAAGCCTGAAGGCACACACTCAGCGATTCAGGAACGGCTTCTTCTTCTCTGCCATCCGATTTCTATGTGGACATTGAACACATGAACACTGCCTCACTACTTTTTTCTTTTTTTTTTGCATTACTTGCTTTAATTTAACTATTTAGTCATAGTCATACTTTATTGATCCCAGGGGAGATTGTTTTTTGTTACAGTTGCACCATAAATAATTAAATGGTAATAAAACCATAAATAGTTAAATAGTAATATGTAAATTATGCCAGGAAATAAGTCCAGGGCCAGCCTATTGGCTCAGGGTGTCTGACCCTCCAAGGAAGGAGTTTTAAAGTTTGATGGCCACAGGCAGGAATGACTTCCTATGACGCTCTGTGTTGCATCTCGGTGAAATGAGTCTCTGGCTGAATGTACTCCTGTGCCCAACCATACATTATGTAGTGGATGGGAGACATTGTCCAAGATGGCATGCAACTTGGACAGCATCCTCTTTTCAGACACCACTGTCAGAGAGACCAGTTCCATCCCCACAACATCACTGGCCTTACGAATGAGTTTGTTGATTCTGTTGGTGTCTGTTACCCTCAGCCTGCTGCCTCAGCACACAACAGCAAACATAATCGCACTGGCCACCACAGACTCGTAGAACATCCTCAGCATCATCTGACAGATGTTAAAGGACCTCAGTCTCCTCAGGAAATAGAGATGGCTCTGACCCTTCTTGTAGACAGCCTCAGTGTTCTTTGACCAGTCCAGTTTATTGTCAATTCGTATCCCCAGGTATTTGTAATCCTCCACCATGTCCACACTGACCCCCTGGATGGAAACAGGGGTCACCGGTGCCTTAGCTCTCCTCAGGTCTACCACCAGCTCCTTAGTCTTTTTCACATTAAGCTGCAGATAATTCTGCTCACACCATGTGACAAAGTTTCCTACCGTAGCCCTGTACTCAGCCTCATCTCCCTTGCTGATGCATCCAACTATGGCAGAGTCATCAGAAAACTTCTGAAGATGACAAGACTCTGTGCAGTAGTTGAAGTCCGAGGTGTAAATGGTGAAGAGAAAGGGAGACAGGACAGTCCCCTGTGGAGCCCCAATGCTGCTGATCACTCTGTCGGACACACAGTGTTGCAAGTGTTGCATTTGATATTAATATTACAGTAAGAATATTTACTGTATTTCTTTTTTTGTTATTTAATATTTCATTGTACCGCTCCCGCTAAGTTAACAAATTCCACGACATATGCTGGTGATATTAAACCAGATTCTGATTCTGATATTTGAGATTAGCAGACGGAAACTCATTATCTATGGGTTGAGCTGCCATGTCAATACTGTATCTGCAGATATGGAACTATTTTCACATTTGCTACTACTGCCTCTGAATTCTCAGATTCCAAATTTGCCTTTGAATATTGAGTGAGCCGCAAATGAAACAGTCGGGAGAAAAACAGCAGGTATTTTAGCATTACCATAAACTACATTTATTCCTGATTCTGTTCTGCTTCCTCGACATAGGGCTATTTTAAAACTCGAACCCCTGTCTAATCCTGAGCTAAGCTTCCAACCCCATGCACGACAACCATTGTCTTCAGAATGGGTACTCTCCTTTGGAGCTCTCCAGTATTCCAACAGGAAGCCTTCTGTCCTTCATTTTGTGTATTTAACCAATATAAAATTCGAGCCATCAAGCCATCACCCTTACTGATTTTGGCTCCTAGTCTCTCATCAATCCAAATTAAAATATTTTTTCTTATTTTCAAACTCCTTCATGGTTAAACTAGCAATATTTTAGCCTCCTTCAGACCTATACTCTTCCCTCCTTCACTCCAAATGCTCAAATCTTTGGCCTTGGCCTTGAGTTCTTCCTACTGTCTTTCACCCAGCTATTTGTACTTGTGCTTTCGTTATGCTGACTATCTGTAACACCTCACCCACACCTCCTCCCACCCTTCACTCTCTTATCATTTTTAAACCCACATTTTTCTCAAACAGTGCCTCTGGATTTTCTTTATCATTCCTTGATCATTTGCTTTCAGAAGTAATTTTCTATTAAAATGCTATTTTATGCAAGCTACTGCTGTTTACAAGATCAGAGCAGTCTTTTATATGGTTTATCATGAATTCTATCGAGTTTCTTTGTTTTGTGAGAGCGTGCAAGAAGATAAAACTCAAGGTTGTATATGGTATATATACTTTGATAATAAATTTGAACTTTGAACTTTGGAATATGGTTACTTAGCCAAGTGAAAGATTTAATATCTAAGTTGAAGTTTTAATATTTATTTCTGAATCTTGGAACTGGCAGTTAATATATCACAACAGGCAATTATTATTTGACATCTGGAATCAGTAATACATAGCTTCAAAGCACACAGAAAGGTTACTATGTTCATTTATTTTCATCCAGCATTATCTTGCAACTTTGAAATAAATAAAAATTACTGTGCTCCATCTGAAAAGGTCACGATAGTCTACCCTTAACCACAGATCTCTGCGAACAAATTAATCTTATTTTGTAACACAAATGGTCCATTAAATTCCTTTCAGTAGCGAAGTAATTGTATACTATTCATAGAGCATATTAATGGAAAACTACAAGGAGCTGATTTGGAATCCAGAGGGGTCATTTGAATTTTAGGCATTGAACGAAAATTCAAATATGTCTTTACTGTGATCTCAAAATTCATTCCCATTTGCTGTATGGTGCAAGCATATTTAGTTATTCTTTGTGGTAAAATGTAATGTGAAATCAAAGTTTGTGAACATTTTCCATTCACTCTGTCTGCTTTATGTCTTTGGTCGTTGAATGCTTGTGAAGTCATTGTACAGATGAAGTCATATATTTGCATTGAGTAAGTTTGCATAAGGCATGTCTGACTAAATGTATGCTATCGCTTGTGGTAATGAATATTTTTTTCTTAAGAACATCTATGACTCAAAGCTAATTGCTTTTGCGTTGACTTTATTCCACCCAGTTTTCAAGAAATGGCAAAATTGGGTGAAATGCATGCAGAGGAAAAGAACTTCTGAATCTGAAGGACCTGACGATGGTGAAAAAAATACCATATATTATGTTTCATGACGACTGTATCCAAACATCTCTGTTAACAATGCATACTGTACAGGAATAAAACTGCTTCAAGCAAAACCTAGTGTCACAGATTCCAGAGCATTAGCTTAAATACTTCAGGATGTGAATCTGTTGGTCAACATTGCACAACAGGAAAAATATATTGCTCATAAGGAGCAGGCAGCCATTATCTTTACCTCTTTTATCCAAAACTTTTCTAGTTGTCACAGGATACAGTTATTCCTCTACACAGTAATAGAATGTGTGTTCATTGTAACATCATTCTGCTTCTTTTAAAGTACTTCTTTACATGTAGATTTTGTGAAGTGGTTCTTGTTGTACAAAATGGTCTGTGTAGTTGTTAGCACTGCTGGCTCACAAGTCCAAGGACCCAGGTTGGATCCTGAATTCAGGTGCCGTCCGTCCGATTTTAGAACAATCTCACTGTGACTGGATGGGTTTTCACCAAGTTCATGGGTTCTTCCCACATTCCCAAGGTTGTACTGTTAGGTTAATTGGCTACTGAAAAACACAAAGTGGCAAAAAGAGTTTAAAGGGAATTGATAGTCATGCAATTTTTAAAAAATCACAGGGTTACAAGGAAAAGTGGAATGGGATTGATGGGATTGCTCTGTTGGGGGCTTGCATGAAGCTGATAGGCCAAATGGCCTTCTACATTGTAATGATTCCATTACAGGCAAAGCAACAGCAAGGTCGTGGGCTCTATAAAGATTATAGAGGAGGAGGTGTTTTCTGTATTAAGGCAAATTAGGCTGGATAAATCTAATGGGCCTGACAATGAGTTCCCTCGGACCCAGTGGGAGGCGAGTGCAAAACTTACAGGGGCCCTTGCAGAGATACTTGAAACATCCTCAGCATGGGTGAGGTGCCGGAGTTTGGAGGAGAGCTAATGTTGTTTCATTATTTAAGGAGGCAACTTTGTGGATGACACCAAGATTGGGGGTGTAGTGGACAGCGAGGAAGACTATCAAAGCTTGCAGCGGGATGGGGACCAACTGGAAAAATGGGCTGAAAACTGGCAGGTGGAATTTAATGCAGACAATTGTGAGGCACCCTGGGAGGATCAACAAAGTAGGCTTGCATAGTGAACGGTAGGGCACTGAGGAGTGTGTTAGAACAGAGAGACCTGGGGCTACAGATCCATAATTCCTTGAAAGTAGTAACACAGACAGATAGGGTCATAAAGAGAGCTTTTGGCATATTGGCCTTCATAAATCAATGTATTGAGTACAGGAGTTGGGATGTTACGTTAAAATTGTATTAGGCATTGGTGAGGCTAAATTTGGAGTATTGTATCCAGTTTTGGTCACCTACCTACAGGAAAGATATAAATAAGTTTGAAAGAGTGCAGAGAAAATTTACAAGGATGTTGCCAGGACTTGAGGACCTGAGTTAAAGGTTGAACAGGATAAGACTTTATACCCTGGAACGTAGAAGATTTGATGGAGGTATACAAAATTATGAGACGAATGCATAGAGTAAATGCAAGCAGGCTTTTTCCACAGAGGTTGGGTGGGACTTCAACTAGAGGTCATGGATTAAGGGTGAAAGGTGAAATGTTTAAGGAGAACATGAGGGAAACTTTTTCACTCCTAGGTTGTTGAGAGTGTGGTGCCAGTGCAAGTGGTGGATGCAGGGTCAACTTCAATACTTAAGAGAAATTTGGACAAGTACATGGATGGGAGGGGTATAGAGGACTGTGGTCTGGGTGCAGGTCAATGGGAGTAGGCAAATTGAAGGTTCAGCCTGTTTCTCTATTGTTCTATGACTCTATGACTGTACATCTGCTGAAGAAATTTAGCTTTCCCTTCTCTGAGCTCCTGACTGTAGTTTACTCAATACAAAGTGAAATTTGCCATAAGTCAAGTTTTCCAAATCACCAAAAATAGAGATTCCAACAACCTCACCTGTTTTCAAGAATGTAAGTGGTTGAATCAGGAATATGACTTGGCTCCTTACACCTGATCAACTATTCAATAGGTTTACAGCTGATCCTTCACCTCAGTGCTACTTTCTCTGATTCCCTGAATCCGTTAACATTCCACAACCTACCAATCTTTGGGGTGTTTGCAATCTACTCAATAATTAAATCTTTGGTTTTGATTTCCAAAGAGTCACTACCTTCTGAGAGAAAGTAACTTCTCACTTCTGTCCCGATTAGCTTAACTGTATTTGGAATTGTGACTCCTGGTTTCAGGCACCCCAGCTAATGGAATATCACTCTTGCATTCACTCTGTTAAGTGTCAAAAAACTTTTATATACTTCATGCTTCATGCGTTACTGTATGAAAGTAATAAGTGTGTAAAAATGATTTCCCTGTTGACTCTATCCAATTTTTAAATTATTTTCAAACATTTTCCCAGCTACTGATGGCTGGCTAATCAAATTGTAGTTCTTCATTTTTTTTTCTTATCTCTTCTTAAATGGTGGGATTACGGTATATTTACTACTTTTCTAGAGTCTAGAATTTTGGAAGATGACAAATTGATAGCTACTTCTTTCAAAACCTTGAAATTCAGATAATCAAGCCCAGCAGGTTAATATGCCTTTCCAGCATATTAATTTCTCTACTTTGTTTTACTATGTAACTCTCCTTCATTCACTCTTGACTTATTGTTTTACTATGTAACTCTCCTTCATTCACTCTTGACTTATAGTTCTCAACTATTTTTAGGAAGTTTTCTGTGTCTTCAGTGAAGACATACAAAAACCATGTTTAACTTCTCGGACACTTTCCTATATCCCAATAAAATAACTTTTTTCTCAACCTGTAAGACACTCACAAGCAGGTCCCACTACTGTTTTCTGTGATTTGCAAATTCCACATCCAAAATGATTCTACAACTATATTTTCCAAGCAAAGTTAAATTCTACTGCTTTTATCTCAGTGGTTATCATCAGAGATCTTAGTCTCCTGTTCCATTTTGCTCATCTTTTCAAAACGTTAAATATTCTGGAGTATTTAATTCCCAGTCCTTGCAATCACATCCCCATAGTTGCTATTATATCATACTGACTTGTTTCTGTATTGCAAAGGGAACACTTGTGTTTCCTTTATGCTTACATTCATTCTGTTGTTCCAGTAATAATTTGATCCCCTGACCAGTTCCCACTGATCCATGCTGAATAGACAACACATTTTTTTCTTTGTTTATGCCCCAGTAATGGCCCACCCTATCCTTGGGAGTGGAATTGGAATTGATTTAATATTGTCCCCTGCAGTGATGTGCAGTGAAAAACTTGTCTTGTATACTGTTCATACAGCACGGATTATTACACAGAGCACTGAGGTAAAACAACAGAATTCAGAATGTAGTGGAACAGCTATGAGAGTGTGCAGTGCAGATAAACAATGAAGTGCAAGATCATGAGGTAGATAGTGAGGTCAAGAGTTCATTTCATTGTGTGAGGGGGCAATTCAGAACTCTTATAACTGTAGGGTGGAAGCAGTCCTTGAGCCTGGTGGTACTGCTGTTACGCTTTTTGTATCTTCTGCCTGATGGAAGCGGGAGATAGGGAGAAGGTCTTGGATGGGTAATGAGCCAGTAAGATGTATAGACAGAGTCCACGGAGGGGAAGGTGTTACCATGATGTGCTGAGGTTTGTCCACAGCTCTCTGCAGTTTCTTATGGTCGGGATCAGAACAGCTACCATACCAAACTGTGATGTATCGGAAGGGTCTCAGCCTGAAACGTCGACTGTGCCTCTTCCTAGAGATGCTGCCTGGCCTGCTACATTCACCAGCAACTTTGATGTGTGTTGCATGCATCTGGATAGAATGTTTTCTTTGGTACACCAATAAAAATAAGTGAGGGTCAATGGTGACCTGCCAGATTTCTTTAGCCTCCTGAGGAAGTAGAGGCATTGGTGAACTTTCTTGACCTTGGTATCTACATGGTTGGACCACTACAGGCTTGATGAACTTCACTCCCCATCTCCACCCAACTCTCACCCTCTGCAAGCAGAGGAACAAACTGTGAATGTCAAAAGTTTGTGAAGCTCATTCCGCTGCATATAATGTCTCTGATGGTATGCACAGTGAAACTCTGCAATAGTGCTCACAAACACTGTGACCTGCCAGGAGAATTCCAAGAACAATATCTTGACATTATGGTCTATAAGCAAAACACAATGTTGGAAATAATTCGGAAGATGTGTAGATTGGGTGGCTGATGGTTGAGTTGAGTTGTTCTCCGATCTTGGCAACTTACTTGCAAACATTTCCTTTGTGGTGAGTCCTCTGAATGCTTGGCATTATTTACTTTCCGATCAGCCATTTGGTCATTATTTCGGAAACTCAATTGTGATGTAGGGAGGAAATTTCATTGTTGATTGGCTGTGTTGTGAACTTTATGTGTTGTGGTCTGGAATTTTGCCCAGATTGGCTCAAGAACAGTTGATTAAAAATATATATGAAGGCCAAGCATTCAGAGGACACACCTCAGTCAGCAGTGCATTGATTATGTCTCCTCACATGGTGACAAAATGTTTGCAAGTAAATTGGCAAGATTGGAAAATACAATGTGTTTTTTTGTCTAAATTCCATTGTTTAATTGTATTTGGATGTTGTTTGGAAAAGGCTTTTTGATGAGGATTGTGCATACCTTTAAAAAACCCAGTGGAGTTTCCTTCTAATGACAAAATAGCTCGGTGCCCCAGGTCAGGATATGTTCTATTTATCAAAACTGATTTCTGTTTTCTGTTTCTGATTGGGCGGGTTCAAGCCAAATGTTTTTTAGCAGTTCTTTATGCCACAACCAACAGTGCTTCTTTGCTCAACTGCTACCAATAAAGTTAGGAGCATTTTCCAGTCTAAACACTGCTATCTTATCCATTGGCAATGTGTGATTACAAGCCCTTTGTCCTCCTAATAAAAAAAACTTATGAAGTTAAGCATGCTCTTTCTAGATGCCTTCCCCATTTTTAAACATAGAAGTAAATGTTATCTTGTTTGAGCTCAAAATCTATTTATTGCACTATACCTTGCAATTTCCCTTTATGTCAATTCTGATGTACACAGTGCTTTTAAGAATGTTTTCCTTTTGGTGTTTCTAATTTGTAGCCCCTCTCCTTACATTCTGACTGCTTTGAAATCAAGACTAATTTCACAGTTTTTTTCTAGAACTTATTTACATTTAAGTTGAGCTGAAATTCAATCTTAATTGTCATTCAGCCATACATCTGTGATGATGACGATGATGGCTGGTTCTTGGCTTGCAAAGATCAGGAGGAAAGAATAGTCCTCAGGAGTGAAGGCACGATCATCGGTGACTGCTGACTCTGGAGCTGTAGAGACATGGGAACTGCTGGGATGGAGGTGCTTGGGTGGTAGGATCTTGCATACAGCTTGTATACACTTGTATACAGCTAAACAAAACAGCATTCCTCTGGGACCACGATGCAAAATACAGTACATACAGTCTCACACAGCATGCAACACTCCGCACATATGTATACTTACAATAGCATGTACAGTTACAAAAAATAATATTAGCCCAAGTTCCTGAGTGTTGATGGCACATGGGATGTTGCCCTGGAGCCATGTTTCTGCAAGAACAAGCACGCAGCAGTTCCTCATCAAACGCTAACACAGCCATGGACGAACGTGATCCGGTTTCTATTACATCGAGTGAACACTAGAGAGCAGCACTGATGAGAGGGGACAGTCCCCAACCCAGCAAGGACACCAGCGCACCCGCCACATCCCTTCCCAGAATCTACCTGCCTTCAAACCTTTTTTTTTCCAATTTACAATCTTCTGAATTTTAAATCTTACATTGCATATCATACAAAATGACAATAACTGTTCTCCCTCTTTCCTGTTTTCATTCTATCTTGACAAGGTTATGAAGGAATTTGGTTTTTCCTTTATTGATTGAGATAAGGTAATTTTTCCTAGAACATTATGAAAAATTTGTACTGAAAAACAAAACAAATGCTTTTTTAAACATGGGTAATGAAAGTTGGCTTACCTTTGTAGATTAAAAATAAATTATTTCATTTTATGCATTGCCCGTATCATTTCAAATATGGAACATTTTAATTATATCATTGTAAAGGTCAACATTACATACTTTATACATGAAGAATCAATCAATATAATGACCTTGGAAGCCTGACCTTTTTACTCAATTCAAACAAGTTATAAAGGCACATTTGTCAATGAGGTTACATGTTCCTTCACAACTTCAGTTTTCAACAGCACCTCTGAAATTTGTGGTTTATAATCACAATGCTGAAGGCATAATTGTAAGCATGCAACACGGACATTTCTTTCTATTTATATCTTGCTTTCCTGATGATTGGGTTGTGGAACACCAGGTTATCACCTTATCACCTTCTACACGTCCATTGTGCCGAGCTTTAGAGGAACTGCCAGATGGTGTCTCTACCACAATTTAATGAGTTAACATAATTTACTAAAAGACATATTTTTCCTTTTTCCTCTCCTTCTCCATTTCAGCCCCTAGTTTACATTTACATGTATGGCAGCAGAGAGGATGGCTTTAATGCAATACTTAATAGAAAATAAAAATAATTAAATAATTGTACTTTTGCTCTGTAAACAATAGTCACAAAGCGATAGAACACTACAGCACAGAAACAGGCCCCTCAGACAATGCCAAACTATTAATCTACCTAGTCCCATTTACCTGCACCAGGACCACAGCCCTCCAATCATGTACCTATCCAAATTTTCCTCAAAATGTTGAAATTGAACCTGCATACTTACTTCTGCTGGCAGCTCTTTCCACAATCTCACCACCTTCGGAGTGAATAAGTTGCCCCTCATATTCCCCTTAAACATTTCACCTTTCACCTTTAACCCATGTTCTCTAGTTCTAGTCTCACCCAACCTCAATGGAAAAAAAGGCTGCTCGCATTTCCCCTACCTATATGTTTCATGATTTTGTGTACCTCTATTAAGTGTCCCCTCAAACTTCCATGTTCTGGGGAATGAAGACCTATTCTCGTCAACCTTTCCCAAGAACTCAGGTCCTCAAGTCCCAGCAACAACCTTGTAAATTTTCTCTGCACTCTTTAAATCTTATTGATATCCTTCCTATAGGAAAACACAACAGAACTGCACACAGTACTCCAACTTGGGCCCCACCAACATCCAATACAACTTCAATATAACATCTCAACTACTGTATTCAGTTTAATTTATGAAGGCCAAAAGCTCTTTTTATGACCCTATCTATCTGTGATGCCACTTTTAAGGATTTATGAAGCTGTATTCCCAGATCACTCTGTTCTATCACACTCCTCACTGCCTGACCCTGGTTTTTCCTTACAAGGTGCAACACCTCATACTTGTCTGCATTAAATTTCACCTGACATTTTTTAGCCTATTGTTCCACCTGGTCCAGAGCCCACTGCAAGTTTTGATTGTGTTTCTTGCTCTCTATTACACTCCCAATCTTGGTTTCATCTGCAAATTTGCTGATCACCTTTACTACATTATCATTCAGTTGATTGATATAGATGACAAACAGCACAGAAACCTGTGGCACACCAATATTCACAAGCCTCCAGTCAGAGGCAACCGTCTACTATCACTGTCCAGCTTCTCCCGTGAAGCCAATGTCTAATCCAATTTACTACCTCATCCTGAAAGCCAAGCAACTGAACCTTCCTGACCAACCTTCCGGGATCTTGTCAAAGGAAAGGCCTTGCTAAAGTCCACATAGACAACATTCACTCTCTTTCCTTCATCAACTTTCCTGGTAACTTCCTCGAAAAACTCTATATGATTGGTTAGACATGATTTATCATGCACAAAGCCATGTTGACTATCCCTAATCAGACCCTGTCTATCCAAATACACAGATATATGGTCAGTTAGAATACTTTCCAATAACTTTCCTAATATTGCTCACAGGGTCTCCCTGCTTATTCTTAAAGCCTTTGTTAAACTCCAGAACTAGATTTGCCATCCTCTGATGACAATATTGAGCCTTGATAAACCACATGATATCATGTACCTTAAGTTCCAAAAAGCTTTTGAAAGTATCACAATTTACTTTCAAAGGCATAGGTTTTTAGTGCAACAAAAAGATAATAAGCAGTGACCTTCAGTAAAATCCAGATGAAGGGTATGTGCTGCTCTGGCTTTTCCAAGGAATCACAACTGTCTCCAATTTATGTCAGCAACCAGGACTTAGAACATGAATCAAAAGTGATCAAATTTGCAGATAACATTGAATTAAAAGGAAAAACCAAATTGAACTTCATAGCCACACCCACTTTTACATGGAATCAAGAATATACATTTTCATATGCTCCAGAAGAACGAATTAACCAAAGTTTCTCATAAAGAGTTTGCATCAAACAGGCAGTGAAGATAAAAATGTGACAAAGCATGTACTCCTTTAAGGGTTACAAGGAAATAGGTTTCTCTGCTCTTACCTATGGCAGCCTTAATTTTTAGTAACAATCAATCTACTATTCAGGGAATTGCATGAAACTCACCTGGAGACTGCCGTCAGTTCCACAAGACTAAACACAAAGGGTGAAATTGCTTGTGAATCTGAATCTCTTCCTTTTTAGGCTTATCATGGTGATGGTATTGCTACCTTGGTAGCAAATTATGGGCTCATATATTTTTGAATAATTTTGCTTCTCTGAGCTGTTATATCCTGTGTTCAATGGGGAACTGGGTTGGGTGGGAATGAGGAAAAGACAGAGCACCAACCTGTGGTCCTTTAAGTGGTAGAGCAACTCCGATGGATCACATGGTCTCCTTTACTTACTTCTCACCATAACAGCACCTCATTAAAGGAAATCAGAAAGCCGGAGATCACTATCTCCAAAATAATAAACACAATAAAAATTTTGCAAATTCTATATAATCCCTGAATAGGAAAAAAGGAATTAATAAATACACGAGATTCTGCAGGTGTTGGAGACCCAGAGTAACATGCCTAAAATGCTCGAGGAGCTCAGCAGGTCAGGCAGCATCTATGGAAAGGAATAGAGTCAATATTTCAGGCTGAGACCCTTCATCAGGACTGGAAAATAAGGGGGAAGAAGGTGGGGGGAGGGTAAGGAGTACAAGCTAGAAGATGACAGGTGAAGCCGGGTGAGGGGGAAGGTAAGTGCCTGGGAGGATGAAGTGGGAAAGCTGGGTGGAAAAGGTAAAGGTTGAAGAAGAAGCAATCTGACAGGAGAGGAGAGTGAACCATGGGAGAAAGGGAAGGAGGAGGAAAGTGATAGACAGGTGAAGAGAAAAGAAGAGGTAAGAGGGAAGCCAGAATTGGGAATGGAAAAGAAGAGAAGGGGGAGGGAGAAAATTACCCAATCTATGTTGGCTTTTACTAATGTAGAGGAGGCCATGCTGGGAGCACCAGGTACAGTAGATGACCCTGAAAGATTTGCAGGTGACTGTTGCCTCAGCTGGCAGGACTATTTGGGGCCCTAAATGGAGGTAAGGCAAGAGGTGAATATAGCACTTTAGCTGCTTGTGTGGTTAATTATCAGGAGGGAAATTCGTGGAGAGAGATGAATGGACAACGGAATCACAGAGAGAGCAATCCTCATGGAAAGTGGAGAGTGGGGGGTGGGGTTGGTAAAGATGTGTTTGGTGGTAGAATCCCCAATCCCATTGAAGATGGTGGAAGTTGCACAGAATGATGTGCTGGATGCAGGGGCTATGGGGTGGTAGGAAGCATAAGAGAAACTCTGTCCTTTGTAAAGTGGCATGAAGTTGGGATGAGGGTTGATGTTTCAGAAATGGAGGAGATGTGGGTGAGGGCAGTATCAATGGTAGAGAAAAGGAATCCCCATTCTTTGAAGATATTCTGGAATGGAAATCCTCATCCTGAGAACAGATGTGGCAGAAATGAAGGAACAGAGAAAAGGGAATGGCATTTTTACAAGTGACAGGGTGGGAAGAAGTATAGTCAAGATTACTGTGAGAGGGAGTAGGTTCATAAAAAATATCAGTAGACAAATTGTCTCCAGAGATAGAGACAAGGAGATCAAGAAAGGGGGAAGGGAACTGGTTAAGCCTGCTGTCCATAGTCCTAAGGGCAAGCAGTTAATGAGTGTCAACATCTCTGAAGATCTATCCTGGGCCCAACATAATGATGCAATTATGAAGAAGGTATGGCAGCAGCTATAGAACATGGAACAGTATAGCACAGGAGCAGGCTACTTAGCCCACAATATTGTGGCGAACCAGCTAAAAAGCAAATCAAAAACACGCAAACATTAACCCCTCCTACCTACACTATGCCCATATCCCTCCATCTTCCTTACATCCATGAGCCCATGTAAACATCTCTTAAAAGCCTTTGCTCTACTGCCGTACCAGGCAGTTCATTCTAGGCATCCATGATCCTCTGGGTAAAAAACTTACTCCTCACATCCCCCTTGAAGCTTCCCCTCCTCACCTTCAGTGCATGCCCTGTGGCATTAGACATTTCAACCCTGGGAAGCAGATAGTCCTTCTCATTAAGAGTTTGATGAGATTTAGTACATCACAAAAGACTCCAGAAAATTCCTACAGATGTACCATGGAGAGCATTCTAACTAGCTGGAATCACTGTCCAGTATGGAGGGCCCCAATGGAGGCTACCTCAGTAAGTATATTTAAGAAAAAGTTGGATAGATTTTTGCATATCAGGGAGATTAAGGATTATGGGGAAAGGGCAGGTAGGTGGAGATGAGTCCATGACCAGATCAGTCATGATCTTATTGAATGGCAGAGCAGTCTCAATGGGCCAGATAGCCTACTCCTGCTCCCATTTCTTATGTTCTTATGTAATGGACAGGATCAGAAAAAGATGTGGAGGATTGTAAACTCAGCCAGTTCCATCATGGGCACGATACTCCCTAGCATCAAGGATACCTTCAAAAGGCAATGCCCCAAAAAGGTGGCATCCATCATTAATAACCCCACTACCCAGGACAT
Organism: Mobula birostris; assembly: GCF_030028105.1. Taxonomy (NCBI): domain Eukaryota; kingdom Metazoa; phylum Chordata; class Chondrichthyes; order Myliobatiformes; family Myliobatidae; genus Mobula; species Mobula birostris. The sequence goes on along the minus strand of NC_092383.1, from coordinate 59,676,776 downwards.
GTGCTCTTCTCATTACTACCATCAGGGAGGAGGTAAAGGACTCTGACGACACACAGTAAGTCTTTTACGAACAGCGTTTTCTCCTCCCCATCAGATTTCTAAATGGTCCATGAACCCACGAACACTACTTCACTATTTTTGCACTAAAACAGTGAGGTAGACAGCAGAGTGTGTGTTTTTAAAAACAATTGAATGTCACAGTGATATTGCAAATTAAAAGAAAAGGCTAATCAGATAAGTTTCAACGCTTCATGAAGGAACCAGAGGCAAGGCCTCAGAAAATAATGAGAGTGTAAATAGGCTTTTCAGACAACACTTTAAATTGACTGAGTCATTGAAGTTTTTAAGTATTTGTTAATCTGCCTTTTCCAGATCAGTGAGTTTGTTCAAAGACTTTGAAATAAATTTGTAACAATGGAAGGGAAAAAATTCAGAATTAAAATTAGTTTTGTATTGCATGCCAGTTGGGAAATAAATATTTTATTATTTTCTATTACAGTGGGGCACCATTCAAGTGAACAAAATACATATTTGTGTACTGTCACTATTTGCTTGTTCTAAGATGATTTAATCAAATTGTTAGACATCATGCTAAAGAAAGAGTCTAATGAAGCATTATTCTGCAGCTTTGCAAAACTATGGAGGAAGCTGTGAAGACAGTGTAGGATAAATAGCTGAAATAAAAAGAAAAGATTTCTGTACTCGGACACTCTCCAAACTTTTCCCAAGAAACTGACATTACTTAACAATGTACAAGATCATAATGCAATATGGAAGCTAAAAATATCAAAAATTAAAAGGGAAAATAAAACAAATATTAACTCGAGCAGTTAGATGGTTGACAGTGTTATCACCCATCACAAGCTTTGCTCATGTCCTGAAGAAGGGTCTCAGCCCAAAACATCTACTGTTTATTCCTTTCCAGTGATGTTACTTGGCCTACTGAGTCCCTCATGCATTTTGTGTGTGTTTTCTCACGTGCAATGTGTTGCAAATGGCCTCCTCATGATCATACATTTTCACTAGAAACAGAAGTTGGCTGCTTAGTGTCAGTTGCTTGCGTGCCGTGGTTGGTAATTGATGCCAACGTGCACCCAACTGGCACACGGTTCTAAATCAAGTAACGGCAGCCCCATATTGGGAATGGTATTAGCACAAACAATGTAAATGCCTGTTGGAAGTACACAGAGTAAGCAGATTATTATGCATTGCCAGTTTGATGCCAGCATTGCCAAATCACAGCTTAATTCTCCAGCAAAATATGTTAGACGACTATTCAGCAGCAGGAAGGACCCAATCCACTGCGGATTCAACGTGATGCTCAGCTGTTTACAACCTTGAAGCTTGTACTTCAAAGAATATTGAGCGCAATGTAAAATTGAGAATTTCTTCACGGATTTAGGCTCTGCTCTTGTTTATTTGACTGGAGATCTTTATACTTCAGAGCAGACCCGTTCTTCCAAAATTCCAAATTCCTGGTCTCCCTATAGGCTATCCCTTTGGCTTCTTATCCTTCTTCAATTGATCCTTTAAAAGTGAGAATTAAGCCGGATTTACACTTCTGCGTCAACGCAACACCATAAGTACTGCGTCGCCGCAAACCCTACGCAGAGCTGACACAGATCCCTACGCCAGAGCCTGACGTGCACCTCCCCCAAAATGTAACTATGTGTCGCGGCAACGCAGAACGCAACAGCTGTGTTTGGTGCACTTGGTAGCATCGCATTTCATCCTAGGCTGCAATAGCTTCCCATTGGGCGACTGAAAGGCAGGGAAGGAACTCTGGCTGCAATGCTTTCCATAAAGCTTTATAGACCTCCGAAATTATGGAGGACGCATTTCGCTTTTACGAAAAAAGACGCTCGCCATAAACTGTCTTCTCCTATCATTTCAGATCTCCCCCTCCCCCTCCCACTTTCAAATCTCTTACTATCTCTTCTTTCAGTCAGTCCTGACGAAGAGTCTCAGCCCAAAACGTCGAATGTACCAATTCCTATAGATGCTGCCTGGCCTGCTGCGTTCACCAGCAATTTTTGTGTGTGTCGCTTGCTTTAAACTTGTTTACCCTGGCAAAGACTACAATGACCATGAATCCTTGCACGGGCAGGTGTGTGCGCATGCGCGACATGCCCGAATTGCAGAGCGACACAGACACACCAACAGACAAGTATAAATGCTCACAACACACATAGGCCACTTGCGTAGGCTACGGCGTCCATTTGATGCACAAGTATAAATCAGCCTTTAAACTCCCATTCTTTGGCTTCACCTATACCCAATGGGCTCATTTCTACTGTTACGTACCCCGTAACTGGGTTGCCAAACCAGCAGAAATGGACCACTTAGTTGGAGTCTGGATTATTGGAACTAAGAAAGTTTTATTAAAGAAATAAGTAACCCAGTACTCTAATAGTAAGGATATAAATGCAACAGGTTAGCAATGATAAAACACACATGTACACAGACTAGTATAATAGGATCAATCAAGCTCTATCGCAGTCTAGGGGTAAAATGATCAGTCTCAAGTGACGCAGAGTTCAGTTCAGTTTAGTTCAGTTCGCAGTAATCGCTGTTGTGCCGTTGGGGAGAGAGAGAGAGAGAGAGAGAGCGAATGATGATATTCAAATCGGATTCAAACAGACCTTTGATATTCCTCGCAGTTAGCTTTCGGGCGAGTCCTTCGTAATGTCTTCTGAGGTCACCGACTGTGACCCCTCCATTCCGATTACGACCGTTCTTCTGCAGTGAACCCAGCACCCAGGCAAGGGTGGACACACACACCAGGTTCCCGCCAATCGTACCGTCTCACCCTGTGCGTCTATGGTCGGTCCTATGACCTCCAAACTCCCACCAACTTGTGGGGCACACCGCACTTCCAGGGTCTCATTATCTCGTGGTGGCGTGGTGTGTGGCTTGCCTCAGTGAACCTGTTCCTTTTATCCCCCTGCTGGGGTATCGCCTGTCCATCAACCTTCAAACAGTTCAGGTTCAAAGCAACCGGTCTGACAATACTCGGAACTGTGGCTCTTTTCGTTAATCTCTCCCGTCTCTCATTAACATTTCTGAATGTTTCCCCATTGTCTCTCTTATCGGCATCAATCTTCTGATAACTTGGTCGTTTGGTCACACTACTTACTTCTATAATTTACAACTACAATGTGAATGTTTCTTAAAAGTTGCTATCGTACCTGTTTTGAGCACATCCTTGGCAGCTTATTCCTCGCACCTAGCATAAAGCATGTAAAACAAAGCACACGGGGTTAAATAGGCCCATTTGGCAAAGCCGACAACACAAAAGCAAAGTTGAGCTGTGGTATCAGCGTACCCCTCTGCAATTGGACCTTGGATTTTCTGACTAACAGACCCCAATCAGTTAAGTTAGACAACTTCTCCTCCTCCTCTCTCACCCTGAACAACGGCGTGCCTCAAGGCTGTGTGCTGAACCCTCTTCTGTACTCCCTTTTCACATATGACCGCGTTCCTGTACATGGTTCTGACTCCATAATCAAGTTCGCAGACGACACTACTGCAGGGAGAGCAGGAAATTGGAATTTTGAAAGAAAGGGTCTGCTCTGAAGTAGAAAGATCTCCAGTCAAATAAACGAGACGGCCTGCAGGGGCGAGGTTCAGCACCTGGCTGCGTGGTGTGCCCACAACAATCTGGTCGTTAACACCCAGAAGACCAAGGAGATCATTGTGGACTTCAGGCACGCCAGGACTCACACTCATGTCCCCATCTACATCAATGGAACTGTAGTGGAGTGTGTATCAAGCTTCAACTTCCTTGGTGTCCACATTTCCGAGGATCTCACCTAGTCCCTGAACTCCTCGATCCTGATCAAAAAGGCGCAACAGCCCCTTTATTTCCTGCAGAGCATCAAGAAAGCTCACCTCTGTCCCAGGATACTGACGGACTTTTACCGCTGTACCATTGAGAGCATACTCACCAACTGCATCTCAGTGTGGTATGGCAATTGTCCCGTATCAGACCGCAAAGCACTCCAGCGTGTGGTGAAAACTGCCCAGTGGATTATTGGCAACCAATCGCCAACCATTGAGAACATTTACCATAAACGCTGCCTGGGCAGGGCGAGAAACATTATCAGGGATGCATCTCACCCTAACCATGGACTTTTTATTCTCCTCCCATCCAGTAGGCGCTACAGGAGTCTCTGCTCCCGCACCAGCAGGCACAAGAAGAGCTTCTTCCCTGAGGCTGTGACACTGCTGATCCTTTCATCACAGCGCTAAGCAGTATTGCATCCGTATTGTACTGTTTCAGTACTTTTATATTTGTGTGCTGTAGCACTTACTTTTTATTCGCAGTTATTTTGTAAATAACACTATGCTTTGCATTTCTGGTCAGATGTTAAATGCATTTCATTGGCTTTGTATCTGTACTCGGCACAATGACAATAAAGTTGAATCTAATCTAATCTAAAGGAAGTACAGCGACAGGAGGAGCAAATGAGATATGCAAGAGCAGTGTCTCAGGCTAAACAGAGTCAGTGGACGGTGGAAAAACATTGAGAAAAGAAAATTCAGCTTTAAAGACTTTTTGGGAAAGGAAGGAAGAACGATTAGCTTCCTAATGAGAGATTTTATGATGTTCTCCCACTCCCAAAAATCTGAACCAGTGACTTGGTGAAGATCCAGCTTGTCCACTCTGTGGAAGAACAGCAAACCTCAAGCACGTCCTCTCATCTTGCAAAGTAAGCCTCACTCAAGGAAGATACACGTGGAGGTACAACCAGGTCCTCAGCTGTTTGGCATCCATTGTGGAGAAGCAAAGGCTGAAGAACAATTCTAAGCCCCATATGACTGGAAGAACCATCATTCTCTTTGTCCAGCAAGGACAGACAGTGCCACCCTCAGTGACACTGTTGGTGTCGGGCACACTGGAGCCCGCTCATGACTGCAACATGGCTGTCGACCTTGACAAAAGGCTAATATTTCCCCCGGAGAGAGGCACTACCACCCTCAGACCACGTCTGGTTTTGTGGTCCAGCAGTCTGAAGGCTGTAGTAATCTCAGAGCTCACAGTGCCCTGGGAAGATGCCATCTGTGAGGTGTATGAACGGAAACGTGTAAGATACGCTGAGCTGGCCACAGATGCCAAGCAGCGTGGATGGAAGGTGCAGATTTTTACCTGTAGAGGTTGGCTGCAGAGAATTTGTGGCTACATCCATGGACAGATTGCTAAAGGGATTGGGAGTCCGAGGCCAGGGCCAGCAGCAAGCTATAAAAGAGCTCTCGGAGTAGCTGAGTGAAGCTGCCATTGGTTATGGGTGAAGAAGGGTGACAGCAGCTGGATCTAAAATGGCCCATTGGTGGCCAGATATGGAAGGGGGTTTTCCTGTGATGCTGGGTCACACTGTTGAGCCCTCTGGAGATGTAGTGGGCTTAAATTGATGAAACATTGAAGAAAGGGGTGCCCACCTGATGACCCCTGGGAAGCATCTGCCACCCACCAAGCCCCACCTCAAGATCTCTATGCTATGACCTGAGTTAGGACCTGCTTATCAAAGGGATTGAAACATCTAGTCCAATGAGCTCAAACATTCAAAATATTCCCCTTTCACCAATAGAACATGGAATAAAGAATGGTATAGCTCAGGAATAGGCCCTCCAGCCTACAACATCTTTGGTGACCATGATGACAAGTTAAACTAGTCCCTTATGCTGATATGTGATCGATATCCCTATGTTCCCTGCATAACCATGTGCCTATCTAAAAGCCTCTTTAATGCTATTGTCATGCCTGCTTCCACTAGCATCCTTGGCAGCCCATTCAAGGTATTTAATGGTATTTAATAGAACAAAACTGGCCTTGCACACCCCCTTTAAACTGCTGAGAGTTTCCAGCATGTTCTGTTTCTATTTCTCCATTTTTAGTCCTTTTCCTGACATCCACCCCTTTGGTGGCTGAGTTCAACTACCTAAGTTGATAAGAAATTTCCTCTAAATACTTCAGCTTTTTTTCTTTTTCATCTCTCAACTCTACAGAGGTCCCCTTTAATTAGACAGTCTTTTGATGATCCATGATAGCTTCATAAACTCTTCTCTTGATTACTTTTAAATGAAATTGCAACTTGATTCTTTGTTCTGTAATCAATTGTCTTTCACAAACTAAAAATGCAGTGAGACTTTTTAACCTATTTTCTACATTTAGAAGAACTTCAGGTAATTAGATCCATCAATCACAAGACTGGAATGCTTCCAATTTAATATCAAAGACTTTTAATATGCACACAACAGGAGGCATTGTGGTGTTGACATTGTGACACCTGTTGAAAGATATTAAGCAGTTACTTTTCCATATGGAAATATTTTTTAAGGTTGAAAGATCTAATTATAATGTACTGTGACAAATGTAGGAAAAGAAGTTTGTTTTAGTGCTTCCCCTATGAATTGTGAATTGATCGTTATTTTCTTTGCAATTTAACAATTAACTGTCTGCTTGTATTTTATATGTATGTAACATGTTTCCTAATGGCTACAGACTGTAGATGCAGTTGTTCAGTGTGGCCCCTAGAGATTACTTTGGAAAAATTCAGAGAAGTTCTGGAAGCTTCTCTTGGCATTATTTCAATTGGAATTTCTAATTGGTTGACTCTTAACTGCACATTTGAATGGAATATTTCTTAATCTATGTAGTATAAAGAGTGCAACTTGCGGCAGTGCCATCTTAGTCTCTTTATCTTTTCGTCTTTGCTCTGCCTTCTGCTTCTAGCGTCTGCTTCTGTTACAGTTCATTTTCAACTGTCTTTGTTCAATTAATGCTTAGTAAAATTACCATGAAGCAACAAGTTTGTGCCTCTTTCCTGACTTCTGATAGAACCTTGGATTAAAACATCAGAATCCAACACTATGTTCGGTGTCAGCTGGAGCACTCTACTGAAAACCACAAGGTTTACAGCTGTGGTTTCCATAGCACTCACTCAAACAATTTCACCTCTCCATAATTGTTGCTCCATCCACTTTTCAATTCCCAGTTTCCCCCATTAACCCTTTGCCATTCACCACCATCTCCCAGCCATCTCTCTTCCAGCCCTTCAATTCTACTTTGTTTACAGGAGTTCTCTCCCTCTTCTGAGCTTCCAAGGAGCAGTCTATGACCTGGGTGCTAGCTCCCACAGAGTACATGAGGAAACTTATGGGGTTTATTCAAGTTGGGGAGGCCCAGGAAATAGAATCATCCAGCTCAGGCCTGATTTATATTGTTGAATACCCCACCTTCACACCTCACACCTCCAGTTAAGATTAGATCGTGAAGCTCAAGACACAAAAGTCCAAAAGACATGAATTTGGATAAATTATTTCATTCAGATGACACTGCATCCAAGCATTTTCATAAAAATATCCTAAAATAGTGAATTGGCGAGTGATCCACTGAGTTGGTCTCTGGTTTAGGAGCCGGACCCTAAGTGATGTATTATCTCATGGCTTCAAGAAGCGTGAAGGGGTGGGTGGGCTGCCACTGAAAAGAGGTTTACGTTGTGATTATGTAAAACCATTAGCCTTCTGAATCCCATTTAAAATCTGAGCAACTCAAAAAAAAGGGACACTACCACCAAAGGTTTCAACCAAAGCCCATGCCTTGAGCAGATAAATACTGCGTTACGGAGGCAGGGAGAGAATTCTGTTATAACTACAAGGCCCTGTCTCACAAGAACACTGGAAGGCAATCACCGTGGAAGAATTTCAGTGTGATTACCTTCCAGCAATCCTCCAAAATTTCTCGTGATGATCCTTTCATTTGTAATACTGAAAGCCAAATGGAGAAATATCAGATATGAATTCCTTGCATTTCCACTTTCATGTGAAAGATGCACTGTTTCCATGGCAGCCTGAAGCAGCTGAAGTGATGGTGGACACAGAGAGCTTTGACAGACTGAATCTGGCCTCACTTTCAACCAGTCATGCTCATTATAAGGCAAAAACAGAGTCTGGAAAATCCTATTGAAAACGGTGTTTGGCATCTGCCAGCTAATTTGAAAGTATGTAAATAATTGAAAAAAGAGATAATAAAGTTGAGAGAAGGTCATAAAATGGGACTAAGTGGATTATCCTTTCATTGAACTGTTACGGGGAGTTTGGGCCAAGCGTCTTTGTTTTATTATGTCAAATATTAATAATTTATGATTCTCTATGTAGATCATAGTAATAACCCTCTGTTAACCCCAAAGCATAACCTGCACATAATGATGCATGGGGTCAGCTAACAAACACTGCAATCTGTTATTCTGTACTCAAGTGGCTTGGAAGTGGAACATTGGCACACACATGGGGATGATGCATTACTAATCACCTACAATGTTCATGAAACATGATCCTTTCTAATTGCAAGACTGTGTCACAAACTAAGGGTGCACCCATTTGTGCAGGTTGTGGTAGAAGGCAATTATAACACAACATGATGATTTCTATTGCCAGTCTGTTTTGTCACTATTTTTTGTGACTTATCTTCCAAAATAAAGCAACTGTTATTTGGCTAAAACAATATCCTGTGTAGTCCATATGAAATACTATCAATGATATGCTTAAACATTTAAAGTCACTGAAAGTATATCAATTGTTATTTAAATGATTATCAATTTAAATTTAATGTTATCCACCTCTAACCACTGTTGCTGGCAAAAAAAGAAAAAAAATGCTAATACAATAGGGTCTTTTAAGAGCCTCTTAGAAAGATACATGGAGCTTAGAAAAATAGAGGGCTATGCACTAGGCAGTTTATAGAGTAGTTTACATGGTCGGAATAACATTGTGGGCCGAAGGGCCTGTAATATGCTGTAGATTTCTATGTTCTATGTTCTATATTATATAATTAAATCAAAAATCAATATGAGGACAGTAGGATCATATTTTAAAATGCAAGGAAAACAATACTGCATATTTATAGCATTTGAATATCAGTAGTAGTGCAGCAAAATTAATTATCCTTGTGAATTATGAATAATAGAACATAGAACATTACAGCACAGTACAGGCCCTTGGGCCCACAATATTGTGCTGATATTTTAACCTGATCTAAGATCAACCTAGCCCTTCCTTCCCACATAGCCATCCATTTTTCTATCAGCTATATGCCTATCTGAAAGTCTTTTAAATGCCCCTAATTAATCTGCTACTACCATCACCCCTGGCAGGGCATTCCACTGTACCCACCACTCTCTGTGCAAAGACTTACTGCTGACATCTCCCCTATACTTTCCTCCAAGCACCTTAAAATGTTGCCCCCTATATTAACAATAATTTATGCTTTCTGGCCTCGTTACAAAGAAGGAAATTTGACGGTATTGAATACATTTTGGAAGAATATCCTATATCCATACATCTCTGGGAAAATGAATTCAAGATGGAGCTAACATGCAACCAGTTTCTTTACTGACATGTTCCTACATCAGACTGTTTGGGAAGGTAGAAATGAGTTCAGATGATAATCCAGTAGGGTTCTACATTCCTCTGAAATGCGGTGAGAATCAAAGAGTGTAGCTCTCTGACATTTACACTGAGTCAGTGGAAAACTTTGAGCATTCAATAAGGAGAGTTTTCATATGCTTCATTTATGATTCATAGCTGTTTTAAAGCCAAAGTACAGTGCATTTTTCCATTGCACATTAATAGTAGGGAAAAAAAATAACACAGCTTTGATTGGAATTCACAGAACATCTGTAAATTTGTTGAAATACCAAATTAACAGTTTATAAATGAAAAATGTTAAACTATCTTTTCAACTTATACTTATAAGGGTAAAGGTTAGGAAGGGCATTACTGTGATCACCAGCATAAACACAGCAGGCACCTATTCTCAGAGCACAAACTCGTATTAAATGAAATGCGTTCATTTGTTTATGAGTCCCATTGCATATGACTGATTATTGTAAATATGTAGTGAACGTTTCTATTATGTATGTTGTATGGTTAATGCATATGTCAATCTAAAAGAGTTTGTGAGGTATAAACTGCACAAGTTGGATAAATATCACACCATATTGAAGAGCAAAACAGGTAACTTACCCAGAAAGAAACCAGTGTGGACTGGTTTCATACAGATCGAGACAACATAAAAGGTATAAGTTTTATATACAAAAGCCATGCAAGTCTAGAATTCAAATGTTTCACAAATGTAGCAACACTGCCGATTGAGTTGTGTGAACTCTATCTGCCTCATGAATTACAGCTCTCACATCTGTATTTCTTTGATTTCCCCGGTATGAGAAGAATTTGAATGCTCATGTTGACAACACTCTGTTATTTTAACTTACAGTTGACCAGGGAGTGCAATGAATTCAGCAGCATGTAAAACTGTATTTTCTTTCATTTTAATGGAATGAGTTAATATTTTTTGTAGAGGAGAACAACGTAACAGCATTATTCTCCTGTTTTCCTCGTGCTTCCTTAGGACACTGTGACACTGGGTAAGCAAGAATTTCTTAGTCTTCTGTTAATGCTGCCTTAAGACAGAGATGGGAATGTGTTCAACTTTCACTGAACTGATTATTGTTCTACATCTGTTCTCATGTTATGGGGTGAACAATCAAAAGACTGCACAATCCAGTCTTTACAGCTCAGTTTGGGAGTTTAGTGGAGCCAGTTTTCATTCTTATCATCAGCTGCACATATTTTTGCAAAAATGAAAATTACACCCATTTTGTGCATTGAACTACTTAACGAATGAGGAAACCAGGGAGATTAGTTCTTAATGTCAAAAGTATCATAATAAAGGAAAATGAGTGTATAGTAGGAAAACCTGTATGAGGAATGAAGAATAATTGAATAGTTTGTTGTACTTTTCTAATTTAATATAACTCTAGTATTTATTAGAATGGGATACTTTTTCAAATCAGTTATAAGGAGGACCATAAAAAGATTTAACCCTTCCCTTTAACTCTTTACAGACATCCCACCCTGCAAAAACTCATTTCAGGGAGGTAGCACCATCAGTTTGCGGGAGACTCCCAGAACTTCTGGGAGAGGTGGGATGTCTTCAATAGAGTAGCTCCTTAGCAGCTAGCCAGCTAGCTTAAATAATGTTAGCTATGCTAATGAACGAATGACACCTGTTAAACTCACCTCAACATGTCTTTTACAGTCCTAACCCACCATGGGCGATAGAAAAGTCACTGTTGCAAACAGTTCAGTGAGCAACACTGTCATTATTTTTGACCCCTATTAGGCAGGGGTACACTTTAGTGTAGTCTGGGGTAACATATGTTTTATATTTTCTTCTTTTGGAACACTCTGCCATGGCGCACTCTCTCTCTCTCTCTCTCTCTCTCTCTCTCTCTCTCTCTCTCTCGCTCTCTCTTGCGCACACTCTTGCTCTCTCTCGCTCTCATGCTTTCTCGCTCGCTCGCTCTCAAAAAAATCGATTTCCAGGATATTGTATATAATTTGCGGGCATCAGGGAGCCACTATCAATATGCGGGAGACTCCCGGAATTTCCGGGAGAGGTGGGATGTCTGTCTTTATCATGCAGTTTATCACCCAGTTTATGTTTAAGCACATACAATGGCTAAATAAGGCAAATTGACCTTGGTTACAATAACAAATTCAGATCATATTGACGTTTACTTGAAGAACTTTCATCAGGATACCTAGCCAACAATGAAGCCCCAAGGACTTTTATGAGAGACAGAAGTTCAATGACCACACACAAATAGAAGTTTATAAAATTGATATACCGTATATTTATAAAATTATGAGAGGCCTCAACAGTGTCTTTCTCCAAGGTTTGAAATGTCCAATACTAGAAAGTATACATTTAAAGTGAGAGGGGGAAAGTTCAAAGGAAATTTGTGAGGCAAGCTCTTATTGCACAGAGAGTGGCAGGTGCCAGAAATCTGCTTCCAGGGGTACTGGTGGAGGCAGAGACAATAGAGGGATTTAAAAGGTTCTTCAATAGGCACGTGACTATGGAGAGAATGGACAGCTATGGACCATGTGCGAGACGAAGAGATTAGTGTAACTAGACATCGATAGCTTAATTAGCTCAGCACAACATTGTGGGGTTAAAGGGCAAGTTTCTGTGTTGTTCAGTCTATGTTCTATGTTTTAAATGGTCAATATCAGTGCATGTGCACACTGCACACGCTGTGGACATTGCATAATTTAACATGTCCCCATCACCCACCTGAAAACAACTCCACCAATCAGGACTCCTACCCAACATTGATTCTTGTCACCCCATCCACACAGATCCTGCACCCAGATCTTACATCCTGCACACAATGTCAGTTTATCAACTATAGCAACCTCCTCATCTAAACAGATCACACATCAGAATCAGGTCCATTATCACTGACATACTTCATGAAGTTTAAAAACGCAAACAAGAGGAAATCTGCAGATGCTGGAATTTCAAGCAACACACATAAAAGTTGCTGGTGAACGCAGCAGGCCAGGCAGCATCTCTAGGAAGAGGTTTGCATCTCTTCCTAAAGATGCTGCCTGGCCTGCTGCGTTCACCAGCAACTTTTATGTGTGTTGTTTCATGAAGTTTGTTGTTTTGTGGCAGTAGTACAGTGTAATTCATACAAAATACCATAAGTTACTATGAGGAATATAAAAAAGTCATGCAAAAAGAGAGAATACTAGTGAGGAAGATCGAAGGGTGACACCATTCATGCTACACTTTGACATGCCTTGCTGGACAATATGATGAAAAATTGGAGACAGTAGGATCTATCTGGAGTGAGACAGGTACACTTGTCTCAATATCACCAGGAGACCCTGCTGGTCTTTATTGGACCAGTACCTGACGGAGACTCAAGCCATTGTAGATTATATTATGCTCTCTGCTAATTCTTTTCTTAAGACCCTGCTCCCCTTCAACATTCATTCCCTTCTGACTTAGAAAATTCATGTTTGAAGGGCATTTTTGTCCACTTTTTTATTGACTCTGCATCACAATCTTACCCTTGTCCTGTTTCCCAGTCCAACTCTGCCATCTGGTCAGATTATGTGGGAAACCAGGGGAAGGTGCAACATCATTTGATTTCAGAGCCACCTGCTCACTGTATGCTCGTTAAGGGATAGTGTGAAAATAATGTACAAATTGGGAGATAATACCACAAATGACTTGGAGGAGTTGCAATGAATATGCAAGTGTAAGCTTATCAGAATGCTAAACAGTGCTAGTGTAAGCAATTGAGAGCATCCTGACTAGCTGCATCACTGCCTGGTATGGGAACTGTACTTTCCTCAATCGCAGGACTCTGCAGAAAGTGATGCGGACAGCCCAGCGCATCTGTAGATGTGAACTTCCCACTGTTCAGGACATTTACAAAGACAGGTGTGTAAAAGGGGCCTGAAGGATCATTGAGGACCTGAGTCACCCCAACCACAAACTGTTCCAGCTGTTACCATCCCGGAAATAGTACCGCAGCATAAAAGCCACAACCAAAAGGCTGCGGGACAGCTTCTTCCACCAGGCCATCAGACTGATTAATTCATGCTGATACAATTGTATTTCTATGTTATATTGACTGTCCTGTTGTATATACTATTTATTACAAATTACTATAAATTGCACGTTGCACACTTCAACGTAACGTAAAGATTTTTACTCATCGTGTATATGAAGGATGTAAGTAATAAAGTCAATTCAATTCAATTCCTGGTACATAGATTGAGATAAAGATTTAGATGTCAGAAGAAAGTGCACAATGATCCAGATTTTGATGGACATATCTTGCTACCAGCCATTCACATACACGTGATATATGTATGTCACGTAAGGCGGGAGGAGAAGATGGCGGCACGATGCAGCATGCGCAGCTCTCCAGTGAAATGATATCATATTTGTAAGTAGCCGTGCACATTTCTGATTTGATGGAGACAGATGTGAGAAGCGCAGAGGAACATCTGGAGAAAACTTCTGAAATGCTCGGTTCGCTGCCGCTGCTACTGTACAATCAAAAATCTCCAGAGGGAAGGCCCCAAAATCTCTGGCTTTGCCTGCTTCTGGCAACCGAGGCTGGGGTCGAAGCGTTCAGCAGAGATGGTGCTCGGTACTTGGTGTTGGAGGGCTGATCGGAGGCTCGAAGTCTTCGGACGACTCAGAGTTGGACTGTGGTCGGGCATGGCAGGGAGAGTTTTCTTCCTTCTCCCATCTGCCTGAGATGTGGGACTTTCAAGAGACCTTGAACTTTTTTACTGTGACCACGGCCTGTTCTTCATCAAGTTATGGTATTGTTGCACTGTTGTAACTATATGTTATAATTATGTGGTTTTGTTAGTTTTTCAGTCTTGGTCTGTCCTGTGTTTCTGTGATATCACACCGGAGGAATATTGTATCATTTCTTAATGCAATGCATTACTAAATGACAATAAAAGAGGACTGCGTGTCCTCATAATCTAAAATGGATCTGGAATGTGATTCACCCTCCGGACTAACAGGGTATCTGATGAGGCAGAGTGCAAACTGAGCATCAGGAATCAGCGTTGCTTTTATTCTAAGACTTCAAAAGTATTTAACAATTTTTAAGTATCTTTCATACTCAAAAGCACTTACATTTTTGTTAAAATAGACAAATATTTAAAGAAGATAAAAGATAATTTAGAAAATAAAGTTCATTAAAATGTATTAAAACACTAAAATAATTAAAAACATCAAAGTAAAAATGTAAGCAACTCACTTACTTTTCTTGCATTTCTCTATCTAATTTATGGGACAATCCCTGTTCAAATGAATCGCACTGTCTTCCCATAGTAAGTTTGGTCTACAATAGGATCTCTGAGTGATTCCTCAGCAGAATTCTGGGAAATCCCATTAGATCTTGATTCCACACTGTGTATCAGAGTAACAGATGCACTTCCTTTCTTGATTAGAGGTAGCTGATTTGGATCGGTAAGCAGGCCTGGGTCACTTGGTTTTACTGTATATAAAGGTGTTCAACTTGTACAGAGTTTGAAGTTCATACCTTCATCATTAAGGGTGCACATTATTTAATAAAATGTGATCTTTGGAATTTTAGGCAAATGTTGCAACTCAAATTTTAATATCAAAGAATAGTTATGGCCTTACAAAAGTGAATGCTTTTATAATCATTCTCCCAAAATCACTCTGTCTAAATTTCTAAACGGACCACAGCTACAGAAGTTCCTCCTCATTTGTGTTCTACATGGATATCCTTCTAATCTGAGGCTATGCCCTCTTGTCCTGGACTCTCCCACTATCAGAGGCACCCTTTCTAGGTCCACTCCATCCAGGTTTTTCAATATTCAATAGGTTTCAATGAGATCCTCACTCATTCTTCTAAACTCCAGTAAGTACAGGCACAGAACCATCCAACATTAACCCCTTAATTTCTGGGATCATTCTCTGGGCCCTCTCCAATGCCAGCACATCTCTTCTTAGATCAGGAGTGCAAAACTGTTCACAATGCTCCGTGTCGTCTGACCAATGCTTTATAAGGCCTCGGCATTACATCCTTGTGCATGTCAAAGTGACAGCATTCACGAGGACTTAAGCTTTCAGATTCTCTCACCTCCTGGAGTTGCATGTATTTGCCTTAACTGTTAAAGTAGGCCACAGATGTTCTAAGTTCAAAGGGAACCCTCACCAAATTTCCTTCTCTTATCTCAGCATGGAGGAGCAAGTGAGCACATGGCTGTGTGATTGAAAGGCTCTCCCCAGGGCGCCATTGACTGCATGTAATTTTACAGGTAGTGTATTTTAACTCAGAGAGATACCTCACTGCCAATCTGTTGTGTCTCCTCAGTGCACCATGCAAGTCAGTGGTCATTATGGCAGCAATTGTTATGCCTTCATTTCACAGTAGTCTAGATTTCCAGGCACCCCAATAAACCGAAGGGTGGTTACTAGTACTTGCTTGACCGCCAAAAGTCAATAATGATGCAGGGAATGCCATGAAAGCATAGATTGTGTGATAGAGAAGATCAGTGCCAAGCTGGAACTGTGATTCAATTCTCAGCAGCACAGTGGAAGAACCCTGTGATACTCAGCAGAATGTGTGTTCAGTCTCACGTAGCCTGGTTATCATGGCAACTCAGCCCATGCCACCAAATGTGCAGCAATCAAATATGGGCAGGAGAAGGAAGAAGATGAATAAGGGCAATAAAAAGTACAGTCCATTTCTGGCCAGAGTAACCAAAAATAACACTTTAAGGATGTTTACTCCAACACTACAAAAAAAAATCACAATCCAAATTCCCCATTCACAATCTGTCCCACATTTCCCTTTTGTTTGTTGACCTTCAACAGCGTTCACTTGGTCAACATAAAGTGCAAAATAAAAGCCAACTCAAAATCAATATTCCAAACTACATTTCTAAAGTCCAAGCATGTAGATTTGAATGGAAACGTTCTCTAGTCTCATTGTCCATTCACACTTCTGCTTCTGCCTGTTGTGATGCACCTGCGCTGTGCAGAAAGGCTGGTAGAAGTCTGTTGAATTGCAGTGGAGGAAACTGCAGATGGCCACAAGCAGCACAGTCTTTTCTCTGACTGAAAGCCTGCTCTGTCTGTTCCCTGCCAGTTCACTGTTGCTCCCTGGGTAATTTATCACCTTATTTTGCAAGGATGAGCAAAGTGTGTAAGTTGCTGTATTTGGGTAATGTGCCCATCATTGTTGAACATCAAAGAGTATGCACAAGCTGTAAGATGTGAGTGTGAGGCACAGTGCAAGTGAGGTATAAGTGTGTGAGGATGAAGTGTAGGACTATTATGAAGGATATTGATTGCAGATATGTGAATGATGTGTATATTGTACATTTAACAATAAGCCTATTCATACAATTGTTGGCATAAGGCAGCGTAAAAAATGCTTTTAATGACTAATGATGCATGTGATATTATTCAACCAATACTAAGTCATTTTCTCAGGACCTGAGTCTTAACGTTGATCACAGAAGTTATCTCTTCCCATTATATTTGGGAAGACTCTCCTTGAATTCAGGACATCTCTCCTGTATTTATCCTTCACTGAACTGTGCCATTTAATCCTTCCCAGGTCAGAAAAATTTCTGGAGTCATCGTTATTTTGCACTGAAGCCTCAATCTATTCTGTGCTGGTTGCCTATAGTAACTATACATTACACATACACAAGCTTCTTGATGCTGATCAGAGCCAAAACACGAGTAATTTCATCTCATGATCCCTATTCCTGTTTTTAAAAATTAAGCAACTTCACCAAATCTAGAAACAAAACAAAGCAGAAAGTCTTCTTTTGTTACAAACCCAAGTATATGTGTTGTTTATGAAATTCAGTTCCTTTTGAGGTTATTTGACCCATATAACTGAGGGCTGTTGCTTGCAGCCCCATATTGGGACATTATTTTATGATGTGGATGAGCTCAGATTATTATGTACGCCTTGAGGATGAAACGCAGGGAGCTGTGTAAACAAGATCATTTTGTGAAATGCAAAATCTTCAACAATACTGCCACCAAGTGGAATTCTGCATGGATCTGTTTATTTCTAAATGCTGAATGCCACACAGATGTACACTGCCTGTTGCAGCCACCCGGGGTGGAGATGTTGGAGGCGTTGTGGCATGGCAGGCATCTATGTTGGTGCATAGCATCTGACATGTCGAAAAAAAAAAGGACACATGTCAGAATGCTGTTTCTGAATTTCATTTCTGCAATCAGCATCATGTCCCACAGACCTTGGTGAACGAACTCCCACTACTCAGTCTCACTGAGCAACTGGATGTCAGACTCTTGGGATTGCACATCTCACACAACCTCTCATGATCCCAGAACACATCCTATGCAATCAAGAAAGCCCTCCAGTGCCTATGCTTTCTGAGGAGGCTAAAGAGAACTGGACTATGCACATCACTGCTCACGAGCTTGCAGAGGTGCACAGTAGAGAGCATTCTAAACATGAGAAAATCTGCAGAAGCTGGAAATCCAAGCTGCAGACACAAAATACTGGAGGAACTCAGCAGGACAGAAGGCATCTATGGAAAAGAGGGAACAGTCGACATTTTGGGCCAAGACCCTTCATCAGAACTGGAAAGGAAGGGGAGAAGTCAGAATAAGAAGGTGGGGGGAGGGGAGGAAGAAGTAGAAGGCAGGAAGCTGCACCAATGCAGTCATCAATGTAGTGTAGGAAGAGTTGCAGAGTGATACCGGTGTAGGCTTGCAACATGGACTGTTCTATGTAGCCGATGAAAGGGCAGGCATAGCTGGAGCCCATGCAAGTGCCCATGACTACACCTTGTGTTTGAAAAAAGTGAGAGGAGCTGAAGGAGAAATTGTTAAGGGTGAGGACCAGTTCCACCAGCTGGAGAAGAGTGATGGTGGAGGGGAATTGGTTGCGTCTGTTGTCCAGAAGGAAGAAGAGTGCTTTAAGACCCTCCTGTTGGGGATAGAAGTGTATAGAGACTGGACATCCAGTGAGAAAATGAGACGATCAGGGCCAGGGAACTTAAAGTCATTGAAAAGATCGAGAGTATGTGAAGTGTTATAGATGTAGGTAGGAAGGGACTGAACCAAGGGGGATAAAACAGAGTCGAGGTATGCAGACACAAGTCCAGTGGGGCAGGAACAGGCAAAAACAATAGGTTTACCTGGACAGTCAGGTTTGCGGATCTTGTGTAGGAGGTAGAAACGAGTGGTGCAGGGTAGGTGAACCATGAGGTTGGTGGCAGTGTATGGGGGATCCGCAGAGTCAGTGAGGTCAATGATGGTGCAGGAAACTATGGCCTGATGTTACTTAGTGGGGTCCTGTTCAAGAGGTACATAAGAGGAGGTGTCTGAGAGTTGCTATCTGGCCTCAGCAAGATAGAAGTCAGTCTGCCAGACTACTACAGTATCCTGCACCCCCCCCCCCCATCTACGGGTTTGATGGTGAGGTTAGGATTAGTGTGGAGAGCAGTGCTCTCCCTATGCTACATTGACAACTGCATTGGTGCTGCTTCCTGCACCCATCCTGTGCTCGTCAATTTCATCAACTTTGCCTCCAACTTCCACCCTGCCTTCAATTTTACTTATTCCAGTTCTGACACCTCTCTTTACCTCCTGGATCTCTCTGTCTCCATCTTTGGAGACAGTCTATCAACTGATATGTTTAATAAACCCACTGACTCTCACAGCTGTCTGGACGATACCTCTTCCCACCCTTGTAAAAATGCCACTCCCTTTTCCCAATTCCTCCGTCATTGCTGCATCTGCTCTCAAGTTGAGGTTTTTCATTACAGAACAACTGAGATGTCCTCCATATTTAGAGAAAGTGGCTTCCCTTCCTCCACCATCAACGCTGCCTTCACCTGGATCTCTTCCATTTCATACATATCTGCCCTCACCCTATCCAGCCACCACTCCATCAGGATAGGGTTCCTCTTGACCTCACCTACCACCCCACAAACCTCTGTACCCAGCACATAATTCTTCGTAATTTCTGCCATCTCCAATGGGATCCCACCACCAAGAACATTGTGATGTACCTGTGATGTACCTTCACCAGTGAATCTGTTGGGGTCATCTACTGTATCTGGTGCTCCTGGTGTGCCCTCCTGTATATTGGTGAGACCTGGCATACATTGAGAGACCACTTTGTCGAGCACCTTTGCTCTGGCCATCACAAAAAGCGGGATTTACCGGTGGCCACCCATTTCAATTCTACTTCCCATTCCCATTCCGATATGTTGGTCCATGGCCTCCTGCCACAGCCATGATGAGGCCACAGACAGATTGGAGGAGCAACACCTTATATTCCATCTGGATAGCCCCCAATCTGATGATGTGAACGTAGATTTCTTGATCCTTCGATATTTGCCCCCTCCTTTACCGTTCCCCATTCTTGTTCCCCTCACACTTTTTCTTCTTATCTGCCCATCACCTCCCTCTGGCACTCTTCCCCCTTCCTTTTCTTCCATGATCTTCTGTGCCCTCCTACCAGCTCTTCACTTCACCACTCCATCTCTCTGGGTTTCACCTGTCACCTACCACCTTGTACTCCTTCCTCCCCTCCCCCCACTTTCTTACCCTGATTTCTCCCCTTCCTTTTCAGTCCTGATGAAGGGTCTCGGCCCAAAACACCGACTCTTTACTCTTCTCCATAGATGCTGCCTGGCCTGTTGAGTCCCAGAGAGCATCCCAATATGCTGCATCAGTGCATGATATAAAATCTGCACTGTGGCAAACAGGAAGGCTCTACAAAGGGGAGTCCACCTGCTCAATTCATGACAGATGCTGTAGCAACTGTCGCAGAGTTATTCTGTCAGTAAGTGTATTGGTGAGTGTACAGAGTGACAGGAATGCTGTTTTTGATGTCTACCGAAACCAGCCCATTCAAAGCACTTCATGATGATTGGCATCATTGCCACTGGGCGGTAGTTGTCTGGTTCTGAAGGTGCAGAGTTCTTTGGTACAGGGATGATGGTGGCTGATTTGAAGCATGTTGAGACAGAAGCCTGAAGCCTGAATGAGTGAAGTGTTGAAGGTTACAGACAAAAGTCCTGGGAAACTTTGAAATATGAATCAACACCTCTTAGATTCACAAAATTTTCATCGTACATGACTGATTATGCAGATATGCTCTTGATTGCTAGCTAATTTCTGTTCAGAATCAGTCATCTGGAAATTTATATGCACCATGCCAAAAACAAGTGTTGCACAGTTTGAAAATTGGCTTAAATTTTTTTGGTGTCTTAGCATCCACTGGGAAAGCTGGTTCATGATCTTTGGTGGGATATTTTGCTTGCATTAGCACTTTTTTTTTCCTGACATAAAACTGCTCCAAATGAAGTACATTAGTGCAACATACTGATCTTGTCTCCAGCAATATTTTCAAACTCACTGATCATGTGACTGTTTTAAAAGTGAAAATTGAACAAAAATAGAGATAATGTTAGTTGTCACATTGCTGAAATCAAGTCTTTGCCAATTTCATTTGACATGCCCATCTACTAATTATATTAAAGTGCCTGAGATTTATCCAGTGCCTGTTGCACATTATTCATACATTGCCCATTACCCCCTTAGTAATGTAAGTTGGAGCTCAAAGGTGAGACCTACGAGCTACATGAAACAGTTTCAATTCAACTGGAACTCACTGTGTTACTTCCTTCCTTTCTTGGTTATTTACTGGAATACTTTTGTTGCCTTTGGGTAACCTGACTGTTTAGTATCACGTCTCTCAATGAACTGATCAATCACATGTGTAAGTTGAGCAGGGACTGCTTTCTCCAACACTTTAATCTGAAGGGAGTCTCAGTGATGGCACTCCAATGATTACCTCCCAAAGGTTATGCCATGATCTGCAGCAATGCCAGCAGCTGCCATACCAATGTCACTTATCTGAACAAAGGATATAATTTCCCCAAATGAGGATGTGCAAGAGTTGTTATAATTGTTAATGACAACAAACAAAAACTAACTAATACAAAACATCAAAACTCATTACTTTTGGATCTGAATTTCAACATTCCAATGCCTTTCCCACTTCACCACAGTAACTGTAGGTTTCAAATCCCTAGCATACCATTGTAGTGGCTCAGGTGTGCTGCAGGTATCAGTGCTGGGTCCATTATTGCTTATCATCTATAGTAATTATCTAGATGATAATGTGATAAATTGGATCAACAAATTTGCAGATGGCACCATGATTTGGGGGTATAGTAGACAGCAAAGAAGGCTGTCAAATTTGTAGCAGACCTGGACTAGCTGGAAAAATGAGCAGATGAAATTTAATGCAGGTAAGCGTGAGGTGTTGCATTTCAATAGGACAAACCAAGGTAGAATTTATATAGTGCATGGTAGGGCACTAAGGAGTGCAGTAAAACAGTGGGATCTGGAAATAGAGATCCATAAATTCTTGAAGGTGATTTCACAGGTAAATAGGATTGAAAAGAGAGCTATTGGCACACTGGCCTTCATAAATCAGACACCAAATATCGAAATTTAAATAAGATGTTGATGAGGCCAAATTTGGAGTATTGTGGGCAGTTCTGGTCACCTACCTACAGGAAAGGTATCACTAAGATTAAATGAGTACAGAGAACATTTTTCAAGCATATTAATGGACTTGAGGACCTGAGTTATAGGGAAAGGTTGAATAGATTAGAACTTTATTCCTTGGAGCACAGAAGAATGAGAGGATAGTTTATAGAGGTATGTAAAGTTATCAGGAGTATAGATAGGGTGAATGCTTGCAGGTTTCCCCCCTCAGGTTGGAAGAGACTAGACCTAGAAGTCATAGGGATAGGGTAAAAGGTGAAATATTTAAGGGGAAACTCAGGGGGAGCTTCTCAACTCAGAGGATACTGTCGAACAAGATGCTAGTGCAAATGATAGATGTGGGTTTAATTACAACTTTTAAGAGAAGTTTAGATAGGTACAGCACGTGGATGAGAGGGGGATGAAGGTATGGTTCCGGTCGGGTACATGGGGCTAGGGTTGGATGGGCCAAAGTGTCTGTTTCTGTACTCTACTACTCTAGACTCTATGACTCGTGTGTGGCTGTAGCCAGTGTACAAGAAGGCTGCTCCCTTTCCCTTTGAGCTTGCACTTGCGTACTTGTGAAAGGAAATTGCCATCGATGGATAAGGAAATTGCAAGTCCTGAAATGGCACGCTGCCTCAGGAAACAGAATGGGACTTAGCAACCTCGTATAAGGGGCATTGAAATCCTGGGCCTCAAACACCAAGCATAAATAAAGGTGAAACCACCTGCTGGTAGCAAGAAGATTCCATCATTGTTTCAACCTCCAGATCTGGGACTGAACTGGCTAACATATCCTGAGGTATTTTGTCAGGACCCTGCTGCCTTCAGCCCTTTTCTCTGAGTGCTTGCCATAGGATCTAAATGGTGAGGGATGTTCTTGAACACTGATGAAAAAAATGGAACTCTTCTTGCAGGGAAGTAATTCATATCTACTCTGAGCTCAAGCAGGATAGCAATCTGTTGACATGCAGTATCTCCCTGTTCATGCAGAGCAGCCAGATTCTCATAGGTAGAATCCCTTAGCCTTCTGAGAGCTGCCAATGGGCCCTATCCCTGAGTCCAATGGGAGCATCAACCAGAATGGCATCAACTTGCTCCGCAAGGACAATTATCTGCTCATGAGTAGAATGTTTTCAACAACAACATGCCATAAATGTTCTTGGGGTTGTTGATGGTGAAGCTCACTTTTGGAGGCAAAGTTACTTACTGCTATTTATAGAATCCATTGGCCCATGCTGAATTTCATGTATCCTTGAGCACTAAACCTATTTTGTTCTGCCTGCAGTGCTTTGAACTCATGCCAGATTCTATTACTTACTTATACAATTTACAATGGCCAATTCACCAACTCACACACCTTTTGAATGTAGGAGGCACCCAAGAGAGTCCTGTGAGGTTATGGGGAGAAGGTGCGGACTCTGCACAGAGTCTGCACCAGAGGTCCAGATTAAACTGGGGTTGCCTGAGCTATGAGACAATCGCTCCCATCTTTGGGACTTCAACAGGATCTGACATTGACCACTGCAAAGTCCCATTCGGAGTCACGTTCTCTGTGCACGCTAAGTTAATGGCAAGAGCAGAATTACTGAGATTGAATTGGCAGTACTGGCTTCAAATTAGCATTTCTTGATGACTTATTTTCCATGTTCACCATCTGTACATTCCACATAATCAGTGTGCCTCACAGTGGTGTAACAGTGGTTTCATCCTCACCTCAACTACTGTCTGAATGAGGTTTTGCACACTCTCACTGTTTCCTCTGGGCCCTCCAGTTTCTTCTCACAGCCAGAGATGTGTGTGTTGGAAGATAAATTGGATTCTATAAATTGTGTAAGTGAGTGATAGATTCTGGAGGGAGCTGATTAGAATGTGATTAGAATGTGAGGAGAATAAAAATTTGGATGAATGCTGATGGTCAGTTTGTATTTGGTGGAACAAAGGGCCTGTTTCCATATTGTGTCTATAAGAAGAGAGATAGTAGGATAAATTGGTCACTGAAAAGATTAAGGGAGTACGTATTAAAGATGTAGCTATCTGATTGCTCTTGTTTGTCATTGTATTCTCCCTGTTTCTCTGGTTTCAGTTCAAGTTCCATTAGTTCATTGGTTCAAGTTCAAGTTGAAGTTTAATTGTCATTCAACCATACACGTATACAAGTGTATAGCTAAACAAAACTTAGTTCCTCTGCAGATAAGGTGCAAAACACTGTAGATACAGTCACATGTAGCACCCAGCACCTATAGTTATGATATCAGAAACAGAATCAGGTTTATTATCACTGGCATGTGATGTGAAATTTGTTAACTTAGCAGCAGCAGTTCAACGTAGTATAGAGGAGGAAAAAAAATCAAATAAAAATAATAATAACTAAGTAAATCAATTACAGTATATGTATATTGAATAGATTTAAAAAATGCAAAAAACAGAAATACTGTATATTAAAATAAGTGAGGTAGTGTCCAAGAGTTCAATGTCCATTTAGGAATCGGACGGCATAGGGGAAGAAGTTGTTCCTGAATCGTTGAGTGTGTGTCTTCAGGCTTCTGTACCTCCTACCTGGTGTAACAGTGAGAAAAGTGCACGCCCTGGGTGCTGGAGATCCTTAATAATGGACACTACCGTTCTGAGACTCCGCTCCCTGAAGATGTCCTGTATTGATCATCAGCGAGGAGGATATGTTATCACCAATCCGCACAGATTGTGGTGTTCCGATTAGGAAGTCGAGGATCCAGCTGCAGAGGAAGGTACAGAGGCCCAGGTTCTGCAGCTTCTCAATCAGGATTGTGGGAATGATGGTATTAAATGCTGAGCTATGGTCGATGAACAACATACTGACATAGGTGTTTGTGTTGTCCAGGTGGTCTGAAGCCATGCGGAGAGCCATTGAGATTGTGTCTGCTGTTGACCTATTGTGACGATAGGCAAATTGCAATGGGTCCATGTCCTTGCTGAGGCAGGAGTTCAGTCTAGTCATGACCAGCCTCTCAAAGCATTTCATCACTGTCAACGGAGATAGTCATTAAGGCAGCTCACATTATTCTTCTTAGGCACTGGTATAATTGTTGCCTTTTTGAAGCAAATGGGAACTTCCGCCCATAGCAGTGAGAGGTTGAAAATACAGTCACAAAATAATACTAGCACAAGTCCATGAGCGCTATGTCCTGATGGTGCATAGAATATTGTCCTAGAGCCAAGTTTCTGGAAAAACAAGCATGCAGCAGTTTCTCATCTTACATCAGGTCAGCCACAGACAAAGGCAAATCAGCTTGATTTACAGGGAGTGAACAATGGAGAGCAGCACGGGCCAGCCCCAACCCAGCTCAGACTCCAGCACAACCAACAGGTCTCTGTGCTCTCCCTCACTACCTCTGCCATCTCTTCACCTAGGTGGCTGCAACAGGGTACACCATGACATGTGTGTCTGGTCTGTGCAACAAACTGGTGCCACACATCTCCTCCGCTGGAGGAATCAATGAACCAATGAACCAGACTCACAGCATTCCACGCCAACAATATCCAACAAGGTCCAGTGACCACAAGAAAAACATTTAAGACAAACATCTGCACCATTTATTGCACCCAGAGAGGGCACTGTGACCAAGCATACTACCATCTTACTGGAAGACATTATGATGACACCTTCTACACCAATGCTTTCAAGGTGTCCTCCTTTTTTCCTAACAATGGTCTCCACTTAAGCATAGCTGCCCAAAATCTTAACTCTATCCATTCATTCTCAAAAATATTTCTAGCATTTCTCTATTTTCACTAAATTGTAATTTTATGTAAAGTACATGATTTATAACATCAAACCTCAACTGAAATGTTTGGGTTCAGGTCATCAGTACCTCCCTCATACTGAGTATTCTTTTCTCATACAGCTGTAACCGTCCGCTGCATTTAGGAAGCACAAAGGCCACCAGGCAAGTGTCAGAAGCAGTTATACGCTCAGTGTCCACTTTATGAGGTCCCTCTTTTACCTATAAAGTGACCACTGAGTGTGTATTCGTGGTCTTCTGCTGTTGTAGTCCATCCAAGGTTTGATGTGTTTTGCATCTGGAGATGCTCTTCTGTATACCACTGTTGTAAAGCATAATTATTTGAATTGCAGTTTCCTCCTGACACCTTGAACCATTCTGGCTATTTTCATCTGACTCTGTCATTACAAGGCATTTTTGCACACAGAACTGCTGCCCACTGGATGTTTTTTTTCGTTTCTCGAACCATTCTCTGTAAACTCTAGAGACTGTTGTGCAAGGAAATCCCAAGAGATCAGCAGATTCTGATATTCAAACCACCCTGTCTGGCAGAAACAATGAGTCTATGATCATAATCCTCCCAGGAGGGGAGAGAAGATGGCGGCACGACAGCAGCGCACACGGCCACTTCGGTGATGATGTCTGTTAACTGTCAAGTAGGAGACCGTGCCCAATTCTGATTTGATGGAGACAGACGTGAGAGCACTGCGGAACATCTGGAAAACTTCTGAAGTGCCCGCTTTGCTGCCGCTGCTACTGTGTGGTAACCGGAATCTCCGGAGCTGAAGGCCCCGAAATCCTTGGTTTTGCGTGTTTCAGCGGCCGGGGAGAGGGCAAAGGTGCTTGGCAGAGGACAGCGCTCGGGAGGCTGTATCGGAGAGGCTGATCGGAAGCTCGACGTTTTCGGACAGATGGACTCAGTGTCAGCTGGGGTCGGCTGCTTCCAAGGTATCGGCAAGTTGACGGTGCCTGGAGGTTTATGGCAGGGAGTTTCTCCCTTTTGCCACCTGCTATCGGGGACTCGGGAGTCGATCGACTGGGGACTTTGAGGCTTTTTTTTACTGTGCCCATGGTCTGTTCTTTATCAAATTTTGGTATTGCTTTGCACTGCTGTAACTATATGTTATAATTATGTGCGTCTGTCAATGGCAGTCTTTGGTCTGTCCTGTTTTCTGTGATATCACTCCGGAGAAACATTATATCATTTCTTAATGCATGTATGCATTTCTAAATGACAACAAAAGAGGACTGAGTGTCCTCATAATCTAATAATCACTTAGATCACATCTCTGATACTCGGTCTGCACAGAAAGTGAACCTGTGTCTGTGTGCTTTTATATGTTGAGTTGCTACCACTTGATTGGCTGGTTAGATATTTGTATTAATATACAAGTGTACAGGTGTACCTAATGAAGTGGCCACTGAGTGTATGGCTTAAAACAAAAACAAAAGCATGCTGGAAAAACTCAGCTAGCCAGGCAGCACCTGTGGATAGAGAAACAATCAGTAGTTTAGACTTGCAACTGTTCATCCGAACTGGGAAAGAGAGAAGCATCCCATTTTGCATTTCTCTGTCTCTCTTCAACAATTCTGATAAAGGGTTGCATAATCAAAACTTTGTCTGTTTCTTTTTCCACAGAAGCTCGGTGACCTGCTTAGATTTTTTTTTCCAGAATTTTCTGCTTCTACTTCAGCTTTCCACCATTTGCAGATTAAACTGTTGCCCGGAAAATCTGCCTGTCAGCCTTTGCAAATAACAACTATGAGTAAAAAGTAATTATTATTTTCCACAGTTTTGTCAAACTCCTTTCATCCTGAGTGAACCAATTACTTTGTAACATTCAGTAGGTTTACAAAGGCGCACAATCAGAAGCTACCTAATCTTTCATTGCTGCAGTGGAAGTTCAGACTGCAGTCATATGAAATTAGCTTGCTGGCATTAAAAGAGAATCTTTCTCTAGCTGGGTAAGAGCCGTTGACTTGCTCTGTACAGAAGCACTGGGACAATCAAAGGAACCCCCACAGAAGACCAACAGAAGACAGAAATGAAAGGGTGAACATTTAAAATTCCATGCATTGAGGCAAGATTTGGTTCATGAATTATTCAGAAAGTGTTAATTTGTGATGTTTTTAGTTTTGTTTAATGGTCCTGAAGATGACCTATGACAAAGGGAAAGTGAAAATGTGAAAATATTCCTCAGTGTGGAACTTAAATTATGGTTTCTCATGTTGAACTGAATAATTCTATGTATATTATCCAGGCAGAAGCTGGTTGTTTAGATTGTTACTTCAATTCCCCATTTTCCTTTTGTTTCTCCTTCTCTTTTCTCATGTCCTTCCTTTCTTGCCCTGCTCTGTCTGACCTCCGCTTACTCTGGGCAACCTCCCTGCTCTACACTCTGATACACCCTCCAGCTCTTTCTCCCATTATCCTCTTCTGACTGCACAGCTTACTCCAGCTCCAGTCTATACCAGGTCTTCACCTTCCCCCCTCAGATCTCCCTACATCTGACATTGAATGTTCTGACCTGAGCAGAGGTCTCACCTGAGTCCACATCTCAACAAGTTCTCAGTGAGATCTTCTTCGATGGCCACTTCCTCTATGCCTACGTATTCCTTTTGCAAGGAAACCACCAACCCCTCACCTGTAACCCCACCCCAGTGACAATTCTCATGTCTCCAATACTCTTCTTCCTCTTGGATAGCCCTCTGGCCTTTTGCCATTTCTTCACCTATTCGTTTCCAGTTGCCAATACAATATCAAATGCCTTGACTTCACCACCTCCCTCATCCTTGCCAACACACCACCTCAGAATGGGCAGCTCAACACCCACTTCGCACCACTGCCAACCAAATCATAAAATCTCTCAGACAAGTGTGGTACCTTTGTGGTCTGGCAACCTGACCTCTACCTTGCAGAGGCCTGACAGCAGCTCTCAGACACTTCCTCATATCTCCTCTTGGCAATGATACCATCAACAAATACTGGGCCATTGTTTCACAGATCATTACAGGTCTCATCACATCAGGAGATATCCCCTCTACAGCCTCTAACCTAATCGTGCCCCTGCCTCACACTGCTCGCTTCTATCTCTTACCCAAAATGCACAACCAGGACTTAGTTGGTAGATCTATTAATTTTTGCCTGCTGTTGTCCCACCAAACTTACCTCCTCACCCTTCAACTCTACCCTATCTCCCTTTGTTTAGTCCCTTTCCATTAACATCCAGGACACCTCTCATGTCTGCCTTCATTATGAAAGCTTCCAATTCTTTGGCTCCATACACCTGATTTTCACCTTGGAAATCCAGTCTTTATATTTCTCTGTCCCCTATTAGAAAGGCTGTAGGACTTCTGCTTCCTGCTGAAAAAAAGACCCATTCAGTCCCACTCCAATAATATCCTCATTTGCTCAGCAGAATGTCCTCATGCCCAACATTTGATTCCATCCGCTCTCTATAAGTCAGTGGTGTAGCCATGGGCATCCACAGTTATGCCTGGCTAAATGAAGGTTATTGTTTCAAAACCCCTTTGGCTCCCCTACCCACCTCTTTCTTTGCTACATCAATAGGTGCTGCTTTCTGCACATATCCAGAACTCATCAATGTCATCACCTTTGCTACTAACTTCCAATTTGACCGCAAATTTACCTAGACTATTGTCATTTCTCTCAGGAGACAAATTAGCCACTGATATTTACCTTAAAACTACCAACTCCCACAGCTACCTCAATAACACCTTCTCCCTGCAAGGTTGGCACCTGTTTTTCTCAGTTTTCCCAGTTCCACTGTACCTGTTCAAAATGGGGCTTTCCATTGTAGGAGATTAGAGAACTTGCACACTGTCCACAATGGTCATCTTGAGCTTCAGGTGGCATATTATTTCAACTCCCCTTCCCATTCTCGCTCTGAACTGTCTGTTGAGGCCAAACACAAAAACGAAGAACAGCACTTCATGTCCCATCTGAGGAGTATACAATCCAGTGGTATGACTAACGAATTTCTCACTTTCAGGTACCACACTCCTTTTAGATTTCCACTGGCCCAGCCAAATTTCCTCTCCCTTTGTTCACTTTTCCACTTCTTCAACTCCCGTTACCTAAATTCATCACCCTCCTCCCCCTGGTTCATCACCCTTCTCCCCCTGGTTCCACATAGCCGTCAATTTCCTCTTGCCTACCTTCCCTTTCCCCTTTGCTCCCCAACTGGCTTCATCTGCAATCTCACTTGGTTACATCTATCACGTAGTAGCCCCTGTCTCAACCTTCCCTCTCGTACTGATCCAGACACACTCTCAGTTCTGATATAGGAACTCAAACTGAAATCTTTTCCTCGGAGACGCCGCTTGATCCTTCGAGTTCCTATGGCAATTTGCTTTCTGCCCAGCTTTTAACATCTGAAGTCACTTGTGTCTCTGCTTATACTTCCAGATTTTCTTAGTTCCAAGGGAAGTCCTGGCAGTTTAGACTGTAGACTGGCAGCAGCTTGTTTGCACATAACCTTTAAAGTCAGGGAAATGTTCTTGCCACATCACACCCCTACTGACTTCTTCAGCTTAGAACATCAGCAGAAAGCACCAAACAATGGCATAATTATACAACAATCAGAAATAAAAAGTCAAACCAGTACCAATGTTCAATTAGTTGCTGATCTCTTCAAGTAGTTTGCTCGGTGGATCTCTTCATGCAGTTGAATTAAGTTTAGTCATGCAAGATTAAAAAAAAACAAGAGCACTGGCAAAAACATAAGGTATCAACACTAGTATAAAATTGCTGTAACATGGATGGCAAATATCATGATCTGCTTAGTATACATACGTATCTTACAGTTCGCTGACACTACTTCCAGCATGCTAGGTAGCAGAAGTGCATAAATATACATCACATGTCACTTTTGTCCTCATTTAGACACGGTCATTGTCAAATCACCAGCACATGAGGATCAACATCATCCCTGATAGCCTCTGCAGTGCTGAGTTGTACTTGGCTAAGCATAACCGTGCAATTTGCCGAATGGCACAAATGCAAGTCAACATGTGCATTCGTCATCCGAACTCCAAATTGGAAGTAATTAGGTAATTGTAAAACCGAAGAAAAACACTAAGCCATCAAACTTCACGGACATTGCTGAAACCTCCCCAAGAAATCTCAACACAATTTAAATTTTTAATAGATTTGGTCTTTCCTAAAATCAATCGTAAATCTAATAATTCTTTCTCATAAAATAATCGATACTCCAACTTCACAATAAAAGCAGAAGTCAGAGTTGCACCTATTGTACAAAAACAATGGCCGAACAAAGCACACATGCCATCTCATTATTTACTTCTTCTTTCCTTCAAAGCACTTTTATTTATATTCTGCCTTTGACCTGGTGCTTTAATGGAATAAGAAAGTTTAGAGCTGACTGTGCTCACATTTGGATATGAAGTGACTCTCACTGCCCCAGAGGATGGACCACACATGGACATCTTATATTCATTAATGCAGGAGTAACTCCTGCCCTGCCTGTTCTTTTTTGGAATTAGAATTGGAATTGGATTAATATTGTCACGTCTACTGAGATACAGTTGAAAAGTACGTCCTGCATTCTGTTCATACACATCAAATCATTATACAGTGTATTGAGGTGGAAAAGGGTAAACCAATAACAATTCAGAATAAAGTGCAACAGCTACAGAGGAGGTGTAGAGCAGGTAAAGAAAATAGTGCAAGATTACAATGAGGTAGACTGTGAGGTCAGTCAGAGTCAGAGGCCTTCATTGGCCAAGGATGCAACCTTGTGGAACACCATTTTTCAGAATAACCGTGGACTAGGTGTTGCTGCCTATCATTACTGATTGAGGTCTGTTGGTCAGGAAGTCAAGGATCCAGTTGCAGAGGGAGTCATCCCAGAGTCCAGAATTTGGTGATGAGTTTGCCTGGTATTACAGTACCAAAGGCAGATCTGTAGTCATTAAACAATAGCCAGACAATAGCTGCCTTTACTTCAAGAGATGCTTCTGATACTAAACATTTAATGAGACTGCACGAGGCAAATCAGCCTCTCTCTTCAAATCTGGGTGAGAATGTGACTGAAAAAGTACAGAGTCTTACGAGTTACTTGGACAGTAAGCAATTGCATGACTGTTGCAGTGTAATGTGAGGTTATTCCCTTTGATGGTAAAAACAGACAGTAGATTATTATCTGAATGCTGATAGATTAGGAACGGGAAGATGCAGCAAGAGTTGGATATCCTTGTATACCAGTCCAGGAAAGTAAACAAACAGTTGGAGCAGGTGGTTATCAAGGCAAATAGTATGTTGGCTGTCTTAGTAAAGAGAGTGCAAGGTCCTATTGCAAATCCATAGGGCTTGGTGTGTTGACACCTTGGATATTATGTGCAGTTTCAGTCTCCTTATCCTGGAGGATAGTTTTGTTGTAGAGGGAGTGTAGTGACAGTGTACTGGTCTAATATCTTGAATGGAAAGACTGAGTTATGAAAAGATATTGGAACAATTGGGCTTATACTTCTTAGGGTTTAAAATGATGAGAGGATGCTTATTGAAATCTATGCAATCTTGATGGAACTGTACAAATGAGATAAG
The DNA here is from genome assembly GCF_030028105.1 of Mobula birostris. NCBI lineage: Eukaryota > Metazoa > Chordata > Chondrichthyes > Myliobatiformes > Myliobatidae > Mobula > Mobula birostris. The sequence goes on along the minus strand of NC_092383.1, from coordinate 59,644,507 downwards.
GAAAGAAGTGAGATGGGTGAATGGCCCCTCTTTCATAAGGGATAAGTCAATTTAAGACTAGAACATCTATGTTCAAGTAGAAGTCCTGATCTTATTAGAATCAGAATCAGGTTTATTATCACCAGCATGTGTCATGGAATTTGTTAACTTAGCAACAGCAGTTCAATGTGATACATAATATAGAAGAAAAATCAATCAATCAATCAATCAATTACAGTATATGTATATTGAACAAATTAAAAATCATGCAAAAACAGAAATAATATATATTAAAAAAGTGAGGTAGTGTTCACAGGTTCAATGTCCATTTAGGAATGGAATGGCAGGGGAAGAAGCCGTTCCTGAATCGCTGAGTGTGTGCCTTCAGGCTTCTGTACCTCCTATCTGATGGTAACAGTGAGAAGGGGCATGCCCTGGGTGATGGAGGTCCTTAATAATGGATGCTGCCTTTCTGAGACACTGCTCCTTGAAGATGTCCTGGGTACTTTGTAGGTGAGTACTCAAGATGGAGCCATCTGAATTTACGAACCTCTGCAGCTTCTTTTGGTCCTCTGCAGTATCCCACCCCCATACCAGACAGTGATGCAACCTGTCAGAATGCTCTCCACGGTACAGCTATAGATGTTTGAGAGTGTTTTTGTTGACATACCAAATCTCTTCAAACTCCTAATGAAGTATAGCCGCTGTCTTGCCTTCTTTATTGCTGCATCAATATGTTGGGATCAGGTTAGGTCCTCAGAGATCTTGAAACCCAGGAGCTTGAAACTGCTCACTCTCTCCACTTCTGATCCCTCAATGAGGATTGGTATGTGTTCCTTCGTCTTACCATTCCTGAGGTCCACAATCAGCCCTTTGTCTTACTGATGTTGAGAGCAAGGCTGTTGCTACGTCACCTCCCATCCAGCTGGTATATCTCACTCCTGTACGCCCTCTCGTCTCCATCTGAGATTCTACCAACAATGGGTTGTATCATCAGCAAATCAGCTAATCTGCATCCTCAGTGAAACATCATGGAAAGGAATAGAAAAGATAAACTGGTGAAGAACAAGGTGGTAGTACTGGCTGTTCCCTCCAGTCTAGAAACTTCTGTGAAATTAAGTGTTAAATTGTATTCTACAGAGAAGGGGGATGTATAAATAATCTGTCTTTATAAATGCTTTCACAGCACTGAGATTCGATTTTAATGCTATTTTTGAACACTTAAAAGGTTATTAAAAAACATGCAGCTTAAGTTTCTCAATCAAAGTTCACAGTCTGTATCAGGCCAAATCTCATCCAACTAAAGTAAAGGTTAATTAAATTTTGAACTGATATCTGTAGTGCTGTTACTTGGCCACTACAGATGTTAACCACATTTACTTTAGATCATCTCACAAGGCTCAATGCACAGGTTGGATTTTGCATTCCAAAGGGGTATTCGTAGCCTGCAAGACCACGGGGAGAGATGTATGCAATTGTATAATTCTCATACTCATGGTTTCTTGCAGAAGATCAATTTTTTTCTATTTAATGATATCATAGTAAGTGAATGAAAGAACTTACCTTTCATGACCTCATGAGGATGTTGCCTTATGCGTGAAACAGTCTCCTCCAGTCTCTCCATAGAGTGATGAGAATGCCTCGTGTATTATTTGCTGTTGCACCAGAAATATCCTGTTGTTAAGGAGCCCCCAAGGTACTTAACCCACCTACCTATTTCCAGCTGAACAGAGCTTGTTGGATCCTGTCACTCCCCCACTACTGATTTATCACAGACAATCCTTTCTTGGCCGTTTGTTCTTGGTCATGAGCTCAGTACAGTGTGAAATCCCAATCATCTGGTTTACCGCATCTATCAAAGTGGGAGTACCTGCATTGGTTGGCTTAAGTGGTGTGATGCTACAATCTTTAAAGAGCGGTCATACTTATCTTCCTGCTCAACAGGAGGGGGTTTTTGTCCAAGCTTTAAAACGTGGGTATTTAACATTTCCTGCATGTGGGGAGATGAGCATTATTCATTACTAAAAGGATGAATGAGCAATAAGGCTGCATAATGTAACTTTGTGCTATGTCTTTGCTACAAGATACCCCTGATCTCCAGGGTCACTTCAGTGGTGTTAGAAGGGCTAACATCTGTGCTTTGTCTTTCCCTGGTGTATATTGCATCTCACATAATGGTGGAAAGAGTAGAGCCCTTAGTGAAGGTGAAGACATTTGTTGAGTAAATGGTATGGAGAAAATCTCGATTCATTTAGCAATATAGCACAGAAAGAGCCCTTCTGGCCCTTCAAGCCATGCCACCCCAGCATCACCTGGCAAACCAGATTAACCCTAACCTAATCATAGGACTGTTTACCATGTCTGGGTGATGTCTCTCCCAAAGGAGGTATAAAGTGCTCCCTCCCTCCGCTAGCCTGCAGGTCACCCCTAGTCAAGATGTAACACCTACTTAGCCCCCAATCAGGGTCACATGAAGGCATGGGAGCAGGTGGTGGATGGACGTATGAACAGCTGGTGCAGATCACAAGTCCTGGTTATACGACCACAGTCACCAGGCAGACCGTCTCTGAAGAGTATTGATAAAGGCTGGGGTCACCCATCTTGTAAAGACACTGCCCAGAAGACGGCAAAGGCAAACCACTACTGTAAAAAAATTTGCTAAAAACAATCAAGGTCTTGAGAATATGATTTCCTCCATCATACAACACGGCATATAGTGACGATGGTAACAATTTATAAAACCATTTAACCTAGCCGATACATCTTTGGACTGTCGGAGGAAATTGGAGCACCTGAGGAAAACCCACATATCCCACATGGAGGATGTACAGATTCATTTCAGAAGGGCGCTAGGAAAGAGCTCCTAACTCCAGAATGCCCCGAGCTGTAATAGCGTCGTGCTAACTGCTCTGCGAGTGTTGCGCTCAGATGAGCAAATGTAGTTTTTATATGCCTGCTACCTTTGGAGATCTCTATACATCTGTAAGGAAGAGAAGAAACATCCAAGACTCCTGCAGAATTAATATGATGTCAGGTGACTATGCATACTCCAAGGAAGCTGCATGTATGGCTTATGTGGTACTGTAAAACTTCAATAATCTGACACATCCAAGATTTTGGTGGTGCACGTTGAGCAAATTTTCCAGATATTGGATGTTATTCCCCATTAATGCCCAACACAATCTTTGAATCGCTTTGTTTTCAGATGTTATACACAGTATTAGACATTTTGCAGTGAACCCAGTAAGTAGAGGAAAGGAGATCCTGGTCAGCTTGAGGAGAGCATAGGAAATAAGGTCCCAGTGAGTGGAAGAGAGCATTCGAAGCAGGACCTCACTGAGCAGAAAGGAGCATTGGAACAAGGGCCTTGGTGAATGGAAGGGAGCATTGTAACAAGGGTTTTGGTGAGTGGAAGGGAGCATTGTAACATGGGCCTCAGTGAGAGGAAGGGAGCATTAGAACAGAAGCCTCAGTGAGTAGAAGGAAGTGTTGGAACCATAAGACCAAAACACTCTAAGGCATGGGAGCAAAAAAGGCAATTTGGCACATTGAGTCTGCTCTGCCATTCCACCAATGCTGATATATTATCCTTCTCAACTCAAGTCATTTGCCTTCTCCCTGTAACCTTTAATGCCCTGACTAGTCAAGAAACTATCAAACTCCACTTTAAATATACTCAAAGACCTGGCCTCCACAGATTCTCCAGACTCTTGCTGAAGAAGTTCCTCCTTATCTCTTCTAAATGGACTGACTCTTTCCCAAGGCTGTGCCCTCTGGTCCTGGACTCATCCGCAAAAGGAAACAATCTCACCACATTCATTTCAATGAGATAGGTTTCAATGAGAGTCTTTCCCTCATTCTTCTAAACTCCATCAAGAACAGGCCCGGAGCCATCAAACGCTCTTCATATATTAACCCTTTCATTCTCAGAATCATTCTGGTGAATCTCCTCTGCAATGCCAACACATCCTCTCTTAGGTAGGAGCCCAGTATTGCTCACAATACTACGTGTGGTCTGATCAATTCCTTATAAAGCGTCAGCATTACATCCTTGTTCTTATATTCTATTCCTCTCGAAATGAATGCTAATATTTCATTTGCCTTCCATACCAAAGACTCAACCTGCAGCTTAACCTTTAGGGGATCCTGCACAACGACTCCCAGGTCCTTTTGCACCTCTAATTTTTTAATTTTTTCCCCCATTTAGAAATTAATCTAGGCCTTTATTCCTTCTACTAAAGTGCATGACCACACACTTCCCTACACTATATTGTATCTGCCACTTCTTTTCCCATTCTCGCAGTCTGTCTAAGTCCTTCTGCAGACTCCTTGCTTCCTCAACACAACCTGCCCTTCCACCATTCTTGGTATCATCTGAAAACTTGTGCACTAAGCCATCAATTCCATCATCTAAATCATTGACGTATAAAGTGAAAAGAAGTGGCCCCAATACTGCCCCTGCAGAATACCAGCAGCCAACCAGAATAGGCCCCCTTTATTCCTACTCTTTGACTCCTGCCAGTCAGCCAATCTTCTATCCATAGTAATATCCTTCATGTAACACTATGATCTTATATCTTGTTAAGCAGCCTGATCCTGTCAAAGGAACAAGGGCTTGGTGTGTGGAAGGGATTGCAGGCAGCAGGCCCCTGATGACTTGGATGGAAGCAGGAGAAGTGGGTCTTTGATGGGTTAGAAGGTGCAGAGGAACCAGGGCTCCAGTGGAAGAGAATGGGGCCACAGAAACCCAGCTGGTTCAGAAGGGAGTCTAGGAACAGGATTCCAGGTGAGCTGGAAGACAACATGGGATCCAGGGCCCTAACAGATAGAAGAGTACATGACAAGCATTAACTGCTGATTCAGGTGCTGAAACATCTGGATTTCTGAATGGCTGGGAAATGAGTTATCAACACTTTACTAGGTCGGGAAACTTTAAGTTATATGACATATTACAAATTTTTTGGGATACTCCAGAGCTGTTTTTTGTCAGGCTTGGAATGATTTACCTAATTTCTAGACTATTCACTGAGCAATCACTTTTCCAAATGCATTACAGCATTTAATTTCAAATTAGAATGGTAAGTTCCATGAATAACGTTGAAGTTGAGTATCAATGCTGCTGGACTGATGCAGGTGTGAGGAGGTGCATTGAGCAGGAATTGATGGATGTTTCTCCAAGAAGATTGGGGGAGAAGTGATCTGTTAAAATGCACATAAAGGCAGTGCGGAATGGGAGTGGTGTCTAGAGAAACATCTGGTTCTCTAGCTGCACGGTTTCCAAGGAGAGAAATGGCCTCAGTCCTATTTCCTTGTAGCCTATCAACTTAATTCAACCACCTACAGCATGTGTCTGCTGAAGCTCAGTAGAAGTGACTCATCACCCTTGCTTCTGACTTCAGTGGCTACCTCCTGCCACACATGCGTAATGTCCACGGCAGCCTTCAATAGCGGGGACTATGATCTACCAGCTAACCCTTACAACTGCCAACAAGATGCCCAGCCAGTTGTCGATGAATCTGAGGGCAGACTTCATATATCTACTTTCTATTCAGCTCTTTGAAGAATAGATAACATTATCATTGCAATATAACTTTAAATACTCTGGCTGACATTGAGTTGTATGCTTGATCATTGTTGTCTTTCAGAATAACTGGTGAGCAAAAATATAAATTTACAGGACTGTAGAATCAGATACTTGAACAGTACAGAATCTGACCCTATGACCCACCTCATCCATACTAAGCATAACGCCCAAGTATGCTAATCCCATTTGCTTGACTTGGACCCAGTATCATTTTATTCTATTTCTATCTAGTTTTTGGACTTATCCAAATGTTTATTTTAAATGTTGTAATTGTATCTGCCTCTACTACCTCCTCTTGGAGGCTTGTTCCAGATAACCACCACTCGTTGTATGCAGAGATTTCCTCACAGATAGCCTTTAGTTTTCTCCACGTCACCTTAAACCTGTGCCATCTAGTTCTAGACTCTCCTGCTCTGTCGATCCTGTAGGGAGGCCTCGGTTGGTCAGGGTTGACGATGGATGTTGCATCCCAGCAGTCTAGATATGCCAGCCAGGGCATTGAAATATGAAGAACAAGCTGTTGCCCATGTAGCAAGCTCCCCCTCTTCGCGCATCTGATGAACCCAAAGGAACAGTAGGGATCGATACAGTTTGGCACCAACAGTTTCGCAGGAGTTGCCAGTCAGCATTGAACTGAATGTAGGACTTCCTTAGAGACTCCAGCTCCATACTTTTCCCTCGGGGTTTACTCCCGAAGCTTTCCCTATGAGTGACTGTAGCCACAAGGCAGCAGATCTTTGAGATGAGAGTTTTCTTTCTCCTGGATGAGGTGCCAACCATGACGGATGAACACCATCACAGATGCCCTCCAAAATTTTATGAAACCCTATCAGTTCACACCTCAGCCTCCTATGATTCAACAAGAATAAACCAGCCAATCTAATTTGTCTCTATAACTACAGCTCTTCATCCACGGCAACATTCTTGTGAATCTCTTCTGCACACTCTCCATTACTACCATATCTTTCCTGTAGTGTGCTCACCAGCACCATACATCTGTGCAATATACCTCTGTTCCATTATAGACAATAGCCAATGAAGGCAAGCATACCAAGAGGCTTCTATATAACCCTGCCCACTTGTATGACCACTTTCAGTGAGCTGAGGATTTGCACCCCAAACACCTTCTGTACATTAATGCTCCAAAGCCTCTTGTCACTTAATTCATGTGCCCCATTAGAATTTGACTTTTCAACAGTTAGATTGGAAGGAAGAAAAGGTTGCCTAAGGGTATAGCGGGACAAGGATCAGCTGGAAAGTTGGTTGGTGATTAATGGAAGTTAATCCAGAAAAGTGCATTCACTCATATTTTTCTGGGTTAAATTCTATGTGCCTGCATCAAATTTCAAGATCCTTAGACAAACTTTTTCACTATCAACCACTCTACTAATTTTTGTGACATCTGCAAATTTATCGATCAGACCACCTACATTCTCATTCTAGTGAGTTACAGTCCTAGCACCAATCCCTACTGTATTGCATTTATTACAAATTTCCAGTCATAAATAAGTCCATCCACCACTATCACCAAGCCAATTTAGATTGAGTTATTTGACACATCCCAGATCCCAAGTGCCTTTTGTTAATGGAGCAGCTGAATTAAATTTGTTCCAACAAAGGTGCTGCCATAAATAAAATTGGCAATCGTAACTAAAGCTATGAGCCCTTCGCTCCTTGCCCACATTCCTCTTAGTGGCATTGTGGCTCATCTAATAGAGCTGCTGCCTCTCAGTTGCTGTGATCCCAGTTCAATTCTGACCTCTGATGCTGTTCATCAGACTTAGCAAACTGATGGACCTGCTTCTGGGCTGTGTGATTCTCTGGACCAGAGACTTAAAATTACTATTAAAATTATCATAAATACCTATTACAAGCTCAGCAGGTGTTGAGGATGACCTGTTAGGATGTCTTTCTTAGTACTTAGATGGTATTTGTTATTGCTAAAGCTGGCATCAATTGCCTGTCCCAAGCAGTATATAGAAGAATAATGCTGAACCACCTTCTTGAATCACAGGGTTGTTTTTTAAGAAGTTCTTGGATTTTGACCCACTAAAAACAAAGGGAATTTCCACTCAGAAAGCAGATCATGGAACATTTTAATTCATTTTAAAAGTAAATGTTATGATCCATCCAGAGAAGTGATTATTTTGTAAATGGTGCAGAACGTAAGCAATTTTTTCCATGCCTGACAGAAAATAATGGTTAACAACCATAAGAATTCATGAAGTGTTATGATAGCTCACATCTTCATAATCCATTGGCACATCATCTACTGAGCTTCAGCAGTGCATATGCAAGTTTCTTGGATGATGCAAATACACTGCTTTCTGAATCATCACCTCTCATTCTATGAATTATATAGAACTCTTTGATGTTTTTTCCTCCTTCTTGATAATCTAACAGATATCATCAGAAGTAATAATGCTCCAGTATCTTAAAACACTATTCCTAGCTTTGATGGGCACACAGGAACTGAATCTTTAAATCTGATAGAAAGAATAAAGTAGACAATGGAATCTGCAGAAGTGCTTTGCTTCATTCTCTGTGACCATTCCTAATCTGAATTGCACAATCATACAACAAAGGTAAAGTGCACTGGTTTTGAATCAGTCACTAAAAAACCCACTGGTGCTTGGAGAATCTCTGGAATGCACTAGAGCATCATATATAATCTTTGATTTGCTTTCTTTTACATATCCTTTCAGGGCATTAATAAAACAAAACTGGCAAAATTAATGGTACTGAAGACCAATAAATCCCCAGGATCTGATGTTCTGCAATCTAAGGTTTCGAAGGAGGCGACTCCAAAGATAATGGCACACTATTGTTAACTCTCAAAGTTGTATTTGGACTTTCAGAAAAGCTTTGGAAGATTGCCACATAAGAGGATAATACACACAAAATGCTGGAGGAACTCAGCTGGTCAGGCAGCATTCTGAAATATAGAAGGCAGCAAATACAACATAACTAGATTCAAGATTCAGGATTCAAAAAATTTTATTGTCATTCTAACCGTACATCAGCTCTGCAGGGTAGAATGAGACAGCGTTTCTCAGGAGCAGTGCAATCATAACATAACAAACGCAACACTAAATAATAAACATAACAATAAATAGTAAAACACAACAGCCACATGTCAGTTAAAATCAAGTTATAAGTGTCCAGTGCAGAGTCAGATAGAGCAGCTATTTAGCAGTCTGACTGCCTGTGGGAGGAAGCTGTTTAGTAGCCTTGTGGTTTTAGTTTTGATGCTCCTGTAACGTTTGCCTGATGGCAGAAGAACAAACAATTCATGGAGAGGGTGTGAGGGGTCTTTAATGATGTACCGTGTCTTCTGGAGGCATCGACTCTGAAAGAGGTCTTGGACAGAAGGTAGGGAGACCCCAATAACCTTCTTTGCTCCACTAACCACCCTCTGCGAGGCTTTTTTGTTGACAGCACTGCAGCTGGAGTACCAGGTTGTGATGCAAAAGGTCAGCACACTCTCAACCACGCCTCTGTAGAATGTAGTTAAGATGTTAGTGGGGAGTGATGCTTGTTTAAGCTTCCTCAGAAAGTGCAATCTCTGCTGGGCCCGTTTCACAATCCCAGTGGTGTTCCTGGACCAGATGAGATTGTCCGAGATCTGCACCCCAAGGAACTTGATGTTTTCCACTCTCTCCACTGTGGAGCCGCTGATACTGAGGGGTGTGTGCTCAGTCTGAGACTGTCTGAAATCGACGATCATCTCCTTGGTTATGGAAATGGGTAGGAACAGGCAACATTCTATCAGAGGCAGGGAAAATGCAGAATATTATTTTATAAATGGCAATGTAATTGAGATTACATTGGACCACAAACTTGTCATCGGGTTTGGAGGCTTGCGTGCCTCAATGACTCGAAGAGCTATGATGGCTGGAGTCAAGGCTTTATGCTTTGGATCACCCGTTCCAAACAATTCAAAGGGTAGAGCCCAGACTAAAAGTGGTCCACTGGCCCTCCAGGTCTGGGGGTTCAGCTCAGGGCTAATAACTCTGGTAAAACAAAATGAAGAACCCTTCTACATCTGAGTGCAACAGTATTCCTGAGTCTCCACTTGCGTGAATGACAATAGTGAAAACCGAGAGGAAGCTATTGACATGATGAAGGAAGCCCTGCACACCGCCAGAGACAGAGGACCTTCATTGCTGCCGTAAACACCAGTGGTGCAATGGGCAGTAAGTAATACTTGTTACATACACCTGTTAGGTTGTATTCTCTGGTTGCCTTATAAGGTAACCGTAGCCTTCAGCCAGGAGCAGATGTCATCAGGTGGTTCCCAACTTCCACCGAGTGTTTCGACCCTTAACCACGACACCCTCCAGTTGGTGGGCCGGCAGTGGTGGCCAAATCACTGCCCATCTGCTCCTGGCTTCCAGCTTCCCTTCTCTCGTCTACTCCAAATCCAACAAGAGGCTCATTCTGCCTCTTCCCCCATCTTACGAGCTGCTTGTTTTTTGGCTCCTTTTGTCCAGGCCCAGATCTGACAACAACCACCATGCTGGTTTGGCTGGGAAACCTCTGCAGCTGAGCTCCACAGGGAACAACCATGCCTGCCATCCCTTGTCTTTACACTCCTGCAGTAAGGGCTGGTACTTCAAGGTCTTTCTCTCATGGGCCTCTTCCCTTCCCTCCTCCCATGGTACAGTCAGCTCAACCAAAATTATTTCCTTGTCTTCAGTTGACCACAATACAATGTCTGGGCGTAGGGTTGTGTGCGCCACATCCGGGAACTGCAACCTCCTTCCCACATCGACCATCATCTCCTAGGACCTGGCTGTTAGCAGCAGATTGGGCCTTGGTTGTTTGGTTACGAAAGGCCTAGCTCCTTCTTTGATGAAGGTGACGGCCTTCCTCAAATCTGTGCCAGCCGTCCTCTTCTTGCATCTCTCCCGCTCTAGTGTGTCAGCAAGAGCCAGAAGCACCTTATCATGGCACCACCTATACTGTCCTTGAGTTAGAGCTGTCTTACACCCAGACAGTATATGAGCCAGTGTCCCCTTTTGACCACAGAGCTTACAGTTCAGGTCCTCTCTCATTCGCCATGATGTAATGGTGAAGGAAGGGTGTCATACACGGATTGCAAGAGGAAGGAAATATGGAAGGGCTCCAGTCTCCATAACTCTGCCCATGAGATCTTGCACATAAAATTAGGTTGGGCCAACATGGATTTATGTAAAGGAAATCCTGTTTTCTGATACTGTAACTTGAAAATAAATAAAAGGGAAATCAATGGATGTCTTGTATTTGGACTTCCAGAAAAGCTTTGGAAGATTGCCACATAAGAGGATAATACACACAAAATGCTGGAGGAACACAGCTGGTTAGGCAGCATCTATGGAGAGGAATAAAGAGTCCATGCTTTAGGCTAAGACCCTTCATCGGGACTGTAAAGTAAGGGGGAATGGGCTGGCATAAGGAGCAGGAGGGTGGGAAATAGTACAAGCTAGATGGTGATAGGTGGAGCCATGTGAGTGGGAAGGTAGGTGAATGGGGCAGGGGAGATGAAGTGAGAAGCCAGGAGGTGATAGGAGGAAAAGGTAAAGGGCTGAAGAAGAAGGAATTTGACAGGAGAGTGGACGATGAGATAAATGGAAGGAGGATGGGCACCAGAAGGAGGTGATAGGCAGGTGAAGAGAAGGGTTAAGAGGGAAGCCAGAACGGGGAATAGAAAAGAAGGGGGTAGAAACCACCAGAAGTTAGAGAAATTGATGTTCATGCCATTAGGCTGGAGGCTACCCAGACAGACTATGAGATCTTGCTCCTCCATCCTGAGAGTGCCCTCACTGTGGCAGCAGTGGTGGGTATGGGCCAACATTTCAGAATGGGACTGGGGAGTGGAATTCTCCTTTGGGGAGGTACTAGACAGACTGGATTTATAGTATCTTCAGAAGGATGAACCATAATCTCGTAAAAACATGCAACTTCCTTGCAGGTTGATGGGGTGTAATGCAGGGGTGATGCTTCTGCAAGCTGGAGTGTCTAGAACTGGCTACATGGGTTGGGAGTGCAGTAAAGAAGGCCTATGTAATACTTGTCTTTATTAGTCAAGGAATTTAGGTTCAAGGGTCAGGAAAAAAAAGTTACTGCAAATACCAGTATTTTATTCCTAGGTTTGAAATGCTTAATACCAGAAGGTATGCATTTAAGGTGGGAGGGACAAGTTCAAAGGAGAAGTCTGGGGCACTTTTGTTTTTACACAGAGAGTGGTGGATGCCTGGAATGCACTAGGGGGTGATGGTGGAGGTAGATACCATAGATGTTCTTCGTGCAGAGGCCCATGAATGTACAGGAAGTGTAAGGATATGGGCATTGTGTAAGCAGAAATGATTAGTTTAGTAGGGTTTTTGATTGCTAATTTAATTAGTTTGGCACAACAGTGTGGGCCAAAGAGAATTTTCCTGGGCTGTACTGTTGTTGTATGTAGAATCAAGAAGCTCGATCTCAAAATAAGCAATATTATCAAAATTAGTAACCAGGAATGTTGAGTTTCATTTATAATGAGTACCAGTTCACACTCCCCCAGCCAAACTCTTTGAAGAAATATTGTTGTATTGTCAGTTATGAACTCAGCTCAGTGGCCTTGCGTTGGCATAAGCACAAAAGTAATCAGGTCCCGGTCTGACGCTGGAATATCATTAGCTAACCAATTTGAAAATCCCTCAGGGATGTTCCTTCTCTGAGCTGAGTGATAAATGTAATAAGAGTCCAACAAGTTTAAGTATCTCCTGAATCTAAAATTGAGAAAGCTAACCTCTCTGTGCACACTCCCACATCTTTCGGATAGAGTCATGCATAACTTTTTTTTCCACGCAATAATATAAAAGTCAGATCCCTCCAGTACAATTCGCGCTGCCACCCAGTCCAAACTTCGAGCCCGGGCCATGACTATCACAAGTCACATTTTGATCAAAACATTGAACAGTCGCAGACCAGCAGTGCACGCAGTGTTTGAAGGACGGAGCATTTTGATCAAAACACCAAACTTCAATCGCAGTTTTCTTCAGTAAAAGACGGACAATGAAGTAGTTACTAGATTTTTAAACCGCCAGATTCGCAAAGAGCCCCCGAGTGCCGTCTGAAATACGCTGCTCGTCCCGAATCCGAAGCTTCTGGTTTCATTGTCTTCCACAAGTGGATCTGGCGGCTGGTCGAGAGGGAGAGACAGAGAGCGCGGGGGCGGTGCGAGCTCCGGGAAGGAGGCGGCACCCAGTTACTGCTGCAAGGTAAAGGCTTTATAGCGCCGAACAACCCGACCGCTGGTTCCGACGCGACCAAATGTGTACGTGGGGCTGTTAAAGACAAACGTAAGGAGAGATTACCGTGCCCGTGGGGTGCTGAGGGTACTGAGGTCTGCCTGACGACCACCAACGGCGAGGAGGGCTCGAACAGCATATTTGTGGCAGCATTGTTAATTTAAAAGGTAATACTGGGGAAGCGGAATAAAAGAAAGAAAATTGCGACATATTAAAATCAGTGCGGTGTTTGTGTGCAGTCACACAATGGAAGGGGTCTGTGTAAACAGCGCCCTCGCAATGGTAGAGACGGGAGGGGGGGAATCAACATACAGCCACGACCGATCCAACCGCGAATGTGTTGCTCTCCATTGGAAACTTTAAGGCTGCTTTCTCCTACAGTCCTCTGAATAAATAAACGGTACCACTAATGAAACTGCCATTTAAATAAGGCAAAGCATTGACAAACCTGTTCTAAACTCTCCTCAGTTCCAGCCGTGGGTATGTTTGCAAACCCATTCTACAGCGCTGTCTTCTCTTTTTGATCATTAAAACTGTACTGATCCCCATCTTTGTTGATGATGTTTGTAGTGGTTTGTAACGTGAACATCGACAAACTGAAGTGTGTTTCTTTGCATTCTTCTCAAAGAAGCATTGAACTATAATCACATCAGAAGAGAGCACACAGATAGATAAGTCCAAATATGTTTTTCAGAGCCTGAAAAGCTATGATCCTAATGGGACTGCACAACGTGGACCCCAACTTCACAAATTAATTTTAATTGCAAGGTGTCCATTCTTTCTTTTGTGGACCTTCTTCTATAATTGGTGCTGAACGTTTGTTACTTTTATTGCAGCTGTTATAAAATTTAATCTCTATATAAAATGTGTATGCAAATACTGCAAGATTTATTACTTGTAGCTGGAAATAACTTTGTTTTGTTTCTGTTAGGTTTTATAATTGAGGACATTTTTGTGCAGCCATCCTTAGGACTGCAATGTAAAATGACATTAAAGAAGCTCTTTGTGTTTGAAACTGCTTTTACTCTTGTCTGGTAAATAAGTGGACAAAACTTGTATTTAGTGGTTTGTGGCTGTGTTTTTTTAATGTGTCCTTTGCATGTTTGAATATGGAAGCATATGTGCTGCAAACATTCTGTATTCTATGATAGAGAAGTCTTGATAGAACAGAACAATGCCTAATCCAGGTGGAAATGTATTATATTTTTCATATCATTTTTAACTATTAAATGCAAGTAGCAATTTGAAATTTTTTTTTGGTTTAGTTTTTGTCAGGTTGCACATCAGAAGCGACTGTTGCGTGAAATTGCTCAAGAGCTGAATTATGCAGGTCATTGTAGTAGGTTGGGTGCCTGGTATGTAGTGATTATCTGATTTCAGTTAGGGTGTTTTGATTTTAAATGATGCCACAATTGGCTCTGCCATAACTTCCCATTGAGGGGTGTGGACAGAATGGGACTTGATTATACTAAGCCCCTGTGCTCAGTGGCTCATTGCTCCTAATCTTGGCTTCACGTCAAGAGCAGTGACTGGCGCAAGTTACTACAAGATCACTGTTTGTTGATGGATCTCTATGGGATTGAATGGCAAAGAGCAGAAAGGATTTAATATAGCCAGTTGATGCTACAAACTTAAATCTCAAGTGACAACAGCGATCAATAATATGATTTTATTTTAAACATTGCAAAATAATAATTCAAAACCAGTTCATTTACTTTACACTGTATGCTTAATAAATGGTCAATTCCTTTTACTCCCTTGGCCAACTGTAAAACCAATTTCTGATGAAGTAGGGATCTTCGGTATTATTGTATTTTCCATTCTAAAGGCAGTCAACACAGATCTATCTCTACTTTTGCTAATATTTTATTCCTTATCCTGGCTTTGTAGTTGGTAGGTTGGTTTGTATAAATATTTTTCCATAATGAAAGGGAGTATTTTAAGAAATCAAGATTGAATATGCTAGCTCTTGAAACTGACTCATAACATGGAGAATTGATTTTATATCTCCTTGGTCAGGGAGAAGTGTTTGAGAAAGGGGTTCAGGTCATTGTTAAAATGTGTATCTTGGAATACATAGAAACATAGAAACATAGAAAATAGGTGCAGGAGTAGGCCATTCGGCCCTTCGAGCCTGCACCGCCATTTATTATGATCATGGCTGATCATCCAACTCAGAACCCCGCCCCAGCCTTCCCTCCATACCCCCTGACCCCCGTAGCCACAAGGGCCATATCTAACTCCCTCTTAAATATAGCCAATGAACTGGCCTCAACTGTTTCCTGTGGCAGAGAATTCCACAGATTCACCACTCTCTGTGTGAAGAAGTTTTTCCTAATCTCGATCCTAAAAGGCTTCCCCTCTATCCTCAAACTGTGGCCCCTCGTTCTGGACCTCCCCAACATCGGGAACAATCTTCCTGCATCTAGCCTGTCCAATCCCTTTAGGATCTTATACGTTTCAATCAGATCCCCCCCTCAATCTTCTAAATTCCAACGAGTACAAGCCCAGTTCATCCAGTCCTTCTTCATATGAAAGTCCTGCCATCCTAGGAATCAATCTGGTGAACCTTCTTTGTACTCCCTCTATGGCAAGGATGTCTTTCCTCAGATTAGGGGACCAAAACTGCACACAATACTCCAGGTGTGGTCTCACCAAGGCCTTGTACAACTGCAGTAGTACCTCCCTGCTCCTGTACTCGAATCCTCTCGCTATAAATGCCAGCATACCATTCGCCTTTTTCACCGCCTGCTGTACCTGCATGCCCACTTTCAATGACTGGTGTATAATGACACCCAGGTCTCGTTGCACCTCCCCTTTTCCTAATCGGCCATCATTCAGATAATAATCTGTTTTCCTATTTTTGCCACCAAAGTGGACAACTTCACATTTATCCACATTAAATTGCATCTGCCATGAATTTGCCCACTCACCCAACCTATCCAAGTCACCCTGCATCCTCTTAGCATCCTCCTCACAGCTAACACTGCCACCCAGCTTCGTGTCATCCGCAAACTTGGAGTTGCTGCATTTAATTCCCTCATCCAAGTCATTAATATATATTGTAAACAACTGGGGTCCCAGCACTGAGCCTTGCGGTACCCCACTAGTCACCGCCTGCCGTTCTGAAAAGGTCCCGTTTATTCCCACTCTTTGCTTCCTGTCTGCTAACCAATTCTTCACCCACACCAATACCTTACCCCCAATAGCGTGTGCTTTAAGTTTGCACACTAATCTCCTGTGTGGGACCTTGTCAAAAGCCTTTTGAAAATCCAAATATACCACATCCACTGGTTCTCCCCTATCCACTCTACTAGTTACATCCTCAAAAAATTCTATGAGGTTCGTCAGACATGATTTTCCTTTCACAAATCCATGCTGACTTTGTCCGATCATTTCACCGCTTTCCAAATGTGCTGTTATCACATCCTTGATAACTGACTCCAGCAGTTTCCCCACCACCGACGTTAGGCTAACCGGTCTATAATTCCCCGGTTTCTCTCTCCCTCCTTTTTTAAAAAGTGGAGTTACATTACCCACCCTCCAATCCTCAGGAACTAGTCCAGAATCTAACGAGTTTTGAAAAATTATCACTAATGCATCCACTATTTCTTGGGCTACTTCCTTAAGCACTCTAGGATGCAAACCATCTGGCCCTGGGGATTTATCTGCCTTCAATCCCTTCAATTTACCTAACACCACTTCCCTACTAACATGTATTTCGCTCAGTTCCTCCATCTCACTGGACCCTCTGTCCCCTACTATTTCTGGAAGATTATTTGTGTCCTCCTTAGTGAAGACAGAACCAAAGTAATTGTTCAATTGGTCTGCCATGTCCTTGCTCCCCATAATCAATTCACCTGTTTCTGTCTGCAGGGGACCTACATTTGTCTTTACCAGTCTTTTCCTTTTTACATATCTATAAAAGCTTTTACAGTCCGTTTTTATGTTCCCTGCCAGTTTTCAATCATAATCTTTTTTTCCCTTCCTAATTAAGCCCTTTGTCCTCCTCTGCTGAACTCTGAATTTCTCCCAGTCCTCAGGTGAGCCACTTTCTCTGGCTAATTTGTATGCTTCTTCTTGGGAATTGATACTATCCCTAATTTCTCTTGTCAGCCATGGGTGCACTACCTTCCTTGATTTATTCTTTTGCCAAACTGGGATGAACAATTGTTGTAGTTCATCCATGCAACCTTTAAATGCTTGCCATTGCATGTCCACCGTCAATCCTTTAAGTGTCATTTGCCAGTCTATCTTAGCTAATTCACGTCTCATACCTTCAAAGTTACCCCTCTTTAAGTTCAGAACCTTTGTTTCTGAATTAACTATGTCACTCTCCATCTTAATGAAGAATTCCACCATATTATGGTCACCCTTACCCAAGGGGCCACTCACGACAAGATTGCTAATTAACCCTTCCTCATTGCTCAAAACCCAGTCCAGAATAGCCTGCTCTCTAGTTGGTTCCTCGACATGTTGGTTCAAAAAACCATCCCGCATACATTCCAAGAAATCCTCTTCCTCAGCACCTTTACCAATTTGGTTCACCCAATCTACATGTAGATTGAAGTCACCTATTATAACTGCTGTTCCTTTATTGCACACATTTCTAATTTCCTGTTTAATACCATCTCCGACCTCACTACTACTGTTAGGTGGCCTGTACACAACTCCCACCAGCGTCTTCTGCCCCTTAGTGTTATGCAGCTCTACCCATATCGATTCCACATCTTCCCGGCTTATGTCCTTCCTTTCTATTGTGTTAATCTCTTCTTTAACCAGCAACGCCACCCCACCTCCCCTTCCTTCATGTCTATCCCTCCTGAATATTGAATATCCTTGAACGTTGAGCTCCCATCCCTGGTCACCCTGGAGCCATGTCTCTGTGATCCCAACTATATCATAATCATTAATAACAATCTGCACTTTCAATTCATCCACCTTATTACGAATGCTCCTTGCATTGACACACAAAGCCTTCAGGTGCTCTTTTACAACTCTCTTAGCCCTTATACAATTATGCTGAAAAGTGGCCCTTTTTAATGCTTGCCCTGGATTTGTCGGCCTGCCACTTTTACTTTTCTCCTTAGTACTTTTTGCTTCTACCCTCACTTTACACCCCTCTGTCTCTCTGCACTGGTTCCCATCCCCCTGTTGTGAACTAACCTCCTCACGCCTAGCCTCTTTAATTTGATTCCCACCCCCTAACCATTCTAGTTTAAAGTCACCTCAGTAGCCCCCGCTAATCTCCCTGCCAGGATATTGGTCCCCCTAGGATTCAAGTGTAACCCGTCCTTTTTGTACAGGTCATGCTGTGATCTTATAATGCACTAAGAAATCAGGTAAAACATGAAATTATTTAAGTTGGAAGTCAGCCAATCATTGGAAATTCACCAATATACAGTGTGCTGTCCTGTCTGCCAGGTCCTTAAAAAGCCCATCAGGTACCACTGTTCCGTTCTGATGCCCACTACACAACCTTGTCTTTTGTTTGACATTTCTTAACTCTTACGTACTTTGTTCCTTCTCTTTCTCATTGCCTTTTAAATTCACGAGAGAGCATAGGCCATCAACTTTTTTGCTGTTGGTGTTTCTGTAGCAGGCAATTTTTTTTTACGAGTTCGAGTTGTTAGCTCGACTCTCAACCTAGCACGGATGGAAGGCGTGCCTGGGGAGCCGGCTGCGTTCGAACACAGGAGCCTTCGCTCCGAAGTCCAGCGCTGATACCACTACGCCACCAGCCAGCTTCTTTCTCATGGGCTCCTTGGTAATATTTCCTGATCCATTTTTCAACACCTGAATGTGTTAATTCTTAAAGCTGTTAAGAAGCTTTTACTGCTGCTGAGTATCCAAGAAGATGTTTATTACCGAAAGTCTGATTACATCAGGAATGGATCTCTGCCTCATTGCCATGTGCCACTAACATGGCAATAGTAGGGTCAATCCTGATTTTCAGCTGTGGACGTCAGTTTGACTTGATTGGTTGGGAATCGATATTTTTTCAGCAGATCTCAGTGCCAATTCTGGAGAATCTGAGACCTTTTAAGGTCATAAAAATGGAATTCCAGGGGTAGTACAAGAATTCCCTAAGCTTTGAAAAATATAAGTGATTCCAAAATGAACAAGGTTTATTTGTCTTCCTGGATTAAAAATGTACAGAAAGCACATCCATGTACTGTTAGGCATATGTTAGAACAAGAACAAAATGGATCTGCTTACATTTCATATCAGAATGCAGGATCAATATCTAGTCCAAAATTAATGCTGGAATATGAATAAGAACATAAGAAATAGGAGCAGGAAAAGGTCGTCTGGCCCATCATGCCTGTTCCACCATTCAATAAGGTCATGGACTATCTGGCCATGGATTCAGCTCCAGCTACCTGACTTGACTATGGATAGTCGAGCTACTAGGACTTGATGTTTCAATCCCTATGGTAAGTTGGCACTCTTGATGTTGGAAGTGGGCTTGGAGTGGTGACAAGGATGGAGGGTAGGTAGGTCATTGGGGTCATCAGGTGGGCATCCTCCTTCTTTGATGTTTCGTTGATAAGCCCACGACATCTCCAGAGGGCTCAACGGTGCTACCTGGTGTCCCAGATACACCCCTCAGTTCCATGCCCTCCTGTCTTCATCTTGCAGCCCAGTTGGTGTCTTTCCTTTTAATCCAAATCCTATTACTGCTTTCTTCTGCTGCATTTGACAAGGAATTGATTGCTTGTTGGAGTGAATAACCCCTCACCCCCATCTTCTTCAATAGGTTGGTTGTAGATGTAGCAACGAATCCCCTGCATCCCACTTCTACAGGGAAAATCTTGGTCTTCCAGCCATTCTGGGCAGCTTCAGTTGCCAGTTCAGAGTACTTGGTCTTTTTCCTCTCATAAGCTTCTTCAACTCCATCTTCCCGTGGGACTGTCAATTCCACAACGTATGCCAGCTTGGCTGTTGTGGACCACAGGACCATGCCTGGCCGGATAGTTGTAGCCGCAATGTCTGGGGGAAACACAAGTTTTTTTTCCAAGAACTTTATTCAGTCTCCTCACCAAGGCCAAGTTAAATATTGGCTAAAGTAGTACTTGGGGTTTAACAACTTATCCCTCCTGACTGCCAGAATAAGTTTTTACTGCGGTTAGCTGGCGAGGTATGGGCTGGAGTTTTCAGATGTTTACAAATTGTTCTTGGACTATGTTACTGAGAGCCCAGTTGAAATTTAATTTTGGTCCCTGAAGGGTCTTCCATCAAGTGAAATCAGGACATGGGTTCCAGGCTCTAAGAGGAAACCTCATGGCCTTCCTTTATGTGTCCTCGACAACCCAGCTGAGACTTTGTCCACATGACCAACCTGCCAGCTGGCAGCATCAATTGGTTCTGGCACATGATCATTGACCCTCCCAGGAAATCATTTTATGCTTGCCTTAGGTTGGCAGATGAGGCCAGGACATCTGTCTGTGGATGTTTTCGCACTTGTCTTTCTCTTCCCTGTCCTATATCTGCTGAGAAGCTCATTTTCATCTATATTTTTACAAACCTTGGGGCAGATCATCTGAGACATTGACTTTGGATTTAGGGTTTGTAGTGCATTAAGTGGATTGCATAAGTGGAGCCTTAGCCTGGACCACATAAAAGGTTGGCTAAAGGCAGTTGTAAAACAATACAAGCTATTATCAGGAAATATATAGATACAGTTCCTCTAATTTGTTTGATATTAATGCTTCCTAAAATCCTTTCTCATAAACTATTTTAAGTGACTGTGGCCGACTGTGTGTATTTATGAGTAATCATGTGACATGTCGAAGAAGCTTCTGGATTCACTAAGTAGAAGTCATTGGCCTTGGAATCTTGCCATGGATACTTAGTGCTTGACCGAAATTTCTCCTTGCACATGTAGCAGAGATAAAATGCAGTAATGTGAGCACAACACAGATAATTTCCTCTTTAGCTTATTTTAATACATTTGTTAGAAAAGCTTAACATATAAGCCTTATTTGCCACATCTTCGAATTATTTCCCCATATTTTATTTGTGAGGTAGCTATATTTTAATCAAAACAATTTTGATTTATAACATGCTTTACGAACACATAATAACTTAAATTCGTACTCAGATATGTATTTTTTGGTGGGAATCACAATCAGAATCAGATTTGTTTTCACCGGCAGATGTTGTGAAATTTGTTAACTTTATAACAGCAGTACAATGAGGTACATGATAAATAAATATAGAAAGAAAAACTGAGTTGCGTTCAGTATATATTTGTATATTAAACAATTAAGTTAGAATAAGTCATGCAAAATAACAGAAATGTTAAAAAAAACTAGTGAGGTAGTATTCTTGGGTTCAATGTCCATTTAGAAATTGGATGACAGAAGGGAAGAAGCTGTCCCTGCATCACTGATTGTGTGTGTTCAGGCTTCTGTACCTCCCTCCTGATGATAACAGTGAGAAGGTGGCAAGTCCTGGGTGGTGGGGATCTTTAATGATGGACGCTGCCTTCCTAAGGCACGGCTCCTTTAAGAAGATGTCTTGCATACT
The DNA here is from genome assembly GCF_030028105.1 of Mobula birostris. Taxonomy (NCBI): domain Eukaryota; kingdom Metazoa; phylum Chordata; class Chondrichthyes; order Myliobatiformes; family Myliobatidae; genus Mobula; species Mobula birostris. The sequence continues at coordinate 59,623,138 of NC_092383.1, read as the reverse complement.
GTGGAGGCTGATACCCATGATAGAGCTGATTAATTTTACAAGCTTCTGCGACTTATTTCAGTTTTGTGCAGTAGCCCCCGCCCCCTCCCCGCGTACCAGACAGTGATGCAGCCAGTGAGAATGCTCTTCACAGTACATCTGTAGAAGTTTTTGAGTATGTTATTTGACAAACTAAATCTTCTCAAATTGCTAATGAAACATGGTCACTGTCTAGCCTTCTTTATAGCTGCATCAGTATGTTGTGTCCAGGTTAGGTCCTCAGAGATATTGACACCCATGGACTTGAAATTGCTCACTCTCTCCACTTCTGATCCGTCTATGAGGATTGGTTTGTGTTCCCTCATTTTACCCTTCCTGAAGTCCACAATCAGCCCTTTGGTCTTGATGATGTTGAGTGCAAGGTTGTTGCTTTGACATCACTCACCTAACTGGGATATCTCATCACGTTCGCTGTTTCATCAACATCTGAAATTCTGCCAACAACGGTTGTATCATCGGCAAGTTTATAGATGCTGTTTGAGCTATGCCTAGCCATACAGTCATGGGTGTAGGGAGAGTCATGCATTGGGCTAAGCACACATCCCCGTGGAGCACCAGTGTTAATAGTCAGTGAGGTGGAGATGTTATTTCCAATCTGTACAGATTGTGGTCTTCTGGTTAGGAAGTCAAGGATCCAGTTACAGAGGGAGGTATTCAGGCCCAGGTAGCTTTTTGAGCAGGATTGTAGGAATGATGGTTTGAAATGCTGAGCTATAGTCAATAAGCAGCATGCTGATTGCATTGTCCCGGTGATTCAAGGCTGTGTGGAGAGCCACTAAGATCACATCTGCTGCAGACCTATTGTGACGATAAGCAAATTGCAGTGGGTCCAGGCCCATTCTGAGACTAGTGTTGATTCTAGCTATGACCAACCTCTCAAAGCACTTAATCACCGTTAATATGAGCGCTGCTGGACGATTGTCAATGAGGCAGCTCACACTGCTCTTCTTGGGCACTGGTATAATTGTGGCCCTTTTGAGGCAGGTGAGAAATTCTGACTATAGCAGTGAGAGCTTGAAAATGTGTTTGAATATTCCCGCCAGTTGGTCAGCACAGGTTTTCAGAGCCTTACTAGGTACTCCAGGCCCTGCTGCCTTGCAAGGGTTCACCCTCTTGAAAAACAGCCTGACGTCAGACTCCAAGACAAAGATCACAGGGTCATCAGATGCTGCAGGGATCCTCGTAGCTGTGTTTCTATTCTTCCTTTCAAAGCGAGCATGAAAGGCGTTGAGCTCGTCTGATAGTGAAGCATTGCTGCCATTCATGACGTTGGGTTTTGCTTTATAGAAAGTAATGGTGTGCAAACCCTGTCCGAGTTGATGTGCATCCGATGTTGCCTCCAACCTCTCGTGAAATTGTTTCTTGGCTCTTGAAATCACCCTCTGCAAGTCATACCTGGTTTTCTTATACAGACCTGAATTGCCAGACTTAAATGCCACAGACCTAGCCCTCAGCAGACTACGAACCTTCTGGTTCATCTAAGGCTTTTGGTTTGGGAACGTACAGTAAGATTTTGTAGGCACGCACTCACCACATAGGTTTTAATGAAATCGGTGACAACTGTGCATACTCATCCTGGCTTGAAGATGACTCCCTGAAAACAGTCCAGTCCATTGATTCAAAGCAGTTCTGTAAGCGCTTCTGTGCCTCCTTGGTCCATATCTTCTTAGTCCTCACCACTGGTGCTGCAGTCTTCAGTTTCTGCCAATACTCAGGGAGCAGAGGTGCAGCCAGGTGATCAGGCTTACAGAGGTGTGAGTGTGGGTGTGGGATAGCACAGTAGGCACTCTTGATCTTAGTGTAACAGTGATGCAGTGTGTTATTTCCTCTTATACTACAAGTGATTTGTTGGTAATAATTATTTAGTGACTTTATCAAGCTGGCCTGGTTAAAATCCCCCAGAATGATGGGGAATACTGTTTTATGCCTGTTGATTACATTGTTCAGTTCGTGTAGAGCCTGTTTGATATTAGCCTGAGGTGCAATGGACAACGCTACCAAAAAGTTCGATGAAATCTCCTGTGGCAGGTAGAATAGCTAGCACTTAATTGCAAGGTATGCCGGGTCTAGTGAGCAATATTAGGGCGTCACTGGCACATTAGTACACCACGAGGAGTTGATCATGAGGCATACACCTCCAGCTCTACTTTTGAGAGACTTGACCGACCTATCCTGACGATGAACTGTGAACCCATCATTGTGTCTGGCAAGGAAGGGGTTAACCAAGATTCTGTAAAACAAAGGACACATGCGTTCCTAACGTTCCTCTGCTACGGCACCATAGCTCTGAGATTGTCAGTTTTATTTACCAGGCACTGTACGTTTGTCAGCAAGATGATTGGTATTGGGAGTCAAAAACCTTTTTCTTTTATATACACCATTGGACCAGCACGTCGGCCCCTTTTTCGCCAGTGGCTTCTTAAAGGGCCAGTGTGCTGGCGGCATTCTGTGGATCGTTCATTCCTGATTGTACACATCATAGATGCAGTTTTCATTCTCAGCTGTAGCAAGCTAAAATGAGAATATATCATGTTTTCCATTGTTTTCAATCAGAGCTGCCATTAGAGTCATCTATGATGTTATTGCTCTGGATGTAGAAACTTACGGATTCCCAATTCCAGAGGGATTAACACCACTTGGTTGAAATATAGCAAGATAATTGTTGAGCAGTTGCGTTGCTCTCATGTGGGATTAGCAGATTAGCTGTTGCAAGATTGGACACACAATACCAGTGTTTGTATAACTCCTTAAACTTGTGCCATCCAATAATACCATAATGGATCAGGTTCACTTTTCCATCTGATCTCCATACTCCATCAATTCCCTGACTGTGAAACCTACAGATTTCAGCTTTAAATAATTGAACCCTCTGGAATAGAGAATGCCTGAGGCCATGACCCTCAGTGTAACAAAACTTCTTCCCTTACTGAAACTCTTGGTCTGAGACTTTGCCCTTTAGTTTGAAGCTCTTAATCTTCATCAAATAGCTTTTCAACATTTATCCTTCTAAACCTTTTTATACTTTTTTATGTTTCAATGAGACTGGCTCTCATTGGCTATTGTACTGTGTTCGCTACAGACTATATACTCATGCCAACTCAATTATTCCTACTTCCAGTCCTTTAACCAGTCCGCTACCTAATACGTAGATCCATAAGCCATGTTTGTTTTCTGTAACATCTTGCCTGATGTCTTATTGAATTTTCCTAAAATCCACATGTATTGTGTCTCCTCGCTCTCTACTTTGCACTAACAAAGTCAATAATTAGAAAGACAAGAGACTGCAGATGCTAGAAATCTGGAGCAACACAGGATGAAGCTGGTCAGGTAGCATCTATGGAGGGAAATGAGCAAATCTATTCCAGGTTGATTCTTTCATCAGGACTGGAAAGTAAAAAAGGGTGATGGTCAGTATAAAAAGGGAAGAGAAAAGAGAAGGGGTGCAAGAGCTGATGAGCAAATGTAGGTGAGGAGGTACGATAGGCTGAAGATAGAATCTGATAGGAGAGAACAATGGACAATAGAATAAAAGGAAGAAGGTGGGAGGGGTCCAATGGAAGGAATATTTTGGATGATGGGCAGATGGAGGGGATGGGGAGGGGTAAGAGATGGTGTTGGGAAGATTAGGATCATGAAGAAAATAGGGAAGGACTGGAAGGTTGGAGACTTGCAAAGTGGGATATAAGGTACTATCCCTGTAATTTACATCTAGTCTCAACTGGACAGTGAAGGAGGCCATCAGCAGATGTGATAGTGTGGGAGTGGGAAGTTGAATTAGAATGGCTGGCTATCGGGAGATCTTGGTTGGTACAGCAGATGGAGCAAAGGTGGTCGACGTGATAATAAGATCTGTAATTACATGATTTCTCTTTCAGAAATTATTGAATCAAATTATGGTTTTCTGAATGCCTGTTTACCAAGTCAGGTAATAGATTTCATCATTTTTCCTCACAACTGATGTCAGATTAACTGGCCTGTAATTCCCTCTTTCAGTGTTCTCTTTGTGATTTTCAGCCAATTAAGTCAGTTTCAAACTGCAGTGAATGTTGGAGGTGCCACACGGATGCACCTTTTGCATCTATTGACATCTATTTTATAATTTTGTGTTCCTTTAATTTCTCAATAACTTTCCATTTACTGATGCAAATTAATCTTAAGCCTCCTAGTCATTACATCCTTTGTTCCTGGATATTTCTGGGACATACGAGGGGTGATTAATAAGTTTGTGGCCTAAGGTAGAGGGAGTCAATTTTAGAAAACCTAGCACATTTATTTTTCAACATAGTCCCTTCCTACATTTACATACTTCGTCCAGTGGTTGTGGAGCATACGGATCTTGGACCTCCAGAAAGTGCCCACAACAGGGGTGATTGATAAATTCGTGGCCTAAGGTAGAAGGAGATGAGTTATACAGCTCTTATTACATGCACATGTAGTTCACCGCTTTGAGTGAATATGCAGAAAGTTTGAGGTTAATAACTCTTCAGTTAACAACTTATCAATCACCCATGCTGTGGACACTTTCTGGAGGTCCAAGATCCATATGCTCCACGACCACTGGAATAAATGTGTAAGTGTAGGAGGGGACTATGTTGAAAAATAAATGTGCTAGGTTTTCTAAAATTGACTCCTTCTACCTTAGGCCATGAACTTATCAATCACCCCTCATATATTGTAGTTGGGTTGAGTTGTTCTCTGTTCTTGGCAATCCATTTGCAAATGTTTCATCACCATACGAGGAGGTATTATCAGTGCTCCTGACCAAGTCAGTAACAGATTTCATCATATTTCCTAACACAAATGAACAGTGCACTGATGAAGTCTCCTCAAACGGTGACAAAATATTTGCAAATGGATTGCTAAGATTGGAGAACATTCCAACCCAGCCATCAACCACCCACTACCCAAGCTACACATTTTCTGAGTTATTTCCACATATATTGTACTTTGTAATAGATTCAAAATTTGTTCAATACTTCAGTAATTTCTTTAATCCTCTTTATAGTTTCTCTTGCATCTGCCACAAGCCCAAGTTTATTTTTGTTGCTCTATTTATGTGGTTGTAGGAGGGCCTAGTACCTTTATGTGTCTTGCTGGCATACACTAATTTTCTCTTGCTCCCTTTACCAGTATTTATTCATCCTTTATCAGTTGAACGAAGACCAGGGCTTGTATTTATATATCGCATTCATGACCCACCAAAGTTCTTAGCGAAAAAGCAGTGTAAAAAGTGATGTGATAACATCTGAATAATATATTTTGGACTCCATTCTGTTTAGTATTATTGATTAATGGCCAATTATTGGACTGGGACACCGGAGACACCTCTGTGCTCTTTGGAATAATGTCATGGGACCTTTTGCTTCTACTGAAGTGGGCAGGTCCTTGTCTTAACTCCACATTTGAAACATAGAACATCCTACCATTCAGCGCAGGAGCATCAAGCCTAGAATTTCGCTTTGTTTCAGACTCTGGAGTGGGATTCATACTCAGAACATTCAGATTCATGAGGCAAGAGGTCCATTTGCTGAGAAGTAACAGATATGGAAATCTGATGATCAAAGTTATTCATGGAGATAGATTAGGGCTCAAGGAGGAAAAAGTGAAATAAGATGAAGAAAATTTAAACATTTTTGATGCAATGTGCATGACCAAGATAGATTGCATTTCCATTTGCAAGTGTGTCTTCAGACTATTATCATTCAATGAGCCTTTTATTTTTTATTTTCATACAGATGTACAAATCTGGTGACATGTGAAATTTGTTGGTATGCCTGAAGGTCCCAGGAAGATGGTGGTGGATACAGGCATAGGTATAGCATGAGATGGAACAGATATATGCAGAAAGGAGAGAAATTGTGTTTTTAAGACCAGAAAGTCAAAATCTCAATTTAGAACATAAGGTGTCATGGTAGCGTAGTGGTTAGCACAACGCTTTACAGTACCAGCGACCCGGTCTATTCCTGCCGCCTCCTGTAAGGAGTATGTACGTTCTCCCCGTGATGACATTGGTCTCCTCCCACAGTCCAAAGGCATACCAGTTGGTAGGTTAATTGGTCATTGTAAACTGTCACCTAATCAGGCTAGGATTAAATTGGGGGATTGCTGGGTGTGCAGCTCGAAGGGCCGCAATATTATCTCAATAATAAAACATAGAACAGTAGAAGCACAGAACAGGCCCTTCGGCCCGTGGTGTTGAGTTGACCTTTTGACCTACTTTAAGATCAATCTAACCTTTCCCTCCTACGTAGCCCTCCATTTTTCTATCACTCATGTGCCCACCTCAGAGTTTCTGAAATGCCCCTGATGTTTCAGAGTCAGAATGAGCATTGCCTCAGCTACCTCCCCGGCAGTTCGTTCCATGCACGCACCACTCAGGGAGAGAGGGGGAGAGGGAGAGATATAAATAGATATTACCTCTGACATCCCCCTTATGTTTTCCTACAATTACCTTAAAATTATGACCCCCAGTATTAGACATTTCCATCTGGGAAAAAGACTCCGGCTGAAAACTCAATCTATGCCTCTTATCACCTTGTGCACCTCTATCAAGTCACCTCTCATCCTCTATCACTCCAAAGAGAAAAACCCTAGCTTGCCCAGTCTATCCTCATAAGACATGCTCTTTCATCTAGTCGGCATCCTGGTAAATCTCCTCTACACCTACTCTAAAGCTTCTATATCTGTTCTATAATGAGAGGACCAGAACTGAACACAATATTCCAAGTGTGATTTAACCAAGGTTTAATAGAGCTGCAGCATTTCCTTGTGGCTCTTGGATTTAATCCTACGACTAATGAATGCCAATAAACCGTATGCCTTTTTAATCACTCTATTGACCTGCATGAAAACTTCGAGAGTTCTGTGGATGTTCACCACAAGATCCCACTGTTCAAAGGTCAAAAGATTCATTATTAAAGTATGTATACAGTATAGAGCCTTGAGATTCATCTGCTTACAAGTAGCCACAAAACAAAGAAGCACCAAAAGAATCCATTAAAAAAAAGAGTCAAACACCCAATGTGCAAAGAGAAAGAAATATAAACCATGCAATCGATAAAAGTAAGCAAATAGTATTCAGATCTGAAGTTTTACAAAAGACACAAAGTCAGGTAGCACTGCAGCTGAAGCAGGCCACGACTTCTGTTCGGTGCAGAGCCGAGTAAATATGGTGGAGCAGCAAGCAGAACTGCCCTGTCCTTCGCCTCCGGTCCCAACACCCTGACCTTTTCCATCTTGCTCGGCACCTAAATCGTATCACCATTGGATCATTCCTCGCTTTCGGACAGCTCTGGGGCCGGGACCTCGCTGCCACTATTTGGCCTGTACCTGACCTTCCTAATTCGGCCCAGCACTTAAATTGATCAGATAACGGGACTTCCCTCGCTGCTGTCTCCGCCTCTGCTTGCCTTGACCTTACCTAACCTCCACCTCTGCTTGCTTCTACATTGTTGGTGTTTTGCCGCCGATAAGTAGTCGCTGGGCATCACCAGTGCCACCTTAAACCTCCACACTGCTAAGTATCTTGTCATTAACCCTGTATTCTGCCTTCAGATACAACCTCCCAAAGTGAACCACTTCACACTTCTCTTCAGTCATGACTTAATTTGGGAATGAATTGCTGGATTATGGAAAACAAAACTCTAGGTGCCCAATGGTTTGGGGGGGGGGAGCGGAGTGGGGATGAAGAGCATCTGGTTTTAAAGCAAAATAAGTGACTATTGCAGAAATTTGATGTACCATCACATACTCAATGTCTTTACAAAATTGCGGTTAGTGACTTGTTGCATTGTTCTTTTCTTCATTTAAAAAAAACTATAACCTCTCAGAGGAGTCACTGATTGAAGTAGATTAAGTATCTGAAACTCTTGTGATTGTTTCCCATTCTGGTTAAAGGGACAGTCAAATCTGTGGCAGTAGTTCTAGCTGCTTTTTGCCAAATAGTAACTTAGTTGGAGATGGTAGTATACAGTTATATTGTAATTTACTTGGAAGTTATTTGACGCTGACTCTGGATGAAATAAGCATTTCAGATCTTTTTGTAGAATTCATTGAGGATCTGTAAGCCACTACATTTAACTTAATGGTACTTTTTGTAGAGCTTGTTGAAGATTTGTAGATCATTGTATTTAACTTAATGGGAGGCAATTTTTCTAGAAGAGAGAAGATGATTGGCTACTATTTTGTGAACATCATCTGCATTCTTTACAAACAAGAAAATCTACAGATGCTGGAAATCAAAGCAACACACACAAAATACCAGTGGAACTCAGCAGGTCAGGCAGCATCTATGGAAAAGAGTGAACAGTCAATATTTCAGGCCGAGACCCTGAGTCCTGATGAACAGTCTAGACCCAAAACATTAACTGTTTGCTCTTTTCAGTAGATGCTGCCTGGCCTGCTGAGTTCCTCCAGCATTTTATCCACATTCATTATGCATGTTTGTGGGTATTGTGTGTTTATTACAATTATGTAGTGTGGTCCTCCTCTCCTGAGCTCAGTATGCCAGCCAGCATTGGCGCTGTTGCAGTCTTGTTCATAGAAAGTGGGTGAATCACTTAGCACTTGTATGGTGGAGAGGGGGCACTGGTCACCTCAAGCAGATCTTTTCCTTAGATTGAATTTGTTTTTGCCATAGAGGAAAAGAGTGAAGATTCGCTAATCATTTCCAGGAAAGGTGGAGGTATTGACGGGGGGAGAGAGTGAGTAGTTTGAGATTACATTCTCAAGTGTTCAGAAGAATGAGAGGAAATCTCATTGAAATTCACAACAATATTTAAGTGTTTGAACAGGCTGTGTGCCGAGAGGAGTTTCCCCTTACCAAGGAATGTAGGAGCAGCCACACATTTTCACAATAAAGGAATGGACAAATAGGGCTGAGTTGAGGAGAAAGTTCTTCATTAAGAGGCCAAGGAAGCTTTTGAATTCTCAAATTGCATCATGCGGTTCATTCAAAAGAAATATTGATTTCTTTGCATGGAGGAGGGAATTAAGGATTTGGGGAGAGTACTGGAAGTGATACTGAGACTGAAACTGTTGTAAGTGAATGACAAACCTGGAGAGAAGGAGCTAGCCCTTTGCCTGCTTCTTCTCTTCTTGTGATCTGTACCTGGAATGATGAGGTCGTGCCTGCATTTGAGAAAAGGCGGGAGTTTGTGGTTGGTGATGAAATGAGGGAAGCCAATAGCAGTTTTGTGGGAGAAAGTATTGGGCAGAGGGGTCGGTGAGCCTGGTATTGTGGTTGAAGTGGGAGGATTAAGGACGAAAGCTAGCCACAGGATAGGGTGGCATGGTTAGCAGAGGTACCTACATGAGAGAAAGATCTGTGAGATTGGAGGGGATAGGGAGAGTTTTCAGGTTTGGGAGAGGATGTGCTTTTAAATTATTTGATACCTCCTAGGTCAATGCAGTGCTCTCCCAGGACCACAGTGATAGACGTGCTTAAAACAGTACAGAGCATAAAGTTATTTTGTGCATCCTTGATTGAGGAGTCATACTAAAATTGCACAAATAATTTACACCAGCCTTCCAATAGATGGGAAACAGTCACAAACACTATTTTATCATAGAATCATAGAACCACAGAAATGGACTCTTCTGGCACACACACCCGTGTCCTATCTATACTATTTTCATTTGTCCATGTTGGACCATAAGAATGTAAGATATGAAAGCAGAACTAGGCCATTTGGCTCACTGAGTCAATTTCACCATTCTATCATGGCTGGCTGATTTATTGCCCCCCACCACCCCATTCTCCTGCCTTCTCTCTATAACCTTTGACACCCCGAGTAATCAAGAACCTAGCAACTTCTGCTACAAATATACCCAATGCCTTGGCCTCTGCAGCTACCTGTAGCAATGAATTCCACAAATTCACCACCCTCTGGCCAAAGAAATTCCTCCTCATCTCTGTATTCCTCCATGCCTTTTCTATCCATGCACCTCTCCAAATGACTTTTAAGCATTCTAATTGCATCTGCCTTCATTGTCTTCTCTGGCAGCTTGCTTTCTCTGGGTTAACTTGATTAATGATCATTTCACGCTGAGAAGACCAGCACAGCATGTCACATATCTCAGTGGAATGGTGGTTTGTAAAGTAACATTCTTGTAAATCTTGAAAATTGGAAAAAAGAACTGCAGATTCTGAAAATTTGAGATACAAACAGAAAATGCTGGAAATCCTCAGCTGCTGAAATGTCATCAGTGTAATGAATAACAGAGTTAAAGTTTCAGATCTAAGACATTTAACAGACAAAAGCAGTTCTGCTGAAGGATCTTGGATGTGAAATGCTAAACTTTTCACCTTTCGCAGATGCTACCTGATCTGCTGAGTGTTTCCGGCATTATCAGTTGTGATAAATCTTGCCTGCACTGCTGAGTAGTGTCACCAGTGATATCTTGTGGTGCCCTGTAGTATTTTGACCAGAAATGCACGCAATGCTTGATGCTTAGTCGTGTTCAGCATAGTTGCATGATCCTTCTACCCTTGTAATCCGTGGCTTGGTCCAGGGCACAATTATTTACTGCCTAAGTCTTCAGGGATCTGTGACTACATGCTCCAAGGTCTCCTTATTCCTGTATGCTTCTTAATTTCCTATCATTTGTTAGGTATTCCCTTGTTTGTTTTTTTTTCCCAGATGTATTATATTGCTCTCCTGTTGACCACTTCCTATCCTCCAGTGTTTTTACTAGGTGTTAACTACTTCAGCACTTTGATAACTTCGATATTCACAGAGGAAGGTGAAGTGTTGCTGGCATAGATAGGAATATTGTGTTGAGGTTACAGTCAGAACATAATCTTCCTCCGTGTCAGAATATGTCTTGGGGGAGGGTGTTGAGAAGTGTGCTATTTCTGCACCTAAAAACCTGCATTTTCATTCAAGGAAAACTGAGGTCCATGCATCAGCTGACTAGGACTAGATCGCAGCTTCCAGTCCAATCTTTTCGGGAGTCACTTAAGTGATAAGACATCTTTGTTTTTGTCTCTTTGTTCATCATAATAAGGTTATCGATAACCCCACCATCAGTCATCAACGTATTAAGTCTAGCAGAAATATTTGCAACTGCAGAAAATCTCTATTAGCTGTTGTTTATCCACTTTTGTACAGAACTATTAAAAGCACAATCTGCTGCTGGTAGTTCTTGTATAGGCATCACACATGAAGGTTTGTCAGTTCTTCGTAGCTTACTGATGGCATTTCACAGTTTGCTTTTGGGAGCTGTGCTGACATCAGCATTAATTGAATATAAGGTTAATTAATTTTATTATCTATTCCTGCCTAATTGCCTTTGGGCTATTTGCAGATCCTCTTTTGCATCCAGATAACTTAGAGAATTCCCTTCGCTGTCAGTGTTAGTGTTGGAGGAAAGGGAATAAACAGCCTGCATCATTCAGTGAATGGGTGATCATCCATCCCCCATAGTTCAGTCCCTTCCCACCCACATCCACAACACCCCTCAGGCTCTGGAGCTCCTCCTTTCCTTCCAGTCCTGAAGAAGGGTCTTGGCCCGAAACGTCGACTGTTTATCATTTCCATGGATGCTACCTGACCTGCTGAGTTCCTCCAGCACTTTGTGTGTATTGCTTTGGGTGATAATGCTGTTATTTCTGCTATTATTTTTAACAACAATGAGAAGTATAAGGTGAGCTCAGAGCTGAAGCAGATTTTCCAAAATAAAGGGCTTTTGCTTTTTCAGGTAGTTATGCTCAGCAGAACAACTTTATTGTTGTCATAGAATTCAGGTACTTGTGAAAGAAGAGTCCTTGTGTAGCAGATCAATAGAGGATTATCACTTATTTTAAATTGTTAAGACTTTTTGATGAAAAATTGTCTAATGATGAGAAAAAGTAGTTTCACCATAAAAAACTTAATTTGGTATTTAAATCATTGAAATGTTTCCATGGCTTTTTAAATTCCAATTATGTCAGTTGTGGACAGTCTAAGTGTATCAACACAGTAGTGTTTCAAAATCAGAATCAGGTTTATTATCACCAGCATGTGACATGAAATTTGTTAACTTAGCAGCAGCAGTTCATTGCAATACATAATCTAGCAGAGAGAGAAAAAAATAAATTAAATAAAATAAGCAAGTAAATCAATTACGTATATTGAATAGATTTTTAAAAACAGTACAAAAACAGAAATACTGTATATTAAAAGAAGTGAGGTAGTGTCCAAAGATTCAATGTCCATTTAGGAATCAGATGGCAGAGGGGAAGAAGCTGTTCCTGAGTGGCTGAGTGTGTGTGTGTGCCTTCAGGCTTCTGTATCTCCTACCTGATGGTAACAGTGAGAAAAGGGCATGCCCTTGGTGCTGGAGGTCCTTAATAATGGACACTGCCTTTCTGAGACACCGCTCCCTGAAGATGTCCTGGGTACTTTGTAGGCTAGTTCCCAAGATAGAGATGATTGGATCTACAAACTTCTAGAGCTGTTTTTGGTTCTGTGCAATAGCCCCTCCATACCAAACGGTAATGCAGCCTGTCAGAATGCTCTCCACAGTGTTTGAGTGTATTTGTTGACATGCCAGATCTCTTCAAACTCCTAATGATGTATAGCCACTGCCTTGCCTTCTTTATAACTACATCAATATGTTGGAACCAGGTTAGAACCTCAGAGAACTTGATACCCAGGAACTTGAAGCTGCTCACTCTCTCCACTTCTGACCCCTCTATGAGGATTGGTATGTGTTCCTTTGTCTTAACCTTTCTGAAGTCCACAATCAGCTCTTGCATCTTACTGACGTTGAGTGCCAGGTTGTTGTTGTGGCACCACTCCACTAGTTGGCATATCTCACTCCTGTACGCCCTCTCATCACCGCCTGAGATTCTACCAACAATGGTTGTATTGTCAGCAAATTTATAGATGGTGTTTGAGCTATACCTAGCCACACAGTCATGTGTCTAAAGTGAGTAGAGCAGTGGGCTAAGCACACACCCCTGAGGTGCGCCAGTGTTGATCATCAATGAGGAGGATATGTTATCACCAATCTGCACAGATTGTGGTCTTCCGGTTGGGAAGTCGAGGATCCAATTGCAGAGGGAGGTACGGAGGCCCAGGTTCTGTAACTTCTCAATCAGGATTGTGGAAATGATGGTATTAAATGCTGAGCTATAGTCAATGAACAACATCCTGACGTAGGTGTTTGTATTGTCTAGGTGGTCTAAAGCAGTTTGGAGAGCCATTGAGATTGCGTCTGCCGTTGACCTGTTGTGGTGATAGGCAAATTGCAATGGGTCCAGGTCATTGCTGAGGCAGGTGTTCAGTCTAGTCATGACCAACCTCTCAAAAACATTTCATCACTCTTGATGTGAGTGCTACCAGGCGTTAGTCATTAAGGCAGCCCACATTATTCTTCTTAGGCAGTGGTATAATTGTTGCCTTTTTGAAGCAAGTGGGAACTTCCACCCGTAGCAGTGAGAGGTTGAAAATGTCCTTGAATACTCTCGCTAGTTGGTTGGCACAGGTTTTCAGAGCCTTACCAGGTACTCCATCAGGACCTTCCGCCTTGCATTGGCCTCTGAGATGGAGATCACAGGGTCATCAGGTGCAGCAGGGATCTTCACAGCTGTAGTTGTTTTCTCCCTTTCAAAGCATGCATAGAAGGCGTTGAGTTTAACTGGTAGTGAAACATCGTTGCCATTCATGCTATTGGGTTTCGCTTTGTAGGAAGTAATGTCTTGCAGACCCTGCCAGAGTTGCCGTGCATCCGATTTTGCCTCCAACCTTGTTCGAAATTGTCTCTTCGCCCTTGAAGTAGCCCTCCACAAATCATACCTGTTTTTCTGATACAAACCTGGGTTGCCAGACTTGAATGCTACAAATCTAGCCTTCAGCAGATGACGTACCTCCTGGTTCATCCATGGCTTTTGGTTTAGGAATGTACAGTAAGTCTTTGTGGGCACACACTCATCCACTCAGGTTTTAATGAAGTCATTAACAACTGCAGCATACTCATCCAGGTTCGAAGATGAATCACTGAATACAGTCCAGTCCACAGATTCAAAGCCGTCCTGTAGGCACTCCTGTGCTTCCCTTGTCCAAACCTTCTTGGTCCTCATTGCTGATGCTGCAGTCTTCAGTCTCTACCTATACTCAGGGAGCAGAAGTACTCATTTCTTGGAACTTCTATTTAAATGACATCTCACTTGGGATGGTTAACGTCTCTGGTCAGTGAGAATCCAGCCAAACTAATTGAGTCTCTGTTGTTGAGAGCAGAAACAGTCTTATTTGCAAACATGAGGAATTCTGCAGATGCTGGAATTTCAAGCAACACACATAAAAATTGCTGGTGAACGCAGCAGGCATGAATGGCAGCATCTCTAGGAAGAGGTACAGTTGACATTTCGGGCCGACACCGTTCATCAGGACTAACTGAAAGAAGAGCTAGTAAGAGATTTGAAAGTGGGAGGGGGAGAGGGAGATCCGAAATGATAGGAGAAGACAGGAGGGGGAGGGATGGAGCCAAGAGCTGGACAGTTGATTGGCAAAATGGATATGAGAGGATCATGGGATAGGAGGCGTAGGGAGAAAGAAAAGGGGGAGGGGGAGAAGCCCAGAGGATGGGCAAGGGGTATAATGAGAGAGACAGAGGGAGAAAAAGGAGAGAGAGAAAAAGAATGTGTGTACTGTATATAAATAAATAAATAATGGTTGGGGTACGAGGGGGAGGTAGGGCATTAGCGGAAGTTTGAGAAGTCAATGTTCATGCCATCAGGTTGGAGGCTACCCAGACGGAATATAAGGTGATCTTCCTCCAACCTGAGTGTGGCTTCATCTTTACAGTAGAGGAGGCCGTGGATAGACATATCAGAATGGGAATGGGACGTGGAATTAAAATGTGTGGCCACTGGGAGATCCTGCTTTCTCTGGTGGACAGAGCATAGGTGTTCAGCGAAATGATCTCCTAGTCTGCGTTGGGTCTCGCCAATATATAGAAGGCCACATCGGGAGCACCGGATGCAGTATATCACCCCAGCCGACTCACAGGTGAAGTGTCGCCATACTTGGAAGGACTGTCTGGGGCCCTGAATGGTGGTGAGGGAGGATGTGTAAGGGCATGTGTAGCACTTGTTCCGCTTACAAGGATAAGTGCCAGGAGGGAGATCAGTGGGGAGGGATGGAGGGGGATGAATGGTCAAGGGAGTCACGTAGGGAGCTATCCCTGCAGAAAGCGGGGAAAGGGGGAAAGGGAAAGATGTGCTTAGTGGAGGGATCCTGTTGGAGGTGGCGGAAGTTACGGAGGATTATATGTTGGACCTAGAGGCTGGTGAGGTGGTAGGTGAGGACAAGGGGAACCCTATTCCTAGTGGGGTGGCAGGAGGATGGAGTGAGAGCAGATGTGCGTGAAATGGGGGAGATGCGTTTGAGAGCAGAGTTGATGGTGGAGGAAGGGAAGCCCCTTTCTTTAAAAAAGGAGGACATCTCCTTCGTCCTGGAATGAAAAGCCTCATCCTGAGAGCAGATGCGGCGGAGTCGGAGGAATTGCGAGAAGGGGATGGCATTTTTGCAAGAGACAGGGTGAGAAGAGGAATAGTCCAGATAGCTGTGAGAGTCAGTAGGCTTATAGTAGACATCAGTAGATAAGTTGCCTCCAGAGATAGAGACAGAAAGATCTAGAAAGGGGAGGGAGGTGTCGGAAATGGACCAGTAAACTTAAGGGCAGGGTGAAAGTTGGAGGCAAGGTTAATGAAGTCAACGAGCTCAGCATGCATGCAGGAAGCAGCGCAAATGCAGTTGTCGATGTAGCGAAGGAAAAGTGGGGGACAGATACCAGAATAGGTTTGGAACATAGATTGTTCCACAAAGCCAACAAAAAGGCAGGCGTAGCTGGGACCCATACGGGTGCGCATGGCTACACCTTTAGTTTGGAGGAAGTGGGAGGAGTCAAAGGAGAAATTATTAGGAGTAAGGACTAATTCCGCTAGATGGAGCAGAGAGGTGGTAGAGGGGAACTGGTTAGGTCTGGAATCCAAAAAGAAGCGGAGAGCTTTGAGACCTTCCTGATGGGGGATGGAAGTGTATAGGGACTGGACATCCATGGTGAAAACAAAGCGGTGGGGGCCAGGGAACTTAAAATCATTGAAAGGTTTCAGAGCGTGAGAAGTGTCACGAACATAGGTTGGAAGGGATTGAACAAGGGGAGATAAAACAGTGTTGAGGTATGCAGAAATGAGTTTGGTGGGGCAGGAGCAAGCTGAGACAATGGGTCTACCTGGACAGTTTGTGGATCTTGGGCAGGAGGTAGAAACGGGAAGTGTGGGGCGTGGGAACTGTAGTGGATGGGAGATCCCCAGAGTCGTATTTGTATCTGTTGACAATCAACTGATTATGTTGAGCTGATATCATGGGTGTAAAAATGTTGAAGATTTTTACATGAGGGGGAACTTTCATGAGGGGTGTGAAGAGTACAGTGTGGAAAATCACACAGATAATTTACCAATAGTTTAAATAATGATTTATTACTATTTATCTGAGGGAAAATCAAACACGTTATCTAGAGATGTACAATTGCTATCTCTGCAATTTTTCACTTTGTACTTTGGTTAACAAAATCCTAAGTGTAGGTAGTTTACTCTAAAGTAAAAGTGTTAACTATAGTAAAATGTAATTATTGTTTCAAGTTTTCAGCAGTAGATTGAAGTTCATGCATTGATTTTTCAAAATTGGAAATTATGTATTTCATTGATATGCTGCTTTCTTTTTATCAAGTTTAATTTTTGTTTCGCTGCTTAGAGTTTATCTTTACAGAAGTATTAAATTGCAGCAGTTCAGGTTTGTTTGGAATAGATATTATGAATAATTTTATTCATTTGTAATCATTTATCATCCTTGATATGAAATTATCTCTCAAGGAAATTTAAGAACTGTGTATACTTTACATGTCTTGTGCAGTTATTTTAGCTCTAAAATAAAATACTTGTGCTAAGGCCTGGTTTTGTATTTCTTCTAGTTTATAGGTCATTTTTATTATTCCATATTTTTTCTTCCCATTGCCCCCTTCACCCCACTCAACCCATTTTCCCCAAATTAGAAATATTAGCATTGATACAAAATGAGAGCTAATCCAGCGGAAATTTTTGAATAGCTGCCAAGTTTTGTGTCTTTGTCAGGTCAGTAATTTCTTATTAATTTATTACTGAATCTTTTTCTTCTTTTTGACGTTGCTGTTGTCAGGAGGCCCTCGCACGAGCCTCTTTTGCTTTCCTGCAGCCTCATTGTATCTAGGCGCCAGCTGCATATGCAGTTGAACCAGTCACAATGAGCAGCTTTGGAGTTAAAGTATATCTTTTGGAAGTAGGTTCTCATTAAATCATAGTTAATTCCAAGTGTGACTAGAAGTACATCTTGTAAAAGGTATGTGTTTCCAGATAACAGTCTTCAGCGGATTTTTTTTTTGTTCAATTTACTCCATTTGGGTGCTGATACGTAGTTTTATAAGATTTTTTTTATTACAATGATTCATAGCATAAGTCAGCCTTGATTTACAAAACCTCATAATTAATTTTTTTAGTGAGACTAAAACCCAGATATTTTATAGAGAATTTTATTGACAGAAAACATTGAAAAAGCACAAATCTGCTTTGAGCTCTGTGGCAGTAAAATTGTTTCCTCAATTAGGTTATCAATGGTGAATCCAGAATATTGATAGAGAAACTTCTGTTTTTGCTCCATTTAAGCAGACTATGGTTGCCGGGCCAGAGTTTAACTTGGTGGTTCCAGACGATTTGTGAAAGGAGCTTTGTTGCTTAATTCGATGAGGGTGTTTCCTTTGCAACTGCTGCAGTAATTAATGAGATCTTCCTAAATGCACACCACTGATGTGCAGTGAGACACAGTAACTGAAGAGATTAGTATTCTTGAAATGCCATAAGACCTCTATTGTAAACTGCAGCTGCACAGCAGTCTTCATAGTGAAAGTGTAAAAGCTGACTGGTGCCAAAATGCAAATGAATTGGGATAAATATTTAGTAGAGATTAAAAACATGAGACTGATCATCTTTGAACTTGACTTTTTTTTCCAGTCTTATGAGGGCTATCTTCAGTGAAAATATGCAGCAAATTTTCATGGATGAAATTGGAGGATAAATTGAAATGGAACTTGGTAGTCATCAGCTTTCCAAGAGTAAGTAGCCTTTGTGTAACTAATTTCAACAATTGCAAATAGAGTATAAATGTACTCTGTAAGTCGAATTTATTTAATTGACTCTTAAATGCTCATTTTGTTTTGACCTTTTAATGTGTACTATTTGTAAAACCAGAAATGCAACTTTGTTTTTCTTTGCTATCACAATAAAGATAGTAAGTAGCTTTACTATCTAAAGATGTAAGTATCTAAAAATGTAGACTTAGAGATGCTATATTTAAAATTATCGGTTTTTCATTTTTGGCAGACAATTTGTCTCCATGATTGAGCAGGTTTTTTTTAATAAAGGAGTCTTTTAATCGAAACTTTTATTTCGAAATGCATCTAATAAAGAAAAATCTGCCACTTTACAGAATTGTAAGGATAATGAAGGGCTCAAGCACTTGAGTTTAAGAAGGATAACTGCATCTTTATCAAAGAAGTTGATTCTATGGGGAATTGTTGCCAAGTGGTTTTCGAAAAGCACAACCAAAGTAGTATATAACTCTGGAGCCAAATTTGATCTGAATTTGAAATACAGCAGTACAAGATCCCCTCAGGGAAACATCTTACAACATTTGGGGACTATTCTGTATGGTGTGTGTTCAGTTCTATTTAATGACTTGAGGAGGTGGATATTCCAGTTTAAAATTTTCCAAGACCAGCAGTCTTGTGAGCTCCCATTGCGAAAGAATTTTGATTCACAGGTTTCATTGACGAAGATGTCCTTCGGTTCTTCCAAGCATACACTTTGATTCAAGTTAAAACATCTAACTGTAGGTGAATCAATTTGATTTCAGGTGACCAATATTTTGTGTTAATTATTTAAGAAAGTTCAGTGATTATATCTGAAATGATTGTTTATTAATGCTCTGAGAAAGATAGTTATTTTGAACCTACATAGTACTTTTGTAGGACAAATGTGCTCCCAAAATTTAGATTAATTTCACTGTAACATCAACAATTCAAGCCTTCTGTCAGTGCAATCTTATGAAGTATTCACTGTAAGGATTTCCATTTTTATTGTAATGCACCATCAGCCAACACATGGAAGTAACTTTTCTTTGGTCTACATAATTCACAAATAAAACATTTGCCACATGTACTTAATTTGCTTCCATACACTTATTGGATGTACAAATTTTGCATTAAGAATAATGCAAGTTAAGGTTAGTGAATTTTTTTTCTATCAGATTAACAGTGTTATGGGGGTTCTTCAGTTGCCCTGATTTATTTTGAGACAGCCCAAAGTTAATGAATACCAAGGACCAGCAACAGTGTAATCCTCCCATACTGGCAACGTCTGCTTTATCTGCTATTGCCCAACAATAGATTGGAGAAAAATACGAACAAGAAAGAATCCAGCAGATGCTGGAAATCTGAGCAACAGACACAAAATGCTGGAGGAACTCAGCAGGCCAGGCAGCGTCTATGGAAAAAAGTCGATGTTTCGAGCTGAAACCCTTCGGCAGGACTGGAGAAAAAAAAGCTGAGGAGTAGAGTTGAAAGGTTGGGGGGGAGGGGAGTGAGAAACACCAGGCCATAGGTGAAACTTGGAGGGGGGAGGGATGAAGCAAAGAGCTAGGAAGTTGATTGGTGAAAGAGACAGAAGGCCATGGAAGAAGAAAATAAGGGGCGGGGGGGAGGAGCACCAGAGGGAGACGATGGGCGGGCAAGGAGATAACATGTGAGAGGGCCAAGGGGATAGGAAATGATGATGGGGAGGAGGCATTACTGGATGTGGAGAAATCCATGTTCATGCAATCAGGTTGGAGGCCACCGAAACAGAATATAAGGTGGTGTTCCTCCAACCTAAGTGTAGCCTTATCCCAACAGAGGAGGAGGCCATGGATGGACATATTGGAAAGGGAATGAGAAATGGAATGGGTGGCCAGTGGGAGATCCGCTTGTTCTGGCAGGCGGAGTGTAGATGCTCAGTGAAGTGGTCTCCCAATCTACTTCGGATCTCACCGATATACAAGAGACCACACCGGGAGCACCGAACACAGTATATGACCCCAACAGACTCATAGGTGAACTGTTGCCTCACCGATGTAGGGCCCTGAATGGTAGGGAGGGAGGAAGTGTAGGGGCAGGTGAGGCACTTGTTCTGCTTGTAAGGATAAGTGCCAGGAGGGAGATCAGTGGGGAGGGAGGAATGGACAAAGGAGTCACATGGGGAGTGATCCCTGTGGAAAAGCAGAAAGCGGGGGGGAGGGAAAGATGTGCTTGGTGGTCGGATGCAGTTGGAGGGGGCGGAAGTTTTGGAGAATTATGTGCTGGATGTAGAGGCTGGTGGGGTGGTAAGTGAGGACAAGAGGAACCCTATCTCTGGTAGCATGGTGGGAAGATGGGGTAAGAGCAGACGTGCGTGAAATAGAAGAGATGCGGTTGAGGGCAGCATTGATGGTGGAGGAAGGGAAGCCCTTTTCATTGAAAAAGGAGGACATCTCCAATGACACTTCCCTTCCTTTTCCTGGATCCAACTTCCACCCTGCCCTCAAATTCACCTGATCCATTTCCAACACTCCTCTTGCCTTTCTCGATCTCTCTCTGTCTCTATCTCCAGATGTCTATTGTAAACCAACAGACTCTCACAGCTACCTGGACTATACCTCATCCCATCCTGCTACTTGTAAGAATGCCGTCCCCTTCTCTCAATTCCTCCATCTCCGCTGCATCTGCTTTCAGGATGAGGTTTTTCATTCTGGAACGAAGTATATCTGGTGTTTTCTATTGTAGGTATTCAGCATCTGCAGCTCCTTCTGATTTTCACTCAAAGCAGTCCTGTTTTGGCTAAACGGAGAAATGGTGAAAAAATAGTACATTGGTAGTTTCCTTAGACAAGATCAAAGAAAAATGGAACTTTGCTTTGGAGCAAACAAGCTGTACCAAGAAAATTTGATGCTAATACTGAAAACTGGGGGATAGAGCTCTACCTATTGCAAGGACATACTTTAATTGATAATTGTACATTCTTCAGTTTCTATTTGCAGGTCTGAAAATGTAGCCCATGGTTGCATATAGGAAAATAACATTCAGGGCTGAGCTGGTGAGTGGAAAGCAATATTTTCCTTCAATAAGTGGGGCGATACTAACCATCAACTCTGTTGATATTTAATCGCATTTCCATTGCTAATTCCACTGCCATCCACAACCTTGTATCACTATTGACTGGAAATTTGGCTGGATCAGCCAGAAAGCACTATCAGCTGGATGTCTTGTGGTGACTAACTTGCCTTCTGACACCTCAAAACATTTCATCATTGACAAGGCAGGAGAATGATGGAAGATCCTTCAGCAAATTCTTCATTCATCGATTATTGAAAAAGCCTTTGACAAAGTAGACAAAGACTCTGTGGAGAATCCTGTGTACCTTGGAGTAGCAGGCACAATGGTCAGACTGATGAAGAATTTGTACAAGGGAATATGCTGAAGAGTCAACCATAGCAGACAGCTCACCAGTGGCTTTTAGGTGAAGGAAGGGGTCAGATAAGGGTGCCTGA
This sequence comes from Mobula birostris, assembly GCF_030028105.1. Taxonomy (NCBI): domain Eukaryota; kingdom Metazoa; phylum Chordata; class Chondrichthyes; order Myliobatiformes; family Myliobatidae; genus Mobula; species Mobula birostris. The sequence goes on along the minus strand of NC_092383.1, from coordinate 59,601,464 downwards.
TGTCCCTTTCCTGTTCTTTCTGGTCATCGGCTGGATCATGAAGACATCTACAGCATAGAAGTGGAATGGAATCCAATGGACCCTACGGAAACAGTTGGGACAATGTGGACTTCACTGATGATATAGAAACTGACCAATGTACAATTATTAACTCAGTTCTGGTCACCTCACTACAGGACGGATGTGGAAACTATAGAAAGGGTGCACAGGAGATTTACAAGGATGTTGCCTGGATTGGGGAGCATGCCTTATGAGAATAGGGTGAGTGAACTTGGCCTTTTCTCCTTGGAGCAACGAAGGATGAGAGGCGACCTGATAGGGGTATATAAGATGATGTGGGGCATTGATCGTGTGGATAGCCAGAGGCTTTTTCCCAGGGCTGAAGTGGCTAACGTGAGGGGGCATAGATTTAAGGTGCCTAGAAACAGGTACTGAGGAGATGTCAGGGGTAAGTTTTTCACACACAGAGTGGTGGGTGCGTGGAATGCACTACCGGCAACAGTGGTGGAAGTGGATACAATAGGGTCTTTTAAGAACCTCTTAGATAGGTACATGGAGCTTAGAAAAGTGGAGGGCTATGCAGTTTCTAGAGTAGCTTACATGGTCAGCACAACATTGTGGGCCTACTACTACTATGTCGACTCAGGCCTAGGGCACTGGCGTCGGGCACTATGACGGACTCTCCGCTTCTCCTTCTCCCTCATCAGTGTGTTTACTTCATCTACATTAGCTGCGCCGTTGTCTTCTAGGAGCGTGTTGACCATAGTCTTGGGAGGGTGCCCAGGGTTCATCAATGTCGACTTGCATTAGTATTGTGGGCATGTTCCCTTCTTCTTCCGTGATCATTGGAGGGCCAACGGGCCTGTAATGTGCTGTAGATTTCTGTGTTCTATGATATATCTCTCCTGCCCCATACCCACAAGACAATGCAGAAAAAAGCAATAGACCTGACAACCACATCAGTGCGAATGGGTTTTAATATCCACAAAGATGAAATTGAAGTCCTCAAGATCAACTCAACCTGCGTCAACTCAGTCACTCTCAAGGGAAGTAAACTTGAGGAGGTAGGAGTCTTCACCTACCATTGACAGACAGGGCGGCACTGATGCTGATGTCAAGGCAAGGGTCAGCTCAGCTTGTGCAGCCTTCATCCAGCTCAGGAACATCTGGTCAAGGATCTGTCACAGTGGACTGAGATCAGGCTGTTCAACTCCAGGCTGCTCTTCCCTATGGGGCAGACTTGGAGGACAACAAAAGCTTTCATCAGGAAAGTGCTGACCTTTATGAATAGCTGCCTGAGAAAAGTCCTTCAGATTCGCTGGCCAGAGGTTATCAGCAACACTGATCTATGGTAAAGGACATACCATCTGGTAGTGGAAGAAGAATTAAGTAAAAGATGGGATAGGATCGGACACAAGCTGTCCAACATCACTAAGCAAGCAGTAATGTGGAATGCAGGGAATGCAGAAGAGTGGCCAGCCAATGAACCCCTGACAATACAACCTTGACACTGACACCAAGAAAATAGGCTGCACCTGTGGTCTGAGGAGACTTGGTATGACCAAAGGCTCATGCAAATTTCTACAGATGTACCATGCAGAGCATTCTAACTGGTTGCATCACCATCTGGTATGGAGGGGAGCTCCTAAACAGGATAGACAAAAGCTGCTGAAAGCAGTGAACTCCGTCAGCGCCATCAAGAACACTAGCTTTCCCAGCATCGAGGACATCTTCAAAAGACGGCATCCATCATTGAAGATCACTATCATGCAGGACATGCCCTCTTCTCTTCTCTACCGTCACGGAGGCACAGGAACCTGAAGATGCTCACCACTTTAGGAACAGCTTCTTTCTTCCCTTTTGCCATCAGAATTCTGAATAGACAATGAAACCGTGTACATGACTTCAATATTTTTTGCTCTCTTTTTCCACTACTTAATTTTTCAAAATATATTTCTCATTGTAATTTATAGTTTTTTATTATTATGAAATGCAATGTACTGCCACTACAAAACAACCAATCTCACGAAACACACGCCAGTGATATTAATCCTAATTCTGATTCTGACAACTTGAAAGATTAGCCCAGGACAGAGGACTCTGGCAAGCTGCTGTTGGCGGTAGGGGTTGCCTTTGTCCCAGTAGGGGTGACAGGCTTAACTAACGAACTGAAGGAAACATTTGACAAAGCAAAAGAGCCTATTTCATTTTAATTTCATCCAACATTCTTTTACCTGCACAATTTGTGCAACATCGCTGGAGCAAAATGATAATTACTGAACATTCTGTTACTTATCCAAGCAGGGATTTCAGGGATAAATTGCCAAAAACTAAGTTATTAAATTACGTGGTGTAAACCTTTCAAAGAAACCATCATTCATTTTAAGGATCCACTTGGTCATTTAAAACTTTTGAATTCGGACACGCCCCAGATTTAATAGCTTAAATGCTGTTTCTGATTGTATCTTGGGATTCAAAAGCTGGCATTCTAGCACATGAACAATGTCCCAATAGTGTTCTGCCACTTCAAACATTGCATAATTATTGTCATTATTTATGATAATAGGTCCCGAAAGGAACTGTATTCATTTGCAGTCTCTCATGAAGCAGGAACAACATTTTAATTTTTGACTGAAATATTGAAATCTGGAATAAGTTTATAGCTCTCTCCAGTTTCTTGTTTACCATTCAAATTTCAGTAAAAGATAATTTCCTCCCCCTCCCCTCTTCTTCTGTTCCCCACTCCAGCCCCTCAACTCTTCTCACCTGCCTATCACCTCTCCCTGGGTCCCTCCTCCTACCCCTTCTTCTCTGGTCCACAATCCTCTCCTATTGGATTTCCTCCTCTCCATTCCTTTATCTTTCCCACCCATCTGGCCTCATCTGTCACCTTCTAACTATCATTCCCCTTCCCCCACCTTTTTATTCTGGCATCTTCCAGTCCTGAATAAGGGTCTAGGCCCAAATCGTCGACTGTTTATTTATTTCCATTGATGCTGCCTGGCCTGCTGAGTTCCTCCAGCATTCTGTGTGTGTGGCTAATGGATGCTCTATGCAGATAAAGTTGCTGTATTTGTGGTGGCCCGTACTAAGGATTAAGTTCTGTGAGGCAGTTCACCTGATATCTATATATTAAGATGAGGATTTAGGTATATTAGGAACATTGTTTGATTCTAGGATTAAACAAATAGTAGATGATTAACCAGTCTTGAATGTTTTAATGGGTCTTATTTCAATAATTATGGCAAGAAACTGATTGCTTTCACTCTGCACTGCTTGTGCTGTTTTTGTTTGAGGTGAATAACAGAAAAGATTCCGTGAATTTGCAATGCAGCTTTGGCACGGGAGTATTTTTTTTACTACCTTTTGATTCATTTCTCTTCGATGATCAAAGCATATAAATCTCAGATATAAAAGTGTCAGTTGATCTTGCTTCAGTTTCTATTTCTGGAACTTGGTGCATGGATGTACGTCTCAATTGTATTGAAACAGTCAGGCTCTGATGTTCCAACCTGTAATCTTTGGCTTTCATTGAATAAAAATGATTTTTATTCAATCATGTGAATAAAAATAATTTTTTTTACCAGTTTTATTTTCCTTAGCTTCCTGAAACTTTGAGCATTACTCTCTTAACATCAAAAAATGATAATGACTGCAGACCTATATCTTTTCTTGGCATAATTTAACTCTTTTGGTGCAGCTGTTATCTGGTAATCCTAATTTTTATTCTTCACAAGGCTAGTAAATTCTTCCTGAGTGTCCAAAACTGCTTTCAGAACCCCTGCCCCACCTTCAGTCCTGATGAAGAGTCTCAGCCCAAAACGTTGACTGTTCGATTCCACGGATGCTGCCCGACCTGCTGAGTTCCTCGAGCGTCTTGTGCATGTTGCTTTGACCCCAGCATCTGCAGAGTATTTTGTGTTTAGAACGATAGATTTTTATAAACTAGTAATATAATTTGAGCCATCCTGTTTTGTAGTCCCTCACATAAAAAAGTCGGTGTTTTATATCATTAATTTCTGAATCTGCAGTCACTTTAATGTTCATAGATCTCTGACTCTGTGAACCGCCTAACTTTTTTTATCATTTAGGATGTATTGTGTTCTGCCTTCTCAGATTAAAAACATTTGGTTTACATATTTGCTTACTTTGAAATCTATTTGCCATCAATTATTATCTTTAGTTTAATGCTTCTATCTAGTTTGATTGCAGTGTTAATAATATCATAGTTAGCAACTCTCAGGTGCTATTTCTTATATTAGTCAATATTAGTTATATCTGTAGACATCCTTGTCCACTACATCAGCCAAATTTCTAAATAGTCAATCAGCTCTGTCAGACAAGACCTATTTTTTTTTAGAAATTACAACAAGCACTTTCTGAGGAATTGAAAGTTCAATCATTTTGTTCTAAATTCTCTCCTCCAATAATTTTGCAACATCAAGCCAGCTGGTCTTTTACTTCTTGGCTAACGTTGCTACTTCTGTTATGTCAGGGAGGTGTTCCGTTTTCCAATCAAAAATAACTTTTGTAGATGAAGAGGAATTTGGGAGATTGTGTTTGGACACCTGCAATGACCTCAGCCTCTTCATTTGAAATTCTGCTCTGGAAACCGGCTGCTCTGTGGGTTTCTCATTCTATATTTGTTTTAATTTGCCGAATTACTGATCTATTATTAAGGAACCCACCTTGGTCCAGTCCTGCTACTTTTTTACACAGTTACAAAGGTATTAATATATTAGATTGAAATGTCCTTGAGAATTTCTCCTTCTATTACTTGTTATCCTGACTGTCAGTTTTATCTCTATCTCTCTATCTCTCTGTCTCTCTGTCTCTCTGTCTCTCTGTCTCTCTGTCTCTCTGTCTCTCTGTCTCTCTGTCTCTCTGTCTCTCTATCTCTATCTCTATCTCTATCTCTATCTCTGTCTCTCTGTCTCTCTGTCTCTCTGTCTCTATCTCTCATGTCAGAATCTGTGTTAACTTTTCTCCCTGGTTGAATTTTTACTTCTATAATTATTTAATGTTTTAATTCTATGTTCTTCTTTATCATGAACTATTCTAAAGAATCAGCTGGCAGTATAGGTAACTGTCTGTTATTTCACCAGTTAAGCAGATTTGTCTAGTTCACCATGGATGGTAGTTTATTATTGCACTGAAGTTGGATTAGCCTGATTATAGAATCTGGGTAGTAAATGTACAGTATGTTCGACACAAGCAGTACTGCAGATTCTGGAAATCTAGAGCCATACACATGATGTGCTGGAGGAGCTCAGCAGGTCAGGCAGTATTTCTGGATGGGAAGGATCTGATGAAGGGTCTCCACTCGAAACGTCAACTGTTTATTCCCAACCATAAACGCTGTCTGACCTGCTGAGCTGCTCCAGCACATTGTGTGTATTGCAGCAAATGATATATTTCTCCTTTTCATTGGGGATTGGGGATTGTTAGTGTCACTTTTTTTTTGCAGTGGGGGGGAAGATTTGATGCTATTGTTGCTGTTTTCTTCTACAGGGGAGGGGTTGGGAGATTTCAAGGTCTGCAAATTTTATTTATTTTCTTTTTCATGCTGGGGGGAGGAGTTGAAGCCTTTCATTGACTCCATGGTCTTTCTGTATTTCATGGCCCATCTGGAGAAGACAAGTATCAGAGAGTTGTGTGGTACACACATAGTTTGACATTAAAAATGAACATTTGAAGCTTTTGATTGGCACACTGAGCTTATGGTTGTAATGAGACACTTTATTGTTGAGCCATTAATGGAAGCAAGCTTATTAAACTCTTTCTGTTATATCTTGTGCAGCCTGCCCGTTGTTGGTTCTAAAATGTATGGCTCAAGAAGATTGTTCTGGACGTGCATAGAAATTTACAGTCATGCTCACATTCTTAACCCAATCTCCTTGGAACTTAAAATCTATTTATTTTTGTTCAGTCTTTGCGATTAATTGTTCTATGTCTGCTGCTACCTAGAAGAGCTCCTCTTGCCAAGAGTCACTTTGTGTAGAAGAATTTACTCTGATTTACCATAAAAGAATTTCGTTGCCAATCACTATTGAGAGACTTTACGCTCCTATGTTACTGAAATAAAGACACAGACCTCTGTATATGGTTAACCCTTTTATTACGTGATCATGGGGGAGTCATTGTCTTATGGTTCCGATAATGTTGGGTTACATCTTAGATTTATTTGGTAATTTTGGGCAATAGCCAACAGCCAAACATACTTGGTCAGCGATTTCCAAGACACTTGTTAGGTATCAGCAAGTTTACTAATATTCCCGCACGATGCACAAAATTTAGGTATATGTGTCTACAGTTAGTCCCTCTATTTGCTACTTGCTAAAAAATCTCAGAAGAAGGTTAACAATCCCTCAATGCTGGCATGATCTATGTCTGGCTATCGTTAGCTCACACAAGCAAGGCAGCGTCTGTCTCTTATCCCATCACCCTCATGGCCCAGATCTGGAGCAATTCCTAGCTAGTCAAGTTTGACAATGGCATTTAATTCAAAATTAATCTTAACTTTATAATTTTCTTCCACACTTTGTCACTTTATCATTTCCTGTCAGAATCACCTTGTGTTCAGATACTCCTGTACCTAACATCACTTTATGTACAATCAGTCTTTGCAAATAAGTTAATCTTACTTATATATGGCCACACTCAACAGTTATTTTTACATTGTGTTTTATAGGATTGCTTTTATATTTATATTTATTGTGTTTTATGCTTATTCTGTTTTTTTTTATTGCTGCCTTGGATTGGAAGTAAAAATCATTCCATTCTCCTTTACACTCACATGCAGAAGAATGACAATAAACAGTCTTGAATCGTGAATTTCCAATAGTTGCAATGAGACCAGAGGCTTATCAATGACTTGCACTGCAGTTTTAAATGTGAGAATCAGATTCAGGTTTATTATCACAATGACATTTTTTATTGTTTTTATGGCAGCAGTAATAGTCTAAGACAAAAAAAAGACTATATGTTACAAAACCAAATTATAAAAGAGAAATAACAGGTGTTCATGGACCATTCAGAAATCTGATGGCAGAGGGAAAGAAGCTGTTCCTAAAACACCAAGTGTGAGTCTTCAGGCTCCTGTATCTCTTCCCTGATGGTAGTAATGAGAAGATGGCATGCCCTGGATGGTGAGGGTCTCTACTAACGGATGACGCCTTCTTAAGGCATTGCTTTTTGCGGATTTCTTGAGGTTTTTTTTCTTGTGATTAGAGAAGTGGTTTTATTTCCCCTTGGGGTTAGAAATTAGTCAATGTGCAATATAATGGCAATGGAATTAAAGTCAATTGTAGCATCTTTCCAAAACAGAGTAGTATGTTAAGCACTTATTGTGTTTAAGAAATGCAACCAGTGGTCCCTCTAATCATTTTTTTTTACAGCTGCGTGGACCAATCATTGCTCTGAGCAGGAAATTTTTACACTGTCTGATCACTGCACGACACTTTAATAAAACATTATATAAAAGAATATTCCGTCTGTGCAGCAACAAAGGCTATGTGCACGGGAGCATTTCAGTTACTGTGCGGCAATGCACCTGTGCAGCTTAGAGGGAACAGTGAATGCAACTGAGGACTAATTTCTATTGCATTTTCTTGATGCCCTCTCTCATTACTGGTGAATTTTGCCCCTGATCACAGAGCCAGTGCTTCCCCTCCATCATTTCCCACACCCTTTCCTGTGTGCCTTTGTTTACCTGGTGTATTGAATTTCTACTCTTGTCTGTCTGCATCCATCTTTCAGTAACTGCTATTGTATCACACACTCCAAGTTGGATTAACATCTTCCTGTAAATTGTTCTTGCGTGTGTTTCCCTGGGTTCACATATTAATATGTCATTGTGGTCTGTTATTTTCCACACTAATTTCTCAGTTCTGTTTCCTGGTTTTGTACACAGGTTTTACCTCCCCATTTTACTGTCATGGCTAAAACACAATTCCTAACACATAAAATAAAGTTTAGCAAAGAATATGAAGAGCCAGACAGTATCTAGTATCTGGTCACCAAAGCGTCTAAAATTTAACAAGTTTATTGAACCTTTTCGGTACAAGATCCGCAGCCATTCATAAGTGCTCGCTATTATTTCCAGACAGACATTAAATAATGGTCTGATGAGGAACAAAGACATTCACTGCTGATTATTTTGGTTACGTAATAAAAAAAAACTATAACGGTAACATTGTCTCAGTGATGCACACATTACATGAGTCACCAGAAGAGATATGTCCTGGAATATATTTTGTTAAATGAAATTTTATATTCAAAGGCTGAGAGTGAATTTTGAGAGTTGGTATTCCTTTGTGTTGAGAGTGATGCACAATTTGTTATAGCCCAAGGTGGTTTGGTTAGTCAGGGGAACTAATCATGTATCTCAAAGAATCAATGTGTGTTGCAATTCAACAACACATTTGGTAATTATTTCTTTGTCTTTAAGCCCAGTCCTGGGTTCATATTTCTCCTGATTTTTATTCATATGTATCGTTGAGTTGGGCACTTGGGATTACTGCAGTATGGTGAAAATGTATATATGCTTTTAACAACTTATTTACACTTAACTATTTAAGATACATGTATATATAATTAGAGTAATTACATTTTTTTCTGTACTTTTCATTGTACTGCTTCTGCAAAATTAACAAATTTCTTGACATACGCCAGTGGTATTAAACCTGATTCTGATGGCTTGCAGTATTTCAAAGAGTTACATTCAATATACTGTACCAATGGGGTTTCATATGGTAAAGTAGGGAGTGCTGGGTATAATGCATTGCAATAGGGAAGCATACTGAAAATTATGCCCTGGAGATTCTAATTCTCATGCAAAATAATTTAAAAAGTAACTTTGTGTTTTGTATGAATGACCATTGAGATGATGGACTTTTGGAATGGAAGAAAATCAGATTTTCCCTTAATTCAAATTTGGATGATAAATGTGTGCCTCTCCATTCCATTACAGAGAACAGTGGCACTTATTAGACTGTTGAGGAATCTTTAAGCTTTAACAAATATTGGAGGGTAGCGAAGCCTGGCTAGAACTTTCAACAGGGCTTCATATTTGAAGGAGCCAGTCAAATTATTGAATACTACATATAGGTCCTGACGTTTTTTAGATTTCTGATACTGTTCCAAGATTTTGTGAGCAAGGACTATCATGTTTTTTTTTTGTGTGTGAGATTTTCTGAAACAGGATCTCCTTTGCGAGGAGAAGTAATCAGTTTGAGATGATGCTATAGAGAAAAAGTCAAAGTCTTGACAATTACAACACTCTGGTTTGTCTCCTTTCTTAAAGATTGTAACTACAACAGCACTTCTCAAATCAACTGGAATCTTCTCAGTGTAGCAGATTTGAATAGAGAATTTGTGGAATTTCTGTACCTTATTGACTTTATCTGATACTTCCATGGATCCCACACGCTTGTTATTTTTTATTTTGCATGTTGGTGCATCATAGTTTTTTGAGGAGGGCAATCGATTCTCTTTGAGCACTGAGGGATGGGTTTGATAGCGCTTAGTTTGCCAACTAAGTTGGCAAAGCTCAGGAGAGTCTTGGAGATATTCCTTCTATATCACTTTGATGCTTTCTTTTTCTTTGAAGAGCATCTTTGGCTTGGAATGTGTTGGGATCTTAGGATCTTGGATCATAATTATCCTTGTAGCCTGGAAAAAGCTTAGAGTCATTTTGCCAGCATGTAGCTCCATCTACATCACCTCCTGTTGATACCCCTTAATTTTGATAACACGAATCATCTCCATTTTGGCTTCAACATTGAGTTGCTGGATTTAATCTTTTCTTTGCTGGTTGAGATGCTAATCTGCTATATGCAATATAATGCATTAATATTAATACTGTTCACAACAAACACTCGTGTTTTATTTTTCAATGTTGGACATGTAGAATCATGAAGAATTATTGCATGGAGACAGGTCCTTCAGCCTATTGAGAAAACACAGTTTTACAGTCATTCTCCCAAACCCATTTTATTCTACCCACATCACTATTAACCCCCACTAAATCCTACCACTCATCTACACCCTAGGGGCAATTCAAAGCATCATGTAAATTACCGTCCTGCACATTTTTGGAACATAGACGTAAACTGAATGACCCAGAGGAAAACCATGCAGTCACAGGGAGAACTCTACACAGACAGTACTAGTGGTCAGAACCAGACTGCTGGGGTTGTGTGAGAGCAGCTTTCCTAATGGTGCAACTAAGTAGTCAATCTAGTTGAAAGGGTCAAAAGGCCCTGCCTGGTCCTAATCAGTTACCAAGTCAGAGGGTAATTAAAAAACCCAGAGACAGGCCCTTCAGTTCCACTGGTCCATGTATGTAGTCAATCTAGTTGAAAGGGTCAAAAGGCCCTGCCTGGTCCTAATCAGTTACCAAGTCAGAGGGTAATTAAAAAACCCAGAGACAGGCCCTTCAGTTCCACTGGTCCATGTATCCTCCCTGCTCATCCCAGTTGCCCACAATCAGTCTATAATCCACCAAGCCTTTCCTCTCCACATACGTGCCCAAATTCCTCATAAATGCTGCAACTGTACCTGTCTCGAAGAATGGCTCAGGCAGCTCATTCCAGATACTCAGCACCCTCTGTGTAAAAAGAAGTTAAATCTGGGGTCACTTTGAAATCTGTTCCCTTACATATCTCTGCCCTCTAGTTTTGGACTCCCTAACCACGAGGACTGTCTGCCTTACCTGTACCCCTCATGATTTTATGAAATCTATGATAGCATCACCTCACACTTATCCAAGTTGAAATCCATTTGCCATTCTTCAGCACATCACTCTAACTGATTTATAATTCATTGTAACCTGCTTTATATCAACAAGTATCATAATTTAGTATCATAATACTTGCCAATTGTGCTATGTACATTCACATCTAAATCATTTATGTACGTGATGAATATCAGAGGTCCCAACACTGACTCCTGGGGCACCCACTAGTCCGAGAATTGACCTTCAACCGTCATCATCCTGTGCTTCCTACCACTGAACCAATTCTGAATCCGCCTCGCTAGCTCCTCCTGAATCCCAATCTTCCCAATGCAGGACCTTGTCAAAGGCCTCACTAAAATCCATATAGACAACTTCCACTGCCCTACCTTTATCTACTCCTTAAGTTACCTCTTCAAGAAACTCCAGAAAATTTGTAAAACATGACCTTTCTTGCACAAAACTGTGCTGATTATTCCGGATCTGTCCTTGACTATCCAAATGGCGGTAGATATTGTCCCGCAGAGTTCCCTCTAGTAACTTCCCTACAAACAAAGTCAGGGTCACTGGTCTGTAGATCAGTGGGTTACCTTTGTGAGCCCTCTAACTATAAAGCAGGATTAGCCATTCTCTAATCATGTGGAACTTCACCCGTGGCTAACACCAAAGCAAATGTCTCTACAAGGGCCTCCATGATTTCTTCCCTGGACTTTTATAAAATCCAGGGGTGCACTTTGTCAGGCCAGTGGTGTTCCTCACCTTAACCACTTCAAGGCTGCAAATGATGATGACTGGTTCTTTGCTTGTGAAGATCAGGAGGGAAAAGGTACCCCTTCTCCATCACTGAAGGACCTTTCTTCCCACCTGTTCTGTGTGGGTTTATAGTGAGGTTCAGTGCGTATGGACTGATTCTACTGTTTAGGCTGGGAGATGTTCCACAATGGCATAGTGAGCTGCAGCGATTGCAGAGACCACAAGGCTGTGGATTGAGTATCGGAGTTTTCCTTCTCCAAGACAGACTGCCTGGCAAGGCTAACGAGTCACATCCACCCGGGTTTGGAATCAGAATTGTCCTTCTCCTAGGCTGGCTGGCTGCCAGCCAAGGCTGAAGAGCCCAGGCTGCCCGCCCAATTATAACCACTGGGCACTTGGTTGCCCGATGACATAGCAGATTCCGTAAGAACAAGGACCCCATGTGAAGGCATTGCTATGGACACAGTGGTGTAGGAGAGGCCATATGTGAGTGATCTTCTGCATGGCAATCCAAACAGTGGTCCTGCGGCGATCACTGCACCTGGGAAGGAGAGGCTATGGAAGACGCTTCAGCTTTCTTAAGCGAGCAGGGGTGTCCAGCCCATGGCTTGTCCAGGCTGCCAGTACCTCCTTAGTAATAGGCATATGACCCTAGACCTCATGACTTATTACACTCATTTCTCTGGCATCCATGATATTCTTGTACTTCATTTCTTGTTTAATTGATAATTGAACAGTTCAACATTTTGTATGTTATAATACTTAGGTAACATAATTTGCTAAAGTATGTATGTATTTGGTTCAAATGTAATTATATGAGATGGAATTTGCATTCTGTTGTACTGCCAGAGAAATCGCAATTCCTCAGCCTTACAGATAATTAAAGCTGGGGATATGGGCAATGATGTATGAAGTTGGTCTTCAACATATTTAAATCAAAACATGGATACACTGTAATTGCATCATACAGACCACACAGCCATCAGGTCTCCATCAATGCTCTGCTTCTTGAATCTTCTCTAACCTAAACTCAACCAACATTTTCACCATATCCGGTTATTTCTTTCTCCCTCATTGTTTTTTGTTCTATTTCTGTGATTATATTTGTGTGCTCATTTTGACTTTGAATCTCTATTTTAATATTTATTCTGGTATTGCATCCCAAACACCTGTGTGAAGGAAGCCAGGAGTCAATTTATCTCCCGAAAATGTATAAGTTAAGGTATTATTTAAAAATGGTCGAATTGCCAATGATAGCCTCATTATTTAGATTGTTAATAATTTCTATATTTTCTTTGCTTTCCATTGTATTAATTATAATCTCGTACCCACCTCCCATACCGCCTTCCCTCTTCGTACGCAAAAAGGCCTGTTGTTACTTACTTCATTCATTTTACCGAGACTGCTATTGCTAGTAAGATCAGCATTTATTGACAATCTGTAATTATCTTTGAGAAGATTCAAAGGAGCAGCAATCTTGAAATGCTTCGATCCTCTTAGTAAGGGTACTACCATTCTGCTGTTGGATGGTGAATTCCGAGACTTCAACATGGAGAGCATGTAGAACTGTCAGTATTTTTCCAAGTCAGGGTAGTGAGTGATTTGAAGAGACACCTTCTGGTAGTAGTGTTCCCATTGTAACAGCTGCTCGTGTTCTTCTTTTTGCTGATTTGGGCAATGTAGTTGGAATTGACCAGGAAAGTAATTTTAGTACATTTTGTGTATGATATTTGGTGCAAGTTGCACAAGGAGGGAGGTGTTGGATGGGGTACTGATGGAGAAAGCTGATTTGTTCTGGATACTGTTGAGATAACGGTGGTGCCTGAAAAGAGGATGCTGTCTAAGTTGCATGCCATCTTGGTCAATGTCTCCCATCCACTACATAATGTACTGAGTGGGCACAGGAGTACATTCAGCCAGAGACTCATTCCTCCAAGATGCAGCACAGAGCGTCATAGGAAGTCATTCCTGCCTGTGGCCATCAAACTTTACAACTCCTCCCTTGGAGGGTCAGACACCCTGTGCCGATAGGCTGGTCCTGGACTTATCTCATAATTCACTGGCGTAATTTACATATTACTATTTAACTATTTATGGTTCTATTACTATTTATTATTTATGGTGTAACTGTAGCAAAAACCAATTTCCCCCTGGGATCAATAAAGTATGACTATGACTATAACTCAAGTTGGTGCTCTGCTTATCCAGGTGGATGGAGAATGTTCCGAGCTTTGTGCCCTTTGGATTGTAGAAAACCTTCAGATGTTAGTAGCTGAGTTACTTCCACAAGATATCCAGCCTCTGACCTTGCGACAATGTGACTTGCATGACACGTCCACTTGAGTTTCTGTCCAATGATACTGGTGGTGGGAACTCAGCAATGGGGTGAGATGGTTTATGTGATTCAGAAGCTTTATCCTAGATCAAATTATGTTTAGTATATCACTTACCTCTTTTTTTTACCCTGGATAACTGTACAGGTTTCCCCCGCCATCTGAAGGTAGAGTGTTCCTATGAAATGGTTCGTAAGCCGAAATATCGTAAAGCGAAGAAGCAATTACCATTTATTTATATGGGAACATTTTGTGAGCATTCGCAGACCCAAAAATAACCTACCAAATCAAGCCAAATAACACATAAAACCTAAAATAACAGTTACATATAGTAAAAGCAGGAATGATATGATAAATACACAGCCTATATAAAGTAGAAATACTTTTCCACAGTCATTACTGAACTGTTCTCCGTAGCGAAAATCTCACACAAGCGCTGTTGGCAAAAACACGGCGCAAGCGCTCTCCAGTAACCTTTAAGCTATGAAGCTGCCAAATCATACCAAATAACACGTAAAAATACACAGCCTATATAAAGTAGAAATAATGCATGTACAATGTAGTCTCACTTACCGGAATCAGGAAGACAGTGCAGAGCACACAGATGATGGTGTGTTAGACTGAGTCGTTGCAGGTTGGTTGGTGCAGTGGCCCCCACCCTCCAGGCCGCCGTCCGATACATTGCCACGAAGCATGCAGGAATGCAGCGGTAGCTGGGAGGCACACAGCACATCTTTAAGAAAAAAGCCGAAATAAGCATGCTAATTAATTAGGTGCCGCCGACACGTAATTGTCGGCCCAGATCAGAGACAACGCGATCGGAAATCGGCACTGATCTGGGCTGACAATTACGTGTCGGCGGTACCTAATTAATTAACATGTTTATTTCCGCTTTTGTCTTAAAGATGTGCTGTGTGCCTCCCGGCTACCGTTGCATTCTCCGCGAATCGGAATCTGTCTGTGGCCTGGGGGTTGGGGTGGTGGGACACTGGGGTGTCATCTTGTCGTCTGTTTCCATTAGGGCAGGCAGCTCATCTTCTCCTATGACTGCTCACTCGATGTCGAAGGTCGAGGTTCGTCGTCTGCTGTGGCTGATATGGAAGGCTTACTTGACTTCTGAGCCTCGCACATTTCTCTATCACATAGTTCTTTGTAAGGACGCAAACCATCCTGCAAATATCCCCTAAATCAACATACCCTTTCAAAATTAAAGTTGTACTTTATCATTATTCATTCGGTTTCGATTGTTATCCTTTTTTCTTCCAATTGCATCAGCTCTTCATCTGTCAGTTCTTGGTCATGGGATGCCAAAATCTCTTCAACGTCATGTTCGTCACCTTCCACAAGCCAAACTCACTTTGTCCTTATTTCATTCACCACGATCGAAACACTTAATTATGTCTAGTTTTATGCTGTGTAACACCCTTATGAGCTCTTTTAGGCTTTTTCGATACCATAGAACTCATCTTGCAAATGGCTGCTCACAGGCAAGTGTTTAAGCAATGCCGTTCCGAATACGGGGAGAGCGGCTGCTCGGGGCACGCGCTGCCTTTCTTCGTAACAGTGAAAACACCTTCTGAAAGCGAAAACAGGGTACCAATGTAGGTCTTTCGTAACAGTGAGGTTTCGTAAAGCGAACGTTCGAAAAGCGGGGGACACCTGTATATCTTTATTGGTTTCTTCTCCAACCTGTACTTCCATTATGTTATCACCCTGGTAAAAATGCAGGCAGGGTAATAATTTTAACTTTTGATCATTTGCCATCAGTATTTACTGAGCCTGTTTTGTTTCTCATTTATTTGTCTTAGCTCAATCATGTTTTGTTTTTCTTTTGTTATTTGTATATCTGCAGAATCATTCCTTAAAATTTTTAATTTGGCAAGTTTTTCTATATAGCCTTGATTGTTTTTATATTCTTGTCAAATCTCCTTGTTTGCTGTCAATATTTGATTTTTTTTCTCATTATGTTTTACGAGCATAAATTTATTTAGTACATTGCTGAAAACTGAAATCATTAACACATGTTTGATGCATGAGATGAAGGTAAGGAAACTGAGAGTTAGCTGAAGAACTTCAGAGCAGACATCAGGGAGTAGATGAGCAGTGCAGTACTTAAGTTCAGGTTCAAGTTTAGTTGTCGTTCAACCATACATGAATATAGCCAAACAAAACAGTGTTACTCTTCAGCCAAGGTGCAAAACACAATATCAACAGTCATACACAGCAAAAGGCACATGTGATAGCAAACACGTACAAGATATCAGTTAAGTACCATCACACAAAAAAATGTAGTCCAAGACCCTGTCCATGAATATTGCAGCAATCTACAATTGTACACAATACAGTTTATCTTCTGCCAAGTGAATAATGGAGAGCAGCACTGAATCCAGCTTGAGAGCCACGCCACACCGCCTCCGGTAGAGCGCACTGACTCCAACACCTGTCTGTGGGCGGCTGTAGACAGGCGGCTCCTGTGTCTTGAATGACAGACTGAAATCGTATCTGTATGTATCTCACATTTTTCTTAATTTTTGACTGATGAGGTAGTTACTCGATACATGAAATCTGTGCTGCTTCTCAGTGCAATTCCAGCAAACCCATTCAACAATGGTCACAAAATGTTGGAGCAACTCAGCAAGTCAGACAGCATTTATGGAGGGGAATAAATGGTCAATGTGCTGGGACAAGATTCGTCATTGGAACTGAAAAGGAAGGGGGCAGAATCCAGAATAGGAAGGTGGAAGAGTGAAGAAGGAGTACCAGCTGGCAGGTGATAAGTGAGACCATGTGGGGGAAGGTGAGAGATGATGGATGGAAGAAGTAAAGGGCTGAAGAAGGATTCTAACAGTAGAGGACAGTAGACCACAGAAGAAAGGGAACGAAGCGGGGAACCAGAGGGAGGTAATGGGCAGGTAGGGAGAAGAGAAATGGCAAGAGAATATCCTGAATGGAGAATGTGGGGGGGGGGGGGAAGAGGGAGGAAGGAAGAAAATATTGAAAATTGATGAAATTGACGCCATTGGGTCGACAGCTACCTAGATTGACTATGAGTTTGGCCTTATCATGGCATAGAAGACAGAGACATGTTTGAATGGAAATAGGAAGTTGAATTGAAGTGGGTAGCCACTGGGAGTTATTTCTCCATTTCATACATACATTAGTTCCTTACATTCTCTTGCCACCCTCGGACCCCCAGCCATGTTAACCTGTTTTTGTCTTTTGAATTAAACCAGAGAACCAAAAGGAGACCAACAAGATCACAATTATTTTATGCAAACACCACTCCATGAAGGCCCGCCTAAGGTCAGGATCAAACCTGAGTTACTGAGCGGTGCAGAGATGTTCAATAAATTAGAAAGAAAAATGAAACCAATAACTGCAGATGTTGGAATTTTAAAATGAAAACAGAAAATGCAGGAAATGCTCATCAGGCTAAGCCCCATCTGTGGTTCTCTTATTCATGGAGTGCTTGAATGGTTTGGCTAGACATGAACTTCACTACTAGAGGGGTTAAAAAAAGAAAAAAGGGAGAACATAATTAAACAACATGAGCCATATCACAGATAACAGATACAGGCAGAGAAAGTGGGTTATATTAAGTTGTATAATTTAATATTGAAGTAGACTTCAGTGTGCCAAATGGAAGATGGTCCTCTTTACAACAACAGTCCACAGACCAATTGGCCAGAGTGGGAGTGGGGTGGGGAATTAAAGCTAAATGAGAGAAACTGTTTATGGTAGCAAAAAGGCCACTGACTGAAGGGCAAATGTATAAGTTTATTGCTAAAATTGAAGTAAGATTGTGTATGCCATGGCCTGAAAGAATAGTGCAAACAGATTCAAGAACTAAATTAAGAAGAAAGTAGGGTAGAAGGATCAAAAAAATGAGAGCCATTAAGGTGAATGACCGCTGGCTCTGGATTGTCAAGTGTGTGGAAGTACTGGCAACAGTTTGACCTGTGATCTTCTCCAATGTAAAAGTCATCTCCCAAATACAAAGCCTGAGCACCATGTTCCAAATATACAGAACCTCGTGCACTGTAACGTAATTCTGCATCTCTGCTAAGTCTAATGAATGGAAAATTGTTTGGCGACCTCCTTATACATTAAAATCCATAATATGTTATATGACTATTTGGCTCCAATCAATCTGTGTCAATGTTTATCCTTCCCAACTTGCCTTGTGACATCTGCAGCGTACTACCACCCACACTGGACCGCCTACAATTCACCTACCGACACAATCGATCGACGGATGATGCAATAGCCACAGCTCTACACACCGTCCTTACGCATCTGGAGAAGAGGCAAGCTTATGTGAGAATGCTGTTCTTGGACTACAGTTTAGCATTCAACACCATAATTCCCTCCAGGCTCAACAAGAAGCTCAAATTCCTTAGTCTTCACCCTGCCTTGTGCAGCTGGATCTTGGACTTACTGTCAGATCATCGGCAGCTGGTACGAGTGGACTCCCTCTGACCTTCAACACAGGTACCCTTCAGGGCTGTGCCCGAAACCCCCTCTTTTACTCTCTGTGTACCCATGACTGTGTCACCACCCACAGTTTCAAACTGCCAATTAAATTTGCTGATGATACTACATTGATTGGCTTAATCTCAAATAATAACGAGGCAGCCTACAGAGAAGAAGTCATCACCCTGACACAGTGGTGTCAAGAAAACAACTTCCCCCTCAATGTTGCAAAAACAAAGGACCTGGTTGTAGATTACAGGAAGAATGGAGACAGGTTAACCCCTATAGACATCAATGGCTCTGGCTTTGAGAGGGTGAACAACTTTAAGTTCCTCAGTATACACATCACTGAGGATCTCATGTGGTCTGTACATACCGGCTGTGTGGTGAAAAAAGCACAACAGCACCTCTTTCGCTACAGGCGGTTGAAGAAGTTTGGTATGGGTCCCCAAATCCTAAGATCTTTCTACAGGGGCACAATTGAGAGCATCCTGACTGGCTGCATCACTGCCTCTTATGGGAACTGTACTTCCCTCAATCACAGGACTCTGCAGAGAGTGGTGCGGACAGCCCAGTGCATCTGTAGATGTCACATTCCCACCATTCAGGAGACCTGCAGAGATGGGTGTAAAAATGACCCGAAGGATCACTGGGAACCTGAGCCACTCAAACTGCAAACTGTTCTAGCTGCTACCATCTGGGAAATAGTACTGCAGCATAAAAGCCAGGACCAACAGGCTCCGGGACAACTTCTTCCACCAGGCTATCAGACTGATTAATTCATGCTGATCTAATTGTATTTCTAAGCTATATTGACTGTCCTGTTGTACATACTATTTATTACAAATGACTAGAAATTGGACATTGCACATTTAAACGGAGACATAATGTAAAAATTTTTACTCATGATTGTGAAGGATGTAAGTAATAAATTCAATTCAACTCTTTACAAGTACTTGTCGTTTTGTATTTTATTGATTTATCCAGTCAAATCTTAAACATTTACCCCCTCACTGAACAACCCTGTGAGTGAATTCCACTTCCTTCTATTTGACCGTGTCTCTCTTCTCAGTAACTGACGCAGATATCCTTTTTGTTTTAGATTTCCAGCATCTACAGTATTTTGCTTTGACCGTCTTTGTTCTTGTTTGTTAGCTACAGAAAGTAATCTGCTTCAGTCAGCTGTGCCACATTCTATCATTTTCATAATAATTCTGCTAATGGAATTTTTTTTACTTCAATGAGATAGATAGGAAGATAAATCAGCTTTATTCATTACATGTATATCAAAACAATAAACAGCAGTCCAAGGATTGTGGTAGGCCACGTGCATGTATCACTGCGCTTCCACCACCGGCATAACATGCTCACAATTTACTAACACTAAGCCATACTTTAGAATGTGAGCAGAAACTGGAGCGCCCAGAGAAAACCCACACAGTCATGGGGAGAATGTACGTGCAAACTCTTTACAGACACGGTTGGGAATCCTCATCCCATTGTTTGCTTGCACTGTAAAGCCATAAATACTACCACGCTACCCCACTGGCTATTAAATTGACTGTGGATTTACAATATACAATCTATCTCTGGAAAGAGCAAAGCACTTTAGTCTTGAACGCTACTTTTTACCATCTTACTAGTAATGGCATAAACAAGTTTTATCTATGCATCAATGTGTCATTGAAATTACATTACTGATGTCATCCACTTTTTGTGTACTGATCAAAAATAGATTTGGCCACAAACCATTTCAAACATAATAGAATATGTGTTCAGGTGCTAAAATCGGAAATCCTCAAAGGTTTACTTTCCTTTGAAAATACCAAAATCATCAGACCTGATGCAGAGTTTCAACACAAAATATTGACAATACATTTCCTCCCACAGATGTTGCTCAACCTACTGAGTTCCTCCAACAGATTGTTTGTTGCTCTAGCTTCTAACACTTGCAGTCTCTTCCACCTCAACTTTCCTTTGTGTCAGGAAATGTTGAGGAGGCTTGACCGAAAATGGACAAGCTTGCCGTGAGCAATAACTTTAGGTATAATCTGCAAAATAACAAACCACAAGGGGCCACAAAACAAAGAGAACAGATACTAAACACAACAGGCAATAAGGTAACTGAAGGTCAGGAGCAAGTCCAGTTGGGTGAATGAGTGAACAAGGACTGTCGATGAGAGCTGGGATTAAATAGGCTGCAGGTCATGAGTTAGGAATGAGTGGCAGGAGACTCCTATTTGCTGTGTGGAGCCTGTGAGTTGCCTGCCTGTATAGGCTTGGCACATTTTTGTTTATCTTCTAATGTGTCTTTATCATACTCATAACACCTTTAGGTCTCTGTTCCCGAAACAAAAAGACTACATTATGTTAATTATGAACTTCAATTTTTGCTCTAAAGCTGATGCCTCATTAGGGATTGCGGCCTATGACTGCTCCTTTGGGCTGTAGTAATATTTGTAGAAGTTCCAAAGATGATGTCTGTAAGGAATCCTAGTATAAAGAGGTCATAAGTTGCATTGAACTCCTTGTGTCTTGTATGTACTTCTGTGCATTTTGTTGGATGTTTGGAGACACACAAAGGCATTGAGGATGGGATGGCACAGAAGCTGATGTGTACAATGAATTGAGATGAGTTGAGGTGTGGACCAAAGTTTGTGATAAGAGTGTAGCATATGAAATAAATAAAAATTGTAGGTAAAGAACAGCTGTTTTGGAAATTTCAGGAATCTTGTAGGTTTGGAATGTACTTCAGGAAAATAAATAGCAACTATGCAGTCATTCTGAAGAACCAATCACAAGTGTGTTTTTTTTTTGAGTGAACATAGGCAGAGAGATCTTTGACTCTTGGCTGAACCTATCCAGTCTAAGTTATAAAATGTCCAAGATGTAACACTCAATTGAACGAGCAGGATTTTCACATCTAGGAAAATGGCCTCCAGGATGCAAAAGAAGCTTCGGTTAGCACAGCACGTTGGTGTAGGTGAAGCGAGTGGACCTCACCACAGGAAAGGAGGTGATAATTTTAGCATCAAGTTCAGGCCTGATGAGAAATTGCTTTGGTGAAAAACCTTGCCATTGTTGCCATGGGAACCACTTGCTCAAACCTATTGATTTAGATTTGCGAAATGCATTAATTGTTCTAAGTGAGGGCAGACAGCCTCCCTATCTACGCAAGGCTAAACAGAATGCAGTGAACCAGAATAGTGGCAGTTAAGCAAAATCCCACTGGATGGGAAGTAATGACAGCAGCATACCACAGAAGAAAGGTTACACAACAGGAGATTGATGGGCAATGAGCGTTTGATCACTATAAATGCCACTGGCGGTGACTCTGAAGTAAAAAGTGATTTCAGAATTAGATCAATGATTGATACATGGTTTGTGCCATTAGAGACGAGATTAGGGAAGTTTTGTCAGGTGCCACTGCAGAAGCATTTTATAGTTAAGAAGGTACTTTGATGAGATCCTGAGCATTGAAACATGTGGCCGAGGGAAAAGTTGCTAATTACATTAACAGACCAACCTTCGAAGGAAGAGGAAGGTTGAAAGAGCTGAGACTGGATTGGACAAACGTATTCAATTTAACTACAAAACAATTAAGTTTGAACAGGCGTCTGCAACAGTATAATGATACGTCAAGTTTCAACAAATGTGCTTTCTTCCATAAGTAACTAATTTGGGTATGTCTGCAAGTATACAAAAATGGGCTACAGCCAATAAAAGAGAAAATTGAGACCATCATTAAAGTCAGGAAATATGGAAATATTGCTGAGCTCACATTGCTTTCAGCACGATTGTGTAGAGTGCCCCTGGTTCCTACCTTGTGTTGGCATAGTGCCTCCACTACATCATCCATTAAAGAAAGATGGACATTGCTGCTGGAATAAGGCTTAGCAAATATCCTGTAATTTATTCATGGAAATCCTCAGCAGTGGTTGTTTTGATACTTTACAGCCACGTATTGAAACTAGCTTGTGATGCTTCACATTGTGGACCTGAGCAGTGATTAGATTTCAAAGATAACGCCTATCAGACATGCATCGTGCACACTGAACAAAAACCCAGGAAGTTATACACAGATGAAGAAAGGAGAGTTGACAATCTTATTTCAAATGAGATAGTTTCACTCCATCTTGCCGGAAAGATCATTTATTCTAGTTGCTGACCTCAAAATTCTGCAAGTGTATTTTGTTGGAAGCAGTGTATCGCATTTTACCGTTTGCATCACGTATGCGGTTAGCAAGGAAACAAACTTGCTGTGTGGCCATTACGTGAACATATCCGCACACGTTTATGTAGCAGTAATGTGGCTATTTATATGATGAATAGTTTTAGAGCATCATTTAAGCAATGATGTCCTGATTTGTTACTTTATTTCCGACAGATTGATTCTGTCATTTTGTTAGCACAAATTCTGATGATAACTGGCATCTTGGAAGTTTTTACTTTAGCATATGATTTTGCTGGTGTCCTCTGACAGTTAGCTACACAAAGACTTAGGGATTCGCACCATTTGCTTGTCATACAGTTCACTAATCTAAAATCCAGTCACCTTGAATCCTTTCCAGTGCCTCTGTTTTAATGCTTGACAAGCTGGATATTGTGTTTCATTTTATGGTTTTGGGATTTAGTTGTGTGTATATCCATTTCTCTAAATTTGCTGTGCAGATTTTGATAATTGCTTCTTGAGTTATAATAACTCGGCATGTGCTTTTTACTGAATAATTTTCGAATCTAATAAGTGCTTTCAGTTGCCCTAGCACAATGACAGAATCTGATCAGCTTATGCCCGATGGGCACTCTTGGATCTCCACAAACTT
Source organism: Mobula birostris (assembly GCF_030028105.1). Lineage (NCBI taxonomy): Eukaryota > Metazoa > Chordata > Chondrichthyes > Myliobatiformes > Myliobatidae > Mobula > Mobula birostris. Next base: position 59,578,347 of record NC_092383.1, on the reverse strand, counting down.
TACTACACTTGGATGCTTTCCATTTGCGTTATTCAATGGTCATTTCTTATGCACTCCAGAAGTTCATGACGGTTTATTTGCTGGAAATAGTTTCTTTATTAAAGTAAATACTTTGTTTCTTATGATGGCAATCATGGTCAGATCACAAAAAATGGAGGGATAAAGGAACTTAGTTGAAATCTTCACATTCTTATCTGTGTCCCCCAGTTTAAGAATGTTTGACATGTAGAAAGATTAACGCTACATAAAGCCAGTAGTGCTTTTCTCTCCTTCGTCTAATCTTCTTGTGTTTCTCTGAAATGTACTTTATTTATTTCAGAGGAAGATGGATTAGATTGTCAAATTTCTCTCTTTGATTGACATCTTTGGAGTAATAGTTACTTAGTGAACAATTTGAATTGCGTTTCTACTGCAGTTTGCAGCAGAGAATTTCACATATATTGTACTTAGACTTGTTGCTACCCGGTAAAGCATTGTTACATTATACTGCCCTCGTTCGTACTCACAAGCACTTATGCCCCCTATATTGTTACGAAAGAAAAGGACATTGACTAAGACTGCATGCTGCTGTGTCACGAATTTGGTGTGTACTCCTTTCCTTCTTTCTGGTATTCCCACAACAGTGAATTGCTTTTGGGTCAGAAAGTGGGCTAGAGTGTAAGGTGAGCTGGAGTGAGCAGTGCTGAGATGTGAGGTTCAGGGCTGCCTGCTGGCTGGCACGAGGATTGTGACCCATTGCTGGGGACAGGCAGCACTTGTGCCATGTTTTGAAAAACCACTAGGATTGTAGGAGTTCATGCCATATTTCCTGCAGAGTGGCTCTATCACTAGCCCACTTCTCTATATCTACTGCCAGTACTGATCTCGTTAGCATTTCCATTCATGGCATGGAAGCACCAGTACGCAGGAACGTAACAGTGCTTAGAAAATGGTGCATCACAAGCAGAGCCCTCCCGACATTAAGCACATTTACATGGAGTTCTGCCACAAGAAAGCAGCATCCATCATTATGGACCCCCACCATCCAGGCCATGGTCTCCTCTCACTATTACCACTGAGCAGAAGGTATAGAAACCTTGGGTCCCTCACCACGAGACTCAGGAACACTTATTAGCCTATAACCATTAGGCTCCTGAACCAGTGTGGTTATCTTAACTCGGCTGAACTCTGAACTGATGCCACAACCTAACAGACTCACTTTCAGGAACTCCACAACTGATATTCTCAGTTTTACTTATTTATGTATTTTTATTTGTACAGTATTCCTTCTTTTAGACCATAAGACATAAGAGCAGAATTGGGACATTTGGCCCATTAAGTCTGCTCTGTCATTCCATCATGGCTGATTTATTATCCCTTTCAACTACATTCTCCTGCCTTCTCACTGTAACCTTTCATGCTGTGATTGATCATGAACCCATCACCTTCCACTTAAAGTATACCCAATGCTGTGGTCCCCACATCCATCTGTGGCAATGAATTCCACAGATTCACCACCCTCTGGCTAAAGAAATTCCTCACTTGTGTTTGAAATGGATGGCTATCTATCCTGAAGATGTGCCCTCTGGTTCTACACTTCCTATAGGAAATATCCTCTCCGCGTCTACTCTATCAGGGCCTTTCAATTTTTGATAGGTTTCAGTGAGATTCCCCCTCATTTTTCTACACCCCAGTGAATTCAGGCCCAGAACCATCAAACAATCCTCATAGGTGAACCCTTTTATTCCTGGAATCATTCTCATGAACCTTCTCTGAACTCTCTCCAGTGCAGCATATCTTTTCTTAGATAAGGAACCCAAAACTGCTCACAATACTACAAGTGCACCCTGACCATTGCCTTATAAAGCGCCAGCATTATATCCTTGCTTTTATATTTTAGTCCTCTCAAAATGAGCACTAATATGGCATTTGTCTTCATTACCACTAACTCAACCTGCAAGTTTACCTTTAGGGAATCCTGCACATGAACTCCCAAGTCCCTTTGCAGTTCAGATTTTTGAATTTTCTTCCTGTTTAGAAAATAGTCTATGCATTTATTCCTTCTACCAAAATGCATGACCATACACTTCCCTACATTATATTCCATCTGTCATTTCTTTGCCCAATCCCCTAATCTGTCTAAGCCCTTCTTCAGACTCCCTGCTTCCTCAACACTACCCTCTCCTCTACCTACCTTCATATCACCACAAGTCCTTCAGTTCCATCATCCAAATCATTGATGTATGGCATGAAAAGAAGTGGTCACAACACCAGCTCCTGTGGAACTGTACTAGTCACTGGTCACAAACAGAGAAAACTCTTTGCCTCTTGCTATTTAGCAGATCTTCTACTCAGGATAGTATCTTTCTTGTTATTCAATGGGCGCTATCTTGCTAAGCAGTCTCATGTTTGGCACCTTGTCAAAGTCCTTCTGAAAATCCAAGTATACAACATCCACTGGCTCTCCATCTATCCTGCCTGTTAATTTTTCCAAAAAATTCCAACAAATCTGTCAGGAAACCATGCTGACTTTGGCCTATTTTATTCTGCGCCAAGTAAGCCAGAACTTCATCCTTAATAATGGACTCCAGCATCTCCCGAAACACTGAAATCAGGCTAACTGGTCTATAATTTCCTATTTTTTTATGCTTTCCTCCCTTCTTAAATAGTGGAGTGACATTTAAAGAGTTCTGCACATTGGTTGTTTGTTGGTATTTGTTTATGTATTGTTTTTCATAGATTACAGTGTATTTCTTTATTTTCCTATAAATGCTTGCAAGGAAATGAATCTCAAGATAGTATAAGGTATGATATATGTACTTCAATCATAAGTTTACTTTATCTTTGACTTTTTTGATTCATTCCTGTATTTGCTAATGTGCAGTATTTAAAAACTTAATTTAATTATGCTCATAATTCTGTAATTCTTATTTTGATTAACATAGTTTTCATGTCCCTGTTTCACAGGCTTTTTAGTCTGAAATGCACAACCTTGGATGTACTAAGTTATCAGTTTCTCATCTGAAAGAAGGATGTTTTTAAGCAATGACTTGTCTCTTTGTTGCTGCGAGTCCAAGAGTCGAGATTCTTCAGTATCCTGCCAACATTTCATTCCCCCTTATTTATAAAACTTTACAAAGAGGTTACCTGGTCTTTCATTGAATTCCCTTTTATGTAGATTATTATGTTTACCTACTGAACACCTGAGGAATAACGTATTGTTTGCATTGCTGTTTGGGTGATGATGAGACACTTGATAAAAATACATGTTTTTAGATATGTATTCACATTTAAAATTGGATTGTTTCATGGTGCTTGGTGACATTCTTTACCATTATCACTCAGCGGAGGTCATGAGTCTCTTTTCAGCATTATTTTGCAGTGTGTATTGGCTTTGCCTTCAGTCCAGGAAGAATTTCTGTGTGCAGGAAGGAGAAGTGAATACCAATTCTAGCTGAAGCAATCCTGGATTGTTTTGTTTCTGGATATCCAGAGGGGGAAGAAAATGAGGATTGTGCCTTAATAGCTGATCATTTTGCATCTTGTTGGTTCAAATCAATGGCAGTTTACTGTTATACAGCAAATTACATCAGTCACCCACCTCATCATTTTTATTGTTCTTCTGATCCTGACTCATGAGTGTTTTGTAGCTTGGAGTTTTACTGGGCCTCTCAGGAGGTTGATCAGAATCCAACCAGCACAACTCTTTGTCCCATTCTATATTATTGTGTTCCTTTAGGTGTGACCACCCACCCCCTGCCTTTCCCAACACTGAATGGGGGCGGGGGAATGCCCTACACATTGAAAGCCAATGGCCAGGATCACTTTAATACAAACAATACTGTGACTAAAAGTGCCGGGAGCCCAATTTGGAGAAGCTGGGCATGTGGCAGGAATGGGCTGGAGTGGATGGCCAAGGTGAAATGAAACTGGGAACATGGGGGCAATGCTCCCTCTTGATGGTGGCAGGCACTGGAGTCATCAGCGTAAACTGCTTTTGGTGGTGCTCCACATGGTGCAGAGGTGACGTCCTATTCTGTGCCTGTGCAGTGGGAGTCATTGGAGCCACCTTCCATTTCATCTGGAGATCCGTGATAGATTGGGTCTGTGGGGGTCGTAATGTACAAGTCTTCAGTCAGGGAGAAATGTACCTCCTATAGTCCTCATGACTTTGGTCAACTTTGTGTGAGCCTGTGTGAGCTGTGGATGGAAGTGCAGGAGTCAAACACCAGGTGTCCCTACTTGATGAGGTTCTGTATGTCCTGGTTTTTGCATCAGAATTGCTGGCCTCATTGCTACACAATGTGTCATAACCACTCGTCAATTTTAAAAAAAGTTTTTTTTGTCAGTTAGTAGGTGGACTTTTTTTCCCCTCGGTGTCATCTTGTGCGTGTGCTTTGTCCATGGATCGTTTACCTTCTCTGTCCAGTTGTTTGTCTTTGCATTAGTTCTTGTTTCGACTGCTGTTGAAAGCTCATTTACTTGGAGAAATACAAACTTAAGTTTGCTGAAACTTGTTTTAAGGAGATGGCCACAAACAAAAGCTGCTGACTGGCTCAGGTACAAGAGATATGTGCCGAAGGATGTAGAGAAGCTCAGTGCATCATAAGAAATAGAAGCAGGAGTAGGCCATCTGGCCCATCGAGCCTGCTCAGCCATTCAATAAAATCATGGCTGATCTGGCCATGGACTCATCTCCATCCACCTGCCTTTTCCCCATAACTCTTAATTCCCCTACTATGCAAAAAACTATCCAAACTTGTCTTTGTTACATACCACGTAACTGGGTTGCCAAACCAGCAGAAATGGACCACTCAGTTGGAGTCTGGATTACTGGAACTAGGAAAGTTTTATTAAAGAAATAAGCAACACAGTACTCTAATAGTGAGGATATAAATGCAACAGGTTAGCAATGAATAAACACACATGTACACAGAACTAGGATAATAGGGTCAATCAAGCTCTATCGCAGTCTAGGGGTAAAATGATCAATGACAAGTGACAGAGTTCAGTTTAATTCAGTTGGCAGTAGTCGCTGTCGTGTTGTTGGGGAGAGAGAGAGAGCAAAGGCTGATATTCAAATCGGATTCAACAGACCTTTGATATTCCTCGCAGTTAGCTTTCGGGCGAGCCCTTTGTAATGTATTCTGAGGTCACCAACTGTGACCCCTCCATTTTCAGATACGATCGTTCCTCTGCGGTGAACCCTGCACCCAGGCAAGGGCGGACATACACACCAGGTTCCTGCCGACCGAATCTTTCCACCCTGTGCGTCTATGGCTGGTCCCACGATCAGTCCTCCAAAAACTCCCACCGACTTGTGGGGGGGCACACCGCTTCCAGGGTCTCGTTACCTCGTGGTGTTGTGTGTGTGGTGTCTTAGCGAATGTGCCCCTTTTTATCCCCCTACTGGGGTATCGCCTGTCCATCACACTTCAAACAGTTCAGGGTTCAAAAGGAGCCGGTCTTGACAAACTCAGACCGGTGTCTCCTTCCGTTAAACTCTCTCGTCTCTTCATTAACATTTCCAAATGCTGCTCCATTGTCTTACTTATCTCTCTCTCCTGAAGACAGGTGGCAGATCAATTGTTGATCCCACTGGTGCTAGCACAGGACAGTTAACATCTTAGTCTATGTGTACTTTTGTAACCCTCTTTCGTCACATCTTAAATATATTTACCGAGGTAGCCTCCACTGCTTCATTGGGCAGAGAATTCCACAGATTCACCACTCCTCCTCATTTCCGTCCTAAATCTATTCGCCTGAATCTTGAGGCTTTGTCCTGTAGTTCTAGTCTCACCTACCAGTGGAAATAACTTTCCTGCCTCTATATCATCTATTCCTTTTATAATTTTATATGTTTCTGTAAGATCTCCTCTCATTCTTCTGAATTCTAGCGAGTACAGTCCCAGGCGACTCGAACTCTCATTCCAGCGTGAAGGCTCTGTAGGGAGTGACTACTGTCCAGCTGTCATCAAACACTGGCTGAACCCTGTAAACAGCTTCTCAAATGCTTCACACATGCATTGTTTAAGGACACATTGTAAGAGAGTGTTTTGAATGGTGCAATGAATGCAGCAAAAGATGAGTACTAATTACCTATGAATTACAAATGTAATACATTTAGGATATTTAAAATGCAATGCATTGTGGGAGCAGAGTCCACTGGTCTTGGAAGCAGATCTTCCTCAGTCATTGATGAAATTTTTATTGTGTGGTGGAGTTGCCTGTCATTACCTGAACAGTAATTACCATTGATTTTGCTTCTCTCACTTGTTCTATTGCCACTTAAGAACAGTGCTAGTGCATTAGAATGTGCGGGACAGTTTTTCTTTCATTTTGTTTGTCAATAAAGAATGTAACAAGTGGAATTTATTGAGTCCCCAGGATCAAATTCTGTCCAACTCCAGAAAATCAGATCCAGTGGCACAGAGTCTGTTCATTATATCATGACTACTTCTCCCTTTTCCGACATAAGATCAGTGTTTGGTTCCTGCCACTGTAACGGGTTGGTACACTCTCCCCATGAGCCAGTGGGCTTTCCTCTGGGTGCTCCAGTTTCTTCCCACGTTACAAACACAAATAGTTCAGGTTCGTGAGTTGTGGCCACGCTGTGTCAGTGTCAGAGGCATGGCAACTCTTGCCAGTTGCTCAGCACAATCCTCATTGATTTGATAAGATGCAAATGACACATTTCCCTGTAGGTTTTGAGATACAAATAATGCTAATCTTTATTTCTTCTTTCAAGCCAGTGACTTCCTCATCTCTTGTTATTAATATTCAAATACAGTGGACTCCAGTTGATTGGGACTCATCGGGACTGGTACATTTTGACCCAATTAGCCGAAATTTCATGGAAGTAGTTAAAAATGTATATAAAAAGACAAACTACCATTTAACTGATGGATTTCAATGAAATACAGAACAAATTAGACCACTAACAATACAACCACAGTACTATAAAACTGTGTATATTAGTTCCTAATAGTTGTTGTCGTGTTCTTTTGATTGACTGTAATTGAACAAAATCAGTACAGACTCCTTGTGCAGATTAATGGACTGCTTAATACAGTGCTTTCGACAATTGCGTCCTCCATATCATCATTTTCATTCTAACATTCAATGTGATTGTTGATACCTTTAAATTCTTCATAGTTTCTAATTTGATGAAGTAGTGAAACCATTTCATTTTCAGTCCTGGCTGTTTCTGGCATTTCCAAGCCTGAATGCTTGAATCTGCAGAGAGCAAACCAGTTCCAAATGGTCTTGCTGCTTATTTCTTGCCAACCACCAGTGACAAAAATCCTGCTTTTTGAACTCAAGCATATGCAACTGATGCTATTTAAAAACTGCCACACAAGTGCACGCAACTGATACTAGTTAGAAACTATTCAATAACAATCTCCTGTCACAACTATGTGACACAATGTCCCAAATAAATGAAGGGAACCCCAGTTATTTTCTAAAATTTGTTTTTGTTCTTTAAAATTTGTCCCAAATAAGTAGCTGCCCCGATTAACCAATGGCCCAATTAACTAAAATTCACTGTATATCCTTTCTTTCCCAATATACTCAGTCATTCTGAATTCATTGTCAGTGGGATGCAGCCTTACACTGTAGATACAACCAGGTTACGTTCTCATCACATAATTGGCTCGGGTGTGAAACGTAATTGTGTCCTTCTTCCCTGTGCTTATTATTCCAGAATCATCTTATTATGTAACAATAATCCTTGGCTTTTCTTTACAGAGGACTATCTAGTTAAATCACTCGCCTTCCTCATCCACTTTAGCAACAAGGCTGTTTGTCACTAAGACTGAAACTATTAGTTCAACTGCCTCAGTTTTCTCACCCAAGCCTGGCAGGCTAAACATAATCTTGTTTTAGCCCTTAGTTAATAATATTTTCCGCTATTCACTCTATATTTCATCTATGAATTCACCTTGAAAATGACATTTCCATCATAATCACCTGATCCTATTCCCACTAAACAATAGGCCACTCAATCTCCCTTCCGGGCCACCACATTTTTTGACTTATCAGTGTTCTCTCTTTTGTACTAAGCCCCTCTCAAGATTTGCCTCATCTCCTCAGTGTTGACCCTTTGGTTTTGATCCTAACTTCAACCTCTCTTTCGTCTCTAGTCTTTGAATGTTTTGGATCCTTTTGTATCCATGCCCACCTCACTCAGAACTGATTATTTAAATTCCTTCCATGAGGTTTGTCTTGTCAATACTGCACCAACCGCTGCCACTGGGCTATAAACATGCAGGAGCAATGTGTGGTTAAGTGCCTTGCTCAAGGACACAACACGCTGCCTCAGCTGAGGCTTGAATTTGTGACCTTCAGATCGCTAGTCCAATGCCTTAACCACTCTGCCTCAGCACTGAAATGTTTCCAAACCATTTTTAACGTGATGTCAAGTTTGGGAGTCCTAACCAAATGAATGAAGACTTTATGCCTGCAAGTCTGATGGAAGCAGTGGCTTCCCTTAGTAACATTGGGAAACTCAGCAAGTCACTCCTCCAGTATTGGATTCTGGTAATGGAACATATTGACAATACCTATTTCTTGGCATGTCCTGGACTGAAAAGGTATACATGAATCAATAGAGTTGACATGCAGCTGCTTGTTAATTTCATCCCACACTTACTGTCTCTCATCAGTAGTTACTACTTCATATAAATAGTCAAGTATTATGTAAATGTTCGATTTCTTTCGCTTCCTCAGCAAAATCCACCTATCGTATTGGGAGAGATACAATGGAATGAGTCACTTCTTATAAAAATCCATAAATTCACAGTATTATTCAACCCAATAAATTGACATCTGGAAAGTTTTGAATTGTACTATATAGACTCTTTCTTCAGTCGTTGAAGGTTTTGTTCAGTCAATAGGAGAAGCATTGTTGTCCATTTGCACTGAATGCAGGATTTGGTATTGCATGTACTCTGTATTTAGCATCAGAAATTTAGTGCTACAAAAGCCATTGGAGTTAATTTTTCAAGAGCCAGATGCAATGCGTATAAACTACAATATTGTGTATTTGCATTCAATGTCAATTTTCAGTGCTATTTTGCATTAAAAGATGTACATATACATATTTGGAAATGGATTCAGATTTCTGATGCACTACTAGGCTTGAGCAACAGAGGGCGGTGCCTCACTAAATTACCCTTTTGGAATGAACACTTCAAAACGTAAGACTGTGAGGCAGGTGCAATCAGGCCAGGAGAGGAAATGAAAAAGCAAGGATTCATTTAAAAAGCAACCTTATGCAGATTGCTGTAGCTACATGCAAGGATAACATGATAAAAAAGCCAACTAAAATATTGACTTCCTGAATAAAGCTAAGGAAAATACAGTTCTATAGTGCAAATATGCCCTTTCTATTTTGGAATGCAAAGACCAACTATGGATGTTAATGTTAATTCTTAACTGAATCTGTTGATCCTGCTGATAATATCCTGCCTGTTCCTGTAGCACGGTGTTGAATTATTATTCGATCATTATTGGGTGTTGTGCCTTCACAGATGCACTGAGATGCAGTATTTGTATCCAAAGAGATAACGGTTTATTGGAAAGGCAGCAGATTTAAGCTATATGCAGTTTTATTAGCTACCTCCTGTACCTAACAAAGTAGCCACCAAGTGCATGTTCGTGGTTTCTGCTGCTGTAACCCATCCACTTCAAGGTGCAATATCTTGTGCATTCGGAGATGTTCTTCTGCACACCACTGTTCTAACGAGTAGTTATTTGAGTTCGTCTCCTTCCTGTCAGCTTAAACCAGTCTGACCCTTCTCCTCTGACACCTTTCTTTAACAATGGAGTTTCACACACAGAACTGCGGCTCACTGGATGTTTTTCCTTTATCGCACTGTTTTGTGTAAATTCTACAGACAGCTGTGCATGAAAATCCCAAAAGATCAGCAGTTTCTGAGATTCTCAAACCACCCTGTCTGGTGCCAACAATCATTCTATGGTCAGTCACTTCTATCACATTTCTTCCCCATTCTGATGTCTGGTCTGAACAAGAACTGAACATCTTGACCTTGACTGCATGCATTTATGCGTTGAGTTGCCACATTATTAGATATTTGCATTAACAACCAGGTACCTGTGCACCTAATAAGTGGCCACTGAATACATGCTGAGTTTTTGAAGTGACAGACTGAATGTTCTGTGATACTGTTCCATTGCTGAACTACAGACATGTCACATGGTTCTCTTGCCAGATAAGATCATAATATGAACACAAGTGGATACACTTTGAATGCAGTGTTCATGCTTAGGAATGCACAACACTATTCCACTTTTGCTAAGAACGGTGACATCAGTATACACATTTAATAACAGAGCTGTAAATATTATCGAGTAATTGTGTATCAGTGTTCTAGATCTCCTGACTTGTTTGATGTTGAATAAACTTTTCTCCCATAAACACTAGAGCCAACTTAAACTGGCCAATTAATCTACTAACTCACAAATACTTACGATGTAGAGCATGAGGAAATTTCCCTACAGTTAGCACTGAAGGACCAGAAGATGAAGGTCAGATATGTTGAAAGGAACACAATATTACTGGAGAAAAACCTCCCGGGAGCGGGGAGAAGATGGCGCGACGGCAGCGTGTGCGACCACTTCGATGATGATATCTGTTATCTGTCAAGTAGGGGACTGTGCACAATTCTGATTTGATGGAGACAAACATGACAGCATGGAAGAACATCTGGAAAACTTCTGAAATGCCCACTTCGCTGCCGCTGCTATTGCATGGTAACCTGAATCTCTGGAGTGGAAGGCCCCAAAATCCTCGGCTTTGCATGTTTCAGCGGCTGGGGAGAGGTTGAAGGCGCTCAGCAGAGGATGGCACTCGTGAGGCTGTACCGGAGAGGCTGGTCGGAAGCTCGAAGTTTTCGGATGGATGGACTTGGTATCGGCTGTGGTCGGCTGCTTCCAAGGTATCGGCAAGTTGACGGTGCCTAGAGGTTTATGGCAGGGAATTTCTCCCTTTTGCCGCCTGCTATCGGGGACTTGGGAGTCGATCAACTTGGGACTTTGAGACTTTTTTTTTACTGTGCCCATGGTCTGTTCTTCATCAAATTATGGTATTGCTTTGCACTGCTGTAACCATATGTTAGAATTATGTGGTTCTGTCAGTGTTAGTCTTTGGTTTGTCCTGTTTTCTGTGACATCACTCTGGAGAAACATTGTATCATTTCTTAATGCATGTATGCATTTCTAAATGACAATAAAAGAGGACTGAGTGTTCTCATAATCTAAAAATAGATAATAAGTCAGCAGGAGAGTAAACCTAGCAATCCTGTCTGACTGTGTACTCACTGCATCACATGCCTACGCTCTGCAAGGTCCCTGTTACATCAGGCTAATTTGCTGCATTCACACTCTGTGTACTCCTGGTTACAGTTTCAAAAAAAAAAAAAAAAAAAATTGAGCACTCTACACTACCAATTTTGTCCTTTTGAATAATCAGATATGTGAGTCACCTGTATGCCTGATGAAAACTTTTGAGTGTGGTAGTAGGTAGCAAGCAGCCATCTTTGTGCCTTGCTGCCAGGTGGATCAAATATGCAAAGACTCGAGAGACTGCAGATGTTGAAATGTGGAGCAACACACAACACACTAGAGAAAAGTCAACTGTCCATTTCAATCTGAAACGTCACCTGTCCATTTGCCTCCATAGATGCTGCCTGACCTGCTGTGTTCCTCCAGCATTTTGTGCATTGAATTAAACACGTGTTGGGTGTTTCTTGCAGTGTTACTGAAGGAGCTGTAGAGACTTGTAAAATTAGACACAGCCTAAGTTTTTGGCAAGTGGGGTTTAAAACATAAATGGGGTTATAAATGGACTAACTTTATAAACATGAATTCAAGTAACACACACAAAATGCTGGAGGATTAAAGATAAAGCATTTTAGGCCAAGATCTATCTTTCTTTCTTTTTAAATCTTTTTATTGAATAAGTATACAAAAAGGTAAGCCATAAAGGCACTAATACACTGTTAGAATATAATAAAATTACAGGAGATATTAATACAAAAAAATACAAACAATGTAATTTAAACATAACATACTAAGGTAACATAATAGTATACTAATTTTTATATATATATATATCAATAGAGAAAAGGAAAAAAAAACCCCAAAAAACCACCATGCAACTAACTAAAAGCAAAGCAAAGCAATGGGCTAACTTGGAACCAAGCAGAGTTAAAAAACTTAAAATCACGTCCTCAATCCCAACCTCCATTAAAAACAGTAAAAAAAACAAGAAGGGTATATAAATATGGAGCAAAAAAAGAGGAGAAAAAAAAATTACATTAAATGAAAATATTGAATAAAAGATCTCCAGGTCTGTTCAAATTTACGTGAGGAATCATAAAGATTGCTTCTAATTTTCTCCAAATTCAAGCATAATATCGTCTGAGAAAACCAAAAAAAGGTAGTTGGAGCATTAAGCTCTTTCCAATGTTGTAAGATACATCTTTTCGCCATTAAAGTAAGAAATGCAATCATTCTATGGGCTGAAGGGGAAAGATTACTGGAAATTTTAGGTAGTCCAAAGATAGCAGTAATAGGGTGAGGAGAGATATCTATATTCAATACCTTGGAGATAATATTAAAAATGTCTCTCCAAAAAGTTTCCAGAGTAGGACAAGACCAAAACATATGAGTTAAAGAGGCTATCTGCCCCAGACATCTATCACAAAAAGGATTAATATGAGAATAAAAGCGAGCTAATTTATCTTTGGACATATGTGCTCTATGAACAACTTTAAATTGAATTAGGGAATGTTTAGCACAGATAGAGGAAGTATTGACTAATTGTAAAATCTGCCCCCAGTCATCCACAGAAATGATAGACCCCAATTCCTGTTCCCAATCTACTCTAATCTTATCAAATGGAGCTTTCCTAAGTTTCATAATAATATTATAAATCATAGCCGATGCACCTTTCTGACATGGATTAAGGTTAATTATAGTATCTAAAATGTATGTAGGAGGAAGCATTGGAAAAGAAGAAAGTATAGTATTTAGGAAATTTCTAACTTGTAGATATCTAAAAAATGTATTCTTGATAAATTATATTTATTAGATAATTGTTCAAAAGACATAAGGGAACCATCTAAAAATAAATCCAAAAACCGTGAAATACCCTTAGTCTTCCAAATTTGAAAAGCACGATCCGTAAAAGAGGGAGGAAAAAATATGTTACCTAAAATAGGAATCACTAGCCCAAATTGGTTAAGATCAAAAATTTTTCTGAATTGAAACCAAATACGTAAGGTATATTTAACTATCGGGTTAGATACCTGTTTGAGGCGTTTCAAATCAAAAGGAAGAGAGGAACCTAAAATAGAACCAAGTGTATAGCCCTGAACAGATTGTAATTCCAATGCTACCCATTTAGGAATGGATAGTATATCCTGGTCAAGTAACCAAAATTTCATATGTCGAATATTAATTGCCCAATAATAAAATCTAAAGTTGGGTAATGCTAAACCTCCATCTCTCTTAGCTTTCTGTAAATGTATTTTACCCAGTCTCGGGTTTTTATTTTGCCAAATAAATGAAGAAATTTTTGAGTCAACTTTATCAAAAAAAGATTTTGGAACAAAGATTGGTAATGCCTGAAATATATATAGAAATTTTGGCAAAAAAAACATCTTAACTGCATTAATACGACCAATCAAAGTTAAATATAAAGGAAACCATTTAGATGAAAGTTGAGTAATATGGTCAATTAAGGGTAAAAAGTTAATCTTAAATAAATCTTTGTATTTACAAGTAATTTTAATCCCAAGATATGAAAAATAATTATTAATCAATTTAAATGGAAAGTTATGATATAAGGGAAGTTGTTTATTAATCGGGAAAAGTTCACTCTTACTAAGATTTAATTTATAACCTGAAAAGAGACTAAATTGTGCTAATAACTCTAAAACAGCAGGGATGGATTTTTGAGGATTAGAAATATATAAAAGTAAGTCATCAGCATAGAGTGATATTTTATGGGACTTTAAGCCCCGAGTTATCCCAGTAATATTTGGAGATTCTCAAATGGCAATTGCAAGAGGTTCTAATGCAATGTCAAATAATAAAGGACTAAGAGGACAACCTTGTCAAGTGCCTCGAAAAAGAGGGAAAAAAGGTGAGCTTAAAGAGTTAGTACGGACCGAGGCCACAGGAGAATGATATAACAGTTTGATCCAGAATATAAATTTCGAGCTAAAATTAAACATTTCAAGCACCTTAAATAAGTAAGGCCATTCTACTCTATCAAAAGCTTTCTCAGCATCTAAAGAGATAACACACTCAGGAACATTTTGTGAGGGGGTATAAACAATACTTAACAGTGTGCGAATGTTATAAAAAGAATAATGACCTTTAATAAAACCCGTTTGGTCTTCCGAAATAATAAAAGGAAGTACTTTTTCTAATCTGTTTGCTAATAACTTAGAAAAAACTTTAGAATCAACATTTAATAAATATATTGGTCTATAAGATGCACATTGAGCTGGATCTTTATCCTTCTTTAATATTAGAGAGATTGACGCTCTATTAAAAGATTCGGGAAGTTTACCAAGTTTTAATGAAGCCTCGAAAACCCTACAGAACCAAGGGATTAATGAAGGTGCAAAACATTTATAAAATTCTATGGTAAACCCATCAGGGCCAGGAGCTTTCCCCAAATTCATAGAGGAAATAACATTCTTAATCTCATCAGTGGTAATGGGAGTATCTAACATAGAAGACATATCCTGTGAAATCTCAGGGAAGTCTAGGTTATCTAAAAAATCATTCATATATTTAGAGTCTCGAGGAGACTCTGATTGATATAAGGAAGAATAAAAATCACAGAAGGTTTGATTAATCCCCGCATGATCAAGTATCAGTTGGTCATTTTGATTATAAATCTGATTAATTTGAGATTTAGCATAATTAGACTTCAATTGGTTAGTCAGCAGTTTACCAATTTTGTCACTATGTACATAAAATTCACTACTTGTTTTCTTTAATTGGTTTACAATCGAGGATGAAAGTAATAAACTGTGTTCCATCTGAAGTTCAGTTCTTTGTTTATATAACTCCTCAGAGGGAGCTGTAACATATTTCTTATCAATTTCCTTAATCTTGTCCACAATTACCAACTCCTCCTGCTTCAGCTTCTTCCTCAAAGCAACAGAATACGAGATAATCTGACCACGAATATAAGCTTTAAAAGTATCCCAATGAATGTTCACAGAAATATCCTCTGTATAGTTGATTGTAAAAAAAAATCAATCTGTTCATTCATAAAGTTAACAAATTCCGAGTCCTGAAGCAACAGCAAATTAAAACACCATTGTCTATTATTTTGTGTATTGGCCTGAATTTTAATAGAAAGCTTAAGTGGAGCATGATCCGAAATGGTTATAGAGTCATTATCACATTTAATCACTGAAGAAATAAGACGAGAGTCAATAAGGAAATAATCAATTCTTGAATAGGAATGGTGAACATGTGAAAAAAAAGAAAAATCTTTTTCCTGAGGATGCAAAAAACGCCAAATGTCTGTCGACCCAGAATCAGAGAGGAATGAATTAATCAAAGTTGCAGATTTATTAGGTAAGGTCCGTAGAGGAGCCTAACGGTCCAAAGCTGGAGATAAACAGGTATTAAGATCTCCGCCCCAGATCAATGGAAACTCATTCAAATTCGGGAACTGATTGAATAATGATTTATAAAATTCCGGACAGTCCATATTAGGAGCATAAACATTAACCAAAACTACCTTTTTATTAAATAGTAGACCACTAACCAATAGAAATCTACCATTCGGATCAGAAATAATATCATGTTGTATAAAAGTAACTGAGGAGTCTATAAAAATAGAGACGCCTCGAATCTTAGCGTTGAAGTTCGAATGAAACTGTTGTTCCTTCCAGAATTTAAAAAAACGTAGTCTGTCCCCCCTCCACACATGGGTCGCTTGTAAAAATAAAATTTGTGCTTTAAGTCTCCAGAACACTTTAAAAACTTTTTTTCCTTTTAATAGGATGATTAAGACCATTAGTGTTCCAGGAGACAAAATTAATAATAGACTTCATAAACCCTAAAGTCAACCCGCAACAAGGAGGATTGACGATAGGCTCGACCCACGAACCCGGAAAGGGAACAGAACAAATAAGAGATAGCGGGAAGGAGAACGCAACCAATACTTCAATAGTGTACATAGCCCAAGAAGAAAGAAACTAAAACGTGAAGCCTCCCCCACCACCCCCCACCCCATGACCCCAAGGCTAAATCTAACACAGACCAGCCAGAAAGAAGCAAGCACTAAAACTACCCCCATGACTTCTGGTACACGCTCCCTAAAAAAAGTGTAAATATAAAAAAGGTCAGCTAGTTATAAACCAGTAAAAAAATAAAAAAAGGTAAATCAATTAAAACAAACACTTAATATAACAGAGAAAAAGCCAGAAAATATAAAAAAAACCACAACAAACCCCAGACCCTATGAGTAAAAGCCAAGATCTTTCAAGAACAATTTTGCCTTGAAACGTCGACCCTTTATTCCTCTCTATAGGTACTACCTGATCTGCTGTTTTTTTTTGTATGTGTTATTCTGGATTTCCAGCATCTTCAGAATCTCTTGTGTTTAAAACATGAATTAAAACTGGATTCCTGCTCCATTTGGTTGCACTGTGTACTAGGAATTATGAACTGCATTTTCTAATGAACATGACACATTTGGGCATTCAGAATAAAGGGATAAATGGCTTAGAAAGGGTAGATAGTCCGAACCTTCTTCCCAGGTGGGAATGGAAAATGTCAAATTGTTGAGGGTATAGGTCAAAGTTGAGAGAACTAAGTTTAATGGAGATATGAGGCAAGTTTTTTTTACACATAGTTGTAGGTGGCTGGATTGCACTGGGGGACAATTGGTCTGTTCCTGTAGTTTTCTACATTCTATGATAAAGTGCCACATAAGTGTTTATTAAGTACATTTAGGGGGTTGCATGAAAATGCGGGTGGTATCGTGCTGGTGTGGACTGAGATTGGTACATGGATATTGAATGGGGAGTAGAGGATGAAGATCACTTTCAGTTTGAAATTGGTATTGTGGACCCACCTTTTCAAACCACCTTGTACCGATTGGGCTGAGGAGAGTAATTGTCTATTTGTAAACCTGCTGATGATACAAGGCTGGGCACCCCACTCTGGATCTTTTTATTGCTAAATGCCGACGAGACATCAACCATCTTGACTTTAACACTTCTCTCTTGAATTCTAACCTCACTATTTCTGAGCCTGCTGCCCTCCACCCACTTCGCACTAATCCTGACCTCACTATCAAACCCGCAGATAAGAGGGGGTGTTGCAGTAGTCAGGCGGACTGGTTTCTACCTTGCTGAGGGCAGATGGCAAATTTCTGACACCTCCTCTTACCTATCCCTTGAACAGAACCCTACTGAGGAGTACCAGGCTATTGTCACTCCCACCATCATTGACCTTATTAATTCTGGGGATCTTCCATCCTCGGTCAGCAACCTCTTATTTCCCCTACCCTGCACCTCCTGTTTCTACCTCCTACCCAAGATCCGCAAACCTCACAGTCCAAGTAGACCCACTGTTACTGCCTGTTCCTGCCTGACTGAACTTGTGTCTGGATTCCTCGACTCTGTTTTATCCCCCTGGTTTAGTCCCTTCCTACCTATATCAACGACACTTCACATGCTCGCCGTAATTTCAGTGATCTTACAACTTTGACTTCTGCCACTTCCTTCAAATCCAAGGTGTAGCCACATGCACTCGCATGGGTCCGTCTTTGCCTGTATTTTTGTCGGCTTTGTGGACCAGTCGACATTCCAACCCTTCACGAGCATTGCTCCCAACTCTTCCTGCACTACATTGACACTGCTTCCTGCACCCACGCTGAGCTCATCAATTTCATCAACCTTGCTTCCAACTTCCACCACACCCTGCCCTCACATTTACTTGGTCAATTTCTGACACCTCTCTCCCCTTACTCTCTGTTTCTGCTTCCATGTCTGGAGACAGTCTATCTACTGATATCTTTTATGAGCCCACTGACTTTCACAGCTATCTGGACTGTACATCTTCCTAATCTGTCACTTGTTACTTCTCTCAGTCTCTGCAGCATTGGCTCTCGGTGAGGCTTTTTATTCCAGAACAACTAAGATTTCAAAGAAAGGGCCTTCCCATCCTCCACCATCAACGCTGCCATCACCTGCATCTCTTCCTTTTCACCCTCACCCCTTCCTCCCACCGCCACACCAGGGATAGGGTTCCTCTTTTCCTCAGCTAACACCCTACAAGCCTCCACATCCAGCACATAATTCTCAGTAACTTCTGCCACCTCCAGCAGGATCCTACCACCAAACACATCTTCTCCCACCCTCCCCCACTTTCTGCAGGGATCTATGTGATTCCCTTCTTCACTCGCCTTTCCCCACTGGTACTTATCCTTGCATGCGGAACAAGTGCCAAACCTGGCCCAACATCTCCTCCCTCACTACCATTCAGGGCTCCAAACAGTCCTGCCTGGTGCGGGGACACTTCACCTGTGAGTCTGTGGGGCATCTACTGTCTCCAGCAATCCCAATGTGGTCTCCTGTATATCAATGAGACCTGACGTAGATTGTGAGACTGCTTTGCCCACGCTCCATCTGCCAGAAAAATGGGATCTCCTGGTGGCCAACGACTTCAATTCTACTTCTAATTCCCATTCTGACATGTCAGTCCATGGCCTCCTCTATTGTCGCAATGAGGCCACACTCAGGTTGGAGGGGCAATACCTTATATTCCGCCTGGGTAGCCTCCAGCCTGATGGCATGAACATCAATTTCTCGAACTTCCAGTAATTGCCCTCCTCCCTGCCTCTTCTCCTTTACCATTCCCCAGAGACAAAAGGTTTTGCAACTGCTGGAAGTATCGAGGGAGTGCACACAAAATGATGGAGCAATTCAGCAAGTAATTCAGCAAGTTAGGCAGCATTTATTGAGGGAAATAAACAGTGGATATTTTGGGCTGAGATCCTCTACCTGGCTTGCTGAGTTCCTCCAGCATTTAGTATGCTTCGCTTAAAACACTAGAAGATTGAAAGATGTTGGTGTTCAGAGGGACCAAGGTGTCCTTTGTACACAAATTATTGAAAGGTTACCTGTAGATACAACTTGCAGTTGGGTTGGTAACTGGCATGTTAATCTATATAGTAGAATGATTTCATTTGCCCAATATATACAGGGCCCTGATGAGATCATGCCGGGAATGTGGTTACAGTAGGGCTGCCCCTACGTTATGAACAATATGGATAGTTTTCTGATTAGGATGATACTGTTTAGAGTTTAGAAGGATGAGAAGTGATATTGAAGTCCACAAAATTCTTGGGGCAATTTTTCTCCCCTAAATAGAGTGTCCAGAACTTGGAATCACAATTTTACAGTAAGGCCTACCAGTCAGGAATGGGGTGAGAAGATGTTTTCTTTTTGTTCATTGAGTGATGAATCATAAAGTCACTGAGACAGTGATTCACACAGCACAGAAACAGGGCCTTTCCCCCAAACAGTCAAAGACTAGGACAAAAATTCCCACCTAATCTAGGCCCATTTGACCCAAATCCCCCCAAACCTTCCCAGTCTCGGCCTGAAATCTCGACTGTACTTTTTTTCCATAGATGCTGCCTGGCCTGCTGAGTTCCTCCAGCACTGTGTGTGTGTGTGTGTGTGTGTGTGTTGCTTGCAATCCATGTACCAGTCCAAATGTCTTTTAAATGCAGCTGATGTACCTGCCTCAAACATTTTCTCTGGCAGCTCATTCCATATACGGACCGCCCTCAAGGTAAAGGAGCTTTCCCTCAGGTTCCTATTAAAGCTCTCCCCTCTCACCCTAAAGCTATGTCCTCTTGTTCTTGATTTCCCCAACCCTGGGCAAATTGCTCTGTGCTTTCTCTCTCTCTAATGTTCTTTTGATCTTTTTTATTGATGAAATTATCAGTAATGAATAGGGCAGGATTGAGGGGTTTGATTGTTTCAGCAGCAGCAAATACAAATGAGCGAAAAGAAACTTTGGAGAATATTCTTGTGAAGCCAAGAGTTGGATCTCTTTGGGGAGACAGCTAGGCAGTGGCAATTTGTTCCTTTGATTGATTTTTCTTCGCTTTGAGATGAGATTGTTTTGACCCAACTAGTAGTGTGCTGTCTACCATCAAGAAACTGGCATCCATCATTAAGGACCTTCATCGTCCAATACTCTTCTCAGTACTACCATCAGGGAGGAGGTACAGGATCCTGAAGACACACACTCAGTGTTTTAGAACAGCTTCTTCCCCTCTGCCATCAGATTTCCGAATGGTCCATGAACACTATCTCACTATTTTGCTCTTCATGCCCTCCTTTAGCACTTCCTGCTTTTTAAAAATTTTTTATGTTGTTAATTGTAATATTTTTTAATGTATTGCATTGTATGCTGCTGCAAAATAACAAGTTTCACAACATACTAAACTGAATTCTGATTCTGGGTCACTAACCAATGAAGCAAATGAAACAGATTCACCTCCCTAGTTGGACAAACTGGCCTTGACATCACAGTAACACTGAACAACTCACCACAGTGATGAGTCTGAGGGTCAGCCTCTCATAGTCCTGTAGCCTCTAGGTTCCCTGCGTTAGTTTGTATAAATTTCGGGCGCATCAGTTTTGAGCTACAGCACATGAATAGATAACTTGTGAAACGTGTTATCAAGGGAGGGCATATAAATAGATCGAAAAAGCAATTAGCATCGTTTCCAGCTAATTGGAAAAGAAGCTAATGGCTAGCAGATTCATCAAATGGCTGAGATTAATCAGAAATTGAGGTATCTATTGGGCCCAATGGCAAACATCTTTTTGAAGACCTGTGTTCCCATAGCAACAGCGTTTGGATATGGGAATAGAATGAGCTTCCTGAGGCTTTTCCAATTGCACAGTTGTTTAAGGTACTGATTAAACCCTGACTCGGTGATGTCATAAGGTTGTATTCCAGCACTCCTTTGATGTACACAAGCTTGATTTTACAATTAATTTTGATTGAATTCTTAAACCCTATTGTTTGTTTAAACCTTTTTGTTGGCTTTGTGGAACAAACTATGTTCCAAACCTATTCTGGTATCTGTCCCCCACTTTTCCTTCGCTACATCGACGACTGCATTGGCGCTGCTTCCTGCACACATGCTGAGCTCGTTGACTTCATTAACTTTGCCTCCAACTTTCACCCTGCCCTCAAGTTTACCTGGTCCATTTCCGACACCTCCCTCCCCATCCTAGATCTTTCTGTGTCTATTTCCGGAGACAGCTTATCTACTGATGTCTACTATAAGCTTACTGACTCTCACAGCTATCTGGACTATTCCTCTTTTCACCCGTCTCTTACAAAAATGCCATCCCCTTCTCGCAATTCCTCCATCTCTGCCGCATCTGCTCTCAGGATAAGGCTTTTCATTCCAGGATGAGGGAGATGACCTCCTTTTTTAAAGAAAGGGGCTTCCCTTCCTCCACCATCAACTCTGCTCTCAAACGCATCTCTCCCATTTCACGCACATCTGCTCTCACTCCATCCTCCTGTCACCCCACTAGGAATAGGGTTCCCCTGGTCCTCACCTACCACCCCACCAGCCTCCGGGTCCAACATATTATTCTCCGTAACTTCCGCCACCTCCAAAGGGATGCCACCACTAAGCACATCTTTCCCTCCGCCGCCCCGCCCCCCCGCTTTTTGCAGGAATCGCTCCCTACGCAACTCCCTTGTCCATTTGTCATCCCCCCCATCTCTCCCCACTGATCTCCCTCCTGGCGCTTATCCTTGAAAGCGGAACAAGTGCTACACATGCCCTTACACTTCCTCCCTTACCACCATTCAGGGCCCCAGACAGTCCTTCCAGGTGAGGCGACACTTCACCTGTGAGTCAGCTGGGGTGATATACTGCATCCGGTGCTCCCGATGTGGCCTTCTATGTATTGGCAAGACCCGACACAGACCGGGAGATCGTTTTGCTGAATACCTACGCTCTGTCCGCCAGAGAAAGCAGGATCTCCCAGTGGCCACACATTTTAATTCCACATCCCATTCCCATTCTGACATGTCTATCCACGGCCTCCTCTACCGTAAAGATGAATCCACACTCAGGTTGGAGGAACAACACCTTGTATTCCGTCTGGGTAGCCTTCAGCCTGATGGCATGAACATTGACTTCTGAAACTTCTGCTAATGCCCCACCTCCCCCTCGTACCCCATCTGTTATTTATTTATATACACACATTCTTTCTCTCTCTCTCTCCTTTTTCTCCCTCTGTCCCTCTGACTATACCCCTTGCCCATCCTCTGGGTTCCCCCCCTCCCCCTTTTCCTTCTCCCTAGGCCTCCTGTCCCATGATCCTCTCATATCCCTTTTGCAAGTCACCTGTCCAGCTCTTGGCTCCATCCCTCCCCCTCGTGTCTTCTAATATCATTTTGGATCTCCCCCTCCCCCTCCCACTTTCAAATCTCTTACTAGCTCTTCCTTCAGTTAATCCTGACGAAGGGTCTCGGCCCGAAAAGTCGACTGTACCTCTTCCT
This sequence comes from Mobula birostris, assembly GCF_030028105.1. Taxonomy (NCBI): domain Eukaryota; kingdom Metazoa; phylum Chordata; class Chondrichthyes; order Myliobatiformes; family Myliobatidae; genus Mobula; species Mobula birostris. Next base: position 59,555,751 of record NC_092383.1, on the reverse strand, counting down.
ATAGATGCTGCCTGGCCTGCTGCGTTCACCAGCAACTTTGATGTGTATTGCTTGAATTTTCAGCATCTGCAGAATTCCTCGTGTTCTGTATCTTTTGTCCATTTGTCACTCATGGAGAAGCAGATCATCGTCAAGCTTGTGAGGCCTGGCAACCAGTCTCTAGTAGGTCTAGTAGAACTCTCTGTCAACAATGGTTTTACCACTCCCTTTACTCCCACACCCTTACAACCCCCTCAATTATCCCTGATAGTTGGCTCCCCATTATACTCTGTATTCAACCTTAACCCTTCTGTACATGGCCCAGTGATCCCTTTCCCAAACCTAGGTCATACTTCTGGTCATCAAGTTCCACCTCTGAGCATCTCCTTTCTTCCCCCAGGCGGAACCCTAGATCTTCTTTGTTTTTACTGCAAAGATTTTTCCAGGTTTAAATATTATTCCATTGTGTGTAAGATTTTAGGGCTTGAGTTTTTCTGAACTATCCAGTGGAGAGTCCTCTTTTGCCTGCTGCAGATAAACAGCATAATGTGCCTAAAACGTGTCATTCAGTATCTAAATTGCCTTAAAAGGGGTCACAATATTCTATTAGCTAGTTTTCCCTTGAAACTGAGGTAATTAATTTAGTAAGTCTGTATATATTGCTACTTAGTTCCATAAAATAGATGAACAGTGGTAATTTCCAAAATTGAATCAGTTACAAAGAGAACAATTTTGAAACTGTACTTTTATCAAAGATCACCAAAAATGCTTTCATTTGGAGGTTTTCTGATTCCTTTCATCATCACACATTCTTTGAATTGTAAAACTGGAGTTTTTGCCCATCAGTCATTGAACTCTGTCCTTGAATATGCCCTCTAGTTTTTGTTGTTCCTTCCTTGTGAAAAAGACTGTGTGACCAGCTATCTGTACCCCTCATGATTTTATAGACCTCTCTAAGGTCATCCCTCTAACTCCTAAGTTCCAAGAGATGAAGCCCTAGCCTGTCCAAATTGTCCCTGTTGTTTAGGCTCTTGAATCCTGGCAGCGTCCTTGTAAACCTTTGTGCTGTTTGCAGTTTTATGCTTTATTTCCTCTATCAGGGCAACCAAAACTGTACACGTACTCTAAATGTAGCCTCACCAACATATTGTAGAACTGCAATATAATGTGCCAGCTCCTCCACTCAATGCCCTGACTGATGGAGGCCAGTGTATCAAATGCCTTTTTCACCACACTGTCTACCTGTGACACTGCTTTTATTGAACAATATACTTGTATTCCTAGGTGCCTCTGTTCCACAGCAGTCTCCAAGGTCTGACCATTCACTGTAGAAGTTCTACCTTGGTCTGGCTTCATGAAATGTAACACATAATACTTACTTTAATTGACCACCAGTTGACAATCCTCCATCCAACTTACCTAGAGGATTAAAATTCTTCTTTACTGTTGCCTTTAATTATATTTACTGTATCTGAAGCAAATGCAAATGGATCACAAAACCTAGTAAATTGAATGAGTGCTGGTTTGTGGGAAATTTGAAAGAACTTTTGATTTTGGGAATAAGGAGGAACCTATAAAGTGGTCACTGAGTGTAGGCTGAATAAAAAAGAAAATAACTTCTTTCAGTAGCTTTTTATCTGCTAGTCATTTGCCTCTAAAATGGCACATGGGGACTAAGTACCGTGATTGGATCAGGCAGGATTAGGAGGGTTGTGAAGAATGCATTTCAGAGGAGAGAGTTGGTGAAGATGATTCTTGGCTGAGCTCTGGTGAATGATTGTTAAATTCCAAGTGCATTGTGTGAAGGGGAGAGTGTGTGAAATGGGGCTAATTTGCTGGATTGTTAGGCAGATCCTTAATAAACTATGTTGCAGAAGGTGAGAAGACTTACACTGCAATAGCAGCACAGAGTAGAGCGAGGACTTTAAATGAGTGAATGCGAAAGTGTGGGTAAATGTTGGCGGATTATTTTAGTCTGGGTCTGTTGTGTTTATACCAGGTTGAGACTTCACCTGTGTGTATGGGGCTGAGGGAGTGGAGAGGCCAGTTGGCTTCAAGGCTGAGTAAGTATGATAGAAAGTCTTGTAAGACTACAGAAAGTTGTGGAGACTGCCCGGTGCATTATAGGCAAAGTCCTCCCCACCATTCAGTACATTTAAATAGTGCATTTCCACAAGAAAGCAGTGTCTATCATCCAAGAGTCCCCACCATCCAAGCTTTGTCCTCTTCTCACTACCATTGGGCAGGAGGTACAGAAGACTTGGGTGTCACACCACCAAGTTAAGGATCGGTTATTACACAGCCTTCAGGCTTCTGAACTATAGATAACTTCAATTGCCACTACTCTGAGCAGATTCTATGACCCACAGACTCACTTTCCAGGAGTCTTACCTTTTTTAAAATTTGCACAGTTGATCTGCTTTTGCACATTATTTATTTGTCAGTCTTTGTTTATGTAGTTTGTTGTTAATTTTATTGTATTTCTCTTTTCCTATAATTGCCTGCAAGACAATGAATCTCAAGGTCTATTTGGCAACGTACACTCAATGGTCACTTTATTGGGTACCTTCTGTACCTGATGAAGTGGGCACAGAGTGTATGTCTGTTTTTTTGCTGTTGTAGCTCATCCACCTTAAGGCTCAATGTGTTATGAATCCTGAGATGACCTTCTGCACAACACCTTTGGTGTGCATGTGGTACTTGAGTTACTGTCACCTTCCTCTCGGCTTGAACCAGTCTGGCCATTCTCCTCTGACCTCTCTCATGAACAAAGCATTTTTGCCCTTGAAATTGCCATTCACTGGATGTCGTACCAGAAAGATGAGAAAATCCAAGCTACACACACAAAATGCTGAAGGAACTCAGCAGGCCAGGCAGCATCTATGGAAGAGAGTAAACAGTCAACATTTTGGGCAAAGGGTTCTCAAGACGTCAACTGTTTACTTTTTTCCACAGATGTTGCCTGACCTGCTAAGCTCCTCCAGCATTTTCTGTGTGTTCACTGGAAGTCTTTATTTCTTGCACCATTTTGTGTAAACTCTAGAGACTGTTGTGTGTGAAAGTCCCAGGAGATCAGCAGTTTCTGAAATATTAAAACCACCCCGTCTGCCATGAAAAATCATTCCAAAGTCAAAGTCACTTAGATCACATTTCTTCCCTATTCTGATGTTAGTCTAAACAACAACTAAAACTCTTGACCATGTCTGTGTGCTTTTATGTACTGAGTTGCTGCCACATGATTGACTGTTTAGATACTTGCATTAACCAGGTGTACAGGTGTACCTAATAAAATGGCCACTGAGTGTGTATGAACTCTGGTAATACATTTACTTTGAACTTGGAACTTTGAATATTTTTTAAAAACTACATCCCCTATGGGTAAATTTGACTTGTACAGTGATCTTCATAAATATGGTAAGGTTTGAAAGGTCTGTTTTTCTGCTCAATGATACAAGTCAATAAGAGAGTGTCTTGAGCAATTCTGTGTCTATGGGATTAAAGATGGGGAAACATGCAGACATGGGCTGGTGAAGGTTTGAAGTGTAGCAGTAAACAGATGGTAGCAAACTAGGAATCTGTTCACACATTCTGATTATGGTGAAAGCTAATCACATGGAAAAGAAAACTGGGTTGAGTGTAAAACTAGCTGCAATCACCCATTTAACATTACCACTCAAGATGTTTTACACTTTCAGACTTGCTTCCTCTGTGCCTTGCCTATCATAACCTGCACATTTTACTTCCCATGGTAAAATAGAACTTAAACTATATTTTCCCAGAACTCACTTTTGCAAACTATTCAATTGTTTTCCAAAGCAAGAAATCCATTAACATTTTTACTGTTTATATAAAAGATTTTTGACTCAAAATCATAGATAAAGATAATCATAAATTAATTCATTGATTTTGGTATTTTACAATGAAGCAATTAAAATATGTCTTTTAATGCTTTGTATTAATATTTACTTTTCCCCAAAATTGTAAGGTTGTGTACAGTAGTTTTGCTCTGAGCTGTGAACCTGTGCCCTACGTTGTCCACTGATGTAAGGGTTCATGACAAAGTCCTGGTAAACCTGGACCACATCAGATATGTTGTGAGCGACCTCAAATGAAGGCAAGTTCAGCAATGCCATTCGCCACCAATGTGCCAGTGTAACCTTTGGCTGGTCCTGGGAAAAAGTGCATTGCAAGACCAAGACCTCAAACCAAACTCAAAAGTCAGGGTCAACAGGGTAGCAGTGACTCCTGCCTTCCTGTACATGTTTTGAGATGTAGACTATGTATCACAGAAGAAGGCAATGGCAAACCACTTCTGTAGAAAAATTAGCCAAGAGCAAACATGGTCATGGGGAGAGAAAAGAATAAAAACAACAGCGTGAAGGGAGTCTTCCCCACAGGCAACGATCAGATTAAAGACAGGTGGAAGACCATGATCGTCCACGTCATATGACATGGCACATTATGATGAGTTTATGTACAGCAGGCACCTTGAGGTACTGGATATATACCACAAGTGCTGTCTCTGTAAAATCCTGCAAGTTTACTGGAAGGATAACTAAACCAATGTAAGCCTCCTCTCTCAGTGCAACACTTCTAGCACGGAAACCACTCTTACTCTCATTTAACTACATTGGACAGTCCAGGCTATTCGTATACCTTCTACCAAATTCCTGAACTTTATGAGCTTTTCTAAGCTCCACCATATTGTAGATTACCAGGCAGAGTTAAAGACTGTAAGATTTGCTCAACATTTTGTTGTGGAAGTGCAGCAGCCTAGTGATCTGAGAAAACCAGTTCCTGACCACTCAAAGTGGAGAACGAGCATTCAGATTGGCATCAAGAGCCACAAAGCCATGCATCAGGAGCCTTGCTTGAATGGCGGTAATGGATGCATCACCTCATAAACTACTCGCCTGCTTGCCCTGTCTCTCACCATCTGCAGAGTGTCTGGACTTACCACACTGACTGCATTAACCACCCAGGAACCCAGAGTGGAAGTAAGTCATCCTCTGTTATGAGGATTGTCTGAGACGACACCTTATATTCTGTCTGGGTAGCCTCCAATCTGATGGCATGAACATTGACTTCTCTAACTTCCGTTAATGCCCCGCCTCCCCTTCGTACCCCATCCTTTATTTACTTATTTATTTATTTTCTTCCCCTTTTTTTCTCTCTCTCTCTCTCTCTCTCCCCCTCCCTCCCTCCCCCCCCTTTTCTCTCTTTTTTTTCCTCCCTCTGTCCCTCTCGCTATAACTCCTTGCACATTCTCTGGGCTCCCGTCCCCCTTTCTTTCTCCATAGGCCTCCCGTCCCATGATCCTGTCCCTTCTCCAGCCTGGTATCCCTTTTGCCAATCAAATTTCCAGCTCTTAGCTCCATCCCTCCCCCTCCTGTCTTCTCCTATCATTTTGGATCTCCCCTTCCCCCTCCCACTTTCAAATCTCTTACTATCTCTTCTTTCAGTTAGTCCTGACAAAGGGTCTCGGCCCGAAACATCGACTGTACCTCTTCCTATAGATGCTGCCTGGCCTGCTGCGATCACCAGCATTTTTTGTGTGTGTTGCTTGAACTTCCAGCATCTGCAGATTTCCTCGTGTTCATGAATATCAAATGTAGTTCTCTAAGTAGAAAGATGTACAAGAAATGGAGAACAGAATGTGTGTGAAATTGGGACCATTATCTTCCCTGGACAGCCTTCAGCATGAAAGCGATTTTATTTTCTCCAGAATTTAGTCGCAAATTGGTGTTTAGTTAATTTCAAAAACATTGGATGTGTTTGTCTGAAAATGTGTAGAAAATCATGAGAATTCTGTTCACTAGTTTATAATAATGTATCTATGTAATTAAATCCCTTCTTGCTGACTAAATATGAGTAATGAAGAGAAGGTTTCCTGGAATAGAAACATAGAAAATAGGCGCAGGAGTAGGCCATTCGGCCCTTCGAGCCTGCACTGCCATTTATTATGATCATGGCTGATCATCCAACTCAGAACCCCGCCCCAGCCTTCCCTCCATACCCCCTGACCCCCGTAGCCACAAGGGCTATATCTAACTCCCTCTTAAATATAGCCAATGAACTGGCCTCAACTGTTTCCTGTGGCAGAGAATTCCACAGATTCACCACTCTCTGTGTGAAGAAGTTTTTCCTAATCTCAGTCCTAAAAGGCTTCCCCTCTATCCTCAAACTGTGGCCCCTCGTTCTGGACTTCCCCAACATCGGGAACAATCTTCCTGCATCTAGCCTGTCCAATCCCTTTAGGATCTTATACGTTTCAATCAGATCCCCCCTCAATCTTCTAAATTTCAACGAGTACAAGCCCAGTTCATCCAGTCTTTCTTCATATGAAAGTCCTGCCATCCCAGGAATCAATCTGGTGAACCTTCTTTGTACTCCCTCTATGGCAAGAATGTCTTTCCTCAGATTAGGGGACCAAAACTGCACACAATACTCCAGGTGTGGTCTCACCAAGGCCTTGTACAACTGCAGTAGTACCTCCCTGCTCCTGTACTTGAATCCTCTCGCTATAAATGCCAGCATACCATTCGCCTTTTTCACCGCCTGCTGTACCTGCATGCCCACTTTCAATGACTGGTGTATAATGACACCCAGGTCTCGTTGCACCTCCCCTTTTCCTAATTGGCCACCATTCAGATAAGAATCTGTTTTCCTATTTTTGCCACCAAAGTGGATAACTTCACATTTATCCACATTAAATTGCATCTGCCGTGAATTTGCCCACTCACCCAACCTATCCAAGTCACCCTGCATCCTCTTAGCATCCTCCTCACAGCTAACACTGCCGCCCAGCTTCGTGTCATCTGCAAACTTGGAGATGCTGCATTTAATTCCCTCATCCAAGTCATTAATATATATTGTAAACAACTGGGGTCCCAGCACTGATCCTTGCGGTACCCCAATATATACACCAAACAAACGCAGGTTTAAAGGTGAAACTTGCAGAAAACGTAACGAAGTGGGACACACACACACACACAAAGAGCATGTCAGGCAAACAAAAATAAATGGTCTGCACAGAGAATGGCACTAATCTGCACGCCGTTGATGAAAAATCTGATAATGAGTGACACAAGACTGGGTAAGTAGCCTTGAGATTTAGAATGTGAAAACTAACAACAGACAAACAATATGGCTTACACCTGAAGTGAACACCAAATTAATTAAAATGGAATTGGACACTGGCTCAGCTGTTTCAGTCATTACAGAAAATCAGTGAATGGCATTTCGAAGATAACAAACTGAAGCCTGCAGATATTCAACTAAGAACTTGTACTGGAGGAAAGATAACTCCTGTGGGAATGACATTCATGACAGTGAAATAGAACAACCAACAGGCCACATTGGGCTTGTATATGGCAAAACAGGAGGGCCAGCATTGTGGGGACATGACTGGCTGAGACAACCACAACCTGATGGGAGATCCATCCACCATTTGCATGCCACATCCCCTGCAATGAAGCCAACTGAAAGTGAATTAAGGATACTGAATAATGCCACAACTATCTCCATGGTATACACCGTGAACTATTCCTCAGAGGACAAACAGGTGTTGGTAACAACCGTGTGCCTCTGGTCAGAAAGCATATTAGACCAACGAAGGGCCATGTTGCTCAGAGGAAGTGTGAAAGCGCCAAAAGCAGGGGTTCGACTATAAGAGTTTTTGTAGGCAACGTATCTGAGAAAGCTTCCGATGTTTATCAGGCAGTTACTTACAAAATGTGGCTTGGTTTTAAGCTGGAAGGGAGTTCAAGGAGCTTCAGGAAAGTTGTAAGCATTCGGCTTTTGTGAGTACAAAGAACCAGAATTTACTTTGCGAGCAATAACGAGAGGGACCAGATTGCAAGGGGAGCAATATGAAGGATAAGAGAATACTCCAGTTAACTAAATGCATCTTCTCAAGATCAAAATGCACAGAAAGGCAGTTACCACTGTCAGAACTACTTCCAGCAGTTTCAGAGTCATCTCCATAAAGAATGTAGGCAATACACATCTAATTCTATACCCATTGACTGCCACAAGAGGGTGCTCAAGCACACATTCATGATGCAAATTTACACAGATGAGGATATCAGTAGGTAAATTACTGTGTTCATTTAACACAAAATGTTGTCTGCTTTAATGAACTTTTTAAACATGTGTTTAAATATCAAATAAATGAGCACATGAGCTCTACCTTAACTATATTCCAGTATCTCTTAAAGAATGTGTTCTTACAATATTTCAGTTCAGGACCTGAAAGGCTTACTGCTTGTTCAAGACCCAAGTTATATTTTCCTTGAACACTTCAGACCTACTGTTGGTGACCCATCCCACGTCAGTGGTTTCAATGACATAGTTACCATGAGATTGGATTAATAATGTTGCTATATATTGGGTAGCTAAGCTTTTTTCACTATAAATTGTAGGAGAGAATTCCAATTAGATTTGTGTTCATTTATTTATTCCATATACAATGAAAGGTCAGTGAAAGGTATCATTCATGTTTGCAATCAGTACAACCTAGGGATGTGTTGGGGACAGCCCCTAGGCATCACCAAACATTGGAACACCACCATAGCGTGTCCAGAATGTTCAGCAGAACAACACTGAACACAACGAGAAACAAAACAAACCCCATTCTTCCTACTCAGGCAGTCCTCCAACCCCAAGACAGGCTGCCAGGCCTTCAGCAGACACGTGGATGAGGGGTCTCTGACTTCCCCAGTGGCCTCCAAACTCGCAGACCCAGGCCTTCGGCCTTCGACTTTAACTTCTGGATTTCTGATTGACCTTTGGGTTTCGATCTTCAGTATCTACCCCAGGACTAGCCAGTGAAAAAACCCTGAACTCCAGGCCTTGAATTCTGGTCTCTGCGCCCCAGGAGGTCACTGGCTTTCGTATCCCCAGCTTGCATGGATAAGCGGTCCCGGGACCAACCGACCGGGGGTGGGGGGGGCACCCGCTAGCTAAACAGGTGGCCACCAGCCCTTATCCTTGCTTGTGTTCTCATCCATAGGGCTTGTCAGCCTGACATCTAGGGGTGACCATTGTCCACGTCACTAGCTTTTGTGTGTGGAGTGAAAACCTAGATGCTGGATTTCTTTGCTCAAAGTGTTCATCACTGGCCTTCATGCACAGAGTGTACGCCTAGAGACCAGATGTCCTTCATCACCCATCCTCGGCACTGGCTTTAAAATGCACAGAGTGTACGCCTAGAGGCCAGATGTCCTTCATCACCCATCCTCGGCACTGGCTTTAAAATGCAGAGCTTCGAGCGGAGGTCTAGACTACAGCCTAATCTCTAACTCTCCCACATCCCTAAACCCTAACCTGACCTCTAACTCCCCTGACGTCTAACTCCCCTGACTGTCCCCAAAACCATCCCTACGAACTTAAAAAAGCAACTAAATCTGAGTCATTCTGAGTCACAGAGACCACATTTCAGCACCAACTTGACTGGAAGTTTAGGATTTAATTAGGAATGTGAACATGCCTTCTGAAAGAAATCCTACAGACACTGTGTGGGCAGGAACAGGACTGTGAATCCTAGACCCGGAACACAAGAATGTGGGAGATGAAACAAATTTTTGATGCAGAGAACTGTGATATCAGTAAGGCAGAGCAGTGTTCCAGCACAGAGACAGACTGACCACACCGATTCAGACAGACAGCTAGCACACATACACTCATACCTTCTTCCCTGCAAATTCTTCTTTAGTCTCCACCCTTCATAATCATCTTCTTCCTTTAACTAGCCCTCCTCTCTGCTTTTTCTCTTCTCTTCTCACTTTGTTCTACCTTCTTTCTCCCTCATTGTCCCTTCTCCCCATCTTCCCTCTCCACAGTCTCTGTTCTCCCAACAACTCATTGTCTCTCCTCTCCCTCACTAACTTTTCTCCAAACCGCCCCCCCCACATCACTGTCCCTCCTCTCCCTCACTGTCCCTTCTCCTCTCTCCACAGTCCCTCATCTCCCAACAGGTCCCTGTCTCTCCTCTCCCTCACCTGCCCAATCCTCCCCTCTGCAAGGGTCGTTAATGATAGATACCACTTTCTTGAGGCACTGCCTTTTGAAGGTATCCTCAAAATAGGGATATTTGTGCCTGCGAAGGAGGTGGCTGAGTCTAGATCGAATGCTTTCTATGATGCATCTGTAATAATTTAGATTAGATTAGATTTTGAGGACACGCAGTCCTCTTTTATTGTCATTTAGTAATGCATGCATTAAGAAATGATACAATGTTCCTCCAGTGTGATATCACAAAAACACAAGACAGACCAAGACTGAAAAACTGACAAAAACCACATAATTATAACATATAGTTACAACAGTGCAAACAATACCATAATTTGATGAAGAGCAGACCATGGGCACAGTTAAAAAAAAAAGTCTCGAAGTTTCTGGAAAGTCCCATTATCTCACGTAGATGGTAGAAGGAAGAAAACTCTCCCTGCTATGAGCTTTCAGCACAGCAACCTTGCCGATGCAGCATCCTGGAAGCACCCGACCACAGTCCGACTCTGAGTCCGTCCGAAAACTTCGAGCATCTGACCAGCCCTCCGACACCGAGCACTGAGCACCATCTCTGCCGAGCGCTTCGACCCCAGCCCCGGCTGCCATCAATAGGCAAAGCCAAGGATTTGGGGCCTTCCCCTCTGGAGATTCTCGATCGCACAGTAGCAGCAGCAGCGAACCAGGCATTTCAGAAGTTCCTCCAGATGTTACTCCGTGTTTCTCACATCTGTCTCCATCAAATCAGAATTGTGCACGGCATCCTACTTACAAATATGATATCATTCACCGGAGAGGCTGTGCGCGCTGTGTTGCACCGCCATCTTCTCCTCCCTAGTCGGTGAGAGTCAAGGGGTACATGTTGAATTTCCTCAGCCTTCGGAGGAATTAGAGGTGCTGGTGTGCTCTGTTAGCCCTGTCATCTACATTGTTGGACCAGAATAGGCTGTTGGTGATACTTACACATAGAAACTTGAGCTCTCATCCATCGCCACCTCAGCACTGTTGGGCAGGTGCTCTGCCCTGCTTCACAACCTATTGGAACCACTGTTTAAGTTGGGTTGGGGGAAGCACACATTCATGTTAGCTGTCAGAAGAGCCAAAGCAATTTCCTGATAGTTGCTGAAATGATTGCTGAGAAATCTTTTTCTCTACTTCAGTCCCAGGAGCTCAAGATTCATTCGCTTCCATTCTAATTCTGTAGTTCTGAGGTAGTTGAGTTGTTCTGTGTGCGGTCCACAGACTGTCATGGATGGGGCAGAAAGGAGGATCACTTGAAGGAACTTTCCTTAACCTGAAAACATCACAAGGGAGTAAAAGCAAGAGAGTCAGAATCAGGTTTATTATCACCAGCATGTGTCGTGAAACTTGTTAACTTATCAGCAGCAGTACAATGCAATACATCATAATATAGAAAGAAAGAAAAAATAAATCAATCAATTACAGTAAGTATTTCCATGTATAATAAATAGATTAAAAATAGTGCAAAAACAGAAGTAATATATATTAAAAATAAAGTAAGGTAGTGTTCATGGGTTCAGTAGCCTTTTAGGACATTAGGACTAATCAGCCCCTCAAGCCTGCCCTACCATTCAGATTTATTGTAGCTGATGTGTGTTCGAGCCCTCAACTCCTCACTCGCACCACTTTAACAGATCCTTCAGTAACTTGTCTACCTCTTTAAGTAACTCCAGTGACCTACTCTTCCCAACCCTTCACAGTCGCCATTTTCCTTATGAAGCTCAGAGAAGCGTGACTGATTTGGGATCTGCTGCCAGCTAGGTGGTGTAACTGGCCCAGCAAAGTTTGTTTTAACCTGAAGCTAAGAAAGTCTGCAGATGCCAGAACTTCAAGCTACACACACACAAAATGCTGTGGAGGAACCCTGCAGGGCAGGCAACGTCTATGGAAGAAAAGCAAACAGTTGATGCTATGGGGCGAAACCCTTCATCAGGACTGGAAAAAAGATGACAAGTTAGAGCAAGAAGATGGGGGGAGTGGAGGAAGTAGAAGATTGTAGGTGATAGGTGAAACCGGGAGGGGGGGTGAAGTGAAGAGGTGGAGAAGGGGAAATCTGAAAGGTGAGGGTAGAACATCATGGAAGAAAGAGAATGGGGAGGAGCACCAGAGGGAGGTGATGGGCATGTAAGGAGATGAGATGAGAGAGGGAAACGGGAAATGGGAAATGGTGAAGGGGAGAACAATTACTGGAAGTTTGAGAAGTTGATGTTCATGCCGTCAGGTTGGATGCTACCCGGATGGAAACTAAGGTTATTGCTCCTCCAACCTGAGTGTGGCCTCATCACAGCAGTAGCGGAGGCCATGGAATGACATGTCAGAATGGGAATGGAAAGTAGAACTGAAGTGGATGGCCACCAGGAGGTTCTGCTTTTTCTAGTGGAGCGGTCTCCCAATCTGTGTCAGATCTCACTGATATACAGGAGGCCACACCGGGAGCACCAGACAGAGTAGATGACCCCAACTGATTCACAAGTGAAGTGTCGCCTCACCTGGAAGGACTGTTTGGGGCCCTGAATGGTGAGGGAGGAGGTGTAGGACCTGTTCAGGTTGCATGATTACGGCCTTGATGCTAGGGGATGTTGGCCTGGGAGGGGGCACAGACATCCTGCCTGTCTTGCAGTAATATTTTCCCAGTGTTCTGAGGTGTCTACTGTACATTCTCCAAGATTCACAAGCATACAGGAGATGGAGGTTGAGGAACTCATTGTTTGTTAGACCATGAACTTGGGGCTGTTATGAGGTTTGGCCTTTCCTGCCCTTTTCTCTGTCAGCTTAAGGCTGCCCAGTGCAGTTGTGCCGAAGGGTCTCAGTCCGAAATGTCGACTGTACACTTTTCCACAGATGCTGCCTGGCCTGCTGAATTCCTCCAGCACTGTGTGTGTGTGTGTGTGTTGCTTGGATTTCCAGCATCTGCAGATTTTCTGTTGTTTGGCACTGGAAGGTGAGGTTAGTTTTGTCATCGAAGCCGCCCGTCACTGGAAGGTGGCTTGCAGCATGTAGAAAATGCTTCACATGATTCAACGTGTGTGAAGCAGCTTATACGTGCAATCATTTATCATGTTGAGTTATGGACAGTATTGGCCAATGTACTGGGGATAATTCAGATGTTCTTGTCAGAAAATGGGCTGTGGGATCTTTTGCACCATCTGAGGGAATTTAAGGCCTTGCCTCAAAGACTGTATCTCCTTAGAACGGCATAGAAATGCTGGAATGGATGGTTATGCTCAAGTCTTTGGAGTGGGACTTGTTACTGGAAGATTTTGATTCTGAGGCATGAATGCTGCCATCTGACACTTGACTGAAGAAAGGCTAAAGCAATGAAAAAATTAATGCTTCTAAAAGTTTTTGACAAAAGGCAATTGTGTAAAGAAAATGGTTACAAATCTAAGAGCATAGTTCTTGCTTTTCATTCTCCTATTTGAAAGCCCATATTGTCTTTGTCCGGCAGATGTAAGGGATTTAGGTTGTCACATGGGAGATGCAGGAATGTTGACGGTATTGTATGCGGGTGATTGATTGGATAGAAACCACGACGATATTTCTGTGAGAATTTATAACTTTTCCCCTCTTGACGATTCGTTATAGTGCTCAGAAATCCATATGTACAGCAGATGGCCTTATTCACAGACCACAATAGACTGATGTGTTCTGTCAAAGCAATAGCACTGGATTTTAATTTCATTATCTACTTAGATTTTTATGATTATTCTAGATTTACAGTAGTTTTGCAAACTGTGTGCAATTTTGATTTATGAAAAATACATTGTTCATTTCTTTCAAAGAAGAATGAAATATGACAGAATAACCAGCAGTGGTAAAGCAACTTAGCCTGGAAATTGGATTAGAGGCATGTGGTGTACTACGCTTTGCTTATGCCTAATTGAGGTCACTAGAAAACAAATGGTTTTCAGCCATCCTTGCTTGAGGAGATCGCCGTCAAAGCTTCCTCCCACATTGAAGCACTGAATGATGACCTGCATGTTTACAGAAGGCAGCTGCCTGCAGAGCTTCGAGCCACTGTGTCATTCACCCATTGACCACTGGGGAACGGCTCAGCTCAGTTAAAGATTACTTGCCATGTGGCACTGGGGGTGTTAAGAGACCTAAAAGGAATATTAGATTAGGGGTGTGGTGAAGATTGAGGTCGGTGGGGGGAAATGGAGCAAAATGGAGTACCTCCCTCCTAATGGACTGCGTACTCCAGACTGTGTCCAGTGCCTCGAATGTGCAACTGCCTCTGAGAGGAATGAAAGTATCAGAAAACTTGATCACAGTGTCGTTTCTGCACTCTATGATGCAGACATCTCAGTGATGCCTGTGTACAAAGGAGGAGCACAAAAACTTTAATGTAGGGAGTTAATGAACGTACAGTTAATGTCCCAGCAATGGCCCCTTATTTCAAGTATGCTTCCCAGCTATTTCTGTATGATTTGCCATTCCCTGCTTTCCAGTAAATGAACAACGAAGGTCATACCTACTAGATATAATTAATCCAAACCAGCACTAAAGTGAATTACAATTTAAAATACCTGGTTAGAGTTCCCAGTGTGCAAGATTTCACTCTCACATTCAGACTCAGGCTCAGATTAATTTCATTTAAAAACATAAGAAATAGAAGCAGGAGTAGGCCATCTGGCCCAACAAGCCTGCTCCGCCATTCAATAAGATCATGGCTGATCTGGCCATGGTCTCATCTCCACCTACCTGCCTTTTCCCCATAATGTTTAATTTCCCTACTATTCAAAAATCTATCCAAGCTTGTCTTAAATATATTTACTGAGGTAGCCTCCACTGTTTTACTAGGCAAAGAATTCCACAGATTCACCGCTGTCTGAGAAAAGTTGTTCCTCATCTCTGTCCTAAATCTACTCCCCCGAATTCTGGGGCTGTGTCCCCTAGTTCTACCAGTGGAAACAGCTTTCCTGCCTCTATCTTTCATAATTTTATATGTTTCATAAGTTCTCCTCTCATTCTCCCGAATTCCGTTGAGTACAGTCCCAGGGCAATTCAATCTCTCCTCATAGTCTAACCCCCTCATCTCTGGAATCAATCTGGTGAACCTCCTCTGCACCACCTCCAAAGCCAGTATTCAAGTAAGGAGACCAGAAGTGCACGCAGTACTGCAGTTACGGCCTCACTAATGGCCTGCACAGTTGCAGCATAATCTCACTTCTCTTAAATTCCACCCCTCTAGCAATGAAGGCCAACATTTCATTTGCCTTGATAGCCTGCTACACCTGCAAACCAACCTTTTGTGATTTGTTCACAAGCATTCCCAAGTCACTCTGCACAGCAGCATACTGCATTATTTTAACCATTCAAATAAAAATCTGATCTTACATTTTTCTTTCCAAAGTGGCTGACCTCACTTTTACCAACATTGTAATCCATCTGCCAGACCCTTGCTCACTCACTTAACCTATCTATTTCTCTCTGCAGTCTCTCTGTATCTTCTGTCCTTGCTTTTAACTAGAATATACTTATGTTGACCACCGTGAAAAATCTCTTTGAAAGTCTTCCGCTTTTCCTCAACGGTCCCACCATATAACCTGTGATCCCAATCTACGCCAGCCAAATCCTCCCTCATCCCATTGTAGTCTCGCAAACACGAGGAATTCTGCAGATGCTGGAAATTTAAGCAACACACATCAAAGTTGCTGGTGAATGCAGCAGGCCAGGCAGCATCTCTAGGAAGAGGTACAGTCGACGTTTCAGGCCAAGACCCTTCGTCCATTGTAGTCTTCATTGTTTAGCAATAATACACTGGTTTTAGATTGCACCATTGCACCTTCCATTTGTATCAGAAATTCAAACATACCATGATCACGCTTTCCAAGAGGATACTGAACTACAAGATCACTAATCTTATCTGCCTCATGCACAGGACCAGATCTAAGAAAGCATGTTCCCTTGTAGGTTCAGAAACATGCTGTTCAAGAAAGCCATCACAGATACATTGTATGAAGTCCTCCTCAAGACTGCCTCAACCAACTTGATTCACCCAATCTATGTGCAAGGTAAAGTCCCCCATAATAACTGCTGTTCCATCCTTACATGCCTCAGATATTTCTCTGTTTGTTGCCTGTGCCACTGTATTGCCATTATTCGGTGGCTGATAGACAACTCCCACCAGTGATTTTTTTTTCCCCTTTACTATTCCTAATTACTACGCAGATGGATTCAACATTCTGCTCCTTAGATCTTATATCATCTCTTACTATCGCCCTGATTTCATCTTTAAATAAGAGTGCTACCCCACCTCTCTTGCCTTCCTGCCTATCCTTCCATGTTACCTGATATCCTTGGATATTTAATTCCCAATCCTGTCCTCCCAGCAACCACGTCTCTGTAATGGCCACTAAATCATACCTGTTTGTACTGATTTGTGCTGCAAGTTCACTGACCTTGTTTCGAATACTACGGGCATTCAAATAAAGTGCCCTTACACTCGTTGTGCTTTTACAATCTTGTAATCTTTTACTCTTTTGCACTTGACTTTTCTTCACTCCACTCTTACTTTTCTCCTTTTTATCTTTTGTTTTTTTCCTTAGCTTTATCCACACTTCTTTATCAGGTGGACTTTGTAACATACAGTAAATGCATCATTTGAGTTGGCAATCAACATGTCCTAAGGACGTGCTGGGGGCTGCCCACAAGTGTTACCACATACTGATTTCCAGCATCAACTTAGCATGCCCACAAAGCTCGACAGAACGACAGAGAACACAACAAGCAATGAAACAAGCTCTGTTCCTTCATATCACCCACCCAGTCCTCCAACCCCAGGAAAGATTTCTAGGTATGGGTGCGAACAATTTAGTACTTTAACAAAATACTTGTGTGCAGAAAAGCAAATGGCATTTTTTTCTAATCCAATATCTAGACAAAAGATTCTTATCAGTAATTGAAGTTTAATATTTTAATACATCTGATGTTAGGAGAAAATTGTGGGACTATTTTATTACTAAGCATTGAGTTTAATGACTGTTTCGTTTTGTTGATGCCAGCTGCTGTATGAAATCTTTAAATTCCAAACGATTGGCAGGCTGGTTCAGCACCTGGGACCCCACAGCTGAGACCAAACACCCAGTGTCCATGTGCATACTAGTGTAAGGGGTGTCTTCTTTTATGTTACTGCTAAGGCTAATAAAATGGCTTCTTTGTTATGTTATAATAAAATAGCTTCTCTGTAATGTTAACTGCTGAGTTAACGGTAGCAGCTTGTTTGGGTTATAATTACTGATAACAGAAATTGTATTCATTTGCTAACCAATTGGGAAAGATGTTACTCTTTCTTGTGTGTCTGTAAGCTATTGTTTTCGCGGGCTTTGGGCAGATGGCGCCATGGGGACAGAGAGAGGAGACGCGATGCTGTAAGCTGGGTGACGGAATGGATCCTGAGCGGGAGTCCGAGGCCCAGGGCCTTCGGCGAGGAGAGGAGTCAAGGACAGACTCGTGTGGAGCGTTTGGTCGACCACCGAGGGTGGTCCCATTCGAGGGTCGGTGGAGTTCGGAGTACATTGACTGGAGGAAAGGGAGACCTGGTTCTGTAAGAGCTCCAACGAATTATTTCTGCACAGAACTGATGGAGTTACTGACTTGGCGCCTTTATTGTATTTGTTTCTACTAACCCATCACCAAAAAATACTTATAAAGTGTAATCATTTAATCTCATATGGTGTGCTGTCTGTTATTTGGCGTGTAGGGGTACATCACACAGCATCTACACCAACTTGATTACCCAGTTTGGCGGGGCCGAAGGCTGCTCCCTCTAGATGAAAGCGAGCTGAGTGAGCCTGAGGCTTACCGGGGGCTACACTAGCTTTTGCACGATGGTACTGGTTAACCAACGGGAAGTTCTGCGGTCTACATTTAAAACTTCAAAATATACCTTGTTTGAATTAATCCCACTGCAATCTGCAGCATGTAATTTCCTTTTAATTAATGTACTTTTAAATGGACTAAATGAACTGCAGATTTCTTGGTGTTCTGAAGGGTTTCGCGGACTCAACTCTCAAGCAAGCAGGTTTGTCACATTTAAGTGGATGAAGGATCATTGCCATAGTGGAAGTAAGGTGGGGTTGGGGGGAGGTGATTCCAAGACAGGCTGAAACACAGAGGAATAAGGTCCCCTCTACCCAGCATCTTGTTAGCAAACGTACATTCGCTGGGGAACAAAATTGAGGGCCTGAGGGCAAGATTGCTGTATTGGAGGGAAATGAGAGATTGTCGTGTTCTGTTTGACCGAGACATGGCCTTCTCCCAGCATGCTAGTTATGGCGGTCAGAATCGAAGGCCTCTTGGTTGATAGGATGGACCAAACTGCTGATTCAGAAATGGCAGAGTGTGGTGGTGTATGTTTCGTGATAAACTCTCAGTGGCGCTCTGATGTGATGGTTTTTTTGAATGTGTGTTCCCCCGACCTTAACAGATAATGGCAAATGCCTTCAATTCTATTTAGCTAGGGAGTTCTCATCCATGATCCCGTGAGTTTACGTACTGCCAATGGCCCACTGTAAACAAGCATTTGAGCTTCTGCACAATGCTATCTCCAAACAAAAAGCAATCCATCCCAATGCATTTCAAATGATAGTTGTGGTCTTCAATTACCATCAGCAAATAACCTGTAGCACCAGAGGTCCCAAAACACTAGACCACCGTTATACTAATATAAGGAGTGCCTACCATTCCATGCCCAGAAAGCATTAGTTAAAATGATGACTTGGCTGCCCTTCTACCTGCATATGTGGTAACCTGCCTCAATGACTATTGTCCAGTAGCACTTACATCCATAGTGATCAAGAGCTTAGAAGCTTTGTTGATGAAACATATGTCTGAGAAGTCACTTGGATCCACCCTGATTTGTTCACAATAGATCCACAGCAAATACCATTTCTTGGGCTCTTCACTCAACCCTGGAACATCTGGACAGCAAGACACATACATCAGGATGTTCTTTATCAAATGCAGCTGGGCATTCAATTCCTATATATATAAAAGGCATCCGTTAGTCTTGCGAGACCATGGATCTGCGCCTGGAAAGTCTTCACTCTCCAGGGCGCAGGCCTGGGCAAGGTTGTATGGAAGACCAGCAGTTGCCCATGCTGCAAGTCTCCCTCTCCACGACACCAATGTTGACCAAGGGAAGGGCATTAGGACCCATACAGCTTGGGACTAGTGTCGTCGCAGAGCAATGTGTGATTAAGTGCCTTGCTCAAGGACACAACACATTGCCTTGGCATTCAATACCATGATCCCCTTAAAACTAATCAATCAGCTCAATACCTCCCTGTGCAACTGGATCCTCAATTTCCTCACCTGCACGCCCCAAACCGTTCAGAATGGCAACATCTCCTCCACAATCTCCGTCAGCACAGGTGTACTACAAGACTGTGTGCTTAGCCCCCTGCTCTAATGGGTTTACACTTATAACTCTGTGGTTAAGCACAGCTCCAATGATATATTCAGATTTGCTGATGACACCGCTGTCGTAGGCTGAACCAAAGGTGACAAATCAGCATGTAGGAGGGAGTTTGGAAATCTGGCTGAGTAGTGCCTCAACAGCAACCTCCTACTCAACGATCAACTCCTTGGACTCAATGTCAGCAAGTCCAAGGAGTTGAATATTGACTTCAGAAGGAGGAAACTAGAGTCCATCAGCCAGTCCTTATCGGAGGATCAGAGGTGGAGAGGGTTAACAACTTTAGATTCCTCGGGGTTATCACTTTGTAGGACCTGTCCAGGCCCAGCATGTAAGCACAATTACAAAGAAAGTATGGAAGCGTCTCTACTTCTTTAGGAGTTTGTGAAGATTCGGCATGACAACTATAACTTTGATGAACTTCAAAGTTCAAAGTTCAAATGTGTACTGGAGAGTATATTGACTGGCTGCATCACAGCCTGGTATGGAAACATCAATGCCCCGAACAAAAAATTCCACATAAAGTAGTAGACACGGCCCAGGCCATTGTGGGTAAAGCCCCCCCCACCATTGAGCACATGGGCATGGAGTATTGTCGCCGCAAAGCAGCATCCACCGTCAGGAACTCCCACTCCCCAGGCCATGCCCTCTTCTCATTGCTACCATCAGAAAGAAGGTACAGGAGCCTCAGGACTTGCACCACCAGGTTCAGGAACAGTTATAACCCCTCAACCATTTGGTCTTGAACCAAAGGGAATAACTTCACTTGTCACATCACTGAAATGTTTTGATAACCTATGGACTCACTTTCTAGGAGTCAATATTTAATGCTTATTTAATTAATATTCTCTCTTTTTCGTATATCGCAGTCTGTTGTCTTTTGCAGACTGGTTGAATGCCCAAGTTGATACAGTCTTTCATTGAGTTTGTTCTGGTTGTTATTCTATTATGGGTTTACTGAGTGTGCTCACAAAGAATGAATCTCTGGGTGGTATATGGTGACATATATGTACTTTGATAATAAATTTACTTGAATCTTTGAAATTTCTTCAGCTCAGCTTATGAATCAAAATCGGGGCAAGGGCGCTGGATATTTTCCCTTCCTGGTCTAAATTGCTGCTAAAATCAACTAACTCAGCACAAATGAGAGGCTCATATCTCAAAAGTTGATTCGTACGTTCTAGTTCATGGTCATGTTATCAACTGAACGGACAAACTGAATCCATAGCCGAGCTTTATTGAACAGTAGTGCAGGAAAAATACGTAGGGAACACATTTAGTTGATTTTAGATGGAAAATGACCTTGAATTGTTACACCCTTCAATGGATTTTCCTCAAAATAAAACTTTTGCTGCCGGTATTGCACTATTTTCAGAAAAGCCAATCATTTGATAAGATACCTATCATTTGGTGCTTTGAAAAACCTTCTTGTCTTCTGCAATGTTACGCAAATTAATTATGAATTACATGCATAATTTGAATTTTAGATTCCTAATTTTCTCTTTGTACATGCAGTTTTTGTTGAAGATAACCATATTAAAATTTCTTTACATGCAAGCATTATCATAATAAGTTATTAAACAGAATGTTTTATCATTTGTTCCTGTTATATTACATGCTGTCATCAATTGTTCCACTAGTAGTGAAAATAGTGAACAATTCTGGGAACAAGCATGCCAATCAAGAGAAGCAATTTACCTTTGAGCATTTCTTGGCAAGTTTTAAGTCTCTAACAAATGAAATCTTGTAGAGTTTTTTTTATTATTTCATCAAATATGATGAGCAGGAAATAAAACTACTGATGCTGTCATTCATGAAGATGATTTGCAGTGTGCTGATGCTTAGTACCATCATTCCTTGTGTTTTTATTGATTTCATCCTTATCAGCAAAATCAATTAGAGTCTCATCTGAGTTTGCTTCACTGGACAACATCCACTTGTAAAATATGCTACATGTAGTTGCTGGTTCAGATCTGTTTGTACACTCACAATTTCCTAAGTCTGGTGCTCCTCATTTCCTCATCAAAGTAAATGACAGCATTTTCTTCTTCTACTGGTATTGAATGCTTCATTAAAATAAAACTAGGTCCTGGTGCGCTAAGGTTCCCCAAAACCATTACAAATTAAGGAATGTTCTGCTCTAAACAGGTATGCTTTTGCTGATAAAAATCCAGTTTGAGTGTTGATGTGATGAAAAATTGGGTGCTTGCATTAGACAATGTTCCTGGACCATGCCTGGCAGTAATGGTCAATCCTCATCTTTGTTCATCCAATAATTTCATTTTGCTAGTCAGAAACACACCCAAAGGCAGATTTTCACAGGACTGAGCTGCAGTTTGGGAATTGCTTTTTGACTTTGGAGTTGTATTGCTGTTGGGAATGGTAGTGGTAGTGCAAGTGTTAGCTAAGTTTACTTGTTGCTTCATAATGTCCATCGGTTCTTTTGTATTGCTGTTCAGTCAGGCAAATAACAAAGATAGAGCTGCCAAATAAACGTCCTTTATTAAAGGTGATCAATGCTCAACTACCATGGTAATTAGTACATAAGTGAATAAAATGACATGTCAAATGATCAATTGCTCTATAACATTCACACTTGATTATAGTATTGCTTCCCCCTTAAAAAGAACAAACTCGTGCCAGACAGCAACTATATTAATACACTTATTAAACTACTCATTCCCTAAACTACAAGAAGCTGAGCGTAAAATCTCCACAGTATTTACTCCCACTATTACTAATTTTAAAGGATCATCTTTCCAATCAGCTTCAGAGATGACTTTTCTCATACTGCATACAGTTTTTAGGAATACGCAGTTTCCACTATACCCCTAAAAACTATCACTTCTAGTTAATACTAAACATCTTCATTATTTTGTACTCATCCTGTCTTGTCTCTTCTGTGGAGGAAAAGGGAAGGTCAATGTTTTGGGGAGAGGCTCTAGTCCAGGCTCTCAACCTGAAACTTTGACCACTCCTTTGTCTCCATGGATGCTGCTCGGCTCACTGAGTTATTTCAGCAGTTTGTGTTTACTCCAGCTTCCAGATCTTGTCTTCCATATTGGCTTCCATGAACACAGAATTGTTTTCACTTCCCCATTGTCTCTTTGTAAAATTAAAGCTGTTGATTTGTTATTTCCTCTCTGGATTGTTTCCAGTGCCTGCTGTTTAGCCATTACTGCTTTCACCTTGTTAGATGCATCTTGGCTACTTTGTACTCTGTTGTTCCAGCCTGGTGTAACATTATTTATGAGATCCTCACAATTCTCCTTGTGGCACCTGGAATTCTTGGCTTGTTTGATTCCGTACACTGCCATTCCACTGTACAATGGCCTCCACAGATACTTCTACCCAAAAATATTACTGCTTTTCTCCTGCAGTATTTGTTATACTTGCTGCCCTGCAGCGATGAAAAGAAGTGTACAATTCTAACTGGCATCCAGCAAATGCATACCTTTAAAGAAAAAGCCACTAATTTTCTAAAAAGTTCCATTCGCTGATGTTATTAATGTGTACCATTCCCATGACTGAGTATGTCACTTTTTCTATTCAGCACCATACAATTTCACCTCGGCTTTTGACTTGTGTCACTTGCCATTTATTTTGCTGGTAGCTTTTGTACTCATTGGGTTAATTTCTAGATTTCATCCTGTAGACACGATATTTCTCTTTTTATATGGTCCAAACTTTATTCTCCCCTTTTAAATGTGCTGTTGTCAAATGCCAGTGGGTGGCTACATATTCAAAGTAACGTGTCACCATATACTCCCTTGAGATTTATTTTCTTGCAGGCATTCACAGTTTAACAAAGAAATACAATAGAATGAATATTTTAAAAACTCTGAAGACTGACAACCAACGTACAAAAGAAGGGAAACATATATCTCAATCTCTGCACCTATAACGAGTGACTTCTATATTAACTATACTCTCAGCCCAAAATATACCTTTTCTTACCTTTTAGACAGTGAAACAGTGCCAACAGTTTCTTGTGCAGCACAATAACCTATTAAAACTGGCATAGCCTGAGAACTACAGACTTCTTGGTGCCTCCGAAGTCCATCTAATCAATTCTCCCCAAAGGTTGATTGGCTCCTGGATTTCATCACTGCAGAATGCTTCGATTCTCTCAAACATGCATGACATGCAAACCCTCAAGCTGAGTGACTCAATCCAGGTGATATCCATGACGACTGCTGTATGCCTTAGGCTCGTAACCATGATAGGTAAATAGACCCAGCTGTTCATGCTGGCAACTCAATCTCATAACGTGGAGGCTTCCTACTGTACATGTGCTTATTACCATTTTACTCTGCATTAAAAGAAAGTATTGGGGTATTCCCAGCACATACTCTGGTCTGTATCAGAATAGTTTTGTGGTGTATTGATGAATTTATTGATATGATGGCTTTCAATGTACTGTTATTATCCGGGATTTCTGGTCTACAGTAAAATCCATTAAACATGTCCAATTCCACTTTTTCTCTCAGATTTCAATGCATGGATTGAACCCAAAAGGAACTGTTCTAACTCTTCGAAATTCAAAGTAAATTAATTATCGAAGTAATTTATATCATTGTATAAAACTCTAAGATTCAATTCCTTACAGGCATACAATAAACAATAGAATCAATGAAAGAACACATCCAAAAGGAAAGATAAACAACAAGTGGGCAAAAGAAAGGAAATTGTGCAAATACAAACAAATAAAATAAATAAATATAGAGAACATGAAATGAGGAGTCCTTGAAAGTGAGTTCACGGGTTGTGGGAACTGTGCAGTGACGGGGTAAGTGAAGTTATCCTGCTTAGTTCAAGAGTCTGATGATTGAGGGCTGATCCTGGTGGGGTGGGTCCTGAGGCTCCTGTACGTTCTTGCTGATAGCAGCAGCGAGAAGAGAGCACAGACTGGATGGTGGATGCTCCTTTCCTGTGACATCATGCCTTGTAGATATGCTCCGTGGTGGGGAAGGTTTTACCTATGGTGTACTGAATCCTGTCCAGGACTTTTCGTAGGATTTTCTGTTCAAGGGCATTAGTATTTCTGTACCAGGCCATAATGAAGCCAGTGCTCTCCTTCACACATCTCTAGAAGTTTGTCAAAGTTTTAGATGTCACGCCAAATCTTTGCAAAGTCCTGAGGCAGTAGAGGCACTGCTGTGCTTTCTTCCTAATGGCTCTTAAGTGCTAGACCCAAAACAATCCTCTGGTGATAACACTGAGGAAAGGGAGGTTGCTGCCCCTCTGCCCCTCTGTTCCCCTGATGACAACTGGCTCATGGACGTCTGGTTTCCTCTTCCTGAAGTCAATGATCAGCTGCTTGGTCTTGCTGACATTGTGTGAATAGTCGTTGTTGTTGTGGCACCATTCAGCCAGATTTTTCAATCTCCCTCCTATATGCTAATTCGTCACCACCTTTGATTTGGCCAACAACAATGGTGCAATCTGCAAACTTAGATATGGCAATGGAGCTATGCTTAGCCTCACATAAGTATAAATAAGTGTAAAGTGAGTAAAGCAGGGGGCTAAGCACACACTCTTATGCTGCCCCTGGTCTGATGGAGATTGTGGAGGAGATGTTGTTGTCAATCCAAACTGACTGGGGTCTGCAAGTGGGAAAATCGAAGATCCAATTGCACAAGGAGGTACTGAGGCCAAGGTCTTGAAGCTTATTGATTAGTTTTGAGGAGATGAGTGCTGAGTGGTAGTTGAAGAAGAGCATCCTGATGTATGGATCTTCACTGTCTAGAGTTCCAGAGTTGAGTGAACAGCCAACGAAATGGCATTTGCCGTGGACCTTTTGTGATAGTAAGCAAATTGGAGTGGATCCAAGTCATTTCTCAGGCAAGAGTTGATATGTTTCATCACCATCCTCTCAAAGCACTTCATCACAGTGAACGTAAGTGCTACTGGATGATCTCCCCCTCCCCCTCCCACTTTCAAATCTCTTACTAGCTCTTCTTTCAGTTAGTCCTGACCAAAGGTCTCAGCCGGAAACATCGACTGTACCTCTTCCTAGAGATGCTGCCTGGTCTGCTGCGTTCACCAGCAACTTTTATGTGTGTTGCTTGAAATTCCAGCATCTGCAGATTTTCTCGTGATAGTTATTGAGGCAGGTGACCACGTTTTTCTCAGGCACCGGTAGAATAGAAACCTGCTTAAATAAAGTGGATATTCAAGACTGCCGAAGCTGGAGGTTGAAGCTATCGGTGAACACTCCAGCCAGTTGATCAGCACAAGTCTTTAGTACTCAGGTACCCCTTCTGGGTCGGATGCTTTCCTTGGGTTCACCCCCTGAAGGATGCTCTCATGTTGGCCTCAGAAACTGAAATCACAGAGTCATCGGAGACCATGGGAGTTTATGAAGGTTCGCCTATGCTTTGATGGTCAAAACAAGCATAGGAGCCATTTACCTCATTTGGGAGTGAAGCCTTGTTGTCATCTAGATTAGATTAGATTCGATTCAACTTTATTGTTATTGTGCCGAGCAGAGATACAAAGCTAATGAAATGCATTTAGCATCTGACCAGAAATGCAAAGAATAGTGTTATTTATAAAATAACTGCAAATAAAAAGGTGCTACAGCACACAAATATAAAAGTACTGAGACAGTACAATATGGATGCAATACTGCTTAGCACTGTGATGTGAGGTTCAGCAGGGTCACAGCCTCAGGGAAGAAGCTCTTCCTGTGCCTGCTGGTGCAGGAGCGGAGGCTCCTGTAGCGCAAACCTATGTCATTTGGTTTCATTTTGTAGGGGGTGTAAGCCCTGCCACAGCTGTCGAGCATCCTTCAGTGATTCAAGTTTGATCCAGAATTGCTACTTCGCAGATGAGATTGCTTTCCTGATGTCATAACTGGACCTCTTGTATCGTACTTGGTCTTCTAAGTAACTCTTCTACGTATTTGCCCTGTTGCAAACAAAAACCATTCTCTTTACCAGGAGCTGCCTAGTTGGAGACTTTTCATGTCCATTAGTAATTCTTATTCTGGTTAGTTGAAGTACTAGGGCATTTTGATTGGGTGCTCTCATATTTATCAAAATACTTTCCACGTGGTGCTTTATCTTTTGGGGGTACGTTTGCAGTTTGATTTGTGATTCCATTCAAATTATCTAATGGCAGAAAGACATTTCTGAAGCCTCTTTAAATAATAGTGAATCAAATATAATAGGACGTGTATAGTTGGGAATTGTGAGAATTATTAGGTGTCCCTTTAATTATGTCCAGTTATTGTAGAGATTTGCTTGCGGCCTTTAGTTGTAAAAGTATGGTGTCTATTAAGCACACCAGATGTGAAGATGACTTGCCTGTTTGCATCGTGCTAGGTCTAGTTTTTACGCTCCTTGGAGGTTTAGTAAGCTCAATTTATAAGGCTTGCTCTTGTGGTGTGCAAAATTTCCTGGAATCTGCTTTCATTTAATATGGTTACAGTTATTTAAATCTCTGTATCTCATTTAGGTCTCTGCATACAGTTCAGGAAATGTGTTGATTGTCCATCGTTTCCGATGATTATGTTTGTCTGTGCAGCTGATCAATTGTGCGCTCTGAGGTGGCTCTGCAGTCCGATTCTAGAAAGGTGTGCGCGTTGATAGTGAGGACAGGTAACCCGTCCAGCTGCTGTTGGAGCAACTGATGTGGCAAGTTTTCTTCTCTCGATCAGCAGCCAGATCTGTACGGTGACGATTCTTGAAGTTGTTGGAGGCGCGCCTTACCAGGGTACACCATCCTGTCTGGTGCTGAACCCTCCATTCAAGCTGCTCAGGTGCAAAGTCAGCGTGTGCAAGGTTGGCTTTCGCACAGTCCTTGAAACTCTTACAAGGTCGCCACCTGTCTCTTCTTCCTTGAGACAGCTTTCCATATAGCAATTGTCTGGGTACCCTGGAATCATCCATGCATATAACTTGCCCTGTCCAGCGAAGCGGGGCTTGCAGGATCATCGCTTCTATACTTGCGCTCTCTGCTCTTTCAAGGACTTCCAGGTCGGTGACACGGTCTTGCCAAGGGATGCATACAGTTTGGAAAATGTACCTAATGAGAAAAGGTCAGAGAAGATTCACCAGAGCAATGAATCAAAATGGTTGAATTGATGAGTTTCCTCACCTAATCCTGTAGATGATTAAGGAAATATGTGAATTAGATAGTCAGGATGATAGTAGCTTTCAATTGTATCTTCTGGTGATTTAATGCTACATTTTGTGTCAGATTATAAGGCTAATTGGAACATGCTACTCTCCCCACAAAAGCTGTTGATGCAAAGTCAATTAAACATAGTAAACTGCATGATAGATTTCTGATGGCAACAGAATCAGAATCAGGTCTAATATCACTGGCATATGCCATGAAATTTGTTGATTTTCCAGTAGCAGTACAATGCAGTACATAATAGAGGGAAAAAATTGTGAATTACAGTAAATTCATAATAGTTAAATAAGTAATGCAATAGTAGAAATAAAAGAAGTAGTGAGAAAATGTTCAAGGGTTCAATGTCTATTCAGAAATTGGATGGCAAAGGAGAAGAGCTGTTCCTGAATTGCTGAGTGTGTGCCTTCAGGCTTCTATACCTCCTTCCTGATGGTAACAATAAGAACAAGGCATGACCTGGGTGATGGGGTCCTTAATGATGGATGCCACCTTTTTGAGGCACCGCTCCTTGAAGAGGTCCTGGATTCCATGGAGGCTAGTGCTCATGATGGTGCTAACTAAGTTTACAACTCTCTGCAGCTGACTTCGATCCTCTGCAGTAGACACCCCACCCCCCCACCCGCCATATCAGACAGTGATGCAGCCAGTTAGAATGCTCTCCATAGTACATCTGTAGACATTTTCAAGTGTTTTTGGTGACATACCAAATCTTCTTAAACTCCTGATAAAATACAGCCACTGTCATGTCTTCTTTGTAGCTGCATTGGTATGTTGTCCTGGTTGGGTCCTCTGAGATATTGACACCCAGAAACTTGAAATTGCTCACTCTTCCCACTTCTGATTCCCCTGAGGACTGGTGTGTGTTCCCTTATCTTATTCTTTCTGAAGTCCACAATCAGTTCTTTTGTCTTACTGACTTTGAGTGTACGGTTATTGCTGTGACACCAGTCAATTAGCTGATATACCTTACTCCTGTATGCCCTCTTGTTACCAAATTCTGCCAGCAAATTTATGGATGACGTTTGAGCCACACAGTCATGGGTATAGAGAGAGTAGAGCAGTAGGCTAAGCACCAGTGTTTATTGTCAGCGAGGTGGAGATGTTGTTTTTGATCTGCACAGATTGTGGTCTACTGCTTAGGAAATTGAGGATCCAGTTGTGGAGGGAGGTACAGAGGCCCAGGTTCTGGAGCTTTTTGATCAGAACTGTAGGAATGATTGTGTTGAATGCTGAGCTGTAGTCAATAAACACCATCCTGACATAGGTATTTGTATTGTCCAGATGATCCAAGGCCACTTGAAGAGCCAATAAGTTCATGTCCACTGTAAACCTGTTGTGCGATAGGCAAATTGCAGTGGGTCCAGGTCTTTGGTGAGACAGGAGTTAATGGTAGCCGAACCATGAGTGGAAATAGAATTAGAATTGTAGTTGTTGTTTTATTTAATTGGAAGGAAGGATGAGCTTGAGTAGATGAAGGGGTAATTTCTTCTTGTATGTACTTTTAGTGGTGATAAGCTTTCCTGGAAGAACATTAACTACAGTAATTATAATTCTCTGATTTTGCAGCTTATTATACAAACATACATTGCACTAAAGTAAAAGAATGCCATCTTGCAATTTATAAGGCCTTCCGTTTGACAGAGTCGACCATGGATATTGCATCCTAACTGTTTACATGATATGCAAGTCAGGGCAGTGCGATTTGGAGAGCGAGCTGTTGCCCATGCAGCACTCTCCCCTCTCCACACAGCTGATATATCCAAAGGAATGGCAGAAACTGATACAGTTTGGCTCCAGTGGTGTCACAGGAGTTGCCAGTCAGTGTTGAATTCAATATAGGATTGCCTTAGGGGTTCCAGCTCTGGATTTTCCCTTGCAGGTTTATTCCCAAAGCCTCCCCTTTGAGTGGGTATAGCTGCAAGCCAGCAGAGGTTTAAGATCAAAGTTTTCCTTCTCCTAAATGAGCTGGCAACCATGGTTGATGCGTCCCATCTGTCAGAAGCAACTGGCTTTAAGGCACCGGTAACCCGCCTTTGCCCTTTCTCCAGTCAGTAAAAAACGGTTCTGTCGGGCTTAGTAGCTAAGCCACACGTGACAGCCAGGAACTGGAGCAGGCTGTCAGAGGCTAGTTGACATGCACGCCATTGGGAGCATTTTAATAGGTAGTGGGAGCTTGTCCCCAACCTCCCCAGCTATGACAACCTTAAGGAGCCACCTTGCAATTATATAAAAAAATATTAGACCAGGACCAGCAGATAAAATACCAGCAATATATTATCCAGAATTAATAATGTAGATGGAATTTATTGGTGCAATTATTTTCTTAAAAGCAATAAGCATTGGAGATTTTCCAACAGCATGTTTTGTTTAACATTGTGAAGTGAACTGCACAGGCTATACTTATGTTCAGCACATTTTGTCTCGCAAATGAAAATGCTGTTCTTGTTCAGAATAGAAATTATTCTCAGCGGTTATGTCACGTGAAGAATTTGATAACAGATGTTTTATAGTTATTTGATTTCACTGCGCATTTTGCTGTCATTCTTTTTCTTTATTTGAATTTGTGTATTTTCTTGCTCAGCTTTTCTCAGCATCTTTTGTCAAACTCCTTCCAGATTCTTTTTGTTCAGAAGCTGTAATTCTTTCTCGGCATTCTTTCTACCAAGTTGCTTGTAGCAAATCGTACTTGCAGTTCCTAGGGCTTTCAGATCTGTCGTCATCACTACTCTCCCTAGGAACCTCACACCTGACCCATCTGTTTTTGGGTCTGCTCCAAAATTGAAGCTCACCACTGTGACAACGAGTATGTCAGTTCTTATTTCTACATTCATTAATTTTCTACTCCTCCACTGTGTTTAGTTAGTCCTCATATATACTAGAAATTAGCACAATTGTTGGAAATCATTATCCTTGTTCTTCTCTAGATGATTTCAGTCATCACACCATTGATTTTACCACCCTCTTCCAGCACCTCTCCTTGGTTATCTAGCTCAGAACCTTTCCTTGTTCCATTCTTTTATATCACATATTTGCCACAGAATAATCATGGCTTACATTCTCACTCTTACTCCATTTGCTCCTGGGATAACCATGTATTAGGCATGCTGACTCATAGACATATAAGGTGACATTCAGCACAAAGCTGGACACCACTTCGGTGATTTTAATTAATGGTACCCAGTTTCTGTCTTTGGCACCTTCCTGTTTATCATTGGCATGCTGCCCTAGACATCTGGATGCAGTGTGTTGGGGACCACATTTGGCAAATGACACGCAGATCTAACTCCCCATCAATTTCACTTGACATCTCCACTGTCTCCAATATTTTTTCACGTGGGCGTCAAACATCTGACAAGGATTCATCAGGGCATTCCCTCTCCAAAATAGTGCTGAGGTTGACGTGATTGTATTTATTCCCAGAGACGGTCTCTGATACCCAGTCATCCATTCCATCCTCTTCCAGCAGTTTTCTGAGACTGAATTGGGTTCTTCTCATCTTTGACTCACATTTGGCCCTGACATGAGCTTTTCCTCAATTACCATGACTACAACGCCCATCCCATAATTCTATGTAGCTCACGCGATGCTTCAGTTCATCCAGCATTGTTGAAATGGATTTTATAGTCTCTAGATTTGATGTTTTACTGGACAGCCGCTAATCATCCACACCCCTTCTGTGTGAATGCAATCAAAATGTTGCTGCTCTTATTCCTATTGGTGGGCAGGGTCTGATTTCATATACATGTTGATGCCATCTTAAAGGCCATGAGCTAATTTTAGTGCTTGTACATTAAGCTTTTGTATTTGATCTTCAAACACAGACTTGCGTATCCGAACCATAAGTTCCATTCCCCACTCCAGCTATTTCCTCAGGCTGAGTTAGAATATTCGAGAATTGGTATTCTCTTTGAGCCTGAGAGCACACAGACTCACACGAGTTTTCAATTTAGTCCAATTTTTTTGACCAATTTCTCCTACCAGCTCCTAAAGGATACCGTGTCAGCCCGTGTTTCTTGTCACTCCTGTGAAATGCCTGAAGCTGTTACAAAATTGCAGGTTGTTGTTGTTTCCAAGTAGCAATGTGCCCCAGGACAATGTTTTAATATGTCCATGCATTGAAAAATGAAAGATTTTGTTGAATACATAGACTTTGCTGAAGAATTGTCAGTAGTATATCAGGATTTAAACTCTTGATATATCAAAATTATGTTCATAAACATGAAGCTTGTGTATTTAATATTTCAGTAATATTTGAGTAATATGGTAAGTATATTGTTTGATTAAACATTCTTTGTTGTTTAAATGGTTCATTATGGGTTATATGTAAAAGTAAATGCATAGCATACCTTATCATGCCACCGTGTCTTGCTAAAGTAAAAACAAACATACACAAGTTATCTCCCGGCTCCCTTGTTTTACGTTTTGGAGTTACAGAACATAACACTTGTCTTTAATGTTACACACTGAGCGAAGTGGTGCTCTGCAAAAGGGAAGAGGCTGTAGTAAATGGAGTGGCCTTGAAATTATATTGTGCAGCACAGTGTTTGAACTTCCAAGAAAAAAATCCCATTCACTGAAGTTGGGAATTACATGGATTGCGAAGCTAGTGGCTTTGCTTCGGGGTCCTCGATGCACTAGGTATGCCAACTCATAGACATGCAAAGTGGCACATAATACACGTCTGGGCATTGCTTCTGTGATCTTTGTTCATGTGCTTGTTTGCCATGCAGGTGGTGAGGAACACAGCACAATAACTGCCCATCGGGTTAGGTCTTCATTATTGTACTTACGGGGCACCTGTCTGAGCCGCTCTCAATCTATGGTATCAGTTGGAGCAAGTTTAACTTGAAAATGTGCCCCTCATGGTCCATGTGGTGTGTCTTGTTTTGATTTCCCAATTCACCTTCCCCCTCCTCCTCCTGGTTGACCTACAGATTCAAACCTGGACCCTGTTTTCATCCAGTAAATCCAATAGGACTGAACACAATTACCCGATCCTGTAATTCCCAGTTGTTTTTGTGCACGTCTTCTAAGTCTAAACCAATCTTATTCATAAAACAATACTATTAAAATCATATTCTGTTTCATTCCAAATGTATTCTCAACCGTTCATCTCTGTGCCACAGGAGAATACACATCATTATTATTGCACATTGGTAAATTATTGTGTATATTATTATTCTGTACTTTATTAGTTAAGTGTGTCCACTGCAAAGTGTGTTTTTAAACGTTGCTGCTGTAACAAAAGAATTTCCCGCTCAGCATCAATGAAGAATTTTATTATTATTATTATCACTACTCTATAACTCCTATGGATGTACAGTGGAGAGCATTCTGAGAGGCTGCATCACTGTCTGGTATGGGGGTGGCTACTGCACAGGACTGATAGAAGCTGCAAAGGGATTGTAAATTTCGTCGGCTCCATCTTGGGTACGAGCCTACAAAGTACCCAGGACATCTTCGGGGAGTAGTGTCTCAGAAAGGCAGCATCCGTTATTAAGGACCTCCAGCACCCAGGACATGCCCTTTTCTCACTGTTACCATCAGGTAGGAGATACAAAACCCTGAAGGCACACACACACTCAGCGATTCAGGAACAGCTTCTTTTCCTCTGCCTTTTGATTCCTAAATGGGCATTGAACCCTTGAACACTATCTCACTTTGTTAATATATATTATTTTTGATTTTTGCACAATTTTTAATCTATTCAATATACGTATACTGTAATTGATTGATTTATTTATTATTTTATTTTGTTTTTTCTCTCTAGATTATGTTTTGCATTGAACTGCTGCTACTAAGTTAACAAATTTCACGACGTATGCCGCTGACAATAAACTGATTCTGGATCTGAATATTATTATTATTACTACTACTATCGAATCAGAAGTTCAGCCTGGGCTCATACAGAACCCAGTGTGGGTTTGTGAGCTCCATGATTTGACAGAGTCCTGATTTTTGAACACTCTGGTATTGGCTGAAGAGGGAGGCAAAGGTACGGCAGTTTGTGCTTGAAGATAAAAGGTAACAAATTGACTTTTGGCCTTTGGTGTTATTGGGCAAGCATTAAAACTGGCACATTGTCAGGATAAAGATGGATGTTGTCAGCATGCGTGTGGAATCTGGTTCTGTCTCTTCTTAGGAAGAAGAGAATATATTTTAACATGGGTTCTCCAAGAGGTTGGTTCATTAAACAATATACAACCGAGTAACTGTTAAGAGTAGGCAGAATGTCCTCCATGAGTTAATGTGTCTAATGTATCTTCAAGTTGTTTTAGTTATGGTAGATATCAGATTTTTGTTCTGCAGATTTATAGAGAACATCTGGAATCTATATACCTTTATTTTAATGTAAATGTTTGTAGACTAGTGAATCTTATTACAAATGTGGATTTATTCTTTGTTTATTCAGTGATGACAGTGAAGTATCACTGATGAACACTAAGATATTCATGTACTCCTGTTTTATTTTGTTACCTTGCAGGACTGTCATTAATATTATATGCTGATCTATGTTATTGATGCATCGTCACATTTTAATGACATTGAAACTAATTGTTCAGTGCCAATTTCTGTAGTTAATTCAAACTACTGTTTGTTTATTGTTTAAAAAAGGAGTGCTACAAAATAATCCTTTATTAATATTCATTGTTGAGTCCAATCAATGCATTTCACATGACGTATTTAGTTTTCTGGTCAATGATTGAATAAAAGCTGTAGAACAATAATGCATTATATGGATGATTCCATTTAAATCATTTTCTCTTCCATTGACTTCTTAGTTTCTTTCCATAATATTTCATGTTGTATTCTAATCTTATATTTGAGATGATGGCAAAGAACTGACAAACCTGTGTGATTAAGGTGCATTCCTTGTTTTCTGAAGTTAATTCTTAACCATTTTCAAAGTTTCGAGAATCAAAGTGCATTTATTACCAAA
Source organism: Mobula birostris (assembly GCF_030028105.1). Lineage (NCBI taxonomy): Eukaryota > Metazoa > Chordata > Chondrichthyes > Myliobatiformes > Myliobatidae > Mobula > Mobula birostris. The sequence continues at coordinate 59,521,237 of NC_092383.1, read as the reverse complement.
GAATGTATAAATTATATACATTGAGATTTGTCTGCTTACAGGCAGCCACAAAGCAAGAAGCCCAAATAACCCAGTTTAAAGAAAAGCAAGACCACTGCACAGAGAAAGAGGGAAAAAAAAAACACAAATCTAGCAAACAACAGGAATTCTGCAGATGCTGGAAATTCAAGCAACACACATCAAAGTTGCTGGTGAACGCAGCAGGCCAGGCGGCATCTCTAGGAAGAGTTACAGTCGACGTTTCAGGCCGAGACCCTTTGTCAGGACTAACTGAAGGAAGAGTTAATAAGCGATTTGAAAGTTGGAGGGGGAGGGGGAGACCCAAAATGATAGGAGGAGACAGGAGGGGGAGGGATGGAGCCAAGAGCTGGACAGGTGATTGGCAAAAGGGATACGAGAGGATCATGGGACAGGAGGTCCGGGAAGAAAGACAAGGAAGGGGGGAACCCAGAGGATGGGCAAGGGGTATATTCAGAGGGACAGAGGGAGAAAAAGGAGAGTGAGAGAAAGAATGTGTGTATAAAAATAAATAACAGATGGGGTACAAGGGGGAGGTGGGGCATTAGCAGAAGTTAGAGAAGTCGATGTTCATGCCATCGGGTTGGAGGCTACCCAGACGGAATATAAGGTGTTTTTCCTCCAACCTGAGTGTGTCTTCATCTTTACAGTAGAGGAGGCCGTGGATAGACATGTCAGAATGGGAATGGGATGTGGAATTAAAATGTGTGGCCACTGGGAGATCCTGCTTTCTCTGGCAGACAGAGCGTAGGTGTTCAGCAAAGCGGTCTCCCAGTCTGCGTCGGGTCCCGCCAATATATAGAAGGCCACATCGGGAGCACCGGACCCAGTATATCACCCCAGCCAACTCACAGGTGAAGTGTCGCCTCACCTGGAAGGACTGTTTGGGGCCCTGAACGGTGGTAAGGGAGGAAGTGTAAGGGCATGTGTAGCACTTGTTCCACTTACAAGGATAAGTGCCAGGAGGGAGATCAGTGGGGAGGGATGGGGGTGACGAATGGACAAGGGAGTTGCGTAGGGAGCGATCCCTGCGGAAAGCAGAGAGAGGTGGGGAGGGAAAGATGTTTTTAGTGGTGGGATCCCGTTGGAGGTGGTGAAGGTTACGGAGAATAATATGTTGGACCCGGAGGCTGGTGGGGTGGTAGGTGAGGACCAGGGGAACACTATTCCTAGTGGGGTGGCGGGAGGATGGAGTGAGAGCAGATGTACGTGAAATGGGGGAGATGCATTTAAGAGCAGAGTTGATAGTGGAGGAAGGGAAGCCTCTTTCTTTACAAAAGGAGGACATCTCCCTTGTCCTAGAATGAAAAGCCTCATCCTGAGAGCAGATGCGGCAGAGACGGAGGAATTGCGAGAAGGAGATGGTGTTTTTGCAAGAGACAGGGTGAGAAGAGGAATAGTCCAGATAGCTGTGAGAGTCATTAGGCTTATAGTAGACAGCAATGGATAAGCTGTCTCCAGAGGCAGAGACAGAAAGATCTGGAAAGGGGAGGGAGGTGTTGGAAATGGACCAGATAAACTTGAGGGCAGGGTGAAAGTTGGAGGCAAAGTTAATGAAGTCAACGAGCTGTGCATGCGTGCAGGAAGCAGCGCCAATGCAGTCGTTGATGTTGCGAAGGAAAAGTGGGGGACAGATACCAGAATAGGCACGGAACATAGATTGTTCCACAAACCCAACAAAAAGGCAGGCATAGCTAGGACCCATACGGTAAGGATCAGTTCCCCTCTACCACCACTCTGCTCTGTCTAGCGGAATTAGTCCTTACTCTTAATAATTTCTCCTTTGGCTCCTCCCACTTCCTCCAAACTAAAGGTGTAGCTATAGGCACCCGTATTTCCCCCCTTGTCCTCTTGTCTTTCTCCCCGGACCTCCTGTCCCATGATCCTCTCGTATTCCTTCTGCCAATCACCTGTCCAGCTCTTGGCTCCATCCCTCCCCCTCCTGTCTTCTCCTATCATTTTGGATCTCCCCCTCCCCCTCTCACTTTCAAATCTCTTACTAACTCTTCCTTCAGTTAGTCCTGACGAAGGGTCTCAGCCTGAACCGTCGACTGTACCTCTTCCTATAGATGCTGCCTGGCCTGCTGCGTTCACCAGCAACTTTGACAAATCTAGCAAACAATGGAAGCTAGTCAACAGCATTCTGAACCAGACATGGTCCCAGATCGCTCCTGGAGTAGCTCGAGTAGGTCCAACCCTCTGTCCCCAGTTCACCAGAGCAGCAGGCAAAACACACACAGCAGCTGGATCGGTTCACAGCCTTGGCACTGTGGAGAAAGGAATGGACATTTGTGGGAGAGTGATTGAAATCAGCCCAACTCTTGCCTCTGTTCCCAATATTTCGGCTTCCAGTCTACGTGTACTGGCATTTAAATTGTCCAAGCACAGGGTGGTGCCTTGCGCTAGGACCTGGACACGGGTGCCATGATATGCTTGGGCTGCGCAGCCCGAAGCCATTCACAATCTCACCAAATCGGCTTGGAGCTTGGAGTGATCCAACCTCGCACCCGAGTTCATTGGACGGGCATCAAAACTTTTCCCCATCGACTCCTCTTCAAATCACTCACTCCATCTCTGGCAATGATACAAACTCCATCTGTACATGACCTTGGCTCATGTACTAGTAAAACAGCTGTGGCTCATGGAAGAATGGCAGATGAATCACCCATACAGTCCTTTATTCCATTATTGCTACATTACTGTAAGATGCTGTTCACAAATACAGTATCAAAGCCCAAATTTTGGTTAGTATACCAGTTACTGGCAGCGTTGTTCAAAGTAATGTTGTTCAAAGTAGTGTTGGACTCATCAAATAGGTATATTTTTTAGTATTTGGATTGATTGGGTAATTAGAAGCATAATCATTGAAGGATCAATGGGAAGCCATTGTCCAATTGTACATTGTTTAAAGATCTTAAAGAAAGGAAATATGGTCTGACAGCCAGGCCATACTTCTTTTGATTCTGTTCGTTTCTTGTGCAGCTGAGAGCTTTGTTGAAGGAAAGTAATCATTAATAACATCAAAACAGATTTTTTACATTTTTGGGTAAATCTTGTTGAACGTTTGAGAATTGCAAGAGGAGCCCTTTAATAAATTTGACCCAAGTAATCCAAAACATCTTGTGTTTTGTTATTTGAAAGAGAGAAACTTTACTTAAGTGAAGTAATTTTACCCAGAAAATATGCAACTTATTCTTTTGTTATGCAGCATAATTACAGCATTTTTTGTCAATTTTTTTGATTTTGCTCCCCAAAACATCTTAATTCTTGAACACCTCACTACGGATCGTGGTGATATCAATGACATCTGCAGTGACAGAGTTCATCAAAGTAGTAGTACTATCTTGTGGTACGTGTGAGTTCTAAACAGGTAGAAGTAGTTATAGATGCATTTGGAAGTCTTATGTATACATGGTGTTGGAGCAAACTGAAAGATCACACGGAGTTGGTGTTTGAAGTAACAGGGGATTTATTAAAAACTGGTGCACACCAGAACAGTCAAAGCTGATCTACTTGAGCATAAATTTGGTACAGCTTTTATATTCTCAGTTGATGAGATTACAAGTAAAACTACATTTTTTTTAACAGAATGGTGGCTACAGGAAGATTTAATTAAGAAATGGACTAGGTCCTGATTACAGAGTAAAATGATTGTCCACGAGTCTAACAGTAAATCCAATTTTATATTGCAACAATGGGAGCATGCTACAATATGATTAATGAATCTCCTTAATCTTGGATGTCAATACTGCTGCGTTCCATGTCCCTACTTCTGGACTTTGTCTGCAGTTCCCTGTTACCACAATAATACAATCCACATCCCTATTTACTTGTTACTGCCCTCATTATTCTTTCCTCTACAACAGCCCCTGCTCTAGACCCTTGGCTTAAGGTAGCCAATAAGGCCTAAAGATTAGATCCCTAACAGTACCCTTGTTTGGCTGAATAAATGGGAATTCCCTTAATGCCAATGCTTTATCTGCCACACACTAAAATAACAGTCATTAAAACAATCAGTTGTATAACAATGATAAAGTGAGGGATAAGTCAAACCCAGGGGTGGGTTTGTGTATTCAAACCCCAATTCCAAATGCTGTCCCTAAAAGAGGGATCTCTGGAGCCACCCCAGCTCCATTGCTAGGATCCATTATCCTTTTCGACAATGCATCCCATTTCTTAATGGCTTCCCTATCCTCTCAGATGATCTTTTCCCAGTCAGCAGTAAAGTCTGGAATGGGTGGTGGTTCTTTGGCTGCATACATGTGCAATACTTTTTCTGTGTTACTACTATAAATGGTAAGTTCCTGCTCCAGTATCCCTTCAGCAGCTGGCTTAGGCAAGTTCTGCCCAGCAGACATTAATTTGGGTCTCTGATCTCCACATTATAGCCAGTCAGACTGCATTGCAACTGCCCCTCCTAATATGCCCTTGCTGATGTTGTGATGTAGAAGATGTTGTTCACAAAAGTATACTTCTGAAAGGTTTTGTTTTAAATTGGCAATATGAGCAGGGAACTGTTACCATATGTAGCAAAACCACATTCCATCAGGCTTCTCCAAGATTCAAGATCGTTTAATGTCATTTCCTGTACGCAAGTGTAAGGAGAACAAAGTAATTGTTACTCCAGTTCTGATGCAGCATGAAAAACAAAGGAACACAATAAAAATAATTTTAAAAAACCACAGACAATAAATGTAAATGCATAAGATAGCTTATATACATTGATTGTATGTCCATAAAGTGACAATAGGCTGTACGTTAGGTGACTGACAGGAAATAATAAAGTAGTGGGTGGAGATGTTGATCAGCCTGTTTTTGAGTCTGGTGGTCCTGGTGTGGCTATACGTACTGTAGCCTCCTCCCTTATGGGAGTGGGACAACCAGTCATTGAGCAGGGCATTGATGAGCTTCCTTGAGGGTGTATGAAGTGTTCTGCGACCATCAGTGATGTGCACTCCCAGGATTTTGAAACTGTTTGCAGCTTCCACTGCTCTGCTATCGATGTAAAGGGAGGTGAGAGTGGTGTGAGTTCTCCTGAAGTTGATAGCCACCTCCTTTGTCTTGTTGACATTGACGAAGAGGTTATTTGACTGACAGCAGGCATCGAGCTCTTCCACGTCCTTTCTGTAGGCTGTCACATCGTTGTTGATGGCATCGGTGAACTTGATGTGATTGCTCGGCCGTTTGGCTGTGCAGTTACGTGTGAGCAAAATGTACAGCATTGGGCTCAGCACACAGCCCAGGGGACACCCACACTGAGGATGATGGTCAGGGAGGAGTGGTTGTACCTCCTCACTATCCAAGGTCTGTGGGTCAGTCGTGTTGAATGCCAAACTGAAATCCAGGAACAGCATTCTGATTTAAGTGTCCTTGTCCTTTGTACAACCTCCTCATGTCCAGCGCAATGATTCTCCCTTTGGTGACGTTGCACCAAGTTCACTCCCCTTGTGGACTTGTGTAACTCAGTTACGTAGATGGCAGTTGCTCAGAGATATCCAAGTTTCCTCATGGTATTTTCTGACATTGTGCACTCTCATCTTATTGTCCCTGTGTGGGCGGATGTGCAGGACTATTGAACTTGCAATGGACTCTTCTCATATTTGCAGCCTCCCAGGACACGATTAGCCAAAGTGAGATCTCAAATGTGGTTCACGTGCCACATTCTTTCAGCTGGTTGTCTGATATCCAGTCCGGGATTCTGTGGCCTTCTGACCACAGAATGTTTGCACCAACTACAAGCAAAAACCTGGCAGCATATGTTGAGTAGACTGCATTTTTATCATGGCATTCGTGTCATTGTTCCCGCTATCAATAACCTCATTAGTTAGATCATTTAATGTCTGCAATAGCTCAATAGTTTCAAACTCTACTTCTGCCTCTTGCTTCCCTATTCTACTCGCCATTCAAGTCACCATAATTTTGTTTGATAATCCGCTTGAAGTTCCGCCGGAGCAGACTGATTTGTGAATTTATTTCAGTATTATCTGAAGTATTGACAGCAGAGACCCCCACTGAATATCCTGCTCCTAACAACTCTATCAAGCCCCTTTTCCTTCTCTGCCTCTCTGTCCTAAACTCATTATGAGTAACTTGTCTATGTTACTGTCCCCGAAAAAATTAGGGAGCCATAAAATAGATACATTTGCTGGTGTCTTCCAGTACTAACCCTATACCCCCAGTGTCCCTTTGACTCTCACTACAATGTGGTGCTCTTGTGGTAACAGGGGATCCTGCAGTAACGGATTCCCGAACGGAGCAGCCCTGTCACTCTTTCATGCAAACTTCTTTGCCACACTTCAGTGTGAATGGTTCATTAGTACTGTGCCTCATCATGACAGATGTAAACATGGGATTCCCCTCTCGCACACACTCGCTCCCCACCGATGTCTCCCAAGCACTATGCAGTTTCCAAATGTATTTTTTCATAGTACTGCATGCTATCAGGCCCTCCCCATATCAAATGACATACAATTGGTACACCTCACATCTCGTCATTCCCTCAGTCTACAGTCTGCATTTTACTTTCTCTCTCTCTCTCTCCCCCTCTCTCTCTCAATAGAGAGAGAGAGAAAGAAAGAGCTCAAAAGAGTGACACCATTGAATTATCCAAATTCTCCTGAGTGTGGTTTGTCAGGTTCCATGTTTACTGCTGCTGTGGAAATAAATTTGCATGATTAAGGTATCTTTTTAGGTGGGACCAGTGTTTCCACTTTGGCCATTCCTTAGTTTCCAGTAGGGCACACATTTCTCCAGTTAGTAATACAATAAATGGCCTCGTCCATCTGGGTTGTTGTCCCGGTTTTGCTGGAACAATTTTGACCATTACCTTACCTTCCACTTCTAGCAGGTTCCCCTCCACTTGGGCATTCTCTTGCTGCCAGTCCCACACTCTCTGACTATCAATGACCTCTGCTTTTACATCATGCAGACAAACGGCCAACTCCTGTACAAACTGGATAATCCAGTCCTTACAAGAGCACATCCTTTGATAGTGGCATAGCCCATCCTGTCATTAATTCAAAAGGGTTAAATCCTGTGCCACAAGCAGAGATTGTTCATAGTTTCATCAGCACCACTGGCAAGAACCTAGACCAACTTCCCTGGCTTCCAGTATGGCCTTCGTTAGGCTCCACTACTCTTTCCCCTTCAACAATGGTATTGTCTGTCAAAGATCATGTAAGGCGTTTAAAGGAAAGTGTCCCTGTCTGTGACATTGCTGTAGTCACAGTTTGGCATGAAAGCCAGTACACATGCCCTTAGATCCCAGTTGTGAAAGTAGAATCCATTGCAGTTTTTTACAAAATAAAAATCTATCAATAATGCTACTTCACCTACATACAAAGTTTACAAGATAGCCATGTTCTACCTTTTGGACAAGCGTCTTTATCTAGATGAGTGCATATTAGTAGGATGTATCATCAAAAGAACACAAAATAGGAAGAGCAATGGGCCATGTGGCTTATAAAACTGGTCCCACCATGCAATGAGATCATTGCTGATCAATTGACATGCAGCCATTCATGGCAAAAATTATCTATTAGATTCATAAATCACATTAATAAAGTTTTATCACTGTGTGATTACAGAACAAGTTGTTTCTGAGAGCATCCTTCCCAAATAGTCTGGGAGCTATAGAGAGGTGATTCTGTTGCCTTGCATTTTGGGAGTTTGATGCATGGCATCTGGGGCTGGAGCAGTGAAAACGTGCCATGCCATGGGCAACAAACAGACAAATCTCTGAGAAGATTGAGCAGTAAAATAATGGGATCCAGTCACTGAAGGATGTACAGAAATCACAGAATTCTTAAAATCCATTGGGAACGTCCTTTGTTAGCACGTAACAAGCCCAACAGTAGCAGTTTTAGAGAGTGAAGCAACTCAGCTGGAAGGAGTACCAGTGGTTCGGCATTTTGATGGTAGTAATTTCAGTTCAGTTAGATATAACATTGTTGAGAAAAGGGGCAAGTCAAACCGGCAGTAAAAGTCAGAAAGTATAAGAAGGAGGTGTTTGATGATCAGATGGTGAGATTTTAATAAAGAGGCTGGAACACAAATCTTGGTATCTCTTGATGACGACACAAAAGAGACAGGATGTTTATGTCAGCCGTGGATCATTTCAGTACTACAAGAAGCAGAGAGGGATATTAGAAATGCAGGCATCAAATAAACAAGGGAATTAGGAAAGCATAAAGATAGCAAATAATATCAAGGAAAACTCAAAGATTTAGAAAGACAGAAGGACAGGCCATGCACACTTAAAGCCTGAAAAAATAACCGATGTGTGTTGCTCAAAATCAGGACGGAAGTTCTTCATGATACTCTGTCCCTATCCTCAAGAGGGCAAGCGACAGACATAGTTGAGGAAGAGTGCAAAATATTTGGAGAAATTGAGCGAGAAAAGAAGGATCAAGGGGTTTATCCTAATTCAAAGTAGATAAAGCAAAACTCCTGTATGAAATTTATCCTAGGATGTGTAGAGCAACCAAGATAGAAATAGTTCATTTTCGATCCTCCCTGTCTACAGTTTGTAGTCAGAGTACTGGAAGACAGCTACTACAGAATAGTGCCGAAGAAAGGGAGAAAGTTGTACGTTTGTACATCAAGTGACTGCATGGCAATCAGTCCAGCATTAGTGATGGTTAAATTATTGAAGAAAGTTCAAAGGGACAACATGTATACCATCATTCATAAAGTCACAAGTTAATCAAGAACAATCAGCAAGTAATTATTTACGGAAGGTCCTGCTTGACTAGAAGATTATTTAGAGAGTTGAGAAGTGTAATGCTTTTAATAAGATCCATGTTTAATGTAGTGCACATGGATTTCAGAAAAGCCATGAGTGACTGTCTTTAGAAAAGTTTTGGAATCCTAGGGAAAAAGACAAGTTGGATCCAAACTAGCTCAGTACCGGGCCGCAAAGCATGTGCTACTGGGCTGCGAGGAAACAATATGAATCAGCTGCACCTTTCCTCATTCCCTTTCACGCCCACCGTTGAACTTCAACACACGCGAGGTCATTATGGAAGCGTCATCCATGTCAGCGCGGGAAGGAGATCAACTCCTTGAGCTTGCAAATGATGGTAGGCTGAAAAGTATGTTTGACATAACGTCTCTGCCGGCATTCTGGATCAAAGTCAAGGCTAAGTATCCTGAGATAGCCACAGAAGCACTGAAAACGTTGCTTCCATTTCCAACATATCTCTGTAATGAATGCAACGAAAACTAAATAGCGGAATAGACTGGACATAAGGAACCCCCTTCGAGTATCGCTGTCTCCCTCCACCCCCCCCCGCCCCCCCCCCCCCCGATGGCACCGTCTTGTTTCAGGGAAACAAGCCCAGGGCTCCCACTGATTCAGTGATATTGGTGTGTTGCAATGATTTTATATGTTCATATGGGGAAAATATGTGCTGTGTGTTTAATACCCAAACATTACTTAAAATGTTATGATGCTATTGACTTATAAGTGACTTATATAGCCATATAACAATTACAGCACAGAAACAGGCCACCTCGGCCCTTCTAGTCCGTGCCGAATGCTACTCTCACCTAGTCCCACCGACCTGCACTCAGCCCATAACCCTCCATTCCTTTCCTGTCCATATACCTATCCAATTTTTCTTTAAATGATAATATCGAACCTGCCTCCACCCACTTCTACTGGAAGTTCGTTCGACATTTACTTCAAGCTCCCCTGTCCTCCCCTGATAATTGACTTATCAGTATATTCATGCGAGGAAAATATGTACTGTGTGTTTAATATTAAATTCGTTAGATAAACCCTTTTAGAAACGAAATTGAGTGTATTAGCCACTAATCACCTATATTCCAATTGTGATTATCACCCCCATCCCCCGGAACAGAATCGCCAAAAGCAACTTGTAGAAAAAAATTGGCACGTACATGCATGCACACGCAGGTGCCTGTGCGAGGCTTCATGGTCATGATAGTCTTTCTTGGGGTAAACACAATGTATTTGACTGCTATTCTTGTCCATTGGCAACCCTACCCCCCCCCAGGTCGACCAGTCCACAAGAATATTGTCAGTAATAAACCAGTCCGCAGTGCAAAAGAGGTTGGGGACCCCTGCACTAGGCTGATTAGGTGCAGAGAAAAGTACTGAATCTAACCCACTCTGTAACAATATGAAGTGGTATATGTAAGGAGAGTGAGAATGCACAACAGATAATTGGATATTGATAAATGCAGAGGCATGGATGGATGTTGGAGTTTAGATCTATTGATCTCCAAAGCCAAAATGGATATGATGTTTGAGAAGTCACGTACCCGAACAAGGTCATTCTAGAACTGTATGAGACAGCAATTAAGTTAGTGCTAAGAGTATCATCTACAACTCTGGTCATCTCAACTGAAAATATCTGATAACGTGTCTGAGGATTTAAAGGTGTATTAAACCTTTAGCACCCACACCTATGTCAGGATGCTGTTCATTGACTATAGCTCAGCATTCAATACCATCATTCCCACAATCCTGATTGAGAAGTTACAGAACCTGGGCCTTTGTACCTCCCTCTGCAATTGGATCCTCAACTTCCTAACCAGAAGACCACAATCTGTGCGGATTGGTGATAATATCTCCTCCTCGCTGACAATGAACGCTGGCGCACCTCAGGGGTGTGTGCTTAGCCCACTGCTCTACTCTCTCTATACCCATGGCTATGTGGCTAGGCATAGCTCAAATACCATCTATAAATCTGTTGTTGATACAACTATTGCTGGTAGAATCTCAGATGGAGACAAGGGAACGTACAGGAGCAAGATATGCCAACTAGTGGAGTGGTGTCGCATCAATAACCTGGCACTCAATGTCAGTAAGACAAAACAGCTGATTGTGGACTTAAGGAAGGGTAAGATGAAGGAACACCTACCAATCTTCATAGAGGGATCAGAAGTGGAGAGAGTGAGCAGCTTCAAGTTCCTGTGTGTCAAGATCTCTGAGGACCTAACCTGGTCCCAACATATTGATACAGTTATACTATACTTCATTAGGAGTTTGAAGAGATTTGGTATGTCAACAAATACACTCAAAAACTTGTATAGATGTACCGTGGAGAGCATTTTGACAGGCTGCATCACTGTCTGGTATTGGGGGGCTACTGCACAGGACTGAAAGACGCTGCAGAGTGTTGTAAATTTAGTCGGCTCCATCTTGGGTACTAGCCTACAAAGTACCCAGGACATCTTCAGGGAGCGGTATCTCAGAAAGGCAGCGTCCATTATTAAGGACCTCCAGCACCCAGGGCATGTCCTTATCTCACAGTTTACATCAGGTAGGAGGTACAGAAGCCTGAAGGCATACACTCAGCGCTTCAGGAACAACTTCTTCCCCTCTGAGATCTGATTCCTAAATGGACATTTAACCCGTGAACACTACCTCATTTTTTAAATATATATATTATTTCTGTTTTTTGCACAATTTTTAATCTATCCAATATACGTATACTGTAATTGATTTACTTATTATTATTATTTTTCTTCTATATTATGTATTCCATTGAACTGCGGCTACTAAGTTAACAAATTTCACAACACATGCCGGTGATAATAAACCTGATTCTGATTCTGAAACAGAGGAGGTTGTTCAGAGAATGGGGAAATGTAGTTGAGCATAAGTTAAGTCATAGAGCCACAGTGTTGTATAGAGATACAGTGCAAAAACAGACACTTCATCCTACTGATTCCAAGCTGACCATCGGGAACCCATTTTCAGAGTGATCCCATGCTAACCCATTTGATTCTCCCTAATTCACATCAACTCCACTCCAAACCTACGACTTATCTACAAAGTAGGGGCAATTTACAGTGACTGGTTTGCATGTCTTTGGATATGGGAGGAAGCTACCCAGGGGAAATCCATGTGGCACCAGGAGAGTGTGCAAGCTCCGTGCAGACAACAGCTGAGCTCAGGATTGAATGTGGGTTGATGTGAGGTAGCACCTCCACTAGCTGCACTGGTGCCAGTCCCAGCTTGAATCATGTATGCAAAACACACAAAATGCTGGAGGAACTCAGCAGGCCGGGCAGCATCTGTGGAAAAAGAGTGCAGTTGACGTCGTTTCAGGCTGAGACCCTTCAGCAGGATTATAATTGTAATTGGATAGTGTTAGGTTGTTTTCGATTAAAAAAAGAGGAGGTTGAGGAAAGATTTGCTCTATATGAATGGTATAATGAGGAGTGTTGACAGTAAATAGGAAGGGCTTAAGTGCGTTAGTAGATAGGACATTGACTTACCATTTTTTTTCAGTTATTCTGTATTGATGTATTCACATACCAGACAGTACTCTTTCCTTTCAGTATTGCTTCTCATTATCCCTGTGATGAAGAGCTCAAAATTCTTCAACATGAAGCTGTAAGAGTTTATATAAAGATGTAATTATGTTGAGTTTTTGGTTGGAATTATTAGCAACAAAATATGGATCAAAATGTGTTGGATAGGGAAATTGATTATCATGTCCACTTAATATGCAGTGTAGAAGTCTAGATGAATGAGCATGACACTTACTTCGGACTTCATTCAGGTTCCTCAGCTGCAGGCCCTCAAATTCACCAGGACAAAATCTGTTTCTGCTTTGCAAAAGAAACCTTGTCAAAGGGCATTTCATTTACATAGCTCGTATGGGCAACAGCGTCATCTCAAGTATATCTTCAGGATGCAGCACTGGAGATCCCTCAAGGAAGCTAATCTGGTTTTTGATGAAGGGTCTCGGCCCGAAACATCAATTGCTTATTCTTCTCCATAGATCCTGCCTGACCTCTTGAGTTCCTCCAGCATTTTGTGTGTGTTGTTCTGGATTTCCAGCATCTGCAAAATCTCCTGTGTTTACGTAGCTAATCTAGTTATCTTTGTTTCTAAAACAAAATGAATTCACATAAATCCTGAAGATCTATCTGATTATAAATAAAAAGTTATTTAAAGCATCATTCAAAAACTATAAAATAGTAAATGTCTGCTCTAGAAATTCATGCTAAATGATTTATTACTGCTAGAAGCTAAAGAATCAGATAAAAGTAATTCACTATCTTTTGATAATAATGGGATGTAAATAACATCTGAAGCCAATGATTAGAACATTTCAAGAAGAGTGAATTTATTTTTCAACTTTAGGCATTTGCTTTGGAGGGAACATAAAGCAAAATTAATGTCTTGAATGAAGGAAGCAGAAAGATGTTTCTTTACACACACCACCTGAAACTCATAATTGTTACCTTTTTTCTCCTTTGTAAATGTTTTAAGTCTTGATAACAAATGGAATGCTTTATTGAGAGGGACTTTCAAATGCTTTAAAATCAATATTTAAAGTGCCTTTTAAAATTTTAATTAGTTTATCTGGAATAAAACCAATTCCATTTTGCTCCTTCTGAGGTGAAGTTTGTTTTTACTACCTTCATGGTTCACAATCTGCAAATTCATCGAAATCATTTCATTGTTGACATGTAACATTTGGATTAGAACTGGAACAAAGCCTTAACACATGTGAACTGTAAGTGATAGCATGAAGGTGGAATGAAAATAAGGGTTTGAAGTCTGCGATGATATGTTTTTCTCATTGCTATAATGTATAAGTCATACAACTAAAATGTATACATTAGATTGAATATATTGAATTCAGGAATTGCACCATGTTATAATAAATTGAAGTTTATATAATTTACTAAGGAGATATCCTCTTACTTCAAAGAAACGGGTTTCCCTTCCTCCACCATCAATGCTGCCCTAAACTGCATCACTTCCATTTTGTGCACATCTGCTGTCACCCCACCAGGGACAGGGTTCTTCTTGTCCTCACTCACCAGCCTACCAGCCTCCATGTTCAGCACATAACTTCTGCCATCTCCAATGGGATCCCACCACAAAGCACTTCTTCCCCTGCATCCGCCCCCGCCCCCCCAGCTTTCTGCTTTCTGCAGGGATCATTCTCTGTGCAAGCCCCTTGTCCTTTCATCCCTCTTACTGATCTCCCTCCTGGCACTTATCCTTCCAAGTGAAACAAGCGCTACAACTGCCCCACACCTCCTCCCTCACTATCATTCGGGGCCCCAAATAGTCCTTCCAGGTGAGGCAACACTTCCCCTGTGAGTCTGCTGGGTTGTCTACTGTATCTAGTGCTCCCGGTGTGGCCTCCTGCATATCGGTGAGATCCGTCACAGATTGGGAGACTGCTTCACCGAGCACCTACGCTACGTCTGTGAGAAAAAGTGGGATTTCCCAGTGGCCACCCATCTTAATTCCATTTCCGCTTCCCATTCTGACATGTCAGTCCGTGGCCTCCTCTACTGTCATGATGAGACCAGACTCAGGTTGGAGGAACAACACCTTGTATTCCGTCTGGGTAGCCTCCAGCCTGTTGGCATGAACGTCAGTCTTGAACTTCAGGTAATGGCCCACCCCTCCACCTTCTTCACTATTCCCCATTCCCATTTCCCTCTCTCACCTTATCTTCTTACTTGTCTATCACCTCCTTCTGGTGCTCCTCCCTCTTTTCGTTCTTCCATGTCCTTCTGTCCTCTTCTATTAGAGCCCCCCTTCTCCAGCCGTGTATCTTTTTCACTAATCAACTTCCCAGCTCTTTACTTCACCCTTCCCCTCCCTCCTGGTTTCACTGTCACCTTGTGGTTTATCCTCTCTTCTCCCCACTTTCTTACTCTGACTCCTCATATTTTTTTCCAGTCCCCATGAAGGGTCTCAGCCCAAAACATTAACAGTATTCTTTTCCATAGACACAGCCTGGCCTGCTGAGTTCCTCGAGCACTTTGTGTGTGTGTTGCTTTGGATTTCCAGCATCTGCAGATTTTCTCTTGCTTATTATAATTTTGATGATTTAAAAGAAGTAGTTTCTCCCTTGCTTTAGCTTCAAATATGTCATAATTTCTCTTTAAATATTTGCTACTTTCTTTGCAAATCCATCATGGATTTTACTTCCCAGTAATTCTAGTTGGTATTGCATAAACTGGCGCCCAAATTCAATAAATAATCTACTCACTGGTGTAGAGAATTCGCTATCTGCAAGCAGAAAAGAGCATACATTTTTAGTAGCTGTTGTATGTTGTAGTCTACTTTTAAAATTTCTCTCCATTAATTGAAAAACTGAATTTCACAACTGGAATACATTTCTGAGCCTCTATGATATATTGCATTTCGGCAAGCTACTGAGAATGAATTACTACCCTATTAATAAGTGGAAATTGTTTTTTTTCCTGATTTACTTTAATAAAACTCTGTAATCCAAAAATCAATATCAAATCAATTCTTTCACTGAAAATGGGCAACTGTGAGTCATATCCATTTGTCAGGCAGCATTAGATTAGAGGGCAACCCAGTTAAAATTTCAGGCAGGTGATGTCTCATCAGTACACCAACAGAAAAATTCACCATGTTTCTGTCTGTGCATCAGCAGTACATGTCAAGTATTCCTAGTATTTTCTGTTTTATTTTTAATTTCGAGTGAATGCAATGGTTTGGTTTTGAGTTAACTTTTTATCTTTTTTGGTCTGATGAAAAGAGATCTGTTTTTCATAACAAAAGTCTTCTCTGTTCTGTTTGGCCTTACTTCTGTATGATACCCAGGTTGGGAATGCATTCAGGGTGCAGAGTGGATGCATGGCTTTGCACAGTGCCCGTCCTTTCCAAAATTGAATCGGTATCGCCTCTTTTGCTGTCCCTTGGGAGGCAACCCATGGCACTGCCCAGCGTCAGTTACCAAAGTTCTGGGTGCTAATTTGGACGCCCAGCTTTCACCCATTTTGGCTTTTCGTCAGCAACTGAGTAGAAATGCCCTGGGAAATTACTGATGGCAAGAACTGTTTTCTGTTGAGATGACAGCATTACTGCTTCAATGCCTCTCCTTCTGCTTGTGCTCTTATTTGCTTTCATCCAGCCAGAGCAGGATGTTGGAAGTCTGTGGCAAACAGATAGAGCTGGGTTCTCTTAAACTTAGAGCTGCTTGAGATCCTGCCTTAACACTGTCCTTTCGTCAACCATGCTTCAGTCACTGCAGGGAGAACTATTGGAGATGTGGGATCAAGAATGGATGCTTTAGCATCTCAGGTTATCAATGACAATATGACTGATCTTTAGAGACACAAGGGGCAGCAGATGCTGGAATCTAGAGCACCAAATAAAATGTTGGAGGAACTCAGCAGTTAAGGCAGAATCGGTGGGAGAAAATGGACAATCAGCATTTCGGTCCAGACTCTTTGTCTGGTTTGAAAGAGAATGGAGGCCAAGCCTGTATGAAGAGGTGAGAGGAGGAGTGGGTCATGGTAGCATACCAGCACAGTAGTGTATTGTTTAGTAGAACACTACTACAGCACCAGTGAGCCAGGTCCAATTCCACTGCTGACGGCAAGGAGTTTGTATGTTCCCCCTTGACCACGTGGGTTTCCTCCAGGTACTCTGGCTCTCTCCCATATTCCAAGGATACATGGATTAGTAAGTTAATTGGTTACATGGGAGTAGTTGGGTGGCATGGCCTTGTTGGGTCAGAAGGGCCTGTTACCTTACTGTATCTCTAATATAGCAGTTCGTGTGTGAGCTTCAGGATTTCCAACATCTGTAGAATCTCTTGTAAGTTCATTCATACTGTCTTTCATGGACAGGGTAACCTTCACTGTAGACCTGCCATGTAGGTGACGGAGTGTTTTAGTTGGAGTTAATGGGCATTCTATAAGTGGATAACCATTATGATGAACTAGGAGCCTTTATCCTTCCATTATGTCTCAAATATATATAGCACAATTGGTTATCACAGAATGTTGAAAGTTACTAGCCTATCAAGCAGTGGCCTAAATGGTACACTACAGATCTAATTATCCACTGGTGTACTTATCTATATCTGCATATCGAGGAGTCAACTCTCTTCAGTTCAGGAAAATGGCAGAGGTGTACAGAAAACCCCGCTAGTATATCAGGAAGCATAACAAATAGAAGTAGATTTAAGTATGAGGGGTTTGAACTTATTACTGTTTATGCTCAAAAGCACACCGATGGTTTCATCAAAATCTTCATCTAAGATCCCGTCTGGAAATTCTGCACAGGGTTTAGAATTACAGTTCAGCTTGTGCTACTGAGGGAGTGTTGCAAGATAGGAGAGGTGTTTTGGATTAGGTTTAAAAAACTGTCTCTCCATTAATGTGTACAGGTGAAAGTAAGTAGTACCTTTAGAAGGAAAAAAAGTTGTTGTTAGTTATCTTGATGTTCAGTTCTTAGTTCCTCCAATCTGGCTAATGGCCTTTCATTAACATCCAGATAAAGAGATTAAACAATGTCTGAAAGAAAAGGGATAGGCTGACAGGGTCTTGATGGCTTGGCTTACCTTCATCCGAATGTTAGTTATGATGAGCAGACTTCAGTTAAGATGAAGCACAATCACTTTAGCTGACTCCAGTCCTGATGAATGTTCTTGGCCTGAAATGTCAACTGTTTATTGTTTGCCATAGATGTGGCCTGACCTGCTAAGTTCCTCCAGCACTTTGTATGCGTTACTCTGGATTTCCAGCTTCTGCAGAATCTTTGTCTTTAGTTTGTGAGACCTGAAGTCACACATTTGTTCCCTTTAACTGGGAGACCATAAAATTATTCATTGCTTTGCTGGTCTGTCATCTCTTTCCTTGTTGTATTACTGTTGACAACATTAAACTTCTGCATTTTTTCGCTCTCCAGTACTGCGAGCTTTCCAGATGTTAGTTTAATAATTTAGTGAGTTTAATAATTTAGCGAGGTGATCATGATCTTGCACTCATTGTCAGAAAGACCAAAGAGCTGATTGTGGACAAACAGAAAGGGGAGGATGAGGGATCACGAACCAATCCTCAAGGAAGAATCAGAAGTGGAGAGAGTGAGCAGTTTCAAGTTACTGGGTGTCAGTATCTCTGAGGATCTAACTTGATCCCAACATATTGACGCAGCTATAAGAAGGCAAGACAGTGGCTCTATTTCATTAGGAGTTTGAGGAGATTTTGTTTGTCACCTAAAGCACTTGAAAACTTCTACAAATGTACTGTGGAGAGCAGTCTGGCTGGCTGCATCACTGTCTGGTGTGCAGGAGAGGGCATGGCAACTGCACAGGACCAAAAGAAGCTGCAGAAAGTTGTAAAATTAGTAGCTCCATCTAGGGTACTAGCCCTCCCCTAGTATCCAAGACATCTTCAGGGAGCTGTGCCTCAGAAAAGCAGTGTCAGTATTGCAGGAGTTGCCAGTCAACATTGAACTCAATGTAGGACTGCCTTAGGGACTCCAGCTTTGGATCTTTCCCTCTGGGTTTACTCCTGAAGCCTTCCCCATGAGTCGGTATAGCTGCAAAGCAGCAGAGGTGAGATCAGCGTTTTCCTTCTAGATGAGCTGTTACCACGGCTAACGAGCCCCATCTGCCCAAAGCGACTGGTTTTAAGGCACCAGTAACCTGCTTTTGCTCCATCTCCTGTCAGTGGAAATGGTTCTACCGGGCTTAGTAGCTAAACCACACGTGTAGGACAGGAGCTGGACTTGGTTGCCAGAAGCTATTTGAGGTGCACGCCATTGGGAGTGTTTAATAGGTAGTGGGAGCTTGTCCCCATTACCACCCCCAGCTACAACAACCTACTGTTAACTTGACTAGTTCATAAGCAGAACATGTATATGCCTATTTCTTTTTTTTCTTTTTTTTCATGTACTACACTGTACTGTTGCTGCTAAGTTAACCAATTTCACAACATATTCCTTCATTTTTAAACCTGATTCTGATTCTTTATCCTCTCTGTAAATTTGTTAAAGTGGTCAGCATTTCTGCTAGTTTAATGGCACTTTTTGTTACGTGCCCCAGTCGCGCTCTCTGCTCATTTTCATCTCAACCACTTCCTTCCCATGCCTCAACATATTTGTTTTATTCAGTTTGTTATCATGTAAAAAAAAATCAGCCACTACATTTTCAAGCACACTTCGCACTAATTAATTGAGTGTGAAGAACTTTGGGAGATCTTTGCTACTATACAAGCACCATATAACTGTAGGTTTGTTTATTCAATCTTTACTGGGTTATTCTGACTTCTGTAGTGGAACTTTTTCAAACTACTTTAATTTGGTGGCCCAGAACAAGATGAATGTAATTCAGAAACAAGCCTACAGTACCAATTAGCATCAGTTTTCACCATACCCACACTATATCTGTTTTATTCTCCTATCAACTTGCCACAGGTTTTACCACTTAAGTACGTACTAAAGGCAATTTTTCAGAGGCTAAATAACATGCCAATCCATTTTTTATTTAGGATGTGGCATACAAGGAGTAAATGCAAATGTCACACAGAGGTCAGCATTGAAACTAAGACATTGGAACAGTAAATCAGCAGTTCTACTAACAGTACTGTGTGATCACATGACAGTTAATCATAACAATTGTTAAATAATCACACAATTAATTATTTCTTGTAATGTGTGTAGGTGAAGAATTTGGTCTTTTGATATAACCAAATTCTCTGAAATATACAACCTTTTTCCCAGGGAAAGGGTATTAGAAACTAAGGATAATATACTTTAAAATCTTTCCTATATTAACATAAAACCAATTATAATAATAAGTTTCGGATATATGGCGGGGAAACGACCTACCAGAGGGAAGGCGCACTGACCGTGTCTCTGGTACTGAGTATGGCTCTGTGCTTCAAAGGGAATGGGAGAGAAGTGGAGTGCAGTACTGATAGTGGCACAGCAGCGTAGTGGTTAGCTCAATGATTTACGGTGCTGGCGACTGGGTTCAGTTCCTGCCACTGTCTATTAGGAGTTTGTACACCCTCCCTGTGACTACATGGGTTTCCGCCCGCATTGCAAAGACGTTCAGATTATTAGATGTAGTTGTCACATGGGTGCAATTGGGCAGTATGGAATTGTTGGGCCGGAAGGGCCTTTACTGTGCTGTATCTCTAAATTAAATAGGGGCTTCCATAGTTAGAGGAGCAGACGGGAGATTCTGTGGACATGAAAGGGACACCTGGATGGTATGTTGCCTCCCAGGTGTCAAGGTCAAGGACATCTCAGATTTGGTCCATAGACTTATTTTCAGAGGGTGGTGAATCTGGGAAATTGATTGCCACAAAGAGATGTGGAGGACAAATCACTGGGTATGTTTAAAATGGAGATTGATCGGTTCCTAATTAGTAAGGATGTCAGTGGTTACGGGGGGGGGGCAGAAGAATGGGGATAAGTGGGATAATAAATGAGCCATGATGGAATAGTGGAACAGACTCAGTGGACCGAATCATCGAATTCTGCTCCTATTTCTTATAGAACATGAGGCACACCTTCTTCTTGCAGAGGGTGATGAATATATGGCTGTGAGCTGCCAAGGGAAGTGCTTGAGGCTGGTACAATAACAAAATGTAAAAGACATTTAGATAGATACATGAATAGAAAGGGTTTGGAGAGACGGGGCCAAAAATGGACAAATAGGACTAGCTGAGATGGGTGTTGTGATAAACGTGAATGGGACGGGCTGCAGATTCTGTTTCTGTACGGATTTGCTCTATGATTCTATGCCTGTGCCTAAGAGATATGGAGCAAACATGTGGCTCACTTTTACTTCTAGCTTTGCATATAAATTATAATTGTATTGGACAAGAAATCATCATCTATTTCAACTCTGGTCCTGTTTTCCAGAAATTCAGGAAATGGAGTTGTTTATTTCTCTGTTAAGTATTGCTTGTATTGTTGAGTGAACTGTTTTATTGCTAACAGGTTTAGTATAATGACTTGTGAATCTGAACTTTGAAAGGTCAGCCAACTTAATTAGATATAATTTACTAAAAATGTCAGTTGAAACCCTACTGTAGAAAGCAGCTTTAGCTTATACTTATTATAGTAATCTCTGATCTTCCTACATGGGTAAGATGAGAGAAAGGAAGATGATGGTGGTGGATGATAATCAGATTTGTGTACCCTTTACACAAAATAGGTTGGTAGTTGTAATTGATCTAATCATGATCGATAGTGACCTGAAAAATACATTTGTAAAACTTCACTTTCTTAGACCTTCTCATGAAGTCATGAACACAATTTGTAAAAATACCTTCATTATTTCATTATATACAAGGAATTATGAAAATCTTCACAAATGTGTTCACACGGTTGCTCTGCTTTCTTAGTTTGTATGGTGTAACAAATTTTCACAAATGTTACCAAATGCAGATAATTTGATATTCACCATGAAAGACTGAATTAATGGAACAGCATCAGGAGAGTTCTGAATTTGCTTTAGGGCTAAGCATGAAGTCAGAAATGTAAACCAACAAGAACTTTATTGAATTTAATAGTGCAGGGCTAGTTAAGAATTTATGAAAAAGTGCCCATGCAGTGAGAAATCTGAGCTCGCACTGAACAAGCAATTGGAGCTAAGCCGGGTTTTCGTTTGCACTGTTGATCATGTTAATGATTTTGGTAGTTTGGTTTTGGCCTTCTGAAGTGAAATGGAGTAATTCTGGGTCAAACTGAACCAACTATGTAAACAGAAGGTTGGTTTGCTGTGGTTGCTTTTCAAGCACAATATTTTCCTTGGGACCGCAGAAACATATCCCTAGACCTCGCTTTTGTATTTCTTCCTTTTTTGTCTTCGTTGGCTCCCCTTTTGGTCAAAGCTCCATGGGGCCTATATTTAGGCTTGCATATGTTTGCTCAGGGTATGTTGACAATCCTGCTTTTTTTAAAATTAAAAAAAGAGAGGGACCTTGATATTTTTGGATCCCAGCCTACCAAGTTCATTTTCCTTAATAAATTTCATTCCACATCTGTGCTTAATGTTGCAGATTTAAATCATGGTGGTTGCTGAAAAAAAATTGCAAACATTGAACATTCTGTGCCTGATAAATCCATGGTTCGACAGCATTGATCTACCATTCACAAATCTTACCGAATTCCAGCAAAACTGTAGTTTTCAGTAAAGTGGGGATTATTGCATTTTTTGTGCATTATATAGTTCATTTACTATTTTCATAAACATTTTCTCTTTTTTCACTGTATGAAACTCATAGATTAAATGAAGATGGATTCTCAAATGTTGTTTGATAGGAGTTATTTTTAGATAAGCATGCATTTTAATATTGCTGAAGCTTTTTCAGAATATCATAAGATTACATGTGGTACTGGCATGGAATATCTTGGCTATAAATAAGCTTTATAAAGTTTAATTTGCTTGTTGCCATTCTTAAAGCTGAACATGTAATTCCCAGTACAGTACAACAATGGCTAATTGCATTGGTGGTCTTGAATTAACCCATGTAGTTAAATACTATCTAATATCTGTATCATTTGATAAGTCAAATTTATTGTCATTTAACTGTATACATATTTACTGTCAAATGAGATAAAGTTTCTCCAAACCAGGGTGTAAAGCACGGTAGTACACATAACACACATGTAACACACAATAATTTAGGAAATTAAGCATAAAACCTACAGATGAATTACGCATAAATAAAGTAAGTAAAGTGTATATGTTAAATATTGTAAGGTACGGAACAGATTAAACAGTGACGCTTCGATTGCAATGCAGCAGGGAGTTCAGAAGCCTAATGGTCTGAGGGAAGAAACTGTTTCCCATTCTGACTGTTCTTGTCTTTATGCATCGGAGTCTCCTGTCTGATGGTGGAAAGTCCAAGAGGATGCTGGATGGATGGGTGAGATCCTTGATAATACTAAGGGCACCGCATATGCAGTGTTCCTGATAAATGTCCCTGATGGATGATAGGGAGACCCCTATGATCCTCTCAATCGTTCTCACAATCCTTTGTAGGGACTTCTGATATGATGCTTGGCTGCTCCCATACCAGATGGAGATGGAGGACGCTCTCAGTGCTGCTCCTCTAAAATTCAGCTAAGGTGGGGTGGGGGAGGTGGGGGTGCCTCACTTGCCTCGATCTCCTTAGGAAGTGGAGGCACTGCTGTGCCTTCTTGATCAGGGAAGTGATATTAAGGAACTAGGTGAGGTTATTGTTATGTGAATTCCCAGGAATTTGGTGCTCTTAACTCTCTCTACAGAGGAACCATATACTGTATTCGCAGAGGGGGATGGCTCGCCTGCACCTTCCTGAAGTCCTGAAGTTCCTTGGTCTTCTCCACGTTCAGGCTTAGGTTGTTCTTCTCAAACCAGTCCACCAGCCGCCCCACCTCCGCTCTGCACTCTGACTGCTCAGTGTTGATGAGGCGACCCACTGTTGTATCTTCCACAAACTTGATGACACGGTTTGAGTTGAGTCCTTTGACACAGTCATGAGCAGCGGGCTGAGCACACAGCCCTGGGGAGCGCCAGTGCTCAGCGTAATGGGATGTGAGACGTTGCTGCCCACACGGACTGACTGTGGCCTTTCTGTTATGAAGTCCAGGATCCATTTGCAGAGGGGGGGGTGTTGAGACCCATTGAGGACAGTTTCCCCACCAGTTTCTAGGATATGATTGTGTAAAATGCCGAAATGAGGTCTATAAACAGCAAGTTGGCATATGAACCCCATTTTCCAGGTGGGACAGAGCAGAGTGGAGGGCAGAGGCTATTGCATTGTCAATGGATTGGTTCAAGTGATAAGCGAACTGGAAAGTGTCCAATGTAGTTGGGAGTAAGGCTTTAATGTATTACTTGGCCTAACATTTTGCAAAGACTTCAACTAGCTTTGATAATTTTATTGAGAAATATCAATATTGTATTGATTAGCAATAAGCAATTGCTTCAAACTTGGAAGGCAATCTAAGTAAGCCAACGAACAATCTGCTGGAGGAATTCAGTGGGTCAAGCAGCATCTGTGGAGGGAAAGGAATTGACATTTCTGGATGAAATTCTGTATTGGCCCTGAATATGTAGAGGAGAAGCAGCTGGTATAAAAAGGAGGGGGGGAATGGTGAGATAGAGGCCAGGCTGATTGATGAATGGGAGGAAGTCAGTGTTAGCTTCTTTAAAAAGGAGGTCAGGATGGAACCAGGTCACTTCAGCAGTGGGACAGCATCTCTACCAGATGTGCCGTTGTTTCAGAATTGAATGTTGAAGGACGACAGGCATATCGAGTTAGGAAGAGGAGGGGGAAGGGTCTAATTCGGAATCGTGATAAATGGAGGCAGACAAAAAGGAATGGAGCCAGGAGGTGGGGGTGGGGATGGAGAGGGAGAAGCTGGAGGCAGCTGCTACAGTGTGATAAGCAGGAACATAAAGGGAATCTGATAAGCAAGGAAGGCGATAATGGGAACATTTGGAAGACATTTGGGAATAAATCCTCTCAGTTTCCATTGGTATAAATTATGCTTAAATAACACATTTCTACTAAGATTGTGGTGTCTGTTCTGGCATGAATGGAAAAGCTGCAAGTTTTAATTTTAAAAACTATCAGGGTTGCTCCACTGGCCTCCTGTCTCCTGGCTGATGTGTTTAAATTTCCTCGACTACTACTCATTTATGTCCTTGCATTAGCATCCTTTTTAATCTCTCCATCTCCTTTGCACAGCGAGTACCCCTTATTGTGTTTTGGAGCACTATAATGGCAAATGGCTAGATTCAGAACAGATCTGACAATTCAAAACTAGGCATTCATGAGACACCGTGTGCCATTAGCAGTGTATCCCAGAGCAACGTTTAACCTCCTGGCACATCCCTTAGTCTACAGTTATAGTCAAGCCAGAGGACCAAACCTGAGCGCAGAAAGGCATACATAAAAGGGTGTCAAAATGGTGAAGCTGCAGAGAGAGAGAGAGAGAGAGAGAGAAACAAACCATGCAAATGGTAAATGTATGCAACTTGGATTTAGAATAAAAGTGAGTCCACAGACACGACACCAGGCATCACTGTAGGCAGAGCAGGCCGCAGCCTCAGTTCAGTGCAGAGTCGAGTAAATGCCGTGGAGCAGCAAGCTGAATCGGCCCGACCGTTGCCTCTGATCCTGACACCCTGGTTTTTCAACCTGGCCCGGCCTTTAAATTGTCCAGACGTCGGGTTGCTCCTTCCTCGAGGACGCAGGCCCTGTCGATCGTGCTTCGATACGCTCTGGGCCTGGACCTTGCCACCATGTCTTGGCCCATACCCAACCTTTCCAAAGTGGCCTGGCACTTAGATTGACGAAACGTCAGTCTTTCCTACCTTTTGGTTTTGGTGGACGGGCCTCCCCTTCGCTCGCCTTGGCTCTGTCTCTCACTTGCTCACTTCGCCTCCGCCTTGTCTCTGCCTCATCTCTGTTCGCTTCTCCATAATCATTTACCAGATACTTGACCAGAAAAAGTGTTATTAATAAAGTATTTAGTTGTATTCTTTGTTTTGTTTGCCGCCGATAAGTAGTCGCTGGGCTTCACCAGCGCCATCTTAAACTGGAATTATCTTGAGAGGTGTTCAAGGCCAGAATTAACTCCCGCTTAAGCAAGGATCTTGAACCAGCTGGTGGTGTAGTGGCATCAACGCCGGACTTCGGAGCGAAGACTCCTGAGTTCAAATCCAGCCGGCTCCCTTACACGCTTTCCATCCGTGCTGGGTTGAGTGTCGAGCTAGCATCTCGACCTTGTAAAAGTAAGAAAACACAAAATAATCTGCAGATGCTGTTGTCAAAGGAACACTCACAATGCGCTGGAGGAACTCAGCAGGTCAGTCAGCATCAGTTGAAAAGATTAGTCGACGTTTTGGGCCGAAACCCTTCGTCAGGACTGAAGGAGGAACTTGGGAGGGTTTGAAGAATGCTGGTAGTTGAAAAAAACAGTAATTTTTAAGACAAAGGGGTGGGGGAGGGGAAGCAGGGAGGTGATTACCTCCCTCATAGTTCTGCCTCCTTCTACTATTGTTCTCCTGTAAATCACCTCCCTGCTTCCCCTCCCCCACCCCTTTGTCTTTCAAATAACTGTTTTTTTCAACTACCAGCATTCTTCAAACCCTCCCCGAAGTTCCTCCTTCAGTCCTGACGGAAGGTTTTGGCCCGAAATGTCGACTAATCTTTTCAACTGATGCTGGCTGACTTGCTGAGTTCCTCCAGCGCATTGTGAGTGTTCCTCGTAAAAATAAGAAAGCCTACTAAAAAACGCCGTCATGAAGGCGTCCCGATGACTCCACTCACAGTTAAGGGTTTTCTTCTTCTTTTTAAGCAAGGATCTGGTCCTGGTACAACTTGCCTACCACCATAAAATGTCTACAGTTCATGCAATTTCATTGGCTCTCCACTCATTTTTGGACTACCTAAGTCAGGCTGGTGTTTATTGATTACAGCTTGGTGTTCAAAACCATCATTCCCTCAGTACTAATCAATAAGGTTCAAAACCTAGTTCTCTGGACCTCTCAATGCTGATACTGATTTTGATGAAAGAATCTGCCTATGGCTTTGGGAGGCCAATCATCTCACCTTAGGTCATCAGTGCAGGAGGTTCTCAGAACCATGATCAAAGCCACACATTCATAAATGCTTCATCACTGACCTTCCTTTCATCACAATGTCAAATAATTATTACTGGTGCAATACTCAATTCCATTGACAGCTCCTCAGCAAGGGAAGAAATATTAGCTTGCATGCTGACAGACCTAGACAGCATTCAGATATGGTCTTCTAGGTGGCAAGCAATATCCATATTATAACAGTGCTGGACATCATGTTAACGTAGCAGTTAGCGTGATGCTAATACAGCTTGGCACATTTTGGAGTTCAGAGTTCAATTCCAGCTCTGTTCTCTAAGGAGCCTTTGTATATCCTCACCCATGGACTGCATGGGTTTGTCCCAGGGTGCTTTGCTTTCCTCCCACAGTCCAACGGGTAGGTTAATTGGCCACTGTAAATTGTCCTCTGGTTAGGTTAGGGTTGTGGGGTTCTTGGGATGGTGGTTTGAAGGGCCAGAAGAAATTACTCTGTGCCGTATCGCTAAATAAATAAGTGCCATACAATAATCAACTCCAGCAAAAGATTCTACCGAATGTCTTTGACATCCAGTAGCATTACAATTTGTTGGGCTTCCCCTCCATTAATATCCTCATATCCATCATGAAGCAAGTAACAAAACAGAATCAGCCATAAATACGAGACGAGCTTAGATGTTGCGTATCATACGGTGAAAGACCCACATCCTGACACGCCTCCACCATCTACGAGGTCAATGTCAGAGTGTGATGGAATACTCTCTACCTGCCTGGATGACTCTACTTCCAACCACACTGAAAACGTTCAGAATCCAGGACAAAGTAGCTTCATGACTGATAACTTGTTCACTCTGCTACACATTTAGTGTAGAGTGCACCATTTCTGAAAAGTTGGCTATTCTTTGCTTCGGGAACCATGACAGTACTTTTGAAACTTGTGCTACTGCCATCTAGAAGTCAAAGGCAGCGGGTGAATTGAAACACTATTCAATGCATGCATCCCTCAAAGAAGCAATAGATCCAAACTTGGGAATTTATCACTGTTAAGAGATCATTATTGTGTCTAGGTTCTGGAATTCCATCCCCAAAGAACACTGGGGCAGTGCCTTCACCAAAAGAACAGTAATTATCAAGAAGACATCTCACCATCGCCTTCTCAACAGCAGTTGTGGATGGGAAATAAATTCTAGCTTACTAACGACAACTTATTAAATAAATAAATAAATGGTTGGACGACTCAATGAATTAATTGTTTATTTTTCTCCTATTCATCTGAACTCTTGCTAAAGTCTTTTGCTGCTAACACGAGTTAGGAACTGTGATAATGGACAATTACAAATTTTGTCTTACACTCACTTTTCACTCCAGAATTGACAATGAAAGTAATAGAAATGGTACATAGAAGATTTGCACACCTCAGCTTACATTAGAAATGCATACCTTTAGAGAACCTGTAATTCATCACAATTTAATGAAAAGGACTGTACATTTCAGAAATGACAAAATTACACTTGGTAGTTACAAAATCTGTGGCTAATGGTCTATCATCCAGTAGCACTTACATCCACGGTGATGAAGTATTTTGAGAGGTTGGTGATGAAACACATTGACTCCAACTGAGAAACGATTTGGATCTGCTCCAATTTGTTTACCAGCACAGCAGGTCCTCAGCAGATGTCGTTACATTGGCTCTTCACTCAACCCTGGAACATCAGGACAGCAAAGGTGCATACATCAAGATGCTCTTCATCGACTTAAGTTTGGCATTCATTACTAGCATCCTCTCAAAACCAACCAATAAGCTTCAAGACCTTGGTCTCAGTACCTCCTAGTGCAATTGGATCTTCAGTTTCCTCACTTGCAGACCCAAGTCAGTTTGGATTCCCAACAATATCTCCATCATAATCACTTTCAGCAAAGGTGGAAAGGATCAGCAACTTTGAATTCCTCAGTGTTATCATTTCAGATGACCTGTCCTGGGCCTCTACTGACAGTCAGCATGAAATCTAATACTTTGCCAAACTTCTATCAATGTATGTTGGGAGTATATTGAATAACTGCATCACAGCCTGGTATGGAAACACCAATGCTCTCAAATGAAATGTCCATAACGTGTAAAGCCCTCCCCTCCATTGGGTACATTTACATGGTGTGCTATCGCAGGAAAACAGCATCCATCATCAGGGACCCCCACCACCTAGGTCAAGCTCTCTTCTCACTACTGCCATTAAAAAGAAGGTACAGGGGCTCAAGACCCACACTGGTATATTAACCCTCAACTAACAGGCTTCTGAACCAAAGGGTTAACTTCATTTCTGTTCATTTACCCCATCACTGAACTGTTTCCACAACCTATGGACTCATTTTCAAGGACTGTTCATCTCATGTTCTCGCTATTTATTGCTTATTTATTTATTTATTTATTTATTTATTAATTATTATTTCACTTTTGTCTTTGCATGGTTTGTTTGCCTGCCCTGTTGGGTGCAGTGTTTCATTGATTCTATTATGGTTCTGAGATTTACTGAGTATGCTCACAAAAAACTAATCTCAGCATTGTATATGTGGTATATATGTACTATGACAATAAATTTACTTTGAACTTTGAATTTTTCAGCTCCTTGTTAACAGTGGACTTTAGAACAGCTTATTTACAGTAAATTGGTTGCATCTTTCTTATGGTGCCTATCTATACATGCAGATTAAAACTACTTTCTGCTTTCTCGACTGGGTCTTAAAAATTGCGATAATGTTTCCACATAGATTTAGCACTTTTGGGCGTGAAAGGAGATCACTGGCCTGAATTGTGCTCGATCTGATCTCCTTCTGATTTCATCCCATGTCCTATTCCCATGTGTGCTTTTGTCTATTTGCTGCACTTGGTTCCAATTATCCTTAATTTGGGTTTAGTGCTTTAAATAATTAAAAAGTAATTACTTAATAAAGTGTCAGTTTACTTAGAATAGCTCAATATAGCTTAAGCCACCAAAAACAAATCAAAGGCATAAACATAAAGTTAAGGAAAAATAAGCAAGTTCCTTTTTAATCAAGCTCTGTAATTGAAACCTCCTCTTTTCTAAAGAGGACAACCCCAAACTCTTCAATTGTCCACTTCACCAAAATCCCTCAATCTTGGAATCATTTTGGCAAATCCCTTCCTCACTCTTTTCAAATTCTTCACATCTTTTCTCAAGTGTGGCTCCCAGAACTGGATACAATATTCTGGTTTTGGTTAAATCAGTGTTTATAATTTATAAAGATTCATCATGACATCTGTGTTCTCATACTTTGTCCCTCTGTTTATATTGCTCAGGAATCTGTATGCATTTAAAGAGCTTTGTCATGATCCTGCAGATTTCTGAGTTCTTGCATGTCTTGCAGAATTGTGCCCACCAGTTAATATTGCCTCTTCTCATTATTAAAACCAATATGTTAGATACAGTATCTCCCAGCACAAAAATATTCCCTGTCATCTATATGACCATTTTACTTGATAACTTTCTATGCTCCTTTTAAGACTATTACTGTCCTCCTGTTAGTAATTGAGTTGTACTGCTCAGAAATGGGCTCTTTGGCCCATCATGTCCATGCTGGCCCTTGTACCATTTACACTGGTCCCATTTGCTTGCATTAGCACCAGATCTTTTTATGTATTGCTTATTTGTGTTCAAATGCTTCTTAAAATTAGTAATAATATCTGAATCCACTACCTCCTTTGACAGTGTGTTCCGGATATCAACCACTTTTTGTGTAGTAAGAAAATATGAATTTACCTCTTAGAAACTTACCTTTAAGTCTCCTAGCTCTCATCTTAAATCTCTTCCCCTATTGTTTTCCTTCATACCCCCTACCATGTGAAAAAGATTTTGACTGACTCGCTTTTCTATGCATCTCATAATCTTCTCTACTTTGTCAGGACACCCACACACCACCCCTCCTCCTCCTAGCCTCCTTGATCCTGGGGAAAAAAGCCCAGTTTTTTTTTTCAATCTCTCTCTCTCCCTCTGCCTAAAGTCATCTAATTCTAGCAACACCTTAGTGAATCTCATCTGTACTCTTTCCAGTGCAGTAACATACTTTGTAAAGTGTGACGACCAGACTGTTTAAAGATATACAATTAAAAGTTAGATTTATTTGTCACACGTACAAGGAAACATATAGTGAAATGCACTGTTTTCTACATCAGAACTGAGCCGTCTGCCCCTAATGTCAAATTATGAATACATTTTAAGCAAATTCATGGTCCTCATACACTTTGCTCTCTAGTGTGTTCCTTCCAGACTGAAAAACAACTTTCACTTGCACTGTCTGCATTCCTGCTGCAAGTCCCTTTTATTATATGGCACTCAATCTTGATGACAAGAGGACCCACAAGGTC
Source organism: Mobula birostris (assembly GCF_030028105.1). Classification (NCBI taxonomy): domain Eukaryota; kingdom Metazoa; phylum Chordata; class Chondrichthyes; order Myliobatiformes; family Myliobatidae; genus Mobula; species Mobula birostris. The sequence goes on along the minus strand of NC_092383.1, from coordinate 59,490,499 downwards.
AGTGATTCTCGATGGAACGAATGCCCAAAGGTGAGAACCCATCATTAACATTTGCACATTCTGTGGAGGGTAGTTTTCATTGATGTCCTGAGTCAGAGAACACTGAAACATTGTGTGTGCATGTGTGTTTGGTTAAAATCCTGACCAGATAGCATTAATCATTATTTGTTTATTCTGAAATGCACTTCATGGCTTCCAAATGTACAAGAAGAAAATATGCTGCAATGTGTGTGTCCGTACAGATTTCGTGTTGACTAATCTCTCTATCATCTTGAAGCAAATTCTTTTCCAGTTTTAGTTTTTTTGTTAAAGAGTATCTTTCTGTCAGAGACTGTTTATGTTGTCTTATAATTGTTGTTAGTATGTTGTTTACATTGTGATTTTATTTTCCAAAAGTGTCCTTACATTGCATTTTTTAAAATAAAGCCAGGTGTTTTACTTTCAGACAATTTACATTGGCTCCATTCCGGTGAAAAGTTTTATTAGTTTCCTGTGAGAGGAAGGAGAACAAATTTAACAGTCAAATAAAAGAACAAAAAATAGAAGTTAGCTAATATATAAATAGGAACATTATCTAAGTACCTGGAACTGCTGATGCTGGGCACCAAATATAGATTCTCTGCAATTCCATACTGACCTGTTACAATAAATATATGTGACATGAACTGTTTTGATATTAAGTTATGACTTTAGGTTTAAAAGCTATTTCTGAGGTAGGAAATACTTAGTGTTACATTTTATAGTAAAGTAACTTTGCATTGACACGTTTATGTAGCTTGGCTGGTTCTAAAGCTAAGTGCAGATAGTTCTGTTGAAGTCCCAATCAGTATGTTTCCTCATTGAATGCTACAGGGTAACCAGTTAGTCCTTTGTTGTTTGTACCATCTTGTGGAGTGCAAATTAATAGTTACATTTGCCTTCATGTACATTCATTACTTTCAAAGCTAAGAGCCCAATGCCCTTAAATGAGGAGGTTCAAAAATGATAATAACAATAGCATGCTGAAATCGACTTTCAAGATTCAGCCCCATTGAGGCCAGTAGTATCAAATTTCAGAATGGAAGTAATATATGTGCCATACTAAATAGAATGTTTTTATGGTATTTACTGTTAAAATAGCACTCTACAGAAATATACTGAAATGGGAAAAAGGCAACTGTGGTAAGATGTTTCCCAATGTTTATGATTAATGTAGAAGTCAATTTGATGGGGTATTTAAGGAATACTACACAGAAAAGAATAAGTATTGTAGAAGGAAAATTTAACAATTATGATCAACTAAGGTGCAAAAAGATCTCTTTCTGAAGAAGCTGATATTCCATTGTTTATGGAAAATTATGGGTGAAAATTGCTAATGTGTTTGACATTAACGGCAGTTTGTCAAAGTATTTCTTCAGACATGGAGAATAACAAGCACACATCACAAAGTGCGCCCATACACAGTTAAAGGGGATATATTTTGCTACAAATATATAATTCCAATGAATCAGATTGGGATTTAGTACTCAAATCAGGAATGCTCTACTAATTCAATTTCTTCAAGTGATATGTTAAGAAATCTTTCTCTTTATTTTTCCACTGTGCTTGAATTATACTGTATATGCTTCAATTTTCTTTTTCTAAGTGAGTGCATCTGGCTAGAACAGAGAACTTCTGAACCACGGATCTTGTTATATTTCTATATTATGCGATCATCATCCCTTAATGGTGCCACATAGTCCAGACCTTGTAAATTGCCTGAATTACATGCTGATCCAGAGCACTATGGTTTCTGTGATATGGTGTAACTGTGGATTAGACCTACTGACTCAGACTCAAAGATATGAAATGTTCAGCGAAACAGACGATCACTTCATTTGTCTTCATAATGCTACAAGGAGTCTGCTGTCTCAGTCTCTTTTAGAAGAGGAGTATCCATCAGCATAAATTGACAGCCAATGTAAGCATGCTCATCTAACTGCTAATGTGGATTTTAATTTTTTTAAAAGGAGCATTTACATTGCTTCTTTCATGACCTCAGAACATAAAAAGGCAGATTACTACACTTCAGAAGTACTTCATTAGCTGTAATCATTTCCATGAAGGAGGAACTGCAAGCAGTTCATGTTTTGCAGTGCTCGACAGCCAGATAGTGAAGACCAGATAATCTGTTTTGGTGATATGAAGTAAAGAATAAATATTGACAGGATCCTTCAAAATGGTGGTACAGAATCACTTACTTCACCTGGAGAGCAGGGAGCCCTTTGATTAACACTTTGTCCAAAAGAAGACACCACTAAAAGCATGCCCTTTGGGATAGTCTTCTTAATTTTCTTTGAGGCGGCATCCTCTCATGAAGGCACATATATTTTGACCTGAGACCCTGTCCTGATGAAGGGTCTGAGCTCGACACGTCAATTTTTTAATCATTTCCATAGATGCTGCCTGACCTGCTGAGCTCCTCCAGCATATTGCTCTAGATTTCCAGCATCTGCAGTAACTCTTGTGTCTAGATTTTGATTTCACCTGTAATATAATGGATAACACTCTGTTTGTAATTCACTGGGGTGTCAACAAAGGTTTTGTTATTTCGGTTTCTGCGTGTTTCTCAAACATACAGTTTTCTGATTCAGAGAAAAGAGTGCTAATGAATAAGCTACAGCTGACAACTGACATCTTGTCTGAGCTAACTACATTTTCTCAGTATTCAGCATTGATCTTTCTTTTTTCTGAGCCTGTCTAGTATGAATGTTTCCTGCTGAAAGTTTTTGCCACTGTAATGGAAGAAGATATTGCTTCTGGCAAAAGGTACAAAGTCTTCAGAGAATCTGACGACCTGAGCAGGTTAATTAAAATGAATCATGGTTAAAGAAATTGGTAAAATTAATAGACTTTACAAATAAATAAATAAATGGGCACTTAAGAGCAAGACAAATTTGGACCCTGGCTCCACAAGGAATAACGGAGGTAATTACACAGAAGTGCATTAAAGGAGTCGCCAAGAGGGCCACAACTTTGCTGTGGTTTGGAGGCTTGCATCCCTCAATGACCCGGAGAGCTATGTTGGCTGGAGTCAGGGCTTTATTCTTTGGTTCTTGGTAGGGTCACCCATGCCAAACAGGTCAAAGGGTAGAGGCCAGACTAAAAGTGGTCCACTGGCCCTCCAGGTTCGGGGGTCAGCTCAGGGCTAACAACCCTGACTGGTAAAACAAAACTGTTACAGAAACAGCAATGAAGAATCCTTCTACATCAGAGCATGGCAGTATTCCAGAGTCTCCTCCGGGATTTGCATGACTGACAGTAGTGAAAACTGAGCTACTGACACAATGAAGAGAGCCCTGAATACAGCCCGAGATTGAGGACCTTCATTGCTGCTCTAAACGCTAGTTGCGTAACAGGCAGTAGAGAGAGAGTATTGAAGGAGAAGCTAAATAAATACAGGAGGGAGTAGAGGATAGAAGAATATTTTAAAAGGATTGATGAAATAGGAGGGGGTTTGGCTCATGTGTAGAAAAAAGTTATAACATCATCAAGTCACGTATCTATAACCTGTGTACTTGATGAAGATTAGCGTGCAATTTCTTAATGCTTATCACACTTCGCTGTTTGACCACAGGTGGAATTTGGGGTAATTTGTTCTAACATAAAAAAGGAAGTCTGCTGAAGGGTCTTGGCCTGAAATGTCAGCTGTACTCTTTTCCAAAGATGCTGCCTGGCCTGCTGAGTTCCTCCAGCATTTTGTGTGTGTTGCAAAGAAAGTCAAATTTTGTCACAAGACACTAACGATCAGAACTAGCCGTGGTTGGCTATAAGGCAGTATTATCTATATATGAACCAGTTTGTGAAATTGTGTTTCATTCATTTTTAGGCCTGAGGAACTGAATGCCCAATTGAAAAAACTGGCAAATCTTATTTATTACATTTGGGTTGTGTTCTTGTGCACAGCAATGGGTTACAATAGTATGTACTCACCTGCCTGGACAGTAAATGAAGTAATGATTCTGTTAACATTCTTGCTCAGAACTCAGCAGGAAGCATTGCAGCAAAGGCTTTGGGTCTGAGGTGGGGAAACATCTGGGTCAGTTAGAAGCTTCACTGACCAATCTGTGGTCAGGAAAAGCTGGAAGGAAGTCTAAGGCTAAGCCCTTGGTTTCCTGTCCAGATAGGAAAGAAAAGACTGAAAGAATTCCAAGTTAGATCCAGAAGGTTGAGTAAGAGTGGCAGAACAATCTCATACTTCCTAAAATAGAAACAGTAAGAATCAAATGAACTACAGGGAAAAAAGGGAACATCCTTAACAGACAGGGCGGCATATTTTACTATATTTTTTTCGATAAGGTGAGATTTACTTTAAATATTACTCTTCACCTTATGATTGTAAAATTGAGCAATGCCAGTTTGTATTCAGCTGTCTTATTTAGAAAGTTGAATAGTCCTTTCTACCTTACAGTGTTCTCACTTATCTGTATAATTGTCACTGCTCTCATGCTCCTCCCTTTTATCCTTTGCGGCCTGGCAAGTCTTCCTGTTGTTCCCATGTCATTTTACATCTGAAATAGATTTTTTCTTAGCTATCCTATCTGGTATTCACCTGACTTTAACTAAGAAGAATGCAAGTCTCTTCTATTTGATTTATGTTTTCCCTTCCTCTCTCTGATTATTGATCCCCTTTATATGTTTCTTCTGAAGAGTGACAGATATTTAATTTTACTGCTTTCGCTGCTGGGTTTATGTCTCAAATTCAAGAATTCCAGGATAAGCACAATTCCCAAAGCTATTATCTCACCCACTATTCCTTTTCCAGCTTTAGCTCCCTTGTGATTGGAGACCGCTTCAAAATTTGTGGAAATATCCATAAGATTTCAAGTCAATTGGTGATACTTCAGAACAAAAATATGAATGTTTTGTAAATTTGAATGAGAGCAATGACAATCTCTCTCTCTTTCTCTTTCATTCATGCACTCTTGTCTCTCTCATTCACACACACACTCTCTCTCATTTACACTCCCTCATTCACCACTCTCTCACACATTCTGTTACTCTCACTCTCGCATTCTCTCTCACTCACTCTCACACTCTCGCACTTACTCTCTCACTCACATTCACACACTCTCTCTCTCTCTGTCTCTCTCTCTCACACACACACACACACACACACAACACCAACAATTTTATGAGCTAACTTGTAGGAGTGAGTTTAAAATGTTCTCAGCATTCTTCTGTTCAAATGGAAACATTTCAATAATTAAACAACCAATTGGTGGTGAAAAAGACAGATGTTAAAATACATCAGAAATCTGAACATGAAGAAGCAAAATAATTATGAACTGTCTGTTAGAATGCAAGCTGGGTATTGATTATGATTACCATAGGTTAAACCTGGATGTATACATAACACTGTTCAATACAATAAGATTATTAGCCAGTTTTGTCCTCAAAATTACAATATATTTGTCAAGCATGGTTTTCTGTAAATTCATGTTTTGTAAATCCCATCAATGTTTACCATACACTCTACTGTTACACCTGTGATAGTGAACTGAAGCATTTCTGCACTAATGGTGTCAGACTATCAGTTTATAATTCATTGGTTGTATTTTCCCACTCCTGTTTTAACAGTGGGGTTACATTAGCTGGCCTTCAGTCTGTAGCAACTGATGCATGCTTCATTTTGTGGGATCTAAGCATCATCAGCAATTATAATCTGTCTTCTCAGGAGCAACTGCAGATGGGCAATAAATACAGGCCTTGCTGATAATGTTAAAGCAGAGCTCTGCATCAGTTCTAGAGATTGAAGGGTAACTTTAAAAAATGGAGGGAGAGAAAACAGAGAATTCTAGACTGATTAGTCTGACTTCAGTAGTGGAGACCTCATTGAAACTATAAGGCACTGACTGGACTGGACAGATTAGATTCAGGAAGATTGTTCCTGATTGGAGACTACTTAGGTCTGAAATGAGAAGATATTTCTTCACCCGAAGAGTGGGGAATCTACAAGCACAGTGGAGGTGAAGTCATTAAATATATTTGAGGAGTTAGATTAAATGGTGATTTATGCTCAAAGGAATCGATAGCCAATTCTTACTCCAGTCTATATGTTAAGATACTAAGGGTGAGATACCAGGATAGGAGATATGTTATCAGAGCCACTCATAGAAATTAAACTTTGCCCAGTGGTTATCTCTTGTTTCAACTCTCAAAGTGAACACTACACACAAAGTTGCAATAGTGTAAACCAGATCTCAGTAGAATGGATAAGCATGTGTGATCATTTTACTTTTATTCATGATTTTTGCCAGGTAATCAAGGTATGTCTGCTTAGACAGCATGTCCTGTATTGGAATTGATGTTGTGGAGAAACTTACCAGATCTATCCTATTTGCTCGAATATGATCAAGTGATTTCTTTTGGAAAATGCAAAAAGAAGAAAAAAATCCAGGTTCACAGCATTACCTGACTGGCAGACCACAGTACGTGTGCTTGCAACACTGTATGTCTGACAGAGTGATCAGCAGCACTGGGGCTCCACAGGGAACTGTCTTGTCTCCCTTTCTCTTCACTATTTACACCTCGGACTTCAACTGCTGCACAGAGTCTTGTCATCTTCAGAAGTTCTCTGATGACTGCCATAGTTGGATGCATCAGCAAGGGAGATGAGGCTGAGTACAGGGCTACGGTAGGAAACTTTGTCACATGGTGTGAGCAGAATTATCTGCAGCTTAATGTGAAAAAGAGTAAGGAGTTGGTGGTGGACCTGAGGAGGGCTAAGGCACCGGTGACCCCTGTTTCCATCCATGGGGTCAGTGTGGGCATGGTGGAGGATTACAAATACCTGGGGATACGAATTGACAATAAACTGGACTGGTCAAAGAGCACTGAGGCTGTCTACAAGAAGGTCAGAGTCGTCTCTATTTCCTGAGGAGACTGAGGTCCTTTAACACTTGTCGGATGATGCTGAGGATGTTCTACGAGTCTGTGGTGGCCAGTGCTATCATGTTTGCTGTTGTGTGCTGGGGCAGCAGGCTGAGGATAGCAGACACCAACAGAATCAACAAACCCATTCGTAAGGCCAGTGATGTTGTGGGGATGGAACTGGACTCTCTGATGGTGGTGTCTGAAAAGAGGATGCTGTCCAAGTTGCGTGCCATCTTGGACAATGTCTCCCATCCACTACATAATGTACTGGTTGGGCACAGGACTACATTCAGCCAGAGACTCGATGCAACACTGAGCGTCATGGGAAGTCATTCCTGCCTGTGGCCATCAAACTTTACAACTCCTCCCTTGGAGGGTCAGACACCCTGAGCCAATAGGCTGGTCCTGGACTTATTTCCTTGCGTAATTTACGTATTATTATTTAATTATTTATGGCTATATTGATACTCTGTTCTTGGTTGGTGCAACTGTAGTGAAACCAAATTTCTCTCGGGATCAATGAAGTATGACTATGACTATGACTTCTAGCAGGGAAAATAGAAACAAATTTGTAAACAAATCTGTTGTGTAATAAACTTAAAGTAAAGGAACCCTTAGGGGGTGATGATCATAATATAATATAATTCCCCTGCAGTTTGAGAGGGAGAAGATAAAATCAGATGTGTCAGTATTATAGTGGAGTAAAGAAAATTACAGCAGCCTGAGAGAGGAGCTGGCCAAAGTTGTTTGGAAAGGGATGGTAACAGGGATGATGGCAGAATAGCTAAGGCTGGAGTTTTAAGGAGCAATTCAGTAGGTACAGGATAGACGTATCTTAAAGATAAAGAAATATTTTAAAGGGAGGATGGGGCAAGCATGGCTGACAAAGGCAATGGCAAAAGAGAGGGCATATAATACAGCAAAAGCTACTGGGAAGTTAGAGAATTGGGAAGCTTTTAAAAACTGACAGAAGGCAACTAAAAAGTCATAAGGAGAGAAAAGATGAAATATGAAGGGAAGTTAGCAAGTAATATCAAAGAGGACACCAGAAGTTTTTTTTCAGATACATAAAAAGTAAAAGAGAGGCAAGAGTGGATATTGGACCATTGGAAAATAGCACCAGAGAGTTAGTAATGGGGGATGAAGAATTGGCAGATGAATCCAGTAGGTATTTTGCATCAGTCATCACTGTGGAAGACATTAGCAGTATGCCAGAAGTACAAGAGTGTCATGGGGCAGCAGTGAGCGTAGTACTGTTTCCAAGGAGAAGGTGCTTGAGAAGCTGAGCAGTTTAAAGGTCCATAAGTCACCTGGACCAGATGAACTACACTCCAGGGTTCTGAAAGAGGCAGCGGAAGAGACTGTACACGACTTAGTAATGATCTTTCAAGGATCACTAGATTCTGGAATGGTTCCAGAGGACTGGGAAACTGTAAATGGTACTTCACTCTTTAAGAAGTGAGGGAGGAAGAAGAAAGAAAATAATAGGCCAGTTAGCCTGACTTCAGTGGGAAGAGTTGGAGTTCATTATTAAGGATAAGGGTTTCCGGGTACCTGGAGGAATGTGATAAAATAGACCAAAGTCAGCATGGTGACTTTAAGGAGAAATCTTGCTGGACAAACCTGTTGCAATTCCTTGAGGAAATAACAGGCACGATAGATAAAGGAGAGTCATGGATGTTGTTTACTGGATTTTCAGAAGGCCTTTCACAAGGTGCCACACATGAGGCTGCTTAACAAGTTAAGAGCCCATGATATTACGGGAAAAATACTAGCATGGATAGAAGATTATTTAAGAGGCAGGAAGCAAGGAGGGGTGTTTTCTGGTTGGCGGCTGGTGTTCCACAGGGGTCAGTGTTGGGATCTCTTCTTTTCACATTATATGTAAATGGTTTGAGTGACAGAATTGATGGCTTTGTGGCCAAATCTGGAGATGATACGATAATAGGGGGAGGGACAGGTAGTGTTGAGGAAGCAGGGAGCCTGTAGAAGGACTTAGACATATTGGGAGAATGGGCAAAGAAGAGGCAGGCGGAATACGGTATTGGGAGGTGCGTGGTCATGCATTTTGGGAGAAGGAAGAAAGGCGTAGACAATTTTCTAAACAGGGAAAATTCATAAAACAGAGGTGCAAAGGAACTCATGCAGGTTTCCTAAAGGTTAACTTGCAGGTTGAGTTGGTGATAAGGAAATGCAAAGTTTGCATTCATTTCAAAAGGAAGATAAGAGCAAGGATGTGATGCTGAGGCTCTAAAAGGCATTGGTCAGACTATATTTGGAATATTGTAAGCAGTTTTGGGCCCCTTATCCAAGAAAAGACGTGTTGGCATTGCAGAGAGTCCAGAAGGGGTTCCTGGGAAGGATTCTGGGAATGAAACGGTTAATGTATAAGGAGCGTTTGATGGTTCTGGGGCTGTAGTCACTGGAGTTTAGAAGAATAGGAGAGGGGATCTCATTGAAACCTATTGAATATTGAAATGCCTAGATAGAGTGAATGTTGAGAGGATGTTTCCTCTAATGGGGGATTTTAGGACTGGAGGACCCAACTTCAGACAGAGGAATGTCTATTTGGATCAGAGATTAGGAGAAATTTCATGAGCCAGAGGGTAGTGAATTTGTGGAATTCATTGCCACGGACGTCTGCGGAGGCCACATCATTGGGTATATTTAAAGTGGAGGATGACAGGTTCTTACTTATTCAGGTTGTCAGTGGTTACAGGGAGAAGGCAGGTGAATGAGGACGAAAAGGATAATCTTCGGTTATCCATTGAAATCCGATGACAACGTCCACTCCTTTAACGGTGAGATCTTTGATGACTATACAGTCCTATCCTGGACCCACAAGCTCTATTGCAGGTGGGACATGTATATGTAGTAGTGGAGGCAACCATGGCTGCATTTCTCCTGGCTCTCTTCTGCTGTCTTCTGGTTGTTCTTTCCATCTCCAGAATATGAACCCCGTCCGTACACAACTGTCGCCAATTCAGCAGCAACCTTCTCCAGGTCCTCGGGTCTGACCTTGCACTTCCTTAAAGCATTCTTCATCTGATCCTTATAGCGCTCCTTCAGCCTTCCAGCTGAGCGTCAACCATGATGTAGCTGGCCATCTAACACTGTGCGGGGTAGCCGACATGGGGGCTAATGAGGGATAATATATCAATCATAATGGAATGGCAGAGCAGACTCAATGGGCCAAATGGCCTAATTCTGCTCCTGCATCTTATGGATTTATTAAATGACTCTTGACCTCACAACTTACCTCATTTTGAACTCACATCCTAACTGCCTACCTACACTGCATTTTCTCTCTAACTAGCACTTTACCTGAACTCTGTTACTGTTTTTGCTTGTGCGACTTCCATGCACTGTTATAATGATCTGTATGAATAGTATGGTAGACAAGTTTGTCAGTGTGACACTTTGTGTCAGTAATGTGGCAGTAACAAACTCATTTATCTGTTAATTCTACTTGAATGATCTTCTCAGTACAGCTGTCATTAGGTGGTCTATTTTTCTATACTCTCCAACATACATTAGGATGTGATGGCTATTTGTTGAAAAAACTGTTTGAATATCGATCTGGTTTGGTTGTATGCCTTTTGAATGGATTTGTCTCCTATTTTACTTACTTATACGTAACTATTCAGCTAATTCACAAAGTTTATGTTTGTTTATGTAGGAAAGGATAAAGTTGGCTTGGAGTAAAGTCACTTTACTGATGCCTCACATAAAGGTGTAGTTATATGAGGAAAGATTAAGAAGACTGAACTTAAGGAAACTGGAGCTCGGAAGAATGAGAGGTGGTCTTGTTAACACATGCAGTGCTGATGGAAGCTAAACAGGATAGAAGCTGAGGAATTTTCTTGTTATGGGATCTACTAGGTGTGTATCTTCAAGCAATGAGTTAAGCCGGAATTTCCTCTCTCAGAAGGCTTTGAATCTTTGGCATTTCCTCACACCAAGAGCTATGAAGACCGAGTCATTAAGCACAATCATGGCTGAGTTACTTCTTTTGGCTTTAAAGGAATCAAGGATAATGATGATCAGGAAGAATAGTGAAATTGAGGCTGAAATCAGATTGTCCATTATTTTATCAAATAATATACTAGCTCCAAGTGACTGTATGACAGGTTATTGCATCTATTTCTGTGATTCTTTGGGAATCTGTTGCTTGAATTATGTGGTGATATATGCTTGAGGCTTCATGTGGTACTTCAATTTTAAATGTTGGGTTTTTTGACTGCAATGCGCAACTATGTGTATTGATTTCATTTTAGAATGCGATCAAGACATTTCAAATAGAGTCTTTCAATCAACATTTTTCTGTATTTCATTGTTTGCTGTGCAACAATCTTCGCTTCAAGCTCGTCCCACAGTTCTAGAGCTTGCTGCTCTCAAAATTTGTAGTCATATTTTTTTGTCTGACGTAGCAATAGTGCTGTGAATTGTGACTTTATGGTAGTTGGTGAAATTTAACTATTCGCTTTCAGATTTAACCTTGGAGTTGATCCCGGTCAAATACAAAGAGTTGCATTGAAGTGTTGCACCTTGGTAGGGCAATACAAGGAGACACTATACTATTAAGGGCAAGACCCTTAACAGCGTTGATGAGCGGAAGGATCTTGCGGTACGTTTATAGCTGCCTGAAAGTGGCTATGCAGTTTTATAGGGTGGTTAAGAAGGAAAATATTGCATGCTTGCCTCATTGGTCAGAGCATTGAGTTCAAAAGTCAGGAAGTTATGCTTCAGCTTTATTAAGCACTAGTTAGACTGAATCTGGAGTAATGCATACAGTTCTGATCACCCCCACTATAGGAAGGACGTTGAGGCTTTGGAGAGGGTGCAGCACAGTTTTAATGGGCGGCTGCCTGGATTAGAGGGCATATGCTAAAAAAGAGATGTTGGACAAATTTGGGTTGTTTTCTCTGGAGCAGCAGAGGCTGAGTGGGGATCTGATAGAGGTTGATAAAATTATGAGAAGCAGAGATAACTAGACAGTATCTTTTTCACATGGTTGAAATGTCTAATACCATAGTTCATACACTTAATGTGAGAGGGGGTAATTTCAAAGGCGATGTGAGGGGCAAGTGTTTTGCACAGAGTTGTGGGCACCTGGAAAGTGCTGCCTGGGGTGGTGGTAGAGGTCGGTACATTAGAGACTTTTAAGAGATGTTTAAACATAGAACATAGAATAGTACAGCACAGTACAGGCCCTTCGGCTCACAATGTTGTGCCGACCCTCAAACCCTGCCTCCCATATAAGCCCCCACCTTAGATTCCTCCATATACCTGTCTAGTAGTCTCTTAAACTTCACTAGTGTATCTGCCTCCACCACTGACTCAGGCAGTGCATTCCACGCACCAACCACTCTCTGAGTAAAAAACCTTCCTCTAATATCCCCTTTGAACTTCCCACCCCTTACCTTAAAGCCACGTCCTCTTGCATTGCGCAGTGGTGCCCTGGGGAAGAGGCGCTGGCTATCCACTCTATCTATTCCTCTTATTATCTTGTACACCTCTATCATGTCTCCTCTCATCCTCCTTCTCTCCAAAGAGTAAAGCCCTAGCTCCCTTATACTTTCTAAACCAGGCAGCATCCTGGTAAATCTCCTCTGTACCCTTTCCAGTGCTTCCACATCCTTCCTATAGTGAGGTGACCAGAACTGGATACAGTACTCCAAGTGTGGCCTAACTAGTGTTTTATAGAGCTGCATCATTACATCACGACTCTTAAACTCTATCCCTCGACTTATGAAAGCTAACACCCCATAAGCTTTCTTAACTACCCTATCCACCTGTAAGGCAACTTTCAGGGATCTGTGGACATGTATCCCGAGGTCCCTCTGCTCCTCCACACTACCAAGTATCCTGCCATTTACTTTGCACTCTGCCTTGGAGTTTGTCCTTCCAAAGTGTACCACCTCACACTTCTCCGGGTTGAACTCTATCTGCCACCTCTCAGCCCACTTCTGCATCCTATCAATGTCTCTCGGCAATCTTTGACAATCCTCTACACTATCTACAACACCATCAACCTTTGTGTCATCTGCAAACTTGCCAACCCACCCTTCTACCCACACATACAGGTCGTTAATAAAAATCACGAAAAGTAGAAGTCCCAGAACAGATCCTTGTGGTACACCACTAGTCACAATCCTCCAATCTGAATGTACTCCCTCCACCACCATCCTCTGCTTTCTGCAGTCAAGCCAATTCTTAATCCACCTGGCCAAACTTCCCTGGATCCCATGACTTCTAACTTTCTGAATAAGCCTATGTGGAACCTTGTCAAATGCCTTACTAAAATCCATATAGATGACATCCACTGCATTACCCTCATCTATATGCCTGGTCACCTCCTCAAAGAACTCTGTCAGGCTTGTTAGACATGATCTGCCCTTCACAAAGCCATGCTGACTGTCCCTGATCAGACCATGATTCTCTAAATGCCTATAGATCCTATCTCTAAGAATCTTTTCCAACAGCTTTCCCACCACAGATGTAAGGCTCACTGGTCTATAATTACCCAGACTATCCCTACTACCTTTTTTGAACAAGGGGGCAACATTCGCCTCCCTCCAATCCTCCGGTACCATTCCCGTGGACACGAGGACATAAAGATCCTAGCCAGAGGCTCAGCAATCTCTTCTCTCGCCTCGTGGAGCAGCCTGGGGAATATTCCGTCAGTCCCCGGGGACTTATCTGTCCGAATGTATTTTAACAACTCCAACACCTCCTCTCCCTTAATATCAACATGCTCCAGAACATCAACCTCTCTCATATTGTCCTCACCATCGTCAAGTTCCCTCTCATTGGTGAATACCGAAGAGAAGTATTCACTGAGGACCTCGCTCACTTCCACAGCCTCCAGGCACATCTTCCCACCTTTATCTCTAATCGGTCCTACCTTCACTCCTGTCATCCTTTTTTTCTTCACATAATTGAAGAATGCCTTGGTGTTTTCCTTTACCCTACTCGCGAAGACCTTCTCATGCCCCCTTCTTGCTCTTCTCAGCCCCTTCTTAAGCTCCTTTTTTGCTTCCCTATATTCCTCAATAGACCCATCTGATCCTTGCTTCCTAAACCTCATGAATGCTGCCTTCTTCCACCTGACTAGATTTTCCACCTCACTTGTCACCCATGCTTCCTTCACCCTACCATTCTTTATCTTCCTCACCAGGACAAATTTATCCCTAACACCCTGCAAGAGATCTCTAAACATCGACCACATATCCATAGTACATTTCCCTGCAAAAACATCATCCCAATTCACACCCGCAAGTTCTAGCCTTATGGCCTCATAATTTGCCTTTCCCCAATTAAAAATTTTCCTGTCCTCTTTGATTTTATCCTTTTCCATGATAATTATAAAGGCCAGGGAGCAGTGGTCACTGTCCCCCAGATGCTCACCCACTGAGAGATCTGTGACCTGACCCGGTTCATTACCTAGTACTAGATCTAGTATGGCATTCCCCCGGTCGGCCTGTCCACATACTGTGACAGGAATCCGTCCTGGACACACTTAACAAACTCTGCCCCATCTAAACCCTTGGAACTAATCAGGTGCCAATCAATATTAGGGAAGTTAAAGTCACCTGTGATAACAACCCTGTTATTTTTGCACCTCTCCAAAATCTGCCTCCCAATCTGCTCCTCTGTATCTCTGCTGCTACCAGGGGGCCTATAGAATACCCCCAATAGAGTAACTGTTCCTGACTTCCACCCATATTGACTCAAAAGAGGATCCTGCTACATTACCCACCCTTTCTGTAGCTGTAATAGTATCCCTGACCAGTAATGCCATCCCTCCTCCCCTTTTTCTGCCCTCTCTATCCCTTTTAAAGCACTGAAATCCAGGAATATTGAGAATCCATTCCTGCCCTGGTGCCAGCCAAGTCTCTGTAATGGCCACTACATCATAATTCCATGTAGGTATCCAAGCTTTCAGTTCATCACCTTAGATAGGCACAAGGGTATAAGTGAAATGGAAGAATTGTGCATTGTGTAGGCAGAAGAGATTAGTTTAGTTGGCCATTTGATTACTAACTTAATTGGTTTGACACAACATTGTAGGCTGAGGGGCCTCTTCCTGTGCTGTACTGTTTTGTGTTCCATGTTCTATCAACTTTCAGTCTACCAGCCTGTTATGATTTAACATTTCCTACTTATAATTCAAAACAGAAAAGGTTGGAACCACTCAGCATGTAAGGCAGCATCTATGAGAGAAACAGAGTTAACACTGACTCTGCTTCAATGATATCTTCAAATCTGTGTCATGCTTAGTTCATGAAAGGTGCTAATTAAATGCAATATTACCTTTATCTCTGTAATTTTCAGTGTAGTCTCTGACCTAAAAAATGTAATCCTTTTGGAAAAAATATGAATTATCCAGAACTTGAAACTTAGCAATTTTAAATTATAAAGTTGCTATGTTTAAGCAATTTTAATCAATTCATTCAAGCAAGTAGCTTTCTGTAATTTCTATTAGAATTAGCAGCTAATTACAAATTGGCAACTTTGAAATTAGCTGACTTTTCTACACTGACTCCATTCTTTCCTATTTTCTAAAACATTTTTGTTCTTTATTGAATTTGTCCCTGAATATCACATGCCTTCTTGCAGATTATCCTTCATTCTGAGCTGTTTATTATCAACATTTTTTCAGTATTTGAGTTACAAATTGGAACTTTATCATTATTAACTCTGAGCAAACACACTTGACAGTACTTTTATATTCTAAAACATGTCTCAAATCGCCACTTACCTTATTTTTCTACCTCATAAAGAGTTTTGAATTAAGTTTCTATCTAGAGTATGACCATGTTCATATCATGACATTAATATCATGTTGCTCTACTAACGATATAAATATCTGAATCTAAAAGCTGCTCATTTCAGTTATCAAATAAAAAATCAGAACATCCTTCTTTCATTATTTTGTATTTCTATTTTCAGCACTAGGCAGTCTGCTTAGCAGAAAAATAACTTAAAATTTGGTTCATGGTTGGTTTAAGCATCTTCCTGCTTAAGTTGCCTTGGCTGCTTTTTGCTGGGACGTCAGCTAACAATACAAACCTTGCTATAGGAACCTTCTGCAGGCTGTGCTAATAACTTTGCGATCAGAGATTTGGTGTGAAGATGACAGAATTTCCAGTATGTTGAAGATGCTTCAAAATACACAAGGAATGGACTATCGAG
Source organism: Mobula birostris (assembly GCF_030028105.1). Lineage (NCBI taxonomy): Eukaryota > Metazoa > Chordata > Chondrichthyes > Myliobatiformes > Myliobatidae > Mobula > Mobula birostris. Next base: position 59,474,407 of record NC_092383.1, on the reverse strand, counting down.
ACCCTTATAGTCAATTGTTTTCTATTTGTTAATGGGGATAAAAACAGAAGAGAATTTAAAGTACAGCCGATCTTGTTTGTATTGCACCAATTTGAAATTAGGACTTAATTTTGTGATGACACTGGTAAATTAGTTGTTTTTTTTTAGTTTAAGTTAGAAGACAATTGAATTAACCATTTTTTAACAAAGAAACTCCACATATATAGTATACTTCCATTTAAAACAAGCTAATGTGATTAAAATAATGTGCATGCTGTCTGTAGATGAGTAAAAGATTTGGACTATTTTAGGATTGTTGAGTCAATTTTATAATTTTCTTTACTTTATAGTTGGCATCCAGTCTGTAACTTAGAATTGGTCTAACCGCTTTAGAAGAAATAATATTTAATGTTCACTTAGTGGAATCTTCTATGATGCAGAGTCCCTATCCTCAACCCTATTTCTACATGTCTTGTTTGAGGAGGGAAAGGAAGTTGTGATCCATACTAGACTTCTGGAGCTATTCTATGTGTACAATTGGATACTTTGTTCAATCTTCCAGTAGAACTAACCCAGAACAGATCAACAGTGTTGCTGTTGATTTCCAAAATTGGATAAAAGAGCAATGTTTAGTCTCGCATGAAGAATGACATATATACATGCCCAGCAACACATCACTCATATTTGGACATGGTTTTAAATCCGGTGACATTAGCTTTTTTGTGTTATGTATCCTATTTATTTCTGTTCCTCTACAAACAAGAGAAAATTTTCAGATGCTGGAAATCCAAGCAACGCACACACAAAATGCTGGAGGAACTCAGCAGGCCAGGCAGCATTTATGGAAAAGAGTACAGTTGACGTTTTTGGCCGAGACCCTTCATCAAGACTGAAATGTTGACTGTACTCTTTTCCATAGATGCTGCCTGGCCTGCTGAGTTCCTCCAGCATTTTGTGTGCGTTGCTTTGATTTCTGTTCCTTTTCATTTATATTTACTTGAAACTTTGCTGAGAGAATGACTTTCTCTTTTGAAATCTTTGTAAGATCAGTTCACCTTCCTAAGGTAAATCTATTGAACTGAAACAAAATAACCAGCAATATTAAAGCAGTGACCAGTGCACCAAGATGGGGCACAATTATTTGCATTCCATATTTATCATTTACAGTCCCTCAATGGCCATATCCTTCAGTATCCAGATCATTGTTAGATCAGAATCAGAATCAGGTTTAATATCACCGGCTTATATCATGAAAGTTGTTAACATTGCAATATATGATCATATAGAAAAAACTGAATTATAGTCAGTATATATATGTATATCAAATAATTAAATAAGCAGTACAAACATCAGAAATAAAAATGTAGTGACTTAGTACTCGTGGTTTCAGTCATGAACTCAGCCGGCCAGGCAACATCTATGTAAAAAAGTACAGTCTGCATTTCAGGCTGAGACCCTTCGGCAGGACTTTCTTAGCTGAAGCTTTTAAGCTGTATCCTGTATCAGTTAAACAGATAAATGATTCAACATTCTTTTGGGGTCACAGTACATTTCATAATACTGTTTGGTATTATTCATGTTATAATAAATCTGCTAAGTTTGCATACTCCTACATGCTAAGTTTGAGAAGGCTGCACTACTGTACCAGTCAGTTGGAAGCAAAGGCTTCTATGAGGCTCAAAGTGGCTAGTCTACATTAGATTTCAAAATTAAATGTCTGAAGAAGTTTATCTCCTTTTTTTCTGCTTTATGATGGCATACAAGTGTTGTTCTTAACCAAAGGTCTATAACTGACTCAATCTCAGCACAGCCTAGTACAATCAAGGCTGTGTCATTGTCCCTTTGCATTTCTTGGACTGATACAAGATGCAGCTTCAAACCCTCATCTAAGAAGGTCCTGCCAAAATGTCTCAGCCCGAAAGTACATATATGTCACCGTATAATACGCTGAGATTCATTTTCTTGCAGGCATTCACAGTAGGGCAAAGAAATGCGATAGAATCAGTGAAAAACTATGCACAAAGAAAACACAAAGACCGACAAACAACCAATGTACAAAAGAAGACAAACTGTGGAAATATAAAGAGAAGCAACTAATTATTAATAAATACATGCATAAATATATAAATAATGCTGGGAACGTGAGTTGTAGAGTTCTTGAAAATGAATCCATAGGTTGTGGAATCAGTTCAATGTTGAGGTGAGTGAAGTTATCCATCTTGGTTCAGGAGCCTGATGGTTGAAGGGTAATAACTGCTTCTGAACTTGGTGGTGTGGGACCTCAGGCCCCTGTCCCTCCTTCCCGATGGCAGCAGCAAAAAGAGAGCTTGGCCTGGATGGTGGGACTTCTTTATGATGGATGCTATTTTCTTGTGGCAGCACTCCTTGTAGATGTTCTCAGTGGTGAGGAGGACCTTTCCTGTGAAGGACTGGGCTGTATCCACTACTTTTTGTAGGCTTTTCTGTTCATGTTTACATCCCTGGCCGTCATGCATCTAGTCCGGATACTCTCCCCTGTGCATTATACTTTTAGATGTCACGCTGAATGTGCATGAACGTCTAAGATCGAGCTGCAGCATACAGATCATTGTTGGACATGTTTGTGAACTGAGCTTCATATCATCATTGGCTAATTCACTCAAATATACAAGAAAGTGGGCCTTGGATCTCTACATAACAATGGTTCTCCTTAGGGCTTTCACAGATGACAACATAACCCTTTGATAATAAAAGTTCTCTGGGAAAGGTGGGCAGTTTGAAAGATTGGATGTACACTCTTTAGTTTAGAGATGCCGAGGAAGCAGATATAATTGTGTGGCTAAGTATAGCTCCAACACCATATTCATGTTTGCTGATGACACGACTGTGTGGGTGATATCAAAGGTGGTGATGAATCAGCATATAGGAGGGAGATTGAAAATTTGGCAGAGTAGTGTTATATCAACAACCTCTCACTCAGTGTCACCAAGACTAAAGAACTGATTGTAGACATCAGGTGAAGGAAACCAGAGGTCCATGTGACAATACTCAACAGAGGAGCAGAGGTAGAGTGGGTCAGTACCTTTAAATTCCTGGGTATCACTGTCTCAGAGGACCTGTGCTAGACCCATTATATACATGTAATTACAATGAAAGCACACCAGCACCTCTGCTTCTTCTGTGGAGATTCGGCATGTCATCAAAAACCATGACATTCTTCTAAAGATGTGTTGTGGAAAGTGTACTGACTGGCTGCATTACAGCCTGGTATGGAAACACCAATGTCTTTGAGTGGCAGATCCTACAAAAAGTAGTGGATTTGGCCCAGTACATCATGGGTAAAGCCCTCCCAAGCACTGAGCACATCTTCATGAAATGCTGTCGTAGAAAAGCATTTCTACGACAGCATTTCATGCTGTCATTAAAGATCCTCAATGTCCAGCCCATGCTCATTCCTCACTGCTGCCATCAGGTGAAGGTACAGGTGCCTCAGGACTCGCACCACCAGGTTCATGAACTGTTACAACCCCTCAACCATCAGGCTTTTGAACAAAAGAGGATAACTACGCTCACTCTATTTCTGTACAGATGGTCTCACTTTAAAGACTCCTTAGATTATGAGAACACTCAATCCTCGTTTATTGTCATTTAGAAATGCTTGCATGCATTAAGAAATGATACAATGTTCCTCCAGAGTGATATCACAGAAAAACAGGACAAACCAAAGACTAACACTGACAGAACCACATAATTATAACATATAGTTACAGCAGTGCAAAGCAATGCCATAATTTGATAAAGAACAGACCATGGACACAGTAAAAAAAAAGTCTCAATGTCCCGAGTCAATCGACTCCCGAGTTCCCGGTAGCAGGTGGCAAAAGGAGAAACTCCCTGCCACAAACCTCCAGGCGCCGACAACTGCCAATGCAGTGGAAGTACCCGACAACAGCCGACTCTGAATCCGTCCCTCCGAAAACTTCGAGCCTCCAACCAGCCCCTCCGATACAGCCTCCCGAGTGCCATCCTCTGCCGAGCGCCTTTGACCTCATCCTGGCCGCCGAAACAAGCAAAGCCGAAGATTCGGGGCCTTCTCCTCCGGAGATTCTGGACCACACAGTAACAGCGGCAGCGAAGGGGGCATTTCAGAAGTTTCTCCAGATGTTCCTCTGTACTCTCACGTCTGTCTCCATCAAATCAGAATTGTGCACAGTCCCCTACTTGACAAATAACACACATCACCACCGAAGTGGCCGCGCGCTCTGCTTTGCACTGCCATCTTCTCCTCCTCTGAAAATTCCTCTGAAATTGTCTTCTTATTTCATGCTCTTGTTTTATTTATTGCTATTTATTTATATTTGCATTTGCGCAGTTTGTTGTTCATTGATCCTGTTTACAGTTACTATTCTATAGATTTGCTGAGTATGCCCGCAAGAAAAAGAACCTCAGGGTTGTATGTGGTGACACGTATATACTCTGATAATAAATTTTACTTTGAACTTCAAAATGCAACAAAAGATTGGAATAAAACCACAGACCACATTCCTTTGTAAGGTTCAGTGGTATACAACATATGTTTTTATCTAGAAATTCATCAGAGTGTTCCGTTTTATAATTTTCATCTGACTAGGATGCTATTCAAGTAAACAATGTATCATTGTAACACATGTGTGAAAATACTTGAATGGATTGCCCAGAAAAGAATATCTTTTTATGGAGGAAATCTCTTGGATGATGAAACGACTACCCCCCTGCTCTAAGGGTCTTGCTTGAAGTTTCCTAATTCTTTTTTGGCATCTCTGGGCTATTCCTTTCTGAAAGGAATAGCTACCTCATCATCCAACTGCATAGGGGATCCCTTATGCTGGTTTGCATTTTAGCTGTATGTCTGCTCTTGATGTATTTAATAAGTAATCATATTCCACTGGCTGAAATTAAGCTTTGAAAGCAATACTTAGATTTAATACCATATTTTAGAATCAGAGTGTATTAATTTGTATCATATGTATTAATTTTCTATCCACACAACTGTTTATCTGGTACAATAATTACTGACATTTAAGGATAGAACTTGTTTAAGGAATTGCCTATACCTTATCTTAAAACATCACTAATTTATTGGATTACCTATTCCCTCATGTTCCCCTACCCTTCCCACTGGCAACCCAGAAGGACACTGAGCTCCAGTTCCTCTGCTGCCCATCCCAGCTAACAAACAGGTTCTGTTTTCACAGGCGTCTGTAAGTTGTCTTTGTCTGTGAGAAGATGCATAAAAAGACTCGATTAGTGTAAGACTACCTCCACAGCATTGTAACGAATGGTGTTGTGACTCTGATATTGAAGTTGAAGATGACAGAATGTTCTCATTCAATGCAAGCAGGTCTTCTGAAAGTCTATTTCTCCTCTCCTACCCTGACACACTGAGGTTTTATGCTTTTGAAACACAGATTATAATAAGCCACAATATACAGGTATGATTATAATTACCAACTTAAACATCTTGACTGTAGATAGGCAGCTTTGCAGAGCTACATATTTACAATAGGAGTCCATCTCAACGGACAGAACCTGTTTGATTATTCAAAAACGAGCGGCAGGTCCATGGAGTTTTGCACTCAAGCGCCAAGCACTCAAAATGCATTTTGTTTTGATAATGTAGGAGGATGCTGGATGTACAATTAGCTAGAATATTCAATGATGAACCAGGCATGTCCTGATCAGCGTATTAAGTATATTAAGTATTAATAATATGTTAATACTAGAGTAGACCATTTAGTGCCTTCCTTGGCTCATCGTCAGGGTTTCAATGAGGGCCAGATACCAAGAAGATTTGTTTATTGTCTTTCCCGTAGAGTTGCAATGGTACAGAACTGGATTGGATTGCCCCATACTCAATGACTGGGTTTGATGGCCTTGCAGTTATATTGTTTAATGGAGCATTATTGCATAATTATCAATTATTGATTGCATTGTCAGTTTCCAAACCAAGTCACTTAGTGGCCTCCCATGATAGAAGAAGTCAGTCTGTGTTCTAAAAAGAGAATACTATATGATTACTGCAAGAAGTTGCAATTACATAATTTCTTCTCATCAGCCAGGCTGTTGTTCAGATTAATTAATATTTATGGGTGTCTATTTGTAATAACAAATAGCTATAAATTGGATATTTACAACCTATACAGGGCCTCTACAGTATAACTGTCTTCTGCTGGCACTGGGTAAGAGCACATAAGCAATGGTACTTAATATAACCAATTTGTTTGCTATTTGGCCCATCTGCAGTCCAGAATATACTGTGTTCAAATATTTTGACATGTCAGGCTAATTCTTCTGCAAAGGATTCAAGTCTAAACCAATCTGATAAGGATGCTAATGAGCATTATTTACTTAGGCTGCATGACGGCTGTAAAACATACAGGGTAATCAGGCAGAAATATGATTTATGTTAAGTATTGCTTGAATAGACCAGATTGGCAACTCGTTGACAGTTCCTTTTAGTATACACCTCCAGGGATCCTTTTTGCACAGCACGAGTAATGCCGTTGCCGTCTCAATCTAGCGAACAATACTCCCTTGTCTATTCTGCTTGGCAAATCTCCTGCCCCTCTCAAGGTAGCTCCAAATGAGATAACTTGCTTTCACTCCACTTTCTTGGTTTCTGAGATGGCTGATGAAGTATTTTAAAGAATGAATGACTCTGCCATATATGGAGCTTACTAAGGCAAGTAGATGGGCTGAGTTGTTATGGCTTCCTTCTATTGTGTTCCCATCTTAGCGACTCAAGATCTTCTCTCTTGTTCTGTTTCCACTTTGAGCAGTTGTGGACAAGGGATTCCCATGAGTTGCTGAAGACGTTATCTCCCTTCAGAGGGATTTTGACATTATTAATATACTTTTGCTGTTCTGGAAATCTCTTGCCTAGTGAAAGAACTTGAGATAAGATGCTTGCCCTGGGTGTTTGGTATCAGGCATATGAACAATGTACTCCACTGGAGCTGTGTACACGATCAGAGCCTCCAAGCTGACTGTGGTCTTGGTGAGAGCAATGACATATCCTGCGAATTGATTTGGAGAATTTTGAGGAGAAATTTGTTGGCTTTGTGGTGCTTTGCAATATGACTCATTAATGTACAGGAGGAATCACAGCTGCTCCATGGATCAGCAATCGGACCTGGTTGGAAGTATTGAAGTCTTTGCTTTTGGACACTGTGGCTGCGCCATATTGTACTAGCTGAGCACTGGAGGTAGGGGTGAACTTTTCACAATGAAAACGGACTTTGTTAATTAGTTTTTCTTGATATCTGGTGGGTGATCCATGTTTTCCAGGGTCCGGTTGTAAAACTTGATGTTGGAAAGTGTTGTGAGCAAGGGCAGGTTAAGAAAGGCCTTTCATCTTCTGGATATCTAGTATAAGATCCATCATCTTGTTCACACCAGTGTTTCAGTCAATGTTGACATAGGGTTCAGACTCTGAACATATGCACAAGTTTGGTGTACATACTGTAAGCTGACCTGTGACTTTCATGTCAAAAATGGAACATTAGAATTAGTTTATTTTTGTCACATGTCCTGGAATACGGTGAAAAGATTGTCTAGCATACTCTTCGTACAGATCAGATCATTACACAGTGCATTGAGATAGAACAAAATAAAACAATAACAACATGATTATGATTATGAGGACATGCAGTCCCCTTTTATTCTCATTTAGTAATGCATGCATTAAGAAATGATACAATGTTTTTCCAGAATGATATCACAAAAACACATGACAAACTGACTTAAAAATGAACAAAAACCACATAATTATAACATATAGTTACACAGTGCAAAGCAATACCGTAATTTGATAAGAACAGACCACGGCACAGTAAAAGTCTCAAAGTCTCTCGAAAGTCCCATCATCTCACACAGATGGTAAACCTCCAACGCCGCCAACTTGCCGATGCAGCATCCTGGAAGCATCTGACCACAGTCCGACTCCGAGTCCGTCCAAAAACTCCGAGCCTCCAACCACCCCTTCGACACCGAGCACTGAGCACCATCTCTGCCAAGCGCTTTGACCCCAGCCCCAGCAACAGATGATAGGCAAAGCCAAGGATTTGGGGCCTTCACCTCCGGAGATTCTCGATCGCACAGTAGCAGCGGCAGCGAAGCAGGCATTTCAGAAGTTTCTCCAGATGTTCCTCTGCGCTTCTCACGGCTGTCTCCATCAAATCTGGATTGTGCATGGCCCCCTATTTACACATAATCGATATTCATTCGAAATGGCCGCGCGTGCTGCGTCGCGCCGCCATCTTCTCCTCCCAGAATAAAATACAGAATAAAATGCAACTGCTACAGAAAATATGCAGTGCAGGTAAACAATAAGGTGCAAAATCATAACAAGGTAAATTGTGAGGTCAAGAGTCCAACTTATCATAGTAGGAAACCATTTAATAGACTTGTGTATAACAGCTGGATAGGAGCTGTCCTTGAGCTTGGTGTTGCATGCTTTCAGGCTTTGGTATGTTCTACCTAATGGAGGATAGGAGAAGAAAGAAAGTCTTGCACCGCCTTCCTTCCTGTAATTCAATGAGCTGCTGTTTTGTTTTACTGGCATTGAGGGAAAAGTTGTTGTATGACACCAAGCTTACTAAGCAATGTAGCTCCTCCCTGTAGTTTGACTCATTGTTGTTTGAGATATGGCCCTCTACAATGTTCTCATCTGCACAACATGACATGACTGTACGGGGAGTAGAGTACCAGGCTGAGGATGCAACCTTGTAGAGTACCAGTGTATACAATAATTGTGCTGTTGCCGCTGATGGGTCCTTGAGAGTATTGAGGAACAAAGGGATGGAAATCTCTGAAGTGGAAGCCTGGGCAAAGAGCAGGGAGATCATTGTATAATTTGCTAAACTTTATTAGAGCAGAGCTGGATTATTGTGTTTTGTTTTGGTTATCTTGAAGAATGTGATAGTACTTGACAAATTGTTGAAGATAGTCACTAAAATGTTGCGTGGAATGGAATGTTTCAGTTATGAGGAGAGACTGGATAGGCTGGGTTTGTTTTCCTTGGGACAGAGGAGGATGAATGGGGACCTGACAGAGGTGTACAAAATTATGATGCATGGATAGGGTAGATAGCAAGAAACTCTTCCCCATGGAAAAGGTGCCTGAAACCTGAAGGCTTTGGTTTAATATGCTGGGTAAAGACTTTAGAGGAGATCTGAGCACTTTTTTCACCTAGAGGTTGTTGAAGTCTGATTTGTACATGCTGAGAAGGTGGTGCAGGCAGGTACTCTCATTAGCATCAAAACATTAGAACAAGTACATGAATCAGATTACTGATCATGGTAGGCTGGCAAATAGTATTGGTCTAGATTAATATTTACTGGTCAAGTAGGCTGAAGGTCTGTTCCTGTACTGAATGATCTTTTGACTTCATTAAAAATAGACTGGAAAGAAGCCTTTTGGAGTGTTTTTGTGGGGAACATTGAGTGGAGTTTGGGGCGATATTGTAATATTGCATGTTTATTAACAGTTTGGTTCTAAAGTTTCACTGGCTTTGTGGGATGTCTGCAGAATATCCATTGTGTGTTCTTTATAAGATGATTATCTCAGTGTTTCGATCTTGCTCCTTATTTGGCAAGTCAACATTCCTTTGTTTGAAAGGTTCCTTGGATTTTATTTTTTTGCAATCAAAATGGTACTTCATTCAAAATTTAAAAGAAAATGAATAAATCTGTAATAAAAAAAACAGAAAGTGCTGAAAAATATTGAGTATTTCCAGTATTTTCCATTTTAATTGTATAATACTTACTGTCTTATGTACAGAGATAACAGCTGTTAAAACTTATGTAGTTTGTCTTTGATTTCTCAGTTGCAAAGACATGTGAGAGTGGTTAATGGGTTTTGCACCCAGTGTTGGGAGAACATTTGAATTATTTTTTTAAATTAAGGATGATGGGATAGATTTTAAGCTAATGAGACACAGATTTTACCATCACGAAGACAATGTTTCTTTTTCAAAGAACAGGTGAAAATTCCACCACTAAGCTGTAGGGAAAGAAGTTCCAAGATTTAGGTTGAAAGGTTACGAGGGAAAAGTGAAAATCTGCAGATGCTGGAAATCCAAGCAACACACAGAATGCTGTACTTTTTTCCATAGATGTTGCCTGGCCTGCTGAGTTCTTCCAGCATTTTATGTGTGTTGTTGAGGGAAAAGTGATATGTTTCCAGGTGTAAATTGGAAGGAAAATTGCAGAGAAAAAAAATAAACGTGAGAAATTCTGCAGATGATGGAAACCTGAAGCAACACACACAGAATGCTGGAGAAACTTGGCAGGTCTGGCAGCAGCAATGGAAATGAATGAACAGTCGATGTTTTGGGCCAAGGCCTTTCTTCACGACAGGAAAGGAAGGGAGAAGATGCCAGAATAAAATGGTGGGAGGAGGGGAAGGAGTCCAGCTCGAAAGTGAAAGGTGGAGTCAAGTGGACAGATAAAGGAAAGGGCTGGAGAGAAAGGAATGTGATAGGAGAGCAGAGTGGACCATTGGAGAAAGGAACAGAGAAGGAAACCCAGGGGGAGGGAATAGGCAGGTGAGAAGAGGTAATAGGACAGAGTAGGGCATAGAAGAGGGGAGCGGAGCAGTTTTTTTTAATCGGAAAGACAAATTGATATTCATTTCGATTAAGGATCTCAGCGGTGGAGATGGCGGGAGGTGATGACAAATCACACCTCGACGGTGGAGATGACGGAAGGTGATGACATATCACAACAGTAGTGAAGGGTCTCCAACTGACTTGGATTCCATGCCCCTGGACCCTGACTCCAGTTTGTCAGGACTGCGTAGTGGCTGCTCGTGCATCTCTCCCCCGCGCCCCCCCCCCCCCACCAACAAAGTCACACGCAGGTCTTCTCCATTAAGGGAATCCACCCTCACATTCTTTGGAATTTAGAAGATTGAGGGGGGATCTGATTGAAATGAATAAAATTCTAAAGGGATTGGACAGGCTAGATGCAGGAAGATTGTTCCCGATGTTGGGGAAGTCCAGAACAAGGGGTCACAGTTTGAGGATAAAGGGGAAGCCTTTTAGGACCGAGATGAGGAAAAACTTCTTCACACAGAGAGTGGTGAATCTGTGGAATTCTCTGCCACAGGAAACAGTTGAGGCCAGTTCATTGGCTATATTTAAGAGGGAGTTAGATATTCCCCTTGTGGCTAAAGGGATCAGGGGATATGGAGAGAAGGCAGGTGCAGGGTCCTGAGTTGGATGATCAGCCATGATTGCACTGAATGGCAGTGCAGGCTCGAAGGGCCGAATGGCCTACTCCTGCACCTATTTTCTATGTTTCTATGTTTCTAACATCACAGATTAAGTCTTGTGGTAGTTAGCAAATAATGAAGGAGGCATTATTGTGAGGTTCTGGAAGCCCACTACACCAGAATATGTGGATCCTGGATTGGCTTCTACAACCACCTGAAGACCCACCAACAGGCAACTGCTTGGGAAAAGATCATACTTGATTCGAGTGACCGCACTACTACTAACGATCAAGAGAAACTTCTGTTCCAAGTTTTTAGTGAGCACCAAGCCAGATACATTTCTATGAAGACATACAGCACCACGTGGTGTGAGGTTGTCAGTATTAACTAGCCATCAATGCTTATTCTTGGTGAAGATGCCACAGAATCCAGCAGCTTCCCATCTTGGAGATCATTTCGATGTTACTTAGTCATTCGCCTATAAACCTATACCTCTAATTTGTACAGTATATTGGTTGCTTTAATTTTTCTCTGTCTATTCATGGGCCTTCGCCATTCAATGTTGCAACAGATGTGGCTGTCATTAGCAGATTTTCATGCAAGCAAGACTTTTGTCAATTATCTGTAGGTGAAAAACACTTTTACTCTCCGCTGACTGGATGTGCTAGATTTCTTGTTTAAGTTCCATCAATGGCATAAGCTTATGGTCTTCAGAATATGAGGTAATGTTTTAGCTGATGTTAACAAGCATTTGCCATTTGTCATGTGTTTTTAAATTGTAGGTCTCATAAGAATTGTCCTTATTTCCGATAAAAAGTCATAATGACTGGGGGATCTTATCATATCAGAAAGTTTGGGTTGAATTAAATTTGAACTTATGTATGAGTATACTGTGTGCTTCCATTATTTCTAGGTTTTGACAATTGGACATTAATGGATATTGTCAACCCAATATTCAGTGATCTGGTACGAAACTTTGACTGATATTTCCTCTCTCAACAACACGAAGCCATGCAGTCCAGGTAAATGCCACTTTACTATTCATCATTATATTTTGCCTTTTTGTGGTAATAAATTTTTGTAATATTAATGAATGAAAAATTGTCTTTCAGTTTCTAAGTACACAAGTATAAATTTAAGGGGAAAATGGGGGATGCTTTTTCACTGAGAGGGTCATGAGAGTGTGGAACGAGCTGGCAGGTCAAGTGGTGCATGCAAGCTCGATTTTGACATTTAAGAGAAGCTTAGATAGGTATATGGATAGTAGGGATATGGAGGGCTATGCTCCCGGTGCATGTTGATGGGAGTAGGCAGTTTAACTGGTTTAGCATGGACCAGATGGTCCAAAGGGCCTGTTTCTGTGCTATACTTTTCTAATGCTCTATGACTCTAAGCAAACCAATGACAGCAGTCATTCGTGCTGATGTATATTCCTTTAAGTTCCATATTTCTGTCTAAATATTTGTGGATCTTTAAAGTATGAGGACATTGATTGATAGTTTTTTCAAGAGTGATAGCAGTTTAGTATGTTGACTACAAAGTGCACAAGGGATAATTGTCAAAGAATTACAGTGCTTTGGTACAGTTTGGCTGGTACCTATCTATGCTGTAAAGAGTAAGTTGTTTGTGTTCATGGTTAACACATTTCCTTAAGCTCCCTTGTGGAAAAGTCATTTGGATATTTGAGGTTTCAAATATTCCCTTATTTCAACTCCTGGCATGGCATACAGGTCATTACGGACTTCAAACCACCTAATACTGTGCCCACTTCCAGCTCTGCTTCGCTCCCTGATGAGCTCAATTACTTCTACACTCGCTTTGACCGAGAGAACAAGGAAATCACCCTCAAAGCGGATCCCCCACCTGGTGAACTGCCTCTCTCACTTTCCACCTCCGATGTTTGCGCCACCCTGAGCAGGGTGAATGTGCGGAAGGCAGCTGATCTGGATGGAATACCTGGCCGTGCGCTCAGAGTCTGTGCAAGGCAGTTGGCCGGGGTCCTCACGGACATTTTCAATCTGTCCCTGGCCCAGGCAGTTGTCCCCACAAGCTTCAAGATTGCCACCATCGTGCCATTGCCAAAGCATTCCACTGCCACGGGCCTGAATGATTCTGCCCAGTTGCAGTCACCCCCATCATTGCAAAGTGCTTTGAGAGACTGGTTCTGTCACATCTGAAATCCTGTCTGCCCACTACCCTGGGCCCCCATCAATTTGCCTATCGCACCAACAGGTCAACAGAGGACGCCATCTCCACGGCACTTCACTCTGCCATGATCCACCTGGACAGCCCCAACTCTTATGTCAGAATGCTGTTCATTGACTTTAGTTTGGCATTCAATACTGTGATCCCCTCCAAGCTGATCACCAAACTTCACCAGCTTGGTATCAGCTCATCCCTCCGCAATTGGACCTTGGACTTTCTGACTAACAGACCCCAATCAGTTAAGTTAGACAACCTCTCCTCCTCCATTCTCACCCTGAACACTGGCATGCCTCAAGGCTATGTGCTGAGCCCTCTTCTGTACTCCCTCTTCACCTATGACTGCGTTCCTGTACATGGTTCTAACTCCATTATCAAGTTCTCAGACGACACCACAGTGGTTGGCCTGATCAGAGGGGATGACGAGACAGCCTACAGGGACAAGGTCCAGCACCTGTTTGCGTGGTGTGCCGACAACAACCTGGCCTTAACACCCAGAAGATCAAGGAGATCATTGTGGACTTCAAGCATGCTAGCAGCCACACTCATGACCCATCTACATCAAAGGAGCTGTAGTGGAGCGTGTATCAAGCTTCAAATTCCTTGGTGTCCACATTTCCGAGGATCTCGCCTAGTCCCTGAACTCCTCCACCCTGATCAAAAAGGCACAATAGTGCCTTTATTTCCTGCGAAGCATCAAGAAAGCTCAGGATACTGACAGACGTTTACCGCTGTACCATTGAGAGCATACTCACCAACTGCATCTCAGTGTGGTATGGCAATTGGCCTATATTGGACCGCAAAGCACTCCAGTGTGTGGTGAAAACTGCCCAGCGGATTATTGGCACCCAATTTCCCACCATTGAGAACATCTACCATAAGCGCTGCCTGGGCAGGGCGAAAAGTGCATCTCACCCTAATCATGGACTTTTTACTCTCCTCCCATCTGGTAGGTGCTACAGGAGCCTCCGCTCCTGCACCAGCAGGCACAGGAAAAGCTTCCTCCCCAAGTCTGTGACCCTGCTAAACCTCACATCACAGCGCTAAGCAGTTTTGCACTCATATTGTACTGTCTCAGTACTTTTATATTTGTGTGCTATTCACAGTTATTTTTGTAAATAACACTATTCTTTGCATTTCTGGTAAGATGCTAATTGCATTACATTGGCTTTGTATCTGCACTCGGCACAATGACAATAAAGTTGAACCTAATCTAATCTAAAGAATTGTATACACTGCGTACATTAGAAAGTACATTAGAATTGTATACATTAGAAGGTTGTGCAATATAGACACGTAAAAGTGGCAGTCACTTTGGGATGCATATAGTGTGAGGCCACTGCACCCAGTGCCAGTTTGAATTGGCTCAGTTACAAGTCCAGACAGCAGTGCAGCTTTTAACAGCTATTAAACAAGGGGTCAGATGATGGGTTGTCAGTTCCGTAAACTCACCTATATTTGCACTTACTCTCAAGAATCATACTCTTGTTTTTAAGAACAATGAAAGCATAACAGCATGTGAATATTTGCCAAGCATTGTGAAAAATAGAGGTTCACCCTTGACTTCTTACACTAAGTGAATTAAATTGCACCAGTGAAATGCAACTCACACAATGCTGGAGGATCTCAGCGTGTCAGGCAGCATGTGTTGAAGGAAATGGACAGTTAACATTTCAGGTCAAGGCCCTTCAATGGACTGGATGAATATATAATTCTTTCTGCTCATGTGACATGCCCCTGTCTGTCTTTTGCTTTTGCTGTGTCAGCATTTGTCATCATGTACCTTAGCAAAGTCACAATGTTCTTCTTCCTCAGCCTGCCTCTCCACTGCTTGTTCTCCTCATCTCTTGGTGGTTGATCATGAGGCTATTAGAGTTTTTAATCCCTCTCTGGATAGTTTGCAATGTTTTAAAAAGGGAGCAGGCACAGCAAAGCAATGTGCATAGTATTATTAGGAAATGTAGTCCAAGAGTTATATTTAAACATCAGACAGATTAGTGAGTACCGAAGGAACAATTAGAGCACACACACAAATTATAGTTACGTCAGAGATTAGAATTGGAATTGGTTTATTGTTGTCATATATGCCAAGATACAGTGAAAAGCCTGTCTTGCATTCTGTTCATATAAATCAAATCATTAAGATGAGAAAGTCTGCAGATGCTGGAGATCCAAGCAACACCCACAAATGCTAAAGGAACTCAACAGGCCAGGCAGTATCTATGGAAAAGAGTAATCAGTCGACATTTTGGGCTGAGATCCCTCATCAGAACTGGAAAAAACAGATGAGAGATCAGAGTGAGAAAGTGGGGGGAGGGGAGGCAGTGGTACAAGATGGTAGGTGATTGGTGAAACTGGGAGAGAGGGAGGGGTGAAGTAAAGAGCTGGGAAGCTGGTTGGTGAAAGAGATAAAGGGCTGGAGGAGGGGGAATCTGAACGAAAAAGGTCTAAGACCATGGAAGAAAAGGAAGGGGGAGGAGCATCAGAAGGAGGTAATGGATAGGTAAGGAGATGAGGTGAGAGAGGGAAACAGGAATGGGGACAGGAGCATATGCACCACCAACTTTCTGAGGTCAATCAAACTTCATGAATTTACATAAAATTCAGGTTTCCTCAACTACCTTCGGCATATGCCTGGGTTTTCATAAATTCTACTGTATCAATTTTTCTGTAAATGCCTACAAGAAAATGAATCTGAAGGTAATATATGGTTAAATATACATACTTAGATAACAAATTTTAATTTGACTTTGACTTTGACCAATGATACTTGAATGAAATGTGGCCTAATTATGGCAGAGTGGGGCTGTGTGCTCCTTTGCATTTCACTCCAATCACCCACTTCCCCCTCAACTCCTGCTTCTCATCCATGGCAGCCATTATACTCATAGCTGGCATGTACATACCCCTGTGAATGTGGCCTTTCAGGGGCTGGAGAACTGATATCTTGCAGTGCAGCTGTGCCAGTTACCCCATGGCACTGAGCTGAATCTGTGCAAGTTGACCATGAAACGATGTTTTAAAACTCCAGTGTTGAACCGCTGGAGTTTCTAAACAATGCTTCACTGCACGAAATCAGTGAAAAACCAGTGAGGGGAAAGTTAAAGGGGTGGGGGAGGGGGGAGGCAGGGAGGTGATAGGCAGGAAAGGTGAAGAAAGATTAGGGGAAAACACAATGGGTAGTAGCAGGAGGCGGAACAATGAGGGAGGTGATAGGCAGCTGGGGGAGGGGGCAGAGTGACATAGGGATAGGGGAAGGGAGGGGGAGGGAATTACTGGAAGTTGGAGAATTCTGTGTTCATACCAAGGGGCTGGTTTTTCACCTGGAACCTACCAGCCTTTTCCTTCCCACCCTCCCCCCACCTTCTTTATAGGGCCTCTGCCCCTTCCCTCTACAGTCCTGATGAAGGGTTCCAGCCCGAAACGTCAACCGATCTTTTCCTCGGATGCTGCCCGACCTGCTGAGTTCCTCGAGTGTGGTGTGAGGTATTAAATTTAAAAGTGTACATTTGAAAGATCTAGATCGTTATCAGCTCATTCACTGAAGTTTAAGGGGCAATGAGTCTTACGTTGTCCACTAATATTCTCTACCATTTTTTTGCCAACTATGAAAGTCAGTGATAGGGAAATGGAAATTATGAACAACTATCTGTTGCTCAGGACCCATTTCTCAGCAAAGACAATCTCGGATTCATATACCACCCCCAGTTTTCCAGAGCATCCTGAGGCCAATTGATTAGGAGAATGCTTGAAGAGCAAGAATTCACCGAGCCTATGATCTACTGAACAACAATGACCCCTGTAAATTCCAAGTAGGGGATATATTTAATAATATTCAGAAGGTAGTATTGCATTATTTACCAAAGACAGTTGACCGTAAATTGGCATACCTTCTTAGAGTTGTTGAACTGGACCATAAGGCATGAAGATAAAGTTACAAAATCTGTAGTAGCTTGGTTCAGAATCTCCTTCCCAACAGGAAAATACTGCACTAAATAATTCATGCTTATTTATTCTTCCTTCCATTATACTGCATGCCATTCAAATGGTTCCCTGCCCAATTAACCTACAAAATTGTTAAATATATTACCAAATTTTAATTGACAAGGGAACAATCAGCAGAGTATTGCTGCTTGAATGAATAAAATTTAGATCATTACTCAGCGTTCAGTACTTCTGAAGAACATGGTTCCGACAAATGAACAACTAGACCATGAGTGGATTGGCAAGAATTATTTGATTGTACCATAGACCACAACACGAACTGTCACATAGGCCATAAGATATTTTATGAGCAATTGTACTGCTCATAAAGCCACTTGTGAGGATTCCTTTCCCACAGTTGCTTGCTTAATGACTTGTGCTTGTTCATAAGGCTCATGATCAGTTAATGACCCCTTGCCAGGCTAGGAAGAGAGTTCCGTCGTGCTTGCTGAGAAATGAACACACATCAGGCTGAGGTGCTAGCGCCATTTGTGGTCAGGGTACTCATTATGTGCTGGAGTGCAGTTTATTCTACCTCAGTCTTTGCATGTCATTGAAAATTATGGTCTTGGCAGGCCCTTTTATTTCTGGATGTTGTGCGTAGCTACCAAGCAAATCCTTCCCAGGTCAGCTTTCACGAATGATGAAATACTTGCTGCCTGTGGTTTGGCAACGTTCACTGCTATAAATTCACTCATCTTTGCTGTATAGTGAGGGAGCCACACTCCAACAGGGATGCAAGCTGGAGAAATGAACCTAACACTGAAACACTATCTCTGATTTGTTCCTTTTGATGTAGCTCCCCACTGGGTGCAATTTGGAGAGCAGGTCCTTCATCTCAATAGTAGCCATGACCTATGTTACCTCTAAGCTGTACGCATGTGCGCACGCACACACATTTTTCCACCAGCGCACGAAAGGAAATTAATGTGTGCACGAAAGGATAGTTACCTAAATAATGTAGTAATTAATAATTATACTTATTCAAAATAACCTTTTAGCTCAATGTTTCTGTTAAATAGTTAATCGGTTTTTCAGATACCATAATGCACGTCACTAATTTATGTCACCTCACCTTTCCTGTTCCGGTTTGTACAGCTGCATCACGGCGGCAGCCATCTTTGGCGGACAGTGTTCATATCGTAAAGTTTACAAAGATCTGTTTCAAATCCTGTAGATGGCTTACTAAGTTTTTATTGAAAAAAATATTGATTCACTATGTCAAATTCAAAAGAAGCGAAGTAATATCTTTGATGAACTGGCTGCACTGTGCAAGATTCAGCAAAAGAGTGGCCTGACACCGATTGATTCACTTCATTTTGCACGAGGCAAAATTAACAAGATAAGAAAGCAGTATCTGGGAGACAGTTTCATGGAGTGACAAAGTTAAAGTTTTGCTAAGCCAACAACATGAAGAAAACGTTACAGTAGATACAAGTTCGCTGTTGACTTTTATAAATAGTCTTTGTGTTCATTTAGAAGAAAGGTTTCCTGAAGATGAGATACAAAAATGGTCAGCTTTTGATCTCTCTGCAAGTGCCGATTGTGACTTCACATTTGGCAATGAACAAGTTAATGCCTTATGTCTAAAATATCATGATTTTCTAGCTGAAAATACTGTAATAGTTAGACAGTTTAATGATTTCAAATTTTCCGTGCAAGAAAAAATTAATTCCAAACTGATTTCAAACTTTGCTTAAATGGTGGCATTTGTACTTCAAAATGAACAGTTTTGCGACCTTGCACAGTTGACGGACATTGGGGGAACCTTTCTTCTGTCTAGTGCGGAGTGTGAGCGAGGTTTTAGCCTAATGAATCAACTCAACAACAAGCTGAGAAACCGTTCAGGTGAATGTCATTTGGATATGATAATGAGAATCAAAAGCTATCAATTGGATGGAAGTTCAATTAGTCTAGACAGAGATGACAAAGAATAGGTAAATGCCAAAGACAGGGGAGAGAAAAAATAACTGAGTGACTTAAATATTTATGTTATTTTGTTGTTATTTTGTGCAGTTTTATGTCAAATATCTTGTAAATCTACATAAACTGTGCCATGTGTGTATTCAGTGCGCACATACTTTTGTCACTGGAAAGAAATTTGCACAATGTAAGATTTTTGCGCACACTGACTACTAAAAATTAGAGGGAACATTAGTCATGACTGATTTATTTTTGGTAATTCACTACTGTTTCAAAGGCCGGGAGAACCAGATGGATGGCTGCTAAGGAAGTAAGTGGTACCCACTCCACTGAAAGCTGTCATATCTCATTAAAGCGCATATCAAGGGAAGAAGAGTGACATAATGATGTGCACATGCAATCAAAGGTTAGGGTTTGTCATTCTCTTAAGAATCCCCAATGGCATTGGATTCAAAATGACTGCTGAGCATAGTATTATTTGTGTCCTGTTGCATTTTAAAATTACAGTCAGTTTCCTCTGAAAGGAGGCATCAGCCATTCAGCAGCTGTCAGTGCACGATTACGTAACCCTTTCATCTTCTCAATTCATCAGTCTGCATGTGCTGGAACATCAAAAAGTTACCATGCATTGTGGTATCAGTCTAGCTTATGGGTAGGGAAAAGTTGTCCAAAACGCACTCAGTTCCTTTTATTTGAATGGTATTGAATTCCCATTCATCAGCTCAGGAGTAATAATGTCAGCAAATTAATTCACTTCATTGTTGGTTCTGTACTAAATACACATATTAGTAACTTGCGTGACAAGTCACTTTTGATATGGTCTACCCAACACTTTCTTAGTCCTCAGCTTCCTGTTAACATGTTGCTGTACGGAGAATAAATCTTACTGATTCTGTTCTTAAAATGTGTGCAACAATCAATCCTGATGAAGCATTTTGTTATCTAGTGTACTGTCCAATATCAAGCTTGCTCCCTCGTACATCAGAACAGTCACATACCTTTTTATTTATTGAGATACAGCGAGGAAGAGGCCCTTCCATCCTTTTGAGCCATGCCAGCCAGCAATTAAATCTAGCCTAATCATGGGACAATTTACAATGACTAATTAATCTGCCAATCAGTATGTCTTTAGACTGTAGGAGGAAACCAGAGCACCTGGAGGAACCCTATGCAGTCACAGGTAGAACGTACAAACCGCGTACAGGTTGGGGCAGGAATTGAACCAGGGCCACTGGCAGTGTAAAGCGTTGTGCTAACCACTATGTTACCATGCATGGTAACTTACCACCTACTTCGTTGGCTGATGGGAGATATGTTATTGTTTTATTTTGCAAAAATTAAAAACTATGAATGCTAATAACATTAACATGGATTGCTTGTAACTCTTGTTATTACTGTTTGTAATACAAAATGTTATATATTGCAATTGTTCATATTGTTAAATATAAAGACTTATCAATGTGTGTAGAATTTTATATAAAGCCTTGGTTGTACACTTTCTGAATCTGCCACTTAGCACATTGTGACCGTAGATCACAATACCTAACTAGTAACAAGCTTTCTGAAAAATGTTCAGATTCATATCAGAATCAGGTTTAATATCATTGGCATATGTTGTGAAATTTGTTGTTTTGCTGTAGCAGTACAATGCAATACAGTACACAAAAAGGCTATAATGAGCAAGTAAAAAGTAAGGTAGTGTTCATGGATTAGTTCATCTGATGGCAGAGAGGAAGATGATGAATGCTCAGTTCTGTTTTTACCTTGCAGGTTTGAGTTCTGAGCTAATCATTATACAGGATGATCAGTGACATTTGCTGAACAGAAGAATGTGTGATAAATTCAAGAATTCTTCACTTAAAAACATAGAAACATAGAAAACCTACAGCACAATACAGGCCCTTCGGCCCACAAAGCTGTGCCAAATATGTCCTTACCTTAGCAATTACCTAGGGTTACCCTTAGCCCTCTATTTTTCTGAGCTCCATGTACCTGTCCAGGAGTCTCTTAAAAGACCCTATCATATCCAATGTCCACTACCATCGCCGGCAGCCCATTCCACGCATTCACCACTCTCTGCATAAAAAACTTACCCCTGACATCTCCTCTGTACCTACTTCCAAGCACCTTAGAACTATTCCCTCTCATGCTAGCCATTTCAGTCCTGAGAAAAAGCCTCTGACTATCCACACGATCAATGCCTCTCATCACCTTATACACCTCTGTCAGGTCATCTCTCATCCACTGTTGCTCCAAGGAGAAAAGGCTGAGTTCACTCAACCTATTCTCATAAGGCATGCTCCCCATTCCAGGGAACATCCTTGTAAATCTCCTCTGCAACCTTTCTATGGTTTCCATATCTTTCCTATAGTGAGGCGACCAGAACTGAGCACAGTACTCCAAGTGGGTTCTGACCAGGGTCCTATATAACTGCAGCATTACCTCTCGGCTCCTAAACTTAATCCCATGATTGATGAAGGCCAATGCACTGTATGCTTTCTTAACCGCAGAGTCAACCAGCGCAGCAGCTTTGAGCGTCCTATAGACTCGGATCCCAAGAACCCTCTGATCCTCTACACTGCCAAGAGTCTTACTATTAATACTATATTCTGTCATCATATTTGACTGACCAAAATGAATCACCTCACACTTACCTGGTTTCAACTTCTCAACTTGCACTCTTCTTTTCCAGTTGTTGATCAGACTCTCTCTTCCATGCATCCGTGGACGGATTCCTTTTCTGCCTATCATGGATTTCTTCTGATTCTTCCAAAGGTTTTGTGTCATACTCCAAACGTGTTCCAAAAGGTGTATGGTTAGGTTGAAAAAGACAGTACAGGGTTTCCCCCTCCATCCGAAGGTAGGACGTTCCTATGAAATGGTTCGTAAGCCGAAATGTCGTAAAGCAAAGAAGCAATTACCATTTATTTATATGGGAAAATTTTGTGAGCATTCACAGACCCAAAAATAACCTACCAATTCATGCCAAATAACACATAAAATCTAAAGTAACAGTAACATGTAGTAAAAGCAGGAATATGATAAATACACAGCCTAGATAAAGTAGAAATACTTCTCTACAACGATTGCCTGCACAGATCTCCGTAGCGAAAATCTCACGCAAGCGCTGTTGGCAAGAACACTCTCTCCAGTAACCTTTAAACTATGAAGCTGCCAAACCTACCAAATAACACATAAAAATACACAGCCTATATAAAGTAGAAATAATGTATGTACCGTGTAGTATCAATTACTGGAATTGGGAAAACAGCACCGAGCACACTGATGATGGTGTGTTAGACTGAGTTGTCGCAGGCTGGGTGGTGCAGTGGCCCCCACCCTCTGGGCCGCCAACTCGATACATTGCCGTGAAGAACGCAGCAGTAGCTGGGAGGCACACAGCACATCGTTAAGAAAAAAGCCGAAATAAACATGATAATTAATTAGGTGCCGCCAACACGTAATTGTCAGCCCAGATCAGAGGCGATGCAATCGGACTGCCCGCCTCAATGTTAAAGGTCGAAGTTCGTCGTCTCCTGTGGCTGATGTGGAAGGCTTGGTTGACTGCTGAGCCTTGCGCATTTTTCCATCATACAGTTGTTTGTAAGCACTCAAACCATCCTGCAAATATCCCCTAAACCTACGTACCCTTGCAAGATTAAAGTCGTACTTTATCATTGCAGCGAAAATCTCACACAGTTGCTTCACTTTCTGCTTTCGGTTTCGATTGTTATCTTTTCCTCTTCCAATTGCATCAGCTCTTCATCTGTCAGTTCTTGGTCATGGGATGCCAAAACCTCTTCAACATCATCTTCATCAACTTCCACAAGCCAAACTCACTTTGTCCTTGCTTCGTTCACCACGATCAAAATGCTTAATTATGTCTAGTTTTACGCTAAGTGTAACACCCTTACTCTTTCAGGCTTTTCTGACACCTTAGAACTCATCTTGCTAACGGCTGCTCAATGCAACGTGTTTCAACAATGCCGTTCTAAATCCGGGGCAGAGCGGCTGCTCGGGGTGCACGCTGCCTTTTATCGCGCGCTGATTTTTTATTGCGCACTGCCTTTCTTCGTAACAGTGAAAACACCTTCTGAAAGTGAAAACGGTACTAATGTAGGTCTTTCGTAACAGTGAGGTTTCGTAAAGTGAACGTTCGAAAAGCGGGGGACGCCTGTACACATAATTGGTACTGATCTCTGCATTTCTCTTTGAATTGTTGCATGGTGAAGATCATGTTCACTATGCTTCTCGGTGAAAAAAAATCCCCACCACAATCCAAGGAGTGGCCCCACATTTGCTTGGAGAAGTTAGTGAAAACAACGGGGCTTTGTTCAGAACTTTATGGGAAATATAGGAAGAAACTGTGAAAGAAATACATAATTACATTTCACAATCTCTGGGCAGGAAGAAGGGCCTTTAAACTTTATGTGAGCACTGACTAATTTACATGCTGTGTTGGATGATTGGATGTGGGGAATTGGTAAAACTCTATTATGTTCCTGTCAGACCTGCAGGATTTAATTCTCTGTAATGTGTCCAAAAGCTGACAGGCAATTACATGGTGAAAAAAGAGGCATAGCCTTAAATAGCCAAATAACATAGACTTAAGAAAGAGCACCAAGGGCTTTTCTGAGATTCCTTTGCTGAACTTTGAATTATTTTGGTTGAATTTTCAAAAGCCTTGTACCACTGCGGGAATGCAGTAGAGTGCAGCATATTTTAGCAACACTTCAGAGCTACACTACCAATTCAATTGCATTAAGATAATTTGTATTTGAGATCTTGGCCTTGAACCACATGCATTCCTATGACTGGGAACAAATCTTTGGTGGCTTACTCGAACAGAGGCATCATTTCCTGTGAGTCAATAGATTGTGGGTCTAAACACCACAATAGTGTTGTGACAATAGTTTGAAGACCAATTCTACCATCTGCTGTTGTCTTTTGATGAAAGAGGGTGATTGGGCAATTGGGTATTGAAATGAATTCTTTGGCTTTTGGGTCATTTGGTGATGCAAAAGATATTATATAAATGCATGTACTTTTAGTGCAGTTAAAATCATAAAGGCTGTACATTTAAGAATAATCAGTTTGGAGTTATTTTCAGAAGTAGTCCAGATAAGGCATACGAGACTAATATCTGATGTCTTATGAGAAAACTTGGGCTGACAAGCTGGAGTTTTGAAGAGTGGGAAGGGATTTGATTGAAACAGATAAAAGCATGAAAGGTTTGATCAGTAGATTTGGAGGGGAAGCTTCCTTTTCTGGGATAACAGAGTACTAGGGGTGACTTTTTAGAAAGAGGTCATCCATTAAGACAGAGATGAAGAGAATTTCTTTTCCCTTACAGAGATGTGAGCCTTTCAAATGTTCTTCCTCAAAGCATGGTAGAAGCAAAGCTTGTTGAGTGCTTTTAAACCAGAGTTTGATAAATCTTGATAAGAAAGGTTGGGGGTGGGTCAGGAGTTATTGGGTAGGACGGAATTTCAAGCTATTGTTATGGTCAGATCTGCTATGTTTTTGCTTGGTTTAGAGGTGGACTCAAGGTACTAAATGTTCTACTCCTTCATATTTTCATATTAGAATTCTTAACAGGCAGAACAAAAATCTAAGCTGAATTTGTCCTTTAAAGAGCTTGAATACACAATCACTAATGCCTCCTGGCTTGTGGAAATTACAGTTGCGAAGTGTAGTTTTAACAGTTGCAATAGCTCCAAAAGACTGTGGTCTGGAGAAACAAATTTTGGCAGACACTGAAAAGATTGTAATGAAAAAAAGGCTTTTTGGAAAGAATTTTGTGTATTTTCATTCAAACGATTGAAATTGTAATGTCTAATAGCTCTTTCATGTTTTAAGGCTATTTACAGAGGTAGAGCTATCAACAGACTATCTTTCATTGGAGCAAGTAATAGCTATAACGAAAAATGAACAGTAAAACCATTTTGTACTCTGTGTTGAAAAGTATGTTTACAGTTCTGTGCAAAAGACTTGGGCACATACACATACAGTATATGCCTAGGGAGGCTAAGAGTTTTGCATAGAACCTATGTAATTTTATGTATTGCACTATATTGTTACCACAAGAAAAACAAATTTCATGACATACGTCAGTGGTGATAAACCTGATTCTGGTATGGGTCTCTATAGTGGACTGAGAGTGGGAAGGGGGCAGGGAGAGGGAAATCATGGTTGGGAAAAGGGAAAGGGAGAGGGAAGGGAGCTTAAAGCACCAGAGAGGCATTCGGTAATGATCAATAGACCAATCGTTGAAATCAAATGACCTTGCCTGGCGACTCAGGGCTGGGTGGGTCTGCACCCTCACCAACCCCCCCCCCCACCCCTGGCACTCCTTCTCTGCCACCTGTCCCACACCCCTCCTGCGGTGTTCCACCCTTGCCATTCCAAGCATTCTTTGCTCCCTCCAGATTTACAAACTCACTCTCCACTTCATGTTGACAAATACAGTACAGTGCAAAAGGCTGGCACCCTAGCTATTGGTATTTGCCCAAGCTTTTCGTACTGTAGATATGTATGAATATGTAAGGCAGCACCACATCAGTTCTGTATTTACAAATGAAAACAGAATCACGTAACCTCAAGAACAACAAATGTTTCTTCCTTTTAATCATATCTTACCATCAAAATCATTCCAAGGTATTTTATGGGAGCATTCTCATTCGAGATTATAGCAGGCACCTGGTCACAGGAGTTAGCTTTTAGGTTCTTGAGTGGAAAGGCAGAGGTGTTTTGGAAGGGATTTCTAGTGCTTAAGAGTTAAGCAACTAAAGCCATTGCCATCAATGATGCAACAGTTAGGTCATCACAAATGGTCAGAATTCCAGTTGCACAGGACTGAAGGAGATGACAGAGAAAGTGGGAATTCTGAAAATGAGGGTGAAGGTCCAGTGTAGGTCAGCATGTGTAAGAGTGAATGTGAACTTGTCTTGGAAAAACAGATTGAAGAAACTGTTGAAGGAAATGAAGAGGAGGAATAAACACTTCACGGGCTTCCAGCCGGTACAGGTATCAATTATAACCGGTATTTCGATGACGAATTCCCCCATCTTCGTGAAAATGGCAGAATTTGTCACCGAAACGTCAGTTATAATCGACGCTTGTGATCTAGTGTAAGCCCGAGAAGACATATACGCTGGGAAAGCACTAGATCCTTTTTCATGAGTAAGGATGTTTTCTGAGTCTTGGTGATGAGGAAATTATCTGTCATCATATTGCAGAATAATTGGAGACACTTCCACCTCTCCAAAATCAAATTTGTCAGAACAGTCAAAAATTTAAGACTGCCCACATTTGTCAGTAGTGCTCAGAAAAAGTTCAGGTTTCATTTTTGCATTTCCTTTGACATTTCTGTTGCATTGATGTGTTGCCAAGCACTGAGCACTGCCTCTGTCAAAGCATTGATGCTCTGAATCCCTTGACAGATGTGAATTAATAGAAGGAAAAGAACGAGCAGTTGATGCTCCTGAAAGAAAGTGATGGCATGAAGAGGAACTCCCAGAGCTTCTCTGGCTGTCAAAATGGTGAAAGATTTTGCATGTTGATGAGTCCTGCTGAATCACTTCCGATGAAGGGTCTCAAAACCCAAAATATTGACTGTTTATTCATTTCCATAGATGCTGTCTGACCTGCTGAGTTCCTCCAGTGTTTTGTCTGTGTTGTTCTGGATTTCCAGCATCTGCAGAACCTCTTGTTTAAAGATTTTGAACGTTGCTCCTTGTTCTTGTTATTCAAACTGTACTGGATCATCCAGCCTATTGACTTCAGTTATTACTTCAATAATTGCCATTAATTACCCATATTTAGTAGGTGGGATAGCAGTGGAGCTTTTCATCTTTCCTAAACCTCTGATGTTCTGTGAATCAATGAAGCCAGTCTTCCTCCACGTCACCAATACTTTCCAACCTTCCTGCTTTTGGAACTTCCATTCCCTCTACTTTAATCAGCATCAACATTTATTGAAACACTGGGCTTCAGGAAGGATGTGAAGGTTATTGTCTTGTTGTCTTACTCTCTGCATTTGATTCTACATTTGGCTTTGGTTATCCATGATGTGCAATCATTATCTAGAAGTTCTAAACTTGTATTGTACAAAGCAACTAAAGTTTTTCTGTAAACTATTTTGGATCTGCCCTCATTTGTAATATAAAATTCTCCTGAAGGGAAAAAGCTATTTGTGATAAGTGATCATTATTAGTTTGTTCATCCTTAAAGAATATTACTTTATTGTCAGTAACCGTGAAACAATAAAGTATAATACTTTATGAGAATATGTATGTTTGTCTTTGAATCTCTCCAGGCTCCTTCTTTCATTTAATAAGATTATGACTAATATGTGACCTAATTCCACGTATATTTCATTCCCCAATATACTTTCAAGTCTTTGGTTGGCAATTATCTATTGATATCAGATTTGAAATTAACACCAATTGCCATTCATGGGAAATGTACCAAACTGCCAGAACTCTGCATGTGGAAGTTATTTGTGAATTCAGCCCTGAAAGATCTGGCTCGAATTTTCAGACTGCTCTCCTCTAGTCTGAAACTCCCCAGCCAGCAGGAGTACTTCTATAGGCCGAATTCCCTTTAATGCACTGAAAACTTCAAACAAATCACCTTTTAATCACTGGATAGTCCGTATATGAGAAAATCACTGAAGAGCTCTTTTTTTTATTAATTCAACCCATGTGTTTGCATGCTAACAAGGACAACTAAACCTTTATTGGTTTAGGTATTGCTCTAAATGCAGTAAGACTGTGCCAGATAGTGGCTTTAATGAGATACTAAAGGCAAGTGTGTAAATTTGATTTTGTGTCAAGGTTAACACCAAGGATTAAACTTTCTTCAGAAACAATTCTCAGTGTGGAATTGATTTATGTTGACTCTGATTTGGTGTGTTTGAGTTTATTTAGAACATCTGAAATAAGCACTCTCAGAGAGTGAGGCTAGTGCAGAAAAAAATAAAAGTAAGCAAAAGGACAATTTTACGGATCAAAGGGCACAGAGAAACAGCACAAATTAATGTTAAAATTGCAGAGCAATAATGTAAGGCCATAGAAGTAAGTTGATGATACAAAACAAATCAAACAGCTGACAACTGGTAGATGATTAAGATTTCTTAAGACCCTTTTGTCGGTACTTTGTGGCAGGAAGCCTCAAATTCAGTCTTCACAATTAGCCTGTAGAGATATAAAATGAAGGGACTCTTGCCCTTAAATTGGAAGAGGTTATTTATTTTGACCTTGGAAAATAAGACCATTGAGCATAGGAACAGAAGTAGGCCATTCAGCCCATCAAGCCTACTTTGCCTTTTGATCATGGCTAATTTATTTTCTCCCCCAGCTCCACTTTCCTGCCTTCATCCCATAATCATAACCACCCTTGTGTTTGATGATTCAATCATTTTAATTTTTACTTCTCAGCACCAATCTCACCCAGCCCATACGTGGGGGCATAACTTTAAGGTGATTGGAGGAAAGTATAGGGGAATGTCAGAAGTAAGCTTTGTTGCACAGAAAGTAGTGGGCGCATGGAACATGCTGCCGGGGTAGTGTTAGAGGCTAATACATTAGGAAAATTTAGTAAACTCTTTAGATTGGCATATGGATGATGGAAAAATGGAGTGCTATGTAGGAGGGAAAGGTTAGATTGACCTTAGAATAAGTTATAAGCTTGGCACAACGTCGTGGGCCGAATGGTCTGTACTTCATTGTAGTGTTCTATGTTCAAAGGCAATTTATAGTGTGCATAAAGTGACATAGGGGCATAACATAACTGGCATGGAATTCAGCTGGTTCACGCTGTGCTTCTGGACTCAGTGTGGAACATTGCTGGGAAATCTGGCAGATCGCCACCAGAAAGTTGGGACTTTTAGAACCTGTACCTCATTTTAACATTTCTTATTACTTATGGGGAATATGTGCCATTTATTGGGAATGAACTGCTAGCAATAACCAGCGATTTAAATCGTATTCTTACCATCTACTACTCCGTAATAATCCAACAGACTTGATCTCTGGCTGATCTTGGAGTATTGTGTGTAATTCTGGTCACCACAATGATGGAAGGATGTGGTTTGCTGAAGAGAGTATAGAGGAGATTCACTCAGATGTCGTTTAGGTTGGAGGACCTTTGTTGTCAGAAGAGCTGGGTAGGTTGGGATTGTTCTGCTTAGAGCAAATGAGACTGATGGGCAATCTGTTTAAGATTCTGAGAGGCATTATTAGATGGTCAAAATCATTTCTACTTTGAAGCGGTATCAAGAACCAAAGGGCATGGGTTTAAGGTGAGAACTAGGAGAGTTGTTGGCAATTCCTGGATTAAATTGTTTTTACAGAGGGAGTGGTTGATATCTGGAACTTGTTAGAGGAGGTAGAGGAATCAGGGAGAGGCATTTAGCACAACACTTAAATAGGCAAGATATAGAGTCCTAATGTGGGCCAATAGGATAAATGGGGATTGGTGTAGATGGGTAAAAGATCAGCCTGGTTGGTGTAGATGGGTAAAAGATCAGCCTGGGCATGATGGGCTGAAGGGCCTGTTTCTGGGCAGTACAACTCTGACTCTCAGTGCAAATTGAAGTCCAGCGATAGATGGCACCCCCATTTTCTCAGTTTCTCTGACTGCAGTGCTGTACGTTATTTTCAAAGCTTGCTGCTGGAGTAGAATTAATCTACAGGACAAAAAAAAAAGTATGAACCTCTGCTATAATATTGGAATGTGACCCTTGTACTTAACATTTACAAATTACAGGTCCTCAACTAACTTTTCTCCAATGAACAAATAAAAGTAAAATTTATTATCAAAGTACGTGTTTGTTGCCATATACTGC
Organism: Mobula birostris; assembly: GCF_030028105.1. NCBI lineage: Eukaryota > Metazoa > Chordata > Chondrichthyes > Myliobatiformes > Myliobatidae > Mobula > Mobula birostris. The sequence goes on along the minus strand of NC_092383.1, from coordinate 59,444,238 downwards.
CTTGAGAGTCATTTTCTTGAAGGCATTTAAAGGAAAATAAAGAATACAATAGAATTTATGAAAAACTATACGCAGTCTTTACCAGCAATAAAGATTCATGATGAAACCCTGGGCTACATTGTAGGAACCACAGACGAAGGGATTTCCCATTGCCTTTGGTGCACTGGCACAGCTTTGGGTAATTTGTGGCAAATATGTTTGAATCCCAAGGGAATGCTCGTGGTCTACCAGGCAACAGTTATGCTTGCTGTTCACTCGGGCTCTGAATTACAGGCTACATGCAGCAGGCACCTCAAAGCACTGGAGGGTTATTATCAGCACTGTCTCAGATGGAAGAACAGCTTCTTCCTACTTCACTCTGCCCTCTTAATCAGTGCCCTTTTCTGCATTCCCTTCCTACTGCTGCTGCCGCATTCCCTGCCTCAATTGGCTATTTCATTATTGTTACTTCAGCCTTCTGGTTGCACTATTTCAGATTACATGACGATATTTACTCCACTATGCTGTTTTATGCTCATCATTGAATTTATGGTAGTATTTATAGTATTATGTACACTGTTCACTGTTTATTCTGCGAGCTCCATGTAAGCAAGGGATTTCAATGCATCCTGATGCATGGAACAGTAAACAAGTCAGAATCAGAACATGACTGTGCTTCAAATCCACTGTCAGAAAAGGTGATCCACCATCAGTATTCTCTCCCAGGCAAGTGTACCCAACACTGATGGTCTGGTTACACCCAGTCCACTCCAGTGAACAGGCCACACTGTTTACAGACCCAAAACAAAAAGCACAACACAGCTATTTTCTCAGCATTGACGCAGCACAAAATTATGAAGTTGACAGAGAAAATGGTTCAAGAATACTCTCAAAGCCTCTTTCCAAAAGTGGCCCAGCATAAACAGAGGAAAGAGCCATAGTCATAGTCATAGTCATAGTCATACTTTATTGATCCCAGGGGAAATTGGTTTTCGTTACAGTTGCACCATAAATAATAAATAGTAATAGAACCATAAATAGTTAAATAGTAATATGTAAATTATGCTAGTAAATTATGAAATAAGTCCAGGACCAGCCTATTGGCTCAGGGTGTCTGACCCTCCAAGGGAGGAGTTGTAAAGTTTGATGGCCACAGGCAGGAATGACTTCCTATGACGCTCTGTGCTGCATCTCGGTGGAATGAGTCTCTGGCTGAATGTACTCCTGTGCCCACCCAGTACATTATGTAGTGGATGGGAGACAGTGACCAAGATGGCATGCAACTTAGACAGCATCCTCTCTTCAGACACCACCATCAGAAAGTCCAGTTCCATCCCCACAACATCACTGGCCTTACGAATGAGTTTGTTGATTCTGTTGGTGTCAGCTACCCTCAGCCTGCTGCCCCAGCACACAACAGCAAACATGATTGCACTGGCCACCACAGACTCGTAAGGTGTCCTCAGCATCGTCTGGCAGATGTTACAGGACCTCAGTCTCCTCAGGAAATAGAGACGGCTCTGACCCTTTTTGTAAACAGCCTCAGTGTTCTTTGACCAGTCCAATTCATATCCCCAGGTATTTGTAATCCTCCACCATGTCCACACTGACCCCCTGGATGGAAACAGGGGTCACTGGTACCTTAGCTCTCCTCAGGTCTACCACCAGCTCCTTAGTCTTTTTCACATTAAGCTGCAGATAATTCTGCTCACACCATGTGACAAAGTTTCCTACCGTAGCCCTGTACTCAGCCTCATCTCCGTTGCCGATGCATCCAACTATGGCAGAGTCATCCGAAAACTTCTGAAGATGACAAGACTCTGTGCAGTAGTTGAAGTCCGAGGTGTAAATGGTGAAGAGAAAGGGAGACAAGACAGTCCCCTGTGGAGCCCCAGTGCTGCTGATCACTCTGTCGGACACACAGTGTTGCAAGCACACGTACTGTGGTCTGCCAGTCAGGTAATCAAGAAACACACATCAAAGTTGCTGATGAACGCAGCAGGCCAGGCAGCATCTGTAGGAAGAGGTGCAGTTGACGTTTCAGGCCGAGACCCTTCGTCAGGACTAACTGAAGGAAGAGTGAGTAAGGGATTTGAAAGTTGGAGGGGGAGGGGGAGATCCAAAATGATAGGAGAAGACAGGAGGGGGAGGGATAGAGCCAAGAGCTGGACAGGTGATAGGCAAAAGGAGTTACGAGAGGATCATGGGACAGGAAGTCCGGGAAGAAAGACAAGGAGGGGAGGGGGGACCCAGAGGATGGGCAAGAGGTATATTCAGAGGGACAGAGGGAGAAAAAGGAGAGTGAGTGAAAGAATGTGTGCATAAAAATAAGTAACAGATGGGGTACGAGGGGGAGGTGGGGCCTTAGCGGAAGTTAGAGAAGTCGATGTTCATACCATCAGGTTGGAGGCTACCCAGATGGAATATAAGGTGTTGTTCCTCCAATCTGAGTGTGGCTTCATCTTTACAGTAGAGGAGGCCGTGGATAGACATGTCAGAATGGGAATGGGATGTGGAATTAAGAATAGTAATCAAGTAATCGATAGTAATTAAGAATAAGGTAATCAAGAATCCATGATACTAGGGAAGCATCCACCTGCATCGCTGTCAGCTTCTCCCCCAGCAGAGCAGGGTGGATGGTGTTGAACGCACTGGAGAAATCAAAAAACATGACCCTCACAGTGCTCGCTGGCTTGTCCAGGTGGGCATAGACACGGTTCAGCAGGTAGACGATGGCATCCTCAACTCCTAGTCGGGGCTGGTAGGTGAACTGGAGGGGATCTAAGTGTGGCCTGACCATAGGCCGGAGCAGCTCTAGAACAAGTCTCTCCATGGTCTTCATGATGTAGGAGGTCAATGCTACCGGTCTGTAGTCATTGAGGCCGCTGGGGCACGGCGTCTTCGGCACAGGGACGAGGCAGGACGTGAACCCCTTTTAAAATATCCGACCACAAAATGCCATATCTTTTGGTCCAAGACCGGTCTCACCTGCCTCCTCAGAATCAAAAGAACTGGGCTGGAAGTGGGTCATCTCCCATTCTAGAGCGCTATGCAAGGGAAGGAGCGATGCGCCAAAGAAAACAAGTCAGCTCTGTCCAACCTCTCATTATGACTAATATTCTCTAATCTGAACCTGTCCTGATCCAGGGGTTTGACCCAAAACTGTGACAATTCATTTCCTCCTGTGATGCCGCTCGACCTGCGGATTTCTTCCAGCAGATCATTGCTCCAGATTCCAGCACCTGCAGTCTCTTGTGTCTCCACCCTCTAGTTTGAACCTGGGACTCCAAAGAAAAAGGGGAAAATTGATATTGTAGAAATTTTGTTAGATTTAACTCTCATTTGTTCATTGCCCTGGTATAAACTAAGCTTTGCTTTGAAGTAGTTAAACAGGCAATCTTTGGTAAGCTCTGGTGAATCAGAAGAGGAAGTTGCAGATTGTGGGTAGGAATCTCAGCCTTTTGAGTCATAATTTCTAAAATTTTGTTTAGAGCTACTGTCCAATCATAGGATTAGGAATCTGTGCTCAGCAGTGGTATGTTCTGCTTGTGATTCAATAACAGATGACTTATGCTAAATATTAAAGTTAGCTTGGGTATCTTCCCATTCCTACTCCCCTTATATCCCTCTTAGTAATTGTATTTTAGTACTACTAGTTAGCATTAAGATGACCACTGAACTCTATCCCTTAATCTGAAATAAAACAAGATTTGTAATCCTGCAGGCATATCATGTTTCTAAAGAGTAGTGAGGTAATTTCTTTAGCTTTTAGTCTTGATACGTGGATCAGCATAATTTGATGTTTTTTTTTCACTTTGCTGATTTCAGTGCTGCTTCCATTTGTGGTTAAACCCAGAACCTCTTGTTACTACAGCGCAAAGCATGTTCTCTTCTATGAATCTGCTTCATATTTACACTCAAGCCAGAATGTTTTTCTCTTCAGGATTCCTGGCCCCACTACAAGGGCAGCCACAGCAATCAGCAGCAATTCCAAGTCTCTGACAACTATGAACCGACAAGGTCAAACTGTTAGCTGTTTGAATAAGTACAACGCGTTGCCGTGCAAATCGGGGAGTCAGAAAGGTAAGGAATAACATTTTAAAAGTTAGCTGAATTTGTAGAGTCCCAAAATTACCTCAAGTATCAAGCAACGAAGTTGGTTGGTCTAGTCTTTTTTAAATTGGTAGTAATGGGGTTATTTATAGGAACACAAATTTGATATAATTTGTTGCTTGCATAGATTTTTATTTCTTGTCTTGCATCCAAGATGCTGTTGAAGATTTTGTATTGTAGTACACAAAATTACTGTTTCACCAAAAATATGTTCAATCAAACAATATAGTCATTTTGAATTTAACAGAGAAAAGCAATACTGAGCAAAATTCAAAGTATGAAGTGAGAACATCTCAGCTCTGGAGATGTATTAAGCAGGGTGTGGCATCTTAAAAGGTGATTTTGCACAGTTATTCAAAAGTACTTACTGCTCTACGTGTTCAGTCTGTGAATTTGTAACATCCTTTATTTTGGGATATTTCATGGTGTTAGCTATTTTTTAATTATTGATTTGATCATTGATTTAATATCAAAGCTAAACATATAACCGTTAGATGAAAATATTATTTTCTGAGGTAACGTTAACTATATAAAAGTAAATAGCTGCAGCTAAGTAGTGCAACCAAGTTCAAACTCTTCTCTAGCCAAAGTGCTTCAGTGCGGGCTGCATTTTATGGGCAATGGAAGTTAAAAACAGCTTTTTAACTTCCTTTTTATATCATTAAGCACATACATACATAAATACATAAACTGAACTGAGTTGTAGTTACCAATTTCCAATTTTCTGTCAGGCCTTCTGTGATTAGGAAAACATGATGAAATAATACCGTTTCTTTGGTCACAAAATGTGAGTGTGGAACTTCTACTTAAAGCTCCAAAGCTTCCACATTGACTGCACTTGCGGATGGTGTAAATGAGTTCACCTTTTTGACCTACTGTCCCAAGTGTTGTTAGTTACTCTTATAATAACGGTTCACCAGATTATTATTAGAATATTAAGTTATACACAAAAAATTTATATTGGAATTTGAGGTAAGAGAACTTTAATAAAACACTCTTGATTTCAATGTATTGTCAAAATTTTAATCCAGTGATTAATGAGCTCTATTTGTAAATAAAATTAATTTGAGTTAGATATATGGCTCCAAGAAAATTCGTGGTCATGGAAAGGTTTGCAGTGCACTTCAGTAAGCTATGAAGGATTTAAGTGCTTGATCCAAATTTAGTTTTCCTGTGCAAAGGTGAAATTTTATAGATTGGCAGTAATGGTACGTTTATTCTATATCCTCTTGAGGCTGAATGCAGCTCAAATGTGGATGATCTGAATTGAAAAGGATGTCAGAGGTTTCATATCTACAGCTGCTTCATTCAATTCATATGCTTGCAAATACTGAATTGCATGCCCAAGGCATATACTACAATTCTTATTCTGGTTTTCTGATGTTTTTAATATTGCAATACTTATCTTCCTTTGGTAAAGTTGGATGAGAAGTTTTTGTTTGCCTTATTATTGTCATAGAATCATAAGAGTTTTCCAAAATGTACTGTAAATAAGTTCTTGGGTTTAAATCACCCCATACTGACCACAGTGCTTCATGGGCTAGTCCCACTTACAGAAATTGTCCCATTGGTACAAAATAATTTTGCAACAGGCATACTTCCCATAAGGATATCAGAAAATTATGGCATTCAGATGTAACGTAAGCAGCATTGTAACTCTTAATAATGTTACCAGTATTCAGGACATTGCAAATACCCATTAACCTAAAGTATTGGTAGACAAATGTTAAAAGGCACAACAGTATTCTCAATAACTATAATTAACATTATCGAAATCAAATATGAACAATTTGCATAGTTAAAAGTAAACAGTTGTAGGATTGTATCTTACAGCAAAAATATGCAGACATGGAGAGCTAGCCAAAATCTTTAACAAATATGCTATTGAATATTAGTATTTACTTATGAATGGTTTATATCTGAGTCTTAATTGTGATTTTGTGAAATAATGATACAATTGCCCTTTAATAACTTCCCTGATTTTTATTTCCATAGAAGACAATGGAAATACAATTCGGGAAAGATGTAAAATGAGCAACTTAAACCATCTATTGCAGTTTATATTAACACAAAGTCAAAATGGCTGCCAATCAAAAAGAGACAGCTTTAATTATGCTTGATTTTTCAAGCTTTTTTTGTAGCGTTAACAGTAAGAGATGCTTATGATATTTCTTCAAATGGTACCAGATGTAAAAGGTTAGTGCACAAGTCTTGATCTGATCAAAATATATTTTATAGTGTTAATAACATGTTATTCTCACAATACTAAAAACTTTTCAAAACCACATGAAAATCACCATTGTTATTTGGAAAATCACTTGGAACTGACTATTGCCTAGCATGACATAACAGTGTTCTTGCATCAAGACCAGATGTTTGCCATTAGCCATTTTCCCTTCAAACACAAACTTAAATTGCAAAGTGCCAAAGGTAATTATGGAAACGATCAACTTCAGGCTTTTTCTCCCCCAGTAAATTTGTATATAGGAAAGTCATCAAGGAAGTATTAGGAAATGGCATGTGTGGGTAATGTTATTTAAATATAGTAGTTTTCCAGTCTCATTTCTGCTCCGCTTTTACTCTTAAATGTTTCTTGTTACAACTAACTTGTTTGTATGCACTCTTATCTCTCAGTCAGTCAGTAATCATGTTCTACTAACAAAGAAGTAAACATAAAAATTTTAAGCTGATATTCCAGTGTTGTACAGAGGAGTGTTACCTACTTCAAAATGGTATCGTTTGGATACCATGTAGACCTGGGTCCCATTTTATCTCCAGATTGATAAAAAAAGGGCACTGTGGCACTCCTGAAGAAGAATAGGGAAGTTACCCCAGGTTGTCACAACTGAACCAACAGCACAAATGTAGATCTGGATTTTATAATACTGGTGCTGGTGGGACCCCCAATGTACATGAATTGCTACTGTGTTTCCTACGTTCTAATTGATTCATTGACTTTGGAATATTGAGAAGCTGAGAAAAGTGCTATGTAAGTGCACAATTTTACCATTTTTTGGATTTTTCATTTAAGTTAAAATAACTTATTTCAACCACTCATAAATTTATTATAGTTATTCTTTGTTCTGGCTATTGTTTACTGAATTTTGTCTTACTTTTGCTATTTATCTTTTGGGTCATTGGTAAACTCTGTACTAGATTATAAAAGCCCCAACTAGGTGTAGTGAATCGTGAATCTGTACATGACAAATTTGTCTTCAATTCTGTGAGCTTCAGCTTCTCATCCCTTTTACCAGAACTTTCAGTATTTTGTGGAAGGCTTCATAAACTATATTAATGGACGTTTCTGTGTTCACTTTTGTAGCTTTCTCAAAAATGAATGTAAGCTTGGTAAACATACCCACCCTTTTACAAATTCGTGTTGGCTTTTTCTAATTAACTCACATTCTCTTAGTTTTAAGTCATTCTATCCTTCATTAAGGTTCTTTCATTCCCCATAACAGATGTCACATTAATAGGACTATAATTTCCTGATTTCTCACTGTTCTTCATTTAAGGAATCAAAATTGCAGTTTTCTAACCAAAGAAAGGCAATAAGCTGATTAAGTTAAACACAAAATGCTGGAGGAACTCAGCAAGTCAGGTAGCATCTATGGAAATGAATAAACAGTCGATGTTTTTCAGGACTGGAAAGGAAGGGGGAATTTAAATGTTTGGCCATCATGAAGATTCACTTTTGGAGGATTAAGTGGAGGTGCTCGATGAAGTGGTCCCCCCATTTACGACAGATCTCACTGATGTAGAGGAGGCCGCATCGGGAGCACCATACACAATAGATGACCCCAATAGATTCGCAAATGAAGTGTTGCCTCACCTGCAAGGACTGTTTGGGACCCTGAATGGAGGTGAGGGAGGAGGTGAATGGGCAGGTGTAGCATTGGTGGGTGTAGCAGAATGGGCATGCTACTTGCAGGGATAAGTGCCAGGAGGGAGATTAGTGGGGAAAGCTGAATGGACAAGGGAATTGTGGAGGGAGCAATCCCTGTGGAAAGCACAGAGGTAAAGATATGATTGGTGGTAGGATCCCTTTGGAGATGGCAAAAGTTGCAGAGGATGTTGTGTTGGATGTGGAGGCTCATGGGATAAGGACAAGAGCGACTCTATGCCTTTCAAGATGGCAGGAAGATGGGGTGAGTGCAGATGTTCAGGAAACGGAGGAGATGTGGGTGAGGGCAACATCAGTGGTGGAGGGAGGGAAATCCTGTTCTTTGAAGAAAGATGTCGTGGAAAGGAAAGCCACATCCTGGAAACATGCGGCGGAGATGAAGGAACTGCGAAAAGAGAATAGCATTTTTACAGGAGGGGGAGAAGGTATAGTTAAGATAGCCATGAGAATTGGTAGGTTGATTAGTAAGTCTTGCTATCATTATCTTGCCTCCATTTGTTAGAATCCATGAAGTTCATGATAAATAGGCACCTTGCAAGGACAGGCACCTCCTTCAGATAGCGCAGCTTATTAAAAGAAGAGGAACTCTTGAAATTCCAAAGCCAGATTTCAATGGTGTAAGAGAGGACATGGTAAATGTGTATAGGAAGGAGATGCTTGAAGGTAAAATGACAGCTGACAAGTAGATGATTTCCTAAGTGAGGGGTATTAATAGTTCAGGGCCTGTATTTCTTGGTAAATATGAAAGCAAATGTAGCAAGATAAGGAAACTTTAAATGACAAAGGATATTGAAGGTTTAATAAGACAGAGATAAAAATGTATGGCAGGTGGATGGGGATGGTGGAAGTCATGCGAGGCTTATAGAGTGTGTACGGACAAAAAGTTGAGAAAGAATTTAAGAGGACAAAGATTAAAGTCTGTCACGAGCCTTGTGGTCCATCAGGCCAGTGCTTATGCCGGTTTCTGTGGCGTGAAGCGACTGAGAGTACGAGACACCCCCCCCCCCCCCCCCCCCCGGATGGGACGCCAGTCTATCGTGAGGTTAACTCCCAGCATTTTTGCCGGTACCCATTTTCAGCTGGGTAGACTGGAGCATTGTGAGATTAAGTGCCTTGCTCAAGGACACACATGCTGCCCCGGCCGAGGCTGGAACCCACGACCTTCGCTAGTCCAACGCCCTAACCACTTGGCCACATGCCACACTGAGGACAAAAAGGGTCCATAAAATATCTTTGGCAAGCGAGATCAAAGAATATTCCAAGACATTCTGTGTATATCAGAAGAACGAGGATAGCCAGGAAGAGAGTGGGTCTCCTTTGGAACCAAAGGTGTTATAGATGTGTGGAGGAAGGGTGTATGAGTGGAGCCATACCTTGACACTACAGTAAGGAGAAAAACTTGGACAGTAATGAGTTCAGAGAAAGCAATATTAAGAAGGGGGATGTGTTAGATGCACAACAGTTGATGCACCCTCAGGATTGGATAAGATCACTTGCTAATTGCTTTAGTTATGGGGAAAGATTTGATAGTTTGGGTTTATTTTCCCGGAGTGAATTGGGTTGAGAGGTGATCTAACAGAGGTATAGAGGTATATATTGAGTAGTCAGTCAGAATCTTTTACCCATGTTAGTAGCATCAAGAAAGAGAGGATGTAGATTGGAGATGCGAAGGAGTTTTAAAGGATGTCTGAGTGGAAGTCTTTTTAGCTAGAATGTGGTTCAAATCTGGAACTCACTGTCAGAGGACTAAGCGGAACAAGTGCTACACCTGCCCTTACACTTCCTCCCTCACCACCATTCAGGGCCCCAGACAGTCCTTCCAGGTGAGGCGACTCTTCACCTGTGAGTCGGCTGGGGTGATATACTACGTCCGGTGCTCTCGATGTGGCCTTCTATATATTGGCGAGACCCGACGCAGACTGGGAGATTGTTTCGCTGAACACCTGCACTCTGTCCGCCAGAGAAAGAAGGATCTCCCAGTGGCCACACGTTTTAATTCCACGTCCCATTCCCATTCTGATATGTCTATCCACGGCCTCCTCTACTGTAAAGATGAAGCCACACTCAGGTTGGAGGAACAGCACCTTATATTCTGTCTGGGTAGCCTCCAACCTGATGGTATGAACATTGACTTCTGAAACTTCCGCTAATGCCCCACCTCCCCCTCGTACCCCATCCGTTATCTATCTATCTATCTATCTATTTATTTATTTATTTATCTATCTATCTATCTATTTATTTATATATATACACACATTCTTTTTCCCTCTCTCCTTTCTCTCCCTTCTCTCCCTCTGTCCCTCTCACTATACCCCTTGCCCATCCTCTGGGCTTCCCCCTCCCCTTTTCTTTCTCCCTGGGCCTCCTGTCCCATGATCCTCTCATATCCCTTTTGCCAATCAACTGTCCAGCTCTTGGCTCCATCCCTCCCCCTCCTGTCTGTCCTGTGGTTCGATGTCTTGGGGGAATAAGCAATGACACTGGGGATTACTGGAGGTTCAGGCCATTATCTTTGAAATTATTCTTCATTGCTAGCGTAAGTCACAAGATGAATTGCAGCTTACTTCCACCATGCCTAATTTCCTTCCCTGTTGCATCTAAAGGTAACTACTTTTTTTTATCTTAACAAGTATCTCAATTTTAGCAACAGCAGCTGGAAATGTAGCTTTGTGCTCCAGTTGATAGAGTATGTAGGTTGAACTTATGGGTATCTGTAGGCAATCCCTCAATTTGAGGTAGATCTCCTCTGCAGGTTCAGGTAGGGTCTTGATGTAACTCAGGAGTCTAACTGTACAACTACAAACATGCTCACAGGATATACTGAACATAATAGATTACACAGATGCTGGAAATCATGAGCAACACACACAAATTGCTGCAGGAATTCAGCAAGTCAGGCAGCATCTATGGAGGGGAAAAAACAGCTGACCTTTTGGGCTGAGATCTTTTGGCCCAAAGCATTAACTGCTTAATTTCTTCATAGATGCTGCCTGACTTGCTGAGCTTCTCCAGAATTTTGTGTGTGCTACACCAAAGGTGCAGGCATTTTGTAGTAGTCTATGGTTGCTGTCATCTGGTTGTTTCTCTTGCCTTCCTTCTATCACTGTCTTCAGCTTTTAGAGTAATGAGTTTCAAACCGGAGCAGGACCACTGTTAAGGAAAGATACTATATCATTAGGCTGATTGATAAACACAAGAGATTCTGCAGGTGCTGGAATTCCAGAGTAGCACCCACAAAATGCCTGAAGATCTCAGCAGGTTAGGCTGCGTCTGTGGACAGGAATAAAGTGTCAATGTTTTGGGCCACAGCCTTTCTGCGTTGGTAGTTTGCTTTGCCTTATTATTAATGCCCACCCCTGTTTCTTCAAGAATGCCTCACCAGACATTTGTACTGCTTCTTCTGATCTCCATGGAATCTGAGGGCTTCCGTGGAAAGATGAGAATCAGACAGTTGTGCACTGTCCTCAGTCCAGTAGAGCTGCTGTGTGAGAATCTTTGCTTCATTGTTAGCGACACTGGTTTCAGGGAAGATGCAGACTCTTTGTGATGTTGTCCATAGATCACCCAGGTTTCACATCTGCCAAGCTCTGCTGAGATGATGAGTATATTTGGATCTTTGTGTCCTAATGTAGATGTTAATATTGTTCGTTTTTCATAGCTGACATCTGCTGCTAGTGAATGATTCATTCAGTACGGGAGGAATCAAGAGCTAAATGAATTGTTACCCGATTGTGATATTAGATTATCTCAGCCTGGCTACTGAATTAGAAACAAGAAAATTAAAATCTAAGCATACCTTAAATGAAAAGAATATCTGATGAACAGTTTACCGGGCTGTTAATTGCATCTATTTATTTGATCTTGTCCTTAGGAGTTTTCCATTGTCTAGGGCAAAGATTTATGTTCAGTTTGTCAGGTCCATGCTGAGCATTGTGTGGCAAATCTCAAAATCAAAGTCAAATTTATTATTAAAGTACAGGTATGTCATATACCATCTTGAGATTCATTTTCCTGCAGGCATTTATAGGAAAATAAAGAAATACAATAGTATTCATGAAAAACTATATAAACAAAGACAAACAACCAATGTGCAAAGGAAGACAAATAATGCAGATGAAACTTAAGTAATACTGAGAATATCAATTGTAGACTCATGAGTTGAGGAATACTTGAAAGTTAGTCTATAGGTTGTGGGAATAGTTCAGAGATGTTGTGAGAGAAGCTATCCACATCAGTTCAGGAGCCTGATAGTTGTAGGATGATAACTGTTATTGAACCTGGTGCTGTGGTACTTAAGGCTTCTGTACCTCTTCCTCAGCAAGAGGAGAACATGACTTGGACAGTGGGGGTCTTTGATGATGGATGCTTCTATCTTGTGACTCTATAGACTTTTCTGTTCCTGGGCATTGGTGTTTCCAGACCAGACTATGATGTAGCCATTTAGTACACTCTCCACTGTGCATTTGTAGAAGATTTTCAAAGTTTTAGGTGACATGCTGAATGTCTGACATGGTATTTTGTCACATCTGCTGCTGTTGAAGACAATTGCCTGAGATGGTGCAAAGTTTGCTGGCCACTCTTTGCTCACGGCTCGCCTTAGCAGCTGAGCTTTCCATTCAGCCTTGTCTATAATGCCCTCCTGAAGATGTCACTGTTCAGGGATTGACTTTTAGTGACCATCTCCCACTTTACTGCCATCTTCATATCTCATTCATAGTTTCCACTGTGTATATAGTTTTAACCAACTCTAACCCTGTAAACTTCTCATTTAATCAGGAAAGTTAGTATTACTTAAGTTGTGAGGAATGTTTCATTAATCAAACTAAATTAGGTGAATTTGTGTTTTTGAAAATATTGAAACATGGATCATATAGTTACAGTTGGCAACACCACTTTCTCATTAACTTCTGCTAAAAAGTTTAATTTTGCCATTCATAAATATAAATAATTAAGGCACCTATAATTTGTCTTAAGGCTATATTTACAAGCATTAAATGACAGGAATTCTGCAGATGCTGGAAATTCAAGCAACACACATCAAAGTTGCTGGTGAACTTTCAAATCGCTTGCTCACTCTTCCTTCAGTTAGTCCTGACGAAGGGTCTCGGCCTGAAACGTCGACTGTACCTCTTCCTAGAGATGCTGCCTGGCCTGCTGCGTTCACCAGCAACTTTGATGTGTGTTGTTTACAAGCATTAACTGATTCCATTTTCAGACAAGAAAATCTGTTACTCCTAAGTTCCTAAAACTGTTGTAATGAATGGAAATTATAATTGTAGTACTAAGTTCTCAAAATTAGTTTGTGGAATCTTAATGACTATTTTGTAGTCTATATGTAGAATTATTAGCAACAAAGCCAAAGAAATGAAATGTAAAGACTATGGGAATGAATTCCATAGATCTAAACTTATTTTCTAACACCCTTCTCCATTTATTTCAATATTTTAAATACATATTTTCTCTCTGCCTTTAAATAAGGTCAAATACAGTATATTGGACTTTTCAAATGCATTGTTTTTTAAAGTCTTATGTTGAAGAGAAGAGTAATTTCTGTGGGATCTAGAAGTGCAACCACGAACATCGATTTCTCGAACTTCTGGTAATGCCCCCTCCCTCCTTCACCATTCCCCATCCCTTTTTCCCTCACTCACCTTATCTCCTTGCCTGCCCATTGACTCTCTGTGGTTCTCCTTCCCGCTTTTCTTTCTTCCATGGCCTTCTGTCCTCTTCTATTAGGCTCCCCCTTCTCCAGCCCTGTATCTCTTTCACCAATCAACTTCCGAGCTCTTTACTTCACCTTTCCCCCTCGTAGTTTCACCTATCACCTTGTGTTTCTCCCTCCCCTCCCCCCACCTTTTAACTTTATCCCTCATTTTTTTTCTCCAGTCCTGCTGAAGGGTCTTGGCCTGAAACGTCAACTATACCCTTTTCCATAGATGCTACCTGCCCTGCTGAGTTCCTCCAGCATTTTGTTTGTGTTGCTTTGGATTTCCAGCATCTGCAGATTTTCTCTTGTTTGTCAAAGACTCCCCTTACTACCTGACAGTAAGATGGTGTTTACTGGGAGATGTAAGATATCTGTTTGTTTCAAACATATCATCAATCGGTAGGAGTTCTGAGTATGATGTTGATGCAAGGGACTGCAGATGCTGGAATCTGAAGCAACAATGATCTGCTGCAGGAACTCTGCGGGAGGAAAGGAATTGAAGATGTTTGGGTTTTGACCTGAAACATCACCAGTTCCTTTCCTCCCACAAATGTTGCATGACTGGATGAATCCCTCCTGCAGGTTGCTTGTTGGATAAATATGGAAAAGGAAAGGTACGTCACATCCGGAGTTTCTCCGGATTTCTCTCCATGCCTCTCTGACATAGTGGGAACCGTGTACGAGGCAAGTTACAGCAGTGGTTTGCCATTGCCTTCTGCCGGGTGAGTTTCCAAAGTAATCACCAGCTCGTAACCCAGCACGGATGGAAAGCGTTCAGGGTGGCCGGCTGGATTCGAACTTGGAACCTTTCGTCCCGAAGTCCGGCATTGAATACCACTACGCCACCAGCCGGGATAAATATAATGTTACTGAAAAGATTTTGCAAGTTCAAACTTTATGAACGATCTTGCAATCTACTTTACCTTATTCTTCATGCAGTTTAATTAGACTGAGCTAGTGAGCAGCTGTTAGGAATTTGGTTAACACTGAACATGCTGCACTGAGTATGTTGAAAGATTGTGATGCAAACTCCAAAACAAATGTACAGCATTTCTAATGTCTAGATATGAACATTAAAATTCAGTGTTTCCATTATATATAACTCCAACTGCCCATTTTACAGTGGCTGTACTTTCCTTACCCTGAAAGTTTTGAGAAAAAGTTTTTTAGTCGAGACTTCCTAGATAGCAAAAGTCATAAAAGCTTAGTTAAATGTTGTAAACTCCAGAGGAGTTTGAGCTCTCAGGCTGATGTGCATTCTGAACACTGAAGAAGCAAGAGACTGATTCCTCTGGTTGATTACTATCTGACCACTTCACAAAGACAGAGCTATGCTCTGAAGAGCCGACTTACATTTGTCCATAGCCTTCAGTAAATAAGTATGACTACAGTGTATTGAAAAGTTTGCCAATTGTACAGTCAGACTCTTTTTCAGGAGTATTATCTTTTATGCAAAGGATATTTCTAACTAAGCCACAAGTTTCTGCACACTTATTGAGCAACTGGTTTGAAGAATTGGAATACCGTATAAAATTGAAATAACATAGAAAATCAGAAATTATGGCAAGTATTACCTCATCACTCTCCCATTTGCACTATAAAGTTTTTTTTCTTAATATTAAGCTATTTCTTGAATTCTAAGGCTTAGTTGTAATGCTTGGATTCCAGCAGGTTGAGGAACCTGCTGTTTCCCATGATTGTCCAAGTTTTTCAATAATAAAGCTACTTAAACACCAAGAGTAACTATATTAGTGTTGTTAAATATGCACAACAATAACTATTAATAAACGTGATGGTATTGATTTACTAAGGTTCACATCACTAATACTGTGATTTTGAAAATATTTTTAAAATAAAATAGTTAATAGCTTCTGTACAAAGAACGTAAAGAAAGGGGCACCAGATTATGTAAATGCTAAAATTACAATATGCTGGTAATACTCAGGAGCTTTGGCAATTTACATCCTCTTAATATCCTGGCTCGTAAGTAGGAGTAATTTAGCTACATCAATGGACAAAAGATGCAGATTGATAACCTTCTCAAATTCTTTAATTTCAATTTCATGGAACAGTACCAGACCTTCATCTTATGATGCTGTGCTATATCTTTAACTTACCCCCACATAGCGCTGCATTTTTCTTTCATGTGCCTTGCTAAGAAAATCTTTAATAATCCCCAATATATCTCCCTTTATCACTAACTCCTGCAGTGCGTTCCATGCACTTACCACTCTGTGTAATAAAATCTACCACAGATACTTCCGTCCAATCACCATAAGAGCATGTCCTCTCTTATTAGCCATCACTGCCCTGGGGAATAAGCACTGGCTGTCCATCCTATCTATTCTTATATCACTTTATGGAAGTTAATCCTGTTAGTCTGGGTAAAAGTTTGAGAACCAGTGGTGACAGCAGCGAGCTGAGCAGACTGCTCAGACTCTGTATTGTCATTAGGTCTCATCGGGAGTGAATCATTCTTTGCATTAGCGAGTGGGAGATTGGCATTGTTGCAGGGTAGGAGACATTTGAAAAGAACGTTTCGTCAAAAGTGAGTCATACTTTGAAGTAATGAGCGAGAGAGAGAGAGAGAGGGGGAGACGCTGTTGCAGAGTGGGTGCCATTCGAAAAGAACAAGTCTCGTCGGGAGTGAGTTTTTGTTGAGCCAGGAAAAAGAAGGTGGATGTAAGCAGAGTGGCCATTGTAGGAGCAGACATTGTTGGAATGGGCCATGTTAAAATGGTCAAGCTTTGGCTGAAAAGGCTTGAGTGGGAACAGGCAAGGTGAGTACAAAGAGAGAGGTTTCAGAGAGAAGGCACAGATGAGAACATGTAAGCTTTTTTATGGTCTATAAATCCTTAGTTCAATGTAAGCAGGATGGCTAATGCGGTGGAATGCTCCTCCTGTGTGGTGTGAGATTTCAGAGCACCTATCAATCTCTCTGATGACTATGTATGTGGGAAGTGCACTCAAATTCAGCTCCTGAATGACAAGGTCAAAGAACTGAAGCTGTAGCTGAATGTACTCAGGACCATCAAGAGACTGAAAACTTTACAGGTGAAACTTTTTACTGAGGTGGTCAAACCCAGAGTTGAACCTTGGGTTACCATCAGGAGAAGTAGGGAGAATAAGCAGTCAGTAATGGTTTCCCCTGTGGCCACTGCCTTCAGCAACAAGTGTATCCCTTTGGATACCACTCAGGAGGGACGGATAAAGTCAGGCAGAGCGATAGTGACAGGAGGCTTGATGGTTAGGGGAACAGATAGGAGATTCTGTGGCTGAGAAATTGAAGCCAAGGTGTTGTGTTGCTAGTTCCTGGATGTCTCGGAGCAGCTACAGGATATTCTGAAGTGGAAGGGTGAGCAGCCTGAGGTCGTGGTGCACATCAGCACTAATGACATAGATACAATAGAAACAGGGAAGAGGTCTTGCGCAGATGTGGAGGCAGATTAAAGAAAGGTGTAAAAACAACAGGGTTGTTGTCATGGGGACTTTAACCTTCTAGCTTAGGTTGTGTTGGTGAAAGACAGTGACAACCTGCTGGTGGAAAACACAACAGACAAAACTATAAATTACTCCATTAATCAAACTTTTTCTCAGATATGATCACCGTAATCAATAGCCTGTAACTTTCCTTTTGGAGTTGAGTTTCTGAACTGCTTGGCATTTTCCCAGAGTGAACTGAAGTCTCGAAGGTGCTGGACAGTTGTGGCGTGACGTGTACAGGCCAGATCGAGGTGGTGGGCCTGGGCCTGAGAGTGAGGAATAAGCCAATGTTTGGCCATTGCTGGAGCGGACTTGGAGGCGATTCAATGAGGCAGAAACGAGACGAGGTAGAGTTGAGGCAATGGAGCCTGAGCCTGGGCCTCCAGGCCTCAGACCAAGGAAAGACCTGAGGTTTGAGTGACCAGGCCAAATTGGAAAGATCGGATACAGGCCAAATCAGGGCAATGGGGCCCTGGTGCCAGAGCGTATTGAAGTGGCAGGGCCCATGTCCGAGAGCGAGGAATGTCCCAAGGTTTGGATGATTTAAGCACTGGGTCAAATTGAAAAGGTCGGTGCGTTGGGGCTGGAGGTGAGGTTCAGGCTTGTTCAGCTCGCTCTTTTGTGAGGTTTACTATTCTCTGCACTGAACTGATACTATGGCCTGCAACTCATGGGCTCCTGAATTGGCTGTAGGGATGACCAGCTTCGTGGCTGTGGACTTACTTTCGTGAGCTTCCGTTCTGAATGTTATTTGCTTACTTCTATTGTTTGCAGGATTTGTTTTTATTTCTGCACATTGGGTGCTTGACGGTTGCCTTTTTAAAATGCATTCTATTGGGTTTCTTAGTTTTGTGGCTGCCTGTAAGGAGCTGAATCTCAAAACTGTATGTAGTATGTATACTTTGATAATAAATGTACTTTGAACTTTGAACTTCCCTAATATGAACTGGGATCTTCTTAGTGCAAGTGGTTCAGATGGGGCAGAATTTGTTAGGTGCATCCCAGAGTGTTTCTTAAACCAATATGTAGATCGTCCAACAAGAGGAGGGGCTTACTAGATCTGGTGGTGGATCATGAGCCTGGCCAAGTGACCAAACTTTTAGTGGGTGAGCAGTGACTACAACTCCTGAAGTTTTAAAATACCCATAGATAAGGATAAGTATGAACCTTGTGAGAGAGTATTAAACTGGAGAAGGGCAAATTAAGAGCACCAAGGAGAGTTAATTGAGAATAGGTGTTTTTGGAGAAGTCGTCTAGGGAGGCTATTTGGGTGGAATTGAGGAATGGGAAAGGTGCAGTAACTCTTATGTGGGTGTATTATAGACCACCAAATGGGGAGCGAGAATTGGAGGAGCAAATTTGTAAGGAGATAGCAGATATTAGTAGTAGGCACAAGGTTATGATTGTGGGAGATTTTAATTTTCCATACATAGACTCGGAAGCCCATACTGTTAAAGGGCTGGATGGTTTGGAGTTTGTAAAATGTGTGCAAGATAGTTTTTTGTAGCAATACATAGAGGTACCAACAAAAGAAGGGGCAGTGTTGAATCTCCTGTTAGGGAATGAGATAGGTCAGGTGACGGAGGTTTGTGTTGGGGAGCACTTCGGGTCCAGTGATCACAATGCTATTAGTTTCAATATTATTATGGAGAAGGATAGGTCTGGACCCAGGGTTGAGATTTTTGATTGGAGAAAGGCTAACTTTGAGGAGATGCGAAAGGATATAGAAGGAGTAGATTGGGACAATTTGTTTTATGGGAAGGATGTAATAAAGAAATGGAGGTCATTTAAAGGTGAAATTTTGAGAGTACAGAATCTTTATGTTCCTCTTAGGAAAAGAAAGGTTAAAAGTTTGAGACAGCCATGATTTTCAAGGGATATTGGAAACCTGGTTTGGAAAAAAAGAGAGATCTACAATAAATATAGACAGCATGGAGTTATCGAGGTGCTCGAGGAATATAAAGAATGTAAAGAGAATCTTAAGAAAGAAATTAGAAAAGCTAAAAGAAGATATGAGGTTGCTTTGGCAAATAAGGTGAAGGTAAATCCCAAGGGTTTCTACCATTATATAAATAGCAAAAGGATAGTGAGGGATAAAATTGGTCCCTTAGAGAATCAGAGTGGACGGCTATGTGTGGAGCTAAAAGAGATGGGGGAGATTCTTAACAATTTCTTTTCTTAGGTATTCACTCAGGAGAAGGATATTGAATTGTGTAAGATAAGGGAAACGGGTATGGAAGTTATGGAAACTATGATGATTAAAGAAGAAGAAGTACTGGAGCTTTTAAGGAATATAAAAGTGGATAAGTCTGCAGGTCCTGAAAGGATATTCCCTAGGACATTGAGGTAAGTTAGTGTGGAAATAGCAAGGGTTCTGACAGAAATATCTCAAATGTCATTAGAAACGGGGATGGTGCCGGAGGATTGGCGTATTACTCATGTTGTTCCATTGTTTAAAAAGGGTTCTAAGAGTAAACCTAGCAATTATCAGCCTGTGAGTTTGACGTCAGTGGTGGGTAAATTGATGGAAAGTATTCTTAGAGATGGTATATATAATTATCTGGATAGACAGGGCCTGATTAGGAACAGTCAACGTGGATTTGTGCGTGGAAGGTCATGTTTGACAAATCTTATTGAATATATTGAAGAGGTTACTAGGAAAGTTGACAAGGGCAAAGCGGTGGATGTTGTCTGTATGGACTTCAGTAAGGCCTTTGACAAGGTCCCACACGGAACGTTGGTTAGGAAGGTTCAATCGTTAGGTATTAATATTGAAGTAGCAAAATGGATTCAGCAGTGGCTGGATAGGAGACGCCAGAGAGTGGTGGTGGAAAACTGTTTGTTGGATTGGAGGCCGGTGACTATGACTAGTGGTGTGCCTCAGGGATCTGTACTGGGTCCAATGTTATTTGTCATATACATTAATGATCTGGATGATGGGGTGGTAAATTGGATGAGTAAGTATGCAGATGATACTAAGATAGGTGGAGTTGTGGATAATGAGGTAGGTTTTCAAAGCTTGCAGAGAAATTTAGGCCAGTTAGAAGAGTGGGCTGAAAGATGGCAGATGGAGTTTAATACTGATAAATGTGAGGTGCTACACTTTGGTAGGACTAATCAAAATAGGACATACATGGTAAATGGTAGGGCATTGAAGAATGCAGTAGAACAGAGGTATCTAGGAATAGTGATGCATAGTTCCCTGAAGGTGGAATCTCATGGATAGGGTGGTGAAGAAAGCTTTTGGTATGCTGGCCTTTATAAATCAGAGCATTGAGTATAGAAGTTGGGATGTAATGTTGAAATTGTACAAAGCATTGGTGAGGCCAAATTTGGAGTATTGTGTACAGTTTTGGTCACCAAATTATCGGAAAGATGTCAGCAAAATAAAAAGACTACAGAGAAGTTTTACTAGAATGTTACCTGAGTTTCATCACCTAAGTTACAGAGAAAGGTTGAACAAGTTGGATCTATATTCTTTGGAGTGTAGAAGGTTGAGGGGGGACTTGATAGAGGTATTTAAGATTATGAGAGGGGTAGATAGAGTTGACATGGATAGGTTTTTTCCATTGACAGTGGGGGAGATTCAAACAGGAGGACATGAGTTGAGAGCTAAAGGGCAAAAGTTTAGGGGTAATATGAAGGGGAGCTTCTTTACTCAGAGAGTGGAGGCTGTGTGGAACGAGCTTCTAGCAGAAGTGGTTAAGGCAGGTTCGATGTTGTTGTTTAAAGTTAAACTGGACAGCCGTATGGACAGGAAAGGAATGGAGGGTTATGGGCTGAATGCAGGTCGGTGGGACTAGGTTTGATAAGAATTAGGCACGGACTAGAAGGGCCAAGATGGCCTGTTTCCGTGCTGTAATTGTTATATGGTTATATGGTTATATACATGTGTTTAAAGACCATTTGCACAGAGTACAGGACAGGCATGTTCCAGTCAGAAGGAAGGACGTGGATAGCAATGCAATAGAACCTTGGTTGTTGAGGGATGTGATGAATTTAGTCAAGAAGAAAACGGAAAAGTATGTACTGTAAAACTTAGGAAGCTAAAATCAAACAGAGCCCTGAAGGATAATAAAGAAATCAGAAAATAAATCAGTAAGGGAATTAAGAAAGTCAGGAGGGGCCATGAAAAGTCCTTGGCAAGTAGGATTAAAGAGAATCCAAGGGATTGTATACATATATCAAGAGCAAGAGGATAACGAAGGGGAGGGTTGGACCACTCAAGGATAAGGGGGAATCATTTGCTTGGACGTGAAGGATGTGGTGAGGTCTGCCGGGAGTACTTTACATCAGTATTTACAAAAGAGAAGGATGTGGAGGATTGGGAGATCAATGCCGAGAGTATTAATATGCTAGGGCATCTCAAAGCAAAGGAGAATTTGGTGTTGGGTCTCCTAAAGAGCATAAAGATGTATAAGTCCCCAGAGCTTGAAGGAATATACCCCAGGTTTTTGAGAGAGGCCAGTGAAGGGATTGCTGGGGCCTTGTCCTATATTGTCGTGTCCTCTCCAGCTATAGGTGAGATCTCAAGCTTGCTGAATAGCTAATGTTTGTTCATGAAGGGAACCAGCGATAATTCTGGAAACTAAAGGTTGGTGAGTTTCACATCAGTGATAGGGAAGATACTGAAGAGAATTCTTTGTGATAAGATTTATCAGCATATTGTAAACCATGGCCTAAATAGGGAGATCCAGCGTAGCTTTCTGCAGGGCAAGTTGTGTTTTGTTAACTTGATTGAGTTTTTTGGTGAGGTGATGAGGGTGATTGATGAATGTAGACCTGTGGGTATTTTCTACATGGATTTTAGTAAGGCATTTGACAAGATCCTCCGAGGTACTTGGAGTAACATGATAAAATAGGCCAAAGTGAGCATAAATTCCTTAAGGAGAAAAATTGCCTGACAAATCGATAGGAATTTGTTGAGGAAATACAGGATATCAGGCAGGATAGACAAAAGCAGACTCAGTAGATGTTGCTTACGTGTTTTTTCAGAAGGCCTTTGACAAGATGTTGCATATGAGTCTACTTGCCTCTCACATCTCCTTTAAAATTACGTTCTGGTTTTAGTCAGCCCAGGAGAAAGATACTGTCTATTGACTTTTTATGCCTCTCATAATCTTAAATTAAGTAAATTATCATGTACTTTGGCAGAAGGGATAAAGACATCGACCTTTTTCTAAATGGGAAGATAATTCAGAACTCAGAGGTGCAAAGAGACTTGAGAGTCTTTTTGCAGTATTCCCAAAAGTATAACTTGCAGGCAACGTTAGCATTCATTTTGAGAGGACTAGAATATAAGAGCAAGAGTGTAATACTGGGGAATTACAAGGCATTGGTCAGACTGAATTTGGAGTATGGTGAGCAGTTTTGGGCCCCATATCTAAGAAAAGATGTGCTGGCATTGGAGAGGGTCCAGAGGAGGTTCAGGAGAGTGATTCTGTGATTGAAAGGGTTAACATATAATAACTCTGGGCCAATAGCCACTGGGGATTAAAAGAAAGGGGGGGATCTCATTGAAACCTGTTGAATACAGTGGACATGGAGAGGATGTTTCTTACAGAGGGTGGGCCAAGGATCAGAGGGCACAGCCTCAGAATAGACGGATGTTCATTTCTAACAGTGATAAAAAGGAATTTCTTTAACCAGAGTGTGGTGAATCTGTGGAACTTATTGCCACAGGTGGCTGTAGAGGCCAAGTCATTGAGCATATTTAATGCTGAAGTTGATAGGTTCTTGGTTAGTCAGGGCATCAAAGGTTACGGAGAGAAGACAGGAGAGTGGAGTTGAGAGGGATAATAAATCAGCCATGATGGAATGGCAGAGCAGACTCAATGGACCAGGTGGCCAGATTCTGCTCCTCTGTCATATGGTCTTATAGAGCAGTACATCACAGGAACAGGCTCTTCTTCCTACAACGTTGTGACAAGTCAAATAAATTAGTAATCAATGGACAACTAAATTAATTCCTTCATACCTACCCAATGTTCATGTCCTTCTATTTTCCTCACATTTATGCAGCTATCTAAACATCTCTTAAAAGTCTCTAATGATCTACCTCTACTACCATCCCAGGCACCCAGTACACTCTGTGTGTAAAACAAACACTTGCCTCACATCTCCTCTTACATTATCCCCTCTCACCTTAAATGCATGCCCTCTGGTATTAGACATTTCAACTCTGGCAGCTTTGTGGGATCTATGGAAGTGGACCTCAAGATTTCTCTGCTCTCCACACTGCTAAGAATCCTGATATTAACTTTGTACTCTGCCATCAAGTTCAACCTTCCATAATTTTTAATTTCTTATTTTTCTGGATTGCACTCCATCTGCCATTTCTTAGCCCAGCTCTGCATCCTATTAATATGCTGTTGTAACCTATGACAACCTTCTACATTATCCAGAGCACCACCAATCTTTATGACATTTACAGATTCACTAAACCACCCTTCCACATTCATACTCATTCATCCATAAAAATCACAAAGAGCAGGAGGCCTAGAACGGATCCCTGCAGAACACCACTAGTCACAGACCTCCAAGCGGAATATGCTCCTCTTACTACCACCTCTGCTTTCTGTGGTCAAGCCAGTTCTGAATCTACACAACCAAAATCATTTTCCTTTTTACCTTTCTGGAACAAAGGAATAACATTTGCCATCCTTATCAAAGAGACAAATTGATAAAGGAAAATGGAAAATTAGAGATTATTCCTGACTAAACTAATATGTTACAGATGAAGAGGAAGAATTAAATGCACACATCAACACTTTGGCAATTATGAAAAATGATTTCCATTTGATGTGAGCATTGTGAACAGGCATTCCTCTCCTGCCTTTCAGGAAGAGATATAATAACTTGGTTTCTATCCACAAGCAAAGAGTACACTCGAAGAGGCTAGTCAGTATCAGAGTTTCATCCCAGTGTTCTATAATTGTCCCAGTATAAATTGCTGCAGTACACAACCTGTTATCTGAACAGTTCACAACCATGACTTGTGAAAGATATCCAAGTACTTTGGAAGTAGAAGTAGGTCATATCAAGATTCTTTTTGGTGTGAACTGTCATGTTTGTCATGTGAATTCAACTACTTGCTTTAATGTTAATGTTCTTATTTAATTCGTGTGAACTAGTGCTTTTTTTAGCGTAATGGAACTGATAGAAGATCATTGACACAGTTTCTTTTTAAACAAATGCTCTCTGGATGAAAGGTTATTGATCTGAGATATTAATTTTGCCCCACAGATATTGCCTAAGCTGCAGCATATTTCCATTATTTTCCCTTCTGATTGAAAGCTTCTTGTTTTGCTTTTGTATTAATAAAAGTAAATAGCATTGAATTTTACACCAAGTGGAAATACCCAGAGGGAAAATAAAGCTATGTAGAAAGTACAACAGTGTGAATAATAAGCTGTGAATAATTGAATAAAATGCATCGAATGGAAAACAAATGTGCAGGGCAGTATAAGAGATGGCCTGAGTCTGGGTCCAGTTAGTACCACAGAATATGTTGCATTTGGCAGTGCTCTGTGACTCTACTTGGTAATATTTGATACCAATGATTGTGCTTTAAAATTGCAAAAAGGGAGGAATTTGGGGAAGGGAACAAGTCCTTATACATTTTTCTGCAAGGACTCCTTGTTCTTGGCAAGGGAAACAGCCAAAGCAATTCTGTTAATGAGCAAAATCTGGGAAACAAAATCTACAGCATCACCACTTGTGTGCATTTAACAAATGATAGTTGACCTTGAAAAATGTTATTTGCCAGCTTTGTTTGACTGAACAATGCGATCTGTTGCAAATGAACACAAAAAAAGTTAATTTGAGCATTAGGTAATAGATAATCCAACAGTAATCATTTTATATAGTTGAAAACAATTATTTTATTCCATTACGTCTACCTTTGTCAATTGTCCAAAGTGAATTTGCATTTTCTAAGCTAGGTTTTTGGAAAATACTGTATATTTGTAGTAAATGGTCTATGTCAATAATATAAAGTGATGAATTATAGGGTCAGCAACCATTAGGGAATACAGAACCATATTGCACACCACACACAGATTATTAATGAGTTCTCCCCTTCACGAGAATTCTTTAATCCTTTTATTGCTTGTTCTTTCAGTTTTCCAATCTTTTGCACTCAATTTAAGTTGTATATGGTAAAACATTTTTCATAATTAATATTTTACTACGTACAATATCTTAGTATTTTTGGTTAAGTTTATTACTTGCTAAATTTAAGTTCCAAGAGTTAGAAGGCCTGAACGTTGGATGTGTGACCCATTTACCTGTAACCACAGACAGGTAATTTACATGTATCCTAGGTAATGTTCTGGGAGTTTGGGAGTTTCAGTCACTACTGGTATTGCATCACGTTTGAGAATAGAGGGGCCAGATAGTTGATACGAAGAGGAGAGGTGGAGTGGCAAGAAAAGATTATAAGGCAAATGATAGAATGAGAAGGAATGTAAAACGACAAGCAGGTAGTGCCAGGCGGGACTGGAGCTTGGAGGCTGTAGTTGATGAGTGATAGTTGGTGACAGACAAAGAGAGGAAAAGGAAACCACAACAGATAGACAAAGATGGGAGGAGTAGAGTGTGAAGATGGGAGACTATGGCTAAGATGTCTAGAGCTCTATAGGCCAAGGTGACTTACAGATAGAAGATTTGATCTACACCAAATGGAAGTAGTTGGAACCCAGAGCCCACTAAATATTTGTGGGTTGGGTTCACAGAATACTTAGGAGAGTAAATTACAAACAGATTGTGTTCCTACAACTAGAGGTCATGAGTTAAGGGTAAAGGTGAGATGTGAAAAGTTTAAGGAGAACATGAAGGGAAACTTCTTCACTTAGAGAGTTGTGAGAGTGTGGAATGAGCTGCCTGTGCAAGTAGTGCATGCGAGCTCAATTTCAACACTTAAGGGAAGTTTGGATAGTTACAAGGATGGTCGGGATACAGAGGTCTATGGTCCTGGTGCAGGCCGATGGGAGTAGGAGTTTAAATGGCTCAGCGTGGGCCAAAGGGCCTTTTCTGTGACTCTATTTACTCAGCAAAAGTGCGGAGGTTGTTCAGGGAGCATACTGGGTAGCTATGTTCCATTTGAAGCAGGGAAAGGATGGTGGTGTGCAGGAACCATGGTTGAAAAGAGATGTGAAACATTTAGTCAAGAGGAAGAAAGAAGCTTAGTTAAGATTTAGGAAACAAGTATCAGACAAGGCTTTAGAGAGTTGCTTGGTAGCCCGGATGAAGTTGAAGAATGGGCTTAGGACAGCTAGAGGGGGGCGTGTGAAGGCTTTGGCGAGTAGGGTTAAGGAAAATACAAAGGTGTTCTGCACATTTTTGATGAGCAGAAAGGTGACTAGAGTGAAGGTAGCACTAATCAGGGATAAAAGAGGAAATGTGTCTGGAGTCAGAGAGGTAGGGGAGGTCCTGAATGAATACTTTGCTTCAGTATTCATCAGCAAGAAAGACCTTGCCATTTGTGAGCACAGTGTAAAGCAGGATGATATGCTTGAACATGTTAATGTTAAGAAAGAGGATGTGCTGGAACTTTTTGAAAAATATTAGGATAGATAAGTGCCCAAGGTTGAACTGAATGTGACCCTGGTTCTTTCAGGAAGCGAGGGATGAGTTTGCTGCATCTTTGGCTGTTATCCATGTTTCCATGTATTTGTTGCCCTTGCTCTCTCTGGTGGCTGACATTGCTGGTTTGGGAGGAGCTATTAGAGTGGGATTGATGAGAAATCGATGGGGATTTTGTAGTGATGCAGTCGTAGTTGAGCAGGTGAAAGTCTGGGTGCTTTATGGGTCACCAAACAAGTGCACTGCATTTTGCCGCAATGTGCTGACTTGCTTCAGAGTTATTGGAGATGCCTTCAGTCTCAGTTTCCATATGTATTGAGTAGTAGTGAATGAACTTAATCATGCTGCATTCATGAGAAGACATCCCCACTTCTGACTGCATGATGGAAGGATGAGTGAAGCAGCTGAAGAAGGTTGGAACTGAAACACAGCCCTGACCAGTCAGTGGCATTGACACAATAGGCATCCGTTAGTCTCGTGAGACCATGGATTTGCACCTTGGAAGGTTTCCAGGGTGCAGGCAAGAGCAAGGTTGCCCAGGCTGCAAGTCTCCCCTCTCCATGCCACTGATGTTGTTCTAGGGAAGGGCACTAGGGCCGATATAGCTTGGCACCGGTGATGCAATATAAAATTAATAATCCTAGTAATTCTGTATGCTGCCTTCACACAATGGTCTCTGAAAAGAGAACAAAATGTAGATAATTGTCTTTGAACCAGAAGCTTTAGTGTCCTTCCTCAAACAACAGTTAAATTAGAAGACTTTCTGGCTGCAGATAGGGAAGATCAAAAATGTAATTTCTACAGTCACCTTTGGAAAATGGTCAATAACCTGCACAGAAGTTCCGATTTGCATGTGTAACAAGTTGGGAACATCCTTAACAAAGACCTGACGCCTGGTATTCCACCCTGAAAATATTCTAGAACTGTTGGGTTCTCAATTAACTGCTGATGTTTCTCCATGAATATGGAAGTCCTAATATAAAGTTTGATGTCTATGATGTTTTTCACAAATATGTTCTGACTCTGAAAAACAGCAAGGATCACAGTTTGCCACCAATTCCAGTGGGAATCCCCTTGACTATCCTACTCTGTGTTACAAAGAGGGAGTGCTTCTCCCACCTTTCAATAGAGGGAATGGCTGTGAGGAAATTAACTGAGCAGTTAATCTAGACCTTCTATAAATTAATAAGTTTATTTAAATGCTTCCACGTATTTTCTCCGTAATTTTTTTGTTCATTTTTTTCAAAAAAGTGATTTTTAAGTTTGTCAGTATAGTTGAAATGATTTTTATATATGTTTC
This sequence comes from Mobula birostris, assembly GCF_030028105.1. NCBI lineage: Eukaryota > Metazoa > Chordata > Chondrichthyes > Myliobatiformes > Myliobatidae > Mobula > Mobula birostris. Next base: position 59,416,167 of record NC_092383.1, on the reverse strand, counting down.
TTACTGTAATTTTTAGTATATCTATCATTACACTGTACTACTGCCTCAAAATAGCAAATGTCAGTGATAATAAACCAGATTCTGAATGACTTTTGAGTGGAAGAGTAAATGCGTTTTGCTGAAATTTGGGTCACAATTTTGTCTGAGCATTCTAGGCAGACAAGACATCATGCTACGAGCATCTCTTCTATTCTTTCCTTTTCTCTCCTTTCCCCTCCTTTGACTTAGAACAATACAATACAGAACAGCAGAGGACCAAGTACCTTCGACTTGTCTTGACCATGCTGCCATTCTAAACTAACTTCATCTGTCTACATGTGGTCTCTTCCCCTGTACTCCCTGCCTGTTCATGAGTCTGTCTAAATGCCTCTTCGATGTTGTGATTGTACCTGCTTCTACCAACTCGCCTGCCAGTGCATTTCAGCCACCTACCACACTGTAAGCAAAAACTTCTGTCAGAAAGCTCCTTTAAATTTTCCCCTTCTCACCATAAAGCTACGCCCTCGAGTATTTGACACTTACACCCCAGGGAAAAAGACTCTGATTCTCTATCTTGTTTATGGCTTTCATTATTTTATGTACTTCTACCAAATCATCCCTCAGTTTCTGATGCTCCAGAGCAAACAACCCAAGTTTATCCATTCTTTCCTCATAGCTAATACACTCCAATCCAGCTACATTTTGGATTGATTTAGACAAATGAGGGGGAAATCATCTTGACACCTATTGAATATCGAAGTGGTAAAATGAATTCAGCAGTGGCTGGATGGGAGACGCCAGAGAGTAGTCGTGGATAACTGTGTGTCAGATTGGAGGCCGGTGACTAGTGATGTGCCTCAAGGATCTGTACTGGGTCCAGTGTTGTTTGTCATTTATATTAATGATCTGGATGATGGGGTGGTAAATTGGATTAGTAAGTATGCAGATGATACTAAGATAGGTGGCGTTGTAGATAATGAGGTAGGTTTTCAAAGCTTGCAGAGAGATTTAGGCCAGTTAGAAGAGTGGGCTGAAAGATGGCAGATGGAGTTTAATGCTGATAAATGTGAGGTGCTACATTTTGGTAGGACTAATCAAAATAGGACATACATGGTAAATGGTAGGGCATTGAAGAATGCTGTAGAACCGAGAGATCTAGGAATAATGGTGCATAGTTCCCTGAAGGTGGAATCTCATGTGGATAGGGTGGTGAAGAAAGCTTTTGGTATGCTGGCCTTTATTAATCAGAGCATTGAGTATAGAAGTTGGGATGTAATGTTGAAATTGTATGAGGCATTGGTAAGGCCAAATTTGGAGTATTGTGTACAGTTCTGGTCACCGAATTATAGGAAAGATGTCAATAAAATTGAGAGAGTACAGAGGAAGTTTACTAAAATGTTGCCTGGGTTTCATCTCCTAAGTTACAGAGAAAGGTTGAACAAGTTAGGTCTTTATTCTTTGGAGCGTAGAAGGTTGAGAGGGCACTTGATAGATGTGTTTAAAATTATGAGGGGGATTGATAGAGTTGATGTGGATATGCTTTTTCCATTGACAGTGGGGGAGATTCAAACAAGAGGATATGAGTTGAGAGTTAAAGGGCAAAAGTTTAGGGGTAATATGAAGGGGAACTTCTTTACTCAGAGGGTGGTGGCTGTGTGGAACGAGCTTCCAGCAGAAGTGATTGAGGCAGGTTCGATGTTGTCGTTTAAAGTTAATTTGGATAGATATATGGACAGGAAGGGAATGGAGGGTTATGGACTGAGTGCAGGTCGGTGGGACTAGGTGAGAGTAGGAGTTCAGCATGGACTAGAAGGGTTGATATGGCCTGTTTCCGTGCTGTAATTAATATATGGTTATATGGGTATATTGAAACGCCTAGATCGGTGGACGTGGTGATGATGTTTCCTATAGTGGCAATGTCTATTTTCTGAAGGCCTAGCCTCAGCATACAAGGATGTCCCTTTAGAACAGAGATGAAGAGGAATACCTGTATCCAGAGGGAGCTGAATCTGTGAAATTCTTTGCCACAGATGGCTGTGGAGGCCATGTCAGAAGTTGATAGGCTCTTTCTTTGTGAGGGCGTCAAAGTAACAGGAAGAAAGCAGGAGAATGTGGTTGAAAGGGATAATAAATCAGTCAGGATGGAATTGATGGGCAAAATGACATAATTCTACTCCTATGTCTTATGATCTTATGGAATAAATCTCTCCTGCACCATCTCCAAAGTCTCCACATTTTTCTTGGAGTGTGGTGACCAGAATTGTACATAATACCCCGTATGTGACCTAATCAAAGTTCTACACAGCTGTAACATGGCTTTCCAAATTTTATACTCAACTGCCTGATCAATGAGCATTCTTCAACTTCCTGTCCACCAGTGTTGCTAATATCAAGGAGCTATGTACTAGCACCTGAAGACCTCTCTGAACATCAGTGCCCCTAAAGGACCCGCAATCCTTCCTCTTGCAATTGACCTTTCAAAATGCATCACCTCATACTTGCTAGGACTAAACAACATCTAGTCTATTTTATCACAACCTTCTTTACTATCCACAACTCTAGAAATTTTCATTTTTCAGCTAATTTACTAATCAGACTGCCAGCATTCTTATCCAAATCATTAACATATACTGAAAAGAACAGAGGTTCCAACACTGATCCTTACAAAACACCTCTGGTCATAGACCTCCAGTCATGAAAACATCCCTGTGCTGCTACATTTTGATTTTTAATACCAGTTTTCAATTCACTCAAACCAAGTGTCAGCCCTTCTCATGTGCCTTAATCTTCTGGATCAGCTTACCTTGAGGGAACTTGTCAAATGCTTTTTTTAAAAGTCCGTTTTGATAACATTCCCTGCCCTAGCCTCATCAATCATCTTAATTATTTCCTCAAAAAACTCGAATCAAATTTGTGAGACACAACCTTCAGGGCCGTGTTCACTGTCCGTAATAAATACATACAAGTGCAAGCCAATCCCATCCCTAGGAATCTTCTGCAATAATTTTTCAGTCTGTAATTCCCTGATTTGTCCCTGTTGGCCCTCTTAAACAAACTGATAACATGGGCTATTTTACATTCTTCTGGCACATTGCCTGTGGCTGAAGAAGATACAAAGATCTCTGTCAAGGCACTGGAACAATCTCATCAAAGCTGCTGGTGAACGCAGCAGGCCAGGCAGCATCTCTAGGAAAAGGTACAGTCGACGCTTCAGGCCGAGATCCTTTGTCAGTCCTGGCCTGCTGCGTTCACCAGCAACTTTGATGTGTGTTGCTTGAATTTCCAGCATCTGCAGAATTCCTGTTGTTTTCACTGCAACAATCTTCTCCTTTGCTTCCGTCATAGCTAAGGATGTTTTGTGGGCCGTTTATTTACTCCAAATTTCTTGTTTTAAGTTCTTAACCTTCATTAGATCTTTTTTTGCGGAAAAGTCGAAGCAAAAGAATTTACACATATTGGAATAGCTTGAGCTTTTTGGAGGTAGTCAACATGGCTTTGTGTAGGAGAGGTCCTATTTTACAAATCTTATTCAGTTTTAATTGGCAAAAGTCATTAAGGTGGATAAGTCTTCAGAGCCTGATGGGATTTATCCCAGGATATTGAGCATTGGAGACTGGTGAATGACCTGATTGAATTGTACTAAATTATGAGAAGAGTTGATGGGATAGATAATCCTCTTCCTAGGATGGACATGTCAAATACTAGAGGGCATTGTCAGATGTCGGATCTGAATCTATCTCCAAACGGTACCCCTATTCTACCATTCTCTCATTCTACTTGAAGTACTGGCGGATGTCCAGTTCCTGCCTAATACCATTGTAATTATTCTTCCCCCAGTTCAGCACTTTGAAGTTCAATTTTAATTGCCATTCAGTTGTACCTGAATACAGCCAAACGAAACAGCGTTGCTCTGGGACCAAGGTGTAAAACATAATACCAACAACACACAGCATATAACACATATAGTATACATAATAGAATAAAAGCATAAATCACAAAAGAAAAGAAAAAAAAATATGTATGGTCCAAGCCAGCGAGTGGCCTGGCCTGAAGATTGATGGTGGATGTTGTCCTGGTCCAGCTTGCCTTCCACTGGCCAACGCTGAGCAAACACCAGAGGACAACACCAATGGGTGAGGCCAGCCCTCAATTCAATATGGATTCCAGCACACCCCCAGAAGTCTCTGCTCTTTCCCACACCTCCCTACCACTTCCAATGAACCAGTGAACCGAGCTTGCAGTATTCTACATTACCATTGTCTAGCAGGGTCTTGTGATCACAATAAAACTTCCAAGAAAATAATTTGCACCATTTGTTGGACCACACGCCGCCTCTGCACTACAACGATGACAACAAGGTTCACATTAGGACTTGTTCATCCTTAACTATATTAAAATTAATGGTGTTATAGTTAGGGTTCCTAAAATTGTCCCCAACTGAAACTTTCATCTAGCCAGGCTCGTTCCCTGAATCAAGATTCAGTATGGCCCCCTCCTTTGTTGGACTGTCTACTTATTGTTTCAAGAAATCCTCCTGGATGCCCCTAACAAATTCTGCTCTGTTTAAGAATCTGATACCAAGAGAGTCCCAGTCAATATTAGAGAAGTTAAAATTATTTCAATAATCATTTTGTTTTTGCATATTTCCATTATATGCCTGCATACCTGCTCCTATCACTTTCACTGGCTATTAGGAACTCTCTAGTATAAAGTCAACATATGATAGAATCAGAATCAGGTTTATTATCACTAAAATACTGTCTTTTGGGAAATTGGTTGTTTTGCAATAGCATACAGTGCAGACATGAAAACTACTGTGGGTTACAACAAAGTTGCACCTTTCTTATTCATTAGTTCTTCCAATGTGGCCTCGCAAGATGTTCTCTTGTAGTGCAGCTGTGGCATTCTCTGAAAATAATGGCAAATCCATCATCTGTTTTGCATCTCTCTCTCTCTCACCTAAAGTGTCCTTATCCTGGAACTTTACCAGGTCTACCCACTTCCATCAATTAAGTTTCTGTAATAGCTAAAATATTGTAGTTCTATGTTTTAATTCTCCTGGTTTAGTGCATGAAACCACAATATTTTATCTGTTATAGAAACCAAGCTTATCAGCTTTACCCATTATACTCTTTACATTAAAATAAATGCATTTCAGACCATCGTACCTGCTGTGTTTATATCCTGTTTTTTCTCATTAGACTTACTTGACTGATACCAATTTGGCTTAATATGTGACCCTCAGCTTATTCCAAAGGAATTTTGCATAAATGCACTAATACCACTGAGCACCTCATCTATGCAGAGGTTTTGAATCAGCAAAACATCCTAGAAAATGTATTTCATCTCTAAGTTTGTGTAACTTGAGCCTACCTCAAAAAGAAGTAAATATAGAAGCATATCACAAGCCAGCCTGTAGCTGATTAATGATCCATTTAAATAGTTCATACAGGCACTTCCTATTGATTATACTGTATTGCGCAAGGCTGCATGCATGGGCTGGAGACTTGATCTGCTAAGGGCTGTATTGGCATTAAGTTAGCTTTCAATGCAGACTGATGCTATGCATGCCACTGTGCACAATGAAGCTTTTTTCTAATTTGCTATCCAGTTAAATTTGCAGCTAAAGTGTGTGAGCAGTTTGGCTATTAAAATAGCTTAGTTGTACCAATCAATAGACACTATTTTCATACCTGATATTTTCTGTGATTGGGACCTTCATAACCATCAGAATTGCTGCAATGTCTACAAGGTATGTTCATCTTATTGCAGGGACGGTTAGCTAGCTGGTCAGAGCCTGGTGCTAGAAATACCAAAGCCATGAATTTGATCCCCATACTGTCCATGCACCTTCTTTAGCCGTCCCCTCAGGTAACTGCCCTCTTACTACTGGAAGAAGTTTGCGACAGGTGGACAACGCCTTTGAAGTGTGTCCACTTTCTTTTGTCGGCGTCGAGGTAGCATATCACTTTACAGTGCAACAACCCAGGGTCAGTTGCTGTGTGTATGTTCTCCCTGTGACCGTGTGAGTTTCCTCACACATCCCAAAGAGGTACTTACTGGTTAGTAGGTTCATTGCTCACTGGGTATAACTGGGTAGCACAAACTTGTTGAGCCAGAAGAGCCTGTATCGCAAAATAAATAAATACATACATACATACATACTATTAATTTTGTAACTATCAATCTTCTGTTTGCATGATTTAACAAACACAGCTTTTAGAACTTGGGCATTTGAAGTAGGAAAAATATTACAGGAATGCTTCTTATCAGGCACTTAATAAAGCTTTAAAGTTCCCAGCTCCAAAAAGGAAAAGATCTACAAAAGAATATAAACGCTAAGATGTTGCACTTACATGAAGCCGTACAATAGTTAGAAATCAGTGATCTTGAATGTCAGTAATTCATTTGCAGACATCGCTTGGAAAACAACGAAGAGAGAAGTGCAAATCAGATCAGCTGTGGAAATAAGATCAAATTTTAATTTTGTCTTCATATGCAATCATGTTTCAGATACTGATTATCAGCTTGATATTATTATAGTATTAAAGTTATGTTGCTGCAGTATTTATTTAAGATACAAAGTTTTTGAGCTACCAACAACTGAAACTAGTTAACCAACTGGCAAAGACATTTTTAAGACTTCTGGCAAGCAGATGGTTAAAAATTTAAAATGTGTTCGTGAAAATTTCTCATTGGGAGTGGTACTGAAGGGTGAATGTGCTGCTTGAATACTGGGTGGGACGTAACATTTACTGAATTATTGGATCATGTAGATATGATGCCAAGAAAAGCAATGAGTCAAGAATGGAAACTGAGATGTCAGATTGGATAGGTATTGTGGCTTTATTCCCATTAACCTCAGAATGCTGAATTTTTTCCAATTGTCATTCACTAGTTTGCGTAGATTTTATGATCACACTTACCAGAAAGAAATGTGCGAAAGAAATTTTCTATGTAAGACTGTGATAATAAACTTTTGGCACATTGCAATTCTTTGTCATTAAATGTGAGTTTCAGTTTTGGTGGTTTTTGATGTAGAGATATATACTTATAATTTAGTATTATAATCTTAAAATTGCTGAACATTAATAATGTACTCAGCTAAAAATTGCATAAATTGAGATATTTTGTTGAATTGGAAATATCATATTACAGGTTGGTTTCATTTAGCACAACTGGAGGAAATCTTCTGTCACATCCAGAAGAAAGCAGCTGTAACATGAATAATTCCAGATGTTTTCTTTTAAGGAAGGGTAGCAAACCACTTGAGGTGCTGTGTATCTGTAGTGTGAAAATTAGACCTTTCAATCCACCTTAATTATTTTTCCATTATATCTGTTTGGGCAGCATGGTAATCTAGTGGTTAGTGTAACACTTTACACTGCCAGTGACCCGGGTTCAATTCCCACTGCTGTCTGTAAAGAGATCGTTAATTCTCTCCATTACCACATGGGTTTCTTCCGGGTGCTCCAGTTTCCTCCCACATTTGAGACGTATGAGTTGCTAGGCTAATTGGTCATATGGATGTAATTGGGTGGTGTGGGCTTGTTGGGTTAGAAGGGCCAACACTTGTGTCTTTAAATAAAAATAGATCTAAACTTCTTTAAAAGATGTTTATTTTAAAACTTATTGCCAGCAAATCCAAACATGATTTGCTGGCAATATTCCTTTCACTGCAATATTTTCTAGAGGCATTTATATTCTATTACTTCGATTTTACTTGCTTGTTTAAATCAGAAACAATGATTAAACGTAGATTGTATCTTCCATCTCTTTCAGATCTGTCTGACAACATAACTCAACTGCCTGTCATGAATGGGAACATGCAGTTAAATTCAACAAGACATCAGCATACTTCAACCACGTCTCAATCCAGAAACCTACCACCAAATAGAAAACAAACCTCGGACGTGTCCTCCAAGCAGACTGCCAGGCAGCTAAATCTCACCGTTTCTTCTTCAATAAATGATCTGGATAAGGCTCCTAGCCCAGGATATGAAAAAGGCTTATCTAATGCAAATAAATCAGTGGAGGAACTGAAATATCACAGTAAAACTTCTAGAAATACTGCAGAGGGCAGAATTGAAACCTTTTTGAACAACAAGGGGCAGGATAATTCAGTGGAACTTGGGAATCCTGAATTAGGTAATACTGAAGCAGATAGTGGGGAATCTGCATATAACAGTCCACGGATACCACGGAAGGGAACTGTTCAAGCTTTGAATAAAACTCAGAACATGCAGAAGTCAGCATCAAAAATGTCAGACAGAGGTCAAAAGGAACAGAAGAGTGACAGTGGTGGAACCAACTCCAGGGGAAAAGTGGCTTCTACAAAAGCCTCTCGAATTGCTGGCTTGAATCACGCAAGGAGCAAGGTTTTGAATGATGTGCAGAAGGGCGTTGCAACTCTTCCTCCCAGGGGAAAGTGTAAATCCAGATTCAGTATTTCAAATGATAATCTACTGCAGCTGTCGAGTTGTGGAAGTGCAACAGATACAGAGAAACCTAAAAGCAGTTCCAGTCAAAGACACCGTAAATCTGATGTTAGCTGGAAGTCCTATAGTTTCTCCAATTTGCTTTTAGATGACAACGAAGATTTTTCAGAGCTGTCTGTCTCCTCCGTGAGTTCTCCAAAGCACACTTGTACAGGTGGTCTGAAAATGTCCATCAATAGCAACGTCATCAAGCTTCCATCTCCAACACAGAACAGCCATCCCAACACAGCAACGGTAGCTCCCTTCATGTACAAGTAAGTAAGATTTCACAATTAGCAATGCTTGATTGAAACCTGAGAAAGGTTACAGTTTACTCATTAAGTGACCTTCCAATTTTTGTACTTTACAAATTAAAACTGTGATGCTACCATGTTATGCCGACCATTATTCTGTGCATATTGCTAAGCCTTAGCCTAATTCACCTCACTGATATGTTGTTAGGGTGCAAAATGAACCAATATATTTGAAAAAAAAACATGAAAAATGAATTTTTAGTCAGGATAATTACTCTTTTATTTACTTTTGTTGCTTTTCTTTTTCCTATATTAGACTAAAAGTTGCAGTAAATTGTGCTGAGGTCACACTTTGGAAACTGTTGCCTGTTCCAGTGTTCTTTTGATACTACTGCAGAGCTTTAAGAATGGTGTAAGCTTTAAGGTATTTGGATTCCTACAGCTAGTGGGAATTCCATATTGTGTGCACTGAGTCTATGCAGCAGAGCCTGGTCCCTAATCATAATGGATCTTCTCAGCATTGGACTAAGATTTTGCTCTGTCAACTCCAGGTGTTAGCTGGTTTGCAAAGGTTAAACAAAACATGCATAGGTGTCATCCTTAAACTTGAGAGATTGTCCAAGAAAAGGAAGTTCACTATGACTGACCATAATAGGATGCACCAGGATAATCGGGCTGATTCTTCACCTGATTTTTCTCCCCCCTCCTTCATTCTGTTCAGTTTATGACTTTATGACTTCCAATTGGCAACTCCTGAAAAAGCACAGGTGAGGTAAGGAGCTGATAGTGGGAAATCTCCCATATCCTACAGTGTTGTAGTACGGAATATTGATATGTTGTTCCCTCTGCTACCGGTCTAACTCAGTCACTGAATAGTGTAATGTAATTGATGCAGCTTGTGAGAAGTTTAAGAAGCAATACATTCCAAATGCAAGGAATTTGAAGTCTCAGTGCCAACAGGTCAAGCAGCAACTATGGAGAGAAAACCAGATATGACATTTTGACAATGACACCTCTTTGGCAAACCTAATCTACTTTAATGTAAATGATTAATTGTTCATAAATTTCAAGGAAAAAATAAGGAAATAGCTGGATAGGATGTTTTCTTGGGTTCTTCCATAGTGTTCCACAGTTATGTGCCAAAATAGTAATATCATATAGCATTTGATCATCTAAAAATGTGATAGAGAATAAAGGTAAAAGCATGATAAATGCAAGGACTATTTCCAGCTGAATGATATGAAGTTTTATGCTCAGGGGCTACTATGGAGAGCTCATGTGCCGGCAATGATTTGTGTCATGGAATGCGTAAAAAAAAAGCAGCCATTTGGCACATTGTGGCTGGCCTGTTACTTGATAAATCAATTCACTTAGACAATCAGAATCAGGTAATATCACCAGCATTTGTCATGAAAATTGTTGATTTGTGGTAGCAGTACATTGGAGTACGTAATAAGAAAAACTCTAATTTATAGTAAGTAAATATTTATTTAGTTATTTGCAAGATGAAATCAAATACGTAATACAAAAAGAAAAGAAAGTATTGAGGTAGTGTTCATGGGTTCATCATCCATTCAGAAATCTAATGGCCAAGGGGGAGAAGCTGTTCCTGAATTACTGAGTGTGTGCCTTCAGGCTCCTGAACCTCCTCCCTGATGGTAGCAATGAGACGAGTGCATGAACTGGGTGATGGGGGTTCTTAATGATGGATTTTGCCTTTATGAGGTGCCGCTCCTTGAAGAAGTCCTCAATACTATGGAAGCTAGTGCCCATGATGGATCTGACTAATTTTACAACTTTCTGCAGTTTGCTTTGATCCTGTGTAGTAGCCTCCCCTCCACCACCACCCCCATACCAGATGTTGATGCAGCCAGTTAGAATGCTCTCCGCAGTGCACCTGTAGAAATTTGAAAGTGTCTTTGTTGAGATACCAAATTTCCTCAAACTCCTCATGAAATATAGCCGCTGTCATGCTTTCTTTGTAACTGCATCGATATGTTAAGCCCAGAATAGATCCTCAGAGATGTTGATACCCAGGATCCTCTGCTCTTTTCCCTCAGGCCCAGAACATATTTTTGACTCAGGCAGTTATCTGGTTCCACTTTGTAAGTTGTTATTGAATCTGCTTCACCAACTAACCATCCAATCTCAGATCACAAAAATGTCTTTGTTTAAAAGAAAGTGCCCTTATCTTGGCCTAAATGCCAGTCATAGAGAGGTAAAGCATGGAAATTGGCCCCCTCAGTCCAACTAGTCTGTGTTGACTATCATGCAAATCAATCCCAGCCTAACCCATTTTACTTTAATTGTCACATCCCACTCCACCCCTCCCACAGATATCCCTCCCTACAGATTAGATATAATTCACAACTGTCAACTGACCCACAAGCCTGCTCACTTTCGGAATGTGAATGAATACCAGAGCTCCTGGAGGAAAGCCAGTCATAGGGAGAAAACAGTCAGCAACGGAGGATAGGATCAAACCTAGGATGCTTAAGCTGTAAATAGTATCTCTTGTCAGCTCTGGCACTGTGCTTGCTGCTAGTTCTACTATCACTAGAAGCAGTATTTTTATATTTATCAGAAGGTTTCATAATTTTGAACACCCCTTAACTTTTGTTTCTGAAGAGAGCAACATAGTTTTTCCAGTTTATCCTCTGGACAATTCTTTCATTGAGAGGAGCAATCTAATAAGTCTTTAAATATCTCTACCTACTGTTTTGACATTCTTCATACATTGTGATATTCAAAACTGATATGTGATGATCTTCAACTGAGTACAGAAGATTAGCACAGTTTCTTTGTTTCCGTAATCCATTTCACTTCTGGGAAAGCTGAGGAATTCCGTATGTATTGGCAGCGTTTTAACTTGAACCTGACCCTTACCTCATATTCATTTTCAACACACTTCACATTATCATTAAAGCTCCACCATTAATCTGATGACTAGAATGATTCTCTTCATTTCTCTGAGTTATATTTCATCTGCCACATTTCTGCCCAGCTTATCAGTCTCTCCATGTTCTGCTGTTGACATCCTCCTCATGGTTTACAACATTCCTGGGCTTTATCACATTCTAAATTTTGAAAGATATCCTTGAATGTCCCAAGCCAAGCTCATTAATAAATAATAACAATGAGTCCAGTCATACTAATGTCAACACCTGGGAAAACTGCACTGTATGCCACCCTTCTTATGGTGATCAACAGCCATTCATCACACCTCTCTGCTTTTGTACACTCATTTCAGTGAATTAAATTCTGCTAACACGTTGACTCTGTGGTTCTTCATTAAGCACCTTTGAAAGATCCTTGAATCTATCATCTGCTGTACTGCTGTTCTCACAAATTTTTCTATTATTTCATCAAAGATAGCAATCAAGATAATGAAACATGAATTCTTTTTCACAATCCATGCAATCCACCTTTTAATTAATTAATTGTTGATTCAAATAATCAGTTAATGTCTCATTTTAAAAGTTTAAATAATGTTAGACTTCTGGAAAAGTGTATTAAAACAGAATAATGAGATTTCTGCTATTAGGAACAGTTTCTTTATATTTAAGAAAGTCTTTGATTTTGAACACCTGTAGACAATCTCCACTTCTATGGAAAACAATCCCAGTTCTTTTGGTCTGTTCCCAGGACAATCACTACTCTTTTTTTTGCACGGAGTGCAATGCTCGCAACCTTTCAGCTATTTAATACCACCTAATGATGGTTGGAAAGTTCTGGCCAGGGTCTCCACAATTTTCACTTTCAGTTTGTTCAGTCATCCATGATGCATCCCTCTTCACTTGAGAACTTTTCTGCCCTGAGTACTTCATTATTTTTGAAATGCACTATTTGACTACAACCTCTAATTATCCTGCTTAAAACATACTTCTCCTCATGGTGAAAGGCTCCTTTAGTGCCTCAGCTACATCTCCTGATCTCTTAATTGTTTTTGCCCTTCTATTTAGTACTCTTTTGCTATTTAAATGTTGATAACAGATTTCTGGTTTTCCTTTGATGTTATCAGCTAATAATGTTCTCTCTCTCTTTAGCCCTCACTTGTCACAATGGCTGGGGCACAGGGAGCAAGGGTGGACCCAAATGCAAGACACATCTTGTGAGGTTAATTAAATTTAGTTATCAGGAGAGCTAGGCAGGAGCAGCAGTAGCGAACTGGACAAGGACTGAGGACTACGACTAGGCTGGGACCAAGGGTCTGGGCTAGGACTCGGAATTGGCTCCCAGAACTAGAGGAGACATGAAGAGGCTAGGGTATGGACTCCGAGCCCGAGACTGGGCAAGGACCCCAGAACCAGGCATAAACATGACATGGGCTAGGGAGAGGAGGAACATGGGAAAACAGAGCCTCGGTCTCGGGGAGCAGGTACATGGAACCATGGACACATACACAGAACACAAAGTTGGGACCCCTCCTTGGGTACAGGACATAGGGCCGGGACCCACACACAGAACAGAGAGCCGACCCCTCCTTGGGTACAGGACATAGGGCCGGGACTCATGAACTTCCGCGGGGCAATGGCAAGACAGCCTGACTTACCCCGCGGAGGCGAGGACAAGACACGACAAGACATGACCCCCCATGGGGCAACGACAAGACGGCCTGACTTACCCACGGAGGCGAGGACAAGACAAGACAAGATATGACTCCCTGCTGGGCAACGGCAAGACGGCCTGACCTACCCCACGGAGGTGAGGACAAGACAAGACATGACTCCCCGCGGGGCAACAGCAAGATGGCCAGACTTACCCCCATGGAGGCGAGGACCAGACAAGACAAGACATGACCCCCCGTGGAGCAACGGCAAGATGGCCTGACTTACCCCACGGAGGCAAGGACAGGACAAGACAAGACCAACACGAATGAACACCAGACAGTACCTATCTAGCTCCGGCGATGGATCTAGACTGAAGTGCAGGTGGGGGCTGCAGACGAGCACTAGAGGCGAGAGGGGCAGGGAAGGGATTCAGACAAGTGAGTAGGACAGGAATCACAGACTGCCAGGGCCAGGACTTGACTCAGAACTGGGAAGCAGCCAGGGCCAAGACTTGACTTGGTGCTTGAATGCCGCTAGGACCAGGACTTGATTTGGTGCTAGAATGCCGCCAGAGCCAGGACTTGACTTGGAGCCTCTGGGTAGTGGCGAGCTCTTGACTCGGCCCGGGAACAGTAGACAGTGGTTCTTGATTCCCTCCGGCGGATTAACTGACAGACCCACCTCGGTGAGGAGACTTTGCAGGCTCGCTTTAGCAGGGTAACTTGACGGGGTTGCTCCGGTAAGGAAAGGCAAATTACCGGCACTTGCTTTGGGCGGAGACTAGGCTTGCTCCAGCCAGATGACATTGGCATGCCGTACCTTGGTGACTTTGCAAACGCTCCCGCGCCGAACGGCTGAAAGCCGGAGACTATAAACTACCGGTTCAGCCGAGAATCACCAAAGTCGAGGGACACGGGAAAACAGGGAATCAACGGTCTGGATCGTAACATAAACAAGGTAAATTTAAAGGGACCCCAATCCGGACCATGACATCACTCTAATTTTCAGATCCCATTAGTATTTTCTTCAACTTATCCCACAGTTCTCCATTATCTTATGTATGCTGTGTGCGAGAATCTTATTTAGATCTCTTAAGCCATCTAGGGACCTTTAGTTTTAACTAACTTTCCATTTCCCCCTTACGTGACTACTTCAACCACCACTTCTTTTGAAGGTCTTCCATTGTTCCATTCCTTGTTCAGCATGCATCGAAGGCAAATCATACTTGGGCCAGATCCTTTCTCACTTCACTGAAATTCACACTATCACTATTTTAGTTTAGTGTTTTTTATTCTCGAGCATTCCCTGTCTTTTCCATAACTATTCTGAAAGTCATTATGACTACAGAACACTCAGTGTACCCTCACTGAAACACTTCATTTGTAACCAGAATTGGAACTTATAAGGTTGAAAATATTCTAATGGAAATGTTCTGTTCTCATTTCTGGAAATTCTCTCAATTTTTATTCTTTCTGCTCAATATTTTATGACAAATTAAGTCCCCCAAAATTATCTTTATATATTTCTTTATGTAATTATCTCCGGTCTCCTTCCCACTACTTGCACTGGGTATTTCCAGAGTCAGCAAAATTTTCACATTCCTTCATTCCAACCAAATGCATTTCTCCTTTGACTCCTCCTATATGTCATCCCATTCTTGTACTATAACAGGTGAAACTGATGTTCACTTTCCTTTTCACCCTTCTCTGTCTTTTCTCAATACCATGGTGTGGCAGCCAATTCTAACAAATGCCTTGCTACTGCTGGCGACCTCCAGGGATTTGTTATCCCTGTATGATATGCTTTTGAGGTGATGAAACTTAAGCATAATTAACTGTAACTAAGTGGTCAACAGATATGACATCCATCAGTCCCCAGCTCCAAACTGCACAGGACAATGCACAGATACGTAACTTATTCCCTTCGCTTTTTCCACACTCTCACTCACATGACTAATTACCAAAACACACACAATAAATGTGCAACACAGGATACAGTGCAGATAGAAAACAGATGCATGGCTTCTACACCATAGCCAGGAATATTTAATTTTCTGATCCTCCTTTCTTTGTTCACTTATTTAAATATGCCAAATACTGGAAACTTTCTGCAGGTCACCATCTGTAGGTCACCATCTGCAGGTCACCATCTTTCTGTATCTGTAGGAAGAAAAACAGTTAACATTTCAGAGTGAAGACCCTTATCTGAAATGGGGAAAGAAAAAGCAATTTTGTCTAAAGTTGCAGAAAAGGTATGGGGTAGGGGAAATGATTAGGATAAAGAAAGCAGGGTTGCTACAAACGTACATTGTAAATATCATTTGGTCGATGGGTTAATAGGGCAGTTACAGGGAGAAAATACTGAACAAAAGCTAATAAGTGAGGGTAGTTAGTGAGAATACAGACAAAGGAACAGGAATGAGATTTAAAGTGCTTGCCTGCAGTATAAGTCCATTTCAAACATGAGAAAAATTGCAGATGCTGGAAATACAAAGCAACACACACAAAAGGCTGGACATATTCAGCAGGCCAGGCAGCGTCAGTGGAAAAGAGTAAACATTTGATGTTTTGGGCCGAGACCTTTCTTCAGGAATAATGAAGGGTCTCGGCCTGAAACGTCTGCTGTAATCTTTCCCATAGATGCTGTCTGGCCTGCTGAGCTCCTCCAGCATTTTGTGTGTATGTGTCCATTAGGTCAGTCTATGCTAATGGGAAGAGGATAACTAACCAAACTGTCACAGTTGATTTGTTTCCAGCAGAAACAGTCAGTTCAGATGCAAACAGAACGAGTTGTGGAATTCAATATTGAGTCCAGAGGACTGTTCCCCAAGCTTCGATTCAGCTTTGATGTAACAATGTAGGAGATCAATAACAGACAGACTGCTGTGGTAATTAAAGCAGCAAGCAACAGGGACCTCTGAGTCATTAGAATCAGAATCAGGTTTATTATCACTGCCAGTGTCCTGAAATTTGTTAACTTAGCAGCAGCAGTACAATGCTATATGTGATAGTATAAAAAGGATAAATAAGTAAATAACCTAATAAATCAATTACAGTAGGTATATATTATATATTAAATAGATTAAAAATAGCGCAAAACAGAAATAATATATTTAAAAAAAAGAAAAAAATGTGAGGTAGTGTTCATGGGTTCAATGTCCATTTAGGAATCGGATGGCAGATGGGAGGAAGCTGTTCCTGAATTGCTGAGTGTGTGTCTTCAGGCTTCTGTACCTCCTTCCTGATGGTAACAATGAGAAAAGGGCATGTCCTGGGTCATAGAGGTCCTTAATAATGGCTACTACGCAGGCTAGCACCCAAGATGGAGCTGACTAATTTTACAGCTTTCTGTAGCTTCGTTCGGTCCTGTGCAGTAGCCCCTCATACCAGACAATAACGCAGCCTGTCAGAATGCTCTCCATGGTACATCTATAAAAATTTTTAGTGTTTTCGGTGACAAGCCAAATCTTTTCAAACTCCTAATTAAGTATAGCCACCATCTTGCCTTCTTTATAGCTGTATCGATATGTTGGGACCAGGTTAGATCCTCAGAAGTCTTGACGCCAAGGAACTTGAAATTGCTCACTCTCTGCACTTCTGAACACTCTATTAGACTTGGTTCATGTTCCCTCATCTTACCCTTCCTGAAGTCCACAATAGCTCTTTTGTCTTATTGATGTTGAGTGAAAGGTTGTTGCTGGGACATCACTCAACTAACTGGTATATCTGGGTGGGTGGGGCAGCGGGATGAAGTAAGAAGCTAGGGGATGATAGATGGAAGAGGTAAAGGGTTGAAGAAGATGGAATCTAATAGTAGAGGATAGTTGACCATCAAATAAAGAGAAAGAGGATTGGTGCTAGAGGGAGATGATGGGTAAGTGAGAAGAGAAACGGAGAGAGGTTAACCACAATGGGGAATGGAAAATGAGTGAATTGAAAGTTAGAGAAATCAATGCTCATGCCAACAGGAATATGAGATGTTGCTCCTCTAACCTGAGTTTAGCCTAACTGTGGCAGTAGAAGAGGCCATTCACAGACATGTTGGTATGGGAATGGGAAGTCCAATTTGAAATGAGCAGCCACCAGAAGATCTTGCTTTTTGCAGTGATTGATGAAGTGGTCCCCCAGTCTACTTCGGTTCTCACTGATGTGGAGGAGGCTGCACGGGAGCAATGCATATAATAGATGACCCTGACAGCCTCACAGGTGAAGTGCTGCCTCACCTGGAATGGCACTTTTCCATACAACCACAGGAGGTGTCCTTGTATGTCTTTTCTTTCTAGCACCCCTGGGTGCAAACAATCCTACTAAATGAAATAGCAGTTGATTAGCACTCTCCTGCCTGAGGCTTGGCCATTGCAGAAACCCATCACCAAACTCTTCTGCTTTGCATTGGGCCAGATAAATGGAAGATAATAGATACAGTGGGCTACAGTTCCAGATGGTGGACTGAGACCAGGAAGGTTCAAATGATTGTCTTTAGATGAAACAATTTACAAAGCAGTATGGTGACAAATTAAGATGTTAGTTTGAATGCAGTCATATGAACATTGTTGGAGTTGTACCAGTGCAGAGCGGTCCATCACAGTTGTGACTTGTGTTCTATGGGTGACAGAAAGGCTCCGTAATCAGAGGGTGAGGAACTCGCTGCAGGATGCAAGTCCAGTTAAATTTCTACTCAGTGGTGATGGGGTGATGGGGCTTCAATAATAATAATGTTTTCGAATGACCAAAGGTAAAAGGTCAAACTCTGGTGATTGATGTTCATTGCCTGACTTGAATAAGATTATCAGTGGAAACTTGAATGTTGTCCTGAGTTTGCTGTGTGCTGTTTAATAAGGACTTGCAAATGGACAAAGTTTGCACCATCATCAGAAATTTAATAAGGAGTTATTAAAGAAGTAGCTGAAGATTGTTAAGTCCAAGACACTTACTGCAGTGACATGTGGCTGAGGTCTCTGACAACCTGTCATTTTCCCTGTGATCTCTAGTCATTGGAGTGTTTTCCACTTGATGTCTATTGAATTCAGTTTTACCAGGACTTCCTGATGCCACGCTGGCTTATGTATTGCCATGAAGAAAGTGCAGTTACCTCCTGAATTTAGTTGTCTGGACTGAAGCCAAGTGGATCTGGTAAAGGTCAAACTAAGTTCAGGTTTTTAGTGAGTACCTACCATTTAATAGCACTTTTAACAATTCTTTGCATGACTGCTAATTGTGAGGAGATTGTTGGGGCAGGAATTGAACTTGTCTTGAACACAAGAGATTTTGCAGATGCTGGAAATCCAGAGGAACCAACGCAAGATCTGGAGGAGCTGAGCAGGTCAGGCAGCATCTGTGGGAGAGGATTGAACAGCTGGTGTTTTGGGCCAAAATTCTTCATCACCCAGGCAACTTTGTCACATTGTGGAATAAGTGACAATATTGCAACTATACTGCAAGAACATGACTAAGGATGCAGCCTGTTCCACAATATAGTACATGGAATCAAAACCTGGAAATTATGTAGTCCATAATCTGCAGTGCATTCAATGTTCTTAGCTATTTTTTGAACTAATGTCAAATTAATTAAGTTAACCATAGACTGCGTCTGTGCTGGCAGGGATCTGTGAAGGAATATAAAATGGACCTGCTCTGTGCTACTGCCAGAAAATGATCGCAAATTCTTCAGACTTGTCTTTAGCACTTAGTTGCAAAATTGTCAACACATTGTTGTAAATTCTGATGATAATTGTAATAGCCACTTCATTAAATATTGTATGTTGGCTAATGACATCTACTTAGTTATTGCTTTACGTTTCAGCTGTAATCCTGTAACAAGCCTAACTGGTTTAATTTGTAAACTATTGATTGGAACAGATTTGTTTTTAAGCTCAATTTTGATTTTTTAAGCAATTTATCTGATTGATTATTTAATAGCTAGATGATAAGTAACATCATAGTCATAGTATATAAACTGAAATGGGATGAAGTCTTCAGTTGTAAATACATGTGACTATTTGTTTATTGAGCTACAGCGCGGAATAGGCTGTTCTGTCGCCTTGAGCCCAGCCACTCAGCAACGCCCAGGGAGAACGTACAAACTCCTTACAGACAGCGGTGGCAATTGAACCCGGGTCGCTGGTACTGTAAAGCGTTGTGCAAACTATTACACTACTGTGCCACTCCGTATCTTATGAAAAATTCCAGTATTTGGTTAGACTTGATTTTTCACTTCTGTTATTTAATAATTTTTTAAAAATTTAATTGTGAAGACTTGCTTCGTTAGAAGAAAGACAGTTAGCATTTCTGAGACCTTTGTCAGAACTTAGAAAGAGAGATTTAACAAACATTCCTTTTCTCCTTTTTTAACCAGTGGCATTGTTAACAAGTGATGCAGCATACTAGGTGAGAAACTGAATGAGAGCAGAGCCCATGGAGATGGAATGAGATTGTTTCTTAGTTAAAGCACAGGAGAGACATTCTAACTCTGACACCAGTATAATGAGGGAATGGAGAACATTTTGCAAGATCTGCTTTGCTTGACAAAATATTCATCTTGATTACACAGAAGGATGGAATTGCATAACTTTCCTCCATATTTACTAATCCACACATTTTTTGGCAGAATCTAAATTTTACTAGATACGAGAAATAATGAGTTCAATTCAAGACTGAAAGTCAGGGAATCCTGTAAATTGCCAGCCGTCCTGAGTCCCAAGTCATCTTTGACCTGCATGAGCTGTCATTTGAGCTTCCTTACGGGTTTGTGGATGGTACTGATCAGGTATTTCTTCAGGAGCAGTGTATATAGGTCAGGTGGGCCGCTTGGTGGAAACCCGTATCAAGGAGCACAGGAGCTGTATATGTTTGGGTTACCTAGAGAAATTGGCAGTAGCAGAAAATGGCATTCGCAATGGCCCTAGGATTGACTTTCACGGCACAAAGCTACTGCGCCACACCAATGGCTTTTGGGGCCACCTGCTGAAGGAAGCCATTGAAATAAAACTAGAGGAGAAGATTTTAGCAAAGACGAAGGTCTCGCCTAAGTAAGAACTGGAATTCAAATTGCAAACAAGGTGGGATGGTGGAAACCTGATTGGATGAGGACTAACCAATCAGGAGGAACGGATGACGCGTGTATATATGCATCATCTCTATGAAGATGCCAAAGTTTGTCATCGAAATGTCGGTTAAAATTGATTCTTGTACCCGGCTGGATGTCCGAGGAGAATTTAGTCGTAAGTACAAGGAGCTCATAAGCTGCTTTGATCTGAGACCATTCTTGTCACATCTTTTCTGTCTGAGCCATCTTAAGTTTTGCTGAGTTCACTCCCATCACATGCTGTTTCTCATCTCCGCAGGTGAGTGAGACCACCTCTGATCTCACTAAAGCGCTGAAATCATGACATGGCCTTCTGGATTCATACCAGCTGATATTATAAATAGGCTATCCCCTCAGAGGATCTATGGAACCTCCCCACATTACCCTTTGAAATCAAGATATTTCTTAAAGCAATCTCCTTGAAAATGACCACTTCATTTTCAGTCTTCTGTTTTCCTACAAAATCCTTGAATGTATTCAACTTTCTTGGACACTCTATTTCTGCCTCCACCACTGTAATGATAAGCTCCTATTCAGAGTCACTCTAGATAATCACTCAAACTGTTTGAATTCTTTGTGAAAACAGACCTTGTAATGTATGCTATGTTACTTAATAGATACACTTTAAGAACTGCTGTAAATTTACATTGCACAGACAACTGTCCATTTTCATTTTAAGGATACTGATTCTAGTTGTGAGCACGGGTAGCTGATCGCAAACCAACAGTGGAGAAGCACGCAACACTCACACAAAATGCTGGAGGAACTCAGCAGGCCAGGCATCATCTATGGAAAAGAGGATAGTCGACATTTTGGACCAAGACCCCTCATCAGGACGAAGTGTCCGGCCTGCTGAGTTCCTCCAGCATTTTGTGTCTGTAGCTTGGATTTCTAGCATCTGCAGATTTTCTCTTGTTTGTGAATGGACATGATAGATTTCATTTTATTGAGCAGCCTAATATGCCTAATCCATCCCTCTTCTCAACCCATAAAACTTTGTATTTATCTGCCCATTACTTTTTGCACCTTTGTCAGGCATTCTGTGTAACATCTCGACCTCAGTTCCTTAAAACCTGTTCTCTGCTGATATTTTCTTTCACTTGGAGACATAATGTTTAATGTATGTTCCTGTGAATCATCTCAGGTTTTCTATTAAACTAGGTTAACAATGCTATGCTGCAAAATCTGTAACAGAATATTCTGCTTTCTTGTAGCACTATGTTCCACATTCTTGTTTTTTTCCCTCATTTACTTATGTAGGGAACAATCTGTCTGGATGGTGTACAAACAAAAGCTTTTCTCTGTATTTTGGTACATGTGACAATAATAAATCAGTTACCAATCATAAAGACCAAGTTGCTATTGCCATATGTATTAGATTGATATTATCCCATCGTGGCCAGACAGAACCATGATGGAGGCAGTGGGCTTGGTGTAAGTCAAATTCTGCCATGGACATTGCTTGTCACCCACTAAATGCAGCCAACCAGTGACTAATAAGATTGAATGCTTTGTTAATGTATTCTGTACCTGGTGGTCACATGTATTATCAAAACATTTAAAATCTATTAAAATACGTATTCTAGTCAATTAAAAAATAAAATTCATAAATATGAGCAATTGACTGGATTTACATAAACATTTCCACTTCCCCTCCTTTTTCAGCGTTTTGAATAGCGCATGACCTTCTCAATACCCTGGTCCATTCTTTTGCCTCCACTAATCCCTTCCTCTCTCGTGGCACTTTCCGAAGTAACCTCAGGAGATGCAACATCTGCCCTTTTATTGCTTCCCTTCCCACCACCCAGGGATTCATGCATTCCTTCCAATTGAAGCAATGATTCACTTGCACTTCTTCCAGTTTAGTGTACTGCACTCAGTGTAGTCTATATGTACTCGTCTACATTGCAGAAACCAAACACAGATTGAGTGACTTCAGGGGGAAACCCTGAGCTTCCTGTTTAATTCCCATCCCTTTCCTCGTCTGTCTGTGGCTTCTTTCACTGTGGTCATGAGACCTAACACAAACTTAAGGAACAGTAACTCTGGATGCATTGCAGCTTCTGGACTTGTATCAAGTTCTACAATTCAACTAACTCACTCTGTCTGTGTCTGAACTGGCTAGCCCAGTCCATTTGTGATATTGGCTCAGTTCTCCATTCTCACAGGCACGCCCTACAACTTTTCAGTTATAATATTTATACTCCTTTATGTTCTCAGTTTTTAACTGCCCTTACATCGTAGCTTTTATGCTCCTGTGTCCAGATTCCTTCTCTCTAGCTGACCCCCCCAACACAATTAACCCATTTTCTCACTGCCATCTTGGGTTGAACTTTGACCCATTCAACCCTGCTCTCACTTTGTCAGTTTTGATGAAAGATCATCAACCTAAAATGTTAACTTAGTTTTCTTCCAAAAAGTGATTTCAGCATTTTTCTGTTTTTATTTCAGATTTCCAGCATCTGTCACTTTTTCTCTCTGTTTGTGCAGCCATCACATTATCCTTGGGAAGACAAAAAAAACATTCTTCATCTTAGATCATGTGCCACTGTGGCAATTGGGAGAGCTTGCAAATAGGTTACAGCAGCTGTCTCCACCTTTCCCACATCCTGCCTTTCCTGGCTCATTCTGTCTTTTTTTTTGCCTACCTCTACCTATCATATGGGAGGCGGGTTGGAGATGTAGTATGTCGCTAGCAAAGGAGGTGTAAGGTGCTCCTTCCCTCAGCCAGCCTGCAGGTCACCCTTGGGTAAGGGGTAGCCCAGGCTTAGCGCCCCCACCCCTTCCCCCAAATCAGGGTCACATGAAGCCATGGGAGCAGGTGGTGGGTGGATGGAAGTTTGAGCAGCTGGTGCATTTCACAAATACTAGTTATACGACCACTGACGCCAGGCAGACAATCTCTGAAAAGTGTTGACGGAGGCTGGGGTCACTTGTCTTGTAAAGACACTGCCCAGAAGAAGACAATGTTAAACCACTTCTGTTGAAAAATGTGCCAAGA
This sequence comes from Mobula birostris, assembly GCF_030028105.1. Lineage (NCBI taxonomy): Eukaryota > Metazoa > Chordata > Chondrichthyes > Myliobatiformes > Myliobatidae > Mobula > Mobula birostris. The sequence continues at coordinate 59,392,823 of NC_092383.1, read as the reverse complement.
ACAATCATGGTCATGGAAAGACCATGATCGTCCAAATCATATGACTCAGCACATAATGAATGAACTACCCTTCATCCATCTGCATCTGTCTCCAAGCTCCATCACACCCCATCCCCCCACCGGGCTCCATCTGCCCATCATTCTCTGACTGTCTTTGACCCTCCAATCACCTCCTGTCCCCTGTCTCATCTTCCCTCCCCCTTCCTCTCCTTATATTGGCTATCTTCCTTCTCCACACTCAGGCTTGATGGACAATGCCTTTTATCTCCACAGATGCTGCTGGACCCTCTTGAGTTCCTCCAGTAAATCGTTTGTTACTCCTGATTATAGCATCTGCGATCTCTTGTGTCTCTAGTTTACAAACAGATCTGATTATTAGAACAGGAGTATTGTAGGACGTCAGTGTCTTTGACAAGTTTGTTTATAAATTATTGCAAAATCATTTATAAACTAATGGGTTGGCAATATTGCAACCTTATGTCTGATAATCCGTATCATGTTCCCTTGTGTAAGCGTGTAAAAAATTATTTGTTAGGAGCAGCACAGGGAGTAGTTTGAAAATAGGTGTTGATCTGTTGAAACTGCATTATAAACTCGCAAACCAGCAAGGAGTAAATGTTATAGACAGAGCTCAACCTTTTCACACCTAGCAGATTTGATCAGAGCACTGCATTCATGAATGGTGGGGGTGGGGGAGGGCGCTGTCAGTGAAGCAACTATAAGAGGATGGCTTATGAACAAAAATCTATTTGTCTGTTGTGAAAGGTGCCATTAAGTCAGCATTTCCAGCCTTTCTTCTTTTTGTAATTTATCTTTTATTGAAGTTCATCATCAAACAAACATTTCCTTAAGCTGTATCCTTTCTAAAGAACCTTCCAGACTTTTGTGTGTGAGGAGGTGCTTCCTGATTTCAATCATGAATGGTCTGGCTTTAATTTGAAGACTATGCTCCCTTGATCTGCTTTTGCCTGCCAGAGGAACTTATTTCCCTTATCTCTGGAATTCTTAAGAACTTCAAGCTCCCTGCTCTCCTCCCCAGGCCAAACTACCTTTATCCTCTGTATTCTATGCAGTAGAATTAACATTTATGCAAGGCAAGCCTGATTTATTTCTTTAAATAGAAGTGACAGAGAAATAATCCTTCTCAACTACTTCCTGAGATCCCTGCCTATGATAGATACCAGACCTCAGCCAATTCAATGTACTTGTTAAAACATCAAGCAATGAGTCAGTTTGTCAACACAGCAAAATCTCCAAACTCTGGCAATGTTTTGACCAACCAATGTGGAAAATCTGCAGTTCAGAACTACTTTGTCTCTGGCCAAATAATTCCAATACAATTGCAATAGTAGCATCTTTCCACAAATATTCTCTTTCTTCTAAACCCAAAGTAAGGTGAACATATTTCAAAGTTGCTGGTGAACGCAGCAGGCCAGGCAGCATCTGTAGGAAGAGGTGCAGTCGATGTTTCAGGCCGAGACCCTTCGTCAGGACCTGATGATGGGTCTCGGCCTGAAACGTCGACTGCACCTCTTCCTACAGATGCTGCCTGGCCTGCTGCGTTCACCAGCAACTTTGATGTGTGTTGCTTGAATTTCCAGCATCTGCAGAATTCCTGTTGTGAACATGTTTCCTTAAGTTTTCTTTTATTTCTATATGGCAACGCTACTCGATTTTCAAGTCCTATCCTTTTTGTTGCATTCTTTATCACTTTCTTATTTATTCTCTTAAACAGATGTGATATTCCTTTTTCTTGGTTTATTTCCCCCTGGTGGTGGAAATGAATATTGTCATATTTTAATAATATAGATATGCTTACATCTTGGTATGTTAGAAACCGTGCAAAGCACAAGCCAAAAGAAGAATATTTTTCCTTGCCCAAAAGATCCATATTTCCGTGTTTGCTTGTGGCTTAGATGGAGGCTATTTGACCTATCATGTCCATGGTAGCTTTCACAGCAATCACATCAGCCTGCATACTTCCCTGTGGTCTATCTTCTTGGAAATAAAAATAAGCAAACTAGTTTTGATCCCTGAGTTTATTTTTCCATTAGTAGTCAGTTACAAGTGTTCTTACTAATCAATTAATGCAATGGAAAGTTATAGCCTTGATTTCCTTTCTAAGTAAAAACTTGAAGTAAACCATTCCTGTTCTTGTTGGTTCAGTACATGCCGCTCACTGTGATACATTGCTAAGGACAGTTTTTATAAGTACAGCAACCTCAGTGTAATTGTAATCCTATTTATGGCACACGTGCAAGTGAGCTGTGGGTTTCCTTCCCCTTTGATATGAGGGAGTGACTTACAAACATTTAACACTAATCCCATACTCCCTTGGGTCTTCCCTAAGTAGTAAGTGAGCATGAGGTGACTGTACATAAAAATGCATCCTTTAGGGCTTGGAGGGAACTTATTGCCAGCAATAGCATGGTCGTTCCCACCTCTTCCGTCAAGTTGCAGATTCCAGGCCAAAGCAGTGTTCTTGGCCATTGTATCTGAAGTGAGTTGATGCTAAAAAAAATAAGGTTAATTTAATTCACTTCTAACAGACAGTCTGCCACCAGACATGTGAAGTTTATCCTGCCCTTTCTGGGATTGTGCTCTCTAACTGTAGTGAAAGTGCAGATATCATTTCTGATGTGCTCAAATTGTTTTCTGGGAACGCCTCTGTGGCTATGGCACAGAATTAAGCATGTATCACAGTACCTCATCGGCCTTAACGCCTGTCAGTTCTAAATCTTGGCCCGAAACGTCAACTGTACTTTTTTCCGTAGATGCTGCCTGGCCTGCTGAGTTCCTCCAGCATTTTGTGTGTGGTGCTTGGATTTGCAGCATCTGTAGATTCTCTCTTGCTTGGGAGTTCCAAATCTTTATCACTAAGGACAAGGAGCGCAGGACTTAAAATTTGCAGGTTCCCCTTCATATTCTGGCACCACTCTATTTGAAATATATGGCCATTTAATCAATTTTGTTGGTTTTCTGTTGATTTTTTTTTACATTTTCTTCCTTTGTACCATTGAGGAAACTAATGGAACATAACAATTGAAATACTTAAGAAGGTACTGCAATATAAATGTGGTTTGCTGAAAAGTATAAAATATTTAATAAACAATGCACTGAATATGCATTTGTAAAAGCTATCCTGTTCTCACAGGACTCAGAAATGTAGAAATTTGTTCTCAGCTGCTTACATTTGAACATGCAGTGCAGAAGCAGATTTTGTCACAGTCTGTCTTTTGGGTTTGGTTTGGTTCCATAGCCCCATGTGATTATTTATTGTTTTAGTATCCACACTGAAACAACCAAGAGAGTGTGAGGAAATGTAACCTTAGCCTTTAGCTAATGCCATTGTGTAACAAACATCTTACTCAGCACAGTCGTGTCCTGGAGTAAACATGGAAGCTCTAGTCTCTACTCACTATGTGCACAGAATGGCAACATCCAAGTCAGGAAGTGGCTGTGTTGGGAAAGTGGTTGTTAGCCCATAACATCAACTGAAACGTTACCACACTTGTGAATTTAATTGAATGTTTCAGTTTTGAAGACTTAATGAATCTTATGGCCCTCCTCAGTCATTACTTTTCTGCTTCATTTTTAGGCTAAAAATATTGAGATTGGATGCTTCCTTTCTTTTTTGTATCCTTCCCTTATAAGCAGCTGTTCAGGAGCAAAAAAAACACCCAGTAATTTAAAAAAAAACGTAATAGGAAATGAGGTCTTTTCAAAGCTTTTGAAGATTTGAAGGTGCGTTCTATTTTTGTTGGGAAAATAGTTAACAGAACATGAAGCATAACAGGATGTGGCAAAGCCTGAGGAGAATCTCGCAGGTGTTTTTTATTCTGACAAGGCCAAAGCTAAAATGCCTGGATGTAACTTTCTGGCCCATGGGCATTGTAGGCTTGCTTGACGCCACTGAAAGAACTCTTTGATTTAAAGTTAAGGGAAATGTGTTTTGTTTTTGGTGGAGTACATGAGATTATAAGACAATAAGATGTACAAGCCATTTGGCCTATCGAGTCTGCTCCTCTATTTAATTATGGGTGATTTATTATCCCTCTCAACCCCATTCTCTTGCCTTCTCCCAGTACATGTTCATTCCAAAGTAGGACTGCCTGAAGAAAGGAGAAAAGATGAAGTTGAAACATCCTGCTGAAAGCATTGACTCTCAAAGTTACTCAGAGGGGATCGTTGAACAATTCTGTTTGTAAGAGCTCCATGATGGAAGTAACCAGGGATCCCACTCACCTGCCCTTTCTTCTTAACCCTTTCAAGTATATATTTTTCCCCTTTATCCAAATCTCTTTTGAAAGTTGAAAGGAGGGAGGAGAAGATGGTGGCGCGACACAGCATGCGCGGCAGTTCCGAATTGATATCGTATCTGTGAAGTAGGATGCCGTGCACAATCCTGATTTGATAGAGACAGACGTGAAGAAGCACGGAGGAACATCTGGAGAAACTTCTGAAATGCCTACTTCGCTACCGCTGCTACTGTGCGATTGAGAATCTCCGAGGGAAGGCCCCAAATCCTCGGCCTTGCCTGTTGCCTGTTGCTGGGGCCGGGGTCGAAGCGCTTGGCAGAGATGGTGCTCGGTGTATTGGTGTCGGGGAGCAGGTTGGAGGCTCGGAGTTTTCGGACGGACTCAGAGTCGGATTGTGGTCAGATGCTTCCGGGATGTTGCATCGGCAAGTTTGCGGCGCTGGAAGTTTACCGTCTGCGTGAGGTGATGGGACTTTCGAGTGACTTTGGGACTGTACCGTGCCCATGGTCTGTTCTTATCAAATTATGGTATTGCTTTGCACTGTTGTAACTATATGTTAAAATTACAGGTTTCCCCCGCATCTGAAGATATAGCGTTCCTATGAAACGGTTCATAAGCCGGAATGTCGTAAAGCGAAGAAGCAATTACCATTTATTTATATGGGAAAATTTTGTGAGCTTTCACAGACCCAAAAAATAACCTACCAAATCATGCCAAATAATACATAAAACCTAAAATAACAGTAACATATAGTAAAAGCAGGAATGATATGATAAATACACAGCCTATTTAAAGTAGAAATACTTTTCCACAGTCATTGCCTGCACTGTTGTCTGTAGCGAAAATCTCACGCAAGCGCCCTCAGCAAAAACACGGCACAAGCGCCGTCGGCAGAAAATCTCATGCAAATGCCGTTGGCAAAAACACTCTCTCCAGTAACCTTTAAGCTATGAAGCTGCCAAATCATACCAAATAACACATAAAAATACACAGCCTATATAAAGTAGAAATAATGTATGTACAGTGTAGTATCACTTACAGGAATCGGGAAGACAGCGCCGAGCACACTGATCATGGTGTGTTAGACTGAGTTGTCGGAGTTTGGGCGGTGCAGTGGCCTCCACCCTCTGGGCCGCCGACCTAAACCTACATACCATTTCAAAATTAAAGCCATACTTTATCATTGCAGTGAAAATCTCACGCAGTTACTTCACGTTCAGTTCGCTACTGCATTCGGTTTCGATTGTTATCCTTTCCTCTTCCAATTGCATCAGCTCTTCATCTATCAGTTCTTGGTCATGGGATGCCAAAACCTCTTCAACATCATCTTTGTCAGCTTCCACAAGCCAAACTCACGTTGTCCTTACTTTGTTCACCACGACCAAAACGCTTATTTATGTCTAGTTTTATGCTAAGTGTAACACCCTTACAAGCTCTTTTAGGCTCTTCTGATACCTTAGAACTCATCTTGCTAATGGCTGCTCACAGGCACGTGTTTAAGCAATGCCGGCGAGAATGCCGTTCCAAATCCGGGGGAGAGCGGCTGCTCGGGGCGTGCACTGCCTTTTATCGTGCACTGATTTTTTCGCAGGCTGATTTTTTTCATAACCGTGAAAACACCTTCTGTTAGCGAAAACAGGGAACTATTGTAGGTCTTTCGTAAAGTGAGGTTTCGTAAAGTGAACATTCAAAAAGCGGGGGACACCTGTATGTGGTTTTTGCCAGTTTTATAATCTTGGTTTGTCATGTGTTTCTGTGATATCATTCTGGAAAAACTTTATATCATTTCTTAATGCATGCATTACTAAATGACAATAAAAGAGGACTACGTGTCCTCATAATCTAATCTAAAAAAAAAGTTTTTGAATCTCCTGTCAGCTGTTCATATAGTGCATTCCAGATCTTAGCACCTTGCAGTGTAAAAGTTCCTTCCATGTAGAAGAGTGTATTTCTCTGCTCTGTGGTGGAAAGTTATCAAAGAAGACCTGATTGTAGCTATTGATCAGAGTGCATGATGTGGTACTATTCCTTTGCAAGGATTTTGTTAACACACACTCTGCAACACATAGACAGAGAACCATCCGGCATGTGTGATGTGCAATAGAAATGTTGGTGTTACTTGAGCAAAGTTGTTCTCCTTGAAGGAAGGCAGCAAGCAACAGGGGCACTGCACCTGAAGCAGGCTTTGCTTGAGTATGGAAGCCATTATTTAAAATGGTACGAGGGGATGGGTTTACTTGGCTGCTGCTGGGAGTCCATGATTTTCATTTCCCAGCTGGATGCTTCTTCCGTTTTCCAGTATTAATCATGTCCACATTATTTCCACCCTTACTGTTGTTGTGTGACCTACCCCAGTTGTTGCTCCACCTCCATTTTATTTATTTAGAGATACTACACAATAATTGACCCTTCTGGCACAATGAGCCCCCGTTGTCCATTGACACCTTGTGACCAATTAAGCTAACATACAGTTTGTCTTTGGAATGTAGGAAGAAACCTGAGCACTCAGGAGAAATCCACAAGGTCACGGAGAGAATGGAAAAGCTCTTGACAGAGTGGCAGAACTGAATCAGAGTTGTATGTGCTGTAATAACTTTATGTTAACTGCTATACTGCTGTGCCAACCCTGAGCTATGTTCCTAAGTAGTTTATCCCTGATTCCAGCTCATCACCTCCCTTCTAGTTACACTGACTGACCTTCTAAATGACCTTGACCTCCTCCATCTCCCCAGCTACACTTACCTCACTGATAGGAGGTGGGCTGTCTGTCCCAATTACTTTCATGCTGATCCTTCCTCTTGACCTCCTGCCCCCCTCGCAATCTTTTTCCCAAATTCTCTAGTCTTTATCCATCTGATCCTCACTACTTTGCTGGCAAACAACTGCTCAGTTAACTTGCTGTGTGGTTGTATATACAAAAGGATTTTGTGCATAATGGAGCAGGTTTTGTACTCTACATCTTTGGCCTTATTCACAAACTAAATCTTAATTGGAGATCTTTCACAAAAATGTCACAGGAACCTCAAAACCCCACTTTAATTGGCTTTTCAAGAACGGTACATTTTCTAGCCCGTTTTTCCTCATAAGTGATGAGAATTATAACATTTTTTGCTGTTTGTTTGAAATCTTTATCCATATGCTGCCAATCCTTATTTTGTGCTCATGTGTGTTATCGATGGTGATACTTGGAGTGTAACTTAGTTCTGAAGAATCGTTAGATCACATTTATATTTTACAAGTGGACTTCAATAAATATGGCAACCTTGCAAAAGAGCATCGCCAGGAGTTCAATATATTCATGTTGACGCATGCAGAAATGATAACTCAGTCAAAGTCCAAAGAGATCAGTGACAGAGTAATTTTAAGGGAACCCATAATGAAGGACTCATCTGTGCCAGCATAAAGACACCCAGCTGGCAAACATATCCAAGCTAAAATTCACCACAGGGCTGATTACCTTCACTTAAATATTAATGCTCTGCCTGAACATACTGGTTACATATACCTTGGAACTTCCCCAAATAGCTCGAATCTATAACCCCAGCTGGTGCTGAAAAATCTCCTCCCAGCATGACTTTCCTGAATTTTATCTGGTTAACAGGCTGAACTGAAAGACCTTTTTGTTGGGATACATCCGCCCCATATTCCATTTTCACCGCTGTCCTTTGAAAAAGACTATTACAGCTTTCGTTTAAGTAGCATAATAAAGTAGAAAATCATAACAACCATCGGACTCAAATAATGAAATAAAAACGATGTTATTAGCAAATTCAAAAATGATTCAGAGAACTTCATTTTCCAACAATGGCCTTGTCAAGATTTCTGTATCAATCAATTTGGTGAAATATCACCAGTGTATGCTTATAGTATCTTATTAATATTTTGAATTGCCAATATTTTAAGCTGCTATTTTTTATTAACATCAGTATCTTAATGGATCCAGACTATTATGTGGCAAAAATGGAAAAAAATCTAAATTTCCAGCTTGTTATAAGGTTTTGCAGTTACTGATTTAAATCAAAGCAGCCAAGCCTGACACTGCATCACTGGATTAAAATAAAAGCATGATCACAAAAGATCTAGCAGCCACAATCTTAAGCAGTTTGTTTGACCAAGAAATCATAGTGTTCTAGTGAGGAGATTTCTGTTAAATGGTCTGACAAATTTTAAATCAACACATTAAATATATGCAAAATAAAACAAAATTTATTAATAAGAATAACATCCAAGGAAGACCAAATAAACAGTCCTTATCAGTTTACTGGAGTTGAAATGGAATTCGACCGAAACTAATAAAGGAATTATTATTACAAAGAATTATATAAAATGCATAATAGAAATGGGTCTTCTGACATTTAGTTCCAATTTTAATGTGTCTGTGCCCTTGTGTTTACCTATTTCCAAATGATTTTATCCTAGTTTATTTCAGTTATCTATCTAAGCTATTAAACATTAATGTTAGTGTGGCATCAATTATTTACTTCAGAAAAGGATTCCATAATGTTTTCTATCCAAATCAATTGTATTAAGCCTTGTATCCCTGCTCAGTCATATTAACCCTTCGTAATTGAAAGAAGTGTGATCCATGAGTGTCTTTGACACTTTACAACACCAGTGTCAAAATGTCCTGATGCTTTTCTCTTACCTACATCTGATTGTAAATCATGCCTCCTTGCAATTTTCTCTATTGCCAGTAAAATCCTATTCCAGTCACCCACCCCTATAAGTATGAGTACCAAACCATCCTGCTGAGGAATGGTAATACCCAAATCCATCACCTCCCCTGCCATGCCCTGAAACTCTCCGCTGCAAGCTAAATCGGGCCTATAGTCAGTGTCCTGAAACTAGCCATGGGGAGTAGAACTGAGCAACAAATTTACAAATGAAAACATTTGATTTGTTTTTAAATTGTGATGTAGCTTTTTCCAGCACAGCTATGGCCTTGCCTTCCTAAGACACTCATCATTTTACTTACTGAAGAATGGGTGCCCAAGCTGCCATTTGCTTGGGATTGGAGTTGTATTGGTTTACTGGTGGTATACTTGCTTGCATATGAGATAAAAATAGCAATTGCAGAAGTTCCTATTTTTTTGGCTTGTACCAACTGACGAAATTTTTGTGGCCTGGCCCTTGCTGTTCACAATACCCTACATTTGACTTAACCCCTGTTGTGTTAGCTATTTATATAGTCTCTTTAATAACTTTTTAAATAAAACTTATGCTAAATAAAAGTTACCACTTAAAAATGCTAACTTTTATTAGTCTTAAAGGAGCTGTGCTTGTTAATTATGGGTAAATTCTGTTAAATTTGACTTTTGTGTTAATATGAAACAGCTGCAAAGGTGAATGCACTGTTGTTTTTAAATGAGCTCCTTTACACTTGTATTCACTTGAATGGGCAAAATGGGTAAAAAGCCATTTGAATTTGCATTAAAATTCTGCAGCCTTTACGTCAACATGGTTTACCACTGATCTCTTAGGCTGTGTTGTCTTAATGTATGCTTGACAGAATCAGTCAAAATTTTATATCCATAATTTGAAGTCCAGTTTGTGCTGAGTCCACACATTATCAGCTGTAAGTGTTCAGTAACTTACTAAAGCAAACATGACGAAAAACACAGCAAAAATGACTACCCTAGAGATTAATAATGTGGAACTTTTTAATGTGTTACGCAATTGACTGAGTGTGAAATATAATTGCTACCTGATGGCACATAATCAGTCTTCGGTCAGCTGCTTCCATGCGCATAACTTGTCAATGCAAGATGCGCTTAGAGTATCTAAGTGTGTTTTACATGAAAGAAAACAGTTCCTAACACAGTGCAATTCCTGTAACCATGCATTTTTAAGGGAACATTAAATAATTCAGAACTGATTTGGAGCAGAACCCTCTTCATTCCATGGGACAGAAGACTCTGGCACAATATCAAAACACCAAGATGCTAAAAGAGGTACTGATGAAAGGTCATCAAGCTGAAGTATTTACTCCTTTCACTATCCTCAGATGCGCCCGGTCTGTTTAGCTTTTTTTCAATTTTTTTTTGATTTTACAAGTTGTGTGAGAGTCTGTATATACATTGAGTGCAGGGCAGACTTTCTTTGTTGTCTATTATACGTGCTTCAGAAGCACTGTCACTCAGCTTTCAACATGACCTGGAACAGGTCATGGAACAGGGGGATAGAAGGGGATAGATGCTGTAGAGGTGAAGAGCAGTTTTACTTTCAACTTACTATGGCGTGGCTTCAAAGTGTAGCGGTTGGTGCAACTTTTTACAGGTGTCGTCTCTAAGTGTGCCATCTTTAATTCCTGTTGCTGCCTGCAAGGAGCTTATACGTTCTCCCCATGACTGGGTTTCCTCTGGGTGCTTTGGTTTCCTCCAACATTCCAAAGACGTACAATTTAGGGTTAGAAAGCTGTAGACAGGTTATGTGGGTGCTGGAAGCATGGCGTACTTGTGGGCTGCCCTCAGCACGTCCTCGATGCGAGTGACGCACTTCACTGTGTGTTTAGATGTCCATGTGACAAATAAAGCTAATTTTTATCTTTAGGATTTGCATCGTTGTAAGTGGATTTATGTCAGGCTGCATTTGGTAGTAAGGGATGCGATGGATGTCGTCTGTTTAGGGAGAAGGTACTTCTCCTTGAGCAGAGGCCAGCAGTAATCATTGCCAGAGGTATTATCATCCTGAGAGACAGACTGTATCTGTGTGAGACTCTAAGCACCACACATCAGATGGGAGCTCTTTAGAAACTGCAAATGTCCTGTGTTCATTCTTTGAATCAGCAGTTATTGTGAGACTACTTACAGAACATTCTCAGTGTTTCAGGAACAGCTTTCTCCTCTCCACCATCAGATCTTTGAATGGATAATGGACCCAAGAACACTACCTCACCTTTTCTTTGCTCTCTTTTTCCACTACTTAATTTAATTTTTACTGTAATTTATAGTTTTTTATTATTATGTATTGCTACTGCAAAACAACAAATTTCACAACATATGCCAGCGATGTTGATTCTGATTCTGATTCTAAAGGCCGGTATTTGGAAGCACAGATACATGCGCTTCCCTGATAAAAGGCACTCCCTTTGTGTCCATGTTCTTTCAATTATCAAGCTGGACAGTCAGAAAACTCTTGGGCAAAGGCTATCCATTTTGTGGCTCACTTCAGTTTTAAATGCTGACTAAGTTGGAAATGGATATACAAACATCGACAGTTACAGGGCAACTTGGAACTTGATGGGGCATGCTGGAGCAGAGGTTCCACTTTTTTGCATTGATCAGGTGTCGACCAACAATTCTACCCAGAGAGAGTGCTGTACATTGTTGTTGTCTGCTTCACGTGCCCCTGGTTGGTCAGATAGCAGGAGGGACAAACGGTGTCAACTAGAACCTCTCTCTAGACCTGCCTAATAGCTGTGTATTTCACTTGAGGTACCCACTGAGTTCCATGCTGAAAGACAGCCCCTCACCAAATCTAACAAATCCAGCAATGGCTTTTTGCATTAAGTGGATGATTCTCTATTTCCAATTGAGGTGAGAAGGATATATTTGAGGCTCTCAGCAGCAGGTGGACTGAAGTAGGAGCAGTGTCAAATAATGTTAAAGAGGTGGAAAAAGGTAATTCCAAGCTCACCTTGAAAACAGATATTGCAGATTGCATGGTTTGATTTCAAAGTTTCCAGTGAGAAAGACTATGTTATTAAAGAACAGGGTTTTTGCTGGGGAGTGAAGAAAATAACTGGTTCTGTGAGTAATTATTTGGACATAATTTCTGTTCATTAAATTACTGGACATTAGTCAAGCAGTATTTCAATTTGGAGAGCTCAAGCTGCTGAAGCAGAGTTGGGCACTGTCAACATGCATCAGAAGGCTGGTTCTGTGCTTTTTAGGTGAATAATGTTATCATTAATGTTACTGAAATATTTTTTGGTGGTGAATAAAGTTTTATTTTTCTGCTGCAAAGAAAATTTTTGACACTTTTGCTGTAAGAATGCTTGAAACTTTGTCGTTTATGGAAAAAAAAGTGGAATTAGGCCATATGTGAAATAATGTACAGACGTTTGGGAAATATTTGGTTAAATGGTTGACTGAACCTGCTGTAAAAACTTAAACTACTGGAAACACTGAACAGGGAGTAGATGAGAAAAGGGAGTTATCCAAGGATAAGCCTAATTTAATATGAAATCAAGAAGACGAAGAGAAGCTAATGCAGGTGATTTCCAGGTAAGAATAGTACCTGTTGAGTGCAGCCTCACCAGGGTAGATAATAATGGAGAATCATGTGATCAGCAAAAACTGCAGCAGGTTGAACGACTGTCTTAGTCATACAACACAGAAACAGGCCTATTGACCCACATTGACCTCACTGACCATTAAGCACTAGCTTGCATTAATCCTATTTTTCTGTCCCCTTAGTCCTGTCAATTCCTCCAAATTCCACCAGTTTCATATTTGATATGGCCAATTAACTAATTGACCTGCATGCATGTCTTTGGAATGTAGAGGAAACTGAAGTATCCTGGCAATCACAACAGGAAGGTGAAAACTCTATACTGACAGCTACAGTAGTTAGGATTGAACTATGTTTGTAGATTGGCAGAGCTCTGAGGTAGTGTTTCCACTATCCATGCACTTGGACTGTAGAATCAACTGTATCAAAGACTGTAGACAGTTCGAGGAAGATTTGCAGTTAGATTAACTTTGTCAAAATTATTTAGATTGTCAGTACATCTGTTTAGATACTGTGATAAAGGTGAAAGATTGATTAGAATTATGTGCACAATGAGTCAGAATTTGGGAATGAATATCTTCGTATTTTCTCTGAAGTTCTGATGTTTGTTTCTGACAACTAACACTTCATGCATGAAGAAGATTGTAAATTGACCTCTGTTAATGAAATGTAGGCCATTCAGAAATACCATAATAAATGCCTGTAAATATAGAAATTATGGCATTGATAGTTTGAAAAAAAGAATAACGTAGTGTGATGATCTCATCCCAACAAAAAGAAGCTTTATAAGGTATTCTTTGAAGTTTGTTTAGTTTGATCTCAGTTTTACTCATGAAAATATAATTTTTACATCAAATCATTGTATCTTCTATTTTCATGTTTCAGAGGAGAAACAAAGAGAGAAAGCAATAATATAGAAGTAAAGGAGTCCACAGCCTATCCCAATACAGGGGAAAACAACTGGAAACTCAAAAAAACTTTTGAAGATATTGGTAATGTAAATTTTGTGCAATTTTTCCTTAAATATTAAATATGCAATTATGCTCAATACTTTGTTTTAAAATTCTATTTATATATTGTGGTGGCTTGTTGAACTACAATCATTTGAAGTATATTTCTTACCAAATCTTCACCATCTTTTTCTAGGCAAAGAAAACTATAACTTTTTCTCTGTGAAACTTTTTTTTGCCATATTTGTCTATTTTACAGAATATGCTCAGGAGCACAGTACTGTTGACAGTTGCGGACATCTGTGATATTATTTACTCTGGCTTATTAGGAATTAATTTTCTATGAATTAACAGTGTTTTCATTTGATGAAGTTGGTAATAGCTTTTGATGTTGGAAAGATTATGTTGCGATTGCGTCATGTAGATGTGGATAACCCATTCCAGTTTCAGAAGTAATAAAGGCATGTTCAAAGCAGTTGCTATGAATTGGTTTAAATTCATCTGGATTAATATTTAGAACAGTGTACATTGGGCAAAAGAATTTCTACCCAAGCATGATCAGCAATCCATGGTCAATTTATGGGTTTTATGATGTTTTTTTTCTGTTTTTGTTCAAGCACTTACATTTTGCTGAACAATAAATCTGTTTTCAATCAGGACATTGAAACAAGATTTTGAGTATTTTTCTTTTCAAAATTGTAGCAAAAATAGCATAGCATTTTTAGGAATGGTTGGCTGATACCTTGAAATGTTAAGTTTCATCCAATACATTAGGCTTTTGAATGTGGTGTTGGCTTGACTGTCTTGAGAATAACCCAATGAATATCTAAACAGGGCAATGCCTAATTCCACTGTTACACTTAAAGTTCAGCAATGCAGGCATACATATCAGCCCCATTAACAACATTTTGATTAGAACAGTAGGGAAGTTGTATGGTTCCCCTGATTTTTTTTTACAAATAGCAAAAGTACAGTACAATTACAGGCCCTTTGGCCTCACTCATTCATGCTGAACAAGGCGCCTATCTACAGTAATCCCAATTTCCTGCATTTGACTTTTACCCTCTCCCGCTTTCCTATCCATGTACTTGTCCACTTGCTTTTTTGAATGCCTTGATTATACCTGTTACCACCACCTCTGGCAGCTTGTTCCATATACCTACACCCTTAGTGTGGGAAAAACTTGCCCTTCAGATCTCCTTTAAATATTTTTCTTCCTATTTTACACTCACATCCTCTTATCATAGACTCCCTACCCTAAGAAAGGACTTGAATTGACAACGTTACCTATGCACCTCATAATTTTATAAACCTCTGTAAGGTCACCCCTTAGTCTTCTGCACCCAGTGAGAACAATTGTGGCCTGTCCAACCTCTCTACGTAACTAAAGCCCATTCCAGGGAACATCCTTGTGAAGCTCTTCTGCACTCTTTCTAGCACTACCACATCTCTCCTGTTGTGAGGTGACCAGAAATGCAGGCAATATACTGAATGTGGCTTAACCAATGTCTCGTTTAGCTATGCGATGTTGCAACTCTTATACACTGAACCTCTGTTTATGAAGGCAAGGAGACTAAACACTTTCTTCACTACTTGAGGCAACACACATCAAAGTTGCTGGTGAACACAGCAGGCTAGGCAGCATCTCTAGGAAGAGGTAGAGTCGACGTTTCAGGCTGAGACCCTTCATCAGGACTAACTGAAGGAAGAGTTAGTAAGAGATTTGAAAGTGGGAGGGGGAGATCCAAAATGATAGGAGAAGACAGGAGGGGGAGGGATGGAGCCAAGAGCTGGACAGGTGATTGGCAAAAGGGATATGAGAGGATCATGGGACAGAAGGCCCAGGGAGAAGGAAAAGGGGGAGGGGGGGGAAAACCCAGAGGATGGGCAAGGGGTATAGTCAGAGGGACAGAGGGAGAAAAAGGAGTGAGAGAGAAAGATGTCCTCCTTTTTTAAAGAAAGGGGCTTCCCTTCCTCCACCATCAACTCTGCTCTCAAGCGCATCTCCCCCATTTCACGCTCATCTGCTCTCACTCCATCCTCCCGCCACTCCAGTAGGAATAGTGTTCCCCTGGTCCTCACCTACCACCACACCAGCCTCCGGGTCCAACATATTATTCTCCGTAACTTCCGCCACCTCCAACGGGATCCCACCACTAAGCACATCTTTCCCTCCCCCCCCCCGCTTTCCGCAGGGATCGCTCCCTACGCGACTCCCTTGTCCATTTGTCCCCCCCATCCCTCCCCACTGATCTCCCTCCTGGCACTTATCCTTGTAAGCGGAACAAGTGCTACACATGCCCTTACACTTCCTCCCTTACCACCATTCAGGGCCCCAGACAGTCCTTCCTGGTGAGGCGACACTTCACCTGTGAGTCGGCTGGGGTGATATACTGCGTCCGGTGCTCCCGATGTGGCCTTCTATATATTGGCGAGACCTGACGCAGACTGGGAGATCGTTTTGCTGAACACCTATGCTCTGTCCGCTAGAGAAAGCAGGATCTCCCAGTGGCCACGCATTTTAATTCCACATCCCATTCCCATTCTGACATGTCTATCCACAGCCTCCTCTACTGTAAAGATGAAGCCACACTCAGGTTGGAGGAAAAACACCTTATATTCCATCTGGGTAGCCTCCAACCTCATGGCATGAATGTTGACTTCTCTAACTTTTGCTAATGCCCCACCTCACCCTCGTACCCCATCCGTTAATTATTTATATACACACACTCTTTCTCTCACTCTCCTTTTTCTCCCTCTGTCGCTCTGACTATACCTCTTGCCCATCCTCTGGGTTCCCCCCTCCCCCTCTTCCTTCTCCCTACGCCTCCTGTCCCATGATCCTCTCATATCCCTTTTGCCAATCACCTGTCCAGCTCTTGGCTCCATCCCTCCCCGTCCTGTCTTCTCCTATCCTTTTGGATCTCCCCCTCCCCCCCACTTTCAAATCTCTTACTAGCTCTTCCTTCAGTTAGTCCTGACGAAGGGTCTCGGCCTGAAACGTCGACACTACCTCTTCCTAGAGATGCTGCCTGGCCTGCTGCGTTCATCAGCAACTTTGATGGGTGTTGCTTCAATTTCCAGCATCTGCAGAATTCCTCGTGTTTGCGTTTTTATCTTCACTACTTGATCTTCTTTTGTTGCCACTTTTGGGGATCTGTGAACTTGCAAAGCCCGGCTTACTCTGTACACCAATGCTTCTAAGGACACTGCAGTTTACTGTATGTGTCCTGCCAGTATTAATCAACACACTGTTGCAGAAATTTCATATTCATTGCAAGTGTATGCTGAACTTGACTCTTTAAATGGGTACATTTTTTCAGGTAGTGAGCATTGCCTGCAAGGCCAACACTTAATGTCCTTGAAAAGGTAGTGGTGAGCCTGAGCTGTTATCTTCTCAAGGTATACTGAAGCATTGCAGTTTTTCCTCAACACTGTTGGGAATTTGAACAGAGCGCCATTGAAGGAAGGGCATTATTTTTACATGCCAAAGGTGATTTGTGAATTGGAGAAGAGTGTCCTGGTGGTGTTCCTATGTTCCTGTTTCCGTTAGCATATCAGATAGCAGATGGTGGAGACCATGAGTTTGACAGGTACTGCAGAAGAAGTCCATTGTGTAAGAGAGGTGGGGTGAGTGGTTTCTCTGGGTGGGCTGCTGATCAAGTGAGTTTCTTGCAATGTCCTGAGTGATACTGAGCATCTCCACTGTTATTAGAGTTACGCTCATCTAAACCAGTGGAAAGTTTTTCAACACAGTCCTGATTTATGCCTTGTAACTGGTTCAAAGACTTTGGGAATGTTAGAATATACGCTACGCACCACAAGATGTTATTACAGAAATCCTCAGGATACCTGTCCTCTGATTTAGTTTTTTAGCCCAGTATGTATATAGGCGTGGTCCAATTAAGTTTCTGGTCAATGGTCAGGGACTCAGCAATGATTATGTAATTGGATGTCAAAGAACAAATAGTTGTATTTTCTGGTAAGATAATGGTGTGCTCTGACACAGCAGTTACTACGGGGCCAACCAAAGGTGTTATTGTCTTTGTCAAATGTATTTTTTATAATCGCAAGACCCTGCTGGACATTAAGAACTACTGTAGGTTCACCCCATTAGCAAGTTGCTCATTGATAGAGAAACTAAAGGAACTGGATTTGGTGTGGATCATGATGCTGCCTGTGACAGACAGGCATCTGTACATGAAGGAGGTGTGTAGTCTAACAATGAATGATCATCTTAGATTCTTTTCTTGTGATTGCAAGACCCTGTTGGACATTGGTGGTGTGCAATGCTGCAAGTCCAATTCGTTAGTCTGTTGACAAACAGCAGGGGTGCTGCATGGCCTCAGTCTGCGGTGTCACCTATTTGCAGATGCCCAGGGGCGACGCCAGAATCGAGCACTCCACCAGAGTGCCATAGGCAATGTGGCGCAGCATCCAGGCTGGAGTTGGAACTGCTCCCCAGTGTTCGCCCAGCAGAAGACAAGCTAGATTGTATTCAACAGCAGATTGCTGCAACATTCATGGACTCAGGGATTTGGACAATATATTTTTGTGTGACTGTATTCTACTATATCTTATATGTCCTTAATTTAATAAATAATTCAATGTTTGAATGCATTTTAAAATAAAATTATATAAAATGGATTCCAATTAATTGGGACACGTAAAGACCAGTACATTTTGGCCAAATCAAGTGATTGCCCCAATTTGCCGAAATTTGATGAAGTTTAAGTAGTATAAAATAGTATAAAATAGACTAATTACCGCTTAATTTAGCAATAAATTATGTATTTAGATGAAATACAGAATGAATTCCAACAAAATAATAATACTACTACAGTACTTTAAAACTGTGTGTTAATTCCTAATTGCTATCGATGGAGGAATTCATCCAGTGTACACTCCTGTGTTGTTTTGATTGACTGTTGTGACAAGAATACACATAGATTAAGATGTTAGCTGTCCTGAGTGATCAGCAGTTGGTCTGCCACCTGTCTTCAGGAGAGAGAGATAAGGAAAACAATGGAGCAGCATTTGGAGATGTGTAATGAAGGGATGGGAGAGAGAGCGGCTCCCCCTTTGAACCCTGAACTGTTTGAAGTGATGGACAGGCGATACCCCAGCAGGGGGATAAAAAGGGACAGGTTCACTAAGGCAGGACACACACGACACCCGAGGTAACAAGACCCTGGAAGCGGTGCGTCTCTCACAAGTCGGTGGGAAGTACCGGGCCATAAACGCACAGGGTGGAAAGGCACGATCGGCGGGAACCTGGTGTGTGTCCACCCTTGCCTGGGTGCTAGGTTCAGCGCAGGGAAACGATCGTATCTGGAAACGGAGGGGTCACGGTCGGTGACCTCAGATGACATCACAAAGGACTCGCCCGACAGCTGACTGCGAAGGTCTGTGTGTGGAAGCTGTTTGAATATTCATTCATTTTTGCTCTCTCTCTCCTTCCCCCACACTGTCCATCTCCCACGGCAGCGATTACTGCGAACTGAACTGAACTTTGCGTCACTTTGAAACTGGTCATTTGCCCCTAGACAACGATAGAGCTTGATTGATCCTGTTATCTGAATTCTGTGTACATGTATGTTTATCATTGGTGAACTGTTGCATTCATTATCCTTTTGATTAGAGTACTGTGTTGCTTTTTTCTTTAATAAAACTTTCTTAGTTCTAGTGATCCAGACTCCAACTGAGTGATCCATTTCTGCTGGTTTGGCAACCCAGTTACGGGGTACGTAACACTGTAAATTAACAAAATCAGTGCAGTCACCTAGTGCAGATAATGGACTGCCTCTATATGATGATTTCGATGATTGCATCCTCCAAATCGTCATTCTCATTGTAACATTCAAGACGGTTATCGATGCTTTCAAATTCTTCATTGTTTCTAATTTGTTGATGTAGTGAAATTGTTTCATTTTCATTCCTGGCTGTTTCTGGCATCTCCAAGTCCGAATACTTAAAACCGCACTGAGCAAAACAGTTCTGAATTGTCTTACTGCTTATTTCTTACCAACTATCTGTGACAAAAATGACTGTTTTTTGAACACAAACACACGCAACTGATGCTATTTAAAAAATGTTCAATCTAAGCACCATGTGATGTCCAACAGCCACACAAGTGCACATGAGTGACGCTGGGAAACTTCAGGATTGTCCCAAATAAACGGCTGCCCTAATAACACAGTAAATATGAAGAAACACAGTAGAATAAATGAAAGATTACACATGACGGAGATAGACTAACAGCCGATGTGCAAAAGACAACAAACTCTGCAAATATAAAAAAAAGAAAAATACTAAGTAATAAATATTGAGAACGTGAGTTGTAGAGTCCATAAAAATGGGCTCATATGTTATGGACTCAGTTCATGGTTGCAGTGAGTAAAGGTATCCCCTCTGTTTCAAGAGCCTGATGGTTGAGGGGTAATAACTGTTCTTGAACCCGGTGGTGTGGGACTTGAGGCTCCGTTATCTCCTCCCTGATTGCAGCAGCGAGAAGAATACATGACCTAGTTGTGTGGGGGGCAGTGGTTCTGGATGATAGATGATGCTTTCCTGCAACAGCACTCCTGGGAAATCTAGTCAATGGTCAGGTAGGCTTCACCTGTTATGGGCTGGGCTGTATCCACTACTTCTTGTACTGTAGGTTTTTCTTCCCAAGGGCATCAGTGTTCCCATACCAGGCCATGATGAGTAAGTAAACTCTGCACCATACATTTATAGAAGTCTGACAAAGTTTTAGATGATATTCTGAGTTTGTGCAAACATGGAGGAAAGCAGAGGCACTGCTGTGCCTTCTTTGTAATGGCACTTACGGACTAGTCCTCGAACAGCTCCTCTGAGATGATCATGCTGAGGAATTTAAAGTTGCTGACTCTCTCCACCTCTGATCCCTTGACGAGGACCGGCTCATGGACTCTGGCTTCCTTCTCCTGTACCCCGTAATTGGTTCTTTGGTTTTGCTGACATTGAGTGAGACATTGTTGTGGCGCTATGCAACCAGATTTTAAAATCTCCCTCCTATATGTTGATTCATCGCCACCTATGATTCAGCCCATAACAGTGGTGTTGTCAGCAAACTTATGGTAAATTTAGCTTTGGAGCTCTTCTTAGCCTCACAGTGTGAAGTATAAAGCGAGTAGAGCAGGGGTCTAAGCACACAGCTGCTGATGATTGTGGAGGAGATGTTGTTGCCAATCCGAACTGACTGGGGTCTGCAGCTGAGGAAATTGAGGAGCCAGTTGCACAAGGAGTTATTGAGGTCTTGGCCTTGGGTGGTGGTGTTAAATGCAGAGCTGTAGTCAATGAAGAGTATTCTGATGTATGCACCTTCAATTTGCAGTTGCTCCAGGGTTGAGTGAGGAGCCAGTGAAATGGCATCTGCTGTTGACCTGTTGTGACTGCAGGCAAGTTGCTGTGGATCAATGCCTTTTATGTTAGCTTTGACCAGCAAAGCATAGAGGCACCTTCACAAGCTCCTACAGCTCTCAATAACCCTGTGATTTCAGTTTCTGATGCTGACAATCGAGCATCCTGTAGGAGGATGAACCCATGAAAAGCATCTGGTCCAGATGTGGTACCTGTTCAAGTACTGAGAACCTGTGCTATTCAAATGGCACCAGCGTTCACTGATATATTTAACCTCTTGTTTTGGCGGTCTGAGGTACTCATCTGCATCAAGCAGGCTTCAGTTGTACCGATGCACAAGTAGAGCATGGTAACATGCCTCACTGTTTATCATCCAGCACATATGTTCACTGTGATGAAGTGCTTTGAGAGGCTGGTGATGGAGCACATCAACTCCTGCTTGAGGAGCAACTTCTAGTCATCTTAGGAAAACGGAAATCTACAGCACTGAAATCTTCCACCCATCTGTGCATGAGAGAGAGAGAGAGAGAGGGGGAGAGAGAGGGAGAGAGAGAGAGAGAGAGAGAGGGAGAGAGAGAGAGAGAGAGAGGGAGAGAGAGAGAGAGAGAGAGAGGGAGAGAGAGAGAGGGAGAGAGGGAGAGGGAGAGAGAGAGAGGGAGAGAGGGAGAGAGAGAGGGAGAGAGGGAGAGGGAGAGAGAGAGGGAGAGAGGGAGAGAGAGAGAGGGAGAGAGAGAGAGGGAGAGAGAGAGAGGGAGAGGGAGAGAGAGAGGGAGAGAGAGAAAGAGAGAGAGGGAGAGAGAGAGAGGGAGAGAGGGAGAGAGAGAGGGAGAGAGACAGAGAGGGAGAGAGGGAGAGAGAGAGGGAGAGAGAGAGGAAGAGAGGGAGAGAGAGAGGGAGAGAGAGAGAGAGGGAGAAGGAGAGAGAGAGAGGGAGAGAGATAGAGAGAGGGAGAGAGCGAGAGGGAGAGAGGGAGGGAGAGAGAGAGAGAGAGGGAGAGAGGGAGGTGGGACATGCACACATTTCTTCAAGGGCAATGACCACTGCGAATTAGTAGGACAGAGCAAGAAGATGTAGCATCTGTGAAAGTTGCTATAAATGACAGTAATCTGTGCAACAAATTACGTATTGTGATGAAGGATAAATGTGGAATCTAGTTACACTCCACAGTTCCAAGGTTGTTAATTGACCTCATAATTTCAAACACCATCTTATTATTGGCTTTTGAGAAGTCCACATGATTCCTTTCGAATAGAGTAAACATCTTCTTTACTCAGGAATTTAAGCTCAGATGATTAGTAGAATAAACCTGTAATTTATGAAATATGAAGTTAGAGAGAGAGAGAGAGAGAAAGCTCAGAACTACCAGCAGTAGATTGTCTTAACCCACAGTACTGAAGGGGAAACCCTACTGCCTAAGCAGTAACATCTTGACTGACATATGGCTGGACCAGTATTTCAGATGATGAATAAATAAAGCTGAGATATGAGTTCAGATCTCACCACAACATCTGGAGTGTTTAAATCCAGTTAATTAAGTAAAGCTGGAATCAATAATGGTGGCCATGAACGTACTGGTTTGTTGTAAAAAGACAGCTGGCTTAAGGAAGGGAAGTATGAAACTATTGGCCTGTCTGGTCTCTATATATCACCAGACCCAGAGATTACAGGTCTCTGAAATGGGTCTGGGATGTAAACTATCAGGCCAAAACATGACAAACTTCTAGCACTGACCCAGGCACTTAGTTTGAGTGCGACATAAGTTCAAGTGAACCCCTCCTCACTGACATCTGGACTGTGCGAAAATTAGGAAAGCTGATCTTAAAACTAGTCAGGTACAAATTCAACATGGCCACGCTTATACCTTTCAGCCAACGTTGGAGACTCCTCCTTTAACAACCATAGAATATCTTTGTGGTGAACTGGAATTGCGGAGAGGTTGTTCTAGAAATCCTCAACATTGCATCAGATTAAGAATCTGGTTTATTATCACTGACATACTGTATGTCATGACGTTTGTTGTTTGGTAGCAACAGTACAGTGCAATGTATACACATTGCCATAAATTACTATAAATAGATGGTGCAAATGTATAATAATAAGTTTGAAGGTAATAGTGAAATATTGGCAAGGAAACCACCTTTCGTTATAGTTATCCTCCTTCGGCTGATGAATATTGAATACCATGTTGAAGAATGTTTGGAAGAAATTCTGACGATAGCAACTATATAGAAGTCAGCAGATCAGTGTTCACAACTAAATACCGCAGAAATATTATCACAGGCTCAGCTGACCGAGCCCTGATAGCCATATCTGGCAGACTGGGCTTAAGGCAGGGGCTGAGACAACCATGCTGAAGGTGTGTGGAGCCTCTATGTTGCAGATGCATCTATAATTGACATTATTATTAATAATGATCACCGAACAATTTTGGGGACATTATGTCCATCTTCAAAGTAAGTAAACACTCTTCGCTTTGCTGTATGATGTTAATATAATTTGAATTAACTTGGGATAAATCAAGGAAGGTATGATATTGTGACAGAGCAATTAGTGCTGTTTTCTCTTAACCTTCAGGACTCAGGTTTGATCCTCAGATGCTGTCTATATGGAGTTTGCTGGATCTCTCCATGAGTTCCTGTGGATGTTTTCACTTCTTCCCACCTCTCAAAGATGTGTAGTTAGGTTTACTAGCCATTGTAAATTTCCGCTTAGTATATAGAGTGAAAATTGTAGAAGAGGATGCAATGGAGGTAATGTAAAATGAGGTGTTGAAATGGGGAGGAGAGTTGGAGTGGGAGCTCATCATGGTCATTGCAGACAGATGGTGGGCACTCAGCAGAGCATTTGCCATGCCTGTGTTTGGGCTCACTGATGTAGAAGAGCACCAAATGCAATTGATGAGGTTGAAGGAGGTGTATGTGATTCTCTGCCTCATCTGGAAGAACTGTTTTGATTCCTGGAGGCTGGAGGAGGAGGAGGCAAATTAGGGAGTCCACCAGAAAGCAGAAAGAGGTTGGGTGGAAAGATGTGACTTGGTGGAATTGTGTTGCATCTGGTGGAACTCTGAACTAACAAGCCACGTGGTTGTGAAAATAATTGCTGTGAAGTTCTACTATTGTTTATTTAGAGCAATTAGAGATAATGAATAACTTCATTCAATCCGTGATTAGTCATTCTTTGCATCTGTATTTACTCGGAAGACGAATACAGAGTCGAATCTGAGACGAATACAATGTAGAAATAAGGGAAAGCAGCATCAAATTCATGGACCCTTGTAGAGATTACAAAGCAGGTTGTGTTTGCTACCCTGAGGCAAATCATGGTGGATAAATCCCCACAGCCTGACAAACAGACCCACCAGGAGGCAAGTGCAGTAATTGCCGGGGCTCTAGTAGAGATATTTAAAATATGCTTAGCATCAGACCATAAGACCATAAGGTATGGGAGCAGAAATTGGCCATTCAGCACGTTGAGCCTGCTCCACCATTCCATCATGGCTGATCCCAGATCCCACTCAACCCCATACACCTGTAGAGGTAGGTGAGGATTGTAAGATAGCCAATGTTGTTCTGCTGTTTAAAAAAGGCTCTAAACAGAAATCAAGAAATTATAGGCTGGTGTGTCTGACATCAGTTGTGGGAAAGTTACTGGGAGATATTCTAAGGGACTGGATATATAAGTATTTGGATAGACATGGACTAATTAAGGATAGTCAGCATGACTTCGTGCATGGTAGGTCATGTCTAACAAATCTTGGAGTTTTTTGAGAAAGTTACCAGGAAAGTGGATGAAGGGATGGTGGTGGATGTTGTCTACATGGACTTTAGTAAGCTATTTGACAAGGTCCCTCATAGGAGGCTCAAGCAGGTTCAGTCGCTTGGCATTCAGGATGAGGTAGTAAATTGGATTAGATATTGGCTTTGAGGGAGAAGCCAATATCTAATCCAATTTAATATTGAGAGAGTGGTAGTAGAGGGTTTTGCCCCTCTGCCTAGAGGCCTGTGACTAGTGGTGTGCCCAGAGATTGGTGCTGGGTCCTTTAATGTTTGTCATCTATGTCAATGATCTGGATGATAATGTGAATAAATAGTCAGCAAATTTGTGGATGACACCAAGATTAGGGGTGAGGAAGGCTAACATGGCTTACAGAAGGATCTGTATCAGCAGGAAAAATGGGCTGAAAATAGCAGATGGAATTTAATACAGACAAGGGCAAAGTTTTGCATTTCGGTAGGACCAACCAGGATAGGTTTTACACAGTGAATGGTAAGGTACTGAGGAAACAGAATCAGGTTTATTATCACTGGCATGTGTCGTGAAATTTGTTAATATGTGGTAGAACAATGGGATCTAGAAATATAGGCACAAAATTCACTGTAAGTTGCGTCACAGATAGATACATATGCCACACTGGGCTTCATAAATTAATGTATTAGGTACGGAAGATGGGATGTTATGTTGAAGTTGTATAAGATGTTGATGAGGCCTAATTTGTAGTATTGTGTGCAGTTATGGTCACCTACCTACAGGAAGGATGGAAACAAGATTGAAAGAGCACAGAGATCATTTACAAGGATGATACCAGGTCTGGGGGAACTGAGTTATAAGGGAAGATTGAATAGGTTGTTTAGAACTTTGAAGATTGAGAGGAGATTTGATAGAGGTATACAAAATTATGAGGGGTATAGTTAGGGCAAATATAAACAAGCTTTTCCACTTTTCCACTTTGTTGGGCACATGACCAAGTAGTTAAGGTGTTCGTCTAGTTATTTGAAGGTCACTAGTTCGAGCCTCAGCTGTGGCAGTGTGTTTGCGTCCTTGAGGAAGGCACTTAATCACACATTGCTCTAGTCTGTGCGAGGAGTGGCGCCCCGCACAGACTTCCAACCTGTGCCTTGTAAGCCATGAAAGTGCCTGATGCAGCCTCTCATGGTCTGAGTCGACATTCCCTCCCCTCTCCCTTTTCCACTGAAGTTGGTTGGGAAGACAACTAGAGGTCATGGAAGTTTAAGAGGAATGTGAGGGGGAACTTCTTCACTCAGAGGGTTGTGAGAGTGTGGAATGAGCTGCTAGCACAAGTGGTGCATGTAAGTTCAATTTCAATGTTTAAGAGAAGTTTGGATAGGTACATGGATAGTAGGGATATTGAGGGCTATGGTCCTGGTGTAGTTCGTTGGGAGTAGGCATTTTAAATGATTGTTGGCATGGACGAGATGGGCCGAAGGGCCTGTTTCTGTGCTGTACTTCTCCATG
The DNA here is from genome assembly GCF_030028105.1 of Mobula birostris. NCBI lineage: Eukaryota > Metazoa > Chordata > Chondrichthyes > Myliobatiformes > Myliobatidae > Mobula > Mobula birostris. Next base: position 59,366,746 of record NC_092383.1, on the reverse strand, counting down.
ACTCTATTCTTTGGAACAGAGTCACTAAGAAGTTGAGGTGGAAGCCCCCCATTTTACATTACAAAAGTTAATGAACTCAGAAGTTGTTCGGGGTCTGGAAAGAACCATTAATACCTTGTTGCAGGCCTATGGTTTGGTGGCACAGACAAAGGAAACCAGATATGCCTAATTCACGTCTTGTGGACTGCTGACTGAGTGAAGCTAATTATCAACGCAATTTAAATCTTGAAACACTTTCACAATTTTACAGTATAATGAAACAGAGGGACACTTAGGTAAGGCAGCATTGTGTGGTGGGATTGTGTTTCAGGTGGCGGGAGCGAAAAGAGGGTCAGGAGTTGATTTATGGTTGTATTTGCCAGTCTGGGATTGGGGGTTTTCAATCAGAGGATGTGGTTGTCAGCCAGAGAGCAGGGGTGATTACTTAGGGAGGAATAATTAGCAATAGAGGGGGCAAAGGTCCATGATCATGTATTCACTCTGGGGTTTGTTGGATATTAGACAGGATCTTGGGTTGATTGGAGGTTATTAGATCATTGGGTGGGGAGCTTCATGGAGTAAGGTTTGCTGTTGTGAGTTGGGGCTGAAGTTGGATAGTTGAAGGACAAATGCTTTGACACAGCACTCAAGAAGAATGTAAGTGAATTGAGTTCCCAAGGCTTTGGACCTGCATAGGAGGTCTCACCAAGTTATGAGAAGCTGACCAATGGCATAGACAGAGTACAAATGACACTTTCAAACACACCATTGAAAACCCCAGGGTGGCACCTAGGCACGCTCCACATTTTTTGAATAGCCCTGCACATAGTTGGGGTTCTCTCTGCAGCGTGTGTTCACACTAAATGAAACTGGGAATTTTCTATTTACACATTCTAGGAGACCTTTTAGTTGAAATGCACCTTACAGATATTGATTACCAATTGGTCCTGAAAGATAATTTTTATGAACTACTTTATTCATTACCGAATAAAATTCAACTGACCGCAAAATGCTTTGTCATCCTTTAATAAGCTCTTGTTAAATAGTCTGCTAGTTGCATCCTTGAACCAAATAGTTTTTGTTATAGGGACCAAAATTTGTTGGATAGATTGGCATTTGTTCTCGACTATTGTTTCAGGTACCTCTCAGCATGAAATAAGTCATCACTGAACATACAGATTGCATCTTTGGTATAAATCTTAGTGTTCACAGCAGATCTCAATGTAAACTGTTGCCACTAACTGTGAAATATGAAACCACTGAGTTTTCAGGGAGAGTTCTAATGGTGACAAACCCATAGATGTGTTTATTTCCAATCTGACTAATCCACCATCATTTTCAATAAACATTGTTTTCAGCTAAATTGGTTCCTCATTTAGTTCAGTTTTATTGAAAGCCCCTGACACTGAATCTGATTATGCCTTCTCACATAACATCAACTTGTGTCACTGCATGATTGTACCACAAATTCTATGAGGACGTGATGAGTTCATGTTGAATGCAGATCATGTGAAATCTGCTTTTGAGTACAAGGTCTTCTACTTGAGTGGTCATCGAAGGGATAAATTACACATTACTTTCAGCAGACTTTTGCAGTCTTTCTTCCTCTTATGTTGTTCAAAGGAAAAGCACTATTGCTCACAATGATCACAAATAAATGTTTCTCTAAGTTTTAGTTATTGTTACAGTTGTATTACTTTGAGAAACGACTAAGATTAATAATCCTGTGAGAGCATTTATTGTTTCTTAATGCTATTTTGGACCAAATTAGTATTTTCTCCTGAAGTTGGTGAATCTTGGCTCCACAGAAATCACTAGCACTTTTGTTACTCACTGTGTTTACTTTCTATTCATATCTGATGCAAAATATGTGCATGTAAAACAGCTGTTCATTCATAAAGGATATCACAGCTGCAGTCTGATTATGCTCTCAGTCAAACTGTTCCAAAATTTCATTCAAGTCATCCCAGAAACAGAACCTGGAATTTTTTTGATATGTGGCCACATGAACAACATCTGTATCCAGTCATTAGAGAACAGAGATGGAAGATGTAAATCACATTGAGACATTTTGATATTCATCCAGTTCTGAGGTAATGCATTGGCAGTACACCACATACCAGATTATCTCTGAATCCTAACATATAACTCATACCTTTATTTATGTTCTTTTTTTTATCTAAGTATAGTTACTAAACCATAAAAGTGACTTTTATTAGAGTGGAAACACAAAACAGTGCTGAGATTTACGCAGTGCTGAATTGCACACTCAGATGCATGCGTTTTTTGGGTCTGGTGGCATATTGAATTAATAGTATGAGAAAGGGATGCATCAATAATGATAATTATCATTCTAAATGGTCATAATCTGTCTTTATTCCTCATTTTTAATTTCATGTTGTACAATTTTCTCTGAATAACCTCAGACTTTCTTCCACATTGCATTCAGAACTTCATTTCTATTCTGAGGAATCACTGTTTTCAGGCTTAAATGAAATTCTCTCCATCCCTTTGAAATCCCCACTGCTATATTTTGTAATTCCAAAGCATAAAGCTAATTGAAAGAAAAATACAGGAGCCCAGTACACTCTGTTTATGAGCCCATGAATTTCATCTGTTTTCTGCCTTTTTTCTTAATTTGACCATCTCCTTCCCATTGCGAATAGCCTTTCCCATTTCAGTTGTGCATTTTTTATTAAAAACTTGAAAATCTTGCTGCATTTCAACAAGTGGGTAGGCATCTCGGGTTCGTTTTAAAATTTTCTCATCGCCACTGTTATGTTTTGTACTGCCAGAAACTAATTGAAAGAAAAACACAGGAACCCAGGAAAATTTTACTTTAGTGAGGCGCTCACTTATGACATGGTGGCACAATGACATATGCTATTCATGTACTTTTACATATAACCCATAATGAATTATGTAAACAAACACGTATTGCTTTAACAAACAATGTATTTACAATATTACTTAAACATTACTGAAATACTAAATACTCAACTCCTATCACCGTAATTACAGCAGCAGAAGCCCCAGAGCAGTTCTGGCAATTTCTTTCTCTTGGGCAACCAGTCATAATTGGTGCTGTGTACATACATCTACTGATGCTTCTGGATGCATCTTCAGTGATGTTCCTGGAATCATCGGGTGTTTCGGGTCTTTCAACATCATACAACCTCCTCCAGGTGACCCAGCCGGGGCTGATCGGACCCCAGCTTGTGTCCAGATGGCTAGCTGCTTATGACTCCATGGCTCCCTCTTTTGAGCCACAGCCATCTTGAGGCCCTCTCTGCCGCATCACTGGTACTGTGGATGGCTCTCCTCTTCCTCTCTCCCTCGATGCCCAAATTGCTGAAGGCTCTAACTAAGGAGCGGGCTATGAATCCCCTGCAACCAACCTCCACTGGCAGACACCTCGCTCTCCATCCAGCCTGCTGACAGTTGCTGACCAGTCCTGCGTACTTGGAGAGCTTCCTTTCAAAGGCCTCTTCCAAGCTATCTTCCTGTGGGACTGTCAGCTCCAGCAGCACCACTTGCTTAGTAGACTCAGACACTAGGACAATGTCTGGTCACAGGATGGTGGCTGCGATATGGTTGGGGAATTTCAGCTGCCGTTCAAGGTCCACCATCAGCTGCCAGTCCCTTGCAGAGGTCAGGATGCCTGCAGATGTTCTTTTGGCAGGTATTGGCTGTAATTGTTCTGCTTTGTAATCATTGGCTCTTTTCATCACCCCATGGAAACTCGATGTAGATGTGCTCAGATTCAAAGTATGCAATAAACAGATTTTGCTTTATTTGAGAAGAGGTTACTCAGGATGAGAGTGCCTTTTGGTTATATTATTCTAATGCATTATGTAGTAGATATCAAGCTTAACTGTGATCGGTTTCCCAAACAACAATGAACCATAATGCACCTCCTTCTTTTACTTAACCAGGGCCTCAGTATCTCAAAAATTTACCTTTGAAGGCCTTTCCTCTACCAAATATACCTTTGCCAGAAAACAACTTGTGTCAATATACATTTGTCAGATCCTTTCTGATACCATCAATATTGGCCTTTTTACAATCTCAACCGAAGACCTATCCTTTTCCATGGTTACCCTGAAACTAATGGCATTATTAGATTAGATTAGATTCAACTTTATTGTCATTGTGCTGAGTACAGATGCAAAGCCAATGAAATGCATTTAGCATCTGACCAGAAATGCAAAGAATAGTGTTATTTACAAAATAACTGTGAATAAAAAAAGTGCTACAGCACACAAATATAAAAGTACTGAGACAGTACAATAAGGATGCAATTCTGTGTAGCGCTGTGATGAGAGGTTCAGCAGTGTCACAGCCTCACTAGATTATGATCACTAGATGCAAAGTGTTCTCCCACACAAACTTCTGTCATCTGACCTGTCTCATTCCCTAATAAGAGATCTAGTATTGGACTCTCTCTAGTTGGGACTTAAATATACTGAATAAAGAAACCTCCCAGAGCACATCTAATAAGTTCTTTCCCATCCATCTTTTTTACAGTACGTGTGTCCATACAGTATGTGGAAAGTTAAAACCACCTACTTTCACAACCTGATGTTTCTTGCAACAGTCTGCGATCTGTCTACAAATTTGCTTCTCTGAATCCCCCAGTGTGTGGTGTATAGCTCCGGGGTTGTGCTCCCAGTGGGATTTTTTTTTCATTTTTTTTGGTTAGTAGGGTTTTTTTTTGTTTTAGTTAGTAGGGGTTCTTTTTTCCTTCTTTCTTTTTCTCCCCACAAAAAATAGTTTTAACATTATGTTTTTGCGTATTATTATTGATATATTGTTTAGCTTGGTTAATCAGTTATTTGATAGTTTAACTCTTATTGTACATATTGATATGTTGACTTGATTACTTGAATGTATTTTTTTGTTGATTTTCAATAATAATTAATAAAAAGATTTAAAAATGAAATGAAATGAATAAATTCCGCAGACTGTTGGGTGGTCTATAATATAGCCCCATTAACGTGGCCATACCTTACTTATTCCTCAGTTCTACCCATAATGCCTCACTAGACATGTTCTCCAGTTTGTCTTGACTGAACACTGCCATGACATTTTCCCAGACTACACCTTCCCCTTTAATCTGTCCTGCTTTAACACGTTTAAAACAGCTAAACCCCAGAATACAGTACTGAGCTACCTGTCCTGCCCCTCCAGCAACCGAGTCTCATTATTGGCTACAATGACATAATTCTATGTACAGATCCATGCCCTAAGCTCATCTGCCTTTCCTACAATTCTCCCTGCATTGAAATATATGTATCTCAGAACATTAGTCATACCATGTTCGACCTGTCATCTGCATATATGCAAAGCTCACATATAGAATCCATTTGAGGACCTGAGTTATAAGGAAAGATTGAAAAAGTTAGGACTTTATTCCCTAGAACATAGAAAATGGAGGGGAGATTTGATAGAAGTATACAATATTATTGGAAGTATGGATAGGGTAAATGGAAGCAGGCTGCTTCCTCTGAAGTTGGGTGAGACTGCAATTAGAGGTCATGGGTTAAGGGTGAAAAGTGAAATATTTAAGGGGAAAACAAGGGGGATCTTCTTCACTCAGAGGGCTGTGAGAGTGTGGATTGAGTTTGCCAGCACAGAGTGGGTTTGATTTCAATGTTTAAGAGAAATTTGTATATATATATACATGGATGGGAGGGTTATGGATAGCTAAGGTCCAGTTGCAGGTCAATGGAATTAGACAGGTTAATGGTTCAGCACATATTAGCTGGGCCAAAGGGGCTGTTTCTGTGTTCTATGATTCTACTGATTCTGCAGCCTATGGAACTTGTTTTCTAAAATAGCAGGTCTGATAGAACAACCTGCTGTCTTTGCCTTTGACCCAGAAGACACATGCAGAGGTCTCTTCTCCTATGTTTACAGCATTAGATAAGCACCCAGAGGATCTAAATAGTGACCATGAAAGGATAGCACCAGACAAAAAGTTGAAGAAAGCAACTTTCAATTGTCATGTAGTTATAAATAGAGATGGAATTATTGGCAATGCTGATCTATCCATGAATCAGTTACTTGAAACATTCTGTAGCAGCTGATGGTACATATAATCCCAATGCAGCACTGAGGATTACAGTGACCCTGACTGACACTGACATGCTTAGAACCTTAACATCTATGGTGAAACTTTACAGATGGCTTAATGCTGATACATGCATATACATTTCACCGCGGCCACTGCCATGGAGAATAGCCAGAGCTTGTGGTTGTAGTTTGTTGTTATAATGGCAGGTCTGTACAATACATCTGAAGTGCCATCTGATCTAATTTGTGTTACTTCTTTTGGCATGTATGACTTTAACTATTGCATACATGGTATCCTGACTGGGAGTTTTATATGTACTGGCCTATCAGTAAGTTTAAAGTGACTTGCCAAGCAGGGAGTGACTGAATACTTCAATATGACTTATGGAATGTTAACATGTCTGTGGACTCTTTGGAAATGTGTTGTTTTCAGCGATTGGGATAATCATCTTCAAGTATTCAAATTCTGCTGAGCAGTAGCGCAATGTAAATCAATGAAGAAACCACCACATGATCATTCTGCCCTTCTTCCACCTGCCCATTATTTCTTCCCTATTTGGTCCTTGTTAGTCCATGTCTGGAACTATCCCTCTGTCACTCAGTTCCATCTGCCTAATCAACCCCCTCCTACACTGCCATCCCATCCTCATTGAGTTTCATTCATCATCAGTAAGTTCCTGCAGTATCCCACCCCTCCTCTCTTTATACCAGCTACCTTTATTCCACACTTCCAATGCTAATGCAGCAACTCAATTCAAAAAGTCAACTATACCTATGCCTCTACAGATGTCATTAAATATATTACCAAATGCTACTGTAGTCAGATATCAGTGAAAGAATCCTTGAATTTTAAGTTATACCGTTTAAGATTAATTGACGCACTCTATCCAAAAAGTAATGGGAAATTTATTGACAGTTTTCACCTTTGCTTATTGTTGTACCAAAAGGAATATTTCTATTCCTTCAGCCAGAAGACATAGTCTAATTTTGCTGTTTCCTATTATGCATCATAATTACAAAATTATGATGTATAATGGGAAACGGTACTCTAAATAGCTTTACTAAGCCATTATGTGTTCTACCAGGAAACACCAAAATAGCTTTAAGAGGTAAACTTCAATTAACTTATGAAATGTCCTGTTCAAGTTTTTCATCATACAGTCAGAAATGAAGAACTGATTTTTAAGGTGTGATGTTTACTGTGAGCTCACAATATGTGATTTTCATTTTTCTATATTGTAACATCACAATTTTCTCAAATTCTCACTATTTAAGTCTCAGAATTTGATGAAAGATAAGGATTCTTTCCCATTTCTGAAATAAAGCAAATGTTTGGCAAGGGCTATGTAGAAACATAGAAAACCTACAGCACAATACAGGCCCTTCAGCCCACAAAGTTGTGCCGAACATGTCCTTAACTTAGAAATTACTAGGGTTACCCATAGCCCTCTATTTTTCTAAGCTTCATGTACCTATCCAAAAGTCTCTTAAAAGACCCTATCGTGTCTGCCTCCACCACTGTTGCTGGCAGTCCATTCCACGCACTCACCGCTCCCTGCATAAAAAAAAACTTAACCCTGACATCTCTTCTGTACCTACTCCCCAGCACCTTAATCCTGTGCCTTCTTGTGGCAGCCATTTCAGCCCTGGGAAAAAAGCCTCTGACTACCCACACGATGAATGCCTCTCATCATCTTATACACCTCTATCAGGACAGCTCTCATCCTCCGTCACTCCAAGGAATGTTTAAACAGTGGTAGTCTATTCATGGCAGTTGCTTCCTTCTCCAGTTGGGACACCACAAGATGAGGAGAAACAAAATTAATGGAATGTTTTAATGCCAGATATTTTTAAAAAGGGGCTACAAAGCTAACCATTCAGTACAGAGGAATATTTTGCAGAATTAAGCAAAGTGAATAATGGCTGACAATATGAAGGATTAGTTTTGAATGTTTGCATTGATCTTTACTGTCAAGAATAGATTTAAGATTTCCTAATGCCGTGGTTTCCAGTTAAATGGGTCACTAGTTACATAATCGGGATCCACTTATTGGGGACAACTATTAAAGAACAGAAACTAATTGAAAAAATAGCCAAAATTCCTTTGTTTATTTGGGTCACTATGCTACTTAATTAGGACAGGGGACTATTGCAGAAGTTTCTAACTCGCATCATTCATGTGCAATTGTATGGCCACTAAACACTAAACCATGCTTAGAACAGTTTTGAAATAGTGTCAGTTGAGTTTGTTTTGTGTTCAAAAAGCAGTAATTTTTCTCACTGATAGTTGCCAAGAAATAAGCAATAAGGCAACTTGAAACTCTTTTGCTCACTGCGGTTTCAAGCATTCAGGCTTAGAGATGCCAGAAATAGTCCTGAGTGAAAATGAAATGATTTCATTACTTCAACAAGTTAGGAACTACGAAGAATTTGAAGGTATCGACAATCACCTTGAATGTTACAATGAAAATGAAGATTAGGAGGCTGCAATTGTCAAAAGCATTGTATGAAGACAGTCTATTATCTGCACTAGGTGTCTCTGCTGATTTTGTTCACAATCAAAATGGATGAATTCCTCTGTCGATAACTATTAGGAACTACAATTTTACTGTACTGTAGTAGTATTGTTAGTGTTCTAATTTGTTTTGTATTTCATTTAAATACATAATTTGTTATTCAGTTAAATGGTAACTTGTCTTTTTTTTATACGTTATTAACTATTTCCATGACATTTCAGCTAATTGGGGCAGCTGCTTAATTGGGTCAAAATATACTGGTCCCAATGTGTCCCAATTAACCAGAAGCCTCTGTACAGAGAATCAGAATCAGTTTTAATTTCAGACCATAAGATCATAAGACATAGGAGCAGAATTATGCCATTTGGCCCATCGAGTCTGCTTAGCTATTCAATCATGGCTGATCTTTTTTCCCCTCCTCAGCCCCACTCTCTGGTCTTCTCCCCATAACCTTTGATGCTGTGGCCAATCAAGAGCCTATCAATTTCCACCTTAAATACACCCAATGACCTGGCCTCCACAGCTGCCTGTGATAACAAATTCCACAAATTCACCACCCTCTGGCTAAAGAAATTTCTTCGCATCTCTGTTTTGAATGGATATCCCTCTATCCTGAGGCTGTAACATCTTGTCCTAGACACCCCATCCTTTCCATATCTACTCTGTCTAGGCCTTTAAACATTCAAAAGGTTTCAATGAGATCCCCCCTCATCCTTTTAAATTCTAGTGAGTACAGACCCAGAGCCATCAAACATTCCTCATATGATAACTCTTCCATTCCGGAAATCATCCTTGTGAACCTCTCCAGTGCCAGCACATCTTTTCTTAGATAAGGAGCCCAAAACTGTTCATAAGGTGAAGCCTCACCAGTGCCTTATAAAGCCTCAGCATCACATCCCTACTCTTATATTCTAGACTTCTTGAAATGAATGCTAACAATGCATTTGCCTTTGTCACCACTGCCTCAACCTGCAAGTTAACTTTTAGGGTGTTCTGCACAAGGACTCTGAAATCCTTGTGCATCTCAGATTTTTGGATTTTCTCCCCATTTAGAAAATAATCTGCTCATTTATTTCTTCTACCAAAGTGCATGACCATGCACAGCCAACGCTCTAACCATACTAGTACCTTTCCTGTAATACCATGGGCTTTGAACTTGGTTAAGCAGCTTTGTGTATGGCACCTTGTCAAAAGCCTTCTGAAAATCTAAATATACAACATCCACTGCATCCCCTTTATCTATCCTACTTGTAATCTCCTCAAAGAATTCCAACAGGTTCATCAGGGGAGATTTTCCCTTCAGGAAACATGATGACTTTGTCCTATCTTATCCCGTGTCACCAAGTTCTCCATAACCTCATTCTTGACAATTGATTCCAACATCTTCCCAACCACTGAGGTCAAGCTAACTGATATACAATTTCCTTTGTGCTGCCTGCCTCCTTTCTTAAAGAATGGAGTGACATTTACAATTTTCCAGTCCTCTGGAATCCTACCAGAATTCAATGATTCTTGACAGATCACTACTATTGCCTCCAGAACTACCTCATTCAGAACCCTAGGGTGCAGTTCATCTGGTCCAGATGACTTATGTACCTTTAAGTCTTCCAGAATTTTGAGCTCCTTCTCCCTTGTAGTAGTAACTGCACTCACTTCATTTCCCTCACACCATTCAACACCTGGCACACTGCTAATGTCTTCCACAGTGAAGACTGAAGCAAAATTACTCATTTAGTTCATCAGCCACCCCCGTTATTATTTCTCCAACCTCATTTCCCAGTGGTCCTATATCCTCTCTCATCTTCCTTTTATTTTTATATGCATGAAAAAGCTTTTTCTATCCACCTTGATATTGTTCACTAGCTTGCTACCAGCATGAAATGTAAGAATAATAGCAGTGAAACTGACATGATTGATTCCTTTGATTTAGGATATTGAATCATTTATTTGTTAGCTAAAGGATTCTTGCATTGGATCGAAATTTAAATGAATGAAAGTATCCTTTACTGGGCTGGATTCTGTGCATCACATTAAAAGTAAAATGCAATGCTTATTTAAGATTTTCTATTCCATAAACCATAAGACCATATCACCGGCATAGGTCGTGAGATTTGTTGTCTTTGCAGCAGTACTACAATGCAGTAAGTAATATTAGAGTTTTAGAAGCTTGCATGTTTTATTGTTTTACAACATTGAATCACAGTGGATTTAATTTGGGTTTTTTTTGACACTGATCAACAGAGAAAGACTGTTTCATGTCAAAGTGTAAACAGATCTCTACAAAGTAATCTAAATTAATTACAAATTATAAAACGCAAAGTAATTGATTGCATAAATATTCACCCCTTCGAGTCAGTACTTAGTAGAAGCAGCTTTGGCACCAATTACAGCCTTGAGTCTGTGTGGATATGTCGCTGTGAGCTTTGCACATCTAAACACTGCAATTTTTCCCCATTTTTCTGTACGAAACTGCTCAAGCTCTGTTGGATTGCACAGGGATCGTGAGTGAACTGCCTTTTTTAAGTCCAGCCACAAATTTTCAATTGGATTGCAGTCTGGACTGTGACCTAGCACTCCAGGACATTAACTGTGTTGTTTTTAAGCCATTCCTGTGTGGCTTTGGCTTTATGTTTGGGGTCATTCTCTTGCTGGAAAACAAATCTTTTCCCAAGTTGCAGCACCCTTGCAGACTGCATCAGGCTTTCCTCCAGGATGTCCCTGTATTTTTCTGCATTCAATTTACCCTCTACCTTCACAAGCCTTCCACGGCCTGCTGCAGTGAAGCATCCCACAGCATGATGTAGCCACCACCAGGCTTCACAGTAGGGTTGGTGTGTTTTGATGATGTGCAGTGTTTAGCTTACACCAAACATAGTGTTTAGTGGCCAGAAAGCTCGATTTTGGTTTCATCAGACCACAGAACCTTCTTTCAGCTGGCGTTAGAGTCTTCCACATGCCTTCTGGAAAACTGTAGCTGAGAATCCATCTGAGTATTTTTCAACAGTGGCTTTCTCTTTGCCACTCTAACATATAGCTGCAACTGGTCACAACATGGTGGAGGAACTCAGCAGGTCGGGCAGCATCCGTGGAAAAGATCGGTTGACGATTTGGGCCGGAACCCTTCGACAGGACTGTAGAGGGAAGGGGCAGAGGCCCTATCAAGAAGGTGGGGGGAGGGTGGGAAGGAGAAGGCTGGTAGGTTCCAGGTGAAAAACCAGTAAGGGGAAAGATAAAGGGGTGGGGGAGGGGAAGCTGGGAGGTGATGGGCAGGAAAGGTGAAGAAAGGACAGGGGGAAAACACAATGGGTAGTAGAAGGAGGCGGAACCAAGAGGGAGGAGGTAGGCAGCTGGGGGAGGAGGCAGAGAGACATAGGGATAGGGGAAGGGAGGGAGAGGGAATTACCAGAAGTTGGAGAATTCTATGATCATACCAAGGGGCTGGAGGCTACCTAGACGGTATACGAGGTGTTGTTCCTTCAACCTGAGTTTAGCCTCATCATGGCAGTAGAGGAGGCCATGTATGGACATATCTGAATGGGAGTGGGAAGCATCCCAGTTTCACTCCACCCCTTCCCCCAGCTGCCTACCTTCTCCCTCTTGGTTCCGCCTCCTTCTACTACCCATTTTGTTTTCCCCTATTCTTTCTTCACCTTTCCTGCCCATCACCTCCCTGCTTCCCCTCACCCACCCCTTTATCTTTCCCCTTACTGGTTTTTCACCTGGAACCTAGCAGCCTTCTCCTTCCCACCCTCCCCCCACCTTCTTTATAGGGCCTCTGCCCTTCCCCCTACAGTCCTGACGAAGGGTTCCAGCCCGAATCGTCGACCGATCTTTTCCGCAGATGCTGCCCAACCTGCTGAGTTCCTCCAGCGTGTTGTGAGTGTTGCTTTGACCCCAGCATCTGCAGATTATTTTGTGTTAGCTGCAACTGGTGAAGCACCTCGGCAACAGTTGTGTGCGCGGTCCCTCTCATCTCAGCTACAAGCTTGTAACTCCTCCAGAGTTGTTGTACATCTCTTGGTGGCCTCCCTCACTAGTCCCCTTCTTGCACGGTCACTCAGTTTTTGGGGACGGCCTGCTCTATGCAGATTTACAGCTGGGCCATATTCTTTCCATTTCTTGGTGATTGATTTAACTGTACTCCAAGGGATATTCAGTGATTTGGAGATTTTCTTGTATCCATTTGCTGACTTGTGCTTTTCAATAACCTTTTCGCAGAGTTGCTTGGAGTGTTCTTTTGTCTTTATGCTGTCATTTTTGCCAGGAACTGGACCTTCCAGATACAGGTGTATTTTTACTACAATTAATCAGAACTCCTTGACTGCACACAGGTTTATACTGTATATACTGTAACTAGGACACCTTAAGTAATCACCTGACTTCTAAAACCAATTGGCTGCTCCAGTGATGATTTGGTGTGTTATATTAAAGGGGGTGAATATTTATACAATCAATTATTTTGTTTTCTATTTGTAATTAATTTAGATTACTTCGAGTGAAGTATTTACACTTTGACACGGAAGAGTCTTTTTCTGTTGATCTGTATCAAAAAAAGCCAAATTGAATCCCCTGTGATTCAATGTTGTAAAACAATAACACATGAAAACTTCCAAGGGGTGGGGGAGATGAGTACATTTTATAGGCATTAATTAATTACTCATAAAATGTGTTTTGACTTTCATCTAAGTCATAATAGTAAGACAAATGCAATCTGCCTAAACTATTAACACACTTTTCATGTCTTTATTGAACACATTGTTTGATCATTCACAGTCTAGGCTGAAAAAAGTATGTGAACCCTTGTATTCAATAACTGGTAGAATTTCCTTTAGCAGCAATAACCACCAAATGTTTCCTGTAGCTGCTGATCAGACTTGCACAATAGTGAGGGGAAATGTTAGACCATTGCTCCATACGAAACTGTTTCAGTTCATCAATAATTCTGGGATACTTTGCATGACCAGCCGTCTTCAGGTCATACCACAGCATCTCAATTGGGTTAAAGTCTGTACTTTGACTTGGCTATTCCAAAACATGAACTTTCTTCTTTTTAAATCATTTTGTTGTTGATTGACTCTTGTGTTTTGGATCATTGTTTTGTTGCATTATCCAAATTCTACGAAGCTCCAGGTGCCAGACCCCTACCCTGACATTCTCCTGTAAAATATCTTGATACAATTTTGAATTCATTGTTCCCCCAAAAATTGCAAGCTGTCCTGAGGCAGCAAAGAAGCCCCAAACCATGATGTTTCTTCTATCATGCTTCACAGTTGGGATGAGGTTTTGGTGTTGGTGTGCAGTGTCCCTTTTCCTCCAAACATAGTGGTATGCATTTCTGCCAAAAAGTCCAACTGTTGCCTCTTCTGCCCATAAAACAGAAGTGTTGTAGGACATCCAGGTGGTGTTTTACAAGCTTGAGATGAGCAACAATGTTTTTATTTGGAAAACAATGTTTTCCTCCGTAGTGTCCTTCCATGACACCATCTTCTTCAGTGTTTTTCTTATAATGGACACATAAACAGAGACTTCAGCAAGTTCGAGAGATATCTGCGGGTCTTTTGCTGTTACCCTTGGGTCCTTTTTTCACCTGCTTCAGTATTGCGTGTTGTGCTCTTGGTATGTTCTTTGCAGGATGCCCACTCAGAGGGAGAGTAGCAACAGTAGTGGATTTCCTCTATTTGGAGACACTTTCTCTTACTGTGGAATATGAACACTCAGGTCTTTAGAAATGCTTTTGTAGCCTTTTCCAGCTTCGTGGATCTCTAGAATTCTTCTTCTAAGGTCTTCTGAAAGTTGTTTTGATTGAGGCATGGTGCACACAGACAGATCTTTCTTGAGAAGAGCAGGCTCTATCAGTAACCTGAATTGTGTATCTTTTTGATATGGACAGGGCACCTCTACAACCCACCCCTCCAATCTTACCTCATTGATTGAAAGACCTGACTCTAAGCAGCTTTTGTAGATGACTTAGATAAGTCTGGCAAAAAATAAAAATAAAAAAAGTAGAGAGGTAATGTTCATAGGTTCAATGTTCATTCAGAAATCGGATGGTAGAGGAGAAAAAGCTGTTCCTGAATCGTTGAGTGTGTGCCTTCAGGCTTTTTCTGTACCTTCTTCCTGATGGTAACAGTAAGAAGAGGGCTTGTTCTGGGTGGTAGGGATCCTTACTGATGGATGCTGCCTTTATGAGGCAACGCTCCTTGAAGGCGTCCTGAACACGACAGAGACCTAATACCCATGATGGAACTGGCTAATTTTACAACTCTCTGCAGCTTATTTTAATCCTGTGCAGTAGTCCTCCACCCCCATACCAGATGGTGACAAAGCCGGTTAGATTGCTCTCCATTACACATCTGTAGAAATTTTCAAGTGTCTTTGGTGACATACCAATCTCCTCAAACTCCAAATGAAGTATAGCCACTGTTGGTGCCTTCTTTGTAGCTGCATTGATATAGAAACATAGAAACCCTACTGCACAATGCAGGCCCTTCAACCCACAATGCGGTGCCGAACATGTACTTACTTTAGAAATTACCTAGGGTAAACCCATAGCCCTCTATTTTTCTAAGCTCCATGTACCTATCCAAGAGTCCTTAAAAGACCCTATTGTATCCACCTCCTCCACCGTTGCCGGCAGCCCATTCCACACACTCACCAATCCCTGTGTAAAAAACCTACGCTGACATTTCCTCTGTACCTATTCCAAGCACCTTAAAGCTGTGCCATCTTGTGTTAGCCATTTCAGCCCTGGGAAAAAGCCTCTGATTAACCACACGATCAATACCTCTCATCATTTTATGCACCTCTATCAGGTCACCTCTCATCCTCCGTCACGCTAAAGGCCAAGTTCACTCAACCTATTCTCATAAGGCATGCTCTCCAATCCAAGCAACATCTTGCAAATCTCCTTTGCACCTTTTCTATAGTTTCCACATCCTTCCTGCAGTGAGCTGACCAGAACTGAGTACCGTACTCCAAGTGGAGTTTAACTAGGGTCTTATATAGATGTAACATTACCTCACGGCTCTTGAACTCAATCCCATGGTTGATGAAGGCTAACGCACATATGCCTTCTTAACCACGCAGTCAACCTGTGCAGCAATTTTGAGCGTGCTAAGGACTCAGACCCCAAGATCCCCCTGATCCTCCACACTGCCAAGAGTATTATCATTAATACTATATTCTACCATCATATTTGACCTACTAGTATGAACACCTCACACTTATCTGGGTTGAACTCCATCTGCCACTTCACAGTCCAGTTTTGCATCCTATCAGTGTCCCGCTGTAACCTCTGATAGCCCTCCATACTATCCATAACACCCCAAACTATGGTGTCATCAGCAAATTTACTAACTCATCCTTCCACTTCCTCATCCAGGTCGCTTATAAACTTCATGAAGAGAAGAGGTACCAGAACAGATCCCTGAGGCAGACCACTGGTCACCTTCATGCAGAATATGACCCATCTACCATCACGCTTTCCCTTCTGTGAACAAGCCAATTCTGGATCCACAAAGCAAAGTCCCCTTGGATCCCACACCTCCTTACTTTCTCAATAAGCCTTGCATGGGGTACCTTATCAAATGCCTTGCTGAAATCCATATACCGGTTTCCCCCGCCATCCGAAGGTAGAGTGTTGCTATGAAACGGTTTGTAAGCCGAAATGTTGTAAAGTGAAGAAGCAATTACCTTTAATTTATATGGGAAAAATTTGTGAGCATTCGCAGACCCAAAAACACCCTACCAAATCATGCCAAATAACACACAAAACCTAAAATAACAGTAACATATAGTAAAAGCAGGAATGATATGATGAATACACAGCCTATACAAAGTAGAAATACTTTTCCACAATCATTGCGCACTGTTCTCCGTAGTGAAAATCTCACGCAAGCACTTTCAGCAAAAACACAGTGCAAGTGCTCTCCAGTAAACTTCAAGCTATGAAGCTGCCAAATCATACTAAATAACACGTAAAAATACACAGCCGATATAAAGTAGAAATAATGTATGTACGGTGTCGTATCACTTACGGGAATCGGGAAGACAGCGTGCCAAGCACACTGATGATGGTGTGTTAGGCTGAGTCGTCAGAGTCTGGGGTGGTACAGTGGCCCCCACCCTCCGGACAGCGGACCGATACCGATCCGCGAAGCATGCAGGGGTACAATGGTGGCCGGGACGCACCCAGCACATCTTTAAGAAATAAAGCTAAAATAAACAAGCTAATTGATTAGGTGCCGCCTGGCACGTACATGTCGGCCCAGATCAGAGGCGACGCGATCAGCAATCGCCTCTGATCTGGGCCTATTTTTACGTGCTGGACGGCACCTAATTAATTAGCTTGTTGATTTCAGCTTTTTTTTCTTAAAGATGTGCTGAGTTTGTTCCAGCTACCGGTATCTATTCGGGGCCCAGGGGTTGGGCGGGGTGGGACACTGGGGTGTCACCTCCTCGTCGATCAGGGCAGGCAAGTCATCTTCTTCTATGACTGCCTGCCTCGATATCGAAGGTCGAAGTTCGTCGTCTGCTGTGGCTGATGTGGAAGGCTTGCTTGACCGCTTAGCCTCACACATTTTTAGATCATACAGTTCTTTGTAAGCACTCAAACCATCCTGCAAATATGCCCTAAACCGACGTACCCTTTCAAAATTAAAGTCATGCTTTATCATTGCAGCGAAAATCTCATGCAGTTGCTTCATGTTCAGTTCCTGGACGACTTCACTTTCGCTACTGAATTCAGTTTCGATTGTTATCTTTTCCTCTTCCAATTGCATCAGCTCTTCATCTACCAGTTCTTGGTCATGGGATCCCAACACCTCTTCAACATCATCTTCATCAACTTCCACAAGCCAAGTTAATTTTGTCCTTACTTCGTTCACCACAATCGAAATGCTTAATTATTTCTAGTTTTACGCTAAGTTTAACACCCTTAGGAGCTTTTTCAGGCTCTTCCGATACCTTAGAACTCATCTTGCAAACGGCTGCTCACACGCACATGTTTGAGCAATGCCGGCGAGAACGCTGTTCCGAATCCGGGGAGAGCGGCTGCTCGGGGCGTGCGCTGCTTTTCTCCGCGCGCTGCCTTTTTTCGTAACAGTGAAAACACCTTCAGTTAGCGAAGACAGGGAACTAATGTAGGTCTTTCGTAACAGTGAGGTTTCGTAAAGCGAACGTTCGAAAAGCGGGGGACACCTGTACACTACATCTACTGCTCTACCTTCATCAGTGTGTTTAGTCACATCCTCAAAAAATTATTTAATCAGGCTTATAGGGCACGACCTGCCTTTGACAAAGTCATGCTGACTATTCCTAATCATTTTATGCCTCTCCAAATATTCATAACTGCTGCCTGTCAGGATCTTCTCCATCAACTTACCAACCACTGAAGTAAGACTCACTGATCTATAATTTGCTGGGCAAGCTCTGCTCCCTTTCTTGAATAAGGGAACAACATCTGCAACCCTCCAATCCTCTGGAACTGCTCCCATCCCCATTGATGATGCAAAGATCATTACCAGAGACTCAGCAATCTCCTGCCTCACCTTCCACATAGCCTGGGGTATATCTCGTCCTGTCCCGGTGACTTATCCAACTTGATGCTTTCCAAAAGCTCCAGCACATCCTCTTTCTTAAAGTCTATATGCTCAAGCTTTTCAGTCTGCTGTAAGTCATCCCTACAATCACCAAGGTCCTTTTCCATAGTGAATACTGAAGCAAAGTACTCATCAAGTACCCCTGCTACCTCCTCCAGTTCCATACACATTTTTCCACTGTCACACTTGATTAGTCCTATTCTCTCACGTCTTATACTCTTTCTCTTCACATACTTGTAGAATGCCTTGGGGTTTTCTCTAATCCTGCTCGCCAAGGCCCTCTCATGACTCCTTCTGGCTCTCATAATTTCATTCTTAAGCTCCTTCCTGCTAGCCTTATAATCTTCTAGATCTCTAACATTACCTAATTTTTTGAACCTTTTGTAAGCTCTTTTCTTCTTGACACTGTACCCCATGGTTCCTGTACCCTACCATCCTTTCCCTGTCTCATTGGAATGTACCTATGCAGATCGTCACGCAAATATCCCTTGAACATTTGCCACTTTTCTGCTGTACATTTCCCTCTGAACATCTGCACCCAATTTATGCTTCCAAGTTTCTGCCTGATTGCTTCATATTTCCCCTTACTCCAATTAAATGTTTCCCTAACTTGTCTGTTCCTATTCCTCTCCAATGCTATGGTAAAGGAGATAGAATTGTGATCCCTGTCTCCAAAGTGCTCTCCCACTGAGAGACTTGACATCTAATCAGTTTCATTTCCCAATACCAGATCAAGTACAGCCTCTCCTCTTGTAGGCTTATCTACATATTGTGTAAGGAACCCTTCCTGTACACACCTAACAAACTCCACCCCATCTAAACCCCTTGCTCTACAGAGATGCCAATCAATACTGGGGAAATTAAAATCCCATGTGTTGGCATGTGGCCAAGTGGTTAAGGCGTTCGTCTAGTGATCTGCAGGTCGCTAGTTCGAGCCTTGGCTGAGGCAGCGTGCTGTGTCCTTGAGCAAGGTACTCAATCACACATTGCTCTGCGACAATACCGGTGCCAAGCTGTATGGGTCCTAGTGCCCCTCCCTTGGACAACATCGGTGGCGTGGAGAAGGGAGACTTGCAGCATGGGCAACTGCTGATCTTCCATACAACCTTGCCCAGGCCTGCGCCCTGGAAACCTTCCAAGGCACAAATCCATGGTCTCACGAGACTAACGGATGCCTATATATAAGATCTCCCATCACGACATCCCTGTTATATGTTGGAACCAGGATAGATCCTCAGAGATATTGACACCCGGGAAATTGAAATTGCTTACGCCTTCCACTCAGTTCACAGAAGTAATCTTCCTCATTGAGCAGTATTAGTTTTCTGCCTAGTAATTAATTTTAATTAGGCAGAATAATGTTACAGAAAGTGATACTCATCTTCAAAGTAACTATTTTCCTACTTTGGATGTTTTATTGGCATTTGAGTATGAGCTGAAAGTGTAGAAAACTAGCTAATGTGTTTCTAGAGTGAGATAGTCAAAAAAAATAGTGTATAGAAAACTTTTAACACACATCAGAAGAAGTACTTCATTTTTAAGCCTATTGATAGCAACAGTGAAATGTTTTGTGTCTTTTGAAAAAAAAGCTCACTCCTCTTGTCAGTGAAATGTTTGTGTTTGTGGCTGACAGCCTGAGCACAAGTGTATCATTGTTTGGGTCAAAATTCAAGGGTGTCAGCACAAATCGAGCACTATGCTCCAGTCTTGAAAGAGAATGAATACAAAGAAAACTTGTTGGGATCAGAAATCAGACTGTGTTCAATTTTTATTTGATGAAAAAAGAAGTCTAGCAATAAATACCTTGCAATTTTGTTCAGAGTACTTTTTTTTTTAATTTGGCACCAATTTCCTTTAAGGTCGTAACTTACAGTCAGTCAAACGTGTTCAGCAGTTCATACATTTGCTAAATCTGCATTTGATTCGCCAGCAGCTTTAGTGTTGTTCGGCATTCCATACAGGCTCTTGAACAGCATATCTGTGAATGACTTGAGACCTGAAATAGTAACTTTCAGATCGTTCCTTAACATTGTAAAGCAGGGGTCCCAAACCTTTTTTGCACTGCGGACCGGTTTAATATTGACAATATTCTTGCGGACTGGCCAACCCCGGGACCCCGGGGGGGGGGGGAGATGCGGGTTAGGGTTGCTAACGGACAAGAGTAGCAGTCAAATAAGTTGTGTTTACCCCGAGAAAGACTACCATGACCATGAAGCCTTGCACGGGCATCTGTGTGTGCATGCATGTACGTGCCGATTTTTTTCTACAAATCGTTTTTTTGGCGATTCTTTTGGTGGGGCGGGGGGTGTTAATCACGACCAGAATATAGGTGGTAGTGGCTAGTACACTCAATTTCGTTTCTGAAAGGGTTTATCTAACGAATTTAATATTAAACACACAGCGCATATTTTCCTCGCATGAATATAGTGATAAGTCAATTATCAGGGGAGGACAAGGGAGCTTGAAGTAAGTGTTGAACGAACTTCCCGTAGAAGTGGCAGAAGCAGGTTCGATATTATCATTTAAAGAAAATGATAATAATTTAAAGCTATATGGACAGGAAAGGAATGGAGGGTTGTTGGCTGAGTGCAGGTCGGTGGGACTAGGTGAGAGTAGCGTTCGGCACGGACTGGAAGGGCAGAGATGGCCTGTTTCCATGCTGTAATTGTTATATGGTTATATAGGTCACTTATAAGTCAATAGCATCATAACATTTTAAGTAATGTTTGGATATTAAACACACAGCACATATTTTCCCCGTATGAACATATAAAATCATTGCAACACACCAATACCGCTGAATCAGTGGGAGCCCTGGGCTTGTTTCCCTGCAACAAGACGGTCCTATCGAGGGGTGATGGGAGACAGCGATACTCGAAGGGGGTTCCTTATGTCCAATCTATTCCGCAATTTAGTTTTCGTTGCATTCATTGCAGAGATATGTTGGAATTGCAAGCAACGTTTTTAGTGCTTTCGTGGCTACCTCAGGATATTTAGCCTTGACTTTGATCCAGAATGCCAGCAGAGATGTTATGTCAAATATACTTTTCAGCCTGCTGTCATTTGCAAGCTCGAGGAGTTGATCTCCTTCCCGCGCTGACATGGATGACGCGCAGGTAATGACCTCGCGTGTGTTCAAGCTCAACAGTGGGCATGACAGGGAATGTTGACTCCTATCGCCAAATCATATCATTTCCTCGCGGCCCAATAGCACATGCTTTGCGGCCCGGTGGTTGGGGACCGCTGTTGTAAAGTACGTATTTAGTTTATAAATTCTTGTTGCTGTACCTTCTAACATTGTTATTACTTTCGTTCATTATAATTATCTTGAAACATTTAGCCATGGAAAAACAAAATCTTACGTCATAATTATTGGTTGCATCAGAGTTCCAAAGTCTGAGGATGTGACTAGTTACATGTTATGAAAGAAAATTATTGTATTTAAAGAAGATAGAAAAAGCTTGAGGTTTGATGATCTAAATATGATGCACGTGACAATACTAAAATATTGATTGCATGTGTTTAGTGAATGAGTCACGAAGGGGAGAAAAAAATCAGACTCCTTATTGGTGAGATGTAGTAGAAGGTGGATACACTTCTGACATTTAAAAGATATTTGGACGAGTACCTGAATAGGAAAGGTTTAAAGGGATATGGGCCAAATGCAGGCAGTTGGGAAAGCTCAGTTAGGCAGCTTGATCAGCATCGGCAAATTAGGACAAATGGCCTGTTTCCTGTGCAGTAAAAGCTGTATGTATAGTTACTATTTCGCACAGCTAAGTTTAAAATGTTTTGAAACAGATTATTATCAATATTAAGAGATCAATTTTGTAGTAATAAAAAAAAATCAAGCCTGAGCGTCGTCACTATCATTATAGTGCAAATTGTACACTGATTTACTATTGGCCTCAGTCTGACAGCAGCAGCATGACCACTGCAGAGATAGTGATTAATTAATGTACATACTGGCTTCCACTCGGTCAGAAAACCTTGTAACAAAAAGATACAGCAGAGCAGAAAGTAGGGTGAAATTGGCATTTGAGTCTCAAGCAGAGTGAGTGGGAGAGATTGTGGTGGAGGTTGTCCTGGATATGAAGGATAGTAATCATGGGAGACAGCATGTAGTGATCTGCGAGAGAAAGCCAGCTATGAAAGGAGAGACTAAAAAACCAAAGACCTGAAAATTCAAAGCACATTTATTATCATAGTGCGTATACAGTGTACAACTCTGAGATTTATCTTCCCACAGACTTCCATGAACCAAAGAAACACCACAGAACCCATTCAAAGAAAACAGTAAACAACCAATGCATAAAAAAAGAACAAATAGCACAAATGGCAAAAAACAAGAGTCCTTGAAGCGGTCTAGGTGTGTTTAGTGTAGTTCAATTCAGTTCAGTTTAGTGCAGTGTTGTTTGTTGACTGCAAGCCGTAGAGCCTGTCTGCGTTGAAGTGCCCAATCAAATAGCAAAAAAAAAGGTTCAACCAGAAACACAGATAACGTGAACTGCAGGGTCCTCTAAAAATGAGTCCAATCTGTTGTGGGGTGGATGAAGTCACCGGAGAGACAGAGTTACTGGTAGATACAAAGCAGCTTCTTTATTCGACACAACAAGGTATAGTAGGCATCATACGGATGGAGATGCTTTTGGTGGAAAGGTCTGCTAGCCCAATGTGGGCTCGATATTTATTTGCTAAACCCAAAGGGCAATCCCTATTTACAAAGTTATAGACAATGCATAGACAATGCTTTCTTTTGAAGCTACATAACAAAACATCACACCTTCTGATTTCATCCTTTCCTCCTGACGCCAACATGACTGGGTTGGTACTCACAGCCTTCAGGAATGCAAGTTAAATCCACAATACATTTATTTGGTATTTTACATAGACAACAATTCATATTTATAAAGTATAGATAAGGCTGTCTTCAAAACTACCTGTAAACTTCACACTTCCATCCGCAGCGTCTGGGCTAGTATTCCGATATTAACAGCTTTTAGGAAATGCATTGTTATGAACTCAGTCCACAGTACTTTGTCAAACAGAAGACTGGTGGCCAGAGTCACTTAAGTGTAGATGAATCATCTACCCAAAAACTCACTCTTAACACAATCCACAAAATCACACTGATCAAACGTTGCCCAAGACCTAAGACTCCTGCACCTTCCTCCAGCAGAAGTGAGCCAGAGTGAGAGGGAGACCGGTCCAGCGCAGGCAGGAGCTGAACATCCGCTCACCTTTCGCTCTCGTCCTCATTGATTTCAATCTTGCTCGATGCTTTGATCGGTGAGATTGGCACATAATAGAGCTGGTCATCAGTTCGCACGCTGCCATTAGGCCACATACTTTGTTCTCAGCCATGCCGAATTCCCTTAGAGACAACATAAGTGCCAGATTGCTCAGTTGGCCCAAAAATTCATGATCAAAATGTAAATTACAGACAACAATCAAACACAGATTAGTAGTAGCAGTATATTTAAAAGAAGGAGAAGAATAAGTATTTTCATGTACTGTCTGTAGAACGTTACCATTAATCACATTGGTCCCTGGTGCTATCTTAGAACATAGAACATAGACATCTACAGCACATTACAGGCCCTTTGGCCCACAATATTGTGCCGACCATGAAACCTACTGTAGAAATTGAGTAATATTTCCCCACCGCATAGCCCTCTATTTTGCTAAGATCCATGTACCTATCTTAAAAGAGCCTATTGTATCGGCCTCCACCATCATCGCTGACAGTGCATTCCACGCACCCACCACTCTCTGTGTGGAAAAACCTAACCAAAGACATCCCCTCTGTACCTCTTTCCATGCACCTTAAACTATGCCCCTTCATGTTAACCATTTCAGCCCTAGGAAAAAGCCTCTTGCTATCCACACAATCAATGCCTCTCGTCATCTTATACAACTCTATCAAGTCACCTTTCATCCTCCATCACTCCAAGTAGAAAAGGCCAAGTTCATTCAACCTATTCCCATAAGGCACACTCTCCAATCCAGGCAACATCCTTGCAAATCTCCTCTGCACCTTTTCTATAGTATCCCCATCCTTCCTGTAGTGAGGAATCTTGCTCCTTGAACCACTAACCAGAGCCACTACTTAGACTTGCCACACTGCACCAGAATATGTGGATCCCAGATTGGCCTCTACAGCTACCTGAGGACCTAGCATTAGACAGAAGGACTCGACTGAGTAATTGCACTACTACAGGCAGAGTACGGCCAAAAGTGTTTCGGATTTCAGATCTTTTGGATTTTGAAATGGATCACCATTATTTCCAGCTCTGAATTTATGTGCTATTGTATGTACTTAATAGTTAACATGATTATATATAATCAATATAATGAAAATATAATGTGTGCAGAGTAATGGGAGAATACCTGAATCAGTTGTTGAACAAACAAACAATGGCAGGCTTTCAGTTTCCACCTCAATGCTGTATTTTGATGAAAAGTTTGCGGTACATGGTAGTTGTATTGTACTTGTCTTTATATAAGGTATAAAAACAATCAGCATTGTAGACTTGTTGTGGTGTTAGATTTTCATCAGTGACGATCTTGGCTAACTCATCAATGAATTTCTCTGCTGCTTCGTAATCACCAGATGCTTTATCACCACAAATGTTTAAAAATGTAGTGCCATGCCTTTTCTTAAGTTTCTGCAACCAGCTGAATATTCAAAATTACCTTCAATTTTCAGTTTGTTCTGATAGATCTTTGCTTGTTTCATGATCAGCACACCGTTAAGCAGCATAAGTTCACTCTGACTTGGATGAATCCACTCTTTCAGTACACGCTTGAGATCTTCATTTTTCACTTAATGCAGTGTTTTTCTATTTTTCATTAACTTCTGTTCATTCCATACGCGATGAGAGGCCTCACAGAGACCTGCCCAGGGAACCTTCCCAGAGCCTTGTGAGATTTACCATTTGTGAATTCATGTCAGAACTCATTAAAATTTCAGATTTCAGAGATTTTCAGATTTTGGATTTTTGGTTAAGGGGTGCTCAGTTTGTTCTAGTATCAGACTTACTACCAAGAGAGTGGGGATATCAACAATTCATAGGGTTTTTGGAGGGGGAGATTTCATAGTTTATCAGTTAGATTGGGAGCAAATAATCCTTCTGCCTGCGTAGATTATTGTCACCAATAACCTTTTGGATCCAGTCTTTCTGACTCCCATTTCCCTGCTGTTTTTCCCAAGAGTTACTATCAACAATTGATCTGACTCCATGCCCATATCCTACATTACGTACCCTTCGGTGTCACCTGCAGTGAGACCAGATGGAAGGATTTGAGGCAACTCTGCTTCCTGGAACAGATTTTGCAAAATCTCCCAATCAAGCCAAACTCACCCATTTCTGGCATTAAATTTTGCCCTTGGATATTGATTGAGAAGACTTCGGTCCAATTATTTGTAAAAATCTCACTACTCACAAATTCACTGCCTTGTGTCCTATTTAAAGGTAGCCACAATGAGCCAAATGCCAGATTGCAGCAAGGCTCTGCTCTTAAGGTACAGAAACTCTATGCACAGCAAGGTGAATGGTGATTTCTATTCCTCCACTTACAGTAAAATCCATGTCATTTATTTATACATTATCGCTTACAAAATTCACCCTTGGTTGGTAAGTGTTAAACGGACTGTATAGTTACATAGGTGGAATGAGGCAGAGTAGAAAGTGCTGATTTGATAACTGACGATAAATTTCCAGGTTAACATTACTTGGATATATAAGAGATTGCTGTAAATATCCTTGTAGTTTAAATTTTAACCTTTAGTAGAACTGTAATGTTCATAATCAAGTGGTGACACGAAGAAAATTGTAATTTATATGAATGTTAATTGTAGTTGACTGCACCAACAGCCAGTATGCTTCTTCCAGTTCTGAATTACCCAGCTAGCACCAGGGAGAATGCATTCCCAGTCAGCAATTGTTTCAATTATCAGAAATGATTCTAGGCAGAGTTCATTTTCCTGGGAGCAGAGGAGCTGGAGAACTTGACAGAGGTATACAAAATTATGAGAAGCATAGATAGGATGGAAAGCAAAATTTTTCCCCATAACAGAGACATCAAAAAATAGGACTTGTATGATTATGATGAATAGTAATGGAGTTAGAAGGGATCTGAGGAATTTTTATTTTCGTCCGGAGAGTAGTTACAATCTGTAATGCATTTCCCAGGAAAGAGGTAGAATACTCACAGAGGGTTTGAAGTATATTTTGACAAACACTTGAATTGTCAAGCATAAAAGGTTATAGATCAAGTGCTGGGAAATGAGATTAGTACAGTTAGGTATTTGATAGTTACCATGTACAGTACAAGGCTTCAAAAACTACTGTCTGAGAGTCATAGAGTAACATAGATAGAGACAGGCCTGTTGGACCAATTTATACACGACAACCATGGTGCACACCAGGTTAATCCCACTTGTCCAAGTTTGGCCAAATATCTTTTGAATAATGTTTTTGTACCTAGCTCAAACACTTTCTCAAACAGCTTATTCCATATTGCCAGAGATGGCTGTGGAGGCCAGGACATTAATAGGTTTTTGATTAATAAGGGTATCAAAAGTTACAAGGGTAAGACAGGAGAATGGGTTTGAGAGGGAAAATAAATCTGCCATGACTGAATGGCAGAGCAGACTCGATGGACTAGGTGGCCTAATTCTGCTCCTGTATCTTATGGTTTAGACACACTACCCTTGGGTCTCTTTTAACTTTTTCTCATAAGAACAAGCATTAGGAATGTTGAACTACAAAGAAACTAGGAAACATTGTAGACCCTAATCCAATACCGGTCACCTTAAGCCTCTAGTTTTTTGTTCCCTTTCACTGGGAAAAAGGCTTTGTGAATTCTTCTATATATGTCCCTCATGATTTTATTCACTTCTGTAAGGTCAGCCTTCAGGCTTCTACACTCCAAGGAATAAAGTCCTGTCCTTCTCAATCTCTCCCTACCACTCAGGCCCTTGACTCCTTGCAGCTTCCTCATCATTCTTCTCAGCAGTTTTTTTCAGTTTAATGATATCCTTTCTGTAATTGAATAACCAGAGCTGTACACAGTGATGTATGGTGGTGGTGTGTGGAGCGCTGAGCAGTGTTTCTGTTCCCCTTCCAAGACATCAAAGAACAAAATGTTTTTTTCTCTTCTGCATGTTGCATTTGCCTGTGCACTTGCTTGGAGAAGAAATATGTTCCTGCCTTGATTAAAACATCTTGAAGAGTGGTAGTGTGGCCTGGTTGATCATTGAAAATTAAGTGTAAGATTTTATCTAATCCATGTGTTTTCTGGAAAAAGAATGGGACACAAGGAAAAGAGATTTGAATTCTACATTTATGTACTTAGAAAATGTTGAGGTGTTTTAAAATATTGACATATCCAGATTTTATTTTTATTTAGAGATACAGCACAGAACAGGGGCTTTGGCCCAACGAGCTACACTGCCCAGCAACCCTAGCCTAATCACAGGTCAATTTACAATGATCAATTAACTTTCTAACTGGTACGTCTTTGGAATGTAGAAGGAAATCGGCACACACAGAGGAACCCATGCATTTCACGGGAGGATGTACAAACTCCTTACAGACAGCAGCTGAATTGAACCTCTGAACCCCGACACCCTGAGTTGTAATACCGCCACGTTAGCTGCTATGCTACCATGGTGGTCCAATTGGAAAGACTGGAAAGATAATTTCCTTGGTCAGAGAGGCTGCATCATTCTTAATTTTAAATTGCCACCATATAAGTGAGGAACGAGTGTATTTATTATTTGATTTTGAAGAGAATGAAGGACTTGCTGTGGGCTGTCGTCGAGGCAGACATTATTGTATCTCCTAAGAGAAGAATTGATACCCATGAGTCTGACAAAGGCAAGTGCAATGCATGTGGCACTGAAGGGGAAACGGGACAGAGCAATTAGTTTTGCATTTTTCAGCCAAAACCCAAAACAGGCATAAAAGACCGGACACTAAAACCTGGAAATCTCCGAATTTATATTTTAAGAAACAAGCCTTTTCTATAATCAGAAAGAATACCAAATTAATAATATGAAGAAGGTGAAACAAATTTCTTAAAATATTGTTTTCATCCAAATCTGCAGAATAGTGAGAAGGAGATAAATATTGAATATACGAAGAAAAAAAGATCAGGCTGAGTGTATGCATCTAATTGCTCCCAGTTTTCCCTGAGTGATTGAGATATATGGAGAGATTCTGGCTGAGGACAAAAAGAGATCATTGAGGGGAAAAAAAGGGCACAAAGCAACAAGAGAAAACAGATGACTCAATTGAGGATATCACAGACAAGATAAATTGTGACTTAGGATGATTACTCAGAAAAAGACCGAATGTCTGCATTTTATGCAGACTGTGTTTTGTATCCATAGATCACATCTGTGGTAGAAATGCAACAGCTTTTCATATTTTCCAGCCATAGTAGTGGTCAGACAATGAGCCAATATGGCTTGCTTTTAATATATTGATCCATCAGATTACAGTAGAAGGCATATTCAGGAATTTAATTTGTTTTTACTTTTAATGTGGTTGAAAACAGACATCCCACCCTGCAAAAACTCATTTCAGGGAGGTAGCACCATCAATTTGCAGGAGATTTCCAGGAGAGGTGGGATGCTTGCAATAGAGTAACTCCTTAGCAGCCAGCCAGCTAGTTTAAATAATGTTAGCTATGCTAATGAACGAATGACACCTGTTACACTCACCTCAACATGTCTTTTACATTTTAACCCACAATGGGCAATAGAAAAGTCACTGTTGCAAACAGTGCAGCGAGCAACACTTGTCATTATTTTTGACCCCTATTAGGCAGGGGTAAACTTTAGGGTAGTCTGGGGTGACGTACGTTTCTTTTTTTGGAACACTCTCCCATGGCACGCTCTTGCTCGCTCTCGCTCCCCCTCTCTCTCGTGGTCGCTCTCGCTTGCTTTCTCTCTCGCTTTCTCTTGCTTGCGCTCTCTCTCTCTCTCTCTCTCTCTTGCTTGCTTTCTCTCTTGCTCTCTCGCTCGCTCTCGTCACTCTCGCGTTTTCTCTCTGGCTTTCTCGCTCGCGCGCTCTCACTTGCTTGCTCTCTCGCTCACTCGCTCTCAAAAAAATTGATTTCTGTGATATTGTATATAATTTGCAGGCATCAGGGAGCCACTATTCATATGCGGGAGACTCCCAGAACTTCCGGGAGCAGTGGGATGTCTGTGAAAAGGGATGATCTTGGAAAGGTTTGGGATGAAACCTATCTCCTAGAAACACCTCAGTTGTCCCAGTGCTGTACATCATCCCAATGCCAAGACACAGAGTTGAGCAGCAAATTCAGATGCTCCTGAGCCTGTGAAGTTTCTCCAGCAGATAGTTTGCTGCTACAGATCCAGTGTCTACAGTTTCTTGTGACTAGAAGCAACTTAATTTGATGATAATAGTAACTTATTTATAGTGTATTTCATACAAATTATGTGGTTCAAAATGCTTTCCAATGGGATAAAGTGAAAACATTAAATAAAGGCCAAAATGATGTTAGTTAAAGGCAAGGTTAATATATAGGCTTTGCACTGGAATTTAAAAGTGTAAACTGAGTCTGCGTCCCTTTTTTTGGGTATTGAGGTCCACAGTTTTTGACCATAGTTAAAAAAGCCAACCTGCCAATTTTCTTTTGAGGGACATTGGTTAATTTTTTAAGACTCTGGCAGAAGAAGACCTTGGAGCTTGAAGAGGATTATAAAGCAAAAGTGGTTCTGTGATGTACTCCAGACCATTGAGAGCTTTAAAAACAAGTCAGAGAACTTTAAAATCAATTCTAATAAGACACAGGATGCTACTGCAGAGTAGTTAGAGTGGGAGTGATATGCTCCCTCATCCTCATCTTAGTTAAAGGTCTAGCTGTGGTTTTCTGAATGAGTTGAAGTTCGTTAATAGATTGCTTTAAAAGGCCAGCAAAAAGCGCATTGCTCTAATCTAGCCTATTCGACATAAAAGGCATTAATTAGTTTTTTTAGCATCATTACGCAACAGAAATAGACATATCTTTGCAAAATTTCTTAAGTGTAAAAATGCTGCTCTGGTCACTTTCTATATGTGGGATTTAATATTCAAATTTTAATCAAGAATAACATCCAAGCATGTTAATTTGACAAGTTGGTGGCTTTCTTATACTTTCAATCAAGTAAGAGTTTTGGGTCTGTTTGAAGTGATCACATTTTGTAGTTGCACCAGCTGCTCCGAATTTAGTGTTCTGTGTATGATTTTAAAATGTATGGCATGATGCATTTAAAGCGAAATATCAGTGATAAAAAGGCTGATATCTAGTTCACTGTGATAGCTGTACATCTTAAGCACAAGTATTTTAATTATTCAACAGTTGTATAAAAGTTGTATAGGCCAAATATGTTTAACTCAGTTTTAATCTCCTTCATCTGACAAGATCAAGGTTTCATTAACACCAAACTACTTCCCATCAAGTTTCAATTGCTGGATTTAGAAAATGTGAGAGATTTCCACAAGGACAGATAAGCTTCTAATATTAAAGTCATGGATATTTTCCCAAAGTTTCACTCCTCTCCATTTGGGCTACAAGATTGGCAATGACTTTTTACAGAGTACAGAAGACATAGGGCCAGAAATCCCTTCATGACAGGAAGGATTGTTGAATTGTGTGGCAGTTTTGTTGAACCTCCAGAAGTGAGCATGAGATCAAAGGCACGTGGACAATAGAACAAACCTTCCACAGATAAACACATTGCCCTAGAAATTGCTTTGTTATATTTCACTGGCATTGAAACAGCATTGTGGCCCACCCTGTCTCCTGTGAAAGTCCCCATAAAGGTTGATATCTTCAGTTAAGCTGTATTGTCAAGTTTTCCTATTCCTCTGGTAATGTTGTGCTATGTTTATTTTAGAACACGATAGTTTGTTTGTCTAAAAACAACTGCCTGGAGGAACTTAAGAGGGTCAGGCAGCAACTGTGGAAGGAAATGGACAATGTTTCAGGTTGGCATCTTTAATCTGGATTGATACAGATTTCTCACATAAAATGTTGACTATCCATTTCCTTCCACAGATATTATCTAACCCACTAAGCTCCTCCAGCAGCCTTTTTTTTGCTCCAAATTCCAGCATCTGTAGTTTTTTGCATCTCCATTGTTTGGTCTGCTACAAGATTATGTAGTATTTATTCTTGAAGTTGCAGTGTCACCAGCTTGAAAGAGATAGAGCAGAAAAACTTTTCCAGGTATTGCCTAATAAATAGATGATGCAATGATTGGGGGAGGGGGCTGGTTGAAGAGGAGGAAGGGGATTGGAGGTGGCTTATAGACCAGGAAAGGATGATAATGAACATTAAGTACAGTCTTCAAATTCACATGCAAGGGATGCAATAAGCATACAAGGTTACAGCAGGAGGTTCCAGGAAGATCTTTGTAAAGAGTGACGTTTAATCAGCACTGATCATATCTTTGGAGAAGCCTGCACTGCAGGCAAATGGCCACAACTGTGAACTGAAAGAAAGTAGATGACGTCTTCTCTCCTTGAGTATACAGTTGGGTCATCACCCTGATGAAGCATTGAAAAGCAAACTGAGCTATCTTACAGATCAGCATTAGCACCAAGGAACATCCCTGGGATCAGGAAGCTGAAAGTGTCTCTGACTTTGAACTCCAAGGTCAAAGCAGTCAAGTGTTAGTTTATGTTTTTGAATTTACATAGTTTACTGTGAAGATAAAGAAAGAGAAACAGGATTAGTATAAACTGCGAAGATCAGCAGATGCTGGAAATCCAAGGCAAAACACACAAAATGCTGGAAGAACTCAGGAGGTCAGGAGGCATTTATGGAAATGAATAAACAGTCGACGTTTTGGGATGAGACCCTTCATTGGGATCATCCTAATTATTATTGATGTCAGGCATGTTAGGTTAAAAGATGTCAGTGCAACAAAAATCTGGTTGCAAATTTGGAATTGAACTTTCCAATCGATGCTAAGGTACAGAAATGAGCACAAAATCATCCTTCCCTCCATGGATCATGAGTGGTGGTTAAAATGTAGTGTTCCAGCTAAGTCTGGACCATTTTTAGTTAATGCTGCATCAGGCCTTATTACATTATGGGATGTTGCCCTCAATGACATCGCCTCCATTTCCTGTACATCTGCGTTCACCCCATCTTCCCACTGTCATAATAGTGATAGGGTCCCTCTTGCCCTTACCGACCACCCCATCAACTATCGCATCCTACACATTATCCTCTGCAACTTCTGTCATCTCCAAAGGGACCCTACCACTAAATATATCTTCACCTTCCTCCCTCCCCCCCGCCCCCGCTCTGCTTTCTGCAGGGATTGCTTCCTCCATGATTCCCTTGGTGAGGTAGTTGGTTTACAAACAGAGGCAATGTGTAGTAAGGAGAGGCTGATGACAGAGCAAAATTGGAGTCAACAGGATGAGTTGAATGTGAAAGGCAGACAAAATCAAAAAGGGTGACTACTGGACTGAAGGTGTGCAGTATACCGAATAATTAGATTATCTTGTAGCACAGTTACAGATTGGCACGTATGATGTTGTAGGCATCACTGAATCATGGCTGAAAGAAAAATTATAGCTGGGAGCTTAATGTTCACGGATACACATTATATTGAAAGGACAAGCACAATGGAAGAGGGAGTTGTGTTGCTCTGCTGGTAAAAAATGAAATGTCATTAGAAAGAGGTGACTGAGGGTTGGAAGGTGTCGAATCATTGTGGATAGAGCTAAGGGAATGCAAGGATGAAAGGATCCTGATGGGAGTTGTATACAGACCCCCAAACAGTAATAAGGATGTGGTCTAGGGCAGTGGTCGCCAACCTCCGGGCTGCAAAGCATGCAGAGGTGCAGCGGTAGCCGGAACGCACCCAGCACATCTTTAAGAAAAAAGTCCAAAATAAGCAAGCTAATTAATTAGGTGCCGCCTAATATATAGTATGTAGTAGACATAAGTTGTCTGCAGAGATAGAGACAGAAAGATCTAGAAAGGGGAGGGAGGTGTCGGAAATGGAC
The DNA here is from genome assembly GCF_030028105.1 of Mobula birostris. Lineage (NCBI taxonomy): Eukaryota > Metazoa > Chordata > Chondrichthyes > Myliobatiformes > Myliobatidae > Mobula > Mobula birostris. Next base: position 59,333,536 of record NC_092383.1, on the reverse strand, counting down.
CAGGTAAACTTGAGGGCAGGGTGAAAGTTGGAGACAAAGTTAATGAAGTCAACAAGCTCAGCATGCGTGCAGGAAGCAGCGCCAATGCAGTTGTTGATGTAGCAAAGGGAAAGTGGGGGACGGATACCAGAATAGGTTTGGAACATAGATTGTTCCACAAAGCCAACAAAAAGGCAGGCATAGCTAGGACCTATACAGGTGCCCATGGCTACACCTTTAGTTTGGAGGAAGTGGGAGAAGTCAAAGGAGAAATTATTAAGAGTAAGGACTAATTCCGCTAGATGGAGCAGAGTGGTGTTCGAGGGGAACTGGTTAGGTCTGGAATCCAAAAAGAAGCAGAGAGCTTTGAGACCTTCCTGATGGGGGATGGAAGTATATAGGGACTAGACATCCATGGTGAAAATAAAGGGGTGGGGACCAGGGAACTTAAAATCATTGAAGAGTTTCAGAGCGTTTTGTTAAACAGCTGTTTGGTTAAAAGAAAAGAAAAAAAATCTTGGACATATAGTCATAAATTCAAACATATAATAGTCATCATCATTGCTGAACAAGTCGAAGATTGTGGACATTGTTCCAGAAAGGTCCCCATAATGTGAAAAAATCTTGTCTGGGTGTAGAAATAGAACACCTAATCTTCTCTAGATTTAAACATGACATAACATCAATCAACCAATGGGCATGAGTAGGCGGAGCGGCTTCTTTCCATTTAAGCAACAAAACTCTTCTGGCTAAATGAGAAATAAAAGCCAAAATATGCAAATCATTCGACTTAAGAGTAAAATAATGTCCTCCAACAATGCCAAACAAGGCAGTCAGAGGGTTGAGCTTAAAGTTTACTTTAAAAAGTTCCAAGAAAGTTTGAAACACTTCTTCCCAAAGTTTATCAAGCCGCGGGCAGGACCAAAACATATGAATTAGAGAGGCCTCTTCAACATTACACCTATTACAGTATGGAGAAAAATCTGAGTAAAAACGAGAGAGCTTATCTTTAGTCATGTAGGCTCTATGAACCACTTTAAATTGTAAAAGAGAGTGATGCGCACATAACAAAGAGGTGTGAATAAGTTTAAAAATTTCATTCCATGTATCCTCATCAATTGAAATCTGTAGGTCTTGTTCCCAGAGGTTTTTAATTTTGTCTAATGGAATGTTTCTCATTGCCAACAACATACTGTACATATTAGAAATAAATCCATTATGAAAAGGTCTCAGAGTAAAATTTGTATCAATTAAATTCTTATCTGGACATTTAAGAAATGTATGAAGTTGAGAACGCAAGAAGTCTCTAATTTGTAAATATCTAAAAAAGTGAGCTTTATTAAGTTTATATTTAATAGATAATTGATCAAATGAGGAAAGACTATCTCCAATAAACAGATCCTGAAAACATTTAATACCTAGTCTATTCCACTCTTTAAAAACTACATCAGTTAAAGAAAGTTTAAAAAATATAATTAGAAAAAATGGGACTAGAGAGTGAAAAACCAAATAACCCAAAAAATTTTCTAAATTGTAACCAAATCCTCAAAGAATGTTTAACTACATAATTATCAGTTAAGTTACTTAAGGACAGAGGAATTGAAGAACCAAGAAGAGAAATAATAGAAAATTTATTAACAGAATTAACTTCCGAAGAAACCCAAACCGGACAGTCTTTACGATTAATATAATATAACCAAAACGTAAGGTAGCGTATGTTGACTGCCCAGTAGTAAAACCTAAAATTGGGTAGGGCTAATCCCCCATTTTTTTTAGTTTTCTGAAGATGAACTTTGTTTAATTGGGGGGTTTTATTCCTCCATAAGTAAGAAGATAAAATCGAGTCTAAAGAGACAAAAAAGGATTTAGGAATAAAAACAGGTAGGGCTTGAAATAAATATAAAAATTTAGGCAAAATATTCATTTTAATAGATTTGATACATCCAATCAGCGATAAAGAAAGGGGAGACCAATTTGATAGTACCTTCTTAACATACTCCAAAAGAGTGATAAAATTTTATTTAAAAAGAAATTTATAATTCCTAGTAATTTTTATACCCAAATAAGTAAATTGATTTCTTCAAATTTTAAAAGGAAGGTCAGAGTTGACTGATATCAAATTATTCAAAGGAAAAAGTTCACTCTTATGAAGATTAAGTTCCTGAGAACTGACTAAATTCAGAAGGTAAAGAGAGTACTGAGGGTAGAGAGGACTCCACATTATAGATGTAGAGCAAAAGGTCATCAGCATAAAGTGACAACTTATGAGTGATACCCCTCCTTAAAATATCCAAGATGTCAACGGATTCACGAAACGCGGTGGCTAAAGGCTCTAAAGCCAAATCAAAAAGCAAAGGACTCAAAGGACATCCTTGTCTGGTACCACGTTGGAAATTAAATGGTTTAGAACTCTGAGAGTTAGTAAGAACCTGTGCAGTGGGAGATAAATAAAGTAATTTAATCCATTGAATAAAATTGACCCAAAGTTAAATTTTTCTAATATTTTAAATAATTAATTCCATTCAACCCAGTCAAGGGCTTTCTCAGCCTCTAAAGAAATCACGCATTCCGAAGTTTCTTTAGAGGGTGAATAAATAACATTCAGTAAATGACAAATGTTAAAATGAGAATAGTGATTTTTAATAAATCCATTCTGGTCATCAGGGATAATAGAAGGCAGAATGTTTTCCATTCTATGAGCCAAAAGTTTAGATAAAATTTTAGCGTCAACATTAAGTAAAGAAGTAGGTCTGTAGGAAGAGCAATCAGTTGGATCTTTGGATCTTTATTCTTTTTCGAGAATAAGTGAAATAGAAGTGTCATAAAAAGATTGTGGCAACCTGCCTAATTTGAAAGAGTCAGAAAGGACAGAAAGTAAGTAAGGAATAAGCAAAGGAGCAAAAGCCTTATAGAACCCTCCAGAAAATCGGTCAGGACCGGGAGCCTTCCCCGAACTCAGAGAATGGACAACCCGGGCAATTTCCTCAGAAGAAAAAGGTTGATCTAACCATTTTTGATTAACCTCAGAAAATCTTGCCTGACATATCTGTTGGAATTCTTTAAAGAAATAATAAGCAGGATAGTCAAAAGAAAATCAATGATGTTGTGTACTTGGATTTTCAGAAGGCCTTTGACAAGATGCCACATGTGAGGCTGTTTAACAAGCTATGAGCCCGTGGTATTACCGGAAAGATTCTAGCATGGATGAAGCAGTAGCTGATTGGCAGGAGGGAACATTTTCTGGTTGGCTGCCTGTGACTAGTGGTTTTTCCACAGTTTTGTTTTGGTTCAGGTTCTTTTTACGTTATATGTCAATGATTTGGGTGATGGAATTGATGGCTTTGTTGCAAATTTTGCAGATAATATGGAGATAGCTGAAAGGACAGATAGTTTTGAGGCAGTATAGAGGCTACAGAAGGACTTAGATTAGATGAATGGGCAAAGATGTGGAAGATGGAATACTGTGTTGGGAAGTATGTGGTCATGCACTTTGGTAGAAGAAATAAAAGGATTGACTATTTTCTAAATGAAGAGAAAATGCAAAAAAAAACAGAGGTACAAAAGGACTTGGGAGTCCTTGTGCAGGATTCCCTAACGGTTAATTTGCAGGTTGAGTCTGTGGTGAAGAAGGCATTCATTTCAAGAGGACTAGAATATAAAAGAAAGGATGTAATTTTGAAACTTTATGAAGCACTGGTGATACCTCACCTGGAGTACAGTATTGTGAGCAGCTTTGGGCCTGGAATCTTAGAAAGGATGTGCTGAAACTGGAAAGAGTTCAAAGGAGGTTCATGAAAATGATTCCAGGATTGAATGGCTTGTCATATGAAGAGTGTTTGATGGCTCTGGGCCTGTATTTACTGGAATTCATAAGAATGAAACTTGACCTAATTGAAACCTATCGAATAGTGAAATGCCTTGAGAGAGTGGATGTAGAGAGGATGTTTCCTGTTGTGGGAAAGTCTAAGACCAGACGACACAGTTTCAGAATAGAGGAGCGTCCTTTTAAAACAGAGATGAGGAGAAATTTCTTTTGCCAGAGAGCAGTGAATCTGTGGAATTTGTTGCTACAGGCAGCCATGGAGGCCATATATTTATGTGTATTTAAGGTAGAGGATGATAGATTCTTAATTCGTCAGGGTGTGAAGGGATACGGGGGCGCGGGGGGGAGGCAGGAGATTGGGGCTGAGAGGAAAATGAATCGGCCATGATGAAATAGCAGAGCAGACTCAATGGGCCAAATGGCCTAATTCTGCTCCTATATCTTAAGGTGTTATGGAATCTGCTGGAGTCCTCTATTGTGTCCAGTGCTCTCAATGCAGCCTCCTCTACTTTGGTGAGACCCGTCGTAGATTGGGGGACTGCTTGGTTGAACACGCCCGCACCATCTACCACAAGCGGGACTCTCCAGTGGCCATTTAATTCCCATTCCCATTCCCATTGCAATGTGTTGGTCCATGGACTCCTCTTGTGCCAAGATGAGGCCACTCTCAGGGTGGAGGAGCAACGCCTTATAATCCGTCTGGGTACCCTCCAACCTGATGGTATGAATATCAATTTCTCCATCCAGTGAAGAAAAACACCCCCCCCCCCGGTCCCCTCCTCCTCCCCTTTCTCCTATTGTCTACTCTCCTCTCCTATCATATTCTTTCTTCTCTAGCCCTTGACCTTTCCCACCCAGCCAGACTCTGCTGCCTCCCTCACCCTTTAATTCAGACATCTCTCCCCTTCCCCTTCAGTTCTGAAGAAATGTCTCGGCCCAAAACGTTGACTGTTTATTCTTCTCCATAGCTGCTGCCTGACTTGCTGAGTTCCTCCTGCTTTTTGTGTGTGTTGCTTATGGGATTTTATGTCGAAGACATTGTTGAGGCCAAATTCGGAGTATTGTGTATAGTTCTGCTCACCTAACTACAGGATAGATATGAATAAGATTGAAAGAGAACAGGTAAAATTTGGGATGGTGTTGGAGGGGCTTGAGGACCTGAATTATAGGGAAAGGTTGATTAATTTAGGATTTTATTCCCAGTGGTGTAAGAGAATGAGGAGAGATCGATAGAGGCATGCAAAATTAGAAGGGGTGTAGACAGGGTAAATACAAGCAGGTTTTTGACCACTGTTTGTGTAAGACTAGAACTAGAGGCCATTGATTAAGAGTGAAAGTGAAATGTTTAAGGGAAACCTGAGGGGAGGTGCTTGCAGTCATCACCCTCTTCGTGATTGTGGAACTAGCTGCCAGTGGAAGTGGTGGATGGGGATTCAATTTCAACATTTGAGAGAAGTTTGGATAAGTACATGGATGGGAGGGGTCTGGAGGGTTATTGTCCAGGTGTGGGTCAATGGAATTACGCAGAATAACAGTTTGGCACCAACTAGATTGGCCGAAAGGCCTGTTTCTGTGCTGTAATGCTCTTTGACAATTAGTCAAGGCTTGTTACAATATGGGTGGCTGACACTAATTGACCACAATTTGAGAGAATATGCTGAAGTAATCCCTGTGGGTACTTTTAGGTAAATTCATTTCACATAGAAAAAAATAATAAACTACTGAAAATAATTTTTGGTTTTTGGATTTTTGTAATTACTTTAGTCCACTATCATCCGAACCTTTGATTTTTTTTGGTCTTCCATTACTGGAGTGCTTGCTATTTAAGATGAAAATCAGATTTGTCCTGAATGTTAACTGCTTTTCATTTTCAATATTGTTATTCAGCAATCTCTCTGCAGCTGAGTCATTTGTAATTTGATGCAGAGTGTGAGTAAATGGATGCAAATAAAAATTGAGAGCTCCGAAAAAAAATTGATTTAAATATGTCCTGAGAGGGACTGCCATTTCCTGTTGGAAGACAGGAATTATAATGTTCGGACTCATACGACATACAGAGCCATTGTTTTCTTCACTTGCTCCCTAATTACGTTACTAAGCATCAGTGATCTGTATGCTTATGTGCCGTTATCCTCTGAGACAGTAAAATGGTTACACCTCTGTTTGTACAGTAGTTATTTGATTGAATTTATCTTTCTAAAATATGATTTCAAATTTTTATGCATCTGCAAAAATATTTCTTCTTGAATATTAGATAATTTGCTACTCAATTTTTTTTAATAATGTGAAAGCGTATTTGGAAAAAAAAATCTCCATTCACCCTTTTGCAGGTATGGTGCCTTCCATCCTTAAATGCACTTTCTAAAATTAATAATTATATAGTAACATCACTTCGGGCTTTACTATAGGAACAGCTGAAAAAAATGAAATAATATAACTTGCCGCTTTTCCATTCTGCCTACTGATGGGTGTTTTATTTTATACCATGTTTTTTGCTCTTGTTCTAATTTTCACCGAGATGTCTGCTACCATGGCAGCAAGGAGCAGCCACTGCAGTGGAGGAAGCTGGGATACACTAGGGATGTGGGCTGCATATTGAGGAGGGCTCAGTCCAGCCCATTCCCCTGCCTTCTCACGCTCAGTATTTCCTGCCTTACTAACTGAGCAGCTTTAATGCCGGAGTGGAAGCTGTTACCACAACAGCTGTTTGAATTGGTGCCTGTTCTTGAGCTGTGAGAAAAATTCTTGAGAGAGCAATTGGACAAGAAAGGAACTGCTCTCTCTGATTTCCCCCTTTTGCTGGGAATGATGGAATAGCCTTTTCTTTCCTAGCACAGAGCATCTTGGAAGCAGGGGAGGGCGTTTGGTGATGACATTCCTCTGGTGATCAATCTGCCAGCGGGAGCTGATCATCTGATGCTGCAACAAGCAAGCTGTGTGAGGAGAGCTGCACAGCCCAGGAACTGCTGTTTCAGAGAGGGATATCTGGATTGAATACTGGAGCTGGAAAGCAAGAAACCTTCCCGTTATTCCGCCGTTTGGATACGGACGAATGGTTACATTCCAGCAAGATGCTTGGTGCAAATGTCAAATGTTGCGAAACTGAGATGTGTGATGAGACCCAGGAAGATGTGAAGAATTACAAGCGGCAGCCAGATGGCAAGGGAGTGCAGCATGCAAGGAAGGGTAAACCTCCAACAATGCAAAGAACCGCCGAGCTGAAGGTGTTTAAAGGGGGAACTAATTTGAGGAAGCAAAAATCTCTCACTAATCTTTCCTTCCTGACTGATGCAGAAAAAAAGATGCAGCTGTATGAGCCTAAGTGGTGCGACGACATGTCAAAGCCGGCTCAAACACTCGGCAAGGGAGGGCTGAAACCTAAAGAGGCACCAATGTCTAAATCTCTCTCAAAATCTGAGCACTCGCTGCTTCAGTGCAAAATAACACCAAGTGTGAATAAACCTCTCGCAGCACCTTCTGCAGTCCGTGGGATCCCAAGTAGGATCCCAAGAGGACCCTGGGCTGAAGTAAAACCACTTAATAAACCAACTGACACCAGCACAGGGGATGGGAGCAGATCTGATGATGAAATTTTGTCCAGCAAAGCAAAGAATATTAAAAAGCAGACACCAGCAACAAGCAAGACCCAGCAACCAGAGGAAAAAGCTTATTTAAAGGTGGATCCTGAGCTTGTTGTCACAGTGCTGGGTGACCTAGAACAGCTTTTATTTAGTCAAATGCTGGGTGAGTTTTATGCTTGTTATGCTAAAAGCATGTCCATTAAATAGTAAAAACAAAATCATTCAGATTTTACATCCCGTGTGTTTGTTCTCAGTTTACACAGCAGTTGTGACTCTCCCCCATAAAGAGTTAAAACCTGCTCTTTTATGATCTGTCATTGTAATTAGTGTAGAGAAAGATGTCTATAATTAGGCCATTGTTGTATTAATAGCATTCCTTGACTCACTTAAAATTGTCATTTTTAATTACTGATGCAGTGCAGTGAGGCTCTGGTGGGCAGGTTGCTGTATTTGCAGCCATATAATACATTTTAATTGTGCCTTAGCTATCTATGTGCCATCTGCAAATATTGAAATATCTGATAATTAAAAATGTATTTTCCACTGGATGGATTTTTGTTACTTACTTCTTCATAATCCGGATTTTTGTTGTAATTTGTGGGCAGAGATTCTGTTTCAAAATGAGAACAAAATCTTTGTGAAGCTACAAATAGCCGCTCTGCCTAATTTGTTATACAGTACTGTTTTAAAAAATTGGATATTATTTTTTGACAACAATCTTCTTTAAATAGTTCAGTTATTTCTAAGGTAATTTTTGATATAGTTGTACATATGATTGAAGTTAATCTAATTTGTTTCTGTTCAATGTTGATACATACTTTTTATTCAATTGAGCCACATTTTGCATGTTCTGCATCTTAACAATCGTATTTGAAAAGAAAGTTTCATGTCTTGTAGTTAATGATGTGCTTCCACATTGCTCTCAGTAGATATTACACATGCACTTGAAAGGATGCAAATCAGTACTACTTCAGTAGTCCGACTTAAAATTATCAGAAACAGAAATATTACTTTTTAATATCCTGTTTCAACATTTAACCACTTAAGCAACTATTAACATATAATAACATAAAACTGAGTTAGATAAATGAACATTTAAACATTTATATTAAAAAATTCCTTGAAGTTTTCTTGAGATAAACTGATGGTCTTGCATTATTTTAATGTGGCAGAGTACAGCACTGTTGGGTAGTGTATATTTCATATTTTCTAATTGAAAATTAATTACGTTCTAAATTATTTTAATTACTATGTTCATAAAGTACAATTTCTCCATCTATAAATTCAGCCATTATTGTCTTCATATGAAAGTCAGGTTGAGGTGATAGATTCAAAAATAAATTTATATCTCATTCTAATATTTTGAAAAATGATGGACTAAAAAATTATTAGGAGCCATAGAGCATCTGGATCTTTCAGAGTCCATTTGCAAGCAACAGATTGAAATTTAAATCGGATCCATTTAATAAAATCTTTATGATGTCACTGCTATTTACTTTGCAAATTACTACCAGATGATTGCATGTGAATTACTATATGTCTTGTATCATGCTGTTTATGAATATAGGTGGACTATAGTTTGAGACATGTTCATGTGACAGCTAAGATGTCTCTTTAGTATTGATTTATGATTTTAGCAAAGGACTTCAAGGCTTTGATGTTTAATTTAATGTATGACACTGCCATTTCCATTTTTGCTGTATTAACTTAATTGTCATGCGCATGGCTGAAATTGGACCTACCATTAAAAGAATTGTAATCCTTTGAGAAATGATGGTGTGCTATTGCAGCATGACCACTGTTCAAAGGACTGCAGTGTTTTACATCTCACTAAACTGTGGGATCCTTGTAATAGATTGTATTCACAATGGATATTGCATTATCCAGACATTAATCATGCTTATCAGGGTTCAACCCAGTGGCTATTAAATAGCTTGAAATACTGGGTGCAATTAAAATTGAAATTATACCGAAGGAATTCAAAGTGATTTAGTGAGGTTTGGAAAACGAAACATGATTCTGACTTATGAACATTTACGGAATGTCATAGTTGTGATGTTTCTAAATATTAGATGATTTGAACTGTCTTCAACTTATGACGATTGCCTCCTAATATGGTAAAGTGTATTACTGAAACTTACTCTGTAAAATTTTCTGAGAGCTTAATTATAGTTAATGTACTTAAACATCATTTAAAAATAACAATATTTGAAACTAATCTTATGTATTTCTAAGAAATGAAAGGTACAGGTGCAATGTCACCTTGGCCAGGGTGCAGATTTGGCAGTTGAGTAGGCTTGTGTGTCCCAGCACAGGAAAGGAGAAAAGGAAATATCAATTCTGGTAAAAAAAATCAGCTGGATCACAAAGCTAGGTACAGTCTTGATTTCAGCAGATGGGCAAACCACTAATCACATGCCAAGCATTTTATACAAAATGATGAGATGAGGAATTTTTATTGGCCTACTTCAGTGCTCCTATGATAAAAAGCACCATTACCAATGGCTTGGTGGTCAATTGTTTGCAAAATATCTGAGTTAAGGATCGAAGTACATTCTTCCTGTTGTAGAACATGTGGAGAGGCTCCACTGTACGTAAACCATAATTTTCCTAAAGTAAATGCCTCATTTAAACTGGCTTTATGATGCATTTTTTTCTGATATCGTCAAAGCCTCTATATAAATTGTCAAATAAGTTGGGATAATAGGGTGGAAACAATGTTAAAATGCATTACTTCTCCCTTTTATTACCCAACGCTGGTTTTTCTTTTGTATGCAACTCTTTCTGTCTTTCTTTGTAAACTCTAGAACATGCAATGTGGGTTCTAGAACAGTGAATGAATGGATAATCCAAAACCTTTTCAGGGCTTTTACCAATCCAATTCTATGTGGAGCGGTGGTAGTGAGAAGCCAGCAAATTGAATGTTTTCCCGCCCTTTCCTTGAACACTTACTCAAGGACTGATGTATTGAGCAGCAGTTGTTAAAGTGAACAATCCTGCATTTAATAGCTTCTGAGTCTTTGGTGAGGAAAATGCAAAGAAAAGAATTCATCTTTGGTTGCCAGTTCTGAATGTATGTGGCCTTTTCTATGTACCTTCTATACAACCTTTGAAGTCAAAGGACAAAAGCTGCAAGGTGAATATGCACCAGAGGTTATTCTCAGCACTAGTGACCAAAGATGAATTTCCCTGCTCAAGTGTGCATGAGGAAAGGCATGAAGTAAAGAGGAATATGATTCAAATAGCAGCTGTGATTTTATATCAGTGTTCTTGTCTGTGACTCAGATGATTGTGGGTTTAATACTGGACATGTAAACGCAATTTAACATGGCCCTGTGGGAAAGGTACTATTTTCTAGATGAGTCACTGAGATGAGTTTCTGTCTAGCCTCTCAAATTTTGTGAGGCTATTTTGTATAGGAAAAAGCGTATTCTCCCACTGACTTGTCAAAATTGTCCCTTCCACCAATATCGCTAAAAGAAAGTTGATATTAGTCAGCTGCTTCAGGGACTTTGGTATTTGTAAATTAGATGATCTGTTACCTGTTGGTAGCAGTGATCACAAAATCTCTCTTCATTGATTGAATAAAGCTTTGGGACACCCTAGAGGTATGAAAGGTATTATGCATTTATGCATTCTTGCCAACTGGTTGTCTTGCATATTGTGTTCATTCAGTATATTTAGTGAGAGAATGAGGCAATAAATACAGATAACAAAGGAATGGGAATTATAATTTATATGATTATAAGGTAGAGAAATGCTTATTAAAAATGTTAAGTTTTTATCTTTTAGGGATGTGGAGAAGAACTTAATTTCTTCTACATCTGTTTGGTCTTAATATCTGTATAATTACTAAATTACATTCATATGATACTTTTTCCAATTGTGATTCAGGCGAATTTCTCATTCCGGTGGAAGACATTGAAACAAAACCTTTTAAACAGAAAAAGAACTGGAATGAAATACTAATTTCCGATTTTGCAATGCCGGCTATACTTCAAAGGTTCTTTGTTTGTGCTAAAGTACATTGAGAGTAGGATATTGTGAAAGGCATTGTATAAATCCATATAGAATTGAAAAACCTTGATATCACTGAGTTCAGTCTGCAACGCCCATTGAGTTTGTATTAGCACTTTGTAAGGAAATCCAATTCATCCCTTTCCTCATAACTCTACAATTTTGTTTTTAGCTTAGGTTATTCAGCACACCAGTTTCAGAGCCGAATAGGGGCCAGTGGGACTAGCTTAGATGTGAATTATGATCAGCATGGACTAGTTGGGCTTAAGGGCCTTTGTCTATTGAAGCTGCAGCTAATTTTGTACTTGGAATTAGGATGGCCTGTGAGAAAAATCTTCCTCTATCCTACTAAATACTCACATTTTTCATTCACATCCCTAACTAGGTCACTAATATACATCAAAAAGTTGTTGTCCCAGTACTGTATAATTTCCTTTACAGCAATGACTTTGTTTTCTGCCCTTTCATTGCCTATACCAGTGCTAATTTTTTTATTCCATGGACTATTATTTTGTTAACGTGTGACTTTATCAAACTGCTACAGAAAATTTGGGACAATTATCCTATATTCTATCTGCCTTTTCGTTAGTTTTTTATGTATTGTATCTTGTAAACAGTCTTATTTTTGTGCAATGTACTAATCTGGAATATTAACTAGTTACATTATCTTTAGATATTTATTATGCTAAAAATTATTTAAATAAAATTGGGCGGACTGATGGAGCAGCTAGTCAAACCCCTACCTCACAATGTCGGAGACCTGGATCCAATCCTGAACTCAAGTGCTGTTGGAGTGGAGTTTGTACATCTTACCTATGACTGCTTGGGCTAGTTTCCACCATGTGTGCAGCTTCCTTGCATGTCATGTGCGTTGGTAGGCTAATTGTCCACTGTAAGTGGGATAAGTGGTAAATTCTGAAGTGTTGTTGATGACAATGTGGGGGAAAAGATCTAATGTGGGTTTAGTGTAAATAAGTGGTTAATGGCTAGCATGGACTCAGTGGGCCGAAGGACCTGTTTCCTTGCTGTATGTCTCCATGACTATATTTCAACAATGCGATAAGATGACTTTACAGGCATTGTGCAGCTACCTATTAATAATGAGTATGTTTATAATTCTGCACTTCTCCATTATTAGAAAGTTCTTAGTTTACAACTTTTGTTAACTCTGATACAACAGCCTTTACTCTCACAGTTCTAGAATGTCATTAAACCAGATGGCAATTATTGAAACATACAAAATACCAGCAGGAGTTTGAATTCATTCTTTCACCTCCTCACCTCTGGTGAGAAATAAGACTCTTACTTTTTTTTATTTCTAATGGAAATATTTAGCAAATTTCTACAAAAAAATTGAATGTACAGTATATTTGCACTCAGAGGCAACAGTAATTTTATTCTGTACTTAATTTTATTCTCATGGAAAATGTATTGCTAAATTGCATTAACTGTCATGCAAAAACATAAACTGACCCATTATAACAACAGGAATTCTGCAGATGCTGGAAATTCAAGCAACACACATCAAAGTTGCTGGTGAACGCAGCAGGCCAGGCAGCATCTCTAGGAAGAGGTGCAGTCGACGTTTCAGGCCGAGACCCGTCCTGACGAAAGGTCTTGGCCTGAAACGTCGACTGCACCTCTTCCTAGAGATGCTGCCTGGCCTGCTGTGTTCACCAGCAACTTTGATGTGTGTTAACTGACCCATTATAACATTTTATAATCAATTGAGGCAAAAATTCAGAAATGATCTTGCATGTAAAATGGAACATCTTCTCATAGCTATATTCTGCTTGCAGATGGAAAACAGAATACAGCTGACAAAGCAGTGAACATGTCTTGATCCAGAATGAACTTAATAGATAATTCTGTATTGTTCATAATGACAAATATTTAATATACATTTCAGATGGAGCATAAAATATTTTTAGAATGAAATGAATTAACGTAATTTCTGTCTTTTCTGGTCCTCTGATGCACATACTTGTGACTAGTAAACTCAATTATAGACAGTGATTGTATTATTGCATTTGATGATTAATAAATGCAACCTTTGACAACAATGTATGTCATTGAAATACTCTAAAATGTTGTAATTGTTTAATCATGTAGCAATGACTGACATTTTCAACTCACGTGAGTTTATTCAATTATAGTGCTCTGCAAAATCTCCTCAAAAAATCTCTGGCATGATCACATGCTACTTACCAAATTTAATTGTTACTAAAATCTAATCTTAAGTGGATCAATGGCTTGTTGAAAAAAACATGAAAAATTGGGGAGGGGCTAGGGGGTAATAATTCTGTAAAACATTAAATTCCAGTAATTCCTTACACTTTAATAGAAAGAATATGCACTAGAACGTTAAAATCAACACAGGAGGAATTTGGCCCATTAAGCTTTCTTGAAAGAAATTTAGTTAGTCCTATTCCTTTCCTCTTTTCTAATTGATGTACAATATTTTCCCCCTGAAGTGCATATTTAATTTCTCTTTTGAAAGTCATAATTGAATATTCCTTCCCCACTCTTTCAGGTAGTGAACTTGATCCCATAATTACGTACTGTGTGAAATAGTTTTCTTCTCATGTGACCTTATGTTTCCTTTACCAGTCACCTTAAATCACTGAGGTCTGGTATTCATCATTTTGCCAACAACAACATTCTTATTATGCATATTTTCCCTTTATTCTTGAACACTCGTATCAATTCTCCTGTCAACGTTCACAGCTCTGAATGGTCTTGCTGTAGTCAGGTCTGCTGCTTTTGCTCATTGGATATTGTGCAATAATTAGTGAACCTCCCCATCTCTGGTCTTGTGATGGAAAGAAGGTTATTGATGTATTGATGAAGCAGTTGGGGCTGGCTAGATGTAGGACACTGTTGTGAAGAACTCCTGTGGAGATATCCCCAGGCTGGGATGATTGATTTCTGACTACCACAATCATCTTCCTTTGTGAGAGGTATCATCCCAACCATTGGCGTACTTTTATATTAATGCCAGTTATCTTCAGTTTTTACAGGGCTGCTGGGTTACTGCTTGTAGTTAATGATATTATCTTCATTATGTCTCTCTGTTAAATATTAAAAATCTTAATAATTTCTCTTGAATAGATCTAGTTTGGCTTTCATCTATTGATTTGCAAGTAACTATTAATATTGTAATGCATTGCCATTTCTAGTAGCCTCCACCACCACCAAGTTAAGCAGCCTGTATTTGTTGGATTTATACTTGCATCTTTGTTAGCAGTGTAATAAATTCAACTTTGCTGAGACCTCTTTACCAATGTCTATTCTGTTAGTATCTTAGCTGCCATCATTCCTACTTTGAATTTAGCAGTATCTTTGCCTTAGAAATTCTGCCAGACTCTTTGTTTTCCTGCATAGATTTTAGTTTTCGTCCCTGGTTGTCCTCGCACCTCCTCTTATGATATGTTCATACTGAACACCTTCTCATTTTGTTATTATCTACTTTCATGCTCTTTCTTGCTCCTTTTATTTTTATTTCTATCACTTGCCCTTTGGTTATATGCCCACGGTTTCTACATCACCTTAATTCCTTTTCCAAGAAGTGGGACTTTACCCTCTTTTTATTTGCCGAGGTACTGTACAACACCAGCATACACTAGGGCAGCTTGGTAGCATACCGGTTAGCATAACACTTTACAATGCTAGCAATCGCTATCAGGGTTCAATTCCCACCCATGTCTATAAGGAGTTTGTACATTCTCCCTCTGACTGCATGGGTTTCCTTCAGTTGCTCCAGTTTTCTTCCACACTTCAGAGATGTACATATGCGTTAGAGTTACTAAGTCGTGGGCTTGATATGTTGCTGTTGGAAGTACGGTGGCACTTGCAGGCTGCTCCCAGTATATATTTGGACTGTGTTGGTTTTTGGCTCAAATAGCGCATTTCACGGTAATTTCTATATACATGTGACAAATCTTTACCGTTCCTTCAGAAAACTTAGCCAAGTGCTAAAAAAATCATAGCAGTTCCACGTGCTAAAGTTGACCTACATGGTTTCTCTTGGGACCTTTATGCGGATCTTGTAGCTGACATGTCATTGGCTCACTGACTATTATTGGAGAATGAGGCAGCATTAAAAAGGCACTCTCCTTGGTACGGTACAGCAACAGAAAGCATTGCCGTGGAAATGAAAGAGGCTATCTTTCCCAAGTTCACCACTTTCCCACCCCAGTGTGAATAATTTCCATGCTCTGAGAGATTCCCCAACTCTCTTTGAAGGATCAAGCTGATCATAGAGATAAAATCATCCTGTATAAATTTGAAGTGATTTTTAATAAAAAAAAATGGTTGCCTTCAATGAAGTAATTAATTTAATGTGATGCAATTGAGTCTGAGGCCAAGGCCTGGAAGTCCAGAGGTGGCCTGTCCTTGGATTGGAGGCCTTTGTATGCGCCCATTTGTGTATGACAGATGGGAGAGTGGATAAATGGGCTTGTTTTGCTGTGGTTCTCTGGCTATGTTCTGTTGTTGTTTGTGTTGTTCTGCTGAACATTGTGGGCATGGCACTGTATTGTATGGCGACACTTGAGGGCTGCCCCCAGCTCATCCTTGGGTATGTTGGTTGTTAGCACAAACAATGCATTTCACTGTATGTACATGTGATACATTAATCTAACGTACGAATGATACTGGGAAACTTGAGTGACAAATCTTTGAAATGACAGTGGAGATTAATTGGTACTTGAGCAATTTGCTGCAGTATTTGTTGATAATGAAGGATGCAAGTCTCACTAGAAGTTCCCTAGATGTTTGGAAAATTGTCAGTTATGCTAGGGTAGGTAAATCATTGCAGGAGTGCCCTAGCCAATTTCTCAAGTCATTGAATATTGACCTTGATGTGATGATTAATGCAGTCAAATACGTGACGGGCAAGGGGTATAGTCAGAGGGACAGAGGGAGAAAAAGGAGAGTGAGAGAAAGAAGGTGTGTATAAAAATAAATAACGGATGGGGTACGAGGGGGAGGTGGGGCATTAGCGGAAGTTCGTACCCCATCCGTTATTTATTTTTATACACACCTTCTTTCTCTCACTCTCCTTTTTCTCCCTCTGTCCCTCTGACTATACCCCTTGCCCATCCTCTGGTTCCCCCCCCCCCCGTCTTTCTCCCCGGACCTCCTGTCCCATGATCCTCTCATATCCCATTTGCCAATCACCTGTCCAGCTCTTGGCTCCATCCCTCCCCCTCCTGTCTTCTCCTATCATTTTGGATCTCCCCCTCCCCCTCCCACTTTCAAATCCCTTACTAACTCTTCCTTCAGTTAGTCCTGACGAAGGGTCTCGGTCTGAAACGTCGACTGTACCTCTTCCTAGAGATGCTGCCTGGCCTGCTGCGTTCACCAGCAACTTTGATGTGTGTTGCTTGAATTTCCAGCATCTGCAGTATTCCTGTTGTTTCCGTATCAAGAATATGGTGCTCAGTTAACTTACACTCAGTGGCCACTTTATTAGTTACACCTGTACAGCTGCTCATCAATGCAAACACTTAATCAAGCAATCATTTGGCAGCAACTCAATGCATAACAGCATGTAGACATAGTCAAAAGTTTCAGTTGTTGTTCAGATCAAATATCAGAATGGGGAAGAAATGTGATCTAAGTGACGTTGACCGTGGAATGATTGTTGCTACCAGACGGGGCAGTTTGAGTATCTCAGAAATTGTTGATCACTTGGGATTTTCAAGCATAATAGTCTCTAGAATTTACAGAGAACGGTGCGAGAAACAAAAACATCATCGAGTGAGTGGCAGCTCTGTGGGCGAAAATGTCTTGTTAATGAGAGAGGTTAGAAGAAAATGACCAGACTGGTTCAAACTGACAGAAAGGCGACAATAACTCAAATAACCAGGCGTTACAACAGTGGTATGCAGAAATGCATCTCTGAATACACAACACGTTGAAACTTGTAGTGGATGGGCTACTGCAGCAGAACACCACTGGCATACTGAATTATTCTAGCGTCAAGTGCGATACAGGCCTTTAGGGCCAACCAGTCCACACAGGTCACAGTGCCCATCTAGCTAGTCCTAATTTTCTGTGTTTGGCCCATGTCCCTCTAAGCCCTTCCCTGCCATGTACCTTTCCGAGTGCTTCTTAAATTGTACCTGCTTCAGCCACTGCTCAGCCAGTTTCTTCCATATACTTGCCACCCACTGTGTGAAAATTTTGTTTTCAAGTCCTTTTTAAATCTTTCCTTTCTCATCCTAAACCTATGACACATGTTTGGACTCTTCTATCCCAGAGAAACAGTCGTCTTTCTGGCTGCAACAATTTTCTGTGGTTGTTGATTTTGTTAGTTCAGATTGCAGAAGAATTCTAGCTCTTATCACCTGTGTTATTGAAAAGGATTAATAAAGCTGTGTTTGCTGTTTTCTCTGGTTATTTCTGGTTGCAGAAGTCCTCAGTGAGTGCTGTAGCAAGTGCTGAAGGAAGCTTTGCTGATTTCAGTGCTTCTGCACAAACCAGTTGTTCTCAGACATGGTGCATTAGTAGACAATCCCCTGAAATAGAGCATGACTGGGAGAATGAGCAAAGGACAATCAGAGAAGGACAAGCTGCTCGAAGAAGTGGGAGGAGGACAAGAGTCACAAAGCCTTAGCTACCCGTTATGTGAAGGGAACATTTCTCTTACCTGAATGTGATATTGTGGGTAAGTAGAGCAGCCGTAACTGTTTCAGTTCCATTCTTATCAGAGCAATTGTGGAAATTACAGTTGATCAACTAAATAATTTCTGGAGTTAAAAAGCAAGAATTTGTAATTATATCCCTGAAACTATGAAATTGTTCTGAAAAACCATCTGGTCCATTTATGTCTCCTGGGAATGAAACATACTGTCTTTGTCCCATCTGGTCTTTATTGTGATTCCAGACACTCAGCGATGTGGCTGATTTTTAACTACCCTTTAAAGTGACCCAGTAAAGCCATTCAGTTATATCAGGCAGCAATTAAGGATCAGCATCGGCCCAGACTTTGCTGTCGGCAGTGAGACACCTGCACTTGATGCTGAGGGCCCAGTGGCACCTCCAGGAAGTTGTTGTGAAAGCCCCATGAAACAAGTTCTGCATGGTGAAAGAGCCTTCCATAGGGTCATGTGGGGGAAACTAAAACAAGCCCCACCAACCAAAAGAAGGAAACACCCTGACCTTGTTGGAAACATTAAAGCAGGATGCTTTGATTCAGTCCGAGACATTCAGAAGTACTTACAAATGCTTAACAAGTAAAGAATGCACAGTGATGGTTGTTAAGAGTTGAAAAACTAAACAAAAATACATAAGAATTTGAGGTGTTATACAAACTACTTAAAGTCTACTGCAACATTTTAAAAAAGTTTAGAAAGCTTGGAAAAAGCTGTGTAGAAGTAAGATCAGACAAATGCAGGCTTGCCCAATAATTGGTGCATAGTTTGCCAATGACTATTCTGATTCTGGGTCTGACTGTACACGCTACACTCGTGGCCAAGGCCCAAGATTGGCAATAGTTTCAACCTATGAGGGGCTGATGAGACTGGAGTTTCTGCTAGGATCGGAGGGTCAAGGAGCCGGAGGATCAGGCCTTTGGGTATTGTTGGTTTTGATGCTTGGTTCATAGAGTGATTGTGAGGATTTTTGGTGTCTGGAAATTTTGCCAACTTCCTGTGAAAATGGTTGAGATTTTTGTTTTTGAAGATCTAATCATGATTAAGGGCAGGGTGGTAGATGTTGCCTTCATCAACTTTAGCAGGCTTTTGTTAAGAGTCCTGCATGGTAGGCTGAACTGGAAGATAAGAACACTTTGGAGTCCAGCTCTAATCTAATCTAAATTAGCCATTCAGATACAAAGTTGTTTTGGTGGTAGGAGGCAGAGGATGGTAGTGAATCACAGTCAGGTTTAATACCACTGGCATATGTAATGAAATCTGTTTATTATGCAATACATAATAAATTATTTACCCAAATTATTTATTATGCAGTATGTAAATAATAAGTAAATTACAGTAAAATGTATATATGTAAAAAGTTAAATTAAATTAGTTACAAAAAAGAAAAAAAAGTAGTGTTCATGCATTCAATGTCCCTCCAGAAATACAGCAGAGGGGAAGAAGCTGTCCCTGAACCATTGAACATGTGCCTTCAGTCTTCTGTACCTCCTCCCTGATGGCAGCAATGAGAAGAAGGCATGTCCTGGGTGATTCGGGTTCTTAATGATGGATGCTGCCTTTTCGAGGCATAGCTCCTTGAAGATGTCCTGGATGCTGGGGGTGGGGGGCACATTGGAGCTGACTGCGGTTACAAGTTTCTGCAGCGTATTTTGATCCTGTGCAGCACCCCCTCACAGCCCATATCAGACAGTGATGCAGCAAGTTGGAATGCTCTTCACTGTATATCTGTAAAAAATTGCTAGTGTCTTTCAGGATATACCAAATCTCCTCAAGCTACAGCTGCGGTTGTGTGACCTTTGTAACTGGTTTGATGTGTTGAGCTCACGATAGATTCTCAGAGATGTTGACACCCAGGAACTTGAAATGGCTCACCCTTTCCATGACTGATCCCTCAATGGGGACTGGTATATGTTCCCTCATCTTGCTCTCTCTGAAGTCCACAATCAATTCTTTGGCGTTACTGATGTTGAGTGTAAGGTTGTTACTGCAACACCACTCTACCAGTTGATCTGTCTAACTCCTGCAAGCCTTCTCACCACCATCTGAAATTCTGCCAGCAGTAGTTGTGCCGTCAGCAAATTTATAGATGGCGTTTGAGCTGTGCCTAACCACACAGTCATGGGTGTAGAGAGAGCAGAGCAGTAGGCTAAGCACACATTCTTGAGGTGCACCAGTGTTGATTATCAGACAGTGGAGATGTCTTTTACAATACGTGTGGACTATGGTCTTCTGATGAGGAAGTTAAGGATTTGGTTACAGAGTGAGGTACAGAGACCCAGGTTTTGGAGTTTTTTGAGCAGAGCTGTAGGAATAATTATATTAAATGCTGAGCTATAGTCAATAAACACTAGTCTGAGGTTAATATGAGTATTGCCCAAGTGATCCAAGGCCATGTGAAGAGCCAGTGAGATCAATCCACTGTAGACCTATTGTGGCAATAGGGAAATTGCAGTGGGTCCAGGCCCTTGCTTAGGCAGGAGTTGATTCTAGTCATAACCAACCTCTCAAAGCACTTCATCACCGTAGATGTGAATGCTGCTGGATGATAGTTGATGTGCTTCTTGGGCACTGCTACAATTGTTGCCCTTTTGAAGCAGGTAGGAACTTCCAACTGTAGCAAGGAGAAATTAAAAATGTCTTTCAGCTCACCTGCCAGTTGGTTGGCACAGGTTTCAGAGCCTTACCGGGTTCACCATCAGGGCCTATCTCCTTGCGAGGGTTTGTTCCTTTGAAAGACGTTCTGCCATTGGCCTCCAAGACCGAGATTACAGGGTCACCAGATGCTGCAGAGGTCCTCATAGCTGTAGTTTTATTCTCCCTTTCAAAGTGAGCAAAAAAGGTGTTGAGCTTATCTGGAAATGAAGCATCACTGCCATTCGCTATGTTAGGTTTCGCTTTGTAGGAAGTAATGGCCTGTAAAACCTGTGAGAGTTAGCGTGCATCTGATACTACCTCTAACCTCAATCGGAATTGTTCTTTTGCTCCTGTGATCGCCCTCCGTAAGTTGTAAGTTGTAAGTTCTTGTATAATCCTGCATCACCAGACTTGAATTACACAGATCTGGCCTTCATCCACGGCTTTTGATTTGGGTATTCATGGTATGTTCTCGGGAACACTTTTTTTAAAGATTGGAGGCCTGTGACGAGAGGTGTATTGCTGGGATTAGTGTGGAGTCCTCTGTTGGTTGTCATGTACACTAGTAATATGGTTGAGTTGCATAATCAGTAAATTTGAAGATGACACAACGATTTGTAGTCCAGTGGACAGTAAAGAAGTGTGTCTGTAGTTGACGGAGGGTCTCGGCCTGAAACGTCGACTGCACCTCTTCCTAGAGACACTGCCTGGTCTGCTGCGTTCACCAGCAACTTTTATGTGTGTTGCTTGAATTTCCAGCATCTGCAGAATTCCTGTTGTTTGTGTCTGTGGTTGGAATGGGATATGGATCAGAAAGTGGGTAAGATAATGGCAGTTGGAATGATCTCACATAGGCGCAAAGTGATGCAGTTTGGGAAGTTAAGATTAAATATACTGTTCTTGTCTCAGCTTTATCGTGCAGAACTAAAGAACTTTAGTTCAGTACAGAACTGAATTTATAAATGAAGTGATTATACCATTTGAATTTTGTATGTAGTCACCCTTACATATTCTATTAGTTCCTGTTCTCCACCTCCTCTGCAGTCTTAACCTAGGCACTGGAGCATGCAAGAAGGTTGCTGGCTCTCAAGGAATATGAATGCCATAACCTTGTGGCATGGCCAAGATTGTACAGCTGCAGATGCACTCCCTGAATGTGGACAGCAATGGTCTGGTTTTGCTGTCTGACAGGCAGAAGCAAGAACTCTCCCATAGTGATAGAGATGGGAGGACAAATCCTGTCCCTGTCTTCCTGAGAATGAATAGCAAAATTTGGAACCTCCACCTCATTAAGCCTTGTAATTTAAGAACAGATTGCAAGACCAAAAGACATAGGAGTAGAATTAGGGTATTTAAGCCATCTTAGAGCAGCTTTTTGTTGAGCCCACCATGGGTAAAGCAATTCTGGATTGAGTGTTGTGTATGAGCCAGATATTATTTGGGAGCTTAAGGTAAAGGAGCATTTAGGAGACAGTGTACATAACACGATAGAAATTACCTTGCAGTTGAGAGGGAGAAGATAAGGTCAGATGTAATGGTGTTACAGTGGAGTAAAGCAAATTACAGTGGCATGAGAGAGAAGCTGGCCAAAGTTGATAGGAAAGGACAATTAGTAGGGATGACAGTGAAACAACAATAGCTGGAGTTTCTGGGGACAATTCGGAAGGCGCAGGATAGATACATTCCAAAGATGAAGAAGTATTCTAAAGGGAAGATGAGACAACCTTGGCTGTCAAGGGAAGTTGAAGACATCATAATAGAAAAAGCTAGTGGGAAGTTACAGGATTGGGAAGTTTTTAAAAACCAACAACAAATGGCAAATTAAAAAGCCATAAGGAGCGAAGAGATAAAATATGAAGGTCAGCTAGCTAATAATATCAGAGGATACAAAAAGTATTCTTCAGAATATATAACGAGTAACAGAAGGGTGAGAGTGAATATTGGACTGCTTGAAAAAGATGTTGAAGAGGTAGTAATGGGGGAGAAGAAAATGGATAAATGTAAATATTTTGTGTTTTCCTTCACTATGGAAGACACCAGCAATATGCCAGCAATTTGCATGTGTCAGTGGGGAGACGTGAGTGTTAGTGTTGTTGCTATTACTCAGGAGAATGTGCTTGGGCAGCTCAAAGGTCTGAAAGTAGATTAGTCACCTGGACCAGATGAACTATACCCCTGTGTTCTGAAACAGGTAGCTGAAGAGTTTTGGAAGATTTATTGGTGATTTTAATGGAACTACTAGATTCTGTAATGGTTCCGGTGGACTGTAAAACTTCAAATGTCGCTCCACTCTTTAAGAGGGGAGAAAGGCAGAAATTATAGGCCTTTTAGCCTCACTTCAGTGGTTGTATTAAGTATTTGGTTTTGGGGTACTTAGAGGTGCAGGATAAAATAGACCAAAGTCAGCGTGGCTTCCTGAAGGCCAAATTTTGCCTGACAAATCTGTTGGAATTCTTTGAGGAAAATAACAGGCACGTTAGTCCAAGGGGAGTCAGTGGATGTTGCTTACTTTGTCAAGGCCTTTGACAGAGTGCTGCACATGAGGCTGCTGAACAAATAAGGGTCTGTGATATTATAGGAAAGATACTAGTATGGATAAAAGTTTGGCTGACTGGTTGGAGCCAAAGAGTTGGAATAAAAGGATCCTTTTCTGGTTGGCAGCTGGTGACTTGTGTTCCACCGGGTTCAGTGTTGGGACCACTTCTTTTCTTGTTATATGTTAGTGATTTGGGTAATGGCTTTGTGGCCAAGTTTGCAGATGATATGAAGATGAGTGGAAGGGCAGGTAATGTTGAAGAAGCAGGGAGTCTGCAGAAGGACTTTGACAAATTGGGAGAATGAGCAAGGAAGTTGCAGATGGAATATAGTGTAGGGAAGTGTATGGTCATGTACTTTGGTAGAAGGAATAAAGGCAGAGACTATTTTCTAAACAGGGAAGAAATTAAAAAAATCATAGGTGCAAGGAAACTTGGGAGTCCTTGTGCAGGATTTCCGAAAAGTTAGCTTGCAGGTTGAGTCAGTGGTAAGGAAGGCAAATGCAATATTATCATTCTTTTTGAGAGGATTCATATATAAGAGCAAGGATTTAATGCTGAGGATTTACGAAACATTGGTCAGACTGCAAATGGATTATTGTGAGCAGTTTTGTACCCCATATCTAAGGAAGGATGTGCTGGGGTTGGAGAGGCTGCAGGGTTTTATAACGTGATTTTCAGTATGAAAAGGCTAATGTATGAGGTGTGTTTGACATCTCTGTGCTTGTACTCACTGGGGTTTAGAAGAATAATGAGGGATTTTGTTGAAACCTACCAAATATTGAATTGTATGTATAGATTGGACATGGAAAGGATATTTTCAATAATAGTAGAGTCTGTGACCAGAGGACACATCCTCAGAATAGAAGGATGTGGATTTAGAACAGAGCTGAAGTAAAATTTCTTTAGCCAAAAGATGGTGAATCTGAAACCATTGAGTATAATTAAAGCAGAAGTTGAATTAGAATCAGGTTTAATAGTACCGGCATATGTCGTGAAATTTGCTAACTTTGCGACAGCAATGCATGATAATATATTAAATATATATATATGTATATTAAATAGTAAAATTAAAAATAGTGCAGAAACAGAAATAATATAGAAACAAAAAAAAGTGAGGTAGTGTTCATGGGTTCGATGTCCATTTAGGTATCGGATGGCAGAGGGGAAAAAGCTGTTCCTGAACCGCTGAGTGTGTGTCTTCAGGCTTCTGCTCCTCCTTGCTGACGGTAACAGTGAGAAGAGGGCATGTCCTGGGTGATGGGGTCCTTAATGATGGAAGCCACCTTTCTGAGGCACCGCTCTTTGAAGATGTCTTGGATGCTACGGAGGTCAGCACCCAAGATGGAGCTGACTAATTTTACAACTTTCTGTAGCTTCTTTTGATCTTGTGCAGTTGCCGTCACCTCCCCCCCCCCCGCCATACCAGACAGTGACGCAGCCTGTCAGAATGCTCTCCATGGTACATCTGTCGAAGTTTTGGAATGTTTTCTTTGGCAGACTAGATCTCCTCAACCCCTGGATGAAATATAGCTGTGGTCTTGCATTCTTTATAGTTGACCAGGTTAGATTCTTAGAGATCTTGACACCCAGGAACTTGAACTTGCTCACTCTCTCTTCTTCTGATCGCTCGATGAGGATTGGTTCATGTTCCCTCATCCTACCCTTTCTGAAGTTCACAATCAGCTTTTTGGTCTTACTGATGTTGAGTGCAAGATTGCTGTGACACCACTCAACTAGCTGGTATATCTCATTCCTGTATGCCCTCTCAGCTCCACCTGCAATTCTGCCAATAATGGTCATCAGCAAATTTATAGATGGCATTTGAACTACATCTAGCCACATAGTCATGGGTGTAGAGAGAATAGAGCAGTGGGCTAAACACACATCCCTGAGGTATGCCAGTGTTGATTGTTAGTGAGGAGGAGATATTATTACCAATCTGCACAGATCATGATCCTCCAGTTAGAAAGTTGAGGATCCAATTGCAGAAGGAGGTACAGAGGACCAGGTTCTGTAGCTTGTTGATCAGGACTGAGGGGCAATGGTGTTAATTGCTGAGCTATAGTCGACGGACAGCATCCTGACATAGGTGCTTGTATTGTCCTGGTGATTTAAGGCCATGTGAAGAGCCATTAAGATTGCGTCTGCTGTAGACCTATTGTGGTCATAGGCAAATTGTAATGGGTCAAGGTCCTTTCTGAGGTAGGAACCGATTCTAGCCATGACCAACCTCTGTAGATGTGAGTACTACTGGACGATAGCCATTAAGGCAGCTCACTCTACTCTTCTTGTGCACTGATACAATTGTTGCACTTTTGAAGCAGGTGGGAACTTCTGACTGTAGCAGTGAGGGGTTGAAAATGATAGGTTGATCAGTTCATAATTAGTAAATGTATCAATGGTTACAGGAAGAAAGCAGGAGAATGGATTTGATAGGGATAATAAGCCAGCCATGAATGAATGGTGGATTGTGCTCAACAAGACTATAAGTATAGGACCAGAATTAGGGCATTCTGCCAATCAAGTCTTCTTCACATTCAATCGTAGCTGATTTATGACCCCTGTCAACCTCATTCTCCTGCTGCCTTCTTCATCTTCATCTTCAGATCCTATGCCACTTCTTTCTAAGGATACAATTTAATTCTTTTTACCAGCAGAGCCTCCCCACTCCCTCTGACTACCTGCCTGTCTTTTTGATAGAGCACGTATCCTGGGATGTTTAGTTCCCAGATGCGATCTGCTTTCAACCTTGACTCAATGATGCCCACAGTGTCATACTTGTCAATTTCTGTCTGCACTATAAGCTCATCTACCTTATTTCGTATCCTGCATGTATTCATATTAGGTGACTGGAGACTCTTGTGCTACTTTCAGATTGTAAAGATGATAATGTAAATAGCGTTGGTTTAACATTCTTCAGTAATTGAAATATTAAGATTATTTTATTCTAGACAGAAGAGAAAAGCTAAATAATGAGAACAACTATGAGGTGTAAAATTGAAAGTTTTGACAATATGTATAAGGTGAAAAATGGCAAAGCAGAGTTTTTTTTACTTTAAGGAGAATATTCAATAATAGAGTACAGGGATACCTAGAAATCCCATCGCAAAGCACTATTTTGTCAGAGGGAGAGAGACAGATTTGTCACATATTTCAAAACATACAATGAAATGCAATGCGCAAATACTGAAAAATAAACTTTACACTTCATTAGAATCTTCTCCAGTGCTCTTTATGAGCCCCGTCTGAAGTTAATTCTCATGAATCCAGTGTCTTCAGCCTAACCTGGTTTAAATAGGACTGCTTGCTTTACTGTTGTGCAATCTGAAGGGTATTTCCCTGAGCAAGCCCAAGCCCAAGTACTGAGAACTGAGTTCAAGTATGAGTTCCCTTCAAGCCCCTCATTTTCTGCTTTGGGAGTCCTCATGCAAGACTCCCAGAAGGTTAATTTACAGGTTGAGTCTATGGTAAAGAAGGCAAATGCAATGTTGGCATTTGTTTCAAGGGGGATAGAATATAAAAGCAACGAGAAAATGCTGAAATTTTATAAGAAGCTAGTCAAGCTGCACTTGGAGTATTGTCAACAATTTTGGGCCTCATATCTTAGAAAGGATCTGTTATCATTGGAGAGAGTCCAGAGGATGTTCACAAGGATGATTCCGGGAATGAAGGGGCTATCATATAAGGAGTGTTTGGCAGCTTTGGGCCTGTACTCACTGGAAATTATGTTGAAAGGAGTAGATAAGATGGAAGTAGAGAGGATGTTTCTTATGGTGGGGGTATCCAGAACTAGAGGGTATAGCCTCAAAATAGAGAGGTGACCTTTCAGAAAAGAGGTAAGGAAGAATTTTTTTTAGCTAGAGAGTGGTGAATCTATGGAGTGCTCTACCACAGACTGTGGTGAAGGTTAAGTCCGTGGATGTATTTGAGGCGGAAGTTGATAATTTCCTGATCGGTCAGGGCATCAAAGGATACAGCAGGAAGGCAGGTGTATGGGGTTAAGTGGGATCCGGGACCAACCATGGCGGAGCAAACTCGTTGGGCTGAATGGCCTAATTCAACTCTTATGTCTTATGGTCTTCTATGTAGTGCCTTCGGTCCTGTGTTCACCACCCTTCTTTTTAATATTGTCTCCATGTTGCCTGAAGTTAAATTTCTTATCACTTTTTAAACTTTCTTTGTTCTGGAGAACTCTGATCTTGCTTTATCCATACTTTTTCAGGCTGTTCAACCCAACCCCGTACTATTTAGTTTAATACCTTATCCATAGCCCTACTTTGCGATTCATCAGGACCCTGGTCCCAGCATGGTTCAGGTTGCACCTCTCCGATCAGAATGGCCCTCAGTGTCGGTGTCAGTGTCTCACAAATTCTTACCCACTTTTACCACACGGATCTTTGAACTATGCAATTAGCTCTCTGATCTTATTAACCCTATGCCAATTTGCACATGGCTTAGGTAACAATCCAGAGATTATTATCAATTTGGTTCTGTATTTTAATTTTGTCGCTAGCTGGTCACATCTCTCAGTAGAAATTTTTTTCTTCTTCTTTTTGCATAATTTGTACCTTCATGAACCATGACAACTGTATCTTTCCCCTACCAGTCCAAATTCCTCTGCAGGTCAGGTGAGATTCCCTGAACCTGGGCACCAGGCAAGTAACATAGTCTTTGGGACTCTCAATCCTTGCAACAAAGCATTATGTCTATTCTCCTGATCATTGGGTTACCATGTCAGGTTACCTTGACATCTTGGAACCCTCTAATCTACAGAAATTGTAACAGTAATGGGGATTTGATACATAATGGGGATTTCCAGTGTCAGGGTATCGCTGCTTGTGCAATGGAATCTCCAGGGTTTGCTTCCAAAGAATATTTATTGTTGTGTGCACAAGTGTAGTGTGCAGGAAGTTTTGGCCTTGATTTGAGAGGGAGCTCCAGGCAAAGTTCTGTGCCAGGTTAATGTTGGGCTTGCCCACCTGTTTTTGTTGAATACCTTTCAGTCTTCTTCTGTGGCTATGCCACTGTAGTCAGTGAAGCTTTTGTTAGCCACCTGATACTGCAGTGGGAGACAGGAGCCATATTGTGGCAATGACCTTATTATAGTACCCTCCGTGAGCCCCAAATGTACAGCTTCAGCAACATCATGCCAATTGGCAAGGAATGAGGGGACGCAACATGTCGTAGATTTGCAAACAGCCACTCTCTTGTAGAGCTAGTTGGAGTTGTTTTAAAGACCATTGTTGATGTCATTTAATACCAGGGCACATGGAAGGTATAGAATACCACATATGCTTCACTCATATGTCCCATAGAATTACAATCA
The DNA here is from genome assembly GCF_030028105.1 of Mobula birostris. Lineage (NCBI taxonomy): Eukaryota > Metazoa > Chordata > Chondrichthyes > Myliobatiformes > Myliobatidae > Mobula > Mobula birostris. The sequence goes on along the minus strand of NC_092383.1, from coordinate 59,304,977 downwards.
TAATCTCAATTTTATAATGGCTTGAGTTGTAAATGGATGTTTTGTTCTGAACAGTAGACCATTCCAGTTGAAATTCTAATATCCCTTTGCTTTCAAAAGAAGGATTCTTCATAAAAAAAATTTAATACTAGCGAATTGATTGTGCATTCATGTTAGGAAAATTTTGAAGAAAACACTAAATATAGAGAGAGACCACCAACGTTGCAGCAACAATTTTTGAATCTACATTTTGTGATCTTGATAGAAAAATAACTAATGTTTGACAAGATTAAATTTAACATTGGAAAGAGCTTGTTTGGAAAACTTTTGCCAAGCTGTCCCTTGGGAGATGAGGTGAATTACATGAGGGATCCAGTTACACAGTCCTGATGTTGAGACATCTGGAGCTTTGCCCTTTGAACAGTAAGTTTGCCTGTAGCATGATGAAATCACCTTTTACAGTAATCCAAGTTCAACTCCTTTGCATATTATGGAGATACTATTTCCACATAATGCTTGAAGCAATCAGATGATTTATCTGATGACAGCAGTTTTAATGGGATACACGGCACCCCAGGGCTGTACTGTTGAAAATTAAAAAATGGTCAAGTAAGACATGAATAATAACCTGCCAGTTTGCAATTACGAAGAAACTAGAACATGGCAAATATTGTGTCTTTATTTAAGAATGGCTTCAAGGACATTCCAGGGAATTAGACGTCAGTGAGCCTAACTTCAATGGAGGGGATCCTTAGAGGTAGGTCTACCTACATTGGGAAAGGTAGTCAGTGAGAATTGAATATGAGACCGAGTGTTTGGTGTCCTGCCATTGGTGTGCCTGGAGCTCGAGGCCTTGTGTTCAGTGATTGGCATGCCCTGGATTCAGTGACAAGGATCAAGGCTCTAGGGTGAATTGGAAGTCTGGAAGTTGAGCCTGTTAGCCAGAGCCAAATCTTTAAATCTCTATGAGAGCCCACCAGGGAGGTTGAAGCTCAGTGTCTATAGGCGCAAGTCTTTGTCTGTTGGAGGCTTGCCCTGGTGTTAAAGGACTGTGTATGTGTGTGGGTAGAAAAAAGGAAAGTCGCTTGTTGTGTTTTGTGTTGTTCTGCCCAGTATTGTGGGCATCATGCTTTGTTGTGCCACAATGTGTGATGACATTTGTGGGCAGAACCCCGTACATCCTCCGGTGCATTGGTTGTTAACGCAAACAAAGTATTTCATAAACGAGAAAATCTGCAGATGCTGGAAATCCAAGCAACACACACAAAATGCTGGAGGAACTCAGCAGGTCAGGCATCTATGGAAAAGAGTATAGTCGATGTTCCGGGCCAAGACCCTTCATCGGGATTGGAGAAAAAAAAGATGAGGAGTCAGAGGAGGAAATTGGGGGGGGGGGAAGGGAGGAAGAACCACATGGTGATAGGTGAAACTGGGAGGGGGTGGGGAAGGGGTGAAGTAAAGAGTTGGGAAATTGATTTGTGAAAGAGATACAGCTATGGAGAAGGGGGAATCTGATAGGAGAGGACAGGAGGCTATGGAAGAAAGAACAGGGGTAGGGGCACCAGTGGGAGGTAATAGGCGGATGAGGAGATAAGATGAGAGAGGGGAATGGGAAATGGTGAAGGGGGGGCATTACCAAAAGTTTGAGAAATCAATGTTCACGCCACCAAGTTGGAGGCATTCCCCATTGCCCATTCCCATTTCCCTCTCCCACCTTATGTCCTTACCTTGCCTGCTCTACCTTACCTCTGGTGCTCTAATCCTAACCCAAAACCCCCCTCTAAATAGTCTTAGAGGGATTGGGACCAGCCCAGGTGGGCAGTTGTGTCAACATGGACCAATTGGGCCAAAGGGCCTGTTTACATGCTGTACAACTCTGTGACTATTCTGTGGTGTCTTTATTGTTTCTTTGGTTGATCAAAAGTCCAGATTCCACTGTGATGTGCCATGAAACTAAGTTCCAAAGATCTGTTGACCTGTGAGCTACGTACTTAAAGGTTTTGGATTGGCAGCAAGTGTCTTTCAGCTCAAAAATAGTTAGCTGAAACCTGTCCTTCTCAAAACTCAATAACATATAGTGAACAAATTATGTATGGTGGGATTAACTTTGGGTTAGGAATGTCACTCACGTCCTTCACTGAGGTTTTTTATACTTTTGTTTTAGATTTCAACTTCTACAGTTTTTGTTGACCATTCAGCAGAGCTTTGTCGTTAGTAATTTCAAAAAACTAACCTTAGATGAATTCTCTTCCGCTTCACGAAGCTTATGATGCTCATGAAGTATTTGGTGCTTCCTCACCAGAAACCATGGCAGGTGTAAATCAGTGAAATATAAAAGTGGTAGTTACAATGTTCCCATTACTGTTCAGCGTAAATTTATTATCATAGTGCATATACTGTATGTCACTATATACAACTCTGAAATTTGTTTTCTTGCAGGCATACTCAGTAAATCCAAGACCACACCCAACTCAGAAAGACTGCACCCAATGGCAGACAAATAACCAATGTTCAAAAGACAACAAACTGTACAAATACAAAGAAAAATAGAAATAATAAATAAGCAATAATTATCGAGAACATGAGTTGAGGTATTCTTGGAAGTGAGTCCATAGGTTGTGGGAACGGTTTGATGATGGGGAAAGTGAAGTTCGGGTGAAATTATACCCATTGGTTCAAGAGCTTGATGGTTGAGGGTTAATGATTGTTCTTCTCTCCTCTGAAGCAGCTGAGACAAAAGACATAAAACCATTTGATCTTTTTCAGGCTGGTCAGAACAAATTTGTTCTGGTATAGATGAAATATGTACATCTATGGCCCAGAATAAAGAAGAAGCTCTATTTGTAATATGTTGTGTGACTTGAAACACAGTGGAGTATTTGCCATTGTGTCCTCTGTCCGTACTTGCCCTGACCATTGAATTTGAAAACCTTGGCCTTAAGAAGATTTTTCTTTTGGACACCATGCTTTATATGCAAGTAGACTATGTTTAGAAAAGGGGTTTCCAATCTTCTTATGCCATGAACCAATACCATTGAGTGAGGCATCAGTGGACCCCAGGGTTGTAAACCTCTGATTTAGAACTTAATTGATTTTGGTCTTTGGATTTTAAAAGCTCAGGTTATAAAACCAAAGGTTTGTTGACATATTCAGCTGCTTTCAGAAAATTGGTTCACACATTTAACATTTATGATAGTTCTTGTATGGCCCGCAAAATTGTACTCTTGACCTAGTAACTCCGCTTATTCTTCCAAAGAAAATGCATTATTTCTCATTTTTGGTGTTGCATTTTATGTATTATGTGTTCACACATTCCATTAGTCATTCTCTGTCCTCAGGATATCTGTGAACATTTCCCAAGTTTTGTGTCATCTGCAGAATTTGATACTGCTCTGTAGCCTCAAGCTGAACGGAATAGCCATGATTCAGCTAATGAACCCAGTGGTATACTGTTCATTATGAGCAATATTTATCTACTGTACCACAACCCTCTTTCATGTCAGAAAGCCAATTTTCCATCCATGTTGCTTTTGATGCTTTATTTACTGGGTTTGAGTTTTGCTCATGAATCTCATGACTGGCATTTAAACAAAAGCTAATTAGAAATCTATGTACATTACAAGCTGTGTTGCTGTCATCTACATTTGCTATCTCTTCAAAAGCTTGTGAAGTTTATCATTGAAGTTTCTTCTGACCAAGTTTGTAATGACTCATCTTTACTTGTCATACTTATCCAAACAGCTATTTTTATCACCTGACCTGGTTTATTATTTGAATAGTTTTCCAACTGGTTGAACAAATTAGGTTTTGTTTTCCTCATACATTTTATGTTTAAAATTTTCAATCTGCTCATCCTCTGGAATGATCTCCTTGAGGCTAAAGAGATACTAAATCAAGAAGTTGAGGATGGGAACAGTGAGGATGTGGTATTGGCAATAGAGTTCCTATTGTTCAATTTTGTTACAGTGCCATTGTTGATCCTGTAATAATATCTGGCGATGTTACAACTTTTATATGACACATTCAGTGTAATTCTGAAAATACAGGACTCCGTGAGTTTAAATCCTCAAAATTTAGTTTGAGGTAACTCAAAAAGAACTCGTGTTTAACTGAACTCCTGGGCCAGCACGTAAATTGAATTAAAAAGACAACCCAGCAGCACCTCTACATCCTTAGGAGTTTGCAAAGGTTTGGTATGACATTTAAAACTTTGGCAAACTTCTGTAGATGTACAATGGAGAGTATATTGACAGGTTGCAGCACAGCCTGGTACAGAAACACCAATGCCCTTCAACAGAAAATCCAATACAAAAAGTAGTGGATACAGCCCAGCCCATTATGGGTAAAGCCCCCCCCACGAGTGAGAGCATCTACATGACACGTTGTTACAGGAAAGAAGCATTCATCATCAGGGACCCCCACCACCCAGGACATATTCTCTTCTCACTGCTGTCATCAAGAAGAAGGTACAGGAGCCTCACACCACCAGGTTCAGAAACAGTTATTACCCTTCAAACATCAGGCTCTTGAACCAAAAGGGATCACTTGTTTCAACTTTGCATGCCCCATCATTGAAATAGTCCCGTAACCTATGAATGCACCTTCAAGGACTCTTCATATCATGTTTTTGATATTTATTATTATTTCTTTCTTTTTGTATTTGTATAGTTTGACTTCTGTGCACTTGAACAAAAGGTATTTCATTGATTCTGTTATGATTGCTATTCTGTTACGGATTTATTGAGTATGTTCGTCAGAAATGTCTCTCAGGATTGTATATGGTGACATATATAACTTTGATAACAAATTTACTGTGAACTTCAAACAGTTGGAGCTAGCATGACAATGGACCAATCTGTTTTAAATTAACTGTTCATGACCTCAGTATCCTATTCAGATCGAGCTGAGCTTTTGATCTCATGACCTCTCCAAGGCAAAATCCTTCTACTTCTATCTCTGCTATATCATTTGTTTCTATTACTATCTCAGCTTTTCTTCTGATCAGATCATGTCAACTAATTTGTTACTGACTGTACCAGCCCACTTCAGCTGAACTTACTTCTTCCACCTTTGCCAAGCTCATTGAAAACTCCTATTTATCCATCACACTTTTACTTGCTGACCTATGTTGGTGCCTGGTCTAATAGTGTCATAAATTTTAAAACTTCTTTTTGATTTTCAAATCTTGCCCAGGGTTTTGCTCACTTTGGATTTTTCTAATCTCTAGCCATATAACATTGTAGAACTGTGCATTCTACTAATTCTGGCTTTTTGTTCTCTCTTACTCTTTTTACTAGTTCTTTCATCTTGAAGTGTCCATAAACACAACTCTGCCTCTAAAATACTGTCTCTTTCCCTTCCTCCTTTTAGATATCTCTTGCTCTTGATCCAAGTGTTGATGCAATTATTCTACTACCTTTCTTGTTTGGATTGATATCTTTTGACTTACTACTCTCTTGTGGTGGACTTAAATATTTCCTATTTTAAAGGCACTGTATAACTGCAATTTGATGGTTGAAATTTGAGGAAAATTTGTACCAATATTTCTATCTATGTTGTATTATCAGAGGATGTTTGCTTTGAGGGCAGAATCCTCTTGAAGCAATTGAAAATCAAGATAAAATCTAGCCAATGCTAGAATTAAAAGCAGAAAAAGCATAAAATGCTGGAGATATTCAGCAGTTTAGGAATCATTTACAGCAAAAGAAAGCAAGTTACTTATTATTGTTAATGATCCTTCTTTAGAACTCGAAAATGAGAAAACATGTGCTTTATAGAGAAAAAGAGGATTGGAATGCAGAGAGGATAATGTCTGTCCTTTGGATGGGACCAAGATTGTTCATGAGCTGCAATACTTCCAGAGTTGTTCAGCTATTGGAGAAATGAGAACAAGAGAGGGTGAAGAAGCACAACATGCTGGCAGTGTGAAATGTAGAACCATGCAGTTGTTAGAAACCTGAAACAAAATGGTATACTGAAAGTGGACAGTAGATCAGGCAGCATCTGTGGAGAGAAGAAATTTAACTAATTTTCACAATCAGAATCTGTAGACGTGTGTGAATGTCTTTGGTGACATACCAATTCTCCTCAAACTCCAAATGAAATATAGCTCTGTCATGCCTTCTTTGTAGTTGCATCAATATGTTGAGACCAGGATAGTTCTTCACAGATGTTGACGCCAAGAAACTTGAATCTGCTCACCCTTTCCTTGACTTACCTCTTCTGAAGTTTAAAGTCCCTGGTCTTACTGAAGGTTAGTGCAAGGTTGTTGCTGCAACCCCACTCAACTAGCTGATCTATCTCTCTTCTGTATGGTCCTTGTCATCATCTGAAGTTCTGCCAACAATTGTTTTGGCATTTGAGCTGTGCCTAGCCACAGAATCATAGGTGTAGAGAGAACAGAGCTAGGCTAAGCCTCATTCTTTGAGGTGTGCCAGTGTTGATCATCAGTGAGGAGGAGATGTTATGGTTATTTCTGGTCCTCACAGATTGTGGTCTTCCAGTGAGGAAGTCAAAGATACAGTTGAAAAGGGAGTTGCAAAGGCCCAGATTTTGAAGCTGGTTGAGAACTGAGTTACAGGTGGATTTGCATCAGAACTGGACAGTATTGATACGAACAGAAAAGGCTAATGATCTGAAATTTTGAATTCACCATTAAGCCCTGAGGGGTGCAATGCTGATATGTCCTGGTAGTGTTCCTTGATCTTCCACTGGATTCAGTTAGAACAATGTAGAAGGCCAAAGGAACAGAGGAAGTGAGATGGAAAATTAAAATGATAGGTGACTAGAAGCTCAAAGTCACCTTCTTGGGGTAATATGTTGGCTCCTGTGAAATAGTATCATGCTGGAAACGTATTTCCCCAAATTGTTTTCAGCTATCCATTACTTTTATGTCTAGTATGAATAGAAAGCCAAACACCCCCAGTTTATTTTTCAATATATGTTCCCAGCTAGTGTGACTGTGCCAAGAATGGTAGTAATATAAGATTACCATATTGCTGTGGTGTAAGATTACTATATTGTTCTTTATGTCATTTAGAGAACTACTTAACGTCAGGTAATCAGAAAATACAAAATTAATGAGCAGAAAAAAGCACTTGGTCTGCCAAATCTGCTGTGTATTTATAGCCTTCGCATCTTGATTAAACCAATCTTCCTTTCATTTCCCCTTTGCTCTCAACAATCCTTACCCCTGCTCAATCAAATTAGTCTACACTGGAGACTTAATAACATCCATGTTTTTTGTGTTTCGTCCTTTCTTTAAATGGCTATCCTTTCTTAACTTTTGTAGTGTAGTAACACTCAGCAGCTCAAGAAGTATCTGTGGAAAGGGAAATATAGTAAATATTTCGGGTTAAATGAAGGGTCTCTGTCATGAGATATTTTATTTTTCTTTCAAGGGTAACAATTAACTGAACTACTGATCAGGAGACTTGGTTTTGAATCCCACTAATGGGGAATTAAAACGCTAGTATAGGAAAATGTGGTGATGGCAATACCAGATTGTCATTAAAACCCATCTGGTCCACTTATGTCCTTAAGGGTAGGAAATCTGCCATTGTTACCTGCTCTGGTCTTCAGTGATTCCATGTCCACACCAGTGCAGTTGATTCTTATCTGCTGTCTGAAATAGCCCCTCAAGCCATGGGTGATTAGCAAAGAGCAATAGATGATAGATGATAGCTGAGCCAGTGGGAGAAACAAATTGTGAAAGAACAGATGAAAGTGTTGTTAGATTTTCCAATATCAACATTCTCCCTATCAATATGATTTTTTTTCCTTTCTGATGCCTTCCAACTGTAAGCCCCACCTTCCACCTAGTGTGTGCACAACCAGAAAATCCATGTACTACAGGAACACAACATCATAGCTGCATTCAGTTCGGCATGAGTTGTTTTAAAAATCAAATTATTGAGCTCATGGTCATTACAAAGGCTGGCAGGGAACTAGAAAATATAGATTGATGCAGCAATATGTGACCTTCTGGAGTCAAGGTTAGGTTAATCCTTTTTCAGTGCTTTAGAGAAAATACATATATTTGGCTTACTTCTTTGTAACTTACCCTTAATAAATGCTCATTACCAATGCATCATCTTCCAAATATTCCTTCATTTTAATTAGCATGAAAATATGAAAGCAAATCCAAGTTTACATAGCAGTTTATACACCGAAATACATTAAGATTAGGATTATCCAATGTTAGATCCAAAAGACTATATTCTCTTAAATTTGGAAATAAAATTGACAAATTGCATTTATTTTGAAACTATCTTTTGACATAGTCATATTGGATATTCTTCCATTTTCTGTCACTCATTATCTGAGTATGAAATGCACAATCTCAGGAATAGCATTTAAAGCAAGTGGCAAATGCATTGACCAACTAATACCAACGCTAATTAATGTCAGTAAATAGAAAACACCGTCCTCTTAATGGGCAACTCTGGCTAAAAATCTTCCTTGAATTTCACCCATCACACTTTTCAAGACACAGCCTGAATATCATTGGAGCTGTTGCCAGCAGAAGTGATAAATCTGTGTCTCAAAGCCATATATTCTTTGTATTTAGTATATCTGAACATATAGCCTCATATGGCATTTTGAACAAAATTAAACCAAGGTCTTTTAATGATATTTTGTGTTTAACCTTGAAGTACCATATTTAATTATTGTCATGTGTGCAAAAGCTTATTTTTAATGTTCCACCATTGATTCTCAACATTTGATTGTTCTGTATATCACACAATCTCCTCCAGGGATCATGTTGGCTGTAGGCTTTAACATAACTGCTTGCAGCATTGCAGTGGGGGATGGATTTAAGTGAGGTGAGATGATGTCAGTTTTTTCTTCTCTTGAGCTTCATGCAGTGTCCCAGGCTGGTAACTGCCCAAACTTATTCAGCCGACACAACTGAATTGATATGGCAGGCAGCCTTTGGCTTCATGCTTTCTAACCATCTGGCTAGGAATGAAGACCCAAGGTCCTTTGGCTGCAAGCCTGGCATTTCATTCCCACATTCGCAGTGTGTTTTTTCATGTGAACTTTAAAAAGCAGAATCAAATAACTATTGGATGCATTACGGTGGTTAATTTGTTTAGCAATGAATAAGCTAAAAACTCACAATCTATTTTGTTTTCAATAGTATTTATTGGATTTACAAAATATCTTGAATTTAATGTGACAGCATGAGTAATATTCAAATTTGTATTTGTTTTTGGTGTTACTATATTTCATTTAATTTAGTCTGGCCTCTTAATTCTAGCAGTTTTTTGGGGTGGGGGGGGTTTCAGGAGGAAAAGCTGTCTGATTCATTTATTTGGGATCAGCTTCTGAAAGACTCCATTGCTTTCTTAGATAACTGCTTTATCAAATGGCACTTGAAAATAATTAAGAAGACATATATGTTAGCAGTTATATAAATAATGCTGAAAATGAATAAATTAATTTAATAATTAATTTTATTCTTCTGATTCATAGATCCAGAGACACAACGAAAAAGGACAGTTCAGAATATCGTAGATCTTCGACAAAACTTGGAAGACACAATGTCGAGTTTAAGGGGATCACAGATAACCCATAGGTACTGAATAAATTGGTTTTTGGTAATCAGAATAAAATAATGTAGTTTTTCCTATTTGCAGCATTCTCATCAAGGTTGAAAAAACTTATAAATTGGTAGTCTATGACCAGATGGTTCCAGCTAAGTTTTTGCCAGAAACATCATGTAATGATGCGCTTTCCTTCAAACATTTCAACCATCAACTCATGCATAGCTCAGTATTCTTCAACAATTGGGAAGCAACATTTGTTTGATGAGAGAACCATCCACCTGATTTATTTTGCTTTCTGCTTAATGATGACTACAGTATGGCTGTGTTTGTTCTTATCCTCATATCATGTTGTGTACAGTTGTAATCATGATCATAAATTAATTATTTTACCTGATTCTGACTTAGATTGAATAGGTTAAAATTCCCCAGTACTCAAATAAATCTCTTCATGTCCATGACAATTACTAAGCCATTTGCAATCTGTGCAATTTCAGTGTCCTACTGTCATACACTGCCAAATGCTCTGGGCTTCATGCAACATCCAGTACTTTCTTGTTTTTTTCTCAAATGGTATTTTTTACAACTATGCATGCTGAAGGTTTTCAGATGGATGTGAATTGTGTTTTTGTTGTAATAGAGATGTTCTGCTTCTGTCTTTTTAAAAATTCATTTATGGGATGTAGGCACCGCCAGCTGAGCCAGCATTTATTGCCCATCCCTAACTGCCCTTGAGAGGGTGGTGAGGAGCTGCCTTCTTGAACCGCTGCAGTCCCTGAGATATAGGTACACTCACAGTGTTGTTAGGGAGAGAATTCCATGATTTTGAATCAGCGACAATGAAGGAACGGCAATATGTTTCCAAGTAGAGGGGGGTGAGTGACTTGGAGGGGGACTTCCAAGTGGTGGTGTTCGCACATTCCTGCTGTTCTCGTCCCTCTAAATGGTAATGGTCGTGGGTCTGGAAGGTGCTGCCTTAGCAACTGTTGTGTGTTGTTGCAGTACATCTTGTAGATTGTACACACTGCTGCAACTGTTTGTCAATGGTGGAGGCATTGGATTTGACCTGTGCAGAGATGATCGGTGTCTGGTTCATTGCAGATGGAACTAGTTTTAGGAATAATCTGCCAGTTCTTTCATATATACTAATCTGCCTGTACTTTAAAATATTAACTAATTATTTGGAAATTATTTGGTCATTAATCAGTAATTTCTGAATAATCAGTTAATTTTTCATTATTCATTGATTGATAATATCAGAATAATAAATTATTTTTATGAGGAGACTATAAACTAATATGGTACGTATTTCAAAACATGTATGCATTTGTACTCTTCTAATGGCTCAGCAAAACCATTGAATTGTTAGCCAAGTAATAAAGGTTAGGAGAGTTGTAGGTTTGGTTCTATTTTGTGTTTCGTTAAACAAATGCTTGTCACCCTGAGCTGCTTTAGTTAAAGCTGATTTTGAATTAGTTGGGGACATCTATTTTTTCTCTCAGGATTCGCTGACAGAAGTCACAGATAAATAACTAAATATGGGCTGTTGAAATAGAGCGACTTCTAATCAGCATGAAGTCAATATCTGCATGACAGACAGTGAGGACAATAGCATGAACAAATAATAATAATAATGTTTGTAGAGACAAAAATGGTTTTGTGTTATTTAACAGTCATCTATTCAAATTGTTGAATAGTCAGATTTAATGCAGCACATTGCAATTTGCATTTCCAAATTTTCATTAAAATAATTTTAAAATATTGGTTCACATTACTAATAGATTTCCAGCATATCTTAACATGTTATATTTTGACTATGGTCTCTTTAAACTCGATAAGAGTGTACCCAAATGTGAGAGGCACCATGTTAAAAATTGATGTTTTTTGTTTTCTCAGCATACTGTGAAGCCTGGGCAAATTGGTTCACAGATGTAGCAAGTGGAACATGTTGCACCAGCCTTAGTGGTTTGAGGCAGGGATACATTGGATGAATGAAGGATAGGGTGCATTTTGTATTGCAGGAATTATTATGAAGCCAGCTCATGGAGCTATAGTGAGAGTAGGTAGGGTACTCCCAGTCCTACTTCCAGGGTTTAACATCTTATGCTAAACCCAACCTTCCTGGCAGATGGAGGTTCCAGATGACATTGATGTTTAACTTCATTCACTCTTGCACTGAAAAAGTCAAAAACGAATCTAAAGTACGTATATGTTACCATTTACTACCTGGAGATTCATTTTTTGCAGGCATTTACAGGAAAAAATGAAATACAATAGAATTTTATGGAAAAAAATGATGTAAACAAAGTCTGACGAAGACCAAATGTGCAAAAGTCAAACTGTGTAAATAAAAAATATACTGAGAACATGAATTCTAAAGTGTCCTTGAAAGTAAGTCCGTAGGTCATAGTTCAGAGTAGTGGTGAGTGACGTTATTCATCCCGGTTCAGGTGCCTGATGGTTGTAGGGTAATTGCTGATCCTGAAACTGGTGGTGTGAAATCCATGGCTTCTTTACCTCCTGCACTGGTAGTAGTAGCGAGAAGAATGCATTGCCTGGATGGTGAGGGGTCTTTGCTGATGCATGCCGTTTTCTTATGGCAACACTGTATGCAAATGGACTAAATGATGGGGAGGGCTTTGCCTGTGATGGACTGGGTTGTATCCACCACTTTCTGTAGCCTTTTCCATTACTGGGCACTGGTGTTTCCGTATCAGGTTGTGATTCAAACCATTAGAGTACTCTTCAATGTAGTGCATCTATAGAAAGAACAATGACATTGTAGTACTTTATATATGGGCTGTAGTATATCTGTGCTAGTACTGTTCTCAGCCTTGAAGAAGAGTCTCAGCTTGAAACGACTATCTATTCAGTTCTGCAGATGCTGCCTGACCTGCTGAGTTCCTCCAGCATTTTGTATGTATTGCTTTTGATTCCCAGCATCTGCAGACTTTTTTTATGTTTACTAGTAATGTCTGCCTGCCGCACACAGAGGAAGACCAAAGCTCTGATGCAATATCTAGATCATATTAGACTTAAGGAATTCAGCATTCTGAGAACAGGGCCCATAACTCAGTTGGGAGGAGATGGGATTTGCAGGTGAAATCATTGTAAGAGAGCCATTGGAGCCCTGACTGAGGCTCATAGGCAAATCAAGGGAGCAGAGTGTGCTCCAGACGCTTAATCGTTGACTGCATCTGCCAACTACTTTCACAAAAGTAGAAAGTGCTTGAAGCAGTCATGCAGCATCTGTGGAAATATTTTTTCTTCTTTGATTTTTAGTGTTGCTTGTATTCTGCTTACAGCTACAAAAGCTGCTTTTTTAAAAAAAAAGTGAGAAACTTCATATTCTGACATTGAAGATAAATGAAATCAGGTTGGTCTCTACTTATGGATAAATGAATTCCAAAGGTAATTGATAAATTCTATTTGTGTCAAAATAATACTTGAAATAATACAGGAAGGAAAATTATTCCTCAGTTTTGCTTGCATTTTCTTATAAACTGTAATTGGAAAAATTGGATACTATCCAAGCAAAATATGGGCTTGCCATCAATGGCGGTGTTTGCATTATGAATAACTCACCATAGTAGTCTTGCTCCCTTGACCTGGAACATCTGGTTGTCATGTGATGTCTATTCTATCTGCTGAGGGAATTCTCTGCCATCATCATGGTAGTGGTGTACATTCTGCCCCGCCAAACGTCAAGTTGGCACTGGAGGAGTTGAACATTGTGATTAATAGTTATGAGACGGTGCCTCTTGATATCTTCACAGTCATCATGGGGGACTTCAATCAGGCCAGTTTGAAGAAGTTTGTGACAACCTACCACCAACATGTCATCTGTAGAACCAGAGGAGCCAACGCATTCGATTACTGTTACACGTCCATTAAGGACACTTACAATGCCTTCCTGTGTCCCTCACATTAGCAAGGCTGCTCCCCGGGCTGTACTTTACTCTTGACATACAGACAGAGACTGAGGACCTCAGCAACAGTAGAGAGGACCACTATGGTCAAGGGAGGCAGAAAAGTGTTTTCAGGACTGCATTGAATCAGTGGACTGGACTATATTCAGGGGTTCATCACCGATTTCATCAAGATTTACGTGGTTGAGTGTGTGCCTTTGAGATCATACCGAGTTTTTCAAAACCAGAAGCCGGGCATGAACCATATTTGCAGTTGGCTGAGGTCTAGATCTGTGGCATTCAAGACCTGTGATCCAGAGCCTATCAAGAAGTCCAGGAATTCCACAGCGAGAGCGAAAGGTCAATTCTGTATGAAGTTGGAGAGGCAATCAGATGCAGGTGTGGCAGGCTTTGCATGCTATTACTTCCTATAAAGTGAAACCTAACAGGATAATGGCTGTGATTAATCACTCCCTGATAAGCTCAATGCCTTTTACTCACATTTTGAAAGAGAGATCAACACTAAACCTGTGTGAATTCCCAACCCTCTTCTCCCTGTCTTGGAGGGCATTGTCAGAACATTCTTCATGAAGGTGAACCCACATAAGGCATTAGGCCCCCATGGTATATCTGGCAGGGCACTGAAAACCTGTGTCAGGCAGCTGGCCAGAGTATTCAACCTCTCAATACTGTGGTCTGGGTTTCCCACCTTCTTCAAAAGGGCAGCAAATATACCAGTGCCCAAGAAAAGCAGGGTGAGCTGCCTCAATGGCTATCACCTGGCAGCACTCACATCTACCATGATGAAGTGCTTTAATAGGTTGGTTATGGCTAGAATTAACACCGGTCTGAACAAGGTCCTGCCTGGCCCCATCAATTCACCTACTGCCACAGCAGTTCTACAATGGACGCAATCTCAATAGCTCTCCGCTTAGCCTCGGAGCGCTTAGACAACAGAAAAAAAGTTGCAGGCTGCTCTTTTATCATTTAGAGTTTGGCATTCAATATCATCTTCTCTTTGGTATCACTCATCAAGTTTCTAAATCTGGACCTTTGTACCTCTCTCTGCAACTGTACCCTTGACTTCCTCATTGAGAGACCAGTCAGTGCAGGTTGATAATAACACTTCACCCCACTGACAGTCAACACAATTCAAGAATGTTTGCTTAGCCCACTGCTCTACTCTCTCAACACTCATGACTGTGTAACTAGTAACAGTTTAAATGCCATATACAAATTATCAATAACAGCTGGATCTCAGATGGCAACAGGAAGGTGTACAGGAGTGAGATAGATCAACTGATTGAGTGCTGTCACCACAACCTCACACTCAATGCCAGAAAGATCCGAGAATTGATTGATTGAAGGGGATGTCAGGGAAACCCACAGGTCCTCATTGAATGTTCACCAGTGGAAAGGGTGAACATCTTCAAACTCCTGAGCATCAACATCTCGAAGGATCTGTGTTGGGTCCAACACATTGATGCAATTGTGAAGAAGGCCTACCAGTTGGCCTGGTAAGTTGGAGTTGGAGGAGATGTGGTATATCACCAGACACTTGCAAATTTCTACATTTGTACAGTGGAGAGCATTCGGACTGGTTGCATCACAGCCTGCTATGGAGACTCCAATGCATTGGATCTAAAGAGGTTGCAGAGGGCTATAAAATCAGTCAATTCTATCACAGGCACAAACCTCCCCGCCATCACAGATAACTTCAAGAGGCACTGCCTCAAGAAGATGTCACTGATCATTGGGAACCTTCACCATCCAGGACTTGCCCTCTTTTTGTTAATACCATCGGGTTGGAGGTAAAGAGCCAAAAGAACTACACTCAATGTTTTAGGAACAATTTCATTTCCTCCACCATCAGATTTCTGATTAGTCCATTATTCTTCTTTTGCAGTATTTATTTTTGAAACATTTTTCTTTCTTACTTATCCTGTACTGCTGCTACAGAAGGAGAAATTTCACAACAGTAGTATCAGTGATGATAAACCTGATTTGCATTCATTTCGGCAAGTGCTGTATGTGCTGGCCCTGGTTTGATGCAAACACAAAGAGTTGACTGTTGTACAACAGGCCTTGTGCATGCAACTTGATGTTAAACCCTTTCTTCCACTGCTGAGAAGTGATTGGTAGGGAATTAAGTGTGGCGCAGTGTGGGGAGATGATTGGCTGAGATGATCAGGAGGTTGGAGGTTGAAGCTTGAACACTGGGTGGGAAATCATTAGTGTTTCAGCATGTGTGGAGAGTATGGGAAAAGATAGAGGGAGTAGGGAACATTCTGGGAATGGGGAGAGAGTTTACTGTGAATTGGAGTGGTCTGTGTAGCTGGGAAGACGATCGTGCAGACAGGTGCTGAGGGGACAGAGTGCAGAGTGAAGATGTCATCAGAGTGTAGAGTAAGTAGTTCATAGAGGATATTGGGGAAATAAAGTGTCAAGTGCACTGGAGACAGAATTGTTAGGCATAGGTCAACTATTGAGGGGAGTGATGACATAGGCATGGAGTGGAGCTTGAGGATGAGAAGATAACATTGGCCTTCTCAGGCTGTCCAGAACAGCCTAGGTGGAGGTGAGCACTTTTAAGGAAGTAGCCTTAATTTTGTGGTTAGAAAGTGCAGCCATGTGCAAAGCAGCTGTCGATCATGGTTAAATTTCACTTGGGCGATGTCAGCCCTGTGTTGTATGCTGGCCACTGTCACCGTGATTGCCTTGTGATCTCCATACACCAAATACCAGTATATCACACAAAAGAAAGTGGAGGCTTCTCTGGCTGTAAATGTTGTAGTGCAAAGCAACAGCTGCAAAAGAGTTTGGTGATACTGCTGAATTAGTTTATCGTTTACTGATGACCCAGTCTTCAGAAAATGTGCAATGAGACCACACCTAGAGTGTCATGTGCTGCTCTGGTCTCAGCAGTAAACACAGCAACAAGCACAAAACAATGGAATGGTATGTTTTGTGCAAAAGGAAGTAATGCTAAAAGGACAATAACAGGAGAGAAAATGAAGGGTTTGAGAACAGGGAAGCAACAATGGGATAGGGAAGAGGTGAATGCTTTGGATGTTTGATAGCAGTTGGCAAAATGGTAGAATGAAATACGTTCTGAAGTTGGTAACAAAAAGAAATTAAGGATGATGGCTGAGATGAAGCCCTTCACTCCAACCAGTGCAATCTTATTTAGATCGGGTTTGGTATGTGTCTGTGCCGCTATGGTCAAGGGGTTGGGCCGAGCATACTCATTTTTAGTGGTGAATTGAACAGACTGCTAAACTATTTGAATGGTATTTGTTGCTGACCAATGTCAACTCTACAGTCAGCTGTTCTGTATTTCATGACCAACTGTCTTTGCTTTGGGAAGAGAGGAGCTAAGAAGATCACTAGAATACTTTTAGGAATGTGAGGCTAAACCAAGTCAAAATTCTGTGTAATATAAGACATGCACTGAATCTAGTATTTTGGTAACCACTGAGCCAGCTTAATTTTGCAATGTTTCACTGGGAAGCTAGATTTTTCCTTCAGACAGTTTTAAAAGGCAGTACCTTAAGGTCTGAATTGGATTAGGCATATCGTTCAATGACTACCAGCAGGGTCATTTTTGCAGGGTTTCACTGTCAGATCGTAAGGCTTTGGATTAGGAATCCATTTACCTACCTTCTGAATGGCACTCCTGTCAATCTGCTGCACTCTTCATTGTCCAAGCAGAAAGTTTCTGCCTTCCTGTTGATGGACTCCTGGTAGTTCAGGTAGTGCTGAATGGGGTCAAATGACCAGGACTAATGGAGTTGTTCACCGTCTTGTAAATCCATTTTGGCTCCCTGCATTTACCTGGCTTTGGACAATCTTTATGAGGACGTCTCAAAGTCACATTAGTTTCCTGAAGATTTATTTCTACTTTTCGACATCAGCTTTATACTAAGTTGGTTTGTACTTGAGAAGGTCCCAAATGCATCAAGACCTTGAACTCTCTTGACATTGTGGCTTCCATACTAGTGACCCAACTCAAAGTATTACTTTGTTTTTATTATATAAGACTTTCCAGGCATGTAGAAGGCATCTGAAGATTGATGTCATCACTGTAAGTATGTACTGAAAGTTAATTAAAGTTAGAATTGTGTCATTGGGAGAGAGTGAGAGATCCAGGTAATGCAGAGGAATCTAAGGATCTACAGGAAGTGTACACTCTGTCAGTGAGAAAGACAAGGTCTCGTTATCATACATAGCCATTGAACCAAAGGGTGGGGAGGAGGCAAGGCCATGCATAGGACTGGCCATATACATTCCTGTTATGGCCCACCCCCGGCAGTCTGCAGACAATGAAGAAACTGCATCAGGGCATAAGGATGAATCATGGTACTACTTAGTTCAGTGATAAACAAAAGAAGCAGTTAATCAATTGCTTTAGTGTGGGGACTGATCTAACTTGCCTCTCAGGATACTATAACACCTTGACCACCAATTGATATAGCATTGGAAGTGTTGCAGCAATAGCTGTGCATGACAAGCTTGAACTGAATGGTCAGGCAGAATTTAAAAAGTGCTCCAGTGCAATAGGGGTCTTCTGTTTATTTGAAGGTTAGAAATGTCCTTGCTCATTTGTGGCACTCCATGCTATTGATGAGTTTAAAACATTGCATAAATTTGCCGAGAGAAGCTGCGTATCTCAGTTTTCAGAAGAAGGGCGTAAGCCATGCATCAGGGAGATAGTTCTAAGCTGCTGACCAGAAAGTGTTTCAGAAGTTCATTTTGTCAGGTGGCAGGCATTGATTGATTGATATGACAGATCACCTAAGATGAGAGGAAGAGCCTTCAGAGTCCATCATATGGGTAGATAAACTGGGAACATGGAGATTGTCATATTTTGCAAAGTGGAGATTAGGGATGTCACGTTTGGTTTTGAGGGTTGGGATTAGGAAAGATGGCATGCTGAGACCCAGAAGGCCTGTCCTGAAGATATTGTGATTGGGGATCTAGGATAAGGAGGTAAGAGTATACATTTTGATAAAGGAATTGTGGTGAATATGGTCGTCCTTTAGGAAAGGAGCTGTGAAATCTCAGCATGGTATTTTAGAGAATGAGTTATGGAGTCTGGGCTTGGTGTTTCATAAAGAGATTGGGGAGGCCAGGCTTGGTATTCTACAAAGAGATCATGGAATCTGGGCTTACTGTTTTGGAGGGTGGTTTGGGGAATCTGGGAACTTTAGAAGGGGGGAATCAGAGAGATTGCACTTGGAATTTGGAGCAGGAATCACGAAGTCCAAGGTTGGCATTTTGGGGAGGAGTTCAGGGAGATTGTGTGTGATGTTTTGGAATGTGGTCAGATGATGAAGTTGAGTGTTGAGGGGAAAGAATGGAATCAAAGGCAGGCATGTAAACATGGGGGGATAGTGACAACAAAGGAGAAGATATGTTGCTGTCCTGTGGAGCATACTGAAGGAGAATACGAGATGATTGACTTTTGCACAGTACTGTATATGTCAACGTGGAGCAGAGAGTGAGCTTGTAAAGTTGGCAGGAGCAAAGGCTGTCGGGAACGGCAAGGGTGGAGCACCGCGGGAGTGGTGTGGGACAAGAGGCAGAGAAGGAGTGCGGAGTGCCAAGGGCAAGGGGGTGGTGTGGGTACAGACACACCCAGCTCTGAGACACCAGTCAAGGCCATTTGATTCCAAACAATTGGTTTATTTATCATTGTAGAACGTCACTCTGGTTCTCCACATTTTCCAAAGCATGATTCCCCTCTCCCTGCTACTTTCCCAATCTCAGTCCACATTGGACACCCTATTCAGAATCAGATTTATCATCACTCACCTATGTCATAAAATTTGTTTTTTTGCAACAGTAGTACAGTGCAATATATGAAATTATGATAGCATTGTGCTAAAGTTTAGGCACTGTAGCTATATGTATGTGCCTAAGACTTTGCACAGTACTGTAGGAGAGCATTTAACTTACTAGGTGGCTTCCCTGTTTCAAGCTGTTTTTTTAAAGATTGGTTCCTTGGGAGTGACCACCCATAGGAGCCTAGAACAATGTGTTCTGATTTCCTTTGCAGTACTCCAAATGCAGGGTTACATTGGGAGTAATGTTAAGAAGAGCAGCAGGAGTGTACAGATCATGTCAGGATTGCAAAGGTGACTCAAAAGGGAAATAAATTGGCCTCATCTACTGACTGTAATGGTTTGACCTGGAAATAGCCTCAAACATGATATACTCCAGGTTAAATTAACTTCCATTCACATAGTTCTTGAAAGAAAATGCTATCTGATTTAATTTCTCAGTCCTCTATCTAAATAATCAGTGTCGTCATTATTCCAATAGTATTTTCTCTAGTTAATGTTCTCATAGGAGCACATTAATTATGTGTTTTTTTTAGAACAGTACATCTTTACCACAGTGCAGGTTGACGGTATTAAGGACCCTTAAGTTTTGTGGAAATGACTACTTTGATTCTTTTAATCTAATGAATTTAAAATTGAAGAACATTCTTAAAAGGCTCATTTTCAGGAATAAGGGTGGGAAGTTATGCAGAATTTCAGCGAATTGGCTTGAAATACCGTTAATGGTAAAAGTAAAATCACTGAAGCTAAAGACCTGATTACCACCAAACGCACAGAGTGATGACAATCAGCACTCAAGATTACTGCTGGGATCTTCATATTTGTAATCCATTATCATATCCGTTATCTTACTGTGTTATCTGATGATGGCTTCATATCACATTATTTGAATAAACAGTTCATGGCATTCCAGCTTTTAAATATAAGTAAAATTAGTGCTAACATTTCTTAACACTACACTTAACTATAATCATGTCAAATTGAAATTAAAATTTTGCTATGCTCAATATTTTGAGGAAAAAATAGGGAACAGTCCAACAAATCTTCTAGGGAGCCTAACCCTGTGGAGTCCTCAATTAATATTGGACAAGTAGGTGAAAGATTTTCCATTTACAGGGGGTCTCTTATATCACACTTCACTCCATTATCTACATCGGTAATGTTTTACTCGTCAATGGTTGACATTTGTTTTGTAGAAAGTAGGCAGCTGTGGTTAGATTGTTTTGTTTTCTTCATGTGTGGAAACTTCTCTATTTTGTCATATCAAATAACTCCAGCTAATAAAACACATCACATGGCTGACATGTTAGTGCATAAACCACAGCTGGAAGCCTTAACGAGGCTCTCTCTGTTTCTGCTCCCAGTGAGTGTTAGCGTTTCTTGGCACTGCACCTTCCTTCATTCCTCACTTTCTTTTCTTTCCTTGCAGTTCTTTAGATTCAGCCTTTGACAGTGACCTGACTGCTGAGGTAAATTCCAGGAGCCGCGGCACAAGTTCTTCCAACCGGTCTTCACCGTTGTCCTGGCGCTATGGTCAGGCGAGCCCCCGTCTCCAGGCAGGAGATGCACCTTCTGTGGGCAGTGGCTGCCAGCCTGGAGGGAATTCTGGCTGGTTCGTTCGCGGAGACTCCTCCCATTACTCACACACCATGCCCATGCGGAGCTCCAGTAAGTCATGTAACATCTCTCGCTTAGACTTGGATTCTCTGGATGCTGATGATGTGGACCTGAAGTCCATCAGTGCAGACATGTCTGGCTATATGAGTGACAGTGACCTGCTGGGGAAGACGATGAATGATGACGACATTACAACTGGGTAAGTTGGAATTTCATTCTTGTAGCTTCCCAAATGGGATCAACTTTAAACTGTTTTTCAGATTCTTTCTGCATTATTTTTAGTAAATGCTTACCACATGTTAAAATTATACTGATTGCTAAATTGCATGAAAGTGATGTGTGTGCCATTTGGGTCCTAATTTTAGAAGTCATGTTTGAATTGCTCAGTGTCGAGCAGTGATTGGCTCACTGCAAAAAAGAAATAGAAATACCATGGATGCTGAAATACTCAGTAAGTCAGATAGTGTTTGTAGAGAGAGAACTAGTTAACTTCCAACTTTTCAGAATCCAACATAGGCAGTGTGATCAGTTTAGAATCAAGAATATTTAATTTGCTGATTTGTACTTTTAACTAAACAACTATGTTGAAATTCATTTGCTTTTCACTATTCTTTTTAACATGTTGTGACTGGAAACAGATCTTTTTGTTCCAGACAGAAATGTGATAATATCCATTTCTGGGTTGTTCTGTGTCATTCTGCTAGCTCAACTGTGCACTTACTGGTAGAAGTCATGTTTGTGACTCTGAGTGGAAATTGCTTCAGGGCTTGATATGGTGATGATGTCCCTTTGCAACACTCCTTGCAGCAAACTGGGGGTATGAGCACCAAGCACGCCAGTTGAAGGGCAAGTTGACTTTTAGTGGAGAGCCTGTGATCACTGGCATCCTGTTCCACCACATCTAGTGCACGCTGTCGGGGTGCACTTGAATTTCAGGCTTATACGGTGTTGTTGAATTAAAATTGAGAGTACTGCTAGATAAAGAAGAACTAATGGCCTAAACCAATTACAGTATTGGTGGTGATATTTTAATCATTGAATTTAAATTGTTACAATGTTCTATCAAGTAGAAGTATTTAACTATTCATTTATCATTTGCTTCTGCCTGAGATAAACTCTGTTCTGTGTCTTCATTCAAGTGCCCTTTATGCCCAATTGACCAACCATTCCCAAAAGGTTTAGAGGCAAAGCTGTTGTTCCGCGCCTTGTGGCACATCAGGCGGCAACCTTGACGTTCCTTTAGCATTTTTGTCTGTTTTCTTTTACGAGACTGAGTTGCTAGCTCGACACTCAACCCAGCATGGATGGAAAGTGTTAAAGAAAGCATACGGATTCAAATCCCAGACCACTGATCTTGAAGTTGGGTGCAGATGCCAATACACCACTGGCTGGCTGTAGAGGCAAAGTGGTGTTAAGTTACTGTGTGGTAACCAAATGCTTCAACTTGGCTGTTGGAAAATGCAGATTTAGGTAATTGATTAAATTTGAGTTTCTTCTCAACTGCTAATCTTAATAAGAGTAATCATAAAACTGACGGATTGATGTAACTTCCATCTGGGTCCTTGCTGTTCTTCAAGGAAGGATATCTGTCTCTTTATCCAGTCAGACCCGTTTGTGACTCCAGACCCAAAAACATTGTTGACTCTCTAACTGCTTGTTGAGTTCAGAAACAATTAGTCAAGGGCAGTGATATTTGTATTCTGTGAAGCTTCTTGCTTCATTTTATCATGTCTGGCCTAAAACTACATCATCTTGTTCTTGTTTTCACCAGATAATGCTTCCTGCTTCTTGCTAGTCTAGATAAATTTTATTTTATTTGCTCATTTGAAATCTTTTCAGCCTTTGCAAGATATAGTAGAACTATCTCCCTCCAAACTTAGAAAGGATGTTTAGCTATGTAACAAATGAAAGTACACAGTAATTATGTACACATTTTTATTACAGTGTTAAAGTGTCAGAGGTTTGTACTAGTTATCCATGTGCTCAGAAAGTTGAGTAAATTTTCCTTGTTGGCAGCATAGCCTTGAGCAATGCAGGGGAATGATGTGGGTGGCCAAATTCCATACTAAGGACTGGGGACTGTCAGTTCTTATAGGGTCTTCATGCCTGTTCTAAGATAATTATCACAAGGCACAACTCTGCCACTGGACCTCAAGAAGAATCCATCCGTGGAGTGTAACCAGTGAACATGCTCATCCAACAAGATGATGACTTAGGAAAAGAAAAATAAGGAAGCGAGCAAGCAGCATCATTGTGGACCCATCACACCCTGGACATCACCTGTTCCAACTCCTTCCTTCTGGTAGGCGCTTTAGATCACTGTATGCCAGGACAAATAGGTACAAGAACAGTTTCTTTCCGTATGCCATCAGTCTTATGAACACTTGAATTTTAGTCTATTATAAACCAAGTCCACCTGTACATACACAGGTAGACCTCATTGTATATAGTTCAGGATTATTTGCACTATTGTTTTGTTTGCTTTTTGATTCTGTACAGCGAGAGCTCAAGGAAACCGGCATCAAATTCCCTGTATGTGTCCACATACTTGGCAATAATAAAAGATTCTGATTCTGATCATTGTTTTGGATCTATTGCATCATTGTCTTACCAACACAAATAACAACAATTCTCTTTTTGCTTGTATATGCATTCAGGCTCGCTAGTTGGATTGATCAATTTAATATTCTATTTTATTCTCTAAAAATAATTTGTGTCAATGGACAAAGTTAACTAGAAGGCGGCAGAAAAAATCCATTTCTAAACTTTTGCCCCAGACAGGTGTTAATATGCAGGAAGATCAGAATTGGCAGCTTGATTATATTCAGTAATTGAAATTTAAGCTCTTATCTTCTTCCCCTCCCTTTAAAATGAAGCCTTCTCTATTCCCCTGCTGTGCCAGATGTTTTTAAATCACAGGGGAGCCAGGTCATAGAAGGGCAGCTGTTAGAAGATTTATAGGAGAGACAGAAGTTGATTTAGCCTCATGTTGTTTTGCTCTTTTCTCCTTCCCTGAGGGTAATCCCTTTCCTTCAATCTGCCACAATGTTCACATGGTTTGGAAGGGTACTATCTGGAGGGAGCCATCTTGATCCAGTGTCCTGTGACATAACTGAGTGGTGCAGTCGCAATGTGTATCATGAGAGCCTTAAATAAACACAGAATTGATCTTTATTTAGAAAATAAGCTTTATTGAAATGTTTACACTGCTTAATTCAATACGTCAAACCAAATTAGTAACAAATATTTTCTTCCTTCGTTTCATGGCTACCTGAAGAAGAAGAATTTCAGAGTTGAATACTTTGATAATAAATGAATCTTTGAACCTTTGAAATGCTGCTCAGTAATCTCGAGGCAAATAGACCTGTTGTGAATGCGACAGTATGATTTCCGGAAGATATTACACGTAGGTGTACTGAAGAAATAACTTCAGTGAACTATTCTTGAAAGGTGGCAAGAAATGATATCAATGTGGTAATCGCACATATATTAACAGGTTAATTGTAGAATCACTAAAAAAGGAATAAATGTGTTTCATTGTTTATTTTTATCCATCTAAGGCATGTGGGCTTTGCTGGCTGAGCCAGCATTTAGTTGGCCATCCATAAGAAGGTGGGGGTGAGCTGCCTTCTTCAACCACTACAGCCCTTGAGAGATGTGAGTATCATACCCACAGTGTTATTAGGGTGTGAGTCCCCAGATCTTGACCCAGTAAAGGAATGACAATAGATTTCCAAGACGGTATGGTTGTGTGGCTTGGAGAGCAACTTTTGGATGGTGACACTGCCATGCTTCTGCTGCCCTTGCCCTTCTCCCTGGTAGTGTTTGTGGGTTTGGAGGGTGCTGTCGAAGGAGATTTGGTGAGCAGCTGTGGTGTATCTTGTAAATGGTAGATATTGCTACTACTGTTTATTGGTGGAAGATTCAGTGAATGGTTCTGGATGGGGGCGCCATCCAGAGCTTGCAATAGTCACTGATGTTTAGTCTTTGGATTATTCTTCTAATGTGATATTATTCACTAAAGAGTCATTTATTTCTTCCTTTATTAATATCATTTCCTCGGTGTTGATCCGCAGTACCAAAGGATGCCCCTGATTTGCTCTGGGAATGTTTCACTTTAAATTTACAGGTAAGATGAGAAATTCAACAGGGTTAAAGAAAAGGAACTGAGGAGGTGTGGAGATATGGATCAGGGGAGGGGGGTTATTATGCCTGGGAGTGTGACCGAGACAAGGGTGTGAGACTGTAGCTTGAAGCAATACCATTGTGATGTCACGAGTGTCAGTTTTGATAAGTTTAAAAATAAACCTAAATCCTCTGGGTCAATTATTTCTCCATATTTCTTCCATTAATTAACATCTATTTCAGTTCCAAAATAAATCTGGAATGACATAAGTAACACAATGCCTAGTTAAACTGTTCCCGTTAATAGTTTTTTGTTCAGCAATATGATATAGAGAGTGTTTTCAATCTGGAATTTAATTTAGGGAATAATTTTGGGATAAGGAGCTGATGGGCAGAAAATTCTCCTGTAACAGAACATTTCATCAGATGTTTTTTTTTGGCTAAGGGGATATATTGGACAATTTAGACTGACCATTTTCTGGATACTGAAGCAATCATATTTTTACATGTTACCTATTTGCTGTCATGCCACTGAAATGTGGGGCATCCCATCATCAGTGACTTTGGTGTTCTTAATTTAATTTGTACTAGATTGACTACATTTGAATGTGCTAGTCCTGTTTCTTAACACAGTTTTAATTTACTTTAGGGATTATTTAATCAGTCATATATTTTAAAGTACAAATTAGAATGCTGTCTGATTGATTTAAGCTATGTTGCTCATAAGCTTCAACTAATCATTTGGTCAGTAAATTATTAAATATTTGTATATACATGATAGTTCAAAAGTGCCTATAACCAATAAACTACTTGAGACGGGGGGCTTCTTAACTGGTAATGGCCAAAATGGGATTCAAACCTTGTGTGGTGATTGAGACAAAACCACAGATCTGCTCAATAGTTGGCATTTGAATACATTTGCAAAACTTGTGAGTTACTTAGACCATAAGACATAGAAGCAGAATTAGGCCATTTGGGCCATTGAGTCTGCTCTGCCATTTAATCATGGTTGATCCTTTCTTCCCCTCCTTAGCCCCACTCCCCATAAGCTTTGATGCTGCATCCAATCAAGAACCTATCAAGCTCTGCCTTGAATATACCCAATGACCTGACCTCCCCAGTTACCTGTGGCAATAACTTCCACAAATTCACCACCCTGTGGCTAAAGAAATTTCTCCATATCTGTTTTAAATGGTCACCCCTCTATCCTGAGGCTGTGTCCTCTTGTCCTAGATTCCCCCACCATGGGAAACATCCTTTTCACATCTACTCTGTCTTGGCCTTTCAACATTCAAAAGGTTTCAATGAGATCCCCCCCTCATCTTTCCAAATTCCAGTGAGTACAGACCCAAAGCTATCAAATGTTCCTCTTATAATAATCATTTCATTCCTGGAATCATCCCTCCTCTGCCAGCTCATCTTTTCTTAGATGAGGAGCCCAAAACTGTTCACAGTACTCAAGGTGAGGCCCCACCAGTGCCTTATAAATGCATCAGCATCATATCCCTGCTCTTGTATTCTAGACTTCTTCAAATGAATGCTAATATTGCATTTGCTTCCTCACAACCGACTGTACCTGCAAGTTAACCTTTAGCATGTTCGGCAGAAGGACTCCCAAATCCTTTTGCATCTTAGATTTTTGGATTTTCTCCCTGTTTAGAAAATAGTCTGCACATTTATTTCCACTACCAAAATGCGTGACCAGGCATTGTATTTCATTTGCCACTTACTTGCCCTTTCACCCAATCTGTCTAAGTTCTTCTGCATCCTACCTGTTTCTTCAGCACTATCTGTCCCTCCACCAATCTTTGTATCATGTGCAAACTTGGCAACAAAGCCATCTATTCCATCGTTTAAGTCATTTATATACAGCATAAAAAGAAGCGGTCCCAACACCGATCCCTGCAGAACACCACTAGTCACTGGTAGCCAACCAAAAAAGGATCTTTTTATTCCCACTCGCTGCCTCCTACCAATCAGCTATGTTACCAACCATGTTAGTAACTTTACTGTAAGATCATGGGCTCTTAACTTGGTAAGAAGCCTCGTGTGGCACCTTGTCAAACACCTTCTGAAAGTCCAAATATACAATATCCACTGCAACCCCTTTATCTATCCTATGTGTAATCTCCTTGAAGAATTCCAACAGATTCGTCAGGCAAGAATTTCCCTTAAGGCAGTGGTCTTCAACCACCAGGCTGCAAAGCATGTGCTACCGGGCCACGAGGAAACGATATGGTTTGGCGATATGAAACGATATGAGTCAGCTGCACCTTTCCTCTTTCCCTGTCACACGCTGTTGAACTTGAACACCCCCCCACCCCCTGTCCGCTGGTCCGCAAGAATATTGTCAATACTAAACTGGTCCATGGTTCAAAAATAGTTGGGGACCCCTGCCTTAAAGGAATCATGCTGACTTTGTCCTTTCTTGTCCTGTGTCACCAAGTACACCATAACCTCATCCTTAACCATTGACTCAATTCACAACCACTGAGGTCAGGCTAATTGGTCTGTAATTTCCTTTCTGCTGCCTTCCTCCTATCTTAAAGAGTGGAGTGACATTTACAGAGTTCCGGTCCTCTGGCACCATGTCAGGGTCCAATGATTTTTGAAAGATCATTACTAATACCTCCATAATCTCTACTGCTACCTCTTTCAGAACCCTAGGGTGCAGTTCATCTGGTTTGGGTGACTTATGTAACCTTAGTTCTTTTAGCTTTTTGAGCACCTTCTCCCTTGGAATAATAACTGCACTCACTTTTCTTCCCTTACACCCTTCAACATCTGGCACACTGCTCGTGTCTTCCACATTGATGACTGGTGCAAAATACTCATCCCCTTGGCCCCCATTATTATTTCTCCGGCCTCGTTTTCTAGCGGTCCTATATCCTCTCTCACCTGTCTTTTTTTTTACATACTTAAAAAGCTTTTACTATCCACTTATATATTGTTCGCTAGCCTGTTTTCATATTTCATCTGTTCCCTCCTAATGATTCTTTTAGTTGCTCTCTGTAGGGTTTTAAAAGCTTCCTAATCCTCTGTCTTCGCAATAATTTTTGTGTTGTTGCATGCCCTCTCTTTTGCTTTTACATTAACTTTGACTTCCTTAGACAGCCACGGTTGTGCTATTTTACCGTGTGAGTATTTCTTTGTTTTTGGAACACATCTATCCTGCACCTTGTTCATTTTTCCCAGAAACTCACACTATTACTGCTCTGCTGTCATCCCTGCGAGTAGCTCCTTGCAATTTACTTTGGCCAGCTCCTCTCTCATACCACTGTAAGTTCCTTTACTCTACTGAAATACTGCTACGTCAGTCTTTACTTTCTTCTTATCAAATTTGAAATTGAACTGAATCATATTGTGATCATTCTCTCCATAGGGTTCTTTTGCCTTAAGCTCCCAAATCACCTCCAGTTCACTACATAACACCCTATCCAGTATAGCTGATCCCAGTAGGCTGAAGGACAAACTGCTCTAAAAAGCTATTTCGTATGCATTCAACAAACTCACACGCTTGAGATCTAGTTCCAACCTGATTTTCATAATTGACTTGCATGTTGAAATCTGCCATGACTATTATAACATTGCCCTTTTGACATGCCTTTATTATTTCCTGTTGTAATCTGTGGTCCACATCCTAGCTACTGTTGGGAGACCTGAATATAACTGCCATCAGGGTCCTTTTACCCTTGTAGTTTCTTAACTCAACCCATAAGTATTCAACATCTTCCAATCCTCTATCACACCTTTCTAGTGATTGGATGCCATTCTTTACCAGCAGAGCCACACCACCCCTCTGCCAACCTTCCTGTCCTGATACAACATGCAACCTTGGACATTCAGCTCCCAACTACAACCATCCTTCAGCCACGATTCAGTGATGGTAACAACATCTTACCTGACAATCTGTAATGTGCAGCAAGATCATCCACCTTATTTCGTATACTCCGTGCATTGAGATATAACACTTTGAGTACTGTATTTGCTACCTTTTTTGATTCTGCATCCCTAACGCACTGATACTTACCCTGCTAGCTGCAGTTATATCCTATCATCTGCCTGCCCTTCCTGACAGTCTGACTGCACACTGCCTTTGCTTTTTTACCATCCGTCCTATTCTGAGCCCCTCTGGTTTTAGTTTAAACCCTCCCTAACAGCTCTAACAAAACTGCCCGCGGGAATACTTTTCCCCCTTGGGTTCAGGTGTAACCCGTCACTTTTGAACAGGTCATACCTCTGCCAGAAGAGATCCCAATGATCAAAGAACCTGAAGCCCTACCCCCTGCACCAGCTTCTCAGCCACTCATTAATTTGCCAGATCATCTGGTTTCTACCCTCACTGGTGCATGCCATAGTTAACAATCTGGAAGTTACTACCCTGGAGGTCTTGCTTCTCAACTTTCTACCTAGCTCTCTAAATTCACTTTGCAGCTTTTTCCTTGTATGCTATTGGTGCCAACATGTACCAAGACATCTGGCTGCTCTCCGTCCATCTCCAAAATGTTGTGGATATTATCCAAGATGTCCCTGACCCTGGCACCTGGGAGGCAACATACCATCCGGGTGTCCCGTTCATGTCCACAGAATCTCCTGTCTGTTCCCCGGACTATTCAATCCCCTATCACTACCGCTCCCCTCTTCTCCCTCTTTCCCTTCTGCACTATTGACCTATGTTCAGCGCTAGTAACCCAGTCTCTGTGGCATTCCCCTGGAAAGTCATCCCAACAATAATATCCAAAGCGGTATACTTATTATTGAGAGGAATGGCCACAGGGGTGCTCTGCACTAACAGTCTATTCACTTTTCCATTTCTCATGACAGAAAAGTGCAAACATAATGTTTATCTATTATATTTAATAGATGACTTATACAAGTTGTGGATTTCACCCTATGCACAGCCATTCACTCAATCTCCCACCAACGAATAGTAGCAGCGATATCTACCATCTACAAGATGCACCACAGTTGCTCACCAACACTCCTTCAACAAGACCCTCAAAGGCCACTAAAAATTCTGGTACTTAATTTTACATCAAAGTTTATGTAGTACTTCTCATGGAGTTTACACCACTCTATGAGTATAGTCTTAAAGACTTCTCAAAATAGAATTAGAAGAGTTGGGCAAATATGATACCACGATAGAATGAGTATTTTTTCCAGCAGAGCAATTTGGGATGGGATGCTTTTTCACCATAGGCAGCTGCAGACTGGATTGGCCGTCTAATGGGCAGCTTGGCAGGAGTGGTAGCTATGGGAGTCTGACTGTTTCATCTTAAGAGAGGGCAGGAGGTTCGTGCTCTCAACCATCTGGCACACTCCCGAGCCAAGGCTTCAGGTGGCTCTGCTTCAGTCTGTCAGAAGGCAACTCACACAGCATTCTGGCTCATTAATGCCTCCAGAGAAGGAAATCCTCTATCATTGCCCCATCTGGACTATATGTGACTTTTGACCAACAATGTCCATAAGACTGTAAAACATAGCAGCAGAATTAGGCCAGTTGACCCATCAAGACTGTTCCATCATTCTATCGTGGTTGAATTGTAATCCCTCACAACACCATTCTCCTGCCGCCTTGTGGCCTTTTGACGCCCTTACTATTCAAGAACCTATCAACCTCTGCTTTGAATATACCCAGTGACCTGGCCTCCTCAGTCATCTGTGGCAATGAGTTCCAGAGGTTCACCCTCCTCTGACTAAATAAATTCTTCCTTACCTCTGTTCTAAATCAATGTCCTTATATTCTGAAGTTGTGTCCTCTGGCCCTAGACTTCCTGACTATAGGAAGCATACTGTATGCCATTGGTTCTTTAAATGTCCCCTTGTCTTAGAGCAATTAGGGATGAACAGTAAAAACCACTGTTGCCAGCAACATCTACTGTAGGTCATCTGAATGAATGCAGTAACTCAGAGTCTTCTGTCAGAAGCTTGTTCTGGATAGCAGAGGAGTGAGATTCCACTGCAGCTCGAGATACTGAACAGCTTCATCTTGTGCTGCATTGGCAACTGAGTCCTCACCATGATCTACTGCTCCACGGATATGGTTAGATTAAGCTTGTAACTGAATTCCACTCTGGAATTCCTCCATAAAAGGTACATCTGGAGCTGGGTTCTGTCATGCGCCTTGATGTTTAATGCAAGCATTTAGACAGATCTGATAATATCGCTTGCTCTGTTCGTGAGATGGCCATCGATATGCCTTTAGTGGAATTCTATGAAGAGATTGAAAGCAGGAGATTAAAAGCAAAAATGAGATGAAAGTCAAGGTGAAAGAGAGAAAAAAAGAGTAGAGCACATTAAAAAAAAGGTTGGTCTGGAGAGGGTGTAAATGAAAGAAGCAGGAAATAGCACAGACATGTGCTGTAGATGCTGGATATCTGAAAGAAAACCAGGAAACAGTAGAAGTGCTTGCTGTCTGAATTTGGTGAACTCACTGCTGGGCTCTGAGAAAGACTGTAATGGACTGAACTGAGGCACCATTCCAACTCTGCTTTTAATGGATGGAGATGACAATTCCAGACTCAATAAATGCATACCTTCGTTCTGTTGAAATCCATAACTCCTGGGAGTGTGTGTAAGTAGGATGGCTCATGAATCTGAAATGAGAGAGGAGAGGGCAGGCAGGAGGGCCTCATTGGAAGCATCTGAGTGTTACAGACAGGAGATCTGTCGAATGAGGAGAGCCAAGTTGTAAGAGGGCTGATAGTGTTACCGATCCTCCAGTGACTAGATAGATGGCAGCAGAACCCAAAATTATAGACTGGATCTTCTCCAAACGGCTAAACTGCTGAGTTTGGATGGGCCCCCCACTCTACTTGTTGCAGCAGTTGCCTGTTGTGACCAACCTCCTGCAAGAGAGACAGAAGCGGATCAGTTTCTGTGTTCATTGTAAGTGACTGAAATGGCTGCTGTTTATTGAATATACAGTAGTAAATGTGTGTGAAAGATGCCCGTGAGTAAAAGATGTGCGCATGCTGTCACAGTGGTTGCTCCATTGACTTCCTTCAGATTTGTTAAAATGTGCATTTTTTAAAGTGGCAAATTTATTGAGGAACATTTAAAGCTTTTAACTAATTTGACAATTGATGAGACCAAGCAGTGCAGCTTGCTCAAGTGTCAATACTTTCATGGGCAGGGCAGGGCTAGTTATGTCTTGACTTACATGGCAGTATTCAAACATTGATGGCCATTGATCTTTCTGCCGGGATATACATATCGACCTGATAAGAGTACATCTATAGTATTTTTATAAAATGTCTGGATAAGTATCATGATTTACTGGCATGTATTCTGCTTTACACATGCATGATTCTATAAAGTCATCTTAGGCTTGTATGATAGTCCTAGCACAAAGAAATGGTAAGTTAGAATGGAGACACACCATCTTAAGGGCCGCCTGTTAAATATCTAGTTCATTCTACTGCTGAATATGCTAAGAATCACTACTAAAGAGGAATTTCCACTTCCAACCCACTTGTGTATAATGTCACAGTGTAAAGTTACTGCAGTGCCACTCTGTCTTATACTATTGTTGTTCGTTTGCATCCAGCAGCCGTTTGCTAAGGTTGAAACTGGAAAACTTAAAAAAATGGAGAAATACTGGATACCAGAAAGCAAAGAAACCAACATTTTTATGGAATTAGATAGAAAATAGATTTAGGTTTCAAATGCGGTTAGTGTAAGAATGCTATCGCATCTTTTACACGGATTCAGAGTAAAGGATAACAATCTCTGAAAACATGTACAAAGTGTTGCTTTGTAAGAGATCCATTTTTTGAAGTCAATAGGAAATGAAGTCTTGCAATTGCCAATGTGCTGGTGCATCATTGGTATGCCACACCAATTGTTTGAAAAGCTGAAGTCTTTAATCGGGATGATCGAATTAGCTGATCTTGGTATTTTTTTTATCATAGGGTACTAAAGGAAGTGGTTTGCAGTACAATGATGACTTTTAATGACTACAGAAAAGTTCATTGGGTTTATTAAAGACCTCTTTGAATTCATCAGATGACGGGATATTGATGGCCAAAGAAAACTGAATACTCACTGGGTATCCCAGGACAATATGAGTTGTGTGTGAATATAATGGAACGTAATTGCAGTCCTTAAATTAATCAAGCTAGTCATAATTGCTGAATGACTGAATAGTGCTTTGTTATTTCTTCCAGACTATTAATACTATTCACTGGTTGAGAGAAATGTTAATTAGTGAGCAGGGTGGTTTGTGCAATCTAATAATGCTGATCAAGTTTATTCTGTTTTGCATGAGATAAACATGTTTGTTACAGTGGGGCCATTGTTTTTGCATGTGAATTTTAAACAGAGACCATATCTCCATTATCCAGTATGGACCCATGGTTGAGCTGGGCCGGAAGATTTTCTGGATGTTGTATGTTACTCCTTTTAATACACAAATACATTTTTATTGACTTCCTTTAGAAATTGCATAAAATTTGACTCAAGGAGAATCTGATCATTAAATTTGCAGATGATACCACAGTGATGGGCTCATCAGCAAAAGTGATGAAACTATGTACAGGGAGGAGGTCAAACACCTAGAGAGCTGGTGCAGGGATAACAACTTCATGCTTAATGTCACCAAAACCAAGGAGGTGATCGTCGATTTCAGACGGTCTCAGCCTGAGCACACATCCCTCAGCATCAGCGGCTCCACAGTGGAGAGAGTGGAAAACATCAAGTTCCTTGGGGTGCAGATCTCGGACAATCTCACCTGGCCCAGGAACACCACTGGGATTGTGAAACGGGCCCAACAGAGATTGCACTTTCTGAGGAAGCTTAAACAAGCATCACTCCCCACTAACATCTTAACTACATTCTACAGAGGCGTGGTTGAGAGTGTGCTGACCTTTTGCATCACAACCTGGTACTCCAGCTGCAGTGCTGTCGACAAAAAAGCCTTGCAGAGGGTGGTTAGGGGAGCAGAGAAGGTTATTGGGGTCTCCCTACCTTCTGTCCAGAAGACACGGTACATCATTAAAGACCCCTCACACCCTCTCCATGAACTGTTTGTTCTTCTGCCATCAGGCAAACGTTACAGGAGCATCAAAACTAAAACCACAAGGCTACTAAACAGCTTCCTCCCACAGGCAGTCAGACTGCTAAATAGCTGCTCCACCTGACTCTGCTTTGGACACTTTTAACTTGCACTGGACACTTATAACTGATTTTAACTGACATGTGGCTGTTGTGTTTTACTATTTATTGTTATGTTTATTATTTAGTGTTGCGTTTATGTTATGATTGCACTGCCCCTGAGAAACACTGTCTCATTCTGCCCTGCAGAGCTGATGTATGGTTAGAATGACAATAAAGTTTTTTGAATCTTGAATCTTTGAATCTTTGAAAATTTATTTACGTATTACAAAGGGATATAATAATTTTTTCAGTCAACTCATAGTTTAAATCATAAGACCATATAATATAGGAGCAGAATTAGGCCATTTAGTCCATCGATTCATTCTGTTCTGCCATTTCTTCATGGTTGATCCCTTTTTTCCTTCAGCCCCAATCTTTTACCTTCATGCTCTGACCAATTAGGAATCTTAGTAACCTCTGCCATAATTATATGTATAAAAGTATATGTGTTTAAAAGGTGTGGGAAATACACAAGCATTCTTGTCTCTGAATCCAGTCATTCTGCTGGCCCAGTGACACGACTGTGGCTTGAACCACACTCCAGAGCCCCAGTTGTATCTGCAGACTTCGCTTGCCTTCTGAACCCTGGTTCACCTTCTGGACTCACGAGTGAGTCAGATGCAGGACCATCAGGATTTCACAATAATGATAGATTATTGGAACTTTACTGCAGCTGTGAAAATCTGTCACCAAGTTAGATTCCTTTTAAAAGCATTTTATGTTTTCCTGTCAATGAGTAATTTTTGTATCTCTGCTGTTCATTGCAAAATCTGTATCATCTTCAGAAATACAGAGTTGCACATGCAGCATAAATTGATCTCCATAAAAATAATGTCTTCAAAGTATTGGCAATCAACAATAATAGTTTTTATATTACAGCTTAAACGTTGCAAGGAATGCAAAGCCAGCCCAATTTTAAAGATGCTAATCTCGTGTGAAACAGAAGGAACCTGGTCTTTACTATATTTTTATTCTGGAACAAATATGAGTGTGCTGTTTTATGAGGAGTATATATATTAAAGATAACTGCAAACATGTTCACTTTGAGAAATATTGGAAACAGTCCCCTTATTTTCCTCAGATGAACATTTTTATCCCGTCTTATACAGCAATAGGTTTCAATAGCTACGTTTAGTGTCAAGAGGAATGTATACAATATACATCCTGAAATTCTTTATCTTCACAAACACCCACGAAAACAGAGGAGTGCCCTAAAGAATGAATGATAGGTAAATGTTAGAACCCCAAAGCCCCCCCAACTCCTCCCTCCCACGCATAAACAGCAGCAAAGCAACGACTCCGCTCCCTCCCATTACTTCTAGATCATATAAATTTAACATTTGGTCAAATATACAACACTGCAACCCCACTTACTACGAATATGTCAATGAAAAAATGGATGCAAGGTTATTATATTGATATCACATTTTGCCTATTTTGCATTTTCACGGTGTGTTTTTGTTATGTTGGGAATTGATTTTTACTATTCCAGACAAAGACAGGAAATCATTACCAAAATATGTTTTGTGGTTCAAAAGCATGATCATGGAACTTAGTATTGCAACATTGAATATATAATCCTGTCCAAGATTTCAGTACAGTATTTTAGGAATCCTTAATTGCGGGAAGTGTATCCTTCTGATGTAAAAAAAATTCCGCGGGTTACATCTGCCTTGTTGGACGAACATAAGAAACCACTCGTTTTTTAAACAGTAATCCTTGGCTCTAGATTTCCCCACAAAAGGAAACATCTTCTCTTCTTTCTCTCTAGTAAGCCTACGCTGCATCAACATGTTTCAGTTAGGTTACCTCACACTCCAGTAAACTGCAGCAGACACAAGCTGAACATGTGCAACCTATCTTCATAAAACAACCCATCTTTTCAGCTTGTTGCTTTAGAACATAGAACATCAGCAGGAGATCAGGCCCTTTGGCTCATCATCTGTGTGCCAACCATGAGACCAAACTAATCCCATCTGCCTGTGTACTGTCTCTATCCCTGGATTCCCCATCTATTTATGTATGTATGTAAATGCCTCCTAGATATTGCTCGCATATCGGCTTCTACCACCTCCCCTGACAGTATGTTCCAGGCACTTCCCACTCTCTGTGTAAGAACAAAGCTTGCTTTGCTCACCTCCTATGAATTGTGCCCTTTTTACATTAAACCTCTATCCAGAAGTATACAGCATTTCCAATCTATCTATCCTATCTGTGCCTGTCTATCAAGTCGCTCCTCATCCTCTGACTCTCCACAGAAAACAGTCCGTTTCTCCACCAATCTGCTGGTGGTCCTCAGAGGGACGAGCAGCTTGTGTGAAAGAAAAGAAACTGGCAGTGTTTAAAGTCAAAACCCTGCACCAGGAGTCTTTGATCAGGATTCTAAAGGAAAAGATTTTTGTCCTTCCACAGATGCTGTTTGACCTGCTGAGTTCCTGTTTGTTGTTCCAGATTCCAGCAACTGTAGTTGCTTTGGTGAACCTCCTTTGCACCATTATGTTGAGTTTTAATATGACGCCAGGCCAGATGGATTGAAAAGGCCGGGTGTCAGGACCAGAGACTTGGGTCAGGCCATTTCTGCTTGCTGTTTCGTGATGTTTACTCAACTCTGAGCTGAACTGAGGCTGGTGATCTGGTCTGGTCCAGGTCTTCCAGGGTTCGTGTCTGTGGACTCACTTTCGTTCAGAATGCTACTTGCTTACTTGTATTGTTTGCATAATTTGTTTTTTTTTCTTTTTGCGCATTGGGTGTTTGACAGTCTTTTTTTTTCATGGGTGCTTTTGGGTTTCTTTGTCTTATGGCTGCCTGAAAGGAACTTTGATTATACCTTCAAAAGCTCATTGAAGATATATGTTACTCATTTTAGTTCATTCTTTGATGGTGTGTGCAAACTTGCTGGTCCACAGGGCCTATTTCTGTGCTGTTTGACTCTATAAATTGACTTAAGTGATATCACGAAGCACAATACATACTAATTCTGTTCTGCAGATACTAAAAATCTGACATAAGTTAGAAAATGTCAGCAACATTCAACAAGATCGGCAAAACTCGGTTAACGTTTGAGATTGAAACTTCAGCAGACTGTCCTAGAAGGATTGATTTGACCTCTGTAATAATTTTTATTTATTGTTTCATATTATTTCTCGCAACAAATCAACAGTGAAGGCAATTAAAATGAGCGGATTTTATTCTAGATCATGCTCATCAACTGTTTATCAGGATGTCAAGCAAAGCTTTGAATTTCATTTGTTGAAGAGGACATTTTAGTTAATTATGTTTTTGGCTGTTCTTTAAGTGCACCAACAAGTTCTGTAAGAGAACAATTCAGACACAGACTTCATGAATTAAGATGCCTACTGAAATGTTATATATTGGAATTTGTGTAACTTGTGTCAAAAGATTTTTTGATACTGATTTGCTCCCAAACTTAGGCAAGGTTAGTGTGATTCATTATCTAGGAAGGAAAAGAAAATACAACTCAGCAGGGCTGTGCAGTGCCAGAAAGACTTTCTATAGTCAGTTGGGAAGCCATGGAGAAGGATAGGGCATGTGCCAGGTGTCAGTGGGAGAATGAATGGCCCAGTTTAGATCTTTTTCTTGTATGTGACTAATCCCGCTGTTTCGTCAAAAATAAGTGCTTGTCACAGCAGTAGCACATGCTTATAGTTTTATTTGTAATTGCAAAAGAGCCTTCTATATCAGTAGCATTTGGGGAATTTTAAATTGAACTAATTCCCACCCAGTCCTGCAGGACATTTCCATGCTACTGCTCTTTCTGACTGCAGCTGTGATCGATGGCATTATTTTAGTTCAGTTCAGTGACATCAGTGTCATAATTAACCGCAATTACACAGCAAGGGGGCAATCACTGGAAATAGCATGCAGGCAATTAGTTTTCACAGGACAATGACCAAGAGGCACTTTCTATACTCTTCAAGTTGTTACTGTCAGAGCAGTTTTACATTTTATGATCTGAACTATGAAATATAGCTGTTACTTCATTACTGTTACACTTGTAACTGTTTTAAAAATGAGATTAAGATTTTAAAAATAAAGACTTTTTCAAAATATAATAAATTGTTTATGTGGTTTTTGATAATTTCCAGCAATATCTGTAAAAAAGAACAAATCTCTTCATCAAATAGATTGCCTAGCAATACACCCCCATTCACTTCAGTGGAAAGGCTTTTCACTGAAGGTGGTGTTGATGTCTTATAAAAGTTTAATACTATTGGCTTAGGATGAAATTTCAGATGATCATACTTCAGAAACAACTATTCGAAAAGGAACGTATGCAAAATTGTATGTTACAGGAAGCAGAAGAATATTCTTCATTCATTTGTTCAAATCTGGCTTGTTATTAACTTAAAAATCACTGGTTTGAATCATGCTTACCTCTCACTGATGGTTCCATTGAGAACTGTGAAGCAGCTTGTAGTAGACTTCCATGTACTGTCTATGTGCAATGCAACATGTAAGTTGGAGGTGAGCTAGTCATCAGACCTCCCCCAGTGCCGCTAGACTCAACAATGGAACTCGGGCCAAGATGCTAATGTCCTGATGCACTTCACCTCTGGCATCTTAAGCTGAGTGATGTAATACAACCCCATTCATTTAAATCAGCTATATCAGACCAAAATTTAGTTGATCTTTATTTAATTTTTAGAAAATTAACTTGAATAATTTTATCACTTTTAAATCTAGTTCGACTGACTTTTCTGATCATCGACTGATCTGAGACATTTAATTCAAAGGTCTTTCAGGGCTGTGAGCTGCTAAAGGTCACGAGGATGTTCTTCCGGTAGGGTCACAAGATCCTGGGGTCTGGTCATTTGCAGCTCATTCTGCTCCACAGTTAGGTCGTCATGTCAGATGGAACCACAAAGCAGGGAAGCTATGTGTGGCCAAGGGCAAAGTACGGGGATGTGAGGTTGAGAACAATCTGACAAAATATAGTTTCCTCTTTTACTCATATCCTGAGATGAATTTGGCAAGCACTCTTAAATAATAATGCTTGGTATATTTATTCAAACAAATTTTAAATGACAATGCAACCTAATCTACTTATGTTCAAAATATCTATTTCTAAGATTTGGTCTCTGGGGCCTTAAAGATGAATGATTTTAAGGTAAAGATTGTTATTGGCCCAGATTATATGGGCAGTAAAAATAGCAAGGTTAAATGAACAATACAGTATTTGTTCTGGAGTTCAGTGGTCTAGTGTCACGCATCCTCAGACCGACTTAAATTTCCATTAGCTGTTATTGACTGAAAAGCAGAACATTCATTCTTGCATGACTTATCCTTTGTTAGTGAAGTAACAATGTGAAATGAGTGTGTTCAGTTTAAAACTGCCAAGCTGCTGGCTTCATTTATCTTACAAAGTTGTACATTAGTTTCTAAAGACCTTAATGTTGTTTCACAAAATTGGGTTGTGTGTATGCATGAATGTTAAGTCAGAATAGTATGAATATGTAACTTTGGAAAATAACCAAAAACAATTTGTGTTAGTGTTATAAATTAAGATTTGATTGACCCACTAATATTGGGTCTGCTGACCAAAGATATTGTCAAGGAGTAAAATCTTAGAGACTACTTCAAAGGAAAGGAATAGAGGAATTATGGGCCTAATGCAGGCAGATGGCTTCACAGTAAATAGACATGGCAGACAGCATGGATGAGTGGGTGAAATACCCTGATTCTTAGCAGTGCAACTTCGCAACGCTATGATTGTATGAAGGGAGAATGACAGGAAGCATTGGGTCAATGGGTGACCAGTGGCAGAATAGTGAAGATGAAGAGTTGGCAATAAACTCAAATTAAGGGTTGTAGGGCTAGAGGAGGCAAAGGTTTTTAACCAAATACACACTTTTAACTTGAGAAGCCTAGGTTCTAGCACTCAAAGCACATGAATAAAAATTGAATGAGACTTGATCTCATTTAGGATACAAGCTTCAAGTTCAGAGTGTGTATGGGGGGAGGAATGCGCTACCAGTATTGGCACTGACAAGGCACTAGAATTGCTAATATAGTTTTGTGTCTTGAATCAATACAAACCTAATGAGATTGAGAGCAACACCCTTCCCCAAATGGCAGACAAATGTTAGCTCGGCTGTAGCAATTAAAAATAGTCTGGTTTCTTTACATTCATTTGTTAAACATAAAGGCACAATTCTTTTCAGGATTTTCTACCTGAGTCACCAGTTCTAAAAATCTTATTGTTGAGGAAATTGAATTTGAATAATCACTTTTGGTTTGACATAAAGAGCAGTTGTTCTAAGCCAATTTCCACCATATCATTTTATTTAGCATTATTGTAGTTAACCAGCATCATTGTCAGTTTAATGCATGTGGAATAGTGAACATTTACATATATTTTGCAAGAATATTTTCATTGTAATAGAACCCAGTTTTGCTTCAGATCCATTAACAATTAATAATTAATGATTTTCCATTAATTCATTTCAATTATTTTATTTATTATAATTTATTTGCATTGAACCATATCTGTAGCATAGTTCCATTATTCCATGCTAATCCTCTGTTCCATTATATTCTTTCTCACAATTTGGAACAATCTCCAAAATAACAATGTATATTTTGGACATAGGCTCTCTGATCAGATACTTCTCATTTATTAATAAAGGGGAAAAACAAAGGTCAGTGATCTCCAGGGAACAGTTAGCTATATCTAGCCAATCTGAAAATATTGCTGTGCTTTAGATTCCTTCTTTATAACATCGTTAATCTTTAATAAGTTGTGTGTAACATGTGTACTTACTACATTTTATGGATTTCCTATCAACATACCAATGTGTCCAGTGATTTCCTCTAGGTATTGCACCTCATCGGCAAAGCATAACTTTTTATAACTTCCTGCTTCTTAATTGTTATGGTCAAATCATTGGTGATCCCTGCTCTCGCTGTACTGTTGAAAGATCTCTTCATTCATTAAGTTTGTTTGTGACTTTGAAATTGCAATGATCTTGTCTTGATAAATAGAACCCTCAGCTTTCTCAGAGAATACAAAAGTAATATTCTCAGGGACTTAAAATTCATCTAGTGCCTTGTTTAACAGAGCTTTCCACTCATGCCTGGCAATAGGTTTAGTTTCATCCACATTGTCCTTTTGGGGCAACTGCCACTGTCCTGATGCTCTCTATTAACTTAAGTCCTGCTTCATGACCCTTTCCTTTGCAGCCCTGATGAATAGAAAGTGAGTGGTCTAGCCACTGAGTTAACATCAAGGCAAATGCATGAATCCAGTGAGCATGCAGGGTTGATTCTCTAAAATATTCCTCTGATAGGTATAGTAAGGGTAAGCTCTAGTTCCAATGAAAAATGAAGTATCCTTGTTACTGAAACTACCTAAAGCTTGACATGCTAAATAGAAAAGGTGTAAATTAGAAGATATGAATTGTGTTGATGACGGAGCATGGAAGAAAAGAAGTTAATTCATAAAACAGCTTGTTTCTTTTCACGGTCAAAACCTATCAGAGCTGAACTTAACATAGTTTTCACCTTCTCTTCCATGGTCATGGAGATACAGAGTCAAAACAATACAAAACAGGCCCTTCAACCCATCTGGTCTCTGCTGACCACAGCGTTTTCCCTGCTAGTCTCAGTCAGGCACATTCAGTGCAATTGTATCCGCCTCAACAACTTCCTTTGGCAGCTCATTGTAGCACTATTCTCTGTGTAAAGAAGTTGCACAAGAACAACATTTCTCTATTTTGCTCTCTCTTTGCACTATTTATTTTAATGTTTTATATTTTTCTTATTGTAATGTATAATACTTTATGTATAGCCATGTACTGCTGCCACAGAACAACAAATTTCACAACATATGTTAATGATAATAAATCTGATTCTCATTCTGATCTTCCGGGAGCCTCAGTCCTTACAGGCCTCCAGTTGGAGAACTAATCTTCAGCTGTCTCCTTCTTCCTATCATCGAGCCAATTCTGAATCAGCCTCACTAGCTTCTCCTGAATCCCATCTGCCTGCTAAGCAGGACTTGTCAAAGGCCTTATACTAAAGTCAATATGGACAACATCCACTGCCCTACCTTCATCTATCCCCTTAGTTACTTCTTCAAGATACTCCAAAAGATTTGTAAGACATGACCTCCCATGCACAAAACTGTGCTAACAACTCCTGATCAGGCCTTGGCTATTAAAGTGATGGCTGGTCTTGTCCCTCAGAATTCCCTCCAGTACAGCTGAAGCCAGGTTCACCTGTCCATGGGTTTCAAGCCTGGCCTTGCTACCCTCTTGAATAATGGAACAATGTTATCCACCCTGAAGTCCGGTGAAACTTCACCAGTAGCTAATGATGAAGTGAACATTGCTACAAAAGCCTCTGCATTTTCTTCCCTGGCCTCCTAAGAGGTCTGTAATGCACTTCATCAGGCTCTGTGGACTCGTCTACTTTAATGTGCTTCAAGGCTGCAAATACCTCCTTCCTTGTAATATACAGATGATCCAAGATCTCATTTCTTATTATCCTCATTTTTTTTTGACATCCATGATATTTTCATTAGTCTGCAGAAGGAAGAAATAGACATTAAAACTCTCAGCCATCTCCTGCAGCTCTACACATAGGCACTTCGATGGTCTTTTAGAGGATATAGTTCCTTCTTAGTTGTCCTTTTACTGTTAATATAACTGAAGAACCTCTTGATTTTATCTTTAACTCTGCCTGTCAAATCAATTACATACCCACTTTTTCCTGATTTTTCTCTTAAGTAAGCCTGCTCTTAAACTTTTGATATTCATCGAGGGATTCATTTATACCCAGCTGCTTAACTGCAATACACATTTCCTACTTTTTCCCTACCAGAGTCTCAATATCATTTGCTAGCCAGTGTTCCTTGAACTTGATAGGCCTACCCTTCACCCTAACAGGAACATGCTGGTGGCTTCTTGATATGATTCTTTTCAAAGCTTCCTACTTGCCAACAGTTCCTGCCTTTAAATAGGGTCACCCAGTTACCTACAGCTGGATCCTGCCTAATGCCATCAACATTGCCCTGTTCCAGTTCAGGAATTTTACCTTTTGCCCTGTTCCATTTTTTTCCATAACTATTTTAAAATTATATAATTGTAGTCACTGGACCCAAAGTGCAGCTCACTTAAGCTACTTGGTCATTCCCTAAGGGGAGGTCCAGTACTTCATCTTCCCATGTAAGTTCCTGTATGTAAGTAGGGGATTCCCTAAACAGGAACATGCTAGTGGCCTCTTTAAAAGCTTCCTACTTGCCAGCTGTTCCTTTGTCTTAAAATAGAGTCACCCAGTTGAGTGCAGCTGGATTCTTCAAGAATATCCTCTTAAAGGATGTACTCCCTCATCGAATAGGCAATACCCCTTCACTCTTGCTTCTTCCTCTGTCATGCCTAAAGCATTGGTATCCTGGAACATTGAGCTGCCAGTGTTGCCCTTCTCTCAGCCATGTTTCTGTGCTTCTGTCATGGCCACAATATCCCAGTCCCCAGAGCAAGCCACACCATTAGTTTGAACACCTTGACTGTTAACCTTCCTGATATCTTTTGACAGCCCACAGGTGCTTATGTCTGGTTGTGAAAATTTCACTAAAGTACATGCCTTAACCGCTCATCACTGTTGGTAGATATGACAAGTGGTGCCCAAATTCCTGTCCCAAGCTATTGGGCCAGATTCTATTCAGTCCAACCTGTCATCTATGCTTGTTCCCCAGCAAAAAGCCTACTGCCATTTATCAACTGCATGGCCCCCAACATCCCTGGTTCTCAGTTTGTGCCTGCCCTGGGAGTAGAATAGTTGACCAGTCCTTCAAACGTTGTATCTGGAGGCCT
The DNA here is from genome assembly GCF_030028105.1 of Mobula birostris. NCBI lineage: Eukaryota > Metazoa > Chordata > Chondrichthyes > Myliobatiformes > Myliobatidae > Mobula > Mobula birostris. The sequence goes on along the minus strand of NC_092383.1, from coordinate 59,260,968 downwards.
ACTCCTCAGCACCATCCAGTCAGCCTGATTCTGCTTTTGGTAATCAGGGAGTTTCAGAAGGATTGGAATTACTTTAGGGAGCAGGTAGCAGGGCCGCTGTCTCACAGCCCCGGAGACATGGGATCAATCCTGAGTTTGGGTGTTGTTTGCATGAAGTTTGCATATTCTCCCTGTATTTGCATGGGGTTCTTCAAGTTCCTCCTACAATGCAGCTTCACTGGCCACTTTAAATTATTCACAGTGTTTGGTGTTAGAATCTGAGATGGGGGAGTGGAAAATGAAGTAATAATAATAATATCAATAACTTTGCTTGTAGAGCACTTTTCATACAGATGATATAGTTCAAAGGGTTTACAATGGGATAAAAGTACAAATATAAGAAATAAATAAAAACAATAATAATAAGCATGAGATTAAAAGACTAAAAGTGTTAGTTAAAAGCAAAGTTAAATTAATAGGTTTTGAGTTGGCATTTAAAAATGTTAACCGAGTTAGTATTCTTTGAGTTCCACAGCTTAGGAGTGTAGTTCAAAAAAGCTGACCTGCCAATTATCTTTTGCGAGATTGTTTAAATTTAAGAGTCTAGCAGAAGAAGAGCTGAGAGCTCAAGCAGGGTAAAAAACAAAAGGGATTGCAGAGCTCGAGCAGGTTATAAAGCGAAAGGGATTCCGTGATGTACTCCGGTGCCAGACTATTAGAGCTTTAAAAACAAGTAAGAGAAATTTAAAATCAGTACTAAAAGAGAGAGCAAACCAATGCAGAGTAGCGAGCGTGTAAGTGACATGCTCCCTCCACCTGGTTTTGGTTAAGTGTCCAGCAGTGTCATTCTGAATGTGTTGAAGTTTGTCAATAGATTGTTTTTAAAAGTCCAGTAAAAAGTGCATTGCAGTTTTGACAGCATCTGGAAAAACTCCAGTTTCAGGGGAAGTATTAATGATTTTTCTAACAGAATTGAAAACACAATTAAAAGAGCCCTTAAAAAGTATGGTAGGGACAGGGTCGAGACAACAAGTTTACTCTTTGTTACAATCTTATAGAGTTCTGAATCAGAAATACTTGTAAATTTTGACATAATTGCCTCCTCTTTACAAGGTTGGTTGTAGAGGTTACCAGTATCCGTAGCTATTCTCTTCCTAATGGAAATAAAACATATCGCAAATTCCTCACATTTTATGGCAGGTGTTTGACCGAGGATGTTACAGAGTAGAAGAATGGGAGTACTGTAGGATTAGTGCAATGCATGGTTGATAGTACAGTCCCATTGGGCTGAAGCGTCCATCTCTACTATATTTCATTTACAAATTCAAATTTATTTGAATACTATTTTATTTCAAAACATTAAATTGCTGTTATCAAAAACATATTGAAAGAAAGAATGTAATAAAAAATGTTCAAATCATTTAGTGATAGTTGGTGGCCAAATTCAAATGAATCCATTGCATTAGGTATGTCAGCTCCAGCTGATGTAAAGCTAGTGGAGTATTGTGGATGGGATGGGGGTGATGTGGGAGGGAGAGAGGGAAGTGTATCTGAAGTTCGACTTGATCAGTTACAGGATGTCTGGATCCAGAGGCAATTTAGGAGGTCAGAATCTCCAGCCTTCCTTTGCCATGTGCAGACACTGAAGTCCAGGATGCACTGATACACACCTTGCAACTTGCCAGTGGTTACTACAAAACTTCTGGGTAGCTCCTTTGAGCTGTTAATTAGTTTCAGAAATGAGCAGCAGACAATATGTACCCACATCAGTTCTGCCAAACATAGGATATAGATTAAACAAAATGTTTGATAAATTCATTGAAACAAAGTGTTGAACAAACTTTACATGAAAGAATTCACCTTGAATAATGATTCAAAGACTTAGTCGTGCTTTGAGCTGCCCATTACATTGTGAGAGTCTATATTTTTCACTTAGAAGATCCGAAACTAACATTTCAAGTCAGAAAGACTTTTGGGTGCTATATAATTATTTTTGGCAGCAGGCTTTAACAATGAGATTTTCTATCAATTGCAAGCTCCAAATGAAGTACCAAAGCTGACAGTCTATTTTAAATGAGTATATGACCTAGTTGTGACAGTAGAACAAGTTATTACCCTTCAACCATCAGGCTCCTGAACCAGCGTGGATAACTTCGCTCACCTCCGCTCCAAACTGATTCCACAACCTATCGACTCACATCCAACAACTCTACAACTGATGTTCCCTGTATTATTTATTTATTTTGTTTTTGCGGATGCATTGTTTGCCAGCCTTTGTGTGTCGCTTTCATTGATGCTTTTTCCTACTGTGGTTGCCTGCAAGAAAATGAATGTCAAAGTAGTATTTGATGTTATATATGTACTTCCATAATAAATTTACTTTGAATTTTGAAAGTCAGAATTCCTCTCAGCAGTTCATGAAAATTTTAAATAAGTTGTATGAAACTTAAAAGAACCTGACTACTTTGCATCTTGTTGATTTTTATTTTGTTGTGTGTTAATATTTCATTCATGCAAGAGCCGCTGGATTTTAGACTACTGCTGTCTTTTTGGAATTTGAGCGAGTTTAATGCAGGCTTCCTCACTGTTTATGGCTTTGGCCAAAAAAAAATCCTGCAGAATATCATGGACTTTATTGTTGTTGTGCAAGAAAGAAAGAATTTCATTGGTCTGTTGCTGTTTACTTCCACTTTACAATGTCCCAGAATGCTTTTTAGACTATAAGGGTGACATAATTGGTGGAAACCTGCATAATTCATAACCACTGACATTGAGTTGGGGTTTCACTTTAAGAGGCTGGTCTGAAGTGATGACATAATTACATAAAGGGTTTTTAGTGCAAGTTGTGTTCAGGTATTGAGAGTTCAATAAAATGTGTTATGGTTTGTCTCACGCAGTTTTCTTTGCAAAAACCTCCAGGAGTGCATCTCAAATGTCACTGTTGCAGTGCAGAATGCCTGACAATTTACACACAGCATGCTTCTGTGAACTGGAATATGATCAGGGTCAGAATCAGGTATAATATCACTTACATATGTCGTGAAATTTGTGTAAACAAGCAGTGCAAAAAGAGAGCAAAAAAAGAAAAAAAGTAATAGTGATGTACTTTATACTTTATTGTCGCCAAACAATTGATACTAGAATGTACAATTGTCACAGCGATATTTGATTCTGCACTTCCCACTCCCTGGATTACAAGTATTAAATATTAAAAATATTAAAAATAGTTAAAATTAGTAAATATTAAAAATTTAAATTATAAATCATAAATAGAAAATAGAAAAATGGGAAGTAAGGTAGTGCAAAAAAACCGAGTGGCAGGTCCGCATATTTGGAGGGTACGGCCCAAATCCGGGTCAGGATCTGTTCAGCAGTCTTATCACAGTTGGAAAGAAGCTGTTCCCAAATCTGGCCGTACAAGTCTTCAAGCTCCTGAGCCTTCTCCCGGAGGGAAGATGGACAAAAAGTGTGTTGGCTGGGTGGGTCGTGTCCCTGATTATCCTGGCAGCACTGCTCTAACAGTGTGCAATGTGGTGTACATTTGTTCTTTGCCCATTCAGAAATCTGATGGTAGAGAGATAGAAGCTGTTCCTAAAATAGTGAATGTGTGTCTTCATGCTCCTACACCACCGCCTTCATCATAGCCATGGAGAGAGAGCATGTGCTGGGTGACGGGGTCCTTAATGATGGATGCCACCTGTTTGAGACATCTCGTCAAACTCCTAATGAAATATAGCTGCTGTCATCTCTTCCTTGTAATTCCAACAATATGTTGGTATCAGGATAGATCTTCAGAAAGGTTGACACCCATGAACTTGAAAGTGTTTACCCTTTCATAGCCGATCCCCTGATGAAGACTGCTGCGGGTTCCCTCAACTTCCAATTCCTGAAGTCTACAATCAATTCCTTGGTCTTACTGACATTGAGATGCCGTTGTGATACCACCCAACTAGCTGATCTGTCTCATTCCTGTACACCACCTCATCACCATCTGAATTTCTGCCAACAATAGCTGTGTCATTGGCAAACTTACAGATGCTGGAAAATAGCAGGTAAAAGGATTTAAGCTTATGTAGCCCCCCGGCCAGCCTCAGGGTCGCTCGGCTCGCTGTTGTCTAGGGAGACAGCCCTCGGCCCCGCCAAACTGGGTAATCAGTTTGTGTGGACGCTGTGTGATGTACCCCACTACGCAGTGACATAAAAAAAAGAAACCCCTTACGCTTAGAACATAGAATGGTACACCACAGTAGAGGTCATTTGGCACACGATGTTGTGCCAACCTTTTAACCAACTCCAACATCAATCTCACCCGCCCTTTCCACAAAACCCTTCATTTTCCTTTCATCCATGTGGCTGGGCTCAACCTTTGCTCATAAGAAATAATGTCTAATCCAGGTGGAATCTTGGTAAATCTCCTCTGCACCTTCTCTAAAGCTTTCACATCCTCCCTATAATGAAGCAACAATAAATGGACACAATACTCCAAGTGTCTATAAGTTTTGTAGAGCTGCTTTGTTGCTGTGAACTCAGTAACATATCTAATGAACCCCTCCTTAACCACCCTGTGAATTTGCATGGCAACTTCAAGGGATCTTTGGTCATGAACCCTGTAATCCCTCTGTTCTTCCACACCCAGTAAGAATCCTGCCATTAATCCTGTACTCTGCCTTTAAATTTGACCTTCCAAAGTGTATCACTTCACACATTTCCAGATTGAACTCCATCTGCCACTTCCCAACCCAGCTTTGAATCCTACGAGTGTTGTAACACATAACTGTTTCAGTCATTATGTTCTTACCATTTTAATACCAGTAAACTGGAGGCAGCATTTTCACTGGTTAATGTTGATTAGGAAATAAAGAAACAAAGTGGGAGGTGTTGAGGCAGCCCCTCTCATTGTAAGGAGCATGGAAAAACTGTGAATTTCAAGTCTTTTACAAGATGACTTCTAGCATTTACTATCTGTTGTGACGTAAACTTAATTAAAATGTTTTAATTTTGCACATTTTGATGTGTTAGAAATAAATACTTAAATGAATTATAAATATACAGTGGGTTCTAGTTGAAAGGAAATGAAGAATCAGCATTGCAATACTTTGTAAGACACAGGAAAAGAAAAGATCACATGAAGAGATGATGTAAACCGCTTATATAGTAACAGACATCCTGAAAGTTGGGCTAGAACTGGCTTCAAATCACTTCCATTTCCTATGAAAGCAGCTTCATTTCAACAAACTAACCATAGGATGCTTGAGGAAACTATTTGCTGCCTGTAACGTTGTGTGATTTCATTACTGGTACTCTGCAAGCAAAACATAGCCATGGATGACTTGGGTAATTCATCTTTTATAACACTTTTCCAGATATCTTCTGAATCATTTAACCAATATTACAAGTGGCATTAAACATAAATCAGCTATTTACATTTTAATGAGTTTATTTGGCATTCAATTATGAGAAACTTGTTAGATTTTGTACAGTTTTTCACACTGGAGGTTGAATGAACTTGATGGGTTGCTCCGTTATTATTACTTATAGAGTAACAGAGTTATACAGCAAGGAAACAGGTCCTTTGGCTCAACATATCCATGCTGATGTAGATGTCGTGTCTGAGCTAGTTCATTCTCAATTTTGTGACCGAAGTAGAATGAAATATTTAAGATAAATGTAAATTCAACTGAGTACTAAATTATTAATGAGTCAGGATTTACCCTTATTTAGTTTATTCTTTTCAATATCATATCACAATCTTTTAAGTTGGTGATACACTGCAGTATATCATTAATTATTATAAATCCACCTTAAGCAACTGTTTGGTATCAGATAATATTTACATCTATTTTTCAATGCAAGTGGTTTGCAACTCATTTTGTCCTTCACAATATATTTAATGTCTAAATATATTTCCAAATATATGTATTCTTAACTGTTTGATAGTAAGTCAAAGAAACAGAAAATTTCAGATGAGATTGAGCATTAAAATTAATGTAGCAGTTAAGGGATTGCTTTAAGTCGTATACCCTGTATGTTTTTTTTCTCCAAATGCTTTGAAGTTTAACTAGTTCAATTCATTGGAAACCACTTCCAATTCTTATAACTAAAATATAGCGTTACGAGAGAAGATTAAAATCTTTACTAAGTCTGATGTGAAGTCCTGTTTATTGGCCATCACATCTCATTGATTGTTTTAGAACTTTTAACCATGAAACTATTGTTCATGATTCAGATTAGTTACAATGCAATTATCATTCTGAACTGTAATGAACAATAATGAATAGAAATAAAAAGAAAACAACTTCAAAAAAAAAGTCATACAAGGATTTGACACATCAAAGCTTAGTCGGGGGGGGGGAACTTTTTACAGAATAAAATATGGAACTACATATTTGACTTAGTGAACACTCTGAGAATCATGTTTAGATTGTTACAATGATTGACACAAGTTATATGACCGAGCTCAAGAATTCAAGGGCAGCTTTCAAATGGAACATCAAGCAAACCCTATACCTTAGTAAGATATTCTTGCTTGCAGCCTAAAAAAAACAAAATCAAGTGTAAAATGGGGAGGTTTTTTGGATGACAATGAAAAAATACGAATTACTGTAAATACATATATTTGATATTTGACTACTGTATTGCATTGAACTGCAAAGTTAACAAATTTCATGATGTGCCAGTGATATTCAAACCGATTCTGATATATAGATTAATGAAAGGTGAACATTTTTTCTAATTTAGATCTGTATTTCACATGGAGGAAAAAAAATCATCTGTAAGGTAGTTCATTGCTTTGGGTTGAAGGTCTCACAAATTGCTTACCTAGTTTAAATAAAAGTGCCAGCTCTCCGCTGATTAGACCCATTTGTTTCATTCTCATCTTCTTATTTCATTGTGCCCCTGCAAACTAGTTTCTTTCATATGCTGATAAACTTCCCTTTTATTCTTTTGACAATTAATCCACACTAAGGGATAATTTGCAGTAGCCAGTTAAACTACCAGTATGTTTTTAGGATGTGGAAAGAACAAGAGCTCGAGAGGAAACCCAGCTGGTGACACAGAGAATATAAGTAAGACCTGCATAGATAGCATCTGAGGTCAGGATTAATCCTAGCAATATGAGACAGCTGTACCAATTGCTGTACATCTGCGCAATAAATTCACAGACATACAAGTACACTATTGCAATAATTTGGAATAAATTACAATAATAGTAGGATGAATGGCGTTTGTTCAAGGTCAACTGGTGTGTTTTACATAAAGTACAAAATGGATAGAAAAATCACCTTTTGCATTAGGAAATTTAAATGCTTGCCCATGATCACATGTCTTCCAGTGAAAATGATAAATATTCATAAATGTCTGTAAACTGTATGCATGTAATGTATTGCATCTGTTATAACTGTGTCATCATAATTTTTTTCTCTACTTTTTACGTGATTCTAGATTCAGGTTAGTGTCGTAAATGATTGCAATTGACTATTTAACATTTACTCACATGCTGTTTTCATATCATCAAAATTTAAAATGTTTGTGGTCCGCAGGTGTAGCTACTGTAGACTTAGAGTCATGAAAAATTACAGCACAGAAACAGGCTCTTTGGCCCATCTTTTCCATGCCAAACCATATAAACTGCCTAGAGCCATTGATCTATGCCCGGACCGTAGCCCTCCATATCTTTCCCATCTATGTACCTATTCAAACTTCACTTAAAACATTAAAAAAATTCTTGAAGATTTTTTTTATTAGTTTAAAAGCATTTTTTTGCCAGTTTCATAGACACCAATCGACAGTGTCTTAAATCTTTCCAACACAGTGATTTGCTGGAATTCACTGTCTCTGACATGCTTAATGCTAGTTTCATTTGCAGTTTATTTCATAGTGCAAATACCTTCACTGCCTCGGAAGGTTTAGAAATATTATTCATAATCAGTAGAGCCAAGCTACTGAATGACAAGCAACAGCTTTATTAGATTGAGATTTTGCCTGCTTGATTATATATATATTGCAAATGGTACAAGAGTGGCATTTTTTCATCCTGTATAACTATGAATTTCTGAAATGTAGCATTAAGTTGAGAAGCAGAATCAGAATCAGGTTTATTATCACCGGTATGTGATGTGAGATTTGTTAACCTAGCAGCAGCAGCAGCAGTTCAATGCAATACATAATCTAGCAGAGAGAGAAAGAAAAAATAATAATAAATAAAATAAAACATAATAATAAATAAACAAGTAAATCAATTGCATATATTAAATAGATTTTAAAAATGTGCAAAAACAAAGATATTGTATATTAAAAAAAAGTGAAGTAGTATCCAGAGCTTTAACGTCCATTTAGGAATCAAATGGCAGAGGGGAAGAAGCTGTTCCTGAATTGCTGAGTGTGCGCCTTCAGGCTTCTGTATCTTCTATCTGATGGTAACAGTGAGCAAAGGGCATGCCCTGCGTGCTGGAAGTTCTTAATAGTGGACTCCACCTTTCTGAGGCACCGCTCCTTAAAGATGTCCCAGGTACTTTGTAGGCTTGTGCCCAAGATGGAGATGACTAGATTTACAATCTTCTGCAGTTTCTTTTGGTCCTGTGCAGTAGCCCCTCCATACCAGACAGTGATGCAGCCTGCACAACTGTAGAAGTTTTTTGAGTTTATTTGTTGACATGCCAAATCTCTTCAAACTCCTAATGAAGTATAGCCGCTGTCTTGCCTTCTTTATAACTATATCGATATGTTGGGACCAGGTTAGATCCTCAGAGATCTTGACATTGAGGAACTTGAAACTGCTCACTCTCTCCGCTTCTAATCCTCTATGAGGATTGGTATCTGCTCCTTCGTCTTACCCTTCCTGAAGTAGAAAGCTGTCCAATCCTTGACATATAGAATGTGAAGTCAGTTTTACAGATCCCATTATCAGAATAATCATCTTTGTGTGACTTTTGAGAAGGTATATAAATTTGTACAGTTATTAAAAGAAATTTGATTTAATTTACATAACACATAATTCTACATAAATTTTAGAATAGAAAATCAAGATGGAGGTGGTGCTGTGGATTAAAGTGAAATAAATTATTGCTCTAGCTCTTTTTGTGATTCATTTGGATATCAGGCAGAATTTATGTGAAAATTTATACCTTGTGATGAGCAACATGAGTCTATGGTATGGTTGGTAGATACAATGTAAGCATAAACTATCGACCATTTTGTTTGTCTTATATTTTCTTGGAAATTAAATAACAAAATAATAATGATAAGCAATCTTTATCAGTTAGGCCACAAAGGACAAAGACACAATGTGAGAAAAGTCCCCAGTGATAGAAAGCTTTGGAAACTCTAGTACCAATGTCACCTGTTCCTCACAAGCCTGATACATTTGCCATATGTCATGTCTCAAATTACGCATACAATTACCCCAAAATATTATTTTCTGAGAGAAATGTAATTTGCATTTGGATGAATCAATACTATCTGCTTCCAGTGTCACCCTACTCCATTGATTTAACTCTCACTTACTCAAATAAAATTTCTAATTTATCCCCTGTCAAGCTTATCCCGTGCTCTCATGGTCTGCTGTTGGGGATAAGAAGAAACAGCTGGTCTTTCTCTCGTCCCTTTGGGACCCTAGAGACAGCCTCCAACCTTCTCTTTGCTGTGTGAACTGTCCACCTTTTGTAATAGTTTACCATAATCCAGTTCTTTCTTTTTAACCATGCTCTGGTTGCCTTTTTTGTGGCTTTTCTACACTGTAATTTTTCTTTTGTGCAGTGGGGACCAGATCTGCACACCATATTCTATGAGGCCACAACCATAAGGTCCCAGCATTATCTCACTATTTAGTTTAATATTTGAATACATCTATTCATTCATCAAGCCTGTGTGCTTCATTTTTTCTACATTGGCTTATGGTTAGAGCAGGTGTTGAGTTTAGTTTTCATTTTTGCCTATCGGTATCTCCATTCACTCAATCTTCTCACCTCTGCAATCTCTTCCACCCCAACATCCTCTGAGGTAAAAAATGGAAATCTCACAGTAGTCAGCATGTCAGGAAGCAGCTATGAAGAGAACAAAAAAAAAGCTAGAGTTTTCATCCATAGGCACTGACTGACCTGCTGAATATTTCCAGTATCTGTCTTTTTTCTAGATTTGCAACATCTGCAGTATTTTGCTTCTTTGACGCCCTGAGATACCTACGCTTCTTTCAATTTTGACACCAATATCATCTCTACATAAAATATATTTCACTTGCTGTTGAGAAATAGCACACTAAGTTGCATTTGGTTTCTCAAGGAGATGAAGTTCAGATACAGAATCATTTTTAGCTTTTTCAGTGAGAGAGAATACTAGATCGTATACAAGATAAGCAAAGTACTGCAGTACTGCCGTAGCACATAGTAATGATGGTACTCAATCTATATACATCTGGTTCCTTCCAAGTCAACGTATCTGCCTATTTATTCACCATCCACAGACAAAAAAAAGTGAGTGATTATCTCATTGTGAATCAGAGAATCAATTTACTACCCTTGATACTGGAAAGCCGCAGAGCTTGATAAAAAGTGACACCTCCGATCTTTCCATTGGGCTGTACAGGCCCTCCTGGGTTATGAATGCCTCGTACATTTGGATTCTCATACATAGGAAAAAGCCACAGCAGTCATGGGTGAAGTTGAGCAGAGCGGAGTTGGGAGCACAGTCAGTGAGACTGGCTGGAGACTCCTCTTCCTGTGCCTGTTCACTCTGCCATCATAACTGTGCCTGTTCACTCTCCCATCATCGTTGTGCCTGTTCACTCTCCCATTATAGCTGTGCCTGTTCACTCTGCCATCATAACTGTGCCTGTTCACTCTGCCATCATAACTGTGCCTGTTCACTCTCCCATCATAACTGCCTGTTCACTCTCCCATCATAACTGTGCCTGTTCACTCTCCCATCATAACTGTGCCTGTTCACTCTCCCATCATTACTGTGCCTGTTCACTCTGCCATCATAACTGTGCCTGTTCACTCTGCCATCATAACTGTGCCTGTTCACTCTGCCGTCATCGCTGTGCCTGTGATTCTCTCCCATACGCTTAGTGTTCATTTTCAAATTGCAAAAAATGTGGGTTACGATTATTTCTCAGAAATAGAACCCTGTTGAACTTGGGGACTGTCAGTGCCTCCTGTGCTTGTTGCGAAAGGTGCCCGTGTTGATGTAAGTTAAATTAAACCGATAAATACTCAATGAATGTAGGACAATATCCATTCCTGTTGCTCATTTTGGAAGTTCCAAAAGGCATAGATTTAGGTTAATATATCTCAGATCAGACCAGAAGATTCCAAGTTTTCCATATTGTAGCAAAAAATTTAGATGGGTTTTTGTAGCATATTTTGTTTAAGCAGATTTCCATGATCTGTAATACATTTGCGAGAATTTGCATTTCCATTCATATAATGATGTGATTCTTTGTTGTCTGAAACCTGATGTCTGAGAAAGTGAAAACTTACTTCTATTTAACAACGTGTTAAATATTGATGATGTTTGTAAGCATTTAATCACGAATGAAGTCGTCTCAGTTTTTATGCAATTAATGCTGACTAGTGGACTTGTGAACTGCAACTTAAAATGTTGGTGTTACTTGCTTCAGTGATGTTAGTCAGTGGATAAATTTAAATTGTAGAAAAACCATTGATGGTACCTTGCAACATCCGTCACCTAAAGAGAGACCGTCAAGTTCAAGATAGATGGAATTGATGCCACTATCCGCACTGAAATCATTATCAACAGCCAGCAAAATGGCAGTTAATCCCATTGCACCAAATACACTGTGTGTGGAAAACCCAAATTCTTGTTTCTTCAGACAAATCCTCTACTCTCTACTTGCCCAGGTCAGAGTTCCTGCGATGGCCTGAAAGATCACTGCAGAGACTCTCTGAAAGTGTATTTCAGGAAAAGAGAGAGGAACAAGACATCAGGAAGCCTCAGTGGTACTGTATGTTCCATTGGGTAGTGGCACCACTTTACCTCTGTCATTGGAAAGGGCAACAGAAAAAAATGAAAGGGAAAGATCCTCCATCAGCAGGCATTGACCTATGAGGATTAGTCTGCAGGTGGATCTATGGTTCCAGGGTCATCTTGGGAACCGCTGTCTGCAATGGAAACATCCTTGATTGAAGGTTGGCATGTGATTCGCCAAGACTTAGATGAATCCTTCTCCACAGCATTTAATAATGACATAGGGTCTTTCCCGCCCCCCCCCCCCCACCTGAGGGGGCAGATGAGCCCTCTATTAAACTTAACATCTGATAGATGAAAAGCAAGCAGGAATGTTCTTCACGTAATTGTGTGCAGAACGTGGGTATAACTTCAGTAGGGCTTTGTTCAGGGCAAAATATTATTTGTTTGAAAACTTGATGGCATCCCTATTGGCTATATTAAAAATAACATACTTTAAGAGCACTGTGTGCAGTCTGTCATCTGATAGTCATATGAATAGTTTGGAGTTAAAGACTGTTTCTGCATGGTTACATTTTTTTAACTTCATTTCCCCCTTTTTGTGTTGAAGTACAGTAATTCAAATCTTTTCATGCATTGAAAGTACATTAAAGGTGAAGCAGATGATCTTATGCATTATGGATTGTTAGTAGTTTGTTATTCCTATATTTAGTGTTTCCAAAATGTTTAATTTAACCTCTGAGCAGATTTTTCAGAAAATGAGAAGAGATGTAAGGCTGATTAACAGGAGAATAAATGATACTAAATTCATGTTTAATTTCTTTCAAAGGTACCAACATTTTATTCAGGAAAGCCTTTTGGAAGATTTTTGTAAAGAAGGTTAATAGTAATGCAAATTAATTTGTACTGCTGCATATTCATGAAATGTTAATGTTAGTAATCAGAATCTATCACCAGACATCAGATCTTTATTCAGATGTATGGGCAGTGTATTTGAATAAATTTTTCAGTTGTAAAGTAATTTTAAAATGTCAATCCAGTAGAACAAAATGATGTTTGAAGTATTGTTTCTGTTAAAACATATTGTGCCATGAGATGCAGAATGATAGCCTGCAGCTCTAATGGAGACAGCACCCTCTATACTACTATGTGGGACAAAGTTCCAGGAATTCAATCCAACAGTGATAAATGATCAACAATATACTTCCAAGACAGGGGTAGATTGAAGTGGCTGAGAACTGCTTTTGATGACTGTAGCAATTCAGCGGTAAACTGAGGTTGATATTCCTTCCTCATATTCAGCAGAAGATCTACGAGGTACTTCAGCCATACTTTGCCCTGTTGCAATCATTGTGGAGGCTGATAATGTTTGCCTCCTCCTTCTATTTGCTGTTTCATTTACTATGCCGGTTTAATTGCTCTTTGTTGCCTTTTGCACTGTCAGATCTTTTCCATGCCTATCCCATTTCGCTGCACAACACGTTGGAGGAGTCGTTGCAAAGCTTGGATTTTGTTCTGCAAGAGCAGTGAACACCCTTACTAGTAATGCCGTTGGCAGCTGTATCTACAAAAAAAAAGTCATTGAGGATGAAACATTTTCCCTCTTTTTAATCCTCAGTTTCTGCTGGCTCAGTCTGGCAGCTCTCTTTTAACCATTTTAGTCAATGTCAGTGTTACCAAGTTGGCAACTGATCCTCAGGATGTCCTGATGCAGAGGACATGTGGTGATCCTGCTCTGTACTACAGTGGAAAACAGTGAGGGAGCTGGGATAGTAATCCACAAGGTGTTTCCTTGTCCATCTTTGATCTGGTACCATGAGATTTGATGGGAAACTGAATCCTCCTCCCCCCCCCCCCCAATAGATACTCGATTGCTGCCATGACTTTTGCTTCTTCACTGGGTATTGCTAGCTGAATCAGAATTTATTGTCCACATTAAATCAGTGCAGAAGTGGGGTCACATATAGAATAGACAAGGTATGAACAACAATTTTTTAACTTGTGAGACATTACATAGAACGTAGAATATTGCAGCCCACTACAGGTCCTTTGGCCCATGATACTGGCCTTTCAACCTACTCGAAGGTTAATTTAACCCTTCCCTCCAAAATAGTTCCATTTTTATGTATTCAATGTTTCTTAAATCCCCCTATTATATCTGCCTCTACCACCACTCCTGGTGGCACATTTACACCCACCACCCTCTGTGTAAGGAATTTACTTCTGACATCCCCCCATACTCCAACCATCTTAAAATTATGCCCCCTTGTATTAACCATTTCTTCCCACTCAATCTATGATCTTACCATCCTGTACACCTCTACAAGTCGGCCCTCATCCTCTTTTACTCCAAAGAGAAAAGCCCTAGCTCGTTCAGCCTATCTTCATAAGACACGCTCTCTAGTCTAGGTAGCATTCTGGTAGATCTCCTCTGCACCCTCTTGAAAGATTCAACATCCCTCCTACAGTGATGTAACCAGAAATGAACCCAATACCCCTAGTGTGATGTAGTCAAAGTTTTATAGAGTTGCAACATTACTTCAGGGCTCTTGAACTCAGTCCCCTGACTAATGAAGCACAACCTTCTTAACCGCCATATCAACTTGCACGGTGACTTTGAGGGAACTATGGACATGGACCCTAAGATCCCTCTGTTCTTCCAAACTGCTAAGAATCCTGCCATTCAACCTGTACTCCACCTTCAAGTTCAAACCTCCAAAATGTATCACTTACACGTGAAAATCTGTAGATGCTGGAAATGCGAGCAACACACACAAAATGCTTGAGGAACTCAGCAGACCAGACAGCATCTAGGAAAAGAGTACAGTCAATGTTTTGGGCCAAAATGTCGACTGTACTCTTTCCCTGGATGCTGCTTGGCCTGTTGAAATCATATCACTTCACACTTTTCTGGATTAAACTCCGTCAGCTACTTCTCAGCCCAGCTCCGCATCCTGTCAATCACTGGTTGTAATCTTCTACGCTATTCACAACACCACCAACCTTCATGTCAATTGCACACTTAGTAACCCACCCTTCCATTTCCTCATCCAAGTTGTTTATAAAGATCACAATGAGCAAGGGTCCTAGAACAGAACCTTTCACAACACCACTGGTTATTTTCCTCCTGGTAGAATATGCTCCATCCATGACCACTCTCTGCCATCTGTGGGCAAGCCAGTACTGAATCCCTACAGCCAAATTTACCCGGATCGCCTGCCTCCTGACTATATTGTCCTTTTAGAATCACTGAACATTTTCCAGTTGATGTCCGCTTGCCACTTCTCAGCCCAGCTCTGAATCTTATCAATGTGCTGTTGTAACCGACGACTACCTCCCACGCTACCCACTGTTTCACCAACCTTTGTTAGTGAATGAAAGTGTATTTTATTGACAATCATTATATTGTGGTTAGCTATATCTTGTAGCCGGCTGGTGGCATAGTGGCATCAGCGCAGGACTTCGGAGCGAAGGCTCCCGAGTTCAAATCCAGCCGTCTACCTTGCACACTTTCCATCCATGCTGGGTTGAGCGTCGAGCTAGCAACTCGACCTCGTAAAAAAGAAATTGCCTGCTTACAGAAATATCATCAGCAAAAAGTTGATGGCTTATGCTGTCTTGTGAGTTTAAAAGGCAATTTCCTTTTGCTTTATACCTTGTATTCCAGATTTATTAAATTATTGAAATGCAAATACCACAGCAACCAGAATGGCTAGAATATCTCACATCAACAGTTTGACCCTTAGACTTTAGTCTGCTACTTAACTATGTTCTATATAGATCTGATAGCTGGTAGAATTGTTCATTCCCATGGAATGCAATGGAAGAATTTGGGACAATGCTTATATAATATTTCTCTATGAATATGACTGTCAGTTAGTTACTTGATTAGTTTCAGTCCAGATTCATTTTGCACCTCTCAATCTTTCTGTGTCTACTTTTCATTGAAATAATGAACTGTATTCTGTTTCACTTGCCTCGCGATATATCCTCTGATTATCTGTCTTTAAACAGATCAAAGAGATTCATTGCCCTATCATTGACAAACATTGCAAATAACCTCTTGACCTCACTGCATCATTACCAGCTTCCGCTCTCACTAATCTTCTGAAAAATATAATGGGCAGGAGCAAGTCTGTACTCTGCTAAAATCTGGCCCAAATTATATTTATATAAAATGTACATGTAATAAGTAGGCATTCTATGCCTTACTCAGGAACGTCTTCAAGAAGTAAGTTCCCTGTCAGTGTTGAGTTACAAATGACGTTCAAGAGCAAAATTATTTTTGGTTATTTTAATAGTACAAACTACTTCAGAATTATCTTACATTGAGTAATTGAGATCTGAATTTAATCTGGTGGCAAGGAGTTGACTTTATTGATGGTTTAACCACCATAAGTAAATGACAAAGATGAAAGTTTTTTGCCTTTGTGAATCCACTGATCTTAGTGTACAAATCTGTGGTCCCAAGGAGCACTCCAAACGTTCATTGATTCTGTATAAGCTTCTCCAGTAGGTTTCTTCAGACATGTAGATGCAGGGGATCAGATACAAACCATTTTATTTACTTATTAAGAAATTGGATTTGACACGTTTTCTGCTCTGCCTAAATATCATTGCATTAGCGCTAATAGCAAGTTGGTTCCTACTTAAAAAAAGCTGAGAAATTAGTCACATATTTACTGGCACCTGATGGGACCAGGCTCAATTCAATATAGCTACTGACACTTTGCCATAATGTGACCTAAGAAAAAACTCATCCCTTAAACACACAATTCCCCTGCCAACCAGAAAACACTAAATCATATTATGGATAGCATGTAGTAGAGAGAGGTTGGAAGAGTTAGGAAGAGTTTCAGCAAGAATGTATCAGTGGTTAATGAAATGCAAACTGGGAGGCCAGGACCGTTGGGAGGAGAGGAGGAAAGGAAAGAGACTCATCAGACTTCCATAAAATCAATATGCCAGTTTGAATTCTCTTCTCAAAGAGTCAGACCACCCATTACAAATGTTGTAAGATATGTAATGATCTCACAAGGTATAAAATGGTGACCCACAAACTGGTGAAAATGCTAAACATGAGAAAGTCTACAGATGCTGGAGATCCAAAGCAACACACACAAAATGCTGGAGGAAACCAGCAGGTCAGAAAACATCTATGGAAATGATGGACAGTTGATATCTTGGGCCAAGGCTGTTTTTGAGCACTAAGAAATAAGGGGGAAGTCACCATCATAAAAAAGTGAAAATACTGCACTGTTGGGTAAAATAACATTGGAGACAAACCAAAAGGGATTCACTTGGTTAATTAATGTGAAGAGAAGGTTGTTGCATCACAATTAACAAAAGAGATTAGATTTATATTTTCAGAATTTAGAAGATGAATGGGTGATCTTATTGAAGCAGTTAAGGTGCTTGGGGCAATGGCAGTGAAAAGGAGGGGGCATAGTTAGTCATTTAAAATGGAGCTGAATAGAACTTCCACTTATGGAGAGTGTTGAAACTTTAGAATTCTTTACCTTAGAGAGTGACAGAGATTTGATCATTAGTATATATAAAGAAAGGGGTAAGGAGATAAACTCTAGGGTGGTTGGCCATAATGACATTGAATGACAACACAGGCATGAGGGTTTGAGTGGACTTCTCCTGTTCTTATTTTCTTTAGTGTCTTATATCCCTTCAATCTACTCACAATCATCTGCAAAGTGTTGGAAGATGTAGCAATGCTATCAAAAAGCATTAATCTGTGTGAAATGGCAGAAGTGAAGATGATTGTAAAGACTGCACAGTGTTCAGTCATTTCAGATAGTTAATCTGTTTGTGCAGCACACTGTAGAACATCAACAGCATTCAGACATAGTCTGGTAGATGATTTCTGCATTACATAAGTGCCAGCCATTGGTCATCTCCCACAAGGAAGAGTCCTCCTTCCCTTAAAGTTCAGCCTTACGACCTCTGAGTTCCCTACATACCAAAGGTCAATTTTTTAGTGACTAAAAAAATTTCTTGATTTGGATCAGCCACGAGAGCAGCTCAGTGGCCTCAACCCAATCTGTAAAGAACAAGTCAAAGCTTTGACAGAATACCATCCATATCCCTGGAAGTGTGCAGTTCCAAGGATACTCCAGACTGAGTGATACCCCATCCACTACCCTAAGTATTCCCTACTACTAACACTGGTGCACTTTACCTGTACGGTCTGTAAAGTGTAATGTCATGACTTTCCTTTGCAGTCTTGAAAAATAATGGTGTCTTTCCTTTAACGGAGTGCAGTAATTCAAGAAGGTAGATTACCAATGTCTTTTCAAGGACAATAAAATGTCCAATAAATTCTCACCTTGCCAATGAAAACCACATGAAGTGAATTGGAAAAAATGCTTATTTTCCAGTAATTATTAATCTCTGTGATGTAGGTTGTTGAAATGAAATTTCAGTGGGACCATGCTGACACATACTTTTTAGGGGTTTAAAAATCTTTAATGAAATAATAACTTTCTGCTTTGTATTGACCTTATAATTCAGAATGGGTAAATCCACATTCCCATCTGTTGTTGAGCTTCATTGGTTCTTAGGCATGCTTTATTGGGCAAAACACCACAAGATGTAAGCAATTTTGCATCAGTGCTGGTGAAAGGATGCAGCTGGTTCTTAATATCAAATGTAGTGAAGTGGACCACAGACCACAAGCTTTTTAACTGGCTGATAAAGTGTGGACGGAGCCAAATGACTGGGAAAGAGGACAGAAACATAATCAAAATCTGCACAAACACGAGAGATTCTGCAGACACTGGAAATCCAGAGCAGCACACACACAATGCTGGGGTAACTCAGCAAGTCAGGCAGCATCTTTGGAAATGAATGAACAGTTGATGTTTTGGACTGGAAAGGAAGGGGGAAGAAGCCAGAATAAGAAGGTGGGGTAGGGGAAGGAGAACAAGCTAGAAGGTGATAGTTGAAGCCTGGTGGGTAGTGGAGGGGGTCTGAAGTGAGAAGCTGGGAGGTGATAAGTGGAAAAGATAAATGGCTGGAGAAGAAGGAATCTGATAGAGGAAGGTGAACCATGGGTGAAAGGGAAGGAGGAGG
Source organism: Mobula birostris (assembly GCF_030028105.1). Classification (NCBI taxonomy): domain Eukaryota; kingdom Metazoa; phylum Chordata; class Chondrichthyes; order Myliobatiformes; family Myliobatidae; genus Mobula; species Mobula birostris. The sequence continues at coordinate 59,241,981 of NC_092383.1, read as the reverse complement.
GGTACTAAAGGGAGGTGATAGGCAGGTCAGGTGAGGAGAAGAGAAGAGGTATGAGAGAGGTCAGAATGGGGAATTGAAGGAAAGGAGGGGAAAAATTACTGGAAGTCAGAGATATCAATGTTCATGCCATGAGGTTGGAGGCTATTCAGACGGAATATAAGGTGTTGCTCCTCCAGCCTTAGGGTGGTCTCATCATGGCAGTAGAGTATGCTATGGACCGACATATTGGAATGGGGATTAGAAGTAAGATGTTTGGGCACAGGGAAGTCCTGTTTTTTGTGGATGGAGTGAAGGTACTTGACAAAGCAGTCTATGTCAGATATCACTAATGTAGAGGAGGCTGCATCGGGAGCACCAGATACAGTAGACGAACCCAACAGATTCGCAGGTGAAGTGTTGCCTCACCTGTGAGGACTGTTTGGGTTCTTGCGTGGAGGTGTAGTGAGGAGGTGAATGGGCACTTTGGCTGCTTGCAGGGCTAAGTGCCAGAAGCGAGATTAGTGGGGAGAGACAAATGGACATGGGAATCTTGGAGGGAGTGAACCATGCAGAAAGCAGAGAGTGGGGCGGGGTGGTGGAGAAGGTAAAGATTTGTCAAAATCTCTGCATTTCCTTTATTTTTGCCATCAGTAGAACAGACTGTCCTCTCAGTAAAAATGACTCAACAGCACTGCAGTATAATGGAAGCAATAGTTGCACTTAAAACACTTATGAATAAGAAACATTTGGCACATTGGTCTCATAAAATTGCAATCCATGGATATATGCTGCTGCTTTTGCTGAGTATATATGTGACTACTTTGGCAGAAAACCAGTGTTTAAAGTATTTTTTACAGAACCTGAGGGAGATATCTTTAGCTGGTTTTGGAGTAGGTGTTGCTGCTACTGTCTAATTATAACAGTAATATGGGACTTCTCTCAGATTGGAAAGCAAAAACAAATCACATGGGGAAAAACATGGCATTCTATTTAATTAAATGTACACTTATATAACAAGCAATACAACAAATAATGTGAGCTGGGGTTAAACATATTCAAACAAAATGCCAGAAAGTTGTCCAGAATGAAATTTAATTTAAAAATGCATTTCATAAGTTCTGCTGAAGTTCTCCCATTGTGCTGCTCAGGAGAGAGTTCCAGAAGTTGACCCAGAATTCATGAAGGACTAGTTATATACTTCAAAGTCAAACTGTTGTGCAATTTAGAAGGGACTTGGAGTATTTATGATGAAAAATTGTTTGCACTTATGGTACAAACACTTATGAATGCCATGAGTATACTAGAAACAAAGTACTGTAGCAAGACACACATTTTAATATGCTTTTTGTGGCCTTGGATGTTTCACAGCAGAGAGGAAGCAAACAGAATTCTTCAAGGTGAACGTCCAGTGAGGTGGGCTCTTGAATAAGCCCGAGTATAATAAACTCTTAACATATTGTAGCTGGACCACAGAAAACATGCATGAGAAAGTTATTCCAGTTCATTAGAAAACAATTGAAATTGAAAATGCTGGGCCATAACATTCTTTCACTACACTAGGTTTTCCTTAGCCTTCCTCAGCTGCAAACACCTCAAGACTCTACTCACGCTGCAAGATTGCATAGTGTAATTCAGTACACATGTGCAAAGGAGAACAAAATAATTGTTACTCTAAATCCGATGCAACATAAGTAACACAATCATTTGAAAACTATGATGAATATAAATACATAAGATAGCTTATATGCATAGAATGATTGTATGTTCATGAAGTGACGCTAGGCGCAGGCGTGTTGGCACATAGGTGACTGACAGGAAATGATAAAATAGTGTGGTGAGGTGGGGGTGTGGAGGGATGGAAGTGTTGATCAGCCTTACTGCTTGGGGAAAGTAACCATTTGTGAGTCTGGTGGTCCTAATGTGGACGCTATGGAGGCTCTTTCCTGATGGGAATGGGACAGACAGTCCATGAGCAGGGTGGATGGGATCCTTCATAATGTTACTGGCCCTTTTCTGGCACCTTTCTGTATTTCTTCCTTGATGGCAGGCAGGCTGGTGCTGGTGATGCATTGGGGAGATTTGACTGCCCGTTGTGGAACCTTCCTGTCCACCACAGTGCAGTTTCCCTACCATGCAGTGATACAGCATGTTAGAATGCTCTCTACTGTGCTGCTACAGTATTGTGCGAAAGTCTTAGGCATATAGATAGCTGAGATGACTAAGTCTTTCACACAGTACTTGTGCCCAGAGTATTTGTCCGCGAGGCGTGGAGAGCAAGTTTGTAAATCTGGTAGGAACAAACAATGGTGAAGGTGGAGCGCTGCAGGAGGGGTGTGGGACAGGTGGCAGAGAAGTGCCGGGGTGGGGGTGGGGGGAGGTGACACCAGTGCACCAGGCAATATTATTTGATTCCAAACAATTGGATTTGTTGATCATTACAGATTGTCTCTCCAGTGCTTTCCACTCCCTCCTCCCTCCCTTCCCCTTTTCTCAACCACGATTATTCCACTCTTCCTGTTCCCTTCCCACTCTCAGTCCACAATAGAGACCCACATCAGAATCAGCTTTATCATCAGGTTTATCAGGTGTGTGTGTGTGTGTGTATGTATATCTATATATATATATCTATATATCTATACACACATACATACACACACACACACACACACACACACATATATATGCCTGAGACATTTGTACAGTGCTATACAGAAGGACGCGAGTATTGATGTGGATAGACCTGCTCTCTTCAGTCTCTCAGAAAGTAGAAGTATTGGTGAGCTTTCTTGATTTGTGTAGTATGAGAGTAAGCTTTTAGACACACTCTCTCTACCACACTGTTTCCTGTGACCAGCCAGTGGAGCTTTCTTGCCAGCTTCTGGCTGGTATATCTTAAAATATTCAAATTGATTAGTGCTCCAGAATCATGGACTCAGTTTCCATGTGGTCCATATTGGTCACCAGATGCCACGCTGCTGCTGCAAATTGTAATTGGGACTTGTCTTTCAGAGCTTTATTAAAAGGATAAGGTAATTTGGAGGATTGGTAAGGCTCAATGAAATAATGTTCAAATCAGGCAAAGGGAAAAACGCAGCCAATTATAGGGCAGTTAATTGGATATGATTGATAGAGATCATTTCGGATTCTTTACTTAGACATGAATTCTGCCTTGACAGACCTACTTAAGAAGGGGGAGGATATTGTAGTGCATACATAGAACCATGGATGTTCAGAAAGATTTTGAGAAGATAACTGTTAAGCATTGAGAATTTTAGTGATCTGAAATTTGTGAGAGGCGAGAGAAAGTCAAGGGCTTACAACTAAGGTACAAATACTCAATGTGATTTGAAGTATGGGATAATGAGCTAGGAACATCATTTGTTGAAACCTTCTTCTTACGTATGACTGGAGAAACATTTAAAATTTATTTTTGAGTTTTAGAAACCTGTGTTTGTTGTTTTACAGTACCAGAAATTGCATTAACTTATTTCATAACTGGGTTCTGTGCCAGGTGGGTTCTGAAAGAGCAAACCAAGAACGGTTTTGGTTCAAAACATTGACTGTTTGTTCATTTCCATCGATACAGCCTGACCTGCTGAGTTCTCCAGCATTTTGTGTGTGTTGCTCTCAATTTCCAGCATCTGCAGAATCTCTAGTGTTTGTGTCATTAATTTCCATTCTTTGTGTTTGCCCAAGTCTTCAATATATTTTCACTTAAAACTCCATTTTAAAATTTGTATTACAAATTACTTATGGGATTCTTAAGATTACATCTGTACTATAAACTTGGAAGAATGATAACCTTAAAATGTATTCATAAAATGGTGTATAAAACAAGAAGGTAAGTTACAGTGTAGTTGTACATGCAATCATTTGTAGGCTGAAGATGAAGGGAGAAACTACATTTATGAAAATACATTGCCAGGATGTGCTTAGCAGCAATGAACAAACCTGTCAAAAACATAAAGATTGTGTGATTAGATTCATTAACAAATCCTACCTCATTTCATCTTGGCATACTGAATGATTTTGCATGTCCCTTTTTACAAAAAGGAATTATTGTCACCTTTATAAACCTGACAGGTTATTTGTTTCAGTTTTCTTAATTACAAGATGCCTATCAATTAATTAGGAGAATTTCAATGTCCATTATTTCCAAATATCCTGTACTATTTGCAAAAAATACTAAAAAAAAGTGTGGAAATTATAATATGATATACTTATGCAGGATTATGTTTGTACCATTCGTTGAAGTGTAACATAGGAAAAAAAGCAATTGCACAAGTATTAGTTTGTGGAGTTGTGTTTCCAAAGAGTCTTCATAATATTCTTGAGAGGCAAAGAATTCTCCCATTGAATAATTTCAGATTTTAAAGTAAGTTATCTTTTTACACCTTAATTTAGTGTCTATTCTCTTTTTGCCCAAATAAGCCTAAATAATCTCACGCTTCTGGATGGATGGAAGTTTTTTTCTCAGATGAATGCTTGGCTGAAGTGTGTCAATTACCGTTACCTGGTCGTTTTGTACCAGTTGGAAAATTTGACACAGTACCTCCATCCTTCAGTCACCCACACATCCTGAAAAGGCTTTGCATCAAGACATCTCAGCTTGGGTGCGAAATTATATTATTCCCCATGCAGCATTGCAGAAGAGTGTGGGGATGTGTGTTGTTGGATACTTCTGGGACAACGTAGTCTTAAAATTTCAGTACCCAACTGGGAGGCCAGCAAGTTCATGAAATACTACAATACCTAAAATTTTGCCCTTCCCTACCTTCCCCTACTGAATCTCACCTTAAAAATGTGAAATATTTACTTCATCCATCCACGCTTAAGCCCTGATCTCCAAGTTGCATGCTGAGTTGATGCTTCATTACCTGATGGGTTTACTCTGGCAATTTTCTGTTTCTTCCTCTTCCCCTAACCCCAATCCCCTGTCATCTTCATGAGAACTTCTGGACAATGTTACTTGATTGTGTACAGTTTTCTGTTCAAGGTTTTTAGTATATATAATTTTCAGTTGATCTTTCCCCTAGCTAAGATTTGAAACAATTTAGGAGGCAAAAATCAGTTACAGTATTCTGTCTATAAACGTAAAGGACTTTTGATAATTGTATCTTTGTTCATTGAATACTGCTAACTGTCCTATACCACTGGTTGTTATTTGATTGAGAGCAGTTGGCTAAAGATACATGTTATAAAGTTCTTTTCTTCCAATAATGTGAGATAATGAAGATTAATTTTTCCAATATGTCAAATGGAAAAATCTCACCAATCATATTTTTTTTTACTTTTACTTGAACATTTTAAAAGCAGGTTGGTTTGATTGAATGTTAGTACTTTACTTAGATGGGTTTATTTTAATAAAGGCATAAAAAGTGGGTGTGTATAAGCAAAATATTTATAGAGTTCTTGATTAATGTGACTTGGATCAAGCCAAAGATTCACTTCATTCACATATTGTTGCTGCATGCTACTTTGCTTAAAAGCACGAACCACATTAAAACCTTTTCAAAATTGGTTTACATCTGCTTGTTAATAATTTTACCCTCTAGACTTGCATGTACACATGAGCTGTAAGCAATTAAAATAGTTTAGTATAGTATTATACCAGATCCTTACTTTTGTTGAATAGTTGGTCCATGCTCCTTATATACTTCTAAATTAAGTATTAACATCTGTGCAAGGAAAACCTAAAGTATATTATTTTCCCATTTTTTGTGATGCAGATTTATCGGACACTTAATTGTGAACTCGTTATATAGAAAGTTTATACCTCTGGATTAAAGTTTTAATTATCCATAGAGAGTTGACTCGAATGAATAAATCTTTCCTGCCCATTTGAGGGTCATTAAATCTACTCTGCACAATCCTGTAACACCAGTTAACATGTTCCGTTTGGATAGATTCAACCATCAAGTGCAATATAAACTCAATTTACAATAGTGACTTTAGCTTGGTATATTTAATGGGTTTTGGGATTTGTGTATTGAGATATTCTTGGAGATTATATTTTTCATGGTTAATGAAAAACAACAATGCTTTTCTTTTAGTTTTCATGTCTTGAATCCAATTCGCCATGACTTGATCATAGAAATGCACAAAAGTTCTAGATTAAAAGCAAACTATCTACAGCAGTAAGGAAACTTGTCTTATTTTTTAATCCACATCCTGATTTTCCCGTGCTAACTGATAATGCAAGTGATTCAAAGAAATAGTTTGATGTTGTGTTATTGTCCTGGTAACTGCCTTTTTCTTCAGTCCAACTAAATAAGGAAGGTGACTTTTTAAATTCCATTTTTCTGTTGATCTACTGGTGAAAGGAGCTGGGATATATTCTGTAATGCAAGATTTCTCCTCCATGAACCATTCATTTTGCAAAGATTTTTGCATTGTTGGAGAGAGGATACCTTGGGAGTTCTTATCTTTAAACATTGTTAAAAGGCATATATTTAGATTGTAAATCAGACTTTAAATATTGGGTGCTGAGGTTTATAACCAATATGCAATGCAAAGAGTATGTGATCCTATTCATATGATAATACTTGGATGGAAAAAAAATAAGTAAAATGAGTGCCCTCCTGCTTCCACAGATGAGTTTAGCAATTAAGCCTCTTTCCCAAATACCTTAAAGGCCTTCTGACAGCTCATGTTCATTGATTAGAGACTATTAAAAGCAGTCAAAGTTAAGCCTTTGTGAACAAACTTTGCAACATTTTTGTTTTCAACTGTTGAATGAGTTACTGCATACTTCGAAAGAACAACAAAATTATTTACAGGTTTCCCCCGCCATCCGACGGTAGAGCGTTCCTATGAAATGGTTCATAAGCCAGAATGTCATAAAGCGAAGAAGCAATTACCATTTATTTATATGGGAAAATTTTGTGAGCGTTCTCAAACCCAAAAATAGCCTACCAAATCATGCCAAATAACACATAAAACCTAAAATAACAGTAGCATATAGTAAAAGCAGGAACGATATGATAGATACACTGCCTATATAAAGTAGAAATACTTTTCTATAATCATTGCCTGAACTGTTCTCCGTAGCGAAAATCTCACGCAAGCGCCGTCGGCAAAAACACTCTCTCCAGTAACCTTTAAGCTATGAAGCTGCCAAATCATACCAAATAACACGTAAAAATACACAGCCGATATAAAGTAGAAATAATGTACAGTGTAGTATCACTTACGGGAATCAGGAAGTCAGCTTGCCGAGCACACTGATGGTGGTGTGTTAGGCTGAGTTGTCGGAGGTTGGAGTGGTGCAGTAGCCCCCACCCTCCGGGCAGCAAACCGATCGGATTCTCCACGGATCGGTATCTGTCTGCGGCCTGGGGGTTGGGGTGGTGGGACACTGGGGTGTCATCTCATCGTCATCTGTTTCCATTATGGCAGGCAGCTCATCTTCTCCAATGACTGCCTGCCTCGATGTCGAAGGTCGAGTTTCGTCGTCTGATGTGGAAGACTTGAAAAACGACAGTACAGTATGCTTGACTGCTGAGCCTCGCGCATTTTTCTATCATGTAGTTCTTTGTAAGGACTCAAACCAGCTTGCAAATATGCCCTAAACCGACGGACCCTTTCAAAATTAAAGTCGTAATTTTATCATTACTCATTCGGTTGTGATTGTTACTTTTCCTCTTCCAATTGCATCAGCTCTTCATCTATCGGTTCTTGGTCATGGGATGCCAAAACCTCTTCAACATCATCTTTGTCAGCTTCCACAAGCCAAACTCACTTTGTCCTTACTTCGTTCACCATGACTGAAACGCTTAATTATGTCTAGTTTTACGCTAAGTGTAACACCCTTACGAGCTCTTTTAGGCTTTCCCGATACCTTAGAACTCATCTTGCAAACGGCTGCTCACAAGCATGTGTTTAAGCAACGCTGGTGAGAATGCTGTTCCGAATCCGGGGGAGAGCAGCTGCTAGGGGCGCGTGCTAATTTTTTTTTCGCATGCTGTTTTTTATCGTGCGCTGCCTTTTTCGTAACAGTGAAAATACCTTCTGTTCGCAGAAATAGGGAACTAATGTAGGTCTTTCGTAACAGTGAGGTTTCGTAAAGTAAACGTTCGAAAAGCGGAGGACACCTGTACCTTGTTGGCCCCTACTCTTAACATAAGCCACACAATTGCACACGTTCTGTAATTTTGCATAAAGCAGCTTAAAATGCCCACCAGAGTTGTATTTTGACTCAATGGTCAAAAAATAAGTCAGCATCTTTTCAAAGGAATTATCAGCTGTGTTTTCTGGCTGGTTGTGACACAGTTCCAGCACAAGGAACAGGAGAGCATTATACTTAACATTACTGAACAGTGTCAAGCCATTATGTGAGTTATATTTATAGTTTACTTTTCTGTCAGATAAAATGTTGGCTTCAGGAATAATTAACAGTAAGCACATTGGCGAGTCTCTCTGTATTGAATAAAATAAAAATAATGTAGATCTAATTACTGGTGAGCATAAAGATATAAAAGTAAGGAAATTAAGTTAATTATGCAATTTTTAAAGTAGATGTAACTATAAGATAATTCTTGTAATAATAATATCATATGCATTTCCAAGTGCCATTTTCTTCCTGCAATTCTTCTCTAATTTAAAGTATTGATTGTTTTGGTTTGAAATGATGGGTTTCTTTTGGATGTTTGTTTTACACTGATACGCTGATGTAAATCCGAGCCATCAAAATATATAATTCTCCCATTGACACCACGGTGACTCCCCCAACCCAAAAGACCAACGGAAGGAAAATCTACTCCTCAATCTAGCTCTTCTAGAAGTCCTGATGAAAACTAAGTGCTTCTTATCCTCAGGATAAACTTTGTGCTGGAAGGCTGGCTATAGACTTTCTATGCCCATCCCTTGTTTACCTGAGAGGAGAACTGAGGTTTTTTTTTATGCAATAGATCTTAAGCCTTATCATTGGTGGCCTGTTGGACCAGTGGTGCTGTTTTATGGCCAGTAGTTAAGACTTTTAACTTTGTTTGTTTTCTTTTTGACTTGCTTCTTAAAATCTTCGATCATCAAATACGAGCTGTCGGAAGGCCTTTAAGATGGTAGGAGAAGGAGCTTTATTTTTCTCTACCCCTCACCGATGTGCATGTTCATGTTGACCCTTACCAATTTTTATTAATGCACTCTAGAAAGCATCTTATCTGGATGCATAACGGCTCAGTATATCAACTGCTCTGCATGTGACTGCAAGAAACTGCAGAGTTTTGGATACATTTCAACACTTTAAAGAACCTCGTCTCCCTTCGGTGAACTCAGTCTATAGATAGATACTTTATTGATCCCAAAGGAAATTACAGTGTCATAATAGTATTAGAAGTGCACAGATATACAATTATTAGAAGAGAAGTAAGAAAGAATAAAAATAAAGTTACCTCAAACAGTCTAACAGGAGGGGGTCATCACTTCCCTGGCTACAGGTTGACTCATTATAGAGCCTAATGGCCAAGGGTAAGAATGACCTCATGTAACGCTCTTTGGAGCAGTGCAGTTGTCTTAGTCTGTTACTGAATGTGCTCCTCTGTTCAGCCAAGGTGGCATGCTCAGTAAAACCTCTGTAAAGCAGTCAACATATTAACACCACTCACCCTGGACATTCTTCCTTCTCCCCGATCCCATTAGGCAGACAATACAGAAGTCTGAAAGCACATCACCAAGCACCAGGACAGCTCCTACCCTGAACAACTCTTGAATGAACTTCTTGTACAGATGGATGCATGACCTCATGGTCTAACTCGATTTGATCTTGTACCATTTTGTTTACCTGCATTGCACTTTCTCTATAGCTTTTACACTTGATTTGGTATCGTTTTATCTTGTTCTGCCTCAGTGCCCTATATTATGAATTGATCTGTATGAACGGTATGCAAGACAAGCTTTTCACTGTATCGTGGTACATGGGACAATAGTAAACCAATACCTTTACCAATAGCAATACTGTGTCTTCACTCACAGATTGCTTCCTCCATTGGGTACCTGCAGTGGCAAGGCTGATGTGTTTTCAGAACCTGTGCAATTGCAAGAGTTAAGTGTAACAGCAGCTAATGCAAGCTCAGTCCAACTCTTTGCACTCAAAAATGCATTGATGCTTCTGCATAAACTATCTTGTGTACAACATCTCAGAGGACAGGTGTACAATAACTTATCCTGTCAATGTGGTAAGGCTTTTAAGTGTTGGCACTCTTGCGATTTCCTTGACAATGAAAATACCCAGACCTTAAGTGAGTGCATTACAAGGCATTCAGAATGCAATCTTCAGCAGAGAGCTGGAAGTCTTTTACCACGGAGTTTACGTTACACCGTGACTTTTACTTCTCAAATATATCAGTGAACTACCTGTTTAGCACTTTGGCCCTATTTTCAACTCTACCCTTCCTCATTACAAAATTCACACATCTTGTGCTCTTTCTACCATCAGCTTACATTACCTGCAACCTGATGGTCTAGCATGAAGTTCTGTCAAACCCACTAGCTGCAGTCTCGTGTCCAGTAATCTGATCCTCAAGAGTTTTAGAAAACCTCAAAATAAGCATTATATGGATTTGAGATTGTGATTTAGCAGGTCAGGCAACATCTACGTAAATGAATAAACAGTCAACACTTCAGGCTGAGACCCTTCATCCAGTCCTGAAGATAGGTCTCGGCTTGAAACGTCCACTGTTTATTCATTTCCATAGATGCTGCTTGACTGGCTGAACTTCTCCAGCATTTTTTTGAGTGTTCAAAATCAAATCAAATTAAGTTTAATTATCATTCAACCATACATGGATACAGCCAAACAAGACAGCACGCCTTTGGGTTCAAAACAATAGAAAAATATACACTGTATAATCAAAATAGTGAAGACAAAATAAAAGAACATAGTCACTCAAGAAAACACATTTTAGTTCAAGACCCTGAGCAACAAATCCTGCATATTGAAGGTTTCTGGCCATGCAGCCTGTAATTCCATTGATCCAATCGAATTGGCCACGTGGCCCACCGGCCCGTCTCTCCTCCCGTGGCCCACCGGTCTGTCTGTCCTCCCGTGGCCCACAGGCACGTCTCTCCTCTCGTGGCCCACTGGCCCGTCTGTCCTCCCGTGGCCCACCGGCCCGTCTCTCCTCCCATGGCCCACCGGCTGGCTCCTAAGACACCCCAGCTGCCTACTCCGAACAATGAGTAGCTCATTGATGTGGCAGACCTGCTGTACTTGTAGTTATTGGAGTTCAGTATAGTCTTATGGTAAAAAAGCACACTTAACAAAGAGAAAAAGCAACTTTGCTTGGCCCTGAGAGGCTGCTACATCTGCATGTGCCAACATCTTACCAGAAGTTGTAGCTCTGGATTTCCGGCATCTGTAGAATCCCTTCTGTTTGAGATTGTGATTTCTGTTTGGTGGCATAGAGAAGAACAGCTGATCAAAGAAGGACAAAACCCTATAAAACATAGGAGCAGACTTAGGGCATTTGGCCCATTGAGTGCGCTCTGCTGTTCAGTCATGGCTGATTTACTTTCTCTTTCAACCCCAAAGGAAATTGTAAATGCCATCGGTGTGACCTTACCAATGGAAATCCATCAGGAGAAATTAGGTGGAGATGTTGCAACACAAAATATAAAATAGTGGAATGGGAGGGGAAAAAGATTTGAAAGTGGAGCTGAAAATCAGTGGGACAAGTGGACGATCAAGGAACATAGATTAATTAGGAAAGGAAGCAATCTGGTGTAAAGGTTATTGATGTGAATGGTCCGTAAAAAGAATAGTGTAATAAAGACTGTTATTTGTGAGTAAAAGTGGGGAAAGCCTAGAATTCCGGGGAAAGGGCTGGATTGTATGCTAGTGATCGCCTGTTTCGGTTCTCCAAATTGAATGGTTTAGGCAGTAAAGTGATCAGCAAAGATTGTCCCAGAGTACTCGATTTTTCATCCTCTATTCCATCTGGGAAGGGCGTGTCTATTTCTGACTGCTTCATGAAATCATGGTGTGAGACAGTGCAGTGGTCTTCTGCTAATGTCCAAGTCCTCCTTACTTTGGGCAACACAACAGCACTCACTGGGCAGTGTGATATTTTTCCCCTGGTGCTCAGTTTATTGTTTTAGGGAGCTAGCTCGCACTGCTAGCGTCAGTTGAGCTCACTGGGAAAAGTAGAAATCAGCCTTAGTTCTCCTGACATTGGGTGAATGAAATTTGGGTTTCGTAGTCAAAGTGGAGATGTGATATCAGGCATCCCATCCACTCTTTGCCCACTGATTATTCTCACCCATTTAATTTTCTGAACTTCCCAGGCAGAGTCCGCCTTCTTTGATTTCCCTGTTCTTTCCAGAAATTTTGAACAGTTGCTTTAGCCCAGATCTGGAAATAGATTAAATGAAAAGCTTTCTTTTGGCAGCTGGTATTTGAGAAGTGTGAAATAACCCAGGTACTGGGTAGTGATTGAGCAGAGGCCATTGTTAAAGAATCCCAAGGGAAGTACTACTTTCTAGTAGTCAGGTCCAAGCCAGTTCTTCTGTTTCAGCTTCATGTAGAGTTCAAGAGAAGAGATAAAAGGTAAAATACAAATTAATATTTGAGTAATCAACAAGAAAATAATTATCTAAAACATTGTTTAATTCTTAATTTATTTTGTAATATTTATTGTTGGAAAGGAATTGGAAATTACTTGCTTGGAGCATTTTGCATTGATTTGAAAGCTACACAATTTAGAGTACAGAATGGGTAGAAGGAGATGGTGTGTCATTTACTGTATATTCTTAAATCTCTTGCTTTTTGCTGCTTCTCTTTATATCCTATCCTCAAAAGGCCTGTTACACTGAGATTTCAATTGACTTTCACAATCTAATTAGAAGTACCGTGTCCCTTTTGTGTTCTCATAATGTCTGCACAGTCTTTTTAATGTGTACAATATCTTTCTCTGTGGATGTCTTAAGGAAAACAGCTAATGTATTAAGAAGGCAAGGTACTTTTAAATTTCTCCATGCTTGAATATTAAAAAAATATTATTAATCCCTTTTATAAAAACCATAATTTTACACTGTGGTATAAATATCAACGTTACTTGCATTTAATTATTTCAGCTTATCATCTATGTCGAATGTTATTGTGATAAAAATGTTACACGACACACTAGGGTCTTCTCACTTACTGGCTGATAAAGAAAGCATATCTGCAAGCTACTTGATAAAGTGAACTGCTGAAAGCAAGTGAAGTCAGCATGCATTGATGTCTGTCATAGAATATAGTTTAATTTTTTTAACTAATGACAAATAGAAACAAATGTTATTAGTGCTGCAAGATATTAATTCACATTTAGACCTTTCTGATTTTTCTTGACATTAGCTAAAGAAGTAAGGAATATTTGACCTTTGCTGGCCAAGCAGAGTTTGCTTTGTATAGTCGTAGTGGTTTTATAAAGAAAGAGGATCTCCTTAACAATGATATACGTCATATAAGATTGCTCTAAGGCAACAATGGATTCTGCATCATTAACATGATAAAAATATTGTGTTCTGCACACAGCAGTTGAGATTAATGCAGATAATTTTATAAACAGTTGGATATGAAAACTAGATTTTTAAGATTCACTCTAAAGCATATACATATAATGCTGTAGCTTGTCTTTTTGATGCTTTGTGGACGTTTGTGGCTGTCTTTTGGTTATGTGCATTGGTTCCTTCAGATTACAGGCAAAGATCCAGTGTTGTTCAGTTGCTTTTTTGTACAATGAGGTGGGCAGGTAGCGTATATTGACATGGCAAACAGTATCGAATGAATGTCATAATACTTAATAAATTTCTCCTGGTTTTAAATATATATTGGTTTATAGTTCAATCATCCCTGTGTATAAGTGGATCACAAATTTGTTTTACATAGAGAAAGTCTTTGATAATAAGCTGAGAAGAGTTTCTTAGATCTTTTGGTGATTATGAGAAATGATTCAAATTGTTTGGATGTTTGGCCTGCTCTGCCTTTCCAAGTGAACTAAACGGCATTGCTCAGATTGATAGGATGCTGGGTACACATAAGAAATGTTGATATTGTGAGTATATCAAAATAATATTAAACAATGGTATTGTTATAATCAGTTTAAAAATATAACCAAATGTTCCTGTTTACATCTTATGTCAATATTTTTATCCATAACCAAGTAGATATGATTGCAAATTTGGTAGAAAATTCATTCAATCAGTAGGAACACAATATTTATTTTTTATGTTCCTTTTTTTGTTAACATACTGGTGTGACTTTGAAATTTTACTGAGTATTAATTGTGCCTGTTTATCCAAAAATAAGTAATTGATTTCTTAGTAAAGAGTTCATATTGTTTGCATTTGACATATATAAAAAAGACAACTAAAACTGATGTATGGCAAAACTAAATACTTCTTCTGTGTTGATTAGGGAACAAAAAGTCTTTAACAAACCGCTTGGTGAAGAAGTCATCCAAATGTTAGTGCATGTAAATGCAGGCTATTCCAAACACAACTCATTTTTGGACCTGTTATTATGTAGGCAATTACAATTGGAGTTAACACTTTGAATACTGCTCCTCTGCAACGGCATGAAAATAATAGTTCATTTATGATAGAAGTAACATTATAACATTACTGAAAGGACTTTTAAAATTTGTATTGGTCATCCACAATTGCACTTCACCTGTATTCAAAGTTGAGTTTATTGTCATGGGTGCACAGGTGCAAAGAAAAACTTACTTTCAACAGCACCATAAGCACGTAAGCAGCATTCACAAGAAAAAAACATAAATTATACATTTTTTATGAGAAAGAACACAATTTGAACAAACAAGTCCATTTTAATGCCAAGTAGTCAAAGTGGTCTTAGTGTTGCTAAACTGTAGTGACTAGGATTTTGTGACAGTTGGATGAGAACCGAATGGCTGAAGGGAAATAACTTTTCTTTAACCTGGTGGTGTGGAACTTCAGGCATCTGTACTTCCTGCCCTATAGTAGATGTGAAAAGATGATATGGCTCGGATGATGGCAATCGTTGATGAAGCAGCCCTTCTGTAGATACTTCCAGTAATGGGAAAGGATGTGCCTGTAGTGTATTCTCTATTCTCTGCTGTCTATTACGTTCCCATGCTTGTGAACTGCTGTACCAGACCATGATGCAAACAGGATACTCTTAACAATATACGTGTAGCAGCTTGTCAGAGTGTTTAGTGACAAGCTGAACCTCCTGAACCTCTGGTGCGCTTTCTTTATGATTCCAGGGATGTGCTGGGCTCAGGATAGCTCATATAATATGTTAATGCCCAGGAACTGAAAGTACGGTGGCATAGCAGTTAGTGCTGTTGCTTTACAGTGCCAGTGATCACCAGTTATGGTTCGATTTCCTCCACTGTGTGTAAGGGGTTTGTACGCTGTCCTGTGACCGTGTGGGTTCTGTTAAGCTGTGTAACTTAAAAACATTATACTAATTCAAGGGAAGATACGGGAGTCCGAAATGTGAGTCTTACTTTAAGTGAGGTGTGCACATAACACGTGGTAGCGTGATAACGTATGCAAATCACGTATAGCCTGTAATGAATTATTTAACTGAACAAAACTGCTTAATTAAGCAATATATGTATAAGATCACTCAAATATTACTGAAATATTGCACACACAACAGTTCCGTCCAGATTTTTCCCACATTTCAAAGGCGTACAGGTTAGGGTTGGTAAATTGTGTGCATGTTATTTGACACAAAACAATGCATTTCACTGTATGTTTGGATGTATATGTGACAAACAAAGCTTATCTGTAGCTTTATCTTTAGCTGTTGACTCTCTCCACCACTAATCCCTCATTGTAGACTGGTGTTTGTTCGCCTTCCTTTCTTATTCTGAAGTCAACAGTCAGCTTTTTAGCTTTGCTGACGTTGAGCGAGCAGTTGGTGTTCCAACGCCATTCAGCTGGGTGCCCTATCTCACAATGGTAAACTCAGTCATTGCCCCCTGTGATTCATCCAATTTGACGAAAGCATTGGAGCTGTTCTTAGCCATACATGTATAAAAAAATAGAGCAGTCTGCTTAAGCACGCAGTCTTGAGGTGCATCTGTGTTGATGAACAGCAAGGAGATGTTATTACCAATCCTCACCGATTGGAGGTCTTCATATGAAAAGTTGAGTAATCAGAATCAGGTTTATTATCACCAACATGTGCTGTGAAGTTTCTTGTTTTGCGGCAGTAGTACAATGTTTTACGTAGCCTGTAACTGGGTTGCCAAACCAGCATAAATGGAACGCTCGTTGGAGTCGATGATTACTAGGAACTAATAAAGTTTTATTAAAGAAATAAGTAATGCAATACACTAATCGTAAGGATATAAATGTAACAGGTTAGCGATGATAATACACACATATACACAGAACTAGGATAATGGAATCAACCAAGCTCTATCGCAGTCTAGGGGTGAAATGATCAGTCTTAAATGAAGCAGAGTTCAGTTCAGTTTAGTGCAGTTCGAAGTAATCGCTGTTCTTGTACCATTGGTGGGGGGGGTATAGAGAGAGAGAGAGAGAGAGATGCAGTTGGTTTCGGGCAGACCTTTTGATGTCTTCTGATCCCGCTGTGGTCACCGACTGTGACCCCTCCATTCCGGATACGATTGTGCTTCCGTGGTGAACCCGGCACCCAGGCAAGGGCAGACACACACCCCACATTCCCACCGATTGTACCTTTACACCCTGTGAGCCTCTGACCAATTCCTGCAAACCGGTCCTCCAAACTCGCACCAACTTGTGGGGGCACACTGCTCTTTCCAGGGTCTCATGGCGTGTCGTGCCTTAGCAAACCTGCTCTTTTTATCCCCCTGCTGGGGTATCACCTGTCCGTCAAACTTCAAACAGTTCAGGTTCAAAGCAAACGGTCTGTCAATATCTGAATTGTGTTTCTTTCTCGTTAATCTCTGTCTTCTGTCTTATTAGCATTTTGAATGTTTCTCCATTGTCTTCCGTTATCTCTCTCATTAGCATCATCCATCCGGTAGCTCTGCTTGGCGTCACACATGACACCCCCACCCTTAAAAGGATTTTTACCGGGGTAAGAATTATGGGCATGAATGCACATTATAAGATACACACTAATATACAGGTAGTCATCAGCTATTCGGCTAATACAGAGAACTTTACGTTTTAACACCTTGACAGACAATCAGCAATCACATTGTCAGTTCCTTTTATATGTTTTATCTTAATATCAAATTCCTGTAATACCAGGCTCCAACATAATAAGCGTTTGTTTTTATCCTTCATTGTGGCTAAAAACACGAATGGATTGTGATCAGTGTAAATTATCAGTGGTTTCCGTGCCGGACAAATATAAACCTCAAAATGTTGTAATGCCAGTATGATTGCCAATAATTCCTTCTCCACAGTGGAATAATTTCTCTGATGGACATTAAACTTCTTAGAAAAATAAGTCACTGGGTGTTCAATTTCCTCTTTGTCTGTCTGCAACAGCACTGCCCCTGCCGCTTCGTCGCTAGCATCTGTTGCTAGGGAGAAGGGTTTTGAAAAGTCAGGTGCATTCAATGCAGGGTGGTGACACAGAATCGCCTTCAGACTCTCGAAGCCTTGTTGACAAAAGTCGTTCCACACAAGCTTCGCATTTTTCGGCAAGAGCTTTAGTAAGAGGGAGGGTAATGTCTGCAAAGTTTTTGCAAAACTTCCGATAGTACCCCACCATCCCCAAGAACCTTCTCAGGGCTCTCCTGTCCATCAGGATGGGAACTTCAGAGATAGTCTGCACCTTAACCTGCATCGGTGCCAGCTGTCTCTGTCTTACCACATACGCCAGATAGGTGACCTTAGCGTGGCCGAACTCACTTTTCACGAGGTTCACTGTCAGGTTGGCTTCAGACAGCTGTTTAAACAGTTCCTCTACTGCCACAATGTGCTCCTCCCACGTGTCACTCCAGACCACTAAATCGTCAATATACGCTTCTGCGTTCTTTAACCTTTTTATCACTGAATTAATCATCCTTTGGAAGGTCCCTGGGGCGTTCTTCATGCCAAAAGGTAAAACATTATACTTGTATAACCCGGATGGAGTGACAAATGCTGAGATTTCTCTAGCCCGGTCGGTTAAAGGAATGCACCAGTACCCTTTCAGCAAATTGATCTTTGTGATGTAATTAGCTCTCCCCACTTTATCGATGCAATCATCTACCCTTGGGATGGGGTAAGCATCAGTTTTTGTGACGGCATTCACCTTTCTGTAATCTGTACAGAATCGTATGCTCCCATCGGGTTTCGGGACAACCACACAGGGAGAGGCCCATTCTGATTTGGATGGCCTAATAATACCTGTGGCTAGCATGTGCTCAATTTCTTTCTCCACTAGCTTGTCCTTCTCCAAGTTCATCCTATAGGGGTGTTGCTTAATAGGCTGATCTGATGTGACAACAACATCATGTACTGTCCCCTTGCATCGCCTCGGGACATCCGGACATACATCTGCATGCTGGTTAATTAGCTTTATCAGCGGCTCACTCTGTTCAGGGGTTAAGTGAGAGACCTTATCAGCAAAGTTAGCCAAAACAATAGAGTTCTCCAATCTGGTCGGCACTATATTTATCTTTCCAAGATGGGTTTTCCCCTTATCATTTGGCACCCCAGCCTCATTTATTTTTGTTATAACACCGACTAGATCTTGCTTTCTGATCTTGGTAAGCGTTTAACATATTAATATGTACTAATTGTGTCGACTTAGGTCTGTCCGGCATTTCAATAACATAATTCAGAGAGTCTATCTTTTTAATCACTTTGTACGGACCGTGGAATCTCGCCTGGAGGGGGTTGGTTACCACTGGAAACAGAACTAAGGCCTTATCGCCCACTTGAAACACATGTTCGCGAGCACATCTATCATACCACTGTTTCATTTTAGTTTGGGAGTGTCGTAGATTTTCCTTGGCAAGGTCACAGATCCTTTTAAGCCTCTCACAAAATTTTAAAACATAATCAATCACATTGATTTGTACTGTCGGACTGGACCATTGCTCTTTCAGTAAGTTCAGAGGTCCTCTGCGCCGATGACCGAAGACGAGCTGGAATGGGCTGAACCCCAATGACTCCTGAACTGTGTCCCTTACGGCAAATAACAGAAGAGGCAAGGCATCATCCCAGTCCATAGCGTTCTCTTGACAATAAATTTTAATCATGGTCTTTAATGTTGCGTGGAATCTTTCCAACGCCCCTTGGGACTCCGGGTGGTACACGGAGGCCAAAATCTGCTTTTCTCCCATCTCATCCAACATCCGTCGGAATGTGTGAGATGTGAAGACACTCCCCTGCTCTGAATGGATTTCCCTTGGCAGCCCCACCGTAGTGAAAAATTTCACAAGTGCCTTTACCACTGCGGGAGCCTTGACGCTTGCCAGGGGCACAGCCTCCGGAAACCTGGTGATGGCGCACATCATAGTCATCACAAACTCTCGCCCACTCACAGTTCTGGGCAGGGGACCGACAAAATCTACAATTATTCGGGAAGAAGGTTCCCCGAAAGCGGGTATCGGTCGAAGGGGCGCTTTAGGCAGGATCTGGTTCGGCTTTCCTACCACCTGACAGGAATGACACCATCTACAATATTCAATAATATCCTTCCCATTGTTCGGCTAGTAAAACTCTTTCATAATTCTATCGACTGTTTTCCTCATCCCAAAATGTCCACCAAGGGGTATCTTGTGGGCCAGGTTAAAAATCTCATCCCTATAAATATTCAGCACTACCACCTGGTGTACCACCCCCCACTCCTCATCTGCGGGCACGGTACTTGGTCTCCACTTCCTCATAAGTACTCCCTCCTTCACATAATAGCCCACTGGTTCCCTTTTTATTTCTGCTTCGGAGAGAGCTGTCTCCGTCAAAACCATCAGCTCCTCGTCTCGTTTCTGTGCCTGTATAAATTCCTTCCTGGCTAATGATAAATCTACCTCAACTCCCTCATTTCCTTCTGCTCCACTATGCTCCTTGTTCTCACTTTCTAACCCCTCCTGGTACAAGGCTGGTAAAAACGCCTCAGCTAAATCTACATTCGCTTCGGCAGCCTTTCTCGACATGAGCCGAGTTACTGCGCAAACGGGATAAACCTGTGAGTCCATGGGCGGGTCCTCAGTCCTGGCAGGCTTGCTCGTCAGCTTTACTGCTGGGTACATATCTCCGCCTGCAAGGTCGTTACCGAGTAAGACCTCCACGTCTTCCATCGGTAATTCGGGCCTCACCCCTATCGTGACCGGTCCAGAGACCAAGTCACCTTTTAGGTGTATCTGGTGCAAAGGTATTGCTTCAGTCCCTTTCCCAATGCCTCTTATCACACTGACCTCCCCAGTCTCAGTCTCTGCACTAAAGTCTAACACCCTCCTTAAGATCAATGACTGACAATCGCCAGTGTCTCTCCAGATCCGTACTGGAATTGGGGTTGACCCCTCCTTCACCGACACCAATCTGGCCAAAACAAACTTCTCGCGCCCTTCCTGAACTCTATCAGACCTCTTCTCCCCAGCGGTTTGTTTGCCGGCTCAATACAGCCATTCGGAGTCGCCGTTTTTCCTTTCCCCGTCTCCTTTGGGGCAAAACACCTGGACGCAATGTGACCGGCTTTCCCACAATTATAGCGTACGACCCCAGGAGACTTCCTACCAAACTGCCTCCTGTCTTCTTTATCCTTCTCTCTAGTCCCTGGCTTACTTTCTGGCTTTTCCGGCGGACTTTCTCCGCCCTCTCGACTACCCTTCTGGTAGCTCTTACTCGGGGTAAACTTTGCTTTGTGTGTTAATGCGTACTCATCCGCTAACTTAGCAGTTGTGGCTAAGGTTTCTGCCTCTTTCTCATCTAGATAGGGCCTCATACCTTCAGGGACACAACTTTTAAATTGCTCAATCAGTATTAGCTGTAGCAGTCTATCATAATTCCCAGTGACCCCTTTCGAGGCGCACCAACGCTCGCAATACATCTGCATCTCACAGGCAAGCTCTAAATACATGCGGCCCCACTGCTTTCTCACATTCCGGAACCTTTGCCGGTATGCCTCCGGGACCAACTCATAAATCCTGAGTATAGGCTCTTTCACCACATCATACCTCTGGGCATCTTCTGCTGACAACGCTGAGTAAGCTTGTTGAGCCTTCTCCTTAAGTACACTCTGAAGTATAACAGCCCACTTATCCCTCGGCCAGTCCTGACTTGCAGCGACTTTTTCAAAATGTAGAAAGTTCCGATCAACATCGGCCTCCTCAAATGGGGGAACGAACCTACCCTCCTGGGTCACCCTGAACCCTCCACCTTGGTTCGGCTTTTGGCCCCTCTCTAGCGCCATCCTTAACTTCTCCAGCTCAAACTCCCTTTCCTTCTCTCTCTCTTCTCGTTCTCACTGCATTACTCTCTCTTCCCATTCTAACTGCCTTACTCTGTCTTCCCGTTCTAACTGCTTTATTCTCTCTTCCCATTCTACCTGCCTTACTCTCTCTTCCTGTTCTAACTGCTTTACTCTCTCTTCCCATTCTAACTGCCTTACTCTGTCTTCCCGTTCTAACTGCCTTACTCTCTCTTCCCGTTCTAACTGCTTTACTCTCTCTTCCTGTTCTAACTGCCTTAATCTCTCTTCCTGTTCTAACTGCTTCTCTTCCCTTTCTAACTGCTTTACTCGGAACTCGTGCTCGAGTCTTAATTTTTCCATCTGCAGCTGCACTGCCTCTCCACCAGGTTTGCTCATGGACACCACCTCCAGCTCCCCGTGGGGAAACACACCTTTAGATACATAATGCTCTATGATAGCTCTGTGCATCCTCACTCTCCTTATTGTCGGCTTCCCCTTAAAAAAATTCAACCGTTTGGCAACAGTCGCCAATTCTGAGTTCCTGGCATCCTCTAATGCCTCCAAGGTTGGAGCCTTTAGAAATTCCTCAATCATCATTTCTGCTGTTTGCCCTTTTTTTTTCTTCGGGGAATTTTAACCCAATCAATTTACCCAGTCCCAATTTTGGCATTCAAAATCCCGGACGAGATCCCCACTTATGTTACGTACCCCATAACTGGGTTGCCAAACCAGCAGAAATGGAACGCTCTTTGGAGTCTGTGATTACTAGGAACTAATAAAGTCTTATTAAAGAAATAAGTAATACAATACACTAATTGTAAGAATATAAATGTAACAGGTTAGCAATGATAATACACACACATACACAGAATTAGGATAATAGGAATCAACCAAGCTCTATCGCAGTCTAGGGGTAAAATGATCAGTCTTAAATGAAGCAGAGTTCAGTTCAGTTTAGTGCAGTTCGAAGTAATCGCTGTTCTTGTACTGTTGGAGAAAGAGAGAGGGAGAGATGCTGTTGGTTTCGAGCAGACCTTTTGATGTCTACTGATCCCGCTGTGGTCACCGACTGTGACCCCTCCATTCCGGATACGATCGTTCTTCCGTGGTGAACCCGGCACCCAGGCAAGGGCGGACACACACCCCAGATTCCCACTGATCATACCTTTACACCCTGTGAGCCTCTGACCAATTCCCGCAAACCGGTCCTTCAAACTCTCACCAACTTGTGGGGGCACACTGCTCTTTCCAGGGTCTCATGGCGTGTCGTGCCTTAGCAAACCTGCTCTTTTTATCCCCCTGCTGGGGTATCACCTGTCCATCAAACTTCAAACAGTTCAGATTCAAAGCAAACGGTCTGTCAATATCTGAATTGTGTTTCTTTCTCGTTAATTGTCTTCTGTCTTATTAGCATTTTGAATGTTTCTCCATTGTCTTCCGTTATCTCGCTCATTAGCATCATCCATCTGGTAGCTCTGCTTGGCGTCACACATGGGAAATGCAAAACATAAATAAATTACGATGAGAAAGACATCAACAGTCGTGCAAAAAGAGAGCGAAGTAGTGAAATAGATTCCTGGACCATTCAGAATTTTGATGGTAGATAGCTGATAGAAAGGAGATACAGAAGCCCAGGTCTTAAAGCATTGCAGAGTTATAAAGGGAAGTACAGAGACCAGGTCTTGATGCTTGATAATGAATTTGGACTGAAGGGTGTGAAAGGCCATTAGGAGCCAATCGCATTGGTGGGTCTGGAATCACCTGAACTCTTGATCAGGCTGGAATGGTGGATTTCCCATCACTGAGAGCAGTAAAATTTTGATGACAGTCCTGTGCTCCTGTGAGCATTACTACTCTCAATTTTTTAAAATTTCCGGATTATTGACTACCATTGGGGATTTGAATTGAATTGCCTTTATTTCTTACATCCTTCACATAGGTGAGGAGTAAATATCTTTATGTTACGTCTCCATCTAAATGTGCAATGTGCAATCATAGCAATTTATAATAATTTATAATAAATAGAACAGTGAATGTAATATAGAGTACACTCAACTCAGCGTGAGTTCATCAGTCTGACGGCCTGGTGGAAGAAACTGTCCCAGAGCCTGTTGTTCCTGGCTTTTATGCTGCGATACCACTTCCTGGATGGTAGCAGTTGGAATAGATTGTGGTTGGGATAGGTTGGGTTCACAATGATCCTACGGGCCCTTTTTACACACCTGACCTTGTAAATGTCCTAAATCATGAGAAGTTCACAACTACAAAGTTCTGGATTGTTACGAATCCAATAATTTAACCACTGTGCCACAACCATGCAAGTTGTTTTTCATTTCTTTAGTGAGATCTTGTTAGACCCAGTACTGCCTGATATAGTTAAGCTTAAACTGAAACCAAGGGAGTCAACACACTGTTAAGCTTTAATATGAATACAGTTTTGGTGATTAGTTTACTCTTGGTGTCAATATTTAGAGCATGATTAAAATAATCCATTGCTGCTCTAGAGTGTCTTCAAACTGGCTGCTGATTATCCTGTGTTAGAACAATTGTTAAAATTCATTTCATTAAAAATACACAAACAGTACTTCACTGTCTGCACTTTGAGATGTTCTAAATGGGTTGTGAAAGGTGCTATATAAACGTCTTATTTTAATTGGAAAATTGGTCACTAAAGTCACACATGGTAGAGCACTCTTCCACTGTGTACCAACAGCGTATACTGTCATAGCTCTCAAATAGTTAAGGCTTTCTTCTGGTTTACATTTGTGAGTGAACAGCTGCAGTCATGTTCATGTGGATTCTGGCCAGTTGGCTCACAATGGTACGATTCCCCAGTGATGAAACAGAAGAAGCCTTGGTGGCATTAGAACTAAAATTTGGAGAGTAGATTCCCTTACATTGAACACAGAGGTATATCAGTCACAGAAGTGTCTTTACTTGACTCTGAAAAACAAGTGAGTTTATATATAAAGTGCTGAATAGTTTTCACTGTTCAGCAGTGCCATTGTAATGCATCTTTTTAATGCTTTCTTCAAATTAAAAATTTATTAAGTATTCAGTTGGTCTACAAATCACCCATAAGCAGCAGGGAATGCTGGATAGGAAAGCCACATCTAAAATTGTTCCCAGAAATAATTTCATTTGCTACATTAAAAATCATGGATATAATTCAGTTTTAACTATATAGGTGCTTCAGTGGGTTTACATTCAGGTTGAAGTTCACATTAAAAGTTAACACTGTCTTCATATGAAAAAAAAAAGTCAATCCAGGCATTAAGCAGTAACCTCTTGGAAAAAAAATTTCATCACTAAGAATTAGACTTAGGTCATTTATATAACAGTGACATAAGCACTCTTGATATATTGGGGTATTTGATATTGTTTATGTCATCCTTGAACTTATTTGTAAAGATAACAGATTAACCAATTTTGTTTCATAATCTGATTGCAAGAGAAATTAGATTGTATTGATAATCCTCAACTGACCTTTTCAAGACTGAATTACTTCTACTTTTCTGACATCTAATATTGAGTTCTAATTAATTATTAATGGAAGATAATCAAGAGGATTTTAAAAATTATTCCCACTATTAAAGTTATCTCAAATAGTGATTCTCAGTTTGCTTCTCCTTACAAGGTCTGAATTGACTTTTTCAATCTTGGTCCTGTGCTGCCATTATTCAGGAAAGAAATATATGCTTTCACCAACTTGGGATACATGGAATAGAATTTAATTAGCCCTTGTGCCAGTTTTGCCTTTCACAAAACATTTTACCTCAGTGCCACTTCTTACACTAACCCTTATCCTTTCCTTCCCTTAATATCTGGAGTTTACCAATTTCTGTTTTCAATATAGTCAATGATTGAAACTCCACAGCACTTTTGGGTGGAATATTCCAAAGATCCTTACCTTCTGAGTGGATAAATTCCTTCCAAATAACTGCTGAGAGACTGATACTTGTTGATCTAATTTTTAAAAAAATTTGTGCCATATTCATTGATAACTTTGTAGTTACTACTCTAATTTACACAATCTTGTGGGATTTGTTCTTAGGAAGTATCTTTGATACTATTCAGTTATAACTATAGGTGGGAAGTTGGAAATGCTTGTTCATCATAATTTTTCTTATTAGGTCCAACATTTTAAATTTTACATGTCCTTCATGGGAATTATTTTTTTCAAAGCTAAAACTTCCCATTTATCTTAAAACAATGAAGCAACACAACTATGAGGCAAAATATTA
This sequence comes from Mobula birostris, assembly GCF_030028105.1. Classification (NCBI taxonomy): domain Eukaryota; kingdom Metazoa; phylum Chordata; class Chondrichthyes; order Myliobatiformes; family Myliobatidae; genus Mobula; species Mobula birostris. The sequence goes on along the minus strand of NC_092383.1, from coordinate 59,216,445 downwards.
ATGTAGCTTATTTTAACCATATTGTTCAGGAAAAGGAACCATCTGAGAAACTTACATATGTAATTCTTTCTTCTGACCGTCATTTCACCATTTTTAGCACATGGCTAGTTCCAATTAAACTTCGACTTGGTGATGTTTCAGTTCTGTTCAAAAATGTATGTTGGAATTGTTTGAAGTTTCTTATTGAATGAAAAGCAAGAAATTTGACAGAAGCCAAGTTAGCCATTATCTTATATGATCGTGCTGATTGAAATGTGCTTATCATTGTGAGTTTGTCCCTTTTCATTCTTTCTTTCCATTATACATCTCTATTTTGTTGTTAGTTTTTACAGCTTTCAAGAATATATTCCCTTTGCTATATAATCACACTTTCCTCCCCATTTTTTAATTTGTTGGTCTGGATTATTTTTTCGTCATTCCAGTCATTTGATAGTTGTCATATTATGTGACTTTGTCACACAAAATGGCTGTATTTTTCTGTCAAAACTTCATGTAGAAGTAAAGGTGTGATCTTAAAAATATCCTGTAGAAATGCAAGCAAGTGACAAGAATGTAAAGAGATAGCGTAACACAGAAGAGCTGGCAGTTTTGTTTATGGATGTGAGGTCAAATGAGGAAGTCACTGCAGAAAACTGTTTCCAAGTGACTTCAAACAAGTTCATAAAAGAATCAGTTATATCAAATAATAAAAACGAGTTTGTTCTCCATTTTGAAATAAACATTTTTAGTGTTTTGATTTGAATATTTGTTCTGTAACAGTTTAGATAAAGTGCTTTTTTCGTCTTTAATGTCATTTGTGTTTTTGGCTCATGAACATGCAACATGTTCCAGTTACAAAGGCTAACTTTGTTTCAGTTGAAGTAAAAGGGCTCTAGAAAAAACGTTAGTGTGCTGGTCAGGGGTGAGACGGAACTCCCACAAGACACCACATTGGTTCAATTAACACAGATGTCTCAGGCAGACATTAGTATCAATTGATTGGCCGATGGTGTTGTTTTGTTTAACTCATTCATTCGAAGCAGAAGATCCAGGTTTACTGACTGGACAAAAAAAATCGGAAGTCAAATACCTTGTCAGTCATTGTATTTTTACACAAGGGTAGATTGGAAATTTACTGGTCAGTTTGCTGCTTGGTCTGTAACTGCAGCTGAAAGCTATCAAAGGGAGTGACTGGGGGCAGCTCATGTTGCACTTCCCCATGTGGCTCATTTTCTGATTGTAAAGCAGTTGAATGGATCTGATCAAGCCTGACTCTGTGCTTACTTGAGGAAAGTAATATGCAATTTGAGCTGAAGAGAATATAGAGAGCTGATTGATAAAATGATACATTTTCCCTATGTGAAGATGGGCCGGACAATGAATTTTAGTTCCAGGTAAGGTAAGGTAAGGTAACCTTGACTGTTCTGTCTGAGTTTTGTTTTAAAACTTCAGCACTTGCTCTGCTGTGACTTGGCCCAGAGTGCTTCAAGGTTTCCCTCATTGAAAACTGTTGAATCCATTCATTATAACGTGTTCTCTGTGTATTGTACTGAGCAGTTCTCTGCAACTTAATACAGTAATAGATGATTAAATGCTGTCACACCATCCACAAGCTTGCAGGCTTTCCCCAATAAAATCTGCAAAAATTCAGTAAAATCAATCTTCTGTTAACTGTGCTGAGGTGATTGCGTGAAAACCTTCATCAGTTTTAAAAGTTGTGATATACTTTGTTCGTGAAAGGTGTTACCTTGTGCAGTTCAATTTTTGTGATTGCTTAATACTCTCAGGGTGATTAGTGCCGGTGTGATCTTGGGGATACGGGTCTGTGTCTGTAATGCTCCTGTGCTTTTCCAGCCCAGTTTTCTCCTCTCCTTTCATGAGGTAGGTCAGAGTCAAGTTTCGTTACAATTTGAAAACTAATCACACCATGAGGAGCAGAGGAAGTGACTGCTTAGCTTGAACCTGTCCCTGTCCAGTATCCTCACGCATGAACTGCCTGACAGAGATAATGGATTGAATTTAGGAAAAACAAATGCAGTCTGCTCGGTTTTCCCCAGCTCTGGTTGAAGCGACCGGCTGGTGTAACCTCTTGCCCTACCAGCCTTTGTGAGTTCTCTTAGTGCAGAGCAGACCTGTTTTGCAGTTATTTATTTATCTGCTTTCGACACCACTGTCAAGGTCTGCATTTAATACCCTTCCTGAATTAACATGGAGAAGGGTGGTGAACCATCATTTTGAATTAATGCAGTACTTCAGATAAATATACTCTCACAGCACTGTTATGTAGGGAATCCCAGTGTGCAGACATAGTGGCAATGAAGGAACAGCCACATAGTTCCAATCCAGGGTGATGTGGAAGGGAGTTTGGGGTGATGTGGTGTTCCAATTGCCTTTTCAATCTTGGTGTTAGATGTCAGGGGTTTGGAGGGTATTGATAAATTGACCTAGCAACACACACATAAAATGCTAGAAGAACTCAGCAGGCCAGGCAGCATCTATGGAAAAGAGTACAGTCAATGTTTCAGGCCGAGACTTTTCTCGACTTGAAACGTTGACTGTACTCCTTTCCGTAGATGCCGCCTGGCCTGCTGAGTTCCTCCAGCATTCTGGATGTGTTGCTTGGATTTCCAGCATCTGCAGTTTTTCTCTTGTTTTTGATAGTTTGGCCTAGATGAGTAAATCCACAGGATTTTGTAGCTCACACACAGTGCAACTACGGTGCATCAGTAATGAAAGGAGTAAGCTTAATTTAGGTTATGAGACACCAGTGAAATGGCTTCCTTTTCCAGGGCAGTGTTGACCTGTTTTAGGAGGGGCATTCATTCAGGCAAGTGGAGATTATTCCCATATATTCCTGACTCGTGTTTTGCAGGCATTGCAAAGTTGGCATCAGGAGCAAGTCACACTCTTAAGACCCTTGACCTGTAGCTTGCTAATTATCAGCCTGTAACTAGCCGAGCAGAGCCTGGTTCACATTATATATCTGGTTCATTTGCTGAAGTGTTGGCATCAGCAAAAAATGTCAGTGTCTGATCTTGCTGTGGAAGAAAGATCATTGATTATCAGCTGAAGAATTGCAGCTGCAATGTCCTTGGGCTGGGATGTTTGACTTCCAATAATCACAACTATCATCATTTGCATCAAGTCTTTTAGGTTGTCTTTTCTGCCTTTGTGGATCAGGGCTCCTGACCACCAGACTTCATCAAAATGTACTTTTATGTCAGGGGCAGTCACCATCATGTTACTCCTAGAGTTGAGTTCTTTGACACATGTTTAGGAAAAATAGGCTGCAGAATGGCTTGAATCGTAAAGTCATACCGCACAGAGTTAGGTCCTTTGACCAATGTGACCGTACTGACTATCAACAACCCACCTACTCTAATCCCATTTACTAGTATTAGTACTTGGTCCATTACCTTCAATAGCTTGGCATTTCAAGTGCATATCTATATACTAAATATTGTGGGATTACCTGCCTCCACCCACTCCGACAGTGTGTTTCAGATTCCATACGTCTATTGAGTGGAAAAGAAAAGCTTCTTCCTCAAATTCTCTCTAAACCTTTAACTCCTTGCCAAAACCTTTACTCTTTAGCTTTATGGGAAAAATCTCTGCTGTCTACCATATCCATGCCCCTCATAATTATTTATGCCTCCACTAGATACTCCCTTAGCTTCCTGTATTCCAGAGAAAGCAAACCCGGCTTATCCAGTCTCTCCTCAAAATTGAAATACTCCATCTCAGGTAACTTCCCACTGAATCTCCTCTGCATCTTCTCCAGTTTAGTCATGTCCTCCCTGCAGTATAGTGAACAGGACAGTACACAGTGCTTCAGTGACTAACATTTTATAAAGATGTCGCATAATTTTCCTGTCCTGGTTAATTGCTGTATTCTTTACCGGTAACCTTCAGGGATCATTGGATTTTTCCATTTTGTTAACTCTTCAAAAATGATTCCCTTTACACCAGGGATTCCCAACCTTTATTATGCCATGGATCCCTACCATTAACCAAGGGGTCCATGGACCCCCAGGTTGGGAACCCCTGCTTTAAAGAGTCAATGCTGACCACTTTTGATTACTCCTAAAGCAAAGAATAATCCTGTAATTTAGATTATTTTTTCTAGAGTGGCATGGTCTTGCTAAATTCCATACAAGGTATCAGCAAGTAAATTATTGGTGGGGTTGTACTGTCTCACATTGAATGTAGAGTTCATTTAGCTCAGCTTCTAACTAGTTATGAAGTGTTACTCGAACCGAGTGGAAAGCGGTTGGAATAGTTCATCTACCCAGCCAATGCTTGTCACCAGGGTCCAGGACAGTTTTCAGTGGGAGAAGCATTGAAATGCTGCCCGCAAGGTACAAGTGATTGGAGACAGGCGACTAGCTGTAAGCTAATGATTGCACAGGAACAGGAAAGTAATGTGACGGGGTGCATTTATGTGGAATGTGATTGGTAGGGTGTGAGGTTCACAGGGAGGCTTTCTTGTGGTAATTTTTATCAGATGTCCCCACAGAAATTAAAACTTTTCTACCTAATATTGTATTCTCCTTATTCATGAATGCAGTTTTCAAACTATTTCAGCCAGATATTCCACTCCAAAGCTTGCAAACCATAAATATTCCAGCGGCTGAGCCTTGAGCATGAGCATAACCTATGAATCTCGCCACCCCCCCCGCCCCCAATTTTCAACAGCTCTCATCACTTCTCAGGCAAGAGTCTGGCAGCCCAAGTAGCAATTTGTTCAAGGTACTCTGTGCATACATTCACCTGGCACTTTAAAAATGTGCGTTTACAAATTCTGATTCACATTCTGTACATTTATTATGTTACACACCTACATCCAATAAAATATCTTGCCTTGTGTGAAGCTCTCAGTGTAAACTTTATATATGACAACAATAGACACTACAACAAGCGCAAAACAATAGAATGGTGCAAGAATAGTAATGCAGTCTGGTGCAGCACAAAATGAAATGCTGAAGTGGCAATAATGGAATAACTGAGACAGATAGAATTAAGAGTTTGGGAATGTGTCAGCACAACTGAGAAGGGGATGTGAAAGAGCTGATTAGCTCAGTAAAGCAGTTACTCAGTTTGGTCATTTGGATTTCCAACTCCTTTATCTACTCTCGGAAGGTAGAAGAGAGCAAAGGGAGTGTCCAGGGTCTTGACCATACAAATAGCATTTCTGAAACGACATACTATGAAGGTGGACTGGATGGATTGAAGTGATGAGCCTGTGATCAACTGGGCAGTGTTTACAACCTCCCCCCCGTACCCCATCTGTTATTTATTTTTATACACACATTCTTTCTCTCACTCTCCTTTTTCTCCCTCTGCCCCTCTGACTATACCCCCTTGCCCATCCTCTGGTTCCCCCCCCCTTGTCTTTCTTCCCGTACCTCCTGTTCCATGATCCTCTCATATCCCCTTTGCCAATCACCTGTCCAGCTCTTGGCTCCATCCCTCCCCCTCCTGTCTTCTCCTATCATTTTGGATCTCCCCCTCCCCCTCCCACTTTCAAATCCCTTACTCACTCTTCCTTCAGTTAGTCCTGACGAAGGGTCTCAGCCTGAAACGTCGACTGCACCTCTTCCTAGAGATGCTGCCTGGCCTGCTGCGTTCACCAGCAACTTTGATGTGCGTTGCTTGAGTTTCCAGCATTTGCAGAACTCCTGTTGTTTACAACCTATATTCAGGAAAGACGTCATTTTGTAGACATGATTCTTATTCTACACTAATGTATGGGCTAGTATCATGGATGTTTTCTGCCCAGTCTTTACATTTGCACAGGCATCATAGCCTGTTACAATAGCATTTACAATAGCATCAAATGATGTTAGAACTCAGCTTCTTCATGAACTTTGACTATTATTTTAGTTTTCTGCATCTCCATTAAATGTGGAGTCAAGCATTCACTCACTGGTCATTTCTAAAGTGTCAGTTACATTATCAATATCTCTTTACTATGATTATACCTGCAACACCAAGAGCACTCGGTGCAGGAAAGGCCATTTCGTCCCATAGCATCATCTGTTCCCTTTATTATCTCTGGCCTGCTTCAAGTTCATGCTGGGAGAGCACTGAAGTGCTTGTCCTGCTCCCAGTCTCTTGACAGGACTGTGCACATTCTTTTCAGCTTCTCTTCTGTGAAGCTGACTACTGTTTGAGAGAGGATATTCTGCATCTTTGTGCACCTACATCCTTAGGCTGTAGAGTTCAGCTCGACTCTTTCTTACCATAGTTGCCAACCCTGACTCTCCCTAGTAGCACCTGTACAACCTCCTCCATCCTCCTTCCTTTTGCTGCAGATATATTCTGGGTCTCTGTATTGAAACAGACTACATTAAGTTGGCTATTTTGGACACACAGCTTACCTACCAGCCTAGAGCATCCTGCAGTGATCTCCAAAGCAGTACTGTTGACAACCAGGGTAAGCCAGAGTACAACAACTGTAGTACTTTTTAGTATTAGTACCTGGTGGGATATTTGACATGATTTTCATTGAACCACCCCCACATAACTCCAGCAGCTATGGTGCAATGCCCAATGTTCAACGGCAGTGAGAGTTTCATTGTTCCTGGCCTGCATTGAGACAGTCTTACTTACTCACAGAACAACCGGCTTTCACTGATCCGGTCGTTTGTTCATTTATTCGTTATGTACCATGTTGTATGACAGGTGATCATGACCATGATTATCCTTGGTAAATTTTGCCATTGGCTTCTTCTGGGCAGTGTCTTTACAAGACGGGTGACCCCAGCCACTATCAGTACTGTTCAGAGATTGTCTGCCTGGCGTCAGTGGTCGCATAACCAGGACTTGTGACGTGTACTAGCTACTTACACAACCCTCTACCATTTGCTCCCATGGCTTCACATAGCCCTGATCGGGGGCTAATCAGGTGCAGCACCTTGCCCAAAGGTAACCTGCAGGCTAGCAGAGGGAAGGAGCGCCTTTTCACCTCCTTTGGTAGAGCCATATCTCCACCCCGCCACCCAATGAAAAAATCTTGTTCAAAAACCAACTGCATTTGTTGCCCCACTTAGACCTATGGCCTCCTGTGACCTTAAACCTATCAGTGCTCCATTGCTTCAATTGCTTTGTATGCAGAGGTCATGGTGACAGTATGACTGAGCTTTCCTACCTCAAGGTCAGCCTAGAATACCAGTGCTGATCTCTGCCACATCTCATCTGTTGTTGCACTGTGCTACATTAGACATACCACCCAAACTCCGTTCTCTATTATTACCTGGCTAAAGAACTGATAATCATGTTAATTTAAATTAAATTTAACAATTTCTGAGGGAGAATGTCTGAATTTTTGATCTGATTCACAGAAGTGTGAAATTCTAATTTTTTTTTATTTTTTGAGAACATTATGATACTTCTGCCAAGAGCAACATTTAATTCTTTGCATTTTTTAAGGAAAAGTCTGTTTATGCACATGTTTTTGATTCATTTGAAGTTAGTATTATCAAAATTTCTTGGAATTGGTGTTGGTGGGAATATAACACAGCTTTAACAATTTCAACAGTCTTTGAACTCTCAATTATATTTAAAAAGCTGCCTGAACAGAGCTGACAGAGCAGTTATAATACATGTATTGTAGGAGTTCTAAGTATGGAAAGGCATCCTTTTTGAGATTGTGTTGTGATGCATCTTTATCCTCTTGATCCTTACATGAAAATCTTGGGCAGATTTATGTAGAAACAAATATTCAAAAGTGAATAGGCTTTTTATTAAATTGTATACAGTAAGACAGTGTTAAGTATGAGAATACTTAAATTCATTTTGAAATTGTCCATCTACTTACACCATTACCTATTGGTTTATATACGAGGGGTGATCGATAATTTTGTGGCCTAAGGTAGAAGGAGTCAATTTTAGAAAACCTCGCACATTTATTTTTCAACATAGTCCCCTCCTACATTTACACACTTACTCCAGCAGTCGTGGAGTATACGGATCCTTTCTTTGTAGAGGTCAGCGTCTTGGACCTCCAAAAAGTGGTCCACAGCAGGGGTAATTGATAAGTTCGTGGCCTAAGGTAGAAGGAGATGAGTTATTAACTTCAAACTTTCTGCATAATCACTCAAAGAGTTGAACTGCATGTGCACGTAACGAGAGCTGTATAACTCTTAGACCACGAACTTATTAATCACCCCTGCTGTGGACATTTTCTGGAGGTCCAAGATCCATATGCTCCACGACCGCTGGACTAAGAGTGTAAATGTAGGAGGGGACTATGTTGAAAAATAAATGTGCTAGGTTTTCTAGAATTGACGCCTTCTACCTTAGGCCACAAACTTATCAGTCACCCCTTATAGTTGGTTTAGCAGTATCACTTATTTTTAGCATTACAGCTTGCTCTGTGTTTGTACTTCAGTGTGTAAATGAGCATATTTCCATATTTTATATTCTCATCTTCCTATTCTAATCATTTTTCCATCCTGGTGAAAATGGAATAAACCGTCTGATTTACCAAACTATTGTTGGACTTTGAACTGATGACTTGAAGTAATCGACTCTGAATTGTTTCTTTATCCTCGTTCCCTCTGGAGAAGTGTCGCACTTTCACTCTTGATAGCTGAAAGCAGAAACTCATCAGGGAGTTGGATTGATGCATTATGTTTCATTGGTCAGAGTTTTTCTTTATAATGGAAGTGGAAGTAACAATCCAAACAATGTAAAACCAGATATCAAATATTTTCTCTGCAAAAGAACAAGCACATTCAACTCCAAAATGCATCCATTGAAATCAGGACGTCACCTTGCTAAAGCTAATTTCAAATCAAACAATATGTGACAGGATTATAGAATTCTTACAGCATTGAGGGAGCCTATCAAGTCTTCATCAGTCTTGTGTAAAAGTAAACCAGTTAGTCATATTTTCTGGAATTTTCCCTGTAGCTCTGCAATTTTGTTTATCCTTTGTGTACTTGCCCAAATCCTTTCAGAAAGCCACATTTGAATCTAATTCTAGAACTTTGTTAGGCAGTGCAGTCAAATTCAAAAATACAATGTGAAATGTTACTTTTAGTTAAAATGTAAGTAGGCGGAGGTAGGTAAGACCTAACTTTATGACAACTTTATCACAATAGAATCTACTGATGTCCACCCACTCGTTTATGTATAAACTCCCAAGTCATGAATGTCTGGACTTACAAATGGCTCTGCATAGTTGATGTTTTTCAATCATGAAAAGGGACCAGAATAACTTTTATAATTAAGCTGTTCCCTTAATTGCAAAATTTGGAAACTGTTTAAATACTAAATACAGGTGTCCCCCACTTTTCAAACATTTGCTTTACGAAACCTCACTGTTACGAAAAACCTACATTAGTCCCCTGTTTTCGCTAACAGAAGGTGTTTTCACTGTTACGAAGAAAAGCAGCGCACGAAAAAAATCAGTGCGTGATAAAAAATCAGTGTGCCGTGTGCCCCGAGCAACCGCTCTCCCCCGGATTTGGAACTGCATTCTCGCCGGCATTGCTTTAGCACATGCCTGTGAGCAGCCGTTTGCAAGGTGAGTTCTAAGGTGTTGGAAAAGCCTAAAAGAGCTCGTAAAGGTGTAACACTTAGCGTAAAACTAGACATAATTATGAGTTTCGATCATGGTGAGCGAAGTAAGGACAAAGTGAGTTTGGCTTGTGGAAGTTGATGAAGATGATGTTGAAGAGGTTTTGGCATCCCATGACCAAGAACTGATAGATGAAGAGCTGATGCAATTGGAAGAGGAAAGGATAACATTTGAAACCGAATTCAGTAGCGAAAGTGAAGTCGTCCAGGAACTGAACGTGAAGCAACTACGTGAGATTTTCACTGCAGTGATAAAGTATGGCTTTAATTTTGAAAGGGTACGTCGGTTTAGGGCATATTTGCAGGATAGTTTGAGTGCTTACAAAGAACTGTATGATAGAAAGATGCGCGAGGCTCAGCAGTCAAGCAAGCCTTCCACATCAGCCACAGCAGACGGCGAACCTCGACCTTCGACATCGAGGCAGGCAGACATGATGACCTGTCTGCCCTAATGGAAACAGATGACGATGAGATGACACCCCAGTGTCTCACCACCCCAACCCCCAGGCCGTGGACAGATACCGATTCGCGGAGAATACAGCGGTAGCCAGGAGGCACACAGCACATCTTTAAGAAAAAAGCCGAAATAAACAAGCTAATTAATTAGGTGCAACTTGGCTCATTAATGTCGGCCCAGATCAGAGGTGATTGCCATTGCATCGCCTCTGATCTGGGCTGACAATTACGTGCCGGGCGGCACCTAATTAATTAGTATGTTGGCTTTTTTCTTAAAGATGTGGTGTGTGCCTCCCGGCTACCGCTGCACCCCTGCATGCTTTGCAGATTGGTATCGGTCAGCGGCTCAGAGGGTGGGGGCCACTGCACCACCCAAACTCCGATGACTCAGTATAACACACCATCATCAGCGTGCTCTGCGCTGTCTTCCCGATTCCTGTAAGTGATACTGCACTGTACATACATTATTTCTACTTTTTATAGGCTGTGTTTTTTATGTGTTATTTGGTATGATTTGGCAGTTTCGTAGCTTAAAGGTTATGGGAGAGAGTGTTTCTGCCAACAGCACTTGCATGAGATTTTCGCTACCGAGAACAGTGCCAGCAATGATAGTGGAAAAGCATTTCTACTTTATATAGGCTGTGTATTTATCATATCATTCCTGCTTTTACTATATGTTACTGTTATTTTAGGTTTTATGTGTTATTTAGCATGATTTGGTAAGTTATTTTTGGGTCTGCGAACGCTCACAAAATATTCCCATATACATAAATGGTAATTGCTTCTTCGCTTTACGACATTCCGGCTTTCATAGGAATGCTCTACCTTCGGATGGCGGGGGAAACCTGTATTGTAATTTGTTGTAACATCTGAAGATGAAAACATGTTGATGGAATACTATTAAGTCAGAAGCTTATCTCTGGTTCAATCTCGGCGGCATAGCAGTGAACAGTCTCTTTCAGTCTCAAGTTGTTAGTAGAGAGAGGACTGGAGTTTATTTCCAGAACAAAAACAATAACTGCAATGTTATCAACTTTTCAAAGTTCTATTTTTTTCCTCTTCTAATGCTGGATGTTGCACAAATTATGTAACAAATCAAAGACAGTGGCGAAGCATGTGTCATTAACTTACGTGCATGTGGCAATTAATGTATTACCAAGAAACATTTTATGGTATTAACAGGAGGGTGCTGCAGGGACACCATTGAGGCTCTTCCATTGGTGCCAAGGTGGGCGAAAAGCTGTTGCGATTAAATTAGCTTGTTATGCCTGAACAGAGAAGGGCCCATCATACCCAACCAGACATCAGAAGGAAGTCCAGATTTTCTGATGTCCAAATGAATTGGTGCGTCATCCTCAGAAGGAAAATGATGCTGCAGCTCGTTCTCACTAAAAAAACTGGGCAATAGGAAGCAAGTCTTGCTGTAGTTATGGAGATCATACCTGCAACACTGTGTACAATTTTGTTCTGTTGAGAAAGGATATATTCATATAAGAGGGAAAGCTACAAAGATTACTAGAATATGAGTAAAAACATTTTTTATATTCTAGTGAGTTTCACGTCCATTTTACACCATTATTCAACTATTCCATATCTCTTTTTCAAATCTATGTATCACTTTGCTGAACAGCCTAGTACTGCAGAATCAATGATAGGTCATTCAGTACTTTCCATGACCTCAGCATCTACTAAAGTACGATAAAGCCAATAAAACACTTGTGAAGGCTAGTCACTCGTTAAAAAGTACATTTATTATCAAAATATGTATACATTGTAAGACCTTGAGAGACATCTCCGAACAGGCAGCCACAAAACAAAGAAACCTAAAAGAGCCCATTTAACAAAAAAGACCATCAAGTACCCAGTATGCAGGAAAAAAGCAAATCATGCAAATAATAAATACAGGCAAATAACATTCTGGACTGAAGTCCACAAAGAGAGTCTGTCCACAGACCTTAGTTCAGTGCAGAGCAGAACATCGAGCTGAACCAGCCTGGCCCTCTCCTCGAACCCCGATACCCTGACCTTTTCAAACTGGCCTGGCGCCTGAATCGTCGTATAAACATTGGGTTTGTTTGCTTTGATATGTTTTGGGACCTGAATCCCTCTGCCTTGATCCAGCTTCTACCTCACCTTCTCAATTCTGCCCGGTGCCTGAATTGTCATTCGAACATTGAGTTCAGTCGATTCGATACGCTCTGGAGCTTGGACTCTGTCACCTTGATTCGGCCTGTAACTGACCTTCACAAATCGGGCCGGTGCTTAAATCCATTTTACCTCAGGTTTTTCTCATTCTCAGCAATGGACCCCTGCTTTGCCTCGGGTCTGCCTCATCAAATTCCCTCCAAGTCCAAAGGGAAGTTGTAGGCTATTGTTTGTGATGATTGTTTACCAAAAAAAGAGTGATTAACAAAGTATTTAGTTGTTTTTCTTGTTTCATTGGCTAGCAGCCTGCAATTGCTGAGATTCACCAGTGCCATCATAAACCAGGAGTTATATAAATGTGTTAAAATTAATTGTACATCTTTCTACATTGCAAATGTCAAGTCAGTTGTTTTATTCAGAGCTGCAATTATTTTATACTATCATTATAAACCACTGCAGAGGATACTCATGAAATGCAGCTTCTAATTTCAGAAAAAGATAGCAACAGATTTGTGTTTTGAAGTCTACTGATAACTTTATTGATTAAATTAATATAATTTAAAAAAAAAATCAAGGTACCATGTGACTGATTTGACAGCAGAAAACTGCTTTATTTTTTGCAGGGTCCTCTTCAGTTATGTTTTGGATGTTTAAAAAATCAATTGTATCACAGATGAAATTTTCTTATTATAGGCACAGTTACAAGGACTCTGCAAGATGATATTGTACTTTTGATAGATGTATTATATCTTAATAATAGGGTTTGCATAACAGAAATAGAAATGGTGCACAGTAGATTAGAAAATGTAATTGAAAGATTTAAAAAATTAATGTTTTTATACAGAAGTACAAGAACAATAACTCACAAAATTTCTTTTAGAGGAACAAAAGTTATTGAGCCGTTCTTCAAGGACAGAGTTGTTCTTTGAAAATGAGGGTTGCAATTCCTATTGTTTAATTATTAGAATAATAATGATACACTTTAAGTACTAAAATATCCAATAACGGTAGGAAGGGCTACATGTTTTGACCCACTTTGTATGTTGACTAGTCAATGTCACTAAGAAAAATGTCCTGATCATTATCACATTATGTTTTTAGTGAGCTTACTGAGCACAAATAGGCACTGATACTTCCTACATTACAAAGTAATGCACTTCAATTGTAATCCATTGGCTGTAACACTTCCCGTGAATGGGGAAGTTTTGATATGATTTAAGCCATTCTTGCTTTATTTCAGTGATGGGTTCAAGTTTTAATTTGCAGCTCATTACTTTTCCCTGATTATCACCACTGCTCTGTTGTGTTACATCATGAAATTTGCATCAGCATTTACTCAAGTTACTTTGATGTAGCATGCAAAATGCAAACTATACTAAATACTCCTTTGTCTGGTTATTGGGATCCAAAATTTTAAATGAACTGTATGTATTCAGTTTTGCGGACACATGTATCCATTTATGCTGTTTGAAAAGAAGTTTGTATCTACTCAGTTTATGTCAAAAATCTGCAACTAATAACTATTGATTGTGACCATCTGCAGAGTGTCCTGTGGTCCAATTCCGCTACCCATTTCATCTCTTTTAAGAATATTGCAGCTGTGGTGCCTGACCACTGCATTAAATCTTAAACGTTTTTGCTTCTGCATTTATGAAGTATTTCTGACTGATTCTATAAATTTCCTGCACCAATTTTGATCCTTAACTACTGTTCCATTTATTGAGAGAAGATACAGATCTATTCATTCCCTTTAATGATATTTTCAAATAAACATTGTTAAAAATCTTAGTCTCGTTGTGCTAGCTTACTGCATTGCAAGAATACATTTATATTGCCTAATAAACTGAACTTTATGTGTTGAAAAAAAGATTTAAGTTCTTCATCTTTCAGCTACTTTGTTTAAAATAAACTGCCCCATCAACATCTGGTATGATAATGGGAGAGAAGAAGGTTCAATCCCAGTGCTCTGCTCAATTGGTGAAAGCTTTTGCTGCTCCATGTTCTAAAACAGAGAAAAAAATGTAATTTGTTGAGAGGCCAGGAGCAAATCAGTCAGTCATAAGCCCCATAAGGGTTTGTAACATCGACACTGAGTTAATTCATGCAACTTTAATGGTCCCAGTCTTGTCTTGGAGACAAAGTTGGAGCAGATTTTGGAACATATAATTTTGTGGTCCCTGGTCCTGCTGAGCTTAATGGTAGGACCTGATTATCTTTTATTGGCTGCTTCCTTCCTGGATTGATACTGGCAAGCATTTCAGTGTGTAGGTTTTAGCTTTGGACTGTGTCCTGATGCCACAGGGGAAGGGGAGGACGTCAGAGTCTGGATTCCTCTCTAGGCTTCCAATGGATGCTTGAATTGTGCATCTTAGCAGAATTGTTTCTGCAATAAATAGTGTAGGATCTGGAGGTCAGACAAGAGTTCAGGATTGAGGGAAAACTTGGAAATGGGTTCAAGAAGAGAGAAGATGGCAGGGTTGAGTAATGTGGACGAAGAACAGGGAGTTGGGATTGGAAAAAGAACAGTGAGCGACAACGGGGCAATTAGCAAGGTCAGGTAATGTTTAGAAGGGTTGTGGTGTTTCATTACGTGCTCTGGGTGGACCTGTTGATGATTTGCAACTTATCCATGATCCATGCCTTCCAGGAAACTGTGGTTGGGTTTACTAAAAACATCTAAATGAAAGATAATGCAAAGAGAAGAAGTTTCTTTTTTTTAAAAAAATAACCAACCCACCTCCTGTGAGAATATTGTTGCAGCTCTAAACATCTCTGCCCCTTCAACCTACCCATTCTGCCTTCATTAAAAACAGAAGTGGTTGGAAGTCCAGCCACCTAATTTGGGAAGAGGGTTTGATTGGTTGGAATTCCCCTAATGTGGTTTATATGTATAGAAAGTTTAAAATAAACTAAGGAACTCAAACATCTTTCTTTTGTTCATCACTTAATGTTTTAAAGAACACAGATCGAAGGCAACTTGGATTCAGAGCTACAAAAAAATTTATATCATGCTCATTTGGATCTCCTGAGTGTGCAGACCACTGTTCTCATTTTTTAGATTTCAAATGTTTTAAAACATTTCCAGATGCATCTCCATTCTCAAAAGGTTTAACTCAAGGCTGGTTTACAAAATGCCAGAGCCTCCTGTGATTTTTTAAAAATTTGGTTTGATATCCTCTGGTGTTGCATTTTGGCTGAAAATGCACTCATTGTGAAATTGTATCCTTCTTGAAGTTTGTGTTTCTCTCCAAAGACAAGTGGGGACCTGACTCTGGGGCTGCACTGTGATTATAATTGTATCTTAAGTAGTTTTCTGCCTTTGCCAACCAAACTAATTACACAGAATATTACAGAATCTGGTTTCCTCTCTGGGCCTCTGTTAGATTCCTGAATCACACAGTACAGAATTGCTTGTCAAGTAAAGAGTGCTTTCAGTGTTTCTACCCTGAGCAATCTGGAGCAAAGCTACTACCTGCAAGACCCAGGCCTATGCTCTTGTATGTTCAGCAACTTGACTATCAATCTCCCGCAGTGACTGAAAGAACTTCAGGAGAAGCAAGGGAAACTTTGATTCCCATTCTTCCGGTATAACAGAGAAATGAGATTTTTGTAGCTATTTGAATCACTTGAAAATATTGGCTTATTGAAGGATAACCATCATTTGAAAATGGATAGGTACCATAAAATTAGTGGACTATTAATGTTATTTCATTATTCATATAGGGAACTGAACATTCAGGTTTATTCAAAAATGTAAGAGGAAGTTATTTAGGAATTTTCAGAAGGGATGGTTTGGCTTTATATATCAACTGGGTGCTCAGGTATCCTCCCATATTCCAAAAGATGCGTGGTTAGGGTTAGTAAGTTGTGGGCATGGTATATGGACGCTGGAAGTGTGGCGACACATACGGGCTATTCCCAGTACAATCCTTGCCGACATGATTTGATGCACAATGATGCATTTCATTCTATGTTTTGCTGTGCCTGTGACAAATAAAAATAATCTTTAAAATTTATTAGCACTACTGATTAAAAATTGCTTTAACCTAGAGGAAATCAAATGTGCAATGATCTTTGGGTAAGTCGGATCAGTCACTTCCAATCATGACTCGGTCTGGTGACAGTGAGATGATTTACACATAGAGTAGAAATGATGACATGATTCTTCTTGGGCATCATTGCAGGCAAACGTGAACCATTTTGTTATGGGTGCTCCAACGCCTCTCCCAGCTTCTTAGCCTGACTCAGGCACAGCTTACTGGAAGACAGCATCTTGCCAAGCACACCCAGTAAGATTGAGGCTTAGTGACAAGTGGATTTTGATATGGTTGGCAGTCGCTAAATATGCCACTGTACCACTGGCGTTCTAGAGCTGCCTTTAAACTTGCATTGCATTTTCCAAAAAATGATAAACGCAGTAGTAAATCTTGTGGGGAAAAGTCTGAGCTTTTGAAACTAAGATGTACAAGCAGAATACACCAACACTGGTTCAAGTAAGTAAAATCAAATTCAAGACTGATTTCAATAGGCAAACATGATAAAAGTTGACAACACACTTTTGAAGTGACATTCCATGAGAGAAAAAGTATAAGCAAAAATAAGCTCTAATGGGAGGAATACATGCTTTTTAGGATGGAGATGTAAAATGTGGACAAACAATAAATAATACAAACTGGCTTGTGGTCTTCCTAACCTGACAGTAACAATTTTCCTTTTAACAAGTCTGCTGCAGAGTGTGAACTTCCTATGTCCCTTATCCTCAGACTTTTGTCTAAAACATTGCCCACCAGCAGCATGTACAAAACCGGAAACCAAGCATATGAGGAATTGCAGGCTTCCTCTGAATCCTTTCTGTCGGAGGCTCAGGCTTGAAGGGGGTATGTGGGCAGAGGTGAACACAAATGATTAAAAGTTAATACAGTACTGTCTGTTACTGAACATACTAAACTTGGGATTTAAACTATGTAAAGTATCCTGAATCTGATAGTGCTACTGACCCTGAATTTGGTTTGTGTTACCACCCGGCAAAACAAAAGAGATAGTTTTATGGAAGTATTTCATGTGCATTTCAACCTCAATAGCATACCACTTTCAAAGAGAAGTTTATGTGGAAAGATGTACGAATTAGCATAATGAATGGTGTGCCTAGTGGATTTGCACAGCTGTAACAAGGTGCTGTGAACTTGCTTATGGAAGAGATGGGTCTGTTTAGTTTTAGCACGAAAGTTAAAGGAAGGTATAAACAGTCTGGTTTTGTTTCCTTGGTGTCTGTTTTCTAACTAACTACGGCCTTGACTTCATTAGCCGCAATTCATCGACATTTATGGTGCGAAGCTTCAAAGCTAAGCAGTTGCATATGGGATGGTGAAATAGCAGGGGGTCTTTTGAACAAAATTTTATCTAAGATAAAACCTAAGAATCAAAGGGTGACAGATGAACCTTTTCCTATATTAGCACTACATGACGCAGACATTGAAGTCCAAAAATTTAATTGGGCGAAGTAAATTTCTTCCAATCCAGGTGGAGTTTAAAATTTTTGGATTGAAAACAGTGCTTCCTTATTTATTTATTTCCGCCTATATTGTATATTGCATTATACTGCTACTGCTAAGTTAACAAATTTCACGACACATGCCGGTGATAATAAACCTGATTCTGAAAACAGTTTCAGTCTCCTGGATTAACTGTGGGGGGTTTGCACAGTTTCCTTGGCAGTGAGACATTAGTTCTTTTATAGCTAACAAAGCTAGCGTTTTACGTAAGGTTTTTCTACTATTAGTACCTGGTGCACGCAGGCTGCCTGTTTACCTGCAGTTAAGGTGTCAAGAGCATTTCGGATTTGATCCCTTAGAGACCGTGTGATCTGGTCACATGACTAGATCAGAGCAAGTTTCAGCCACAAAAGTGTGAGAGCCGTCTGGCATACAGAAACTATTAAAAAGAGATAGACAATCAAAACAATTAAAAAGAAAGAACATAACAATTTTATTTTACTGATTTTGTTTTTAGTTTTTTAAGAACTTTTGAATAAATAAAACATATTCGAATTAGAGTGGTTACAGCAAATTACTGAAAGTAAAAGAAACTAGTTTTAGTCTTTAAACTATAAAATTGACATTGAAACTAATGGATGCAAGATCTGAGAGCAGTTCCCCTGTGCCCTGATGCAGGGTTTTGACCGAAAATGTCAACAGTTCCTTTTCTCATGCGGATGCTATACATTCGACTGAAGTTTTTTTTCCAGCACATTGGTTTTTGGTCCAGATTCCAATATCTATAGTCTCTTGTGTTTTCCCAGCATAAATGCCCAGGCACCTCTTGAGTTTGTGGATTCCATATATGTGGTGAGAACTGATTGATTTACCAGGCTGAATATATTAGTAAATTTAAGACTTAGTCCTTTTGATGCCTGTGTACGAAGGATAAGCCAACATCTGGTATCATGAGCAAAATTCAGCTTGCTCTGATATTTGGCCATGTATGAGGCTCAGATTGTCATGCATAATTGAAAGAGCCTTGTGTACAAATGTGAACAAAGACCTATCATCTGGGGTCTCTTACCGTTGTTAAAAGTGACGCCTCTGAAGGGTTCATTTTGCAGATTGGAGATAAGGTGTGGTACTTGATTGGTTGGAAAGGTTGACAGAGAGGGGACTGCAGAATTGGAGGGTGGGCAGAGCTAAAGATAAAGATTTATGGGGAGGGCAAAGATATAAGTTGAAGGGCAGATGATGAAGAGAAGAATTTATGCAGGAGATGGAAAAACTGGTGGACAAGATCCAAAGATCAATGAGGACATTGTTGGGAAGGACCTTTTAAGGAAAAATTAAGAGTAAAACATTAAAAAAGGAAGTTAAATGGATCATTGACACCATGAAATCCAGACAAGATCAGATGTCTTCATTAATACCAAGGCAAATCTCAACCCGGGAAAAATTAAAGGCACTGGGATAAACTCATGTAGCCTTATGTCAAGAAAAAATAAAAAGTCAGGTATGATTACAATCAAAAGAGGAAAATCACACAGGCTTCACATATGTAAAGGATGGAGAGGAACTTTCTGATAGAATGCATGAAAGCACACACTGAACAAGCATCTCAACTCAAAATATCAACTATCCAGTTGCCTCCAGAGATGCTGTCTGACTCACTGAGATCCTCCAGCAGTTTGTTTTTTTTTTGCTCCAGGTAGCAGGATCTGCACTTCCTTGTGTCTTCAGCCAACATCCACCTTGTTTCTACCACCTTCCCTTTCCCCCATCTTTGTGAATAGATGTCTAGGCAGTGAAATCACCCACTACTTGTCTCACAATAATGAGCAAGTAGAGTGCATATAGCATGCTGTTTAAGCAGCTGGAAGAGGCACATACATACACCACATGCTTTAGGAGAAGTTGCAATTGCAAGCCAGTATCTCTCAGCAAATCTAGTCTATTAGAATTCTATTATATTCACATATTTTTCGTTGTTCCTTCCCTGGTGCAACTTCAAGCTGAGAATTTAATTGGGCTGCCAAGTTTTATGACAGAAGAAATGCTTCTGAACGCAGAATAGTTATCAAATTAACATTTACAATATGCTGGAAGAACTCAGCGGGTCAGGCAGCATATATGGAATGAACAAATATTTGATGTTTCGGGTGTCAAATTGTCATGTCAATCTGATTTCAAGTGCACAAAAGATGTTTTGCAAAGTCTGTTTGAGTATAGAACATAGAACAGAACAGGCCCTTCAGCAACGATGTGTTGACCTTTTAGCCTATGTTAAGATTAATTTAACCCTTCCCTCCCACATAGTCTTTGATTTTTCTATCATCCAGGTAACTATCTAAAAAATGTTTGATAGCTACCTGTTTTACAGTTGTTTTATGACAAACTTTGACTTCTTCTTTGTTATGTTAGTGAACAGGATGCAGTTACTTTGTTGTTTCAATGTTTTCAATTAACAATTCTGCCTCTCAGATTAGTGGATTAAAATTTGGTTAAGAATGAGAAGCAAAATTGTGGAGAAGTTTCAAACCATACATAAAACTTAATTTAAAATTTTATTTTAAATAATGATTTGGAATTATGTAGGTTGTATAATACAGTGGATTCTGGTTAATTTGGTTATTATTTAATCGGGGCAGCCACTTATTTGGAACAACTGTAAAAGAACAAAAACTAATCAGGAAAGTAGCCAGTATACCCTTTGTTTATTTTCAACACTATGCCTCTTAATTGGGACAGAAGACAGTTGCTGAACAGTTTCTAACTGACGTCAGTTACTTGCACTTGTGTTGCCGTTAGACTCTACACCATGCTTAGAGTGAACAGTTTTTAAATAGTGTCAGTTACGTGCATTTCTGCTCAAAAAGCAATGATTTTTGTCACTGTTAGTTGGCCAGAAGTAAGTAGTAAGACAATTCAGAACAGTTTTGCTCACTGCAGTTTCAAGTATTCAGGCTTGGAGATGCCAGGAATGGCTGGAAGTGAAAATGAAACAATTTCAAGAAGTCAGGAACTATGAAGAGTTGGAAGGTATCAGCAGTCACCTTGAATGTCACAGAGAAAATGAAGATTTTTGGAGGATGCAATCGGCAAAAGCATTGTTTGAAAGCAGTCCATTATCTGCACTTAATTGCTAATTGCTCTTGCCAAGAATGCTGGTGGGTCACCTGATTGAACCACTGCAGTGCTTCTAGTGATGGTGTACCCAGAGTAGTGTTAAGAAGGAAGTTTCAGGATTCAGACCTGGTAGTGATGGAGGATGGTGTGCAGTTTGGAAAGGAATGAGCAGTGTTCATGTTCCCGGGTGCCTGCTGTTCTTGCCATTCATGAGGTAGGGCTTGTGGATTTTGGAAATGCGATTAGAGCAAATTAAGGGACCTACTGTGTATATTTTTCACATGCTGCACACTGCAAACATGCTCACTTTTGGTGAAGTGAGTAAGTGTGTAAGGTTATGTACAAACATGCCAATCATACAGGTTTCTTTATCCTGGATGGTGTTAAGCTTCTTGACAGTTGTTACAGCTGCATTCATTCAAATAAGTGAAGCGTATTTCCTCATGCTCCCCCCTCCCCCGGCTTGCAATTTCTCGGTGATGGGAAATCTTTGGGGGATGAGACAGTGAATCATCAGCACAGGATACCCAACATCCTGTCAGGAAGAAAGTACAGGAGCCTCAGGTCCCACACAACCAGGTTCAGGAACAGTTATTACTCCTCAATCCTCAGGCTCCTGAACCAGTGGGAATAACTTAACTCAACTTCACTTGCCCCATCGTTGAACTGTTTCCACAAGCTATAGACTCACGTTCAAAGACTATTCATCTCATGTTCTCTATATATATTGCTTATTTATTTATTTTGTTTAAAATGTTGTATTTGTAGTTTGATTGTCTTTTGTTCATTGATTTTTTTGTCCTGTTGGGCGTGGCCTTTCATTGATTCTATTGTGTTTCTTGGATATACTGTGTATGCCTGCAAGAAAATTAATCTCAGGGTTCTATATGGTGACGTATATGTACTTTGATGATAAATTTACTTTGAACTTTGAATATCCAACTTGCCCTCATCATGAGTGTGACTGATCCAGGTGAGCTTCTGTTCAGTGCTGGTTGCTAAGGTGTTCATGGTGTGGTGGGGTGGGCGTGGCAATATGCCATTCAATGTCAAGAGTAGGCAGCTTTTGTAGGTGAGCACTGCCTGCCATTTCTGTAGCATGAATGTTACCTTCCATGAATCAGCCATGCCTGAATGTTTGGGTCTATTTGCATGCAGACATGAATTACTTCACTTGCGTAGCAGCTGCGAATGAAATTGAATCATGCAAAGTATCAACAAGTACCGTCATTTCTGACATTAGGATGGAAGTAGACTATTAATGGAGCTGTTGAAGATGGACGGACCTGGTTCCCTACCCTGAGGTAATTCTGTACCACCTATCTTGGTACTGATGATTAAAAGTAGACTCATAGGGCAGTAAGGAGCTGATGGGATTTGACTTTTATGTGTAAAAGGTAGACCTGGGTAACTTCCCATAGTGTCAGAAAAATGCCAGTGCTGTGACTGTATTGGAAGAGGTTATTGAGTTGTAAAGTGTATGTTATGAGTACTACCGCCAGGAGGCTGCCTCATCCCATTACTTTGTTGTACTTTCTGCCCATTACACCACTGATGTTTAGCGCAGCAATGATGGTCCTCCATCTCTGGTGGTATTGAGGCCTTCCTTCATCATATCAATAGCTTCCTCTCGGTTTTCACTGCTGTCAGTCAAAAAGTCTCGGGTGGAGACTCAGGAACACCATCTCACTCAGATGTAGAAAGATTCTTCATTGCTGTTTCTGTAACAATTTTGTTTTACCCCTTGTTAGCCCTGAGCTGAACCTCCGAACCTGGTGGACCACTCTTAGTCTGGCCTCTACCGTTTGGCCTGTTTGGCATGGGAGACCCTACCAAGAGCCAAAGCATCAAGCCCTGACTCCAGCCAGCATAGCTCTCCGGGTCATTGAGGCACGCAAGCTGCCAAACCCTACGACGTGGTTGCGGTCCTCTTGTTGCATCCAGTGTTGATAGCTATTTTGTGAACATTTGTAACATTTACAGATTTCTTGGGGGGGTTTGTTACAGGCAAACAGGTCATATTTTTGAACGTCAGCGCCACAAACAGCATGGATTTCTATATGTAAATAATGTTGGCTGGCCCCTCTAGTTTCTGATTGAATTTATCACTGCTACTTAAAAAAGCACAGAGACTCAAATAAAAGGAATATTTTGTCAAAGTTGCTTCACGGCGGTCTTACCACAAAGATCCACTGTGCAGCTGTGTTATAGCACTGTGTTCACATTGTAATGAGAAAGGCAAAATGGTAACATTAAATACAAACAACTTTGATTTCCTGAGCACTTTTATTTTAAATGAGTTAGAATTTTTCTACTCAAGTATATTTACCTCATTTAATTATGATTATTTTTCAGCATATACACTCACTAATTTAAAATAAGTTGCACTTCCTTTCAAAAAATCAGTGTAACTGTAAGAAATGTAACCCATTTGTATCTTTCCTTAGCCTTATTTCTGCCTGTTGTTTGTCTTGAATGCTTGGGGCATCTGGCTCAGATCTGAAGCAGTTCATAGTTATAGTGAGCTTCCCACTTCCTCCAGCTGGGAAGACTCATAAATGATGAAGTGATTACAGAAGGGATGAGATTAAACAGCAAAGTCATCTACTGTGGCGAAGTGAATAACATTAACAAGATGTGGCTTCATCCGTAATTTCAATCTCAGTAAGCCTAAAATTCTGCGGGGAACTTATTCATCTCCGTTTTCTCCAAAGCCCTTGCACTATCCAGGGTCCTGGGCTGAATCTTAATGTTAGGTGCTGCCCCGCAGAGTCTGCACCTTCTCCCTGTGATCACCTAAGTTACCACAAGATGTTTGATTTACTCCCACACCCCAGATTCTTATGGGTGGTTAATTGTCCATTGTAAGTTCCCCTGTAGTGGGTGGAAAGAATCAAATGGGGACCTGTGTGTGTATGGCGTGTGCGTGCACACAAATATATTGCAAGGAAGGAGAGGACAAATGGAATTAATTTCCTAGGAACCAGTATAGACACAATGGGGCAAATGGCCTCCTGTGTCATGGTAAGCAAGTATGATATTAATCTCACTATTTGTTAAGAAGAGTGCAACTTCATTCCCCAACACACAGTCTTCATGATTGACTCCGCATTAAATATCTTCTAACATTCTCTCTTTCCACCATTGGTTCATCAGTGTGTACCACCTACTAAATCACTGCAGCTGCTTCTCAAGGTTTCTTCGATGACACCAAGTAAGCTGCGATCCTTACCGTGAAAGAGATGCCAAGTGAGTTAATCTCTTTCCGTACTGTGAATACAGATGTAATTATTCCCTATACCTGCCATGCCCTTGTTAAAATCACACCTTTTCAAGAGACCACCCTGACTATCTTTTTCCTAGAATAATCCTTTTAATACAGTATTGCTTTTGATGTCCCACGTAATTATCTTATTACAAACATCATCTGAATCAAATGGATGGAAATTCTCAAGTTAGTACCAAGATAATGCAGTAAGAGTGAAATCTGAGAGATCTAATTGCTTCAGCCTTTAAGAAGAAAGAGATACTGGACATTTTCATAACCTCAGCAACATCCCATTGTTCTTTAGAGTCTAACGAGTATTTCTGAGACATAATGACTGCTATAAATACTGAAAGTGTACTGGAACAGGCTACAGGAACTGGAAGAGTGTCAGTCAAGTCAGCCATGGCTTAGTGGAGACAAGTTTGCTTGCAGAAGATTATGGGAGTAATTTTTACTTAAGGTGCCTGAGGACATGGTCTGGATTGGCAGGGTGAGGAAGAGCTGCACAGATGTATGTGTTACAATTCAAATATCAGACTTAAAAACCAAAATATATGCTGCTCACAGTACTATTAAGAACCAATTTGTAGTTTAATTCGTTCAGTAAGTTCAGCAATCACAGCTGATAAGTCACAACAGGAACAGCACCCGTAAGATTTTTCCATGTTTGTGGTGTAAGCTATTTATTTCAATTTGGGTACCTTAACGATTGTACTTCTTGGGAACACAAAATTCCAGCTGTCAATGGAAAGCCATCTTCTTTCTGTGCCTCCAAATTTACTTTGCTGAGCAGATTGTTATTTGATTAACGTAATGAACAGACAACATGTAATGATGAACAAGTTGGTTGCTCATTATGCTGAGGATGCAAATACCACTATATACAAAATTTTTTTCCCAACAATTGAATTTAGGTACACGAGGGAAGTAAAACAAATATTCTGTATCCCAAGTGAAATTGAGGAATTGACATATAGGTATGGAGCTACGAGGATCACAGGAATGGATTAATTTGTGGGTATAGGGGCTAAAGATGGGTGTTTGTTGATGGTGGGAATATATGCAGGAACTTCAACTCAAGTCATATCTGCTCAGTGCATTATATGATAGAGGCATGACCAGAATCTGGTTACGTTGATTTTAAATTTAAAGAAGCAACAAGCAGGATGGGTTAATGTTGTTTACTTGAATCTTCAGAAGGCCTTTGACAAGATGCCACACATGAGGCTACTTATCTAGCTACGAGCCCATGGTATTACAAGAAAGATTCTCGTATGGATAAGGCAGTGGCTGATTGTCAGGAGGCAAAGAGTGGGAATAAAGGGAGCCTTTTCTGGCTGTCTGCCTGTGATTAGTGGTGTTCCACCAGGGTCTATGTTGGGACCAATTCTTTTTACGTTTTATGCCATTCATTTGGATGATGGAATTGATGGCTGTTGCAAAGTTTGAAGACAATATGAAGGTAGCTGGAGGGGCAGGTAGTTTTGAGGAAGGAGAGAGGCTACAGAAGAACTGAGACAGATTAGGAAAATGGGCAAAGAAATGGCAGATGGAATACATAGTCAGGAAATGTATGGTCATGCACTTTGGTAGAGGAAGGGAAAGGGTAGACTATTTTCTAAATGGAGAGAAAATACAAAAAACGGAGGTGCAAAAGGACTTCAGAGTTCTTGTGCAGGCAGCTTTGGAGGCCAGGTCTTTATGTATGTTTAAGGCACAGGTTGATGGATTCTTAAATGATCAGGTCATGAAGGGATACGGGGAGAAGGCAGGAGATTGGAGCTGAGAGGAAAATTGGATCAGCCATGATGAGATGGCGGAGCAGACTCGATGGGCCAAATAGCCTAATTCTGCTTCCATATCTTATGGTCTTAAATTTGCAGCAAGTGACTTATAATGGGAGTGTTCACAGGCACCCACCCCTCTGCAATGCCACTCCAGAGGAGTATATTGGAATTTATTGGGCTGTAGCATTTAAGATTTTGATTGTCTCATCCTTTTTATTAACAGAATAATGTGAATGCAAATTACCCTTTCACTGTTAGGTCAAAAGTAGAGAGTGGATCAGATGATCCATTTTCATGTTGTAATGACTGTAAATTTCCATATCCAGTATTTTTATCTTTGTCAGATCTACAAAAAGGTGTGAAAAGGATGTCTGGATATGAAGTTTAAGGTTCTATTTATATTTAGTGCAGTGTAAATTTCTGCGTTTGATTTCTTTTCCTTATTGAAATTCATATATTAACAGAAATGTGTCTTTGTAATACTGCTGAGGCATCTATTTTTGTCAAAACAAAACCTGAAGCAATAGTGATAGAAGCAGCCTATTACCGTTGTGAGCACGTTCACTCTGCCTTCAAATGCTGCTTAGGTTGGAAATTGCTCTTTAGGAAGTCTTTCTCCTGCAGCTCGTAATTGCTACCAGAACTGACACAAGGTTAGGTAAGTTACAAACTACACACTATCAAGATAGCCATTCAGCAAGACTAATTATGATTGTGCCACCAAATCCATGATAATACAATCTTTTAAACTTGCTGCATCAATACATTGCTGTGACTGCTTTGCAGTGATCTGAGATACATATACAGGGTAATTACAGCTTTTCATGCATTAGCGATTTGCGAGGGATAGTTTGGTTTTTATCAAAATTATGACTTCGCTGATCAATGTATAAAAGAAATAATTTGCATATATAGGAAAATACAAGGTATTTTATGTTACCTTATTTCAGTCAATAGAGCAAAAAATTGGTTATTCAGTCAGAAGTAATGTCACTGGCAACCCAAAATGTTTCTTTCACTACATGATAATCGGAAATGAGGGTTATGCGTATACCAGGGAAGAAACAGAATTTTTGTTCCATTATGGCAATAAATTGTTTGGGACGAATTTTGCAGAAAATAAGGCAGTTCCCCATGTGAGCACCAGCAGGGTCCTTTTAAACATTGGTAGTGTTCTTTTAGTGGCTGTTCATATATAGAACAGAGGATAATGTAGCACAGGAATAGGTCCTTCTGTCTAACGTGTCTCCACTGACCATGATGCCGATCTGCCTGCAGCATTGGCCATATCTGTTTCTATTCCCTGCCTGTTCACATATCTGTCTAAGTACCTCTTAAAATGACTTTTCCCTGTATTTTCACCACCTCCCTTGGCAATGTGCTCCTACCACTCTCTATGAAAGTTTTCTGCCTCTCATACTAAATCTATGCCCTCAGGTATTTGACATTTCCGCAAGTGCACTCAACTGTCTCTTTGCAGGTGCTGTTACTCACCAGCATGACTATGTTGCTCAGCAGCCCATTCTTGACCCTTTCCCCAAGTTTGTTGCATCCATTCCATCTATACTAACACTGGAATCGTGCTGCCTATGTTTTGCTGAATCTTTTTAAGAGCTAGCTGCAGAGCTCACACCTAATATTCTACATGCTGAGAATTTGCAATACATCAGCCAGGCAAAGTGCACCAAAACTGATGATGCCAATTTCGATGTGTCATTATAGAATGAAACTCCAACAATACTAATCTCTGAGCCTTGCTATTCAATTTCCCACTCTTTGTGTGACTTGCATATACTTGAATCATCTGTGGTGCTCTTTTAGCACCAAAGTAACTGCCTGGAGGAATTTGCAGACCAAAGTTTTCTGCGGCTTTGGAGACCAGCGAAGCCAAGAGCTTGTGGCTTAGCCAAAGCTTACATCAGTAGTTTCGTGGAAGGAGCATTCTTGGTACTCTCCTCACCGTATGACAGGATTTAGGTGTGGTAGATGTTGCCACTGTAATTGGCGCTCCAAATCGAAAGAAATTAGGAAGGTATGATTGAAAACATACAAGCTAAGAAATATTGAAATGTTATTTGAGATAATAAATAAGAAATAATCCTGAGGTTTACATTGGATTCCCACTGAATGCTTTCAGGCCAGAAAATATATCTTCCTTCAACTGATTAAATTTAATATTATTTAAATAAGTAAAAATAAATCTCCAGCACGATCATAAAAAAAAACTGAAGGTTGTCAGCCATTCTTGAAACTGGGTGATCTTGATACAATGCAGTTGAATTCCAGTTAGTCATAACTGGCATTGCTCAGGAGCATTCTTGAGGTCTGAAGCTTATTTATGATCTATGTTTGTCAAGGTTGAATAGTACTTAAATTGTCAATGACTTAGGCATTCCCTGTGGGAAATGATGTAAGTATCCCATGACCAGTTAAAGGACAGTTGAGTGAAGTTTTTATATGTCAGCTGGCAAATATACATCACAGACTCTGAAGCATACCATGATGTGTTATAGACAAGTACCAGGCTTGTGTTTGTGGGACATAGATATGCATATACTCACTCATGCACTAACACATTATTAGGTGGTACAGCAGAGAGACCCATCTGGAATGTAAATAGTGGCTGTTCTTTTTTAGAATATTATGCAATATAATTCAGGAATAGGCCCTTTGGCCACTATGTCTGCACCAACTATTAATCCCATCTGCCTACAATATGGTCCATATACTGCCCATTCATTTTTTTTTTAAGTTCTCTTAAATGTTGCTGTTGCTTCTGATCCTACCACTTACTGTGGTAGTGTTTTCCAGGCACCTCTCTGTAAAAAAAAACAACTTATCTTGCAGATCTCCTTTCAGCTTTCCTCTCTTACCTTAAAACTATGACCTCAGACATTTCCACGCAGGAAAAAAAGTGTTTGACTATCCTGCGATCAATGCTTTTTATAGTTTACTGCACATCTATTAGGTTACTCCACAGCCTCTGAAGCATCAGAGGGAACAGAAAGTTTATACCTCCTTTCCTTGTCATAACTCCAATCCAGGCAGCATCCTGGTGAACCTATTCAGCACTCTCTCTAAAGCCTCCACATTTTTCCCATATTGAAGCATCCAAAACAGCACATAATACTGGCTGTTCTCACTTTTATACTCATTGCCTGACAGATGAAGGCAAACATGCCTTATGTCTTCTTAACCACGCTACCCAGTTGTGCTGCCACGTTCAGGGAGCATTTGCACTCCAAGATCTCTCTACATTGGGCTCCTAAGGGCCCTGTGTTTTACTGTTTACTTTCCTCTTGTATGTGTCTGCTGAAATGCATCACCTCACAGTTACAGTATCTTCTATCTGTTATTCCTCCACCTAAATTTCCAACTGATCTATATCCCGTTGAATCCTCTGGCAACCTTATTCACTAGCCACTACTCCACAAATTTTTATGTCATCTACAAACTTACTAATCTGATTGCTTACATTGTCATCCAAATTATTAATATATGTTACAAATAGTAAAGATCCCAGCATCGATCCTTACAAAACACCACTAGTTACAGACTTGCAGTCAGAAAACCACCTCTCTACGACTACCTCTGCCTTCTATGACCAGGACAATTTTGGATCTAGTATACCAATTTGCCCTGGATCCCATGTGACTTAATCTTCTGGACCTGCCTACCTAGAGGGCCTTGTCAAATGCTTCACTAAAGTCCATATAAACAATATTCACTGCCCTACCCTCATCAACCATCTTGTAATTTCCACAAAAAAACCTTGATCAGATTCAAATTTGTGAGACAAGACCATGTAGTCTGTCACTTAAGAACCCCATGTTGTCCCAAATTCAAGTGAATCCTGACCCAATTACCTTCTTTAATTACTTCCATACCACTGATGTGAGACTCACCAGCCTATAATATATTGGTTTGTTCCTGTTGCATTTCTTAAATAAAGGAACATCACTGAGTTTTCTCCAGTCTTCTGACATTTTTCTCATGGCTAAAGAAGATACAAAGAGCTATCAAGGCTCCGGCAATCTCTTTCTTTGCATCCTTCAGTACCCCCAATCTTGGGTGTTGTCCTGGTCATTATTTTTTAGGACACTTAATACCTCCTCCTTTTTCATATCAACACACCCGTTCTTAATCTCACCTTCTCCTTGGCAAATATCAATGCAAAGTACTCATTATGGACATCACCTGCTTCCTCTAACTCCAGGCTTAAATTCCTTCCTCTTTCCCCAGCTCTTATCTTGCTCCTAATAGCCGTGGGATTCTCTTTCTTGCCAATGAAATGATATTGCCAACTTTAACCATCCTAATTTATTAAGTTCTTTCATGCTTCCTTTATATTACGCAAAGACTCTGTCTGATTTCAGCTTACTAAACTTGACATGTGCTTCTTTCCTTTTTTGACTAAACTTACAATATTTCTTGTCATTTAAGGTTCCCAAACTTGGCCATCCTTATCCTGCATCCTTACATGAACATGCTGTCCTGTACCCTGGTCAACTGGTCTTTAAGAGTCCACCACCTATCAGATGTGGACTTACTCACAAACAGCTGCGGCCAGTCTACTTTCTCCAGTTTCTACCTCATCCAGTTGTAAATATCTTTCCTTCAACTTAGTACTTTCAGCTGAGGACCAGTCTTAACCTAATCTACAATTATCCTAAGACTTACGGAATTATGGTCATTGTTCCCAATATATTCTCCCACTGAAACTTCAATATTCCATAAATATAAGCTCTAGTATTGTCACATTCCTAGTTGGACTATATACATCTTTTGTGGCTTGATAAATCACTTTGTTAGCTATTTGGAGTTGTGTAGATTATCACAGGGGTGATAAATTTAGTATTTTTTTCTAAACTTTCTTCTTTTATTATCTCTTCTAAATTATTTGTGGAATTATGTTTTTCATTTTGTCACAATAGCGTTTCGCCTATAACCATTGCTATATCTTGTAAATTTATAGTACATACTTCTTCATTAAAATGAATCATTCAAAAATATATGTAAATGCATAAATCAGAGATGCTGGAAATCTAAAATAAAAACAAAATATTCAGAAACTTTCAGCAGGTCAGGTAATTTATGTGGACAGAAGGCTAGAGTTAACGATTCAGGTTAAAGACCTTTCATTTTGTAACCAAGTTTCACCTGAACTGGAATGGATAATCCTTGTAATTGTCTACGTACTGTATGTATCTGGTGTGTAATTGGCCACACTATAATATTGTATGTGTAACTCTCAGGTTCAGCCGTCGGCATTTGTCTAGGGAAGACGGTCTTTGGCCGCACCAAACGTGTGAAATCTGAGATGCAAAACCTCTTGTTGTGTAGACGCTGCGTGATGTGTTCCTGTTACAAATCAGTGCCACGAAATAACGAACAGTACACCATATGCAATTAAACGGTTTAGCTGTATAATTCTTAATTTGACCAGAGGGTTAGTAAAGAAAATCAAAAAGAAAAGGGCCCATTTTAATGAAGCAGCCTAATGTGCACGTTGGAGCTCACGGTTTCCCGTCCGTGAGTCCTCCATCGATTTCCCCCAGGCATCGTCACTCCCGGCCCCATTCCAAGTCCACTCCGTCCTGCAGCCTACGACCTCTCCATTCTGGCATCTCCTCTCTCCATCTTCTGCCGAACAAAAGGCCTTGAACAACTTGCTCTCAGGCACACAACAAGAAAAGAAACACTCCCATCTTTGGACAGCGCACATGCCAAAGCCCCCGTTATCTCTAGTCATAACCCAAACACCACTGCTATAGAACAACCATTACATTAGCAGTGAGACCTTTCCTAGACCGTTACATATGTATAATATTAGTAAATCTTTCTGAGATGTATCAATAGCTATTTTTCTGGTCATACCTGATAACTTTAACAGAAAGTTCATGTTTCAGTGTGCATAGGTAAATACTGTAGATGGCTTATTCATTGATAATGTGAGTGCAGGTGGACTAGATTAGTATTTTTGCTAACTGTGGTCCTTTATCCATAACACTGGGGAAACATCTGCTGCCTCGAGTACCTTTCTTCCTATGTTTACAGAATCCTTTGTGTTATCACTCTCTGTTTTGAATTCATGTTTTCAAGGTTTCTTTCTGCTTGGTTACCACTTTACTACTTTGACCTCTCCTGAGATCCCTTCTCCCTATTGTTTACTTTTTTTAAAAAGTATCATCAAAATTTGTGCTGCTAAACATGTAAAATATTCTGGAGAGATTCAGTATTTGATCTTTCTCATTAGATGAGTTCCAACAGTTTAAATCACAACAAAAAAAAACTTACAATACTACAACATTCCTAAAGGATTTATACATCAACATCAAAGAAAAATCTTGACACAAGAGCACTGGTGTTACCCACAGCATTATGATTCCTTATAATATTCTTGGTTCAGTGGTAAAATTTTTTTTAGAAGTCTGCTGAAAACAGACAACAAAAATCACCAGAAGTAACCTTTTGGTCCAGACTGCTTACAGAATGCAAACAAACTTATGTACATTCCATGGGAATGCTATATGTAACTTGGTAGCTGACCAAGGAAAGTGCAATATAAAATTTGACTATTGGCCAGTGAGGACAGTGAATCATTGTTCAACCAATGCAAATTCAGTAATGTATTTTCCTGTATTTACAAGTGGTTCATATTGTCACATTATTTTTCTACAGTATTTGAACATACAATGCCTGAAAATAGGCCACTAATTGTTGCCATAGCTAATATTTCCAAATTGCTAAGATCTAGATGTTGAAACCAAATTTGGTGTTGAAATGGCTTGAGGTGTGTGAAGTGGGCTATTGGACAAGATTTCAACGTAGCTTTGTTAAGCACATAAAGAGTTTTGGGGAAGGTAGAGAAATAAATACTTCTATAATACCACCTGTTTGGTTAGTACTACACAGTGAACTTGACCAGCAGCTTGCTGGAGAAGATGGTAATGTTGGTAGATGGTAACTTTACCATGCCGCCCCAGGTCTGTAACACCACTTATGATCATGGATGTAGCCAGGAGCATCTACATCTTGTTGCAGAAGCAGGAGAGCAAAGAAAGGATTGCGTATAGGTTTAAGGCTGCCAGTAACATTTCTCAGGCCTAACACTTTGGGAGATCTTGTGCTGAAATCCTTGCTTGTCAAAACTCCGAGAACAATGTAGGGAATTTATGAATTGTGCCTGCTTGAAGATAAATAATAAGGTTTGAATAAATCTGCCATGCACATAATTTTTCCTAGTGGTGAGGCTATACTACAAGAAAAGTAACTTTGAACTTAAGGCACTTTTAGTTCTTGACCATGTCCTGGACCACCCACAGTACTTTGATCGCCTTGTTCCTTGCATCCCTGTGGAGGTGGTGTATCTTCTGCCTTCCTACCGTTAGCATACCTTTGATCAGATAGTTGAAGCAGCATATATCAAGGTTGTCTACTGACAAGGAAATGCTAGAGGTCGTGCAACTCATGAAAGCTGCTGGTAATATTGCAATCTGGAAGAAAGTCTCTGGTGTTTATATGAGCAATGTTTGGCAGAAGTTATTATTCATTAGCATTGTGGGATTTAAAGGGATGTGGGGAGCAGCTGATTACCAATGATTTAAAGGGATGTGGGGAGCAGGTGATTACCAATGACTCCCAAGCAATCCTGAATGAAATTGTCACAAGCAACGTGGCAAAACTGGTGAATCTTGTGGAGACTGCCACATCAGTCTAGAGCTCCTAGTATTGGAACAGCACCATGTTCATGTGGAGGATGTCTTCAAAACAGGAGTATGGAGGATGAGAGGTGACCTGACAGAGGTGTACAAGATAATGAGAGGCATTGAATGTGTGGATAGTCAGAGCTTTTGCCTGGGGCTGAAATGACTAGCACAAGAGGGCATAGTTTTAAGGTGCTTGGAAGTAGGTACAGAGGAGATGTCAGGGGTTAATTTTTTACGCAGAGAGTAGTGAGTGTGTGGAATGGGCTGCCGGCGGCGGCGGTGGAGATGGAAACGATAGGGCCTTTTAAGAGACTCCTGGGTGGCTACATGGAGCTTAGAAAAATAGAGGGTTATGGGTAAGCCTAGGTAATTCTAAGGTAAGGACATGTTTGGCACAGCTTTGTGGGCCGAAGGACCTGTATTATGCTGTAGGTTTTCTATGTTTCTATGTACCTCCAAATGAATCTTACCTGACCATGGCAATTTTGATGGGAGGTATCACAAAGGTCAAGGTGAAATGACCCAGGAAACACAAGAGAGTATAGATGCTGGAAGTTGAAGCAGTGTCTGGAGCAACATCTGGTCCTGATACAGGGTTTTGATCTAAAATGTCAACAATTTTTTTCATCCTATAGATGCTGGCTCATTTCCTCCAGAAACAAGTAATCTGCAGCAAGAATCCTGTAAGTTTATCCAACAGATTGTTTCTGGAAGAGATAATCCAGTCTATGATCCGAGTTACTCTGAAGAGAACTGCTCTCTTAAGTGCACCCTGCCTCAGAAATCCTTTATGAAAGGAAGAAGCGACAAAATTGAATCCCTGGATATCATCAAAATGGAAGAATCTTAATTAATCCACATTCTAAGGAGAGTGAGCCACAATCTGACTCATCTCTTACAGCCCAGTTGTAGCCCCTTTTGCATTTTTTCCTACTTTGGCTACCGCCCTGATATATTGTACCTTGTATTATGTTTGCTCTCATTGTATGTTCAGTATTTAACAAATAATGCTGTCATATCCTGTGCTTCTCTTCAGAACAACTCTTACTTAGCACGTCCATCTCCACACATATATAATGACAGTGCTCATGCCCAGGAATACATCCAACATACTGTTTGGCATTGATATATGTAAATTGTGGTATATCTGTAAAAAAACTGAGGAAATATTGCATATTTTATTAAAGATAATGCAATGGAATTAAATGAATTAACCAGAATTATGGCTTGTAGACAGCTTTTAAAAAAAATATAAATGATACCCAAATGGATCCATGAGAGTTCGCTGCCCATCATTAACATATAATAGTACACAGCTTGAACATATGTCCCATTATTGCAGTTTCTGTCATCAAAGCAGGTGATAGCAGGTGCCCTTGTGAAGAGAGTTCAATCCTTGCCAGGTCTGAGTGGGTCTAGGGACTTCCCAAGTTCCTGTTTTTGCTAATTTGAGGTGAAGTATTAGGTTTATTCATACTTAGGAAGTATTTGAATTTGTTTATCTTTCTTCTTTCTTTTCATGGAATTATTGGGACTTTCTAGGGGGATTTGCTCTTCAAATTTTACCTTGGTTATTTTTTTGAACATTACAAAGATATGATGCAAAATTTTGGCAGAACCTAATCAACATCTCACAGCATTTGAAAGGATTTGCTGTAGTAGTAAAGAAGTTCGCAACCAAATTTAAATAAATCACGAGAAAGCAAAATCAAAATGATGGTGACAAAACCAAATCAATTTAACATTGCAATGACACCAAAACTGTAATTTTAAAAAAGAAGCAGAGGAGGTTCAGGTACATGGCCTTGTAAAGCTGGTAGTGGGACACTGGGAATCATAATATGGATAGAACTAGTTATTTTAGTTTTGGCGGATAAGGAAATGGATGGGGCACCATGAGTGAAGGTGAAATGTATTTTGAGGTCCAGTGTAAGAAGAGTGAAGTTGTAGATTTACAGGCAGAGGTGAATGGATATTGATCAAATATTACCTTGTTAAAACCTCAGAAGTAACCAGGTATCATATGATCTCATAATAAAGGGACTGTTCTGGAATATTGCAGAATGAATTTCAAAGGGACAGAAAAAAAATAGATTCTACTTACAGATTTAATTAAGATAATCAAACAATGAATAATAGAGCAGGAAAGAAATTAATTATGTTGACTGCAATATTTTTCTGAATATACCCTACACATCTTGACTTTCAACACCCCTAGTTTCTGAGGAGACAGAAGAGAGATGGTCTGTGCACACCAGTCGTCAGAACCTTCTATCGATGTGCAGTGGAGAGCATCCTTAAAAGCTGCATCACCGTGTGTATGGAAATTTCACTGTGGCAGACAGGAGAGCTCTGCAATGGGGAATTAAAACTGCCCAAGGTGTCTCCAGCACCAGCCTATATGCCATCAGACATACTGTCTACACAGAAAGGGGCCAAAACAAAGACTTGCAAGATCATGAGGGATCCTACCCATCCTGCCTATGGACTTTTTGTCCCACTCCATCAGGGAAGAGGCTACTAGATTCAAAAACAGTCACTTCCTCCAAGCTGTCAGATTGGTCAATACCTCCACCCACTAAACCACCACCCCTGCCCCCAGCCACCACTACTTACACATCACCCACCATCACTTTATGTACGTGCAATCAGTCCATGTATATAACAGTTACTTGTACATTGCATTTTATAGGACAGCTTTTACATTAATTGTGTTTTTATTGTCTTTTGTTATTGTGTTCTTTATGTGTAGTATGTTTTTTTTGATGCTGCATTGTATCTGGAGAAACTATTTTTTCATTGTCTTTTACAGTTGTGTCTTGAAGATTGACAGTGAACAATCTTGAATCCTTGAATCATCTTGAAGAATATGTACCTTCACTTAAGTTGTTTTATTGACATGCAATCTGCAAATGGCTGAAATGAACATAAACTAACCAGTTGAAATCTACTTCAGCATTAGTTAAAGGAAACTAAATTTTAGTTGTTCACTTCCCACTGAGTTTGGTGTCTGATAGTTTTGCTTTTATGTGTACTGATTTTTCACTTCCCTCTCCAACCCTGTTCACCCACTCCAGAGTGCGCATATGAATCATTCCTTCCAAAGCAGTAATATTTTTTCTCAGGCTGCTTAAAATTAACGCAATGTCATATTAATACACCCCATCCAACTGACATCAGCACATCCACTGAAAAAGAAAATAGTATCTACGTACAGTTACGTCACATACAAATGGCATGTTTCAATTCTTCGTAGCGTGATCAGCTTGACTGTCGACTTAATGAATTCCATATGCCAGTTCCTAGAAGTGGATTATATTTTTCTCTTTACTTCTTCACCCGCTGTTGAATTCAGAATTTTACACCAAATGTCTAAAGCTAGTATAAATGAGAAAGAGCCAGTGGATATTTTGAATAATGTGGGCACACCAGAATGCAGATGCAATTGTTGATCACATTTAGCAGGGAAGGTTAGAAAACAGTTTGCAGAGGTGGAGTAAATACTAAGATAACAAACTGCTATATCCTCCAGAAGATTGTTTGTTGCTCCAGATTCCAGGGCCTGCAGTCCCTTGTGTCTCTAGACTGTTATATCTGGTCATGAGTATTGTCTTTCTAAATTACTCATTGTGTATATTAGAGCAGTATGAATTTTGAATAAAAATGTTCATTAGCTGTTATGTTACACTTGGACTTGCATTTAGTGATAGTCTAGAAATAGAAGTGACGACTTCTATCTCTACTGTTTGTAACATATGATTGAGTTTGAATGTAAACTCACCAGATATATTGATTAGCCTAAAATAATTTCAAGAGCTGCAAGGTTATGTTACAGCCCCTGGTAAGACCACACTTGGAATATTATGTTCATTTCGGGTCACCTCATTATAGGAAAGATGTGGAAGCTGTAGAGAGGTTGCACAGGAGATTTTCCAGGATGTTGCTTGGATTAGAGAACATGTCTTAAGAGAAAAGTTTGAATGAGCTAGGCTTTTCTCTTTGGAGCGAAGAAGGATGAGAAATGACTTGTTATAGGTGTACAAGATGAGAAGAGGCAAGGATCAAATGCTTTGAGGCTTTTTCTCAGGTCAAAATTGACTAATATGATGGGGCATAATTTTAAGGTGTTAAGTGTGAATTATATGGACTGTGTTGTGCACCTTGGTCCAGAGGAATGTTGCTTTGCTTTGTGGTATTATGTATATGACTGAATGACAATAAACTTGAACTTGGTTGACAGCAGAATGGTGGACTCTGTAGTTGGGAAAGGTTAAATTCATTGTAGAATAAGTTAAAAGTTTGGCACGACATCACGGGCTGAAGGGCATATACTGTGCTGTAATGTAGTATGTTCTGTGAGTGCGATGGGCCAGGTTTGTCACTACTCTCTTTGGGATTTCATTGGCTATTTTTTCCACGTTGAAAAATGTTATATGAAATTTAAACTATTCGGTGTATCAGATTAAAATCAAGGTCAGTGAACACAATTTGATAAAAGCACACAAAAGAACGAGAATGAATTAAACAGACTAGATGTATTACTCTATTCTGTGGACATCTGGCTTTTCTCCAGATAGGACTCAGTATCAAGTCATCTAAACAAGCCCTTTTATAAAACACAATACATCTCTGTGCACGTGCATGGTTTGATTTACAATCTATGTCATGTAGTTAATTTTTGTCTATGGATAGCAGTTTGTTTATTCATTACAACTGGTACTTCCTTAGCTTTATGGGATCTCTTTTGTGAAATCTCCCCATAAACTTAACTGGGAGGAAATTAGTGCAGGAAGCATATCAACTGAGCTATTGTAGTCTGAGGCCAGTCAACATATATTAAGTTCACTGATAAAATTGTCAGGCAGAATCCAAATACAAATAAAAGGAGACTTGTAAAGGAGACTGGCCAATGGAGCTAATCTCTTGTGGATTAATAAATAATAAAGAAAACTTGTCAGATTTCCAGGAACACACACAAAATGCTGTGGATTGCAGCAGGCCAGGCAGCATCTATAGGAAGAAGTATAGTTGACGTTTCGGGCCGAAACCCTTCGTCAGGACTAACTGAAAGAAGGGATAGTAAGAGATTTGAAGGTGGGAGGGGGAGTGGGAGATCCAAAATGATAGGAGAAGACAGGAGGGAGAGGGATAAAGCTAAGAGCTGGAAAGTTGATTGGCAAAAGGGATACGAGGCTGGAGAGGGGAGAGGATCATGGGGCGGGAGACCTAGGGAGAAAGAAAAGGGGAGGGGAGCACCAGATAAAGATATAGACCAGGCAAGGAGTTATTGTGAGAGGGACGGAGAGAGAAAAAAGAGAGAGGAAAAAAATAAATAAATAAACAAGGGATGGGGTAGGAAGGGGAGGAGGGGCATTAACGGAAGTTCCACGTGCACCATGATGCTGAACTCTTCTTCCACCGGCTCTGCCTTCGTGCCTACTTCTTCGGCAAGGACTCTCCCACCCCCACTGATGACCTCTTCTCCCTCCTTCAACCCTCCTCCTCTTCATGGACACCCCGCTCTGGATCTCTTCATTGCTAACTGCTGACGGGACATCAACCATCTCGACTTCACCACACCTTGTTCCAATTCCAACCTCACTCCTTCCGAACGCTCTGCTCTCCACTCCCTCCGCACCAATCCTAACCTTACTATAAAACCTGCCGATAAGGGGGGCGCTGTTGTGGTCTGGCGTACTGACCTCTACCTTGCCGAGGCAAAGCGACAGCTGATACCTCCTCTTATTTACCCCTCGATCAGGACTCCACTAAGGAGTGCCAAGCCATTGTCTCCCACACCATCACCAACCTTATCAGCTCTGGGGATCTCCCATCCACTGCCACCAAACTCGTAGCTCCCACACTACGTACTTCCCGTTTCTGCCTTCTACACAAGATCCACAAACCTGCTTGTCCAGGTAGACCCATTGTCTTAGCTTGCTCCTGCCCCACCGATCTCATTTCTGCATACCTCGACACTGTTTTATCCCCCCTTGTTCAATCCCTTCCCACCTATGTTCGTGACACTTCGCAGGCTCTGAATTTTTTCGTTGATTTTAAGTTCCCTGGCCCCCACCACCTAATTTTCACCATGGATGTCCAGTCCCTATATACCTCCATCCCCCACCAGGAAGGTCTCAAAGCTCTCCGCTTCTTTTTGGATTCCAGACCTAACCAGTTCCCCTCTACCACCACTCTCCTCCGTCTAGCGGAATTAGTCCTTACTTTCTCCTTTGGCTCCTCCCACTTAAGGTGTAGCCATGGGCACCCATATGGGTCCCAGCTATGCCTGCCTTTTTGTTGGCTTTGTGGAACAGTCCATGTACCAAGCCTATACTAGTATCCGTCCCTGACTTTTCCTTTGCTACATCGATGACTGCATTGGCGTTGTTTCCTGCACGCATGCTGAGCTCGTTGACTTCATTAACTTTGCCTCCAACTTTCACCCTGCCTTCAAATTTACCTGGTCCATTTCCAGTACCTCCCTCCCCTTTCTTGATCTTTCTGTCTCTATCTCTGGAGACAGCTTATCTACTGATGCCCACTATAAGCCTACAGACTCTCATAGCTACCTGGACTATTCCTCTTCCCACCCTGTCTCTTGCAAAGGTGCCATCCCCTTCTCTCAATTCCTCCGTCTCCACTGCATCTGCACTCAGGATGAGGCTTTTCATTCCAGGACGAAGGAGGTGTTTTCTTTTTTTTAAAGA
This sequence comes from Mobula birostris, assembly GCF_030028105.1. Lineage (NCBI taxonomy): Eukaryota > Metazoa > Chordata > Chondrichthyes > Myliobatiformes > Myliobatidae > Mobula > Mobula birostris. The sequence goes on along the minus strand of NC_092383.1, from coordinate 59,176,200 downwards.
ATGGGGCTTCCCATCCTCCACCATTAACTCTGCTCTCAAACACATCTCTCCCATTTCACGCACATCTGCTCTCACTCCATCCGCCACCCCACTAGGAATAGGGTTCCCTTTGTCCTCACCTACCACCCCTCCAGCCTCCGGGTCCAACATATTATTCTCCGTAACTTCCGCCACCTCCAACGGGATCCCACCACTAAGCACATCTTTCCCTCCCCCCACCTTTCTGCTTTCTGCAGAAATCACTCTCTACACAACTCCCTTGTCCATTCATCCTCTCCATCCCTTCCCACCGATCTCCCTCCTGGCATTTACCCTTGTAAGCGGAACAAGTGCTACACCTGCCCTTACACTTCCTCCCTCACCACCATTCAGGGCCCCAGACAGTCCTTCCAGGTGAGAGGACACTTCACTTGTGAGTCGGCTGGGGTGGTATACTGCGTCTGGTGCTCTCAGTGCGGACTTCTATATATTGGTGAGACCCGATGCAGGCTGGGAGACCGTTACGCTGAACACCTACGCTCTGTCCACCAGAGAAAGCAGGATCTCCTAGTTGCCACACATTTTAATTCCACGTCTCATTCCCATTCTGATATGCCAATTCATGGCCTCCTCTACTGTCAAGATGAAGCCACACTCAGGTTGGAGGAACAACGCTCTATATTCCGTCTGGGTAGCCTCCAGCCTGATGGCATGAACATCGATTTCTCTAACTTCTGTTAATGCCCGTCCTCTGGTGCTCCCCTTCCCCCTTCTTTCTCCCTAGGCCCCCCGTCCCATGATCCTGTCCCTTCTCCAGCCTCGTATCCCTTTTGCCAATCAACTTTCCAGCTCTTAGCTTCATCCCTCACCCTCCTGTCTTCTCCTATCATTTTGGATCTTCCCTCCCCCTCCCACTTTCAAATCTCTTACTGTCTCTTCTTTCAGTTAGACCTGACGAAGGGTCTCAGCCTGAAACGTTGACTGTACTTCTTTCTATAGATGCTGCCTAATCTGCTGCGTTCCACCAGCATTTTGGGTGTGTTGCTTGAATTTCCAGTATCTGCAGATTTCCGCTTGTTTGCAGATTTCCAGGATTTTGCAATAAGGTAGGGAAAGTGAAAATGTACTCACTTGTATTTTATAATCCAAACAACGAAAGTTACTTGGCAGTTGTGGCAGGGCTTGAATACTATCAACTCTTATAAAATTAAATCAGGCGACATAGGCAGCAACAGGGCTTTGCTTCCAGATAAGCATAATGCCTTTTGTGCTTGCTTTGACTGCCAAAACGTGGAAGAACCATCTCACAGCCTGCGCAGATCCTGTGAGCGGTCTTCAGGATGGTGAACCCCCTAATAACATCCAGCCCAGACGGGGTACATTGCTAAGTACTAAAAACCTGTGCTGATCAACTGGCTGGAGTGTTCACTGAAATCTTTAACCTCTCAGTTTGGCAGTCTGAGGTACCCACCTACTTCAAACAGAGTTCACTTAGACTGGTACCAAAGAAGAACGTGCCTCAACGACTACTGTTCAGTGGCACTTACACCCATGATGATGAAGCGTCTTGAGAGGTTGGTGATGAAGCACATGAACTCCTGCCTGAGAAGCAACTTGGATCTGCTCCACGTTGCCTACTGGCACAGAGGTCCACAGCAGTTCTTCTCTGAATCATGAAATATCTGGAGAGTTTGGATTGACAGCACAGGTGCGCCATAAGGCTGTGAGCTCATCCCCCTGCTCTACTCGCTTTACACGTATGACTCTGTGGCTAAGCAATTCCAATGCCATATTCAAGTTTGCTGACGATACCACTGTTGAAGGCCAAATCAGGGGAGGGAGGTTGAGAATCTGGCAAAGTGGTGCCACAACACCAACCTCTTAGTCAATGTCAGCAAGACCAAAGAGCTGATTATTGACCCCAGGAGAAGGAAACCAGAGGTCCTATGAACCAGTCATCTGTGGAGGATCAGAGATGGAGAGGATCAGTAACTGTAAATTCCTCTGTGTTACTGTTTTGGAAGCCCATCCCGGGCTCAGCAGATAACTGCAAATACAAAGAAAGCATGGCGTGCTTCTACTTCCTTAAGAATTTGCAAAGATTCAGCATGATATCTAAAACTTAACAAACCTCCAGAGTTGTGTAGTGGAGAGTATATTGACTGGCTGCATATTGAGCTTGGTATGGAAACACCAATACCCTTGCACAGAAAATCCTACAAAAGATAGTGGATATGGCCCAGTCTATCTCGGGTTAAGCCCTCCCCACCATTGAGCATATCTACTTGAAATGTTATCACAAGAAAGTAGCATCCATCATCAGGGATTCCCACCACCCAGGACATGCTCTCTTCTCGCTGGTGCCAACAGGAAGAACGTACATGAGCCTCAGACTTACACCACCTATGGACCTTATGGTAGCCCAAGAAAAGACATTGTGGAGACCTTTGATCATCATTTGCCACTTGTGAGGTTTCAGAAGACTGGAGAATGGCTAATATTGTTCCATTATACAGGCCAGAATGCAAGGAGAGGCCAGTGAAGTACAGGCCAGTGAGCCTGACTTAAGTTTTGGGGATTTCCTGAAGGGAATTTTGAGGGACAAGATCTACCACGATCTTGACAAGGACTAATCAGGACGAGTCAGCATGGTTTAGTGAGTGGGAAGTTGTGTTTGGTAAATCCTTTCTAGCTTTTTCAAGGAGTAACTGAACGGATAGATGAAAGTAGGGAAATGGAAGTTGTCTACATGAACGTTGGTGGCGACTTTCACAAGTCCAGCATGGCAGGCTGATCTGGAAGGAGAGGTCATATGGAATTCAAGGGGAGCTAATGATGTGGATTTAGCTGAAGGAAAGGTAGCAGAAGATGACAGTTAAAGATTGATCCTCCAGCTGGACACTTGTGACTAGTAGGGTTCCCAGGGGTCAGCGTTACTCATTGTTTATGTAAGTAATTTGGAAATGAATTAGCAAATTTGCTGATTATACTAATTTAAAGGATTTCGTTGATAGTGAATTGCAAAGGGATTTAGATCAGTAAGGGATTTGGGCTGAGGAATGGCAAATGTATTTCAATTCGTATAGGTGTGAGATGATGTATTTTGCACTTTAAAGAAATTTAGATAGTCATGAGGTGTCTGGATAAGATGGACAGATAGTCTTTTCTCCAAGATTTCTGAGTCTAGAGCTTGAGGACACAGATACAAGATAAGGAGAGAGAGAGATTAAGAGAGTCCTGAGAGGCAATTTCTTTACACAGAGAGCAGTGAGTACCTGTAAGGCACTGTCAGAGGAAATGTTTTAAGGCAGGTACAATTTGCAGCATTTAAGAGGCATTTGGATAGGCACGTGGAGGGAAGGGACTTGGAGGGTTTGGGTCAAAAGCAGGCAATTGGGACCAAAAGACCTGTTCCCATGCTGTATTCTACGACATTAAACTAAGCAACAAACCTCTTCCTCAATGTCAACAAGACAAGGAGGATGGTTCTCAACTTCAGGAGAACTTGAACTACTCGCACTGCTCTTTACATTGGTGACAGAGCAGTGGAAACTGCAAGTAGTTTCAAACTCTTTGGAGTGCATGTTTCACAAACTCTCATGGTCCCAGAACATAGTCTTCAAAATCAGGAAGGCTCACCAACGCTTCAGTTTTCTGAGGAGGCTGAAGAGAGTGGGACTAGGTATATTTATACTCATGTCCTTCTGCAGATGTGCAGTAGAGAGCATCCTAACATGCTGTATCACTGCATTGTACGGAAACTGCACTGCAGTGGACAGGAGAGCTCCACAACTGTCCAATGCATCACTGGTACAACCTCACCATCAAGGACATAGGTTCTGGAAAAAGGCCTGTAACATGCCGAAGGATTTCACTCACCCTGCTCATGGACTGTTTGTCCCACTCCTATTCAGGAGGAGGCTACATAGCATCCACACCAGGACCATGAGACGCAAAAACAGTTACATTTCCCAAGCAGTAAGGCTGATCAACACCTCCACCACTAACCTACGCCTCCACACACACACCCCCACCACTACTTTATCAAATCCTGTCAGGGTCACCTTATGTACAGATACTACTGTGCCTAACATCACTTTATGGACATACAATTAATCTATTTATGTTAGCTATCTTATGTATTTATAACTATTGTGTTCTTTATCTTATTGCATATTTTTTATGCTGCATCTGATCTGGAGTAACAATTATTTAGTGTATATTACTTTGATGCATTTTGTGTGTATAACAATTATTTTGTTCTGCTTTACACTTGTGTACTGGAACGAGGGAGGGCGAGGAGTGGCGCCCCACACAGACTTCCAATCTGCGCCTTGGAAGGCATGAAAATGCCCAACGCAGGCCTCTCATGGTCTGAGCCGACGTTCCCGTACTGGAAATGACATTAAACATTAAGCAATCTTGAAAAAAACATTTAATCATTAAGTGTTAGCTCTTTTTTAAGGTTTCTTTTTCAGTTAAACTGCATAACTTTGATTGGCTTACAATTTTGGAAGGCTTACTTAATCATAATGATACTTATGAATCCCACTTCTAATGATCAACAGTACAGACTTTGTACCTGAATAGACCATGAGGAAGAGAATCTACAATGCCATCAAGGAAAATGAGCAATCAGGGGGAAAGAGCTTCATGTATTGTTAAGGAGAGGTGATTAAGCTTGCCTCTGAGGCTGGTGAGAGGTGGAGTGAGTAGTCAGGTGTTCAAATCCATTGTCTTAAATGGATGCTTTGGGCCTTGTTTTAAAATTATGAGCAGAACTTGTACAGTTTTGAGGGCATTCAGAATGGTATAATATTCAACAAAGCCTTCCTTGTTCAATAGTGTGTGGTTGTATAGCAACGAGCACATCAGAAATGTTATCAGTGTACAAATTTCATCACTGCAGTTAATGATTAAACTGGAGCAGTGAATTCTCCCTTACAAAAATGATCACAAAAGGATGTCTCTACACAGGGAACTATCTACAAAAAACTGCAATCTCTGGTTTGATTAAGCACTTTTGGGCATGATGGATTCCTCAATCCCGTTTGTAGAATTAACCCTCCATACAGTATATGTCTACCTCGAAAATTAAGCTTTGTATCACTCCCCTTTACCTGTGTCCCAAATTGTACATTAGAATTTATTTAAATCTTACATCTATCCCACAATATGAGGGAGTAAAAATGCTACTCATTCTGCCTTTTAACTATATTCCTATGTACATAATATTGATCAAACCTGGAGTTGTGGAAACCCTACTGGAAATCGGTGTCATCTCAGTGCCCATCATGTAAAAGAAGGTCCATTTAATATTAGCTGAACAATTTTGCTTCTTTCCTTAAACAAACTGCTTGGCTTTCAACTACTAGCTGCATATTGTGGCTCACTGTGGAAGGCAAGTTCATGTGGGAAATTTTGGGAACAAGGCCAGAAATCCATTCAGCAGTTGTTTTGTAATTTTTACAGAGACACTATTAGTAAGGTGTCAGGGGATGTGCTCTTCAAGAATTAAAATAGTGGGATAATTAGAAAAAGAAAATTATTGTGAATACTTCTCTTGGGATGTAGGTGTAACAAAATTCTAACTTGTTATTTATGAAAACAGTATCTTTGCTCTTTGATATACAAAGGGAGTCTCCTTATATATTTTATAAAATGCATTAATTTGGGGACTTGGGATCAATTTCAGAATGTGCTAACCAAATGGTACATACATAGATGGAGGTAATTCTTAAGATGAGCCACTTTTTACAAAGTGTTTATCTATTTGAAAGGTCAGGGAAGTTTGCACTTTCTATGTGATAAGGCAGTGGTTGTACTAATTCACATCATGTTAAGTAAAATGTGACTGTTCATATAACTGTGAACCATTTCATGAAGGCATATGCAAACCATTGAGGCGCAGGAGAAATTATGATTACTCTCAAGACATTGATATCCTGGAGAATGCAACATGTCAGTTTTAATCCTAATATTTGGGTTGTAAGAGCTGTCACGGTGGAGGCCCCAGAAAAAGCAATGATAGATTTTCTGGATGTGAAATATAATCTTGGGAAATATGTATTTGCATGTTCTCAAATTTGGATAGATTTTGTCAATTTCCTGTTCAGAACATTTGGAAATGTTATTTTCACGTATTCCTCCCTTTTTCTCCCTTCTGCAATTTGACACATAAGCCTGGAAAGTTTGAATAAAGAAGTCCCAAGATGTTTTTTGAGATGATAACCGTATTGCTTTGTCTGCAGTTGCTCTCATATTGGTGGTGGTCTGTATTAAAGCACAGAACATTTGTAACCTTTATTCCACATCAGTTAACTATATTATGAATTATTAGTATTTGGTCTGCTGAACTCTGTCAGGTCATCAATTTGCATACACAGATTTAAGGATTAGACTAGACTATAGATATTTATATTGTTTATGTTTTATGTATTTTAAGATTTAAAATTATAATCTTGATGCCAAGGTATTATACAAAATATTATCAAACATGATAAATATCATAAAACAAATTGCAGCCTGTCAGATACACACTTGATGTGTCATATCCTATAGGCTGTTAATTGGACAGTTTGAAAGCTCTATTTGCCTGTCATGAACAGAATTGGCTTTCTTTCTATGCTGCTATGATTTTTTTTCGGTCCTGGATTTGTTTCAAGTAAATCACTTTTGCTTACTTTTTGGTTGTCTTATGCCATGCCCTATTTTATGTTTAAGAGCTGTTTATATCCTAATATTGACACTTGGGTCTATTGCGAAAAATTGGGAGAACATGTCTTATAGCAACGGTCCCCAACCACCGGGCCGCGGACTGGTACCGGGCCGCAAAGCAAGTGCTATCGGGCCGCGAGGAAACAAGATGAGTCAGCTGCACCTTTCCTCATTCCCTGTCACGCACTGTTGAACTTGAACATAGGGTTGCCAACTGTCCCATATTTGCTGGGACATCCCATATACTGGGCTAAATTGGTTTGTCCCATAAGGGACCACTTTTGTCCCTTATTTCCCCCACTAAGGTAGACCCGAAATGGCGTAAAGCGAAGAAGCAATTACTATTAATTTATATAGGAAAAATTTTTGAGCGTTCCCAGACCCAAAAAATAACCTACCAAATCATACCAAATAACACATAAAACCTAAAATAACACTAACATATAGTAAAAGCAGAAATGATATGATAAGTACACAGCCTATATAAAGTAGAAATAATGTATGTACAGTATAGTCGGGAAGATTAAGGCAAAACCGATTTGTGGGAGAAAAAAAATCAGCATGTATGCGCATGCGCACATCACGCATGCGCACACTGGTGCCCGCACAAGGCTTCATGGTCATGGTAGTCTTTCTCAGGGTAAACACAAGTGTCCTGTATTTGACTGCTACTTTTGTCACTTATTTGATAGTGAGAAAGTTGGCAACCCTAACTGTTAAAGACATGTTGAGGTGAGTTTAACCCTACTTGAACACCCCTCCCCCTCCGGTTAGCTGGTCCGCGGTGCAAAAAAGGTTGGGGTCCCCTGTCTTATAGTAACGTTCCATTAGCCCAAGTACGCTTACACTTCTGATGTCATGTGATGTCAGAAAATACTTAGATGCTGTTATTTTCATAGCCCCCTTAAATTGGGGTGTCTCCCTTGTCACAATATATATTTTTGTTTATTTAGAGATACAGAACAGTAACAAGCCCTTACGCCCAATGAATCTGCACTGCCCAATTACACCCTTGTGACTAATTAACCTACTAACATATGTGCCTTTGGTACGTAATTGGAAACTGGAGCGCCCGGAGAAAACCAACGTGGTTACTGGGACAACTTACAGACAGCAGCAAAAGTGAACCGAGGTTGACGGTGCTGTAATGGTGTTAGACTAACCACTGGGCTACCTTTCCAGTTATAAATAGGTTACATGTGATATAAGCACATGCACAATTAAGTGTAAAAATCTGGATGTCTTCTGACATGTCTTCGCAGGATATCTCAGACTCATCTCTGGAACTAATGTAACGTTATGAAGTTGCGTATTTTACCACGTAAATATTCCTGCAATAAAACAGAAGGAGTAATTTGGACCGGCACACTCTGGCCAAAGTGTCTTTCTAATGACTGATTTGAGAAGTGACAGGAACTGTAGAAATATCTCTGAACCTTTAAGCATTTATCTTTCAAGTGTGCAGTTCAGAAAGAGAGGCTGGCAGAGAGGATGCTGGAGGAACTCAGTGTGTCGGACAGCATCGTTGGAGGGAAATGGACCTTCGACACTTTGGGTCGAGATCCTTCATTTGGACTAAAGGGTAGAGAGGGGATAGCTAGTATAAAGAGATAGGGCAAGAGCAGGAAAGCAATAGGTGAATCCAGGTGAGAAAGGTGATAGATAGGTGAGGGAGGGAAGAGCGGAAATAGCTACAGTGGCTGGGAGGTGATAGTTGAAAGCAACAAAGGGCTGCAGGTGATAGAATCTGATAGGAAAGGGAGCAGGTGGAATGGACAATTGGGAACAGTGGGGAATGGATGGAGATCAAAGAACCAATGTGATGGGCGCTTGTGGTTGTGGGTGTCGGATGATCTGAGTAGATCAGAAGGAGGGAGAACAGGGCCAAGAGGGGGCAGATTACCTAAATTTAGGAATTCAGTGTTCCTGCCATTGTTACGTGGACTGTTGAAGGGTTTGTCCTTATATCCGCTGTCTATCTTTCATCTCTTTTTCTTATGGGCAGCATGGTAGCACAGGGGTTTGTATAATGCTATACAGTGCCAGCAACCAGGGTTCAATTCTGCTTCTGTCTGTAAGGAGTTTGTATATTTTCATTATGACTGTGTGGGTTTCTTCCAGGTGCTCCAGTTTCTTCCCACATTCCAAAGATGGATGGGTTAGTAAGTTAATTGGTCATTGAGTTAGAAGGCCTTGTTACCATGCTGTATCTCTAAATAAAATAAAATACTTTCATTCTTTGCATTCTCAGCCTTTGGTTTCTCTCTATATTTAACTTTCTATTTCAGGCCTTGTATTTTCTGATTTAGTTTCCACATTTCTCAGTGAGGATTCCTGCTCACAAAAACACACACATGTGCTAGGTTGGGTGCCACACTAAAGGACTAAAGCCCTGCAAAGATTTTGTGGCAGCTGCAAGGTGAATGATGAGCTACTTTTCTTTGTCAAAGACTGAAGCATCCAGGCTACTTTCAACAACCTGAAGAATTCTGGTCAGTTAAAATCTAAAACTTGCACGATGGAGAACATTCCTATTGATGTCTGATTTCATAATTATTTTGGTCATATTCTATTCAATTATTTATGCACCAGTTTCCAGCTTCAGGCAAGAATGATATGGATAAAGAATGGTATGGTATCTAGGCTGTAAACCTGGATTTTGGTTCAAAGGCATGTCTTGTCTTGAAAATTGGGTTAATTTACAAATAAACTAGTATATTAACATTGTACAACTGTGCTCTTTATTAGCAAATGCTCTCTAGTTTCAAGCGGTGAGATATCCTTTTAAAAGAACTATAGGAATAAACATTTAGTCTTGCCATTAGTGTGCAAAACTGGAAAATTGTGACTTTTCTGTTGCATCGGCTCACTTTTTACAAAAATTTGAATGTTTCATGCAGGAATTCTGATGTAGGGTGCCGTACTCGCAGAGAATCTGTCAGCTCTGAATACCACTTGCTAATTAATGCACTGTTCTAAATAAGAGATTTTTTTTCCCTTCCAAGCCATTAAAGTAATTACTTATAAAGGCTAATATGTTCACATTATGGTGTCAGTTTCTGGCTTTCATCCATCTGCATGCAATACATAAATTTCAACGCTCATAAAAATTTATTACCAAAGTACATGTACTGTATGATACCATATACTACCTTGAGATTAATTTTCTTGCAGACATTTATAGGGAACAAAACAACTACAATAGAAATTATGAAAATCTCTATATGAGTAGACCATGATTGATGACCAACTGTGCAAATAATTAAAAAAATACTGAGAGCATGAGTGGTAAAGATACTTGGAAGTGAACTTGTAGGTCGTAGAATCAGTTCAGAGTAGTGGTGAATGAAATTATCCACACTGGTTCAGGAGCCTGATGGTTGTAAGGTAATAACAGTCCCTGAACTTGGTGGTGTGGGACCTAAGGATTCTGTACCTCCTGCTGAATAACAGTGAGAAGAGGGCATGGCCTGGATGGTGGACAAAATCACAGGCCATGAGGATACTTAATGCTAAAAAACAGAAAAAAAATCTAATAAAATGTGAACAGGCAGAAACTTATTTTTTGCTAGAGATATGAAGGCAGAACTCCATTGGGGATTTCTTCAGGTGTCTATTCCAAAGATAAGGAGCATTAAACAGGTTAGATTTTCCAGTAGATGCCCCTTTCCCATTAACTGACCCGTCTGGTTGCAGCTGTAAGGAGAGGTTAAGTCAGCTCGCATTAGCAGTGGAAGATCTGATGGAGTTATAATGCCAACAGAACTCTTCTCGCACTGCTGTTACATCTTGTTTACTCCAGCAGTTTTTCAGCAACTGCCCTATCATTGTGTGTTGTACAATGAAAGAAATCTTCCAAAAACATTGAGAGATAGTATTGTCTGAATGGTTGCATTTCTACCACTTTGCAAGTTATGGAGCACTTATCCAGCAAAAAGTGTGAGAACCTGCTAACTCACTGCATGGGTTAGCAGAGGATCACAGACAGAGCTGTGCCCTCTACTCCAGATTTTCAGTGGTTTCTGTGCACATTAAGTAACAGGAAAAGTCAACTACTTTGAACACCTTATTCTTTAGAAAGTCTGTCTGTTGTCATCATACAATGGCTATCTATCTTCCCTCTTTTTAATCTAAGAATTACTTCTGTCAATGCCTGAATCATTATAGGATTGTGCAGTTTGCGGGCATGATTATTAAAATGGTATTATTCATTATTTAAAGAGTGACAAATGGCACCAAACATTGTACAAGTATCAATGACCATTTCAACTTCTGAATTTGTGATGGAGAGAGATAATTAATAAAACAGCTGATGTTTGCACTAAGGGCCCAACCCAAGGTATACCTTCAGTGGTTGCTCCCAATAACCACAATGGCAGCTTCCTTACAGAAAGTTGGCTTGGATATCAAGGCAGAGAGCATTAGCCTAAAGCAACAAGGTCTCAAGTTGAATTTGGAGCCCAAACATTATCTTCCCTTAAACTTGGTAGATGAGTTAAACATGTGTCTCATCAACCAGGCCAGCTGCTCAGATGTGGAATCTCCTGCTCTGCACATCAGTCCTACACCATTCAACAATCCACAGTGCAGCTGGATTTTGACAAAACTGGCAAGAGTAAGACTGTAACTTTGGTGTTGACCATAACTGAGGCGGCAATGGGGGTGGGGAGGCACTGAATTTAGTGAATTTTGCTTTTATAATTATTTGCCCAACATTTCAGCCACCAAAGTGAAAGATTAATTTGGCTGAATGATTAAATGAAGGCAGAATCCAATATTTTTAAATTCATTAATTAATTTAGTTTCTTGGCTCATTTAAGTTAATTAATATGGATTCCCCTTTAGTGTTCCATAGCTGAAACCTTGTTTTGAGGTGGGGTGGTATAAGACTATGTTCTATTCCAAAAATGGGATGGAACTGACCAACATTTCAAAAACTTGAAGTACATTTATTATCAAAATATATATGTAATATAGAACCCTGAGATTTGTCTTCCTAAGTCAGCCACGAAACATGAAACCTGTTCAACGAAAACATCAAGCACCCAATATGCAAAAAAAAGAACAAATCACACAAACAACAAAAAGCGAGCGAGTAATACACAGAATAGTAAACATCAAACCACAGCGTCATTGAAACAGTCTGAGAACATTCAGTTTTGTTTAGATCAGTTCAACTTAGCAATGCGTCGTTTGTTGACTGCAGGCCACAGAGGCAGTCTGCCCCAATCAAAGTCGGGTGAAATAGCAATAATAAAATGAGTAACCAGAAACCAGATACACATATAACATGAAATGAAGGGTCCTCTAAAAGTGAGACCAATCAACATTCTGTGCTGATCAAACCTTGCCCTAAACCCAAGATTCCTGCTCCTTCCTTCGGCAGCAGCGAGCAAGAGTGAGAGGGAGACCAGATGTGGGCAGACGGTGCTGAACACCCGCTCTTCCATTCTCTTCCTCATTGACTTCAATCTTGCCCGATGCTTTGATCCGTGAAGTGGTGCAGATTATGGGTTCTCACTCTGCTGTTAGGCCACACACTCCATTCTTAACCTTGTTCTTCACCATGTCGTATTCGCTCGGAGACAGCAAAGGGTCCTGACGAAGGGTTCCAGCCTGAAACGTTGACTGATCGTTTCCACGGATGCTGCCCGACCTGCTGAATTCCTCCAGCGTGTTGTGAAAGGTGCCAACTTGTTCAGTCAGCCCAAAAACATAATATCAAAATGTAAATTACAGGCTCCAATAGCACACAGAGTAGTAGTAGAAGTATATTTAAAAGAAGAAGGTGCAGGAATAGCTGTTTGAATTGTTTGCAGGATGCCGCCATTATTCACAGGAGCCATCTTCCCAGATTTTGCAGGGGTTTTCATGTCAATCACCTGCAAAATGCCGGAAATGACATAAACGACAGAAGTGAGAGCATTATAGTCTACGGCATCCTAGAAGAGAAAAGAAGTGGGTGGTGAATAGTTTTACTAAAACCAGCCAGCAGTTCTGTATAGTCAACTTTTCCATTGTGTGATATGTTGCTTTCGTCTCTTTCACCTTTCCACTCCATTGTCTGCACTAAAAGTACTTCATGAGTGGGCATCACATATTTGCAATTAACATCAGACAGTAGGGATTTAGGAAGAAACTAAAATAATTTTTAAGCAGGCAAAATATATTCCTAACAGTATTGTATCCATGATACCTTTAAATGTTCAGATTATTTTCAACAAAATGAGAAAAAGGTTTGAACACCTGTGCTGATGATAATGTGTATTTAACATTCCCGGCATATGCTATATTTTACTCCGTCATTATAGAATCTAATTTAGTGCCTTTTATTTAGTAATTATAATCATCTTCTTGCACATACAGATCAGCTTATTTTAATAAACTATTAGCTATTAATTTCAGTTTATCACTAAAAGCAAGATAAAATTGATAAAAATTCTTAACTGTTGTGGGGATTTTTGCTCAGTAATTGGAATACATGCAAATACAATGGATGTCATTCAAGCAAAATTAAGTGGTGATTTTAACTAAAACTACTGAATCCTGTTTTCATCTGGGTGTGTCTGACTTACTGAGATATTGACCTGGAGAGGATTTTGACAGGTTTTGTTAACTGAGGAAGAGTTAAAAGCAGCATCATTATCAGATGTCCTGTAAAAATATATGTTCCATACAGTAGACAGCTGCCACAGAAATGTGGCAGCCCAGTGCTGCAGTGTCACATGATGAGGTTGTTGCCAAGGGCATCTGCTCCTTTGAATCTAACTTGTCAGTGTAATTACAGTAGATAGACAATGCATCATATAAAGTAAGATAGAATAGCCTGTTATTTTTTATCAACTATATTTATTTCTGTAGAATCAGTCAGTACACAAGTGGCAACTAAGAAATTCTCTTTTAATGATCACATACAGTAAATGCAGTGGAACTTTATTTGTTTAAAAACGTTTCTGTAATTGGTTAAAGGTACTTCCACCTGTTTAATAATAGGGTGTAGTTAGGGGGTGGCCCTTGAACATGGAAACCGAATATCCAGCAAATTTTATCTCAGGAACTGAATATAATCTTTTACTGCATTTCACAGGGTTGCAGAGCTGAGAAGCTGGGTGTTTACCAGGGGCTCACAGACTGGGGAAATAACGGAGAAGTTTCTTGGCAGATCAGGAATCAGATTGCTGGAATTGATTCCATGACCCATTGCCCTGAGTTTTTTTTTGTGTGATATATGATTAAATGCAGCCATTTTCTGTTTTGAATAGAAGATTTACTTTAAAAGTACTATAAAACAGGTCAAAGTAATGACTTGTTACAGGAATGCTATCATGTAGTCTACTTTAGAAGACAACCGGGCCAAGAATGGAATGGATCGTGCAAAAAAAATACGATAGTATAGTAGTACAATTCTGGAACATGTCCTTTGACCCACAGTGAACATGCCAACCATGATGCCAATTTAAACTGTACATCTGTCTGTATTGCTCTATATCTCTCCACTCTTTGCCTGATCATGTATCCACCTTAAACCACTTCTGCCAGCAGTGCATTTAAGGCGCCTATCTCTCTGTATAAAGAAAATTTGCCTCCTAAGCCTCCTTCAAACTTTCCTTCACTCACCTTAAGCCTGTGCCTTTGAGTATTTGATATTTCCATTCTCGGAAAAAGGTTCTGACTATCTATTCTTCTGAATGACTGAACTTGTCAAAAAGGCTAGATCAGTTCTTGGCTACAGCTTGGATTCTCTTCAGTTAGTGCTGGAGAAAAAGTTGCTAAACAAACTGTTATCCATTATGGACAATCCGACACATTCTCTCCATGAATTAAATTGAATTGAATTGACTTTATTTCTTACTTCCTTCACATGCATGAAGAGTGAAAGTCTTTACGTTACGTCTCTGTCTAAATGTGCAATGTGCGTTCATAGTAATTTATAATAATTTATAATAAAACAGTTAATGTAACATTGAAATACACTCAAATAAGCGTGAGTTAATTAGTCTGATGGTCTGGTGGAAGAAGCTGTTCTGGAGCCTGTTGGTCCTTGCTTTTATGCAGCGTACTGTTTCCTGGATGGTAGCAGCTGGAATAGATCATGGTTAGGGTGACTCAGGTGCCCAATGATCCTACGGGCCCTTTTCACACACCTGTCTTTGTAAATATCCTGAATCATGGGAAGTTCACAACTACAGATGCACTGGGCTGTCCGCACCACTCTCTGTAGAGTCCTGCAATTAAGGGAGGTACAGTTTCCATACCAGGCAGTGATGCAGCCAGTCAGGATGCTCTCAATTGTGCCCCTGTAGAAAGTTCTTAGGATTTGGGGGCCCGTACCAAACTTCCTCAACCGTCTGATGTGAAAGGGGCGCTGTTGTACCTTTTTCACCACACAGCCGGCGTGTGCAGACCATGTGAGGTCCTAAGTGATGTGGATGCTGAGGAACTTGAAGCTGTTTACCCTCTCACCCCAGATCCATTGATGTCAATAGGGGTTAGCCCATCTCCATTCCTCCTGTAATCCACAACCAGCTCCTACTGAATAAGCAGTAGGCACTCTTTCGAACAGACTCATTCAGCTTCGCTGTCACAAAGATCGTTACAGAAAATCTTTCCTATCAAATCTAATAAGCATATACAACAGTTCATCTCTGCGCAACAGGAGAACACACATCATAGTACAATAGTCTCTGTTTTATTTCATATATTATTATTGAACATTATTGCACATTGGTAAATTTTCATTATGTATGGTATTATTCTGTACTTTATTATTAGTTAAGTCTGCACACAGCTAAGTTTGGTTTTAAATGTTGCTGCTGTAATGTAAGTGTTTCCCACTTGCAATCAATAAAGTACTTATTATTATTATTATTATTATTAGGTTGTTCCTCAGTCTCCAACGCTCCAAGAAAACAATCCACGTTTGTGTAAACTCTCCTTACAGCTAATACTCCCTCCACCAGGCAACAGCATCCTGGAGAAATACCACTGCATCCTCTTTAAAGCTCCACATCTTTCCTGTAGTGAGGTGACCAGAAATGCACACAATTCTCCACATTACTGAAGTTGTATATAATTGCAACATGACTTTCTTACATTTATCACAAACAAGAGAAGATCTGCAGATGCTGGAAATTCAAGCAACAACACACAAAATGCTGGAGGAACTCAGCAGGCCAGGCAGCGTTTTGGGCTGAGACCCTTCGGTAGGACTGGGAAAAAAAAGATAAGCAGTAAATTTAAAAAATGGGGAGGGGAAAGAGAAACACAGGGTGATAGGTGAAACTGGGAGGGGGAGGGATGAAATAAAGAGCTGGGAAGTTGATTGTTGAAAGAGATACAGGGTTGGAGAAGGGGGAGTACCTTCCAGCGATGAGACCTGAGGTAGATTGAGAGACCGTTTCGCCGAGCACCTATTCTCCGTCTGCCAGAAAAGGCGAGATTTCCCAGTGACCACTCATTTTAATTCTACTATGCACTCCCACACCGATATGTCAATCTGTGGCCTCCTCGACTGTCGCAATGAGGTCATACTGAGGTTGGAGGAACAACAGCTTATATTCTGTCTGTGTAGTCTCCAACCTGATGGCAATAGCATTGATTTCTCAAACTTCTGGTAGTGACCCCCCTTTCACCTTTCCTCATCTCCTTTTCCCTCCCTCACCTTGCCTCCCCATCACCTCCCTCTGGTGCTACTCCCCCCTTTTCTTTCTTCTATGGCCTTCGGTTCTCTCCTAATGGACTTCTCCTTCTCCAGCCTTGTATCTCTTTTACCAATCAACTTCCCAGCACTTTACTTCATCTCTCCCCCTCCCTGTTTCACCTATCAGCTTGTGGTTCTCTCTCCCCTCCCCCACCTTTTAAATCTGCTCCTCATCTTTTTCACTCCAGTCCTGCTGAAGGGTCTCAGCCCGAAATGTCGAATACACTTTATTCCATAGATGCTGCTTGGCCTGTTGAATTCCTCCATTCTTTTATGTGTGTTTCTGACATTTATACCTTGATTGAGGTCACATATGCCATGCACCATCTTCAGTTGCCTCTTTTAATGAGCTATATAATTGCACTCCAAGATATCTCTGTACGTTAATAGTCCTGCCATATTCTGTATTGAATTCACCTTTATTATTGCATCCTTCACATACATGAAGAGTAAAAATCTTTACGTTACGTTTCCATCGGAATGTGCAATGTGAAAATTATAGTAATTTGTAATAAATAGTATGCACAGTAAGATATACAACAGAACAGTCAATATAGCTTGGAAATTCAATTTTTTCAGTGTGAATTAGTCTGATGGCCTGATGGAAGAAGCTGTCCCGGAGCCTGCTGGCCCTGGCTTTAAGGCTGCGGTACCTTTTCCCAGATGGTAGCAGCTGGAACAGTTTGTGGTTGGGTTGACTCAGGTCCCCAATGATCCTTTGGGCTCTTTTTATGCACCTGTCGCTGTAAATCTCCACAATAGTGGGAAGTTCACATCCACAGATGCGCTAGGCTGTCCGCACACTCTCTGTAGAGACCTGCGGTATGGGGAAGTACAGCTCCCATACCAGGCAGTGATACAGCCAGTCAGGATGCTCTCAGTTGTGCCTTTGTAGAAAGTCCTTTGGATTTGGGGTCTCATGCCAAACTTCTTCAACCATCTGAGGTGAAAGAGGCACTGTTGTGATTTTTTCACCCCACAGCCATTATGTACGGACCAAGTGAGGTCCTCAGTGATGTGTATACCGAGGAACTTAAAGCTGTTCACCCTCTCAGTTCCAGATCCATTGATGTCAATAGGGGTGAGCCTATCTCCGTTCATCCTGTAGTTCACAACTAGCTCCTTACTTATCTCTTGCATTTGGCCTTCCAAATTACAATGCCTCACATTTGTCTAGATAAAAATATACCAGTTATTTCTTTATATTCCTTTATATCTTTATATAGGATTCTTTCCTCTTGCCCTTCCTTCCATGGTCCACTCCCCTCTCATATTAGATTCCATCTTCTCCAGCTCTTTACTTCTTCCACTCCCTGGCTTCTTACTTCTTCCTCCCTCTACGACCCATCCACCTTCCCCTTCACCTGGTTTTACCAATCACCTCTAGTTTATATTCCTTCCCTTCCTCGCACATTCGTATTCTGGCTTCTGCCCTTTTTCCCAGTCCTGATGAAGGGTCTCAGCCTAAAACGTAAACCTTTTGTTCCCTTCATAGATACTGTTTGACTTGCTGAGTTTCTCTAGCATTTTGAATTTGTTGCTATTTCTTTACCCGTATTTCCAGTGGTCTCTGTTCTTCTGAATCCTTTGACAACCTTCCTCACTGTCCACTACTCCAACAAGTTCTATTGACTACAAACTTACCAATCAACCTAAATACATTTTTACCCAAATCAAGCATCTATGTCACGAGCTACAGAAGTCCCAGCACTGTTTTCTGCAGACCACTGGTCACTGACTTTCAATTGGAAATATATCCTTCTACCACTACCCTCTGTATTCTGTGACCACGCTGAATGTGGATTCAGTCTGTGAAGTCTCCATGGATCTCCTGTGCCTTCATTTACTGGGTCTGCATACATTGTCATAAACTTTACTGAATCCCATGCCCTGGACAATTAACTGACCTGCTCTCATCAATCATGTTCATCATTTCCTTGAGAAACTTAATCGAGTTTGTAGGATATGACCTCCCCCACTCAAAGCTATGTTGCAGGTTTATATCTTCTCCAGTAATTTCCTGCCACTAACGCTAGGCTCACTTGCCTATGGGGTCCTGCTGTGTCCCTTCTATAACAGCAGAACAACATTGGTTATTCTCCATTCCACTGGGACCTCACCTCTGGCTAAACAGATACAAAGATCTTTGTCAAGGCCCCAGCTATCTCCTCTCTTGATTTTCTCAATAACCTTGAATAGATCACATCAGACCCTGGGAATATCTACCTTAATGATCAAGCAAGAAACCAACTCCTCCTCCATAATAACAATATGCCCTGGAGTATCAGCATATTCTTCTCTGATCTCAGTCCTCACTACCCATGTCCTTCTTGGTGAGTACCAATGCCATTAGTAGCTTGCCCACTTCTGCTGGCTACAAGCATAAATTACGTTCTTTATCTCAAGTGGTCCAACCCGCTCTCTTTTTATGCTCTTGTTTTTAATATATATGACAAATGCTTTGGGATCCTATTAATTTATGCTGTCAAGTAACGTTTCATGTCCCCTTTTAATCTTCCAAATTCCTTGTTTACATTCTTTTGTGCCTTCTTTATGTTTCTCAAAGAGAATCCTACACTACCTGTCTGCTCCTCCTAGCTGCCACCCACTTAATCCTTGGTGAGACTACCTCCTTGAAACTTCTAAGACACAGGAAAAGGCCCTTTGGACAACTTGTCCTGGCAAATCAAGATATTGCTCTTAGCTAGACCCAGTTTTCTGTGCTTGGCCTATGTCATCAGTGTCACTTGACTGCTCCCTGATTCCCACATCTTGCAGGAGGAACTTCCCTCTCTAATGACCACACTCTTTTAACAATGAATTAAATCAGGAAAAAAGAAAAAGAAAAATCTTGCGTTACATAGTTGCTACTGTGCCTCCTCACCAAGTCCAGCATATTGACTTACAGCAGCAGATCAACCTAATTCTGCCACCCCAAAATATGACTGCACTGAATTCTCCCTCTCTTTGAATAGCTTTTTACCCTTAAGGTAAGAAAACAGCATCACAACGAATACACTTTTTACTGGTTCCCCCTTCTAAAATTATAAAGATCAGTAAAAGATAAATAAAACAGAAGTCATTATCAAATTGAATGATGACATGCCATCGTTATGTGCACCATGCAGGAGTGGAGAGTGCTTAGCATGTTTCCAGAATCAGCCTTGTTTTTATGGATGTGCCAGCCAGAGGGATTTACCTGCAGGCAGCCCTCAACATCTCCACATAGCTGACTTCAGAGCAGCATCTGGAGAAGCTCAGGATCAGGTTGCATACCCATATTATATCCAAAATAATACTCTTGAACAGTGTAAGCAAATAGCAGTAACGTGTAACATGATATAATTATGTCTCGCTAATCTCAGACTCGAACCAGTGGAGAATCTTACTCTACCGGTTGGACTGGTCACCATTTCTGGCAGTTGATAAGAGAGCAATTTGCGAGTATGCTTTGTTCAACAACAATGAAAAAAACATTGATAAGAAAGGATAAGAATGTGCCAAGATCTGTGTAAGCATTTTTAAAAGTCAACTGGATGGGTCTTCCTTTGGTTGGGAAAAAATCAATTCTATAAGAAAAGCGTCTTGGAGTGTTCATATATTTATTGTTCTTCTGCTGCTGATGTCATTCTCAATTAACTCGCAAGCTGAAAATTCTGTTTGGGGATGGATGAAAATATAGTGTATTAGAGTCAACGTGTTGAACTTCACTTATGAAAGTTCCACCCAATGGAATCAAGTTTCAGAAAACAATGTGCAATGTGTGTCTGTTACTATATTGCAGTTTTGTCCCTATGACATCATTTGCTCTATCTAAATTATTTTCTATAACTGCAAATATGATAAAGTAACATTGCTCAAAAGTACCTCAAAGTAGGGAGTGCTAATAAGAGACAATACAGTATTCAACACTATCTTGGGACTGTTTTGTGTTTATGATTAGCTGAACATTTATCCACAATTGGTGCATTGTAGTCTGCTTCAGAATTCAATTAAACTAAATTTTGGAAGCTGAATAATGTATTTTATGCCCCCAACCAAGGATTAAGTTGCTTCCAATTATTTTTATTTTGTACTTAATGATTTTTAAATAAAGTTTCAAGAGATTATTGGGATAAATTTGATACACATTTGATTGGAAACTACTTTAGTACTACTCTGAAAAGATCATGCATATGATGCACTCTAATAGCAATTATAAATTGATTGCATAATATTTTGTATTCATTTAATTGGAACATTCAGTTGCACATAATTTAAATTATGCCAGCAGCTAGACAGCTGGTCTCCTCTTGAGTAGAAGCAGAGCATCTAGTAATGTGCCCTATTAGTGAGACATTACCTTGCTTCAGAAGCTCAAAAAGGCTTTTCCCTTGTGAGGGTAACAGGGCATTAGGAAATATAGTGAGCAACTGGGCTTACTGTGTCAATGGGATTTAAAGAATGAGAATGAACTCCCTAACTTCTCAGGATTAAACTGTACAACTAAATAAATGTTACCAAGCAATTCATCACCATAAAGTGCATTAAATAAAATACATAAG
This sequence comes from Mobula birostris, assembly GCF_030028105.1. Taxonomy (NCBI): domain Eukaryota; kingdom Metazoa; phylum Chordata; class Chondrichthyes; order Myliobatiformes; family Myliobatidae; genus Mobula; species Mobula birostris. Next base: position 59,155,260 of record NC_092383.1, on the reverse strand, counting down.
ATAAAATACCAGGGAAGGGAAAAGGGTGAACTGAAGAAAAATGTGAGAAAGGCTGGATTAAAAGAGAAGGAAAAGAGAGAGCAAATTATTCAATAGCCTAGTTTTTGTAGGCAGCAGCAGGCATTGAAATTCACTATGGTCTTCCAAGCTGAATTTGCCTTTTCTCATTATTGTACTAGGAAGAATCCCGTTGTTTAAGTTTTGTGCAGTGAAGGTGTTCTACATTGTAGAAGTGCCTGATTTCAAAGAATCATACAGCACAGGAATGGAACCTTAGACTCACCATGTCCATTCTAATTCCATTTATCATCCTGTTGGTCCATAGCCGTAAGCTTCAGTGATTTGTTTGTCTTCATCCTTTTCAAATACTGTGAGAGTCTCTGCTACTAATACATGTAAACACGTTCAGGAAATGAATATTACATAAGACATCAAACCTAACACAATTACTCTTGCACAGCATGATGAATTAAGTCATTTTGTCCACATGAGAGACCAGGTAGGACCTTGGTTTAAGATCTCATCCATGTAAGCATACTTCCCTACAATAGTGAATTGGAGTGAAGTATAGACTTGAGTACTGAAATCTCTGGAATGAGACCTGAACCTTAAATACTGAACTGCAGAAACAACTGAAAATAGGATTAAATAGAAAAAAATTAAATCAAATAGATCTTTAAAGATCTAACATTTGGGATCTTTTTCAAAATTTTCCAATAAAAGGATTTTGTGAGAGACTTGGCGTGCACTTGCAATGATTCCTTAGCTGTTTGAACTAATGTGTCCACATTTTTGGCATGTACTTCTGGTAAGTGAAGTTAACTACATGACATGCAGAATCAAAACACTATTCCCTTCAATGTTAATTGATATAAAATCTTCAAAGTGCATCATGTTAAATTTATTTGATGGATATGATGGCTATATTCAGTATGATCTACGTTATGCATGTGAATTTAATGAGTTAATTTCCATACATCACACGAAAAGCCCTTATGAAATTTTGGAAGTTACAGCATGTATAATGGGAGAAATTGCTGATGGAATGGTCCATGTCGCTTTAAAAATGCATGTGTTACACCAGGAATATTTGCTTCATGTTAAAATATTAATTGGCATTGATATTTGACTAAAATAATGGTGAAGAGGTAGAAGGCGGAAAATAAGAGTAAACAAAATAACATAAAGGTAAAACAATAAGAATTACTGCAGGTATATGCTGTAGGAAGGAAGAGACTAACTCAAGTAAAGGTTGGCCCCTCAGAGAATGAGACTGGGATATTAATGAGAAGTGGAGAAATGGCTGAGACCTTAAGTTATTATAATTTTCATGTTAAAGACATAGGAAAAAATCTCAATATATAATCGAGACTGTAGGAAGAAAAGAAAAATAATCTCTGTCACAAATATTTTAAAAGTGCTAAGCTATCCAAGGGGGTTATAAGCCAACAAAATTGCCAGACTAGATGATCTACATTCCAGGGTCTTAAAATCATAGAATCATAGGTGCATTAGTTATAATTTACCTAAATTCTCTTGCTTCTAAAAAGATCCTACAGGATTAGAAAACAGTAAACGGAAGGAAAGAAAAAGCAGGGAACTATGATCAAGTTAGCTCCACGTCTGTCATTAGAAAATTGCTGGAAAGCATTTTTAAAAAGGTGATAGCAAGTCCTTTTGAAAATCTTAAGATACTCAAACAGAGTCAACATCATTTTTAAAAGAGAAATTGTGTTTGACAAACTTACTAGAGTTGTTTGAGAATGTAATAAACGCGGTTGACAGAGAGGAAGCGGTAGTTGCAGTGTAGTTGGATTTTCCAGGAAACATTTAATAAGGTGCCACTCAAAAAAACTGTGTAAAAAGTTTAAAAAGTAGTATTAGCACAATAGGGGTGCGTCCAGCAGAGGGTTGGGATAAATACTGTAGATTGCTCTTCGAGTGGGAACCAGTAATTAATGTGGTGCCACAAGCATCAGTACTGGGGCCTCAACTATTTATGATAACGGTTGACTTCAACGAAGGAAGCAGGTGTATCATAGCTAAATTTACTGAGGAGTTAGATTCATAGAGAGAAGTTGTTAATTTGCTGTATCAAGGACGTAAAGGCTGACAGAAGAAAAAAAGTGAGGTGGACAGGAGTTTGGCAGATGAAGTATAATGTCAGAAGATGTGAGGTTATCCGCTTTGGAGAGAAGAATGGGGATGCAAATTATTATTTAAACAAAGTGAGACTGTAGAATGTCATGGTACAAGTGGATCTGAGGGATAGTGTACGAAATACTAAACAATTACCATGCAGGTACAAGTATTGGAGAGGCCAATACATTGTTCTCTATTAGGGTATGGTGTGGAAAAGAAGAGAGGTTTTGATGTACATTTGCCCAGTGTCTTGTGCAGTCAGCAGGAATGGAAAGAAAGGCAGAGAGTGGTGTCAACGCCAAGGTTGTATCAACTGTAATGTTATTGAATGATGGAGTAGGCTCAAGAGGCCAAAAGGCCTACTCTTATGTCCTTTGCTCCTATGACATGATTTCTGAAGATCAACAACTGAAAGGGAGAAACTAAATGTATCGATATCCATCATCCTATGTAAGATAATCCAAGGCTTTTGTATACCTTTTTGTCCACAATTGGAGTAGGTTCTTGCAGGACCTTGACTGATACAATTGTATATTTATTGAAATTACACCTAGAAAGCTTAGTCCAGTATTTCATTTTTCATTATTTATCTAATAATTTATGATGCTTGTGTGCATTAATTGTATTTAATTTACTGCCACAATAAATATTTATAATTTATAATATTGTGCATTATATATAAATATGATTAAGCATGAAAATACAGGAATAGATTGTTTTGGTAGTGTTGTTGGGCTACACTATGAGCAGTTGACTCAGTTAATACTTCCTGGTACCAGATCAAAGCTTGGCAAATTAGTTTGTATAGCATATACATTAGCCCCTGATAGACTTCTTAAGAAAAGCAAATAAAATGAATTATCATGACTGTTACTGAAATCACTCTTTGCTTTTTCTAAGTTGCTGGCCAAATGCTGATCGCCATTTCTTTGTTAGCTCTCATGAGAGGTCATGCCAGCTATAAAGCAGCTCCTCTACTGAGATGAGTGATATTTTTCCATCTCTCTAGGTAAAATTTCAGAGCTGACAGATCTCCATTTTCATATGGATAAGTCTGACAGGCTGCCAAATTTCTCCCAACTTTAGTTTTACCTTTTTAACTTTGGCAAGCATCCTCAATATAGGTGCCTGTTATCCTTTCCATCTGTGAAAGAATGCAAGTTCACGGTTCAGTTCTCTCCTTCAAATGACTCCTCTCTTCACTGCTTTTCCTGCTCACTCTAAAAACACTCTTATCTGTTACACTGCAGTGACATCCTGTCAGCAGGTAATTATACTGGACAAAATCCTCAATCAAAAGACCTATTTCCATATTTTTGCTGCGATTTCCCCATTGATGTCAATTTAAATGGGTTAGCATTGACATTAAAACTACTCTAAACATAAAGTACAAGCTTCCATGTCTATCAGCAAGTGAACAGTCTCCACTACTTAGCTTTTAGTAAATCATTTCTACCTATATGGATCAAAACCATTGCTTGGCGATTCGTTTTTTGTGAAAATATAAGAATCCAGAACACATGGAGAGTTTTCTTGGATGTTATTATAGATGAACATTTAATATGCTCGGATGGAGTCAGCTCTTTTATTAGAAATACTTATCTGTATAGATCAAATGGACTGATACTACCATTAAAATAGTTAAAAAGGGATTTTTATAAATGTTTAGTAAGATCATGTGTGACAGCATCAACAGTAATTTCTGTCTTGTGCTAAGAATTGGAGAAGTTGTCAAGTAAGAGCTCTGTGAAAACAAGATGTGGGAAATAATACCAGAAAATACGCAAAAATCAACAATTTGGGTAGGAATGGGGATTTTGTCTAAATTAAATCCACAGATATAAAGAGCAGTTATCAAAAATATAGACTTTGCACCAACCTCTCAGTAATTTAACTCATGTTTTCTTGGCATTCTTCAGAATTACTGAGCACACTGGAATGGTAGTTTCTGGTAACAGATGTATGAATTGATTCATCGGGCCTGGTTTATTATATTGCAATTGTCAGATCTCATTGATATTTTCTCAGCATTACTGCAATATATTGAATATTAGTTGTCTAATGTTGCTACCAGATTTGAAAATTTATATGGAAAGATGATCTTCTGTCACGTGTACTTACTTTCGACATCTTTGAGAAAGTGAAATCCTCCCTGTCAAAAGAAAAATTTGATTAATTTCTGTCACTTTTTCAGATTCTCTGAGAAACTTGGAACAGAGTGCTTTATGTTGTACTGTAAGTGCCAGGACCACGCTATTCAAGGGTAGTGTGTTTACTTTTCATTAGGCTTCTCAACTTTACTTTCTTTTCTTTCTTGCAGTTGGGATGAAAGTAGCTCTGTTAGCAGTGGCCTCAGTGACACCTCTGACAACCTGAGCTCTGAAGATTTAAATGCCAGTTCATCTCTCAACTCCTATCCAACCACACCTGTTGCTTCCAGAAGAAATTCCGGCATAGGGGTAAGAGCAAAATTGTGCTACAATCTGCTTGCAAGCTGGTTTTGTAATCTCTTCCTCTGGCAAATGTACATTAGTCTTCGTTATTCTGAGGCCAAGTTCATTCTTGTATCTTCTCTTTACCTTTCTTGAGAAGACTGATGTTTACTTTTTCTCAGAGTGCTGTTAGTATAGTTGTGCCCATGAAGCAGAGAGCTGCTCTTAGTTGTGCTTTTTCATTAGCACAAATTCTGCTCTTTTCCTGAGCAGTTTTACAGCACAGAAACAAGCACCTATGCCTTTATTCATACAGATTTTTTTTTCCCATTTCTTGTATTACAGTTGTTCTATAATGCCCTCTTGTATTAACATGCTACTTGGGCACAAGCCAAGAAGTGTGTTGTAACACATTGTTATCTGGACACAGGCAATGGCAAAGGGGCATGATTAATATTACATCCAAATATGAAGCCAGTGCAGGAGGCAACAGTTTTGTATAAATGGTATAACCACCACTCGCCACCCGCCAACCTCCCCCCCCATCCCCACTCCCAGTTCTTCGGCTCATAATGTACTGCATGGAAGGCAGCCAAACAACCATCAATAATCGGGTGTGTTACAGCAAAAAGCAGAGTGGAATTTGTGTAGTAGTACAGCTGTGTTAATGCTAACTTTTGAAAGGCATATATAGTAAAGATTATCTTTGTTTCTAACTGCTCATCTGCAATTAGAAATCTATTCGAAAGGCATCTGTCAGCTGGAGCCGTTATGCACAGGGATTTCTGAAATATATAAGTGCATGGATATTTAAAACAACTGTTCCAATTTGGGATTGATTAAACCTATCTTCTACGATTGACACTCACTATCTGTATTGCAGAAAATGAATGTGCAAGCTGTTAACACCAAAAGAGAAGTAAGTATATCTGGGAAGCTGTTTGCTTTCTGGTTCGGCACTTTCAGTGGTGAACTAGCCATTAATATTGAACTATAACTTCTTCTAAGTTGTGTTGATTTAAAGTTGAATATTTTGCCACCAGAAGTAAAAGGTTAATTGGTTAGCAGAGAAAAAATCCAGGAGGCATAAAAACAATCTAGAATTTTGTTTTTAATTTGTAGAACTCTGTAGTGAAGCAGCAGAAATCACAAAATAAACAGCAACAGAAGACTGGAGGTCAAAGTAGCCCTGTTAAGCTGTTGTATAGCAGGAGGTGTTTGGCTTGAATTTTCAGCAAAGGGCTGAGTGGATTTATTGTAAAAAGATGTTGTAAATGGGCTTGTCGGCCAAGGTATTGAATGGTGCAATTCAGGATGCATAAATGGGGCAGGTAGCAACGTGAGTTTTGCTTCAAGAAGATTAGTTTGGTGCTAGGACTAGGCATGTGCAATGCCGACTTTGATCAAACTAAAAATGTATAAATGTGGCTCATGATCAAAGTGAATGTGCTCCTGGGGAAGAAAGATTGAGAGGTTTAAGAGAGTGAGAGTGCAACATAAGTAGATATTTGGGCCAGCAGGTAGTCACAGAGGATCATTTAGCCTGAGGTGTAGTTTTGGTTGCTAGGGGGAGGTGGTGTAGGATGACCAGAGGTCTGGTCATTAGTTGGTAGCCCTAGAGTATGGTTGAAGGTGGCTGAGTGGTGAGAATAGGTGATAAAATTATGAGTTGGGGTTGACACATAGGCTGTTGGTAGAGGTGGTGACAAGTATGCCTGGGAAGTCAAGCCAATGTGTAGTTGCAGGTGTGTTTCTTGGATATGAGTGTGAGCTCCTCAAGATGTGTCAATGTGGGAGAAGGATGGCTAAGAGGAGAAGCTATCGTGCTACTGAAAGAGGGAGCTTGCAAACTTATTTCTTTCTACCGTACTGCATAAGCTGGAACATTGTTAGATATGCTCATAAGTACTATGAAACCATGTTTCTCCATGAGTGACCCACATGCATGTGAACGTAGCAGCCAGGTATGCACTGGAGGCCACTGCACACATCCAGGTTTGTTGATCTATAAGTTCATCAGCTGCACTGAGGACCTCCAAGGAACATGGAGACTTCATGAAACTCATAGATAGCCGTAGATATTCCATTAAGATTGAATTTTCATTGAAAAAGTATCAACCATGGTCGTGGTTGATTATATTTTTCAGTAAGTGTGTTTTGCGAGATGGAATATATCTGTCAGTTGTACAAATTAAAATTCAAACTACTTACCTTTTAATTATATAAAGCATCAAAGAACTCTATTACATACAGTTACATTCTTGCTAAGGAAGGAAAGGAGTGAGTTAGAAACATAACAAATCCAGAAATTTCTTCCAAAATATAATGTGGATTTGTCCTCATTTGTAAACAAGATTCTGATTTGTGAAATAATTAAATCATTTGGAAGATGCATATAAATAAGGAAGTAAAAGTATAAACTATATTTGCCAAATGCTAATTAGAATCCTGCTCGAAGTTAACAAATATATAAAAATGAAACATATATAAATATGGTCATTCTAAATATAAATTGATATTATCCTGATGTTCATTGACCCAGTGTTATTTTACTTTTTACAATTAGTAAGTACAAATGCAGTAATAACTATTAAAGTGTAGAATTCAATGAGGTTTTCGCAGTTAAATCTTGTTATTTTAGTAGGTTAAATATCTTTGCCTCCAACCCTGTCTGTGTGGATAATCATTAATACATGATAGAGCACTTTGTTGAGTCTTGATTGAAGTGCCATGAGTGAAATGTGTCATACAAGTTATTATAAAGAAAGTTAAGGAAGCTGGATACGTGCAGACATGTGGTTTGATATGAACCACTGCTGTATTGGTTATTTATTCAGCACTGATAGATGACTTGCAAGCCTGCTATTAGTATGAGTCACCATGCATGCAATACAAATCAGTAAATCCACCATAGTAGAAGGAAAGGGAGGATGAGTATGCAACCTACTTACTGTACAACAGTACCAATTGCAGGTATAAGCGGATCTCTGTGTCTTGTCACTTCTCTTGGAGACTAGTGTGGTGGAGACAATCACAGGTCAATTAACATTTTGACAGTCTACAACAGTCTCCCAGTGCTGCCCAACACAGATTGGAGGATCACTTCGTCAAGCACCTTTGTTCCGTAATATCTAGGATCTCCTGGTGGCCAGCCACTTTAATGTTACTTTCCATTCCCACACTAACATGTCTGTCCACGACTTCCTTTACTGAGAAGCTGTGGTTAGAAATAGATTAGAGGAACAACACCTCACAATACATCTTGGTCGTCTTGACATCAACATTGATTTTTCTGACTTCCGGTAACCACTGCCCCCTTTTGTTTTCCCTTATGCCTTTGGCCCCTTCATCCCTTCTCTTTCCTGCCTATCACCAACACCTTCCTCCCTCTGGTTCCTATCTCCTTCCCTTTATTCTATGGCCCTCCTATCAGATTCCATCTTGTTCAATCTTTTGTCTCTTCCACATATCATCTCCCCGTTTCTCACGTCATTCCCACTTCCCCCCTCCCCCACCTACCTACCTTCCCCTTTATTCCGGCACCGGCCCTCTTCCTTCCCGTTCCTGATGAAAGAGTCTTGGCATGAAACGCAAGTCAGAGTCAAAAATAAAGGGGGTGCATATTCTTAGATCAGGTTTTTCGCTCCTTCATAATGACTGGCTTAAGGGTGAAGGGGGAAATATTTAAAGGGAACATTAGTGGGGGCTTCTTCACACAGAGAGTGGTGGAAGCGTGGAATGAGCTGCCGGATGAAGTGGTAAATGCAGACTCACTTTTAACATTTAAGAAAAACTTGGACGGGTACATGAATCAGAGGTGTATGGAGGGATATGGTCCAGGTGCAGGTCAGTGGAACTAGGCGGAAAAATGGTTCAGCATAACCAAGGAGGGCCAAAAGGCCTGTTTCTGTGCGGTAATGTTCTGTGGTTCTATGACTGTTGTAATCACCAATGGCAAAGGTAGAAAAAGTCAGTTTCTCTGAATGTTTAATATCATTTATATATCAGAACATCACTTCACTATTCCTGTTTTTCAACTTTCCAGCTTTTAGCTCCATCCCTCCCCCTCCTGTCTTCTCCTATCATTTTGGATCTCCCCTTCCCCCCCCACTTTCAAATCTCTTACTATCTCTTCTTTCAGTTAGTCCTGACGAAGGGTCTCGGCCCGAAACGTCGACTGTACCTCTTCCTATAGATGCTGCTTGGCCTGCTGCAATCACCAGCATTTTTTGTGTGTGTTGCTTGAATTTCTAGCATCTGCAGATTTCCTTGTGTTTGTCTGTTTTTCACTTTATTTATTTCTTTTTGATTGTAATTCAGAGTAATTTTTCATGTCTTGCATTGTACTGCTGCCACAAAGCAATAAGTTTCGTGATACGTCAGTGAAAATAAACCTGTTGGTCTGATTCTGAGTCTGAACCAATGCCTACCATGAATATTCTTTTAATAATGTCACTTTTAAATCTTTTTAAGATGTTTGAGGGAGGTAAGGATCATTTGTTATGCCACATTGGATATAGTATACACATATAGCTGGGTAATTAAATTCACATCTATAAAAGAAGGAAAGATTGGAAATCCAGCCTTGTGGGTTTAGAGAGGTGATGTCAGTATAAACAGCAGCATCTGCAGATTTTCTTGTGTTTGTGATCCACTTCTTTGTTTTCTTTTAAAGTCTTTGGACAACGGATTTAGTTGATAATTGATATGAAACCTGTCATTGAGATCATTCCTGTGAGATGCAGAAAGTAGGTATTTAAAAACAAAGGAAGTGGCCAGAATGTTTAAGTTAAATTGCATAAGTGTATTCACCGATGTTTCTTGTTTGAACATAGAAATTATTTCCTATTAAAACAGACGCAATGGGATCAACCTCCACCAAATAAAAGGATGATTCCAGTAACTAAATTTGTGGCCTTCACCTTCACCGCTCATATAATTAGTGTAAGACCATTGAAGAGTCTTTGGTTGAATAATTTGTCTTAGCTGCTTCAGTTGAAGGATTAAATTAAGTAAAAGAAGAGCAGCTTTAAGGTGCCTTAGTGATGATATTGAAGAATGTTTTGGCTATTCAGATGATTATGAGAAAAACTGAGAAATGTAGAAAACTAGCTGTCAATTCTGTATCATCTCAGGTAAGCATCCCTAGTGTGGAGGAGCAGATTTGGATGCCCAGTAGCTAGCAGGATAGCAGGAGGACTTAATATTGCCCTTTACTTACAGCATCCCCTAATGTTATTAATTAAGGTGCACAGCCTATATTTCAGAATCTAAAATCCCAGGGGGATTGCACAAGGTTGTGCCCAATTTCTTGAAGAAAACATTAAGTAATGATGCCTAAATTCAGTGATTAATACCCTAAATCACAGGATAACTGATAAATGTCTAATCCAAGCATAGCCTGCACCATTTATCAGGCAGCCTTTGGCTACCACTTATTAATGCAGTATCTTATCTATATAATTGAGGTCCTAATATCTAAGTAATAAATGAGGTTTATATCCTCTCAGTAAAAATTGTTAAGCAGGCCCCTTACCTGCTTAGTGTTCTTCCGCAGGCATCACTGAAAAGTACAGCCTGTCATTGTGGTGACTGCAGGGAGCTGTACTTATTGGCTATTTAACTCCAAAGGAAGTGGCCAGAGCTTCTTGGTTAAGTTGCAGTCTCTAGTGTCTGCCAATCCTCTGATTTCCGAAAGTTGTAATCTAACTTGTTGACTTCATGCACCAGATCATGTTCTATGAGAAAACAATGTATAAAATCATTTTTATGTGCCTTTTCAGTTTTGAACATAGAATTTATTGCCTATTAAATGAGAAGTGATAGGAGCAATATCTAGTAAACAATGGTATTACAAGTTTTACAAAGCACTCTTACGGAGACTGGGATAACAGCATCCATTCTTGTCACAAATTCTGAATCTCAGTCATTGTAATTGAGCTCTTGTTACTTGTTTAATTGCCACAGCTTGGACCTTCACATGCGACAGCCATCAAAAGCTTACTCATAAAGTGCTATTAACTGTGTTAATCTCAATTGATTAGCATCAGTCTTGGCACACTACAACTCTGCACAAAATGTATGTATATAACTGTCAGGCCCATTTTATCAAATAACTTTCAAAATGCCTTTTAAGTACATCTTGGGACTGATTATTTTAACCCTGTATTAAGCACATGGTAGGCCATAACTGGAGTATCATGCCTGTTTTGTTGTTCACTATAAGTAGGATATGAAGACTCTAGAACAATCTTTCTCAACTGTTTCGCCCTGGAGGAACCCTTAAAATAACTTCCAGGTCTCGGGGAGTCCGGGCATAAAAATATATATCTAGAGCTCACTGTAAGTGTGTGTGATCAGTAAGTTTGTAGATGTAATAGTCCAAAAATAATTGTCAATACTCTTTTGAGTAGAGAATGAAATTTTAGCCAACCTTTCCTGGAAAAAAAAAGATAATTAAGCTTAGCTTATTTTTCTTTAAATTACTCTTTCTTTCTCTTTCATCAATTTTAAAAACTCCTAATGCAAAAATAATAAATTTCTCAATTCTGGGTCAGACTTGCAATACCTTCAACTGAAATGACAGGATTTCTATCCTCGCTCTTGATTCTTGCTAAACAAGAAAAAGCTTGCTCACACATGCTCAAACACAGTTTGAAAACGCAGCAAAATGTTCTTTGCTTTCCTGTGAATGGTAGGATACTCTTCTTTCACAGAAATCCAGAACTTGTCCAGGGGCAGGTCAGTAAATCTCATCTTGAGTGCATGATCAGAGTGTAGCTCACGAAGTTCTTCCTCTTCTCTCAAAGTCAAGTTCTCAGGCTAAGCAGAAGATTCAGAGAAAGGGTCCCTCACCCAGTCATACTCTTGTGTTGAAAGGGATGAAAAATACTCTTCAATTTTGTTCTGCAGTTCTTCCAGGTGGTTTTCAATAAGACTGCAAATTCCCTCCAAATATCTGGACCTGCCTCTTGGTTTTTTTTTGCACTACCTTACTTCCCCTTTTCTATTTTCTATTTATGATTTATAGTTTAAATTTTTAATATTTACTATCGATTCGTACTCCAGGGAGCGCGAAGCACTGAATCAAATATTGCTGTGATGATTGTATGCTCTAGTATCAATTGTTCGGCGACAATTGATACAAGTAACTTGCCTCCTGAATCTTTTTACTGACTGATACTTTATTTTCAAATGCTGTAATATGCTTGTTTTGAGATTTCAATAGTCATTTAAAATAACCAGCACTTTTACGTGATTTGTAGTTAAGTGTCTTCTTAATTTTGCTGGAGCCATTGCTACATTTGTAAGTTGTTTGCCACAGACCAGGCACAATGAAATAGGATACTTGGATTACCAGTCCACGTAAAACCCATTATAAGTAGCTTTCATTGTAAAGATATGGTACCGGCTGATTACTTTAGTCCCGCCCTGTACTTCTGTCTCCAGGACTCAGAAGATGCTGGTGGACTTCTGAGGCAACAGGAGGCATTGGGTCTCTGCTACGGCCCTGAGTCTTCCAATCGCTGAGGACGGTCAGTCACTGGTGTGTGTGTGCACCCAGCTGGCAGAGATACCTGTACAGTGACCACCCGCCAAGATGGCATGCGCTGGCGATGCACTTTCTCTGCCAGGGCATTGCCTGCAGGAGGGCACACAGCTTCCAGTGGTCAGCATCAGCCTTGCTGCTTTGAGGGAACTGCCTCACTTTTACCAAGAGCTGTTGAGGGAATGGGGTCTAGTCTCATCCAGACAGGGTGCTCCTGCAGCAGCGGGGGATGTACGCTCTCTGCGACAGGGGGTGGTCCCCCATGCTGTCATGGTGGGTGTCGAGGTGGGCACGGGAAGTGGAAAGGTTCTGGCTACACTACCGCCTGGTGGGCCGGAAGTGCTCAAAGGACCCATGCCTCAGGATAGCATGCAGGAGAGGGTCCCACACAATGTGAGCCATCTCACAGTGATGCTTACCATGCCATTCCGTGACGCTCCGATGCGTTTCTTGTATGGGCTGCTCCTGCACACCTTTCAGTTCCTTTGCTTCATCTGCCGGCTGGACTCACCTTGGCGATCGGTTTCACCATCTGGCAGCAGAGTGGAGGGGTCCTTCCCCTGGACATTGGAGACCTGGGGGGGAAGGTGTTGCGTAGAGCAGTACCGTGCAACGGGTTCACTGACACCCCGTTCACCTGTCCATTCTGTGGCTGAGAGAGGTCAGTGTCCCACGCTTACATGGAAGGTGAGAGGTTGCAGCCCCTGTTTGAGTATCTGACGGGGCTGCTGCTCAGTTTCTGGCTGCACTTCAGCCCTGCGATCCTGATATACGGGCATTCAGTATGCAAAGAGCATCTCGTGATGCTGGGCTTGCTCCTGGGCCTGGCCAGGATGGCCATTCACTGGTCTAAGTGGCGGAAAGTTCAGGGCTCTGCCAGGGTCGACTGCCTGCCCCTCTTCGGAGGATACGTCTGTGGCTGGCTGCTCTTGGAGAGGGAGCATGCGGTCACAGTGGGGGATTTCCAGGAGCAGCAGGCTTCCTGGGAATTGACTTATAGACAGAAGTAATCATATTTTAATTGGAATTTATTCACTGTCATGTAAATACTTAATGTTTGTGCTTTGTGTATTTGTGGTATAAATAAACTTTTATAGTTTTGTAAAAAAAAAGGTGGATGTTTGTGTGTGTGCACTAGTGCAGTGAAATAACTCAGAAGATTTTGTAATTCTTCATCATTAACCTTTATCAGAATTGTCCGTAGGCCTAGGTTTAGAAGCAGTCTCTTCCATCTCACACCTCAGCTTCAAAAATCGCCACACAACACCTCCTTTAGAATGAAAATTTCCCTCCAGTTTTCTACCACACCGGTAGAGTTTGTTCAGTAAGGGGAAGTTGGGGGAGATAGTTCGGGAGTGAGAGGCTGACATCACAGCCCAGGTTGGATGAATTTATTCAATACTTGGAAAATGCACCTCACGCTCCTCATCAGCCTGCTGTCCTCCCCTACCACGCTCACCAATGATCAATGGCCTCCCTTATCTTGCGGTAAAAACTGAGAATGGACTCAAGCAAATAAACACGTTCTTACTGAGCACTGGCATTCTGGGCTGAGAGAGCTCTAACAAGATTGCTAACGGGTCTGCTCGATCACTGCATACCACTGCGAGCACTAGCATTGCAGATCACGCAAAGTTCAAAAAACAATGTTTATTTTTAATCACGACCTGTCATGGAAACCCTAGCGACCTGTCACAGAACCCTAGGGTTCCATAGAACCCCAGTTGAGAAACCCTGCTCTGGACAATGTGCCAAAAATTCCGAGAGACCTTAATTATTTTCTCTTTTTGTAGATACTGCCCGACATCCTTCAGCATTTTCTGTTTTATTTTGAGAGCCTAATATTTGTGTTCCATTGCAGCAGCAAAGATGTACTTGAATGGTTTAATCTGTCAGATTAGAATGGAGAAGCTGGATTGTTTGATGACAAAGTAAATAGATAGGGAAGCACATAGCGATAAAGATGGAATAAAACAGAATGCCAGTGGAACTCATTAGATCCGACATCATCTGTGCAGGCAAAGGGATGGCTTTGAGACTACACATCAGGACCGAGATTGTAGAAGGAAGAGAGCTAGAGTTGGGGTGAGGCAGGAGCTTGCCATAGATAGGTAGAATCCAGGTGAAGAAGGAGTGAATGGACAGATGGAGACATGCGGGTAGAAGAGAAGATAGTGACAGAGGCTGGGAGGTGAGAAGTGAAGACAACAAAGATTAGGGAATCTGATCAGAGAGGAAGGTGATGAGTGGGTCCATATAAGAGAGGAGTGGACAAATGGGGCGGGGCAGAGATGAGGTATTGAGTGTGTAGGGTATATGGGTGATAAGCAGATGGAGCTAGATGGAGAAAAGAAAGTAACTTCAAAAGAAGGGCTGGAGGAGTGAGAATTGCATAGAGGATATTTGGACGATGTAACAGGATACAGATAAATTGAACAGGAGACAAATAGAGTTCAATGTGGGAAAGTGTATGCTTATACACTTTGGCTAGAGAAATCTAAAAGAAGACGGTTGTCCAAACAGAAAAAGATTTTAGATGAGCAAAATACAGAGGGATTTATTTATTCTTATGCATGAATCAAATTTTAAAGTAAATTTATTATCAAAGTACATATATGTCACCATACACAACCCTGAGATTCATTTTCTTGTGAGCATACTCAGTAAATCCAAAATAGAGTAATAACCATTATTCTATGCATCGACTTGGGCGTTCAGCCAGTTGTGTAAAAGACAAAAAACTGTGCAAATACAAAAAAAATAATAAAAATAAATAAATAAGCTATTAATATGGAAAGCATGAAATGAAGAGCCCTTGCAAGTGAGTTCATAGGTTGTGGGAACATTTCAATGATGAAATTGAGTGAAGTTATCCCCTTTGGTTCAAAAGCCTAATGTCTGAGGAGTAATGACTATTCTTGAACTTGGTGCCGTGACTCCTGAGGTTCTTGTACCTTCTTCCTGTTCGATGGGAGCAGCAAAATGAGAGCGTGACTCTGGTGGTGGGAGTATCTGATGATAGATGCTGCTTTCCTATAATAACATTTTGTGTAGATATGCTCACCCATTTCACCCATGATGGACTGATCCATATCCACTACTTATAGGATTCTCTGTTCAAGAGCGTTGATATTTCCATACCTGGCTGTGACGTAGCCACTCAATGTACTCTCCAGTACAAATGTGTAGAAGGTTTAGATGTCATGCTGAATCTTTGCAAACTCCTAAGGAAGTAGAGGTGGTACCATGCTTTCTTCGGAATTGCACTGTGCGTGCTTGGCTTAGGGCAGGTCCTCTGCAATGATAACACCAAGAAGTTGGAAGTTGCTGACCCTCTCCACCTCTGATCCTCTGGTGAGGACTGGCCGTTGGACCTCTGGTTTCCTCCTCCTGAAGTCAATAATCAACTCCTTGGTCTTGCTGACATTGAGTTATAGGCCGTTGTTGTGGCACCACTCGGCCAGATTTTCAATCTCCCGCTGATTGGCCACTACCTTTGATTCAGCTAATGAAAGTGCTGAAATCATCAAACTTGAATGTGGCACTGCAGCTGTGCTTAGCCACACAGTCCTAAGTGTAAAGCTCATTGAGCAGGATGCTGAGCACACAGCCTTGTGGTGCACCTTTGCTGATGGAGATTGCGGAGGAGATGTTGTTGCCAATCTGAACTGAGAAAATCGAAGATCCAGTTGCAAAAGGAGATGTTGAGGCCAAAGTCTTTAAGCTTATTGATTAGTTTTGAGTGGATAATTGTATTGACTGCTGAGTTGTAGTCAATAAAGAGCCTCCTGATGTATGCATATTTGGTATTCTGATGTTCCAGGTTTGAGTGAAGAGCAAATGAGATGGCATTTGCTGTGGACCTGTTGCTCAGGTAGGCAAACTGGAGTGGATCCAAGTTACTTCTCAGGCAGGAGTTGATATGGTTCATCACCAACCTTCCAAAACACTTCATTACAGTGGATGCAGAGCTACTGGATGCTTGTCATTGAGACACTTTACCACATTCTTCTTCAGCACCGGTATAAGTGAAGTCTGCTTGAAGCTGATGGGTACCTCGGACTGCCAAAGCGAGAGGTTAAAGATCTGAGTGAATACTCCAGCCAGTGGATCAGCACAGGTCTTTAGTACTTGGCCGGGTACCCTGTCTGGGCCAGATGCTTTTTGTGGGTTCACCCAGCCGAACTTGGACATCTGCCTCAGAGACTGAAGTCATCAGATCATTGGCGGCTGTTTGAGTTTGCGATGGCTCCTCCATGTTTTGACGGTCAAAGTGAGCATAGAAGGCGTTGCGTTCATTTGGAAGGGAAGCCCTGTTGTTGCCTATGTCGCTTAATTTTGCTATGTAAGTACTGACAGCATTCTAACCCTGCCACAAATGTGGAGCTTACTAAGTTAATTCAAGTTTCATCCGGAATTGTCACTTCTGTGTGATGGCTTTCTGGAGATCATACCTGTTCCACTTGTAACTCACGGACTTGTATTCCTCTGATCTGGCTTTCAGCAGATTGCTGACCTCGTGGTTTGTCCAGGGCTTGTTACTGGGGAAGACTATGAGTGAATTTATGGGGACACTCTTGTTTGCAACTGTTTTATAAAGTCTGTGACAACCATGGTGTATTCATTCAGATCCACAGTTGAGTCCTTGAGCACAGCCCAGTTCACCGGCTCGAAGCCACTCCCCTGCCTCCCTTGACCACCTCTTTTTTTTTTGTTCAAATTGCCGGAGCTTTGCTCTTTAGCCTCTGCATGTATGCAGGTAGGAGAAAGACAGCCAAGTGATCAGATTTTCTGAACTGCGGTCTGGGCATGGATTGGTAGGCATTCCTTATCTTAATATATAACAGTGCTCTAGTGTGTTGGGACCACAAGTACCATGCTGATGGTTTTCTTCAAACAAGAAAGTGAGCTGGAAGATATAACAAATGATTAGAAAGACAATGAGATTTTGGCATTTAATGCAATAAAATTGGTGTTTAGAAACCAGAAAGTATTATTACAATTGTGCAGTGTGCCAGTGAGGTCACTCTCTGGAGTGCTGTTTTCACCCCACAGTTAAGGAAGGATATACTGGCACTGGAGGCAGTTCAGAAGAGATTTACCATTCTAATTCCCAGAACGCAAAGAGTATTCTGTCATAAACAGCTACAGAAATTAAAGCTATATTTTTTGGAGTTCAGGAGATTTAGGAGTGGATCTGATTGACACATGAAGATTCTAGGGAGTCATGACATATAGATGTCAAGAAGTTTGACTTATTTTCCCATCGGGGGAGAATCTTGAACAAGGAGCCAGAATTATGAGATTAGGAGTAGTCATTCAAACAGAGTTGTATAGCAACTTTGTTTCTTGAAAATCTAGTAAATTTCTGGAATGCTCTACCTCAGAAGGTTTTGGGAGCCTGGGGGTATTTAAAGTGCAAATAGATAAATGTTTAAAAGATTGGGGAATTTAAGTTTTGAGGGAACTAGCACAGAAGATGAGACGAGGCCTGGGAAGATTGCACTATCAAGAGCTAGCACAGACTGAATGACCTGGATAGCCTCTTTCTATACTGCAGCAGTTCAATGATTCTATGATTATCTGGGAACAAAGGTTAGAATCGTTTTTGAAGATCAAGTTTTCCTTTTAGTCATAAACTGTGAGTGAGACAAGATCATTTCGGATTAGGCAAGAGTGGCAACATTTCCATAAGGTTTTATCTCTTTCTGGAGATGCAATCTCTGTTTAGTGTCTCAGGATGACCAAATGCATTCTCTAGCCTGGATTTTATTGCATTCACCCAAGTTTGGCTGCCGTAAACCTAATATATGTTCAGGCATCTAGTTCATTCTTGAATGACATTACCTGATATTTTTGTTACTTTCAGTCTTAGTACTGTAAAAGATTATTAATCTCTACCTGCTCTATTGTACTCTTGCTAGCTGTACGTAAAAATGCTTGAGCAAGATTGTTCATGTTTTAAACCCTTTTATTTTAGCTGGTGCATTTGACTGGATGTGGTCCAACACCCTGAATCCATAGGCATATCTCTGCAAGTGATCAGATATCTCTGAAAACCCCTGTCATCTCTGACAAATGGTCCTCAAACTTAAATGTTAATTCTGTCTCAATTTCCACCAATGCTGCCTGGACTGCATATTTCTAGTACTTATGTCTTTATTTCAGTTTTTCACTATCTGCGGGGTTTTAATTATTTTCATTCTTTGTCTAGGTAAAATGACATTTTGAGCTCAGTCTGCACAGAATCAAGATTATCATCACTGATGTATGACATGAAGTTTGTTATTTTGAAGCAGTATTTACTTTTCAAATACATAAAATTCCAATAAATTACAAAAATAAATATGTTGTGCAATAAAAGAATAGCGAGGTAGGGTCCATGAGTTTGTGGCTTGTTCAGAAAGCTGTTTCTGAATCATTGAGTATTGGTTTTCGTGCTCCTCTACCTCTTCCCTGATGATATAATGAGAATAGGGCAAGTCCCAAATGAGGGTACTCAGTGATAGATGCTGCTCTTAAAAGATATCCTCAGTCATGGAGTAGGTTGTGACCATGATGGATCTTATTGAGTTTACAACCCTGCTAAGTATTCAACTGTGTATATTATGTCCAATACACGAACGTGTTCAGTCAGTTCTTTCAGTCAACCCCATTAAATAGTTGGAAGCAACTTGATTATAAAATTAATGTCAAATAATTGGTTTCAAAAGGGTTCTCATCTCTTTCTGCTTATGTGTGATGAAAATAATAATATAATAGTGTTTACTATAAAGACACTGTGATAATTTGTTAAGAAATTAACCCTCTAAATTAAGATAGATTTCATAAGACTTCCCAATGTGTACACTTCGTAATTATTTTACTTAATGATTTGAATTAGACTTAATGAAATATTTAACACATAACTGAATTCTCCTTTAGTTGACTTTCATGTATTCACTATCTTTATTTTATGTATTAAATTATGATTTAATTTGATCGAAGGATCTTGGCTTTTAAATTACATTTCACTTATCAATTCTATTCCTGGCTGTGGTGATTGGATTTGCTGATTTGGTGGTTCATCACAGTAGGATTGAAATTATGAAATGTCCTGCATGATTTTAATGACAGACATTGGCTAAAAAGATGTGGGAGTGAGCAGAATCTGATTTCAAAAGCTGAGTACAGTGCTTGACCTGCTATTACCAGTACGAAGGTGAGCTTCTTAACAATGGCAACTTAATTGAGAGGAAGGGATAATAGCAGACATTCGGAAGGTTCAGATATTGATTGTTGATTCTGTTGGTTTTTTTTCTGTTTCCTGAACTCAGGCAACCAATGCCTTCAAATTTCAGCCCATTTTCAGGCCACAAAATTACTTTAAAATTGTAATTTTACCAATTCCTGTTAAGTTTATCAGGTAAACTAGTTTATACTTTTTATGGCCTCATAAAATATAATGCCATATCCCATTAATATTCAACCTGGTTTTGAGGAGGGCTGGAAATCGCTTAGGTCATGTTGCTAGACTGTGCATGCTGAGAACCTGCTTAGTTGCAGGTGAGTTCAATGGACAGTCTACAACAAAAGGGGAAGAACCCCATGGTATTGATTCATGTGGGTCACTGGGAGCAGAGTAATTATTGTTCCTGGCCTCAAGTCTGTTTCTTTCATCCCTCCTTGAGATAGAGTGTGTCCATACTTGTAAAAAATGCTTTGACTCAAAAGTATGAAAAAGCTGTGTGGTTTCTTTTCTCTGATTCATCACTGCCTTCAATCCTGCCAGGGCATTAATAAAAATTTAAAAATGAACCAGTGACCAGTCCATTAATAACATTTTAAAAAATTGGACAAGTGATGCCATTGCTCCATCTAATTGATGGGCTCTGGTTCTGTATCACCTCTTTTTCATCTGTTGTAATCCTGTGACCCAGGGAGAGCGGGTGCATTCTGTTCCTATCTTACCACAGAGACCTCTTGAAGCTCCAGCGGAATCTTTCTGATCTCACTCCCATTACCATGTTAACTTTAAAAGCAGAACTGAAAGGAATAAACGCTGCACTGGAGATATTGTCCAGATTAAATATTGTTCACGACCAAGTGGTACAGCTGCTTGGATTTCAGTGGTCTCAATGGGTTCCGACCTCCGGTGCACCTGAACCTTCAGTCAGTTTTGTGAAGGTAAGATTTGTCTTCCAGAGGGTGAAACAGAAGAAAGCATTTGACCCGGATGGTACCTCTGGCTACTTCCTTAATTCTGTGCAGATCAGCTGGCGGGAGTATTTCCAGAAAATTTTAACATCTTCCTGCTTCAATCTGGGGTTCCCACCTCTTTAAGAAGACCACAATCATCTTGGTACCTGAGAAAGCAAAGATAATGTGCCTAATTAACTACCGCCCGTTTGCTTTGCTTTGAAAGATTGGTCATGGCATGCATCAACTCCAGGTCTATTACAAGCACCATCTCGCTGGCCCTATTCTTCATCTCTGGAGCAATTGGATAGTAAAGACACCTATGTTAGACTTTTGTTTACTGACTACTGCCCCCACCCCCAGCACTATGATTCCAAGCAAACTCATCGCCAATCTCTGGACTCTGGGAATTAATGCTTCCATCTACAACTGGATTCTTGACTTCCTGACCAACAGCCCATAATCAATAAGGAGAGGCAGCAACACCTCCACCATGGAGGGAGGAGAAGATGGCGACGTGATGCAGCTCGCAGCAGCCATTTCGGTGGTGATGTCTGTTATTTGTCAAGTAGGGTGCCGTGCGCAATCCTGATTTGATGGAGACGGACGTGAAATCACGGAGGAACATCTGGTGAAACTTCTGAAATGCCTGCTTCGCTGCTGCTGCTACTGTGTGGTCCAGAATCTCCGGAGGGGAAGGCCCCGAGTCCTCAGCTTTGCTTGTTGCTCGGCGGCTGGGGTGGGGTCGAAGTGCTCAGCAGAAGATGGTACTCCAAGAGGCTGTGTCGGAGGGGCTGGTCGGAGGCTCAAAGTTTTCGGATGGACTGAGTCCGCTGCGGTCAGGTGCTTCCAATGATGCTGCATCGGCAAGTTTGCGGCGCTTGGAGGTTCATGGCAGGGAGAGTTTCTCGCTTCTACTGTCTGCGTGAGATGGTGAGGCTATTGGGTCTTTGCGACTTTTTTTTACCGTGCCCATGGTCTGCTCTTTATCAAATTGTGGTATTACTTTGCACTGTTGTAACTATATGTTATAATTATGTGGTTTTGTAAGTTTTAGTCCTGGTTTGTCCTGTGTTTTCTTGTGATACCATTCTGGAGGAATGTTGTATCATTTTTTTAATGCATGCATTTCTAAATAACAATAAACGAGGACTGAGTGTCCTCATAATCTAATCTAATGACTATCCTGAATACTGGTGCTCCAGAAGGTTGCGATCTCAGCCCTCCACTCTACTTTCTGTACACCCTTGACTGCATGGCCAGAGTCTACTTTAACTTCATTTGCAGGTTTGCAGATTATACCACCACAATGTGCTGTATCTCAAATAACGACGAGTCGGAGAGCATAGCAACTTGTTGTCAAAACAGCAACCTTTCCGTCAATGTCAGCAGAACAAAAAAGCTGGTCATTCAGTCAGGAAGGGGAGCGGTGCATACGCTCCTGTTTCCCAAGGTGATTAGTCATAGTTATACTTTATTGATCCTGGGGGAATTTAGGTTGAGAGTTTCAAGCTCCTAGGAGTGAACATCACCAATAGCTTTTCCTGTCCCAACCATGTAGACATCACAGTCATGAAAATTCACCAGTGCCTCTGCTTTCTCAGGAAGCTCAAGAAATATGGCATACCCCGTCAACCCATGCTAACTATTATCAATGCACCAGAGAAAACATCCGCTCTGGATGCACGGTGGCTTTGTATGGCAACTGCTCTGCATGTGAGCTCAAACTGCAGAGAGTTTAGACACAGCTGAGCAAATTGCTGCCTGCAGCCTCCCCTCTGTAGACTCAGTCTATATTTCTCACTGCCTCAGTGAAGAAGCAAAGAGCCCACCCACACTGGGTATCCTCCCTTCTCCTGTTTGCATCAGACACAAGGTACAAAAGCCTGAGTGTATGTACCACCAGGCTCAAGGGTAGCTCCCACCCTGCTCTTATGCCACTGCCTTTGTGGAATGGGACAAAAGTTTGGTGGGGATTAAACCATGATCATACTGAATGACAGGACAGGCTTGAGGAGCTACACAACCTGCTCCTGGTTTCTTTTCTCAAATGATAATGTATCTTAATGCATATGTGGCAAATCAAACCCTGGTAACTTCCATCAACCCTGTACTATGCCCAAATCTTCGACTATATCATTACTATCTGCACTCAAAATCCTTGGGTTAAATGCTGTCACTTTGATGCTTTCAAACTTTAAGTCTCAATTTATAAATTTTTTTTCTAGCCAAACACAAGAAGAAGAAATAAGGAAAACAAAAGCACTGTAGATCTTTTGCAGAGGCTGTCCAGAATGTTTTATGTATGAGCTTTTACTGTGGGCTTTTATTTATTTTATGATTGATAGATTTCCTAATTCAATATGCAGTTCAAGTATTTCTTAATGGTTAGCTTATTAAAATAAAGGAAATTTGTGTAATCCAATAGGTATACAAAAGACTTTGCCAAGCAGTGAAAGAGTTGAAGGAAGTACTTTCTCCTGCCCAGTCCATCAGATTGCATTGCTCTAATGCCTTATACTTTATACTTTATCGTCGCCAAACTAGTACTAGAATGTACAATCATCACAGCAATATTTGATTCTGTGCTTCTCACTCCCTGAATTACAAATATTAAATATTAAAAATAGTTAAAATTAGTAAATATTAAAAATTTAAATTATAAATCATAAATAGAAAATAGAAAAATGGGAAGTAAGGTAGTGCAAAAAAAAAACCAAGAGGCAGGTCCGGATATTTGGAGGTTACGGCCCAGATCCGGGTCAGGATCCGTACAGCAGTCTTATCACAGTTGGAAAGAAGCTGTTCCCAAATCTGGCCTTACGAGTCTTCAAGCTCTTGAGCCTTCTCCTGGAGGGAAGAGGGACGAAAAGTGTGTTGGCTGGGTGGGTTGTGTCCTTGATTATCCTGGCAGCACTGCTCTGACAGCGTGCGGTGTAAAGTGAGTCCACGGACAGAAGATTGGTTTGTGTGATATGCTGCGCCGTGTTCACGATTTTCTGCAGCTTCTTTCAGTCTCGGACAGGACAACTTCCATACCAGTTTATTGGTATGGAATGCTCTTTACGGTGCATCTATATAAATTAGTGAGGGTTTTAGGGAACAGGCCAAATTTCTTCAGTTTTCTCAGGAAGTAAAGGCGCTGGTGGGCCTTCTTGGCAGTGAACTCTGCTTGGTTGGACCAAGCCAGGTCATTGGTGATATTGCCCCCGAGGAACTTAAAGCTTTTGACCTGTTCCACTTGCGCACCTCCGATGTAAATTGGGTCGTGCGATCCGTTCCTCCTTCTGAAGTCAACAACCAATTCCTTTGTCTTGCTGACGTTGAGGGATAGGTTATTGTCTTCGCACCATGCCACCAGGTTGTTAATTTCCTCTCTGTACTCAAACTCATCATTACCCGAGATACGACCTACAATTGTTGTGTCATCAGCAAACTTATATATTGAGTTTGATGGAAACTTGGCTACACAATCATGGGTGAACAGTGAGTTCAGCAGGGGGCTGAGTACACAGCCTTGTGGGGCACCGGTGCTCAGAGTGATTGTAGAGGAGAGTTTGCCCCCTATTTTTACAGCCTGGGTCCTGTCTGTGAGGAAGTTGAAGATCCAGCTGCAGATCTGAGTGCTAAGGCCCAGGTTCTGGAGCTTAGGAATCAGTTTATTTGGAATGATGGTATTAAGGCCAGAGCTGTAGTCAATGAAAAGGAGCCTTACTTATGTGTCTTTATTCTCCAGGTGTTCTAAGGAGGAATGTAGGGCCAGAGAGATGGCATCTGCCGTTGACCTGTTGCTCCAGTAGGCGGATTGCAAAGCGTTGAGGTTGACCGGTAGGCTGTGGTTGATGTGTGCCATAACCAATGTCTCGAAGCACTTCATAGCAATTGATGTCAGAGCCACAGGTCGATAGTCATTCAGGCATGCCACCTTGCTCTTCTTCGGCACTGGGATTATCGTTGCCTTCTTAAACCACGAGGGGATCTTAGACCGAAGCAAGGAGCAGTTGAAGATGTCAGCAAACACTCCAGCTAGCTCGCTTCCACAGGCCCGGAGAACCCGTCCTGGGATGCCATCTGGGCCCGTCGCCTATCTTCAGGAAGGCCCTTCTAACGTCCTCCTCGGTGACGATGCATCTTGATGCCACCAGGTCCGGTTTATCCGGAGGGAGCGGGAATAGCCTTTTGCTTGCCTAACTGGAGTTTCCTGCTTTGAGTAGAACTTGATTTTAAACGCATAACTGTGCCCAACATTGCTTTTATTTTAACCATGTCAAGTTCTGCATGCTTCCTCCAATATTATTAGAGCACCATCAAAATCAAAACGAAAGCAAAGCAGAGAAGTAATTGGAGCCCAGTGAAGTGATGAACCACTAAAGTGTCCCAAAATCAAATGTTAGCTCATTGCTGAACATTTGTACAGACATGGCAAATTTTATTTAGGATCTGCAAAAATCAGAGCATTTATTTCTTAATATGACTTCAGTTTTTGCCTTAAAGATGCATTCATGGAGAAAGAAATTAGAGGTAAGTCTCTGAGGATAACTGTATTTTTTATTTTTAGAGATGATATTAAACTGAGTGTGTACTACTACAATTTTAAATCTGATCGTATAGTGAAAGTATTTTGCACCTCAGGACATGTTTGAGCAATAGGGATGATCGGATCTGAAGATAGTAATTCATTTGGACAGTGGCCAAAGGTAAGGGGTGATTGAGGCACATTGTGCACATACATATAACTTGTATGTACCTCAAAATTGTTTAAACTACACATTTACGAATTTTACTAACTAAAATGTATAGTGGGCAAGAATGGTCCTTATTATTTTATCCCTGATGTTTTTTGAATCATGTATTTTACACACAACATTTTCTTCAATAATTTTTATCTTCTATGATAAATAAAATACAATTTCCTCCACTCTGAAATTTATTATATTTTCTCCAGATAAAATCCACACTAGTTTATCTGTGCTTTGAAGCGATGTTTTCAAATTTTCCGCAGAATACTGGTTTGCAAAATTGATATCTGCCAAGGCCAATAATGTTCTAAAATATTATTAAGCACACTGCTGAATCTTCAGCAATGTTAATCTGAATTTAATGGAGCACTATAAGGTTAATCAGTATTTGTGAGTTTTGGGAGCTTTCTGATGTTCTTATTTGTAATTTACCACACTTTCATGATCTCTAGTAAATTCTTATGGCATAATATCATTGAATGTTACAGGTCATTCCATATTTATGGAAAATATTATCAGAGTTGAGTCAATGCATCATAAATGTTATGAATGTTAATTGTCTGCTTCATTTGCCATGGAAAGAGAATCACAGACAGTGTTACTCCCTTCATCCATCAAAATGGTTAGTCATTGCAATTAAAAGATTACTGTCTCTTTCTTAATAGGAATGAGCTTTGTTATTTTAAAACATTTTTTATCTCCCCTGATATCCATAGTGTGATCTTTTAACACTCCACACTACATTTTAAACCAATATAATTTTCATTTTTTGGCTGATATGTGAAAATGACAACATTCCAAGCTGCATAAAGATATTTTTATCATCTGTTAATATTTACCAAGTTTCATTTGCTTTTAGAGTATTAAAACCAACTGTCCATGCAGTTATAAAAAAAAATCCTTGGTCATGGATGAAAGAAACACATTTGCGAAAGATCCAAGATTTCATTCGGAGGAGATTGACATATATTCTTCCGCCTTCTGGGATCAAGTTATAAATATGATGAAGCAGAACATTTACTGACATTCGAGTAAACAGATTTAACTGGTCATTATATAATTTCCAAAGAGCATAAAGCCATTGGAATAAATTTGTCCCAGATCCATACAAACAACATTAAATTTGTAATTCTATGTGAAAGCTCAAAAATGTAATATTTTGAGTGATAGAAACAAGTTACAATGGCAAATACAAAAGAAGCAGAATGCACATAGTGCATTTCTTTTTTGGGTAAATGAAAAGAAGACTGTGTGAGGAGGTGTAAATGCACCTCAGACAATTAACTGGATACTCATGGATGAAGGAAAGAGCTGACATTCCATAATGATAATGGTTTATTTCAAGCAATTGCGACTGGGCTCAATACTACACGTTGGAACGGTTATAAACATAGAACATAACGATATATAGTACAGGCCCTTTGGCACATGATGTTATGCTAAACTTTTGAGCTAATCAGAATCAGCTTTATTATCACTGACATATGTTGTGAAATTGTTGTTTTGGAGCAGCAGTACGATGAAATATATAAATAGTACGATAAATTACTATACAAAATAAAACTACATATATATATATTTTCTTATTGTAAGTAAGATATATATCTTTAGACTTTTGAAGATACATCCTTGACGCTGGGGAGGCTAATGCCCATGACAGCACTGGCTGAGTTTGCAACCTTCTGCAGCTTTTCCAATCCTGTGCAGTGGCCTCTCCGTACCAGATACAACCAGTTAGAATGCTCTCCATGGTACATCTGTAGAAATTTGTTAGGAGTCTTTGGTAACAAAACAAATCTCCTCAAACTCCTAATGAAATACAGCCAATGGCGAGCCTTCTTTGTGATTGCATCAGAATACTGAGTCCAGGATAGATCTTCAGTGCTGCTTGCACCCAGGAACTTGAAGCTGCTCACTCTTTTCACTGCTGACCCCTTGATGAGGACTGGAGTGGGTTCCCTCGACTCCCCCTTCCTGAAATCCACAATCAATTCCTTAGCCTTACAGATAGTGAATGCAAATTTGTTGTTGTGCCACTACTCAATCAGCTGATCTATGTCACTGCTGTAGCTTCCTAGTAACCATCTGAAACCCTGCTAACAACAGTTGTGTCATCAGCAAATTCATGGAGGGCATTTGAGCTGTGCTTAGCATACGAGTGCAGCAAGCTAAGCACTTGAGGTGCTCTGCTGTTGATTGCCAGCAAGGAGATGTTACTTCTGATCTACATTGACTGGTCTCCTGATGAGAAAGTCAAGGATTCATTTGTAGAGGCCAGATTTTGAAGCTTGTTGATTAGTCAAAGGGGGATAATGGTTTTGAATGATAAACTGTAATCAATAAATAGCAGCCTGACAATAGCTATTGTTGTCCTGGTGATCCAAAGCCAAGTGGCGAGCCAGTGAGATTGCATCTGCTCTAAACCTGTTGTGCTTGTAGGCAAATTGTATTGGGCCAGATCTTTGTTTAGCCAGGAGTTAATTCCAGCCATGAGGGACCTCTCAAAGCACTCCATCATGATAGATGTGAGTTTATAATTATTATAGGCTTCCATTAGTCTCGTGAGACCATGGATTTGTGCCTTGGAAGATTTCCAGGGCGCAGGCCTGGGCAAGGTTGTATGGAAGACCAGCAGTTGCCCATGCTGTAAGTCTCATCTCTCCACGCCACTGACATTGTCCAAGGGAAGGGCATTAGGACCAGTGTCGTCGCAGAGCAATGTGTACCTTGCTCAAGGACACATGCGCTACCTCAGCCAAGGCTTGAACTTGCGACCTTCAAATCACTAGACAATGCCTTAACCACCTGGCCACGTGCCAACACGTATGTGATAGTGTGTGATTGTCATTGAGGCAGCTCATGCTACTCTTCTTGGATAGTAGTATGATTGATACCCTTTGAATCAGGTGGAACCTCTGACTGCAGCATTGATAGATTGAAGATGTCCTTGAACACTCCCGCCAGTTGGATGTCACAGGTTTGCAGTGCCTTACCAGGTACACCATCAGGCCCTAATGGCTTTGCGAGAATTCACCCTCTTAAAGGATACCTTGATGTTGGCTTCTTGGACAGAGATCACAGGTTGCCAGATGCAGTATGAATTTTCAGAGGTGTAGTTTTATTTCTCTTTCGAAGCATGTATAAAAGCCATGGAACTCATCTGGAAGTGAAGCCGTTCATGATGGCGGGTTTCACCTTGTAGGAAGTATTGGCCTGCAAACAGATGTGATTTTGTCCCTAACTTTGATCAGAACTGCTTTGTCACTCTTAAGATAGCTTTCCATAGGTCATAGCTGGACTTACCGGGACTTCTTGTAGAGTTCCAGATCACTCTAAGATCAATCCAATCCTTCCCACCTAAAGAGCCCATATCGCTCTATATCTCATTCAGCTATGTTTCTATATAAAACTCCCTTACATTCCCCTTTCGGAAACTACCACCAACTCAGGCAGTGCATTCTAAGCACCTACCCCTCTCTCTGTAAAATGCTTCCCTAGAACATAAAACAGTACACAGGGAAACAGGCCATTTGGCCCACATTGTTGTGCCAAACCAACTAAAAAGCAAATCAAAAACACCCAAACACTAATCCCTCCTACCTGGATAATGACCATATCCTTCCATCTTCCTTACATTCCATGTGCCTATTCAAACGTCTCTTAAAAGCCTCTAATATATTTGCCTCCATACTAGGCAGCGCATTCCAGACAATCATGACCCTCTGAGTTAAAAACTTACCCCTCACATCCCCCTTGAACCTGCCCCCACTCACCTTCAGTGCTTGCCCTCTAGTATTTGACATTTCAACGGATACTCTCTGTCCACTCTTTCTGTGCCTCTCAAAAGTTTGTAAACCTCTATTAGATCTCTCCTTGGCCTCTGGTGCTCCAGAGGAAAACAACAGAAGTTTATCCAGCCTTTCGTGAAAGCACATGCCTTCTAAGCTTGGCAGCATCCTGGTAAGCCTCATCTGCACCTTCTCCAAAGCCTCAACATCCTCCTGTAGTGGGGCAATGACAACTGTATGCAGTACACTAGATGTAGCCTAACCATAGTTTTATAAAGTTGCAATGTAACCTCCTGATTTTTGAATTCAATGCCTTGACAAAATATAAGCAAATATTCCATAAGCTTTTTAACCACCTTATTAACCTTTTAGTCACTTTCAAGGACCTATTAACTTGGATCCCAAGATCTCTTTCCTCAGCAATACTGTTAAGGATCTTGCCCTTAACAGCATACTGTCGCCATGCATTTGTCTGACCGAGGTGCAACACCTCACGTTTATTTGGGGTCAACTCCATTTGCCACTGCTCTGCCCAAACTGCAACTGATCTATATCGTGCTGTATTCTTTGCCAGTCTTCAACACTATCCACAACTCCACCAACCTTGGTATGATCCTCAAACTTACTAACCCAGCCATGTACATTTTCATCCAGTTCATTTATATACATTACAAACAGCAGAGGTCCCAGCACAGATGCCTGCAGAACACCACTAATTACAAACCTCCAGCTCAAATAGGTCTATTCAAACACTACCCTCTATCCATGTGCCAGCCAGTTTCGAATCCAAACAGCCAGTTCGCTGTAGACCCCATATGTCTTAATCTTCTGGATTTTCCTCCCATGGAGGACCTTGTCAAACATCTTACTAAAATCCATGTAAACACCATCCACTCACTGCCCTACTGTCATCAATCTCTCTTGTCACCTTGTCAAAAAAAAAACATGCCCTGCCGTGCTGGCTTTCCCTAATTAGGTCATGGGTTTCCATATCCTAACCCTAAGTTTTTTCTCCAGTAATTTCCCTACAACTGACGTGATTCTCACCAGTCTATGGTTACCACTGACATCTCCACTAAACTGTCCTCCAATCGTCTTAAAAGGATGCCCTCTGGTATCAGCTATTGGCACCCTGGGAAGAAGGGGCTGGCTGTCCACACCAGCTATGCTCTTGTCATCTTACACACCACACCTCAAGTTTCCTCTCACACTTGTGTGCTCCAAATAACAAAGCCCTAGTATGCCCAACTTTTCCTCATAAGGCATGTTCAATAATCCTGGCAGCATCCTGGTAAATCTCATCTGCATCCTCTCTGAAGCATCCACATATTTCCCATAATGAGGCAATCAGAACTGAACACAATACTCCAGGTGCAGTCTAACCAGGGTTTTGTAGAACTTCAACATTACCTCGCAGGTCTTGAACTCGTTTTCCTAACTAATGAAGGTCAGCATACAGTGCACCTATTTAATCACCCTATCAACTTCCACAGCAACTTTAAGGAATCTATCAACTTGGACCCCAAGATCTCTCTGTTCCTCCACATTGTTATGAATCCTACAATTAACCTTGTACTCTTTCAAGTTCGACCATCCAATGTGTATCAACTTCACACTTTCCTGGATTGAACTCCATAAGCCTTAAACTCAGTAGCCAGGTTAAGCAGCACAATAAATTAGATACCATATTCCTGATGGCGTATTAATTTTTAGAGGTTCGTTTTCCTTTTTCTAATATTATTTGACGACTGTGAATGTTTGGATCTTCATCTGAGAACATTTAGTCATCTGATCTGTATAAATTGCCTTGCAGTTGCGGACGGATGCAGAGAAGCGTTCTATGGTTGAGAGTGGTCTGACCTGGTGCAGTGGCTCTGAAGGCAAGGGCCAGAAGAAGTCAGAGGGTGGCTACGATGCCAGCAATATCAAGATGGATCAAAACACCAAGTGGAGACGCATTCGCAGTGAATCAGCTGACGAATCTACAAAGGGAGAAGTAAAGAAACCACAACCTACAGTGCAACCCAGTTCACTGAAAAAGAGTGCAGCACCAGTAGGGGTAACTTCTCCAATAACCAGTTCAGGAACAGGCTCTCTGAAACCATCTGGTAAGTGTCGGGAATAGCAATGCTTGTTTTATGAAAACACATTTTGAGGGGACGTGTAAGGCCACCGCTAGCCAAAACTCCAAATAATTTTATGGTTAAGATTCCCCTGCATTTCCAGTTTCCTGTTCTGTTCACTGTGACCTTTAAAATGATGTGGTTCCATGTTGAAATTGTTTCACTGTAATCTCCATTTATTCCCAGATGAACAGTGTATGACTCTAGCTTTGCTTATTCATTGCTTTCTCACTTTTCTCCGAGGAAATCAGCTTTAAAAAAAAACAATTATTCCCCTTAGGAGCTGAATTTCACAATTTATAGCAGTTTAAATGTGATTTATATTTTGCCCTAATATCAGATCAAGGTTTAGCAAAAACTAAATATGGTGACACTGAGTATTTTTCCCATTTGAATCCATTGTATCATGACCTGCATATTGACAAATGGGAGCTACCTGAAGGACTTACCACTTCTATATTTTTTGATAGTTGATACTTCACTTCCATGGAGAGTACACTTCACCTTTGAAGTGTACTCTCCATGGAGGCCACATTGGAGTCTTCTTGGCCATTGTGGAGATCAGCAAATCTAGGGAGATGAGGGAGGAAGGCGTAGATTGGCTACCGCAAGCTCACGCTAGATTCTTGATGGGATTATTCCCTTACCCCTCTGATGCTATGCAGCAGCCAAATAATGCTCCGTGCTGTAATTGGGCCATTGTCACCAAGAGCAATGGGAGCACCAGGGCCATTTTTGCCATATCTTTGCCTGGCTCCAGAGTACAGAGGTGCTGCAGTCTTTCTCAGTGCTCTTTGTGCAAAAGGGCAGCATCTAAATATTAAAGTTGAGAGTCAGTCAATGCCTAGTTGGGCACCTTTGAGTCACACATTGTACCTGCCTTGACATTGGGTTGCTACGCTACTTGTTTTACTATCAATTATAACAATGCAGATGATAGATCAGAAGCTCTTGATCGAATTTCCATCAGAATGTTAGAAACTTATTCCATTTGTACTGAAGATGTCATCAAGTGTGCAACACAACAGGGGCATGATGCCTGTGCTAGGATGACTTATGATCTGGCTTCAACATCAATTTGAAACAATCTCTTCAAAGCATGTCCAGAAAGATCTTAATGCATTAAAATGGTTCATTTCTCAGGATGCTTACTTTAGGTTTTGATGTAGTCTGGTATATCACTGAATCACAATGACTTCAATTTTTAATTACCTATTCATTGTATGACATTGCTCAGTTATTATGCTCAGTGTAATTTGCATGCTTTCAAATTTATAGCTATTCATATAAAACAGAATGCTAGTTGTAACTTTGTGAGTTAAATGTGACTAACAGAGTGCTCTCATTGTGCCACCAAGATTTTTCTGGGTTTAAT
Organism: Mobula birostris; assembly: GCF_030028105.1. NCBI lineage: Eukaryota > Metazoa > Chordata > Chondrichthyes > Myliobatiformes > Myliobatidae > Mobula > Mobula birostris. The sequence continues at coordinate 59,122,934 of NC_092383.1, read as the reverse complement.
TTCTTTCCTTTGTAACTATCTTCTCACAATCCTGACAAGATCCCTTGGGACTGCTGTATTCTAGCCAAGAAAAGCTATGCATCAGTTACCACATTTCCTCTCACCCATTTTAAAGTCATCTTAAGATCTCCATTTGGCTCAATCCTAGCATTCTTATTCTGAGTCAGCAAGTCTATCCTCAGTCAAGGCTCACACGCCATTGACCATTTGAACCTTTGTCTCAGGGTTTCTTATTTAGATAAAACGTGGGGCTAAATTTTGATTTAGCTATTCATATAGCAGTGGCTGACTACGTTTTGGAAAAACAACTGTTCTCTTAAGTAACTCACATAAAAGTTGCTGGTGAACGCAGCAGGCCAGGCAGCATCTCTAGGAAGAGGTTGATTGGCAAAAGGGATATGAGTGGATCATGGGACGGGAGGTCTCGGGAGAAAGAAAAGGGAGGGGGGGGAATCCCAGAGGATGGGCAAGGGGTATAGTGAGAGGGACAGAGGGAGAAAAAGGAGAGAGAGAAAAAGAATGTGTGTATATAAATAAATAACGGATGGGGTAGGAGGGGGAGGTGGGGCATTAGCGGAAGTTTGAGAAGTCAATGTCCAACTGTCTCAACTGTCCAGCTGTTGGCTCCATCCCTCCCCCTCCTGTCTTCTATCATTTCGGATCTCCCCCTCCCCCTCCCACTTTCAAATCTCTTACTAGCTCTTCTTTCAGTTAGTCCTGATGAAGGGTCTTAGCCCGAAACATCAACTGTACCTCTTACTATAGATGCTGCCTGGCCTGCTGCGTTCACCAGCAACTTTTATGTGTGTTGCTTGAAATTCCAGCATCTGCAGATTTCCTCATGTTTGCGTTTTTATGTTCTCTTAAGTGCTGGCCAACATGTCGTCCTCAATCAGGACTAAGCCAGTATACATGATTGTTCCCCTAATATGGTTTGGAGTATCTTGTGGAGAAGAAATGGTCATATTTTTGCCCATGAAGCAATGTTACCATTGCTTATAAATCATTTATTCCTCCAAGGGCTTGAAGTTGACAGTATAGGTTAAGGTTCTTGTTTTTTTTTAATCTGTTTTTCTCTCATTTGATACAGTTCTCATGCCACTGCAGCTAGCTTGATCAAGTTAAGAATTAGAATACAGGTTTCCCCCGCCATCCGAAGGTAGAACGTTCCTATGAAACGGTTCGTAAGCTGAAATGTCGTAAAGCGAAGAAGCAATTACCATTTATTTATATGGGAAAATTTTGTGAGTGTTCGCGGACCCAAAAGTAACCTACCAAATCATGCCAAATAACACATAAAACCTAAAATAACAGTAACATACAGTAAAAGCAGGAATGATATGATAAATACACAGCCTATATAAAGTAGAAATACTTTTCCACAATCATTGCCTGCACTGTTCTCCATAGCAAAATTCTCATGCAAGCGCTCTTGGCAAAAACACGGCACAAGCACCGTCGGCAAAAACACGGCGCAAGCGCTCTCAGCAGAAAATCTCACGCAAGCGCCGTCAGCAAAAACACTCTCCCCAGTAACCTTTAAGTTATGAAGCTGCCAAATCATACTAAGTAACACGTAAAAATACACAGCCTATATAAAGTACAAGTAATGTATGTATAGTGTAGTATCACTTACGGGAATCGGGAAGACAGTGCCGAGCACACTGATGATGGTGTGTTAGGCTGAGTCGTCGGAGGTTGGGGTGGTGCAGTGGCCACCACCCTCCAGGCAGCGAACCGATACCTATCCACAAAGCATGCAGGGGTACAGCGGTGGCCGGGAGGCACACAGCACATCTTTAAGAAGAAAGCCAAAATAAACATGCTAAATAATTAGGTGCCGCCCGGCACGTAAATGTCAGCTCTGATTGGCCTCTGATCTGGGCCGACACTTACGTGCCGGGCGGCTCCTAATTAATTAGCTTGTTTGTTTCGGCTTTTTTCTTAAAGCTGTGCTGGGTGCCTCCTGGCTACCGCTGCATTCTCCGCGATTCGGTATCTGTTCGTGGCCCAGGGTTGGGGTGGTGAGACACTGGGGTGTCATCTCATCGTTGTCGATTTCCATTAGGGCAGGCAGCTCATCTTCTCCTGTGACTGCCGGCCTCGATGTCGAAGGTCGTGGTTTGTCGTCTGCTGTGGCTGATGTGGAAGGCTTGAAAAACAACAGTATGCTTGACTGCTGAGTCGCGAGCATTTTTCTATCATACAGTTCTTCGTAAGCACTCAAACCATCTTGCAAATATGCCCTAAACCGACGTATCCTTTCAAAATTAAAGTCGTACTTTATCATTGCAGCGAAAATCTCACGCAGTTGCCTCATGTTCAGTTCCTGGACGACTTCACTTTCGGGCTGTTTGCTACTGCATTCGGTTTCGATTGTTATCCTTTCCTCTTCCAATTGCATCAGCTCTTCATCTATCAGTTCTTGGTCATGGGATGCCTAAACCTCTTCAGCATCATCTTCGTCAACTTCCACAAGCCAAACTCACTTCGTTACTTACTTCGTTTACCACGATCGAAAGGCTTAATTATGTCTAGTTTTATGCTAAGTGTAACACCCTTATGAGCTTTAGGCTTTTCCGATACCTTGGAACTCATCTTGCTAACAGATGCATCCATTGTCCAACACTCCTGAATAGTTCAGCAAATTAGCTAGACTGCTGAAGAAAAAAAAAACAGAAGGTGCTGTAAACACCCTGCAGATCAGGCAGCATCTGCGGAACACAAAACTGTCAATGTGTAAGGTATAGACTCTTTATCGTAACTGGCAAAGAAAGAAAACAGGTTAGTTTTAATAGTAGGGAAGGTGGGAGAGGAATGGGCAGATCACAGAGAATACCTCTGACAGGGTAAGACCAAATTTGGGGATTTTGAATGGGATCTGAAATCAGATTATGCTTCTGTGTAATGTGAGTCTGCAGAATATGTCCAGCAAGCAAAAATTATACAAATAGAATAAAGAAATAAAACTGAGGTAAAATGAATACAAGAGAAAGTGTTCAATTCTGAGGCACACAGCAAGAATCATCTGAAATTGGGGCCGATGACCTTCTCTACAACATAAAACTTTTGTTTATCAAGACGGCCTACAGGGATGAGGTCCAGCACCTGGCCGGGTGGTGTGCTGATAACAATCTGGCCCTTAACACCCAGAAGACCAAGTAGATCATTATGGACTTCAGGCATGCTAGGAGACACACTCACATCCCCATCTACATCAACAGAGCTGTAGTAGAGCGTGTATCAAGCTTCAAATTCCTTGGTGTCCACATTTCTGAGGATCTCACCTAGTCCCCGAACTCCTCCATCCTGATCAAAAAGGCGCAACAGTGCCTTTATTTCCTGTGGAGCATCAAGGAAGTTCATCTCTGACCCAGGATACTGACAGACGTTTACTGCTGTACCATTGAGAGCATACTCACCAACTGCATCTCAGTGTGGTATGGCATTTGTCCCGTGTTGGACTGCAAAGCACTCCAGCGTGTGGTGAAAACTGCCCAGCAGATTATTGGCACCCAATTGCCCACCATTGAGAATATCTACCATATACTCTGCCTGAGCAGGGCAAAAAGCATTATCAAGGATGCATCTCACCCTAACCATGGACTTTTTACTCTCCTCACATCCGGTAGGCGCTACAGGAGCCTCCGTTCCCGCACCAACAGGCACAGGAAGAGCTTCTTCCCTGAGGCTGTGACCCTGCTGAACCTCACATCACAGTGTTGCGACGCTATGTAAGAAAGGCAATATTTGAGGTGAACTAATTGCAGAGTGGAAAACTCAGAATCAAAACTTACACTGGCATTGTACTGAACTAAACATAAAAGCAAAGTAAAGTAGATGCTGGAAATATAAAACAAATACAGAAAGTGCCAAAGCCGCTTAAGTAACCAGCATAGACTCAGTGAGTCCAGTGACCTCATAGATAGTGAAAGTTACATGAACTAAATAAACTATTTTAGGAAGCAGAGCCAACTTTTCAGGTCAGGGATCTTTAGAACTGAACTTAACATCAAAGAGCTGCTGAGAGGTGTTGTTGATATGGATGATAGAAAAATGGAGACTTGCATTGGGTTGGAGGAAGGGTTAGATAGATGTATGCTAAAAGGTCAGGACAACATCGTGAGCCAAAGGGCTTGTACAATGCTGTAATATTCTGTGTTCTCTTACAGAGTCAGAGAACCAGAAACCCTAGCAAGAAGTGAAAAAGCCATTTGCTTTGCCATTATTAAACTGGAGACTGTTTTGTCTTTTGTATGATGTGCTGTTGGAGGTGCTGGATCATTGGAGGCAATGGAGAGAGTTCTGTATCAACAGCACACAAACTAACCCATGATCGTAAATAAAGGTGCTACAGGTTGTTTTGTAAATGAGTTAGAATGCTAACTTCAGTGGTCACTTGTGTACAAGGGATGTGAATTGGCCTCCTGAAATGTGGTAATTAAATGAGTTGGTAACAAGCTTATCAGCAATGTTCCCTCTGACTTATAATGACCAGTGTGCACAAAAATATTGTGCTGTGCAGTGTTCTTGCGTAGTGACAAAAAAAAATATAAATAAGCCAGTTCTAAAATCTGCAGATAAATCATCGCAAACTCCACATTGGCAATAGCATCCGAATCAGAAACTGGTACAGGAAATGTGATTTTGTATGATGGTGAAATATGCTTAACAGTAAAATTAGTCAGCTCCATCTTGGGTACCCTGTAATATCCAAGGCATCTTCAAGAAACAGTGCCTCAGAAAGGCAGCGCCCATTATTAATACCATAAGACATAGGAGCAGAATCGAGTCTGCTCCACCATTGAATCATGGCTGATCCTTTTTCCTCCTCGTCAGCCCCACTCCCCGGCCTTCACCCTGTAACATTTGATGCCGTGTCCAATCAAGAACCTATCAAGCTCTGCCTTAAATACACCCAACAACCCGGTCTCCGCAGCTGCCTGTAGTAATAAATTTCACAAATTCACAACCCTCTGGCTAAAGAAATTTCTCCGCATCTCTGTTTTAAATGGATGCCCCTTTATCCTGAGGCTGTGCCCCCTTGTCTTAGACTCCCCCACCATGGGAAATATCTTTTTCACATCTACTCTCCCTAGGCCTTTCAAATTTCGAAGGTTTCAATGAAATCCTCCCCCCTCATCCTTCTAAGTTCCAAGAAGTGCAGACCCAGAGCTATCAAACGTTCCTCGTATGATAACCTTTTCATTCCTGGACCTCCATTATCTAGAACATGCCCTGTTTTCATTGTTACCATCAGGGAGGAGGTACAGGAGCCTGAAGACACACACTCAGCGATTCAGGAACAGCTTCTTCCCCTCTGCCATACAATTCCTAAATAGACATTGAACCCATGAACACTAACTCACTTTTTGTTAATATTATTTCTGTTATGAACTTTTTTTAATCTAACTATTTAATATACATATATATATATCTACTGTAATTGATTTACTTATCTTTTTCGTTCTATATTATCATGTATTGCATTGTAATACTGCTGCTAAGTTAACAAATCTCATGACACATGGCGGTGATCATAAACCTAATTCTGATTCTGATTCTAATGAAGTAGAGGGTGACAACCTTTTGTGCGCAGTTTAAATTCCTTTGTGTGCTAGTTGCAAAAGATGTGTGCGGGCGCGCGTATATACACACATGCGCGCACACACACACTTAAAGAGAACATTGCTTATCAACTGTGGAAGTTACAAGGGAAGTGATGTCTTTTGAATGACAGTGATCAAGGAGAACTTCAAAGGGAAACAAGGCATATTGACATTCTTAACAAATGAAAGTTTGGTCAGAATGTGCAAATGCTGTGATATGTCAGAGAAGTTTTTGAGAATCAGAGAAATGTTCTGGATGGAATTTTAATCGCATTAGTGCCTTAAGTCACACACTCACCAAGTGCACATCATCCACTGAAACTGTTGTCAGAAGGGTTAATTTTAACCTCAGATTTTCTTATATATTTTGATCTGAATGGTTTTTGACGTTTAATTGTATGCTTACTGTGCAAGCATATGCTTGGGGCTCCTGGGTGTACCTTTCAATGGCAATTAAGAGATGTTTTCGAGTGTGAAGGGTGCTCTATAAATGGATGTTTGCCTTATGGAGAACTTTTCAGGACTTCACAAATTGAGATCATGTGTTGGTACAGAGATTTTGTTCATGGATACAAATCAACATTTAGTACTATGACTAATATCTGTTTATAACACAGAGTTCATATCTAAATTCATGAATATAATCACATCTGGACTTCAGTAAATAAAACAAAAGCTAGAACCAGCGGAAATGCCTTCCCCTACAAAAATTGTTATTTTTTGGAATGATCAGATGAACTGTTAAATATTATTCAATGGCTGAATCAAAAGGGCAAGGAATAGAATTAATATACAAGTTTTAAAAAAGTTCCAGTGCTTCTTCCAATTCTGAAAATAAATGTGGATATTCCATGCTTTTTAGCAAAAATGGTTAAGTTGAAAACATGTTTCTAGCCTTCAGTGATACCAAAGAGAAATGAGAGGGAAGCCTTCCTCAACTGAACAGCTGGGCGAAATACTGAATCCAGACTAGGCAGCCTTCCTTAAGATGAGAGGAGTCTGGGAGTTATTTCAACAACCGCTAGTCAACCTAAAACAGTTTTGCAAAGATTTGGGAACAGTTCAGCTATTCTCTTGCTAAAGTAGGTAAATGGTAATGAGTAACACACATCAAAGTTGCTGGTGAACGCAGCAGGCCAGCCAGCATCTGTAGGAAGAGGTGCAGTCGACGTTTCAGGCCGAGACCCTTCGTCCTGACGAAGGGTCTCGGCCTGAAACGTCGACTGCACCTCTTCCTACAGATGCTGCCTGGCCTGCTGCATTCACCAGCAACTTTGATGTGTGTTGCTTGAATTTCCAGCGTCTGCAGAATTCCTGTTGTTTGCGTTTAAATGGTAACAAGTAGTAGTCCGATGTGTATGTGATATCCTATTTTTCTCTGAACCAGCTAAAGACCTCATAGTTTTATAACCTGAAGCCATCAACTTTCTTTCTCTCTCCTTGGATGTTATCTTGCCACTTGAGTGCTCCCAGCATGTTGTTTCATGCCCGGAGTTCCCGCTTTCAGTTGTTAGTTCACCTTGATGGCTTCACAGACTCCTGGCCTTAGGTGACCTTTTTTTCTCCTTGGTGTCATGTCCCTCAAGGCAACCAGAAATGCTCAGAAAATCAATGTCTCTGACATCTTCTGTTCTGAACTGTGTTCATTCAGTCTTCCCAAACCTTTCGAGTGAACGACAGCTGTAAGATATAAGTCATAGGAGCAGAATTAAGTCAGTCCATCAAGTCTGCCCTGCCATTCCATCATGCTTGATTTATTACCCCTCTCAACCCCATTCTTCTGCTTTCTCCATGTAACCTTTGACACCCTGACTAATGACGAACTACCAATAGATGAAACCGGTGATAAAAAGTAATGTAAGTGCATCAGATTTCAGAAGAAAATATTTGTCAGGATATTGCATTTCATTTATATCAAAATAAGAATGTCTTTTTATAATTCTAATGGTTTTTTTATACATGTGGAACTAGGTTCACCTTTGAGAGATTTTAATTTGTTCAAAGATTTGCATGTTCTCCACAGAACTTAGGGTTCTTTTCTTAATTATTCTAAATGTAATGACATCAAAACAGTGTATTACTTAGTGTAACATTTCTGGAAGTTAATGCAGATTGTTGGTGAGGTGAACAGCCTTGGGTGTCATTAATGATGGTGGGAAAATCCATATAAAACATAAAACCAACTTATAAAGCAACAGGAAGTTGTAAAATTAACCGCCGTAGTATCGAAGACATCTTCTAGGAGCAGTGCCTCAGAAAAGCGATGCCCATTATTAAGGGTCCCCACTACCTAGGACATGCCCTCTTCTCATTGCTACCATCAAAAAGGAGATACAGAAGCCTGAAGGCACACACTTAGTGATTCAGGAACAGCTTCTTCCCCTCTGCCATCCGATTCCTTAATGGACACTGAACCTATGAAAATTACCTCATTTTTATTTCTGTTTTTGCACTACTATTTTTAATTTAACTATTTAATATACATATATATCTTCTGCAATTCATTTATTTTGTTTATTCTATATGTATCACGTATTGCATTGTACCGCTGCCGCAAGGTTAACAAATTTCATGACATACGCCTGTGATATTAAACCCTGATTCTGATATTAATTTTGTACAACAGATGTGTTGTTGACCATTGTCGCATCATGTGAAGATTTGTAAAAACTACTCATTGTCATTTTTCATTATTGGATAGTTTAACATGTGCTTGTTTGGTTTTATTCTTGGTGACGTTCATTACAATAAAAACCTTGTTTACATGCTACTTTGTGCATATAAGCAGCAGTAATTAGAACAAGACACAATGAAAGCCAAATAAAATGTAATCTGGCCCGCAAATGATCAAGGTATGATATGACCCAAGGTCTGCAGAGTGCCTGTAGACTTTCATATTAATATATGTCTAGTAAGTATTTATCAAAAGAACAGCAATTACAATTATCGTATTTAACACAGCATGTGGAGATATTTATTTTCACACTATCCCATAATCTTGTCTTTTTTAATTCCTATCATGAATGATCTGGACTCTCAGCTGCAGTTTTCAATTGTACTGTGACTGAAATTGTAGACACATTATTGGTGAATTGCAGACTAACCTATTAAGTTTCAAAAAAGGGGAGATAACATTTGTTGAGGCTTTCAAAATTCCCTTCAAGAAAAGGGCTTTTGTAAGCTGTGTCAGCATTCAGAGCTATACCTGTTTATACAGTATGCATACATTGAATTGAGCTGAATTCTTCTAGGTACATTTCTTGTACTTGGTTTGTTTGAACTTAACCTATCCAGTCAAAATATATTTATTTAATTTCACCATTTTGGGGTGTTGATTATTGGGGGCTAAGGTTTTGAATGCCAGGGGTTTGTATGCACTAAGTCACCGAGTACATTCAAGCCACATATGAATGTAAGGGGTATGGTAATATTGCAACCATGGTAGAAAATGAGCCATGATTTTGAAAAACTGAGCTGGGTAGAAAGGTTAAAAATTCAAATTGGCAATTCTTGCTCCATTTTATGCTATATTTTTATTGTTCAGTGAAGCAGCTGCTGGTAGTTCACTGGCCTCTTGGAATATGCTGAGAGGTCACAGAGATTGGAAATTAGTCTATCTGGGGTGACAAAGGAAAGAAGGAAGGCGGATATGTAATGATGCAGTGGTATAGGAATTGGGATAAAAATGGTGAAGCAAATTGTGGTGAACTGTTGCTCTGGACAGTGAGGAGGCACGCGGAGGTGAGGCTAGTTCAGGGGATGAGCCATGCTGGGACATTGCAAGGGGCAATGTGTTCGAGCCGGTATCTCAGACAGAGTTTGCATTGCTGCCGGAAATAGAGTGAGTGATTTGGAGAGGATTTGATTTGGAAGAGTTTTGATGCCCGAGCACCTGACCCGGGTGTGAGGTTGGATTGCTACATGCAGTGAGCCGATTTTGTGAGATCGAGAATGGTTTCAGGTGAGGCGGCTCGGGTCCTGGAGTGTGGCCCCACCTGGTGCTTCGACAATTTAAACAGGAGCACAGATAGACTGGAAGCTCGAGTGCCGGGAACAGCGGCGAGGGGCAAATTGATTTTGCTTATTCTCCTGTGAATTTTTATTCCTTTCTCCACTGTACCAAGGCTGTGAATTGATCTGGCTGCTGTATGTTTCTGCCCCGCCGGTGTGATGAGCTGGAGACCAAGGCTTGGGCCTATTGCGGCTGTTCCAGGAACAGATCTGGGACTTAGTCTGATTGGAATGCAGTTGGCTAGCTTTTATTGTTCGCATGACGTGTGTGTTTTGTTTCTCTCTCTTTCTTTGGTCTTTGGTTTTTGGTCTTTTTTAAAATTGGGTCATGTGGGTTTCTTGCTTAGTGGCTGCTTGTAAGCAGACAAATTTCAAGGTGTATAATTTATACATTTCTTGATGATAAGTCTGCTTTGAATCTTTGATAGAGCTGTTTAAGAGGCTGTTAAGATAGGCAAATGAATCTGCAGACAATGGAAAGGTATGGAGATTGTGTAGTCAGAAAGGTTTAGTTGAGTTGGGCATTTAATTTCTAATTATTTTGGCACAACATAGTGAGCTGAAAGCCCTGTTCTTAACTTCTATTGTATACTCAGGTTTAGGTATTTTATACATTTCATTGAGATTACCTCTTATTCCTTTAAACTCTAAGGGATGTTAGCCTGGACTACTCAGTTTTCCCTCATGGTTACCCTTCCCTCATCACCTATCCTGGAGCCTGTCAGGGGAGATCCATACAGTGTTCTCCTTCATGACTGCTGATGTTTGAACCCACAACAATTACTCTGGGCTCTAACATCACTGACCTGCTCACTCCACTCAATACAACTGTCTTGGAACCTATCAACGGAGTGACAACGGCTGTTCTGTGAATTTCCCTTTAGAATTGAGACGCTGAAGTAGAAACAAACCATTTACAGCCCTTAATAATATTGGAAAATATTGCAATGATCTCTTTTTGACTGAAGTTGCCTCACAGATGGTGATGTATCACAAATCCTGTAGGATCCACACATGCTGCTTTTATGCCCCCAAGACAAGCTTCAGATTTCTCGCCAATGTATTTTTCCTCCTCTCATCCAACAGAAACTGCACTGAATGAAATTGAATCCTTGTGGATGTTAACATTCTCATCAAATTATTTTGCTAGTTTCATTTTGAATTCCATGCTCCAAAATAGTTTCTTCCAAGTAAGTCAAGGCCTGTTAACCTTTCTCCAAATGTGACCAAACCTTTGAATTGTACTGGTGTTGCAATCAGAAATGTAATTCTGTTGTTCCATGTTGACGAAATGCGAGGCGTTATAAATGCTTAGAGTGTTGTTAACAGTTTTAGGCCCCATATCTCAGAAAGGATGTGTTGTCATTGAAAGAGTCCAGAGGAGGTTCACAAGAATGATTCTGGGAATAAAGGGGTTAACATATGAGGGGCCTGAACTCACTGGAATTTAGAAAAATGCGGGGGGATCTCATTGAAACCTACCATATGTTGAAAGGACTAGATAGGGTAGATGTGGAGGGGAGGTTTCCTAAGATGGGAGTATCCAGAACTAGGATCCAAAATTGAAGGACGACCCTTTAGAACAGAAGCAAGGAGGATTTTTTTTTAGCCAGAGAGTAGTAAATCTGGAATGCTCTGCCACAGACTGCAGTGGTGGCCAAGTCCGTGTGTATATTTAAGGCGGAAATTCATCACTTCCTGATTGGTCAGGGCATCAGAGGATATGATGAGAAGGCAGGTGTATGAGGTTGAGAGGGATCAGCCATGATGGAACGACTGAGCAGACTCAATGGGCTGAATGGCCTAATTCTGTTCGTATATCTTATGGTCTAAAGTGCAACTCTTCAGCAAGTAACAAAGCTAATAAATTATGTCACAATACTTTAATGCATATATATTTCAAAAATGCATGTGTCTGTGAATGACTCGAAAATAATGTAGAAAACCAGAGATTTTGGGAGCACTTCGCACTGATGAGCAGTAATCTCTGAATATTTGAGGCTTCAAAATTGTGGCTATCTTTTAGGAACTTAATTCTCTTGGATAGCTTTCTGGAATCACTGAAAGAGAACTGTATTCTCTAGCAACTGTCTATTTATGTTGCAGATGTTCTTGGCAGTGATTAACCTGATGGTCATCGACTGCTGAGGATAATCCAGTGTCATCTTCTAGGTGGTTACTTGACATCAGGGAGACCTTTTTTATTCTCACCTTGTGCCTTAAGAAATTTCTTGCAAACTGTCAGTGTGAGGATTACGGACAATGGAATAGAAATCCTATTCCTTGCTACATAAGTTTTGTGTAAAACTTTGAGCTTTTTTAAAAGAGAATTTGGACCCCAAATTTTCACATAAACACGATTGCACAATAGCATAATAGTCCATAAATCAGTGTAATTGGGCAGAGTTTTAGAATGCAAAGATGATTTTCTTTTCCTCAAAATCATCAGGAGATTTCAGAGTTGTTATTTAGTTCTTTTTTTATTAGTACAGCTGCAAATACACAACATGCAAAATAAGTATTTTTATTAGTTATCTGGTCTAGCACATGTGTGTAGCTTAATATTAAATCATTGAAATTCATTTAAACAGTACACTAAATAGTTTGCTGGTTTCATTGTCTTGCATTTAATTAAGTACATATATATATATATATATATATATATATATATATATATATTCTGAAATTTAAAAGGTATCAGTGGAGCCTATGCCTAAAAACAATAGTTATATAAAGAGCTTGCAAGGGGACTCGGACTGTATTGATTTGATCCAGAAGAAGGCTTAATTTTGAGTCTAAGTTTAATGTGAAGCAGAATGGAAACATAAATTGCTCTGGACGTCACCTATGTTTGAAAATGCTAAGCACTTTCACCCGTCAGTCTGTTGGGGTCATCTGCTGTACCTGATACTCGTGGTGTGGGCTTCTGTAATACTGGTGAGACCTGAGACCTGACGTAGATTTGGAGTTTGTTTCGCCGAGCACCTACACTCTGTCCGCCAGAAAGAGCCGGATCTCCTGGTGGCCAACTATTTTAATTCTGCTTCCCATTCCCATTCCGACATGTCAGACCATGACCTCCTCTACTGCTGTGATGAGGCCACACTCAGATTGGAGGAGCCTTATATTTCATCTGGGTGGCCTCCAATCTGATGGCATAAACATTGATTTCTCGAGCTTCCAGTAATTGCCCCCACTTCTCCTCCACCATTCCCCATTCCCATTTCCCTCTCTCACTTTACCACCTTACCTGCCCAGCACCTTCTGGTACTCTTCCACTGTCCCTTTATTCCATGGCTTTCTATCCTCTCCTATCAGGTTCCCCCTTCTCCAGCCCTTTATCCCTTTCACCAATCAACTTCCCAGCTCTTTACTTCACCCCTCCCCCTTTCCCAGTTTCATCAATCACCCGCTAACTTGTACCCTTCTTCCTCTTCCCATCTTCTTATTCCAACATTTCATCCTTTTTCTCCAGTCCTGACGAAACGTCTCAGCCCAAAATGCCGACTGTTTACTCATTTCCATAGATGCTGCCTGGCCTGCTGTATTCCTCCCGCATTTTGTGTGTGTTGCTTGGATTTCCAGCATCTGCAAATTTTCCCTTGTTTGTGATTCGTGCCAGTTTGTCAATTTTCTATGAAATTGGTTAGCTATGTTCAGAGCAGTCGAGGGGGAAATTCTACCCTTGAGTTTGGTTTTTGGCTTTCATTGATACTTTATTTTGTCCTAGCCCTGTACAGCCATTCCAACTTGGCAAAATTATCTTTCCGCTCTTTTGTAACCTCCCTTTAAAAGTGCTTTTCCTTTGCATTCACGACTCGTGCAGTTTGCTACCTCCGTACGGCCAAGCACCCCATGGAAGGCTGAAGTCATGCTTAGCTGCTTGTGTAAATACAGTATTGTTGTGATTGCACATTGTACTCCAGTTCCAGTGACTGTAGTCATTAATCCAGTTCAACTCACGCATGTGGGATATCTGTTATTTTCAATTCTCCTTTTTGTTAGAATTATTTTGATCGTTTTCTTCTTATTCTAGTAGTGTGGGGAATTAGGATCACACCAAAGTGTACCTATCTTTCCAAAACTATGGGTTTGCCAGACACATTTTTAATGTACCGTCATGCCTGCTGGTAGCTTTCTTGGGGTCAGTCAGTGCAATGGATTGGTCATGAGATTGTGATGTAAGGTTTTCTCATCTTCAGGTATATATCTCATTATTCTTTCTGTGCTGTTGCCATCTCATGACATTACTACCCTGCAGTTCCTGGTAGTCAGGTATCATGACCAGTCCGTAAATGCACAATGGTGAACAACAAAATGATTGGTTGCATATTGTAAGATAAATTTAGAAAAGCAACAGAGCTATTAATTCGGTCCTTCTGCAGAATAAATGTAAATTTGGATCTTAGAAGGAGCTTGCTTCATTTTCACAGTTAATAATCTCATTTGTAGAATTTGATTGTATTATTGCCTTGTAATTTACCAGGAGATATCGATTATCACCATGCAACCTGTACAAGGTTCAGTTATGTAGTACTGACCTTGCAATCTCAGGCAATATTTTGAATGATCTAAACCATGACGATTCCACTGGAGCCTAAATAAAATATTAGTCCAGAATTAATCATAAAGTCAAATATCGCTTACTTAGCTTCTCGCATATAGCTGTGAAGTCACAAGTTCACATTCCCCATAGGAAGTAAGCTTGAAGAAAGTGTGGGTCAAACATAGGCCTGAAGCACCATTAGTCTTTAATCTGAGCTCTTTTCAAATACATTTCCCTGCTGGTCATGTGTTTTCTTTATTCCTCTGTATATTTAACAAATGTCTATATTTGCAAAGAAGCTTATGAAGATATATAGTCATGATTATTTATATATTCACATGATTTTGTCTGTTTCGGCAGCAAAATTAATATTAAGGGCAAATTTTCACCCAATAGGAAGGCACCAAATTAATCTTTTAAGTAAGTACTTTTGATCTTCCACGGTTAGGCAAATAATATATTTATTTTAGCCATGTGAAATCACTATCAACCAAGTCGACCGAACCACTGTCACTAATATTGAAATAATATTGCAACGTCAAATAAAAAAATGTAGTTATAAAAGTATTGTAAGTTGTAAATGCTAGCAGGAAGTTAAAGGATTATGATTCCTTTTGTTAAATCACTATACAGTAAAGACTTTCATTTATTTAACACCTTTGTCAAGGTGTTTCATACAGAAGTTAAAAAGAATTGAAGCCGAGCTACAAAGAGATACAGTACTAAGGCAGATGACCAAGTCCTTGGTCAAAGGCCAGTTTTTAAATTGTGACTTAAAGGAGAGAAGAGGGAGCAACTGTAATAATGGGGATTTCTTCAACTTCCGACCTCGTTAGCTGAAGCCAAGACAGCAATGATGAGGTGATTACACTTGGGATGTGCAAAAAACACAGTTGGTAGATATAAATCTGAACTAGCTTGCAGAGATATGAAAAAAAAAGACTTCATGACTGAGGCATTGCACAGTTCTTATGCATTTTAGGTCTATAAGCATAGGATGATGGTTAAATGTAACTCGAGAGTACAGACAACCAACTTAATTGACCCTCTTGATCAGTAATCTGCAATCTTCTGGTTGAGATGGTGCTACTGAACGTCTGTGACAGCTTCTGGTAGTCAAAAAGATAAGAAATCAATCTAAAAACATCAAAAAAAATACTTTTTCTGTGGTAAATTGTATTAAATTATCGCCGCAAACAGTGAAGGGGGCGAGGGATGCTGAGGCAAGTTCGGGGGATGATCTGAGATGGCGTGTTGCAGAGTCATTGCAGTTGGAGCTCTTTTTGCCTGTACAGCTGGCCAGGAGTGAAGTTGGATTGTACTAGGCTCCAAAGGGTGAATTCAGAGCTCGGGCAGCGAAGTTCCGATGCTCATTCAACTGGCCTGGGTGCAAGTTGGATCACTCTGGGCACTGAGCTGATCTGAAGAGTTTAGGAGAGGCTTCGGGCTGGGCGACAGAATCTGGGCCTGGGGTGAGTTGCTGGGTGGCGTGATATAGGCCCAAAGCCTTTCTCAGCAGCAGTGTCTGGGTCCTAGTGCGAGGTATGATATGCTGTTTCCGCAATCTCCAGGCCACCAGAGTCTTTTACTGTTTTGTTGTGGGGTCAATTTAAACACCGGCCCAGATAGACTGAAAAGACAGGGTGTTGCTCATTCTCAATGATGGTCACCTCCATGGTGCTGTGGCTATGAAGACTGCCCTGGCTGCTTTGCTCTGTGCCTGCTAATATGATGAACTGATAAGCGAGGCTTTGGGCCTACTCCTGGTTGCTCTGGGTTCAGACCTAAGGACTCAGATTTAGTTTGAAATGCTGTTGTTTGGTTCAATTGTTTGCATGATTTATATTTTTTTCTTTCTCTTGCACATTGAGTGTTGGTCTTTTATTTTTATTTTTTTTCTTTAATTGGGTTATTTTGGGTTTCTTGCTTTATAGCTACCTGTGAGCAAGCAAGTCTCAAGGCTGTGTAATTTACACATTCTTTGATAATAAATGTACTTGAATCTTGAATCTTGACTAATGAGGATTCCCACAATGAGTGACAGAAGCAAAGATGCAGCTGCATGTAAGAAGGCAGAGGTGCCAAATGATATGTGGTCTGAAACTCAATTAAGGTTGTGAATGGACTAGTTCCAATTTGGACAATTGTCAGGAGAAGGGGCAGTGTCAGTGGTAAGGGGAAGAGTTTATCAAAGGGAGTCAAGACCATAGATTTAGTAATCCCAATATTTAACTTTTACTTTAGAGACAATGGAGAGTAAGGTCTGACTAGTTTACTTATTAGTCCTTGGTGAGGCTTCATTTAAAGTGCTGTCTTCAGCTGGGGCTCAGGTTGGATGGCATTTACAGGATTCCTTGTGAATGCGGAGCAGCGTATACCAGCCAGACAGGTCCCACGGTGGAAGCCCGCATCAAGGAGCACAGGAGGCGTATCTATTTGGGTTCCCCAGAGAAATCGTCAGTAGCAGAACATTGCATTTGCTATGGCAACAGGATTGACTTTGATGGCACAAAACTACTGTGCATTGCCAATGGGTTTTGGGACCACCTGGTAAAGGAAGACATTGAAATAAAACTAGAGGAAAAGAATTTTAACAAAGATGAAGGCTCGTTCCAACTAAGAACTGGAATTCGATTGTGAACAAGATGAGAGAACAGAAACCTGATTGGTTAATCCTCATCCACCCATGAGGGATGGAGGGGCGGTGTAAACACCACTGGACTAGACATGCCAAGATCTCATCCCTGATGAAGATGGCAGAGTTTGTCATCAAAATGTCTGTTATAATTGATACCTGTACCGGCTGGAAGCCCAAGAAGAGCTTATAAGCCAAATGATCCATTCAAGCTGATTAAAATACACCAGATTTATTATCTATCTGTTTGGCATTCAGATGGAATGCCGGGTTAGATTAAACTCTTGTGGATGAACCAAAATATATTTCACATTTGCTTTGCTTTCTTTCAAAGCAGGTGCTCCTTCTGGGGAAAAAAAAGATTGCTGATATAAAAATTGAATTTACTGAGCAGTGGATCTATGCCCAGTATTGAATTGTGATAAATAAGGATATGAATATTTGTTTTTTACTGCCTGTTGAAGGCCAAGCAATTGTGCACCTAATTTTGACCTCTGATTGTTATTGAGAATGTGTTGAACTTTCAGTGCTCATGAATTAGCTTTAATGCCCTGCATAATTCAAAAGGAAAAGCTCAGTGCATTTGCCATCACGGTCAGTTTCTATCCACTGTGTCAATTCAAATCAATGTCATAAATTTGATTTTCCAGACTTGTTTAATCTGATTGGACTCGTTGTGAAGTATAAATCATTTCCATGGAAGGGAGAGTTTGTCATTCTCGTTCACTTATAAGTGTGTAAGCCTAGCAGAACATTTTAAATTTGTGTTAATTATATTCTTAAACAGGAGCATTCTACTTTCAGTAATGAAGCTGACGTCTCCTTTGAATGAACACTGAATAAAGCTGCATAATTTCTAGTTCTATAAATAGTTCTTTGTCCTACATATCTAAGTTTGAAGCAGTTGGTTAAATTGGAGCTAAGAGAACCATTTTGATTAAATAAAATGGTTCTCCAGTTCTGTCCCTAAATTCTTGAATGTGTGAACCAGGTTGCAACTGTAGAGAGCATCATCTGCACAGTTCTGCAACCTGCCGTGATTGGCTTTAGGCACCTGTAGTCTCCATCCCTACCAATAGTTGGTCCCAAAGTGGAAATGCAAACCTGCTGCTGAAAACATCATGGACTCCAATGATATGGTTTGAACGTGGCAGGGAGGTTACTGAGGAAGCCAGCTCCCAGAGGGAGCTTGAAAGCTTTGACAGTCTGCAGGACTCTGCTGCCAGCTTAGGCAGTTCTAAAAGCTTTGAGTGTCTTTCTGCCTTCCTATCCATTTGGATTTTGTCACTCTTCGGTATCCAGTCAGGTTTAGTGGGTTCTGAGGTGACTGATGTGGGAACTGCGATTCTTCTGTCGGTGAGGTAGGAGGTGCAGATGAGTTTGGCGGATGTTCCTGACACGCGGCAGCGACCACGGTAGTATAGTGGTTAGTGCAACATTATTACAGCTTGAGGAGTTCCAGACTTCGCCATCTGTGGGGAGTTTGTATGTTCTCCCTGTGAACGATGTGGGTTTCTTCCGGATTCCAGTTACCTCCCACAGTTCAAAGACTTACCAGTACAAGTGCCTCAGGCCTTCACCACCAGGTTCAAGAACAGTTACTACCCCTCAACCATCAGGCTCATTCTATTTCTGGTGTTCCCACAACTGTTGGTCTCACTTTAAGGACTCATTAACCTTGTTATTTCATGCTCTCGTTATTTAATACTATTTATTTATGTTTGCATTTGCACAATTTGTTGTCCTTTGATCCTGTTTATAGTTACTGTTCTATAGAGTTGCTAAGTAGGCCTGCAGGAAAAAGAACCTCAGAGTTGTATGTAGCAACAGGTATGTACTCTGATAATAAATTTTACTTTCAACTTTGAACTTTGGGGTTAGTAGATTAATTGGTCATTGTAAATTGTCCTGTGATTCGGCTAGGCGGGTTGCTGGGTTATGCCATACTGTACCTCTAAATAGGTAAAATCAGTAAGCGGCCTTAACATTCTCAATACCATCTGAATGTTCCTTCTCAAGAATATCTCAGGTGTTGGTGTGACTTGTATTTCTTCATGGAGATGTTGAGTATATCCTTGAATCCTTGCTGTCATCTGGTAATCCCTTCCCACTTGAAGAAGAAGAAGAAGAAGAAGAAGAAAAAGAAGAATATCTTTATTGTCATTGTTGTGGAGCGATGAAACACAGTTTAGCAGCTCAACGTTTTGCAGCATGACAAAGAATATATACATAAAATAAACACTAAAACCTCAGGAGTGCAGTCCAAAATTAATAATATATGGATGGGGGAGGGGGGGTAGGACTATTGCACACCTGCCATTCCTGGAAGTGTGATGCATTTAGCTGCTGCCATCTTAGGAGGGGGGCAGGAGAAGAGAAGGGGGTGTTATACATTTCACTGATTGTGGGTAGAAGCTGTTAAGGAGTCTCTTTGTTTTCGTCCTAATGCTCTGTATCTCTTCCCAGAAGGTAGAGGGGAAAACAGGTGATGTCCAGGATGAGTGGGATCCTTTGAAATACAAGAAGTCTTCTTTTGAAGTCTGCCAGTATAAATGTCTGTGAGGGAGGGTAATATTGTGCCAATAACCCGCTCTGCTACCCTCACCACCTGCTGCAAGTCCTTCCTGTTCTGTTCTGTGCAGCTGGCAAACCACACTGCACGTCAGGAAGCTCTCTATAGTTGTCCGATAGAAGTTGATCAGCAGGTGATGAGGGAGGAGAGCGTGCTTTAGCTTCCTTAGGAAGTAGAGCCTCTGTTGGGCCTTCCCCACCTGATAAGAGATATGGGCAGTCCAGGTGAGTTCAGCCGAGATGTGGACGCCGAGGAACTTGAGACTCTCTACTCTCTCCACCTCTTTCCCGCAGAGTGAAAATTTAAAACAAAAATACAGATGCTAGAACTCAGAGACAAGAACAGATAATGTTGAGAATGCTCAGCAAGTCACGCAGCAGGCTGTGGAAAGAGGAACTGAAGTAATATTTCAGGTTCGGAGCCAGGAATGAGATGAAGAGCTGTGGAGAGTGTAGAGAGAGATGGCCAGGACAAAATGCTCCTGATAGGGTGACTTTGGTGCTGCTCTGGGGATAAGTACAAATGAAATCATCTGGTTTAGAGGATGAGGAGGTGAATTACAAAGAGAAAGCATGAACAGTACATAAAAGCAATGAAATGAGTGTAGTTAGTTGAAATACAAAGGTTTATGAAAGCTGCAAAATGCAGAGATGGTCAGGTTTCAGATTAAAGAGGCAATTACCCCGAGGTTATTGGGGGATCTCAGAACGAATGCACTCCAGCACTGGAAATGGGGTCCAGCAGTGGAAAGAGCTGACAGACTTTTTTTTTAAACAGCATATATGGAGTCCCAGATTTGCTGCTATTTATGAAGCTAAGCACTGATGGTGTTGTTTGGAATCACCAACATTAACAAGCACTGAAAGGGGAGACATTGACAACACAGACATGTGCACTATTGACCCATTATTTCACTTTCCCTGAGAAGAAATGTGGCAGCATAATATTCTAAGGCTGGCCTTAGTTCATCCCACATTCAGACCCTGGATCAGTGCAACAGCTGCACTCTAATCCTTGAACAGCTGATTAAAAGTTGTATTAACTCAGAATGTTTTAGCCACGTAGATAGCAGTGGAACAAGCAGGAATTAAATCCATGAGGCCATTAGAAATAGAACATATGGTTCCAAGAGATGAAAAATGTGTGTGTGTGTGTGTGTGTGTGTGTGTTTGTGTGTGGTGGGGTGGGGATAATTTGCACACTGCAATTTATGAAGTAATAACTGAAAGCACATTTTTTCAAGTTACAAAACCATATAAAGGCTAACCTTCTGCTACCATCACAGTGTTATGGCTGAAATGTGTGGAATCAAAATTTCCATTTTTAGGTCACTAGTGGATAGGAAAATAGTCCCCGACCAAGTGCCAAACATGTATAATGCACAGCTGCTACTGTTTATACTTTACCGTGATGCTCAATTGCATTGGATTCAGTAGAATTGACTTCTGGACAGCATGCAAATGCTACTTTATCACATGAAGATTTCTTACTCTTGACAACGCATAAATGCGAGTCCCAGATTTACTACCATTTTTAAGACCGAGGATAAATCTTTATCATCTCATGATTTGGATCCTATTTTAGAAAATGCAAGATTCCTTCCATTTATTTTGGAATGATAGCATCAGAGGATATATGTGGTATCCTGATTGAATACTTTGCATTAGTATTATCACCAGGAAAACAATGAGGAAAATTAAGCCAAAGCACTGAGATTTTGACGCATACTAAGATGAACAAGACCACAGGGCCTGATAGAATCTATCTCAGTGTGTTACAGGAAGCAAGGGAAGAGATTTCTGGTGCTCTGACAGTGATTTACACATAATTGATAGCCCTGAATGTGGTACTGGGAAAATGGAGAGGAGCTCATGTTGTTCCTATAAACAATTGGGTGTTGGGGACAAGGCAGGAATCTACAGTCCAGAAAGCCTTACAGCAGCAATCGGGAAACTATTGGAAATCTTTCTTTGGGATGGGATTTATAATGATTTGGAGAGACACAGACTGATTGGGAAAGTCAGCATGGTATTGTGCATGAGAAATCCTGCTTCAGAAATCCATTTCAGTGCTTTCAGGAGGTGGTTACCTAGCAACTTGATGAAGACAAAGCAGTACACACAGACTTTTGATAAACAGGATGCTAAATTGGCTCACTGAGAGGTGGTGGACGGTAATGGTAAAGGATTGCTTTTCTGACTGTGACAAGTGTACCACAGTCTGGTACTGAGACCTTTGTTGTTTGTCATATGTTACAGTTTTTTTCCAAGGGTAGAAGAGTCTGAAGCTGGAGGACATAGGTTTGAGGCGAGAGGGGAAATACTTACAGGAGATCTGAGGGCCAAGTCTTTCACACAGAAGAAGGGTGGTACTACAGTCAGGTACAGTTACTGTATTTAAAAAGGATTTGGACAGGTACATAGATAGGAAAGGGATAGAAGGAAAGGGGTCATATGCAGGAAGGTGGAATTTACATCGGTGGTATCATGGTCAGCATGGACAACTCAAATGAGGTGACTATTTTGGTGCTGTGCAACTTTATGATTCTATCATGCTGACATTAATGGCTGGATCATTTTCTGATAAACATCCCTGCAATACTCTGCTGCAACGTTCCAGTTCTGTACAGAATTTGCTTGTATAGAATTTTATTCAAAAGTTAAGGTCTCGTATTATCTCTAGGTTTTCCTCTTTTTCCAGATTTGTTCATTGCATTGTTTTTCGGTATTCCTTGATCCCACCGCAGTGGCCAACCCTCTTTAACATGTGAGCCAAGTCAATGAACGTCCAAAGGTTATTAGGCCAAAAAGGCTTTAAAATTACATCTAATCTAGCAGCATTCTCACTTGCAGCAGGGCTGTGGAAATCAATCAGGAGTCAAGCCACAGAGTGACTTTCCCCTTGCCAGCCCACGATTACTGGGCACAACTCCTGCCTCTTTTGAAATCAGATGTGACACTTCAGGTCAGGGTCAAATCTGGTAATATAGCTTAAGGACACTGAACACCATTTGCTTTTACCCAGAAGACTACGAAAGAGCAACAATCATGAATGATTTATTTTTGTCACAGATGGATATGTGCACTCTCTCGAAAGGGCATAGATGCACACTGATAATGCTCCTTTAATTTTAAAATCTATGTTTTATAAAACAATATTTGTATAACAAAGAAATTATAAATTCTGTATGTAGATCTAAATCAGATTGATATGTGTTCTTTCTATTCTATATATTATGTATTACACTGTACTGAGACTGCGAAACAATAACTTTCACAACATACTGTGTGTCAGTGATCGTACACCTGATTCTCATTCTGCTGTTGATGCCTGAATAAAACAGCTCACAATACAGTGCACCTGCTATAACCAGTTCATATCGTTAGTTGAACTCTGTTCTAAAGGCTTCCTGGACTCTTTCTTGTACAGAATCTTTCAAAGCTTGAAGCTAAATAACTTAAATCTGCCTTAGAATTTGGAATCACGTTGTGCCTGGCCTGCAACGCTGCATGTGTTGCACTTCAAAAGTGAACGCAACAGACAAGTTTGTCACATCTCAAGTCTTGGTTAGGCAAATCAGATGTTAAATATTCCCAATTAGTGGATGTAAAAATAATTCAAAAATGTATTTCACACTCATAAAAAAACAACTCTCAATTAAGTAGATTTTTTTTCTAAACCCAGCCATCACTAATTATATAAAAAAATTTAATCTCATAATGTGTACTTTAAAATGACTGATTACTTCAAGGCATGTTATATAAAAAAATCATTTGCATGGGTACTTTGCTGAAACTGAGACATGAGATTTGCTCCTTCAGGCTCTGAGAGGTAAATTTTCTCAGGGCCTTCAATGCTAAAGGACTTTGGTTCCTGCGGGGAATGAAACACAGTTAAAATAATTATGAGCTGTGAATGATGGGGGAGAAAGCAAATATTGGTCCTGAATTTTTAGTTGGCAAAGGTACTCACCACTGACTTCTAAGAAAGTCTCCTACAAAAAACAAGTATTCTCTGTGGTGAGAATATCTTTTGCTCTCATCTGTCAGTTCAGAGAGATCCTCCACAGTATTTACATTAGAGCGTCTTCACATGAAGCAAAATGTTTTAATAAACATATAACATTTATATATAGTTAAAGTTTGAATGAACATAAGAAATAGGTGCAGGAGTAGGCCATCTAGCCTGTTGAGCCTACTCTGCCGTTCAGTAAGATCCTGGCTAATCTGGCCATGGACTCATCTCCACCTACCTGCCTTTTCCTGATAACCATTAATTCCCCTACTACGCAAAAATCTATCCAACTTGTCTTAAACATATTTTCTGAGGTAGCCTCCACTGCTTCATTGGGCAGAGAATTCCATAGATTCAACACTCTGGGAAAAGAAGTTCCTCTTCATATCCACCCTAAATCTACTCCCCCGAATCTTGAGGCTATGTCCCCTACTTTTAGTCTCACCTACCAGTGGAAACAACTTCCCTGCCTCTATCTTATCTACCCCTTTCATAACTTTATATGCTTATATAAGATCTCTTCTCTGAATGAACACATATGATTAAAGTTGAAACTAAAACATCACAGATAAACTAATTAAAATATTAAAAGAACTATGATGGGTGCATTTAAAATTTTTTATGTTGGAGATTTACGACACAAATGATAGTTTTACCTTTTATTTGAATATGCTATTAATGTATGAAAGTTGCTTGGCAATAATTATAATGTAGCTTACAATGTATAAACTCGCTTGTGGAGCAAGCAGAAGTGAGAAACGGGGAGTGGTGGTGGACAAAGTGCTAATATCCCCCAGTTAATTCACGTCACTCGGCCAATATTTCTTGCTTGCTGCTTGTTTTACTATGAGGTTCAAACACAGGACAGAGGTCAACAGTTTTGACAGCTAATTTCTGCTATTAAACACAGAAATTAGTCTTGCACTCTGGATGATCTCATTTGATGTGTACCTGACAATGGACAAATATCAGAGCTGGTGAGGTGAATCTTGCATCAGGCCAATTTCCCGTTGTTTTTTTATTGAGTTAGAATGGATTGCTAATGCAATCTTAAAAGGTGCAAAGGAATTACTTTTCAAATTACATATTAAAATGTGTTTAAATGGATTTAATTTCCAGACACCTCCATTCAGAAGTATTTGAGGAATTTCTCTTCAGTCTATTGAATTAACTCTCAAACAGTAGAGGCTCAGACTGGACTGTTGACATTCCTGCTCTAAACTTGACCGGCACAGTAATCCCAAAGTTGCTGCCAGTTTCCAGTTTAATGGCAGCAATCCTGACTTTTTCCATGTTATTACCATCTGCCCATGGAGAAATAAATTGGTTTACCTGCTGGGTGTAAAAGTGAAAGTTTTGAGTCACAGTGGAACAAACCTACCTTATTTATGACTTTGGTGGATAATTGCATCAGGGTCCAGCATGTTGCCAGTTATTCTGATGCTGACAGTGGATATGCCCAGAAAATACACGTTGATGCTTATTGAAGATGAATGTGCCTGCAGAGAAGACCTGTTTGGTGCATTGGTACGTCATAACAGTACAGTGACATATGCACAATGGGCAATAGAAGAAAAGAGGTACACACTTAGAGATTACAAAGTACCAGAAAGTAAGATAGAGTTGATGTTTAGTGAAAAATATATCAGTATGAGACCCTTCAAGCATGTTTCATCATTCAATATCCCACAGATCTTTGAACCCAGACCTTATCCTGCCATGGTAATGTACTGAAACGTCGTTCTCTCTCACTATCCTTTGTGGACCACCTTCCCCTGCAAAGCACCGTCACCCCACCATATATTCATACTGCCCTGGTGCCAACACATACTGAGCTGAATCCACCACCAACTTGTTTATTTGGAGTGTCTTGTGTTAATGAAGTGAAGGCCTACAAGCTCACAAGAAATTCTAGGCCCAATATTCGCAGCATTGGGCCTTAGATAGAAAGTACCGTTTGACTGATTCTGCCTACACCTTGCCCCCATTGAGCAGCTGTACCTCCTGCTCAATGGTAGCTGCAAGGAGATGACATGACTCAGATGGCAGCTATATTTCTATTCCTTTACTTTTTGATGACCTGATTACTAAAATATCTAGATTGATTTTAATGAGATTCATCAAATCTTGTTGGAAAATAGTATTCACAAACATCATTTTGCCACAATTTCTTAACTTCATTCTTTTTTGTACTTGCAGGTAAAGTTGATACTAAAGTCCAAGACAAAGGAAAGTTGGCTCTCAAAGGAACAAGCTTGCAAAGATCTTCATCTGATGCTAGTAGGGACAGAGTTGGAGAAGCACGAAAACCTCCATCCGGAATTTCCAGGCCGTCTACTGGTGGCTCCTTTGGCTATAAGAAGCCTACTACAGGCACTGCAACGGTAATGACAGGTGGTGGAAGCTCTGCACCGGCGGGGAAAACTCACAAATCCACTGGCATTCCTGTTAAACCAACAAACTCCAGGAAAACCAGCCTTGACGTGTCCCAAAACCATGATGGTTTCATGTCGTCAGGTGCAAGGACAGCAGTGCAGTACCGAAGCTTGCCCCGTCCAGCCAAGTCAAGTTCTGTCAGCGTCACTGGCAGAGCAGGTGTAAATAGACCTGTCAGTAGCAACATTGACCCAAGTCTCATCAGCAGCAAGCAAGGAGGCATTCCTGTGTCACGTCTGAAAGAACCCTCAAAAATTGGCTTGGGGCGTACAAGTTCAGGTCCGGTAAATCAGACGGATCGAGAGAAAGAGAAGGCCAAGGCAAAGGCAGTGGCTTCAGATACTGAATGTACAACTGTAGCAAGTTCTGCGAAGACCACAGCGGTCCCTGAAAGTCAAAATAAATTGCAAGGAATGCGACAGCAAAGTTCCAAGTTCTCAGAGATGTCATCTCCAACAGCTCAGAGGTGAGTTGCATGAACTTTCAGGTGGTACATATCCAGTAGATTTTAATCATGTAGTTAATTCATCGCATTTTAGTATGCAATCATCTTTTATTGTTATTATAGTAAAGCTAAAGTGCAGTGGCCATGAATCATATTTTATTTTGTATTCTAACAGTCTGGAATTTCATTTCCAATTGGATCGAGGCCAAAACAATCCTGTTATTTTAATGTCTATCTTCATCATTGAAGGCACCTGTGTTGTTTCTTCTTTATTAAAGTTTAGTTTTCTTGTATCCATCATAATTTAGCTTCAAGCTTTTATAGGTTGGAATTTAAATACAGATTTTATTGAGGATGACATGATTTTGTTCTTCTTTTAATGGTACTTGCTTTTATCATTGAAGACACCTGTGTTGTCCTCTCACTTCCATATGGCTAATAGATATTTCTCCATGATCACTGACAGTGGGCCATGTCGTACTAATTGACAGATAGTGCTTCACTGGAAATGCTTTGCAGCACTTTCTCATTAAAACTTGTCTGCTGAATTGGCCCCAGTTTAGACCAGCCACAGGGACAGCAACTGCATTAATTTAAATTAAAAGAATTATTGGCAAGTGAACATGGTATTAGAGACTTTACATTTTGTAAATAGCTATTCAGTTAAATAATTTAATTGGTAAGATCATTCTTATTTTAATTTTTAATAATTGAAGTAGTAAACTAATAATGCAGTGTCCATTTGTTCAGAAATGCGTATGATTGTGCTTGTGGCCGGAAGTTGGAGTTCCAGAGAGCAGCTGGGTCTGGGGTCTGGGGTCTGTGCTATATGCAACCAGGCCTCAGGTAGGGGTTCAAAACACGAGAGGTACAAGGTAAAGAATGTGGGTGGTTTTCTAGCTGGAGCCATGGTCCCGAGTGCTTGTATATTTCCTGCTTCTCCTCCTCACTGAGTTTACTAGATAATTTATTGCACCGCTGTATAACATGCGAAAAAACTGAAATACGCATGTGTTTCCATATTGTTAGAATTGACATTCAATACCTCAGAAAGTCTGCTCATCCAACGCTACTAAAATTCGAAGGATATAGAATTACTGAAGCTTTATTGAAAGGAGGAGGTCCTTAAAAGAGGTCTTAGGAAGCGAGGTAGAAGGCTGAAAAGCAGGACCTCCTGGGTAGTAATCTCTGGATTGCTGCCTGTGTTACATGCCAGTGAGGGTAGGAATAGAATGATTTGGCAGATGAATGCGTGGCTGAGGAACTGGTGCAGGAGGTAGGGTTTCAGATTTCTAGATCTTTAAGATCTCTCCTGGGGAAGTTATGACCTGTACAAAAGGGACGGATTACATCAGAACCTGAGAGGAACCAATGCTTTTGCCCAGAGGTTCACTAGAACTGTTGGGAGGGTGTCATAAGGAGTGCAAGACACAGACACTGAAGTGCTAGGGACAGGACTAAGATACAGGGTGAGGGCTAGCACATGGACACGAAAACCGGGAACCCAGAACAGGACTGGACAAGAGAGCTAGGAGCCCCGGCTTGGACTCCGAGCCAGAGACTGGCCAAGGACCCAGAACCTGGGTCTTGCCTCTGGCTCGGATCCCAGAACTAGGCAAGGACATGACTTGGCTGGCAGGCAGGATGAGGCTGGAGTCTTCAGACTTGAGGTGAGGCTGGAGACCAGAGACTTAAGGTGAGGCTCGAGACCAGAGACTTGAGGTGAGACTCAAGACCAGAGACTTGAGGCGAGGCTTGGGGTGAGGATCAAGGCTTGGGGTCTTGAAGCTCCTCCTGGGCAGGGCGTGGATCTCCACCCGACAGAGGCGAGGGACAGGAAGGGACAGAACCAACCACAGGGTAACAGCAGGGTAACGGCAATCTGGCCTGACTTACCCGACGGAGGCAAGGGACAGGAAGGGACAAAACCCACCACAGGGTAACAGCAATCTGGCCTGCCTTACCTGACGGCGGCAAGGGACAGAACCCACTGCAGGGAAACGGCAATCTGGCCTGACTTACCCAACGAAGGCAAGGGACAGGAAGGGAGCTAGGTTCAGGATGGCGCCAAGACAAGACTTCAGACGAGACGAGGAGAGAGTTACCAGCAAGACAAGGCAAGGCTTCAGGCAATGCAAGGCAAGACAAGAACTTCAGGCTAGGCGAGATTTACTGGCAAGACAAGGCAAGGCTTCAGGCGAGGAAACGGAAGGCAGGGGAAGGGATACAAGGAGTAAGGACAAGAACAATCCAGCTGCCACGCCCTGGTCTCTGGAGGTATTTATGCAACCAGCCCCAATGAGAATCAGCTGACTCAATTAGTGCTCAACAAGAACAGAAACAGGGTAGACAGGAAAACCTGGAGCAAAGGTCGATGGACTGGACCGTGAACCGGAATGCAGACTTCACGGACCGGACCGTGACAGAGGGTTCGAACTAATTTGACAGGGGGGTGAGAAACTGAGTAATAAGGCTGAGGATGGAGGAGTTTTATACAAGTAGGGGCAGTGTGCAGTGAGACTGTTATGGACAGGCAGATGATGGGGCAGAATTGCTTTCAGTAGGATGAGTTGCAGTGTGGCGGGGGGACAAAATCAAAAAGAATGATGAATACAAGACTAAAGGTGTTATAATTGAATGCACGCAGTATATAGAATAAGGTAGATGGCCTTGTAGAGCAGTTACAGATTGGCTGGCATGACATTGTGGGCATCACTGAGTTGTGGCTGAAAGAATATCATAGCTCAAAGCTTAACATTTAAGGATGCACATTTTATCGAAAGGACAGGCAGGTAGGCAGAGGTAAAAAAAATTGCAATCAAGATCAGAAGATGTAGAATGTCCTTGTAGGTAGAGATAAGAAACTGCAAGGGTAAAAAAGATCCTGATGGGAGTTATATAGAGGCCTCAGAACAGTAGCCAAGATGTGGTCTACTAATTACACTGGGAGATAGAATCCTGTGCATTAATCCTGTGCATCATGTACACCAGGAGATTTCAATCCTGTGCATTAACCTCCACGCAGTAGACGTTGATGCAGCCAGTTAGAATGCTCTCCATGGTACACCTGTAGAAATCTGCAAGTATTTTTGATGACATACCTCCTCAAATTCCGTAAGAAATTTAGCCACTCTCATGCCTTCTTTATAGCTGTATCGATATGTTGGGCCTAGGATAGATTCTTAGAGATATTGACACCCAGGAACATGAAATTGCTCACTCTCTCCACATCTGATCCTTCTGTGAGGACTGGTGTGTGATCCCTCATCTTGCCCTTTTCGAAGTCTACAATCAATCCTTTGGTGTTACTGACATTGAGTACAAGGTTGATTGCTGTGACTCAACGATCTGATATACCTTGATCCTGTGCGCCTTCTCGTTACCATCTGAAATTCTGCCAACTATGGCTGTGCCACCAGCAAGTTTATAGATGGCATTTGAGCTGTGCCTAGTCAGAAAGTCATGGGTGTTGAGAGAGTAGAGCAGGGGGGCTAAGCACAGATCTTTGAGGTGCACTAGTGTTGATTGTCAATGAGGTGAAGATGTTGTTTCTGATCCACACAGACTGTGATCTTCCAGTGAACAAGTCAAGGATCCAGTTACAAAAGCCCAGATTTTTTTGATTAGACCCGTAGGAATGATTGTATTGAACATTGAGCTGTAGTCAATAAACAGCAGCCTGACATACGTATTAGATGATCCAACGCCGCATGAAGAGCCAATGAGATCACATCCGATGTACACCTATTGTGCTATTGTGCAGTGTGTCCAGGTCCATGCTATGACATGAGTTGATTCTAGCCATAACAAACCTCTCAAAGCACTTCATCTCTGTAGATGTGATGGTTCCTCGTCATGCTGAAGAATGCTTGTATGAATGTACTGGGGCCGGCAGGATTGCCAACTAACTTTCTATAAAGTCTGACTTCAGCCAGTGAAAAGCTCCTCATTGATTCCCGTTGACTTTGATATTACTTGCTGTCACGGTCAATCACGTTTTGCCCTGATATCAAAGGCAGGCACCTTCACATTACCTGTTGAATTTTCGGCTTCTTGACCGTACTTGTGACAGGGCTGAAGATCTGGAGGTCTGGAGCAGCATGTTCCTCACAGATTGCAAATTGTGTTAGACCTTTTTTTTATTAAGTATTCATTCCCTCTGTCTTCATTCCAGCTAGACTAACATACCAAGTGGGGAATGGATGCCCATGTGTCAACAAGAATGCTTGAAGAAAATTAACATTAGGCATACTTACAACCATTTGATGCATTATTCTGTTCTCATCATGAATCAGTTGTTTTTTATTGGTATCATTGTTATTATTCAATTAATGTGGGATCAATTATAAATATGTTTGGCTAAGAATAGATAAATAAATATGCAAGACAAAAATGTTCAGAATTGCATTTTTTAAAACAGGCATATGCTTCACATATCCTTGCAGACTAAACACACTCAGTGGCCTTTCCACAGTTCAGAATCATCTAGGTTCTGTCAAAACCAGTATGATTTATTTTTTCCCCTCATTATTTCAGGATGGTGTGCTGTGCCAGTAGATCAGGCAGTTGTCATTTGAATTGCACGGTTTGTTCTGAACAGAACCAAGGCAAATCACCATAGCAGTGACTTTAAATTACATGCCATCCATGAACTGCTGCAATTCTCAACAGATGTCCATCTGAGTGCAGAATGTATAAAATAATTTATTATTATTTATACAGTCTTTCTAAGGTTTGTTTAAAACTGGCTGCTGTAGAATACTTAATGTGGACTAATCGATTTTTATTAGTCATGAGCTACTAACGGGCAACAAGTTACAAGCAACTTCACATGCAATGCTAAATTTATAACACTTATTAATTCTGAGGTTGTGATTGTTTTTGTTTCATTGTTTCTTTGTCCCCCTCCTTCTCTGAAGGCCCTCACTCCTTGCTTATATCTTTTGGTCATAATTTGTAAGTTTCTACTGTGACAGGCATCATGGGACATCACAGATGTTGTTACTCAATGTGCTGTTCCAACGTGGGTCAAAGGAACCCTGCTGGATTAATCCCACAATAACTCAGTGCTCTGAACCCAATTCTAACCTGTTTTCGGATGGAGAATTCTTTGTTACTTTGTGCCTCGGCTAAGGCTGTATGAATAAAGTCTTGTATCAGAAGTCTAGTAACACTTTGCTTGCTAAGTTTGCCATTACTTTCAGCTAATTGGAATTATAGAAGTTATCATCAAACTGACTGAGCCAGATCACTTCAATTTCCATTAGTCAAGAAGGTACTGCATTGGTTGAGGTTAGGAAGGAGAACCGCCTGCTTGGTCTGAGACCGTGAAGTTGAAAATATTCTATTGAGCAAAATGTGTCAGTAGATCGGGATATAGTCATTTAAATTGCAAGGTTTGGTTTAAAAAAGAACAAAGGCAAATAACCTTTGCAGTGATTTTCAATTAACTGTATATCATCCATGAACTGTGCGGCTTATGAATTGACACCAGATTTGCATATGGCTTATTTCTCTCCATGTTCTCCCACCCCTACTTGTGAAGATCATAGAGACTTGGGGAGAGGATCAAGGGGGGGTGAGTATCAGAATCAAATGACATGGAACAGATGGAGAAAGAATCACCAGTGACATAACAGATTGGGTAGGAGGAGGAGATTGGAAGATTTGGGACCTTGGAGAGGAGATAAAGGAATTGTTTATGGAGGGAGTTGGAGAGAAGATCAGAGAGGCAATTGAGGCATCAAGGAGATGATCTTTGGAAAAGGGTGGGAAGAGATCTCAGGCACTGGAGAGGTCCTGCAGGGAATGGTAGGAGGTAAATTGGTGATAAATCTGTCA
Source organism: Mobula birostris (assembly GCF_030028105.1). Lineage (NCBI taxonomy): Eukaryota > Metazoa > Chordata > Chondrichthyes > Myliobatiformes > Myliobatidae > Mobula > Mobula birostris. Next base: position 59,090,825 of record NC_092383.1, on the reverse strand, counting down.
GTAAAGATGAAATAATAACGAAGAAATATGAGAAAAATTATGCATCATCAGTTTCTCGACAGCAACCCAGGCAAGAACTGAGCAAAGACCATTCTCTGTCTCACAGGCTTGCAGTAATCCTGTATTACATCTGGGTGACCAAAAGCACATGCATGCAGCACAATTTTCAAGATGTGTATCTATCAACATCACAACATGGATACAGCAGCTTCAATTGATATGAACTTTGTACATTGAATAGATGGAAATTTATTGCATACTGACAAAGAACATGATTGTTTAGCTGAAATTCTATTGTGACACACAAAACATTGTATTCTGCAGTGGGATTTACTGGCTATTATTTCCCCTGAAGTGTGATTTACAGTTCTTCTACATGATATATCCTAGTTTGTTAGGTTCTAATAGTGGCTTATATTAAATTGAAAACAAGTCATCTCAGGATGTGGGTATTTTTATGTTATGTTTCCTCCTAACATTAAAGAGTTTATTGGTAAATGTTGATAGTTTGCAGAGGCCATTTGATATCTGATTACTTAATATATTGATTTTCATACAATCTGATGTAAAAATAAAGACAAAGATTAACTTTATTTGTTACAGATACATTGAACCATACAGTGAAATGTGTTATTTGTGTCATATCAAATTAGTGCGGATTCTGCTGAGGCAACCCACAAATGTCACCACACTTTTGGCGGCAACATAGCATGCCAACAACTTACTTACCTTAACTATACATCTTTGAAATGTGGGAGGAAACCAGAGCACCCGGAGGAAATATGTGTGTGGTCATGGGGAGAACATCCAAACTCCTTACAGGCACAGGTTGGAATCGAACCCTGATCTTACAGCTAGCGCAAAGCCATAATGGTCTGAGCCTGTCTGATGGAAATAGCTTAGCCTCTGTCATGAGTTTTATAGCTTTTATATTGTAGCTGCGATGTTACAATGTACTCAGGGCAATACACACAAAATGCTGAGATACTCAGCAGGTCAGGCAGCATCTATGGAGATAAAATGTCCCGATGAAGGGTCTTGGTCTGAAATGTCAACTCCTTATTCCTCTCCATGTATGCTGCCTGACCTGCTGAGTATCCCAGCATTTTGTGTATGTTACTGTGGATTTCCAGCATCGGCAGAATTTCTTGTGTTTATGACATGCACACACATACAACTGCTTTTTAGAAAATGAATGCATTAATAAATGCAATGATTATATTCATTTACAAATGCCAATGTGGACAATGTGTGCGAGTATGAGTGTAATAGATTAGCTGAGTTAATGGGGTACTATTTGGGAAAAAATTGTTGTATCTTTGTTTCAAAACTCAATAGGAAAACTACCTTACCTTTAATATTTTGTCTTGAACCATGAAGATAGATTTTTTTCTCATCAATAGCAGTAACTCAGAAGCCCACATGGAATGCCTTTTCAAGATGATAATCCACTCAAGCTGAAAAAACAACTAGGGTACTAAGACTAGATTTGTATTTATTTTACATGTTTTTTGAAGTGCCAGACATTTCTATCTGATTATTGATTATTTTCTATCATTTAAATAAAGTGCCCTGCTGTATTTTACATTTCCTTGGATTTAGTTGTGATTCCCCCCCCCCCCCCGCCCCCGGAAATATTGCATTGGTAAAATAGTTATTTGTTTTTGTTTCTTTTATTCCAGGATGATAAGCTCAAAAGGAATCAGCAAGCCACCTACAATGGCCAATATCGACAAAATCAACTCCAACAGCTTGGACTCTTCCACCTCAGGGCATGCATCTGGTAGTAGCAGCATTACCAATGAGCCTTTAACAAAACTCCCCGATGTCCAGACAAGTACAATCAGCTTAGCTCCATGTTTAACCCCAAGTCCTGCCCCTGTCCTTAATGTAAATTCCAGTACTTTTAGTCAAGGGCTTGGTCTAGGTAGCAATTTCACAAACAATAAGGAAACCCTAATGTACCCTAAGCTAAGTAGCCTCCACACCAGCATGGAATCTCTGGATCTTCCTTTGAGTGTTCCAAGTTCATTCTCCAGTAGTGGCATGCTTTCAAGGGAAGAAGATCATAGCACACTCACATGGACTGGAGGTTCTAGATTCTCACAGATGGAAAGGTAAATGACTCATTTATTATCACTTTTATGTGATAGGATTGGAGGTCGAAAAAGTGCAAGATTTTGGACGAATGATGTTAATTTATTTGAAGTGCCTCTTTAACAGATTTAGGTTCACCTCATGCAGCACAAAATCATTTTTGCTGGCAATTAATAATCATTTATGATATAATATAATGTTGCCTACTCTATATTATGGCACAGTTTGTGGAGTAATTGGGTCAAGTATTTGAGAAGTTTTGTAATTATATACACATTTGTTGATAATTCATAAGCTCTGATTTTTCCAGTTGATTCTGAACATTGCTAATGAAGTGAAAATACATGCAAATAATTTAATTAATTGATCTTTGTTCTCAATTTCAGTGTCTACATTCTTTATATCATCTGTACTCAATGGATCCCAAATTCCTAAATCACCTGATGACAATAGTGTCTGATTTGTGAAGTGTCAGCAGCACAAGCTGCTTTGGTTGCTACTTATAGCTTGATAACGTTTGAGAACCATTTATAATTTTTTTGCAATCCAAACAATACCACTTTATTATTAACTTACCTGAAGTGTCTTTATTGCACAGGAAAGTTATTTACAGAACTAAGAATTAAGTAGATTGATGAGAGCAAAATACACAAACCTGTGAAAAGGTTTCTTGTGCAATGGCAACTACTCATATATTTATAGTTCATTAACAAAGGGATGTCTTATTCTTGAAAAAGGATTCAGTAGTAGGTTTGTGTTATTTATTTACTGTGACACCTTTTAAGTAAAATCATACTGTGTATTCAATGGAAAATTTGACTGAAGACAAACTGGTTTTGGGAATTAAAGTTCGAGAACAAAACAACTAATAATAGGCATAACAACATCTCTTGTTCATTACATATAATGTAGCTAATTGGAAATGGTGAACTCAGGTTAAAAGTATACATACTTACAATGTTTAAAAAACCCATCTGCCAATCTCACCCTGTTCATGCCATATAATTGTCTTGATGTTGACTCATTTCTTTGACATAAAAACTAGCAGAGCATTCACCAAACAGTGAATAGGGATTAAAATACAAGCACAGATGTATATTTAAAAGTAGAAAATATTTGTAAAAGGACTATTAAGTACTTACAGACTTCTACTCTGTAATCTTAATGTTCATTGCAATCAGAAGTACTTAGTACAAACAGAGTGCTCGGTTTCTTTCCTCAGAGTTAACATATATCATATTTGAGGCAGGGATATACTTTTTCATTCTGGAAAGATTTTAATGTTCTTTTTTTCAAGGATTCAGTCACAATATTTTCAAAAACTCAGAATTTGCTGGTGGGAGCATAAAGCTATTATTCTAAATGTACTTGTGATAATTATGCTTTCACACTTCTAAGCACATAAAGATATTTAAGACTGACTGGAGAATTATGCTGTAATTGAGCTGTGCAGTTTTTCTGTGTAAAGACTTCCTGAAACCCTGGTAACTGCTGATCTGCCAACATGGCTTAGTATTTCGAAAATAGAGATTTGGCCATTTAAGAAAGGTTGGGAGCTAAATGAAATACACCCAGGAAATGGCCGTGATTCATTGTAACCTGTAATTAACTCAAAATCATTCAACCCAGTACAGGCGGAACACCAATTGTTTTAAGTACTGCTTGCTATGCAGTAAATAAACTCAAGATACTGAGTATCTGTCGCAAGATCGAAGAAGATGGAGGTGCACAGCCGCCAACCCCGGATTCAGGTTGGCACCCGCTGACTGACTGACTGAGTATCAAGCACTATTTAAAGTCAGCCTGCCCAGCTTAAAGCTGGTCTGTACTTCTTAAAGGGGAGATGCATTATGGTGGCAATAGTTTCTGACAGGCCTACTGAAATTAAACTAACCTGAAAGTGGAATGTAGAAGTAGATGGTGTGAAGATGAGAAAAGCAGAAAGTCTCCTGTGGGACTTGTGCCCAGGCCATCTATAATAACCACATCGTAAGACAGAGTATAAAGGAAAAAGTAATGGAAACTAGTCATGAAGATGCAGATATAATTCTGAGATATTTTAAGTTGCCTTCTGACTGACAATGACTACATTGGGTAAGACATATATAGTGTATTTTCATGATAGTTTCTTAGAATAGCACATTCTGAAATTGGCCACGGACTATACACTAAATCTGAAATCATGCGACGAGACTGGCTCTACACTTACAATCGTATGGCTAAGTACAACTCCACTGCTATATTTAAGTTTGTTGATGACACCACTGTCTTTGACCACATCAAAGGTGGTGATGAATCAGCATATAGGAGGGAGATTGAAAATCTGGCTGAGTGGTGCCACACCATCATTGTCTCACTCAATGTCAACGTGACCAAGGAGCTGCCTACTGACTTGAAGAGGAGGAAACCGAAGGTCAATGAGTCACTCCTCATTGGGGGATTAGAGGTGGAAAGGGTCAGCAATTTTAAATTCTTCAGTGCTATCCTTTCAGAGGATCTGTCCTGACCCAGAACATAAGTTCAATTATGAAGAAAACACGGTGGTGCCTCTACTTCCTTAGAAGTCTGTGAAGATTCGACATGGCATCTAAAACATTGATAGACTTCTATAGATGTGTGGTAGAGAGTATATTGACCCATTGCATCACAGCCTGGTATGGATACACCAATGCTTTTGAACAGGAAATCCCCTACAAAAAGTAGTGGATACGACCCTGTCTGTCACAGGTAAAGCCCTCCCCACCATTGAGCATATCTACACGGAGCGCTGTTACAGGAAAGCAGCTTCCATCATCAAGGACCACCTCTACCCAGACCATGCTCTGTTCTCACTGCTGCCATCAGGAAGAAGGTACAGGAGCCTCAGAACCCACACCACCAGGTTCAGGAACAGTTATTATACTTCAACCATCAGGCCCTTGAACCAGTGGGGTTAACTTCCCTCAACTTCACTCGCCCCATTATTGAAATATTCCCACAACCTATGGGCACACTTTGAAGGACTCTTCATCTCGTGATCTCAATTTTTATTGCTTCCTATTATTATTTTTTTCACTTTAGTATTTGCCCTGTTTGTTGTGTTTTGCACATGGTTGTTTGTTTGGCCTGTTCGTTGCAGCCTTTCATTGGTTCTCTTATGGTTCTTGGATTTACTGAATATGTCCACAAGACAATGAACTCAGGGTTATATATGGTGACATATATATGCTTTGATAATAAATTTACTAAGAACTTTGATCAAGAAGCACTCCATAGTGATCCTGATATAATTGAATTACACATCCAGTTTGAGAGATGAAAAAATTGATGACATTAACCTTCCATGCGTTCTAATTGTGGTCACCTCCGTTAGAGGTAGGATATACTAACATCATTGGTCTTATGCCACAGACAGCTGTGGAGATCAAGACATTGGATATGTTTGAAATGGAAGTGAAGAGGTTCTTGATTAGTAAGGGTATGAAAGGTTTCAGGGAGAATCCAGGAGAATGGGGTTAAGAAGGAAAGGAAATCAGCCATGACTTATGGCAGAGTGGAATTGATTGGCTGAGTGTCCCAATTCTGCTTCTGTGCCTTATGTATTTGGTTTATTAAGGGAAAATTTTTCTATCTATCCTATCTGGGCTTCTCCTAATATTGTATCCCATCACTAGCACATTACATTTAATCGAGGGCATGAAAGGGAACTTGTTGAAATGAACTGGCAAATTAGCTTAAGGGATCAATCATTCACAACACAAAGAGCAGAGATGCTCCAATGAGAAGGAAAGATTCCAAGGGGAGGACCCACCACCTTTTATTAACTTAAAAAATAAATAGTTTCAAACTAAAAAAAGCTCGCATAATCACACAAGTGTGGGTGGTAGCTAAGAGGATTATATAACACGTGAAGAACAACCCAATCAAAAATACAATAAAGGAATGAAAGATAATGGTGTGAGATAAAGTGAGCCAGGGATATTAAACAGATAGAAAAAGTTCTAATATAAAAAATAAAATAGCTGACAAACGGGGTGTTCTGTAGAAATTGAGACTGGTAAACAATGAATGATATTAAATAGGAGCTTTACATCACTCCACATAGGCATACAGTGAAAGTAGCTGTAGATCAGGAAATGGAAGGGACTGTGGAATTCAGGAAAACCACAGTTACCAGGGAAGTGGTAATGCAGAAATTGTTGGATCTGTGGATTGACATGTTTCCCAGTCCTAATGGACCTCACCCCAGAAAGTGACAAATAAGATTGTTAATGTAACAGATTTAATTTTTCAGATTTCTGTAGACTCATGGCAAAATCCATTAGAATGCAAAAGAGCAAATGTGATTTCTTTATTTAAAAAGAGAGATAGCAGGAAATTACAGGCCACTTAGCTGAACATCTGTTACTGGGGAGAAAGGAAGCTATTTCAAAGACACCATGGTAGGTTGTTTCGTAAAACTGAGGGTAATTGACAAAGCGAACATGGTTTTGTGGAAGAGAAATCCTGTTTGATGAATTTATTGGAATTCTTTGAAGGAGTGACATGTGTTGTGGATAACAGGGAGCCGGTGTGTTATTCTACATGATTTCATAGATTTCCAGAATGCATTTGATAAGGTGCTGCATCAAACGTTAATGCACAATGTAGGTGTTGGCAGTAACACACTGCTGTGTATAGATATTTGTTGGGCAACATGAAATAGACGGCAGGCATAACTGGATCTTTCTCTGGTTGGAGGTATTTTTAATAAGCAGTTTGCCACTGGGATCAATGTTGTTACAGTTTATATAAACTACTGCCAGATCTTTACCCATTTATTTGTTCAACTTCTCAGTTCCTTTGCACAGCCAAAGATATGGTTGCTAATTTTGCTGATGGCACAAAAACTGGTAGAAAGATAAAATGTAAAAGGGACGTAAGAAATCCATCTGCCATCTCACCTCCCTTGCTCAGTTCCATGCACCACCTTACTCTCCTATCAGATTCCATCATCTGCGGCCCTTTGCAGCTTCCACCTCTCTCCTCCCAGCCTCTGTTACTATGTCCATGCTTCCCTCCTCCATATGCCTATCACCTCTGCCCAGTTGGATCCACCTACAATTTGCCAGCTCCACCCATTTCCCTCATCTCTTTATACAGTCTGTCTGCCCTCAGGTGTTTCCGGTCGAAGTGTCTTGACCTGAAACATCAATTGTCAATATCCCTCCACAGACACTACTTATCCCACTAGGTTCCTCCAGCATTTTGTTTGTTGTTGATTTGTCAAATATCATTTTCTTTCACAAGATTCATCTTTAACTGGTTTTTAACAATGTCACAGTAGTGTAGTGGTTAGTGTAACACCAGTGCCATCAAACCGGTTTCAATTCCAGTGGTGCCTGTGTTCTCTCCGTGACGACATGTTTTTCTCCAGTGCTTTCCCTCATTCCAAAGACATATGTGTTTGGAGGTTAATTGTTCAAATGGACGTATTCAGATGGGTGGGCTTGATGCACCAGAAGGGCCCCTTACCATGCAGTATCTCTAAATAATAAAGAAATAAAGTAAAACTATTTTCTAGGTAATTTGTACTCATCTCCTTAGTAATGCATTCCAGCATTTTTCCTACTGTTGATGGCAGGCTAACTGGTCTGAGGTTCCCATTTCCTCATTCTGGAACCATTATCACCTCTCAACCATCAGGCTTCTGAACCCATTGGGACAACCTCACTCAACTTCACTTGCCCCCAACACAGAACTGTTCCCACAACCTGTGAACTCTCTTTCAAGGACTCTTCATCTCATGTTCTTAATATTTATTGCATATTTATTTATTAGTATTTTTTTCTTTTGTTTTCTTTTGTATTTGCAGTTTGTTGCCTTTTGCACATTGGGTGATGTCTTTCATTGATTCTGTTCTGTTCCTTGGATTTACTGAGCAAACCTGCAAGGAAACCAGATCTCAGGGTTGTATACGTACATATATGTACTTTGATAATACATTTACTTTGAACCTTGCACTTTTGATGTATTTTAAACTGCCGTATCCAACAGCTGTATCAGAAGTCTCAGCTGCTGTTCAGAACACCTCACCTCTGTTGCTCATCCATCAGCAATCAAATAAAGGGTACCATTCTTCTGCTCACACACTTATGCTGCTGCAAGCCTTTCACCTGTATCCTGAGGGCTGCAGAAACCACCAACTGTGTAGCCAGGATAAACGTATCACCAAGACACTTGCAGTACGTTCACCAATACTTCCACTTCTAGTACCATCCATTCTCTTTCTCATTCTTCGAACAGTTTATTTTGGTCATTGCTCGGTGGGAAAGGCAACTAATGTACGCGTGTCTGGAAGCTACCAACTTCTGCAGAGGCCTTAAACCCAGGCAGCATGACTTTCAGCAGCTGGCATGTTACTCCCTTTAGACTTCATAAACTTTAACGGACATTAGAAGGCACCGTACCTTGGAGGAACCAGTAGAAATTAATCATCAACTGATCTGCAAGTAGTTGATGCACTTAGAGGGTAAGTGTAGGAAAGTGTTCATTACTGCTGCAAAGCACAATAATCAGCTATGTAGGAGATTAGATAAAAGGACTTAACTGGAGCCTTGAACTACAGTTTAAATTTAAAACCACATTCTGTCTATTTACAAACTTCCTTCCGGTGTTAGTTCCCAAGTGATGCAGTGTTGCAGATGGAATGACTCACGTGTCTGTGTGCTGCGTTGGTTGCTGTTTAAAGCCAATTCAAGACTGTTGCATCTCACATTGGCTCAGTGAGTTCTGTGGCTCTTGCTCTTTATGGTTCACTTTTTGTAGTTACACCCCAAATCTATGTGGACTTCAACACCTGTTCATTTGGGGATACTGCTTTTGTTGCTTGCAGAGGCTCCTCAAGGTTTCTTGTCACTTGGAGGAGGCGAGAGCAGTTCACAATTCAGATATTGGCTTCACTTGTCGTGGTTTCTTGCGTTTCACAAATGATCAGGAGGCACAGAGGATTCTTCAAGAAGTTTTAAACTGTAATTTGCAAATCAAAGTTGAGACAGTCAGTGAGCTAGTTGCTGATTGCCCGCCGATCTTTGTACATAGCATTTTTTATAGCATTCTTCTGGCTCAGCTGAATTAGCATATCCAATCAGTCTGCAGTTGCATATCATCAATATGCCAGTTCCTGACTTGCCACTATTATTTTTACCCCTTAATTTAATCATGTCCTGGTTTACATTTTGGGCCACATGTTTTCTCATCCCTGGCCACAGTTATCTCTTAGTTAGCCTTTCATTAACGTACTGTCGCATGTTTCATTATCCTATCTGCCACCATTATCTTTTTACTTGGTTACATTCTAATGAGTCAAAAGTACATAGGTTACATTCTAGCTAATAAGTCAATGGTTGCATAGTAAATACCGTAGAAAATACAATGTATACCCAGTAAATCAATAATGCGTAGTAAACACTTAGTAAGCAGTATTTCATAGCAAATGATGCATATTTTGTTTTCCAATACACTTAATGGAAAGAAGTTTGTGCATCATAGTGGCAACTGGAGTATGTTTCTGATGCCTACAGAAGAGCATTAATTAACGAAAAGAGAAAATGTCATCACTTGGCAGGTCAGGCAATCTCTGGAATGAGAAACAATTTGTGGATTTTTCATTATTTTTGAAAAGTCAAATACCACTACCAGTAAGTTGTTTTCTCTCTCCACAAATGTTTCTTACCTATTGAGTGATTCCAACAGAATTTGTTTTATTCCAGATTTCCAGCATCAACAATATCTTGCATTTGGGTACTGTGAATTAAATTGTACTTTCCCTGATTTAATGTTGTAACGTCTTTGAAAAGACATTCTCTTAGGCAATGATCTACTTTAACTATAGTTTTTTTTGTTAGTCCCTGTTACAGAGACAGCATTTCAACTAGCTCAGCATATTTTCAGTAACTGAAGTTATACACTACGAAACTTTGGAAAAGAAAAGTTGAGAATTTCTGAAATCTTTCCATTGATAGCTTATGATGGAAAAGCAGAGTTTCTAATTATGCTTGCACATCAAGTTGTTGGTAAATAATCTAGATAACAAAAATGGACGTATCTAGTAAATGCAGAATGCTGCCAGTGTGCATGGCAATGTTGTCAGTTATTGTTTTACTTCTGCAATCTATATTTTGTTGTAAACCAGATTTTGCATTTTAAATATAGAAAAAACACCCCAAAGCCTGGTTGAAATCCAAATAAAGGAGCGTTGGATAAAGGACAATCCTTTTGAAAAGTGCTGTAAAAGTCTATGCTTAACTCCTCAAAGTTAAACAATTTCAGAAATGTGCAACTTTTAAACTTCACACAAGAAGGGAAAAAGTAAGCATGGTTGCAACTTTTTTTGATCACTCTCTCAAGTTACTGATTAATAAAGGTATTTATTTTGTGCCAGGAGGAGAGAGATTAGGCAGATGATGAAATGCTTGCTCTAATGGTTTGGTTCTGAAAAGTTCAAGAAATTCATGGAGAGAGGGGTAGAAAATCATTCTCAGTACCCTGCACTTAGTTCACAATATTTTATAGTAACTGAGTTGTTCTCAACTTACAAAATTCTTCCAAAAATTGATGTCATGGAATATTTTGTAGGCTTGTAGTGGTATAGGGGAGTCTTATAAATGTTGCTTCCTTAATGTTTTCTTGATTTTAGGTATCTTAGCAATTGGCTTTCCCTTCATCCCAATTTTGATGGCATCCTGGTGCATCTTTCCTTCTGCTTCCTTCGTCCCATCTAATTCTGTTCTGCTGCCATGCTTTTAGGTGGCCCCCTACTAACTGCCTGCATCTCCATTGAACATTTATTCCTCGTGTTCCTAATTTAAATACAGTAGAGCCTTCTTTTATGGTTAGGGCAATATAAATAATTAGTTGTTAAAATCAGATTTTGTGAAAATTTTGAACAAGAAAGCAGTTTTTTTCCACTTTGTCAGAGGTTTCTAAGCCTGGTTTCTCAATCATTACCTCATATTGTGTTTTCGTTAAAGTAGACTGAGCTGAGTAGTTGGAACAGGAAAATAATTAAATATATTTGATGTTTAACATGATGCTGGATAAAATAACAACATATTTTATTGTTACTGGCATTCATTTAGTGATTGAAATTGTCATGTGTTCTTAAGCATAATACACAGTAGTTGCTTTGTTGGTATCTTTCACAAGAAACCACTAACTGCTGAGAGTGGAATAAATTATGAATACAAGTTCAGATTTCTTAAACAGTGCATTCTTTTGTGAAACAATTTTTGTACAGAAATACAGTGTTGAATTTGAAGCATCAAGACAATAAGTATCCAGGAATGTGATCCAACAGTTCTTTGATGTTATTTTGAAATTACTCTTTTTTTTTAAAACAAAATACATATGTTTTCTGCAAAAGAATCCAAATAGTTTTAATTCAATGTTTGAGAAGTTTTTAAAATATAAGATCATTCAAATTCAATCAAATATGAGTTATGAAGTACAGATGCTCCAATTGTATGATGGATGCAGATTTTGCCTGCAGTGTTTCATAACAAAAGCTATCTCGATGAAAAAAAGTTTTCCAGAGAGAGGAAAGCAAAATAAAATCATTCTCGTCTTGGTTTAAAGCTTGTTCAAACAGCTGGCTTAAGGATAATACTGAGGGTAGTATTAATGTCTAAACCTGTGTCTCAGGACAATCACTCAATCAGGAAACCAAAGGAACAAGCAATAACACCAGTGATTCAAAATCTGGAGCAATTTTGGTGTGAGTGTAAGTTTAGCCTCATCATCCATTGAAATTACTCTCATCAAATTAAATGCATCTGTTTTTTTTATTCCTTTGCGTGGTTTATTAGTAATTCCATGTTTGTGTTGTTTTGTCTGTTGTTGTGTATGATGTTGTATCAGTGTTCCCTGTTTATTTTATAGTGCACAACGTGACAGAAATACTCTGCCGAAAAAAGGACTCAGGTAACAACCTTACGATGTAGCTTGATTGATCTTTTGATGTCAAATTCTACATTCCAGACAGTCTTCATAAAATAAAGTACAAAGCTGCAATATAAAGGAATTAAGCTGCAACTCCCATCCCCTTAACCATTTTGACCACGGGTTATTGGTGGTCCATTATTTCACATGCCATCATTCTATCACCTCACATCAATAAACAAAATATAAAGAATCCATATGATTATCTAGACAAATTAAATGACAGGTATGACACTTTTTTGAGGGGAAAAGAAACATCTTCATACAGCAAGCAAAATAACACTTTGCCCAACTGGGTCTGCATTGACTATCAATCACCCACTTGTGCTAATACGACACTGATCCCAATTTATGCCCCCCATCTTCCCATTAGCCTCCCCCAGATTCTAACACTCATCTACACACTACAGAGGCAATCTATAGTGGGACAACTAACCTGTCAACCTGCACATCTTCAGGGAATGTGAAAACCAAAGGACCTGGAGAAAATCCAGACTCCAAACGGACAATGCTGCAGATTAGGACCTGGATCACTGGCACTGTGTGACAGCAGCACAATTCACTGGAGAGTCACGGAGAAGTACAGCTCAGAATCAGGCCCTTTGGCCCATCTAGTCCAAGCCAAAACCATGCCACAGACTTTAGTCCTCTCACATCCTGGTTTTATGAAGTCACCAGTGAAAATCTTCCTTCCATTTACAATCCACGGGGAAAGATCACAGCTGACCTTTCATTTCAAATTCTAACCCAATGCAATACCCCAATCCCCTTTGCTGAAAGATCATTATGCCAGTTTTGAGAATACTCATGGACTGAGCATTCTGGGGTAAGAAAGTCCAAGTTCACCCTTTGACATTGTTTGAGTCAGAGCATTTGGACATCCTGCACAAACAGCTCTCCCTGAGCTCAGCGGTGGAGCAGTGACTCATTAAACACGGGATGCAGAAGTAGTTTGCAGCTGGCCCCTCAACTTTATGCCAAGTCTGGCTGGCATTGAAACAGTAGTCCCTTTCATTTGAAAGAAGTCTTCAAGTCATTTTGCTTTATGTCAATATATATTTTTTAATTACCTCTTAGTAACTTAATGTGTTTTAATTACATGTTTCTGATTTTTTTAAAATTAGTTGCATCTATTTGAATAGTGTTTGAATGTTTTTGTGAGAGGCATCTACAATATTTTAAAGATCATTAGCCACCAGTAAGTGTCAGGAGGTTCTGGAGCATGGCTCAGGACAGACTGCATGAACCCTGCTTGTCTCTTGGAGTCTGCACAAATCCTAGGCGTGGTAGGTCAACACAGCTAGTCTTCCTCATCCAGAGAAAGTAAGTGCAGCCCAATGGGGACCACAAGCAGGAGCTGAATCTGGGCTGTCTATTCCAACTACGTTGGATGTTCTCAGCTATTGATCACACCAGCAGGCCCCATCTTTTGACATAGAAATAAATCAGTTGTTTCATGATGAACTATAAGCAATATTCCTTATGAAGGCTATTAGGTAAACAGTGAGTTAATGTCTTGGGGTGACTGTCATCCTTGATTTTGTTCTACAACAAGAGACAAAACTAATGAAAAGGTTCTTAAAATTATAATCAATGAACATCAAGAATTATATTAACTCCATGTTAGAAATGATCTCTCTCTCTCTCTCTTTCTGGCTCATTCTCTGACTCTTGCAGACCTGCTCACTCTCTTTGTATACTAAAACCTGCTTATAATTATCTCTGACTGGAACTAAGTAGGAATTCCATTCATAAAATATAATTGTCAGTTTATGCAAACCATTAAAATAATGCTGTGTTTATGACTACTTCATTAACAAACGATATTTTTTGTCTGTGTGGTCAGATGCATTATGTTGGTTTGAGTTGATGTGAAGGGCATCCACTTGAAACTGCTTCTTCAGCATCAGACCCTACCTGCTGGTAGCTGCCCAAACTGATCCCCTTGAATTAATCCTGAAGCAGCCTCAGATGTGCTGTGAAGGACTCCAACCATGTGAGTGGCCTACTGTGCTTAAGGATGTCAGATTTGCAGAGTATCCCAAAGAAACCTTGCAGACTCTGTCATTCCTGCAGTCAATCTCTGATTTTGCATTTATTAAAAATTTGCTATGATCACATAGCGGATAGAAACCTAGCAATGCCATAATAATACAGCTGGAAGAATTTTTGGGTGGGTTTTTTGGAGTATTATTGACTGTCACTACCATTTCAATTGACATGATAGATTCCATTTTTAAGTAAATTTCGGTAGATCTTGGAAAATAATCAGATCAACATAATGCATCTGACCTTACAGAGGAACGGTGGAAAGTCTTTAGTGATAAACCTAATCTCTTCAAACTCCGAATGAAAAATAGCTGCTGTTGTGCCGCCTTTGTAATTGTATCAGTATGTTGGGCCCAGGATAGATCCTTAGAGATGTTGATACTGGGAAGGGGATACGGAGATGGAGATTGATTTGTGGGTGGGGCTAAGGCCTGAGGAATGAGATGAAGTCCATGGTGTTGGATGTGACAGTGACAATGGGGAGAGGAAGAGAAACATTAAGGAAGATTGTTATAGTTGATGGGGAGGAGAAAGAGGATCATAATTTATTGAGGGATGACGGCCAATGGGAGAAGATCAGAAAGAACATGGACGACGATTCAGTAAATTTGTAGGAAATAGTAGTGATGCAAATTAAGAGATCAGAACGCGAGAGGTCATGGGGAAGATCTTAAAGAGTATCTGGAAGGATAGAGAAGGTGAAAAGTTCAAACATAACCCCAATGGGGAGATGGAGAAGAGAAAGAGGGAGAGTGTGAAGACTCTTTGTGGCTAGGGTTTGGGGCCATTGAGGGAATCATAAGTTGGGAGAAGATGAACTTGCATCCTGCTTCAAGATAGATCGAGGTAGTTTTAAGCCTTGGTGGGAAAAGCTACTGAAGGTTATGTTTCATCTCTGCATAAGCTTTCCTACAGCACTGGGCTGTGTTGCTTCTATGTTGTATGATGTAAGATCACATTGCTCAGATACAGTAAGTCATAAGTTATATGCCAGTTGAGGTGATGATGCATGCCCTGTGGCTTTCCTGTGTGTTTGTGCACATGGAGGAACTGGAACAAATTTATGGTTGCACACTCTGCACGTACATTTAACTGGATACCTTCAATTATACTCTGCATGTCCATTTAACTGGCTACCTTCAATTACACTCTGCATGTACATTTAACTGAATGCCTTCAATTAAAATTCACTCCCAAAGTTTCATTAAAAAGTTCTGCTATATATGGGGATTTTTAAATGATATATTTAAAACCTGACATGAGTGATTGTTTTAAATTAAGTAGTATCAGGAGACCATTGCAAAAATTTATTACTATTATGAAAGAAATCTTTTTAACGTGTAACTGAGATAGAATCAATAACAGTAAAAAATGAACCTTTTAATGTCAGTTTAAGGACGTTTTAAGCATTGAGGTTTGCAGCCCAAAAGGAGGTCGGATAACTCAACATTCCGGAACTGACTTTTTTCCACTCCGATCTAAACCCAAAACCATTCTGTCCCCATGACCTTGTACCTTCTTTTGCTTATGCACATAATATTTCTTCTAAAGGTAAAGTTTTCATAATATCAGCTATTTCCAACAGCAAAATATTCCCTGCTGTAACAACTTTGAACAAATAAATTTCTGCTAACCTAGATCCTCTTAATAAAAATTTCAAATGAATGTCCCTACATGACTATAACCCCAATCACAGGAAGTGGTCTCTTCCCAATAATGCAATTTCGTAATTCAAAACATTTCTGTTTTTCTGTTTAACTCTTAAGTTCTTAGTAGCACTTCCAAATAGTTCTGGCAACTCCAAGTCCCCTTTCATTGCTTCTTTATTGGTATCCTGCTGATTGCCACATAGGTTCTGAGGTTTTGATATCCTTGCTTCAGGAAGATGTAATATTCTGCTGTCTCCTTTAGCTTGAGACAACAATAATTTTTCATATTTTAGTTCCTTAAATCCTACTTTTAAAGCTTGCAATGCTTTTATTTCTTGGCCTTACTAATCTGCACTTGTAATCTAATGGATTTACACAAACATTTTATTCATTTTGAAGAACCTTCTCAAAGAATTATGTTGCCAGTTTTCATTTTCCTTCCCAATTGGCATTTAGTTTAAATGACCATTTTATTCTAAGATAAAGTAATTGTTGTTTTTGCTTCAATTAGATGCATGTCTGATTTTTTAAAAAATTTTAACCCTGAGCTAAATATCCCAGGGCTAGCTGGAATATTGTTACCCAATATAGTCTAATTTTCCTCTTTGAACAAAGCTGATGTGTTTTTTGCCTTCATTGCCCCAGATCCTATTTTTAAATCTAAGACTGTCAGAATATTTGTGATTTATAGCAGCTCATTTAATCCATGCCATTGTGCTTGAGTAGTGTTTACATAATAGCTGTGCACAACCTAGATCTTTCCTGGATGCCTATCTTATTTTATAAAGCCTTAAGCAACTTGTTAGCAAGTTTAACCATTTTGGAGCCCCCTGTAGCTCATTTTCCTGTAGGTTAGTGCACATTTTAGTTCATTTCCGTACTAAACTCAGTGCTATCTGTAGGTTAATTAGGTAGAGATTAACCTACCTTTGCAATCTCTGTTTGTGGAAGTTTATGGAAACTTTGGGTTATAGACAGATCTCAAAACCCTTATGTAACTTGGGGGATATTTATAACGAAAAAGAACAGTTATGCTTGGGGGTGGGGGCAATTTTAATCTGGTTTGGTATTTTCTGTGATCTGGCACCAATCAA
Source organism: Mobula birostris (assembly GCF_030028105.1). Classification (NCBI taxonomy): domain Eukaryota; kingdom Metazoa; phylum Chordata; class Chondrichthyes; order Myliobatiformes; family Myliobatidae; genus Mobula; species Mobula birostris. The sequence continues at coordinate 59,073,979 of NC_092383.1, read as the reverse complement.
GTCTCAGAGGTGCTAGGCAAGAGAGTTATAACCTGTAGTGTACTTTCAACATGTTGGCAGAAAACCAGATAAAAGGCTTCGTAACATTATTTTTATTTTGAATATATCAATTTATTGTGAGTTTAAACTAACACAACTATCCAAGCTTCAATTGGCCCTTGTAGTCAAAAGTGTTATATTTCACTTAAAGACTAGATTTTTATCTTGGGTTCAGCACATGGATGAAAATTTTCCCCAAGCGCAAGCAAATACACAAACTAGTTTGCATGACAGTCTTGATGGAAACGTGTTTTAGCCCAGATCAAACTTCAACAATGAATGTCTTGTGCTTTAGTCTTATTTTAAAGCAGACTTGGTTTCTTTGGCTGAGAAAGTTTTCTCTTTGTTCCAACTGTAAAGGATGAGAAATAGATTGACTGTTTGCTACTTCTCTGGTTTAAACGCACTTAATCCTCTTTAGTTACAAAAGCAGTCAATCAGATTAAAGTGGAAGTGTTCAGAAACCTATGCAGAACAGTTGGCAAACAGCTAAAGCATGGCCTCTGTAGAAATGCACTTTTTCTTCAATCCCATATTTTATTTGTAATATTATCAAGATCACAGTACTATATACCAATAAATACTAAATATGTGCAGTGCTAAAAGTTAGCTTGAATAAGTTATCGAGCTAACACCAGCAAGCAACATAAACTATCCATAGCATAAAATATTAATTTGTATTTTTACTCCATTACCTTCTACATTATTAACCTGATTCTTCCATTAGCCAAGTGAATGATAATTTATATGTATCTGGCTTCACTTCATTTACAGATATGGAACAAGCTCACAGCAAGAAGACACGAAGGAATGGCTTCATACACGTCCTACTGCCAGCTCTGTAGACACAGATAGCCAATTACTTTCTTCTCCTTCTTCCGTCCCATTGTCAAATTTAGGTTAGTGATGTTTCATTGTCAACTAAATTATGAACAAAATATTTCCAATTGCATTTTATCTCTTTCATTTTATTAAAAAATAGTATTTTGTCTTGCAGCTTCTGACTATAATATGTATTAAAATGACTAATTTTATTTTTGGGTGTTATAGTGTAAAGCCCACACAAAATATATGTTTTATTGAATAGTTTGAAGTTAGTTTCCACATTGAAAAAATGCTTTATAAAGTAGTGAAGAGATCTGTTGACCATATGAAGAATGGTCATGTAAACATTTTTATTAGTTGAGTGTATATATAAATGGTAAACCCAATCATGTTGCATTCTTTTATGCTGTTTTCAAAGATTTAAGTTGCTTTGAATTTACAGATTAGATATACATTTAGAGTTATCCATGTAAGTGTAAGCTATTTACGTCTGCAGCAAATAAAATCTGTCACTGTTAATTTGTCAAGAGTAGCCAGATTTTGACAGACTTTCATATTTTAGTGGCCGATACATAAATGATTTCTGACCTTTCTTTCATCGGTAGTCCTGGTATATATCGTAGATAAAGGGGACTATAGATGTTGCCTTTTTCTGATATATGTGTGCCCATTTCATGATGCTGACCTGGATGGTTAAAAATAAAGGTGAATGCTCAATACTCTGAGTGATAAATGGTGGGGTGTAGGAGTCCAGAAGTCTAACTCTAGTTGTTCAGTGTTTATAAAATGATATGGACTTGAGAAATGGAGATATAATTCTGAAATGGATACCAAATTGGAAGATGGAGCGGCGTCATCCTTTGCAAAAGAGGATCACTGCAAAGTATTCAAAGCCATTAGTTTAAAGAAATGTGTTTGAACTACTCTTGAAGTACATCATTTTATTTTTAAAATGTAAAAAAAAAGAAGAGTGCAAAAATAGTAATTTCTGGAAAGATACCCAAAAAATGTGAAACTATACCTGACAGGGAAGGCTGGAGCATTATTTCTCTGAAAAAAATAAGACTGAGTGAGCTAAAAGAGAGATGTTTAAGATGTTGAAAGGGATAGAGTTTATCATCTGGTACAACTAAAACAACAGGTGATAAAGGTAAGGTATTAAGTACTCCAGAACAGAATTCCGAAGAAAACCCTCTATCTAGAGAGAGATTAGAAGGTAGGGCACACTACCACAGGGAGTAATTGAGGCTAAACAAATTATGATCACATTTTCTTGCTTTCTGTCTCCATTATTCCTTTATGAGCCATTATGAGAGCATTCTGCAACTCAAAATTAATTTACAGATATTTTCAGAGGATTATGGCTGTTTACTTGGTGCTGAAATGTTTTAGTTCATTTATTTATACAGAAGGTTAATTTCCAATCACAAGCACATACTTGTTCATTATTGGCTTTATGTATTAAGCTGCGCTTGTCTTCTACTGTTCAATGTTCTACTCCATCCTTCAATTTGGTATCATTTTCAGAATTATATTCACAGAATCTTAGAAGAATCGAGGAATTAATTAGCATGGATGGAGGTCAGATTGGCCAGTGAGCACCTTTTGTATTTATCCCATTGCCCAGTACTTGGCCCATAGTCCTCTCCTCTATTTACCATGTTCATATTAATCCTGTGGATTCTTGCTGCCTACGTTTGCCAGTCAATTCCATATCTGGACAATCTGTATATGAACTAAGCTTTCGTCACTTGAATGGAGAGGAATAGATGTTACGGCCAAGCACCCTATCAGTTTGTTTACAATTTTAAAGTTGTTTATGTTCATTTAAATATTTTAATCTTTATGTTTTTAAGTTTATGTAGGTTTTACTATTCTTAATTTTTAATATTTTTTGACAGTTTGACAGTCGGGGAATGTCTTAGTCAGCTGTCAATTTATTTATTTAGAGATACAGTGCAGGACAAGCCCTTCTGGCTCTTCAAGCCTCACTACCCACCATCCCACCGATTTAACACTAGCTAATCACGGAACAATTTATGACCGATTAGCCTACTAACCAGCACGTCTCTAGACCATGGGAGGAAACCAGAGCACCCAGCGGAAACCCACTTGCACACGGGAAGGAACGTAGAAACTTGATTCCCGAGGGCGTCTGAAGCTCCAAGCTGTAATGGGGTCGTGTTTATATTTCTGTAGATAGTGTATGTTTTATATACATCTTTCCCCATCCGCTCCCACCTCCTCCAATATGACAGGATTTCTGCACCGTGTTGAGAAGACCCAATGTCACTCTTGTGAAGATGTCATCAGCTGTATTCGTGAGGTTGGCCTCAACAGATGTGCACTTGCCTAGCACGTACTGAAAAATCCTAGTTATTACTAATCCTTGTCATAACATTTCAGTGTGTGAACTTAATAATTCTGACTTGTGTGCAACTTCGTAATAACCTGACCTGGAATTTCCTCCAATTTAAAGCAAATTTCTATGAAGTCAATCATCCAGATAGAATATATGAAATCAGAATCTTCCTCTGTAGGCCTGAAGTTTGTTTAGCTGGCACCTTAATGAGGTGATTCTAAAGCTAACAGCTAATTTAGACCAGAAGACTTGTTATTGACCATGAAATATAACAAAAGACTTTTTTGTGGAGTTTGCTGTAAACAAATGTCAATTAAACAAGAGATGTGACATTCTCAAAGTGAATGCCAATTAACAGCTGCACACTGGGAAACAGAACAAGTCTAAATTGTATCTAGCACCTGTTCATTATTTCTAACTCTTACGGTTGAATGATATTGTTAGTGCACAAATGGCAAAAAATATTTCCAGAGTAAGCTATTTTTTCATAAATTGTATTTAATTGCTGTGATTAGTATGTTAAACACAGAAGTCCACTCAATGAAGCATAGTTAAGATTATGAAATTAATCTTATTTATTTCACTGTTGTACATTAATTAATGAATTTTATTTTTTTTTCCCGGAATGCATCCATTTTCATTATGGGTCATTGAAACACCTGCACTTTTTCCTTTATTTTCAAAATGCCTTCAGGACTATTTAACGCGATTGCAATAGACTGGTTAGGCGTCTGTGATTAGTCAAAGCACAGAAATAACTTAACATGGCAGAAACCTCACATCTGCATAACTTTCTTCAATCTTGTATGAAGAAACAGATATAAAATTAATTTTATTGAGAATGTGTCACTTATGAACCACAATGCTGAAATGTTGCACTCAGATATAGAGCCATTCATCTCTATAGCACAGAAACAGGCCCTTTGGCCCATTTAGTCTATGCCAGCCTGGTCTTCTGCCTAGTCTTAACAACCTGCACTGAGACCATAGCCCTCCATACCTCTTTCATCCATGTACCCATCCAAACTTCTCTTTATTTAAATCTACCACTTCTGCCGGTAGCTCATTCCACACCCGCACCACCTTCTGCGTGAAGATGTTCCCCTCAGATTCCCCATGAGAATTTCAGCTTTCACCCCTAACCCATGACCTCTAGTTCTAGTGTCATCCAACCCGAGGGTAACGAGCCTGCATGCATTCACCCCGTCTATACCCCATATAATTTTGTATTCCTCTATAACAGGGGTCCCCAACCTTTTTTGCAGCGCGAACCGGTTTAATATTGACAATATTCTTGCGGACTGGCCGACCGGGGTGGGGGGGGGGGAGGGGTGTTCAAGTAGGGTTAAATTCACCTCAACATATCTTTTACAGTTAGGTTGCCAACTTTCTCACTGCCAAATAAGGGACAAAGGTAGCAGTCAAATACGGGACACTTGTGCTTACCCCCACGAAAGACTACCATGACCATGAAGCCTTGCGCAGGCACCTGTGTGCACATGTATGACGTGCGCATGTGTGTACATGCCGATTTTTTTCCCACAAATCTGTTTTGCAAATTGGTGTATTTATCATATCATTCCTGCTTTTACTATATGTTAGTGCTATTTTGGGTTTTATGTGTTATTTGGTATGGTTTGCTAGGTTATTCTTTGGGTCTGGGAACGCTCAAAAATTTTTCCCATATAAATTAATGGCAATTGCTTTTTCGCTTTACGCCATTTCGGCACAAAAGGTTTCATAGGAACGCTCTACCTCAGCGGGGGAAATATGGGACAAGGGCAAACCAATGGGACAAACCGTATGGGACAAACCAATTTAGCCCAATATACAGGATGTTCCGGCTAATACGGGACAGTTGACAACCCTATGTTCAAGTTCAACAGTGCGTGACAGGGAATGAGGAAAGGTGCAGTTGACTCATATCGTTTCCTCACAGCCCGGTAGCACATGCTTTGTGGCCCGCTGGTTGGGGACCGCTGCTCTATATGATCTCCCCTCATTCACCAGCATTCCAGGGATTATGACTCCAACTTCAACATAGCATTCTAGCTCCTGTACTCAGTGCCTTCATTTATGAATGACAATATACCAAAAACTTCCCTGAGATCCTTCCTATCTGTGATGCCACTTTTAAAGAATAATGAATCTGTACCTCAAGGTCCCCATGTTTTTCTGCAGGCCCCTGGGCCTTAATATGTAAGTCTTACTCGGATTTGTCCTTTCAAAGTGCAATACCTGACATTTGAATGAATGAATGATCTTTATTGTCATTATGCATAGGTACAATGAAACTCTGTTTGGCTTCCTGTCAGGCAATTAAATAAAGCGGTAGATAAAAACAAGACAGTAATAGAAAAACAGTATTAAATAGATAAATAGCAGAAAATAAGTTGCAGCAGCACCAGAATATCACAGTAATGCACAAAGTGCTGTTAGTACAAGTATTTGAGTCTTTGTGTGTGCATGTGTGTGCTCACAGTTTCAGTCATTGTTCTGTGGGAGTGGTTTGATGAAGGCCACAGCTCTGGGATAGAAGCTGTTCCTCTGTCTATTTGTTCTGGCTTTTAGTGTCCTGAACCTTTTGCTGGACAGCAGCGGGTCAAATAGGGAGTGGCCGGGCTGTGTGATGTCTCTGGTTATGCTGATTGCTTTCCTCCTGAGTTTGCTGGAATAGATGGTGTCCAGTCCTGGGAGCTCCATCCTGACAATTTGCTGGGCCGCCTTCACCACGCGATGCAGGTCTTGTCGCCCAGTGGCTGTGCAGCTGGCATACCACACTGTTGTGGCGCTGTTGGTCAGGATGGTTTCAATTGTCCTTCTGTAGAAGTTAAGCAACAGCTTTTGTGGGAGTTTGGCTGTTTCAGCTTTCTGAGGAAGAAGAGTCTTTCTTGTGCCTTTTTTTTTTACAAGCAGTGAGGTGTGTTGAGAACATAACTCCAAGGAACTTTAGGTTTTCCACACTTTCCACTACCTCTCCATGTATATGGAGGGGGGTGTGTACTCTGTCATTCGATCTCCTGAAGTCAATGATCATCTCTTTTGTTTTAGAAGTGTTAAGGACCAGGTCGTTGTCCTTACACCACTCTGTCAGATGATCCACCTCAAGCCTGTAGGCTGTTTCATCCTCGTCCGAGATCAGGCCAACCACTGTGGTATTGTCCACAAATTTAATTATGGAGTTGGAGGTGTAGATGGGGGTACAGCCATGTGTGAAGAGTGTGTAGAGCATAGGGCTCAGCACACAGCCCTGCAGAGTGCCTATTTTTAAGATGAGGGTGGTGGAGGTGTGCTTACCAATTCTGACTTGCTGTGGTCGGTCTGTGAGAAAGTCCATGACCCATGAGCACAGGGAGGAACCAAGGCCAAGAGTGTTCAGTTTGCTGACCAGTTTTTGGGGGATGACTGTATTAAATGCAGAACTGAAGTCCACAAGTAACATCCTCACATAAGTGTTCGGTTCCTCTAAGTGAGTCAGAGCAATATGGAGGGCTGTTGTGATTGCATCCTCTGTGGAGCGGTTTTCCCGGTAGGAAAGCTGGTGTTTGTACAGATCAGGTGGGATTATAGTCTGTATTAAATTCCATCTGTCATTTTTCAGCCCATTTTTCCAACTTGATCGAAATCATGCTGCAAGCTTTGATACCCTTCCTCACGGCCCACTATGACCACCAATCTTGGTTTCATGCTCAAATTTGTTAATCTAGTTTATCACATTATGATCAAAATCATTAATACAGCATTGGACCCACATCAGTCTCTGTGACATACTACTAGGCACAGGCTACCTGTCAGAGAAAAAACCATCTACTGCCACACTTTGGCCTCTCCTACAAAGCCACTGTTGAATCCAGTTGGCAACTTCACCGTGGATGCTATGCTACTTAACATTCTGTTGTGTGGGATTTTGTCAAAATCTTCGCTGAAAACCATGGAAAGAATGTCCACCGCCTTTCCTTTACTGATTTTCTTGACAACCTCCTTGAAATCTGTATAAGATTGGTTGGATATGCGTAAGGCCATGTTGACTATCCCTAAAGAAGTCCTGTCTATCTAAATACTTAAATATGCTGACCTAATAAATTTACCCACAACTGATGTCAGGCTCAATGGCCTATAATTTCCCAACTTATTGTTGGAACGTTTCTTGAACAACAGAGCAAGATTACCCAGTCTCCAGTACTCTGGAGGTTCTGTAGCAACAAGTCATAGCTAGTGTATGCAGCATAATTAGATGAATACAAGTAGCATAGAGACACTTATTTGCTGGATGTTTTTCTTTTTCTGTATGTCTTCTCATATTAGATAGCACATGCAGACTTATTTCTCTTTTATTTTGCAATTTGCAGCTTAGCTGAATATGTATATTGTTTCATTAACAGCAAGTCCTACGGTGGTATCTCAGCTCAGCAGCCCCACTCCAAAAATGATGCGTTCCAATAGCATTCCGACCCACGATTCCTCTTTCGATTTGTATGGAAGTCTGCAGATGGGAAGCACAATTTCCTTGGCCGAAAGACCGAAAGGGATGATCCGCTCAGGTTCATTCAGGGATCCTGTGGATGACGGTAAGATGGAATGTTCTCGGCTTCAGTCAGTGTTAGGGGAATAATTTTTAAGTTACTTGATGTGCAGGAGATTGTAACATCTTGAATAAATTTTGACCTAGAATGTGTAGCTGTAATGGTAACAAATCTGGTAGCGCTAACTTGTTTCTCTGGAAACTTATCCTCTGCTTCATGCTTCCCCGTGTATGCACTCAAATGCTGAAGTCTAGAATTTATAGCCAGTGTTACCATAAGGGAGATTGTTGTGCTTTTTCATAGTGCTGGTAACAGACATGCAGTAACTGATGTACACTTCAACCTAATGAGCACTATTTAGATTGCAAAATCAATTTAAAATATTGGCTTATTGAATGTTATAACTAAGTTTTTAATGATGCATTGAGTTTTTAATGGTGCACTGCTTCATAAATACTGAAGAACAAACTCTCTGTCCCAAAAGAATAATTTTATGTGGTGTCAGAAATTCCATTCCATCATAAAGATTCTATTATTTCTTCAAGTGATATTTTTAGTAACAAAAAATCATTCAGCTTTTGATGCAAGCCATGTATTTTCCGAATTTCTGTAAGATACTTATGAAGCTATTCATAATCCCAGTTATTGAATTCTAGTTTACTAGTCTGATTGGCTATTCAGACTGATCAGGACTTCAGTTTCCAAATGTCACAGAGACCCAAATGATAAAGCCGTGTTCTGATAGGATAACTTAACACATTCAGTGTGCTAAACTTTTGTGAGCAGTTTTATTTAAGTTCAGCAAGCAGCATCTGTGTGGTGCTGATTGCAGATTGTGAGTCATTACTTTGAAAGCCTTGCAGGGCACATCCAACATTATGTAGCTGTTTCACCCAATCAAACCTAACAAAAGGCTGGAACCAAAATACCCGTTTAATGACTTAAATGAGCTCAGAATATCTCAAAGCAGCTTAGAGCTCATGAACATTGTGAACATAAATTCAATGTATTATTATCTGTGAAATCTTCCTGACTAATATTAATCATTTTCTACCATTTGTAAATCCTAGAACCGATACTTTAGCTTGGTTGCAATTAGCAGTTCCGTCATATGTTATAGCCATCATTTACACAATCAACTAATATTTCAAAGAGCAAGCACAATAATTTTATAGAAATATCATATTCAGGAAGTAAACATTGGAATTTAAAATAGCCTGGAAACCGTGTGCTTTATTCACATCTCCACTTTGACCGATATTATGAGTGGCTTATCCCCAGTGAATAAATCCATTATTTTGCTAGCAAAATGCCTTGTCAGATCAGAGAGTTTTTGATGACATCTCTTGCATGGTGTTTATATGATGAAGAAGATTACTAGTCCTGGTGGAGTTTCCTTATGATCTTGATAATAAAAATTAGAAAGTGTATTTTAATGAGAAAAACGAATAAATAATTAATCACAGGAAAACACAAGTCCTGTATTTGTTAAACAAAACAACTCAAATGTGCTTTATCTTTGCGAAGAAGAATGGAATAAAATAGGATTATAGTTCATGGTGGTTGAGATCTAGAATGGGGTTAGTGGCTGAAGGGTCTGTTTGTGTGCTGCATGTCTGGCTCTATATCAGTTTCTAAAGAGCTGTTCTGAGATCACACCGCTGTATTTCATGAATGGTAGAACACACTATTTTCAAAAGAGACCCAAGATGAATACACCAGTCATTGAAAGTGGGCATGCAGGTACAGCAGGCAGTGAAAAAGGCGAATGGTATGCTGGCATTTATAGCGAGAGGATTGGAGTGCAGGAGCAGGGAGGTACTACTGCAGTTGTACAAGGCCTTGGTGAGACCACACCTGGAGTATTGTGTGCAGTTTTGGTCCCCTAATCTGAGGAAAGACATCCTTGCCATAGAGGGAGTACAAAGAAGGTTCACCAGATTGATTCCTGGGATGGCAGGACTTTCATATGAAGAAAGACTGGATGAACTGGGCTTGTACTCGTTGGAATTTAGAAGATTGAGGGGGGATCTGATTGAAACGTATAAAATCCTAAAGGGATTGGACAGGCTAGATGCAGGAAGATTGTTCCCGATGTTGGGGAAGTCCAGAACGAGGGGTCACAGTTTGAGGATAAAGGGGAAGCCTTTTAGGACCGAGATTAGGAAAAACTTCTTCACACAGAGAGTGGTGAATCTGTGGAATTCTCTGCCACAGGAAGCAGTTGAGGCCAGTTCATTGGCTATATTTAAGAGGGAGTTAGATATGGCCCTTGTGGCTACGGGGATCAGGGGGTATGGAGGGAAGGCTGGTGCAGGGTTCTGAGTTGGATGATCAGCCATGATCATAATAAATGGCAGTGCAGGCTCGAAAGGCCGAATGGCCTACTCCTGCATCTATTTTCTATGTTTATATGAATAGAGGCAGAAATTAGGTCAGGACCTATTTATGCCAAACTTCTGTTCCATTCTTGATATGCTAATAACTTATGAAGGGATATCATTCACACTGATGTCTTATCAAGTCAAGATGATAAAATTAAGTTCTCCCTGTAGAATATTTGTCAGCAGACAGTGGTGCAGCCTGCACCCCTGATTCCTCCCTCATGTAATTGTGGGGAGGTTGTTTTATTTTTCCACAGCACCCTGCCTCAAAGGGGTTAGCTGCAGGAAGGATACTAGCTACCTTGGAAAGGGATTTGTTAAGGCTGTATCCTAGGTGATAGTCAACCCTACTCCAGAACACTACAGAATAGAAACAGCCCTTCAGTCTACCAAGTACACTGCAGCCATGAAGCATCCAGTTACTTGACTCTGATGCTGATCACCTAGCTGGCCAGTTAGCAGATATTCCCATCAAAGTGCTGTAGCCCCTCCAGTTCTGGCAGAGATATCTACTTTATTCAAGTAGCTTTGACAGCAGAGACCCAAAGGGTTAGCAGCACCAACAGACAAAGCTTACGGCGTTCCAAGGTCAACATAATTTGAACAATATACTTGGGGAATAACTTCTATTTTTACACATTAAAACAATGTGTAATTTTAAATAAAAAGAGCAAGCAAGAGTGTATCTGTGTGGTTTGGCATCAACTTCAATACTATGTTTCAGTCTCTGAATTATGTGACCTTCTGTATAAAATCACATTAAAATCAAAGTTGATCTGATTTTCTTTTACAATCAGATTATTTTTCCTTGTGCCACATTGCTGTTCAGTTTCACTTTTCTAATGGGATATTGGTCCTATCCCATTGAGGCTTTCTGATACAGATAACTGAGGAATGTATGCATTGCCTGTTATTTTTGCATTTACTTCCCATTTATATACTTCTTCTTTCAGGCCTTATTATAATTCACAAACCTCTGATTCCCAGTGGAAAAATAATCACCTCAGAACCCAAGTCAGATAGCTCTGAGATTAGCTTCCTTGAGGCCACAATTAACATTTTAGGAAATACTACTTCACCCGACATTTAAAATAGTCTTTCACAGGTATTTTTCTTCCCCCTTCCTTGAGGAATTCTGTAGTATTTATTAAGAACAGATGGAAAAGTCAGTGGTGGTCCTTTAGCACTGTTAAACTTCAAAGCTCACATTAGCAAAGTCAAGTCCTGCTGCTTGAGGCTAAAAATATGCATTCATTGCTTTATGGTTGTATTGTAACTTTTCCCTAGTGCAGTTATTATGAAGCTGGCTTTCCAAACATGGTTCTTATAGATCCTAAAGATCAGGAGTTTCTATCAGATTCACATGATTACTACACTCTGTTAAATTTGTTGACTTGCTAGCATGTTATATTTGTTATTATACTGTCTATGCTAAGGAAAGAGATTTTTCGTCAAATGTTCCCAGTGCTCCCTTCTTCTTAAGTTTGGAAAGTTTCGTGGAATTAGCCCCCAGTTGTTGACCTTTAGCTGATGCCTGTTAAAATGCTTTGAAAATTCTCCTTTGTTTTATGTCTAGCATACAGGTTCATGTTTCCCTTTGTAATTAAGCTTTACGTGCTTTTTCAAAGCTTTCCTAGTCTTGTCATATGGTTTAAGATAACAATGCTGCCTCTATTAACATTGTATGAAAGCTGGGCATGAAAGTCTTCATGTATGTAGCACTTTTCAAGTTTCTGTACTCTTGGCCTTTATTGTATTTGAGTTAGATTTCAGATTTTGATGAAGTGATCAAAGTAGTTGTATACCCCCCAGAAAAAGACGACAAAGGTAAGAATACAGCTGGTGGTGGGCATGAATGAATATAGGAAGGGCTGAAACAGAAGAGCAACCAAGCCATGTAGACATTAAGTTGTTTGCCATCTGCTAAGAACCCCCAAGTCTTCAAATATGGCTGACTATCAGCTCAACTATTGTTCAGTACAGACCATCAAACCATAAGCAATAAATGTGAGAATCACTCATGTATGTAGCACTTTTCAAGTTTCTATTGGGACATCACAATGCACTTTACAGCCAGTGAAGTATTTTTGAAGTATAGTCTCTGTTAAAGTGTAAGAAAAGCAGCAACTGATTCATACACAACAAACTCCCATTACACCACTGTGATAATGTGCAGGAAAGAGGAGGGATTTTTGCCTGGTTTTCCTGCATTCATCAATTAATATTTGCCTGATGGTTTTAGGAATGTTGAATGAGTGCTGTAACATTATGAGGGCAGCATAGAAAGTTTCTCTTCTTCAAAGTACTGTTACAAAATATTTTACGACATAGACACACACAACACCTTAATTTAAAAAATATCTCATCTGAAAGTCTGCACATCTGAACGTGCAGAACTCCCTCAGTGCTGAACTGGAGTGTCAACGTAACTCCTAAACTCAGACCACTTGAAGGGGAACTTAGACGAACAACTTTTTAACTCAGACACAAGAATGCTACCAAGTGAATCATTGTTGATGATTACATTTAAAATGCCAGCAGTGTACTGTGTCTAAAAGATAAAGATATAATACATCAATAGAATACAAAAGATATTGTAATACATTTTATGAACTAAAACATTTTATAAAAACTTACATTCTCTGCTTAATCTTTCACTATATCACCCTTAATGTCCATACTGCTTCAACAAGTCATAAATTTACTAACAGAAATTAAGTCCTGTATACTTTATGATAGTGGAAGATGAATATCACTCTGATAGGTATGCGCAGAAAACTACAGCACAGAAACTGGCCCTTTGGCCTATCTGGTCCATGCTGAAACATTTCAACTGTCTAGTCCCATCAACCTGCACCCAGACCAATGCCCTCCATACCCTCTCATCCATGTACCTATCCAAACTTCTCTTAAACATTGGAATGGAAATCGCACCCGCCATTTGTGCTGGCAGCTCATTCCACAGTCTTACTGCTCTCTGAATGAGGAAGTTTCCCCTCACGTTCCCCTTAAACGTTTCACCTTTCACCCATAATGCATGACTTCTAGTCATAGTCCCACCCAACGTCAGTGGAAAAAACCTGCTTGTATTTACCCTATCTATACCCCTTATAACTTTGTATACCTCTATCAAATCTCCCCTCAATCTTCTATGTTCTAGGGAATAAAGTGTTAACCTATTCAATCTTTCCTTATTACACAGGTCCTTCAGTTCCAGCAATATCCTTGTAAATTTCCTCTGTACTCTTTCAATCTTACTTAGATCTTTCCTGTAGGTAGGTAACCAAAACTGCACACAATAATCCAAATTGGGCCTCACCAATTTCTTCCCAACTTCAACATAACATTCTATCTCCTGACTCAATACCTTTATGATTTATGAAGGTTAATGTGCCAAATGCTTTCTTTATGACCCTTTCTACCTATACCACCACTTTCAAGAATTATGGACCTTTGTTCACAGATCTTTTTGTTCTACCACACTCCTCAATACCCTATCTTTCACTGTGAACGACCAACCCTGGTTGCTTCTCCCAAAGTGCAACACCTCATACTTGTCAGCATTAAATTCTCTCTGCCATTTTTCAGCCCATTGGTCCAAATCCCGCTACAAGCTTTCATAGTCTTCCTTGCTGTTCACTTCACCCCCAAGCTTGGTGTCATCCACAGATTTGCTGATTCAGTTAACCACATTATCATACAGATTGTTGATATAGATGACAAACAATAAAGGACCCAGCACCGATCTCTGTGGCACTCCACTAGTCCACAGGCTTCCATTTAGAGATGCAACCATTTACTACCACTCTATTGCTTCTCTGGCAAAGACAATGTCTAACTTATCTTGAGTGTCAAGTGACTGAACTTCGTAGCCAATCTCCCATCCAGGACCTTGACAAATGACTTGCTGAAGTCTATGTAGACAATATCCACTGCCTTCCCTTCATCAATTTTCCTAGCAACATACTTGAAAAACTCTATAAGGTTGATTAGACACAACCTAGCATGCACAAAGCCATGCTGACTGTCCCTAATCAATCTCTGTCTACCCAAATACTCGTATATCCAGTCCCATAGAATACCTTCCAGTAACTTTCCCACTGCTGAAGTCCAGCTCACTGACCTATAATTTTCTAGTTTATTCTTTCAGCCTTTCCGAAACAGCAGAACAACATTAGGTCTCTTCCAGTCCTCTGGTCCCTCACCTGCTGCTAAGGATGATTTAAATATCTTTGCTTTGGCCGCTGCAATTTCTGCACTTGTCTCCAACAGGCTCCAAAGGAATACCCTGTCAAGCCTGGGGATTTACCTACCCTGATTTGCGTCAAGACTGCGAAGACCTCCTTGTCTGTAATCTGTATAGGGTCTATGGCCTCGCTGCTGCTTTGCCTCATTTCTGTAAATTCTGTGTCCATTTCGCAAGTAAATACGGATCTAAGAAATCCATTTACGATCTTTCTCACCTCCCTTGGCTCTATGCATAGGTTGCCATACTGATCTAGCAGAGGAGCAACATTGTCCCTTGAATCCTTTTGCTCTTAACGTATCAGTAGAAGTCCTTCAGATTCTCCCTTCACCTTGTTTGCTAGAGCATCCTCATGCCTTCTTCTGATTTCTTTCATAAGTGCTCTCTAGCATTTCTTATACTCCTCAAGTATCTCATTTGTTCCTACCTGCTATGCATCTCCTGTTTTTTTTTAATCAGCGCCTCAGTATCTCTCGAAAACCAAGGTTTCCTAAACCTGTTATCCTTACCTTTTATTCTGACAGGCACATACAAGCCTTGTCCTCTCAACATTTCACTTTTGAAGGCCTCCCACTTACCAAGTGCACCTTTCCCAGAAGCTGTCTCAATCCACACTTGCCGGATCATTTTTGATACCATCAGAATTGACCTTTCTCCAGCTTAGAATCTCATCCTGAGGACCAGACCTATCCTTTTCCATCATTACCTTGAAACTAATGGCATTATGATCACTAGATCCAAAGTGTTCTCCTACACAAACTCCTGTCACCTGCTCTGTCTCATTCCCTCATTCAAACAAATATGTCTATGTACCGACAAAGGAAACTTTTCTTGAACACATTTGATGAACTCTATCCCATATAGTCCTTTTACAGTAATGGGAGTCCCAGTCAATTTGTGGAAAGTTAAAATCATCTACCACGACAAGCTTATGTTTCTTGCAGCAGTCTGCGATCTCTCTACAAATTTGTTCTTCTAAATCCTGAAGGTTGCTACATGGTCTATAATATAATCCCATTAATGTGGTCATATCTTTCTTATTCCTCTATTCCACAATTAAGCCTCACTAGACAAGTTTTCCCATCTGTTCTGACTGAGCACTGCTGTGACATTTTACCTGACTAGTAATACTGCCGCCTCCCCCTTTAATCCCTCCCACTCTATCATCTCTAAAACAACAGAGCCCCGGAATACTGAGCTGCCAGTCCTGCCCCTCCTGCAACCAAGTCTCATTAATGGATACAATATCATTATTCCACATGTTGATCCGTGCCATGAGCTCATCTGTGTACTACACTTCTTGCATTGAAATATATGCAACTCATAACATCAGAACAATGTGCTCAACCTTTTGCCTCCTGACAATGCCTGAGATCTTAGCAACATCTGTCTTCCCAAACTTTCCACTATCTGCTCTGGCACTCTGGTTCCCATACTCCTGTAATATATACTCACATTGTAGTATACTAATTTATAATTTTGATTCTGAAAACCTGATATTTAATTTTCTCTTTACACTCAGTTCAGACAGATTATGTCATTCACATACCTGACATCTAATATTCAAACTAGGTACTCCATTCCAAATTGTCATGATGGAGGAGAAAGATTAGTAGGCAGACAGAGAAAAAGATTCAAGAATATGCTTCTACCCGCCTTAGAGCAATGCACCGTCCGCACAGACCCCTGGAAAAGTCTAGCCTAGGACTGCTCAAAGCAGAGATGGAGAATCTTCATTTTGGTGATAAGTACCTCAGGTCTGATGATGTCAGAAGCCTTGTGTAAGCAGCGGAAGGGAGCGACCCACCTTACCAAATACCAACCGGTTATACCCCATCAGTGGAAGTGCCAGGGCACCTCACAGCAACCTCATTAGCCAGCTAAGAACCGACGAAAACAAAACAGAAACAAGTCATTGTCACTCTGAGAGACTGCAAAAATAGAAGAGCCACGGCAATTAAACGTGTAGCTACTTTTCCTTCCCCTCAGTAACATTAAAGTGATGTGTTTGCTAGCAACAAACACACTAATGCAGTGATGGATATTGGACCCCAAATGATGTTGCTAAAAGGCAAATATGAATTTGATTTGGAATTTGTATTATGGAATAAGTTATTTATTAGAAATATTACTGAAAGTGAAAGTTCTTGTTCTGTATATGTGTGTCAGGCTCTGTCAGAAGTACCATGCTCTGCTTTGGGCTCTGAAGCTTAGAAAATATGTGTTGACCTTGTAAAGGGACTAATGTGGACTCACCAGATTGAAACTAGACTGAAAACATCAAATTTTTCAGTGCATGTTGTATAAACCTGATGGTATTGGTTGAGTTTAGAAGGTAGAAAGTTACCTTTTGAGCATAATAACAAGATTTGATTGGGAAGATGCTGAGAAAGTCTAGCGAAACGATGAATACTAGAAATGACTTGATTCAAGCTGATCAACACGAAGGGCAGAAGAAATTGGTAAAGTGTTTCAGCAGAACTTTCCAGGACTGATTTTGATGGAAGTTTTGGTGACGAGTTACTGTTAAACCAGTAAACTTGTATCTTACTGCACTGGAGGAAGTACCCTGACATATGTGGTGCCAATATTCAACTAAGATTTTAGATAGGGTGTATTTCTTCCTGGTCAGGTAGATAGATGTAAGAGATCCAGTACAGGTAATTACTTGAAGTCAGGAGGCACCTGAGTATTATTCAGAGAACAGCATCACCTAAAACAACCATGCAAACTAATTCCAGGACTCGCTAAAGGATGTACTAGAAAGGTGTATATTGTCATTTTGATTTTGGTTTTCAACCAAAAGATATGCAGCCCCATCACTCCCCTGAGGCTATACACAGGAGACTGGATGAAGGGTCCTTTAGGTCTGTGATTATGATGGGTAGGGGAACCAACTTTCTTCCTTGGAGAATCAGGAAGAAAAGACCAGGCACTCTTACCTGGGGATAAGGTGAGCATTCTATATAATGATCTTGTCGAGGCTGGGATTCAGATCCACATGGGGGTGGGAGTGTGACGGTTGGTGTGCTCTTGGGGGAGTAGTACCGAGGGAATGTGCGTAGGTAAGTGCTTATCTTGCAGATCTTGTAGATAAGGGCAGCAATAGTAAGGTCAAACAGTGCAAGGAGTGTTCAATGCCCAGGGTAACTCCCCTTACAATCCTCTGAGAAGAGCAATGTACAGTGATTGACACTGATGCAGAAATCAGGAATTAATTTATTGGCAGATGTTTCCGTTTTGAGAGCATAAATGCATTTTAATGTAATAATCAGAAAATTGCTTGCTTTAATTTGAAAAACTGTTTTACAGTTCATGGCTCGGTGCTTTCACTTGCATCCACCACATCATCGGTTCATTCCATGGTAAGCCGTGTTTTCATTTTTATAAACTTTGAGGATCGTATTTTAATGGTAGTTTTAAATTTCAGGCTTTGAATATATTGATGGATTTATATTACAGTGGCATGTTTCAGATGATATTTTGTTAATGTGTATTTGAGAATAGATTGCACTTTTATGTTTAGTGTTCTTCCTAATCGATATCCTTTTTAATGTACAATGAAAGTGCTGAAGAGTAGAGTTATTTCATGGAAGGTACGTTATTCTCCACAAAATCCATATTCTTAATCGCTCTGCCTTCCGTCTAAAGCCAGATCAATTACTTATTGTAGCGACAAGATTTCAGCAGCAATACTTACCAGTGCACACATCACTTAGATTTTCTGGATGAGTTTTCTCTCTGAAAATAAAAGTAACGTACTTTGATATTAATGGTTAAAGTTATTAGGGTTCATACAACACTGGAAGCCATTCCATTCAGTGTGTCTGTTCTAAAACTTGCAAAGATATCCCAGACATGGCAGCTGTTGACAACACTGCGCCAGCCAGAATTGGATCACAGAAATGAGCAGAAAAAAATACTCAGAAAGCAAAACCTATTTAAAGAGCAGAGGCAAGAGAAGCTACAGCAGCCTGTCCCATTAAAAGCAGGGGAAATAGAGGTTAATTATGTATAAATTAGCTGATTTAGTTAAGTTTCAGTCACACTGTAGAATGGCCACTAAGATGATTTTCAGGAGTAATACTCAATCGCCAAACTGCCTTTCATTATAGAGTTGTAAGTAAATAAAGGTATTCCTAAAACTCCCTAATTTTCTCCTTTTGAACTACTTTTCCAATAGGTTTTTGAGTTATTCTTGAATTTGGGTTTCATTATCCACACCCCTCCTTCCAGGTAGTTCGTAAATTTTACATTCTAGTTGTGTCGCTAGAGGCAACTTTGCACTGCCTAATTTATCCAGCACAAGAACTCATAATTATGACCATCTCCAGCAAATCTCTCCTTAACTGCAACTGTCTGAAGGATAACCATCACATTTGCATTGTACTTCCTCTCAGATAAGGAGATAAATCAAGAAAACTGAGGCAGTGGGTGAGGACAATGCAAATGGTGTAGAAATTCTTCTTGAAGGAACAAACAGTAATGCTAGGCAGAATAGTTTTATTCTGAGCCAATTACCTGAGATTCGGAGGTGTAGAATATTCCTGACTACATTGCTGCTCTCTGCAATTGTGACTTCCAGCGGTAAGGCACTCCAGTTTAGCAATTCAGAGAGTGGACACCATTCACTTTGCCATACTGCAAGCTACTTTCCTACCAGCAAAGAAGAATTTACTAAACCACAAAATGGTGCATTCCTCTTTTGCAATATATTACTTGTATGAAAAGGATGTTTATTTTTAATTCTAGGAAATGAAACATTGGTAAATCTGGAGGAAGAAAAATAACTAAATTTATTTACCCTGAAGTAACTAAGTGTTTGATTCTGTTTGAATGCACTCTGTGATGCCTTGAATTGTCATAGGGTGGTGGCTGGGAACGGACCCAAGTGCAAGACACAGACACTGAAGTACTAGGGACAGGACTAGGATACAGGGTGAGGGCAAGGACATGGACACGAAAACCGGGAACCCGGAACAGGACTGGACAAGAGAGCTAGGAGCCCGGGCTTGGACTCCGAGCCAGAGACTGGACAAGGACCCAGTACCAGGGTCTTGCCTCTGGCTCAGACCCCAGAACTAGGCAAGGACGAGGCTTGGCTGGCAGGCAGGACGAGGCTGGAGTCTTCAGGCTTGAGGCTAGAGACTTGAGGCGAGCCTTGGCAGGAGGCTGGAGTCTTCAGGCTTGAGACTAGAGACTTGAGGTGAGGCTTGGCAGGAGGCTGGAGTCTTCAGGGTTGAGGCTAGGGGCTAGAGACAAGGCTTGGCAGGAGGCTGGAGTCTTCAGGCTTGAGGCTAGAGGCTAGAGACAAGGCTTGGCAGGAGGCTGGAGGCTAGAGACGAGGCGAGGCTTGGCAGGAGGCTAGAGACGAGGTGAGGCTTGGCAGGAGGCTGGAGTCTTCAGGCTTGGTGCTAGAGGCTAGAGACAAGGCTTGGCAGGAGGCTAGAGGCTGCTTTTGGGCAGGGCGCTGTACTCCACCCGACGGAGGCAAGGGACAGGAAGGGACAGAACCAACTGTAGGTATCGGCAATACGGCCTGGCTTACCCGACAGAGGCAAGGGACAGGAAGGGACAGAACCAACTGCAGGTAACGACAAGACAACCTGGCTTACCTGATGGAGGCAAGGGACAGGAGGGACAGAACCAACCGCAGGTAACAGCAAGATGGCCTGGCTTACCCGACGGAGGCAAGGGACAGGAAGGGAGCTAGGTACGGGGTGGCTCCAGGACAAGACAGCGGGACAAGGCAAGGCTTCAGGCAATGCAAGGCAAGACAGAACTTCAGGTGAGGCGAGAGTTACCGCCAAGTCAAGGCAGGGCTTCAGGCATTGCAAGGCCAAACGAGAACTTCAGGTGAGGCGAGAGTTACCGGCAAGACAAGGCAAGGCTTCAGGCAATGCAAGGTGAAACGAGAACTTCAGGCAAGGCGAGAGTTACCGGCAAGGCTTCAAGCGAGGAAACAGAAGGCAGAGGAAGGGATACAAGGAGTAAGGACAAGAGCAATCCAGCAACCACGCCCTGGTCTCTGAAGGTATTTATGCAGCCAGCCCCAACAAGCATCAGCTGCCTCAATTAGAGCTCAACAAGTACAGAAACAGGGTAGACAGGAAAACCTGGAGCAAGGGTCGATGGACTGGACCGTGAACCGGAATACGGACTTCACGGATCAGACCATGGCATGAATTGGTTTAAAAAATGGTAATCTTTAATTCCATATACTTGTCATAGTCTGAGCAAGAACAGTTTGACTTCTTGGCCTTGGCTTTATTATGGCAATGGATTACCGTGCAAAAATTATCAACATAGGTTTCTAATAAGATGGCAGTGTGTTTGATCGCAGCAGCTTCTGTGGGGTCAACCAGAGGAATTATTTTCTTTTACAAACATTTTTTTATGATCGAAAGACCCAGCTGGACTTTAAGAACTTAAAGTACTGCAGATCTACTCAATCAGCGAGTTGCTGGTTGATGGAGAAACTGCAGAAGCTGAATTTGGTGCGGATCGTGCTTCTGCCTGCTTCAGAGAGGTGCTGAAGGAGTCAGTGCGAGAAGGCAGTGTGTAGTCTAACAGGAGTTATTGTCTTAGTTGCTTGTGATCACAAGACTGTGTTGGACAGTGTCAGTGTAGAAAGCTGCAAGTCTGATCCACTGATTTATGGGCGGGCAGTGGGGGATTTGCGTGGCCTTGGTCATAGTGAGGACAAGGCCTCATGCCCTGTTGTCGCCTGTTTATAGCCGCCCAGGAGAGAGGCATCAGAGTCAGTGCACTCCACTGGAGGTGCTGCTGCCCCCTGGTGTTCACTCAGCAGAAGACAAGCTGGATTGTGTTCAACTGTAGACTGCTGCAACATTTATGGACTTAGGGTCTTGAACTTTATCTTTTTGTCTTGATGTCTTACAGTATATGTGCTATATGTACCTTGCCCTGTGTGTGACTGTAGGTACTGTGTTTTGCAACGTTGTCCCCATAGTAACACTGTTTTGTTTGGCTGTATTCATGTATGGTTGAATGCCGGTTAAACTTGAACTTCAGTGAAGAAAAGAGAGAATGACAATAAGTCTAAAGGAGGGGTGCCTTTCATAGAGTCTGGTAAAGTAAATCAGCTTTTGCTGTCTTTGTGGAGTATTTCATGCGTGGACATGAAGGATGTTAACTACACTTGCAATGGACATTGAGTGATCATTTAGATTAGATTAGATTAGATTCAACTTTATTGTCATTGTGCCGAGTACAGATACAAAGTCAATGAAATGCATTTAGCATCTGACCAGAAATGCAAAGGATAGTGTTATTTACAAAATAACTGCAAATAAAAAAAGTGCTACAGCACACAAATATAAAAGTACTGAAACAGTACAATACGGATGCAATACTGCTTAGCGCTGTGATGAGAAGTTCAGCAGTGTCACAGCCTCAGGAAAGAAGCTCTTCCTGTGCCTGCTGGTGCGGGAGCGGAGGCTCCTGTAGCGCCTACTGGATGGGCTTGGAAAATCAAAAAGGAATTGAGTATTCTTTTTCAGTTTGTCCTTGATTTTTCACACCAATTTAGGAAGGAGTCGTCAACCATTAGAAGTCTGTGTTTTGTATTAATTTATAGGATTGATTTCTTTTTGTTACTTTTTGCAGAGTGAAGACAAGGTCCAAGGAGAGGTATGAGTAATTGAATATTTATTGCTTTGTTTAATATGGAGAGGTGACATATATTCACTTGGTTAATTAAAATGATTGATTTAATGTGTGTTTACACTCGAATTAATACATTTCTACTTATAATATGGTGTACCAAGATAATGTAAACTACAAGTTATTTTAGATTTGTAACACTGACATTGTATCAATAACAAAATTAGTAGACTTATAAATTTTTGCTCTGTTTGTGCATGTGAATAGAGGGTAACTTGCATTTAGAATCTTGCATGGTATGTTGTATTTATAGCCCTGTAAATAAGTGGCATTAATAATGAATTCTTTGTTACAGCATATTCGGAAACTACGTAGAGAACTTGAATCTTCACATGACAAGGTTTCTGCACTTACATCACAACTGTCTACAAATGTAGGTTTTTTCTTTTTACTTCCATCATGGTGTTAGGCATAAAACAACACCTTCTTCTATCCATCTGTTTTTAGTTTTCTGTCATAAGTAGCATCATATTGACTAAGCTCTTGAAATAGTGTCCTGCAATGAATATTCTGAGTAGTAGCTGGCCTTTGAAGATTTAAAATTAGACTTGTACATACATAGTGCATTTTTCTATCTCAAGGCAGCCGGAGTGCTTCACATGGAATGGAGTTTTTTTCATCTGCATTTATCTCAGTAACTTGAGAAAACCAGCAGCCAATTCTGGCACAAGAATCTCCCACAAACAGGAATGTGGCAATGACCAGATGACCTTCTTTGATGATTTTTTTCTTGTTAAAATTAGTGAGGACACACTATTAATTAATTTTTTGGATCCAAAACAGCAGCGTGGAATCTTTTCTACATATCAGGGAGAGATAGTACATAATTATGAGGGCTGTAGATAAGGTAAATGCAAGCAGGCTTTTTCCACTTAGGTTGGGTGAAATTAAAACTAGAGGTCATAAATAAAGGTGAAAGGTGAAATATTTAAGGGGAACCTAAGGAGGAACTTCTTCACTCAGAGCGTGCTGCGAGTATGAAGTGAGTTGGGGGAACTCAGGAAGTGGTGGAAGCAAGTTCGCTTTCAACATTAGAGAGAAGTACGTGGACAGGATAATTCTGGAGTACTGTGGTCCAGGTGCAGGTCAATGTGACAAGGTAGAATAACAGTTTGGGATGGTCTAGATGGGCCAAAGGGCCTATTTTCATACTGTAGTGCTTCTAAGGCAGGGCACATCGTTTAGGGTCACTTTTGAACAACACCTTCTATGAGTGTGTAGCATGGGAGCATAGTACTTAATGCTGTTGCATCACTGCCTCAGAGACCTGTGTTCAATCCTTGACTGGTGTGTTTGTGAAATTTGAATGTTTCCCCTTCAATATCTTTGTCAAGCCTTCTGCTTCATCCCACATCCCAAAGATGTGCCAGTAGATTAATGGGTTACTGTAAATTATCCTTTAATGCAGATAAGTGAATCGAAGGAGAGTCTGATGGGTTTGGGAGAGAATACGTGGTGGGGAATTTTGTCACTGGGACTGACGGGGTGGCTCTGTTGAGAACTGGTATAGACCAGATGGGCCAAATGGCCTTATTTTACATAGTATTGAGCCTAGTGAAACACTTAATACAATCTTTAATGTTGATGTTGCCAGAGTAATGCCTTTAGACCAAGAGGACAGTATGCTATAAACTATGCACTAGCTGACAAAGTGCCACTATTAACAAAACTGGCCACAGGCATCATTCACAATTCTCCAATGGGGTAAATGAACAAAAGCAATATAATACCTACGGCAATCATGTAACAATGTAAAGCCAGCATGAAAAGGATATGATTTAAGTATGTTGTGATTAAAAGTGAGTTAAATTATCAGATGCATTATACAGACACGGGATGCAGATCGACATCCAGGCTTTAGCCTTGTGCATGGTTGGTGCTTACGGTCTCAATGCTTCAGTGCCTGAAGAGTGGAAACACAAGGCCTTATAGCCATTCATGAAAAAGCATTAACTCTTCCTCATTTGATTCCTTTATCAAGTATCTTAATATATGACCTACAACTGAAGGTAGTTCACACGATAAAATGAAAATAACTTTTTTTTTCAGTTTTATTGCTTGCTGGGGCACTAAGTAAATTAATGGCCAGCCTCTAGCCACTAAGCTTGCGAACTTCTTTAAGTCAACAAATAAGGTACTGCAGTAAATCCCTGTAACCTACATTCCGACTACTTGGAAATCCCAATGGGTTGGCATCTTGCTCACAAGGTTGTCTGCCGTGCTCCTTTATAGTTGCCCAGCCCTGTACCTCTCTTTGTGAGTTCCTCACCAGGGTCTGGTTCCTACCCTCCCATTAAAGTCAGCTGGTCCTGTAGTAGCTTGAAACATCAACCGTCTATTTCCCTCTTCAGATGCCCGGCCTAGCTCTTAATCCAAGTCACTCCAGTTGCTCATTTCTTTTTCCTTCAGATTCCAGCATCTAAGTCTCTCGTGTGTGAAGCACTTTAAATTTATCTAGCCTCTTCTTATGTGCTTCCTTGGAACTTCCTATGGTCACTGGAAAAACCGTTATTCTGGAGTGTGAAATTAAAAGAAAAAGAGAATCAAATGTGTGTTGGAGCATAAATAGAACAGCATCTGATAGTCCAGAGTCTGCTAGTCTGGCACCACCAAAATCCCACGATTGGCATATCTCTTCTCCTCACCTGCCTGTCACCTCCCCCTGGTGCTCTGCCTTCTTCTCTTTCTCCCATGGTCCACTCTCCTCTCCTATCAAATTCCTTCTTCTCCAGCCCTTTGCCTGTCCCACCCATCTGACTTCACCTATCACCTTCTAATTTGTTCTCCTTCCCCTCCCCCCACCTTTTTATTCTGGCATTTTCTCCTTTTCCTTTCCAATCCTGAAGAAGGGTCTCGGCCCAGAATGTGGACCATTTATTCATTTACATAGATGCTGCCTTCTGTTCCTTCAACATTTCGTATGTGATACTCTGGATTTCCAGCACCTGCAAAATCTCTCGTGTTTATATTAAAGCACTGTTGCCAACCTTGTGTTCTTGCATCATGGAGGCCAGTCAGACCCCAGCCACTCCAGTTCTTACTTGAGGCACAGTCACTTCAATGTTAAAATTAAGCACCTTTGGTGACATTCCACTAGATATCCCAGGGATGTTGAAACCAATGAGCAAAATTAATGCACACCAGTAATCAAACTTGTGAGCTGCTGATCTGCAGTTCATACTGTCTTTGTTCATCAAATTAATTTTACCATTTAGCGCCTTTACAATATAATAATTATTCAGTTCCTTTAATGTGAGCCTCAGTTGTTATTAAAAACATTAACAAGATAGTTATTAGTTTCTTAGCCTGCCATTTATTTATCTCTTACTAACTAGAAACTGAAGGTCACTTCATTAGCCATAATACATATTCATTTAAAAGCAGTGATAAAAAGCAATCCATCAGAGGACCTTGGTCAAAAAAATGTACAAAATTATTTTAGCTCATTTTTTAACAAAAATTATTAATTTGAGCTGAGCTGAATACTGCTATAATAAGAACATGTATTGTTGTGTAAATGTTCCTGACTTTTGTGATCTGGCCTTAAAAATAGACAAAGTAAAAATAAAAATGTTACATCACTTAACAGTTTCTGTCCTAATTTTCAGGCTCATCTCGTGGCTGCATTTGAGCAGAGTTTGACCAATATGACATCTCGTCTGCAGAGCCTTGCCATGACAGCAGAACAAAAGGTCAGTAAGAGCCACACGTCAACGATTCTAAAATCTAATTGTAGAACAGGTCTCAATAAATTCTATGTCTGGGGCATTAATTACCAAGGTGAGAACAATGAAACAATAAGAGAGCATTGAGTTCAGTCTAACTAAATGCTACACCAAATCATACAGTTGTCACATATTGTCAAGTTCTACATGACTAAGGTACATTCTGATCACAGTCAATAACTAATCATGTGTGGGAGAGAATTGAGGAGGAGAAAAAGAAAAGTCAATGGAAAATTGCCATCTGTTTTATCATCTTGGCAGATGGCAGCTAATAGGAGCTGTTGCTTTATCAGGGTGAAAAATGCAGAAGATTCATTACAATAATGATAATATCCTGGAAACTGTGCGAAGATTGCTTTAATGATAGAGAAGCAATATTCTAATATTAGTATGAAGAGAGAGAACTCCATTGGGAAGTGCAGTTTTTTTGAGAAGGAAGTAAGTGAGCGTCTTCAGTAAAATGACAACCAGGAAGTTTCCTATCTCCAGTGTGATTGCAGATTGCAAACCTGACATAGGTGAATGTGCTCTAATCTACGGACCAATATTCCTGTGCTTCTGTATTAATCCCCAGTATTAGACAGAAATGAGAGATGTCACATAACCAGCAGAAAAGAAATCGAGGATTAAAATTAGCTCTTTCCCTTGCCTCTAGATGAAGAAATAATATAAAGTGATTACGATCATCTAGGATAACCATTTCAGTTTTGAAATCAATAAGATGTTTAAGTAAATAAAGTTTGCTTGACAGCTTATTGTTCAGGGTCCAACAGTAAACCCAAAATGTGCCTCTATTAATCTGTTACCATGTACACAAGTATTTGTTTAGATGATGCAAACACATTCCATTGATGGTATAAGGTATTAATTTTCTTTATCCAAAGGATAATTCTTTGACGAATAACACAAAAAAATGTTTACCTTTATGGAAATGTACAGCACAGTGAGTTTCTTCACCAGAGGATGGTAAATTTGTGAAATCTGTGGAGGGAAAAAGAAAGAGTTTGGTGGAGACCAAGTCATTGGGTGTACTTAGGGAAGAAATTGGTTGGTTCTTGACTGGTACAGCAGTTAAGGGTTACAGAGAGAAGGCTGGAGAATGGGGTTAAAGAACAAAATCGACCATGGTTAAATGGTGGTGTAGACTTGATGGCCTAATTCTGTTCCTGTACCTTATGGGAATAGACTCTTTGACCCGCTGAGTCCAAACTGACCACAGTTCAATTAACCAAATAACCACAGGTCGTTGGGATGTGGGAAGAGACACATTGACAGGAAAAATGTTCCTGTGAATATTATATTTGCATTCTCTTACAGTAATTGTGTTATTGTGTCATTATTCAGACTTGTTACTTTTACAATTATTATACTTTAGGTCTTTTATTAAAGTAGATCTTTTCATACTGTTCTCAGGGGTGCTGACAGTGATGTGTTTTGCTAAAGATAAAGTCTGGAGCTTAAATTTTTTGTCTTAAAACAGGACTCAGAATTATTTGACCTGAAAGAAACCATTGACATGTTGCACAAAAAGAATGCAGAAGCACAAGCTGTTATACAGGGAGCCCTGAACAATCCTGATTTAACACCCAAAGGTAACTCCTGTTCTTTTAATTTAAAAATAGCATCATGGATGTTCTGAAGCTTTTGAACAGTGGCTAGCCAAATGTTCTTTGAACACTCAAATTTCTTTAGTTTCATCCATCCCTTACTCATATGTGTATTATTTACAGTAGATTACTCTGATGACTGTGTGACAATTGAACAATTTACCTGATATCCAGACCAAATAAGTTTCAGAGCTAAGTTCAAAGTAAATTTACTATTGAAGTGTGTGTATATATATGCCACCATATTCAACACTGAAGTTCATTTTCTTGGGGGCATTCACAGTAGATACAAAGAAACACGCAATGAAAACTACACACAAAGACACACAACCAATGTGCAAAAGATGACAAATTTTGCAAAAATAAAAACAAAATAATAAATAAATAGACAGAAAACAATACTGAAAACATGAGTTGTAGAGTCTTTGAAAGTGATTCCATAGGCTGTGGAATCAGTTCTGTGTTGGGGTGAGTGAAGTTACCATAAAACGTCACTGTATACCACCAGTGCCGTCTTGAATACTGGAGAACAAAGTATTCTGTAACCATGTGTTCAGTGCATGAATGAAGACAAATTTCAGCCTAATTATAAACAAATCAATAATCTGAAGTGCGACTGAAACAAAGAAACCAACAGCTTTCAGTAACAAGCATCTTGAAAGGCAGAAGACAGCAGAAATGTCATTTTCAAGCAAGCGGTTGAAATTCACTAGGTGTAAAAACAATACCATCATTTTAAAATAGGACAGATATGAGAAATAGAGCTGAACATTGACCGTAAATCACTGGGAAGTTCACAACTATTATGGCATTTATAAGAGACATTGCAAGATACCACACACATATCTTGTAAGCTCCAATATACACAGTATATTTCCTCAGAATTTTCTAGATATTTTACATGCCAAGTTTAGAGATTACAATCTGTCAAAGATTTTTAACCTCAAAATGGAAAGATGATGTTTATTCTTGAAAGTATGAGATCAACTTTTTCCTGTTGCTGTTTGGATTTCAATTTCCATTACTTAGAGTACCAGTGGTGATTTTTTTAAAAAGTTGCACCTACATGATTATAACCTTGGTATTGCTCTTTGATAAAGGGAGAGCAGTTCCCAATCTTAATGTAAGAACCATGTTTTCCATTTGATGTTTTTTTGTTCCATTAGTGCGTACACAAATGTTTACATGTCTGCCATTCGTAAAGGTCATTGTTATTGCACACACCTTTACAATGCATTTAACAATTTTCTTCCTACCTGATTGTCTTTGTCTGTTTAATTGTGTGCTTGCTAATATCAAGGCGGGGGTATTTTGAAGTATTTATAACCTATATAATACTTCGCTGAATTTACCAAAGTTTACCATAAGATTATGCATGAGTGAGAAATATTAGAACTTTATCATAGTAAGAATCTGTTGTATCATCTAGTGGCTGAATAATATTGTGAAATTGTATTGTATTATTTAACAGAATTACGTATAAAGAGGCAGAATTCATCGGACAGTATCTCCAGTCTCAATAGCATTACAAGCCATTCTAGCATTGGGAGTGGTAAGGATGCTGATGCCAAAAAGAAGAAGAAGAAAAGCTGGGTAGGTTATGTTTTCAGCTTGATGAAAGTCAAATGTTGTAAATCAGCGCTTTTCCTGTGATACCTTCAATGATACACTTTCGTTTCACTGCAGAGGTGAATTTTAACTATCAGGATTTAAAATAGATCTATCACAGTCAAACAAATCTGTCAAATTGAATGTGATATTGCTGTAAAACCCTTTGTTTTATGTTGTAATTGGGTCTTTATGCATTTTCACCTCCATTTGAAACAAATTCTTGTATCTAAATTCCTCTGTCCATTTTTAGTTCTGTAGAACCAGGTTATAAGTTCCCACCATTAAGACCAACAAAGCTGCAAAGGTAAATCATTTTGCAGTGGAAACAATCGTGTTGGAAATAGGTTACATATTTTTCAGAATGTGACAGCTACAGAAGAGTTAATGAAGAGAGAACCTACCAATCACACTCTCCCAATTGCACTCAGAGTACATTTAGGTTGGGGGTAGAACCACAATTGCTGCAACACTCAGATTCTACAACCAATATACTTCTTAAGTATATTTTAAGTATACAACCAATGATGTCTGATTGGAAGATCACTTTAATTCTTTCACTATCAACAACCTTTAGGAAAGAAATTATATTTTCAATGCCCTTCACATAAAACCATAAGCCTGACATATGATCAAAAAATCTCAGGATTATAATCTTACTTGCTCTCCTCAATGGAGGCTGTCAGTTTCAGGATCATTCCCACAAAATATCCTTGGCATTTTGTGTTTCAGCTAACACCTTAAGTTACTGTATCTTCCTTTAACTTGTGCTCTGCATGTAGCATTCTGAACCATATTGTCTCTGCATTGATCTCTCATTTATTCTGTTTCATTTTTATGTTTTTGGAGGACTGGATATGATTTCTTCAGGCATTGCTACCTTACGGGTGGAAAATTTAGAGGAGGATTCTTATTTGTTAGTGTCAATAACTTAAGTTTCAAAATTAATGGGAATGTTGGTGCAAAATGTAAATGTAGCTCCCTGATCTGCTAATCATCAAACAGTGCTAGCTAATAATTCATTATTCTTTAAATTAAGTATACCAATGCTACATAATAAAGCATGTATAATGAAGCATTTCAATCCAAAACCTTCCTGGATTCTGCCCACTGATTTTGAACCCATGATGTGGAAACAAAACTGACAACATGAAGATATTAGCAATACTCTCATCAGAATTCCAAATTACTGAACTAATCACTTCAAGCAAAATGTTATCTAAAAGCTATTATTTTATCTGTGCTTACTTTAAATTATATTTGTTTGGTTAATGTTTCATGAGTGCTTTATTAACCTTGCCATTTACTCTCTTCTTTCTGTTGAACATGAATATATTTCAATTACTTTTTTTAAGATCCTTTACGTACCTTTCTTCTGCCTTTTAAGCATGCAGGAGCTTTTTCTAATTCAAGTATTTTGTTGCTATTGCTTAAAGGCTATAAGTCTGATTAAATATGGGTGTTTATTTTAGTATAAAATGTATCGATTAGTATAAGAAGATTGGGAATAAATGCTCTTTAAATCAATCAATCCAATAATATGACAAAACAAATTTTGTAACTATATTTATTAAAGACAACTACCTGCTACAAAGCTAGAATCTTAAATAGTTCTAGAACAAATCTCTGTTATGAATGGGATTGGAATACATTAATTATATATAGTTCAAATATTCATGTAGTAATTGGTTTATTATTGTCACACATATCACGACACAATGAAACAATTTGTTTGTGTTCCATCCATGCAGATCATTCCAAAACAGAAGTAGATGAAGGTAGTATAAACGGAAAGCCAATAACAAAATGCAGGATGTAGTGTGATAGTTACCATTACAGAGAAAGTATTGGGCAGGTAGAGTTCATTCCAGAGTCGTAGAAACTGTGGTAGGTATATTCAAGCTTTTGTCCAGTGGAGAGGGCATTGTAGGAGAAGAGAGAATGACCATGGCAGGAGAGATCTTTGATTAGATTGTCTGCTTTCCCAGGACAGCAGGAAGTGCAGGTGGTCAGTAGAGGGGAGGCTTGTTTTCATAATGGACTGAGCGATGTGCGCAACTCTGCACTTTGTTGTTGTCTTGGGCAGAGCAGTTACCATACCAAGCTGTGTTGCTGAT
Source organism: Mobula birostris (assembly GCF_030028105.1). NCBI lineage: Eukaryota > Metazoa > Chordata > Chondrichthyes > Myliobatiformes > Myliobatidae > Mobula > Mobula birostris. Next base: position 59,042,857 of record NC_092383.1, on the reverse strand, counting down.
GCTTTACTATGACTATTATGTAGCACTACAGTAAGAAAACTGATATCCCTTTGCAGTTATATGTTATATCGGTTTCTTGATGTTACAGTGGACATGCCGTGATTTCCCAAAAATAACGCCATTGCTTCTATAATGTAAAATGACAAAAAACAACAGTAATTGCCAAGAATAAAATGTCCTAATTTACATTTTAGTTTGTAGCATCCATAACTGAACTAGATCATATTTTATTTCATAGATTAATATGACAGAAGTTATTATAATACTGTCTCGTACTGTATAATGTATAGTCACAGACACTGGGAAACCAGAAAACAAACCTTGCATCAGAATCATCTAAGGGTAAAGAACAGTAGATATGAGCAATGTGAAACAAATCATGGCATGCAGGAGAAACCCAGGTGGCAATGCAGCTCTGAAAACACCCTCAGAGGTTCAGCAGCAACTGAAACCTGGAGTTCATAACCACCATACAGTATGCTCACATGTGTCTGTAGGGAACTGGAATCAAAGGAAGAGGAACTGATCACTGCAATAATCTGCCTGAAACCAGAGTTAAACTTTTGAGTTATAGAAAACATCGAGTGCTCCAGTCGTGAAAAGTTGCCACTTAGAAAGTGTGCACTATTAGCCGTTTCACCACTGCATATTAAGAAAGGATATGATTAATACTCTTCAGAAAAAAGAGCCATTATAAATGAGTAAGCATTTTTCAATTGACTTTACATTTATTTCATTATCCAAAAAACTATAGCTGAATTTCTAAGATACCTGGAAAGGTAACAAGTATTGCTTTGTCTTTCCTCCCATGCTGACACTAAACTTTTTTTCAGGTTTATGAGGTAAGTGCTCTCAATATGTAAACCATGTGAGGAAATCATATTTATGCATCCAGTATGGATGAGTGTCATCCACTGACATCCGAATTCATCAGCCCCATTGAGACCCTTAAAGTACTCTTCCCTACTTTTGCAGTTCAGCAGTGATGCATGACCTCATGATTTATTAACTCTTGATATTTGTGTTTGGTTGTTTCATTGTAGTCTGTGCTTTGTAACTTTTAATTTATAAAATTTTATTATACTATCCAGTGTCACTTGTTGGGATTGTAAATTACTGATTTAACTCTGCATTTTGAAATATTAAAAGTAAATCTCAAGTGATGCTACTTCACAACAAGTGATTTCAGGGTAGATACAAACAATGTATATGAACAAAATTCACTCGTTGTTATCAATGTAAATAGAATGAATTGAATATTTCACTGACGAACTACGTGTTGCCCTCTGTTTGCTGGTTAAGATAATTTCATAAATAGGGCTGTCATGAGTATTTGATTTTGAAAATTTTACTGATTATATTTGAACTAGATTCCTTTCCTGTCAAATGCTTTTTGAACCTGCAACTTTCTAGAACTTCCAAAGCAGTACCTGCAATCTGGTTGAGTACACAGTTACAAAAGTTGCTAGATTAAGACCAAGTGAACAGGTCAATGATGAAAACACGAATGTTTGTACTATGAAGTATGAGATGGTAATGACTACAAAATGTTTGAATTTCAAAAATCTTAATGCATTACTAAAATTAGTGAATTATTTTACGTAAGTGATCACTGTAACCTGCACATTTTCATTAAAAGTGATTTAAAAAAAATACTTTATGGGGTATCTCCCATAACATTTTTCCTGAATATAACTGAAGATGAGTAAATTTTATGCAAAAAATGTCAAATTTTAAAATATTACAGAGGTGGGAGCGGTGTTTGTGAAAGTGATGAACGTTGGAAGAATAATCACGTCAAGAAGACGTGATGGGAATGGTAGGGTAGGTACGGGGAAGTTGGTGAGATTGGTAAAGCTTAAAACTGCCAAAAGCTAGATTTTTACGAGAAAATTCCTGCAGTGTGATGCAGATGGAGGTAAAAACCACCAGCAGCAGCCAGGCACCACACTGGAGTCATTGGATAGTTAATCCAATCTATTCAGCAAGCTGCTCAAACTGAGATTTGGAAATAAATCCTGACTATGAATATTTGTCAGGCTATTTGGCAAGTGAGAGATTCGCATCATTTGCTGCTAACCTAGGAATTCAGTCATCCTAAAATCACAGACCAGAATGTCATAATCTTTAATAACCAAAGTCTGGATGGCTTTCAACTACTGGCACCTCACGATGATTGGAAATATTGAAGGTGACCTAGACATGGACTCCAAGCTTGTTCAAGGTTGGATCTGAGCTCCTCAGTATACCCTGACATGGCACCCATACTTTTTTGCAGTCATGCCTTTGCACCAAATGCTTGTTTGTGCATGGCCAAAAGCCTTCATCCGTGGATCTCCCCGTTCACAGTCCTCACCAGGCCCCCTGCAATCTGTCCCTTGGTGAGCTGACAAATAGATTACTCTGTCTGGAACCATGGGGTAGGGCCTATGTAGGGTGAACAGTGAAGTGTAGAAACGCGGTAGTCATGGTGGGTGTCAGGCAGATGTCTTGAAAAATTTCCATCAGTCCCCCTCTGATCTCCCAGATACCAGGGTAAAGGGCATAACTGAGAGGGTAGGAATATTCTGCTCATGCAGGAAAGGGAATTAATTACTTGGTTTCAATTACATGGGAAGAAAGCGATAAGGAGTCCTAGGGGCTGATTGTAAGGAATTAGAAGAGAGTTTGAGAAAGAGATCCTTTAACAGGGTGGAGGCTAAGGGAAGACCAGATAAAACTTTATAAGATTATGAGGGATGTGGATAAAGTACATTGTGGGCGTAATTTGCGGGTTGAAAGTTTAATACTTAGGAGCATTCTTTCAAGGTGAGAAGGGGATAAGGGCAATGAAGATGTGCAGGGGAAGTCGCATTGGTGACTGGAATGTGCTGCCCGGAGTGGTAGTGAAGGCAATATAATAGAAGTTTTTAAGAGGCTCTTACGTGAATGTACAAAGTATGGATGAATATGGATATTCAATCCAATTTCTAAGCATATGTTATCCTGGGTAAAAGGCGTTCTGGAATGATAGCGAAGGAAGAAGGTGAGGAGATTGGGATGTGCAGTATTAATATATTAATAAAGAAGAAGATTCTAGTGAGCAGGTGTCTAGGAAAATTACGAAACAATATAGGTACATTAAACCACTGGGAGTACTCTGTAGCTTGTCACACAATGGGAATGATGCAGAGAAACAGGTTTCCAAGGAAATTGCAGACTAGTACAGGAACTGAAAAACAGTGGCTTCCACTATTCTACCATAGATTAGAAGAATGAAAATACAAGCTGCAGAGAGGAGTTTTTGAAGTGTCTTCTTAGCTATTTAAGAAGGATATAGAATATTCAGAATTCTTAATTGGCCAGGGCATCAAAGGGTATGGGGCGAAGGCAGGAGAATGGGGATGACTGGAAGAATTGGATCAGCCCATGATTGAATGGTGGAGCAGACTCGATGGACCAAATGGTCTACCTCTGCTCCTATATCTTATAGTCTTAAGCACAATATTTGGAGATGGGATGAGAACAGTGAGATGAGAATAGATCTAGCCTGGGTAAATTGGATTTGAAGACTGGTAGACAAACCTGTAATATTGGCCACCCCTAGGTAATGAATGGTCTCCATTTTTACAGGCATCTATAAATTGATTTTGTCTATAAGTTAGAAATGCACAAAAATCACTTCATATGGAACCAATACCTCCACAGTATTACAGTGAATGGCATCTGCTGCACGCAAGGCTGATAAGAAAGTACAATTATGAAAAGTGGTGAAAAAGAGGAAACTAGTTCTGCCATTTCAAAGTAAATTTATCATATGTTGCATGCACTATCTTGAGATTCATTGTTTGCAGGCATTCACAGCAAAATAAAGAAATACATTAGAATTTATGGAACACTATACCTAGCATTGACTGACAAACATCCAATGTGAAAAAGAGGACAAATCATGCAAACATTAAATTTTAAAAAGTAAATAAATAATATTGAGTTGTACAGACCTTGAAAATGAGTCTCTTGGCAGTGGAATCAGTTCAGCATTGAGGTGAGTGAAGTTATCCACGCTGGTTCAGGAGCCTGATTATTGAAGGATAATAACTGCTCCTGACCCTGACGGTGTGGAACTGAAGTCTTCTGTACCTCCTGCCTGTTGGTGGTAGTGAGAAGAGAGCATGGCCTGGATGATGAGGTCCTTGAAGGTGGATGCTACTTGTAAATGTGCTCAATGATGGGGACAGCTTTTCCTGTGACGGACTGCGCTGTATTCAACATGTTTTATAGACTTTTCAGTTCCTGGGCATTGGTGTTTCCATACCAGGCCATGATACAATCAATCAGGATATTCTGAAGTTCAATTTCAAGTTTGTCATTCAATCATACATGAATACCCATGAATACAGCCAAACGAGACAGTGTTACTCCAGGACCAAGGTGTAAAACACAGTACTAACAGTCATACACAGCACAGGGCACACACAGCATGTATAAGATATCAGTAAAATACAATCTCAAAAAAAAATCTAGTCCAAGTTCCTGTCCATGAACGTTGCAGCAGTCTGCAGTCAAACACATTCCACCATACATCTATAGAATTTTGTCTTTAAGTTTTAGATGACATGCTAAATCTATGCAAATTCTAAGAAAGTAGAGAAGTTTTGTGTTGGCACTTATGTGCTGATCCCAGGATAGATTCTCTGATGTGGTAATGCCAAGGCTTTTAAAGTTACTGATCCTCTCAACCTCCGATCCCCAAGGAGGATTGACTCATGGACCTCCAGTTTCTTCCTCCTGTAGGCACTATACCTTTATAAGTACAAATGTATGTATGTGTGTAAAACTATTGAACTTAATATTATTATGGGTGGTATGTGTGGGAATTAATGTCAGACATTCTTAACCAGTAAAAAGCCTGTATAGAAACGAGCAGTCTTTATGGAGAAAATGATCCAGGTATAGTCAGAAGTACATACTCGTGGAGGAAGGTCGGGTCAGCCAAAGGTCCTTAAATAGCCAAAGAAGTAGAAAGTAAAAAGGAATCAAGATGATAACATACATGAAAAGAGGTGATTTTTAGAAAGTCCAATATAAACTGGAAGAGGAAAAAAAGAGTTTGAGAAAATAAACAGTAAACATAAAAGAGAATTCAAACATCTTCTACAGAGAAGTAAACATAGTAGGAACTGTGAGTCTCAAAATACTAAACAGAAAGCAGAAAGTCATAGTGAACAGTTTTTTTAAAAAGATGGGGCAATAGTCAAAAAATAATGGATAGCACTGTTCTTTGAAGGTTACTATATTCTTCTTAAAGTATATAAATGATATAGTCATAGTCATAGTCATACTTTATTGATCCTGGGGGAAATTGGTTTTCGTTACAGTTGCACCATAAATAATATAGTAATAGAACCATAAATAGTTAAATAGTAATATGTAAATTATAATATGTATGAAGGTGTGAGGATTTTGATAGACATATGATCTGGTAGAAGGACAGAGAAGAGGCTGATGAAATGTAACATCAAAAAAAGCAAAATGATGTGAGCAGAAAGAACAAGGGAAGAATCTTGAATACGTTTCATAATACTCAACAGTCCCCTGGGGCAAAGGACCAATGTTTATACGTGCTTAAATCTTAGAAAGTGACGGGGTATTCTGAAAGAGCAGTTAATAAAGCAGATGCTTTATTCATAAAAGTGCTGGCTACAGTATAATTGGAGTAATCCATTCATTTGTGCTCATTGCATTGCTGAAAGATGTAAAGGTCCTGGAAGGGGTGCAGAAAGGATGTATTACAATGGTTTTCACTACAAGACTAAAATGGAGAATTTTTTTTTCTCATTGGATGAAGGAAGAGTTTGAGGAGATTTGATAGAAATGTAAAAGATCATAGAAAGTCATAAGGTACTAATGCAGATAAACAGGCCCTTTGGCTCACCTAGTCCATGCCAAACTATTGTTCTCCCTAGTACTATCAACCTGCACCTGGACCATAATCCTCCATACCCTTCCCATCTACGTACTTATCCAAACTTCTCTTAAGTTTTTGAAATCAAACCCACATCCACCACTTCGGCTGCAGCTCATTCCACATTCTCACCACCCTCTGAGTGAAGGTGTTCCCCGTAACCATTTCACCTTTCACCCGTTAGACAAGTGTACCAGTAGTGGATGGTTCAAGGATATGGGGTCATAGCTTTAAAGTGATGACAATAAGAAGGGATTTGAGGGATTTTTAAGCAGTGATTGATGATGGAGACCATTCACTGTAAAAGTGAGGGAAGTAGAACAAGTCAAGGCTCTCACAAGAAATCAAGTAGCAGTTGAGAGAGAAAGATGAGTGGTTTTTCAAATTCAAAGTGAGGAGGAATAGGAAAGAATTCATTGCTTCCTTCTGAACCACAGTAATTTCATATCCTCCAACAAGGCATTATCTTTTGAAGAATCCCAGCCTAGTTGCAGTCATTGCTGGCCATCCTGAGCTGGTGCTATCCACTGACAAAACTGGCCCATGCTTATACCCTCGGACCTGCAGCGGTTAGATTTGTTACCAAAACTGGAAACAAAGATTTTGTGCATTTCCTCCTTTGAATCAGGGCGTATCACAATGGCAAGGCACATTTTCAGTTGCTATCCAATGTAGTTTTCTTCTTTAATTAATTACAAGTAGCCAAGGGATTGTTCAGGTTTTTGCTTCTTTAGTTTTTTAAGATTTACTTCTACATGACATACTATTGGGTTATGGTCACTATTGCAGTCTGCACCTGGATATGTTTTGCATTGAGACATCTTGGGAATCAAAGTTGGTGGTGAAAACATCAATAACTTCAGATATGCAGGTGACACTGTGTTGATTGCAAGTACGAAGGAAGAACTACAAAACTTAATTGATATAATTATTGAAGAAAGTGCAGAAATGGGTCTATCTATCAAATTGCAAAAAGACAGAATGTATGGTGATATCCAAAAAGAAGGAGAATCCTATCTGCAGGCTGAGAATAAACGGGAAAGACATAAAACAAGTACACAACTTTTGCTACTTAGGAAGCTAGGTGACATCAGATGGCAGGTGTGACATGGACATCGAAAGAAAAATAGGGATGGCAAAAGACACCTTTACGAGAATGAAGTGTATACTGACCAATACTAAACTAGGCATGACAACCCGCCTCAGAGTACTGAAATGTTACCTTTATCCGGTTATGTTATATGGCTCAGAATGTTGGACAATATCTATTAACATGAGGAAACGATTTGTAGCAGCAGAGATGTGGTTTTTGAGGAGGATGCAAATAATATCAAGGATGAAACGAAGATCTAACAAGGATGTCATGAACAGAGCAAACACAAAAAGAGAAATAATGTATGAGATCATGAAAAGGCAATGTAACTTCATTGGACATGTGATTAGGAAAGAGGAGTTAGAATGCACGGTAATTATGGGAAAAATTGAAGGGAAGAAAGCAAGAGGAATACAAAGACAAATGATGATGGAGACAGCAGCCAGAGAACTGGAAATGAATACCAATGAATTGGTCCACTTGACTCGAAATAGGAGTGTGTGGGCCATGGCAGTCAAAGCTCAAACTGCGCATGGCACCTGATGATGATGATCCAATGTAGTTCACAGGATCCATAAATATCTTAGCATGGTTTAAATGGTATATTTACTGGTGTGATTACAAAGTTTGATTATTTAATTGTGGTAGTTAATTTGAAAGTCTATGACAGAGTAGATAGAGTGATTTTAATTTATTGAGGAGAAGTGGATATCCCCTCATGACCAAAGGCAGATTCGAAGTAGGCTGCCGTGGGCTTATTGCATTCACTCTCCAGAGTGGCTGCGTGACCTTGGCTTCCCTAGAAGAGAGATCAAGTCAACTAGCAGGGCTATAGCTGAGGCAGCAGAGAAAGGATCAGCATGGGTGTGGACCAAGTATGTCTAGAGGGGCAGATAGTCAGACAGTGTATACATCTTTTGCAAATCCTTCAGTAGTTGCATAGACACCTGAAGAGCAGACTATCTGTTGGATGGAAGCGACCAACAACTCTGATAGAGGCAGATGTCAAGCTTTTAAGCTCACCAGTGGGAGGTGGTGCTTTAGCACTGCTGGCCCACCACCTCGAGGGAGTCTTGATCATAAGCAGGCCGAAACTCCTGAAGACAGGTGGCAGATCAACTGATGGTCCCACTGGTGATAGCACAGGACAGTTAACATCTTAGTCCACGTGTATTCTGTAACTCTAGATGAAACTTCTTTATGCAAAGGATGTAAGAATGTGGAATTTACTGATGATCAGGACAGATTATGTCCCTTTTTCAGCATAATTTGAGTAAGTAATTGAAGGTATTGAGACAGAGAAGTAGGACAGATTGATTGGAATAAGATTACTACTACTTGTGTGGAAAACAGCCAAGCGAACCAGATGAGCAGCTGAAATTTCTTCAAATGGATTTATAATGAATTAGCTGCTTAGAAAAACTCCTGAAAAATTAGATTCTTAGAAACAAGGCAAATAGTGATGAGATGACAGTGTTAAATTTCAGTGAATAATTAAGTTCATTGCTAATGAACATTGCACTGAGAGATGAGACAATGGCTGAGATGTCGTTAAGATCCTGGATGTGCTCCTGAGCTTAGGTATGCAATTAGGAGTGAGGTTCCTTGAGAATAACAAGAAATGGTCACTGCATTGAGCTGAGATTCAAAAGATGAGTTTTACAAACTTTGCTTTGTTTTTAAAGATGGTGAGGTGTTGATGTCTCAGTAGAATATTGGAAAATGTTGCTGGGATTTCACCCTCATTTAAAAATTAATTGTGAATTACTGAACTGAAACCCACTGACAGGGTCCCCAGTCTAGAATCACTGTCCGGGATATTACGCCATCCAATCCCCAATCTCTTCCCACCCGCCCATGTATTTATCTAGTTCAGATGCAAAACAGAGATCACAATGATTATTGCATCCAGAAATCCAGTGGTCTGGCCTGAGCATCTTGAGGTAAGCCTATCATCAACATAAGAAATTTCTATCCCCAGCGTTACCAGCTATAAAAGCTGCAGGTATTCCTGTAGGTTCTTCATTATCTTTGTGATATTCAAAGACATTGAAACCCTTTTAAAATTGAAATGAATATTTTTAAGTGAATTAAAATCATTAATTAAAACATTATAGGACATAAATAGTTCAGGATAAAGCAGTGAAATAGTTTAAATTTCAGCATGTTAACTTCCCTTTGCCTCCTAATCTACAGTTCTATCAACCCAATTAATGAGGTCTTGGATGTGATGCCAGGTTTGACCCCTGCATGCAATCCAAGAGGCAGTTGGCCCATTTTGTTGCAGGGGAATCTATGTAAATCTAGGCATTTCCACTAGACTCCAGTAGTGGAAGAAACAGACAGCAGGTTCAGTGCATTGGCATGAGATCTGTTGAGGTATGGGGGTTTCCTGCCACTGAAATGCCTAAATACTCTATTTCTTGACCTCTCTTCTCAATTGCGCTGCAAGTTTGGCACATACTTTCACAAGCCCATTCTTCAACAATTTAGTCCTCCCAGAAATGAGTATCCAGATCATCTGTTCAGTTGTGGGGCAGATGTATCCACTCATTACGTCCCTAAAGCAGTAATTGTAAAATCATTCATTGAAATAAAATCTGTTACTTCTTAGTTTGAATTTTGACATTGTAATGCAGTTTTAAGTACATTGATGTAGTTGTTCACACAATTCACCTTGTACTCAAAATATGAAACTCAAAGATCACTTTAAGCTGAGCAAATCTTCAAGACGCAGTTTGAGTTGAATGCCCCTTTCTTGTCTAACCTGCCAATTGTAATTTGTTGCTTCTATTGCTGTGTATATTTACCCCATTCAATGCATTTGACAAATATGGAATGTAGAAAAAAAAACTTATCATTTGTTTTGCCTGAGAATTTTTGACAGAACTGGTTGGGTTAATTTCAGGCAGATTGAATTTTAATGCCATCTGCAAAAAGAGGAAAAACAAGTTGAAGTTTATTAATGGAATATTCTGTATTGAACCTCCACATATTCCCAAAGTCAATGTCATGACAGCCCTAAAAACCATCACATATCTCTTATTTGTATTTGCAAAATTGCTACTGACCTTGCTGACATTATTATTTTTGAATGGATTATAGCTAATTGCAAATGTTCTACAATTTTTATCTTGATATTTATCCTCTCTGATGTCACCTAAGTGATTTATTTTTCCTTTTCCTTGGAGCTTTTTCTTTGTAATTCGTAATTAGTCAATTTAAAAATATAGACCAAAATCCTCATTGAAAATTTGGATATTGTAAATTGCAATGTTTGTTTTATACTTGAAGACTAAGAACTCAGAAGGAACAGGACATTTTTAGTTAAAGAAGCCAAATGAAATTCCAGGATAGGTTGACATCTGCAATGATATGGTATTGGATTTCAATCCCCAGAGTAAGTTTAAAATTGAAGCACATCTGTTGTTAGCCTGTAGTTTCCATTGAATGACTTTTGTTAGAATACCTGAGAGGAATTTCTTATTAAAGACAAGTTGAAGTAACCGGCTAGTTTCACATGCAGTAAATCACTGTGGAGGTCCCAGAACAATATACCTCCTGACTAAAAGAAGACTCTGACACAGAAGAACTGTGACAAGTAATGAATGGTGTTTTTTGGGGGGGGAAGAAAACATTTTGTCCCTTTATATTGAAGCATTCAATGAAGTACGTTTCATGCTTTGAGGATTGAACTTTTCTCAAACATGCATAATTTTTCTTTGCTTTTCTTTCCTGTGAACAGACGGTACATATGTAGCTATGAAGCCCATTGCTTTCCAAGCTGTCAGCTTTGCATATTTTGTGAAGTTGTACCATGCTGTCAAAATCTATTCTCTTTTCAGCTGAGAAGCTCGTTTAAGCAAGCTTTTACCCTCAAAAAGGCACCCAAATCAGCATCGTCATATTCTGATATTGAAGAGATAGCAACACCGGACTCTTCTGTTCCATCATCACCCAAAGTGCAACATGACGATGCAGAATCATCATCTCCCTCCATGAAACCATCACATTCATCCACAAAGTAAATACAAATTTTATTAATGTAGACATTCAGAATTATGAAGACAAAAGTTTTCCATTTTTATAGCACCTGATATGGTTTTAGCACATTACTTTTGATATATAGAAAATAAAGTGAAGCATGAAACATATTGGTAAACTGAAATGGGACAACATTGACCATGGTGGACTATTTTGTTGAGTGGTAATTGGTTTGTTATTGTCACATATACCAAGATACAGTGAAAAGCATTGTTTGTGCACCATCCAGACAAATCAGTTCATACAGAAGTACATTGGTTACAACAAAATGAAAAACAAGAAAAGAATGCAGAGTCGAGGAAATCTGCAGATGCTGGAAATTCAAGCAGCACACACAAAATGCTGGTGGAACGCAGCATGCCAGGCAGCATCTATAGGAAGAGGCACAGTCAACGTTTTGGGCTGAGACCTTTCGTCAGGACTAACTGAAAGAAGGGATAGTCAGAGATTTGAAAGTGGGAGGGGGAGGAGGAGGGATGGAGCTAAGAGCTGGAAAGTTGATTGGCAAACAGGATGCAAAGCTGGAGGAGGGAGAGGATCATGGGATGGGAGGCCTATGGGGGAAGAAAGGGGGAGGGGAGCACCAGAGGAAGACATAGTGAGAGGGACAGAGGGAGAAAAAAGAGAAAGAAAGGGGGAAAAATTTTTAACTAATAAATAAATAAATAAATAAATAAATAAATAAATAAGGGATGGGTTAAGAAGGGGAGGAGGGGCATTAAAGGAAGTTCATGCCATCAGGTTTGAGGCTACCCAGACAGAATATAAGGTGTTGTTCCTCCAACCTGAGTGTGGCTTCATCTTGACAGTAGAGGAGGCCATGGGTGGACATACCAGAATGGGAATGGGACGTGAAATTAAAATGAGTGGCCACTGGGAGATCCTGCTTTCTCTGGCGGATGGAGTGTAGGTGTTCAGCGAAATGGTCTCCCAGTCTGTGTTGAATGCAGAGTATTGTATTACAGTTACAGTGCAGGTAGACAAAAAGAATACAAGGACCATGAAAGGTACATTGAGAGATCAAGTTCATAAAGTGTATAAGACATCCACTTACGAGCCTTATAACAGTCCGGCAGATGGTGTCCTTGACCCTAGTGGCTCATGTTCTCAAGGTTTTGTATCTTCTGCCCAATGGGAGGAAGAGAAGAGAATGACCAGGATGGGTAATTTCTGCATTTTGTTGGCTTTTTTCTCAAGACCGGGAAGTGTAGATAGTTAGTGGAGGGGAGGGTGGTTTTTATGATAGATTGGGCTGTGTTCACAACTCTGCAATTTCTTGGGCAGTCATGGGCAGAACACTTGCCACATCAAGCTGTGATGCATCTGGATAGGATGCTTTCTGTGCTGCTTCTGTAAAATTTGATATATCATTGGAAACATTTCATATTTCCTTGGCCTTCTGAGGAAATAGAGATGTTGATGTGCCTTTTTGGCGATACTATCCACATGGCTGGACCAGGTCAAGTTATTGGTGTTATTTTCTCCAGAGAACTTTAAGTTCTCAGTCATTTCCACCCAGGGCACCATCACTCAGGGGCGTTAGTACACTTACTGACATTATCTGTGTTCATGCCTCTTCTGGGGTCGTGGGAAAGAAGTAATCATGGCAGCATTTTGTGTGCTGGGGAGAGGGAGAATGACCTGGCATTTGGGAGGTGGGAAGAGCATAATATGCAACCTTGTTTTTCATGCCTTTGGCCATTATGTCTTAAAATATTATTGTCTAAACTTAGTGACAAACCTTTGATTACTGTACATTAAGGGTCTTTCTGTATTAAAGATGCTATTTATGCTATTTTGAATTCAAAAATGATTACAAACTTAATAACATCTAATGTACTAATGAATTAAAACAGATGTATCTGAAATCAGTCTTGCTCTACAGAAAATAATAAATATTTCTCTTAAACCTAGGGCCTTTGAATCCAATGAAACTGACTTGAAGGAGGTGTCAATCCTACGTAGTGAGCTGTGGGAGAAGGAACGAAAACTAACAGATATTCGCCTAGAAGCTCTTAGTTCAGCTCACCAGCTAGAGCAATTGCGAGAAGCCATGCACAACATGCAGGTGTGTTGTATATTGTAAACGTGAATATATTTGGACAAAAATGAGGAGTTTACTTCTCGGTAAATGTTTATCTCGTGGATTTCTTTTTAAAGAGATTAAAGTACTCTTTTAAATTATTGTGGGCTGCAACATTAATGAACACACTTGTGTGGGAATTGCTAGCATTTGTTAGCATTGTTGATTCTTTCATTTTGAAGACAAAGCTACCAATATTTGATTCATAGTTATTTCCTGACTGGCCTGCCAATCTGACAATGGCTGCAATCTCAACTTGAGAAGTTAAGCACTCATATGCCTTTGGCAGGACTTGGAGACATGCTGATATTTTCTACACTAAGCATCTGTGAATATCTAAGCCTTCTTTAGTTGGTTAAAGCCCACATTGTTTTATTAATATCATTAGTTTTGTTTCACCTTTTCAAACATATGTAACATGCATTCTCTTATTTGTCTTTGACTGTGTGTTTGACCTTATTCATACAATTGAAAGAACCCAATGTGCTGAAAGTTAATTGATTTTTTAAGTCATTGTTAGATAACCAGACAAAATTATTTTGAAGATTATGATGAACTGCAGTCTCACATGACTCTAATTCTCAGTATTAGGAATACCCCTGGCAAGCAATTAAAAGTTTCAATGTTTATCAGCAATCATTATTTGCATGTGCAGCAGATGGTGACCGTTGTAATCAATGATGATGGTCTCTATGGTGTAAGCATGTTAGCAAATGTGGCAGAATCATTGCTGGAATCACAGACTGTAAGAATGAGAAAATATGAAATTTTAAAGAATTACACATGACTTGAGCCTGTTTCTGAATAAATTAATTCTCTTACAAACTACTCTTTTTCTCCCAACATGACATCAAGTTCACTCATGACAGGTTGGTCCAGAAAATTGGGACCCTTGGGGTCGAAGGCAGGCGTATTGTGTTGGAGATAAATAAAATTATGCAAGGCTTGGATAGGTTTGATGCTAAATTTTTTCCCATGGTGGGTGTGTCTAACATGAGAGAGCATGGGTTAAGGTGTGAATGAGAAATTTTAAAAGGGATCTGAAGGAAATATTTTGATATAGAAGTTTGGAATTCACTGCCTGAAGTGGTGATGGAAGCAGATTTCCTCATGATATTTAAAAAACATCCAGGAAAGTATTTGAATCACCGAAACATAAAAGTTGGTAAATAGTATTAATGCAGATAGATACAACAGCTGGCAATGATACATATAGTGAGCTGAAGCACCTGTTTCTGTGATGTCAAATTGTCTCCCACCTTCAGTATCCTGAGGATTCAGGGAGTATTTATTTGGGTAAGTTCAGCCACTTCACCTTTTGGACATGTTCTGCTTTCAGTGAAGATACAAAAGACTGCAGATGCATAAACCTGGAGCAAGAGAAAAGCAAATCACTGGAGGATCTCAGCAGGTTGAGCAGCATCTTGGGGGTGGGGGAGGTAAAAGGAATTGCCAGCACTTTGGGTTGAGACTCTGCTCTCAGTAAGCTCGTTGCTGATGTATGGGTTATAAAATGAAATAGCAGCTTTAATTGTTGTCATATTAATTAGATACTTTTGGACTCACTTTAACCTCTCAGCCGAGGGAATGGCTGACCAAACACATGCCATTCCTGGAGACACAACAGACTTCCAGTTGAGACCTTTCACATGGATTCAGATATAGGGTCATAACCCAAAGTATCGACTGCCCATTTTCCTCTGTAGATGCTGCCTGACTTGCTGAGTTCCCCCCAGCATCCTGCATGTTACTACTACACATTAGCTCTTCTAAACCGTCACTGGAAGCAAGTCCTTCCCTCCCTCCTGTGAAGAGACATCTCTCTGACTGCACCTGACAGCCCAGATGGTATCATGACTTATGAAATAGAGAATTAATCTCACAAAGTTATATCCATTCGTATATGTAAATTATTACACCACAAACCCTGTGACATTTTAACAAATGCAAAGAGTCACAGCGTTAGTTATTTTAAAATCAAATAGCAAAGGAGTTGAAATATATTCATATGAACTTTACTGCAGCCAATTAACATTCTGATGAAATCTGTTTAACCTGGGTCAATAATGTGAAACCACAGCATTATCTTTATAGGCTCTTTATAAGTTGTGCGGGAGCTGTGGTTTGCAAATTTAAGTGTTTTTACTGTTTCATTACCTGAACCAAATTTTCAAAGAAATTATTTGCTGTACAAGTGAAATATTACTCATTTAAAATTATGTCAATTATGTAACAAAATTACATAGCGTGAGGTGAATTACTGAATGATACAGATTTTCACTTGGGGTAACAATGCAGAGTTTAACAGTTTTTAAATTTGTTTAATATGATTTTCAAAGGAATGAATAGGAAGCAGGTTTAACGGAGAAGCTGCAGGTTCCCATGCACCTACCAAATTCAATATTCTAACCTAGTTACCTTCTCAACATTTGATGAAATTTTTCATTTGTGTATCATTCATCACAAAATCCTCAGAAAAGGATTTACATTTTAACAGCATTAGAAATAAAAGGCCACATTTAGTCAGTTATTTGCTTGGCTGTAAACAATAATTTTAATTTAAATATTTAAATCACTGCTATATAAAAATAATATCAGAAAATCTGGATTTTGCTAAGTTTCCTGGTTTTGTTATGGTTTGGAAACTTTGCCTTCACTTTCACAGCAAACCCTAAGTGGACATTTCTACTGCATCATGTTGTCTTTGTAGGTGGAAATTGAAGCATTGAAGCTGGAAAATGACCGTCTTAAAGCAGATACAGGTACAGGAGCTCCACAGGCTGCAGCATTATCTTCTGCCACGTCGTCTCCTCGGCGATCATTAGGGCTCACCTTAGCTCATTCGTTCAGTCTCAGTCTTACAGATTCTGTTGACCAAGGTAATCTTAAATACAATTCATACTATTCTCAGATCTGTATCTTTCAATTATATTATTACAAATTAGAAATATATATGAGTTCTATAATGGAAGGTTGATTGATTGGACTATTGCTAAGATTCTAGTCAGCCTCTATTTTTAGTTAGTCTTTCATGGGACTTTCTCATAATTAATCAATATACTTGAAACCCACTATCAGACAGTGATACCTGCATGATTGGGTTCAAAGGCTCAATCACTTGACTTCACATTTAAGTATCATAAATACCTGTTAGTGGGGATTCTCATAATATTTGCCTAGTATCTTTTGTCTCAGTTCAATGAGGTGTAGAAGGGTAGCTTTCATTAAATCAACTGGACGCACTAGGTATTGCAACATTGACTCGGTTAGGAGAACACACTGTAAAGCAACAAATTTGAACTGCTGTTTAATTTAGAGGAAGAAGTTGGTGTGAACTCCTATAAATTCTTGTACTTCAATGCAGCTAATTTTCATACTATCAATGCCCAGATGTTTCTGCTGCTCTAACTATGAACTGAAGAAAACCTCCCCTTGTACAAGCAGAGTGCATTTTGTCCATTGTGTATTTGTAATGATTTAAGGAAGAATAAGGAGGAATTCCATTTGTATAAGCCACTACAAAATAATTAGGGTTGAAATTGTGAAATGTTCTCATTTGTTATCTCTTGACAAGACTTGTGACCTAGAAACTTAGTCTCATGGAGCGGGTTTATCAATAAAGCTTGATGGAGGGTCACTGACTTTCAAAGTGGAACTCACGATTATGACTATTTTTGGATTGAATTGAGCCACTCAGGATATTCAGTAAGGCACTTCCTTCAGTGAATCAGCCTTGAACTAATTACTCTATTTCCACATCAGTCAAGCAAGATACAACATATTTCCTGGCATCATGTCCCTTTGGAGAAATGTCCAAAAAATTAGGTCATGTTATTAAAGATACAGCCGTTGTAGGTCACCCTCCAGAACAACCATGCCTTTGCGCGAGTCTAAGGAACAATGTTGCTGAAAGGCATCTTCTGAAACATGTACCCATAAAGCGCTGGGTGCCTGATGCAGATGTGTTCCTTTAATTGACTACATTTTTAATTAATTTTAAATGCTTCTGGACAAAGGGTTTTGTTTGGTATTTCTGGGCTGAATGTACTGCTGGCTACTTTGGGTAAACTTGCCAGAGGCAGACAGGTAAGTATGGGTGGTGGGGTGGGTGAGGGGAGGATACCAGTGCTGATGATTCTAGGCAGTGTGATGAGGTAAGATTCAACCCAGTGAAACAACCTGAGGTGCAAAGTGTTGCACATCCATAATAAAACCCACTTGATTCTCATCCAAATGAAATGGCTGGATCAAAGATTCAGCCATTTGTATTAAAACATCCATTTCTTTCCTCTTAATTGCCACCTTCATGTTATTACTGGGCAGTGCTTTATGCAATAAAGACAAATGTGTGTTTCTAGGACTGAATTCCTTTATGCAGGTTGTTTTGTTATCAGTCCATTCAGAAGTGAATTTGTTCTTTATTGAGGTGTTAACAATTGAAAGTGTAAAGAATGCAGCGGAAACATTCTTAATTTTATGAATATATCGCCTAATTCATTTTTATTTTGAATACAAAAAACTAACCTTGCTCTAAATGCTAATGCAGCAGAATTATAGGCTTCTATTTTTGTTTTATGTACCAAAAAAGAGTTGGATTGAACTTTGATTTTTGTAATTCAGTGGAGTTCTTAACATGCCTAATCCAAAGGTATAGGAACCGTGTAACAGAATGAGATTGGGTAGAGTTATTCCTAGTGAGAGAAAAACACTTACACAGACTTATAAGATTTATTTCTGAGCGTATCATTCTAAATCTATCTTAGATGTATAATTATGTGTTCAAATCATCATGCTAATAAATTGATGTAAGTTTTGTCTAATAGTTATTTTGATCTATGCTCTAAACAATTCTGGTGGAAATTTGCACTTAGTCAGTACTTAGATTTGGTGTTTTTCACTGCAATAGGTGCCATCAATGAAACCTCATGTTTTTAGTGCCATGACAAATATCTTTTACCAAGAACTCTATAAATTAGTGGTTTGATATTATAGTTGCTGCTGTTTTTCTTGTAAGTTGTACTCTTATTTTTCTTGGAATACATAATTTGAACATTAAATACATGGAAAGAATATAAGAGCAAAACAAAGCAGCCCTGTCTTTCCTGGTGTTGAGTATCAGAATCAATGACAGCAATATGTGTGCCTGTGTGCAGAAGAAATCAGACTAAATTTAGTTACTGTGGGGGTGAAATGTATAATTTCTCTATGCATACTAAAATAGAAAAGACAGATATTTTCTTTTAATTTCAACAAGAATAAATACTTTAGATTGTTTGGCTGCACTTGAAATGGGAGAGAAATGATTTGCCATTGTCTCATTATCCCTAAAGAACTGCACCACACCCTGTGTTGGCTTTTGTGTGCATAATAATGGTAACATTTGAAAATTAAATCAATTTTCAATTTCAAATTAAAAACAGCACAGCCGACGCTATACTATCTCAATTAGTGGTGCAGCTTATAATTCAATTGATGATATCCAGTTGTGAACATTTTAAGTCGAGATTAATAAATTGTTTTGATTTTAGTGGCTACTTCTGTAGAAAGAATATTTTCTTATTCCTATATATAAACAAGATGGAGAATTATTTATGAGAAAATTCTGATGAAGCTTTGGTCCTGTTCAGGCTTGTTAACATTATTTTCCTCCTTTTCTGATTCAGATACATCCCCAATGGATGGGGTGACCAGCTCTTCCTCGAAGGAAGAAAGAAATGTTCGAATTGTAGTCCTGCTGACTGAAGAGCAGATTTGTAATGAAGTAAGATAGATATTAATATGAAGATGATTTGGGTTCAGTGTTGAACATTCATGAGTACAAGGCAAAATCTTGTATTCTTCATTATCCACGAACATTTTTTTGTAAAGGGATAATACCGGGGACTAAAGAGAGAAGAATGGTTCCTCTGTTTCAGGCTGTGGTTCTGCCAGTGAGGCCAGCTGAACACTAAGATACATGGAGATGCCAATACATGACCGATTGTTCAATTGGAGGGGCTTTGTTTGCTGGCTGAGCTAAGGGATGGGAGTCCTGCTGGAAAAGATTAAGCAGAGCCTCATAGAGGGAGAGGAAATGGATTCCAAGTTTAAACAACCTGTCTGCAGATTTTAGTACTTTTAAAGCCTTCATATTTCTGATGAATTGTCTTTTTAAATATCCTCATATGAGGAGCATTGCCAAAATCAAAATAATACTTTAGACAGTGTCTGACCAGAGAATAATAAGGTAGAGAAGCAGCACTTCCCGCCCTCTGTGTTCCAGTCCCTTGCAATTAATGTCAGTGTTCCAACAAGTTCTCTGTTTTCTTTTTGTTTATCTATTCTGTGTTTCAATGAGTCACATGCCTATGCAGCCAAACCCTTTGGCCTTGCACAGTTCCTTCTTTTTCATTATAAAGAAAAATTGGGATGTGTCTTTCCATAGTTCCGGCCACAGTTAAAATTAGACAATTTAATTGAGCAAAAAGTGCTCATTTTTTTCTCCCCAGCCAATCACAAGTATTTAACTTTGTTTCAGTTGAGTTTTACATCACAGAAGCAAGCCATTTGGCCTATGAGGCCCATGTTGATCTTTTTGCTCATGTTAATCCTATTTGCTTGCATTAGGTTCATAACTTCTATGCCTTGCTTATTTAAATGATTCTTAAACATAGTAACTGTACTTGATCCCACCACCTCCTCTGTCAGCATATTCCACTTATCAACCACTCTTTTTAAATAAGCTTTCCTCTCACATTCTTTTTAAAACTTCTTCCTCTCTCCTCACACCTCTTTTGATAGCCTCTACTGCGTGGAAAATAATTATCTATTTACCCTACCTATGCTGCTAATAATTTTATATATCTCCACCAGATCATCTCTCAGCCTCTTTCTCTCTAGGGAAAACAAACCCTATCTAACCAGTTTCTCCACGTAACTGAAGTCCTTCAATCCAAATGTTCTCACCACTTTCTAGTTCAATCACATTCTATAGTGTGGCAACCAACATTGTACACAGGACTGCTAGTGTGGACTATCCAGTGTTTGGTAAAGTTACCATATTATCTCCCTTTATATTTTATGAGCCAAACTGCGAAGGCAAAGATATCTCAGTTCATCAACATTCCTTAACCTCTGGACGTTTGCTGCATATGTCCTACCTCTATTTGATCTCAAAAATGCATCACTTCACACCAGTCAGCATTAAGTCTTCCATACAACTTTCTATCTGATCTCTACCATGCTGTAGATGTGAACAATCTTCTTCATTATCGACACTGTTCATTTTCATGTCAGCCATAAAGTTAATAATAGCATTTCTTACATTCAAATACAGTTTGTTAATTTATATCACAAACAATAAGATTCCCAAAATACAAACATTTGTAGATCCTTTTAGTACATTATTAATCATATACTCAATCAAAAAAGTGCCCTTACACCACTACCCTCTGCCTCCTATCACCAAGCTAATTTTGGATTCAATTAGAAAGCTCACATTGGAATCCTTGTGACTTTATCTTGTGAACCAGCCTTTTATGTCAATGATTTACTGAAGTCCCTATAGGTGACATTTACACTCTTGCCTTCGTCGGTCTTCTTATTTACCTCATTACATGTGATTATTTTATAAGAATGATACTAATATGAACTTTTGAAGAACTCCCTGAAATTTGATGACAAAATCAAAACTGGTTAATGTCAACTGAAGACATTATGATTAGCTAGAGGGTCTACCAGTCCATATTTGGTAGGATACTTTTGCACAAACAATTGACCTAACTTTTTCTGATTTAACTAGGGCAACGCAGAATTCAGCAGATGTTTCAAATGAAAGCTATGAATTTGCTTGATGTTTCTGGTTGGCAGAACTTGCAAATTCTCAGAGATTCACACAACACACACAAAATGCTGCTGGAGCACAGCAGGTCAGACAACATATTTGGAAGTGAATAAACAGTTGATGTTTTGGGCCAAGACCCTTCTTCAGAACTGGAAAAGAAAGGAGAAGAAGACAGAATTAGAAGGTGGGGGGAAGGAGAGAAGGACAAGCTAGCAGGTGATAGGTGAAGCCAGGTGAGAGGGGGGTGAAGTAAGAATCTGGGAGTTGATAAGTGGAAAAGGCAAAGGGCTGGGGAAGAATGAATCTGATAGGAGTGGAGAGA
Source organism: Mobula birostris (assembly GCF_030028105.1). NCBI lineage: Eukaryota > Metazoa > Chordata > Chondrichthyes > Myliobatiformes > Myliobatidae > Mobula > Mobula birostris. The sequence goes on along the minus strand of NC_092383.1, from coordinate 59,021,549 downwards.
TGGATCATAGAGGAAAGGGAAAGAGGAGGGGCACCTGGAGGAGTTGGTGGGCAGGTGAAGAGAAAGGTAAGAGGCCAGAGTAGAAAATGAAGAAAAGGGAAGGAGGAGGGGGATTAAAAATTACTGTAAGTTGTGGAAATAGATGTTCATGCCAAGACAGAATATGTGGTGTTGCTCCTCCTACCTACAGAGTGGCCAAATTGTGGTAGGAGAGAAGGCCATGGACCAGCATGTCAGAAAGGGAATTGGGATAGAAATTGAAATGACTGGCCACTGAAAAATTCTGCATTTTATGGATGGAGCTGAGGTGCTCAACAAAGCAATCCCCAGTCTACATCAGGTCACATCAATGTAGTGAATATAGTAGAATTCTCAGAGATTATCAGCTCTGCACAATAATGTCAAACATGTATAATGAACAATGTTCAGCATGACTGAAGTAGTTCATATACATAGAAGTAGTTCTTAATAGGATAATTAAGGTATGATTTGTCATTATTTAAATGGGACCAGCCTTACCTGTTCTGTTGTACTCGAGTCCAACATCTGGTCTTCCATCAGGATAAAACTTTTACTTTTCACTTTTTTTCCATCTGCCAACTGTACCCACTGCTTTTACCAATACATCCTTACTGCTATATACTCCATTTGATCTCCATCCAGTATCATGCCCTGGTCTATTTATTTACCCCAGCAACATGACCATCCATGACTGTCTCTCCACCCCTCAAGCAAATATGGTCTTCTTATTCTGAACCCATTTCAAGGTCATCCCTTGACTTACATGAGCTCATGCTTCTCAAGTGCAGCACCTGTCTATTTTACATGTGTTATCTTGTACTGCAACATGACCTTTGGGTCCCTGTGTAAACCATTTTAACACTTTTTTTTGAGATGGAGGAAATTTCTTAGCCACTGCCACGCTGGTAGAATGAACAATATCCATGGTTCATTTGTATTTTTTTTATGGCAATTCCCTGCATAATATGGGAAGCACCATAATGATGTTATAAACACAATGTAATCTGCAGATGCTGGGGTCAAAGCAACACTCACAGCACGCTGGAGGAACTCAGCAGGTCAGGCAGCATCCGTGGAAACGATCAGTCAACATTTCGGGCCAGAACCCTTCGTCAGGACTGAAGAGGGAAGGGGCAGAGACCCTATAAAGAAGGTGGGGGGAGGGTGGGAAGGAGAAGGCTGGTAGGTTCCAACTGAAACACTAGTAAGGGGAAAGATACCCGATGCAGATTGGGGGACTGCTTCATCGAGCACCTCCACTCCGTCTGCCACAGCAGACAGGATCTCCCGGTAGCCACCCACTTCAACTCTGCTTCCCATTCCCATTCAGATATGTCCATACATGGCCTCCACTACTGTCATGATGGGGCTAAACTCAGGTTGGAGGAGCAACACCTCATATACTGTCTAGGTAGTCTCCAGCCCCTTGGTATGAACATAGAATTCTCCAACTTTCGGTAGTTCCCTCCCCCCCTTCCCCTATCCCTATTTCACTCTGCCCCCTCCCCCAGCTGCCTGTCACCTCCCTCATAGTTCCACCTCCTTCTACTACCCATTGTGTTTTCCCCTATTCCTTCTTCACCTTTCCTGCCTATCACCTTCCTGCTTCCCCTCCCCCACCCCTTTATCTTTTCCCCTTACTGGTTTTTCACTTGGAACCTACCAGCCTTCTCCTTCCCACCCTCCCCCCACCTCTTCAGTCCTGACGAAGGATTCCAGCCCGAAACGTTTCCACGGATGCTGCCCGACCTGCTGAGTTCCTCCAGCATGTTGTGAGTGTTACCATAAAGACATTACCACACTATGTGCATGTCTCTTAGCATAGCTTCTCATTGTAATGTTGAGGAACTTGTATCTATGCAAACTTATATTTAGACATGCTGAGAAAATACCTTATCTTGTCTTTCCAGCTCTCATCCAGTGTTTGATAACTCACTCGTGCATCATTCCCAATTTGCTTTCTCAAGTATTCAAAAATCTCTGATTCTGAACCTTGAGTGTATTTAGTGGGTGTACATCTACAACTCTCCATAGCTCTCTGTATAAAGAAACTTTTACTTATCTCAGAGATAAATGAGCAATCCCACATCACCCATGGACTTCCTTTTCTTTCTTTTCCCTGATTCTAAAAACATCCATTGCTTAAGTGATCCCAAGTTTCAATTTATATTTTTGCAGCTGTTGTGAACTTCATGAGTTAGAACTCTGGAGTAGATCCACCTTTTCTCCTTGCATATTTAATTTCCAGTTGCTAAACAAATATGTTTGTCAGAAAATGTGTTTTTAAAAAATCCAGCAAGTTTACAGATATGAAACTCATCATATTTGTTTATTTCCAAACAGACCACAAAACAGCAAGAGTTTTTCATTGGTTCCGTCAAAGTAAGTGGAACAACTGACTGGACTACTTTAGATGGAGCTATCTGCCAGCTATTTAAGGTATGCTTCACATGATTATGGGTTATGTGCTGAAATGAGCATACTGGGTAAAAGGTTTCTGTACATTAGACCAATGTTATGCAGATAATTATCAATCTCCTGACACAGCTCACTAGCAATAACTTTTTAAGAACTGACCACTTTACAAGCCAAACTGGCTCACAAGATATTTTGAAAAGATATTATTAGAGGGAAACAAACCTCAACTAGCTTCACTCTACAGTATTGTACTGGACCTTGGCAAGAAAAGAATGCCCTCTACTGATTCTAAAAATAAGTTATTTTTACCTGAAACCCTTTTAATGACCACTGGTTAGGCCACAGAAGATGTATAAAAACTTAATCTTATTCTAATTTCAACTAAGATTAGTTATCATTTTTAGTGAACATAATGTCACCAGCACCCAAAATACCTGAAGACTTGAGTTTCTAATTCAGTTGCTGGGCACATGCAATGGAGAAATTGGACCTAGGAGACCCCTATTTGAAAAACCCTTCCTTAGAACTTCAGGGCAGCACACGCAAAATGTTGGAGGAACTGGGCAAGTCAGGCAGGATCTATGGAGGGAAATAAATGATCAACATCTCGACCTGAAACATTGATTGCTTATTTTGCAAGGGTGATAAAAAGACATTTTCTCCTGTGCTTTCCTTTGCTAATGCATGCCACTGATTTTTGCACAAATGAACTTTCAAGTTCTGTTATAACTAAGCAGCGTAGGTTTTAGAGTATTTTTCTCATGGAAAACTCTTGAAAGCAAGCTTATACATTTTAACAGTATGAAGTAGTATTCCATTTACACTGCCTTGTAATTCAGTTATCTTATCAGTGATAGCAATGAAGTCCACAAGCTGCAGTTTACACTTCCTTGTGTCATTTTGATAGCAGCACTAATAAAGACATGGTTGATTCAAGGTCCAAAATGGTTACCAAACAGGGAAGGGGAAAGAGGAAGGGGCTGTTATAAACTGAAAGGTGTTCCCAGGACCATATCTGTTTGGCCTTAGTGGAAACTCCTAACTCAAAGGAGAAGATAGATGAAAAATATTGAGAGCAAAATTCAATGGTGTGAAAGAAATGGATGGTAGTAACAATGGGAACATTTTGTAACTGAGTATAATTTCGGAAAAGCATAATGCTAAGTATAGAATGTGTAGACTAAAAAAATGTCTCAATCAACCTGAGTCCAATTCAGCAATTTAGATTCTGTTTTTATGAATTAATTTGGGCAAGTGCTGTGTGATCACCATCCTATTATTGAGCTCTTCAGAATTTGACTTATAATAATTATGGAGAGACCAAAGAAGATAATTCCAATGATTTGAAGTAGGATGCATCATAGCTAAATTGGATGTGGCAATTAAGGTGTAAGCAGTAACAAAGGAAAGTAAAACATTCTATGAGGAGATAGAAACTGGATGTTTTCCTATGACGGGAAAAGTTAAAGTATCCAATTCTAATCTGCTGTTGAAGGGTAGTGTGACATGTATCATAAGAAGACACAAGAGTTTATGTTATGGATAGAAAGGAATTTAAAAGTTAGTGCAGGAGAGGAGGCAGTAAACTTTATAAGACAAATATTATGAATATAGTAAAAGGTTATCTGTCTCTGCTTAATAAAGACCCGAGGAAATATCTTCATATAGAAGCAAAGTACTGAATTAATAGCTTACAACCACCTTCACAAAGGAAGTAACTTTGTGAAGATGATATTAAAAGAAAACAAATTTATGAATATAAAGAGGAAGAATGTTACTTAACATTGGAAGTCACCTGGGTCAGAAGGAATCAGTGGCATATGTCGTGAAATTTGTTGTTTGTACAATAGTACATTACAATACTGTTTATTAGTGGTATATATAACTATCTGGATAGACAGGTCTGATTAGGAACAGTCAACATGGATTTGTGAGTGGAAGGTCATGTTTGACAAATCTTATTGAATTTTTTGAACAGGTTACTAGGAAAGTTGACGAGGGTAAAGCGGTGGATGTTGTCTATTTGGACTTCAGTAAGGCCTTTGACAAGGTTCCACATGGAAGGTTAGTTAGGAAGGTTCAATCGTTAGGTATTAATATTGAAGTAGTAAAATGGATTCAGCAGTGGCTGGATAGGAGACGCCAGAGAGTAGTGGTGGATCTAACTGTTTGTCAGATTGAAGGCTGGTGACTAGTGGTGTGCCTCAGGGATCTATGTACTGGGTCCAATGTTGTTTGTCATATACATTAATGATCTGGATGATGGGGTGGTAAATTGGATTAGTAAGTATGTAGATGATACTAAGATAGGTGGAGTTGTGGATGATGAAGTAGGTTTTCAAAGCTTGCAGAGAGATTTAGGCCAGTTAGAAGAGTGGGCTGAAAGATGGCAGATGGAGTTTAATGCTGATAAATGTGAGGTGCTACATTTTGGTAGGACTAATCAAAATAGGACGTACATGGTAAATGGTAGGGCATTGAAGAATGCAGTAGAATAGAGGGATCTAGGAATAATGGTGCATAATTCCCTGAAGGTGGTATCTCATGTGGATAGGGTGGTGAAGAAAGCTTTTGGTATGCTGGCCTTTATAAATCAGAGCATTGAGTATGGGAGTTGGGATGTAATGTTGAAATTGTACAAGGCATTGGTAAGGCCAAATTTGGAGTATTGTGTACAGTTCTGGTCACCGAATTATAGGAAAGATGTCGAGAAAATAGAGAGAGTACAGAGAAGATGTACTAGAATGTTACCTGGGTTTCAGCATCTAAGTTACAGAGAAAGGTTGAACAAGTTGGGTCTTTATTCTTTGGAGCAAAGAAGGTTGAGGGGAGACTTAATAGAGGTATTTAAAATTATGAGGGGGGATAGATACAGTTGACGTGGATAGGCTTTTTCTATTGAGAGTGGGGGAGATTCAAACAAGAGGACATGAGTTGAGAGGGGGCAAAAGTTTAAGGGTAACATGAGGGGGAATTTCTTTACTCAGAGAGTGGTAGCTGCGTGGAACGAGCTTCCAGTAGAAGTGGTAGAGACAGGTTCAATATTGTTATTTAAAGTTAAATTGGATAGCTATAGGGGCAGGAAAGGAATGGAGGGTTATGGGCTGAGTGCAGGTCGGTGGGACTAAGTGAGAGTAAGTGTTTGGCATGGACTAGAAGGGCCGAGATGACCTGTTTCTGTGCTGTAATTGTTTTATGGTTATTATACATAATAAAAAAACTATAAATTACAATAAGAAATATATTTTTTAAAAATAAATAAGTAGTGCCAAAAGAGAGAAAAAATAATTGTGAGGTTCATTGTCCATTCAGAAATGTAAACTATATGTTAAAAGCATCCTATACTACAGAAAGGAACGGTAGAAATAGCTGAATTGGTCAAGATCATTGGATCCTCTTCCCACTGATTGGAACCTGGGCAAATGCTAAAATAAAATGGTGCTTGGTAAACTCAGAACAGTGAGTCACCTTAGCATTAGTGATCATAATATTGAAAACCATTATCAGGAACAAAATGAAACTTTATTCCTAGTAACATTCTGTAGGTTAACCAAGGATTTTCTGAAATGTATCTGATGAGCCTAAATTTCAAGAATTTAATCAAAATAGCACAGCAAATAATTGTGCTCGGGATATATATGGTTTTATTGTTTACAGTACTCTGTGTACTGATTTCTTGGTAAATGTTCAAAAATCTGGCCTTTCCCGCTAAGTTGGCACATAATGAGATCAAATGAATCTTTCTGCACCTTTCTATTAATTGCAACCATTCTCAGAACTGTTATATTTCTCAAAACGTGGGACACATTTTAAAAACTTTTGACTATTTTTTAACATTATCTAGGAGTTGACTGTTTTATGTACTGGAATTAGCCAATGCACAGATAGCAGAATCAGGTTTGTTATCACCGGCATGTGACGTGAAATTTGTTAACTTAACAGCAGCAGTTCAATGCAATACATAATATAGATCAGGAAAACATAATAAAAATAATAATAATAAACAAGTAAATCAATTACAGTATATGTATATTGAATAGTTTTTTAAAATGAGCAAAAACAGAAATACTGTATATTAAAAAAAAGTGAGGTTGTGCCCAAAGGTTCAAAGTCCATTCAGGAATCGGATGGCAGAGGGGAAGAAGCTGTTCCTGAATTGCTGTGTGTGTGCCTTCAGGCTTCTGTGCCTCCTACCTGATGGTAACAGTGAAAAAAGGGCATGCCCTGGTTGCTGGAGGTCCTTAATAATGGACGCTGCCTTTCTGAGACACCCTCCCTGATGATGTCCTAGGTACTTTGTAGGCTAGTAGCCAAGATGGAGCTGACTAGATTTAGTCATAGTCATAGTCATACTTTATTGATCCTGGGGGAAATCGGTTTTCGTTACAGTTGCACCATAAATAATAAATAGTAATAGAGTCATAAATAGTTAAATAGTAATATGTAAATTATGCCAGTAAATTATGTAATAAGTCCAGGACCAGCCTATTGGCTCAGGGTGTCTGACCCTCCAAGGGAGGAGTTGTAAAGTTTGATGGCCACAGGCAGGACTGACTTCCTATGATGTTCTGTGTTGCATCTCGGTGGAATGAGTCTCTGGCTGAATGTACTCCTGTGCCCACCCAGTACATTATGTAGTGGATGGGAGACATTGACCAAGATTTACAACCTTCTGCAGTTTTTTTTGGTCCTGTGCAGTAGCCCCTCGATACCAGTCAGTGTTGCAACCTGTCAGAATGCTCTCCATGGTACAACTATAGAAGTTTTTGAATGTATTTTTTGACATGCCAAATCTCTTCAAACTCCTAATAAAGTATAGTTGCTGTCTTGCCTTCTTTATAACTACATCGATATGTTGGGACCAGGTTAGATCCTCAGAGATCTTGACACCCAGAAACTTGAAACTGCTCACTCTCTCCACTTCTGATCCCTCTATGAGGATTGGTATGTGTTCCTTCACCTTACCCTTCCTGAAGTCCGCAATCAGCTCTTTCATCTTACTGACGTTGAGTGCCAGGTTGTTACTGCGACACCATTCCACTAGTTGGCATCTCTCACTCCTGTACACCCTCTTGTCACCACCTGAGATTCTACCAACAATGGCTGTATTGTCAGCAAATTTGTAGCTGGCATTTGAGCAATGCCTAGACACACAGTCATGTGTATACAGAGAGTAGAGCAGTGGGCTAAGCGCACACCCCAGAGGTGCGCCAGTGTTGATCGTCAGCGAGGAGGATACGTTATCACCAATCTGCACAGTCTGTGGTCTTCCGGTTAGGAAGTCTAGAATCCAATTGCAGAGGAAGGTGCAGAGGCCCAGGTTCTGCAACTTCTCAATCAGGATTATGAGAATGATGGTACTGAGTGCTGAGCTGTAGATGATGAACAGCATCCTGACGTAGGTGTTTGTGTTGTCCAGGTGATCTAAAGCCGTGTGGAGAGCTATTGAGATTGTGTCTACATTTGACCTATTGTGGCAATAAGCAAATTGCAAAGGGTCCAGGTCCTTGCTGAGGCAGGAGTTCACTCTAGCCATGACCTCGTCATGATGTTATTTAAGTTGAACTTTTGCACTTCTCAGTAGCATAATACAAAACCTACTGAAAGATCTGGCTCTGGTCCATGTTCCCCATTAACCTCTTGCATCGTTGATAGGTCTGTCGGCCGCAAGAACGCTTTTCTAAATAGTGATAATGATCCCATCATTGACAATAACATCTTATATTTTGTTCAATGCTGTTTATATATATAAAAAAAAGCTCTGAAATGCTTCAGCGGAGCATTAAAAATAATACGTGACACCAGGACACTGCCCTACATGAGACGTGAACTTAGCGAGAGATTTGAAAACAAGATTGAGAATTTTTAAAAGGGGTATATCTTCTCTATAAAATAGCCCACCTGCAAGGAAAGTGATGTTGGAGTGTGTTATGTAGGTATGAATGACAAAACTTTCTTGGAAGAAACCACTGTGGAAAGTCACTGACTCCCCCCTTCCTTTGTCGACTCATGTGTCAAACCACCACAAAGGATGCAGTGCACTATGTTTCCAAGGCACTAATTGTGTAGAATGTGTGAAATTCCCAATATTTGTGTGAAGTTATAATACAGCTACATAAGTTTATAGAGTGTTTGTGATCTGATTTTTTGAGCATAACCGCATGAAAACTAGTCGTCATCTTTCTGTTGATAGAGAATGAGTAACATTCAGAACTTTGTCTCTCCTCATTAAAGAATGTTGTTTGTGTTAAAGTTCAACTTCACAGCACTTTAAAAACAAGTGTCAACACATTGTTATGCTTTAGGAACTGTAGAAACTTGCAACATACCATTAATAATGTGCATTACAATGCTGAATTTCATCTCTGGGTTATTTTTAGAGCCTTGCTTGGAATTTTTTTGTTTTACCCTATTCTCATATAGTTTGCGAACCTGATCTACTAAAGACTAAGGTCACAGGAATGTACAATAATGTGATAAAAACCTAGGCCAATTGTCCCATCACACCTGTAGCAGGTCCAATTAATCCTAGATTCCTGTTTTACCCTTCAGCCCTGTAATTATTTTCTTTTCGATATTACAGATTGTATGGTCCATCATCATCTAAACAGTACATTCCATGTGAATAAAAGGAAATTTGTAAAAACAAGAAATAATTTATGTGATCCATTGTTGTCTTGCCAGTACTTTTTATCAGGTTTCTGATTTTTCTACTCGGGGACCCTCAGTTTTGCCACTCCTACATCACAGATACTCTTGATGATCTTCAATATCTTCACCAAATCTCTTTTTAACTTCTGTATTCCAAAGAGCACAATCCTTTTTTATTCTCTTCATATAACAGATGTGTCCCACCATGTCATCCTGCTCACTGCCAATACAGACCTTTCTTTAAGGTCTCGTACCATTACTGAACTATGTTGCCTGCAATTGATCTGAACTTTAATTGGTGTTTTTTTAAAGAGGAATAATTTTCTTATTGCATTTCCTTGTTAGAAAAGATTCCAAGTTCAACTGTCCATGCATGTACTCTGCAATTTTTCTCTTCTACTTTTTCTTTGTGCTTGAACTTGTTTTACAAAATTCAAGGAAATACACAAGTAGAAAATATAGAAACAAGTAGAAGTGCACAAATTTTATTTTTAAAAACTAAACTGGGGCACAGTATTTTTTTTTCATTTTATATGATTACCATGAGGAAGAAAACAGATGACCATAGAAATTTAGGTAAGATAAGCAAAATATTCAGTAAAATCAGTCAAATTTTGCAAAGTAAGGGTTTAAGGGACACAGGGAGAGGGCGGGAGACTGGCATTCAGCCAAGGTCAAGTGGCGGAGTAGACTCAGTGGCCAAAAGGCCTAATTCTGTTTCCATGTCTTCCGGCCTTATGTTTACACCTGTCCAATAGGACTACATTACGAAAGTGGACCCAGTTTCTTGTCTGGGGTTGAGTACAGATGCCATCTACAGTTATGCCGTTGATCGTGTGAAACGTGTGTTTGGAACTGATCCACCAGAGCTGCTGCCCTACAGATACATGGGAAAGGAAGCCATCAGCTTTGCTGTAACTTTGAAAGGTTAGTGGAAAAAAAATTATAAGGAAGCTTCAAGCATTTACCCACTGCTTTTAATAATTAGTTCATGAAAATTTTATGATTCTTGATTCACTGTTAGGGTTTCTTGGTGTGAAATAAAATGGCTATTATAATGAACATAGAACTTAAAACAGTACCGAACAGGAATAGGCCCTTTGGCCCCATGATATTGTGTCAGTCTAATTAAGCTAATGACACTAATCCCTTATCTCGGCACGTGATTAATATAGCTCCATTCCCTGCATATTCACGTGCCCATCTAAGAGCCTCTTAAATGCCTCTGTTGTATCTGTCTCCACCATTCCATGGTAGTGCATTCCTGACCCCCCCCCCCGACTCTCTGTGTAAACAAAAAACCTGCTTTACACATCTCTTCAAATTTCCCTTTCTCATCTTTAAATGCACACCTCTAGCATTAAATATTTTAAACCTGGGGGGGGGGAGTACCAGCTGTCTACTTTATCTATGACTCTCATAATTTTAGAAATTTTTCATCAGATCTCCCCCCTGCCTCTGGCGCTCCAGACAAAACAACCCTCATTTGTCCAACTTCTTATACCGCAAGCTCTCCAATCCAAGCAAAGTTCTGGTAAACTTCTGCATTCTCTCCTTAACTTCCACATTCTTCCTATAATGGTGTGACTAGAATTGACTGCAACACTCCATATGCAGTCTTAACCATAGCTTTCAATCTGCTACATACCTGTCTCTTCCTGCTTTTTGAACACAATACCTCGACTAATCTCTTATACCTTCTTTGCCACACTATCAACTTGTGCATCCAGTTTTTGGAACCTATGGAGTTGGGCTCCAAGATCCCTCTGCACTTCTAACTGTACCTTCCCTTTACATTTGATGTTCTAAAGTACTTACATGGATTAAACTCTTTCTTCCATTTCTCTGGTCACATCTGCAGCTGATACATATCCAACTGCATCCTTTGGCACAACGACAGAAATGCCACCAATCTTTTTGCCATCTGCAAACTTAGTAACCCACTTACCCACATTTTCATCCAAGTCATTTGTACATATCACAAACAGCAGAGGTCCCAATACCAATCTTTGCAGAGCACCACAAGTCACAGACCTCCAGCCAGAATAAGAGCATTGGACTACTATCCACTATCTTTCATGGGCAAGCAAATTCTGAATAGAAACTGCCAAATCACCGTGGATTTCATGCATTTTAATCCTTTGGATGAGTTACCATAAGGGACTTTATTGAATGGCTTACTAATGTAACCCTCTCACCGGGCTTGTTAGCTACCCTGGGTGCCAGTGAGAAAGCCACTTTTATGTATCCAATAAGCATACATGTTAGGTTGAACCAATTAGGAAAGTTGGAATGTTCCGGCAAGGAAACATTAATTGTGGTGAATGCTGTGTAAGTACTGCCCCATGCAAAATTATCATTTGCCAGGAAATAACAGATTGTACACCGGCATAAAATTACAAATCAGTATATTTACCAATATTTCAACTTTAACAAACACAACAGAAAAAAAATGTGCACATTAACGTTGGAGCTCAATTCTTTAGTAATTGAATGTTAAATTTTACTCACCCTGCTGAGTTCCCAGGATGAATTTCCCTTGAAGAACATCACAAACAAACTTGTTAACTCAGAAGTATTGCACTTCCTCCCTGAAACCACCCATCTTTCCTTTGGATGGGAGCCTCCAAGTGTCTTCCTTGGTGCCCTTCTCTGCTTCTCCTCGCCAAAGACCCCAAACCAGACTACTGTCCTTCAGATATCTGATCCCGCCCAGTTCTCTCAAATCTTCCATAGCATCCCAATGGGCAAATGGCTCTTTATCTTTAGCTGAAGCTTACTAACAGGACGAACACTGCTTGCAGAAAACTGCTAAAATAAAAATACCTCACAGCATGGCAGTAGAAATACTATCTTAATCAGGGCATTACACTAACATCCACGGTTCTAATTTTATTGATCACCTTTGTCACCTGCTCAAAAAGTTCAATTAAGTTAGTAAGACCTGATCTGCTTCACACAAAGCCAGACTAACCACCCCTAATTAGGCCATGCTTTTCTACATGCTCATGAATCCTATCCGTAAGAATTTTTTCCAATAGCTTCTCTATCAATGATATGGGACTTACTGGTCTATCAGCATTATCCCTATTTTTCTTCTTGCATAAGAGAACAACATTATCTACTCACCAGTTCTCTAGGACCCAACCTGTGGTTCGAGCATTATTATTATTATTATTATTTATTATTATTATTATTATCTACATTCTGTACTTTATTATTAGTTAATATTACTACTATTATTGCTAAGTGTGTTTTTAACTGTTGCTGCTGAAATAATTTCCCACTTGGGATCAATAGAGTACTTATTATTATTATTATTATTAATATAAAGATCTTGGTCAAGGCCCTAGCAAGGTCATCTCTTGCCTCTCTCAAGAACCTGGAGTATAACCCATCAGATCAGGGGACTTTTCCACATTAAGGTTCCTCAAGAGACCTAGCAGCACCTCCTTCCTTATCTCAGAATGACTCAGCACTTTATCATGCTCCATGATCTCACTCTCCTGTGTGTTCTTCTTTGTGAATACCGCCCGGCGCAAAGTACTCAAGCAATACCTTGACCCATTCTCTGTCTCCAAGCATTCCCTCTTTTATCCTTCAGTGATCCTTCCTTCCCTAGTTATTCTCTTGCTCTTGATGTGTAAAGGTTATGTTTTAAGGAAAATATAGAGAAGGTGGTATGTACTAAGCTGAGACCTGATGAAATAATCCCTAACAATGTACACAAGTACTTTAGTGAGGATGTTTAATTTGAAAAAGTTCATTTTTAATGAATAAAATGCTTTAAATTGATGAGAACAGAGATAGAAAAAGTCCAGAGACAAAAGAGACAGCAAGTGCTAAAACTGGATCAAAATAACAGAATGCTGGAAGAGCTGTTTGGGTCAAGCAGTATCTGTGAAGACAAAAGGTGTGAGTTGCTGGTTTTGGGTTGAAAACTCTCTACCTGGATTGTGTGGGATCAGGAAAGATTACCAATACATTATAATATGGTGGCGGGTGGGAGGGGGATAGACACTGTTAAGTGGTAGATGAAACCAGATAAGGAGGAAATGACAGGCAGAAAGGTGAACAGAAGGAGAATAAAAGTAGGTGGACTGGCAAGTGTGTGGGGGTGGGGTGGTGAGAACCCTGGGGCTGTGGATTATCTGAAATTGGAAAACACAGTGTTCATTTATTTGATAGATGGATTTCAGAAACTATCTATATGGAATATAAGATTTCATTCTTCAAATTTGTACTTGGTTGCTTTGTGGCAAGACAAGTGGGTCAATGTGAGAATAGGAAGAAGAGTTAAAAATGCACACAGCCGGAAGCTGAGATGGCTGATATGGGCAGAACTGCTGAAGGATCATTTAGTCTACACTTGGTTTCACCAATGTTCAGGAGGCCACATCATGACCAATGAATGCAGTAGACCAGGGTGGAAGATGTGCAAGGGAACATGTCCTTCCCTGGAAGACCTGTTGAGGTCCTTGGTTAATGGTGAGAGAGGAGGCGAAGAGACAGGTGATACAGCTGAAGGAGTCTATGGGTGAGACTGATGAGCAAAGCATGAAGTCACAGGCAGAGTGGTCTGCAGGACAACACAGAGAATGCAGGAAAGGCTGTTAGTTTTATTTGCATTTCAGCTATAATGCTGAATGTACACCAATGTTTCGAATCCATCTGTTCCGGTACATTAATAGCATTCTCATTTACCTAATCAAAAGGAAAGTTACACAGGGCTCTACAGACCACAGAAGACAGGACAAATCCTATCTGGACCATTACTATTCCAATAATGTCCTGTCAAACAACAGCAAACCCTTGAAAAGTATTGTTGGCCTTGGCTGTCAAGTGCAAATTACTCACCAGATTTGGATTCTGCCAGGAACAGTCTGCACAGATTTTTTTCCCTTTATGTCAAAGGTGATGAAAAGTGTGGATCAGAATCCTTGATAATAAGACTATGTTTTCATAAAGAGTTGAAGTAAAAACTGAAATCCATAGACATCAGAGAGCATCTTTGGTAATGGTTGTTGGAAGCTGGTTGTGTTTTTTTTCCAGTACAAGTGCAGGAATTCCTTAGCATGTTAAGTGCAATGACTTTCACACACCTTCCTTCCATTGCAGTGCCAGAAGTAGGGATATTCACTGATTACTGCACAATTTCAAACTTCTATTACACATGTGACAACACACAAAATGATGGAGGAACTAGCAGGTATAGCAGCAATGGACTATCAATGTTTTGTGCTGCAACCCTTTCTCAGGGCTGGAAAGAAAAGAAGGGGTGAAGCCAGTATAAAATTTGGAGGAGGTGACAGAGCAAGAGCTGGCAAGTGATAGGTGAATCCAAATGAGGGGAGAAGATGGACAGATAGGTCTCATTAGACTTAGGAAATCTCAATTTTACAGGCAGATGGAATTTGATTCCCAAATTTTCCTTATGCATTGACTGTTAGTAATGACCAGTGTAATTGGAGAATTAACCAATGTCCTTTCTTTCAGGATTGAAGGAAAAAAGTGTGGACAGCTTGGTTTTCGAAACTCTCATTCCTAAGCCAATGATGCAGCATTACCTCAGTCTACTGCTTAAACATCGAAGGCTCATCTTGTCAGGCCCTAGCGGGACTGGCAAGTCCTATTTGTCCATTCGTTTGGCTGAGTACTTGGTTCAGAGGTCAGGACGGGAGGTTACGGATGAAATCATTGTAACATTTAACATGGATACACATTCATGCAAGGTAATTTTTAGATATTATTTTTCAATATGTAATTTTGAATGATTTATTACATTTCCTTTATAATGCGTGTGCACGCGCATGCGCGCGCGCGCACACACACACAAACAGAGTGTTTTGGTTAATTACGTCATTGGTTAATTGAGAAGTCGCTTATTTGGGATAACTCTTAAAGAACAAAAACTAATTGAGAGAATAGACTGGATTCCCTTAGCTTATTTTGACAAGTGACTGTTGCCAAACAGTTTCTAACTAGCGGCAGTCACATGCACGTGTGAACTTTAGACAATACACTGCTTCAAGCGAGCAGTTTTTAATTAGTGTTATTTGTGTGTGTTTGTGCTCAAAAAGCAGTGACAGTTGGCGCGAAATAAGCAATAAGACAATTCAGAACAGTTTTGCTCATGCCAGTTTCAAGCATTTAGGCTGGAGAAGCCAGGAATGGCCAGGAGTGAAAACTAAACGATTTCACTACTTCAGCAAGTTAGGACCTACGAAGGAGTTGAAGGTGTTGACAATCATCTGGAAAGTTATGATGAAAATGCAGATTTGGAGGATGCAATCATCAAACACATTGTATGAAGGCAATAGGTGTCTGAACTGGTTTTGTTCTTTTCTAGATTCAAGATTGTTTAATGTTGTTTCCTGCACACAGTGTAAAGGAGAACAAAATAATTGTTACTCTGGATCCAATGCAGCACAAAAAAACCCAGAAAATATAATGAACACAATAATAATAATAAAAACACATAGTAAATATAAGACAGCTTATATATTTTATGTAGCTTGTTTGCATGTCCATAAAGTCACACCAAAATGTACATAAGATGACTGATAGAAAATAATAAAGTAGTGGTGAAGTTAGTGGCTAGAGGTGTTGATCAGCCTTACTATTTGGGGAAGGTTACTGTTTTTGAGTCTAGTGATCCTGGTGTGGATGCTACATAGCCTCTTCCCTGATGGGAGTGGGACAAACAGTCCATGAACAGGATGATGTGTGGGATCCTTCATGATGTTACTGACTGTTGTCCGGCACTTTTCTATATACATGTCCATGACGGCAGGTAGACTGGTACTGGAGATGCATTGGGCAGTTTTAATTACCCCTTATAGAGCCTACCTGTCCACTGCCGAGCAGTTTTCTTACCATGCAGTGACGCAACATGACAGGGTGCTCTCTGCTGTGCATCTATAGAATGACGTGAGTATGGATGTGCATAATCAAGCTCTCTTCCGCCTCCTCAGAAAGTGGAGGTTGTCTGTGATGTGTGCTCCCAGGAGTTTAAAACTGGTTACAGATGCCGCTGATGCATGTGAGTGGTGCGAGTTCTGAAGTGGATAACCATCTCTTTTGTTGACGTTAAAGAAGAGGTTATTTGCACCGGGCCTCGAGCTCTTCCACCTCCTCTCTGTAGGCCATCTCATTATTGTGAGTGTTGAGCCCCACCATTGTAATGTCATCAGTGAATCTGACAATGTCATTGTTCAGATGTCTGTGGTTAGGAGGTCCAACACCCCGCTGCACAGTGGTGTATTTAGACCAAAAAGTAGGAGATTGTTCACCAAGCTCTGTAAGACAATAGTGTTGAATGGCAAACTGAAATCCAGAAAAAGCATTCTGGCTTAAGTGTCCTTGTTTTCTAGGTGTGTCAGGGTCAAGCAAATGATAGAGGCATTTGTCATAGAGTGCTTCTGCTGTTAGACATATTGTGAGAGTCCAACATGGCAGGAATGGAGTTTTTGATATGTGCTGTTATCAACCGTTCAAAGCACTTCATGATGATTAGCATCTGTGCCAGCAGGTGGTAGTCATTTAATTCTGAAGCTATAGGCTAGAGCTCAGGGAAGATGGTGGCTGATTTAAATCATGTGGAGACAGCAGGCTGGATGAGTGAAGTGCTGAAAATGTCTGTGAAGATGTCAGTGTGCCGGTGAGCATAGTCCCTGAGTACTCAGTCTGGGATAGTGTCTGGCCCAGCCGCTTTACTGGTGTTGACTCTCTGCAGATTCCTCATGTCTGCTGCTGTTACAGACAGTGGCAGCTCAGTTAGAAGGGGAGTTGCATGCTTCAAAGTGTGCATTATAATGGTTCAGAGCATCAGGGAGAGAGGGCGTCACTGGTACAGTCGATACTGTTTTTCCTTGATTAGTCAGTGATGCCTTTGATGCTCAGCCGCATAAGCCAGGGATCGTTATCAGAAAGGTGTTCTACAATTTTTTTTTTACGAAGGTGGGCTTTATCCCTCTTGATGCCTAAGGTGAAGTTTCTCCTAGCTACTCTGAAAGTTGTTCTGTCACTGGATTTGAAGGCAGCATCCTGGGCTTTTAGTAAAGAGCATGCCTCTGTTTAGCCAAGTTTCTAGTTGGGCTGTGAGATGACCATTGTGGAGGTACCAATGTTGAAAACACATTTAGTGATGGAGTCTGTGACGGTAAGGCATATTCCTCGAGGTCTGTGTCTGCTCCGCTTGTGGTGGCCCCCTGCTGCCAATTGGTGCGTTCAAACCAATCCTGAAGCATAGAGATTGTTTCTTTAGGCCATGCGGTGAAGGTCCTCTTGGATAGTTTCTCCACTTTCAGCAGTGGTTGGTATGCTCGCATTAACATCATGGACGTGTCGTCAGAGAGGCCAGGATGAGAGCATGGGATGGCTTTGTAAGTACTGTGCCAATTTGTATAAAGATGGCCAATCAAATTTACAGTTAATCTAAAGAACACCATAGCATACACTGGATGAATTCCTCCATTAATAATTATCAGGAACCAATACATAGTTTTATAGTACACAGTAGTATTGGTAGTGTCCTAATTTGTTTTGCATTTCATTTAAATGTATAATTGATTACTCAGTTAAATGGTAGTTTGTCTTTTTTATGCTTTTTTAACTATGTTCTTGAAACTTTGGCTAACTAGGGCAGCTGCTTAATTGGCCCAATGTGTCTCAATTAACCGAAATCCACTGTGCGTTTGTGTGCGTGCACGCATACATGTATGTATACACACACACAAACCTCTGCCCCAATTAACTGAAGTTTTGTGGAAATAATTATAAAGATATAAAAAATACAAACACCAGTTAACTGAATAACATATTATGTACTTAAGTGAAATACAGGACAAATTAGAACACTACCAATGCTTTTACAGTACTATAAAACTATGTATTAGTTCCTAATAGTTATCAATGGAGGAATTAATTCATCCATTGTATGCTGCCCCATATGAGTTTAGATTATGAGGACACGTCCTCTTTTATTGTCATTTAGTAATGCATGCATTAAGAAATGATACAATATTGTCCAGGAAGGGGTAGTTCCTCTGATGAAGAGGCTTGTCGTGTCCATTCTGGGGCAGCTCACTCGCCTTTGGTCCCCACCAGACCCTCAGCTCTCATCTGTGGCTCCAAGTAGCTGTCTGCATGCGACAGCAGCCACACCCCTTTGGCAGGCGAGCTAAACCAGCTGAGGGTAGCCAGTAGGCCTGATACCCCAGTGCCCAAGCCTATGATGTCAGCTCCAGCAGACTGGGTGGATGAGATCAACAGTAACATATAATGGTCAAGAAGGCAGTCTAACTGCCAAACAATTTCTCTTTTTTTTTGTAACTTATTTTTATTGAATTTCATCATCAAACAAACATTTCCATAAGATGTATTTCAGATACTGTACATATATATCATATAATCATAGTTGTCACAAATCTCCACTTAATATTTATCTGAGGTATACACTTATAGAAAGGAAATTTCATATGATTGACGCTAGTGAGAAACTGTTTGGCAATGTTCTGCTGTCCCAATTAAGCAGTATAGTGTCACAAAAAACAAAGGGAATCCTGCCAGTTTTCTTGATTAATATCTGTTGTGATTTGTCCCAAATACGTGGCTGCCCCGATTAACCAATGGACCAATTTACTGGAATCCACTGTATATTCCTATATATGAAGATACAAAGAGCTTGAACGAAGATTTATTTTTCTTTGTGTTCAATTCATCTACAGTAGAGTCAAAGGTGTATTTTATCTCAAACAGCAAGCTTCCACATTCACTTTTTTAATCCTGTGAGCTAATTTGGCAGCTATATTTTTCAAAGTCTTGTGGTCCATTGTCAACATCCAGTGTAGCTGAGTAGGTGAGGCAATATAAGAAATAAGACAAAGGAAATGAAAGATCCTAATTTGCCAAAATGATGGATCAGGATTTCCTGTTCACCAGGTAAATGCACCCAGATATCCCTCTTTTTTTTAATGTAATGAGTAGAAGCTCTCATAGATGGGGACAACTAGAATTGCTGTCAATTGAACAAGGAGAGCACTTGAGTATCTACCAGCTGCTGGGGTCCAGAAGCTCAGAATAATGACTTGATGGGAAGATTGTTTTCCTTGCAACAGTCAAAGACGTTGTTAGCGGCAGACACAAGGACGTTGCCTTGCTCTCATTTGTCTCTATGGTTTCTTCAAAGGGGAGAGTAGCGCTAAATCATCAGCCACCAGGATATCAATAGGGCTATTAGAGCTAAGGTCCAGAGCAAATAAATGTAGTTGCTAGCTACCCTTTACTAATAACCCAACTGCCCCCCCCCCACCAACAATGGGACATTAACCCTCAATAAATCCAGGAGCAAATTGCCTCCATGAGACTGAATTTTTGATTTACAAAATTAACTAATTTATTCTGTGTTATAGGTGTGTTTTGAATTATTGGTCCTTTGATGGGTAACAGTTTATTTGCTTAATGGTTGAAAATCAATGTCATTCATCTTAGTTGTTCAATAAGAGCCACATAAGGAAGGTTTAACAAATGATTTTAGTTCTTTTTATTATACTCCCTGTTTTGGTGGAGTTAACTCAAAGTGGATCTAGACATTTTTGCCACATAATAATCTCTCACAGAATTTAATTTGGAGAACATTAACTATATAGGATTTTATGTTCTTTTGAATTAAGTTTGTGTTTAAATTTTGGGGTCAATGAATTTTTGTGCATTTTCCAAATAAATCAGTTTAACTTGGTTGATATAACAGTGCAAGCAGAAAAAATACAGTAAATGGACAATTGTGGCATGATGCTAAATTCACAGGATTCATTTTGTTCCAGAGTCTCCAGTCACTATATGAAAACGTAACTGTGAAATGAAAAAATTGGAGACCAGTTCTGTAACGTTTGGCAATGCTAGTTAACTCCCAATTACATTTAATAGGATTAGTCACACTCCAAGTTGCAAACACTCATGTATGCCAGAAACCGGAAGAAATTATTTTCTTTCCATGGCCTAATGGAGATTGTTAAAATTATTAAAGAGTTTGGTAGCATTAACTAGGCAAGACAAGTAAGACAAAGATTAATATCCGTAAAATAAATACAGTGACGAATTCGTGGTAAGTATTTTTACACCAAGGGAATGATTGAAATCTGAACCTCCCTATCATGAATCATTTAGAATTGCATTAGTGTACTTTGAAAAACTGGAAGAGCATGTAAGTGAATAAACCAAAAGTTAATGTGTTAAGTGGAAGCCTCTGTGGAATATAAAGATAGTGCACAGAGATTTTCCCAAATTTAATAGTACGTTCAGTGTTATTTTATGTAAAGTAGAACCTATTGTGCAGTGATTTGAAAACACATATTGAAATAGCTTCATTTGAATATTGTTATGCAAATGTAAAACCTGACTGTTATTCCAGTGAATTACCACCTCAGTTAAAATGTGAGCTAAGGGGATCTGTTTTAAAGTGAAATGATAGTTTGCTTAGTATTCAACCACCTCAAGCCCCATAAACCTTCACTGCTTACTGTATAGAGTGGATTCCAATTAATTGGTTAATCAGGGCAACCACTTATTTGGCACAACTCTTAAAGAACAAAAATTAATCCTTAAAATAACCAGGATTCCCTTTGTTTATTTGAAGCACTATGCCGCTTAATTGGGACAGGAGATTGATGCCGATCAGTTTCTAACTAGTGACAGTCATGTGTGCTTGTGTGGCTGTTACACACTACACTGCTGAAAGCAAGCAGTTTTTAAATCGTGTCAGTTGCACGTGTTCATGTTCAAAAAGCATTGACTTTTGTCAGTGATAGTTGGTGCAAATAAGCAGTAAGACAATTCAGAACAGTTTTGCTCACTGCGGTTTCAGGCGTGGAGATGCCAGAAACAGCCAGAAGTGTAAATAAAATGATTTCAAGGAGTTAAGAACTGTAAAGGATTTGAAGGTATCAACAATCATCTTGAATGTCACACAAAAAAATGAAGATTTGGATGATGTAATCATTGAAAGCATTGTATGAAGACAGTATTTTCTGCACTAGGTGTCTGTTGATTTTGTTCATTTACAGTCAATCAAAAGAACACAGCAGGGTGCACTGGATGAATTCCTTCATCGGTAACTATTAGGAACTAATATGTAGTTTTATAGCACTGTAGTAGTGCTGTCATTTGTTCTGTATTTAATTTAAATACTTAATTTGTTACTCAGTTAAATAGTAGCTTGTCTTTTTTGTACCTTTTTAAGTATTTCCATGAAACTTTGGTTAATTTGGGCATCCATTTAATTGGTCCAAAATACGCTGGTTCTGATGTGTCCCAATTATTCAGAATCGACTGTATATAGAAGTCACAAATTTAAACACATTAGTTCTGATAGGCTCTACATGTCTTATAAGCTAAGCAACATTACATAACAGTACTTGCGTAATTTTATGATCCCTGCAATATAAAATTGATTGTGTTTTTACATTTCCCTTATAGGATTTGCAGCTATATCTTTCCAACCTCGCCAATCAAATTGACAGAGAAACTAGTACAGGGAATGTACCATTGGTAATAATACTTGATGACCTCAGTGAACCTGGCTCTCTAAGTGAACTTGTCAATGGTGCCCTTACATGCAAGTATCATAAATGGTAATTATACTTATTTTCACCACTATTTGAATGCTGGTTGCAAAGGTAATTATATTCATTGCTGGTGCCAGTGGTCACGATTTACTCTTAAAACTACACCAAACATATGATATAGCATTTTTTCCCAATGCATTAGATTCAATTTTATTCTAAGCCAACCCATGAGAATGAAAATGGTTGAGTTAAAATGTGAGCAGAAGTAACATGCATGATACAGTCAATAGAGCAAAAGACAATACAGCTTTTGGGGACCAGAAATCTGCATATATTATAACCCCACCGTAAAGGTAGATACCCTAAAAAATTGTGCAACTACAGTAGTTTAAAAAGCTGTAGATAATATTAAAACTGTCTAACCTCTAGTAGTTATCACATGCACTGCTTATAAAACAGCATGACTGATGCATGTTTTTAAAAGCAGTTGTATCTGAATACATTTCCCTAGGAGTAGTGGATGTATCGTAGTAATCCATTAACGTGAGGGCTCTTTCGGTCTTCTCTAGAGAGATGGTGGTCTCAATTTCCAAGAGGTAATCATAACAACTAAAGCATGATTTTTAAAGATTATTATTGATTTTTGACAAAATATTAGGCATTGATTTCAATTCAGCTTGGTTTCATATTTTGGAATAATAAAATTGATTAATACTATTCTAGTTGCTGGTATGCTAAAATCTGATTTTGACATATTTCTGTTGATAACGCAGATTGTTACAGCAAAGGAAGTTAATATGATACGGGCTGTCAGTGCAGATGGAATATAAATTAGTGGTAGTTACTTGAATCATGAAAGTAATGATTCTCACAGCTCACATACAAAGTCAATATTGTTAATTTTATGATTGTGCTTTTAAGTTGAATTTATTTTATAATTAAATCAGGAGACATCATAAAGAGATAAAGACTGAAAGTGGAGGAGATGAAAGTCTCGGTGTGTAAGAGTTACACCTTGGCCTTTACGGATGCTGCTTCAACCACTGAGTTCCTGCAGTATTCCGTTAGCTATTACAGATTGCACCATCTACAGGCTCTTATGTTTTCAGTAGAAACTATCCTCGCTGCAGGTGGATGAAATAATACCACAAGACAATTTTCACTAATAGCTGATTGCTGATCCTTGGACAGCTGCTCTCTGCTATTGGACTCTTCATGAGGTCTAAAAGCTTCCAACTATTTCCTTACAAATCTGGGAAATCTGCTTGCTTCATGTAAGGCAGGTTTACTTGGTGCAAACCAGTGGTCTTGAAGTTTTCAATAAGATGTTATAGCTACAGACAGAAGTGTAAAGACAATCTAATTCCCACTTTTAACTTAATCGAATTGACTTTGTTGCTTTGTAGCATTCTATTTATTTTTTGTAACTACTGCCACTTATCCACACACAATAAAGAAAGGCATTAAAAACTCTAGGAAGAGAAAAAAACAACTGAAAGTTGTTAAACCAATTTTTCTCCCGAGGCTTCCTAATCATGTCTGCAAGTAGTAATTTATTAGAAATAGCAGATTCTTAAATTTTACTGGGATCTACAAGATTAAATATTACAGTTTATAAACTGGGGTATTATTTATGTCAATGAAAACCTGAATTCTGCAATAATATTCACTTTGGATCTTTGCAATTATGTCACCATCTGGCATTTTCACACAAATGCACAGATCCAATTCCCTTATATAGTCTGACTCTGTTTCACTGTTTCCGAAGACAGTTCTCTTTTACACATGGATTAGATTGCTATTCATTTCTACTTCAATTAAAATATGTTGAATAATATTGAATGTGCAGCAATTAAGAATTATTTAACTATTTTCTCCTCGTTGACTGATACTAAATAGGAATTGTACTGAATGACCAATTTGACATATAATATATACCCACCAAGTATGTTATTTTATTGGTTTTATACAGTAAGTCATGCGAGAGGACTTAAACACTAGCAGAATGCATTAAATGGTCTAGCGAGGTCTATAAATGAGGTTTATACGTTTTGAAAGACAAACGACATTGTTGTACAACGACATAATCAGGTTTATTATCAGAATCAAGCTATCACTGACATTTGTTGTTTTCTGGCAGCACTGTATGATACAATAAAGAAGAATAGTGAGGTAGTGTTAATGGACTGTTCAGAGGGGAAGAAGCTGTTTTTAAAATGTTCACAGTCCTGCACCTCCTCCCTAATGGTAGAAATGAAAACAACAGAAGCATACCAGTTCTTTTTCATTATTCTCAGCTAGATAATCAAACTGTCTGGCAACACAGTAGAATTGGCTAGAAATTGGACTCATTTGCACACATTCCACACATCTTACATGTAAAGCTATCTACAAATGTTAAATTATTTTAGCAATTATTTCCAGTTTGAGTAGTGATCGTTAAGGAAGCAAGTGTCAGTGCAGCTAATGTTTGCCTGTCATCGGCTGCACATCCAATGATATCATAGACCTCACAATGCCTGTTTCATCCACTGCCAGCAGAAATTGGAAATGTTATGGAAAATCTACACTCTTCATTGTTAACTGAACTGCAGCATTTGGGAGCAAGATGGCAACTACAGGATCTGCGTCATCACATCAATCTCTTGCCCAGAACATTGTTGCAGATCCATTGTACAGTAGACAATATAATTTACTATAGTTCCCTTCACTGGTCACAGCATTTTGTTATCTTATGATTTCCTGGTCCTATAAGCTGCTTTTCCTGGGTCCTTGAAGAAATACCAACATACAGCAGCTGGGAACCATTTGCAGTAGAGACTTACCCTTCCCCACACCTTTGTGGCTGCCCTGAGAAAATTCCTTAAGTGAAAATACAGCACATTAGTAACTCAGCAGCAATGATTCATGCACTCAGGTCCTGATTGGAACAAAGCAGGTCCTATCGTAACACACAAATTTACAAGCAAAATGCCATAACACTAAGTAGCGTCTGTCTTTGTCCAATTCTATGATTTTTTTGAGGGGAACCTGAACAAAATATATAGCACAAACTTAGTACATGAAAAGGAGATGAATGTCAGTATCTAAGCAAGCAATTCTTATCCTTATATCCAGTCAGCGTTATAATTGGAGAAAGTTGTGCTTTATTATTGAAGCAAATTTGACTTTGTTTTGCGGAGAAACATAGTTAAACTCTGGTTACATAAGAACATGAGAGATAGGAATAGGAATAGGCCACCCGTTCCTTCGAGACTGCTCTACCAAGCAGCAAGATCACAGCTGATCTCCTACCCAGTGCCATTTGCCTGCACATATTTAGATTTAGATTCATTTATTAATTGCATGTACAAACGTTTGTACATTGAAACATAGAATATAGAACAGTACAGCACAGTACAGGCCCTTCGGCCCACAATGTTGTGCTGACCCTCAAACCCTGCCTCCCATATAAACCCCCACCTTAAATTCCTCCATATACCTGTCTAGTAGTCTCTTAAATTTCACTAGTGTATCTGCCTCCACCACTGACTCAGGCAGTGCATTTCCACGCACCAACCACTCTTTGAGTAAAAAACCTTCCTCTAATATCCCCCTTGAACTTCCCACCCCTTACCTTAAAGCTATGTCCTCTTGTATTGAGCACTGGTGCCCTGGGGAAGAGGTGCTGACTGTCCACTTTATATATTCCTCTTAATATCTTGTATACCTCCATTATGTCACCTCTCATCCTCCTTCTCTCCAGAGAGTAAAGCCCTAGCTCCCTTAATCTCTGACCATAATGCATACTCTCTAAACCAGCTTTAAGGTAAATCTCATCTGTACCCTTTCCAGTGTTTCCGTATCCTTCCTATAGTGAGGTGACCAGAACTGGACATGGTACTCCAAGTGTCGCCTAACCAGAGTTTTATAGAGCTTCATCATTACCCCGCGACTCTTAAACTTTATCCCTTGACTTATGAAAGCTAGCACTCCATAAGCTTTCTTAACTACCCTCTCTACCTGTGAAGCAACTTTCAGGGATCTGTGGACACGTACCCCCAGATATCTCTGCTCCTCTACACTACCGAGTATCCTGCCATTTACTTTGTACTCTGCTTCGGAGTTTGTCCTTCCAAAGTACCTCACACTTCTCCGGGTGGAACTTCATCTGCCACTTCTCAGCCCACTTCTGCAACCTATCAATGTCTCTCTGCTATCTTTGACAATCCCCTACACTATCTGCAACACCACCAACCTTTGTGTCGTCTGCAAACTTGCCAACCCACCCTTCTACCCCACATCCCGGTCGTTAATAAATATCACGAAAAGTAGAGGTCCACGAACCGATCCTTGTGGGATACCACTAATCACAACCCTCCAATCCGAATGTACTCCATCCACCACGACCCTCTGCCTTCTGCAGGTAAGCCAATCCTGAATCCACCTGGCCAAACTTCCCTGAATCCCATGCCTTCTGACTTCCTGAATAAGTCTACCGTGTGGAACCTTGTCAAATGCCTTACTAAAATCCATGTAGATCACATCCACTAGACTACCCTCATCTATATGCCTGGTCACCTCCTCAAAGAACTCTATTAGGCTTGTTAGACACGATCTGCCCTTCACAAAGTCATGCTGACTGCCCCTGATCAAACCATGATTCTCCAAATGCCCATAGATCCTATCTCTAAGAATCTTTTCCAACAGCTTTCCCACCACAGACGTAAGGCTCACTGATCTATAATTACCCAGACTATCCCTACTACCTCTTTTGAACAAGGGGACAACATTCGTCTCCCTTTAATCCTCCAGTACCATTCTCGTGGACAACGAGGACATAAAGATCCTAGCCAGAGCTCTTCCCTTGCCTCATGAAGCAATCTGGGGAATATTCTGTCAGACCCCGGGGACTTATCCATCCTAATGTATTTTAACAACTCCCAACACCTCCTCTCCCTTAATATCAACATGCTCCAGAACATCAACCTCACTGATATTGTCCTCACCATCATTAAATTCCCTCTCATTGGTGAATACCGAAGAGAAGTATTCATTGAGGACCTCACTCACTTCCACAGCCTCCAGGCACATCTTCCCACCTTTATCTCTAATCTGTCCTAACTTCACTCCTGTCATCCTTTTGTTCTTCACATAATTGAAGAATGCCTTGGGGTTTTCCTTTACCCTACTCGCCAAGGCCTTCTCATGCCCCCTTCTTGCTCGCCTCAGCCCCTTCTTAAGCTCCTTTCTTGCTACCCTATATTCCTCAATAGACCCATTTGCTCCTTGCTTCCTAAACCTCATGTATGCTGCCTTCTTCCACCTAACTAGATTCTCCACCTCACTTGTCACCCATGGTTCCTTCACCCTACTATTCTTTATCTTCCTCACTGGGACAAATTTATCCCTAATGACCTGCAAGAGATCCCTAAACATTGACCACATGTCCATAGGACATTTCCCTGCAAACACATCATCCCAATTCACACCCGCAAGTTCTAGCCTTATAGCCTCATAATTTGCCCTTCCCAATGAAATATTTTCCTGTCCTCTCTGATTCTATCCTTTTCCATGATAATATTAAAGGCCAGGGAGCGGTGGTCACTGTCCCCCAGATGCTCACTCAGCGAGAGATCTGTGACCTGACCCGGTTCATTACCTAATACTAGATCTAGTATGGCATTCCCCCTAGTCGGCTTGTCCACATACTGTGACAGGAATCCATCCTGGACACACTTAACAAACTCTGCCCTGCTTGAACCATTGGAACTAATCAGGTGCCAATCAATATTAGGGAAGTTAAAGTCACCCATGATAACAACCCTGTTATTTTTGCACCTTTCCAAAATCTGCCTCCCAAACATACAGTGCAATGCTTCATTTGCGTTAACAGCCAGCACAATCTGAGGATGTGCTGGGGGCAGCCAGCCTGCATGTGTCACCGCACATTCTGGCAGCAACATAGTATGTCTACAATGTTCAGGGAACAACACGCAGCCATCATACAACAAGCAACAACTGGAAAACAAATCTATTTCGAACCGCAGACTCCCACCCCCTGCACCCGCACCCACAACCCCAGGACCAACTGCCTCCAGTCCTCCGACCTCCAGACTAACCTCTGGACTTGCCGACATCAGTCCTCAGATCCCCAGATTGGCAGACTTCTGGGCTTTGACCCCAGAACTCGCCAGTCATGGGCCTCTGACCTCAGGACTTGCTGACTGAACTCCAGTCTCTAGTCGCAGGACTCGCTGACTATGGACCCCAGGACTATCTCCCTTGATTCCTTTGATAGTTGGAAATCTGCTATGAATAAACTTAACAAATGAGCCTCCAGAGAGTTCTGAGGTAGAAACGAACAAAGATTGAATTGAATAGAATTGACTTTTACTTTGTACATCCTTCACATACATGAGGAGTAAAAATCTTTACGTTACAACTCTGTCTAAATGTGCAATGTGTAATCATAGTAATTTAAAATAATTTATAATAAATAGAACAGTCAATGTATCATAGAGTGCATTCAAATCAGCATGAGTTCATCAGTCTGATGGCCTGGTGGAAGAAGCTATCCCGGAGCCTGTTGGGTCCTGACTTTTATACTGCGGTATTGTTTCCCGGATTGTAGCAGCTGGAATAGATTGTGGTTGGGAGGACTCGGGGCCCCCAATGATCCTATGGCCCTTCTTTACACATCTGTATTTGTAAATGTCCTAAATGATCAGAAGTTCACAACTACAGATGCTGTCCGCACCACTCTCGGCAGAGGCCTGCGATTAAGGGGGGTACAGTTCCCACACTAGGCAGTGATGCAGCCAGTCAGGATGCTCTCGATTGTGCCTCTGTAGAAAGTTCATAAAGATTTGGGGGCCCGTACCAAACTTCCTCAACCGTCTGAGGTGAAAGAGGCGCTGTTGTGGATGCCGAGAAACTTGAAGCTGTTTACCCTCTCAACCCCAGATCCATTGATGTCTATAGGGGTTAACCCATCTCCATTCCTCCTGTAATCCACAACCAGCTCCTTTGTTTGACACTGAGAGAGATGTTGTTTTCTTGACACCACTCTGTCAGAGACATGACTTCATCCCTGTAGGCCACCTTGTTATTGTTCTTCGCAAATAAAGGAAAATCTACTCATCTCGATCCTAGAACAGTTCTTGCTAGAACTGTTAGTGAGGGTTTAAACTAACTTGGCATGGGAACTGGAGTGATAGGGCTGAGGACAGGCCAGTTGGTACACATGCAGAGACAGTATGAAATGAGACTGTCAGAAAGGACAGATTTGTCCTGCAAGATTTTCCTTTAAGGAAACCATGCTGACTTCAGGCATTTTATCAAGTGCTTCCAAGTACCCCGAAACCATATCCTTAATATTCGAAACCAACATCTTCCCAACCACTGAAGTCAGGCTAACTGGCCTATAATTTTCTTTCTTCTGCCTGCCTCCCTTCTTGAAGAGTGGAGTGACATAGCAATGTTTCAGTCCTCCAGAATGATTACACAGATGAGGCTTTATAAGGCACAGGAGAGGATTCACTTGGAGTATTGTGAACCTCAATAGGAAGGCACAACCTCAGAATAGAGGGACGTCCACTTAGAACAGAGTTGAGAAGGAATTCCTTTAGCCAGAGAGTGATGATCTGTGGAATTCATTGCCAGAGGTAACTGTGGAGTCCAAATCATTTAAGTTGGAGGTTGATATGTTCTTGGTAATTCAGAGCATGAAAGGTTATGGAGAGAAGGGAGGAGAATAGGTTGAGAAGGAAATGGATCAGACATGATCAAATGGTGGAGCAAACTTGATGGGCTGAATGGCCTAATTCTGCTCAAATGTCTTGTGGTCTTAAGCACTCCTTTATGTTCTGAGACAGTGACCATAAGCCTGGTCTACTTTATATTTCCTCATAAGGAAAACCTGTAAGCTCTGGAAGCAACTTAGTGAATCTTTGCTCTACTGTTTGGGTAAGTACATCCTTAGCAATACATGCAACCTAAAATTATTAAATTAATCTGACACTCTATGCACTTTCCTGATTCTTTCTCTCCATCATCAGTACCAACCAGTCACATTAGTTGAATGTACTTTTAACCTAACAGCAGAAATGCCCTATGTTTGACCTGCACACAATTTTAATCAGATTGTTCAATAAAGTGTAATTGCAACTCAAGAATCTCCACATCTGTCAGCAGCATCCAGATGTGCACCAGTGGTAGTTGAGGTTCATTCAATCAGCACATTTCTAAGGAAAAATTACACCTTGCCCTTGATATAAAACTTATAGATTATTTCAAATTGTGACTTTGATTTGTGTGTGTTCAATTTAGCTATAGTAACTAGCCATTAAATATCTTGCACCAAATACCTCATTAACAGTAAGTAATTTTAATGAGTGTTATATACATATTTCTGACAAGTGTTGTTTTTAAATTATTATTTGAAAATGAAAGTATACAACTGCCAAAAAATGCCATTGCAAAGGTTAATCACAGTTTTGATATTGTAAACCAGATGATACAGCAGCTTGGATATTGTCCTGATGTTATCTTTGATTTTTAACTATTTTTAAATCTTCTTATGATGTAGCCCATATGTAATTGGAACCACCAACCAGCCTATCAAAACAACACCAAACCATGGTCTTCACCTCAGTTTCAGGTAAAATGCAGATTGATATGTTTAGAAATAAAAATATAATTTAAATATATTGTACCATCGGTCTGTGCAAAGTTGATTTAATTTCCTTAGGTGCATGCTCCTCATTTTCAGTGAATAAACAAAATGGTCCAGTTGTTTTTTCCTCTGAGTGATTAAGTGGGAGCTTTCACCTGTCTTACCAAAACAAGTACCCAGTTAGTCAGCAGAGATTCCTCCACATTCAGCATCTGTCTCAGTGTGGTTCCTCTGAAAGCAACCTCTTGCATGGATGAGTGACTGTTAAGCTTTGAACAAATGGGATTGAATCATACAAACTAAAATGCACAAGTCACAAAGCAGGAAGTAAAAGAAAACCAAAAGATAAATAGCATAGAATTCAGGGAGAGAGGAAAGAAGATATATAGTATTTTTCTGATGGAAAATCTATAAAATTAATTGTCCTGTGAAAATGAGACTCCACATTTATCAAATTAAATTTTCAGTGCCTCAGAAGTTAATCAGTGGAATTTTTCTCCTTTTAATAACTCACTCACAGCTAATGCAGCTTTTTTTTTCTAAATTCACTGTGTGTGCTCCAGTTTTGCAATATTCCATTAATTTCTGAACAAAATCCATTGTCAAAGGCAGCAACAATCCAGCCTGTGAAAGAATATATGATGAAGTGACAGCAGCATATGAATTTCCATAAATGTGTAGATTCCAGAAACTGCTTTAATGCTGGTGGATGCTGGCAGCAAATTCAAAGCCACTGAATTTCAAAGTACTGCATTCTACATTTACTCAATACTTTAAGGACCAAACTATGAATGTTTGAATATGCCTTTTCCTAATCTGAAAAAGAAATGGTGAATTAAAATTCTAATACAGTGCTTAACACTATGAATTTGAACAGAACACATGCCTGGAAAAATCCACAGACTTTTCCTAGAATAGATGACCAGGTTCACAGGGGATTGTTGACATTTGCAAAGATTCCCATTTGGTCCAGAGAGAATTGATTAAAGGAAGACGGATTCTTCACAAATGTACTATACGAGTAGAGCAACATGTTGGTGCTATGACTCTCTGGCTGGTAGATCCATCTAGTGTCCACTCGTCATTTGGACCTAACCTAACAATGCAGGCAGCCACATCCTTCAAATTGAGACGGGTTCCTCAGATTGGGAATCCTTTTAATGCGATGTTTGCAAATCACCCAGAATTTTCAACTGTCATCATCCAAACACATGGTGAGATATGCAAGTTTAAACTTAGAGCAATAAACAATACTATTCTATCCAAAGTTATTCAACATACTTAAGGCGATAATTCAAGAAAATTAAATGGAAAGATAACTGGGCTAATAACTGTTTGACTCTACACCAGAAGTATATTTGTAATGTGTCTGTGGTGCAATTAGATTTCTTCGAGTTGATATAATAACTGCAGAGAATCAGAACAGGAGTGAGCACTTCCATAAATATAAAAAAAAAATTTGTAAATACTGTTACTGTTCTCCACAGTGTTTTCTATAATTGTCAATAGAAATAATGGAATAATAATTTGCAATTTTGATCACTAGGTTGGTGCCATTTTCTAACAATGCAGAACCTGCTAACGGATTCCTTAGTCGCTACTTACAGAGAAAGTTGATTGAGTCAGAGAATGTCGCAAATGCAAATAATAATGAAATCCTCAATATTCTTAACTGGGTGCCCAAGTTGTGGTATCATCTGCACACGTTTCTAGAAATGCACAGTACATCTGACTTCCTTATCGGTAGGTGCTTGTTACATTCTTGGTATTGGAAGGTGTTTGACATATGACATTAATTTAATGCCTGTTATTATCATGTAAATGCATTTGATATAATAGATTCACAGAAATCAGTTAATGTTCATCCTGTTGTGGGAACTTTGAATTACTGTAATGAATTCCAATTAGAGCTTTGATAAACACTTACAATAATGAACCATTACAATATTTCTTCTTATAGTGTCAAATATGTGCAAAAAGCAATATACAATTGACTGTGATTGTACCAGAAAATTGATTGCATCAACTAAATTTTAATTTGCTCCAGCAAAACTGGTTTTAGCAGTGTCCTAAAGAGTTCAATGGCTAAGTCAGTTATGAAGAGGGTGAGATAGAACAGGAGACATGTAGGGAAAGGAGGAGGTAATACAGCCCTTTGAACAATGTTCAACCAGACCATGGCTGAAGGTACTCAGTCCCTTTCCCTGTCTTTTTTAGAAATCCCTTATCCGAAAATCATTATCTGATTATAAAATGATTAATACCAGTCTTTAATAAAATCAAATGAGTCAGTACCCAAGCCATTTGTGATAGAGGTTTGTTTCCCTAGCTTTCGTAAGCAAATGTGTTGCCTTATTCTTTAAGACGTGGGTATTGGTGGAAAGTATAACATGTATAATCCAACTCTGGCTGCCTGTGAAAATGTTGATGCTGAAACCCAGGTGTCAGATGTACAGTATTTCCACAATGTGTGCTGCTCCAGAACTTTTCAGATAGCAACAACAGTGAGTATTTGTATGTCAGGTCGCAGAACAATTTTGAAGGAAATCTGCTGATCTTGACCAACAATGTGGAAGTTCTGCTGTCCTTGAAGGAGTATAACTAAACATAAGAATATATCTCTTTGTAAGTTATTTGTGAGTTACCTTTATATCAAATAGAAGCAGGAAGCAGAAAGCTGAGGCCAAGTAAAATGGATTTGAGCTCAAGTGCTGCAGGTTTATTGACATTAGTAGAGGTTTTATTGACTATTAATAAAGTGGAATATAGAAAAAGGCATGATCATTTATCTTCCATTTTACTTGACTTTGTGTTTTATATGGATTTCACTTCTGAAACAAATCTAGCTGTTCAATTCAGAATCTGAGCCCAGTATCAGAAAGGTAGACAGAGAGAGAGAGAGTAGAGGTTCTAGTGAACATGTAGTTAGGAGAAAACTCTAAACTCTAGTTTTTCATGGCTGTTCTTTTTCTTTCATTTTTCTGAATATTTAGTTCCATAATTATATTAAACATCTGATAACATCAGTGCTTAGCTTCTAGTTCATTTCAGTTAATTCTGACATAAGCATGCCGGTTAAAAGTGTGTCACTGTTTTTAGAAACACTTAATGACATCCATGTACTTAAAGCACTATTGCCATTTCCCTATTGCTCCCCTGGAGTATTAATGAAATTGCTGAAGGTGTGATAATAATTGTTCAGAAACCCACTTTGGTCAGGCTTTGTTGACAAGAGGTGTGAGCTTACCAAATTTGATGACTGTGGATCATCTGGGAAATACTGAGCTGCACAGCAAATAGAGCTGAAGGAACAAACATCTGTTTAACCAATAGGTGTAGTTCCCCTTCCCAGTTTGTTTTATGTTATTAAGGTTCAAAGCAGTAGAACTTTAAGGTACTGTACATTGTAGCCAGTATGGAATATTAATACTATATTTTATTTATTGTCTTTTATTTTATTTACTGTCTTCCAGGTCCTTGCTTTTTCCTATCTTCTCCTGTCAATGTGGCTGAATTTAGAGAATGGTTTATTGACCTGTGGAATTACTCTATTCTCCCTTATCTTCAGGAAGGAGTCAATGATGGTGTTAAGGTGATTATATATATTAATGATACTGAAATTGCACTCATTTTCTTTAATTAAATTGAGAGTTTCTGCCATATCACTTATGCTGTCTCCCCCAAAATAGCTGAAACAAAATACTTAACAATTATTTTAAGACAGACTCATAAGATGATGACAAACATACTGTCCAAGTAAATATTTCAATTTACAAAGTAATAGAGCATTTTGTTTGATGAAATCAGGTTTACTAAACATTCCAGTTAACATTGTGTAATTGATTGCTTTCGTGCTGTTACAAAATTAATGTGTAATGTATTACACCATTAAGCTTATTTTCCTCTTCTAGAGAGCTTATTGAGTCAGGATCTTAAGAGCCCAATCAGAGAAAGGACGAAGGAAATTGGGCTAATCTTAGGCAATGAAGGAAGTGTGTGTGTGTGTTTAGTAGATTTGAGAGAATGACTATAACTCTGATACTTTCAAAATAGGTGTGGGAATGGGTAAGGATAATTTGAAAACTAAAGGCCTGAATTGGGGAAAAGATTCATTTCAATTTCATAAGACAGAGACTGGCAGAAGTATGTACTGAGCACTTGCTGGTGATGCAAATCTACATCTGACAAATAAGTCTTTTAAAAGTGAAATGGTGAGAGCTCAGAGCCAATGTGTGCCTGAAGTGTGAAAGCGAATGAAGGCAAGCACTGAGAACCCTAGATATCAAGGAATATTGTCAGGCAGGATGCAGGGAGGTCGTTTCCCTTGAGTGAAGAATCTATGATAAGGGATGAACAAGGAATAGGCCATTTAGGATTGGGATGAGAAGAAATATCTTCATTCAGAGGGTGCATTCTGTGGCATTTTCTGCCTCAGTGGGCTGTGGAGGCTCAGTCACTGAGTTCATTCAGATATCAAACATTTCTGCCTATTAAGAGAATAAGTAGTTACAAGACTGAACTAAAAATATTTATCTTCCTAAATAGCTGAGCAGGCTCTATGGGCCAAATGGTCACATGAATTTTGTTCTAATGAACTTCTAGACCATTAGTTTGCTTTGGTTGTGCTGGTTTCAGTATTTTTGGCAAATTTATCTTTCAGTTGACTGAAGTTTGGCTGCTTTAATTGCATAAATATGACAAAATGAATTAGCACATGCAAGTCAGACTGCAGGTTGTTCCATTTCACACATGTTATCCAAAAATGAGTCAGGAACCTTAAAAAATCATATGAAGAGGGTTGTATTTTAAAAGGCCTTCCTGTCAATTTTGCTGGCACTATTGCCAAAGCTTGCTACAGAGAGCAATAATCCATAGAGGGAACTCGTGGATATCTTAATTCTATAAAGTTGACGCAAACAACAGGAATTCTGCAGATGCTGGAAGTTCAAGCAACACACATCAAAGTTGCTGGTGAACGCAGCAGGCCAGGCAGCATCTCTAGGAAGAGGTACAGTCGACATTTCTGGCCGAAACCCTTCGTCAGGACTAACTGAAGGAAGAGTTAGTAAGAGATTTGAAAGTGGGAGGGGGAGGGGGAGATCCAAAATTATAGTAGACATCAGTGGATAAGCTGTCTCTATATCCCCTTTGCCAATCACCTGTCCAGCTCTTGGCTCCATCCCTCCCCCTCCTGTCTTCTCCTATCATTTTGGATCTCCCCCTCCCCCTCCCACTTTCAAATCTCTTACTAACTCTTCCTTCAGTTAGTCCTGACGAAGGGTCTCTGCCTGAAACGTCGACTGTACCTCTTCCTAGAGATGCTGCCTGGCCTGCTGCGTTCACCAGCAACTTTGATGTGTGTTGCTATAAAGTTGACTGTTTTTTTCTATGAAACATTTACAGATACGATTCCATTTCCAGATTTATTATATCAGGACCAATTCAGGAATGAATTCATTTTTTAAGAAGGTAGCCTGATATAGCAGAGACTTCTAAATGATCTTAAAATAAAACATGTATATTTACAGTTCTTTTAGTATACTAAGATACTTCTCATGGGAACTTTATCAGACATTTTCACCAAAGGAGCAGTAAAGACAGATGCCTGGTCGAAGGAGCATCTTAAAAGGAAAAATAAAAGATAAAGAAATGGGGGAGGCTTGTTGATGTTTTTGATCAGCGGGAGGTCCAGTCATCATTGGTGCTGGAGTTAAGGCTGGGGCACTCAGTGGGGCAGAGGATGAATTGTTAAGTCTTGGTTAATTATCTGTGGGTGAGAATCCTAATCCATGACAGGTGGACAGATGGTTCCTACTGTCTCATAGTTTATATTATTATATTTTATTTATTCAGAGATACAGTGCACAAAAGGCCCTTCTGGCCCACCAAGCTGCGCTGCCCAGCAATTCAACATTAACCTAATCACAGGACAATTTACAGTGACTAATTTAACCTACCAACCGGTATTTTTTTGGACTGTTGGAGGAAACCAGAGCATATGGAGGAAACTCACACACACAGGAAGAACATGCAAACTTTCCTACAGAGGACACCAGAATTGATGCCCTGAGCAGTAATAGCTTTGCACTAACTGCTACTCTACTGTCATGTCTTGTAAATCCAACCCTTGTTTCTGCAGTTTCAAAAGTTCTTTTTCTCCTGTTTACATTCGTTCTACCTATTTTTTTGAAGATGCTGTTGACTGCTAATGTTCTGCAGTATTATGTGTGCAACCCTATTTGAATATTGTGGTTAGGTAATTATTATTCTTGTGTAATTGTAGATTGAGTTTTGGTAGGCTATACAACTGAGATAGCACCGTTACGAACACAAGAAGTTCTGCAGATGCTGAAAATCCAAAGCAACATGCACAAAATGCTGGAGGAACACAGCAGGTCAGGCAGCATCTATGGAAATGAATAAACGATCGATATTTCAGGGTCAAGACCCTTCATCAGGACTGGAAAGGAAGGGGGCAGATGCCAGATTAAAAGGTGGGAGGGAGGGGAAGGAGGATAGCTGGAAGATGATAGGTGAAGACGGGAAGGTAGGAAAGATAAAGGACTGGAGAGAAAGGAGTCTGATCAGAGAGGAGGGTGAACCATGGGAGAAAAGGAAGAAGGAAGGGCACTAGGTGGAGGTGATAGGCAGGTGAAGAGAGGTAAGAGGTCAGAGTGAGGAATAGAAGAAGATGGTAGGTGGAGTGAAAAAAATGAACAGAAGGAAAAATTGATGTTTATGCCATCAGATTGGAGGCTACCCAGTCTGTATATAATATGTTGCTCCTCTACACTGTGGGTGCTCTGATTGTAGCACAAGAGGAGGCCGTGGACCAACATGTCAGAACGAGAATGGGAATAGGAATTTTAAAAATTGGTGAATGGAAAATTCTGCTTTTGGTGGATGGGGTGGAGGTGCTTGACAAAGCGGTCCCCTAATGTTTACAACAGGTCTCATCAGTGTAGAGGAGGCTGCTTGGGGAACACCGGATACAATTGATGACCCCAACAGATTTGTAGATGAAGTGTTGCCGCACCTGGAAGGACTGTTTGGGGCCCTCTTTGAAGGTGAATGGACAGGCGTAGTACTTTTGTCGCTTACAGGGATAAGTGTCAGGAGGGAAATTAGTGGGGAGGGATTAATGGACAAGGGTATCACAGAGGGAACAATCATGTGGAAAGCGGAGGGGGAGGTGAAGATTGGATCCCTTTGGAGATGCCGGAAGTTGTGGAGAATGATGTCTTGGAACTGGATGCTCATGGGGTGGTAGGTTAAGACAAGAAGAACTCTATTCCTTAAGGTGGAGGGAAGATGGGGTGCACAGAGGTGTCCAGCAAATTAAGGAGATGTGAGTGAGGGCAGCGTCAGTAGTGGAGGAACGGAATCCCCATTCTTTGAAGAAGGAGGACATCTCTGATATTCTGGAAAGCTAAGTATCATTCTGGGAACAGATTGGGCATAGACAAATGAATGGAGAAAAGGGAATAGCATTCTTACAGGAGACAGGGTGGGAAGAGGTATAGTCAAGATAGTCATTGGAATTGGTAAGTCTATAAAAGATGTTGGTAGAGTTTATTTCCAGAGATCGAGAAAGGTGAGGGAGGTGTCAGAAATAGACTGAGGGAATTTAAGGGCAGGGTGGAAGTTGGAGGCAAAGTTGATGAAATTGGCGTGCTCAGCATGGGTGCATGGAGCAATACAGATGCAATCGTCAATGTTGTGAAGGAAGAGTTGGGGAGTATTACCAGTGAAGGTTTGGAACATGGAATCTATCAACCTCTGCCTTAAATATATATAAAGACCTGGCCTCTACAGCTGCCTATGACAATGAATTCCACAGATTCACCACTCTCTGGCTAAAGAAATTTCTCCTCATCTCCGTTCTAAAAGGACATCCCTCAATTCTGAGGCTGTGCCCTCTAGTCTTAGTCATAGGAAACATCCTCTCCACATCCACTCTGTAAAGGCCTTTCACCATTTGATAGGTTTCAATGAGGTCACCCCTCATTCTTTATTCTAGTGAATACAGGCCCAGAGCCATCAAAAGCTCTTCAAATGAAAAACCGTTTAATCCTGGGATCATTTTCGTGAATCTCCTTTGAAACCTGTCCTGTTTCAGCACATCCTTTTTAAGGTAGGTGGCCCAAAACTTCTCACAATACTCCAAGTGAGGCCTCACCAGTGCTTTATAAAGCCTCAACATGACATCCTTGCTTTTATATTCTAGTCCTCTTGAAATGAATGTTAACATTGCATTTGCCTTCCTCTCCACAGACTCAACCTGCAAATTAACCTTCGGGGAATCCTGTACAACGACTCTCAACTCCCTTTGTGCCTCAGTTTTTTGTATTTTCTCTCCATTTAGAAAACGGTCAACCCTTTCATTCTTTCTATCAAAGTGCATGACCATACACTTCCTAACACTGCATTCCATCTGTCATTTATTTGTCCATTCTCCTAATCTGTCTAAGCCCTTCTGTAGCCTCTCTCTTAAAACTACCTACCCCTCCACCAATCTTCACATCGTCTGCCAACTCTACAACAAAGCCATCAATTCCATCATCCAAATCATTGACATAGTACATAGAAAGAATTGGTCCCAACACAGGCCCCTGTGGAACACTACTAGTCACCGGCAGCCAGTCAGAAAAGGCTTCCTTTATTTCACTCTTTGCCTCCTGCAAAAATACTTATTCAGTTCATCTGCCATTTCACTATTCCCCATTATTACCTCTCCAGCATTGTTTTTCAGTGGTCCGATATCCACTCTTGCCTCTCTTTAATATTTCATGTATCTGAAGAAACTTTTGGTATTCTTTTGAATATTACTGGCTGGCTTACTTTTATATTCCATCCTTACCTTCTTAATGACTTTTTTAGTTACCTTCTGTTGGTTTTTAAAACTCCCAATCCTCTATCTTCCCACTAATTTTTGCTCTATTATGTGCCCTCTCTTTGGCTTCTATATTGGTTTTGACTTCTCTTGTTAACCACAGTTATGTCATCTTGCCTTTAGAATACTACTTCTTCTTTGAAGTGTCTATATTCTGAGCCTTCCAAATTGCTCCCAGAAATTCCAGCCACTGCTGATCTGCCATCATCCCTGCCAGTGTTCTTTTCCAATCAATTCTGGCCAACCCCTTTCTCATGCTTCTGTAATTCTCTTTACTCCACTGTAATACTGATACACCTGACTTAGCTTTTCCTTCTCAAATTTCAGGGTGAATTCGATCATATTTTGATCACTTGGCTCTAAGGGTTCATTTACCTTAAACTCTCTAATCAATTCCGGTTCATTGCACCACACCCAATCCAGAATAGCTAATCCCCTAGTGCGCTCAAACATGAGCTGCTCGTAGGCACTCTAGAAATTCCTCCTCCCGGAATCTAGCCCAAACCTAATTTTCCCAATTTGCCTGCAAATTAAAATACCCCATGACTATAGTAACATTGCCCTTTGGGCAAGCGGCAAGCATTTTCTATCTCCTGTTGTAATTTGTAGACCATCCTTACTATTGTTTGGGGGTCTGTATACAACTCCCATCAGGGTCTTTTTTACCCATGCAGTTCCTTAGTTCCATCCACAATGATTCAACACCTTCCAACTATATGTCACTCTTTCTAATGATTTGATTTCATTTTTTACCAACAGAGCAACATAGCCCCCTCTGCTTTCCTGCCTGTCTATTCAATACAATGTGTATCCTTGGACATTCAGTTCCCAGCTATTATCTTCTTTCAGCCATGATTTGGTGATGCCTACAACATCATACATGCAAGTCTGCAACTGTGCTGCAAGTTCATCTACCTTGTTCAGTATATTGCACACATTCAAATATAACACCTTCAGTCCTGTATTCACCATTTCGATTTTGTCTGCCTTTTATGTTGCAACTCATCCTGTTGACTGCAATTTTGCCCTATCAACAGCGTCTCCTTACTACACATTGCCTCTGTTTGTAAACCAGCTACCTCATCTTCAGCACTATTATTTGCCTTTCCTACAATACTTCTTGCATTGAAATATATGCCGCTCAGGACACTAGTCGCTCAACCTTTTGATTCCTAATTTTGTCTGAGGTCGAACCAATATTTACCTTCATAACCCCTCCACTAACTGTTCTGGCACTCTGGTTCCCATCCCCTGTAACTCTAGTTTAAACCCCTCTGTTCAGCATTAACAAGTCTTCCCACTAGGATATTAGTCTCCAGTTCAGGTGCAAACCATCCCTTCTGTACATGTCTCACCTTCCCTGGAAGAGAGCCCAATGATACAAAAATCTTCTGTTTTGCCTCCTAAACCATCTGCTTAGCCACATTTTAAACCGTATAATCTTCCTAGTTCTGGCTTCTCTAGCATGTGGCGTGGGTAGCAATCCTGAGATCACAACCCTGGTGGTCCTGTCCTTTGACTTAGCACATAACTCCCTGAACTCCCAGTGCAGAACCTTGTCAGTCATCCTACCCATGTCATTGGTAGCTACATGGACCAAGACTTCTGGCTGTACACCCTCCCTCTTAAGAATGCTGTGGACTCGATCCGAGATATCCCAGAACCTGGCACCCGGGAGGCAACATACCATCCAGAAAACCTGTCTCCCCCACAGAAACTCCTGTCCATTCCCATAATTAATGAATCCCTGTCACCACAACGTGCCTTTTCTCTTCCTTTCCCGTCTGAGTGGCAGATCCAGATTCAGTGCCAAGGACCTGACCACGGTGGGTGGCTTTCCTCTGTTAGGTCAAACCTGCCAACAGTATCCAAAGTGATACTGTTGAGGTGGGTGGCCGCAGGGCACTACCTGCACTATCTCCTTAACCCCTTTCCCCTTCCTAACTGTTACCAAGTCTCTTGCGTCCTGCACCTTGGGTGTAACCAACTCTCCATATGTCCTATCTATCACTCCCTCAGCCTGCCGAAATGATCCGGCGTTCATCCAGTTCCAGCTCCAACTCCTAAGCGTGTATTGTTAGAACCTGCAGCTGGATGCACTTCTCACATTTGTAGTTGTCAGGGACACTGGACGTCTTCCTGCCTTCCCACATCCTGCAAGATGTGGCTGCATCTTTTGTATGGCTGCATGTTCTCGTTGGCATGGTAGAGTAATGACCTGATAAGATACTCCTGGCTAATTATGCACTAAAACCCACCTGAGACATTAGATGATGCTGGCAAAAGTCTGCTGCAGTTCTTTGTGGATCAGTTCAATAATGGACAATGTCCTTCAGCAAGATATCAGTGAGGAGTGAGAAACCAAACCATCTTAACTGCTAGTTCTTGAAGAAGAACAAGGGTATTTATAAGTATAATATAATAATGATGATTGTCTGTTACTGAATTCAGCCTACCATGAATAATAGATCATATCCTAAAAAGCAACTTTGCTTTTATAGAATGGTCATATTTTTATGAAAATTAAGCACTTGCATATTTGATGTTGTTGGTTGATTTTTTTATTACTGTCCATTCTGCTTAAATCTATTTTCTATTGATATTTTATTTTAGATAGTTTTTACACAAATCCATGCTAGCTAATATTTCTTCTATTACCAATATATTGCTACTTAGATCATAATTATTGACATAATTAAAACTGTAATCTGATTACATAGAACTTGAATGTCACAGAGTCTGATACCTGCTTGTGTCCATGCTTTTGTAGGTCTCTGTGACAGGATGAAAGCAAATCTCTATACATTCTGAATTAGCCCTCTGCCATCTCATTGACATTGTTTTGGCCTTAGACTGCAACATCGCAGCCTGGTTCTCCAACTTCAACAATACTGATTTAGGCTTTGTCATGAGAGTGCAGGATTGATGAATGAAACTGCATGACATATTTATACTACTGGCCTCACAATCATATTTGTACTGCTTCCAATGACTAATTCACCCTTGATCGTACTTTTTCTGATTCTGAGTAAATGTGCCATGACTATTCTATGACTTAGGTCTAAGTTTACCATGACTTATTCCCAACCCTATGTGCAAATAACACACAAATTCAACTAATTTAAGAACAGAAGAAATAGGAGCAGGAGTAGGCCATTTGGCCCATCAAGCCTGCTCTACCTTTCAATAAGATCATGGCTGATCTGGCC
This sequence comes from Mobula birostris, assembly GCF_030028105.1. NCBI lineage: Eukaryota > Metazoa > Chordata > Chondrichthyes > Myliobatiformes > Myliobatidae > Mobula > Mobula birostris. The sequence continues at coordinate 58,979,138 of NC_092383.1, read as the reverse complement.
ATGGACTCATCTCCACCTACCTGCCTTTTCCCCATAACCCTTAATTCCCCTACTACGCAAAAATCTGTCCTACCTTGTCTTAAATATATTTACTGAGGTAGCCTCCACTGCTTCATTGGGCAGAGAATTGCATAGATTCACCACTCTCTGGGAAAAGCTGTTCCTCCTCATCTCCATCCTAACTCTACTCCCTGAATCTTTGAGGCTATGTCCCCTAGTTCTAGTCTCACCTACCAGTGGAAACAACTTTCCTGCCTCTATCTTATCTATCCCTTTCATAATTTTATATGTTTCAATAAGATCTCCTCTCATTCTTCTGAATTCCAGCGAGTACAGTCCCAGGCGACTCAATCTCTCCTCATAGTCTAACCCCCTCGTCTCTGGAATCTATCTGGTGAACCTACTCTGCACCGCCTCCTAAGCCAGTAAATGTTTCACTTTAGACATATTCGTTGTTGAGTCTCAGAATTAATGTCACCTTAAGGACGTACATGCTTTACAGATAACAAATGATCGTCTTTACTTAACGTAGATTATTATGGACTGAAATAGGGAATAGAAAACTAAAGCTGTGGGCAATTAAAACATGGCAGTGAAATAACTTTGACATTATGTTAAACAAGCTCTTCTCCTCTCAGATACTTCACCCAATCAGATCAACCAGACTCTGACATTTCACTCAATGACATCTAAGTTTACAGCTGGAGGGTAAAATTACATGCATTCAACAGAATTTAAATAAACCTCTGCTTCAGAAAAGGAACATAATACGTAGATATTTTCTCCTGAATCAACATGAAAAGTAGAATTGGTCTTAGAAAAACATGTTTAAATTCCCTATGTTTTCAGAACATCTCCTGAGCAGTTGGATACAATTATTACAATGCTTTTTTTTTCCAATGTTATCTTAGACCTATGGAAGGAAAGCTGTGTGGGAAGACCCTGCTAAGTGGGTGCAGGATACTCTACCTTGGTCAAATGCTTCGCAGGACCGCTCCAAGATCTTCCACTTGCCTCCTCCAAGTATAGGATCACATGTTACAGGACCTCCCGCAGATGAGAGGAAGATCAAAGAGACAGCCCCTGCTTCAGTTGAATCTGATCCACTTGTAAGCATATCAGCTTTGCCTTATTAATTATTGGTGCTGAGATTTGGAATTTTATTAACTTCAACAGGAAAGTAAGCATGGATATCAAATATTGAAATAGCACTTTATACTTGTGATTACTTTTGCTGGTGAATTAATAAAATATAAGTGGGAATTGATCAAGAAGAATCCATATTTTAACTGAAAGAGCTTCTGTTCTTTGAATAATTCCTTCAAATCTATAAGGGTCTTCTATAGAACCAAAATTGGTTGATTACATCTCAACTTTTCATTTCACTTGAAAGGCAGCACTTTCAGCAATATATTATTACCTATCAATTACACCTGAATATCAATTATGAACAGCAAATGCTGGAAACACTCAGCAGATCAGGTAAGAGCTATGGAAAGGGTAACAGTTACTGAATCAGGCTGAAGATGAGTTTCACCCTGAGTTCAGATTTTAACCCATCAAGAATAATGAATTATCTTTGGCCTAATATATTAACATTGTTTCCCATTTCCACAGCTGTTTCTTGATCTGATGACTTTGCAGCATTTTCTGCTTTTATTTCAGATCTCCAGCTTCTGTCTGAGTGTCACACTGAATTGCCTGATCAGCATCTGCTTAGGACTATCTAGAGAAAGTGTCCAACTTGCTGAACTAGGTCAAGAATACCTGACTATACCTGTTTGCAAAAATTGTTTAAAGAGCCACTTATAAGCTGGAAATTAATCTAGTTCTAATTTTACCAGATACCTGGAAAAACCCAAAACAAGGTTCTAATGAACATGTTGTAATCAGCATGCAATGGTAACAACAAGTTTAATTGAGGTATGAGGAAGGAAGCCACCAGATAAAGGCTACCTTGTAGAGGATTGCAATTTTTTCCCCCCTGAAGAGTGCTTAATGATGGGTTTCAGCCCGAAACGTCAACTTTTTATTTCCCTCCAGAGATGCCGCCTGACTTGCTGAGTTTCCCCGGCATCTTGTGTGTGTTGCATTCCACAGTTTGGACTTCTCTGATCTTAAGTTCTAGCATTACCATCCTCCCCTCTCCAACATCTAAATTCCTTGCTAGAAGACCATCTATCCAGAGCTTTCTTCCCCACACTCTCCTTCATGGTACAGTGTAATCAGCGGCAATTGGATTTTCAGTGCCAGACTACGTCCCACCTTTCACCTCCCTACCTGTCTCAGGTGGGGCATATTCTGCGATTTAAAAATTGGACTGCCACAGGTAGATTCAGTATTAACTCTGGTAAGGTCGAGTACACAGCACGTTCATATTGGAGAGAAAAGGGAGGTTGTAGTTGGGCCATTAGTTTGCAAGGATTGGCAATCTTTTTTGAGGAGATGGGTGATTACAGCTGATTTGAAAGAGCGGGTTACAAAATGCCAGAAGAATGACATCAGCCTACATAGGGGTCAGAAAGGGAATAACTTAGAATAAATAGCATCCAGAGGTGGGCTATAAGAGCAAGAGTAATGATTTGTGAATGACTTGTCAGCTGAACCCCCACAACCTAAAAATTCCTCTGAATATTTTTGGAATTATGTTGATTTCTCAATATGCATATAATCTTGATATTTATGTATATCAGAGTTTGTTTTCCTCCACGTTTGGGTTCCGATATTGCCAGTGCACATCGTGACATTTATGTGTATTGTTTGGGGAGCAATAACAGACATTCTATTCTATATGATTGAACTGGGAATTGTTCCTTTAATAGACGAGAAATGATATTGTTGCGCCAAGTATTAACTGCATATCCCCAAGATGGTAATTCTTGTATTAATCCTTAAAATGACTTTCAAGAGAAACTGTTTCTTTGTTTGTGTTTATAATATACCTCTTCGGTTACAATTCAGTACGGTAACAATAGAGAAAAGGAGCCATTAGGAAACCAGCCCAGAGCAGGCCCTTCAACCTGTCTAGTGCATGCTGAACCGTTATTCTGCCTAATCCCATCAACCTGAATCTGGACAATGGCCATCCCCATCTATGTACTTATCTAAACTTCTCTTCAATGTTGCAGCTGAACCTGCACCCTCCACTTCTGCTAGTAGCTCGTTCCACACTCACAAAGCCCTCTGAGTGAAGAAGATCTCCCACAGGTTCCCCTTAAATATTTCACCTTCCACACTTAACCTAGTCTTACCAAACATCAGTGGAAAAAGCCTGCTTGCATTTGCCCTATCTACAAGCCTCATAAATTTGTATACCTCTATCAAATCTTGTGCTCCAGGGTAAAGAGAAAGTCCAGATCTGTTCAATCTTTCCCTATAACTCAGGTCTTCAAGTCCCAGCAACAAACTTGTAAAATTTCACTGTACTCTTTCAACCCTTATTGATATCTTTCCTATCCTTAGGTGACCAGAGCTGCACTCAGTACTCCAAATTTAGCCTCACCAATATCTTATACAACTTCAGTGTAACATTCCAACTCCTGTGCTCAGTACTCTCATTTATGAAGGCCAGTGTGCCAAAAAGCTCTCTTTATGACTTTATCTACCCATGACATCACATTCAAGAAAGTATGGATCTGTGTTCTTGATCTCTTTGTTTTACTGCTATCCTCAGTGTCCTACCATTCAGTACCATTTTTTCCAGAGACCACTGCAGTCTTTGATAATCTTCCTCGCTGTCCAATCTTGGTGTCATCTGCAAACTTGTTGATCCAGTTTACCACATTAGAATCCAGATCACTAATGTAGATGAAAAATGGCAATGCACCCAGCACCAACTCCTGAGGCACACCACTGGTCAGAGGCCTCCAGTCAGAGTGTCAACTATCTACAAAGTACAACTCTCTAGCTTCTCCCTCAAAACCAATATTGCATATAATTTCCTACCTCAATCTGAGCGTCAAGTCATTGAACCTTCTTGACCAGCCTCCCGTGAGAATTTTGACTAAGGCTTTGCTGAAGTCCATGTAGTCAACATCTACTGACTTTCCTTCATCAACTTTCTCACTAACCTCCTCGAAAAGCTCTATATGATTGGTTAGACACGACCTATCATGCCACTAAGCTGTGTTGGCTATCCATAATCACATACTGTTCATCCAACTACTTATATCCTGCCCCTTAGAATGCCTTCCAATAATCTATCCACTACTTACGTCAGGCTCCCTGACCTATAATTTCCTGGTTTACTTTTAGAGCCTTTCTAGAACAATGAAACAATATTAGTTGCTCTCCAATTCTCCGGCACTTCACCTGTGGTTAAGTTTATGTTACTACCTCTGCCAGGGTCTCTGCAATAGTTTGTATCTAATAAGTTCGGCATTCACTATAATATAGGAGGCTTATATTTGTCCTTGAGACAGAACGTGGTCTGCAGTGAGTACACAGTTCTCAGTGCTGACTTGCAATAAAGTCTAAACCTTCCTGAAGAAATCCAGACTGTTACCCTTTCTGAGTCTCTCCTGCACAGCTATGTAATTTAATCACATGGTGGAGGTTGATGGTCATCAGCACAAACTCCTCTTACATAAAGTGGGGAAAAGACATTGACAACTGACTGACTCATGATCCCAATGTCCCTCAAAGTGGTCAGATGTAGTACTGTGCAAAAATCTTAGGCACATGTAAAAAAATTATAAAGCAAAGATGCTTTCAAAAATAATCAAATGAAAAGTTTCTAAATATCAAAATAAATTACTATAAAGAGCAGTATACAGTAAAGAAAAACTAAAGTCAAGTTTATTGTCATTTAACAAAATGCATGTATACGATCAAACAATATTTCTCCAAATCAGTGTGTACAATAACTTAGGAAGGTATTGATAAAATCTACAGATGAATTACATATAAATAAACAAGGTAAAGTGTATGAATTAAATATTGTAAGGTACAAAACAGATTAACCAGTGAAACTTCAAATGCAATGTGGCAGGGAGTTCAGAAGTCTAAAAGCCTGACGGAAGAAACGGCTTCCCATTCTGACCGTTCTTGGTTTTATGCATCGGAGTCTCCTGCCTGATGGTAGAAAGTCAAAGAGGATGCTGGATGGATGGGTGGGATCCTTGATAATACTAAGGGTCCTGTGTACTCAGCACTCCTGATCAATGTCCCCGATAGATGATAGGGTGATCCCTATGATCCTCACAGTCATTTGTAGGGACTTCCAGTCTGATGCTCGGCTGCTCCCATTTCAGATGGAGATGGAGATCAAATCAATATTTGGTGTGACCCTTTAAAACTGCATCAATTCTCTTAAGTACACTGTCATGCAGTTTTATAAGAAAACTGGCTGGTAGGTTGGAGAACTTACCACAGTTCTGCAGACTTTGGCTGTCTTGCTTGCTTCTGTCTCTCCAGATAATCCCAGACAGCCTCGGTGATGCTGAGATCAGGGCTCTGTAGAGGCCATACCCTCTGAAACCACATAAAAGGCTTTTTGCACAGTACTGTACTTCAAATATGTGCATGCTTCAAGATTTCAAAAGGATATCATAACTTCTTAAAACCACTGAAGCATTAAGTTAAAATATACCTTAAGACATATAAAAACAATTTGGAAGTAAATAAACTGAGCCAACAATTAACCAAAGGCCACTGCAATCATTTTCTCCAGTGAAGTTAACTGTGACGTACTCACTGCACCAGGCCCGAGTGATTGCAGGCTGTTTGTGAGGAACCACTGCAACTTCACCTTAACACACTGAACTCAATGAATACTCCAGTAATGCAGTGTAGGTGATGAGTCAATAGCAAAACACTGGAAAACTGCAAAACTTTTGGAATTTTGCCTTTATATGATAATGGTGGAGTTACTGACAGTTTAGCTGTTTCACTAACATTTCCATCCAAAATGCATACATGGTCGGTCTCTCTCTCTCTCTCTCTCTCTCTCTCTCTCTCTCTCTCTCTCTCTCTCTCTCTCTCTCTCTCTCTCTCTCTCTCTCTCTCCCCCCCCCCCCTCTCTCTCCCTCTCTCCCCCCCTCTCTCCCCCTCTCCCTCTCTCTCTCTCCCTCTCCCTCTCTCTCCCCCTCTCCCCCTCCCCCCTCTCCCCTCTCCCCTCTCCCCTCTCCTCTCTCCTCTCCTCTCTCCTCTCTCCTCTCTCTCTCTCTCTCTCTCCTCTCTCGTTGTCGTATGTAACGATTTCAAGTTGTTTAGTTGACTGAAAAGGCATCCAGGCCGTGAACTTACTTGCAGCTTTAACTACTTGATATGGTAATGCTCAATGTGTGATTATTTGATTCTGTTCAGTAAAGCTTGTTTCACATACTGTCAGTTTTAAACAACTGTGCTGTTATTACACATGAAAACCTAGTGAAGTTCAAAACAAGAGGCAGTATTGAGATCCTCCAATTAATTAATGTTCATTCTTTTATAAAGGTCTTTTAAGTTGCAAGAATAGATAATTGCTATTGCAGTCCTTGTAGATTCAAGTTATATATTAGTCACCGGAACTAATTTGTTCTTTTTAGAGAGCCCCAGAGAAATTTGCTTAATTGTTATTATTGGTGATCACAGTATGGTGACTGAAGTTGAATGAGCTGTGAGACCTCATCCCATTATTGGGACGCTGTTCTTTATTCCTTATTAATGTCACAGGAAAAAAATTCTACAATGTCTTCATAATTACTTGCCATTTACAATATATTTGTTTCAGGGATACACGATGTTCTAAATTATACTAGTAATTGCTCATAATTTCAAAAATTACAAATTCTAAAAGCATTGAATTTTATAGGCAGAGGTTTCTTTTTGTTTAGTCTAGCAGCTCCAGTGTTGTTCAGTGGGAATTTGCCAAACCAGGCAATGGATGTTTAATGGATGTTTGAAAATCAGTTACAAATTACATCCAACATTAGAGTAATAACATTTGCTTCAAAGCTTTGCACTAGAAGTGCTCCCCACCCAGAAAACTGCCCAGACCTTTAGATCAATTTAAGCTCCCTGCCAAGCTTCTCCTAATTATAGAAACATAGAAAATAGGTGCAGGAGTAGGCCATTTGGCCCTTCGAGCCTGCACCACCATTCAGTATGATCAGGGCTGATCATCCAACTCAGAACCCTGCACCAGCCTTCCCTCTATACCCCCTGATCCCCGTAGCCACATGGGCCATATCTAACTCCCTCTTAAATATAGCCAGTGAACTGGCCTCAACTGTTTCCTGTGGCAGAGAATTCCACAGATTCACCACTCTCTGTGTGAAGAGGTTTTTCCTAATCTCAGTCCTAAAAGGCTTCCCCTTTATCCTCAAACTGTGACCCCTCATTCTGGACTTCCCCAACATCGGGAACAATCTTCCTGCATCTAGCCTGTCCAATCCCTTTAGGATTTTATATGTTTCAATCAGATCCCCCCTCAACCTTCTAAATTCCAACGAGTACAAGCCTAGTTCATCCAGTCTTTCTTCTTATGAAAGTCCTGCCATCCCAGGAATCAATCTGGTGAACCTTCTTTGTACTCCCTCTATGGCAAGGATGTCTTTCCTCAGATTAGGGGACCAAAACTGCACACAATACTCCAGGTGTGGTCTCACCAAGGCCCTGTACAACTGCAGTAGTACCTTCCTGCTGCTGTACTCGAATCCTCTCACTATAAATGCCAGCATACCATTCGACTTTTTCACCGTCTGCTGTACCTGCATGCCCACTTTCAATGACTGGTGTATAATGACACCCAGGTCTCGTTGCACCTCTCCTTTTCCTAATCGGCCACCATTCAGATAATAATCTGTTTTCCTATTTTTGCCACCAAAGTGAATAACTTCACATTTATCCACATTAAATTGCATCTGCCATGAATTTGCCCACTCACCCAACCTATCCAAGTCACCCCGCATCCTCTGAGCTTCCTCCTCACAGCTAACACTGCCACCCAGCTTCGTGTCATCCGCAAACTTGGAGATGCTGCATTTAATTCCCTCATCCAAGTCATTAATATATATTGTAAACAACTGGGGTCCCAGCACTGAGCCTTGCGGTACCCCACAAGTCACTGCCTGCCATTCTGAAAAGGTCCCGTTTATTCCCACTCTTTGCTTTCTGTCTGCTAACCAATTCTCTATCCACATCAATACCTTACCCCCAATACCGTGTGCTTTTAAGTTTGCACACTAATCTCCTGTGTGGGACCTTGTCAAAAGCCTTTTGAAAATCCAAATATACCACATCCACTGGTTCTCCCCTATCCAATCTACTAGTTACATCCTCAAAAAATTCTATGAGATTCGTCAGACATGATTTTCCTTTCACAAATCCATGCTGACTTTGTCCGATGATTTCACCGCTTTCCAAATGTGCTGTTATCACATCTTTGATAACTGACTCCAGCAGTTTCCCCACCACTGACGTTAGGCTAACCGGTCTATAATTCCCCGGTTTCTCTCTCCCTCCTTTTTTAAAAAGTGGAGTTACATTAGCCACCCTCCAATCCTCAGGAACTAGTCCAGAATCTAACGAGTTTTGAAAAATTATCACTAATGCATCCACTATTTCTTGGGCTACTTCCTTAAGCACTCTGGGATGCAGACCATCTGGCCCTGGGGATTTATCTGCCTTTAATCCCTTCAATCTACCTAACACCACTTCCCTACTAACATGTATTTCGCTCAGTTCCTCCATCTCACTGGACCCTCTGTCCCCTACTATTTCTGGAAGATTATTTATGTCCTCCTTAGTGAAGACAGAACCAAAGTAATTATTCAATTGGTCTGCCATGTCCTTGCTCCCCATAATCAATTCACCTGTTTCTGTCTGTAGGGGACCTACATTTGTCTTTACCAGTCTTTTCCTTTTTACATATCTATAAAAGCTTTTACGGTCAGTTTTTATGTTCCCTGCCAGTTTTCTCTCATAATCTTTTTTCCCCTTCCTAATTAAGCCCTTTGTCCTCCTCTGCTGAACTCTGAATTTCTCCCAGTCCTCAGGTGAGCCACTTTTTCTGGCTAATTTGTATGTTTCTTCTTTGGAATTGATACTATCCCTAATTTCTCTTGTCAGCCACGGGTGCACTACCTTCCTTGATTTATTCTTTTGCCAAACTGGGATGAACAATTGTTGTAGTCCATCCATGCAATCTTTAAATGCTTGCCATTGCATATCCACCGTCAATCCTTTAAGTGTCATTTGCCAGTCTATCTTAGCTAATTCATGTCTCATACCTTCAAAGTTACCCCTCTTTAAGTTCAGAACCTTTGTTTCTGAATTAACTATGTCACTCTCCATCTTAATGAAGAATTCCACCATATTATGGTCACTCTTACCCAAGGGGCCTCTCACGACAAGATTGCTAATTAACCCTTCCTCATTGCTCAAAACCCAGTCTGGAATAGCTTGCTTATTGTGTCTGCTTGTGATCATTTGTGGAAGCACTTCAAATTCTGCTCAGTTTTTCTGCGCAAGGACACCAAAGGCACATCTCATTTATTGATGAGGGGTCATTTATTGAGGTTTAATTTCTTTTTTAAGTATATGCATAGAAAAAGACTGTTGAATGCCTATACAAATATTAACAGGCTTTATATAACTTTTAAAGTCATTTTGGTTATTTTAAATCTAGAGAGCCAGTTTATACAGGAAGACCTGGAATTTCCTGCCACTGGCGGGCCAACTACACTCATTACTTCCCTATCTCCTACATCCATGCTTAACTGCAACAAATCTAGGGGCAATTTAGGAATCATTACAAAGAACCCTGTCTCGCTTCAGTGATGAATCTAACAGATCTGGTTCTGTAAAACTTAAAATCTTAGATAACTCTGTTCCCTGAGTATGGTATCTTGTTGGGCTCCCTCACACAAACTCATCTGTCCTAAAAATTTTTCTACAAATCTTTTATTTAACATTGACTATTCTAGCAAAACCAATATCATAGATATAATACAAACTGTTACCTTGCTCCAATTAGCACAATCAAACGTACAATAATTCTATGTTAAATGTTTCTTCTCTTATGTATTGACAGATGAATATGCTACTGAGGCTTCAGGAGGCAGCCAATTACACCCAAAGTTGTGAAGGAGACAATGTTTTGGAATCATCTTTGCAATCAACACATTGAAAGAAAGCAAAGCAAGGAATATGGGAGCCATCTTGTTTTTAATCATGTCATTACTACATTTTGAATATTGTAGTCCTGAAACAGATGTATATTCTGTGATAGACGTAGTTAGGTAGGGGGCTAAATTAATTGATGGGTAAAATTGTAGGCCCAAAATCATATGTAAGTTAAATGTGATCATTTATTGTAAATCATATCGCCTAGCCATCTGGAAGGAAAAATACCATCTAACTCTATGGACTTTAAATGCTGTGTTTGTACCTTATAATTCAATCTTCAAAAGTGCATGGCAATCATTTAAGCAGAAACAAATAATATTTTAGTAAGCTTTATTAAGGTTAACTCCGAATTTACAACTCAAACAATTATAGGAGCCATCGCTGTTCCACTACTGCTATCATCTCAGATGTCACACTGGTGCTGACTGGAGGACTTCTCCACCAAACTTCGCAGTTAATAGTGTTTAAAACCTCATTAGTCCACACAATTTGTGTGCACAAAAGCACAGCTGAAATGTGAATCATAGTGAAACCACTAAAACAGTTTATTACTTCCCAAGTGCTAAAATGCTGCACATTGTAATTGAAAGATTTTTGTATCCTGAATTTAAAACTGATATGTTTTATGACTTTTGGTTTCATTAATCATTAATATGTATTACAGGAACCCTTTAAGTACTTGTTTTTCTTTTACTTCTTCAAATACAGGAAGGCTTTTTGATCAAGGGCAGTTGAGGGAGGGGTGAACAAACCTTACAGAAACAAAATTCTTAACCTTAGGAACAAATTATTTTCCCTTCTTCAACATCTCAACTTAATTAGTTTCGTAAGATCCCCTGCGCTGAAACTATTAACAAGAAGCTAAACTAACTTTTCCAGAAATCACCTAAAACCAACGTGTAACTAGCAACTAAAATTTACAACAAAATTTACAGCAATCTAAATTTTAATCCCTGCTAAGTATTATCTGTTTTGGGGCATATTCCTTGTGTCTCAATATATATTCTAATACTTTGTTATGTTCCACAGAGTACCTATAACGCCAAGAGAATTTTCTTTTTATATCTTTGGCATAATATGTGTTCCTTATGTTTATAATAATACAAATTTTGAAAGTAGTTACAGAAATGTCATTTTTTAAAATTTCTACTGAAATGCTTGCTATTAGGAGCACCCACGGAATGAGCAATTACTTGGATCTTTGACAATGAAACTGTGTGGGAAGAGGTTCTTGCCTCTGCAATATGAGCTAAATGTTTGATATAGTGTCATGTGCATTGGATTATAACTGCAATTTTCGCTGAAGTCAATGGAGCTGAGTTTCAGTATGATGTTGACCATTTAGCACATACAGTAGGTAGTGAACTTCTAGCCGAAACTCTTCACTTGAGATGTGAAAGACAGCATTCTAGGTTAATTTTTATGTTGTTCCTGAACTAGCTTTTACTCATTATTCATCTGATTTTACTAGTTATTGATTACATCAAATCATCACCCTTATTAACTTATTAACATCATTCATTCCATCGGTCCAGTTTGCCTGAATACAGTATAACTCTCTGTGTGGCTGGGACTTCAGCCAGGAGTTTCATCCTTCATATAACACCAAAAGCGTCCATTTGGTTTATCATTTATGCTGGCTCTCACAACATTTCTCTGTCCCTCTTTTCCCTCGTATTCCATCAACTCTTCTGATGTTTGCATTAAGGCTAACTTACAGTTGCCAATTCACCTACCAGCCTGCACATTTTTGTGGTGTGGGAAAAGACTGAAGCGCCCAAGAAATCCCACATAGCCGCAGAGGGTATGTGAAACCTCCACAGAATCTGAGAAACACAAAATAAGCACTGCTTATATTGTCTGTGACTGTGGCCTCTCCCTTCCCCCACTTCCAATCTTATCACTGTAACATTTCGTTTTTGATTCATCTTTCACCTCTCCAAATATTTTTTGTACTGGTTAATTGTAAACTTTAATGACGTAACTAAAGAACCAATAACTTCCAAGCTCTTGTACTTTATATTCTTGAACACAATTGTTACTCTTAGTCAAATTATTTAAATAGAATCATAGAGCACTGATGCACAGAAACAGACCCTTTGCCCCCATTTAGTCCATGCCCAGCTGTTTTTCTGCCTACTCTCATCGATTTGCACCTGGGCCACAGCCCTACTACCCATGTACTTATCTTAAATGTTCTCTTATACGTTAAAATCAAACCCACAGGCACCACTTCCTCTGGCAACTCATTCCACACTCTGAGTGAAGAAGTTCCCGCTCAGGTTCCCATTAAAATTTTCAGCTTCCGCCCTGGCCTCTCATTCCAGTCTCACTATAAATTACTTTTATCACTAAAAATACTTACATTTTTCTTTGACACTTGTATATAACTTTTACTCCAGAGAATCAGTATACTGTCAATCTAATTTACTTGAGATTGCTCCTTCATCAAAGAGTTGAAGCTATTCCTGAATGTTTATCATTTGCGATATCTGAATATACAAATATGTCATATGTTTTGTTATATTTCCAACAAAAATATAGCATCAGAGCCAAACACTTTAAACTGCAGTTCATTAAATAGGTACAAAATGATTTAATAATACACCTCATAATCTCATTTAAATGCAATAAATTCTTATCTGAACATACAGTTCAAGGATATCAACATGACTAAGGAAATTCAATTCTACAGTACTTCATTTTGCCTCATTCTTGTAAATATTCTCCCATCCAATGTAGATATTGCTCAAGGTGGTTAGTTTTTAAGTAGAGAAGTTCCAAAACACTGTTGATATATATAAATTCTAATGCTATGACTTGAATACATGAAAACTAAAATCATAATCTGAGGTACCTTACTTAAAACATTTAATTTCACAATTTAATGTTCTACTCAGAAAAATCCTGCCAGTTGGAAAACTCTCAATATTTTCAGATCTGTTCTCTACATATAAGGAAATAAACATATACGCTATATAACATATATATTCTGACCAAAGGTAAGTTAACAGAGGGCACCCATTTACAATGAGAGGTCTGAGAATTACTCAAAAAATATTCACCTCAAAACTGATCTCTAGTAGTTTACACTGTGTATAATGTATAGTAGCAGCTGTGCTTTGGCAGCTCGGCTTTAATGAATAACTGAACAAAATTTCAGAAGCACGTAGAATCTATGACTGTCATAACACAGCACAGTGGCTACAAACCAGAGATGAATTCCTAAAATTTATGTATTTCATGGTGCTTGAGGAATTTTGTAATGGCTTTTTTCTTTTAATTAAGCATCGGTAATGTATTGCCCTAAAGGTTTCTCTATGAGCAAGTTTTTTGCCCATGTTTCTTGGTAATTGCCTCCTCGTGACCCCAATCCCATTTGGAAGAATTTTACAATAGTTGTTAAGGAGTTGCTGCTATACAATTACTAATACAATAATAATGTATAAAATACAAGCAAAATTTTATATTTGTAAAATAAATGATGCAATTTACTGTGTTGGCGCATGGCCAAGTGGTTAAGACGTTTGTCTAGTGATCTGAAGGTCGCTAGTTCGAGCCTTGGCTGAAGCAGCATGTTGTGTCCTTGAGCAAGGCACTTAACCACACATTGCTCTGCGATGACACCGTTGCCAAGCTGTATGGGTCCTAATGCCCTTCCCTTGGACAAAATCGGTGGCATGGAGAGGGGAGACTTGCAGCATGGGCAACTGCCGGTCTTCCATACAACCTTGCCCAGGCCTGCGCCCTGGAAACCTTCCAAGACGCAAATCCATGGTCTCACGAGACTAGCAGATGCCTAAGAAGTGATGCAATTTAGAAACTAGAAATCCAAGTTAATGTGACAAGTTAATATAATGTCCAAGGCTACTATTTAGAAATAGTACATAGACAAAACATTTTTTTGGTAGTATGATTTTACATGTTCTTTAGCAAGGTGGTAAATAATCGGCGTTTGTACAGTGCCTTGCAGGAAAATAGGAATATTCTTTGCATTGCCCTGTTTTGTTCAACAGATGGATTTATGAACCTTTCAATGCTTCTACAAATTACTGGCTTTTAAATTTTATATTATACTTAGTGCAGTTATTGGAGACAGGCTTCATTAATACAAATGATTGTTGAAAATTTCACACTTCCAAAATGTGATGATAGTTCAGATTTTGAGCTAAGTTAGTCCTATTTTAGGAAGAAGTTAACAAATTCCAGCTGCACAGTCTAGAGAACTTTACAATGAACCGTTTTTCTATTATGTTGATAGGAATAAGGAAGTGCTGCCCCCTGTCCCTACTGCTGTGATTTCCAGTCATGTTGTCACTATAATAAGAAACTGTAGTGACTATTTTTCCATAATATCTAGGCTACAGTTATTATGCATAACTATGAGTTGCCTGTGGAGCAGAATTTTGAAAAATTCTGTTTCCAGTTCTATTAAATTAGATGAAAAGTACTATATATTTTCTATACAAGATGACTACTGTTACACCATTGCAAATCAGCGATAATGTATATCATTGAGATCCTGTTTAGAATTATGTGACAACTCAGCAAGAAGTGTTTTATCCTTTAACAAAGATCTTCATCCCTGCAATATTTTTATCATTGTATTCAAATTGGAACTCACTTCAAAGAAGTCACAATATGTTTGTCTGATTTGCTAAAATATAGTACTTAAAGGGTTCTGTGACCAAAAGCACAAGATTTAACATAAACTAACATGGTCTGCTAACCATTTTCCATATAAATTATTGTTTGCAGTGTGCTCTGAATAATCTTTGTTCCAGGCAATGTGTACCAATATTATTGGATTGCATTAAGAATAATTCCCATTATTTGCTTCAAAGGTACTGTGGGTTGGGATCACCAAAGGAGAGTTTCAACTCAGGCTGCAGTCGGTCTGAAACTAATAACTGGAAGGTTTCTCAGGTTTTATTTCCAGCTATTATTTACTTTCCCATCTTCATCTGTGCAATAATGCCTCAAAGTAAAAGTTCCTTCAGACATAATGTAAAGCATTGGATAACTTAGAGATGCATAGTTGAGATGGATTTCTCTAGTTTAAATATATAGACAACTAGGACTTCAAGAAAAGATAATTAAACTAAAACAATGAGTTACACCTTTCTGTGGGGTGGGTCACATTTTGCTATTTCATGGGATTTGGAGCCCATTTCTAACAAAGATAATGGAACTTTATGCCAGCTGTTACATAGCAAACTAATATAAAATTAACTTTGATGAATGCTTATTTGATATCAAAATTAGATCATTCTAGTTCATAGAACTTCTAATGGTTCAGCAGAAAATTGCCTTCTAATTCACAATCTCAATGAATGAAGTAGAGGGGCTCTGACAAGTGACATGGAAATAAACCAATGCGCCCAAATATACTTCAGGATTTCTTTGATAAAATGCCTGACTACTTGCTACTGATGCATAGTTTAAATATATAAAAAAATTAACAAAAAAACTACTAAAAAGTACAGCTTTGTTAGTGGTATTAGCAGGTTGTAATAAACCCATCCTAAACAATGTCAGAAAATAAAAATTAACACATCAGATTTTTGTGCCTTGAAATTCACCCCTGGTCAGTAATAGTGACAACACTTGGTACTCTGTCCCCAAACTTAATCCCATCCACTTCCATGGTTTGCATTTCAGAAGTAAGAGTAGAACATGTTAGAGTTGTTGTATAATGCTTTTAACATCATTGACAAGGATGACTTTGCAGGCTAGAAGCTATTGCATGCTGCTGCGACTATTTTTTCCAGATATCAGCAGTATCAGGATATTCCTGCTCTTTGGCTCAACCACTTAAAACAAAGCCCAGTGTAACAAAGATGAAATATTCTCTGATGAGATATTAACACTGGGATTCAAATTGAATATAATAGATACTTCTAAAGGTGTAGCCACTTCACCATTTTTTAAATATTTACCCCCAGATAATTATTATTCTAACCTTATTAGAGCATAAGTTACATGTGCTTTTATATTTCAACATTATTCTCTCCTTTATAGAGCTGGAACCTATATCCCTTGTAGGATGGGAAGTCATTAATCTGGCTTCCTTTGCCTAACAGAAATGAACAGAGCACTGAAATTTAACCTGGTACTGTCACTTCGAGAAATGGGCCAAGTTACCGCGCCTCACAGATACATAGACAGCTCAGAAGACAGTCCTTTAAAAACTAGGGCACATACTTCATGGGTTTAATTTTGGCTCCCCTATTATGTGAGCGTAGTTTATTTTTATTGATTGCTTTAGATCTCATTGGTTCTGAGTAACATTCCATGACATTCCATTCAAGCTTCAAGCAGACTGGCTGGCATGTGTGAAATACTTGAAGTTTAAGAAAATAATAGGAGTGTCTGTGTGCTCCCAAGTGCAAAATGTTAATTTTTTAAAAAACATAGGTGGTTGGCAGTAAAATCCAAATGTAACATCTTTATTCCAAAAATGCCTTTTTCACAGTGTCTAGTGATGGGAAAGCATCTATTTAAGTTATTTTTGCTGCAGCAGTAGAATGGTACAAATTTCTGTAAAGAACTGGATATTAGAAAATAATAGATACTATTTTCTGTCTTAAGGTTTGCTTCATTGTCTTAAAATGACTCGATGCTGAAACTACAACTTAAGAATTAGAATAGTTAAAACATAAGTTCTAAGCCTTTCTATCTGAATATGAAAAATGAAGTTAAGGACAAATACGACCATAAAGTAATATATCCTAAATTATTAGACTAAAACTTCTGCCAGATCTAGTAACCTATTGGATGAATAATAAATTAATATATTGTGTTCAAGTATGTTCTGTATTTACAGCGATGCTGATCAGGCAGGACCAAGTAACGTTGAAAATATTAAAGATAAGTTCTTAAATCATTCAAATATCCAAAATGGATGAGTACATATGATCAAAAACACATATATTCAATATTTTGTTTAATTGAAAACAAAATCTGTAGATGGTGGATTCTGAAATAAAACCAGAAGCTGCTAAGATGTCTCATCAGATCAGAAAATAGAGTTCGTGTTTCAAGTGAGAACAATAAAAGGTTACTGACTTGAAGCATTAACATTATTTATGTCTCAGCAGGTGTTGGCTGACCTGATGTGCATTCCCTCAATTTTATGCTTTTGATAGTTTAACCATCCTCTGCCAGTTTAACTTCATTGCTAAAAAAATTTTTTCTTTTAAACGAGTTCAACTCCTTTGAATTTAAGTAACAGTGGATGAAATTTTGTCAGTGATGCACTCTAGGTGGTTTGGTGCCAGATCTCTAAACAAGTTGCAGTCCAGTCTCATTTGTCATTTTTATTTAGGTTCACCCAACGGGGAAAGTTTATCAAATTGCTAGCAACTTTTTATCAGAGGGAAGTGGAAAAAAATAAATCTCTTTATGCAGCATTTTTGTGTACCGGCTGAAATTTAACTGAGGCACGATACTGTTCTGCAAGCACACCTGACCAAATACAAAAAAATAAGTCTAGAGCACTATCAGGGACAATTATTTAAACAAAATACAAATTTGGAGATAAGGCGGGAGAAAATCAACAATTGTAATTTCTTGTAATGTAATTGACATGCTCCAAGAGGTTTACTCTAATACAGACTGAATTGAATTAGGTATGATAAAAAATGCTGAGATCAAACATCTTATGTTTTATATTTTATTTCTGGGACATTCAAATGAGAATTAGCACAAACCGTAGGTTATCAGCATATGGTTTAAAAAATGAAACTGCAAGTCTGTTACAGATGCTGGCCTAAGTCAGGATATTTTATCAGTGTTATTTCATATATGCATGAAGGATGTTATCTGCCTTTTTGCTAAATTGTTCTGTTTCCTCTGAACCTCGAGTTGCCTGAGCTGCAGTATATTCCCAGCGTCTTTTGCTTACAGTCCTTTACTTTCATCAGAGGATGTGTGTTTAATTAAGGTATAAGAAGGTTAGAGGCCATCTGTAGATTTTGTTTTCACCCTGATGGTGTTTCCAATCTGGATCGCATTGCCTGAGGAGATAGTAGAACCAGGTGCTCCCATAATATTTGGATGAACACTGGAATCATGAACCTTAGAAGACTATGGACCACATGCTGGTGAACAGGATTTGTGTAGATGGGTTCTTGATGGTCAACATGGTCATGATGGGCAGAAGGGACTCCTTGACTATGTACAGAGAACTAAAATTGTATAAATTAGACAAAGATTGAAATCTGCTCTGAACTGCAAACCTAATTCTCTACATAGCATAGGTACATGCTAGAAAATACTTGAAATAGTTTCCAATTATTTTCTTTTATGTTCATTGTTACCTAAGATAATATTGCCTTGTCACACCAGGGAGTCCAGTCAATAGTTTTGTTGTAAAGTGAGTCCAGTCAATAACTTTATTGTAAAGGGAGTCCAGACAATAACTTTTAGATTACTTATAATAGGACAAGGAACAGAGAATGTAGATTTAAAATGTGATTGTTGTTTATTATGTTGTTGTTTATCATTACCTTGGGTAGCAATGTGATAAGTTCCTGCAAGACTAGCTTAATAGCTCACTGCTAGAAAGGTGAAGTGCAACAGAATTTTACAATCCTTAAATCAACCATGTTGGAGGTCATCTATTCCTTTCATTTCGGGGCGTAAGTTCAAGTCTTTGGAGTTAGAGTAGGAGACTTTCTGTTGCTATCTCTCACTTGAAAGCCAAGCGATTACAGTTGAATAAGTTATGGGGATTTGAGTATTCTCACTTACAAAGTTTTGTGAATTATGGAATTTGATCTGAGAGATCGTTGTTGCTCCTTTAATTAATCTTAAAGGGATATATAGCCTGCTGAACTTTTATCCCAACTTTTACTTAAATTTGCACAGATGGATGATTACGGCATCATCAATCTCATATCGGAATATCAATGCTTAGAAGTAAGACCCCCTTGCAGAAATTATGCACTATAACCATTTTAGGTATGGTTTAATGCAGTGGCAGCCACTTCTAGCCCATTAGAAAATTGGACCAGGCATTCCCAGTCCTGTTGCATCTCTAGAAAGGCTTACATTTCTGCCTTACTGACATAAGTTGATGAATGATGCATTGCATAGAACATTTACTTATAGTACATATTCAAGCAAGGAGCAAGTCCCACAGCAGGCCTGAGTCTTAGCGAGTGTATATCTGTTATATTATTGCTGGATCTCTGGGTTATGCTCCAAATCACGGAGCATAACCCAGAGATTTGATATAGGATGTGAAGGACTTTTTCTATTTTAACCATTGTATAGTGACATTGAACGTTCCCATAACATGGTGGAGTATTTGAGGGAAGGGTATATGCCATTATAGGATGTGAAGGACTTTTTCTATTTTAACCATTGTATAGTGACATTGAACATTCCCATAACATGGTGGAGTATTTGAGGGAAGGGTATATGCCACTGAAGTCTGGGCCTTCCTCATCCAGTGTGGCTGCAGGACCACGCATGATGCATGACTCAAATCTCTGACAGCAGTCACTGGATGAGGAAGGCCCAGACTTCAGTGGCATATACCCTTCCCTCAAATACTCCACCATGTTATGGGAACGTTCAATGTCACTATACAATGGTTAAAATAGAAAAAGTCCTTCACATCCTATGTTTTACCACAGTAAATAGCATGAATTTTATTGGTCTTTTTCTTTCCCTTAGTTTACAGTATTTCACATGATCCCAGACTGGCATGAATGCAAAACACAGCACTTATTCAGCACACCAGTTAAGGGTGTGTAACACAACTGAGTCGTGTTCCACAGCACATTATGAATTGGATTGTTGTACTTTGGGTACAAGTTATCTGTATCTTTAATGTGATTATAATCAATGATTAATATATTGTGATTAGCTTGAGTTTTAAAAGTAAACCCAATATATTTTACTTCTGATATTACCAGTCAGGATTTGCAGTTAGGGTTTTGCATTCTAAAACGTTCACTATCAACCCCACCAAATGAGAGAGTTGTGGAAATTTTCTGGCTATTAGTTGAAGCATCCAGACGGTTATGGAAGTGATATTGAATTACATAAGAACACATTCAAGATAGAACAGTTCATTTTCCCCAGTCCCCCTGTCTGTTCCAGCATTCAGTAAGATCTTTAACATTATTGTCATTTTTCTGCAAAATTCTGTTGATCCCTCCAGCTAGAAAATGGCCATGAAAATGCCAGTTCTCTTTATAAATCTCAATTGACCTTCTCTGACTCGTCTAGCCTTCCTGTGATCTCTCAGTATTAGTTTTACATTCTTGTATATGCAATACATTTGAACTGGTCAGTAACAAGAACTTCATATCCCACTTTTAAATTATCTATTATGAAGCATCACTAGTGTTAGAAATTGGGGTTCCACCTAGATAAGTATTGTAAAAAAAACAATATTGGATGATCAATTTGGACAATGATAATATTTCTCTTATTTTAAAATTTGTTTTCTTTGGTTGAGCCTACAGAGCCACATTCAACATTTTTAGTGAGACATTAATAAAGTATAACATTTTCCAACATAAACCTAAGGAATCAGTTGTAGGTTTGCTAATAATTAACTTATTGAAGGTTTTTTTAAATTTTGAATGCATTCCAAAAATTAGGTTTGAACTGTATTAAGGTGAAACATATCTGAACCAATTTATGATGTCATTTTTCCAAATGAACTTTAAGCTACTTACAAAAGCAAAAAAAAAGTGCAGATTAAATGTTCACCATTGTGCCACACTTTTTGATTATACAAACGTATATTTGGTGCTTGTTCCTTCATGTAAATATATACTGCAGCAACCAAAAAAATTATCCTGGTCAACTGTGTAAATATGCAATGGAAAAACTCATTAGCAACAGTCTAGATTTACCCTAAACTATTGTAAATGTTTTACTTACATTTCAGGTAATTAGAAACATTGTTTTTCCTCTCTTTCTCAAAATGCTACGTTTTAATTCTAATCACATCATGTAAATGGAAATCAACTAAATATGTCTGTGGCAATTGTTAGAGTAAAGTTCTGGCAAGTACATTTACTATTTTTTCTTAATTTGTAACTTCCAACATCCAGAAAGTATCTGTGATATTTAAGGAGTGCATTTGCTTGATGCACTATAAGTACTTTACTTGTGAGCAGTTGTGGACCAGCAGGTGTTCCTTTGTGGTTACGTATAAGAGTACAATAGAGCAAAAATTTAAAGAAAGCCGAAACCATATAAACGGTAACTATCTGTTAAGCATGATAATATGTCATGTCATCTTAATATTTTACTATTTAATTTTTTAATGTTATTCAATGTAACTAGAAATGTTATTAATGAAGTTTGGCTTTAATTTCTCTTGGTTTTACTTTTATAATTCAAAATGGTTCTTTATACAAATGTAGAGGTGAACAGTTACCCTGACTTTATTATCAGGGTATTTGCACAGTTACTGGTTAAGTAATTAAAAAGAAACTGCTTTTTACAGTTTAGAATTTTTTACTGGTTTCTCTCGTGTCATGTTTTTCGAGTTGTAGGATATATTTGAAAAGGTTTTTTCTGTAAGTATAGAGTTTGGTACCACTTTCAACCAAGCCTCTGTGATGATGTGCTTCTGATGGGTATTTCCAATATTGTGTGTGGATAAATGTGCTAAGCAGAAGCAGTGATTTATTGTAAGGGACTGTGCAACAATTTCTATTGGCTTTTTAAAAGTTAGCTTCATAAAGATTATTGACTACCTGTTTTATTAGACTTTCTGATAAATCACCTCTTTGGCAAACTCTTAAATCTTTTTACCAAACATCAAAAACAGTGAATTAATCAGTAGAGGCATTGCCCTTTGGTTTCAATGTATTGATAGAAGGAATGGCAATTTTGATGGGATGTTTTAAAGTCAGAATGTTATCACATGTTTATATATCCATTTGTTGATTGAAAGTATTGGCCATGAAAATTAAAGACCCACATAAATAAATAAGCTTAAATCAGCCAATTTCATTGGACATTGAAGCATTATCAGAAAGAGTATTCAGGTTCTATGCAAGTCCTGCTATAGTTCCTCAGCTTTAAAATTATTAAAATCCAAAAACTGTTAAAATATTTAAAATTGACTAGAAATAATCAATAAACTTATTTATGTTAGACAATTGCAATTTCACATCCCATTTAAAAATTCGTAAGTGATGTCATTTTATCTATTAAAGTGATTAAAGAACAGTCTTTTTTCCAACATGGAAATTGTATAATGGTTAAACTAGGCCTTGTGGAACAAATACCAAATTTAGAAGTGGTCACTAAATTTTAGACATTTGAAACGATAAGTAGGAATTAAATATGTTTCTCAATTGCATCTGTTCAAGATCATGCATTGATTCTTGTACATATGTCTTTTTATACCCTTAGTAATGAAAACAGCCAATACAGATTGCTGAATAGTCTTCTTTATATGCCATAAAGTTGGATTGTTAGGATTTAAAAGCATTAACATTAAAATGTTTACTAAACTGTGAAGTCATAGACCCCCATGTTAGCATGTTATTATGTTTGCCTAGGTGCTCTGTTCTCAGTTACTTTTTATGAACAAGTTTTGCAAAGCAGTTCTTTGTAAACTCGCTTTATATTTTGTACATTATAATGTATACAATGTAAATACGCAATGTCAGCGACAGCAATCATTTAAAGTGTCTGTAGTCTTTCAAAGAAACTAATGGATTCTATTCTCTATTGCCAGAGTAACCGATCAGTTGCCTGTGCTCTTGGCTCAATACCAACCTGAAGCATGTTTCTACGGCAACAGAATTATCATCTGTCTAACTTTCTGTCCATTAAAGTGATGCTACATATTTGTCAGTTATTTTTGTAATGCCTAATGGGTCATGAATTTGCCACACATTCAGATTGTCTTGTTTACATAGTAGAAGCTAATGTGTGGTCAGTGTGGAAATCAATAGGGGGCACAAATTACTGTAATGATACATTATTGCATGTGTCAATGCTCTTTGCTGATCTGCGTGTTTAGCATCTAAATGTTAGTGCAGTTAGCAATAGTACAAAAACACGTGATAGTTAATTATAATGTCTTATGAGGATATTACTAGTAACAATGATAAAAGTCTTGAAAGTGCTGAAGTGTTTCAAGGCAGGGAATTCAATAATACTGCTAGCAATCATTTAAACTAACTCAATATTCACACAAAATATCTTTACATCCATTGAATTCAGAAAGAATACATTTTGTGGATATCATGGTGTAGGAATTCACTTCTGGTTAATAACACTGTGTGCTATGTGGTGTCAGTACATGGTAATTTGCTTTTGAATTATTCTACTGAAGTAATGAATTATGGAAGCAGGCTCAATTACTAGGCTCTTTTTTTGCTGAAGTACAATTACACTAACCCCGATGGACCTAACTTCAACAGACATGATAACAACTAGAGAATGAAGCAAAGATACAAAATTGTGTATTCGGGAAGTGCTATGCGAGTGATTCAGATAAGTTGTCATACATCTATAGGTGGTACACATTTAGGCATGGGAGCCTGTGAGGAAGGCAGTAAAGGTTAAAGCAGATGCAGTGCCAAATGAAGTCAACTACTTTGGTCTGGACAGTGTCGAACTGCTGAAATGTTTTGGAACTGCAGTTACACAAGCATTTGATATATGTTGTGTCACCTGACTTAGCCTTGAAGATGATTGCATACCTTTGGGAGGATAAGGTGGTGAACATCCAGGCTTCGACCTGCAAGAGGCTGCAGAGTTTTGTGGGGTTGATTCAATGGATCCTGAGAATGCTGGGATGTTGATAGGGAATTCAGTAATACTCTCAACACTTCCTTTCTCTTATTTCCCTCACCCTTTAGTTTCCATCTAATCCAGTAGTACACATATACTAGGAACACTTTTAATGCAGGCATTGGTTTTCTCATCACGAAAGGATTGCCAGGACCATCCAGCCATGGCAGCCATTTAACAATCACATGCATTCAACAGAAGGTCACATTTAGACATGATACATTGCCCTCTGAAGTATTTCACCTTTTCAAAATCTTGTGTCATTCCATTTCCGCCTTTTCTTGAAGTGCTTAAATTAGAATGAATGTGAAAAAATCTAAACATTTATTTTTCAACATAGTCCCCTCCTACACGTACACACTTAGCTCAGCGGTCGTGGAGCATATGGATCCCTTCTTTGTAGAAGTGGTCCACAGCAGGGGTGATTGATAAGTTTGTGGCCTAAGGTAGAAGGAGGTGAGTTATTAACTTCAAACTTTCTGCATTATCACTCAAAGAGTTG
Organism: Mobula birostris; assembly: GCF_030028105.1. Taxonomy (NCBI): domain Eukaryota; kingdom Metazoa; phylum Chordata; class Chondrichthyes; order Myliobatiformes; family Myliobatidae; genus Mobula; species Mobula birostris. The sequence continues at coordinate 58,954,741 of NC_092383.1, read as the reverse complement.
AACTGCACGTGCATGTGACGAGATCATCTTGGACCTCCAGGTGGTCCACAGCAGTAGTGATTGATAAGTTCGTGGCCTAAGGTAGAAGAAGATGAGTTATACAGCTCTTGTTACTTGCACATGCAGCTCAACTCTCTGAGTGCAAATGCAGTAAGTTTGAAGTTTCTCCTCATCTCTTTCTACCTTAGGCCATGAACTTATCATCACCCCTTTCTGGAGGTCTAAGACACTGACTTCTACAAAGAAGGGATCCATCTGCTCCACGACTGCTGGACTAAGTGTATAAATGTGCTAGGTTTTCTAAAATTGACTCCCTTCTACCTTAGGCCATGAACTTGTCAATCACCCCTCATATATTAAAATCAGTCATTAATTATTCATCTTTGAGCCACTGTAGTGGCAATTTTCCAACCAAGTTTGCTGGCCCTATTATATCCACACAGTGCTCCCAGTGTAATATGAGAGATGGCTGCTCTCCATTAATGGTTGCCAGTTTTGATTGTTGAATTGGACTGTCACAGCCAAAAGAAACTGGAGCAGAACACAGCCAAACAGCCCTGTTAATAAGGTCATGGCTGGCTTAATTATTGTTTCAACTCTGCTTTCCTGCTTGTTCTGCCTAACTTTAATCTCTCCACATCCCCAATAAACTATCTCAGCCTCTAATGTTCAGGAGATTTAATTCACTGGGGTGGAGAGCTAAGGACATGGGAAGACTGCTGCCTAGTTCTTCAGCATACAGTGGCAGCATTCTTCCTGACACTGTTCCCCCCATCTTGGTCCTCGTCCAACTCTGCTGATGTGCAACTTCCCTCTGCAGGATACTGGCACAGAGGTTCTGCTGACTCTCTGGCATGATTGCTGCCTGCTAGTGCCAGATGTCTCTCCATGTGTTGTATCTCTAAACCAGCCACATCAATCTTCACAGTGTCAGTAGCTGAATTGTTGTGTGATGGTGTCAGGGGCACTGATGTGGTACCCTTCTCAGCTGTAGGGTGCTCCTCCTCTGCCTGTTTATGGCTGGATGGAAAATTTCCTTTGGGACTTCACAATAATAAAGATGAAAGGTAAAGCAAAAAAATGATAACTGCATAGTGCTTCTAAGTGGTGTGGTCAGTAAATATACACTGCATCTAGCAAATCATTGCTATGAACGGAAGAGAAATAGGAAATGGCCGGCTAAGAAATTGCACATCTTTGCCCTTGGTATTCGAACTCCAACATCATTTCTGGTTTGGCTCTCCCCTGGAGGAAGCATCAAGTGACCTTATTCTGCTGAAGGAGAATGTTCAGGTGAAAGAGTTGTTAACACCTGACTGTTCTCGTTCGGTTTTTGCAGCAATGCACTTGGCGCTATGCGAGCTGTTCAGAAGCAGTACTGCATTGAAAATGCACCAAGGTCCTGGTAGCATGTCTATCATTGTGAGTGTCCATAAGCATAAGCATGCACACCTGCAGGGTGAATGAGAGAGCATGTAGGTGTGCTTATTTCAAGGGTGAAATGGAGAGTCAGACTTAGATGAGTGAGAACACTCCCCTTGATTAAAGAACAATATTGTGAAATTTCTCCTGCTCTATTCCCAGTTCTGATAAGTCAGCATTTCATGTCACTTCTTGCTGCTGCTTTTAGACCCCAGGTCTGGGTACCTGCCTTGTGCCCTTTAGTCAAGAACATGCCTCCTTCTCTTTGCCATATTAATATCTGAGAGTGCTTGTTCATTTAAGAGTGAGCCACTAATGTCATTCCCCCTGCATTTGTATTGAAAACTGTTATTACATGAATAGTCAGAATTCAACTATAAAATCAGCAGAAAGAGTAATAGTTTGTGAATGACAAAGAATGTTGCATTTACTTTCTTTTCCCTCTTGCTACAGCTTGAATGAAACAACTCAAAACAGCATGTTAATGTTGGAAAGTTCTTCAAAAAGGTGCAGCAGATTGCAAATCCAACATATGGCACTTTTAAGTTCTCCTATGTTGCAGAGTTCCTGCTGATATATAATGTTAATGTTGAGAAGTTCTGAACTGAATCTGTTGCTTCTCAACACAGCGAGGAAGGCTGAGTTTTCCCATTGGCCACTTCAAGGAATCTGATTGCAGAGCCCTTAAATATAACCTTGAAAAATTCCCCATTTTCATGGAGGCTATAGTTATTTGATAGGGTCCTGTAGATAAAAGAGAGAAGCATTTCTATTCATGTCTCAAAACATTTTTCATTGTAACATTCTTTCCTAAACAGCAGTCATAAATTTTAGTGCTAAACGACTTTCTAACAAGGCTCATTGACCACAGGCGGCAATCTTAACTATTATTCCTTTGAGCCTTGAAAGTAATTTTTATCTTTCTCCTGCAACACCACAGACTAGAAATCTCAGCCTAAAGTAGAACGCTTCTGGAATATGTTAAATTGTTACTTGAAAATTATTGGTTGATATCAGAATGCCCAAGTTAAGTGTTAAAAGTTATCTCAGAACTAAACATAATTAAACAGTCTCCAGCACTGGAAATTCATGAACAGACTATCTAACTAAATAAGGCTTAGTTCCATGCAGCCCCAGGGTACATCAAGAGAGCCAAGCAATACTTCTTAAAATAGCACTGTTTGTCCTTGCAAAGGTTTTAGATACCAGAAGCACATGAAGAAAATCTCTAAGCAAATATTCTGGAATATCCTTGAGCATCAAGCTTCATATCAGGCAACAAGATAGTCTGCAAACATCAGTACATATGAAAGTAAAACAGAAACTTCAAAGACACAGTGGAAAGTCAAATCAATTGACTTAGAATGGGGGCACAAAGAAGATTTACTGGAGATGATTATTTTATTAGATATCAGTTACATCAGTAAACACGGAAAGCTGTTTGAGGCAAGTGCCCTCCATGAACTCATACCCCCAACCAGCACCATATGTCCATTTGGTTTATTCAGATTTGCCTTTATGGAATTTACAAGCCACTAACCAAAAATCCTGGATACATTCACCGTGTAATTCACAGACATCTTGTTGCTAAAAACCTAACTGCTGCACAAATCATTAAATATTCTTATCACACCAGTAAATAAAATTAAGTCTCATGCTCTCAATTCTTAACTATTTCAAGAGCTTGTGTTATCCCATTCTGACATGTCAGTCCATGGCCTCCTCCATTGCCATGATGAAGTCACACTCAGACTGGTGGAGCAGCACCTTATATTCTGTCTGGGTAGCCTCCAACCTGATGACATGAACATGGATTTCTCGGGCTTCCAGTAATCACCTCCCCTTCTTTCCTTCACCATTCCTCATTCCTGTTTCCTTCTCTCACCTTATCTCCTTACCCTGTCCATCACCTGCCTCTGGTTCTCCTCCCCTTCTCCTACTTCCATGGATTTCTACCCTCTCCTATCAGATTTCCCCTTCTCCAGCACCTTACTTCTCATCAATCAACTTTCCAGCTCTTTACTTCACCTCTCTCCCTCTCCCGGATTCACCTATCACCAAATAGCTTTTACTTCTTTCTCCCCTCCTTCCACCATCTTATGCTGACTTCTCTTCTTTCTTTCCAGTCCTGATGCAGGACCTCAGCCTGAAATGTCAATTGTTTACTCTTTTCCATAGATGCTGCCTGGCCTGCTGAGTTCCTTTACACATTTTGTGTGTGTTGCTTTGGATTTCCAGCACCTGCAAATTGTCTCGTAGTTGTATTCATCATTTTGTTTACCACCAGTAAGTAGTCACCAGGCTTCACCAGCACCATCTTAAACTGGATGGGAGTTGAGTTGAGTAATCAACTTTAGAATATTAGACATGACATTGCTTATTTATCAGTATTACTTGCAAAGTTTCATGAAATCAATCTTCAATTGCAAAGAAATTACGTGAATCTTATCAAAGTCTAATCGGTCATCTCCACATTTCTATTAAAGTTAACCCTATTTAAGTGTAACATTGGCCTCCACGACCTTTTCCAATTTCTAAGCCTCTCTGAGTTGAAAAGAAAGAATACCAGATGATGATCTTCAAGTATATTGTGTCCACCTGGGTGAGCTGCATAAAAAAAAACATGTCAGAGAGATTTCGGGATCTTCTTTTGATCCAAATTCCAGATTGGGTAATAAAATCCATTCCTGTACACTTGTAATGAGGAATTAACAGGAAGGATGGAGGCAGAACTGATCTGGCTACAAAATAACGTCAAACTGAAGCCGAGGCTAAAAAACTCATATCAGGATAGAAAGAAATCTCTGAATGTAATCCTGCACTGTGGAAAAGAAGTCAAGATGTTCTTTATTGCTTTTCCAGCATCTTATTTACTGAATCACAGTTTCAGTGCAGTCACTCAACTTCATTCAAAGCAAAGAAAGAGACTGCAAATTACTGACCATGGTGATCTGAGACTCCTTCTGAGTGACGTTCAGCCTGATATTGAGAAGCTGATATCAGTACTCCAAGGCCATCCATTTCATTGGAAGGTGAAAAAGCAATGAAGTAGTGAATACTGTAGTTAGACTTAATAATGAATGCTCTAAAATTGATGAAAATTGTTTTTACCGCAATTAAATAAAGAGATAATTATATTTGTAACTTTAAATAGATTTGAATAATATTTAAAATAATTTGTCACTGCTTTGAATTTGCAGTTCCTATTTTATTTCACAGTATATTGTGAATCAAAATTCTTTATAGTTTTTTATGTTATGGCTGGGAAGGGAGAAGGGGCATTGGGGACGTGGTCTGGTTGCCAAGGAGACGGTAACCCAAAAATGGTTGGAAACCATTGCTCCAAACCTGTGACCTCTAGTTCTAATCTCACCCAACCTGAGAGAAAATAGCCTGCATGCCTTCACCCTGTCTATACTCCTCATAATTTTGTATACAAGCCTCTGTAAGATCTCCCCTCAATCTCCTGCACTCCAGGGAATAAATTCTTACCCTATTCAACCTTTCCTGTAACTCAGGTCTTCTGTGCAAATTGTCTCTGCACCCTTTCAAATATATGAATAATTTTCCTGTGGGCAGGTGATCAGGAACTGCACACAATGCTCTAAATTCAGTCTCACCATATCTTATATAATTTCAGTGTAACATCACCACACCGGTACTGAGCGCTCTGATTTACAAAGGCCAATGTTCCAATAGCTCTCTTTATGACCTTAACTACCTGTGATGTGAGGCCACTTTCAAAGACTTATGAATCTGTATTCCAGGAACCTTTGTTCTGCTATAGTGCCTACCATTCACTGTATGTCTTACCCTGGTTTGTCCTCCCAAAGTGTAACACACCTCACATTAAGTTCCATCTTCCATTTTACAACACATTTTCCCTGCTAGTCTGGATTATTTTGTAAACTTTGATAGCCTTCCTCACTATCCTTTATGCCCCCAATCTGGGTGTCATCCATAAATTTGCTGATCTAGTTTACCACATTATCATCTAAAAGATTAATATAGATTAAAAAAGATGAAAGAACAATGAACCTTGCACTGATCCTTGTGGCACACCACCAGTCTCAGGCCTCCAGTCAGAAAGGCAACCATCTACCATCACTCTCTGCCTTCTCCCACTAATCCAACATTGAATTTCAAATAGCTGGCTCCTACATTTAACTTTAGTGAATATATCTCATTTCACAGCACTCTTGGCCAAAGTGGATTGTTTGTTGATATATATTGAAGGTGTATTAAGAACCATCTTTCACATGTTTTTTATATTACGCTGTAGATGTGCCCATGGATTACTTGAGGCTTAGCACTGGAGGCAAAACAAGAGTACAGTACCAAAAATTTCTGGCACTGAGTTTACTTTGTGAATGGAAATACTGCACATGCTCAGTAGTTAATTTCATTTGAATGGCAGAGAGTTACCAAAATACTCTTGAAAGAACAAATCATCATCCTGCGACATAAACCTACACTAGATTTTGCACGTTTTCTATTGATTTTCAGTAATTCTGCTCTTCCTTGAAACACCAAAGTTCCACTGTTCTCGATCTTCCAGTAAAGTGAAGGGTTGAGGGTGAAGATCAGTAAGTATTCAAGTATCATCACTTCTCCTGACCTGGTGAGATCACTGAATTTGTGTTTACTCTGAATTTAGGAGTGTGACACAATCCTTCTGCCACTTATATCCTGTCATGCATTCATTATAACAAAAGTAACCTCTATTTTGTTTTCTATGGGGAAGAAGATCATTTGCGATCCTAGCATCCTTTGATAAGGCTGAATTAAAGTGTCTTTTAACATTCTGATTCTGTGAAGATTCAGAATCTTCAAAGTTGCATTGTCAGATTGTCTTTCAATGTTGGAATTGAGTTCACTTTACAGGAGTCTTCACCACATTCACTGCTTCAGATGTGAAGGTAAAATGTTAATATTCCAGCCTGGTTCAAAAGCTGAAGAAAAATGTCAGCAATTGTTTCCAGATTTCACTTGCATAAATTGGATATGACTCTAAGTTAATATTAGGCCAAAATGTCAGTCTTCATAAAGAGCATTTAAATGTGACCATATTATTGAGCATGTTCTTGCTTTGCTTTTCAATACTCTCCCATGTGATAACATGATCTTCTTGGGATTCAGATACATACTTTTCAAGGGTAAATTTGTTTGAGAAAAAGATCTGGAATGCTGTCCCAGGTTCCCAGCATGAAAGGAATGAAATGAGGATTAATTTCATGGAACAATATCTTGCATTCAAGCAGTGCCTGTGATACAGGTGCTGTTATTTCAACATACACAGATGCCTCTGGTGCTGCCTAGAACATTGCATTAGTTCTCCTTCATTTGCAGTCGAAGGTCTTTCTCCTGCTTTAGGTCAGCAGCACTACACTACACCGGACATACAATGGAAGCTCATAGACCAAAGTTCAAACTCAATTTATTATCAAAGTACATATTAAAAGATTTGACGTTCATTGATTATCAAAGTATGCATACAGAGTACAATTCTGAGAGTCATCCTCCACAGGCAGCCACAAAGCAACGAAACACCATGGAACCCATTCAAGAAAACCTCTAACATCCAACGGGTGAAAAAAGAATAGCACAAACCTTAAAAAGCAAGTGGACATCGCCTAGAACATCAAACATCAAACCAGGAGTCCAGGACTGTCCAGCTTAGTCCAGTTCAGCACCGCACCGCTAGCTGACGCAGGCCACAGGACCATTGTTCACCGACGCACATCACCCTTCATCGACCACCTCGATCAAGCTGCTCAAAAACGGCAAAAAAGAGAGTAACCAGAATCCAGAAACACATGAAACATAAGCCTCAAAGTCCCCCAAATGAGTCCACAAATGAGTCAACCGTCCTTCGCTCTTGTCCTCGTCAACTTTGGCCTTGCTTGACGCCTCCATCAGAAAGAAGCAATGGAGTTGATCATGGGCTATGCTCCAGGTCTCCAGGCTGTACACTCCACTGCAAACCAAGCAGAACTCCCTCGGAGAGAGCAAAGCACCCGATCACTCAATTGGCCCAAAAAACACACCACTAAAATGTAAATCACAGTTTCCAATTGTATGCAGCTTATTGGTAGAATCACATTTGAAAGAAGTAAAAGAAGTAGTTTTGTGAATCTCCTGCAGGATGTCACCATTTGTCACATGGTTTGCTAGTGCCATCTTGAAGGATTTGTATATGCTACTTTATACTACCTTGAGATTAATTTTCTTGTGCGCATGCAATGTAAATCAATAAATTGCAGTATACAAGAGCCACTGTCAATCTACTGCCTTCCTCCTGAACCCAACCATCCCACCAAAAACAAGTCCCCATCAACATCTAGCTCCCAGAAGCTAACACAGTGATTGTGACAATGAAGTAGGTCTTGCTGAGATTGAAGGGGAAACAATGGATGTGCTGCTTTTGAAAGTATAATTTGAGGCAACCCACCATTGTCTTGAATTCCCATGTGTTTATCCTAATGTTTTGTGGTGATTTTGTCTGGTGGGAAGTGAAACCCCAGAAAAGTTGCTTTAGTAGTTTCTTTTTTTCATTTTTCTGAAAGTTTCTCCAATTTTCCAGTAGGCAAGTCACACAGAAATTCAAAGTATGCATTTTTCTATGAATTTTGAGTCTATACTGAAGCACAGAATTGCTGTGGCACATAAGGAAACCATTTGGTTCATCACATCTAAGTAGAGCAATCCCATCTGTCCTTGCCCACGGTCCTGTAAATAATTCTCTGTCATGTCTATCCAGTTCTCTTCAGCAGTTACTGATAGATTCTACTTCCTAATAAGCAAATTATAAGAAGTCAATTCCAAACCATAACATTGATCTGAGTGAAAAAAGCATTTTTTCACGTCCATCTTGTCTTTCTTGCCCAGAATTTTAAATCTGAGGAAATCCCACGCCCTTAGCTTACAGTGGGGGCTGCGCTACGCCCTGGACTTGCACATATATAATGTTGGCCCTGGAAGAGTTGAGCTGCAAATGCGGGCACATCAGTCTCTCGGCTCTGTCAATTGATACCCCCATGGAGTCCAACTCCAGTGCCCTATCATGTTGAGATTCCACACAGTTACACTGGCAACATCTCCACAATAATGCATTATCCACTCTGGCGTAGACCAATGCTTCCATTTATTTGAATGGTGGTACCTGAGATGATTTAAATGATTTCCTTTGATTTCAACAGTTCTAATCACAGTCAAGGTTTCACCCTCAGTCCTGCTTCCTGTCACGGGTGATGAGGACATTCCAAGGATGAGGGGTCAGCACTCTGGCACCTGAGGCCTAGGTATTCTTTGTTGTCCAACAACTGAAGTGGGCGAGCCTCTTATCTCTGCCTCCAACATCTAGTCCAGGTGAGGACAATAGTTGGAGTTGGTGGATGGTATTGGGCTTGCTGAATTAGGTATTCCTCTACTGCAGTAATTAGTGCTGCTCCATTGGCTGGGGTTCTCATAGTTTGCACGTCCATCCTGTGACTCTATGGACTTTCCCAACTGTGCTGTAGTTGCACCTACATCCTCAAAATATGCTGGTAGGTTGCCTGCTACAGTAAATTGCCTCTAATGTTGGTGGGTGGTCAGAGGATCAAAATGGCGTTGACGAACATGAGAGAAATCAGACTTCAGGAGAATGGCACTAATGGTAAAACCCTGAAAGAATATACTCATTTTGCCAAATAACCCTTTTCTATGTTGTAAGGAAATATGAGACTCAGTTCAATGTTTTTTTCTGAATTCATTATCAACAGGTTATCTTCAGGGATCTGATATATTCGGTGGCTTCAAAAATTCCTTAATCGTATGCACAAGAAAATTGTTTTAGGTGTCAGATCTACATGCCTCTATTGCTTTTGCCTTCACCAGTAGGAATTATTGTATGTAATTATGCATCCCAGTTCCAGTAAGTGTCTTAACTTAAGAACTCATTAAAAGCAACACTCCCCCATGGAGGCTGGGAATGGGCCATGTAAGGAGCATTGCATCCTCTCCCACTAGCTTCAGTTTAGCTGATGACATCACGGTGCTGGTAGGGTTTAAATCTAGCGCACTGTAACCAGGTGATCTCTTCCCCTCTCAGGTCACCATGGACTAGGTAGGCGATAGAGGCTGTGGAAACATAAAACAGTGGGGGTGTACTATGTGCAGTGAAAGACCATGTACACAGTTTAATCAAGTATTTGCCGCTGTGTGTTTGTTTAGTGTCTGTATTGTCCTGCCCCTTCGGGCATTCAGCTTAGACAAGTATCTGTAACTAAGTTTAGAATGTTTAGAGTTGTAATCTTGTTATTTAGAGTGTTTAAATAATACTTCACTAACCTGAGAAAATCTGCAGATGCTGAAAATTCAAAGCAACAGACACAACATGCTGGAGGAACTCAGCAGGTCAGGCAGCATCCATGGAAATGAATAAATAATCAATGTTTTGGACTGAGACCTTTCTTCAGGACTGGAAAGGAAGGGTGAAGATGCCAGAATAAGAAGGAGGGCGGAGGAGAAGGAGGAAAGCCGGAAGGTGATAGGTGGAGCCAGGCAGGTGGGAAAGGTAAAGGGCTGGAGAGCAAGGAATCTGATAGGAGAAGAGAGTGGACCATAGGAGGAAGGAGAGGAGGAAGAACACCAGGAGGAGGTGATAGGCAAGTGAGAAGAAGTTAGAGGCCGGGGTGGGGAATAGAAGAAGAGGGAAAAGGGAGGGAAATTATTTTATACTGGAAGGAGAAATCAATATTCATGTCATCAGTTTGGAGGCTATCCAGACAGAATATAAGGTGTTGCTCTTCCACCCTGACATCATGCCATGAGAGGAGACAATGGACCGGCATGTCATGACGGGAATAGGAATCGGAATTAAAATATATTGTGAATGTTTTTTCAGACTGCAAAACCTTCAACTGCTCATCCAGATTCGCAGCAATTTTCCATTGGTCATACCTTTTGTTGCTTAGCAACCACATAGATTTTTTTCATCTGTTCACATCAAACCCTTATCATTCTTTTGCTTTGCAGTGTGATTATTGCCGGTGGGATTTAGCAATAATTTGGATCTGATAGATATAATGAAATGTAAGGAAGGAGATTTTGCTTATTAAAAATAGCTAGTTGCTAATTCTCTGTGACTACGAGAGCAAATTCTTGCTCTTGTTTGAGTGGAAATTCAGCAAAACAGTCAAGAGCTACATTTATTTCTGTATGTGCCTTTAGAAAAGATTTTTTCTAGCCGTTTCTGGGAGAGGGGTGCTGGGAGAGCTGTATGAAAGGCAACGTTTGCAGGTGTAAGTCCAAGAAAGGAAATTCATACTTTCTTGGCCCAAGTAAGATCCAGAGTCATTCTATGGCACATTGAAAGAGATGATGCATCTGTGCCTTATGGTGGATAGAAGACTCTCGACCATGTAGGGTTATCATCTGTTCGGATTCTGCTGCTGCCTTAGAGTCTATAAAAGGGAATAAATCAAAAGCTCATCCTGTCATAGTTATTGAGATTTTCTTAGTGTTGTTTAGAGTAGGGAAGATAGATTGTGCAGTTAGATTTTCATGGATGCTTGGGCATGCTGGGGTGGAGGGAAATGAAATTGTGGATGGCATTGCAAAATCTTCCTTACAGAGCAAGCAAGTAGAAATTAGAGTCCCGTTAGGCAGAGCAGAATTGAGAAGTAGGATTAAAAAAGGTATAGAGAAGAAGTGGCAGGAGGAATGGAAAAATGAATTAAAGGGCAGGCATTATTTTTCTGGTCACCCACTAATTAAAAAGGTCTCAGACTGTTACCTTTTAAATCGTAGAGATATGCTGAAATTAACAAGAATTAGGTTGGGGCATTGTGGGCTAAACTAATATTTAAAGATAATAGAAAAACATCCTACTGGATTCTGTGACTGTGGTAGTCCAGAGACAGTCCAGCATGCTTGCTAAGCTGTAATCGGTACCAAATTGAAAGAGGCATGTTGCTCAAGAGGCTATCTGGCTTAAATTTATTTTGGTTTTCTATTAAATCTTTGTTTGGCCATCAAGAGAACCAACATCTGATTGAAGAAATTATTATTCAGTTTATACGTGAGACTAGGTTATATTCGAGAACTTGAGTTCCTTGAAGTTCTATAATTAATTATACATCCTGCGGAGGGCAGTAATACGCCCAGGTGCGTCTAAACTGCCAGAAATAGAAGAAGAAGACAACCTTGGTAGGGCAGATGCAGAGTTGTAATTGCTATGGTGGGGATGTGTGTAACCAGAGAGGTTGGCCTACTTAAGACAGAAATAAGAGATATTTTTATTTTCTTTCAGAATGTTGTGAATCTTTGGAAATCTTTCCACGAAATTGGTGGAAGTAGAATTTTGAAGCAGAGATAGAATCTCGATAAGCAAGATTGAAAGGTTACTGGGAGCAGTCAGAATGGGGAGTTAACATCAGATCAATTATGACCTTATTACTTGGAGAGCAGGCTCCAGGGACCAACTGGCCCTTTCCCGATCCTGATGTGTACACTCATATGTTGGTACAAGGAGGAAGATTTTCAATGCTAATGTAGTATCACAAGCGGTCTTTGTGAAAGCGTGACAATTGTATAACGTATGTGCACATTAACAGAGCAAATAGAGACGGTGAAGTAAACATGAGGCATCCATATGAGTGTATGAGCTCTCCATGTCTGTTATTGGTTCCTTACATCCCTAACCCCACGTGCAGTTGTACCAAGAAACCACAAGTACATTACAATCCTACAATGAGGATGTAGTGATCACATGAACAAAGAGGAATCTACTCATGGGCACAAAATCAGACTTTGAGTCAGACTCCCGAAATCACTGGTGATGTCAGTGTCAAACTGGGCCCTACAGCAGTAATCACCAGCAAGAATGGATACTGAGGACAACAGAAAGTTAGGCAACATGAACTTGCAGCATGTGGAGTGATATGCCCTTGTGGACGCTGAACGGACTAATTTAGTTAGGCATTTAATTACTAGTTTAATTAGTCCGACACAACATCATGGGCCAAAGGGTCTGTTCCTGTGCTGTACTTTTCGATGTTCTATGTTTGATGTAAAAAGGACACAGAATACCTCGAGGAGTCAACTGTGTGAGTACTTTGTGCATGGGTTAGCATACCTCAATGGTGGAGAGCAAGGCTACTCAGGTACACTGCATCCAGAGGACCAACTTGAGATGTATGTCTGTACCAGGGTAAGACAGTTCCTGATGTATCCAACCAGCACAGGAGTTGCATTGACAGAGGTTGCATTGTCAGAGGGCATGACCAATCAACTAAATAGGCCCTACAGTAAGAAACTTTGCACATTCTGGTGTGTTGCCATCAGATTTTGAAGGAATGGCATCAGAGGAAGTGATTTGAACATATTCCCAATGTCTCCTTAGAAAAGATATAACATCCACATTGACTCATGGAAACTTCTATCCTGAGAGTGAGCAAAATGCAGAAATTGAGAAGGAGCAGCCAAGAGAACACTAAGAACCTTGTGCGCTTTCAAAGTTTCAAAGGGTCATCTTATTGTCAAAGTGTGCATGCATAATACAACTCTGATATTCGTCTTCTCCAGATAGCCATGAAATACAGAAAAAACATGGGTTTCTTGAAAGAAAAGGAAAAAAACTCTCAAACCCCGAAACTACCCCCCATAGAGAAAAAAAGCGACAATAATATCAAATTCCCAACCCCACCTTGCAGAAAAAAGCAGCAACAATATATTTGAAACCCCAACCCCTCCCCCACAGAGAAAAGACAGCCAGAATAACATCAAATCCCCAACACCCTGGCTTGCAGAAAATAACAGCGACAATAGCACCAAAACCCCCACCCTCTCTCTCCCACAGAAAAACTGACAGATTTCCTACACAGTAAAACACCACAAGAAAATCAGATCGATCCAAATCCTCAACACTTTTTTTAGAAGTATGTGGAAGTGTATTGAAAAAGGAAAGGAGCGCATACCAGTCATATGAGTCATCCCCTGCCTGCCCCCTTAGCTACCTCCTCTCCTATCCCACCAGTGGCAGGATTTGTGGATCCCCCATCTGCAAACTTGCCAACCCAGCCTTATACCCCCACATCCAGGTCGTTAATAAAAATCATGAAAAGTAGAGGTCCCAGAACAGATCCTTGTGAGACACCACTAGTCACAATCCTCCAATCTGAATGTACTCCCTCCACCATGACCCTCTGCCTTCTGCAGGCAAGCCAATTCTGAATCCACCTGGCCAAGCTTCCCTGGATCCCATGCTTTCTGACTTTCTGAATAAGCCTACCGTGTGGAACCTTGTCAAATGCCTTACTAAAATCCATACAGATCACATCCACTGCACTACTCTCATCTATATGCCTCGTCACCTCCTCAAAGAACTCTATCAGGCTTGTTAGACACGATCTGCCCTTCACAAAGCCATGCTGACTGTCCTTGATCAGACCATGATTCTCTAAATGCTCATAGATCCTATCCCTAAGAATCTTTTCCAACAGCTTTCCCACCATAGACGTAAGGCTCACTGGTCTATAATTACCCAGACTATCCCTACTACCTTTTTTGAACAAGGGGACAATATTCGCCTCCTTCCAATCCTCCGGTACCATTCCAGTAGACAACGAGGACATAAAGATCCTAGCCAGAGGCTCAGCAATTACCTCCCTCGCCTCATGGAGCAGCCTGGGGAATATTCCATCAGGTCCCGGGGACTTATCCGTCCTCATGTATTTTAACAACTCCAACACCTCCTCTCCCTTAATATCAACATGCTCCAGAACATCAACCTCACTGAGATCGTCCTCACCATCATCAAGTTCCCTTTCATTGGTGAATACTGAAGAGAAGTATTCACTGAGGACCTCGCTCACTTCCACAGCCTCCAGGCACATCTTCCCACCTTTATCTCTAATCGGTCCTACCTTCACTCCTGTCATCCTTTTTTTCTTCACATAATTGAAGAATGCCTTGGTGTTTTCCTTTACCCTACTCGCCAAGGCCTTCTCATGCCCCCTTCTGGCTTTTCTCAGCCCCTTCTTAAGCTCCTTTCTTGCTTCCCTATATTCCTCAATAGACCCATCTGATCTTTGCTTCCTAAACCTCATATATGCTGCCTTCTTCCACCTGACTAGATTCTCCACCTCACTTGTCACCCATGGTTCCTTCACCCTACCATTCTTTATCTTCCGCACCGGGACAAATTTATTCCTAACATCTTGCAAGAGATCTCTAAACATTGACCACATGTCCATAGTACATTTCCCTGCAAAAACATCATCCCAATTCACACCTGTAAATTCTAGCCTTATAGCCTCATAATTTTCCCTTCCCCAATTAAAAATTTTCCTGTCCTCTCTGATTCTATCCTTTTCCATGATAATGCTAAAGGCCAGGGAGTGGTGGTCACTGTCCCCCAGATGCTCACCCACTGAGAGATCTGTGACCTGACCTGGTTCATTACTTAGTACTAGATGAAGTATGGCATTCCCCCTGGTCGGCCTTTCCACATACTGTGACAGGAATCCGTCCTGGACACACTTAACAAACTCTGCCCCATCTAAACCCTTGGAACTAATCAGGTGCCAACCAATATTAGGGAAGTTAAAGTCACCCATGATAACAACCCTGTTATTTTTGCACCTTTCCAAAATCTGCCTCCCAATCTACTCCTCTGTATCTCTGCTGCTATCAGGGGGCCTATGGAATACCCCCAGTAGAGTAACTGCTCTCTTCCTGTTCCTGACTTCCACCCATACTGACTCAAAAGAGGATCCTGCTACATTACACACCCTTTCTGTAGCTGTAGTAGTATCCCTGACCAGTAATGCCATCCCTCCTCCCCCTTCCCCCCACCACATTCCTTTTAAAGCTCTGAAATCCAGGAATATTGAGAATCCATTCCTGCCCTAGTGCCAGCCAAGTCTCTGTAATGGCCCCTACATCACAATTGTATGTATGTATCCAAGCTCTCAGTTCATCACCATTGTTCCTGATGCTTCTTGCATTGAGGTACACACACTTCAGCCCTTCTGCCTTACTACCTTTACACCCTTTATTCTGCTTCTCTTTCCTCAAAGTCTCTCTATATGTTAGAGCCGGCTTTACTCTGTGCACTTCTTTCACTGCTCTATCGCTCCAGCTCCCATCCCCCTTGCAAATTAGTTTAAACCCTCCTGAACCATGCTGAAAGGATATTGCTCCCCCTCGAGTTCAGGTGCACCCCATCCAATCTGTACAAGTCCCACCTTCCCCAGAAGAGATCCCAATGATCCAAAAATCTAAAACCCTGCTCCCTGCACCAACTCCTCAGCCACACATTCAACTGCCATTTCCTCCAATTCTTACCATCACTGTCCACTGGTTGTCACTCAGGTTTCCAAAGTGTGTAGCAGATGGAGAATCACAGAGTGTGATTTTAATGCTGGGCTTGAGCTATGAACTCTTTCTTCTTCAAATGGCCTTGAGTGCACTGGTGGTGAATTTTGTTATCAATGCTTACTTTTGCTGGATGATCCATCTGGAGATATGAATTTGTTTCCAAGTTTTCCAGTATTTCATTATGATCTTTTTTCCTGGCATGCATTATGGACTTCTGTTGCGTGGATGGTGCTCTGCTATCCAGGCAGACGGACAGAGGACCTTTGGTTAATCCTTGGTCAAGTGTTTTCCATTCCTCTTGTAGATTAGTTCTACCCCAGTAAGAATCTTCTTGACTCAGGCTACAACGATGTGGTGGAATAGACTGAGAAGAGTATTGGAATAACGTCATTGCTTTACTTGATCCCACTATGCATTGAGAATGGGTCTGTGGATGACTTATTGGTTGATATTATTGTTTGCGGGTCTTCATGAAGAAGATGTACAGTAGATTGAAGGGGGAAGAGAAGATGGCAGCGCGACACAGCGCGCACAGCCGCTCCGAAATGATATCGTATTTGTTAAATAGGGGCCATGCACAATCCTGATTTGATGGAGACAGACATGAAGAAGCACGGAGGAACATCTGGAGAAACTTCTGAAATGCCTGCTTTGCTGCCGTTTCTACTGTGCTGTCTAGAATCTCCGGAGGGGAAGGCCCCAAATCCTTGGCTTTGCCTATTGCCTGGTGTTGGGGCCGGGGTCGAAGCGCTCGGCAGAGATAGTGCTCGGTGCTCGGTGTCGGAGGGCTGGTTGGAGGCTGGAAGTTTTCGGACAGACTCAGAGTCGGACTGTGGTCGGGGTGCTTCCAGGATGCAGCATCGGCAAGTTTGTGGCGCTAGGAGCTCATGGCAGGCAGAGTTTCTCCCTTCAACTGCCTGCATGAGATGATGGGACTTTCGAGAGACTTCGAGACTTTTTTCACCGTGCCCATGGTCTGTTCTTCATCAAATTATGGTATTGCTTTGCACTGTTGTAACTATATGTTATAATTATGTGGTTTTTGTCAGTTGTTTGTAGTCTTGGTTTGTCTTGTGTTTCTGTGATATCATTCTGGAGGAACAAATTGTATCATTTCTTAATGCATGCATTACTAAATGACAATAAAAGAGGACTGCGTGTCCTCATAATCTAATCTAAAAAAAAATCTAAAATTTGTGAAGACAGCTACATTTGAAGATAATTCTTTATATTGTGTCCTGGTTAATCGTCAATCTTTTGTAAAATCAATAAAGAACACATACAGCAACTGAAATTGCTCCCAATATTTTTCTTGGAGCTATATGGCAGTGAAGATTTTATGCAGAGTTCCTCTTGAAGGACAGTACTCATACTGTGATGAGAGAGGCATTTTTTTTTTGGTCACTGGGAGGACATAGCTAAGAAGGTTCTTTGAAATGACCTGGCCCATGGCAGACAACAGAAATGATTGCAGTTAGACTTGTCTCCTTGCTTGCATTTGGTCATAGTTATGCCAATTCTGATGTCCCCAGGAATGTCCATCTATTCCTATGGGCGGAGCAAAGGCTGTGAATTGTATCAAATATGTTACCTCCAAGTTTTAGGATAATGGTAGGAATGCTCTCAGCACCAAGATCCTTGTTTATTCATTGGTATGTGGCTTTTTCAATTTCTTGTTGGATCTGAATAACAGTGAGACTGGACAAGCTATTGTCTTGTGGAATAAAGTCAAAGATACCTGTGAGAAGGCAGAGTCTGAACTAAGAGAGCATTTGAAATACTTATTCCAGTAGACAGAAGCTGCCTTTCTCTACAGGATAAGCTTTTATATGTTCTTGGAGAGCCTTTGGGTATATGAGTCATGGATGGCTTGACCCGAAACATTCATTCACACTGCTGTTCACTTTTTAAGACATACTGGAACTTTTTTGTTAGTCTTCAGCCTGCAGTTGTCTGGAGACCTGGAGTAATATTTCCCTCGAGGCCGAGGTAAGTTTGAAATGAATAACTTGGATCATTTAAACAAGTAGGATATACAACTAGTTTGATTTTATAGCAGTCAAATTATGTTTTAAATTTAAGATATGGTATCTTGCTCTGGAAAAGAATTCTAATCTATTTTTCCACAGACAAGAGTTCAAATCCTAACATGGCAGCTGCAGAACTTAAGCTGAAGTAATTTAACACAGCTGGATATTAACTAAAAGCTCATAAAATGATGATGAAACCACAAAATTTGGCACACAGATGTCCTTCAGTGAATGCAATTTGCCATTTTCACTGGTATGGCTAATGTCGGAAACTAGATATATGATTACTCCATCCTGTGATTGGAAACCAATTACTTCATAGGCCATTTAAAGATGATAATATATATAATCTTCACCTGCAATGCCTGCATTTTGTGAGTGAATTTGCTTATGTGTTTAACTGAAGTATTTTGGAGAGGATGATCTATTAAGGTTACAGGACGTTAATTCTTGTACTTGAATCTCAGCTGAAATATTTTTAGCAGAATGAAAAGTTGTAAGGTTCCTCTGAAGGAGTTTCTGGAAATTTGAAAGTGTAGTTGACACAGCATGGAGCAATGATTCTTCCCAAGCAGAATAGCACATCAGCAACGCAGCAGCTTACTCACAGCCCAGTGCCAAATGGCGCCCCCGCCCTTCCTCTGCACAATCGATAGCATCCATAATGAGAGGAGCACACGGTCAGTATTAAAATGAGGTTGACCCGTTTCTCACCGGGCAGGCGCAAAGTGCATGCATCTGCTCAGAGTTCCGTCCAAGCAGAAAATCCAGGCTTGTGTGAGAGAAATGAACAGCAAGAAGCTTCTGAATGCAGCTGAACTGTAAACACGTCCTGTTGATTAGGGGAAAAATATCTCCCTTCCCTTCCATTAAGGGCAGTCAGGCCACTATTGTGCCGAGCCTTGTGAATCCCAAAATTTGTTCAGCAAAGAAGCGCATTCTGAATATACTATTTATTGAAGGCCAAGGGCATGACTGTGCTGAATGTGCACTTTCTGTGCAGCCTGTTACAATAAATAAACAGTGGCTCTATGGAATCGGCAGATTTATCCTGGCATCTATAAAGAGATCTTTCTGCGTGTCCAATGATTTGGAAAATCATAATAGTTCTAAGTGCTCTGTAATTATTTATTTTCTAAGAGGCACAATGACCTCCCAGTAATGATTACATGGTAATAGGAAGGTCAATACCAACGTTGCAGACCCAGTTCGCAGTTGCATGCCAAAAAAATGTTGTAAGGCTGTTAAGCTTCAATTTATCTCGTAGACAAGCTTCCATTTCAATGAAAGTGGATTTATTAAATGAAACAAAAATAGCATCAGTCACCTTCAGGAAGTTCAACTCACATCCCTGGGAAGCAATGTAGTAAATCCACTCAAACTTCAAAAAATACAGGGTTTTTATTAACAGTATGGGATTCAGGCAATATGCACTGAGGTTTGTTGGATGTAATTGTGATACCCTTGTGGCATAGCCTTCAGCTTTTAATCAAATATTACCACATGTACTTGATACTACAGATGTTCTGAATCAGAAATTTCAACCATTTGCTTTTTACTTTGACTCTCCTTGAGATTTCGAACTTGAGAAAATGTGATCAAAAGGCAATCAACTTTCTCTGCACTGCTGTGAAAAGGAATTAAGCTGTGATCATTTTTCCCATCCTATATAAACTCTACCCTTTGGAGTTACCCATTATTTTGGTTTCCATTATTGAGACTTCAAACCTGTGCGTAATATTTTTGTGAGAAGGAATAGCTGCCATTTGCTTTGAAGTTGTAACTTGATTCTTTAAGCTCTATCGAACGGTACATATTTTGAAACCCAGAAAATAATGGTAACATTTTACTCATTTTTTTGGCAAAACGTGGCATAGAATTATACATACAAAATCTTCTATCCGAGTCCATTTTTGGTCATTTAAATCAATTTGCAGACAAACCTATCCTTAATCTTTGTTGTAATGTTTCCAGAAGCAAACGCTGCAAAGCACATTGTATAAAAATCTTAAAAATCTGAAGAGTCTTTACGTAGGAACAAAGAGTTGGAATTTTATTTTAGTTAGAAGGAAATTTAAAGCATAATTAATTTTATTATGCACTAGACCAATGCTCTTGAAGCCTTCTATTAATACCCCCATTCCATATTTCCCCTACAGGCACATGAACTTTTTGCAGCTTGCTGGACTGATCAGTCTGGAGGACAGGCCATGAATCGGCAACTTGACGTTTGGTGACACACTCTAGGCTTTCCCATCCCTCAGATGGCCCTGATAATCAGAATACATAAGGGTCAGAGTGCTTACCATCCTGAAGAGATGCGAACACTATGACCATGATGTAAACCAAAGGTTCGTTTTATTATCAAAGTATGTACGCATGATGAAACTCTGAGATTTGTCTTCTCCAGATAGCTGTAAGATACAAAAAAACCATGGAATTCATTGAGGACCCCTTCCCACACAAACAGAAAAAGAAACAAAACTTGCAAACCCCAGACTCCCCACCCCCAACCTCTCCCTTGCGCAAAACTAACAGATCGCCCACCCAGCCAAGACAGTTAAAACATCAAACCCCTAACCCCCAAGCTCCTCGCATGCAAAAAAAACCGTGACAATAACATCAACACCCAACCCCCTCTCTCACCCAAAAAAGTAAAGTTTGCCCTCCCGCCAACTGGCAACAAGAATGAAAAAACAGAAAATCTGAAGATGATCGATATAACTAGAGTCCACACCAATAATCACATATGTCCCGGAACTTCAAAAACATCCTCAGTCAGTATTGAGCATTGGTGAGAGCAACAGTTTGAACTCAATCCTTCTGTGGGGACTTCATCCGCCGAGAAGCAGCCTCTCATGGGTTGGAACCTCTGGCAGCCTCCCCTGGGGAGTGAGCTTTGGTCCAATAGAGCTCAGGCATTGGTAATGGAAGTGAAGAGCCAACTATGACAGAATCAAAAGGAAGCGTGGCGCTCAGCCAGCGTGACTTGAAGCATTGTGTGTAGAGCTTGCATGACTTTCCTGTGAGTTTTGTCTGGGTACTCTGGTTTCTTGTATGACTCTAAGGCAGTTGACCAAACTAAATGGCCAATGTAAACTGTAAGTGTGCAGATGTGTAATAGATACGAAGGAAATTTGATGACAAAGTAGGAGAAAAAAAAGGGCTTTACATAAGATGAGTGTAAATCGGTAGTTAATGATCAGCATGGATTCAGAGTGCCAAATGGCCTGTTTGTATTCTTTATCTTTCAAACATTCTATAAACCTTTGACCACTTCAAGAGTTTTCAAAGATATTTTTATTATGAAGTCTATTTAAAAGCAGTTCAAAGAAATTTAAATAATGTCATGCCCACATAGGCAGGCACATCCTAGTGGCCACCCAGTTAACAGGGGACACAAGCCACTCATTTCCAACTCATCTCCTGCAGCCTATTTAAACCCAGCTTGCAGCCACAGTTCTCTGTTCACTCACTGAAAAACCCAGCCTCAACCAGTTGCTCCTAGCCTTCATCTACCTTGTTGCCTTGTCATGTTAAACATCTGTTCTCTCTTGATTTGTGGCTCCTCGTGGTTCATTACTTTGCAATTTGTTACTAAGGTTATCGCTCACTGCTAAATCATCTGCACTGCTCTTAGTTTAGGTCAAGCCTCCTCTACATTTCCTGACAAGGAGAGTGAACCAATGACTGACCTGCTGAGTATGCTCGTCTAAAGGAAGTCGTCCATTGACAGGAGCACACATTCTCAAAGCAGCAGGAAACCATTGACCATCTGTTCACCGCTCTCAACCAACTTGATACAGCAACACCACACCAGTCAGCCTCCTCCGTCAAGCCTAGGATTCTGGTGCCTGAGTACTTCAATGGGACCCCAGCTTCTTGTCCTAGTGCACCTTACACTTTGAGCTCCAACCATCTCTGAGCCAAACTTGTTTCTGACATCTCTCTCTTGACCGGGCAAACTCTGATGTGGGCCGCCATTAACTGGGACAACAAAGCCACCATTTGCAATAATTATGAGGAATTCATCACTGAAATGCGCTGGGTTTTTGACCATCCAGGAAATGGAAAGGGGACAGTGGATCGGATACTTCACCTGCAGCAAGGCTCGTGCTCGGTGCTGAATTACATCGTGGAATTCAGGAATCTTGTGACGGAGTGCAGGAGGAATGCAGAAATCCTTCAGGAACATGACCATCACGGCCTCTCAGAGCACTTGAAAAATGAACTGATTACCTGAGGAATGCCCTCTGACCTTGAAAGCTTCATTTCTCTGGCCCTCCGAATTGACCCTCCAGATCATCAGCCAATTCCCAGAACCATTTCAGGCTGCTGACCCCTTATCAGCAACACCTCCAGAGCTCTTACAGTTAGGGAGAGTTTCCTTAACCACCGCCCCCTCCCCCACCAAAGAGCACGAGCATCAGTGGAGGAACAACTTGAGCTAATCACCCATACATCAAACGCCCACTGTATCTGGGAAAACGACACCATGAGGGCCTTTTATCTGGTAAGCCTCCCCCTGGCCTCTTGTTCCATCACTATAGACTGACTCACTCTCTCTGTCCTCCACACTGATGACTCTGGGCACATGGGAGGCCCTGGTGGCTTCTGGCACAGCAGGTAACTTTCTGGACTGGACTCAGTGTCTATTGCTTAGACTTCCTGTCAAGCCTACCTCTCACCCTTTCTGTATCACATCCATTGATGGACATCCCTTGGGATCTGGGATGGTCAGAGTGTGCACACAGTCTATGCAAGTGTTGGAGAGCACTGTAAGTCTCATGCATCTAACAATCCTCTCCACTTGGGTTAGCCTTGGCTTTGTACTAGTGACCCTCATTTTGCCTGGTGATTTGGTTTGCTGCTCAGATGGGGTCCCACCCGCCTGCCTGCAACCTCAGCTGACCTCACATCATAAAGTTGTGGAAACGGAGGAAACTCCCACAGGAACGCCACGATTTAGCCATTGCTTTCAGTAAAAGGGAGACCAGGACCCCGCCACCTCACAGAACACACAACTGCACAATCAACTTCCTGGCACCACCCCTCCCTGAACTCATCTAATCTTTCTCTCCCCTCTTGAGAACCAAGCCATGAATTACATCGCTGAAACACAGTTTCATTCAACCATCCTGGTTCTTGTCAAGAAGAAAAATAGGGGTCTTCATTCCTGCATTTAAAACTTCTTCGAGTGCAAGAAGGGCGAGACTGCGCAGGCGCATGACGTCAGCAGGACCGCGCGGAGAGTTTAAAAAGGCGACCACCGTATACAGCGGGCAGCTGTCGGAGCGGGCAGCGGAGTGAGCGGTAGCAGAGTGTAGGGCTTTGGCTTCAATGGGCTTCGGCGATAAACGGGAAGAGGCGAGAGCGAAGCGCCAACTCTTTTTTCTCTCCCCCCCCCTTTCGCGAATCGGCCAGGACAGACAGGAACAGCAGGGCTCTCACAGCTAACGGTTTAAAAAGTTTGTCTGTTTGGCGAGGTAAGTGTGTGAGTAGACTTATTTTTCCTGTTTCATTCGTGTAGAATTAGATAGCATGCCTGCAGGGTTAGTGCTTTGTTCAGGGTATCAGATGTGGGAATCCTGGGAGACTTCCAGCCTCCCTGATGGCCACATCTGCGCCAGGTGCACCGAGTTGCAGCTCCTCAGAGACCGTGTTAGGGATCTGCAGCTGCAGCTTGATGACCTAGTGCTTATCAGGGAAAGTGAAGAGGTGATATACAGGAGCTACAGGGAGGTAGTCATCCCTAGACTACAGGAGTCAGTAGTCATTCCTAGGCTACAGGAGTCAGAACACTGGGTCACTGTCAAGAGAGGGAAGGGAAATGCCCAGATAGTGAAGAGCACCCCTGTGGCTGTCCCCCTCAGCAACAAATACCTTGTTCTGGATGCTGTTGAGGGGGATGACCTGACAGGGGACGCCCACGGTGACCGGGTCTCTGGCACTGAGCCTGGCGCTGTTGTGCCCGAGAAAAGGAGGGTGAAGAGAAATGCGGTAGTCGTGGGGGATTCCATAGTCAGGGGAACAGACAGGAGATTCTGTGAGCCTGATAGAGATACCCGCATGGTGTGTTGCCTCCCAGGTGCCAGGGTACGGGATGTCTCGGATCGGGTCCTGAATATTCTAAAGGGGGAGGGTGAGCAGCCAGTTGTCTTGGTACATGTTGGTACCAATGACATAGATAGGACAAAGGAGGAGGTCCTGAAGAGAGATTTCCAGGAGTTAGGAAGGAAGCTGAGAAGCAGGACCTCCAGGGTAGTAATCTCGAGATTGTTACCTGTGCCACGTGCTAGCGAGGGCAAGAGTAGTCGGATCAGGCAGATGAATGCCTGGCTGAGAGACTGGTGTATGGGGCAGGGCTTCAGATTCTTGGATAATTGGGATCTCTTCTGGGGGAAGTATGACCTGTTCAAAAAGGACAGGTTACACCTGAACCCGAAGGGGACCAATATCCTGGTGGGAAAGTTTAATAGAGCTGTTAGGGAGGGTTTAAACTAATTTGGCAGGGGGATGGGAACCGGAATGATAGAGCGGAGGAAGGGGAAAACAGAAATAAATCTAAGATAGTGAGCAGTAAAGATGTCAGGAAAGACAGGCAGGTGATGGGGCAAATGTGTAGCCATTGGGATGAGTTGCAGTGCAATACAGTTGCAGTGAAATCAAAGCAAAAAGTATCAAATACTGGTCTTAAGGTGTTGTACTTAAATGCACGCAGCATAAGAAAAAAGGTGGCTGATCTTGTTGTACAGCTACAGATTGGCATGTATGATATTGTGGCCATCACTGAGACCTGGCTAAAGGATGCATGTCTCTGGGAGCTGAACGTTCAAGGATACACGGTGTATCAGAAGGATAGGAAGGTAGGCAGAGGGGGAGGCGTGGCTTTATTGGTAAGAAATGATATTAAATCATTAGAAAGAGGTGATATAGGATCAGAAGGTGCAGAATCTTTATGGGTTGAGCTAAAGAATAGCAGGGGTAAAAGGACCCTGATGGCAGTTATTTATAGGCCTCCAAACAGCTGCAGGGATGTGGACTACAAATTACAACTGGAAATAGAAAAGGCTTGTCAGAAGGGCAGTGTTATGATAATTGTGGGGGATTTTAACATGTGAGTAGATTGAAAAAATCAGGTCGGCACTGGATCTCAAGAGAGAGAATTTGTAGAATGTCTGCGAGATGGCTTTTTAGAACAGCTTGTTGTTGAGCCCACTAGGGGATCGCCTGTACTGGATTGAGTATTGTGTAATGAACCAGAGGTGATTGGAGATATTGAGGTGAAGGAACCCTTAGGAGGCAGTGATCATAACATGATTGAGTTCACTGTGAAATTAGAAAAAGAGAAGCCAAAATCTGATGTGTCGGTGTTTCAGTGGAGTAAAGGAAACTACAGTGGCATGAGAGAGGAACTGGCCAAAGTTGACTGGAAAGAGACACTGGCGGGAAAGACGGCAGAGCAGCAGTGGCTGGAGTTTATGCGAGAAATGAGGAATGTGCAAGGCAGGTATATTCCAAAAAAGAAGAAATTTTTGAGTGGAAAAAGGATGCAACCGTGGTTGACAAGAGAAGTCAAAGCCAAAGTTAAAGCTAAGGAGAGGGCATACAAGGAAGCAAAAATTAGTGGGAAGACAGAGGATTGGGAAGTCTTTAAAACCTTACAAAAGGAAACCAAGAAGGTCATTAAGAGAGAAAAGATTAACTATGAAAGGAAACTAGCAAATAATATCAAAGAGGATACTAAAAGCTTTTTCAAGTATATAAAGAGTAAAAGACAGGTGAGAGTAGATATAGGACCGATAGAAAATGATACTGGAGAAATTTTAATGGGAGATGAGGAGATGGCAGAGGAACTGAATAAGTATTTTGCATCAGTCTTCACTGAGGAAGACAGCAGGATACTGGACACTCAAGGGTGGCAGGGAAGAGAAGTGTGCGCAGTCACAATTACGACAGAGAAAGTACTCAGGAAGCTAAATAGGCTAAAGGTCGATAAATCTCCTGGACCAGATGGAATGCACCCTCGTGTTCTGAAGGAAGTAGCTATGGAGATTGCGGAGGCATTAGCGATGATCTTTCAAAAGTCAATAGATTCTGGCATGGTTCCGGAAGACTGGAAGATTGAAAATGTCACTCCGCTATTTAAGAAGGAGGCAAGGAAGCAAAAAGGAAATTATAGACCTGTTAGCTTGACATCGGTGGTTGGGAAGTTGTTGGAGTCGATTGTCAAGGATGAGGTTACAGAGTACCTGGAGGCATATGACAAGATAGGCAGAACTCAGCATGGATTCCTTAAAGGAAAATCCTGCCTGACAAACCTATTACAATTTTTTGAGGAAATTACTAGTAGGCTAGACAAGGGAGATGCAGTGGATGTTGTATATTTGGATTTTCAGAAGGCCTTTGACAAGGTACCACACATGAGGCTGCTTAACAAGATAAGAGCCCATGGAATTACAGGAAAGTTACATACGTGGATAGAGCGTTGGCTGATTGGCAGGAAACAGAGAGTGGGAATAAAGGGATCCTATTCTGGTTGGCTGCCGGTTACCAGTGGTGTTCCACAGGGATCAGTGTTGGGGCCGCTTCTTTTTACATTGTACATCAACGATTTGGATTATGGAATAGATGGCTTTGTGGCTAAGTTTGCTGACGATACGAAGATAGGTGGAGGGGCCGGTAGTGCTGAGGAAATGGAGAGTCTGCAGAGAGACTTGGATAGATTGGAAGAATGGGCAGAGAAGTGGCAAATGAAATACAATGTTGGAAAGTGTATGGTTATGCACTTTGGCAGAAAAAATAAACGGGCAGACTATTATTTAAATGGGGAGAGAATTCAAAGTTCTGAGATGCAACGGGACTTGGGAGTCCTCATACAGGATTCCCTTAAAGTTAACCTCCAGGTTGAGTCGGTAGTGAAGAAGGCGAATGCAATGTTGGCATTCATTTTGAGAGGAATAGAGTATAGGAGCAGGAATGTGATGTTGAGGCTCTATAAGGCGCTGGTGAGACCTCACTTGGAGTACTGTGGGCGGTTTTGGTCTCCTTAATTAAGAAAGGATGTGCTGACGTTGGAGAGGGTACAGAGAAGATTCACTAGAATGATTCCGGGAATGAGAGGGTTAACATATGAGGAACGTTTGTCCGCTCTTGGACTGTATTCTTTGGAGTTTAGAAGAATGAGGGGAGACCTCATAGAAACATTTGGAATGTTAAAAGGCATGGACAGAGTGGATGTGGCAAAGTTGTTTCCCATGATGGGGGAGTCTAGTACGAGAGGGCATGACTTCAGGATTGAAGGGCGCCCTTTCAGAACAGAAATGCGAAAACATTTTTTTAGTCAGAGGGTGGTGAATCTATGGAATTTGTTGCCACGGGCAGCAGTGGAGGCCAAGTCATTGGGTGTATTTAAGGCAGAGATTGATAGGTATCTGAGTAGCCAGGGCATTAAAGGTTATAGTGAGAAGGCGGGGCAGTGGGACTAAATAGGATAAAATGGATCAGTTCATGATAAAATGGCGGAGCAGACTTGATGGGCCGAATGGCCTACTTCTGCTCCTTTGTCTTATGGACTCAACAGAAGCACCATAAAGAACCTCTAGCCTCTCCTCTTGATGGGTAGTGCATTTGAAACACTCCACAGGGCAGTGATTTTCACCAGACTGAGTCTATGGAGTGTGCACAACCTAATCCACATCTGCCACGAGTTCAGCAGAAGACAGCTTTCATAACACCCACTGGCCAATATGAATACTTGGTGATACCTTTCAGAGTCTCCAACAGTCTAGCCATTTTCCAAATCTTCAAAGTTCAAAGTCCAAAGTAAATTTATTATCAAAGTACAAATATATCTCCATGTACAACCCTGAGGTTCATTTTCCTGTGGGCATACTCAATAAATCCCAGAACCATAATAGAATCGATGAAAGTCTGCACGTAACAGGATGGACAAGCAACCAATGTGCAAAAAGACAACAAAATGTGCAAGTAC
The DNA here is from genome assembly GCF_030028105.1 of Mobula birostris. NCBI lineage: Eukaryota > Metazoa > Chordata > Chondrichthyes > Myliobatiformes > Myliobatidae > Mobula > Mobula birostris. The sequence goes on along the minus strand of NC_092383.1, from coordinate 58,926,931 downwards.
AGAAGAGAAAAAATTAATAACGTTAAATAAGGAATAAACATCAAGAACATGAGATGAAGATGAAGAGTCCTTGAAAGTGATCAACAAGGTCCTCTGAGATATGCATTCGTTTAGCTCAATGACATCCTCATCTTCTCCAAAGACCCCCAAGAACACATTTGCCATGTCTGATCAGTTCTTCAGCATCTTTTTGAAAACCAGCTGTACTGCGAGTTGGACAAATACGAGATCTACACCCCAATCATTCCCTTCCTGGGTTACGTCCTTTCACCCCAAGGCATAACCATGAACCCAGAGAAAGTGCACACTGTTACTGAATGGCCCGGACTACACTCCCTCAAACAACTATCGAATTTCTTGGGCTTCTCCAACTTCTACCACCACTTCATCAGTACGGTTAAATTTCCACTCCTCTCACTTCCCTCACCAAATCACCTACCTCATGGATAACCTAGTCTGCTGTCATGGAGCACACTTTTGAGGAGCTCAGGAGACGCTTTACCACCACTCCAGTTCTCCACCATCCAAACCCCTCTGGAGCTTTCATGGTAGAGCCAGATGATTCTGACGTAGGTGCTGGGGCCATCTTCTCTCAGTGAGAACCAGCTGCCAAGTCTGATATAGACTGAAGTAACTTGATTGCACTGTGAACATGCTTGAGGATGGTGAACCTGATAAATTTGGACATCAGTAATGTGTTGTGGTAGTAGAATTTGCATCCAAGCCTGGAAATACTCCAATGCCTGGTGATGATGATGATGATGATGTCGTCGACTCAGACCTGAGAGGCCAGCGTCGGGCATTTTCATGCCTTACAAGGCGCAAATTCGAAAGGCTGTGTGTGGCCCCACTCCTCGCATAGACATTTCACAGTATTATTTTACGAGGCCCAGTTGCGAGCTCAATATCAACCCGGTGCGGATGGAGAGCGCGCACGGGGGTGGTCTGTCACTGGAATGAACTCGGGAACCTCCGTTCTCGAGCCCGGTGCTGATCTCACTGCGCCACCAGCCGAGCTGGTGAGATGAGATAAATTGTGGTGTATTATAGGCCAACGAGTATTTTGCAAAATGGCCTAACACATAAAAATTCTATTGTAGATATTCCCAGGATGTTGTTTGAAATAGAACTGGCCTTGCATGATTGAGATCGAAGGCCATCTCTCCATTCAATGCGCAACTGTAGATTCATCCATTTACTGTATTTGCTTTAGTGGAGCAGAATAAAATATATGCAAATGCCAAAATGGAAAACTGTAACATCTAACAGACTGGATAAAGAAAGAACATTATTGATACCAGAGGGTGACGTGGCAAAAAAACCACATTCAAAACTTTTAATAAGCCCTGGAATGATTAATTTCCTTCTGTATGCAAAAGAAAACACGGTTTTATCCAGAAGACTGCAGAACCATACAAGTGGAAAAGTTTTATTCTTAGAAAAAATTGTTTGATGAATCTTCAAGTAATTTAGATTTGCAGCTCTTGTAAAAAGAAGAAAAGTACTGAATGGCAAATATAGCAGATGAACAATTTTGATGGGACTTCACACAACAATAAACTATTTAAAATAATTGTTATCCATATTGTAATTGTAACCCATATTGATTCAAACATTGATATTATTCCTCTAAAGTGCCTTAGGATATTCTAGAACATTAAAGTGTATGTTATTTTTCTTGTTTATAAACCTGTCAATAGAAGACATTTGACCTTCATTTCAATAAGATAGTGCCCTAGCAGTAGTTAAAGCAGCCTCACATACCACTCTTTATTAATATTTTTCTCTTCTTAGTTTCATTTTATTCCTGAAACAAGAGTACAGTTCATAGCTGAGTGATTGGGATTTCTTCCAACATGCCACAGTGAAAGCTGCTGAACAGACGGGAGATTTAGCAGATCACTTCAGATTTGAGCTTTGGTCTTAATTCCAAACAAAGTGAGAAATCCTGAAACTGGAAAACACTTCAGCAGACAAAAATCTGTGCTCTTTCATCATGCCTGAATTATAATTTTAATCAAGTCTTATGTTTATTGCTTCTTACCAACCTGTAGCCTTTAAAATATTATTGGCAGGGAGTGATCACTTTGGAGAACCCACCTGAGGATTCCAGGAGATCTGGCTGGGAGGTTCGTTACTTGCTCCCATTTGTTTCCATAATAAGTGAAGCATAAAGGAAAATTGGGGATAATATGTTGTATTATCGATGATTTTAGTTCCAAATCCTCCAGGTATCTAATAAGTGGAGAAATCCAGACCTGTGTAGTGGCAATCTGAACATTAATAGTGTCTTATAATCTTCAATGTGTGTCCAGAACTATCTGCACAATAGACATTGACAATACCTGCACCATCTAAGATCTGCTCTTTTGTAATACCCTGCATAGGATGATTGAATGAGATCCAATCTGGTGTCGAGAAACCTGCACTTACAGGCACTCCTTAAGGTAAGAAATTGATTTCCCAATGAGTGCTCCCCACGTTTGAATACATTTACTTGGAACACTACAACAAGAATACAGTGTCCATTATCAAAGACCTTCTTCATATAGGTCATGCTCTTTTCTCGCTACTACCATCGGCCTTGGGTCTCACACTACCACATTCAGGAACAGTTATTACCCTACAACCATCAAGTTCCTGAACCGTTGTGGATAACTTCAGTCAAAACTACTCTGAGTTGGTGTTATAAACTAGAGACTCACTTTCAAGGACTCTTCACAACTTGTGTTCTTGGTATTATTCTTTATTTGCAGTTTGTCTTTTTTGCACATTGGTTGTTTGCCACTTTTTGTTTTTGTGGTTTTTCATACATTCTATTTTAATTCATTTTTCCTGTAATTGGACCTCTTGGTACATACAGTATCTACACTTTGATAATCAAGTTACTTTGAACTTTGCTCCTACCCCAGCTGCAGATTCAATTCCCTTCCACAAGCTCTTGTCAAAGTTGTTTTCAAAAATTAGTCTGATACTAACTGATCCACACTCCAAACCCTGCCTACCAATGGATACGCACAACTATCATTTGAACTTCCAACCAGACCCCTATCCCTGAACCATCAGTTCTAATTCTTGATCACTAAGCTTGTCAAAAACTCCTAACCGTGAATCTTTAGCCACTGGGCACTCACTTTGACAGCTCAATGAGTTGTCTATCACTTCCACTCACAATTGTCATAGTCATAGTCATCGTTATACTTTATTGATCCCGAGGGAAATTGGTTTTTGTTACAGTTGCACCATAAATAATAAATAGTAATAAAACCATAAATAGTTAAATAGTAATATGTAAATTATGCCAGGAAATAAGTCCAGGGCCAGCCTATTGGCTCAGGGTGTCTGACCCTCCAAGGAAGGAGTTGTAAGGTTTGATGGCCACAGGTAGGAATGACTTCCTATGATGCTCTGTGTTGCATCTCGGAGGAATGAGTCTCTGGCTGAATGTACTCCTGTGCCCAACCAGTACATTATGTAGTGGATGGGAGACATTGTCCAAGATGGCATGCAACTTGGACAGCATCCTTTTTTCAGACACCACCGTCAGAGAGACCAGTTCCATCCCCACAACATCACTGGCCTTACGAATGAGTTTGTTGATTCTGTTGGTGTCTGCTACCCTCAGCCTGCTGCCCCAGCGCACAACAGCAAACATGATAGCACTGGCCACCACAGACTCGTAGAACATCCTCAGCATCGTCCGGCAGATGTTAAGGGACCTCAGTCTCCTCAGGAAATAGAGATGGCTCTGACCCTTCTTGTAGACAGCCTCAGTGTTCTTTGACCAGTCCAATTCGTATCCCCAGGTATTTGTATTCCTCCACCATGTGCACACTGACCCCCTGGATGGAAACAGGGGTCTCCGGTACCTTAGCTCTCCTCAGGTCTACCACCAGCTCTTTAGTCTTTTTCACATTAGGCTGCAGATAATTCTGCTCACACCATGTGACAAAGTTTCCTACCGTAGCCCTGTACTCAGCCTCATCTCCCTTGCTGATGCATCCAACTATGGCAGAGTCATCAGAAAACTTCTGAAGATGTCAAGACTCTGCGCAGTAGTTGAAGTCCGAGGTGTAAATGGTAAAGAGAAAGGAAGACAGGACAGTTCCCTGTGGAGCCCCAGTGCTGCTGATCACTCTGTCGGACACACAGTGTTGCAAGCACATGTACTGTGGTCTGCCAGTCAGGTAATCAAGAATCCATGACACCAGGGAAGCATCCACCTACATCGCTGTCAGCTTCTCCCCCAGCAGAGCAGGGTGGATGGTGTTGAATGCATTGGAGAAGTCAAAAAACATGACCCTCACAGTGCTCACTGGCTTGTCCAGATGGGCGTAGACACGGTTCAGCAGGTAGACGATGGCATCCTCAACTCCTAGTCGGGGCTGGTAGACAAACTGGAGGGGATCTAAGTGTGGCCTGACCATAGGCCGGAGCAGCTCCAGAACAAGTCTCTCCAGGGTCTTCATGATGTGGGAGGTCAATGCCACCGGTCTGTAGTCATTGAGGCCGCTGGGGCGCAGTGTCTTCGGCACAGGGACGAGGCAGGGTGTCTTCCACAGTACAGGAACCCTCCAGAGCCTCAGGCTCAGGTTGAATACATGACGAAGTACTCCACATAGCTGAGGGGCACAGGCTTTGAGCACTCTGGTACTGACAACATTGCATCTCTTGCCTGTTCCCCTTCACAACCTAACTTCATGATCCTCAACCCCATTCCCCTGTTCTGAACCTTTGAAAGGAACGTTATGGAGTGTGTAAGGCTAGTTTAGTAGTGTGCAATGCCATTGGGCTTCTGTACTTCTTAACTTTCCAATGTTGGTGGCTGTTTGCCTGTCATAAAGCTCCTCGGGACACCTAGGGAGGTTTCAAGAAACCATATCTAAATAGCATGGAATGAACGATACTAGGCTTTGCACTGAGCAATGAGCCTGGCCAGATTACCAAAGTTAAATGGGAGAGTATTATGGGAAGAGTGATCCTAATTACATAAATGTTAATATAGTTACGGATAATACTGGTCCTCGGACAAAGTGCTAAATTGGAGGAAGTCTAATTACAACACCACGTGGCAGGAAATGGGGATTGGGAGCATCTGTTTGGAGGTAAATCTACAGCTGAAGGCCGGGTGGTTAATGTTCAGCACCAATATATTCCAGTGAGAATGACACACAATGATGGCAAAGTGTGGGAATATTGTACGACAAGAGAAATTGTAAATTTTGTTGAAACAGAAAAAGAGACATTAGTAAGTTTTTGGAAACTAAAATTAAAGTCCTTGTGGGATATAAATGAATCAGGAAACAAGAAATTTGGGAACAAAAGGGCCTGGAAAATGTGCTTGATAAATTGGAGTAAAGGGAAATCCTTGGAAATTTTACATGTATATTCGGAGCAAGGGGTTAGCTAAAGAAAAGGGTATGTCCATTCACAGCCAAATGAAGGAACTCATGACTAGAGCCAGAGGAAACTGGTGAGATCCTTAGTAAATATGCGTACTTACCAAGGAGAAGGACATTATGATGTAGGTATTCTAGGGCATGTTGATATTAAGAAGGGTGTGTTGGGTATCTTGAAAACATGAAGCTGCTTGAGTTCCTTAGGCCAGATAGGATCAATCTCAGGATACTGAAAGTGTCAAGGGAGCAGATTATGGAGGTTACAGGTGAGGTCCCACAAAAGTAGAGAACAGATGAATTTAAGAAGGGCAGCAGTATTAATCAGTCTTTTCTCAGGATGGAAATACCAAATACTAGAGGACATAGTCCTCATTTCTTGAACAGGTCAACAATTAAAGGAGATGCGTAGGGCTAGAATTTTGCTCGCTTCTTCATTGTTTGTGGTGATCTCTTGCCTCTATTTACTTTTAAAAAGGTGTTATTAGTAATGTTTTTCATTGAATTCCATTGCTTTTGAACCACAAGTAAGTTGTTGCACATCTTCGATAGCGCTATCTTAAAAAAAGCAGTTTCTTTTGAATTTTGAATTTCATTTCAAAATGCAAATGTATTTAAATTTATTTATCATATGTACATCAAAGCATACAGTGAAATACATCATTTACGTTAACAGCAAACGCACCCAAGGGTGTCACCACACAGTCTGGCTCCAGCAGAGCATGCTCTCTTTGATCACTATTTTCATACCAATGTGGCCTTTTTTTTTAAGTTGATGTTGTCCATTCATTCTTGACCTACCCATCTACAGACAGATTTATCATATATGAATGTTTGAATCTTTGAAATGGAGTAGACTACTGGCAAAGTGAAAACAAAGGTTCAACTACCTGGAATGCCATAAAAGAGCATTTTAAAATTCTGACAACATGTTCAAAGTTGTAAAGGTCCACTGTACTTTGTACAACTTCACCACTATGGAAATCAGCCATGTCCACCAGCTACGTGGTGATCGGTTCAGAGGGGTAGTAGGAGAGATATGATGAGCAGAAGGAAGAGGCACAGTTAAAGAGACATTTCAGACTGGGTTGACAATAATCAAATAATTTGACTTATTTCTGAGTTTTGCCATGATTTGCTGTAGGACAGGAACATATAAAGAGAGGAGAGGAAACCAGAGATAGGGAGGGGAAATTATGCAAAAGAATACAGTGAAATCAAGGGTGACAGATAAACAAAATTCTGCAAAATAATGCAGATGTGACAAAGAATGTTAAAATGACAAACCTAATCAATGTATGGACTGGCAAGCCACATTTCCAACAATGGCATGGGTAGGTTTCCTAGTACTTGTGGCAAGATGGTTTCTGGACCAATATTTTCCAATATTTCAAAGAACCAATGAGAGAGCAGGTCATCCTCAAATGGATATTCAGAGTCACAATCAGGTTTATTATCACTGTCTTATTAGACACAATATTTATTATTTTGTGGAACCAGTACGCTATGAAGGTATAAAATTACTATAAATTGTAAATGACCAGGGTGGCATAGTAGTGTTGCGGTTAGTGCAACACTTTACAACACCAGTGGAATGTCAGGGTTCAATTCCTGCTGCTGTCTGTAATGAGTTTGTACATTCTCCCGTTCGCTGTGTGGTTTTCCCTGGGTGCTCCAGTTTCCCCCCAAATTGCAAGGACATATGGTTAAGGTTAGTAAGTTGTGGGCATGCTATGTTATCGCCAGAAGCGTGGAAACCTCCAGAAAATCATCGGACTGTATTGGCTGTTGACACAAACAACATTCAGTACTTCACTGTGTGTTTCAATGTACATGTGACAGTTACAGCTCCTGTAAAATAAATAAATCGTGAAAACAGAGGAATAGTGAGCTACTGTTCATGGATTCATGGACCATTCAGAAACCTGATGGTTGAGAGGAGGAGGCTGTTCCTGAATCATTGTGTATAGGTCTTCAGGCTCCAGTACTTCCCTCCTAATGGTAGTAAAGAGAAGGAGGAATGTCACAGATAGTGAGAGTCCTTAATGATGGACGCTACCTTCTTGAGGCACTGCCTCTTGAAGACAACCTCAGTACTGGGGAGGATTGTGCCCATAATTGTGCCCATCTTCAGCCTCTTGTGCTGTTGTGCATTTGAACCTTCATTCCAGGTCTGATGCAACCAGTCGGAAAGCTTTCCAACATGCGTTTATAGAAACCTGCAGGAGATTTTGGTGACATGCCAAATCTCCTTAAACTCCTAATAAAGTAAAGTTGCTGGCATGACATCTTTGTGTTGGGCCCATGATAGATGCTCTGAGACGTTGATGACCAGGAGCCTAAAGCTGCTCAGTTTTTCCACTGCTGACCCCTTGATGAGAATGGGTGTGCATTCTCCTAATTTCCCCTTTCTGGTGCACAATCCGCTCCTTGGTCTTGCTCACACTAAGTGTGAAGCTGATGTTGTGACAGCACCGAAGCAGCTGATCTAGTTCACCCCTATATGTCACCTCATGGCCATCTGGGATATTATTAACAGCAGTGCTGTCACCTGCAAATTTATAAATAGTGTTTGAGCTGTGTTTAGCCACAGAGTCATCAGTGTAGAAAGGGTAGGGCAGTGGGCTAAGTGTACATCCTTGAGTTGTGCTTGTGTTGACTGTCAGCAAGACAGACGTCTCTTGATCTCCTCATGAGGAAATTGAGGATTCAGGTGCTGAGGGAGGGCCAGAGGCTTTGGTTTAGAAGCTTGGTGTGATTAAAAGAGCATTCATTTGCAATATTGCTGTATGAGGTACCCTGTACAGATGCCTTCATATTCATCATCATATAGAGTTGCAGTATGTAAACAGGCACTTTGGCTCATCCAGGCTGTGCTCACCACATAGCTATTCACTTTGTACTTTGTTTTATTTCCCCCACATTACCACCAACTACCTTCTACACACTAGAGACAATCTTCACTGGTCAGTTATTCTATCATGCCACACACCTTTTGGGATGTGGATGGAAGCCAAAACACGATGAACTGCAACATTTGTTCATTCCTACCTGGCAGAAAAATCAAACAAAAAGGCTGCCTAACCTTGGCCAATCGGAGAAATAGTAGGTGGCATTAGATACAAGTTGGTGATAGTCAAGAGGGTAAAATAACCCACCTATCAGCATGGTTAAATTGATTAAATTGTTTGAAGAGGTAGCCAAGAAGAATGATGAAAGTAATGTGGTAGACATTGTCTATGTGAACCTTAGTAAGCCTTTTGACAAGTTCCCATTGCAAGCTGGTCCAGAAGGTTAAGATAAGCTGGCTAATTAGTTCCAAAACCAGTTTGATACTAGGAGGCAGAAGTTAGTGTGGAAGGGTGCTTTCCTAATTGAAAGCCTGAGATCACTGGCGTATTGTTAGGGATAGACCAGATAGAAAATTGGGCACTGTGTTTACTGATGCAATTTAATTCAGGCAAGTTTGAAGTTTTGCATTTTAGGAAGTCGATAATGGTATAATATATAGAATAGATGACAGATTGCTAGGAAATGCAGATGAGCAGAAGGCCAACATTGGAGATCAAGTCCATAGTTCTCTGAATCTGGTAACATGGGTAGAAAGTTCAAGTTTAAGTTCAACTTTATTTGTCATTCAATCATAAATGAATATCCATGAATACAGCCAAATGAGGCATTAATCTAAACTGCAAACATAGTGCCAACAGTCACACACAGCACAAAGCACATATAGCACATGTCAGATACCAAGCACATGTAAGATAGAACGTGTTGCTTCCTTTGTTTATGATAGACCTCTTCAAGCTGAACACAGTTATAATTTCGAACTACTTATTTCACATAGGAATTTGGAGAAAAAAGAAATGAACTTCTATTGAACATAATGTATGTAATTGCATAATGGTGCTGATGCATCACAATAGTTGAACTAAGCTAAAATATTTTGTAGATGATTTCACCAATGTCCTGGTGAAACCTTTCACCATGCTCGTCACTGACAATGCCAAGATTTGCAGGGAAGAAGTCTGAACGGAAATGCAGAAATGAATCTTTAGCGTATGTTGCACTTCATGGTTTTATATGCTTGAAACATGTTGTCAATCAGCTGCATGTAGTTTGGTGCTCTGTAGAGCCAAGAAAATTTTCAACAACACCTTTGAATTCCTTCCATGTGACTTTCTCTGGTCCCACCAGAAATTCTTTGAATTGTCTGTCATTAATGACCTGTTGGATTTGCAGACCAACAAAAATGCCTTCCTTAGTCTTGGCATCAGTTATTCTGGGAAACTCTCAAATATCAAAAACCTTCATGGAAATTTACAGCCTTTCTAAAATCTGTCCTGCCAAGCAGCATCCGCCCTGTCTAAGCATGCCCAGGCATACCTGGACAAGATAGAAAATTTTCACCCTACATTGTGGGCAACATTTTAATTGACTTTAATTAGAGAATTGAAATAAAAAATATAGGGGATTTCAAAAAATGGTGCGTGATATGGAGCACACTGACTCTGGTGCCTCCCTCCTGGGCAACACCGCAGCTTGAGGGCTAATCCTTGCTGCGACCAAGGCCACATGGCTTCCCCACCATCCACCCCTGCCGTCCACCAATAAATCAGTGAAATGGGCTTGTAGCATTCCACATTAACAACGTGCAACAGAGTCTTGTGACAGCAACTAAGAGAATCACTCGCTGATGGTGAAAAAGGTGTATGGAATGTTTACCTTCTAACATCAGTGCATAGACTATAAAAAAACTGACAGTCTCCTCCCAAAACGTTGACAGCTTACTCTTTTCCATAGATGCTGCCTGACCTGCTAAGTTCCTCCAGCATGTTGTATGTGTAATTTTACTAAACATTGCTTAGGCCACACTTGGAGTGGTGTCACCACAATAGAAGGCACATAGTTGTTCTGGAGCAAGTACAGAGAAGGTTCATCAGGATATTGCCTGGGTTAGAGGACATTTCATAATAAGGAGAGATAGGGTAGGCTGAGCTTGTTTGCCTCCATGAATCTATGAATAGACCATAAGACCACAGAGCACTGGAGCAGAATTAGGCCAGCTGGCCCAACAAATCTGCAATGCCATTTCATCATAGCTGATTTATTATCTTGCTCAACCCCATTCTCCTGAACTTACTAATCAAGAAACTATCAACCTCTGCTTTAAATATACCCAGTGGCTTGGCCTCCACAGCTGTTTGTGTCAACTAATTCCACAGGTTCACCACACTTTGTCTAAAGAAATTCCTTCTCATCTTTATTCTAAGGCTGAGCCTGTCGTGGTTTCACAAGTGACAAGGAAGCGCCGAAGATTCTTCAAGAAATGTTTAAACTTTAATTTGCAAAGTAAAGCTGAGACATTCAGTGGACCAGGCTGTGTAGGTCTGTCACTGACTGCCCATTTGTCGTTTTCACACAGCATTCTTTATAGCCCCCTTCTGCATTAACAGCATTACTCTAGCTAATAAATCAATTACTCTTATCTCTCTTACTTGGCGACATTTGTTTTTCTCAAGGGGTTAAAAGTACACAGGTTTCATTCAATGGTTAAATCCCAAATACCATAGTAATCCCACGCACTCAGTAACAGACACTTAATGCATAGTAAAGGCATGGTCAACATCTGAATAAACACCTGATACGCAATGAAAGCACACTTTAAAACAAATACTTAGAAAACAGAGTTAAAATGTTTTCCAATATAATCCCTGCTTTGAGACTGACAAAGTCTCACATAGAGAGAGGAAACTCCGAGTACACACACAAGCTCAAATAAACTCCAGAATTTACTCCCAAATCTGGGTCAAACTATAATTTCTTGTGCTTAGAACTCGAAATGTTCTCTCTCTACCTTCCTAGGCCACTGAGCCAAAAACCTGTCCCTTCGTGTCTGAGACAGGAAAAAAGACTCAGGAGCCTTTACAGTCTACTCCCACATTATCATTTCGCTCCTGTACATCTTGCATGTCGTGTAAGCTGTAACAATATATCATCGGTATTTCTCTTTCCACTGGGCTTGATTCAGCAATTTCCAGGAGCATCGGAAAGCGTTTTGTTACGGCCCACACTATAAGAGACTTGAGACATGAAAGAAAACAGCACAAAACAATCGCACAGCTTACCAATACGATACCTACAGTTATCACTATCTTGATTAGCCATGCTCCCCATCCCCCTGGCTTACTATCTAACCAGTCAAATAACTGATGTCCGAACCCTGTATTCTGTCTAACTTCTCTTCTCAAACTTTTCAATTTGTTCATTGCTCTGGTAAATGATCCCTCCAGTCTAGTGTTATTTGGTATAAAAGTACAGCACTGTTCTCCAAACATTACACAAACTCCTCCTCTTTCTGCCAACAGCCAGTCTAACACCTGTCTATTCTGCCACACCACTCTAGGAGTTGCATCCAGCTGTTGTCCTAGTGCCTCCAGCGCATCATCGGTGTAGTTAATGAATCTCTGTTGATTATAATATATATAATTTATCCATTCAACATTTTTGCTAACCCGTATTATAGGTATAATCGCTTCCCAGCCAGCAGCAATCTCATTTCTTGCCTTAAGCTCGTTAGGTATACCTCTCGGCTGTCCTATACTGTCGATTCAGATTGTTGGATCAGGTTTATATTTTCGCCTCTTCCGCCGCAGTGTCTGCTGCTTTGGAGCGTCAAATTGTATTTCAGGGGATACTACAACTTCTTATTCTTCTTGTCTGTCCCCTGCTATCCATTCCTCTTCACCACTCACCTCGGGCTCCACACCTGATTGTACCTGCAGGACTGCTCTGGTGCAGTGATTGAGATGGTACCAGGTGGAACGTCCCTCTACTTGAACTGCGGTGGGTGACGCCTTGGTTACCGTAAAAGGCCCTTCCCTTCTTGGTTCATTCCACTTTCTTCGAAAAGCTCGCACATAGACCTGATCTCCTGGCTTGATTGGTCCTTCCCTTTGCACGATCTCCGGCTCTTTCCGTTTTTCCTGTGCCTAGGTAGACTTATGTATCATGGTTAGTTGCTGCATGTATTGTTTTAGTTCTACTTCCAATTGTTCCAAGCTGGGCCCTTTGTATGGTCCTCTCCACTGGAGCACTGGCATGGGCCTTCCGGTTAGCATTCCATGCGGTGTTAGACACGTCACTCGATTAGTTTGCATGCGGTAACTCATTAACATAACGGCAGCGCATCAATCCAGTTGAGTTTAGTACCCGCACAAATTATATTCAGTTTGGTTTTTAGAGTCCCGTTAATTGCTTTCCACCATGCCCTGCGACTGAGGGTGATACACGCATCCAAACCTCTGCTTTATTCTTAGTGCTTGCAATACTAATTTGACCACTTTTTGGATAAACACTGAAACATTGTCTAAGCTGACTTCTGTGGGTATTCCGAATCTTGGGATCACTTCCTTTGTCAGGAATTTTACCACTGTTCCTGCCCCTTGATCTTTCGAGAGTACCGCTTCTACCCATCTCCTGAATCTGTCAATTACTACTAACATGTATCTTTTCCCTCTTACTGTCCTTATCATATCTATGTAGTCAATCACTAAATGTTTAAATGGCCCTTCGGGCACGGGTATATGACCTATTGGGGTTGTAATTCCTTTCCGAACATTATTCTGTGCACATACCTTGCACTGCGACAGCACCTGGTCTACTGAAGCCTGTAAATAAGGCGACCAAAAACTGTCCTTTTTTATTTTCCTTATCACTTCCCCTCTTGCACAATGATCCATCCCATGTGCTTCTGAAATCAGGATAGTCAACAACGGGATGGGTGCTACCAATAAACCGTCCTCCGTGCTCCACAGGCCGTCTGGGCTCTGCTTGGCCCCCCTTCGTCTCCACATTGTCTGCTCTGCCAAAGTTGCCTTACCTTGTATTTCAATCAGGTCCTCTACCTTAGGTTCCGGCTCCAAGCTTACCTGGGGCACAATGAAGGCCGACATACATCCAGATGCTTTCTGGGCTGCTTCGTCTGCAGCTTGATTTCCCTTAGTTATTACATCGTTTCCTTTATTATGTGCCTGACACTTCACTATAGCCAGCGCTTTGGGTTTCATCATCACTGTCATTAAATCTAAAATTTGCTGATGGGATCTCCATTACTCTTCTTAAATGCTCTCTGTTTCCACATTGCCCCAAACAAATGACACACTCCATGCGCGTATACCGAATCAGTATAAATGTCTACTTTCTCACCTTCCATCATTTTGCACGCTGCTGTCAGGGCTTTGATTTTCGCTAATTGGGTGGAACACGGTTGGGGGTAAGCTTCCATTCTAATAGTCTTAAAGCTTGTCTGATCCTGCTGCACTACTGAGAAACCTGCATGATTTCCATCATAATCCCAATAACAGGAGCCATCCACAAACAAAACCTTTTTATCTTCCTCTTCTAGTGGTTCGGATCGTAAATCTGCTCTTAATTTGGCAAATGCCATTGTCTCATACACAATCATGGGGTTCTCCTTCATGACCCAAGGGGACGTAATCAGCTATATTACTGGTAGTACATCTCGGTATAGTTATATCTGGAAATGTCAATAACATCTGATCTGCTGTTATTCTGGCTGGTGTCAACACAAATTTACCTCTTTCCAGTAATTCTGTTACCTTGTGGTGTGTGTACAGGATCACAGGGTTGCCCATGGTCACGGATTATGCCTTTTCATAGGCATAGTATAATGCTGCTAATCCCTGATAACAGGGTGGGTACCCCTGAGGCACTTCATCCAATTTCGCACTATAGTATGCTATTGGTTGTTTTGCTTTTCCTGTGCCTGTCTCTTGTGTTAGAACCGCTGCGACATAGCCTTCCTGCCGGTTGGATACATACAAATGAAAGTCCTTTTCATAGTCAGGCAAAGCTAATGCTGGGTCTGACTGCAATTCCTGTTTAATAGTATTAAACGCTATTTCTGCCTCCTTGTTCCACTGTAAGCCACTTTTCAAACTTGTATGTCCTGCCTCCATCATTATTTTCCTTAATGGCTTTACGATTTCAGCATATTCCCCAATCCAATCTGAACTGTATCCTGTTAATCCTAAAAACGTCATCATCTGCTTTACTGTCTGGGGTTTAGGAGCTTTAGCTATTGCCTCAATTTGACTTGGCGCTATCGCCTTCATTCCCTTGGAGATTACCCTACCTAGGTATTCTACCTGTTGCTTACAGAATTGCAATTTCTTTTTGGATACCTTATGTCCTCCATACGCCAGTCTTTCTAAAAGGGTTACGGTATCCTGTTCACATTGCTCCTCACTTTCGGAGCAAATTAACAAATTATCCACATACTGTATTAATGTACTTTCCAATTGTATACCCTCTAAGTCTGCCTTTAATACTTGATTAAAAATGTGCGGTGAGTGCTTAAATCCTTGCGGCATTCTTGTAGAGGTATACTTGTTACCTCTGTGTGTAAATGCAAATAAATACTGACACTGATCGGCCAGGGGAATGCTGAAGAAAGCTGAACACAAATCAATCACTAAAAAATAGCTTGATTCTGGCGGAACGTTAGTCAAATGCGTGTGTGGGTTGGGGACTACGGCTGGCCAGTCCTCCACTACCTCATTTACTGCTCATAAATCATGTACCAGTCTCCATTTGGATTTGTCCGCTTTTAAGATGGGCAACAGCGGAGTATTACACGGACTATCTATCCTCTTAAGTACGCCTGCTTCGAGCAACCCCTGTATCGTGGGTGCTATTCCCTCCTCTGCTTCTGGTCTTAGAGGGTATTGTGGTCTCCAAGGTGGAACTGCTCCCTTTTTCAGTTTTATTTCTACCGGACTTGCTGTTTTTATTCTCCCTACGTCCGGCTCCTGTTGCAACCACAGAATAGATGGTATCCTATCCAGCCTGTTATCTTTTCCCTGACCTTTCTCCTTTTCCAATAGTGACATGTGCAGCTGAGGAATTACTTCGACCTCCTTTATAGTTCCTGTCATATCTATATCTACCATTACTTTAATGTAGTTGTTGTCTCCCGATGCCCATACCTCCTGCATAATTTTCCTCCAAACCATTATGGTTCCAGTGCGTTTTACTAAGAGTCCTAGGTCTCTGGACTGGTATCCTTCATTCACCAGCAACGTTATGTGGAGCACAGCCTCCGGTATTCTATACCATTTCTCCAAAAAGGTATTCCACCTGACTTGTAGGGCTGCCCCTTGCTTTCCAATTATTATAGCCTCTCCTCTTAGGTGCTGCCGGGTACATGGCCCCTCGTACCATCTCTGCTCTAACTCCTTACTCTGAGTCTCGTCAAAAATTACTGTGCAATGTAACTCAGACTCAGGCACTTCCGCCTTGGGCAATATGGCCTGCACGCCCTTTTTCCATTTTTCCCAGGTTTCCCAGATCTGATCTTCTATGTCTCCTATCCAGAAAACATTAGCTTTCTTGATTTCCCGCACTAGTAACTGAGTGCTCTCTCTTTCCACACTCAACCCATTTCTAGTGCATTCTAATTTTAATTCCAGTTTTAATAGTGCATCTCTGCCTAGCAAATTAATCGGGGTTCCTTTGGACACTAATACTGGCAGAACTATTCTTTTACTGCCCATCTCCAACCATACTGGAGCTGTATATTGTGTTAACTGTGTTTTCCCTGAGAACCCTACAGTCTTAATAAATTTTCCTGACATGGGAAGGTGAAGGGCATATTGTGGCTGTACACAGGTATACGTGGCTCCAGTGTCTATCATCATGGGTGTCAATTGCCCTTCTAACATAACCTGAACAATGGGTTCCTCTTCTGCCTCCCTTGTTATCACTGGGTAATGTCCCTTCCCACCTGGGTTCTCTGGGCACCCCTAGCATCTTGCATAGGGGTTCACGGGTCCGCTTGAGCCTGTGGGGGCTGGTCCTTGGCTAACCTGCGGTTCCCTTCTCATCGGCCCCTGCTGGTATGTGACGGGCCATAACCTGAGTGGACAGTCTCTTCTCATATGTCCTGGCTGGTTACACCCCCAACACAGTCTCTCTATCTCTCTCTCCCCTTGTCTCCTCACTGGCCCTCTTTGTCCATAACTTCTCTGTCCCCCTCCTTGGGGTTTCCAGTCCTGTCTGGGCTGCTGTTTAAATTTACTCTGTTGCTGATAGGGCATTTGTGGGAATGCTCCTCCAAAGACGTTTATTATTGGCATGGGGTTTTCTGACCCCTGTCTGACAGCGCCACCGGTTCCTCGATACAGTGGTGTTTCATTCATTTCAACGGTTGCACTCAAATCGGGTGCTACTGGCAGCATCTTTTATCCCTTCTCTTTTTCCTTCTTTTTAAGTTCTTCAAGCTGCATTTGCATTAGTTTTCTTTGCACCTCCTCCTGCTGCTCAATCAGCTTCTGTTTGTCTTTCCAATATTTCTCAACCGCATGAATTACGTGGTCTCTAAATTCTTGTGAGTTCATTGACATCAGTCCGACCACTTCCTCCAATTTAGATTTAACTTGCAGAGGCATTGCTTCCAAAATGGCGGTTCGGAACAGTATGGTCATAAATGAGTTGTCTTCCACTTCTTGCTCAGCCTCCAGCCTCCACCTTTTCAACTAATTTTCTACATAGGCTGCTGGATTCTCGGTGTCCCCCAGTGGATCCCCTTTCAAAGCTTTGGGGTCCACTTTGGGTGGGTAAAGCTTCCTGAGGGCCTGCCATACCCTCTGCCTCACTTGGTCAAAGCTGGTCTCGTCAGTCATTGGGCTGAACGCATTTAGTAGTCCAGCCGTTTCCACCAACTCTTTTAATTTGGAGGTTCCCATCAATCTTATCAGCAGTGCCTTCAAATCTCCCATAGCCAATAACCATCCCGTAGTTTCTTCTTCAAAAGCTCTGATCCACTTCCCTGCTCCTTCATGTAAGCTAGGCAGGGTGTTTTTCAGCCAGTCCAGGTTCTGGGAGCCCCAAGGAACATACTGTACTTGTCCTGACCCTTTTACTAACAACGGCATCACCTTTTTTCCTTCTCTCCCCATATTCTGATCTTCCTCCTCATCCGACTCCTCGTCCCCTTCTGACCTTGTTCTTACTGGCTGCCACACAAATCTCCCCGGGGTTTGCTCTGTCCCTTGTTTTCCTATTTTCTCTTGACTTCTCTTTAGAGTCCTCTCTTTCTGATTCAGGCTAGCATTTGCTCAGGTCCTCGCGAATTCCTCAAATTGTTGTTGGAAACCCAGTGGGAAACCCAATTTCCACTGTAATCTCCTATACTCTTTCTCCGCTTCTCTTATCTCCCTTTCCACTCTCTCTTTTTCCCCTTCAAGGAACTCCTCTTCTATCCCCTGTCTGCACTCTCTTATACCCTCACACTCATTACTTGACTCTTGCTCTTCTGATAAATCATCTTCTTTTTCAGCCTGTTCAGTGTCGTGTTCCTGTAACAGGAATTCCTCCTGATTTTCTCTCAGCCTCAGTTTTTAGTTTTTAGATTTTTCTCTTGGTTTATAATTTTTAATCAGCGCCTCCATTTCCTCACATAAACTTACATCAAATGTTCCTTCTTTCGGCCACTTTGTGACCAGATTTTTGGTTCTTTTTTCCCATTTTTCTGAAATTTCCGCTATCTTACCTTGACACACCGGGAATATCCTACTCAATATTTCTACTGCTGTTCCTTTCCCTGTCATATTGTTCTTCCCCTTTTTAAGGTATTCTTGGCGTCTCACACCAAAGTAATACTATTTTCTGTACCACACATCAAAGTTGCTGGTTAACGCAGCAGACCAGGCAGCATCTGTAGGAAGAGGTACAGTCGACGTTTCAGGCCGAGACCCTTCGTCAGGACTAACTGAAGGAAGAGTGAGTAAGTGACTTCTCTAACTTCCGCTAAGGCCCCACCTCCCCCTCATACCCCATCTGTTACTTATTTTTATGCACACATTCTTTCTCTCACTCTCCTTTTTCTCCCTCTGTCCCTCTGAATATACCTCTTGCCCATCCTCTGGGTCCCCCCCCCGCCCCTCCTTGTCTTTCTTCCCGGACCTCCTGTCCCATGATCCTCTCGTATCCCCTTTTGCCTATCACCTGTCCAGCTCTTGGCTCTATCCCTCCCCCTCCTGTCTTCTGCTATCATTTTGGATCTCCCCCTCCCTCTCCAACTTTCAAATCCCTTACTCACTCTTCCTTCAGTTAGTCCTGACGAAGGGTCTCGGCCTGAAACATCGACTGCACCTCTTCCTACAGATGCTGTCTGGCCTGCTGCACTCACCAGCAACTTTGATGTGTGTTGCTTGAATTTCCAGCATCTGCAGAATTCCTGTTGTTTACTATTTTCTGTAACCTATTTTCTACCTAGCCTTATGGTTTCTTCTCACCCGTGTCTAAATTATCTACTTAAGCTATCCTTATCTTCTATTCTGTTCTGCCCGTACAGACCCCGTTCTCGGGCGGTATCCGCAGAACCTTCCTTTTGCACCTTGCCTATTCAGACTCTTAACTTTTCTTAAGGCGGTATTCACGAGGATTTTCTCTTTTCTTTCCTTCCCTGTCCGTTCAGCCCTTCGTCTCGTAAGAAGTGGTATCCACAGGGACTTACCTTACCTTTCTTTTCCCTGTCTGTTCAGGCCTTCGTCTCGTATGAAGCGGTATCCACAGGGACTTACCAACACCACGTGGAATTTTTCTCACTTAACTTCTTATTACTTTATTCATACTCACCCCCCTCACTGCAGTGTTCTTGACTAATCTTCCGAGCCTCCTTTTAACTCTCAATTCTGCCAGATTCTTTGAATTGGAGAGACCCTTCGGCAGTTGTTTCACACTTCTGAGTCCATAGAACCATAGAAACTACAGCACAGAAACAGGCCCTTTGGCCCTTCTTGGCTGTGCCGAACCATTTTCTGCCTAGTTCCACTGACCTGCACACGGACTATATCCCTCCATAAACCTCCCATCCATGTATCTGTCCAATTTATTCTTAAATGTTAAAAAAGAACTCGCATTTACCACCTCGTCTGGCAGCTCATTCCATACTCCCACCACTCTCTGTGTGAAGAAGCTCCCCTTAATATTCCCTTTAAACTTTTCCCCCCTCACCCTTAACCCATGTCCTCTGGTTTTTTTCTCCCCTTGCCTCAGTGGAAAAAGCCTGCTTGCATTCACTCTATCTATACCCATCATAATTTTATATACCTCTATCAAATCTCCCCTCATTCTTCTACGCTCCAGGGAATAAAGTCCTAACCTATTCAACCTTTCTCTGTAACTGAGTTTCTCAAGTCCCGGCAACATCCTTGTAAACCTTCTCTGCACTCTTTCAACCTTATTTATATCCTTCCTGTAATTTGGTGACCAAAACTGAACACAATACTCCAGATTCGGCCTCACTAATGCCTTATACAACCTCATCATAACATTCTAGCTCTTGTACGCAATACTTTGATTAATAAAGGCCAATGTACCAAAAGCTTTCTTTACGACCCTATCTACCTGTGACGCCACTTTTAGGGAATTTTGTATCTGTATTCCCAGATCCCTCTGTTCCACTGCACTCCTCAGTGCCTTACCATTAACCCTGTATGTTCTACCTTGGTTTGTCCTTCCAACGTGCAATACGTCACACTTGTCTGTATTAAACTCCAACTGCCATTTTTCAGTCCATTTTTCCAGCTGGTCCAAGTCCCTCTGCAGGCTCTGAAAACCTTCCTCACTGTCTACTACACCTCCAATCTTTGTATCATCAGCAAACTTGCTGATCCAATTTACCACATTATCATCCAGATCATTGATATAGATGACAAATAACAATGGACCCAGCACTGATCCCTGTGGCACACCACTAGTCACAGGCCTCCACTCAGAGAAGCAATTCTCTACCACCACTCTCTGGCTTCTTCCATTGAGCCAATGTCTAATCCAATTTACCACCTCTCCATGTATACCTAGCGACTGAATTTTCCTAACTAACCTCCCATGCGGGACCTTGTCAAAGGCCTTACTGAAGTCCATGTAGACAATATCCACTGCCTTCCCTTCATCCACTTTCCTGGTAACCTCCTCGAAAAACTCCAACAGATTGGTCAAACATGACCTACCACGCACAAAGCCATGTTGACTCTCCCTAATAAGCCCCTGTCTATCCAAATGCTTGTAGATTCTGTCTCCTAGTACTCCCTCCAATAACTTACCTACTACTGACGTTAAACTCACCGGCCTATAATTTCCTGGATTACTTTTCGATCCTTTTTTAAACAACGGAACAACATGAGCCACTCTCCAATCCTCCTGCACTTCACCCGTAGACAGCGACATTTTAAATATTTCTGCCAGGGCCCCCGCACTTTCAACACTAGTCTCCTTCAAGGTCCGAGGGAACACTCTGTCAGGTCCCGGGGATTTATCCACTTTAATTTTCCTCAAGACAGCAAGCACCTCCTCCTTTTCAATCTGTACAGTTTCCATGGTCATGGTCTCACTGCTTGATTCCCACGATTCCATGGATTTCATGCCAGCTTCCTTAGTAAATACAGATGCAAAAAACCTACTTAAGATCTCCCCCATTTCCTTTGGTTCCGCACAAAGCCGACCACGCTGATCTTCAAGAGGACCAATTTTATCCCTTACAATCCTTTTCCTCTTAATATACTTGTAAAAGCTCTTTGGATTATCCTTCACTTTGACTGCCAAGGCAACCTCATGTCTTCTTTTAGCCCTCCTGATTTCTTTCTTAAGTATTTTCTTGCACTTCTTATACTCCTCAAGCACCTGATTTACCCCCTGTTTCCTATACATGTCATACAACTCCCTCTTCTTCTTTATCAGAGTTGCAATATCCCTTGAGAACCAAGGTTCCTTATTCCTATTCAATTTGCCTTTAATCCTGACAGGAACATACAAACTCTGCATTCTCAAAATTTCCCCTTTGAAGGCTTCCCACCTACCAATCACATCTTTGCCAGAGAACAACCCGTCCCAGTCCACGCTTTTTAGATCCTTTCTCATTTCTTCAAATTTGGGTCCCCGAGATCTCCCCAAAAACCAACAGAATTTTTAGTCCAAATTGTCGCTAAAAAGCGCTTACCTTTGTTTGGGTGCACCCTGAATTCTGTTAGCTCTGTGGAGGTCCCCCAGCGCCCTCAATCTGCCGTTTCCTTCTTCCATGGGCCTCTTCCCGATCCTGCCTGACTACGCCAGTTTTGTCGTGGTTTCACAAATGACAAGGAAGCGCTGAAGGTTCTTCAAGAAATATTTAAATTTAATTTGCAAAGTAAAGCTGAGACATTCAGTGGACCAGGCTGTGTAGGTCTATCACTGACTGCCCATTTGTCATTTTCACACAGCATTCTTTATAGCCCCCTTCTGCATTAACAGCATTACTCTAGCTAATAAATCAATTTCTCTTATCTCTCTTACTTGGCTACATTCGTTTTTCTCGAGGAGTTAAAAGTACACAGGTTTCATTCAATGGTTACATCCCAAATACCACAGTAATCCCACACACTCAGTAACAGACACTTAATGCATAGTAAAGGCATGATCAACATCTGAATAAACACCTGATACACAATGAAAGCACACTTTAAAATAAACACTTAGAAAATAGAGTTAAAATGTTTTCCAATAAGCCCTTTGGTCCGAGACTCCTCACTATAGAAAACATCCACTTCCTTTGCGCCTCTGAGTTTTGAATTTTCTCGCGGTTTAAAAATCAGTCTACATATTTATTCCTTCTAACAAAGTTCATGACTATACACTTCCAGGCACTGTATTCCAGCTGCCACTTCTTTGCCCATTTCACCAGTCTAAATCCTCCTACTGGCTCTTTGTTCCTCCAAGCTTATCTGCCCCTCCACCTATCTTTGCATCATCTGCAAACTTAGCTACAAAACCATTAATTCCATCATCCAAATCACTGACATATAATGTGAAAGGAAGCAGTCCCAATATGGACTGCTGTGGAACACCACTAGTCACTAGCAGCCATCCAGTAAATAGGTCAATAGCTACATTTAATGTCAGAGAAATGTATATGATATTGTGATGGGGTCCTGAATTTACCCCTATGAACTGTGCTTTTGAAAAGAGAGAGAGGGAGAGAGAGAGAGTTATTTAACACCGACATCTTGTTTTTGAAAGAGAGAGAGAGGTGAAGACTGCTCACGGTATGTTTACATTTCTACAAGGACACTGCCTGCTTGGAAATTCTTGCAGACAGAGAAGGGAAGAGCTGTTTGAAAGACAGTTGGTACTCAGCACAGTGAGATAAATAGAAGGTCAGACGATAGACCTCAGACACATGGTTTTGGACACTGAATGAGCTTTGTTGTGCCCATAGGAAAGGTGGGTTTTTGCAGGATCGATTAGGCGGATTGATCAGTGGCTCTCGCAGTGTGAAATGGGTGTGACCGGTGGGGAGTTATTTGTGTGTCCAATCCTCACCTGGCTTGATAATTCCACTACAGAAGAACGGTCCCCTTTGTTGTGGTCACAGTCTGTGACTTCTAAAGGATTTCGGAAGACAAAGGGAAGGTCGACAGCGTCAGCTCACTTGAAGACTCAAACCTCTCTTTCTCTCTCTCTCCATCACTACTCAATTCAATTCCACGAACTGAACTGAACTTTACTCATCTTCGTAACTTTACTCACTATCTATTTACCCCTAGACTTGAAGAAGCTTGGTTTTCATATATTTCCACACTTACTCATATATAATCATTGCTAACCTGTTTGATTTATCTGCATTTATATTACTGTACTGCGTAGTTACTAATAAATACCATTAGTTAATAGCAATACTGGACTCCAAAGTGTTTTCCATTTCTGCTGGTTCTTTAACCTATCACGGGGTACGTGACAAAATTGGGGCCTGCGTCCGAGATATGAACAGATTGGTTGAGGCTTATTTGGAATTGGTTGGGGAATATCCCTTTTGATTTCCTTGTGTGGAAAAACAGCAAAAATGGATGTTGCGGAATTTCTGGAATCGCCAAACCCCGTGTCCTTGACGAAAGCTAGAAAATATGAGTTGCGGGACATTGTTAAGGAATTACAGCTTACAACAGTAAAGAAGGGTATGACTAAGGTAGAAATTCAAAGAAAAATAGTTGAATATTATGTTTCGACGAAGGAATTTACTGAGGATGTGTTGAAAATGTTTGTAGAAGGTAAACCTACTGAGGCTGAGTTTCAGCTTCAGTTGGCAAAATTAAAGATGAAGCATGAGTTGCAACTGAAACGGCTCGAGGCCGCTGAGGCAGAAAAACGAAGAGAAGAGGCAGACAAATTGAGGGAAGAGGCAGAAAGACAGAGTCAGTTTGAGATGGAGTTGGTGCAGCAAGGGGTTCCAGTGCCAATCCGTAGTAGGGAACCGGTTGTAACATTTAATATTAGTCAAGAAATTAAGTTGGTACCTCCATTTGAGGAAACAGAAGTCAGTAGGTATTTCCTACATTTTGAAAAAGTGGCCATGTCAGAACTGGCTGAAAGCTGGCTGTTCTGTTATAAAGTGTGATGAAGAGGAAGGCCCAACGAGTGTATTCGACGTTGTCTGTTGCAGACGCAAATGATTATGATGTGGTGAAAGGTGCTGTACTTAGAGTTTACGAGTTGGTCCCGGAGGCATACAAACAAAGGTTCTGAAATTTGAGGAAGCCTTGGGACCGCACATGTTTAGAGTTTGCCCGTGAGATGCAGATGTACTTTGATCACTGGTGTACCTCGAAAGGGGCAAGTGAAGATATTGACAACCTGAAGGAGTTGATATTGATTGAACAGTTTAAAGGTTGCGTTCCTGATGGTATAAGGACGTATTTAGATGAGACAGAGGCAGTGACACTGTCAGAGTCTGCTAGATTAGCAGACGAGTATGCCTTGACTCATAAGGTCAGGTTTGTTCCAAATAGGAGTGCCCAAAAGGGTAACAGAGAAAATCCAGCGGCTAAACCAAAAAGTAATCTGGGGACTAGCGACAAAAGTAGATTAGATTATGAGGACACGCAGTCTTCTTTTATTGTCATTTAGTAATGCATGCATTAAGAAATGATACAATGTTCCTCTAGAATGATATCACAGAAACACAAGATAAAGCAAGTCTGAAAAGCTGACAAAAACCACATGATTATAAGATATAGCTACAACAATGAAAAGCAATACCGTAATTTGATAAAGAACAGACCATGGGCACAGTAAAAAAAAGTCTCAAAAATCTCTCGAAAGTCCCATCGTTTCACGCAAATGGTAGAAGGAAGAAAAACTCTCCCTGCCATGAGCTTCCAGCGCCGCAAACTTGCCGATGCAGCAGCCTGGAAGCACCCGACCACAGCTGACTCTTGAGTCCGTCCGAAAACTTCGAGCCTCCGACCAGCCCTTCGACACCAAACACTGAGCACCATCTCTGTCGAACGCTTCGACCCCAGCTCCGGCAACAGGCAATAGGAAAAGCCGAGGATTTGGGGCCTTCCCCTCCGGTGATTCTCGATCGCACAGTAGCAGCGGCAGCGAAGCAGGCATTTCAGAAGTTTCTCCAGATGTTCCTCTGTGCTTTTCATGTCTGCCTCCATGAAGTCAGGATTGTGCACGATACCTACTTACAAATACAATATCGTTTTGGAGCGGCTGCGTGTGCTGCGTTTCGCCACCATCTTCTCCTTCCCTCCAAGTAAGGAGGAAGGAAAGCAGTGGGGGAAAAATTTCCCAGTTGCAAGTGTTACTTTTGTGGGAAACCTGGCCATGTGGTGTCCAATTGTTTTGCTATGAAAAGGGAAAAAGGAAAAGAGAAAGAGAAAACCCCAAGTGCCTGCGTTCAGACGGTTAAAACACAGCTGAAGAAGGAGGGGTCTGACTGAGTTCAAGAGGGACTCGAGAGATTTATTTCAACTGGGTTTGTGTCTGTGAATGAGGGGGTCAATCCCAGTTCCCGTGAGAATCTGTAGAGATACTGGAGTTTTTCAGTCACTGATATTAAAGAGTGTTTTGGAATTTGATGCTGAGACAGAGACTGGTGAAGTAAATATTATCAAAGGCATTGGAAAGGGGATGGAGGCCGTGCCTTGGAATAAGATAATTTTGAAATGCAACTTGGTATCCAGACCAGTCACAATAGGGGTACGATCTGAACTACCGATAGACAATGTTGATGTCTTACTTGATAATGACCTTGCAGGTGGAGATGTTTACCCAACAGTTCAGCTCACAAGTAAGCCTGCTGCTGCTGAGGACCCGCCCGTAGATGCGGATGTGTATTCCACATGCGCAGTGACACGAAGCATGTCGAGAAAGACTACTAATGTTAATGTTGATTTATCCGAGACTTTCCTACTGTCCTTATATCAACAGGACTTAGAGGGTAGTAAGGCTGAGGAGAGCAAGGAGGAAGAGAAAGACCTGTCCTTATTGAGGAAGGAATTTGTAAGGAACAGAATAAAGATCCTGAAATTGTGGCTTTAAAAGAGACAGCTCTCTCTGAGGATAAAATTCAGAAAGAGACAGTGGGATGTTACCTTAAAGATGGGGTGTTGATAGGGAAGTGGAGAAAAGCCACTGTGCCTGCAAGTGAGGATTGGGCTATTGTGCATCAGGTGGTGGTTCCACATGTTTACAGGGCTGAAATTTTAAACCTGGCCCACAAGATTCCTTTAGGGGGACACTTTGGAGTAAAGAAGACAGTGAACAGGAGTATGTAGGAATTTTATTGGCCTAATTTAAGAGGGGATGTTGTGAATTTTTGCAGGACTTGCCGTACCTTCCAGGTTGAGGGGAAATCTAATCAGCTTATTCAAGTAACACAACTTAAACCGATACCTGCTTTTGGTGAACCTTTTGCTCGGGTCATAGTGGATTGTGTAGGCCCATTGCTAAAGACTGTAGCTGGTCATCAGTATCTGTTAACAAATATGTGTGCTGTGTCTAAGTTCCCTGAAGCCGTGCCTTTTGGAAACATCAAGGCCAAGACTGTGGTAAAAGCATTCAGTAAGTTTTTCACACTGATAGGTCTGCCCAAAGAAATTCAATTTGACCAGGGTGGTAACTTTACTTTGAGAACATTCCAGGGGATAGTTGGAGAGCAGGGAGCTAAGGACATTGTGTCATCTGCATATCACACAGAGTCCAAGGGAGCCTTGGAACGGTTCAACTCCACACTTAAGACCATGATTAAGACATGTTGTGTGAAAAATGGGAAAAACTGGGATGAGGGGGTTCCCCTACTCTTATTTTCTGCTGGAGACATGATTCAAAAATCATTGGAGTGTAGTCTGTTTGAACCTGTGTTCGGTCACAGGCCAAAATGACCTTTGACCCTACTCAGAGAATTGTGGTCTGATTTGGAAATATGGGCCAATGTGTGGAAAAGATTTAATAAGGTTTGTGATCTTGTAAAGGAAAGTTTGCAGAATGTTCAAATTAAAATAAAACACTTGTTTGATAAGGTAGCACCTGTGGGTACTGTTATAAAAACAAATGGAGTCATGGAGGCTGAAAATGAGATGAAAAATCATTGTAACCTACTGAATCTAGTATCAACACGGTTTAAGAATTACATTGTTTTGAAAAATATTACTGATAAGGTCCATCAGTTGGAATCTACACGGCAAAAACAATTGAAGAAATTAATTAGCAAGCATAAAGATTTATTCCCTGACATGCTAAGGTGGTGTACAGCTGAAGGGCATGACGTCATTATAAATTCAGCCCAGCCCATCAGAGAGCATCCTTACAGAATGAATTTAGAGGAAATTAAAATGGTTGAACAAGAAGTTGGAAACAAGAAGGAACAAGGAAAGAGAGTGGATGACTGTATTGATAGAGTGAGGAAGGCTAAATACCTTATAAAGATTGACCTGTTAAAAGGATATTGGGGTGCTCCTTTAACAAAGAGAGCTAAAGAGATATCAGCTTTTGTGACACCATCTGGACTGTATGAGTACAATGTTTTACCCTTCAGGAAGACAGATGCTCCAGGGACATTTCAAAGAATGATCAATTCTGTGATTAGAGGTTTAGAAAACACAGGGGCTTATATTGATGATTTAGTAGGCTGGAATGACACGTGGGAAGAGCATATTTCGGCATAGAAAAACTGTTTGACAGACTGTCCAAGGCCAATCTTACTGTGAACCTCGCTAAAAATGAGTTTGGCCATGCCTCAGTTACATATCTGGGCTATGTAGTAGGCCAAGGCCAACTGGCTCCTGTACAGGCCATAGTTCAAGATATTGCTGAGGTTCCTGTTCTGACTGGCAAGAAAGCTTTAAGAAGGTTTTTGGGAATGGTTGGGTATTATTCTAAGTTTTGTAAGAATTTTGCTGACATTTCTCTTCCCCTAACAAGACTTCTAGGGAAGAGTGCAAGATTTATATGGAGTGATCTTTGCCAGGAGGCATTTAAACGTCTGAGAACCACCCTACGTTATCATCCTGTGCTCAAGGCACCTGATTTTTCCAAGCCATTTTCAATAGCAACAGACGCTAGTGACGAAGCTGCTGGGGCAGTACTGTCACAGAAGGGAGTGGATGACATTGAACACCCAGTAGCCTATTTCTCAAAGAAATTTAATGTGCTCCAGAAAAATTACTCCACTGTTGAAAAGGAATTGCTAGCACTTATTCTGGCTTTACAACATTTTGAAGTCTATATTTGTCCTGCCCAGAGACCACTTGTGGTTTATGTGGATCATAATCCATTGGGGTTTCTAACTAAGATGAAGGATATGAATAGATGGTTATTAAATTGGAGTCTGATATTGCAAGAATATGACTTGAAAATCAAACATGTGAAAGGTACTGACTTTATTGTCGCCAAACAATTGATACTAGAGCGTACAATCATCATAGCGATATTTGATTCTGTGCTTCATGCTCCCTGGAGTACAAAATCGATAGTAAATAGTAAAAATTTAAATTATAAATCATAAATAGAAAATAGAAAAGGGAAAGTAAGGTAGTGCAAAAAAAAAAACAAGAGGCAGGTCTGGATATTTGGAGGGTACTGCCCAGATCCAGGTCAGGATCCGTTCAGCAGTCTTATCACAGTTGGAAAGAAGCTGTTCCCAAATCTGGCCGTATGAGTCTTCAAGCTCCTGATCCTTCTCCCAGAGGGAAGAGGGATGAAAAGTGTGTTGGCTTGGTGGATTGTGTCCTTGATTATCCTGGCAACACTGCTCCGACAGCGTGCGGTGTAAAGTGAATCCAAGGACGGAAGATTGGTTTGTGTAATGTGCTGAGCCGTGTTCACGATCTTCTACAGCTTCTTCTGGTCTTGGACAGGACAACTTCCATACCAGATTGTGATATACCCTAGAAGAATGCTTTCTACGGTGCATCTATAAAAATTAGTGAGGGTTTTAGGGGACAGACCAAATTTCTTTAGCTTTCTCAGGAAATAAAGGCACTGGTGGACCTTCTTGGCAGTGACTCTGCTTGGTTGGACCAAGTCAGGTCATTTGTGATATGGACCCCAAGGAACTGAAAGCTTTTGACCTGTTCCACTTGCGCACCACCTATGTAAATAAGGTCGTGCAGTCCATTACACCTTCTGAAGTCAACAACCAATTCCTTCGTCTTGCTGACGTTGAGGGATAGGTTATTGTCTTCGCACTATGCCACCAGGTTCTTAATTTCCTCTCTGTACTCAAACTCATCATTTCCCAAGATACGGCCTACAATTGTGTCATCAGCAAACTTATATATTGAGTTTGATGGAAACTTGGCTACACAATCATGGGTGTACAGTGAGTACAGCAGGGGGCTGAGTACACAGCCTTGTGGGGCACCGGTGCTCAGAGTGATTGTAGAGGAGAGCTTGTCCCCTATTTTTACAGCCTGGGTCCTGTCTGTGAGGAAGCTGAAGATCTAGCCTAAAAGCTGCACTTCTAGCCTTCAAAAGGGACCTGAACTCATAACTTATCCAAGGTTTCTGGCTAGGGAATACCCGGATTGTCTTGCAAGACACACAGTCCTCTGTGCATTTCCAAATAAAGTCCGTGACAGCTGAAGCACACTCATCGAGGTTAGCTGCTGAGTTCTTGAATACTAACCAGTCCACCGATTCAAAGCAGTCACAGAACACCTCTTCCGTTTCCTCCGTCCAATGTGACACCACTTTTGACACCGTGACCTCCTGCTTCAGTTTCTGTTTGTAAGCCGGGCAGAGAAGTATGGGCTGATGGTCTGATTTTCCGAAGTGAGGTTGTGGGAGGAATGGTTGGCATCCTTGACTGCTGTGTAGCAGTGGTCCTCTATTTGGGCCTCTAGTGGGGCAGAAGACATGTTGGTATAACTCTGGCAGCGTCTTTCTGAGGTTGGCCTGGTTAACGTCCCCGGCTGTAATGAGCAAAGCCACCGGATACCTGTTCTCAAGTTCACTGATGTTGGCATACAGTATGTTCAGAGCACACTCCACGTCCGCCAGGGGGGGAATGTTGACCACTGTCAGTATGACCGAGGTGAATTCCCCTGGCAGGTAGTAGGGATGACACTTCACCGACAGGTGTTCCTGGTCCGGGCTGCAGGAGCTTGTCAGTGCCACTGTGTCCGAGCACCATGCAGTGTTGATCAGTAGGCAGACACTACCTCCCCTTGTCTTGCCTGAAGACGCCGTGCAGTTCATCCAATGGATCGAAAATCCCCCTAGTCAGATGGCATAGTCTGGTGTGGCAGGGGAGCGTTAGGTCTCGGTGAAACAGAATACACAGCATTATTATAGCTGATTGTTTATCCAGATGTTAAGTTGGAAATTGTATACGTTTTGCTCTGTCATCTGTTGATTATATATGTATTGTTTCAAACTCTGAAATTTCCAGTTAAACAAACATTTTGCCTTAATCAAAATTTTTTCTTTGGAGGAAGGGGGTGTGACGAAGTCCTGAATTTACCCCTATGAATTGTGCTCGATTAACCCTATGAACTGTGCTTTTGAAAAGAGAGAGAGGGAGAGAGAGAGAGAGAGAGAGAGAGAGTTACTTAACACCGACATCTTGTTTTTGAAAGAGAGAGAGAGGTGAAGACTGCTCACAGTATGTTTACATTTCTACAAAGACGCTGCCTGCTTGGAAATTCTTACAGACAGAGAAGGGAGGAGCTGTTTGAAAGACAGTTGGTACTCAGCACAGTGAGATAAATAGAAGATCAGATGATAGACCTCAGACACATGGTTTTGGACACTGAATGAGCTTTGTTGTGCCCACAGGAAAGGTGGGTTTTTGCAGGATTGATTAGGCGGATCGATCAGTGGCTCTCGCAGTGTGAAAAGGGTGTGACCGGTGGGGAGTTATTTGTGTCCAACCCTCGCCTGGGTTGATAATTCCACCACAGAAGAACGGTCCCCTTTTGTTCTGGTCATAGTCCGTAACTTCTAAAGGATTTCAGAGGACAAAGGGAAGATCAACGGTATCAGCTCACCTGAAGACTCAAATCTCTTCTTCTCTCTCTCTCCATCACTACTCAACTCAATATCACGAACTGAACTGAACTTTACTCATCATCATAAGACTATCAATTTACCCCTAGACTTGAAGAAGCTTGGTTTTCATATATTTCCACACTTACTTATATATAATCATTGCTAACCTGTTTGATTTATCTGCATTTATATTACTGTATTGCGTAGTTACTAATAAATACCATTAGTTAATAGCAATACTGGATTCTAAAGTGTTTTCCATTTCTGCTGGTTCTTTAACCCGTTATGGGCTACGTGACAATATACATCCTGAAATTCTTTTTCTTCTGAAACATCCATGAAAACAGAGGAGTGCCTCAAGGAAAGAATAACAGATAAATGTTAGAACCCCAAAGACCGCCACCCCCAGCTCCTCCCCCATGCATAAGCAGCAGTAAGGCAACAACCCCTCCTCCACCAGCAAAAGAGCATTGGGCACTCCCCACCGAGCACTCAAGCATGCAGCAAAGCATCAATAAAGACACAGACTTGCAGTACTCCAAAGTCTACTTGTTTGCCCAGTTATTCAACATCCCGCAGGCTCTCTCTATCTCTAATAAAGGAAAAAGAGGTGTCCCCCATTTCACAGCGAGATGGATGATATATCAAAACAACTCACTGATTTATGGTGTTAAAAGTCTGTTGTGTCGCTTTTTCTGAGCTCTGTGCCTCTGGACACACAGCCAACAGCAAGCCCTATGCTTCTGATCTTCCTTGCTCTCCTGCGATGCATCATTCGGCAGCTGGAGCACCAGCCTTGGAACAGCCTGTCTCCAGATCCACGAAAATTTGACACCCTGAAGGTGCGCTAGTCTTCTAGGCCGCGTCCTTGGCGTATCGAAAAGCAGCCGGTCGTGAGGCCCTGAGAGTGGGTCCCATTCCCACAAAGCAATGGACCCCAACTACAGGGCCGCAAAGCATGTGCTACCGGGCCACGAGTAAACGATATGATTTGGCGATATGAAACGATATGAGTTAGCTGCACCTTTCCTCATTCCCTGTCACGCACTGTTGAACTTGAACATAGGGTTGCCAACTGTCCCGTATTTGCCGGGACATCCCGTATATTGGGCTAATTTGGTTTGTCCCATACAGGACCGCCCTTGTCCCATATTTTCCCCGCTAAGGTAGAGCATTCCTTTGAAACCGTTCGTAAGCCGAAATAGCGTGAAGCAAAGAAGCAATTACCATTAATATATATGGGATAAATTTTTGAGCGTTCCTAGACCCAAAAATAACCTACCAAATCATACCAAATAACACATAAGACCTAAAATAACACTAACATATAGTAAAAGCAGGAATGATATGATAAATACACAGCCTATATCAAGTAGAAATAATGTATGTACAGTATAGTTTCACTTAACAGAATCGGAAAGATTAAGCCAAAACCGATTTGTAGAAAAAAATCAGCGCGTACACGCATGCACACATGACGCATGTGCACATCACGCATGCGCACACAGGTGCCCGTGCAAGGCTTCATGGTCATGGTAGTCTTTCTCAGGGTAAACACAAGTGTCCCATATTTGACTGCTACCTTTGTCCCTTATTTGGGAGTGAGAAAGTTGGCAATACTA
Source organism: Mobula birostris (assembly GCF_030028105.1). Classification (NCBI taxonomy): domain Eukaryota; kingdom Metazoa; phylum Chordata; class Chondrichthyes; order Myliobatiformes; family Myliobatidae; genus Mobula; species Mobula birostris. Next base: position 58,894,575 of record NC_092383.1, on the reverse strand, counting down.
CTTGAACACCGCCCCCCTGCCCCCACCCGTCGGCCGGTCCACAAGAATATTGTCAATATTAAGTTGGTCCGCGGTGCAAAACAGGTTGGGGACCCCAGCCACAAAGAGCTGAAGTCAGAGTGTAGCTCCAGGTTGGGGTCTTCAAAGGAACCTTGAAAGGGGAAAAAAAAGAGATAGCAAAGATAGAAATAAAGCCGTTTCTGAAGATGCAAACAAAGAAGTTGCCGTTTAATGCCATCGTCACTCAGCCCTGCCTTCAAGTTCCCCTATATTCCTGTTTTTTGCCTCCTGCCAGTCAGTCTACCTTTATCCATGCCGTATCATTCCTGTAATACCATGGGCTCTTATCCTGTTTATCAGTCTCATGTGTGGCAATTTGATGCAGGCCATCTGAAGAGCCAACTTAAGAACTTCCACTGATTCTCCTCTGTCTACCTTGCTTGCTATTTCCTCAAAGAATTCCAACAGATTTGTCAGACAAGATTTCCCCTTAAGGAAACCATGCTGATCTTGGCCTATCTTATCATGTGCTTCCAAGTACCCTGAAAACTCATCCCATTAATAGATGCCAACATCTAACTAACCACTGAAGTCAGGTTAACTGGCCCATATTTTCCTGTTTTTTTTTGCCTCCCCCTCCCTTCTTAAAGCAATTTTTCAGTCAAAGAACATTATAGCACAAAACAGGCCCTTCAGCCTATCTAGTCCTAGCCAAAACATTCATCTGCCTAGTTTCATCGACCAGCTCCCAGACTATAGTCCTCCGTATCCCTCCCATCCATGTACCTATCCAAATTCCACTTAAGTGTTGAAATCAAACCCATATCCACCACTTCCGCAAGCAGCTTGTTCCACATTCTCACCACCCTCTGAGTGAAGAAGTTCCCCCTCATGTTCCCCTTAAACATTTCACTTCTCACCCTTATCCCATGACCTCTGGTTCTAGTCTCAGTCAACTTCAGTGTAAAAAGCCTACTTGCATTTGGCCTATCTAAGCCTGTCATAATTTTGTATACCTCTGTCAGATCGCCCTTTGCTCTAAGGAATAAAGTCCTAACCAATTGAACTATTGTCCTTTTTGGGGGGCGTCACATGATGACGTGGGATTGAGACGTGTAAATCCAGCTCTCCCGCAACAAATCAGTAAAGTACCGTTTAAACAAAACAAAGTTAGTAAATATTTTCTGAAAACTATTTATAAACTTTGTAAGACTACTTTACGATGTGCCTCCTAAACCGCAACAAAAGAAGTCTGCTGTTGCGAGGCAGCCGCGAGACGGGAAGAAAAAAGGGCCTACTGCAACGATGGAGCCTCGGACTCAGGTTGGATCTCCTGCGGTAGAACAGGGAGCAATGGCGGTGGTAACAGCTTCTTCGAAGAAGACACCAGAAATGCGCATGCGCAAAGAAGAGCGCATGCGCAAATCGACACAACGCAAACTACAAGAACCGACAGCCACTGCAATTGAAAATGACTCAGAGTCAGAATTGGACTTTGCAGAGAACACAGATGAAGAAGAGGAGGAAGAATTGGAAGCGATTGGAAGTAAAGGAGGTGACAGAGACATGAGAGAGGCTATATTGCAATTAATGGCTGAATTAAGAAAAGTAAGAGAAGAGCTTAGAGATACGAAGATGTGCTATGATAAAGTTATGGCAAGAGGACAAAATGGATAAGAAGCTTCAGAAGATGGAAAGAGCAATGGGGCATATGAATGATAGAGTGGAAAAAACAGAAAATGATCTGCTTGTCTGGAATTTGGAAAGAAACCGACTCTTGGAGAAAGTGGACATGTTGTAAAATTTTAGTAGACATAATAATATTAAAATTGTTGGTCTTAAAGAAGGTACGGAGGGAGATAAACCAATAGAATTTTTTCAAAGATGGATCCCGGATGTTTTGCAAATAGAAGAGGAGGTTCGACCAATTGAAATTGAGCGGGCACATAGAGCCTTAAGACCAAAACCAAAAGATGACCAATATCCACGATCGATTTTAATAAAATTCTTAAGATTTCAAGACAAGGAAAGGATTCTACAGGCAGCTGCTCGAGCTGCCAAAGATAGAAAAGGGCCATTGATAATTAAAGGGAACAAAGTTTTTTTCTACCCTGATATAAGTTACGAACTTTTGAAGAGAAGGAAGAAATTTAATCTAGTGAAAAAAACCCTATGGGATCATGGTTATCAATTTACACTGCGTTATCCTGCAACCTTGAAGATTTTTTTTGCCTGGTGGAGAAAAAAGATTTTTTGATGACTACCAGAAGGCAGAGCAGTTTGTGCGAGATTCTCTGAATATTCACCAGATACAAGAACAAACCCAGGAGAGCGAGATAGATTGAAGATGAAGATTAGGTTAAAGAATGGACTTGTTGGATTTTTGAAGCTGGATGAATGCATAAATATATTATTAATTATACAAGGGGGGTAAGAAAGGTTAAAACTGGAGGAATATTAGTTGGGAATAGTAATACTAATTTTGTCTATATATATATAATGTTTTTTTGTTGCGGGGGAGCTGGAAGAAGCACTGATCGATTGCTACGCTAGTCATGTGTGCAAGCGTGGCTTTTGCCATGACCCGTAAAATGGAGGGGGGTAGTGTTGTGTATCCTTTCATTCACAACATTAGTGGGGGGGTATTTTGTTTTTTTCTTTTTTTGTATTTTTCTTTCTTTTTAGGTAGGACTATATATGGGGGGAGGGTTAAGGGGAGGGGGGAGGGTAGATTCTATCTTTTCATGCATTCTTTTTGAAAATTCAAAAAAAATATATATTACAAAAAAAAACTATTGTCCTTTTAGGTAGAGTTAAGAAACTCTAGGGAACTCCAAAGTAATCCTCTGGAATCACCCCAGAATCTGCTGTCTCTTGAAATGTCACTACACGGTATTGGGGGTAAGGTATTGGTGTGGGTGGAGAGTTGGTTAGCAGACAGGAAGCAAAGAGTGGGAATAAACGGGACCTTTTCAGAATGGCAGGCGGTGACTAGTGGGGTACCGCAAGGCTCAGTGCTGGGACCCCAGTTGTTTACAATATATATTAATGAGGGAATTAAATGCAGCATCTCCAAGTTTGCGGATGACACGAAGCTGGGGGGCAGTGTTAGCTGTGAGGAGGATGCTAAGGGGATGCAGGGTGACTTGGATAGGTTGGGTGAGTGGGCAAATTCATGGCAGATGCAATTTAATGTGGATAAATGTGAAGTTATCCACTTTGGTGGCAAAAATAGGAAAACAGATTATTATCTGAATGGTGGCCGATTAGGAAAAAGGGAGGTGCAACGAGACCTGGGTGTCATTATACACCAGTCATTGAAAGTGGGCATGCAGGTACGGCAGGCGGTGAAAAAGGCGAATGGTATGCTGGCATTTATAGCGAGAGGATTCGAGTACAGGAGCAGGGAGGTACTACTGCAGTTGTACAAGGCCTTGGTGAGACCACACCTGGAGTATTGTGTGCAGTTTTGGTCCCCTAATCTGAGGAAAGACATCCTTGCCATAGAGGGAGTACAAAGAAGGTTCACCAGATTGATTCCTGGGATGGCAGGACTTTCATATGAAGAAAGACTGGATGAACTGGGCTTGTACTCATTGGAATTTAGAAGATTGAGGGGGGGATCTGATTGAAACGTATAAGATCCTAAAGGGATTGGACATGCTAGATGCAGGAAGATTGTTCCCGATGTTGGGGAGGTCCAGAACGAGGGGCCACAGTTTGAGGATAGAGGGGAAGCCTTTTAGGACCGAGATTAGGAAAAACTTCTTCACACAGAGAGTGGTGAATCTGTGGAATTCTCTGCCACAGGAAGCAGTTGAGGCCAGTTCATTGGCTATATATGGCCCTTGTGGCTACGGGGGTCAGGGGGTATGGAGGGAAGGCTGGGACGGGGTTCTGAGTTGGATGATCAGCCATGATCATAATAAATGGTGGTGCAGGCTCGAAGGGCCGAATGGCCTACTCCTGCACCTATTTTCTATGTTTCTATGTTTCTAATGGCTCCTCAATCTCTTCAGCTGCCACTTTCAGAACCCTGGGGTAGAGTTCATCTGATCCAGTTGACTTAATTACCTTCAGACCTTTCAGCTGCCTAAGCACCTTCTCCTTAGTAACAACTACACTATTGATTTCTGGCATACTGCTGGTGTCTTCCACAGTGTAGAATGATGCAAAATACTTATTGAGAGTGTCTGCCATTTCTTTGTCCTCCATTACTACCTCTTTAGTATCATTTTCCAGCAGTCCAATATTCACCCTTGCCACAATTTTATTCCTTATACATCTGAAAAAAATTGGTATCCTCTTTTATATTATTGGATAGATCACCATCATACTTACCTTTTCTCTCCTTATTGCTTTTTTTGTTGCCTTCTGTTGTTTTTTAAAAAGCTTCCCAATCCCCTAGCATCACACCCTAAGGTTTACTATATTACATGCCCTCTCTTTTACTTTTATGCTGTTTTTGACTTCCTTTGTCAGCACAGTTGCTCCATCTTCCCTTCAGAATATTTTTTACTTCTTTGGAATGTATCTATCCTGTGCCTTCCAAATTGCCACCAGAATCTCCAGCCATTGCTGCTCTGCTATTGCCCCTGCTAGTGTCCCCTTCCAATCAACTTTGACCAGTTCCATTCTCGTGCCTCTGTAATTCTCTTTACTCCACTCTAATACTGATACATCTAATTTTAGCTTCTCCTCTCAAACTGCAGAGAGAATACTATCATATTACTATCCCTGTGTATTAAGGGTTCTTTACCTTAAGTTCTAATAAATCTGATTCATTATACAACACCCAATCCAAAACTGCCTTTTCGTGGGGGGGGGGGAGGGTTTGGCATAATGACAAGCTGCTCTAAAATTCCTTCTCTTGGGATCTAGCACAAACCTAATTTTCCCAATCTATCTGCATATTAATATTTCCTGTGACTATCATAACCATGCCCTTTTTTACATGCCTTTTCTATCTCCCATCGTAATTTGTACCCCATATTCTGGTTACTGTTCACAGGCCTGTATATCACTCCAATCAGGATCTTTTAACCCTCTACCCACAAGGATTCTACATCTTCCAATTCCAAAGGATTTGAGTTCATATTTACCAACAGAAGCACCCTTTGTCAACCTGCCTGTCCTTTCGATACAATGTATATCCTTGGATAGTTAAGCTCCCAACTATGATTTTCTTTCAGCCATGACTCAGCGATGCCCACAATGTCACACCTGCCAATCTCTAACTGTGCTGCAAGATCTTATTCCATATACTGCGTGCATTCAAATATAACATTTTCACTTCCTGCTATTTAGTTTAAAGACACAGCCATATTCAACCTATCCCACTGACTTCAATTTTGTCCTATACTTCCTCAAAGTCTCACCGCACACAGAACTACTTGTATACCAACTGCCCCATCCTCAGCCCTGTCACTACGGTTCCAATGCCCCTGCCAAATTAGTTTAAACTCCCCATAACAGCTCAAGCAATCTTGTTAAACAAGGATATTGGTCCCCCTTGAGTTCAGGTGTAACCTATCCTTTTTGTACAGGTCATACCTTTCCCAAAGAAATCCCAATGATCCAGAACTCTGAAACTCTGCCCCTGCACTAATTTGACATTCATCTGTCAAATTTTCCTGTTCGTACCATCACTGGTGCATGACACAGGCGGCAACCAGAGATGTTAAGGATCCGGCCTGAACACTGGGTCAAAGGGCCTCTGCTGGTAGCTCTGGATCATGACAGTGTTTAATTTCTGTTTTCTTTCACCTGGCCATGTGGGTTCTGGCCCAGCCCCTCTCCTTTTTGGACTTCCTCCAATTACCTGCTCGTCTCCTCGTTTGCACCCACCTGTGTCTAATTTTCACTCATTACCCCGTCCATTTAAACCCCGCCTTGACTAGCACTCTCTGCCAGTTTGTCCTAGTTCTGACCTGTGTCGTTCTAGCCTGTCATTGCGAATTCTGCCAACTGATTTTGCCTGATTCTGTGTTTTGGATTTTGCCCGTTCGTGGACCTGATTTTTGCCTGTGCACTCTGGATTGTCTGCCCTCGCCTGACTGCCTTTCCTGGTAAGACCTCTGTCTGCCATTTCAGATTCATGCCTGCCTTCTGTTTTTGAAAGACTGTTGATTTTGTGCTCCCTAATAAATCCTGGTGAAAAAGTATTCATTGGTCTGCACTTGAGTCCCACCGAAACCCGACAGAACGAACTGGCCAAGATGGACTCAACGGACCCCAACCAGGTGCGTGAGGCCCTCTCCCGACAGGGCGGGTTGTTAGGGAGACATGAAACGCAGTTCGCCTCTATCAACCAGTCGATGGAAGCCTTCTCCGCCACTCTGACCAGCATAGCCTCCCAGCTACAGCAGATTCAGCTGGCGCTGAGCTCTAACCCACCTTCTCTTGCTGCGCCAGCAGCCCCACAGACTCCAACCCAACCAGCCCGAGAGCCCCGTTTACCTCCACCTGAACTTTACAATGGTGAACCAGGCACCTGCAGATCATTCCTGTCTCAATGCTCGCTGATTTTTGAGCTGCAGCCCACTACCTTTCCCACTGATCGATCCCGTATTGTTTATGTTCTCACGCTGCTGTCAGGAAGAGCAAGAGAGTGGGGTACGACTGTGTGGGACAGCAGAGCCCCTTTTTACCACACGTTTAAAGACTTTTGTGAGGAGATGAGAAGAGTCTTTGACCGTTCCCAGCAGGGACGAGAGGCAGCAAGGGAGATGTTGCGAGTTTGTCAGGGTAACCGTTCTGTTTCGGACTACACCATTCAGCTCCGCACACTAGCCACCACTACCGACTGGAATTCGGCGGCCCAAACTGACGTGTTCCTCTACGGGCTTAGCGAAGAGGTTAAGGATGAACTAGCTACCCACGACCTGCCTGCTGGCTTCCAAGAGCTGGTCGATTTGGCCATTAAGATTGACAGCCGCATAAAATAGCGTCAGCAGGAGCGTGATGTCCGGGGGTCACGAAGAACCACCAGGGAGCGTCTGACCTTTTCCCAGCCAGCACCTAGATCTCCTTCCCCGAGTCCTCAGTTGCCCCCATCCAACCCAACTGAGCTCATGCAGGTTGATCGTATCCGCCTGTCTCCTTTGGAAAGATGGAGGAGAGTCAGTACCAACTCCTATCTGTATTGTGGTCAGGCTGGTCACTATGTACCTACCTGTCCCGTAAAAGCCAACGCTCACTCGTAAAGAGGGGACTGGGGCAAGTAGCACTTCCTTCCCCCGGTTCCCTGTCACTCGAACCCTGCTACCAGCTTTTATACTGGCTGAAGGGAGGAGATGCACCATTTCAGTTTTTATCGACTCTGGGGCAGAGGGAAACTTTATCAGTTCCAGTTTCGCAGCCAATCTCGGGATGCCACTCTCCCATCTGAAGCAACCCCTAGAGGCCAGCAGCTTAACTGGAGTGAAACTTGCCATGGTTACTCACTCTACAGCTCTGGTGAGTCCCCTCATTTCTGGCAATCACCAGGAGAGCATTGCTTTCCATGTAATAGATTCCCCCAAAGCTGATGTTGTGTTAGGCCACCCATGGCTAGCTCATCACGGTCCACACATTGATTGGTCTAACAACAGAGAGTTAAGCTGGAGCCCTTTCTGCCAAAATTATTGTCTGCGTGTTGCTCATGCTCCTCAAAGTCCGGTTCCTCTGCCTACAGAAGAGTTTCCCGATCTGTCCTCTGTACCCCCTGAATATCTGGGCCTTAAGCTGGAATTCAGCAAGACTCGGGCCACCACCTTACCCCCACACCGCCCCTATGACTGCGCTATAGATCTCCTTCCGGGAACCGCGCCACCTCGGGCCGTCTGTATTCCCTGTCTCCACCTGAAAGGGAAGTGATGGACGAGTGTATCCAGGAGGTCTTGGCTGTAGGAATTATCTGTCCCTCTTCCTCCCCAGCAGGCGCAGGGTTCTTCTTTGTAGCCAAGAAGGATGGGTCCCTGCATCCTTGCGTGGACTATAGAGGTCTCAATGAGGTCACCATTAAGAACCGCTATCCTCTGCCTCTTATGTCATCTGCATTTGAATTGCTCCAGGGTGCTTCTATCTTCTCCAAGCTCGACCTCCACAACGCTTACCATCTGGTCTGCATAAGAGAGGGGGATGAGTGGAAGACCGCGTTCAATACACCATCTGGGCACTACGAATATCTGGTAAGGCCTTTCGGACTTTCTAATGGTCCTGCTGTGTTCCAGTCCTTGGTGAATGACGTCCTCAGAGACATGTTGAACCAATTTGTATTTGTGTACTTAGATGACATTCTGATATTTTCTAGGTCCCTCTCTGAACACATCCAGCACGTCCGTCGGGTGCTCTAACGACTCCTGGAGAGTCAGTTATTTGTGAAGGTGTAAAAGTGTGAATTTCACCGGAGTTTAACTTTGTTTCTGGGATATGTGATCAGCGCTGGAGGAATCCAGATGGACCCTCAGAAGATCAAGGTGGTAGAGGAGTGGCCACAACCCGCCTCTCAACGAGATGTCCGATGCTTTCTTGGGTTTGCCAACTTCTATCGCCGATTCATTCGAAATTTCAGCATCCTGGCCGCCCCGCTGACTGCTCTAACCCCCTCCAAGTCGAAGTTCGCCTGGAACCCAACGGCTGAGAAAACCTTTTCTGACTTAAAGACTCGTTTCACCACAGCACCTATCCTCCTTCAGCCTGATCCTACAAGGCAGTTTATTGTAGAGACTGACGCCTCTGATGTAGGAGTAGGGGCTCCACTGTCACAGCGTTCAGCAGAGGACAAGCTGCACCCGAGCGCCTTTTTCCCCACAGATTTTCACCCGCAGAACGCAACTATGACATCGGCAGTCGAGAGTTATTGGCTGCTAAACTTCCTCTTGAGGAATGTCGGCATTGGCTTGAAGGAACGACTACTCCTTTTCTGGTCTGGACGGATCACAAGAACCTGGAATATATCCGTTCAGCCAAACACCTCAACTGCCGCCAGGATCAGTGGTCCCTGTTTTTTGCTCGTTTTAGATTCACCCTGGCCTACCGTCCCTGTTTTTTGCTCGTTTTAGATTCACCCTGGCCTACCGTCCTGGCTACCGTCCTGATGCGCTCTCCAGGCAGTTTCCAAGAACCGACAAGGTGCCCGAGGTTACGACCATTCTCCCCAAGCAAGGTCTGGTCGCTGCAGTACAGTGGGAGATTGAATCTGTGGTCCAGTCTGCCCAGCAGGGTGAGTCTGTTCCTAATGGCTTCCTTGCTAATCTATTGTATGTTCCCCAGTCTGTCCGCTCCCAGGTTCTCCAGTGGGGACACACCTCCAGACTGGCATCTCACCCTGGCATCAGGCGCACGACGGCCTTCATCAGTCGAAGATTTTGGTGGCTATCCCTGAGGAAGGATGTTGAGAGTTTCATTTCTGCCTGCCCAGTTTGTGCACAGAACAAGACCTCCAGCCAGCCACCAACTGGTCTCCTGCGACCCCCGCCTGTTCCTAGAAGGCCCTGGTCACACATTGCACTGGACTTTGTCACCGGACTCCCTCCGTCCGACGGTAACACTACCGTTCTTACCATAGTGGATCGTTTTCCCAAATCAGTCCACTTAGTTCCCCTTCCCAAGCTGCCCTCTGCCAAGGAGACTGCCAACCTGGTGATTCAGCATGCTTTCCATATTCACGGTCTCCCCGTTGAAGTGGTATCTGATAGAGGTTCGCAATTTACCTCCCACTTTTGGAGGGCCTTTTGCAAACTACTCGGGATCAGGGTTAACCTCTCATCTGGGTTTCATCCACAGAGTAATGGCCAACCGAGCGGGCTAATCAGCAGATGGAGGTGATGCTCCATTGTGTGACGCCTCAGGAATCTTCCTCTTGGAGTCAGCAACTTTCCTGGGTCGAGTACGCCATTAATTCTTTGCCTTCTGCTTCATCAGGTTTATCCCCATTCCAGTGCTATCTTGGCTATCAACCCCGCTTATTCGTGTCTCAGGAGGAGGAAGTGGGCGTTCCCTCAGCCGAAGCGTTTGTCCAGAGGTGTTCACGGATCTGGAGACGAGCCCGAAAGGCGCTGCTTCAACCTACAGCCAGAGTGAAGCAGCAAGCAGACCATCACCGCATCAAGGCCCCCCGTTACCGCCAGGGTGAGAAGGTGTGGTTATCTTCGCGTGACATCCCCTTGAAGGTGGACTCCCGCAAGCTGGCGCCACGCTACATTGGACCTTCCCCATCACCAAGGTGATCAGCCCTTTGGCGGTACGTCTAAAACTACCCCCTACCCTGCGCAGGATCCATCCTACATTCCATGTTTCAAGGATTAAGCCCTTTGTCTGCAGCCCACTCTGTCCCACCCTGAAGCTCCCTCCTCCTCCCCATCTCATCGATGGCTCAGAGACCTTCACTGTGTGCCGATTACTGGACGTTCAACGCAGAGGTCGTGGACTGCAATACCTCATTGATTGGGAGGGCCATGGCCCCGGAGAGAGGTGTTGGGTTCCTGCTCGAGATATCCCGGATCCCTCTCTCATTAAGGACTTTCATAGGAGCCATCCCGTACCAGCAAGAAGGGCGTCTGGAGACGCCCGTGGGGGGGGGGGGGGGGATACTGCTAAGGATCTGGCCTGAACATTGGGTCGAAGGGCCTCTGCTGGTAGCTCTGGATCACGACAGTCTTTAATTTTTAAACACAAAATAATCTGCAGATGCTGTGATCAAAGCAACACTTTCAGTACGCTGGATGAACTCAGCAGGTCGGGCAGCATCAGTCAGAAACGATGAGTCGACGTTTTGGGCCGGAACCCTTCTTCAGGACTGAAAAATGAAAGATGGGGAAGGATTTGAAGAATGCTTTAGCATCAGTTGAAAGACCAGTAATTTGAAAGACAAAGGGGTGGGGGAGGGGAAGCATTGACGTCATAGCCCTGAAAACAATGGGTGGTAGAAGGAGGCGGAACCGAGGGAGCTGGGGGAGGGGGTAGAGTGAAATAGGGATAGAGGAAGGGAGGGGGAGGGAATTACTGGAAGTTGGAGAATTCTATGTTCATACCAAGGGGCTGGAGACTACCTAGACAGTATATGAGGTGTTGCTCCTCCAACCTGGGTTTAGCCTCATCATGGCAGTAGAGGAGGCCATGTATGGACATATCTGAATGGGAAGCAGAGTTGAAGTGGGTGTCTACTGGGAGATCCTGTCTGTTGTCGCGGTTGGAGTGGAGGTGCTCGACGAAGCCGTCCCCCAATCTGCGTCGGGTTTCACTGATGTAGAGGAGGCCACACCGGGAGCACCGGATGCAATAGATGACCCCAACAGACTCACAAGTGAAGTGCTGTCTCACCTGGAAGGACTGTTTGGGGCCCTGAATGGTTGCAAGAGATGAGGTGTAGGGACAGGTGTAGCACTTAAGCTTACAGGGATAGGTGCCGGGTGGGAGATCCGTGGGGAGGGACAGTGTGGATAAGGGAGTCGCAGAGGGACCGATCCCTGCGGAAAGCAGAGAGGGGTGGAGAGGGAAAGATGTGCTTAGTTGTGGGGTCCTGTTGAAGGTGGTGGAAGTTGCAGAGGATAATGTGTTGGATCCGGAGGTTGGTGGGGTGGTAGGTAAGGACAAGGGGAACTCTGTCCCTGTTGTGGTTGTGGGAGGATGGGGTGAGGGCCGAAGTGCCGGAAGTGGAGGAGGTGCGGGTGAGGGCATCATTGATGACGCTAGAAGGGAAACCACAATCCTTAAAGAAAGAGGACATTTGAGATGTCCTGGAACGGAAAGCCTCATCCTGGGAGCAGATGCGGCGGAGACGGAGGAACTGGGAATAGGGAATGGCATTTTTGCATGTGGCGGGGTGGGAAGAGGTATAGTTGAGGTAGTTATGAGAGTCAGTTGGCTTGTCGAAGATGTCAGTGGACAGTCTGTCTCCAGAGATGGAGACCGAGAGATCGAGAAAGGGGAGAGAAGTGTCCAAGACAGAGTAAGTGAATTTCAGGGCTGGGTGGAAGTTTGAAGTAAAGTCGATTAAATTGACGAGCTCAGCATGGGTGCAGGAAGCAGCACCAATGTAGTCGTCAATGTACCGAAGGAAAAGTTGGGGAGCAGTACCAGAATAGGTCTAGAGCACAGACTGTTCCACATAACCAATGAAGAGGCAGGCGTAGCTGGGTCCCATGTGAGTTCCCATAGCTACACCCTTAGTCTGAAGAAAGTGGGAAGAGCCAAAAGAGAAGTTATTGAGTGTGAGAACCAGATCTGCCAATCAGAGGAGGGTAGTGGTGGTGGGGAACTGGTGAGGTCTCTTATCCAGGAAGTAGCGGAGGTCTTTGAGGCATTCTTGATGGGGAATGGAGGTATATAAGTCTTTAATTTTTGGTTTCTTTCACCTGGCCATGTGGGTTCTGGCCCAGCCCCTCTCCTTTTTGGACTTCCTCCAATTACCTGTTTGTCTCCTCATTTGCACCCACCTGTGTCTAATTTTCGCTCATTACCCTGTCCATTTAAACTCTGCCTTGACTAGCATTCTCTGCCAGTTTGTCCCAGTTCTGACCTGTGTCGTTCTAGCCTGTCATTGTGAATTCTGCCAACTGATTTTGCCTGATTCTGTGTTTTGGATTTTGCCCGTTCGTGGACCTGATTTTTGCCTGTGCGCTCTGGATTGTCTGCCCTCGCCTGACTGTCTTTCCTGGTAAGACCTCTGCCTGCCATTTCAGATTCGTGCCTGCCTTCTGTTTTTGAAAGACTGTTGTCTTTGTGCTCCCTGATAAGTCCTGGTGAAAAAGTATTCATTGGTCTGCACTTGAGTCCCACTGAAACCCCACCGTAACCTGACAAGAGATCATTGCCCTTGGGTTTCTGCTTCTCAGATTTTTACCTAACTCCCCTTATTCTCTCCTTAGTACCTCATCCATTTTCTTACCTATGCTGTTGGTACCAATATGTACCCCAACTTCTGGTTTTTCACCCTCGTCCTTTAGAATGCTGTTGACCTGATCCGAGATGTCCTTGACACCTGGGAGCCACATACTAACTGGGTGTCTAATTAATTTTCCATTTCAACCCAGTCTTGGTCCATGACATAAGCATATTCTGCCTTGTTCTAGAAGTAACTCACTGATTATTTCATTCTGAGAGCAACATTTTAGTTTATGCAGCAAACCCCTCACTGGAAATCCGGAGAGAAGACTTCATGGCTACCTGCCATTTTTTTGTTTCCTTCTTTGCCCTTTACACAAAGCAAGTCCGTCAACACTTTCTTGGGGTGCATCATTTGTGTTCTGTGTGCCTGTGGAACATCTCTCCTCGGAAGTATTCTTTCAATTTAGTGTTGTTCTGCATATCGAATCTAAATTCCCAATAGAAATTACTCGACTCCCTTCAATGACTGACAGCACCTATACAACAATTGTTTCTGCACATAAGCATAATTGTTGCAGTAAATTTCGTAGTTCCAGAAAAGACTGGCATGTGGGTCTATGTTTTTGGACTGGTATTTGCTTTGTCCTATTATTTTTCATATGACCTGTCAAACATGCCGCTTTTCTAAATGCACCTTAATAAGCAAAATCTCAAGAGGAAGAGCTACAATGGTCATAAACTATACACTTTCCCTAGAAATTTTTGCTGTTTCACTTATTATGTTCTGACTAACTCTGAATGTGTTATACGCATCACAAAATCCTTTAATATGCAAATACCCAGGCAACGTATTCTAAATTAGGTTTACATTCGCAGTGAGCAGAATAACTCAGATGATACATGCAAATGAAGGCTTTCAAACTAATTACTTAAAGGAGTTATTCAATGCTTTTTCACTGAAATTAATTTGCCAGAAATATCTTTGAAATGGTGTGATTTATTTCTCTTGAGCTCATTTTAACAAATGCTGCATTTAAAATCTGTTCAAGTTGTGAGTCGCTGGGGATGCATTTAAAGCTTTCCTATTACCTGATCCCTATATTTCAATGAATACACCTGACCTTGGTAAACATACCAGTCACAGCCCAATCATACCTTGTATTCTGCGCAGAACTCTGGAATTGGTGATCAGAATATTTATTTCAAAAAAGATTAAAGATCCAGTGAGATGGATGAGTCAAAGTTGCAAGCTGAATTATTTTGCAATTATTCAAATGGCAATTTAAAAAATCTAAACATTCAGGCAAATAATGAAGTGATGTCTGAAATAATTTTTTGTGTGAACTGAAAAGGCCTAAGATGATAAGAGGCACAGATTGGGTGCACAGCCAGACTTTTTCCCAGGACAGAAATAGCTTATACAAGGAGGCATAAATTTAAGAGGTTGAGAGGAAATTATAGGAGGATGTCAGAGGCAGGTGTTTTACAGAGATAGGGGGTAGGTACATGCAACAGCAGTAGTGGTAGAGGCAAATACATTGGGGGAATTTAAGGCACTCTTAGATGGACACATAGATGATAGAAGAATGGAGGGCTATGCAGGAGGGATGGGTTAGGCTGATCTGAAAGTAGGCTAAAAGGTCATTACAACATTGTGGGCTGAAGGGCCTGCACTGTTTATGGTATGTTCTATGTTCTAAGTTTACGATGAAATCTTTCTTTGAAGAATAAACTATGCTACAGATTTTAACAATGGTCAATGAGCTTGTCACATTCCTGTTGTTGAATGCTATAACTGTTGCCAAAGGAGTAAACTGTGCCAATCTAGTATTAGCCAAGAACTTAATAAATAGACTTCTATTGTCTTTTAATGCAGACATCCCTGAGATAATATTTTGGGAAAACTTGTAAAATGTGTTCCCCTCAGATTGCCTGTTGATTTTGCTTCTATCTTCTTTTCAAGCACACGTAAATACATTTCAAAGGGCTGGCTACTTAAAACCTAGGACACGCTGAGAAGTTTTCTGATGATGCAGAACTAGGTGGCAGTGTGAACTGCAGGGAGTGTGCAGAGAGAACGCTGAGAGGTATATACAAATTGAGTAAATGAACACAGACTTGGGAGATAGAAAACACTGTGGAAAATATGGTTTCATCTGCCCTGGTAGAAAAATGATTGAAGTCGGTGGGGTATTTTTTAATTGTGAGAAATCAAAAGATGCTGGAGTTCAAAGGATCCCTTGTCTTTCCCACGAGCAGATGACTGGAAGTTAACAGGCACATTCAACAGGTAATTAAGAAAGTTAAACGGTATGTTAGACTTGTTTGCAAGAGGATTTGAATACGAGACATGTTAAACATAGAACATGACAGCGGAATATAAGCGCGTTGACCCACAATGTTGTACTGACCTTTTAACTTACTCTAAGATCAATCTATCCCTTTCCTATGAAGGTTCTCAGTCATCCAATTCATTGTATATCTCTGGCTTTATTAGACTGTGCAGTACTTGTCGAAGAAAATAGACATCTAGATATTGAAGTTTATAGGAAACCAACCCACATGGTTCAGTACCGGTGGTTTGACTCTCATCACCCATTAGAACATAAGTTGGAGGTTAACAGAACACTTCATCACCATGCTGAGATTGTGCCCACCACATTACAGCTGAGGACAAGGAGTGCAAGTATTTGAGAGAAGCCTTGAAAGCTTGCAGCTACCCTGACTGGGTCTTCATCAAGACAGTAGGGACATCAGCCCAGCAGATAGAGGTAAGGAGCAAAGCAGATGGGAAAGCATAGTCATCCCATATGTAGCTGGAGTTTCAGTGATCTTCAGCAAACACCAAATCCCTGTGTTTTTCAAACCTACAAACATACTTAGACATAAACACAAGCTGACTAACGCTGTACATGCTATCCAATGCAATGAGAACCGCACAGATCTGTATATTGGTGAGACAAAACAACCACTTCACAAACAGATGGCCCAACACTTCAGGTCAAGCCTTGGCTGTATATCTACACCTAAAGGACAAATGACACTCCTTTGATGAACACAATGTGCACATTTTGGATAGGGAGGGCAGGTGGTTTGAAAGAGGGGTTAAAGAAGGCATCTTTGTCAAACTGGAAAACCCATCCCTGAACAGATGTTTGGGGTCAACACCACCTATCCGTTACCTACAATGCAGTACTAATTCCCTTCCCTGGTGTCTCCACAACAGTTCACACCTCCATTCTTGAAAAGATAAAACTAATGACCCTCTTATTACCTCTACAACTTTTAATACCCTCATGTGGTTGCTATACAGTTAAACAACTCACAGAGCTTATAAATTCAAAAACTACCCACCATGGATCAGAACTGAAGAAACCCCTCAGATGAGTGGCAAGGCATCTTCTCGACAACACAGCAAGTCCATTTGCCATGATTTACTACTGCTTGATATCCCTTCTCTCCTATATACCCCCCCCCCCCATTTTTCTATCTCCACATACTTATCAAAGAGTTTCCTAAATGCCCCTGATGTATCTGCCTCTACCACCACCCCTGGCAGAGCATTCCATGCACCTACCTCTCTCTGTAAAGAACTTACCTGTGATTCCCCCACTATAAAATAAATGATGTTAAAAGTTCAAGCAAAGCCGCAAATAGAAAGGTTGTGAGTGGTGCTAAAAAATCTTCTGAGGTTTATATATTTCAATGCTAGGAGTATTGCGGGGAAGGCAGACGAGTTGAGAGCATGGACTGACATGTGGAATTATGACGTTATAGCAACTAGTGAAACTTGGCTACAGGAGGGGCAGGACTGGCAGCTTAATATTCCAGGGTTCTGATGTTTCAGATGTGATAGAGGCAGAGGAATGAAAGGCGTGGGGGAGGGGGGGGGTGCATAACATTGCTAGTCAGGGAAAATTTTACAGTAGTGCTCAGGCAGGACAGATTAGAGAGCTTGTCTATTGAGTCCTTATGGGTGGATCTGAGAAACAGGAAAGGTATGACCACATTCGTGGGGTTGTATTATAGACCACCCAATAGTCAGTGAGAACTGGAGGAGCAAATCTGCAGAGAGATAGCAGGCAACTGCAGGAAACAAAGTTATGGTGGTAGGGGGTTTTAATTTTCCACATATTGATTGGGACTCCCATACTGTTAGAGGTCTAGATGGGTTAGAGTTTGAAAAATGTGTTCAGGAAAGTTTTCTGAATCAATATATAGAGGTACCAACTAGAGGGGATGCAATATTAGATCTCCTATTAGGAAACGAGTTAGGACAAGTGACAGAAGTGTGTGTAGGGGAACACTTTGGTTCCAGTGATCATAACACCATTAGTTTCAACTTGATCATGGATAAAGATAGATCTGGTCCTAGGGTTGAGGTTCTAAACTGGAAGAAGGCCAAATTTGAAGAAATGAGAAAGGATCTAAAAAGTGTGGATTAGGACAGGTTGTTCTCTGGCAAGGATGTGATCGGTAAGTGGGAAGCCTTCAAAGGAGAAATTTTGAGAGTGCAGAGCTTGTATGTTCCTGTCAGGATTAAAGGCAAAGTGAATAGGAATAATGAACCTTGGTTCTCAAGGGATATTGCAACTCTGATAAAGAAGAAGAGAGAGTTGTATGACATGTATAGGAAACAGGGAGTAAATAAGGTGCTTGAGGAGTATAAAAAGTGCAAGAAAATACTTAAGAAGGAAATCAGGATGGCTAAAAGAAGACATGAGATTGCCTTGGCAGTCAAAGTGAAGGATAATCCAAAGAGTTTTTACAGGTATATTAAGAGTAAAAGGATTATAAGGGATAAAATTGATCCTCTTGAAGATCAGAGTGGTTGGCTATGTGCAGAACCAAAAGAAATGGGGGAGATCTTAAATGGTTTATTTGCGTCTGTATTTACTAAGGAAACTGGCATGAAGTCTATGGAATTAAGGGAAACAAGTAGTGAGATCATAGAAACTGTACAGATTGAAAAGAAGGTGCTTGCTATCTTGGGGCAAATTAAAGTGGATAAATCCCCAGGTCCTGACAGGGTATTTCCTTGGACCCTGAAGGAGACTAGTGTTGAAATTGCAGGGGCCCTGGCAGATATATTTAAAATGTCGGTGTCTACGG
This sequence comes from Mobula birostris, assembly GCF_030028105.1. Taxonomy (NCBI): domain Eukaryota; kingdom Metazoa; phylum Chordata; class Chondrichthyes; order Myliobatiformes; family Myliobatidae; genus Mobula; species Mobula birostris. The sequence goes on along the minus strand of NC_092383.1, from coordinate 58,876,653 downwards.
GTGAGGTGCCGGAGGATTGGACAGTGGCTCATGTTGTTCTGTTGTTTAAAAAAGGATCGAAAAGTAATCTGGGAAATTATAGGCTGGTAAGTTTGACATTGGTAGTGGGTAAATTATTGGAAGGAGTACTAGGAGACAGAATCTACAAGCATTTGGATAGACAGGGACTTATTAGGGAGAGTCAACATGGCTTTGTGTGTGGTAGGTCATGTTTGACCAATCTATTGGAGTTTTTCGAGGAGATTACCAGGAAAGTGAATGAAGGGAAGGCAGTGGGTGTTGTCTACATGGACTTCAGTAAGGCCTTTGACAAGGTCCCGCATGGGAGGTTAGTTAGGAAAATTCAGTCGCTAGGTATACATGGAGAGGTGGTAAATTGGATTAGACATTGGCTCAATGGAAGAAGCCAAAGAGTGGTAGTAGAGGATTGCTTCTCAGAGTGGAGGCCTGTGACTAGTGGTGTGCCACAGGGATCAGTGCTGGGTCCATTGTTATTTGTCATCTATATCAATGATCTGGATGATAATGTGGTAAATTGGATCAGCAAGTTTGCTGATGATACAAAGATTGGAGGTGTAGTAGATAGTGAGGAAGGTTTTCAGAGCCTGCAGAGGGACTTGGACCAGCTGGAAAAATGGGCTGAAAAATGGCAGATGGAGTTTAATACTGACAAGTGTGAGGTATTGCATGTTGGAAGAACAAACCAAGGTAGAACATACAGGGTAAATGATAAGGCACTGAGGAGTGCAGTAGAACAGAGGGATCTGGGAATACAGACACGAAATTCCCTAAAAGTGGCATCACAGGTATATGGGGTAGTAAAGAGAGCTTTTGATATATTGGCCTTTATTAATCAAAGTATTGAGTATAAGAGCTGGAATGTTATGATGAGGTTGTATAAGGCATTGGTGAGGCCGAATCTGGAGTATTGTGTTCAGTTTTGGTCACCAAATTACAGGAAGGATATAAATAAGGTTGAAAGATGCAGAGAAGGTTTACAAGGATGTTGCTGGGACTTGAGAAACTCAGTTACAGAGAAAGGTTGAATAGGTTGGGACTTTATTCCCTGGAGCGTAGAACAATGGGGGGAGATTGATAGAGGTATATAAAATTATGATGGGTACAGATAGAGTGAATGCAAGCAGGCTTTTTCCACTGAGGCAAGGGGGAAAAAAAAACCAGAGGACATGGGTTAAGGGTGAGGGGGGAAAAGTTTAAAGGGAAAATTAGTAGGGGTGGCTTCTTCACACAGAGTGGTGGGAGTGTGGAATGAGCTGCCAGACGAGGTAGTAAATGCGGGTTCTTTTTGAACATTTAAGAATAAATTGGACAGATACATGAATGGGAGGTGTATGGAGGAATATGGTCCGTGTCCTCCGAGAGGGAGGGAGAATGATGGACCCAATCGGACGGATACAGTTAATTACAGGGAACGACTACAACCAAGAGCTAGAATAAGAGGCTCTGAGTGTCCAGTGTGTTGGTGTGGGAGAGCGTTTTCCAGCATTAAAGGTTTACAAGTCCACCAAACAAAGTTGAGGTGCTATTCCATCCCAGTGGATGAAGATGAGATTACTTCACCAAGCACAGATGATGTGGTCTTTTCAACCACTGATTCACAAGCCACAGCGATTCACTCTGGAGAGAGTCATCATATTCCAGGTCAGATGAGAGATAACCCAGGTCAGGTTTCAGACCACAGTACCCAGGTAGATCCTTCGCATGATGGCGGTGGTGAGGAGGTAGAGAAGAAGAGGAAGGTCAAGTGGCCAGCCATGGCAGACGAGAAGGCTTGGTGTGTATTTGATGAGGATATCAGTATGATGTTGGAGAACACTCAGGGGAACATCAAGAGAAAGTTGGAAGTGATGGGTGATATGATTTACCATGTTGGAAAGTACAGGTTTGGTTCGGTTGAGTTGAAGAAAGCAAAGCCTACACAGCAACCAAGCAGGTGCCAGAAGGAGCTTAGTAGGTCGTTGAGACAGAGGTGGAAGGTAGCAAGTGAGCCAGGACTTGCTGATCTCTGAGAGCATTTTCAAATAAAGTTAGCATCACTCCGTTATGCAGAGTCACAATGTAAAAAGAGAAAGGAGAGAGAGAAGGCAAGAAGATCGTTCTTTGAGAACCCTCACGAGTTCACAAAGAAACTGTTTGAACAAAGTAAGTGCGGGCAGCTTAACATCTCTCAACAAGAACTTGAGGAACACCTGGCAAGCACTTACTCTAACGAACAGTGGGAGGCTCCTATGCTTGACATTTCAGGGCTTGTGAAGCCTACCAAGCCAGGAGTGAAGTTCGATCTGTCAGAACCCAAACTGGCAGAAGTCAAACGGTTCATCAGAAAGGCAAGGTCAGGCTTAGTGCCAGAACCTAATGGAGTGCCGTATAACATGTTCAAGAAGTGTGAACAGCTGAGGAATTACTTGTGGAGATTGTTAAAGGTGGTGTGGAGACAAGGTGTTGTTCCTTTGTCACGGAGTGAGGCTGAAGGAGTATACATCCCGAAGGAAGAGAATTCTTCTACATTGAATCAGTTCCGACCAATTTCACTCCTGAATGTAGAGGGGAAGATTATGTTTGGCATTCTGGCAGAAAGAATGTCTTCATTTGTGATAATGAATGGATTAGTAAGTACATCTGTGCAGAAGGCAGGAGTACCAAGCTTCCCAGGATGCCTTGAACATTCTAGTATGATATGGCATACCATCCAGGAGTCAAAAAGGTTGAGAAGAAATCTGGCTGTAGTTTGGCTTGAACTGGCAAATGCGTATGGTTCTGTTCCCCATGTCCTGATTGAGTTTGCGATGGAATTCCTATGGATTCCTGTTATGGTGAGGAACTTTGTTGTGCAGTACTACAACGATTTCTGGATGAGGTTTAACACTCAGCAGTTTACAACTAGGTGGCAGAGCTTGGATGTTGGAATCTCAATGGGATGTACGATTTCACCCATCCTTTTTGTGTTAGCCATGGAGGTCATTGTGAGGGCTGCAGAATCAGTGGGACCAGGTGTCGCACTTGATGGCGGAGAGGAGTTACCACCAATACGAGCGTTCATGGATGACCTTACCCTTTTGGGTCCCAGCACTGAGGCAGTGGAAAATGTACTATCTAGACTCGAGGAGCTAATGGATTGGGGAAGAATGAAGTTCAAGACCAAGAAGTCAAGGAGCCTTGTTCTTAGGAGAGGAGAGCTGGTTGACTTTCATTTCACCCTTTGTGGAGAGGAGATTCCATCCATTCAGGACCAACCATTTAAGAGCCTCGGGCGATGGTATACAGAGGAGCTGAGAGACACCAAGAGGGTTCAAGAGACAGGAGATCAGATCAGCAAAGGTCTGATATCTGTTGACAAGTGTGGCTTGCCCTGCAAGTTGAAGTTATGGTGCTTGCAGTACGGACTGATGCCACGGATAATGTGGCCACTAACTGTCTATGAAGTGGCAATGTCCCATGTTGAGGCAATGGAATGGAAGATCAACAAGTATGTGAAGAAGTGGCTTGGAGTACTGAGCAGCCTCACCAATGTTGCGATCCACAGTAGCCAGACAAAGCTTACCATCCCAGTGCAATCCCTTGTTGAGGAGGTCAAGGTAGCCAAGGTAAGATCATTCTTGATGCTTCAAGACTCAAAAGACCCTGTCATCAAGAACACCCAGCCGGATGTGAGATCAGGTAGGAAATGATCAGCTCGTGTAGCAGTTGATGAGGCAGAGTCTAGATTGAAGCACAAGGAGATGGTTGGGGCTATCCAGCTAGGCCGCCAGGGACTTGGATGGACAACCCACAAGTGGTGGTCGTCATCTACAGGTAAGGAGAGCAGTGAGCTTGTAACACAGGAAATATGAGAGGTAGAAGAGGAGAAGTTAGCTAAAACAGCTGGCCTGGCCAAACAAGGGTTTGGACCTGGTGGGAAAGTGTTGAACAATGCCATCTATCTTGGAATGTTCTGTGGCAGGTGGAACCGCTCCGCATTTCTTTTCTATGCAGAGCAGCGTGCGATCTGCTCCCAACACCTGCCAACCTCAGCACCTGGTATGAAGGTAAGACAGACAGGTGTGCTGCTTATGGCGAGAAGGGAACACTTCAACATATCTTGAGTGCATGCAGAGTCAATCTTTCCAGCGGTATGTACACTTGGAGACATAACAACGTTCGCAAAGTTGTAACAGAAGCGGTTGAACAGAGAGTACTGCAGCACAACTTATCTCATGCCCCATGCTGCACAGAACATGGCATATCATTTGTGAAAGAAGGCTCCAAGTCAAGGGCTCACGATCAAGCATACTTTCTTCAGCCAATGATTGGTGTGTCAAGGCTGACCTGGACGGGAAAGGCAGTTTCCTGGAGCAAATAGCTTTCACAACATTGCGTCCAGATAGAATCGTATGGTCTGACACCAGTAGAGAAGTGGTTATTGGTGAACTCACAGTCCCCTGGGAAGACAACATCGATGAAGCCCATGATCGCAAGTTAACCAAGTATGCAGAATGAAGATCAGAGTGCAGAGACGAGGGTGGAAGGTCTCATGCTATCCATTCGAAGTAGACTGCTGTGGGTTTATTGCATTCACCTTCCAGAAGTGGCTGCGTGACCTTGGCTTCACTAGAAGAGAGATCAGGTCATCCAGCAGGGCTGTAGCTGAGGCAGCAGAGAAAGGATCAGCATGGGTGTTGACCAAGTATGTCCAGAGGGGCAGATAGTCAGACAGTGTATACATATCTTGCAAACCCTTCTGTAGTTGTGTAGACACCTGAAGAGCAGACTATCTGTTGGATGGAAATGACCAACAACTCTGATAGAGGCAGATGCCAAGTTTTTAAGCTCACCAGTGGGAGGTGGTGCTTTAGCACTGCTGGCCCACCACCTCGAGGGAGTCTTGGTCATAAGCGGGCTGAAACTCCTGAAGACAGGTGGCAGATCAACTGCTGATCCCACCGGTGATAGCACAGGACAGTTAACATCTTAGTCCACGTGTATTTTGTAACTGGTTTCTATGGTTTCTATGCTTTCCTCCAATCACATTAAAATTATGGCCCCTCATATTACCCATTGTCACCCCAGGAAAAGAAGTCTCTGGCTACACACTCTAACTATGTCCCATCATCTTGTACACCCTTACCAAGTCACCTCTCATCCTCCCTCATTCCAAATAGTAAATGTCTTGCTCGCTCAACCTATCTTTTTAAGACATGCCCTCTAGACCTGACAGCATCCTGGTAAGTCCTCTGCTTCAATTAGAGCCCGAAGGGGGATTGGGTCTGGAACAGGACTGGTCTTCATGCTTAAGGGAGGACATAATTCCAATAGATCGAGAAGAATTAGAGGTGATTTTATTTAAACATACTCAATTATTATAGCTTTTCATTAAGTGATGTGGAATTTTGCACCTGAAGCAAGTTCTAGACGAGGAATGGGAAGTCGATCTATTTTCTAAAATACCATTCTGACAGGCAGCAGTTAAGGATGTGTTGATATCATTAGTAATGCTGCATTTCCCAGAGGGTAGATGAGGCTCCATCGATTCCTCCTTTAATCTCCATGTTTTCTTTCAAAAAACACTCCTCAGTAGTAATGGAGATTATAAGTCAAGGCAAATGCCAAGGAACATTTCTTGTTAATATTGTAGAGAGGCTTTCAATAGAAGCAAAGAAAGCAATGGCCATGTAAGAAGATTGCATAAAATCAGCTGAGGGTAAAGACAGCCTTTCAAATATATTTACCTTTTTGTATTTATTCACTTTGACTTTTCTTGCTTCCTATTTTCTTTTTGGAGCAAATTCCCTTTTATTTTCTACACTCCCACAATTCTTAAGACAACTTATTTATGTATGCATATAGGAATGTTAATCCTGTTTTCTTTCTTTCCACAGGTGCTACCTGACCTACTGAGTGTCCCCAGCATTTACTGTTTTAATTTCAGATTTCCAGCAACTGACATGGAGTTAATACTTCCCCAAGTAAAAGTGTTCAGAGCCAGATTCACGATAACAAGACAGAGGAGAAGAGATTTCTTTACCCAAAACCTGGTGAATCTTTGGAACTCATGACCCAGTGGATATGTGGAAGCTCAGTCAAGCAGCACATTTAAGATAGATCAATAGTATTCTAGTCATTAAGGACACAATGGGTTTAATGCAGCCAAGTGGGGGTGAGGTGAAAGATCTGCTATGATCTCAATGAATGGTGGAACAAGCAAACAGAACTTAATGGCCCCCTGATTCTGTTTCTTCAGAATCAATAACATTATAATTAACAATTTCTCACTGAAAAATAATTTTTATGTTCTTTTCATTTTTTAAATTTCAAATTATGTTTTACTTAAAAGCCAGTGTCACTCTGCCAGTAGAATAGGTGTAATTTTGCATACGTGCACGAGAGGGAGCCAAACTCCTAAATTCTGATAGTTTAGGCACTAATGTCTATTGTGAGACAATGAAGGATTCCTATTTTCCTTTGCCTCCTAAGTGTCAGCAAGATGCTCAGTGTTGACAAAGGAAGTCCATATGTTGGAAAGTAGCACATGCAAAACTTCTGGTTTATACTTAGCAGGTCAAATTTCATCTATAATATATTATTAATGTGGAGGAGACTTTGGTCAATAATAAATTGCTACCCCCTTGATCATCTTGAAATAACAAACAAAGTGTAAGTTTGTAGTGCACTTTGTGTCTGTGAGATAATTTCAAAATGCCTCAGAACTAGGGGATAACATCTTTAGATAGTAATGGCATTTAAAAACAAAATGGTCAAAACCAGGAGATCAGGTCCTTTGAAAGTAATTTAAGTTACAATGTAAAGAAATAAAACCCTTGGGAATGCATATTTTTGTTGCAGTTTTGTAAGGCATTTTCAAAGTCTGTTCTTGGGTAATGGGACATCTGTTTATATTCCTTTCCAAATGGGGAGGTGAAATTAAACAGGTCGCCCTGAGCTGCAAAATTAGTCAGATGAGCTTTGGAGAATGGTTCCTGTTCATAGTGAAATCAGTCACAAAGAAAATGCTTGATTATTCATGAGGTTTGCAGTAAAAGTATTGAAATATGTTGACTGGTTTTATTTGAAAGAAGCGGAACCATCCTGTGAGCAGGACTTTGTAGAGTTGTTGTGAGTCCCTGTGCTAAACATCTCACTCTACACATACTGGGGCATCAATTATACTGGCACGCAGGAGAGGCACCGGGAGGAATGCAGAGACCATTCAAAAAGAGCTAAATTAATTTGTGATCTCAAACCTTTTAAAGTCATGATATTAAAGTAACAAGTCTGGAATTTGGTTCACCTAACTGCTTGTCTCTGCTTGATTAGATATTAGATAACTAGAGCTGTGTGACATTGAACAATAAACTGCCCGTGAAAAGGATACAACTCTGGTGCCATTTTATTATGGTGCCTGCAGCTACTTACATCAGTAAGTGCTTGAATGCCAACAGCATGGCTAGTCCAGTCAGTTAAAACCAACTGTATGTTCACACCACATACAAACACCTCTCTATTTACTGCTCTCTGAGGGCCGATCCCTTCTGCTTACAGGATGGTGTTCGGCAATGGATGGTTCTAGGTAGGGTATCGGATGGTACTTTTCACTCTTGGCCAAGGCCTTGCAACATTTTCCTTCTTATCATCCGAGAAAAAAGTATTATCTGATAGCACCTTTGGTGTAACATTCTGAGGATCACAGACATTTATTATGGAAAGTCTTTTGGTCATGATTCTATTCTGATCGTGAGCTTCTGACATTTTAAAGCATATACCAGCATGCTGAGGAATTTGGTGTGGAAAATACTTAGGTGTGACTTTGTCTCCATTTGTTTTATGTCCAATTGTTCTTCAGTATGGTAAAGGACACGGTAACCTTACTAATGGAGTGGGTTTAACAGAACATCCATCCAACAATCTCTTCAACCCCCTAGCATCAGGTAGGAGGTACTGTAGCATTAGAACAAAAACTGTTAGAATTGGATACAGCATCTTCCCCTAGGATTTAAGACTACTGAACTCCCTGACACCAAGCAGGTCTCATCACATATGAAGCACCAGTAGTGTTACACTGTTTACATTTTGTGTCATGTATGCACCTTTTTATTTATGTTATTTCTGGTAATATTACTTTATGCGTTGTGTGTGTGAGTTACATGTGCTGTGCATCTTGGTCCCAAGGAATGTTGTTTCATTCGACGGTATATATGTGTACGGTTGAATGGCAATAAACTGAACTTGAACTTGTTGGAGAGGAGTGCTTGATAGTTGACACAGACTTGGTAGCTGTAGGAAATGTGTCTATGTTGTCAAGCTCTACAATATTGTGTTGGCTTCTTGTCAATCTCCCTTGTTGCTAACACATCACCCATGTCAAGAAACTCACTTACTTCCATGGAATTGTTACTGTCGGTGACTGGCTTCTAATTCATTTTTCTCGTGCACTTTCAGTGCGAGCTATAGAGACAATCCAGTCCATGATTCAATCCGTTTTCCAGAGTAGCTCCCTGACTGGCAGTGGCTGAAAGGTGAGCTGCTATCATTAGTATTGCTACGTTCCCCTGACATAGGCGGGGCTCCAGTGATTCCTCCTCTAAAGTGATTATTGTTTCCTTTAAAAACTATTCCACAGCAACAATAAATGAATTAAAAGGCAAAAAAAAAAGTCAAGGAACGTATTTGCTAATATTGTAGAGAGATAAGAGAAGAAACTGGTGTATGTGAAGGCTATGTGTAAAATCAACAGAAGGTAAAGATGGCCTTATAAATTGATTCTTCTTTTGTATTTATTCACTTCTAATTTTCTATATTGTTTCTTTTTCAATAAACTCCCTTCCTTTCGTTTTCTAATCTCCCACACCACTTAAGACAACATATCTATTTGTACATGTAGGAATGGCGCAGTATGGTCAAAATGGCAAGGTGTGCAGCCCATGACAAGGTGGCAATGAGCCGTCTTCCTGTGCTTGCTGTCGTCCATGTGGCGAAGTGTTTAGGAAACATTTAACTAAAAAGTTCAGCTTATGTCCTGCAAATTAATCTTTAAGGAGGTTCAGCTTTAGCATGGATCCATACTTGGTTTTTACTCTTGTAATTCATTGCAGTTTCTTTATAAATTGCAGTTGGGACTGCTCTTAAATAAGTTCTGCCAGACACTTGATTGGTATCTTGTAGATGCTTGGAAGATTTAGAGAAACAATCACCACAAACTAGCCAATCTTTGACACACAGGCACTATGCTTTATGTGCGTGGTCCACCGGATGCCTGGATGCTGATCGTGATGGGCTGATAATGGTAATGTCACTGACAACAGAGAGCGGCAATTACACTTCAATTTGTTACTGATGGGCATTGCTTTGTGCTTGGGGTCTGCCACTTACCAACCCAAACCTGAATACTGTCCTGACCTTTCTGCGTAGGAACATACTGCTTCATTACCCGTGGAAACATGCATTGAATTGAATGCAGTAGTGTTTAGTATGAAATTGAAGCCTAATCTTCATTACGGCCTCCATTTTCGGCTCCTTTACGATGAAATCTGGAACTAAATTGTCCTGCAGGAACTGAATCTCACCCTGTTTGAAATGGTTTGGCCATTCCATCGTACTATTGACAACATTTCCTAAAGCTTTGCTAGTGATTTCAAAAGGATTGCAGTACTGCCTTTGGTGTGCATGTTATGAACATCATGCAGGGCGAATGTTAGGATAGATGCAGATTTATAAATAATTGTACTGCTCATTTACAGGGGAATCTAGTTTGAAGGCAATCTTCACCAATGGACTATTGTCCAGCTCCAGAGCTTTTGGCATCTTTTAGAGCTCATCCGAATATCACAAGATCTGAATCAAGTTGTCTGGTGAGGCGTCTTTGATGATGGAGGGCTCAGGAGGAGGCAGAGTTGTATTATCCACTGATCAGTTGGAGGTGGTGGCGATCACCTCAGCCTTGTCCTTTCCACCACTTTCCTGGGTTGTGTATTCATTTCGAACCAGAATATTCATTGCAGTTTCTCTCAGCAGTTTTTAATTGTCCATCGCCATTCCCCTCTGCATGTGACGGGACTGCAGGGTTTTGATCTGCTCTGTTGATTATGGGTCAGTCACAACTGTGTCTGATGTTCAGCAGGCAATAGTTTTTTGTTGTTTGGCTTTATCAGACTACCACCTCGTTTCTGCGTTGGTCTCAGACTGTTTCAGGATTAGTCTCATACGCTGAAAAACCAAAGCTGAGTATTTTTGTCAGATTTTGTAAAATATAAAATTGGGCATGTAATTTAGACTGTAATTGGAATACTGTGAGCAGTAATGGGCCCCATATGTAAGAAAGGATGTCCTGGCATTGGTGAGTGTCCAGAGGAAGTTTACGAGAATGATCCCAGGAATGAATGGATATGAGGAGCACTTGATGGATCTAGGTGTGAAACGCACCCTTGGGAATCCCAACACATGTTGGTTTGCAAGCATGTTGAAAGGAATGCTGCTGGCTGACACGTTTCAGGTTGCTGTCTATGCTGAGAGACTCACTGAGGCCTGGGTGCAGTCACTGCAAGTGATCATTGGGGAAGGACCTTAGTATGGGTTTCTTCTGCTATTGGACAGGCGGGGCCAGGTTGGGTGAGGAGGCTTCTCAATTGTAGTAGTAATGCATTACTCCAGGGGGTCATATGAGTGGCAACAGGCTATTGGTTTTAAGAAACATAAAAGAACACCACTTAATGCATTGTCTATAAATGTAAGAATGAAAAGCAAAGGCATTGTGTGGATTTTTCTTGGAAATTTTTTTTTATTATGAATAAAGTTAATTTTGATATAAACAGTTTGATAGTTCTGGGCCTGGGCGTACTGGAGTTTAGAAGAATGAGGGGTGATCTCACCCAGAGCGCAGGCTTCAGGTAATAATTGGGTGACCACCAGGACAAGTAGAGGGGTAAGCACTCGTTGCAGTGTTCTCCTGTGGCAACATGTATACCCCTTTGGATACAGCTGGGAGGGATAACCTATCCAGGCACAGCAGCAGCAGCCAGGGAGGTCAGGGGCACTGTGGCCGGTCTGAGGGCTCAGCAGGGAAAGGTAAAATCAGGCAGAACGATTGTAATGGGAGACTCAGTAGTCAGCAGGAGGGACAAGAGGTTCTGTGACCATGAAAGAGGCACCAGGATAGTGTGTTGCCTCCTAGGTTCTAGTGTCTAGGATGTCTCAGAGCAGCTGCAGAAGATTCTCAAGAGGGAGGGTGATCAGACAGAGGTCACAGTGCACATTGGCACCAATGACAGATAGAAAGGGAGAAGGAGTCCTGTGCAGTGAGTACAGGGAGTTTGGAAAGAGGCTGAAAATCAGGACCCCCAAGGCAGTATCTCTGGATTATTCCTAGTGGTCAGGGCAGGAATAGGATTATAGTACAGATGGATAAGTGGCCTGAGAGGTGGAAGTGGGAGATTCTTGGATCATTGGACCTTTTCTGGGGCAGAAGTGATTTGTAAGTGAAGGTTGGTGTGCACTAGAGGGTAATCAATATTCAGGCCAGGAGATTTGTTTATGCTGCTCAGGAGGGTTTAAACAAGCTGGACAAGGGAATGGGAACCGGAGTACCAGGCCAGAGAGTGGAGGGATGGAGAGGAAGCGAGATGTCAGGAGGGATAAAAGTAGACAGGAGCAAAGTAATAGATATGATGGGACAGATAGTTTGAATTCCACGAGTATTATGGGTAAAAGTGATGAATGTAGAGCATGGATCAGTGAGATCTTGGGGTCCGTGTCCATAGGACACTCAAAGTTGCTGCACAAGTTGGCAGTGTGGTTAAGAAGGTGTATGGTGCGTTGGCTTTCATCAGCTGTGGGATTGAGTTCAAGAGCTGTGAGGTAATGTTACAGCTATATAAGACTTTGGTCAGACCCCTCTTGGAGTATTGTGTTCAGTTCTGGTCACCCCACTACAGGAAGGATGTGAATGCTATAGAGAGAATGCACAGGAGATTTACAAGGATGTTGCCTGGATTGGAGAGCATGCCTTACGAGAATAGGTTGAGTGAACTTGGCCTTTTCTCCTTGGATTGATGGAGGATGGGAGGTGACCTGATAGAGGTGTATAAGATGATGAGAGGAATTAATCATGTGGATAGCCAGAAGCTTTTTCCCAGGGCTGAAATGGCTAACATGAGAGGGTATGATTTTAAGGTGCTTGGAAGTAGGCACAAGGGGGGATGTCAGAGGTAAATTGTCAGGGTGCATGGAATGCACTGCCAGCGAAGGTGGTGGAAGTGGATACAATAGGGTCTTTTAAGAGACTCTTAGATAGGTACAGTTGAAGTCAGAAGTTTACATACACCTTAGCCAAATACATTTAAACTCAGTTTTTCACAACTCCTGACATTTAATCCTAGAAAACATTCCCTGTCTTAGGTCAGTTAGGATCACTACTTTACTTCAAGAATGTGAAATGTCAGAATAATAGTAGAGAGAATGATTTATTTCAGCTTTTACTTCTTTCATCACTTTCCCACTGGGTCAGAAGTTTACATACACTTTGTTAGTATTTGGTGGCATTGCCTTTAAATTGTTTAATTTGGGTCAAACGTTTTGGATTGCCTTCCACAAGCTTCTCAAAGTAAGTTGCTGGAATTTTGTTCCATTCCTCCAGACAGAACTGGCGTAGGCCTCCTTGCTCGCACACACTTTTTTAGTTCTGCCCACAAATTTTCTATTGGATTGAGGTCAGGACTTTGTGATGGCTACTCCAATACCTTGACTTTGTTGTCCTTAAGCAATTTTGCCACAACTTTGGAGGTATGCTTGGGGTCATTCTCCATTTGGAAGACCCATTTGCGACCGAGCTTTAACTTCCTGGCTGATGTCTTGAGATGTTGCTTCAATATATCCACACAATTTTCCTTCCTCATGATGCCATCTATTTTGTGAAGTGCACCAGTCCCTCCTGCAGCAAAGCACCCCCACAACATGATGCTGCCACCCCCATGCTTCACGGTTGGGATGGTGTTCTTCAGCTTGCAAGCCTCACCCTTTTTCCTCCAAACATAACGATGGCCATTATGGCCAAACAGTTCAATTTTTGTTTCATCAGGCCAGAGGACTTTTCTCTGAAAAGTAAGATCTTTGTCCCCATGTGCACTTGCAAACTAGTCTGGCTTTTTTTATGGCGGTTTTGGAGCAGTGGCTTCTTCCTTGCTGAGCAGCCTTTCAGGTTATGTCGATATAGGACTCGTTTTACTGTGGGTAAAGATACTTGTCTACCTGTTTCCTCCAGCATCTTCACAATGTTGCTGTTGTTCTGGGATTGATTTGCACTTTCCGTGCCAAAGTACGTTCATCTCTCGGAGACAGAATGCGTCTCCTTCCTGAGCGGTATAATGGCTGTGTGGTCCCATGGTTTTTATACTTGCATACTATTGTTTGTACAGATGAATGTGGTCCCTTCAGGCATTTGGAAATTGCTCCCAAGGATGAAGCAGACTTGACATCATTTTCTGACCTCAATCCGATAGAAAATTTGTGGGAAAAAACGTGTGGGAGCAAGGAGGCCTACAAACCTGGCTCAGTTACACCAGTTCTGTCTGGAGGAATGGAACAAAATTCCAGCAACTTACTGTGAGAAGCTTGTGGAAGGCTAACCAAAATGTTTGACCCAAGTTCAACAATATAAAGGCAATGCCACCAAATACTAACCTTTGTTAGTAACCTATGTAAACTTCTGACCCAGTGGGAAAGTGATGAAAGAAATAAAAGCTGAAATAAATCATTCTCTCTACTATTATTCTGACATTTCACATTCTTAAAATAAAGTGGTGATCCTAACTGACCTAAGACAGGGACTGTTTTCCAGGATTAAATGTCAGGAATTGTGAAAAACTGAATTTAAATGTATTTGGCTAAGGTGCATGTAAACTTCTGACTTCAGCTGTACATGGAGCTCAGAAAAATAGAGGGCTAAGTGGTAGGGAAATTCTAGGCAGTTTCTATAGTAGGTTACATGGTCGGCACAACATTGTGGGCCGAAGGGCCTGTAATGTGCTGTAGGTTTTCTGTGTTCTATGGAACTATGATGTTGTGGCCATTACAGAGACTTGGCTTAGAGAGGGACAGGTATGAGTGATTAATATCCCAGGGTTTCAGTGTTTTGGAAAAGATGGGGGGGGGGAGGGTGAAAGGCACTACTATTCAGGGATAACATTACAGCTGCACTCAGAACGGCCATAATGGAAGGCTCAGAGTCGATGTGGGGAAAAACCCACAAATAGGAAGGGTCCACGCACTCTGATGGGATTGTACAACAGATCTCCCCAGTAGCTACTGGGACATTGAGGAACAGATATGCAGGCAGATTAGGAAATGTTTTAAAACAATAGGTTTGTTGTCAAGGGAGACTTCAACTTCCCTAATGTAAACTGGGACCTTCTTAGTGCAAGAGATTTAGATGGGCAGAATTTGTTAGATGTAAGCAGGAGGGTTTCTTAAGTCAATGTACAAATAGTCCAAAAAGAGGAGGGGCTGTACTGGATCTGGTGAAAGGCCTGGCCAGATTACTGACCTTTCAGTGGCTGAGCAGTTAGGAAACAGTGACAAAAGCTCCTTAAATTTTAAGATAGCTATTGATAGGGCCATGGACCCCATACAATTACAGAGGAGGGGTTTGCTGTCCTGAGGCAAATTAGGGTGGACAAATCCCTAGGGCCTGACAAGATGCTTCCTTGGACACATCCTTGCAAGTGCGGGATTTGCAGGGGTCCCAGCAGAGATATTGAAATCATCCTTAACGACAGCTGAGACCCAGAGGTTTGGAGGATAGCTAATGTTGTTCCACTCCTTAAGAAAGGCTCTAAGAATAAACCAGGAAATTATAGGCTGCTGAGCCTGATATCAGTAGTGGAAAAGTTATTGAAAGGTATTCTATGGGACCGGATATATGATTATTTGGATAGACAGGGATTGATTAGGGACAGTCAGCATAGCTTTGTGCATGCTAGGATGCGTCTAATCAATCTTATGGAGTTTTACGAGGAAGTTACCGGGAAAGTAGATGACGGCAAGGCAGTGGATGTTGTCTACATGGACTTCAGCACCTGACAAGGTCCCACAAGGGGGGTTGGTCAAGAAGCTTCAGTCGCTTGGCATTCAAGATGAGGTAGTAAATTGGAGAAGCCAAAGAGTGGTCGTAGAGGGTTAACTCTCTGACTGGATGCCTGTGACTAGTGGAGTGCTGCAGGGATCGGTGCTGGGACAGTTGTTTGTCATCTATATCAATGATCTGGATGATAATGTGATTAATTGGATCAGCAAATTTGCAGATATCATCAAGATTAGGACATAGTGGACAGCAAGGAAGACTATCAGAGCTTGCAGTGGGATCTAGACCAGCTGGAAAAATGTGCTGAAAAATGGCAGGTGCAACTTAGTGCAGACGGGAGTGAGGTCACTTTGGGAGAACTAACCAGGATAGATTTTACACAGTGAGTGGCAGGGCACCGAAGAGTGCGTTAGAACAAAGGAATTTGGGAATACAGGTGAATAATTCATTGAAAGTGGTATCACAGGTAAATAGGGTTGTAAAGAAAGCTTTTGTCACATTGGCCTTCATAGAACAAAGTATTGAGAACAGAAGATGGGATGCTATGTTGAAGTTATGTAAGACATTAGTGAAGACTAATTTGGAATATTATGTACAGTTTTGGTCACCCACCTACAAGATTGAAAGAGTACAGAGAAAATTTACAAGGATGTTACTGAGACTGGGGGACCTTAGTTATAAGGAAATATTGATTAGGATAGAACTTTATTCCTGAGAATGTAAAAGTTTGAGGGCAACATGAGGGGAAACTTTTTCACTCATAGGGCAGTGAGAATGTGGAACGTTCTGCCAGCGCAAGACGTGATGTGATTTCTATTTCAACATTTAATTTAAGTTTAGATATGTACATGGATGGGAGGGTACGGAGGACTATGGTCTGGGTGCAATTCGATGGGACTAGACAGTTTAAAAGGTTCAGCACAGACTAAATGGACCAAAAGGCCTGTTTCTGTGCTGTAGTTTTGTATGACTCTAAGGATAAGTATAGACCTTGCAGGAGAGTATGAAATTAGAGTAGGATAAGTTATGAGAATATTACGTAGGAACTAGGGAGAGTTCATTGGAACAGCTGTTTTTGGGCAAGTCCACATCTAACATGGAGGGTGTTTAAAGACCAAATGCACAGTGTACAGGACAGGTATGTTCCTGTCAGATGTAAGGACAAGGATGGCAAGCTGAGAGAACTTTGGATGTTGAGAGTGGTGATGAATTTAGTTAGAAGAACAAGGAAAAGTGTGTAAAAATTAAGGAGCCAGAATCAAACAGAGCCAATGAGGACTCTAAAGAGGCCGAAAAGAGCACAGGAAGGGAATTAGTAAAGCCTGGAGGGTCCATGAAAAGTGTTTGGCAAGTAAGATTATACGTACAAGATAGAATAACATGTCCCCCCATTGGTTAGTTCCCTGTTATCTGTAGTTATAACCCAAACATTGCAGCTACGGAGAACCTATTACCTCAGCAGTTGGCACTACAGGGAAGCTATTTTATTATAACACTTATGGAAAAGGCATTTTATCAGCCTCAGCAGTTAGCATTACAGAGAACCCCCTTACATCTAGTTTGCTCGCATCTGGAGTAGTTCATACAGTTTTGGTCTCCCCATTATAGGGAGGATGTCAAGGCTTTGGAGAAGGTGCAGAGGAGGTTTACCAGGACATTGCCTTTAATTAAAGGGCATGTGCTAGAATGAGAGGTTGGACAAACGTGGGTTGGTTTCTATGTAGCGGTGGAAACTGAGGGGAGATCTGATAGAGGTTTATAAAATCATGAGAGGCATAGACAGAGTCACCAGACAGTATTTTTTTCCCAGGTGTAAATATGGCTAATACCTGAGGGCAGCATTTAAGGATGAGAGGGAGTAATTTTAAAGGAGACGTGAGGTGAAAGATTTTTTCTACAGGAATAGTGGATGTCTGGGGTGGTGGTAGAGGGAGAATCATGAGGAATTTTTAAAAGACATTTCGATGGGAACATGAATATGAGGACAATGAAAGGATACGGACATTATTTATTTTCTTTTATTTAGGTAAAACACGGATTAGGCCCTCTGGCCCTTCAGACTGCGCTGTCCAGCAGCCCCCGATTTAACCCAATTAAGCCACCAACTGGTATGTCTTTGGACTGTGGAAGGAAACCGAAATGCCCTGAGGAAGCACTGCAGTCACGATGAGAACATACAAGCTCCTTATAGACAGCAGCGGAATCGAACCTTGGTCACTGGTACTGTTAAGTGTTATGGCTAACCACCACGCTGCTGTGCTGCCCTTGCATTGTGTAAGCAGAAGAGATTACGGTAGTTTAGTTAGTTATTTGAGTACTAATTTAATTGGTTCAGCAGAACATTGTGGGCTGAAGGGCTTAGCCCTGTGCTGTTCAGTTCTATGTTCTATCTCATGGAAGTCCAACAAACATTGAAAGGCCTTGGTAGAGTGGATGTATAGAGGATGCTTCAAATAGTGGAAGGGTTGAACCAGAAGGCACTCCTCAGAATAGAGGGATTTCCCTTTAGAACAGAGATGAGGAAACACTCTTTTAACCAGAGGGTGGTGAATCTGAGGAACTCATTGTCACAGATAGTTGTGGAGGCCAAGTCATTGGGGTATATTTAAAGTGGAAGTTGATAGGCTCTTAATTAGTAAAGCCAATGAAGGTTAAGGAAGAAGTCAGAATAGGGATTGAGGTGGAAAATAAATCAGTCACCATCAAATGGAGACTTGATGCGCCATTTGGTCTAATTCTGCCCCTATGTCTTATGGCTGTATATTCGGCTTGCATGTGACATTGGAGAGGTTGAAAGGCCAAGCCTTGAGTTTGTGGATAGTGGGCAGCAGCACCAGGGTGGCAGTATTATTGATCTGCAATATTTCTAATAGGTAAAGACTTCATCAGACAGCTAATTGACTGGTATGTGGATATCTCTGAAGCTTGTCCCTAGGTGATTGTGATGAACTGTTCACAGATCTGTTTGTTTTTCTAAATCTGATGTCTTGATCTCTACTGGGTAATATGCCATGGTTATTTTTATTGATCCAAATTTCCGCTGAGAGGTATACATGACCAGGGAAGTATGCTGACATTCATAAATGCTCAAAAATGAATACAAATTAAACATAGAATTGTTTCTTAAAATTTTAAAGAGTGAGTTTAAAAAGGAAGTTAAAGACCCCGGAATACATTTAAATACATTCAGAGAAAGTTGATTTAATAAATTAAGTATAAAGACTATATTTTGTTTGTGTAGTGGGCTCAAACTTGACAGCATAACCATGGGGATCTGGATCACAGGTGTTCACTGTTGTGCAGGAAGCTTGGACTATGCTTTCATGTAAGTAAATTTCAAACTTCAGGCAAAGTTATGAAAGTAAATGCTCACCTCCACCACATCCCACAGCCCCTGACCTGTAGTTTTGTGTGTGATTGTTGACGTTTTAGCTGAAATTGAAGTCGAATTTATTATCATATTGACAAATACATAAATCCTCGTGCAATGAAAAACATCCTCATAACATCACAGGTATGTAGTACAATCAAGGAAATTCAGAAAAACATAAATTAAACATAAATTATACAAAATTTTATAACAAGAAGTAAAACCAATAAAATAAAAAAGTCCTTTTTAATGCAAAGTGATCAAAATGGTTGTCCTAGTACTGCTAAACTGTTATGATAAAGATTTTTCTGGTTGGTTCAAAAACCAAACGGCTGAAGGGAAGTAGCTGTTCTTGAAGTTGGTGGTGAGGGACTTCAGAATTCTGCACTTGCTGCCCAATGATCACTGTAAAAAGATGGCTTAGCCAAGATAGTGGGAATCTTTAATGATGTATATCACCTCTTGTTGATATGACCAATGATAGGTAGAGGTGTGACCTTTATGTATCGGGTGGAATTCACCAATCTCTCATGTTGCTGTGCCTTCAGACTGTCGTATCAGACCGTGATCCAAACAGTCAGTATACTTTCAACAGTGCATTTGTGCAAGTTTGTTCGAGTGTTCGGTGACAAGCCGATCCTCCTTAAATTCCTAAGAAACTGAAGAGGCTGGTGAGCTTTCCTTGTGGTTGCATCAACATTCTGAATCCGGGACAGGTCATCTGTGACGTGAATTTAAATAGCTGACTCTCTCAACCACTGATCCCCAGTGCAGCCTGGTGCCTGAGCACCCTGCTTCCCTTTCCTGAAACCATTTCTTCAGCTTTGTTGACATTGAGCAGCGGGTTGTTGCTACAACACCACTGGACCCAGTGTCTTAACTCACTATGGTAAGCTGTGACTTGTCCAACAAACAGCAGCTTTGCCTGCAAATTTACTACCAATCCTCGCTGATTGAAGTCTGCTGATGAGGAAACTGGGAGGTAGAGAGGTCCAGGTTTTGAAACTTGGCAGAGAGTTTAGATGGGATGTTTGTGTTGAATGTCAAATGTAGTTGATGACGCAGAAGTTCCTGTTGTCGAGACGGTCCAGAGCAGAGTGATGAGCCAGAGAAATCACATCTGCTGTTGTCATGCTGTGATGGAGCGGATAGAGGTCATCTCTGAGGTAAGAGTTGATTTGCACAGCAACCAACCTCTGAAATACTTACGGTTGTGATAACGTAGATAGTCATTTAAGCAGGATACCCTTCTCTTCTTGGGCACCGGTACAATAAGTGCTTTTTTGAAGCAGGAGGGAACCTCAGATGGCAGAAGTCAGAGTTTGAATATGTCTGTAAATACTCCAGCCAGTTGGCCTATAAAGATACTCAGCCAGCTGTTCTGTCTAAACCAGACACCTTTCATGAATTCACCCTTTTGAAGGATGCCCGGATGATAGCTCGAAATTACAGGGTCATTGGGAGATGTGAATGTGTGGGTGTGGCATAGTTCTCCCTAATAAAGCACGAGCTCCTCTAGGAGTGATGGGTTGTAGCCTGATGTTGCATGCAGGAAGTTACCAGGGGTGAGTGATAAGTTTGTGGCCTAAGGTAGAAGGAGATGAGTTACACAGCTCTCGTTACATGACATGCAGTTCAAAGTTTTGAGTGATTATGCAGAAAGTTTGGAGTCAACAACCCATCTCCTTCCACCTTAGGCCACGAACTTATCAATCACCCCTGCTGTGAACACTTTCTGGAGGTCCAAGATCCGTATGCTCCACGACCACTGGACTAAGTGTGTAAATGTAGGAGGGGACTATGTTGAAAAATAAATGTGCTAGAAACTGACTCCTTCTGCTGTGGGCCACAAAGTTATCAATCACCTCTCGTATATTATGCAAGCCCAGCCACAGGTATCTTGCGTCCATCTGTGATTCCAGTTTAAAATTGACTCTTTGTGCTCTGGAGGTTGGACCTGGTCTTCTTATGATTCTGATTCACCAGTCCTAACAAATAAATAATAATAATATTATAACAAATATTTTATTTCTTACATCCAAGAGGGAAAATCCTTATACTGTGCATCTGTTGCTACGTACAAGCAATAAGGAAGGGAAATATGGGAGGATTGTATACATAATTGTTTTGTATACATGTACATACAGTCAGATACAATGTACAGTCCGATGTGCAACCAGATCAATGTGTAATGATAAATCTGATGGCCTGGTGAAAGAAGATGTCCTGGATCCTGTTGCTCCCGGCCTTAATGCTGTAGTACCATTTGCCAGACGGTAGTAGGTGAAACAGTCTGTGGTTGGGGTGGCTGGGATCACTGATTATTCTCTGGGCCCTTTTTACACACATGCTGTTGTAAATGTCCTGAATAGAGGGGAGTTCACATCCACAGATGTGCTGGGCTGTCCGCTCCACTCCTGGCATTGCCCTGCAATTGAGCGTAGTAGAGTTCCCATACCAGGTGATGACACAGCCGGTCAGAATGGTCTCGATGGTGCTCCTGTAGAAAATCCTGAGGATTTGGGGAGTCAAGCCAAACTTCAAATGTCTGAGGCGAAAGAGGCACTGTTGTGCTTCTTTTCAACACATAGTGGGTATGTACAGTTCAGGTGAGTTCCTTGGTGATGTGTATTCTGAGGAACTTGAAACTACTCCCCTCTCATCTATAGTCCCATTGATGCCAATAGGGGCTAGTCTTTCTCCATTCCTCCTGTAATCCACGATCAATTCCTTTGTTTTTTCGACATTGAGGGAGAGGTTGTTTTCTTGGCACCATTGGGTCTGGGCGTTGACTTCTCCTTTGTAGGCTGTCTCATCATTATTGGAAATAAGGCCCATCACCGCTGTGTTATCTGCAAATGTAATCAGCAGATTGGAGCTATGCGTGGCAACACAGTTGTGGGTGTATAGGGAGTAGAGGAAGGAGTTCAGGACACAGCCCTGGGGGGCTCCTGTGTTGAGGGTCAGAGGGGCATAGGTGAGGGAGCCCCTACTTACCACCTGCTGGTAATCTGACAGCAAGTCCAGGATGCAGTAGCACAAGGTGGGATGCAGGCTGAAGTCTCTGAGCTTCTTGTCAAGGCTGGGGGAATTATGGTATTGAATGCAGAGCTGTAGTCCAAGAACAGCATCCCTATTCTCCAGGTGAGTGAGGACAGTGTGTACTGCTGTGGTTATGGCATTGTCTGTTGATCGATTGTGTCAGTAGGTGAATTGAAGAGGGGGCAGGGGTCCAGTGTGGGTGGTAGCTTTGAGACCAGCCTCTCAAAGCATTTGCTTATGATTGAGGTGAGTGTGACAGGACACCAATCATTCAGGCATGCTACCTTGGTTTTCTTAGGTATAGGGACAATGGTAGATGTTTTGAAGCAGGAGGGAACTACACACTGGGAGAGGGAGAAATTAAAAAATGTCTGTGAATGCACCAGCCAGGTCTAGCCCTCAGCAGAATACAGATCTCCTGGTTTATCCCTGTTCATCCAGAGCTCATGGTAGGGGAAAACTTGGAATGTTTTTGTGGGTAAACCAATATTTTAGACCATGAGACACACACAAAATGCTGTAGGAACTCAGCAGGCCAGGCAGCATCTACAACCTCGCCTGCTGAGTTCCTCCAGCATTTTGTGTGTGTTGCTTGGGTTTCCAGTATCTGCAGATTCTCTCTTGCTTATGATATTAGACCATGATATTTTTTGTAGAACTTTGTCGGACAACTTCAATGGCATCTGTCAATCACTTTGCTGTTTGGAATTGCATTCAGTACAGACTGACTAAAATAAATATTTTCTTATATAATGGCAATTAGTGTACCTTTGAGGATTTTACAAAAATACGACAGAGAAGTATTCAATGGATCAATATTTCCATCTGCACTTCAATGACCATGTAATAGTATTTCTGTTACTCAATTAAGCAATTTATTTCATAGTCATTCCAATACATAAACTGGCACAGTGACATTTGAACTCACATTTAGAGCAAACCTTTGGATTCCTGGTTCAATCACAACATCATCACTATGTTTGTATAACCAAAGCAATGTTATGAGTATGATTAGACAGCAGGGGGAGGATGACTGTCATCTCAGTATTTTTCAGCAGAGAATGAGCTCCCAATCCTGTTGCAAATTCTCATCCTCTGGAGCTGCCATTTATATTAATTTAACTGCTGCAGTTCAAGGAAAGAATAAAAGATTTATAAACCTGAAAGTCAAATAAATACACATGCAAGTGAACCTTAATGTTACTTCAGTGCTATAAAAATGATCAGCCAAGGCAATAGGTTGGCGAGAGCTGTTTGTACATTAATGCTCAATGACATCTTTTATTAAATATTGATGATACATTGTTCAAATCTTTTCCATTGTGCTACACTGCTCTGTCAGAAGTTGTTGTTTAGGCCAATTCTTGCAACATTATTTTTCTCCTTTGGCCTACAATTTCAGAAGGAGTAATTTCAAAATGAAATTATCAGCAAAGCATAAATTTATATCATTCATGTGAACTGGCACATAGAACAATCATTTATTGTTTTCATGACAGAAGCACTTTATATTCTGCCAGTTGAATCCAATTTCACTTCATGGCCTTTGAAGCAATGTCATAAATTAGAGGTGCCCATTGCATTGTCATCAGGCACAAATCATGAAAAATACTGAACATTGTACTGGATCAAAGTTATTCGGATGCAATTTAATGCCCCACTCTTTGTTTTATCCATGAAGAAAAGAATTGGGAATCTATTCTAGTTAGTCACTAGAATTAACCATCACAGATTTTCATTTCACATGAAGTGACTACTTTTGAAAAGCAATTCAGCCAAAACCAAGTGATCAATTCTAATGATCAGTTTGATATGTGACTGCAATATATTGCGAGCATAATTTCCAACACTTGCTAGATCATGCAGTTCTGTGGCAAGAAAGCACTGTTATTCTTAAAAGTTGACGTTTTTGGTGTTTGGTAAGTGGTGGGTAACCTTGCTTTAGATTCCATATATCTCATTTGGATTTATGCATTTTGATGGACTAAAAATTACTGTCATTTTGTGAGCTGTAAATAATTAAATAATTTTATCCTGAAATAAATTACAAGGGTGATTGAAAATGTGATACAGAAAAAAATATATTAGCCAGACAGATTCTGTGTTTGTTGCCTAGTCACTCACACCATCTTCTCCATTTCCACAGGAATTTCTTAGGCAAATGTTTCAACTGAAAAATTAAATGCAATTGTAGAACTTAACAGGAAAAGTGTGTTGGAGATCTTTTGTGATGCTCAGTTCCATGATGGTCAATGATGTTCAATTTCAAGGGCTCAGCATAGGTATGTTAAAATATTTATAAATACAACAGATGAGAAGTTCCTTCTGCTCTCTTCTTCATGTCTCATTCCCAAACAAAGATTAGTAAAGAAGGCATACAGCATGCTTACTTTCACAGTTTGCGGCAAGAATATAAGAGTTAGGACATTAGATTGTAGCTTTTATAAAATACTGGTTAGACTGAACTTGAGGTAGTGTGCATACTATAGGAACAATGAGGTTGCATGGAATAGAATGTAGACAAATTCATGTTGCATAGACTGGAGGACTTTAGTCATGGGGAGAGATTGGAAAGGCTGGATATGTTTTCCACTGAGGGTAGAACACTGAGGGATAACCAGACAGCTATATGAAAGGAGAATAGAAAGGATAAGTAGTCAGTATCTCTCTCACATGACAGAAGTATCAAAAACAAGAGGAGATAGTTTTAAGGTGAAAGGAAGGAACTTTAAAGGGGATCCGAAGGGAAGTTTTCACACAAAAGGTGGCTGATTTCTGGTCTCACTGCTGGGGTGGCAGTAGAATCGGTCACAGTTGATATATTTAAGAAACATTTTGAATGATACTTAAATAGACAAGTCTTAGAAGGAAGGGGCCTAATCTGATCAAATAGGATTAGTGTAGATGTTTGAAAAGGTCAGTATTGTGGTGATGGGTTGAAGAGCCCACTTTGGTGCTCTACAATTTCACAACTTTATGAGTCAATAAATATAACTTCCAGATGAAGGACTGACTGACTTTCACTGCTATGATTTCATTATACCATACTGGCAACTCTCCTCAATGGGGAGCACAATTACAGAAAAGAAAATTGACGACTTGTTCTCCAACATTTAGTTGCAAAGCTTTCATATTCATAGCTGCCCAAGATCATCTTTTGTTGCTTTAGTTGCCCCACTACTACCTGCTTTTATCATGTTCCATTTTAGCATGGACCTTCCCTTTCTTTCTTTCTTTCTTTGTCCCATTCCCTACTGCCTCCAGAATTTCTTACACTAATGACTTGTAATTATGATGCACTAACATATTCCCTAGGCACTGCTTGACCTGTTGTGTTTTATTTAGCTTTTTTTTCTGTTTTCATAGTAATATACATACAGTCCTTACAAATATTTATTGTTAATACTTTCAAGTACCAGTAAGATTTTGCAAAGCTTGGCTGCAGTGTTGATATAACCAGGATCCGTGTAAAGAGTGAGATGAGCTTTATTTGTCACATACAGTATACAGTGCATCAAAACATACAGTGAAATGCACCATTTTGCCTCAAATGAAATCAGTGAGGATTGTGCTGGACCACGCCTTTGGGATCAACGTAGCATGCCCACAACTCACTAACTCTAACCATACATCTTTGGAATGTGGGAGGAAACGAGAGCAACTGGAGGAACTCCACATGGTCACGGGGAGAACGTACAAGCTCCTTAAGGGCAGCAGCAGGAATCAAACCCTGTTCTTACAACTGGTGCTGTAATATATTGTGCTAATCACTAAACTACTGGGTTGCCCCCTGCACAACCATATCACCTTGTCTTTTGTGTCTCAGTCTGTCTCTATCTGTATAAAGCTTAGTGAGTAACAGTGCTTTCAAATCCTGCCTAATTATATGAATGTTGTGCTGTGCTACCTAACCTAGATTGTAGAACTGAAGGTATCCTTTGAAGAAGAATTTCATGGGGAATGTGAAGAACAGAGAATGAGATGCAGGACAACCATACACTTCCTGCTGTTAATTGATTAATTAGCTTCAGTACACCTGCAACACCTACATCTACCCAACAATGTAGAACCTGATCCAGGTACATCTTGGCCACAAGAAGCAGGACACATCCTCGGGACCAATCACCATTAGCCTACTCTTGACCGACAGCAAAGTGACAGAAGAGATAGTCGACGGTTCTTAGCAACAATCTACTTCCAGAAGTTCAGTGACCAAAGCCACTCAGCTCCTGACCTCATTAGACCCTTGTTCAATACACGGACTGAACTCATGAGCTCTAAAGGTGAGGTGAGAGTTACTGCCCTTAACAACAAGGCAGTGCTTGGTTGAGGAGCCCTGCTTAAACTAGAATCAATGAGAGTTGGTGAAAACCATCTACTGGCTAGAATTGTACCTGGAACAAAGGAAGATGGTTGTGGTGTTTGGAGATTAATCATCTCAGAGCAGATCTGCAGGAGCTCCTCAGAATTATGTCTTAGGCCTATTATCAACTGCTTCATCAATGATCATCCTTCAACTGCAGTGAAGAAGAGAAAATCCAACAGTCCCTGACATTCAATGGCACTACCATCACTCAGTTTCCACTATCAGTACCCTGGTGGTTACCATTGATCAGAAACTGAGTTGGAGCACCATGTAAACAATATGGCAACAAGAGAAGTCAGAGGCTAGGAGCCCTGTAGGATGCAACTCAATAGGTACATTTAATGTCAGAGAAATGTACACCCTGAAATTCTTTTTCTTCACAAACATCCACGAAAACAGAGGAGTGCCCCAAAGGATGAATAACAGTTAAATTATAGAACCCCAAAGCACCCCCCAACTCCCTCCTTTCATGCATAAGCAGTAGCAAAGCAATGACTGCCCGCCCCCACCCCCCACAACCAGCAATAAAGCATCGGCGCCCCCCGCCGATCACTCAATCGTACAGCAAAGCATTAATAAAGACACAGACTTGCAGTACCCCAAAGACTACTTGCTCTCCTGGTAATTCAACCCAGTAATTTGACATACCACAGGCTCTCTCTCTCCCTAAGAAGGGAAAAAGGGTGTCCCCATTTCATAGCGAGGGGGGAGTCATGCAAAGCCACTCATGGTTTGTGCCATCTACAGGATACACTGCAGCGACTCACCAAGACTTCTTGAACAGTGCATTCTAAATCCATAACCTCTACCAGCTAGAAGGACAAGAGCAGCAAAAGCATGGGAACACCACAACCTGGAAGTTCCTTCTAATCTAAACATCATCCCATCATCCTGACTTGGAGATATATAAACATTTTTCACTGTCAATAGGTGAATGTCCTGGCAGTGCCTCTCCAACAGCATTAAGGGTATATCCACAGTTTAAGGATTGCAGCAGTTCAATAAGGCAGCTTGAAACTACCTTCTCAAGGGCAAGTAAGGAGGGACAGTAAAATGTTGGCTCAGCCTGTGAAGCCCACATCCCTTGAATGAACATAAGCTAATATTCCCTGGCTAGCAAATGATATGTGGAAAACGTTTCTCCTCAAAGATTAAACTATTAAACTGATTTAACTATTGACAGATTTATTGAATCCTGTCAATAGTTAAAACGGAAAGTGCTGAAAACTATCTCTGGGTAAAGTGGCATTGATCAAGAGAGAGATAAATTATGTTTCAGGTCTCAATGAAAAACAATTGCTGGAAATGTGAAACGTTAGTAGAAATTGTTGATAATATTCAGCAAGTCAGGCAGCGTCTGTGGACGGAGAAACACTGTAATTATTTCAGATTTGTCACATACCCCGTGACAGGTTAAAGAACCAGCAGAAATGGAAAACACTTTAGAGTCTGGTATTGCTATTAACTAATGGTATTTACTAGTAACTACGCAATACAGTAATATAAAATCAGATAAATCAAGCAGGTTAGCAAAGATTATATGTATATAAGTGTGAAAATATAGAAACCAGGCTTCTTCAAGCATAGGGGTAAATGGATACAGTCTTCCGGTGATGAGTAAAGTTCAGTTCAATTCATGGTATTGAGTTGAGTAGTGATGGAGAGAGAGAGGTGTTGTGGTTATTCAAATTAGCCAATGCCATCGATTCTTCCCGTTGTCCTCCAAAATCCTGTAGAAGTCACCAAATGTAACCACAACAAGGGGACTGTTCTTCTGTGGTGGAATTATCAATCCAAGCAAGGGTTGGACACAAGAATAACTTCCCACCAGTCACACCTTTTTCACACTGCGAGAGCCACTGATCGATCTGCCTGATCGATCCTCCAAAACCCACCTTTTCTGTAGGCACAACAAAGCTCATCCAGTGTCCAAAACCATGTGTCTGTGAGTCTATCATCTGACCTTCTATTTATCTCACCATGCTGAACGCCAGCTGTCCATCAAGTAGCTCCTCCCTTCTCTCTGTAAGAAGTTAGAAGCTGCCAGTGTCCTTGCAGAAACATGTTGCAGAAAAAACATAACACTATCTCCAAGCAGTCTTTGCCTCTCTCTCTCTCTCTCTCTCTCTCTCTCTTAATAACAAGGTGTCTGTGTTGTACACCTCTCTCTCTCTCTTTTAAAAGGACAGTTCACAGGGATAGTTCAGTATCCTATCACAGATTGAACACCTTCATCAGTATTGATCAGGTCCCCCCTTTTTGATGTTTTGATGAAGGGTCTTTAAGCTGAAACGTTAACTCTTTCTCCCATTTCATAGTTGCTGCCTGAATTGTTGGGTGCTTCCAGAATTCTCTGTCTTTTTTTCTAATCTTTCAGGTTTTTGGCACTTTGTCAGATCTGAAAGAAATAAATGAAGGTGAAATTTGAGCAGGCATAAGGACCGAAAGAGAATGGGAGAGCGAGTGGAATGTTTAGGATAAGGTAGGAACAAGGAGATGTAGAATACATCATGGAACGGAGGGTAGTTACTGGAACAAGATAAGAATTCAAAGAGTGGTGCATGGAGGGAGGGAGCAGCAACAACCTGCAGCTTGTGGTCTGGACAATGAAAACGTTGTTGAGTTCCAGATTATTGTAAGTGTTCATATGATATTCCCCATTTGCCTCTATATTATGGGTACACCCATCTCATTCAGAACACACTATATAAATTTATTTATTTATTTATATTTATATGGCTATATTTATACTCTGTTCTTGGTTGGTACAACTGTAACGAAACCAAATTTCCCTCGGGATCAATAAAGTATGACTATGACTATGATATTATGGTCAGAAGCATCACATTTTTAGTTCAATCAGAAATCGCCTTTTGAAACTGGTCTGCAGCTATCCGACCTGGAGGAATGTGAGTTCCATGCTCTGTTTGGTCAGTTTTCTAGTCAGAAACTTGAAATACATTGTGATGACCCTGAAAGTCTTCAATGTATTAACATATTTACTGTGAAGATTCGTGGGCACATGGTCAAGCGGTTAAGGCATTGGACTAGCGACCTGAAGGTCGTGAGTTCGAGCCCCAGCTGAGGCAACAGCAAGGCACTTAATCACACATTGCTTTGCGACGACACTGGTGCCAAGCTGTATGGGTCCTAATGACCTTCCCTTGGCCAACATTGGTGTCGTGGAGAGGGAGACTTGCAGCATGGGAAACTGCTGGTCTTCCATACATCCTTGCCCAGGCCTGCACCCTGGAGAGTGAAGACTTTCCAGCAACAGATCCATGGTCTCACAAGCCTAATGGATGCCTTTACTTTACTTTTACTGTGAAGATTAATTTAAATTTTGATGAGTTTGCATATTAAATTCTATCTAGAAGGAGCCTGTATGCCAGCCCAGATGAAATCTCCTCCACAAACAAGAGAAAATCTGCAGTGCCCCCCCTTCTGGGTTTCACCTATCACCTTGTGTTTCTCCCCCTCCCCCACCCTTTTAGACTGACTCCTCACCATTTTTGTCCAGTCCTGCTGAAGGGTCTCGATCCGAAACGTTGACTGCACTCTTTTCCATAGATGCTGCCAGACTGGCTGAGTTCATCCAGCATTTTATGTGTGTCAGTGAGATCTCCTCCACTTTGGATTGAAACAGACAGCCTTTATTTCCATAGATTATATAAATTAATCCATTTCTTCTTCTTTCTTAAGTTAACATTCTGTAGTAATACTTTACAATTCCAGCTGATCGGTAGCTTAGGAACTCTGCAAATGATGTGATTTATCATAACAGCAATGAGGGTTCTGACATTAATCAGTAGAACCTTTCTTTTGACATTGTGGCTGCCTTCATCCCTTTGCTACCTCACTGTGGTAAAGATGAGCTTCTGGAATTATTATATTCCACAAGAACAGCATCTTAGTGCAAAGACTGTTTAGCTACATCATTCCAACATGGTGTACAGGGGATATGTATACATAATGGCGCAAACCACTCTGGTTGGCATATCGATGAGGAAACTCGTGGTTGCAACAGTTTAAAGACTCCTATTCAATAGGGTACACATGTTCAAACAGGATACCCAATCCAAAGTCATCAACTTCTTGTACTGTCCTACTGTATATTCTATGTTCAATACTCAAGTGAAAAGCACACCATCTATTTTGTTTTTGCAGAAACTGTCAAGCTGATTGTACATTGTGGTCTTCCTGAAGACTCAGAGGTTGAAAGCAAGATAATTAGGAGGGGAATGTGGTGGGCGTAGAAGATAGAACAGTACAAGACAGGAACAGTTCCTGAGTAGTATCGTAACAACAACCTCTCAGTCAATGTCAGCAAGACCAAGGAACTGACTGTAGACTTCAGAAGAGGGAAACCAGTCCGTGAGCCAGTCCTCATCAGAGGATCAGAGGTGGAGAAAGTTAGCAACTTTAAATTTCTGGGTGTTACTATTTTAGAGGATCTGTGCTGGACTCATCATGTAAGCAGAATTGTGAAGAAAGCACTTCAGTGTCTCTACTTCCATAGGATTCAGCATGACATCTGAAACTTCGACAAATTTCTTTAGATGTGTAGTGGAGTGTATATTGACTGGCTGAATCATGGCCTGTTATGGAAACACCAATGACTTTGAATTGAAAATCCTTCAAAAGGTAGTAGATTTGGCCCAGTACACCATGGGTAGAGCTCTCCCAGTCATTGAGCATATCTACATGAAATGCTGTTGTAGGAAAGCAGCATCCATCAGAGATCACCACCACCCAGCCCATGCTCTTTTCTTGCTGCTGCCATTAGGTAAAAGGTACAAGAGCCTTAGGACTCGCTCTACCAGGTTCAAGAACAGTTACTACCTCTTAATCATCAGACTCTTGAACAAAAGGAGATCACTACACTCATTTGCCCATCCATTGAGATGTTCCCACAACCAATGATCTCACTTTAAGGACTCTTTATCTCATGTTCTCATTATTTATTGCTATTTATTTATATTCTCATTTGCTCAGCTTGTTGTCTTCTGCACTCTGATTGATCTTTCATTGATCCTGTTATAGTTACTATTCTATAGATTTGCTGAGTTTTCCCGCAGGAAAATGTGTCTCAGGACTGTATATGGCAACGTATATATACTTTGATAATAACTTTACTTTGAACATAATCTCACAGCTTCCACGTTGAGAATAATGCCAAATTAAATGGAAACCATCTAAAAGTAAAGCAGCATTTATCGAGTGAAGTAGATCCAATCCTTCATTTCCTTCATGCTCATGTGTGTGTCTAAATGCCTCTGAATTGTTGCTGTTGTATCTGCTTCCACCACCCTCGTCGGCACCATGACTCTCTGTGTTTAAACAAAGTTCTCTTTGCATGTCTACTTTAATCATTCCCTTTTCACCTTAAAACTGTGCCCTCTGCTAATTAAGATTGCCACACACCCCTTCTGGAATACGCTGGGGGAATGTGCAGGAGGAAGGCAGAACAGAATGGGCTGCTGAGGGAGAGAGGAGGAACAAGGATAGAACAGCTCACTAAAACTCACTCATCTGAACT
The DNA here is from genome assembly GCF_030028105.1 of Mobula birostris. NCBI lineage: Eukaryota > Metazoa > Chordata > Chondrichthyes > Myliobatiformes > Myliobatidae > Mobula > Mobula birostris. Next base: position 58,845,272 of record NC_092383.1, on the reverse strand, counting down.
TCAGGGAGCAAGATTATTGTCACTGGGAACATCCTGGAGATAAGGTAAAGCAGACCACAATGGTATTCTCAGAGCAGGGCAGGGACTCCAGTAGCAAAGGCTGAAAAAATCATGGTGATTGCAAATTTTAAGCATAAGCATTTGATCAAGTTGATTGTTGTGAGTTATTGCTCAGTCTGTCATCCACTGTTATATACAAAGAAACAACTGCAGATTTTTATTCTAGGGGAGGCGACTATATGTGATTTTATTTTGTTAGAGGGACATTGGGCCTTTATTAGGATTAAAGGCTGGCCTATGATTGAGGGTGAAATGTTTGCCTTTGAGCCAACAGGAACTTCACCCTGTCAGTGTCCATCTCAGGTATGATCATACATAATGTGACATACAGATCAGTGCCCAGTATGCCCAGTATCCCGAAGGAAGTCATGACACCATCATTCTAAAACTCAGACATCTGATGTGTATCCTTTCCCACCACGTATATAGCAACTTAACAAGTGCAAAGCTAAATCTGATCAAATTAACTCTTAACCTGAGTAAGCACGTGGCCAAGTGTTTAAGGCGTTCATCTAGTGATTTGAAGGTCACTAGTTTGAGCCTCAGCTGTGGCAACGTGTTTGTGCCCTTGAGCAAGGCATTTAATCACGCATTGCTCTAGTCTGTGCGAGGAGTGGTGCCCCACACAGGCTTCCAATCTGCGCCTTGTAAGGCATGAAAATGCCCGACACAGGCCTCTCATGGTCTGAGTTGACATTCCCTCCCCTCCCCTGAGTAAGCTATGATTCTCCCACCTGGAGGAAAATGCACTTCTTATTAGATTCTTGATGCTGATGTCCAGTTACTGGAATCTGCACACTGACTGACCCTGCTCTGCTGAATCCTGCCACCAGCCTATTTCTTTAAGCCCTTATCTAAGTCCCCTGCAGGAGAACTTGAGACCTTGTTCACGGTGGAGCTGCAACTTACACTACCCTTTCCTCGCGCCCCACCTCCAGAACCTCTTATGCCCAATATCCCACCCAGTACAGATCTGTACTCTTGAATCGTAGAGTCATAGATTTACTGTATACTGCATGGAAATAGGTAGCTCTGCTCAACTTATCCATGCTGACCAAGTTGCCTACCTGAGCTGGTCCCATTTGCCTCCATTTATCCCATATCCCTCTGAACCTTTCCTATCCTGGTACCTGTCTAAATGTCTTTTAAATATTGTAACTGCAGGCTCTAAGCTAACCTCTAAATTATACTGCATCTAGGTTCAGTGGATGAGCCTGCTGCTGAAAGTGTGAAATGAAGATGACTCCTTCATCTTCATTCTCTCTTTGCTTCTCCACCGCTGGCTGGCTGGATGACAGCTTTAGTTGTCTGAAACAAAAAAAAATGGTAAAAAGTAGAGTTTTGGTGAGGGTGCGCAGGAAAAGAGCTCGTGATTCAGAAAGGATTATGTGATTGGAAGGAAGTGGGATGTAAGAAGAAGATTTAGGAAAGAGGGGACCATTATCTTTAGTGGTCTCAACTCTAAAGGTGGCTAGGGACCCAGTAATGATGTTTCCAGCTTGGTGAGATCATTGTACTCCGAGGATACGGTGAACCATCTGTCCCACTGATGTGCTGCTACCTCTAAGTACCTACCACCTTGCTTCGCAAGACAGAGGGAAATATGTTACTGAGTCGTATGAGGTGCATTTGTGTGATGTGCTTATCAGCATGTTCATGGATTGGATTCTACGCATGAAGTTTGCAGCAGACGGCATAGGGGATGAGGTTCACCTGTATTTGTATAAATAAATCCACTAGCTCAATGCCAGTTTTAATGTTGGGTCTTACAATGTTTATCTTTGGAAGTCCTAGGGACCAGCGCAGATATGGGTTTAATCTGTTGGTATCTTAAAAGTAGTGCTATGTTATTCATGTTTGATTCCAACATGAATCAAATGCTCTCCACTTGGTGCTGCTCTCCAGTGTTTGCTCTGTGGAAGACAAGCTGGATTGCTTGTGGCTGATCCAGAGTGACACAAACTCATTTATCTTTGTCTGCTGAACCAGCATGAGACAAGAGCTGTTGCAGACTTGTTTTTGCAGGAGGGTGGCTCCAGGACAACATCCCATGCTTCATCAGCCCTCAGGCCATACCCCTCAGGGACCTGTGCTAATCGTATTTTTGAGATTGTATGTGCTATCATAACTCTATGTGCTATGTGCTGTATGTGACTATGTTCTGCCCCTCGTCCCCAGAGGTCGCTGTTTTGTTTAGCAATATAAATATGAATGTTTGAAGGATAATTGAACTTGAACTTGAAGCAACACCGCCTCCTGCAACCAGACAGCTTAAACATGTACTGAAACCTACTTCTTCCAAATTCTAGTTATCATAAAGGCATTTAATCCAATGTGTCTGGAAATTGTAAGCAGCATGCTATAATGAACAGACTTGAAAAGTTGAACATGAAAAAAATAGGAGTCCTCTGTCCCCGGTCAGTTCTAGTTTCAAGTTAATCATATGCTGGGCGTGAGATAATAGTGCACATGAGATCTGAGGAGTCAAAAAAAAATCTCGAAGTGGAGAAAACAATCAGGTCCATGAATTTATTGCCCATACACAACAGCCCACCACCTTGTTGTTTTATGATTAGTCCGTATTACCTTTATACTTGCCCGGACTGATTGCTTCTCATTTTTTCACAAAGCATTGTATTTAAATTAAGTGCAATACAGGCACTGTTCATTGATTCAATGTCACGGCTAAAGCCAACTCCATTTATTCAGCTTTCCTCATTAACCTCACCTGGCACCAATCTCTCAACCTTTCACTGTTTTTCATAGTTCTGATTTTTTGAATTGTGTGAAGCAATGATTTTTGACATTAAACAACAAAAACCTAGCATTACTGTTTAGGTCTCACTTTATTAGGAGAATTTATTATGGAAACAGAAAATGTCAAAAACACTCAGCTGGTCAGGTGGCATCTGTGGAAAGAGAAACAGTGTTAACGTCAGTGTTCAAAGCAACTTCATTATTAAAGTACGCATACATCAACCTTGAGATTCATTTTCTTACAGACATTCAGTGGAAACAAAGAAATACAATAGAAACAACGAAAAATTATACGTAAACTGACGAACAACCCATGTGTAAAAGAAGAGAAACTGTACAAAAATATAAACAAGTAAATAAATATTACTGAGAACAAGAATTGTGGAGTCCTTGGAAGTGGGTCCATATGTTGTAAAATCAGTTCGCAACTGAGGAGAGTGAAGTTATCCATGGTGGTTCAGGACCCTGATGGTTTAAGGAGAATAACTATTCTCGAATCTGGTAGTTTGGGACCTAAGGCTCCTGTACCTCCTTCCTGATGGTGGCAGAGAGAAGAGAGCATGGTCAGGATGGTGGCAGTCCTTGCTGATGGATGCTGCTTTCCTGTGGCAGCACTTCTTGTAGATGTGCTAAGTATTGGGGAGGGTTTTTCAGCTTGATCTGACAGACCTCAGTTAGCCTGAAGAATGTTATGTATGTTATTGCTATTATTATACACGTTACCCCATTTCATGTCTTCAGTGCACTGTGAGGCTGATTCTGTTCTATGTAAGTGACTTTATGCTGTGCGGACACCACTGACGATCCAGCCACCATCTCTTTGAATGGCTCTTACTTACATATTAAACCCCAGCACTGCAGAAATAACGCTGAGCATTCATCCTGGAATGTTCAATTCTAGTGGTACTTGCCTGAAGAATTCTATCATCACCTATGATCATGACATCAAACAAAAAAAAAATAATTTAAAGGTTGCACTTCAATAGAAAGAAAATTATGAAAACAGAAAATGTGGGCAACACTCAGGAGGTGAAACAGCTAAAATTCAAGTTGAGGACCTTTCATCAGAATCGGGAAAGAGATAAAAATAAATTGTTTCACTTTATTTACTATAGCACAATATTGTATTTTACACATATACATAGCTTGAGATAATTAACTGGAATGCCTAGGAAAATGTGTTTTTTTTGAGACAACGTATTGCGAGAGAGAGGTGCTTAATCTGAAATTTTTCTACAATTGCACACCAGTCACATAGTGAATGTAGCTGGTTTTGAGGGTGATAATTGTAAGGTATGTTTTTAACTTTAGTGGATGAATGAAAGTATAATTTTCTGGTACAGAAATTATGTGCATTGGCTGATGCAATTTTCATACATAATAGTTGGAAAAAGTTAGGGATTTGTCATATAAATGCAAAAATCTGAGGTTGTGCTTAGCCCTCCATATTCTCAACTATTGGTCCAGATATCTGCAGTGGCTCACAGTTGGATGGTACTTTATTGATTTTCCATGATGGATGCAAGGCCAGGGAACCACTCAGGCAAAAGCAAGGCCTCACAAATAATAAGACCTTCTTAAGTAGGCTGGGCCTGAGCAGGGTCTAGGTCAGGAAGTCTGATGTTTCAATCATGAAAGCACCTTCCCACCAATTTATCCACCTTCCCCACCCCAAACCTGAATATGAGACTGATCCTCATTAATTTCCTTCCAATTGCAAGTTAATTACTCTTACATCTGTATAAAAGTAATTGTTTATATAGACCTATAGGATCTTGGCCATGATCTTGAAGCATGAATTTCACTTGCCTCACTCTCAAAACAGGTCACACATCCAACAATTACTTCTCCATTTAATTGGTAGCTTAACTCTTGAACCCTCAACATATTACAAGTTTGGCCTGCAAACTAAAATTGCCTCATGTTCACAATTCTGACCTAACCTATAGCAGTCAATTGGATTTCACCAACTAATGGTCCAGACTACTTCTTCTGTTTGTTCCAATGAATGATGCTGTTGTTCCATTCCTTCATATATACAGTATACTATATAATACAGCTATTATATGGACATCAGCCCCATTCAGACCGAAAGATTTAAACACTGTGGAGGATTTTTCACTCTTGTGGGATGAGGCAGGGTCAAGTGGCTCTGCTTCGTTCACTCGGCTCTGAACTGCACTGACCTGAAGCTGAGGCAGTGGCCTCCTCCGGCTGCTTTGCGTTTTGTGCCTATGGACTCACTTTTGTTCTGAATGCTATTTTCTTCCTTTTCTTGTTTGCATGATTTGTTTTTTTTTCCCTCTCTATGCATTGGGTGTTTGATGGTGTTCTTTTTTTATGGGTTCTTTTGGATTTCTTTGCTTTGTGGCTGTCTGTAAGGAGATGAATCTCAAGGTTGTATCATGTATGCACTCTTTGATAATAAATAAACGTTGAACTTCAACATCTTTCTTAACTGGGGAGGGGGTGGTGTCACTCTGCTTGGCAGGTGAGACTTGCGGCGATGAAACAATATCAGGTTCTGGGTCCTTCTTGGTGCTGCATGGTGGTTGTAGGAGTTGACTCTGGTACTGCAGGAGGTGGTTCTGACAGCTCTGGACTCTCTTCTTATCCAACAATTGACTGCTGTCTTCATATATTCAACATGTCATCTCCAGATAGCATCAGAAAGAACACTGAGGCTGTCTACAAGAAGGGTCAGAGCCGTCTCTATTTCCTGAGGAGACTGAGGTCCTTGAACATCTGCCGGACGATGCTGAGGATGTTCTACAAGTCTGTGGTGGCCAGTGCGATCATGTTTGCTGTTGTGTTCTGGGGCAGCAGGCTGAGGGTAGCAGACACCAACAGAATCAACAAACTCATTCGTAAGGCCAGTGATGTTGTAGGGATGGAACTGGACTCTCTGATGGTGGTGTCTGAAAAGAGGATGCTGTCCAAGTTGCATGTCATCTTGGACAATGTCTCCCATCCACTACATAATGTACTGGTTGGGCACAGGAGTACAATCAGCCAGAGACTCATTCCACCGAGATGCAACACAGAGCGTCATAGGAAGTCATCTCTGCCTGTGGCCACCAAACTTTAGAACTCCTCTCTTGGAGGGTCAGACACCCTGAGCCAATAGGCTGGTCCTGGACTTATTTCCTGGCATAATTTACATATTACTATTTAACTATTTATGGTTTTATTACTATTTAATTATTGTGGTGCAACTGTAACGAAAACCAGTTTCCTCCAGGATCAATAAAGTATGACTATGACTATGCAATTTCCACTGTGTAGGAGAGAGGTCCAGTTCTTTCCAAATACCCACTTTTGATCACCTCTGTGGTCTCTCACCAGGACAGCTTGCCCAGGAGTGAAACATCGAACCTCGTTGTTTGAGGAGCACTCAATTTGTCTCAGCTGTTTGTCGTGCATACTCCTGAGATTAGTTTTGAGAATATCCAAGAGTGAGCACAAGGGACAACCCAGGAACAGCAGAGCTTTTGAGATATTGGTTGTGGTTTGTGCTGCATTGCAATATGCAAGGAGGAAATTGGGTTGCTTCTAATTCAGTGTGTTCTTCTGACATTGCTCACAGTATATTCTTTGAACACTCATCAAACAGTTCCACCAAGCCATTTGTAGCTTGGTGGTATGTATTATTCAGGAATGATTGAAATTTCTACAACAAACTGTGGTCCATTATTGGTGACTACGCTTTCTGGAACACCCGTCCTTGAAAAGAGACTTAGAAACTTAGAAACATAGAAAACCTACAGCAAAATACAGGCCCGTCGGCCCAAAAAGCTGTGCCGAACACGTCCTTACCTTAGAAATTACCTTGGGTTACCCATAGCTCTCTATTTTTCTGAGCTCCAAGTACCTGTCCAAGAGTCTCTTCCCCCACCACCGTCGCCGGCAGCCCATTCCACACACTCACCACTCTCTGCATAAAAAGCTGGGATTTTTGTGGCACATTCCAGACATTTTGGTTTGCCATGTGAGCCTGAGACAGTGTGGGGTCTTTTCTCTTTTTCCCTTTGATCATCTCTGCATAATAAGAAGACTTTTGATTTGCATTAGGGAGAATACGTCAAGGGGAGGGTCCTCTTATTAAAATTTTTGGGTATTTCCTTTTTCCAAGGGTAAACAAGACAATCCATCAGTATTTCCATGATTAGTTGTCCTCTCGAATTCGATCTTGTACTTGTGTCCTCCAAGAAACAGAGCCCATCACAGCATTCATGCTGCTGGTGTTGGTGGCCCTCCCTTCTGTGGCTTGAAAATGGACACTAATGGTTGATGATCAGTAACGAGGGTAAACTCTTACCCACACAAATACAAGTGGAACCATTTTACACCCCAAACTAAACTCAAGGCCCCTCTGTCAATCTGTGCATAATTTCTGTCTATAGCAGTAAAAGAAATTGATTCACTTCCATCACTCATAACATGTGACCTTACTGCACCTATACCATAAGGCAAGGCATCACAGGCAAGCTTCTCTCGATTACAAGGATCATAACGCATAAGCAGAGTCTGATATCATTATTTCCTTTACCTTTTTGAAAGTCAGCTCATACTGTTTTGTCCATTGCCATTTCTTCCCAAACTGCCTTAATGAGTTCAAGGGATGGAGCACAGTAGCCAGGTTTAGCAGGGACCTGTTATAGCAACTGACAAATGCTAAAAAGGACCACAACTGTGACACGTCCTTTTGCCTTGGGGCAAAACCACTGCTAGAATTTTCTCAGCACACTTGTGTAATCCTTGTGCATCGGTGGTGTGACCACAGTAAGTGATGCTTGGTTTAAAGAATTCACACTTGTGTCATGCTCCAAGCTCATAATCTTCTAAAATTTTTAACACCGTCTTGAGATTTTGGAGATGCTTCTTGTCATTATTAATGGTAACAATGATGTCATCCAGGTAACACTGAGTGCCTGGTCTGCCTTGCAGCACCTGGTCCATAGCTTTCTGTAAGAATACTCCAGACGTAAGTCTACTATAGCAAAAAAAGACCTTTGTGAGTGTTTATGGTGAGAAACACTTTGGATTCTCAATCCATCTCCACATATAGGTAGGTCTCAGCTAAATCCACTTTGCTGAGGTTTTGCAGAGATATTTTCTGAGTCACGCTTCAGTTAGGAGACATTTTTGTATGTTCTCTTTAGCCCATAAGACCTTTAACTTCTCCGTGGAGGAGAAGCTTGTGTGGTCCTGTGATACCGGGAGCAATGCCGTCTGGAGCTATGCTCCTGGTAGGGTCACCCATGGTGGTAAGGTCGAGGGTGAGGTCCCTGACAAAGAACAATCCAACCAAGACCTCAATGGTGGAACAGGCAGACAAAGTTACTTTGAACTCAACGGCTGTGAAGGCGGATGAAGGCTGCAACAAATCCATCAGCTCCAATCGTCTTCGTTTCCATGCCAGTGGAATCAGTTGGTTGATTTGTGAAGTATTGTGTGCTTCTTGGAGTGCAACATCAAGTACACGTTAAACAAATACACGCACAGGCGTCTTTTCTCTGTGGGCCACTTCAGAATGAAGACCATCATCCTCGACTTCGAGGGATAGACATGATGACGAAGACCTTTAAGATATAAGATCAGAATTAAGCCATTTGGCCCATCGAGTCTGCTCAAACATTTCATCGTGACTGGTCCATTTTCCCTCTCAGCCCCATTCTCCTGCCTTCTCTCCATATCCCTTCATGCCCTGGCCAATCAAGAGTCTATCATCCTCTGCCTTAAATGTATGTCAAGACTTGGCCTCCACAGATGCCTGTGACAACAAATTCCACAGATTCACAACCCTTTAGATAAATAGATTCCTGCTCATCTCCCCTCCTCAAGAGGCTGTGTCCTCTTGTCCTACCATAGGAAACATTCTCTCCACATCACTCTATCAAGGTCTTTCTGCATTCGATAGTTTCAATTAGGTCACCCCTCATTCTTTTGGATTCTAGTGAATACAGGCCCACAGCCATCAAGCGCTCTTCATATGTCAAGCCAGTGAATCCTGGAATCATTTTTGTGAATGTTCTTTCAACCCTCTCCAGTGTCAGCACATTCTTTCTAAGATAGGGGACCCAAAACTGCTCACAATGCTCCAAGTGAGACCTCACCAGCACTTTATAAATCCTCAACATTACTTCCTTGCTTTTATATTCTCGTCCTCTTGAAATAAATGCTAACACTGCATTTACCTTCTCACCGGCAAATCAACCTGCAAATTAACCTGCTTGTAAAATTCCACAAACTAGACAATTGCTCAGTGCACCACTGAACTGACAATGGTCAGAAAATCTCTTCAGTTCAGCCATGTAGACTGAAATGGACCCTCCCCCTTCCTTTTGATTCAGTTTATGAAACCTCAGCTTTCTGCAATCAACACTTGTTTCAGTTCTGAGTATTCCTGCATTACTTTCAGATACCAGCAAACAATGTTCCCTCTAATTTTTAGTAGCCAGTGTGCGCAAAAATCTTATGTTGTGCAAATTTTTTTCCAGTGACAAAAGTATGTGCGCACTGAATACACACATGGCACAGTTTATATAGGTTTACAAGTATTTGACATAAAACTGCACAGAATAACAACAAAATAACATACATATTTAAGTCACTCAGTTATTTTTTCTCTCCCCTGTCTTTGGCTTTTACCTATTCTTTGTAAACCCTGTCTAGATTAATTGAACTTCCATCCAATTGATAGCTTTTGATTCTCATTAACATATCCAAATGACATTCACCTAAACCAGGGGTCCCCAATCCTTCTTGCACTGCGGACCGGTTTAATATTGACAATATACTTGCGGACCGGCCGACCAGGGGTGGGTGGGGGGTGGGGGGGGAAGTAGGGTTGGCAACGAACAAGAGTAGCAGTCAAATGTGTTGTTTACCCAAAAGACTACAATAACCATGAAGCCTTGGGCGGGCACCAACACACATGCGCGTCGTGACCTGCCGATTCCCCCCCGCCCCAAGCAAATCCTTTTTGGCGATTCTGTTCGTGGGGGTGGGTGTTAATCACTACCGGAATATAGGTGATAAGTGGGTAATACACTCAATTTTGTTTCTAAAAGGGTTTATCTAACGAATTTAATATTAAACACACAGCGCATATTTTCCTCGCATGGATATAATGATAAGTCAATTATCAGGGGAGCTTGAAGTGTTGAACGAACTTCCAGTAGAAGTGGCAGAAGCAGGTTCGATATGATCATTTAAAGACAAATTGGATAGGTATATGGACAGAAAAGGAATGGAGGGTTATGGGCTGAGTGCAGGTCGGTGGGACTAGGTGAGAGTAGCGTTCGGCACAGACTAGAAGGGCCGAGATGACCTGTTTCCGTGCTGTAATTGTTATATGGTTATATAGGTCACTTATAAGTCAATAGCATCATAACATTTTAAGCAATATTTGGATATTAAACGCACAGCACATATTTTCCCTGTATGAATATATAAAATCATTGCAACACACCAATATCGCTGAATCAGTGGGAGCCCTGGGCTTGTTTCCCTGCAACAACACCGTCCTATCGAGGGGTGTTGGGAGACAGCGATACTCGAAGGGGGTTCCTGATGTTCAGTCTATTCCGCAGTTTAGTTTTCATTGCATTCATTGCAGAAAACACCGCTTCGCAGAAAAATGTTGGAAATGAAAGCAGCGTTTTCAGTGCTTTCGTGGCTATCTCAGGATATTTAGCCTTGACTTTGATCCAAAATGCTGACAGAGATGTTATGTCAGACATACTTTTCAGCCCGTCGTCATTTGCAAGCTCGAGGAGTTGATCGCCTTCCCGCCCTGACACGGATGATGCGCAGGTCATGACCTCGCATGTGTAATGGCTGATCAGTGGCCGTGACAGGGAATGAGGAAAGGTGCAGCTGACCAAATCATATCGCTTCCTTGCGGCCCGGTAGCGCATGCTCTGTGGCCTGGTACCGGTCCGCGGCCCGGTGGTTGGGGACCACTGACCTAAACGTTTTCTCAGCTTGTTGTTGAGTTGATTCATTAGGCTAAAACCTCGCTCACACTCTGCACTAGACAGAAGAAAGGTTCCCCCAATGTCCATCAACTGTGCAAGGTCGCAAAACTGTTCATTTTGAAGTACAAATGCCACCATTTAAGCAAAGTTTGAAATCAGTTTGGGTTTAATTTTTTCTTGTATGGAGAATTTGAAATCATTAAACTGTCTAACTATTACAGTATTTTCAGCTAGAAAGTCATGATATTTTAGACATAAGGCATTAACTTGTTCATTGCCAAATGTGAAGTCACAATCGGCACTTGCAGAGAGATCAAAAGCTGACCATTCTTGTATCTCATCTTCAGGAAACCTTTCTTCTAAATGAACACAAAGACTATTTATAAAAGACAACAGCGAACTTGTATCTACTGTGACATTTTCTTCACGTTGTTGGCTTAGCAAAACTTTATCTTTGTCACTCCACGAAACTGTCTCCCAGATACTGCTTTCTTATCTTGTTAATTTTGCCTCGCACAAAATGAAATGAATCAATCGGTGTCAGGCCACTCTTTTGCTGAATCTTGCACAGTGCAGCCAGTTCATCAAAGACATCACTTCGCTTCTTTTGAATTCGACATAGTGAATCAATATTTTTTCCAATAAAAACTTAGTAAGCCATCTACAGGATTTGAAACAGATCTTTGTAAACTTTACGATATGACCACTGTCCACCAAAGACGGCTGCCGCCGTGATGCAGCTGTACAAACTGGAAAGGGAAGGTGAGGTGATGTAAGTTAGTGAAGTGTATTGTGGTATTTGAAAAAACGACTAACAGTTAACAGAAACACTTAGCTAAAAGCTTATTTTGAATAAGCATAATTATTAATTATTATATTATTTTAGGTAACTAACTGTGTGCACATTAATTTCATTTGTGCGTTGGTTGAAAAACCTGTGTGCATGAGAACATGTGCACAGCTTAGAGGGAACATAGTCAGCAAAGCTCCTGTTGACTGGTTTGATTGGAGCAATCAAGTTTCTAGGCGACCTGTATGACTTTCTACCTATAACACTCAGCAATATTGAAACCTGCTTCTCATTGGCTATTTCATCTCCTTTGAAATACTTCTCAATTCACTAAATATACGATATCCAGTTATCTCTTATGCAATCGAATGCATATACCTTTCCAACGTTGCCATTTCTGCTTTTTAAAAAAAATAATGATTATTTTCACCCAGTAGTCACTGTTTATGAATCTGAGAATTTTGTTAATTTTTGGTCTTTTTTTAACTCGAGTGTCTCTCTTCATTTCCGAAGAAAAGAAAATTCTGTGCACTTTTTTAAAAACTCAAATATCTCGCTGCGTTTCAGCAGGTAGGTAGTCATGTCATATTTATTTTAAAACTTATTTTTTGCCACTGTTTTGTTTCATAACTCCAAAACTAATGGAAAGATAAACACTGGAGAGCCAGGCATAAACGTGCGTACTTCATATTTACTTTAGCGAGGGGCACACTTATGACGTGGTAGTGTCATGACTTATGCCATTCATGTACTTTATACCCGTAATGAATTATGTAAACAACAAAGAACGCTTAATCAAACAATATATTTACAATATTTACCCAAATATTTCTGAAATATTAAATACACAACAGTTACAGTATTAAATTTATTTGCCAGCATGACTTTGGGAGGTGTGGAAGGAAATAAAAAGAATACCCAGCAGAAAACCACACTGTTATGAGGAGAACATGCACACCCCACTTGTTCAGCCTCCAAAGTCAGAATTGAACCTGTGTCTTTGGAATCATGAGATGGCCAGGCAAACAGCGTTACTACCACAAACACAAAATACTCTGCAGATGTTGGGGTCAAAGCGACACTCACAACACGCTGGAGGAACTCAGCAGGTTGGGCAACATCCGTGGAAACGATCAGTCAATGTTTCGGGCGGAGCGGATGCTGCACGACCTGCTGAGTTCTTCCAGCGTGTTTTGAGAATTACTACCATGGTGCCCACAGCTTCATGACATCAGTCCCCATGAGGAGCTGGTGTGCTGTTATCTGGGAGGGATTTAGTTTATGCTATTTTCTCATGCAAGGCAGGCAACATATCAACAAGGGATATGTACCCTTCTCCCCTAGAAAGCCTCCATAGCTGCCAGAGGGACTGGAAAAGGTGAAAGAGCTACCTTACTATCTGAAGCATGCACTAAATCATTGCAAACCTCTTTCAATCCCTATCCTTCTCCTTGTTATTTTTATCTGCAGCAGCATTTGCTGCATTTTCCTGGCTCATCCCCTTTGTTCTTTCATTCTCGCATCTAAGGACTCATTTTAGGTGCAGCCTAAAGAGAATACCCAGAATAAACACTGATTAGGTTGCTGAGGAGGTATTAGTAATGAATACTGACTGTCCTTTCTCAAATGTCCTATTCAGATACAATGTATTTGATCAGAATGCAAATAGTCAAATTAGCTCATGATGTTGAGGAACGTCAGTAATTCAAAGCAATGATTTGATTATTCCTGTTCAGTTAATTATTGTTGGTAGCTGAAGCAGATTAAAATCTTGAATCTGCTGTGAACCAATTTAAATGCCCTTCTGGACCAAGTGATCAGAACGTACAGAATTTCCTATACCAAGAAAGTACTCTGCACTGTGTGAGCCAACCGTCTTGACACTATAGAGATCCTGTAATAATGAAACTATAGGAATTCCAGTAGTGAAACAACTTCTGAGTAGATAATAGAGATACATATATCCATATTTCAGACATGTTTTTAACTGAATGCACTCCACATATGCACAGCATTTTGTCTCACTTGCTAACCAAGCCCAAATGCAATCCCATGATGCAATTCCACACTCAAGGTTTTGGTCTCTGTTATTTTCCTTGTCAATTGTTGATTTATTTGTAGTTTGCTTAATAGCATTATAATACATATTGCTGCAGCAAGGCATAAATCAAGAAAATATGCCAGAGGAATCAAGAAGATGATCAACCATTGAGTCTGAATCATCTTTTAGGTCAGGGCTTTTAGTGATATATGTACAAAGTTTGTTTCTCATATCACATTGAGTACCCAACTGTCTTATTCTGCTATGCTGATTTATGCTGAAGTAATTTGCTTTACCATCTTTGTACAATTTTGTAACTTGCTTATTTTTAAAATCTCTCCCTCAGATGAATTTTACTAAAGATTAAATACCTCAGCATCTGCATTTATTGCACAACCCTGTGAGGCTGGTGATCAGATTTGTGTCTAGAACTTGAAGGGATGAAATACTACCTTGGCAGGTACATCACTAGGATGCATTATAAATTCTTCAGATGCCATACACAAATCAAGGGGTGTTGCCTTACATTATTAAAACCATACTTTAAGAAAAGCAGGCTGTGACAGGGAAGGGATAGTCGAGATCTCACAGTTCACAATGCTTTGTGTTGGCCATGGTTCACAGTTGGCAAACTTTCAGTTTATCATTCCTAAGATGCACTGAAAGAAAATGCATGAAAATTTTATGTCTAACTACTCCAGTTAAAGATTGCCAATTAAATAGGACACTTGAATCTAATTAAATTGTAGAGGAGAAAAGGAAGACATTTAGTCAATTGTGCCTTTGCTAACTGAACGGAGTATTCTGAATCACTGCAGACAGTTAATCTTTGCTTTTGTTGAAGTACTGTGCCCACCCTGGTACCATGGCCATCAAAATCATGCCAGCTAAGATCTTCCTGACATGCAAATGGTAGCCAGATTTTAATGGGTGTTTTATGGAAATTTCAGAATCAATTAGAAGTGATTGATGTGAATTATTTTACCCTGCGGATACCAGCATACAATCCACAGAGTATCTAACATGGGCAAATATAAACTATATTGACATATTTGCTAAAGAGGCAAGATATACTTTATGCCTTCTGTAGTTGCTCTTGTCACTGGATTGATCTCTTCCAGATTTCACATTTAATTTACAACTACTTGACAAAACTTGCAGGGCACTGTCATACAAAAGGAAACACAATATTTTTCTGTAAATACTATTTATTTCTGGAAATGATGCAAAGTGGGAGAACTGATTGAATGGAACAAATTAACATGGTAGTTAAGATTGTCAGCTCGAATACCAAGCCTGGATAAAGACTCTTGTGTTTCTTTGCATAATCATTACAGTAAAATGATTGGCAGGTGTCAGGATTATGGATCTCTCCAGAATGATTGCAATGTCATTGCAATTATTCAAAATTTAATTGACACACAAAAGTCAGATGTCAATGTCGTGCTCATCTGCAAATCTATTCATCTGGGGAAAGATCCATAACTGATTAGGCTTAAAGCTTATTTGCCCCTTCAAGCTGCTTGCTGAAATTGATGAATGGAATTGCTCCTTTTGCTTTATCAGATGCAACCAGTTTGCTGGGGCCGCAGTCATGCCCAGGAGGTTGTGATCACGTGCAATTAAATGCTGAGGACAGGAAGGTGCCAGATGGAAAACTAGAAACTGGATTGTGTGGCACCTTTCTTCCAAATGCTATGCTATTCAGGCTTGAATTGACCCAAAGTTTGGTGCGCAGATGGTCATTGCTGTGTCAAATCATGTCAGGTCTGTATGTCATGAAAACTTTATCTTGATCAGCTAGACAGGTAGGCAAAAGATTGGTAAATGTCTCTCAATCTAGATAAATGAGAAGTTTTGCATGTTGGGTGATTAAACCAGGGTAGGATTTGTGCAGTGAATGGTAGAGTTATGGAACAGTGGTATCTAGGAATGCTAGTCATGGTTTGTTGAAAGTGGCATCCCAGCAATATTGTATGGTGAAGAAGGCATCAGACATGTTGGCCTTCATCAATTGGGGCATTGAATATAGCAATTGGAAAATAATGTTGCAGTTATATAAAATGTTCATCCAAGGCTTCACTTGGAGTATTGTTTACAGTTTTAGTCACTTAGTTATAAGGAAGTTCTTATTAAACTAAAAAGAGTACAGAAAAGATCTGCCCGGACTCTCCTAAGTTATAAGAAAGGGTTTTGTAGACGAGGACTTTATTTCCTGGAACATAAAATATTGAGGGATGACCTGATAGACCTCTATAAGGTCATGAACAGGGTGAAAGCACAGTCTTTTTTTCCCAGAGAGGAGGTACAAAAAGCAAGAGGGCATAGTTTTAACATCAGAGGTAAGAGATTTGAAAGGGACATCTGGGACAATTTCTTCACACAAAGGGTGTTCTATATTTGGAATGAACAGCCAGATACAGTATATTGGTTGAGGCAGGTACATTAGCAGCAAACTGAAAACCATCTAGATAGGTACGTGGATAGGAGAGGTTTAGAGGTCTATGGTCCAAGCATGGGCACATGGGACTAGCTTATTGGGCAACACAGTCAGCATGGTTGAGTTAGGTCAAAGGGTTTGTTTCCATGTTCCTATGACTCCATTAATTTGATGTTTGCATTTCTCTACACATGAGAGAAATATATAATTTCCTATATATTTCCATCACTTCCTTTTTTTATTATAGATGTAAGCATGGCAACACCCATTATAAAAACACTGAAGAGTTAATTCTCTGGGCACCATCCCCAAAACACTCAATACCACCAAAGATAAGTGATCGGCACTTTATCCACGCTTCCACTTTAGACGTATTGCCTTCCCTGCGATCACACGGTCACTGTATCTGCACAATGCATGCATATTTTTTAGCCAGACAGTAGTAAGTCTGTGGAATGCTCTGTCACAGACTGTGGCGGAGGCCAAGTCTGCAAGTATATTTAAGGCGGAAGTTGACCATTTCCTGATCGATCAGTGCATCAAAGGATAGAGTGAGAAGGCAGATGTATGAGGCTGACTGGGATCTGGGATCAGCCATGACGGAATGGCAGAGCAGACTCGATAGGTTGAATGGCCTCATTCTTCTTCTATATCTTATGGTCTTATGGTCTAAGTTACATAGAAAAGTTACTCCGAAAGCACCTTTCAAGCGTGCGATCTCTTCCATTTAGGTAGACAAAGGGAGAAGTGCATGAGCATCTGTCATTATCTTGACTTGGAAGTATATCTATATTTCCTCATTATCATGGAACAATGATGGAATTCCCTCTCCAAAGTTACTTCTAGTATCTGAACTGCAGATATTCAAGAAGTTCATCGTTACCTTGGTGAAGACAGATGACACAAAAAATTGGCAGTGGGTAATCTTAGGCCACAGAATGGCATTGAACTTCAGGTAAGTGGTCAGGACAACGGCAGGTGGAACTTATTCCTGAAAAGAGAGAAGAGGGTCAAATAAAGATAGCACTTGTTTCACGGAATTGAGAATTGATCAGTAGTATGGTGCAGAAAGCATTTTTGAGACACTTGTTATTTATTATTTATATAACTGCTCTGGGTGTCACTACACAAGGTACGATCAGCAAGTTTGCAGATGACAGGAGATTAGGAGGTGCTGCTGATAGTGAAGAAGATAATCATAGATTACAGGGGAATGTTGATCATTTTGGGAAACGGACTGAGGAGTGGCAAATGGATTTCAGTACAGTTATGTGTGAAGTCAGACCTTTGGAAAATCAAACCAACACAGGTTTTAGACTATGAATGGTCGGGTGTAAGGCATGTAATGGAACAGAGGGACCTCCTGTAGGAGCACAAGTGCATCGTTCATTGGAAGTGGTGTCACAGATAGATGACATTGTCAAAAAAGGTGTTTCAAAAAAGGTACATGGAGGAAAGAGACCAGAAGGGTCTTGGACCAAACACAGGAAATTTGGAGTAGCTGGGTAGGCAATGTGATCTGCATGGACTTGTTGGCCAGAGGGTCTGTACCTATGCTGTATTGCTCCCTGACTCTACATATTCCATGGATGATGGATTTCAGAGAAAAGTGAGGAGCAATGCAACATTAGTACACAAGTTCAAAGGTTCCTGAAGTTAGCAACACAGGTAGATGGGGTGATGAAGAAAGCATGCAGAAAGTTTGTCTTCATTAGCCGGGGCTTAGAATATAAGGGCAGGAAGGTATTAGTACAACTTCAGAAAGCAATGGTTAGGCTACAACTGGAAAATTGTGTATGGCTCTGGTTACCACAATATCGTAAGGATATGATGGCACAGGAGATGTACAGTTGAGATACACTGCATCAATGCCTGGGTTTTGAATGCTTCAGTCCTAAGAGAAGACTGCAATATCTGTGTTTATTTTCCTTGGAGAAGAGGATGTACATGCTAAAGGGATAACAAAATTATGAGAGATCTAGATATGGTAGATTGTAATAAACCTTCCCTATGACAGAGGTGCCCGAGATTAAAGAACACAGATTTACGGTGAGGAGTAAGAGGTATAGAGGAGATTTGAGGAAGATTTCATTCAGCTGGAGGGTGGTTGCAAACTGGATCGCAATGCTGTGGAGAGTGGTGAAGGTAGGTATTCTCACAACATTTAAAGAATATTTGAGATCACCAAGGAGTGGTAGGATATGGACCAAGTGCTGGGAAATAGGACTTTATGACAATTAAACATGGACAATGAAGAATTTTGCTGGTATTAATAACCCATGAATAAGCAGAATAATTTGGGGTTTTAGTTTTCTCTACTTTGCCCTAATATTAGCCCAATAAATTACACTCAAAAGTTTGGTGTAGATTGCTATAGCTTCTGTCTGATATCCAAACTGCATTTACATATTTAATTCAGAAGAGGGCACCAAACATTCAGTTTCTAGAAACTATGTGGTTAATGAAAAGTAGGTTATAAGACCCTAAATCATAGGAGCAGAAATAGGCTGCTCAGCCCATCGAGTCTGCTCCAACTTTCCATCATGGCTGATTCATTATCCCTCTCAACCTCATTCTCCTATCTTCTCCCCCATAATTTTTGATGGCCTGACTAACCAAGAACCTCTCAACCTCTGCTTTAAATATACTCAATGACTTGAGCTCCACAGCAATGAATTCTACAGATTCACCTCCCTATGACTAAAGGAATTTCTTTTCATCTTTTTTCTAAATGGATGTCCCTCTATTCCAGGGCTGTGCTCCCTGGCCCTAGAGTTACTCACTGTAGGAAGCATCTTCTCCACATCTACTCTATCTAGACCTGTCAATATTCAATAGGCTTCAAAAGCTCCTCATAAGTTAACCCTTTTATTCCTGGAATTATTCTAGTGAACTTCCTTTGGACACTTTCCAATGCCAGAACATCTTTTTCTGAGATAAGAGACTCAAAGTTACTCACAATATTCCAAGTGCGATCTGATCAATACTTTATAAAGTCTCAGCATTATATCCTTGCTCTTATATTCAAGTACTCCCAAAATGAATGTTAACATTGTATCTGCCTTCTTTACCACTGAATAAACTTGGAAGTTAAACTTTAGGGTATCCTGCACAATAGCTCCCCGTCCCTTTACACCACTGATTTTTGAATCTTCTCCCAGTTTGGAAAATAGCCTATGATTATAATTTCTGTGACCCTTTCACTGAGCTCCTAAACAAACGTGGCTCTCCAGCTATCTCCGCTAACAGCCATGGGACTCAGCAGTGAGAAGGCCTCCTTTCAAAACAGTATACGTTCAGGGTCTGTATGATATGGGGTTCAACCAAATAGGAACATCATGATCACACACGAGAGAAAATCTGCAGATGCTGGAAATTCAAGCAACACACACAAAATGCTGGAGGATCTCAGCAGGCTAGGCAGCATCTAAGGAAAAAAAGTACTGTTGACCTTTGGGGATGAAACATCGACTGGACATTTTTCCATAGGTGCTGCCTGGCCTGTTGAGTTCCTCCAGGAACATCGTGATGTTCTGATTAAGGAACTTCAATATGAGTGAATGCTGTGTAGATGTTGCCCATACAGAATTGTCGGTCAGCCAGTAAAAGCAGATTGTATACTGCATAAAATTATAAAGAAAGCATATTTACACATTTCAGCTTTATCAAACAGTTAATAGGAAAAAGAAAATGAAAGGTGTATTAAAGTGAAACCATTCCACTGTGCACAAGACCATTGGTGCTCATACTGTAGTCGTCTTTTACTGCTGGACCCATAGTCTGCATGAAAGCACATAGCACATTCCGAACTTCCCTCGGAGTCCAACTCGAACAAACTGGTTATCTCTCAGGCGTATTGGCCCTTTCTCCTTGGAGCCGTTCATCTGCACAAAGCACTTCATGCACAGTGGCTCTCCTTCCAATGGCATTCTGTGGCATCTTCCTTCTGTCCCACTCTGTAGCTCCTGCCAAAAGCCCCTGAACCAGACTACAGTCCTTTGGAAAACTCTTCCCCACAATCCTGATTGGCTGACTCACATTCCTAAGTTGGACAACATGTGTCCTTATCTTAGCTGAAACAAAAACACACTTTTCAGCATGGCACACTGCTTTTACTGAAAACTGCTAATATAAACTACTTCACAGCATAGCAGTAGGAATATTAACCAGAGTATTACATTTCATTTCTTGGTTCTCCCTCCATCTTTACAAGGGAGTGATATTTGCAATGTCCAATCTTCCAGAACCATTCCAGAATCTAGTGATTCCAGAAAGATCATTGGTAATGCCTCCATTTCAGCTATCTTTTCAGAACCCTGGTGTGTAGTCCATCTGGTCCAGATAGCTTATCTACTTCCAGACTTTTCAGCTCCGCAAGCATCTTCTCCTTAGTAATAGCAAGCACACTCATTTTGGCCCCTGACACTCAAATTTCCAGCATACTGCTAACGTCTTCTATAGTGAAGACTGACGCAAAATACATATTATGTTCATCCGCTGTTTCTTTGTCTTCCATTACTGACTCTCCAGATAATTTTGTCTCTTTGTTACTCTTTACATATCTGAAAAAAATGGTATCTTCTTTTATATTATTGGCTATCTTACCTTTATATTTTCATTATTTTATATTTTCATTACTTTATATTTACTCTTGTAAAAATGCCATCCCCTTCTCACAATTCCTTCGTCTCCACCGCATCTGCTCTCAGGATGAGGCTTTTCATTCCAGGACGAGGGAGATGTCTTCCTTTTTTAAAGAAAGGGGCTTCCCTTCCTCCACCATCACCTCTGCTCTTAAACGCATCTCCCCCATTTCACGCACATCTGCTCTCATTCCATCCTCCCGCCACCCAAGTAGGAATAGGGTTTCCCTGGTCCTCATCTACCACCCCACCAGTCTCCGGGTCCAACATATTATTCTCCGTAACTTCCGCCACCTCCAACGGGATCCCACCACTAAGCACATCTTTCTCTCCCCCCGCCAGCTTTCTGCAGGGATCGCTTCCTACGCGACTCCCTTGTCCATTCGTCCCCCCATCCCTCCCCACTGATCTCCCTCCTGGCACTTACCCTTGTAAGCAGAACAAGTGCACACATACCCTTACACTTCTTCCCTTACCACCATTCAGGGCCCCAGACAGTCCTTCCAGGTGAGGCGACACTTCACCTGTGAGTCGGCTGGGGTGATACACTGCGTCCGGTGCTCCCGATGTGGCCTTCTATATATTGGTGAGACCCGACGCAGACTGGGAGATCATTTTGCTGAACACCTACACTCTGTCCGCCAGAGAAAGCAGGATCTCTCAGTGGCCACACATTTTAATTCCTCATCCCATTCACATTCTGACATGTCTATCCACGGCCTCCTCTACTGTAAAGATGAAGCCACACTCAGGTTGGAGGAACAACACCTTATATTCCGTCTGGGTAGCCTCCAACCTGGTGGCATGAAAATTGACTTCTCTAACTTCTGCTAATGCCCCACCTCCCCGTCGTATCCCATCCGTTATTTATTTATATACACACATTCTTTCTCTCTCTCTCCTTTTTCTCCCTCTGTCCCTCTGACTATACCCCTTGCCCATCCTCTGGGCTTCCCCCCCCCCCTTTTCTTTCTCCCTGGGCCTCCTGTCCCATGATCCTCTCATACCCCTTTTGCCAATCACCTGCCCAGCTCTTGGCTCCATCCCTCCCCCTCCTGTTTTCTCCTATCATTTTGGATCTCCCCCTCCCCCTCCCACTTTTAAATCTCTTACTAGCTCTTTCTTCAGTTAGTCCTGACGAAGGGTCTCAGCCTGAAACGTCAACTGTACCTCTTCCTAGAGATGCTGCCTGGTCTGCTGTGTTCACCAGCAACTTTGATGTGTGTTGCTTTATATTTTCATCTTTTCTCTTTTATGGCTTTATAGTTGCCTTCTGTTGGTTTTAAAAAGCTTCCCAATTCTCTAACTTCCCACTAATTTTTTGCAATATTATATGTCCTCGCTTTTGCTTTAATGCTGTCTTTGACTTCCTTTGTCAGCCATGGCTGCCCTATCCTCCATTTAGTGTACTTCTTCATCTTTGTGATGTATCTGTTTTGCACCTTCCGAACTGCCACCAGAAACTCCAGCCATTTGTGATCTGTCATCATCCCTGCTGCAGTCCCCTTCCAGTCAACTCTGGCCAGCTCCTCTCTCATGCCTCTGTAATTCTCTTCACTCCACTGTAATACTGATACATCTAACTTTATCTTCTCCCTCTCAAACTGCATGATGAATTCTGTCATATTATGATCACTGTCTCCTAAGGGTTACTTTACCTTAAGCTACCTAATCAAACTTGGTTCATTATACAAAACCTAATCCAGAATTGCATTTCCACTGTGGATTCAATCAAAAGGTGCTCTAAAAAGCAATACTGTAGGTATTTTACAAATTCCCTCTCTTGGGATTGAGCATCAACCTGACTTTCCTAATCTACCTGCATAGTGAAATCCCCCATGACTATGGTAACATTGTCCTTTTGACATGTATTTTCTATTACCCATTGACATTCATATCCCACATCCTGGCTACTGCTCAGAGGCCTGTATATAGCTCCCATCAGGGTCTTTGTGCCCTTGTAGTTTCTTAATATTACCCACAACGATTCTGCATCTTCTGGTCCTATGTCACCCCTTTCGAAGGATTTGATTTCATTTTTACCAAAAGAGCCATGTCACCCCCTGTGCTTTTGATACAATTGATATTAAGCTCACAACTATGATCTTCTTTCAGCCACGACTCGGTGATGGCCACAACATCATACCTGCCAGTCTAACTGCGCTATACGATCATCTACCATGTTCCGTATACTGCATGCATTCAAATAGGACACCTTCAGTCTTGTATTCATCACCCATTTTGATTCTCCCCCATGCTACACTTCAGCTCATCCCACTGACTGCTATTTTGCACTAACACCCGCCTGTCCTTCCTCACAGCTTCTCTTACACTGCATTGACTTGTATACCAACTACCCCATCCTCAGCCCCACCAATCAGGTTTCCATCACCCTGACAATTTAGTTTAAACGCTCTCCAACAGCTCTAGCAAATTTACCCACAAAGATATGGGTCTCCCTTGGGTTCAGGTGTAACCCGTTCTTTTTGTACAAGTCATACTTACCCCAGAAGAGATCCCAAATAATCCAGAAATCTGAAACTCTGCCCCCCCTGCACCAATTCCTCAGCCTCTCATTTATCTGTACTATCATCCTATGACTGCCCTGTCTAGTAGTGAATTGAATTGACTTTATTTCTTACATCCTTCATATACTTGAGAAATAAAAATCTTTATGTTATGTCTCTGTCTAAATGTGCAATGTACAATCATAGTATTGAGGTACTGGGAGTAATCTAGAGATTACTACCTTGGAGGTCCTTCTCTTTGGACTCTTCTCTAACTGCCAGTTGTCACCGTACAGGATCTCTTACCCCTTTCGACCGATGCCACCGGTGCCAATATGCACCACAAGCTTCTGCAGCTACTCTGAGACATCCTGGAGCCTCACACCTGGTAACGCACTATCCTGGCTTCTATTTTACAGCCACAGAATTTGCTGTCCTTCCTTCTAACTACTGAGTCTCCAATGACTACTGCTCTGCCTAACTTTACCCTTCCATGCTGAGCCTCAGAGCCGGCCACAGAGCCACTGGCCTGGTTGCTGCAGCTGTGCCCTGACAGGTTATCTCCACCAACAGTATTCAAAGAGATATACAGTACTTGTTGGTCAGCAGAATGACCACAAGGAACCCTGCACTGACTGCTTACTCCCCTTACTTCTCTTGGTGGTCACCCATCTACTATCTAAAGCCTGCACCCTGGATGTGATCACCTCAGTAAAGATCTTATCTATGAAGATTTCAGCATATCGGATGGTCCTGAGTTCATACAGCTCCAGCTCCAGTTCGTTGACCCTGTCAGTCAAGAATTGAAGTTGGGTGTACTTTCTACAGATAGTCAGCAGGGAGATCGGTAGGTGCCCTGAAATCCCACTTCTCTCAGGAGGAGCTGTCTACCCTCTGTCTACCATCCTGCCTACACTTCTTGTATCTCAAACTTCTAAAACTTATGTTCTAGCCTGCACCAGTTCTTGTCCAAAGCTGCTGAGCCTGACCACTCTAACACTGTACACTCCAACAATGCCCACTCTACTTAAGCCTTAATTACAATCTGTAAATGTAACAAATAACTCAAGCAGTAGTTTGAAAGTATGGTTTTCCATTATGTTTTATTGAAATTAATAAAATAGCCACTGAATTGTAAATGCATCCCAAATAAAATATTTTCTGAAGCTTATAAACGCGGGCTTTAAAACTTAAAAAAAATACACAAGTAGCAGCAGACCATTTTGATAATTACAAAGTTAATCTTCATTGTATGTTGGATGAATGGAATTTCAGCATAATCTCAGGATTCTGATTAATGTGGATGCTAAATTTTAATGACTTTTTTTGTTAGTTACATTGATGTATTTAATACTGCACAGTTCAGAGCATTCTCTTTTCTTTATATCCTGCTGAGAGGCAGTTTCTTTAAGATGACAGACTCTGCTATGGCTTTGTGTGCACAATAAATTAGACTAGCATGCCATGGGAGCACCTACAGTATAAACTCCACAACAGGTGTACGAATCATGAGCTTGGCTGTCCAACGTTTTCTTATACCTTCTACTGAAAATGGTAATCCTGACTCTTTCAGAAATTATATTCCAGCAAAAAACAAATACTCGAGTTATTTATAATTCAAGTAAAATAATTAAGAATTAAGACACAATACAGTAGCTATATGATGTGGGATTTACTGAAAAGGTCAGTCTTCATTGCGTTCTGCTTCTTTGAACTATTCTAAACCTTCTGATGAGTACACTCCCACAGTGATGTTGGGTTGGGAGCTCCAATGTTTAGACTCAATTATGACAAAGAACTAGAGATATATTTGCAAGTCAGACAGGTATGTAAGTGGGCAACTAGTAGTAGTGGTGTTCCATGATTTCTTCTGCCTTTGTCCTTCTTTGTGGTGGAGATCATAGGTTCAGGAGGTTGTGGAAGATTGGGATAGAAAATACACATATTTTGTCAATGCAATAATGCTATAATCACCGTGCAAAGGTAATAGAGAGAAGTAATGTTTAGGATGGGTGACGAGGTGTGAATGAAGAGGGTTGCTTTGCTGCGGACAATGTTAAGCTTCATGTGAATTGTTGGAACTGCACTCATCCAAGCAATTGGAGAGTATCGATCACACTCCTGACTTGTACTTTGTAGATGGTGGTTCAAGGAAGTGAGTCAGTCACAGCAGGTTTCCAACTCTCTGATCTACTTTTACAGGCACAAACATTAATGTGGCTGGTCCAGCTGCACTGCTGTTCAATAGTAATCTCCCCAGACATTGATGATGACTAATCAGTGACTGTCAGGTTGACTAGACTCTCTCTTATTAGTGGTAGTCATCGCCTGCCATTTGTCTCCAATCAGTCCATGCCTGGACGTTGACTGGATCTCGTGGGATCAAGACAGGGACTTCATTGGCTGAGGATTTGAGGGTTGAGTTCAATATTGTGCAATTATCGAGAAAGATCACCATTTCAGTCTTTTGATGGAAGGAAATATGCCGGAAAATCAGTAGAGAAAGAAAGAGAGCTAATGTTTATGCTAATGATCCTGGGTTTGAACTGGCAATTATTGAAGGATGTAACAGGCCTTGTACAATGAAAGACATAGTTATATAGATTGGAAATAAGCTATTTGACCTTATGAATCTACATTGTCAATCAAGCACTAATTTACACTAATCTTACATTAATTTCATTTTATTCTCTTGAAATGCTTATCAAGCATCTTGAGAAACTACCACTCATCTGTGCACAAGGTGCAATTTACCTAACACAGGGTCAAACAGAATGACGGGGGAAAAGGAGAGTGGAAAGAAGGAACAAAACAGAAGAGATGTGAAATGCTGAAAGGGAAAATAGATGAACTAAACCAAGGGAATGCAAATGAGAGTAAAAGCAGGATGTGCCATGCTGAATGATGCAATATGACCATATGCATCGTATGCTGGGTAGGAGAATAGCAATCGGGTGTAGGTGACTCCCCTGATTCATGAAGGACCCACCACAATTGAGATGACTCGGATCAGGAAGATACAGACCTGTTCTCCACCATTTTGGATTAGTGCAGTTCCAAAAATGTTCATACAAAGGCAAAAAAATGCAGATGTTGGAAATCAGAAACAAAAGCAGAAAATGCTGAACAAACACAGCAGGTCAAGATAAAGAGGGTCAATAGCCTCTCCACAAAGGGAGGATGAATGGTTATTGACTTAAAATATTAACTTTGGAAATATAGTGGGCAGCTGTTGATCGCAGGGGGTCATGTGTTTGCGCCTCTGGATTGCGTCCTCTCCAGGGCGCAAGCCTTGGTGGGAAGATTTGAAGAACCAGCTGTTGCCCATGAAGCAGGTTTCCCCTCTCCACGTCAGTGATGTAGTCCAAGAGAAGGGCAAGCGCTGATACAGTTTGGCACCAGTGTCATTGCAGAGGTTGCCAGAGTGAAGTTATGAACAACATAAAACTTCCTTAGGGACTCTGGCTCCAGATTTCTTCCTTGGGGTTTACTCCCGAAGCCTTTTGCATGGGTGGGTATGGCCGCAAGGCAGCAGAGGTTTAAGATCAGAGTTTTCCTTCTCCTAGGCTGGATGCTATCCAAGGCTAATGAGCCCCAACTGTCCGAACTTTAGAAATGAAGTTGTGATTATTTCACTTTTCTTATGTCTGTGAATCAATCTATTCTTGCCATCCTCAAATGCATGATTTAATTTGTGCTCAATACAGTCATCCAGAAGTTGGACTTGTGATGACTCAATAATGTCTTTGCTTTTAGGATTTCCAGAATTCCAATGCTCCTTTAATTATCTACCTAGAAGTGTCCTCAAAGTTCAAAGTAAAATTATTATCAATGTGGCTGGTCCACAGTGTATGTCGCTATATACAACCTTGAGATTCATTTTCTAGCATGCATACTTAATAAATCCATAATAAAATAATAACCATAATAGAATTAATGAAAGACCACACCAGCTTGGGCATTCATCCAATGTGCAAAAAACAACAAACTGCAGATACAGAAATAAATAACAATAATAATAATAAATAAATGAGCAATAAATATTGAGAAAATAAGATGAAAAGACCTTGAGAGTGAGTCCATAGGTTGTGGGAACACTTCACTGATGGGGCAAATGAAGTTATTCCCTTTGGCTCACGAGCCTTATGGCTGAGGGGTAACACCTGTTCCTGAATCTGGTGGTGTGAGTCCTGAGGCTCCTAGGCCTTCTTCTTGAACTCAGCTGTGAATAGAGAGCATTTCCTGGGTGGTGGGCTCCCTGATGATGGATGCTGCTTTTCTGTGACAACAATTTGTGTAGATATGCTCAGTGGTGCAGAGGGCTTTTCCAGTGATGGACTTGGCTGTATCCACTAATTTTTTGTACGATTTTCCATTTAAGAGCATTAGTCTTTCCATACCAGGCTGCGATGTTGTCAGTCAATATTCTCTCCACTACACATCTATAAGCTTGTCAAAGTTTTAGATGTCATGCCAGATCTTCATAAAATTCTAAGGAAGTAGAGGTGTCGCTGTACTTTCTTTGTAATTGCAGTTAATCCTCTTACCAATCAAGAACCTATTGATCTTTGCCTTAAATACATACAAAGACTTAGCCTCTACAGTCACTGTGGCAGTATATTTGACAGACTCACTACCTCACCTCAGTTCTGAAGAGTCATTTCTGAATAAATTCTTTCTCATTTCAGTTCTATAGAGACACTTATTTTATTCTGAAGCTGTGCTCTCTGATCCTAGACTTTCTCAATGATGGAAGTATCCTAGACACATCCACTCCATACAGACCTTACAGTATTTGATAGGTTTCAATGAGATCTACCCTCACTTATCTAAACTCCAATAAGTGCAGGCCCAGAGCCATGAAATGTTTTTCATACATTAAGCCTTTAATTTTTGAGATCATTCTTGTGAATCTCCTCTGGATCACTTTCCAGGGCTGGCACATCTTTCTTTAGATTTGAGGCCCAAAATACATTATTTCAAATGTATGAGTTGTTTTAAATGTAAAAACTGACTTGTTCACTGATTTATATACATTATTTGTATAAATGTACTGGTTGATATTCAAAGTTTTTACGTCACATCTATAGAAACTACTCAAAACTTACGAAGATCAAATAAATTGAGTTCCCTGCATTTATAATGTTTATGCAAAGGTGGTTATGGGGCCTAAATCTATGTCATGCTTGATCTAAAGGTCACTATTTTAGAGTATTATAATGGCTTTAATACGATGCTCTTTTCTGAGATCTCCACAGTTTCTTCTACACCATTGAATACTTTCAGTTGTATTGTACTAGCTACATTATAAAGAGAAAAGTCCCATAAGTCCATTATTGCACCTGTTTTGCTTAGTGGGGTTAAATGTTGAAAGATTGGAGCAACTGGGCTTGTATACACTGGAATTTAGAAGGATGAGAGGGGATCTGATTGAAACATACAAGATCATTAAGGGATTGGACACGCTAGTGGCAGGAAACATGTTCCCGATGTTGGGTGAGTCCAGAACCAGAGGCC
The DNA here is from genome assembly GCF_030028105.1 of Mobula birostris. NCBI lineage: Eukaryota > Metazoa > Chordata > Chondrichthyes > Myliobatiformes > Myliobatidae > Mobula > Mobula birostris. The sequence continues at coordinate 58,816,535 of NC_092383.1, read as the reverse complement.
ACAGATTAAGAATAAGGTGTAGGCCATTTAGAATGGAGTTGAGGAAAAACTTTTTCACCCAGAGAGTTGTGGATCTGTGGAATGCTCTGCCTCAGAGGGCAGTGGAGGCCAATTCTCTGGATGTTTTCAAGAAAGAGTTGGATAGAGCTCTTAAAGATAGGGGAGTCAAGGGATATGGGGAGAAGGTAGGAACAGGGTACTGATTGTGGATGATCAGCCATGATCACAGTGAATGGCGGTGCTGGCTTGAAGGGCCGAATGGCCTACTCCAGTGTCTATTGTCTATTTCTATTGTCTAAATTATACTTTAATTAAAGAAATCTCAGATATTCATGATAGCGTTACAAATGAGAGAATCAAACTCGTGAGATGTTTCTCTATCATGTTTTACCTTATTTTTAATTGTTAATACTGATTCCCATTTCTTTAATGCTACTTTTCAGTTCTGGCTAATTTTTGTCTGAATTTCTACTGCAAAACTAGATTCAAAACCAGAGGTACTTCCTTATCATAATGAGGAAACTCTGGCCATAGAAGTTCTAGTCCAAGTTCAAATTTAATTGTCATCCAAACAAGCACGTGTATACAGCGAAACAAAACAGCATTTCTCTGGGGCCAAGGTGCAAAACACAGTAGATATAGTCACACACAACTCACAACATATATTGTTACATAGAATAAACATAAAGTGTTGGGTGGATTAAAGGATCCATTCTATATTTAGCTTGTTTCTTGTTTCTTCCTTATATCATTGTGTTTCTCTAATACCCCTCAGTTAAAAATTATAATATGTAATAGTTCAATGAGTTTTTCAAGCTCTTCTTAAAGCTGTCTTTTGAGACACAACACCATTCTAAATTAATCTAACGTAATACAATTCTGCAATAATACATAATATACTTACGTATCTATCAGCAGTAAACTTGTTTACTCTGCTGGAGATGTCCAGTTCTTGGCTTCTTTTCTTCTTGAAAACACTATTAGAATAATTGCTTTCTTGGCATCTTTTGGTGTGTTTTAATAGAGAGAAGTTCTCAAGACAAGCAACAACACTGAGCTCTGGCTTTGTTAAAGCAGCTGCTCCAGAATAGTTCAGGTCATTTGCATTAATTTGGCTCACCCATTATAATTTATTATTTATTACAGCTTGTTGATTATAATGTAATAGAATATTAAGACAGGAGATGTTTGGAAGAAACTGTACTACAAAGTGTTGTTCATTAAACAAAAGATTAAGTACGATAACTGAAGAGAGACTGTCCAGACAAATTCACGTAAAAGCATTAGTAAATAGAGTTAGAGCAGGGAGTAGGCCATATGTTCCATCAACCCTGCACTGAGATTCATCAAAATCATGGCAGATCTTCCTCAGCAGGTTCATAAATTCTCCCCATTTCCTATAATTCCCTTAGTATCCAGGAATATCTTATTTTCTGTTTTGTAAGAACTTAATGACTGAGCCTCCAATGCCCACAAAGAGAACAGAATTTCAAAGATTCACCACACTCTGATGGAAGAAATATCCCTTTATTCTAACCCTAAAGGTCTCCCTTTATCCTGAGACTTGGACCTCCCTCTATCTTAGCCTGGGTAGCATCCTCCCTGTGTCTGGCTTGTGAGCACTGTAAAAATTCTATAAGCTTCAGTGAGTTGGCCTGTCATCCTTCTAAGCCCTGGAGAAAAAAGGCCATCTCCTTAATCTCAAACAAGAGAAAATCTGCAGATGCTGCAAATCCAAGCAACACATTTTGGGCCGAGACGTCGACTGTACCCTTTTCCATAGATGCTGCGTGGCCTGCTGAGTTCCTCCAGCATTTGGTGTGTGTTGCTTGCATCTCCTCAATCTCATTCATCTGGCAAACCTGCCAACCCAGAAACAGCTTCTGTAATTTTATTTGCAGATGAAGCTTCTATGATTCCCTTTAGAGTTTATGTTTTATTTTGCTTTAAACAGATGAAGCCAATTGCCATATGAAACCTCTTATATTAAAAACACCATTTCAATATGGACCAAACAAATGAGGAGGTGGAGAGACAACCAGGGGTAAGCTGGAAGAATTTACAGCTAGAGGTTTATTACGGCATACCAGGCAGCAACTGTATGGAGAGGAAAATACCCTGAGTTAAGGAGGATGCCTTACATTCATTATCTACCTAGTCAGGTTCCCAGATTTTATTTAGGATGGACCCACATTGCCTTCACAGTCACCTTGTAAGCCTTCAACCCACTTCCACCTCCCGAGTAGCCTGCTAGTCTGCAGACAGATTCTTTGGGGTCCTTTCTGATTCTAGCACATAGAGAACCTGCAGATTGTGCAATGTTCCCAATTGCGGATAAGAAAGTGCATTCTAGCATGAAGCATTGCGCCAGGAGCATTAAAGAAATATATCAACTCCGAATTGGCGTGAAGTATAGTGTGTGCATTGTTGCCATAGTTGAACATGTCTCTGCATTTCATGCATTCTGCAGAGTGCGCTGAAGGTAAACAAAAGCACAATACCCAGCTGGTCAGATTGCATCTATGAGAAAGAAAACAAAGTCAATGTCTCAGATCGGCGATCCTTCACCCAAAGTGAAACAAAAGCTGTAGAGAGAGGAGTGATGGTGGGGGATGTGTCTGACAGAGTAAAACTGGAAAGACCATGGGGACAAGTGAATGAGTTTTCTGACCAGTAAGTGAATGAGAGCAGTTAGAGGGTGAGAACAGAGGCAGAAGAACCTAAACAAAAGAACATGGGATCTCTTTCTAGTACAGAAATTACAGGGAGTGATCTGTTGAGTTCAGAGACGGGTGAGAATAGAAGTTGAGGCCCAGGAGAAATTTAGCCTCAATCTGTCTTGGAAGAAAAAGAAGTGAGATCCAGAGGTATGGGAAATGAATGAGATATGGTTAAGGACTCAGTCACAATGGTTCAGAAAGAAGGAAGACCTTTCTGAGACATCTGTACAGAAATCTTATCATCGGACCAAACACAATAGTGATGAAGGAAAATGTGATTGCTTTGTGAAATACTTGTGTTTGGTCTACAGGTCAGCCTTGAGCTTCCCATTGCCTTCCTTTTAATTCCCCGTCTCATTCCCACTCTGACACGTCAGTCTGTCACCATCTGCACTGTCACAGTGAGGTTCAATACAAACTTTAGGAACAGAATCCTACTTTCCTTTTCATACAGCCTTCTTGAGGTATTGAATTCCACAACTTCAGGTAACTTGACTTCCTGGTCTGTATCAGTCATCCATCTGCAATATTAGCTCAGTTTGTTTCTTTTTTTTAAAAATCTCCTTTCTTCCTCCTTCCTTTTATTCATCTCTCTTGGAATGGAGGATATGGCCAGTCTGATATCTTGGGCTTGTGCTCCTGCTTGCTCTTCTGCTAAGCTACCATCTCTTTGGATGAGTTTTGCTTACGTTCTGAACCCCTACACTGTTACCATAGTGATGAGCATTCTTACTGCAACTTGCCCAACTCCAATTATGTTGAGTCACCTCCCCCCCGCGACCTAGCTCCATTTTCCCATCTTATTTCACTGATTGCCTACCAGCCTTTGCTTCTCCGCTACTTCTCACTTCTACATACTGGTTATCTTCCCTCTATGCCACGGGTTCTCAACCCTTTTCATGCCATTGCCCGCTACTATTAATCAAGAGGTCCATGGACTCCAGACTGCGAGCCCCTGTACTACATTCTCAGTCCTGATGCAGGTTCTTGACCAGAAACACTCACCAAATGCTGTGCAACCCACTGAATTCTTCCAGTGGTTTACCGGTATTTCCTTTGATTTAGTCAGTGACACTATATAGCTTACGACAGATACTTTATTCAGACTCTGATGCTCAATATTTCTAATCCTGCTATGTCCTTTTTTTCATTAAGTCTCCAGGTCTCGGAGATATTCAGCCCAGTCTGGCTGAGATGGTTAAATGCCAAATGGATTATGACTGAGCAATCTGCAGCAAAATCGATATCTTCTACAACACTCCAATCATTCATCTGAAAGTTTGTTTTCATCTCCCTGCAGTGTATTCCTTGGTTGTCATGCATTATATAAATATTGTTTAGTGTGCACTCTGCCATGTCTTTGTTTATTTCTATTTAAGGACTTGTCTTGGTTTGCTCTGCATGTACTGCATATCACCCTTCATGTAAGACAGATGCTGACTATAGCTCTAAATATTTCCTCTTCAGCCGAATTTTTCAAACTTGTGCAAGATGTTTTGTTGTATTCTGATGATAACAATGAAGTGCTTTGAATGGAAAAATCCAGGCTGGGTAATTTCCCTGGCATCAATAAACAAGACTCCGACCTTTTGAATCCTGTCTCACAGGAGTCCTGCTCTTCATGTCCACATGGCTTTACTGCTTAAGTCACTCTTCATTCCTCATTGACTAGGTGTCCATGAGAGAGGATGCAATTGCCCGTACCATCCCTCTGCTTCTGCAGTGTGCAAAATGAGCTGAATGAAATGTTTTCATGCGTTCTGCCTCAATGGCTATCCTACTTACCTTCTCAAAGATAATGTCTGGCTTTTTAAGGAGTTTGACCCACCTACACACTGAGCTCTCCTTCAATTTTAGTCTTGCAAAGTTTCAAAATTACAATGACTTGTTAGGTCTCTCAAGTTCACACTGTAATTGCCAATTAACTCCTTTCATATCTGATTATCTGTCCCAAGTGTTCAGCTTTGAAAGATTTCAGACTCTCTCCCTGGATACTGTTTCCTTCTCTTTCAAAGCTGCATCATTACTCTTCCCAGATAATATAGCTTTGATCCCACCTTTTGAAAATTCAGTGCTCTAATACATCTGAGTAGTGTGCCTCACCTCCATTCTTTCCTGCTGCAAAGTATTCATAGAAACCATAGAAAAACTACAGCACAGAAACAGGCCTTTTGGCCCTTCTTGGCTGTGCCAAACCATTTTCTGCCTAGTCCCACTGACCTGCACATGGACCATATCTGTCCATACACCACCCATCCATGTATCTGTCCAATTTATTCTTAAATGTTAAAAAAGAACCCGCATTTACCACCTCGTCTGGCAACTCATTCCATACTCCCACCACTCTCCGTGTGAAGAAGCTCCCCCTAATGTTCCCTTTAAACTTTTCCCCCTCACCCTTAACCCATGTCCTCTGGTTTTTTTCTCCCCTTGCCTCAGTGGAAAAAGCCTGCTTGCATTCACTCTATCTATACCCATCATAATTTTATATACCTCTATCAAATCTCCCCTCATTCTTCTACGCTCCAGGGAATAAAGTCCTAACCTATTCAAACTTCCTCTGTTACTGAGTTTCTCAAGTCCCAGCAACATCCTTGTAAACCTTCTCTGCACTCTTTCAACCTTATTTATATCCTTCCTGTAATTTGGTGAACAAAACTGAACACAATACTCCAGATTCAGCCTCACCAATGCCTTATACAACCTCATCATAACATTCCAGCTCTTATACTCAATACTTTGATTAATAAAGGCCAATGTACCAAAAGCTCCCTTTATGACCCTATCTACCTGTGACACCACTTTTAGGCATTTTGTGTCTGTATTCCCAGATCCCTCTGTTCTACTGCACTCCTCAGTGCCTTACCATTAACCCTGTATGTTCTACCTTGGTTTGTCCTTCCAACGTGCAATACCTCACACTTGTCTGTATTAAACTCCATCTGCCATTTTTCAGCCCATTTTTCCAGCTGGTCCAAGTCCCTCTGCAGGCTCTGAAAACCTTCCTCACCGTCTACTACACCTCCAATCTTTGTATCATCAGCAAATTTGCTGATCCAATTTACCACATTATCATCCAGATCATTGATATAGATGACGAATAACAATGGACCCAGCACTGATCCCTGTGGCACACCACTAGTCACAGGCCTCCACTCGGAGAAGCAATTCTCTACTACCACTCTTTGGCTTCTACCATTGAGCCAATGTCTAATCCAATTTACCACCTCTCCATGTATACCTAGCGACTGAATTTTCCTAACTAACCTCCCATGCGGGACCTTGTCAAAGGCCTGACTGAAGTCCATGTAGACAATATCCACTGCCTTCCCTTCATCCACTTTCCTGGTAACCTCCTCGAGAAACTCCAAGAGATTAGTCAAACATGACCTACCACACACAAAGCCATGTTGACTCTCCCTAATAAGTCCCTGTCTATCCAAATGTTTGTAGATTCTGTCTCTTAGTACTCCCTCCAATAACTTACCTACTACCGATGTTAAACTTACTGGCCTATAATTTCCCAGATTACTTTTTGATCCTTTTTTAAACAATGGAACAACATGAGCCACTCTCCAATTCTCCGGCACCTCACCTGTAGATAGTGACATTTTAAATATTTCTGCCAGGGCCCCTGCAATTTCAACACTAGTCTCCTTCAAGGTCCGAGGTAACACCCTGTCAGGTCCCGGGGATTTATCCACTTTTAATTTTCCTCAAGACAGCAAGCACCTCCTCCTTTTCAATCTATACAGTTTCCATGATCTCACTACTTGTTTCCCTTAACTCCATAGACTTCATGCCAGTTTCCTCAGTAAATACAGACGCAAAAAAACCTATTTAAGATCTCAAACAACAGGAATTCTGCAGATGCTGGAAATTCAAGCAACACACATCAAAGTTGCTGGTGAACGCAGCAGGCCAGGCAGCATCTGTAGGAAGAGGTGCAGTCGATGTTTCAGGCCGAGACCCTTCATCAGGACTAACTGAAGGAAGAGTGAGTAAGGGATTTGAAAGTTGGAGGGGGAGGGGGGGATCCAAAATGATAGGAGAAGGCAGGAGGGGGAGGGATGGGGCCAAGAGCTGGACAGGTGATTGGCAAAAGGGGATACGAGAGGATCATGGGACAGGAGGTCCGGGAAGAAAGACAAGGAGGGGGGGGAACCCAGAGGATGGGCAAGAGGTATATTCAGAGGGACAGAGGGAGAAAAAGGAGAGTGAGAGAAAGAATGTGTGCATAAAAATAAGTAACAGATGGGGTACGAGGGGGAGGTGGGGCCTAGCGGAAGTTAGAGAAGTCGATGTTCATGCCATCAGGTTGGAGGCTACCCAGACGGAATATAAGGTGTTGTTCCTCCAGCCTGAGTGTGGCTTCATCTTTACAGTAGAGGAGGCCGTGGATAGACATGTCAGAATGGGAATGGGATGTGGAATTAAAATGTGTGGCCACTGGGAGATTCTGCTTTCTCTGGCGGACAGAGCGTAGATGTTCAGCAAAGTGGTCTCCCAGTCTGCGTCGGGTCTCGCCAATATATAAAAGGCCACATCGGGAGCACCGGACGCAGTATATCACCCCAGTCGACTCACAGGTGAAGTGTTGCCTCACCTGGAAGGACTGTTTGGGGCCCTGAATGGTGGTAAGGGAGGAAGTGTAAGGGCATGTGTAGCACTTGTTCCGCTTACACGGATAAGTGCCAGGAGGAAGATCAATGGGGAGGGATGGGGGGGACGAATGGACAAGGGAGTTGTGTAGGGAGCGATCCCTGCGGAATGCAGAGAGAGGGGGGGAGGGAAAGATGTGCTTAGTGGTGGGATCCCATTGGAGGTGGCGGAAGTTACGGAGAATAATATGTTGGACCCGGAGGCTGGTGGGATGGTAGGTGAGGACCAGGGGAACCCTATTCCTAGTGGGGTGGCGGGAGGATGGAGTGCGAGCAGATGTACGTGAAATGGGGGAGATGCGTTTAAGAGCAGAGTTGATAGTGGAGGAAGGGAAGCCCCTTTCTTTAAAAAAGAAAGCAGGATCTCCCAGTGGCCACACATTTTAATTCCACATCCCATTCCCATTCTGACATGTCTATCCACGGCCTCCTCTACTGTAAAGATGAAGCCACACTCGGGTTGGAGGAACAACACCTTATATTCCGTCTGGGTAGCCTCCAACCTGATGGCATGAACATCGACTTCTCTAACTTCCGCTAGGCCCCACCTCCCCCTTGTACCCCATCTGTTACTTATTTTTATGCACACATTCTTTCTCTCACTCTCCTTTTTCTCCCTCTGTCCCTCTGAATATACCTCTTGCCCATCCTCTGGGTTCCACACCCCCCCCTCGTCTTTCTTCCCGGACCTCCTGTCCCATGATCCTCTCGTATCCCCTTTTGCCAATCACCTGTCCAGCTCTTGGCTCCATCCCTCCCCCTCCTGTCTTCTCCTATCATTTTGGATCTCCCCCTCCCCCTCCAACTTTCAAATCCCTTACTCACTCTTCCTTCAGTTAGTCCTGACGAAGGGTCTCGGCCTGAAACGTCGACTGCACCTCTTCCTACAGATGCTGCCTGGCCTGCTGCATTCACCAGCAACTTTGATGTGTGTTGTTATTTAAGATCTCCCCCATTTCCTTTGGTTCCGCACATAGCCGACCACTCTGATCTTCAAGAGGACCAATTTTATCCCTTACAATCCTTTTGCTTTTAATATACCTGTAAAAGCTCTTTGGATTATCCTTCACTTTGACTGCCAAGGCAACCTCATGTCTTCTTTTAGCCCTCCTGATTTCTTTCTTAAGTATTTTCTTGCACTTCTCATACTCCTCAAGCACCTTATTTACTCCTTGTTTCCTATACATGTCATACAACTCCCTCTTCTTCTTTATCAGAGTTGCAATATCCCTTGAGAACCAAGGTTCCTTATTCCTATTCACTTTGCCTTTAATCCTGACAGGAACATACAAACTCTGCACTCTCAAAATTTCTCCTTTGAAGGCTTCCCACCTACCGATCACACCTTTGCCATAGAACAACCTGTCCCATAGAACAACCTGTCCCAATCCACGCTTTTTAGATCCTTTCTCATTTCTTCAAATTTGGCCTTCTTCCAGTTCAGAACCTCAACCCTAGGACCAGATCTATCCTTGTCCATAATCAAGTTGAAACTAACGGTGTTATGATCACTGGAACCAGAGTGCTCCCCTACACAGACTTCCGTCACTTGTCCTAACTCGTTTCCTAACAGGAGATCCAATATTGCATCCCCTCTAGTTGGTCCCTCTATATATTGATTTAGAAGACTTTCCTGATCACATTTTACAAACTCTAAACCACCTAGACCCCTAACAGTATGGGAGTCCCAATCAATACATGGAAAATTAAAATCCCCTACCACCACAACTTTATGTTTTCTGCAGTTGCCTGCTATCTCTCTGCAGATTTGTTCTTCCAATTCTCATTGACTATTGGGTGGTCTGTAATACAATCCCACTAATGTGGCCATACCTTTCCTGTTTCTCAGCTCCACCCATAAGGACAAGCCCTCTAATCTGTCCTGCCCGAGCACTGCTGTAATATTTTCCCTAACAAACAATGCCACTCCCCCACCTTTCTTTCCTCTGCCTCTATCACATCTGAAACATCAGAACCCTGGAATATTAAGCTGCCAGTCCTGCCCCTCCTGTAGCCAAGTTTCACTAATTGCTATAACGTCATAATTCCATGTGTCAATCCACGCCCTCAACTCATCCGCCTTCCCCACAATACTCCTAGCATCGAAATATATACACCTCAGAAGATTTTTACCACCACTCACAACCTTCCTATTAGTGGATTTGCTTGAACTTTTAACATCATTTATTTTCACCCCAGCCACACTGTCAGCTCTGGCACTCTGGTTCCCATCCCCCTGCAAATCTAGTTTAAAGCCTCCCCAATAGCACTAACAAACCTCCCTGAAAGGATATTGGTCCCCCTGTAGTTCAAGTGTAACCCGTCTCTCTTGTACAGGTCCCACCTGCCCCAGAAGAGGTCCCAATGATCCTGAAATCTGAAACCCTGCCCCCTACACCAGTTCCTCAGCCATTTGTTCATCCTCCAGAGCATCCTATTCCTACCCTCACAGGCACGTAGCACAGGTAGCAATCCTGAGACTACCACCCTGGAGGTCCTGCTTTTCAACTTCCTACCAAGCTCTCTATACTCACTCACCAGGACCTCCTCACTCTTCCTTGCTATGTCACTGGGACCGATGTGCACCACGACATCTGGCTGATCACCCTCCCACTTCAGAATGTCATGCAAGCGATCAGAGACATCCTTGACCCTGGCACCCGGGAGGCAACAAACCATCCTGGATTCTCTGTCACGACCACAGAACCTTCTATCTGCACCTCTAACTATCGAGTCCCCTATCACTACCACTCTCCTCTTTTTCCACCCTCCCTTCTGCACTGCAGAACCAGACTCAGTGCCAGAGATCCGGCTACTGCAGCTTGTCCCAGGTAAGTCATCCCCCCCAACAGTATCCAATGCGGTATACCTGTTGTTGACGGGAATGTCCACAGGGGAACCCTGCTCTGTCTGCCCTTTCCTCTTCCCTCGCCTGACAGTGACCCAATTTCCTGTCCTCTGCTCCTTTGGCTTAACTACCTCCCTGTAGCTACTATCTATAATCTCCTCATTCTCCCGCATGATCCACAGGTCATCCAGCTCCTGCTCCAGTTCCCTAATCCTTACAACTCACCACTTTGGTCAACTTTTTAGTCATTTGCCCTAATATTTTTTATGTGGTATAATGTTAAAATTGTTTGATAATATGACTATTTTATAGAAACAAACAAAATGCACAGCTCACGACAGGCCATTTGGCCCAGAATGTCCATGCTGACCACGATGCTAAATTAAATTAATCCCATCTGCTTGCACATGAGCAATATCTTTCTATTCCCTTCCTGTCATGATTACTGTCAGGCATTATGGTCTTAAGCAGGCTTTGGGCTTAAACATTCTGTATATACAATAGCACTCTTTGATTTTGCGTGCAAGTGTTCATAATGGTTTCTTTTAGAGTCGTTAATGACAAGCTTTCTACTGCTTTGCAGGGAGAGAGTCAACAAAGGCAATGGCTTTTCCAACAGACCTGGCTGAAAAAGCAATGACCTGAAATTTCGATCACACAATGCACGTTTTAGATGTGCTATGTGTCATGTGCTCACTGAATAAAATTGATTGTGAGTTGTAACCAGTAGATTTCCTATTGAAAGTCTCAGTCAAAACTTCTCTGAGCATCATGTTCACACATATGAAATATGCTGTTTTTGCAGAGGTGAAGTCATGTGCCATGGTTTTAGCAAATTAGCTTACATAGATAGAACTAATGCACACTGTGGCTAAATAAAACCCTGTGCTTACTTTATTTCACTGGACAATTAACTACCTGAGGGTTTGTTGAAGAGTGATTTGGGGTAAAACTATTGGGTTTGGCCAGACTGCACATTATGGAGCTTTTCTTCTGCTAAGATGAATCTTCTATCTCCCCTGAACAACTGATGCATTAAAAATGTCCCACTGTAGTTCTACAACAACCAAGAGCTTGAGGAAAGGAGTCAGAAACCTTCACAGAGTAGGCCGAAAGAAGAGGAGGAGATCTGAACTGATAGAGTCATTGAGGAACATTACAGCCATCACATCTTTCTGAGGAGAAGTTTATGGAGAGCTAAGATCTTCCAAGACAGTGATGACAGCGATCAGCCACCTTTTCCAGGCAGAGATCCAGGCAGACTACTGTACTTGGACTGCTCTGTCTGTAGACATGAAGGTCACTGTCACTCTACAAATCTTTGCCTCTGAATCATCCCATTTGCAGTGGTTGATATATGGCATCTGTCGCAGTTGCAACACACCATCTGCAAGGCACATGCCAGCTCTCTGAATGACATTCCATACAGTTACAAAGGCTTTGCAGAACACTGCACACTTCCCCCCATACGTGCTGCTGCAAATTCTTTAACTCATTGAGGCCCAAGCAGCTCCCTGCTCTGCCATTCGTGTGAACCATCCCAAACCTCCACAAGTCCCCATGTTTTCTCACATTGCTGGAGACTTTGAAGGAGGCTATTTGGCCCATTGAGACTATGCCAGATTGTTTACGGTATCCGGCAGTCTAATTCTCCACTGATTTCCATGAGAGAGGAAGCTGATGGACATGTGATAGGCATCAGAGTTGATGGGCATGTGATGGGCACCTTGAAGAATGGCCTCAGCCCGAAACATCGACTGTTATTCATTTCCATAGATGCTGGCTGATTTGCTGAGTTATCCAGCATCTTGTGTGTGTTGCTTTGAATTTCCAGCATCTGCAGACTTTCTAGTGTTTATCAGAGGGAATTGATGTGCATGAGAGAGAGAGTTCGCTCTTCACAAGCCCTTCAAATCCCTCTGATTCTGTTGCTCCCTGCTATGCTTTACGGTTGCTAATTGGCCTTCCAACCAGGATGTGAGAGGGAACTGAAGAACCTGAAGGAATCTCAGGCAGTTGCAAAAGAGCATGTAAACTCCACACAGACAACACCAAGGGCAGACTAGACATACACCAGGACGATGGAACTGTGAGGCAGCAGCAATGCCCACTGTGTCACTGTGAAAGCAACACCTGTTAGTTACAAAATAGATGAAAGTGATGTGTCAAAATCCCCTCACAGTGCACAGTGAAGCCACAGGTGCACACCCAGAATGAGCAGGGTGTCTGTTACTTTGGTACTGAAGCATTATGTATCTAGAGAGAGGGGAACCCTCAAAACCCTCTCGGGAAATGAGGTTAGTCAAGTGGCTGAAGTACTTTGGGACTAGTATGAAAAACTATTTTTATGAAAAATGTGTCACTTTTTTGGACTGAACGCAGGTGCCTCCAAATCTGTGTTAGCTTTTCCAATGCAGAGGAGACGACATTATGAGCACTGAATGCAGTATTGGAAGAAATGAAACTTCATTTAGATCAAGGGTTCCCAATCTTTTTTATGCCGTGAGCCAATACCGTTAAGGGGTCTGTGGACCACAGGATGGGAACTCCTGATTTAGATGGATCATTTGGGTCCCTGGATGGTAGAAAGGGAAATGGTGCTAACTCTTCATACTGTATGCTGAGCTATGCAACAAAATAACTTTATCATTGGGATCCTTAACATCTTTAAATGAAAGAAGTTAATTTTAACATCTTTAACATCCGCGGCTAAATGAAGAAAGTGCTTTACGTTCAATGAAATAGTTAATTCTTTGAAAAATAGCCATTATTCTAAGCAAAATAACAATTTGTAGGCAATTGAGTCCTACAACTAGCAATGAGATGACCAGTCAATTAATCTATGTTCAGAGATAATAGTTGCAGAGATGACCACAGACCACTGCTCTATTTTGACCTAAGTATATAAAGGGGTTTGGCAATGTAGACCTAGGGAAGGTAATTCCATTTTGAGTTCCAAAGTGGGGGCCCATAAATCCAACATAAAATTCAGACATAAACTCTTTCCCATTAAGTAGTTAGAATGCAGTGCATTTTAAAATTCATTCTTGGGATGTGAAATATAATGGGCAAGGGAAACATTTATTATTGATTACTATCTGTGCTTTGAAGTGTGTGGTTTGCAAAGCCATTTTAATGGCACTTGCCAGTCAATCTGGAGCCAGGAGTCATATATTTGTCTAACTCAGTGATTCCCAAAGTGGGCAATATTGCCCCTTGAGGGCAGTGGGAGTTACTAAGGGGGCAATAAAGATAAAGGGGGTGGTGGTGCTGTTTCTCAGTAGCAAGAGGCGGTAGCTGAGGGATTACAAGCTGAATTTAAGAAATGAATTACTCATTATAGTCATTTGATCCTCAGTGCCTCATATTGATTACAATGATCATGTACTCACCTCATCACTTGCTAACCCACTCTTCTCTTACACTTTGCTAGAAGTGCATTATAGTTGTTAAAAAGCAATGTGACACTTCTTCATACTCATATCATGAGAAATTGGGACTAAAGAAATTGTGTTATTTCCAGGCCTGGCCTGCATGTTATTGCTGTTTACTGTTGTACAGTGTTAGCTAGTATGATTCCCACACTCTAATCACACAGTGATGCAGCGACTGTGAATTAGGGAGTGGTGTTCAGTGGAGTAAAGTTGAGAATCTGCCTTTTCACATGGTCTTGACCACATCCCTCTAGGCCTCGGCCCAACTAATATATTGTTGTCCCACTTTACGTACCATCATGAAGAGAGTCAGGTTTTGCCTGAGCTATTATGATATCATAACTTTCCCCTTTATTGATCACAGCGCTTGAGGTTAGACTTAAACAATAGGTGATTGACTGTTCTCCTTAATCCATAACGAGAATGGCATAAGCAGACCAATGAAACAGAAATGCAGACAGTATAGTTTTCATGCTTCACATAACATTTCATTGTTCATTGCTACAATTGGAGAAGAACTGATTCTGTCAGCAGGAAGGGAGGTTCTGAGTACAGTTTAGCAATTGTCACAAAACCAATTAAATAAAGTGGTTCTGGTCAGTGGCAACTCTTTTCAAAGACGAAGAAATGAAATTGGGATGAGGCAACAAATCTTTGCACCTTGGTTATGTTCACTTCATTAAAGATGAAAGCATGGTTCAAGAGTTCATATTTAAAAGGAGACTAGAAATAGATACAAAGCAGGAGTCAATATTTCAGGTTATTGAGCAATTTTTCAAAGGAAAGAACATTACGCTCACCAACATTTTTGCTTTTGCAACAGTAGACACCGTATCAATGACAGCATGCTACCTCAGGGTTCAAAGGTTCAAAGGTTTGTTTTAATATCAGAGTATGTGTACTGTATGCAACCTGAAATTCTTGCTCTTCACGGACATCCGAGAATCAAGAACTCCATAGAATGAATGATGGAACTATCAAAGCCCCCAAAGATCCCCACTCCATTTGCACAAAGAGCAGCAAAATTATTGACCCCACCACTTGCACCAGCAGAAACATCAACCACTCCACACCTCCCCGCCATCATGCAAGCAAGTCGAACCCCCTCCCCCCAATGAGACCTTGATCTAGAGTGTATCAAAACTACAGTCCACATACCAGCACTTTAATATCTCAGACAGACTCTCTCGCCATCGAGGGAGAGAGGTCACTTCTGCGACAGCAAGAGCAGAGACCAGTGATTTGCTGTTCCAATGATAACACTTTTGAACGTTGCTTCTCCAAGACGCCCATCTTAAGGACCATCAGGCTGTCTCTCTACATCAAAAGAAAGAGAGAGAGAGAGGGATCACTTGAGTAGAAGGACCTACCTCCTACAGCAGTCGGTGATTAGCAAACGCACTGCCTGTTGTCTCGGTGTTCAGTCTTGATGTTTCAGAGTGCCATAATGCATCAGTTGGGCAAATTGGCGAGGAACCAGGTCAACCGTGGGACTGCTCCCCGACTTCCAACCTTTCAGTCCTGAGGGCACACGTCTTCTAGGCTGTTCCTGGAGACAGCAAAATGCTTTACCGCAGTCAGTCTGAAGACAAACTGCTTACAAAAAAACATAGTTTATTACTTTCATGAAAGAAACTGTACTAACATATTAACCAATCACTGTGCAATCCACAGACAATATGTTGTTACAAAAAAACCTAAGTGATTGACCGTACTGTTATCACAACAGTAAATAAAATCAAGTCCCATTACCTCATTTCCCAACTATTTCCAGAGCTTTATATTGAGAACGACGAATAGTTTGAATGCTTGCTGTTGCAAACAGGTCAGATGGCTGTCAAAGAGAAACTGCCTGAGATGCTTTTATACACTTTTAAAACTATGAAAAAGTTATTTGAAGAGTCGAATCCTTCAGTCAGTAATCAACTCAAGAATATTAGGCATGACATTGCTTATTTGTCAGAATCATTTGCAAAGATTAATTAAATCAATTTTCAATTGCTAGGAAATGATGTGAATCTTATCAAAGTCAAATCAACCGTCTCCACATTTCTGGCCAAGTTAATCCAATTGAAGTACAACATTGGCCACGGTGATTTTTTCCATTTTCTGAGCACCTCTGAGTTGGAAGTGAAAAAAATACCAGATGATAATCTTCAAAAATACTGCGCCCACCTGGGTGAGCCACATAAAAACATGTCAGAGAGATTTCAAGATCTTCTCTTGATCCAGATTCCAGATTGCGTACTAAATCCATTCATGAACACTTGTAATGTGGAATTAACAGGAAGGATGGAGGAAGAACTGATCTTGCTACTAAATGACTATTGGTGAAGCTGAGGTTCCAAAACTCACATCAAGACAGAAAGAAAACTCTGAACGTAATCCTGCACTGTGGACAAATGTCAAGATGTTCCTTATTACATTTCCAACATCATATTTAGTGGAGTGCACTTTCAGTACACTCACACAACTTCTTTCAAAGAAATGAATCAGACTGCAAATTACTGAACGTGGGGACATGAGACTCCTCAGTGACATTCAGCAAATGTTGAGAAGCTGATATCACTGTGCCAAGCCCATCCATCTCATTGAATGGTGAAAAAGCAATGAAAGAATGAATAGTTGGACTAATAATGCATGCTCTAAAATCGCTGATAGAACTTGCTTTTACTCTAATTAAATAAAGAAATAATTTTATTTATAGATTTACACAGATTTGTTTAATTTTTGCAATTATTTGTCACTGTTTTGAATTTGCAGTTCCTTTTTTCATTCACTGAGCTCTGTAAATGAAAATATGTTATAGTTTTAATGTAATAGCCAGAAAGGGGAAGTAGGGTGCTGGGCATGTGGTCTGGGAGCCAAGGAGGAAGTAACCCAAAAATATTTGGGAGCCACTGGTAACTGGGTAAGAATGGAGAATTTTTTTAGTTAATGGGAAATAGTATACACAATTTGTCTTAAAGAGATCTGGTGGTATTATGATCATCATTATTGATACCAAATTTTTATCCTGGATTTAATTAATAACACAAAATGAAATTCCCCGGGTGCTATGGGTAGTTTCTAGCTCAATCTCAGATTCAGATCCCCTGGATTACTAGACCAGCAACTTTACTCTGCCTGGATTCTAAAAGGTAAAAGATACTAATATCCTTCAGTTGAATCTGGCTGGGGACAGATGGAAATGAAATAAATAGATAAATAGAATTAGCAGAGCTGGGTGAGAGGAGGATTGTGTAGTGATTAGCATAAGAGTATTACAGTGCCAGAGACCTGGGTCCAAATCCCACTGCTGCCTATTAGGAGTTTGGTTGGAATAATTACAGGGGTGCAATTGGAGTGCGTAGTCTCCTTAGGCCTGAAGGGCTTGTTACCATGCTGTATCTTTAAATAAAAACTTTTAAAAGTAGTTTTTTTTTCACTTATGTTCCTAAATACACAATGGTCTGGATTTTCTTGAATGGATTCTGTCGTCCACTCTTGTCACCTTGATTCCCATTTGACCAAGCTATATTCTCTGACCTACCAATTCAAGGAGCCATGTGGAAAGATTCTATGTGGAAGCAGGGCCTGGAACTGCACAGCATGAAAGTGTAAGTGATCTAAGTTTTGCTCAACAAAAAAAAACTGCCCTTCTGCTACCAACCATAAAATCTGCTTTTTTTTTATTTCTGCATCTTCGATATTCACAAACATTTGAACACCATCAGAGATGAAATAAGAAAATCATAAAAGTACATAAAACTTTTTAAAATAAGTAAGAAACATCTTTGGTATTTCCAAAGACTTTTAACTAATTAAAATATTAACCAAACATACATAATTAAAACAAATGTAACAATCTGGCAAAACACGAAGAGTAGCTTCCTCAGAATAAGTTCTGGGGAATCTAAGTAAATTCCTTCTCCGTCATGGAAAATCCACTAGGGAGTGCAGTTGGAAATTCATTAGTGGAGAATTGTCTGTACATTCAGGACTTACACTTCTGCCTGGGAATCTCTATGTTTATTGATAGTTACACTGAGAAATTGTAGCAGTTCCGTGTGGAAATGCTATCATGGAGTTGGGATGTAGTTAAAAACATCTGTAAACAATCATTGCTGGAAATTCCCCTCAATCATTTGCACCAAACACACAATGGTTTGTGCATGGGTATTTATGCTCTAATCCAGATCATTTGATCTCCATGTGATATCCACAGAATCAAATTTCAAAATACATGTCACAGCTACTAGTAATTATAGGGTTAAAGGGTTAATGTATGAGCAGTGCTTATTGGCTCTGCACCTGTACTCACTGGAGTCTAGAAGAATGAGGGGAGATTTCAAATCAGCAGACTCAATGGGCCTGTTCTGATACTACAGTCTATCTTGTGCACTAATTTATATCTTTACCGCAAGATTCTACCCCAGCGATTTTTGCTTTTATGGCTGAACTGGACAGTTTATTCTTTGGGAAATTCTTCCTGATTCCTGATTGAAAGAGTAACATTTCTAAGTAAGTGCCAGTTCTTTGAAGGAAGGGAGTTGACAGAAAGCTTTTCCTCAGAACCTATTGCCTAAAGAGCTACTTTGATTTCAGTTTCAGGGTTGTGGGAGAGGTGACAAGTAGTGATCAAGCATTGAACTGCAAGAAATCAGAAAACATCATTGTAGCTTCTGTATTCTCCTGGGAGATGAATCAAGTGTCTATGTAAAGATAGACGAATAATTAGACTGCCTGTCATAGCAAAAAAAACTTTTCAAAAAAGAGAAACTGCTGAATGTTTTAGAGTTCAAAGTATTTGATAAATTAATTTTAATCAAAATTAAACATCTTCTGTTAGTCTTTACTCACAAACCGTTGAAACCTTCAACTGTGTCTTGTTTTTCTCTAATGTTCAGGAAATAGCGACCTGATGAATTCAACAATATTCTTTATTTCACATCAGCTTGTTGTCACCTTTACCGTGATGAGCTGGTAAAAGTCATGCTTTACTTCTAAGATAGCAATTAATCAGAAGGATTTAGAATGTTTATGTAATAGCATTTTCTATCAGTAGATTTTCTATTTTCTACTAGTTTGCTTTCCACTTATTACTGGAGGTAAGCACAGCTCCAATGTCAAATTCAAGTTTGCTGATGACACTACTCTTGTAGGCTGAATCAAAGGTGGTGATAAATCAGCATATTCTGCAGGAGGGAGATTGAGAGTCTGGTTGAGTGGTGTCATAACAATAACCTCCCACACAATGTCAACAAGACTAAGGAACTAATTATAGACTTGAGGAGAAGGAAACCAGAGGTCCATGAGCCAGTCCTCATTGGAGGATCAGAGGTGGACAGAATTGGCAACTTTGAAATTCTAGGTGTTATTGTTTTGGAGGACCTGTCCCGGACCCAGAAGATAAGTGCAATTACAAAGAAAGCATGGCAGCACCTCTACTTCCTTAGGAGTTTGTGGAGATTCAGCGTGACATCTGAACCTTTGAATAACTTCTATAGGTGCGTAGTGAAGGGTATATTGACTGACCGCATCATAGTCTGGTATGGAAACATCAATGCCCTTTTATGGAAAATCCTACAGGAAGTAGTAGATATGACCCTGTCCATCATGGGTAAAATCCTCCCAACCATTGAGCATATCTACATGAAACACTATGGCAGGAAAGCAACATCCATCATAAGGGACACCACCCTCCCCCCCCACCCAGGATATGCTCTCTTCTCACTACTGCCATCAGGAAGAAGCTACAAGAGCCTCAGGACTCACACAACCAGGTTCAGGAACAGGTACTACTCCTCAGCCATCAGGCTCTTGAACCAAAGGGGATAACTTCACTTGCCCCATCATTTAAGTGTTCCCACAACCAATGGATTCACTTTCAAGGACTCTTCATCTCATTTTCAATATTTATTGCTTATTTATTTATATTATTAATTCTTCTTTTTGCATTTGCACAGTTTGTTGGCTTCTGCACTCTGACTGAGTGCTCAAGTTGGATGGCCTTGCATTGAATTTGTTTTAATTATTATTCTATAGATTCGTTGAGTGTGCCCACAAGAAAATGAATCTCAGGGTTGTATATGTTGATACACATGTTCTTTGATAATAAAATTTACTTTGAACTTTGAAATAAAATATTTAACAGAAGTCATTATTACCATTTTATTGACTGATTTGATTTCATTAACAATCAAGAAATAGTGTCACAGCAGTTAGTTCGATAACCTTACAACTCCAGGGCCCTGACCTTCATTGTAGTGCAGGTGAGGTTTGCATGTTCTTCCTAAGACTAGGTAGGCATCCACCAGGTTTCCCCGGCTTCTTTGCACATGCCCAGCTGTGCTGGTAATTCACTCTTCACTGTAGATGAATGGGAAAAGAAGTAAAGGGGAGTTGATGGACATGTGAGAGAGAATGAGTTTCAGGAGGACTGCTGAGATAGCTACGAGTTGGCATGGGATTTGTGGGCCAAATAGTCTCCTTCTACTTTGTCATATACAAATAAAGAGTACTGTACACTAAAATTTCATCTCCATATCCTTAAATATTGTATCATTGAAGGGATACTGATCTTATCAGCATTTCCACTGATGATTTAAGATATCCATTAGTCTTGCGAGACCATGGATCTGTGCCTAGAAAGTCTTCACTCTCCAGGGCGCAGGCCTGGGCAAGGTTGTATGGAAGACCAGCAGTTGCCCATGCTCCACGACACCAATGTTGTCCAAGGGAAGGGGATTAGGACCCATACAGCTTGGCACCAGTGCCGTCACAGAGCAATGTGTGATTAAGTGCCTTGCTCAAGGACACAACACGTTCCCTTGACTGGGGCTCAAACTCATGACCTTCAGGTCGCTAGTCCAATGCCTTAACCACTTGGCCACATGCCCACACCATTTATGAATCCACAGAATCTTTCAATTCAAACTTGTACACGCAGTAGCCATTTGATTAGGTACGTCTATTCACGTGCTTGTCAATGCAAATATCTGATCAACCAATCACCTGTCAGCAACTCAATGCATAAAAGCAAGCAGACATGATCAAGACCTTCAAAGATCACAAATGAATATTTAAATAATAAATGGGGGTCTTATCTGAAGATTTTTACTGATGGCTCAGTGGACACAGAGAGCAGTAGGGCAGGATTTGGGATGTATGTGTCTCAACTTGGAGTTAAGGTTGGTCACAGGGTTTCAGATGGTGTTTCTGTCTTTGCAATAGAATTATTAGCAATCCTCTGGGCCTTATGGTGGATAGAAGACTCTCGACCATGTAGGGTAATCATCAGTTTGGATTCTGTTGCTGCCTTAGAGTCTATAAAAGGGAATAAATCAAAAGCTCGTCCTGACATAATCATTGAGATTCTCTTAGTGTTGTTTAGAGTAGGGAAAATGGGTTGTGCAGTTAGATTTTCATGGATACCTGGGCATGCTGGGGTGGAGGGAAATGAAATTGTGGATGGCATTGCAAAGTCTTCCTTACAGAGCAGGCAAGTAGAAATTAGAGTTCCCCTAGGCAGAGCAGAATTGAGAAGTAGGATTAAAAAAGGTATAGAGAAGAAGTGGCAGGAGGATTGGAAAAATGAATTAAGGGGCAGGCATTATTTTTCTAGTCACCCGCTAGTTAAAAAGGTCTCAGACTGTTACCTTTTAAGTTGTAGAGATATGGTGAAATTTACAAGACTTAGGTTGGGGCATTGTGGATTAAACTACTATTTAAAGATAATAGGAAAATATCCTACTGGATTCTGTGACTGTGGTAGTCCGGGGACAGTCCAGCATGTTTTGCTGAGCTGTAATCGATACAAATTGAAAGAAGCATGTTGTTCAAGAGGCTATCTGGCTTAAATTTATTTTGGTTTTCTATTCAATCTTTGTTTGGCCATCAAGAGAACCAACATCTGATTGAAGAGTCTATCATTCAGTTTATACGTGAGACTAGGTTGTACCCGAGAATTTGAGTTCCTTGAAGTTCTATAATTAATTATACATCCTGTGGAGGGCTGTAGTATGCCTAGATGTGTCTAAACTGCCAGAAATAAAAGAAGAAGAAGAAGAAGAAGAAGAAGAAGAAGAAGAAGAAGAAGAAGAAGAAGAAGAAGAAGAAGAAGAAGAAGAAGACCTTCAATTGTTCAGAATGGACAAGAAATGTGATCTAAGTGACTCTGACTGCTGGTGCCTAACGGGGTGCCTTGCGTATCTCAAAATCTGCTGATTTCCTTGGGATTTTCGCAGAGTACAGTCCCTAGAGTTTGCAGAGAATGATGCAGAAAACAAAAAACAAAAAACATCCAGTGAGCCATGGTTCTGTGGGCCTTATTAATGAGAGAAGTCAGAGGAGAATGACCAGACTGGTTCCAGCTGACAGGAAGGTGGCAGTAACTCTAATAACCTTGCTTTTCAACAGTGGTGTGCAGAATGGCATCTCCGAATGCACAACACATCAAACCTTGAAGCGAATGGGTGACAGTAGCAGAAGCTCACAAACATACATTTGGTGGCTACTTTATTAGGTACAGAAAGTGTCCAATAAAATGGCCAGTGAATGAGTGCACTTAACCAAAATAACTTTGTTAATTTTTTTTTAATAATTTATTTTCAAAATTTTCAAAAAGGCAATGAAATCAACAAGAAAATAAAGTATTAAAAATTCAGTTTATGTCATCAAGCTATTTCAGACTTCTTTACAGGCAAATTCTCATATTTAGATTCATGCCATATGGAAGGAGGATATTTAGCTCACTGGTTTGAAATCAGCTCTTTACAGGAGTTACAAGAAGTGGAATTAAGCCATTTGGCCCATCTAGTCTGCTCCACCATTTCATCAAGGCTGATCCATCTTTGCTCTCACCCAATCTCTTGCCTATTTCCCCATATCCCTTCTTGCCCTGACCAGTCAAGAAATAATACTTTAAATATATACAAAGACTTGGCCTCCACAGCTGTCTGCAGTAGATATTTCCACAGATTTCATTGACAGTATCCAACTTGTTTTCCTATACTCCACTTTTATCCTACAACAGGGGAATCCTACAGGAAGCAACTAATCTATCAATCAGCAAGTCGTTGTGATGAGGGAGGGGACAGGAATACCCACAGGAAACTCACACGGCCACAGGGAGAACATACTATCCCCCCACAGTGATCACTATTGAAACCAGGTTCCTGGAGCTTGAGGATACTTCATTATTTGTTGTGCCACTTGGCTGCCTGAAAGGGTTTTACTTTAAATATACGGTCATAGTTACGATTTAGCCAGTCAGAGCTGCTAATTTGCTCACAGTTGTTCCAGACTAACAGCAATGAACTAAATGACAATTGATAGATAGATAGATAGATATACTTTATTGATCCCGAGGGAAATTGGGTTTCATTACAGCCACACCAACCAAGAATAGAGCATACATATAGCAATACAAAAACCACAAACAATCAAACAACAAAATGCAAACTATGCCAGATGGAAAATAAGTCCAGGACTAGTCTATTGGCTCAGAGTGTCTGACCCTCCATGGGAGGAACTGCAAGTTCGATGGCCACAGGCAGGAATGACCTCCCATGCTGCCCAGTGTTGTATCTCGGTGGAATATGGCTGAAGTCCAACAGTAAAAGGTTCAATATCCGGTCTACAAACACGTTCCTCAATCGTAATATGACCCGGATTGCACCATCTATTGAACTATCTATTGATAGATTGAACTATCTTTAAGGTTGCATGTAAAGCAGAATGGAGGGAGATCTCCTTTTTCAGAGAATTGCCCGTGATCACTGCTGGGGGGATTGGGTCTTAACATGACACTTTATAAAACCAATGGTTCAAACTGGCTAAAATGGTGAGTTAGAAACATAGCTGGTGGTCCATGTTAGTTCCATATTCATGTCCATGGCGGTGATCAGCCAACATGAAAGTGCCTCAGTATCACTGTCACTGCCAGATTAATTGCCATTGCATGAGGCAACGTACTGTATAAAGTCCTTTCCATTGCTGATGAGTGCCCATCTTGGTGGATTGTGGAAGAAGGAGTGAGTTTGATGTTAGAGTGGGAGGAGAGAAGAGAGCATTTGAGGTCTGGGAGAAGGTTGCTCTGTTTCTGTCCCAAAAATCTCTGGGTTTTAATTTTTATTTATCATAAATTTTGTAACTTTGATTGAACTTGAATTATAAAATTTCAGGGGCTTTTAAAAATGGCATATCTTACAATTAAATCATTACGTTTGTCGATCAAATGAGCTTATCAAAAGTGAAGCCTTGCTTTTAGTTTTCTCAAAAGCATTGGCTGGATGTTATTAACAGTACCAAAACATAGGCATTGAATGTATTCTGGACCCTGCCTGAAGTACAAGATCTGCATTCATTCTGGCGCAGAGAGGTGTAAATTAATTAGCATCTTTGTGCCAGCTTGTGTTAGAGACCTATCCAATTTGAAGGTGAGAGATAATTAATGTGGAATAGAGTGAGTAGTTGACCATTGACAGGACCGTGAGAAGTGAGAGGGAATTGTTATCAGAGCATGTTTCAAGGTAGCGGCTAATGAGAACTGGAAGGTAAGCTGTTCCCAGAGGTGTCTGTGGGATAATGTTAACTTTTATTTGCAGGAAGAAAAAGGATGATTATAAAGGCCACTTTATATATAGTTTGTCCAATTCGCTCTTGTTAGTGGTGTGTAAGATGGCATTTACTATCATCTACCTTTTTGTGATAAAGTCATATAAATTCACTTCTGTGATTTGGATAATGGGATAAAACAAAAAAGTGAGAGATAATGGGTAATTGTTTCTTTGACATGCACTAATTAAATCTATCAGTTTTACCTCCTGAAATGTATTTGTTTAATGGAGTAATAACATGGATTATGTTCCCTGTGTCTGAATATGCATCCTAATTGTTCATTATTGGTTATGTCATTGTCCCCTCCTTTTAGATAGTGATAAAAATATCCAAGCTTTCAAAAATTATAAAAAGAAGAGCTTTAACATGATAAAAACTTGGAGAGCTTAAAAAGTGTTTGGTTCTACTGTGAAGCAGAAAATCTGAATATAGGGATAGCATTGAGATGCAGCTAGTGCAGTTCCGGTGACCTGTGTTCTCTTTGTAGAGTTTCCATGTTCTCCTTTTACTGGCATAGGTTTTTTTCCAAGTTCACTAGTTACCACAGCCCTATTCCCCATGGCCTTGTTCAGCCCAAAAATGTACAGATTGATAGTTTAGCTGCTGTAAATTGCTCCTGGTGTGCAGTTGAGCAGTAGAATCTGAGGGAGTTAATGGGAATGTGGGGTGACAAAATGTGATTAGCATGAAAGGTTGCTTTAATTGCAGAGTTAAACTCTCATCACCTCCTGCATGACTCTTCTGATTAACTTTGGTAGGTCTGGTGCTCTTCTTCATCTGTCTTGATCACAAGCTTTCTGTGTTTCTTTGCATGATACATGATAGTCTTTCACCAACTTATTGGAATCTTGTTTTTTTCCTTGTCATAGTGTTTGTTGCTGTTTATCCTGGGGTCTGTGCCTTTAAGGATTGATGATTTTAGAGGTGTCTCCTAATTCACACAAAATGTTGGAGGAACTCAACAGGGCAGTCAGCATATATGGACAAGAATAAACAGTCAGTGCTCTGGCCAACCTCCTTCATCAGGACAAGAAAGTTAGAGGGAAGAACTCAGAATAAGAAGGAGGGGAAGGGGAAGGTGTACAATCTGGCAGGTAATAGGTGAAGCCAGGTGAGGGAGAGGATGGGTGGGTGGAAGAGGGGAGGAATGAAAGTGGAGGCTTAGAGGTGATAGGTGAAAGAGGGAAAGGGCTGAAGAAGAAGAAGGAATCTGATAGGAAGGGACAGTTGGACCATAGGAGAAAGGAGGAGGGGTGTCAGAGGGAGGTGATAGGCAGGTGAGAAGAGAAGAGCTAAGATGGGAATTCGAATGAGGAATGGAAAAAGAAAGAAGTGGGAGAGGGGATAAATTACTGGAAGTTAGAGAAATTAATGTTCATGTCATCAGTTTGGAGGCTACCCAGATAGAATGAGGTGTTGCTCCTCCAGCCTTAACATACCATGAAAACTGGATGTGTCCTGATAGTACATCACAAAAATGCTGTTTTGAACATTTTTATCTAGTTTCATGTTATTTTTGGTATAAGATAGGATTGTGTTTTATCACTAGGTGTAACAAATGATGAACCGGTTTTAAACATTACTTCAAATTCTAGGCATCATTTAAAAAGGTGGTCTTTTGTTGTACAAGATTATTCCCACAATTACAACTATCAAAAATAAAAAAACTGGCAAATATCACCTGCCATTCGTTGGATAATGAGTTCATGCATGACTTACAAACATGGACGTTGTGTCCTGTAGATTCAGTCTGTGCAATTCAGCTAATAATTCTCCTTATTCAGATTCTGAAAAGATTTGCACATAATATGAAGTCAAATACTTTGCAAATACTGGACTTTTATTTCTCATCATATAATGTAATTAGTTATTGTGATAATGGAAGCTTTGAGCTCCAGCAAATTAACAGTTGCTGGAAATTTAACAACTGCTATGAAAATAATTTTCTATTATAATGAGATTTCCAGACGAGGTTTGTTAAGATAGCACATCAAAATCCAGAGACAACACAGCACCAATGACACACACAGCATATGGCAAGGTCTGCACACCATTTCAGCCTTCAAAAGGAAATGCCGAGATGCAGCCAATATTGCTGCCTCTGTCCCAGACAAGCTAAATAATTTCAAAGTCATTAACACTGAACCCCCGAGGAGAGCTGCTGACCTGACCTGCACCTTGGTCATCTCCGAGGCTGAGGTAAACAGGGACCGGATGACCTCCCAGGGCAAGTACTCAAAGTGTGCGCAGCACAGCTGGCTGGACTGTTCACAGACATTTTTAATCTCTCCCTCTCCCAGTATGTAGTGCCCACCTGCTTCAAAACATCCACCATTGTTCCTGTACCAAAGAAAACCAAGGTATCATGTGTAAAATATTGGCATCCTATTGCACTCACTTCAGTTATAATCAAATGCTTTGAGAGGCTGGTCAAGGACTACATCTGCAGCATGCTACCACCCACACTGGACCCCCTACAATTCACCTATTGACACAGCCAATCAACAGATGATGCCATAGCTACAGCACTACACACCGTCCTCACTCACCTGGAGAAGAGGGATGCTTATGTTAGAATCCTGTTTTTGGACTACAGTTCAGCATTCAACACCATAATTCCCCTAGGTTTGACAAGAAGCTCAGAGACCTTGGCCTGCACCCCACCTTGTGCAGCTAGATCCTGAACTTTTCTGTTGGATCGCTGGCAGGTGGTAAGGACCCTCACCTCTGTCCCTTGAACCCTCACCACAGGAGCCCCCCAGGGCTGTGTCCTGAGCCCCCTCCTCTACTCCCCATAATCCATTTCTGTGTTGCCACACACAGCTCCAATCTGCTGATCAGATTTGCAGATGACACCACACTCTCAGGCTTCATTTCCAACAATGATGAGACAGCCTACGGAGGAGAATTCAACGCCCAGACACAATGGTGCCAAGAAAACAACCTCTCCCTCAATGTCGAAAAAGCAAAGGAGTTCATCATGGATTACAGGAGGAATGGAGACACTCCCTCATGTTGTGGAATGGATGTAAGAAATAAACTTCTAATTCTAAAAAAATTCAGAAGTTATTGTGGAACCAAGAAGTTCATGCTGAGGGAGATAACTTACTGATAATGATTAAAGGTGGGAAATCAAAATTAAGTGTAAATAATAAACACATGGGAATCTGCAGATACTGGAAATTCAGAAACACATACAAAATGCTGGGATAACTCAACAGATCAAGTAGCATCTATGGAAAGGAATAAGCAGTTGACATTCTGTGTTGAGACACTCCATTATGGATTGAGACCCTTCATGAAGTGTAAATGACTCTTTTTCGCTTGTTCCCAAGAAGTAATCAGTGGTATGCTTCAGAGATCAGTAACTGGGCTATGGAGTTAAATAATTTTGGAATTTTAGGGTCTTTTGGAAAATTTCGTTGGGCTGCAATCATCGTGAGAAGTCATTCATTAGTGAGGCAGTTTGAGGTTTTAGAAGAGCTTGGGGCCTTTCGGAACATTTTAGTGGGCTGGAATCATTGCAAGAAATTATTTGTTGGTAAAGTAGCATGAGGTTTAAAAAGCTTGCGGCCTTCCAGAACTTTTCGGTGGGCTGCAATCATCATGAGAAGTCAATCACGGTAAGACAATGCAAGATTTAAAAAGAGCTTGGGTCCCTTCAAACCTTTTCAATGAGCTGCACTCATATCAATCTCTTATGCACTCAGCAGGAGCCAATAAAAAGAAGTGAAGTGTAAGCAGAGCAGCCATTGTGGGAGAGAGTCAGTGTTAAAGTACTCAGGCTTTGGCTGAGCTAGCTTGGGCAAGAATACACACAGGCTAAAAGTTAAGCTTGAGAAGCTAGAGGTGTAACACGTGCAAGCAGGATGGTGCTTAAGGCAGTAGAATGCTCCTCCTGTGAGATGTGGGATTTCTGGGTACCTGATAGTCTCCCTGATGACTACATCTGCATCCACCTACAGCTCCTGATTGACAAGATCAAAGAACTGCAGCAGGGACTGGATGTACTCGGGATCATCTGAAAGGCGGAAAACATAGGTGAAACTACTGAGGTGGTTACACCCAGAGTGAAGACTTCAGATAGTTAGTCGATGGTTGACCACCAGGAGAAGTAAGGTGAGTAAGCATTCGGTGCGGGATTCACTTGTGGACATTGCCCTCCACAAGTATACCCCCTTTTGATACTGTTGGAGGGGGAGGGGGAATAACCTACCAGGGCACAACAGCAGCAGCCAGGCCAGTGGCACTATGGCTGGCTCTGAGGCTCAGCAGGGAAGAGTGAAGAATTATCGTGATATAGTAGGAGACTCGGAGTGCTCAGGTCCAGGATGGCTCAGAGCGGCTGCAGAATATTTTCAAATGGGAGGGTGAAGAGACAAATGTTGTGATGCACTTGGGCACTGATGACATAGGTAGCAAGTTGGAGGAGGTCCCTCACAGTGAGTATATGGAGTTAGGGAAGGGGCTGAACAACAAGACCTCTAAAGTGGTAATCTCCGGATTACTCCTGATACCACGTGCTAGGAATAGGATGATAGTGCAAATCAATGCATTGCTGAGGAACTGGTGCTAGGGGCAGGGTTTCAGATATCACTAGGATCTCTTTTGGGGAAGATATGACTAGTACAAGAAGGGCAGGTTACACCTGAACCTGAAGAGAACCAATATCCTTGCAGGCAGGTTTGCTCGAGCTGCTAGGGAGGGATTAAACTAATTTGGGTGGGGGATGGGAATGGGAGTGAGAGGGGTGAAGATGGGGCAGTTGATATACAAGACAGTGCATTATGTAGTGAAACTGTGAGAAAGGATATGCAGATGATAGGGCAAAATTGCAGTCAGTGGGATGAGTTGAAATGTAACATGGCAAAATCGAAAAGGGTGATGAATACAGGACTGAAGGTTTTATATTTGTTCAAAACAACAAGGAGGTAGGTAAAGGGTAGAACTAAGAGACTTTAAAGGTAAAATGACCCTGATGGGGACTATTTACTGGCCTCTGAACAGTAGCTGGGATGTTGGATATAAATTACAATGGGAGATAGAGAAGGCATGTCAAAAGAACAATTGTTACAATAGTCATGGGGGATTTCAATATGCAGGTGGATTGAGAAAATCAGGTGCTGGATCTCAAGAGAGGGAATCTGTAGAATGCCCACGAGATGGATTTCTAGAGCAGCTTGTGGTTGAGGAAAGGCAATTTTGGAGTGGATATTGTGTAAGAAACCTGTTTTGATTAGGAAGCTTAATGTAAAAGAACCCTTAGGAGACAGTGATCATAATGTGATAGAATTCACCCTGCTGTTTGAGAGGCAGAAGATAAAGTCAGATGTTTCAGTGTTAGAGTGGAGTGAAGGGAATTATAGAGCCATGAGAGAGGAGCTGGCCAAAGCTGATTGGAAGGGGACACTATCAGCAATAACGGCAGAACAGCACTGGCTGGAATTTCTGGGGACAATTCAGGAGGCGCAAGATCGATACATCCTAAAGATAAGAAGTATTTTTGTAATGAGAGAGCTATGGATGGTGGTGAACCCAAGTACAGAGTAAGGTCTAGAATTAACTCAGATTCAGACTTGAAATAAACAAGACAACATGAATGAAATCCAAAGGCAAAATTACAAACAGTAATCCACTCAGACCCTGCATAGTGCTGATTTGTTACAACATGGCTATTCAATTCATTATTGAAATTTTTTAAATGACAAAAATTCACTCTAAACAACACTTAAATCTTCTGAAGAGCAGCCACCATTACAGTAAGCATTCATTCAGCCAATGACAGCGCTTTCCATACGCTTTAAGCCACTCGCAGCCAATCATGTCTCTCCTGCGTGTGAAACGTCCTTGCTCGCTTACCAATCTATTCAATTTTTTTCACCTATAATGTCTGGAAAATGGCCTTCAATTTCCAGTGGGGGTAGTACATCTAAGATGTCTTGGAAAAGCATTAGCATGGATGTGAAATGGCAAGTGAAACTACATTCAGAAGCTGATGAGCGTGAGATTGATGTTGGCGCCTCTTTGAAATTGGCTATGTTGATGATCGGAACAATTATTAAAAAGCGCAGACAAGATAAAAGCTTCTGCAACAATGGCGTCATTATCAATGAAGGTGACTTGTTCAAGGAGACATTTGTTTAAAAAAATGGAAAATAGACTAAATATATGGGTGGATGACCAAACACAACAAAACATGTCCCAAAGCCAGCTGATAATAGTGGAAAAGGCAAGAAGCATCTTCAATCATATTCAAGAAGAAGAACGTCGGTAACGTTCACAGCTGCAGAGGCTGGCTTGGTCAATTTAAGCAGTGTAGTAACTTCCATAGCACATGCATTCCTGGTGAAGCGGCTTGTGGAGCCTTAGTAATGAAGAGCTTCAGAGCAACACATCCTGGATGAATCTGAGGACACAGATGGAGAAGAAGAAACATGAGCAAGAAACCTCATCACAAAATTCCTCAGCACAAGCATCACCATGATCACACACAAATCATGGACCAGTTCATCGATAATGACCCTGGCTGGGAGTGAAGCAACAAGGCAAAGAGAAGTGTTCTCAACATGATTTCCTGCTACCGATAACTGCTTCATAAAAAGGAAACTTGAAAAAAGGCAGTCAAATCTTGACGCCTACTTGAAGAAGAGGCCAAAGTTAAGGAGGAGCCACAGCCTGGTCCCTTCTCAAAGAAGTAACCACCACTCGCTTCCTTCCTCTGTGCCATGTGTTGCTGCTCCACTGATGTACAGGTTGGGCCTATTGGCGGGTTTGTTACTCCACGAATCACTGTGTATATATAAAATAATATATCATATATCTCGGCTTTGTGTTTTTTTATCAGGCACGCATGTCCATTTATGGAACGTTATAATGACCCCGCATAGCACTGATTTACATAGTGTTCCACCTCTGAGGATTGCATCCTCAGCTTTAAGCGGGGTCTAAGTGTTCGAGAAATGGAACTCGTATGATTGAGCACTGAGTGCTCAACATGAGGCCTTTAAGTACAGAGTTCCCATGAAGGAATGTGGCAGGTAATACCTGGCAGGCTGAGTCTTAAAGGGGCAATGACAGCTAACCATAGTCTGGGGAATAGGAGCGCTGAAACTTGAATCCCTGCTGCTGTTTGGTCGAGACAATGACAGGACCTCGCCTCCTATGTCCATCTCCTGATGGCCCAGGCAATCAGGATGTGCTGGTAAAAGTTCTCTGTCAAGGGAGGGTTATGAATGTAATGTGAAGAAATCCAGCTTCTTCCTTCTGGGCCATGTTCCTGTCCATCCACCTTTTACCTTCAACAATGGCAGTGTCCAAATGTCAGCGCATTGTGTAGGTGAGTTGTTCCTCAGCAATTCAGGGAGGTGGATGAGGTTAGGGAACTGGAGCCAAAGGGCTGGCACTCAAGGGCTTGAGGGGAGGTATGTGGAAAGTGAGGTGAACCCACACGGCGCTCGAGAGTTGGAGACGATAGATAACTGGGTTGGTACGTCATGGGATTTCAAATGGAGCAATGTAATGAGGGGGCAGATTTCTAGATTCAACCTGCATGGGGAGATCTCCAATTGAGATCCAGGCCCGCTGACCAGGGAGAAGTGCCCATCCCTGTCTTCCCACCTGATCTTGTTGTCCTGAATTAGCCAACAATGTTTTGATCGAGGGACGACTGTGCAAGCGCGTGGACATCAACGAGTTAGACTGGCGCAAAGTTTAAAAAGAAGATAGCCTTACAGAGCGAGCATCAGAGGAGCGGGTGATGGAGTAGACGTAGACAGAGCAGGAGAGTTTTGGTTCAACGGGGCTTCAGTGATAATGGGTCAAGGCCAGGTAGGTTACCTGTGAAGAATAGAAACAAGAGGTATGTTTGAGAGGCCGGTGTTCTGTACTGGGTGTCAGATGTGGGAAATCCAGGAGACTCCCAGCCTCTCGGAAGGCCACATCTGTGCTGGACGTGTGGAGTTGCAGCTCCTTTGAGATTGGGTTAGGGAACTGGAGATGCAGCTCGATGACTTTTGTCTGGTTAGGGAAAGTGAGGAGGTGACAGAGAGGAGCTGTAGGCAAGTAGTCACACTGTGGCCTCAGGAGACAGATAAGCGGGTGACAGTCAGGGGAGGGAAGGACAAGAAGCAGATACTAGAGAGTACCCCTGTGGCTGTTCCCCTTAACAATAAGTACTCCTGTTTGAGTACTGTTGGGGGAGAAGGCCTACCTGGGGGAAGCAACAGTAGTTGCGCCTCTGGCACAGGATCTGACCCTGTGGCTCAGAAGGGTAGGAAAAGGAAGAAGGCAGCAGTAATAAGGGATTCTATAGTTAAAGGGCCAGATAGGCAACTCTGTGGATGCAGGAAAGAAACACGGATGGTAGTTTGCCTCCCAGATGCCAGGGTCCGGGATGTTTCTGATCGAGTCCATGATATTCTGAAGTGTGAAGGTGAACAGCCAGAGGTCGTGGTACATATTGATACCAAAGACATAGAAAGGAAAAGGGAGGAGGTCCTGAAAACAGAGTACAGGGAGTTAGGAAGGAAATTGAGAATCAGGACCTCAAAGGCAGTAACCTTAGTATTATTGCCTGCGCCACGTGACAGCGAGTATGGGAATAGAGTGAGGTGCAGGATAAATGCGTGGCTGAGGGATTGGAGCAAGGGGAAGGGATTCAAATTTCTGGATCATTGGGACCTCTGTTGGGGCCGGAATGACCTGTACAATAAGGATGGGTTGTTCTTGAATCTGAGAGGGACCAACATCCTGGCAGGGAGGTTTGCTGAGGCTGTTGGAGAGAGTTTAACTTAGAATTGCTGGGAGATGGGAACCAAACTGAAGAGACAGACGAAGAGGCTGCTGGCTCACAAATAGAGAAAGCTTGGAGACAGTGTGAGAGGGAGGATAGGCCAGTGATAGAGAAGGGCTTTAACCAGAGCCTTTGCTCCTCATGCGTCAGTTTAATGGCTAAAAAATTCTGATTCCTGATGTCACAGTTTTCCTCCGAGGGAGAAAGGCATCTTCAGCAGATGGCATAGGTACACAGTCTGTGGTCCAAGGCAGGTCATTGGGACAAGATGTCCCCTATTCCCACATCCGATGCGTTGACTTCCACCATGAAAGGTAAGTCCGGGTCTGGTGGAACTAGGATAGGTGGGGATGTGAACCTTTGTTTTAACCCTGTAAAACCACCTCAGCCTCTGGAGTCCATCGGAAGGGTCCAGCAGAATTCTTGGTGGGGTTGGTGAGTGGCATTGCCACTGAACTGAAGTTACAGATGAACTACCTGTAAAAGTTGGCAAAACGTGGAAGCCGCTGGAGTTGTTTCACGGAGCTGGGTTGCAGCTGACTCCATGTGGCCTGGGGAGTATCGGGGTCGTTTTGTAGGTTGCCATTAGGTATAACAAAGCCAAGGTAAGAGATTGTGGATACATGGAATTTGCTCTTTGAGCTTGAGCAGCCCCTCCAAGAACAACGATTCGAACCAATGGCCCGTCCGAGGGCAACGCCTTGAACTAGCTGCCCCTCTGAGAACCAGTGCTCTCCTCCACATTGGCCTTGATGTTTCACTCTTCCTCGATGCTTTGATCAGCGAGAAATGTAGTCAATCAAGGCCCCTCATCTCATCTCTGGGCTTCTCGTGGAAGCTCGTGCTCGCGTCGCTTTCCTGGAGTTTTCTCAGGGACAGCAAGGCGCTAGCTCACTCGATCAAACTGCAGACTGTAAGTCACAAACTCCAACAGTTTCAAAAACAAAATTAAGATAAAAAGAATAAGTAGAAGATGTAGAGAAGCTGAAATAATTGACTATCTGGAAGTTGTCACCCGAGGAATCACTGGCTGGTGTCATCATGACCTGAAGTAAACTACTAACGCAAGGAAACGTTAATACGTTGCTGCCCTAATTGGAGTCAACTGACTTGGCAGAGCCTGGAGTTCATAGCTGAGTTCTTCTTGTTGTGCATGTTGTTATTACAGCACCAGACTATTTCTTGGAAAAACTTTAAAAGTGTACTTTTTGCCACCGGGGAGAGAGGGGAAAAAATCCAATTTAGGGAAGAAGATTTATTTCAAGCAAAACTCATTTGAAGTCTCTTGCTGCTAAGTTTGTGACAATTGCAATTCCTGGTGTGTTCATCTGGTTCCTCCTATGGGGATCCACTGAAATGAAACCATATCATGTTCTTCCAAACAGGGAAAGTGACTTGTAATGGCTTTGGTCTGTTCAAATACCTCTGTATTTAGGACATTTTAAGCAAAATTGTGGAGCTACACATGAATAGTTTGGAAAATTCTGCAATTATCAGGTTTTAAGATGTTGGATTTAAGCCCAGCTAATGTAACAGAAAAAAAAACAAGTTACCTAAAGTTGCTCATGAACTGCTTATAAATAAGCTCTGTTATCCACAATTCTATCCATCAACCTCAGGTTAATGTGAATAGGCTGTCTGCAAAGTTTTTCTTTGAAATTAATATTCTCTAGATAAAACTAGGTCTTTCCAACCTGGACCACGGTTTTTAATGATAGTTAAAGTGTGCCAGAGTTATTGTCTTTGAGTCTGCCATATGAGTGTTTTCATCAAATACTTAAACATCACTGGAGAAGACAGTGCAGTATTCTTATTTTATCTACCAACTTTTACCACAGATTTTAACCAGGCTGTATATCGATTATTAACATAGATAGAGATATTAAGTTTGTCAATAGATGTTACTTGTACAAATTATTGTTTTGCTTTGCTCAGATTGCATTTCGGACGGGCAGTAGACTTGGACGCCTATCAATCCTGGTCTTTTTTTTATTCCATTTACAGACCAACCTTTAGTGCTTTGGAAATAGAAATTGAAAAGTAGGGTAATATTTTATATGAGAGGATGCTTTGCTCTGTGTGCTCAATCCTCTTTAATGTGAGTGATGCACAAAAATGTTTTCATCTATTTGGGGATCAGAATCAATAGATAAAAGCAATGCACTAGCACATGGCTCTACAAATGCCATCATTTTAATCCCATTTCTCTTTTACTAGCATTATAAATAGTTTTTCTTACATTTGTTAATACCACTGATCATAATCAAGCTGAAATTTGCTCATGTTGAATGTATTTTTGATGGATAAAGTTTATGGTTTATGCATTTAAATTGTAATTTAGAATTATTGTATTAAATATGCATTTGCTTGAAGTAAGTATTTTGTATTTTTGTATTGAATTCTTGTAATGTAATTTAGAATACCAAAAACATAGGCGGTAGCCCATTCTTAGAACTATTTCTTTTTATGAGGTGTTATAAACGATTAGCAATCTAGTTAAATTCTCCCACTGTCTAAAACCTCATGATATGACATCCTTCCATTAGTCTCTTCATTAATTGCAAAGTGAAAAGCAGTGACAATGTAAATATGAAAGAGAAATGGAAAATGCTGGAAACACTCAGATTTGCTGGTAATATCAGCAGAGAGAAAAACTGAACTGTTATTCTCTCTGGTTCTCAGAGAGATCAAGTCTTGGATTAGAGAGAAGTGTGGAATATCATACAAAGAGATGACATGTCTACAGATGCAGTGCCAACCTTGCAGTAATAGTCTGATCGCTCTCGTCGAGTATGAGGTTGTCTCCTGGTGGGTCCTCAGGAGGCTGTACATATCTACATATTCTGGTGCAGAGTGGACAAGAGTAAGTGGTGTCTGTGGTTAATTGTTCAGCCTTTGGCTTCTCAGTTTCCCCTTTCACAGCTGCGGTATGTTCTGTGTGGCACAGTGAAGGTCGTTCTCATGTAGCACAGCTCCCTGTTGAACAGATTTCTGCCAGGTGAATTGACTGAGTGCAATGTGTTCCCAGTTTTTAATGTTAAAGTCCTTACCGACTATGACATTGAGGTCCCCCAAGAGAACTCTCTTATCCTTTTTGAGGATGTTCACCAACGTTGCATCTGGGCAAGCATAGAAGGCCTCTTTTTTATTCTCACTGACTTGTTAAGGCTACGGCACAAAATAAAATTGGTGCAGAGCCACAGAAGACAAGCACAGACAAATCTCATTGATTTCACAACTAATGAATGAGATCAAAGCTCTTCAGTTTTAGTTTGTCATGAATGTGGGTGGATCATTTAATGACTAGTTGGAGGAGAATCAGTGTGCATTTTCATTCATTTTCAGCTGGAGGTTTCAAGCAAATAATTTATCTTTGTTTTCACTCAAGATCCCGAACACCACTGTGTGCCTATATAACTAACTGTTAAAGGCAGAGCGAAAACAGCCACCACTATAATCTACAGCTGTGATGATTCCTACATGAAGTGTTGTTTTTGAAGTACGTCCTGATTTTCTATCAACAGCTACAGTGATTGCCCTTCTTCAGAGACGTGATATAAACAAAAAGATTTCAAATGACTTTCACTTACGTTGGATTTGATTTAATCATTTGTAGTTCGTTTATTTGTATTTAAATAATAGTAAAAATTTGCAAATTCAGGGAAATGTTACAAGCATCTTCTAATTTAATGACAGATTCGTAAGTGGCCAATTGAATCCACTAGAAAACAATTCTGTATAATGATTCACAAATTATGCTCTTTTGAATATAATCTTCCAGATAATATCTGAAATCACTTAGTCATTTTAAAGTAATTTGTAAGGAGACTATAACCAAACACATAATTAACATTGGGTATTGCATATTGTATTGCATTGCAAGCTGTTGGTGTAAAAGGGACATTAACAGCATGGGTGTGAAATTAAGTAGCAGACAACAACTGGGTCGCAGTGGACAGCTTTTTAGATTGGGGGAAGGTGAGTAATGACTTCAAGTTCAAGTTTAATTGTCATTCAACCAGACATATGGATACAGCCAAACAAAACAGTCTTCTTCTGGGGCCAAGGTGAAAAGCACAGTCCCAATGGCACAAGCACATATAGCATATATAGTATGGTTAGAAGAAAAACAGGCAGTCACAAAAAATCTATAGCCCATGTCCCAGAACGTCATGGTCTGTAGATCAAAGGTGCAGCAATCCTCATCACGCACTAGAACCGTTGCAGACAAACACATTCCAACTCATCTTCCAATGAGTGAACACCGGAGGGCAGTAGCAATGGGAGGGGACAGCCCCCAAGCCAGCACGGACTCCAGTCCTCTCCCACATCAGCTCCAGTGCCTCCTTTCCTGGCTCTCAGTAATCCGTGTAGAGGCCGTGGTATTTCAGACCCACATGAGTCAATCCACAATCTTTGAAGTTGCAGATGCTGTAAAATATTTCATATCCTGAAGCGGGGAGAAGATTTGAAATATTCTTCAGCAGAACATAAACAGTTTGATGAAATTCATTACCTTATTCATCTGCCAGGGCTATAGTTTTGTGTGTTACTTAGAGATGCAGAGAGAATAAGCACATAAAGAATTTATGCATAACTATAGTAAGCCCTGGTTTAGTATGAACTAAAAGTACTGTGTATGGTTCTGGCTGTCACATTATAAAAAAAGGATGAAAGTATTTGAAAGGTCCAGTGGAGAATGGAAGGAGAGTCTATAATTTTAAGAATAGATTATAATAACTGGGAGTGCTTTCTCTAGATAGAGAAGCTGAAAGGAAATTTGGTTGAAGTATATCAAATGATGAGAGGTCTGAACAAAGTGGATTGTGACAAACTGTTCTCTTTAGTGGAGAGCAGACAACTAGAGGTCACATTTCAATAAAGGGAAGAGCATGAAGAGCAATTTTTTCATGCAGTGTGTGTCTGGAAATTGGAATGCACTATCTGAAGATGTGCTAAGGATAAGGTTACATTGTTGCATTCGCAAGAGAATAATGATACGGCAAGAAGAATTTGTAAGATCAATGTGCAGAGCTATTAAGTTATTATTGTAGAGGGCTAGCACAGACATGACAGGTGAATGGCCTCTGTACTGTAATCCCTCAAATTCTATAGAAGTTCTTACTGTCTTGACACAGTGGAGTTATTAGAACGCCACACATGATTGAGGAAATAGGTTATTTGTCACTATTAGTTACATAAACTTGAAAATTTTGAGAATTGAGCTTTCAAAAGATTAGTTGAATATATATATTTTTAATTAATGTGCTTAGATTTGCTAAATAACTATTGCTGGGATGAGTCACACACGTATTTTACATGTATTAACCAGATGACTTTTTGAGGTGGATAATTTATAAATTAGGCTGTTACCTGTGACACAGTAAGTGCAGGAGATTTCAGGAGGATTGGACAGATTCCTAATTCTGTCATAACATAAGTTGCTTAAGGGTAAAAAATAAAATCACTGAACATTTTGATTACAAACCAGAAAGTCAGTAGACAAATGGGTTAGGTAGAATGTTCTTCAGAGAAGGGAATGTCAGAAGGAATGGTGAAGACCTGCCATGGATATGAGCTGGGATCGGAGATGGGGAAGAGATCTTGTCGCGTCTGAGGAGAAAGGAGGTTTGGGGTGTTCAGGGATGGTGGGGTAGAGGAATGTGGAGTATCCAAGGATCCAAGAGCTGGTGGTGGGGCCTGAGAGAGATGGGGTTGCAGAATGGTGGTGGAGGAAGGGAAAACGGGGGTTCCAGCAGCAGTGTGTGAAGACCCAGGCCGCAGGTCAAGGCTAGAGTCAGAGTTGGAGGTTGCGCTTTTGGCACTTTGGAGATGTCTGAGGTCATTGGAACCTGCATTGATAGTGGTAGAGTCCGGGTTTTGAATCTGTTCTGGATCGTTAGAGTCGCTGAGGTCAGCAGCAGGGATTGCAGTCTG
Organism: Mobula birostris; assembly: GCF_030028105.1. Taxonomy (NCBI): domain Eukaryota; kingdom Metazoa; phylum Chordata; class Chondrichthyes; order Myliobatiformes; family Myliobatidae; genus Mobula; species Mobula birostris. The sequence continues at coordinate 58,777,542 of NC_092383.1, read as the reverse complement.
GAGATGTCCGGATCTACCGGCATTGGAGACAGCAGGTTCTGTGGTCTGTAGACAGGAGACCTTCCAATCCTTGCAGGATGTGAGAAAGTCAACGAACCAGTGACTGAAAGCGTAATTCAGAAGAGGGTAAAGTAGCGGACAGGTCCATTACAAGTGGCAGAGAGAGAATCCCGTAGTTGTGGAGGTGACTGGGATAGGGACAACAGGTACCTCCTCAAGGTGGAAAGCGTGGTGCATAGAATGCAGTGGGAGAAGCAACAGGAGAAGCAGTCCATTGAATGTGCGTACCTGGGATCCTCAGAGGGTTCAAATTGAGAAGCTTGAAAACCAATCTGGAAGCCATGTAGTACCCCAGGTATTCTTCTGAATTCCAGTGAGCAGAGTCAAAGAACCATCAAACACTCCTTGTATGACAAGCCTTTCAATCCCAGAATCATTTTTCTGAACCACCTTTGAACCCCCTTCAACGTCAGCACATCTTTTCTTAGATAAGGGGCTCAAAGTACTCACAATATTCCATGTGAGGCCAAGTGAGGCCTCTCCAGTGCTTTATAAAGTCTCAACATTAAATCCTTGCTTTTATATTTTAGTCCTCTTGAAATAAATGTTAACATCGTATTTGGCCTCCTCACCACAGATTCAGCCTGCGTTTAACCACTTATCCTGCATGAGGACTCCCAAGTTCCTTTGCACCTCAGATTTTTGAATTTTCTCTCCGTTTAGAAAATAGTCTACACTTTTATTTCTTCTACCAAAGTGCATGATCATACACTTCATTACACTGTATTCCATCTGCCAGTTCACTGCCAGTTCTGTAGCCTCTCTACTTCCTCAAAACTAACTGCCCCTCCACCTATCTTCATATCATCCTCAAACTTGGCTACAAAGCCATCAATTCTGTCATCCAAGTCATTGACATATAACATAAAAAGAAGTTGTCCCGACACAGACCACTATGGAACATTGCTATTCACCAGCAGCTAACCAGAAAAAGAATCCCATTCTTACTACTCTTTGCCTCCTGCCTATCAGCCAATGCTCTATCCATGTTAGTATCTCTCCTGTAATGACATTCTGAAAATCCAAGTACACAACATCCAGCAATTCTCCTTTATCTACCTTGCTCGTTATTTCTTTAAAGAAATCCAACAGATTTGTCAGGTGAGATTTTCCCTTAAGGAAACCAAGCTGAGTACAGCCTATATTATCATGTGCCTTCAAGTACTCCAAAACCTAATCCTTAACAATCAACTTCAACATCTTCCCAACCACTGATGTCAGACTAACAGGCCTACAATTTCCTTCCTTCTGCCTCTCTCCCTTCTTGAAGAGTGGAGTGACATTTGCAATTCTTCATTCTTCCAGAACCATGCCGGAATCAATTGATTCTTGAAAGATCACTACTAATCCCTCCACAATCCTTTCAGTCACCTCTTTCAGAACCCCGTGGTGTATAACATCTCATCTCATCTCAAAACCCTTCTCTCTAGTAATGGCAACTTCACATCTTTCTGCTCCCTGACATATTGACGAATTTCTGGCATACCTGTAGTTTCTTCCACAGTGAAGGCTGGTGGAAAGTACTTATTCATGTCATCTGCCATTTCCTTGTCCCCCATTACTATCTCTTCAGCATAATTTTCCAGCGGTTGGATATCTACTGTCGTCTCTCTTTTACAGTTTATGCATCTGAAGAAACTTCTGGTATTCTCTTTAATATTATTGTCCAGCTTACCTTCTTATTCCATCTTTTCTTTCTTTATAACTTTTTAGTTGCCTTCTGTTGGTTTTTAAAAGGTTCTTAATCCCCTAATTTCCCACTAATTTTTGCTCTATTGTATGCCCTCTCTTTGGCTTTTCTTGTCAGCCAGGGTTGTGTCATCTTATCTTTAGAATACTTCTCCTTCATTGGAATGTATATATCCTGTGCCTTCCAAATCGCTCCCAGAAATTTCAGCCATTGCTGCTCTGTTCTCATCCCTACCAATGCTTTTTTCCCATTGATTTTGGCTAGCTCCTCCTTCATGCCTCTATAATTCCCATTACCCCTCTGTAATACTGATACATCCGACTTTAACTTCTCCTTTTTAAATTGCAGGGTGAATTTTTTCATAAGGGTTCCTTTATCTTAAGCTCTTTAATCAATTCTGGTTCATTGCACAACATTCAATCCAGGGAAGCTGATCCCATAGTGGGCTAAACCACGAGCTGCCCTTAAAAGCCATCTCGTATGCATTCAAACAATCCCCTCTCTTGAGATCTAGCACCAAGCTGATTTTCCCAACCAAACTGCAATTTACCTGTTGAAATTTCACCTGGTGAGGCTTCACTTGAAGTTTTGTGAGCAGGTTTTGGCCCCTTATCTTAGAAAGGATGTGCTGAAACTGAAGAGGGTTCAAAGGAGATTCACAAAAATGATTCCAGGATTGAATGGCTTGATTGAAAGCTCTGGGCCTGTATTCACTAGAATTCAGAAGAATGAGGGGTGACCTCATTGAAACCTATTGAATGGTGAAAGTCCTGGATAGAGTGGATGTGGAGAGTATGTTTCCTATGGTGGGAGAGTCTAAGACCAGTGGACACAGCTTCAAAATAGAGAGCCATCTTTCAGAATGGAGATGGGGAGGATTTTTTTTTTTTATCCAGAGAGAGGTGAATCTGTGCAGGCCAAGTCTCTATGTATATTTAAGGCAGAGGTTGATAGATTTTTGATAAGTCAGGGTATGAAGGGATATGAGGAGAAGGCAGAAGGCTGGGGCTGAGAGGAAAATTGGATCAGCAATGATATAATGGCAGAGTATGCTCAATGGGGCAGAAGGCCTAATTCTGTTCCTATATTATGATGTGATAATGGAAAAGAGGAGGAACGGGGGATGCATAGAAAACTCCTGTCCTGTATGAGCAAAGCAGTCAAGGCACATGTGAGTCTATGTTTGAAATCATAGGAGGTCACAAATGTCAGTGAGAACAAAGAATGAAGTGTAAGCATTGGTTTGTGATAAAATACAACCAGTTATTTTTCTTACCAATGAGTTTTTAAATTCATTGAAAATATACTGTGCTGGTTGCAACACCATTGATGTCATTTGGAAAGGTTTATCATCAGAGATATGATGCCACTGAGACTGAAAATCCTGCTGAAAAATGAAACACATTTTCTGACAGTCATTAAGGCACACAGAAAATTATAATCAAAGAGATTCTGCAAATGCTGGAAATCCAGGGCAACACACACAAAATGCTGGAGGAACTCAGCAGGTTATGCAGCATCTATAAAAATGAATCAATGGTCAATGAGGCCGTTCCTCAGGACTGCAAAGGAAGGGGGAAGATGCCAGAATAAAAAAGGTTGGGTAGGGGAAGGAGAACTAGCTAGAAGGGGATAGGTGAAACCAATGGGTGGGAAAGATAAAGGGCTGGAGAAAAAGGAATCTGATAGGAGAGGTGAGTGGATCAAAGGAGGGGCACTAAATGGAAGGTGATAAGAAGAGGTAAGAGGCCAGATTAGGGAATAGAAGAAGAGGGAAAGAGAAGGAAAAGAAACACCTGAAGGAGAAATCAGTGTTCATGCCATCAGATTGGAGGCTACCTAAACAGAATATGAGGTGTCGCTCCTTCACCCTGAGAGTGGCCTCGTCATGGCAAAAGATTTGGCCATGGACTGACATGTTGGAATGGGCATAGGAATTAAAATGGCTGGCCACCGGGAAAATCCGCTTTTGGCAAATGGAGCAGAGGTACTCAACAAAGCGGTCCCCCAATTTATGTTGGCTCTCACTGAAGTAGAGGAGACCATATTGGGAGCACCAGATACAGTCGACAACCCCAGCAGATGTGCAGGTGAGGTGTTGCCTCTCCGGGAAGGACTATGTGGCTTGCTCCGAATAGAGGTGAATAGGCAGGTGTAGCATTTCTGTCACTTCCAAGGATATGTTCCAGGAGGGAGGTTCGGGGGAGGGACAAACGACAAGTGAAATGTGAAGGGAGCAATCCCTGCAGTAAACAGAGAGTGGAGCGCTCAGCAATGTACACAGATCAGCTTTACTTTGAGTTAGTATAATTTCATCTGTGCAGTATTTTTGGTTGTTGTGAATGCATTCTGTATGAATAATTCCTAGTCGTATTATTTCAATAAAATAAGTCAATGCTGCAGAAATTGAACTTGTGTTTACATTAGTGACGACCTATGTTAATAGGAATTATGTTACTGAGTGAGGAGCATTAACGTAAAGGCAGACTGAAATATAAAATCTTGCAGAAGCAAAACCAGCAGATAATCTTTTATTGATGTTCCGTGCTAAATTGTTTTTATATCATACATCTTGAGTCTACCAAATGTAATCATTAAAGTGGAGCTGCATTTTATTTCTTCTTTTTAAACTGATTTCAGTGCTTCCCGCAGCTGTGATTGTGCTGTTAAAATTCCGATCTTGAAAAATTAAGTTCTCCGCTGTGCACAGGAACTTAAATAGAAAAAGGAACTGATAGCAATGAATAATGAGACATTTCAGCTTCTTTAAGTCAGGTAGTGACAGCTGAAAAGTAATTTGGTTTTAATATTAGTGTATATGCAGAGTTTCGCTTCACCTGCAGTTGTGATCCAAGGATAGTTTCAAGAGTGAATGCTTTGAATCAGGGGCTTATAAGATCTGTTACATTTCCATTTTCTAGGTTAGAGCTAACAAACTAATTGTGCTGTAATCTGAAGTGAACAAAGGGTAGAAGAAAATCAAATGATGCAAGATTGTTTTGTAAATGCATCGCGTACTGTTGCTTTTCCTTAAATTACTGCACCAATTGGACCCGTTCATTACCAATTTATGGGCAGCACAAAATTGGTTTTCATCCGATGGACATTTCAAAGCCATTTTATTATGAGGCTAGAAAGTATTATTGTGTTTTGATGAGACGCAACAATAAAAAATTGGCTCTTTGCTGGAGGCTGATTTCATCATATTCCCTCAGCCTCTGATTTGTGACAGTTATAGACCGTTAAGAAATCTGACGGTGGAGAGGAAGAAGCTGTTTCTGAATCACTGAGATTCCTAGGTGTCCTAGGTGATGAGAGTCCTTGATGGATGTTTCCTTCTTGAAATTCTCCTCTGCTAGGGAGACTTGATTGTGTTATGTATTATGTTGTGAGGTAATTTAATCCCATTTCCAGGTTTTGGTTTGTTGTCATGCAGATTATATCAAATGAGGCAACCATTCTTCTGAATGTGATGATTATTTAAGCCACTGTCACCCTTTCCAGCAGTGAGTTCCTAACCCCCATCTCCCTCTGGGTAAAGAGTCCCTAGTCCTACGGCACATTATCTAAGTCTGTGCTCCTCAGCCAAGGGAAACTGGTCTTTCCGTGCAATGACTCCAGGTGATGATGCAATCCGTAGTACCCACAACAATTTTGTGGTGTAGGTGGGCAGCCAGTAGGACTCTTCCCTCACAGTGCAGTGGCTAAGGTTCAACCCTGATCTTCAGTACTGTTAGTGAGGAGTTTTCATGATCTCCCTGTGGCTGTAGGAGTTTCCTCCTACATCCCAAAGACTTGCTGCTTTGTGGATTAATTGCCTCAGCATGAAGGTTGCAGGAGTCAATGTGAATGTGTGAAGAATATAAATGCGTGGGATTATTATGAGTGTAGTTGGTGGGCCAAAGGCCCTGCTTCTGTGCTATCTGATTGCAATTTTCTTATTACAGTAACTGTGTGCATAATCCGAAATGCAGTGGTTCAAACAAGTCAGCAAAATATAAAAAGCAAGGCTAACATTGCCAGCAAAAAGCATGCAACTGTCCCCTGATGTCACAGCCAGGATGCAGTTCATCATCTTCAATTCAGCGTTTAATACAATCATCCCTCAGAAACAGGTGGGTAAACTGTGCTCGTTGGATCTCAACACCTCTATGTGTAAATGGATCTTGGACTTCTTGACAGAAGGACCACAATAAGCCTGTACTGGCAGTGACATTCCTAGCTCCATCATGCTGAGCACGACTGGCCCCCAGGGCTGCGTGCTCGGCCCACTGTTATTCGCACAGTTGACGCATGACTACACTGCCAGATCCAGTTCAAACCAAATCATCAAGTTCACTGATGACTTGACAGTGGTTGGCCTCATCACAACAACATGTGTCTCAATGCGGACAACACCAAAGCATGTTTGTGGACTTTAGGAAGGTGCAAGTTGGTCACTCCACACTGCACAAATGGAGAGAGTTAAGGATCACCAAGCTTCTGGGAGTGCACATAAAGCACAATGTCACCTAGTCCCTCAACAGCACTTCTTTAGCCAAGAAAGTACAGCAGCGTCTCCACTTCCTCGGGAGATTGAGACAAGTGAGGTTCCCACTCCCCCCTCCGTTCTAATCAATTTTTACAAAAGCACCATTAACAGTGTTCTGACCAGCTGCATCAGCATCTAGTATGGGAATTTCTAGGCATCTGACCGCAAGACCCTAGAAGGGATTGTGAGACCTACTGAGAGGATCTTTGGTGTCTCTCTTCCACACATCCAAGATATTTATCAGGAGCACTGCACATGCAGGGCCTTAGTCAGTGAGCCTTCCCATCTGTCCAGTAATCTCCTTAACACCCGAACAACAGGTAAGAGGTACCATAGCCTTAGGGCAGGGAGTTTTAGGATGGGACACAGCTTTATTATTTGTTAATTTATTTGTGGTAATATTACCTTTGTGCTATGTGTGAGTTATGTTATATGTACTGTGTGCTGTGTGTTTCTCTACTAAACTTTTTAAGACAATTAATGAAAACTACTTCTACATTATTTTTCAGACAGAAATTTCCTGAACCTCAAGAATCCTTGTTATTGATGTTGAATCTGTCGTTTTTGATGATTAATCCCTTCACAGGAGGGATAATTTTTCATTAACTGTTTTATCAAAACATTTTGAAAACTTCTATGTTATGTCATCTAATAACAACCACTGACCCAAAAGAGGTATCTCCGGCTTTTCTAAACCTTTGTTTCTTTGAACTCTCAGTAAATGATGGGACATGGTTTAATTTCAAAGACCTTTAGATCATATCTAAGTAAGCATGAACTTGTTTTATCATATGCCAGATGATGCCTAAGCAGTAATTTTTAAAAGCTGTGGTATGATATTTTTTTCTGTGCTCTGAAGCTCCTTTTTGTTTACAGAACTTATTTTCTAGACTTACATTTATTTTGCCAGATAATGAATTTTGTCCATTACTTTTACCCCAAAAAGCTCTTTGAGGATGAAATTGTCCTTTGAAATATTTCCAGATTTTTTAAAGGTTAATGCAATTGCTGCCCTCAATTTGGTCACTTACCTATTGAGAGGCCAAGACTGCTTAACTTTTCAGAGTACTTAATGACTGCCAGTAATCAATTTCCTACCCTCTCATTCTCTGACAAGCTTTCACTGTCAAACCCAATCTGAGCTGAGAGCTCTCTGAACCTGTTCAAATTAGACTGACCTCCAGAAGCTCAGAGTTAGAGCTCTGGTACCAATCAGCCAGTTGTGAATTGTACTGTTTCTGTATTCTCCAAGGTTTGAAATAACAAAGTATCTTGCACTTCAGGTATTTGGAAAATTAAAATTAGAACATTAAAGAAGTGAAGGTTTTGCAATCGACCATTAAAAGTTTCCAAACTTTAGATAAAATTTGAGCCTTGATATGGCAACTCTGCATTTATTTCTGAAGGTTTGTGATAATCTATCAGATGATTTTATCAAAATTCATTGCATACAAATACTTGAGTTTAAGTAGTGGCAACAATAATAAAATTGCTGAGAAATAGATTGGATAATCCTAGACTTGGCCTGTTGCCCGGAGTCTCTGCTCGTGGTCTCTGCAGGCCTGAACTTGGGCCAGATGCAGAGGGCCGGTTCTGCTAGATCTTCATATCCTGGAGGTGGGTGATGAGTCTTCAGTAGCAAAAAGTATGAGATAGATTTGTTCCCAGAAAACCCCTGTCTGCCTTGACAGAAGACATAAAGAGTGGGGGACAGATTTTTGCCTTCTGTTGTTAGTGTGAGGCATTTTAATAGCTTTTGGATATCTTTGATATTCTGAAACCATTTGAAACCATAGAAACCATAGAAACTACATCACAGAAACAGGCCTTTTGGCCCTTCTTGGCTGTGCCGAACCATTTTCTGCCTAGTCCCACTGACCTGCACACGGAACATATCCCTCCATACACCTCCCATCCATGTATCTGTCCAATTTATTCTTAAATGTTAAAAAAGAACCCGCATTTACCACCTCATCTGGCAGCTCATTCCATACTCCCACCACTCTGTGTGAAGAAGCCCCCCCTAATGTTCCCTTTAAACTTTTCCCCCCTCACCCTTAACCCATGTCCTCTGTTTTTTTTCTCCCCTTGCTTCAGTGGAAAAAGCCTGCTTGCATTCACTCTATCTATACCCATCATAATTTTATATACCTCTATCAAATTTCCCCTCATTCTTCTACACTCCAGGGAATAAAGTCCTAACCTATTCAACTTTCTCTGTAACTGAGTTTCTCAAGTCCCGGCAACATCCTTGTAAACCTTCTCTGCACTCTTTCAACCTTATTTATATCCTTCCTGTAATTTGGTGACCAAAACTGAACACAATACTCCAGGTTCGGCCTCACCAATGCCTTATACAACCTCATCATAACATTCCAGCTCTTATACTCAATAATTTTGATTAATAAAGGCCAATGTACCAAAAGCTCTCTTTATGACCCTATCTACCTGTGACGCCACTTTTAGGGAATTTTGTATCTGTATTCCCAGATCCCTCTGTTCCACTGCACTCCTCAGTGCCTTACCATTAACCTTGTATGTTCTACCTTCGTTTGTCCTTCCAACGTGCAATACCTCACACTTGTCTGTATTAAACTCCATCTGCCATTTTTCAGTCCATTTTTCCAGCTGGTCCAAGTCCCTCTGCAGGCTCTGAAAACCTTCCTCACTGTCTACTACACCTCTAATCTTTGTATCATCAGCAAATTTGCTGATCCAATTTACCACATTATCATCCAGATCATTGATATAGATGACAAATAACAATGGACCCAGCATTGATCCCTGTGACACATCACTAGTCACAGGCCTCCACTCAGAGAAGCAATTCTCTACTACCACTCTCTGGCTTCTTCCACTGAGCCAATGTCTAATCCAATTTACCACCTCTCCATGTATACCTAGCGACTGCATTTTCCTAACTAACCTCCCATGCGGGACCTTGTCAAAGGCCTTACTGAAGTCCATGTAGACAATATCCACTGCCTTCCCTTCATCCACTTTCCTGGTACCCTCCTCGAAAAACTCCAAGAGATTGGTCAAACATGACCTACCACGCACAAAGCCATGTTGACTCTCCCTAATAAGTCCCTGTCTATCCAAATGCTTGTAGATTCTGTCTCTTAGTACTCCCTCCAATAACTTACCTACTACCAACGTTAAACTTACTGGCCTATATTTTCCCGGATTACTTTTTGATCCTTTTTTAAACAATGGAACAACATGAGCCACTCTCCAATCCTCTGGCAGCTCGCCTGTAGACAGTGACATTTTCAATATTTCTGCCAGGGCCCCTGCAATTTCAACACTAGTCTCCTTCAAGGTCCGAGGTAACACCCTGTCAGGTCCCGGGGATTTATCCACTTTAATTTTCCTCAAGACAGCAAGGACCTCCTCCTTTTCGATCTGTACAGTTTCCATGATCTCACTACTTGTTTCCCTTAATTCCATAGACTTCATGCCAGTTTCCTTAGTAAATACAGATGCAAAAAACCTATTTAAGATCTCCCCCATTTCCTTTGGTTCCGCACGTAGCCGACCACTCTGATCTTCAAGAGAACCAATTTTATCCCTTACAATCCTTTTACTCTTAATATACCTGTAAAAGCTCTTTGGATTATCCTTCCTTTTGACTGCCAAGGCAACCTCATGTCTTCTTTTAGCCCTCCTGATTTCTTTCTTAAGTATTTTCTTGCACTTCTTATACTCCTCAAGCACCTTATTTACTCCCTGCTTCCTATAGATGTCATACAACTCCCTCTTCTTCTTTATCAGAGTTGCAATATCCCTTGAGAACCAAGGTTCCTTATTCCTATTCACTTTGCCTTTAATCCTGACAGGAACATACAAATTCTGCACTCTCAAAATTTCTCCTTTGAAGGCTTCCCACCTACCGATCACATCCTTGCCAGAGAACAACCTGTCCCAATCCACGCTTTTTAGATCATTTCTCATTTCTTCAAATTTGACCTTCTTCCATTTAAGAACCTCAACCCTAGGACCAGATCTATCCTTGTCGATGATCAAGTTGAAACTAATGGTGTTATGATCACTGGAACCAAAGTGCTCCCCTACACAGACTTCTGTCACTTGTCCTAACTCGTTTCCTAACAGGAGATACAATATTGCATCCCCTCTAGTTGGTCCCTCTATATATTGATTTAGAAAACTTTCCTGAACACATTTTACAAACTCTAAACCATCTGGACCCCTAAACTATTGTGTAGTTTATTGCAGGAGAAACTTACTTGGCCCACTGATAGCTTGAGATAAACAACAGAGTTTAGTGTAATTGTCAGAAAACACAAAGGCTCAATGCATTCCAGGATAAAGCCATGCATTTGATGGTGTCCTGCATTCCTGGTTTTTGGAGAAGGGCCTGATACTGCTCTCAAAGATGAGGTGGAATTGTGGCATGGATATTGTTCTTGGATGTCTCTCGAATTTTACCATCCAGCATCTATATTGGCTGAGCAGAAAATTGGACTGAATCATTCTGGTTAAGCAGGTTATATAAAATTCTGACTCCTGTAATCTTTTCAGCAGATTATTGAGAATGACTAAAGCTTAATACATGCAAATTGGATGCAAATTGTAAACAATAAAAAGAATGATATTTTGGAAAGAATTATTTTGCATGAATTATACATGTAAACAGTTTTCTGAGCTAGAGAGATTGGAGGCCCTCCGTTAGTTGAGGTCAGCCACGGAATCTGCGTCCCAGCTGTCCACTTTATGCACAAGCCAGGGCAGTGCAACATGGAGAGCAAGCTGTACCCACGTAGCACGCTCCCCCTCCCCGTGCAGTTGATGAATCCAAAGGAACGGCAGAGACTGATACAGCTTGACACTAGTGGTGTCACAGGAGTAGCCAGTTTCAAAGTACATGTATTATCAAAGTGTGTATACAGTACCCCACCCTGAGATTCATTCACACTCCCACAGGCAGCCATGAATCAAAGAAACACCAAGCAACCCGTTTTAAGAACATCAAATGCGTGAAAAAAAGAACAAATTGCGTAAGGATTTCAGGTTGTATACTGTATACATTCTCTGATATTAAATTGAACCATTGAACCAGCAAAAAGTGGGCAAATTACACACAGGATATTAAACGTCAAACTGCAGAGTCCCCAAAACAGTCCAGGAGTGATCATGACTGAGCCAGTTCAGTTTATTGCTGTATCAATGACTGTAGGGTTCAGTCACACAGACAATTCTGTGCCAAAACACCACAATCAAATCATGCAACTAGCAAAAGAGAGTAACCAGAAACTCATGGAACGTGAACGGCTGAGTCCCTCCACGAAATGAGTCCACAGCCATGCAGTGCACTCAGGGCTGAAGGCACCAAACATCAAACTGCAGGGCTCCCGCAGAAAGGGGTCCCACAGCCATGATTGTGATTGAACCTCATGGTGAGGCCCAAGGCTCCTGCTCCTCCTTTTGGCAGCAGCGCGAGGAGAATGGGTCAAACGCAGGCAGACAACGCTGTGCACCTGCTCCCCTTCTGCTCTTGTCCGCGTCTGTCTTGGCGACTTAATTGGCAAGGAGTAATCGAGCCCACCGGAGGTTTGCGTTCCATCGTCAGGAAACGATGTCTGCACAAACACAAGGAAATCTGCAGATGCTGGTATTCCGTCTGGGTAGCCTTCAACCTGATGGCATGAACATTGACTTCTCTAACTTCCGCTAATGCCCCACCTCCCCCTCGTACCCCATCCATTATTTATTTATATACACACATTCTTTTTCTCTCTCTCCTTTTTCTCCCTCTGTCCCTCTCACTATACCCCTTGCCCATCCTCTGGGTTTTTCCCCCCCTCCCCCTTTTCTTTCTCCCTGGGCCTCCTGTCCCATGATCCTCTCGTATCCCTTTTCCCAATCACCTGTCCAGCTCTTGGCTCCATCCCTCCCCCTCCTGTCTTCTCCTATCATTTTGGATCTCCCCCTCCCCCTCCCACTTTCAAATCTCTTACTAGTTCTTCTTTAAGTTAGTCCTGACGAAGGGCCTCGGCCCGAAACGTCGACTGTACCTCTTCCTAGAGATGCTGCCTGGCCTGCTGCGTTCACCGGCAACTTTGATGTGTGATGTCTGCACACTCTGTTCTCAACCTCGTCGAATTCCGCAGGAGACAGCAAAGGCACCAAATCGCTCTGTTGGCACAGAAATCCATCACCGAAGTGCAAATTACAGTTGAGCACAGCTCAGGAGAAGAAGAACTTTCATGAGCTGTCTGCAGGATGTTGAAATTGGTCGCTGCCGCCATCTTAAACAAGACAGTCAATGTTGAACTCAATGTATGACTGCCTTAAGGACTCCAACTCCAGAGTTTTCTTCAGGGTTTACTCCCAAATCCTTTCTCATGAGTGGGTATAGTCACTTGGCAGTGGAAGGATTGAGATCAGAGTTTTCTTTCTCCTAAATGAACTGCCAACCATGGCTAACGAGCCTCTGAAGTGACTGGTTTTAAGGTGCCAGTAACCCATCTTAAACAAGTAGCAAATTCCAGTGACTGAGGTGTCACCTGTTCCTCTCTGATACATTGTTGTTGTTTAATTTCTTTCTGCTCCTTGTGGCACACCATTTTTGCCATTTCCGTAGCGTTTGTCTGTTTTTTACAAGATCACGTTTCTGTTAAAGGCCAGATGTGTTAACGAAGATCACACCTAGATGTGCCCGTTCACTTTCACAATTGATATGGCTTCACCCTGGAATTATCTCTGACACAAAATAATGCAGATATTTTCAAAATTAGACCACATAATGCCCCCCCCTGCCTCACCATTCCCCATCCCCTTTTCCCTCTCTCACCTTATCTCCTTGTCTGCCCATTGTCTCCCTCTGGTGCTCCTCCCTTTCTTATCTTTCTTCCATGGCCTTCTGTCCTCTCCTATGAGACTCCCCCCCTTCTCCAGCCCTGTATCTCTTTCACCAACTTCCCAGCTCTTTGCTTCATTCCTCCCCCTCCTAGCTTCACCTATCACCTTGTGTTTCTCTCCTCCCTCCCCCTCTCCTACCTTTTAAATCTACTCCTCTGCTTGTTTTTTCCAGTCCTGCCCGAAACGTCGACTATACTTTTTTCACAGATGCTACCTGGCCTGCTGAGTTCCTCCAGCATTTTGTGTGTGTTGCATATTGTTACTTATGTATTTTGTGTTCAGTAACTCAACTGGTTAATCTGTGGCCTGATGGTCTGTCCTTTTGGAGTAACATCACATAATGTACTTTTCAGTGATAATGTCCTGACTGCGAAATATGATATCGTTCAGGGACATCTTAATATCAATGCCGGAAAAATCCCAAACCCTAATCAAAATATTGTCCAAACCCTCAAGTCAAGTTAATTTTATTGTCATGTGCATAAGTACCAATGAGGTACAGTATAATGGAAAATAATCTTATTTGCAACAGCATTACAGGCACATAGGTACAGATAGCACACAGAATATTAATTATACATAAATTATTCACAGTTACTACTTAGAATTATGCCATACAGGGAAGAAAATATGATGGTGCAAACACAAGACATTTGCACAAAAAAATTGAAGACAATTCCAAGATAATGAAGTTGTCTGTAGCATTTCGTTGTTGAGGTAGAGTGGCTCAGGTCAGTTCAAAGAATGAAAACCCTGAATTTTCATAGCGACAGAAATACATGCAGTTCTTCAAAATATATTAAAACAGTTACCCATATTATTTCAGGAATTTAAAACAGTTCAAATCTGAAAGAAAAACAAAATGTATTGAATTTATTTAAATTAACGGACATAGATGAAACAGGTCTCTCTCCCTGAGAGCCGTTCCTCTCTACTGAAATAATTTGTTGATCTTGTACTTGCTGAACTTGATGCCAGGTTAAGCAGACAAATTGCCTGTCGTGCTTTTGGGAAGTGTCACTCCACTGGGCTCCATTAGGAGACCAATGCTGGGGAAGTGTCACTCCACTGGGCTCCACTAGGAGACCAATGCTGGGGAAGTGTCACTCCACTGGGCTCCACTAGGAGACCAATGCTGGAGAAGTGTCACTCCACTGGGCTCCACTAGGAGACCAATGCTGGGGAAGTGTCACTCCACTGGGCTCCACTAGGAGACCAATGCTGGAGAAGTGTCACTCCATTGGGCTCCACTAGGAGACCAATGCTGGGGAAGTGTCACTTCACTGGGTTCCACTAGGAGACCAATGCTGGGGAAGTGTCACTTCACTGGGTTCCACTAGGAGACCAATGCTGGGGAAGTGTCACTCCACCAGGCTCCACTAGGAGACTGTCACATACCCCATGAGGGGTTAAAGAACCAGCAGAGATGGAAAACACTTTGGAGTCCAGTATTGCTATTAACTAATAATATTTATTAGTAACTACACAATACAGTAATATAAATACAGATAAATCAGACAGGTTAGCAATGATTATATACATAAGTAAGTGTGGAATATATATGAAAAACCAAGCTTCTTCAAGTCTAGGGGTAAAAAGTTACAGTCTTACGATGATGAGTAAAGTTCAGTTCAGTTCGTGGTATCGAGTTGAGTAGTGATGGAGAGGGAGAGAGGGAGAGATTTTTGTTCTCAGTTGAGCTGACCCCGTCGATCTTCTCGTTGTCCTCTGAAACCCTTTAAAAGTCACCGACTGTGACTTCAACAAAGGGGACCAGTTTTCTGTGGTGGAGTTATCAACCTAGGCAAAGGTTGAACACATGGACAACTCCCCACCGGTCAATCCCTTTTCTCACTGCAAGAGCAACTGATCGATCCTCCAAAACCCACTTTTTCTGTGGGCACAAAAAAGCTCATTCAGTGTTCAAAACATGTGTCTGAGGACTATATCACCTGACCTCTTATTTATCTCACCGTACGGAGTACCAACGGTCATTCAAATAACTCCTCCCTCCTTTGACTGTGTAAGAAATGTACATACAGGCAAATGTCCTTGGAAGTATAAACACGCTGCCGAAAAATCATAACATCGATTGTCCATCAAATAACGCTGCCCTCGGTCACCATAGCAACTTATGAGCTCCAAACTCAGCAGATATCCAAAAATTACTCGTGTCTTAAAGTGACAGTCCAAACGTTAGTCTTCGTCTCTCTCTCTCTCTCTCTCTCTCTCTCTCTTCAAAAGCACAGTCCATAGGGGTAGAAAAACATAGAAAATAGGTGCAGGAGTAGGCCATTTGGCCCTTCGAGCCTGCACCGCCATTCAGTATGATCATGGCTGATCATCCAACTCAGAGCCCTGTACCAGCCTTCCCTCCATACCCCCTGATCCCTTTAGCCACAAGGGCCATATCCAACTCCCTCTTAAGTATAGCCAATGAACTGGCCTCAACTGTTTCCTCTGGCAGAGAATTCCACAGATTCACAACTCTCTGTGTGAAGAAGTTTTTCCTCATCTCAGTCCTAAAAGGCTTCTTCTTTATCCTCAAACTGTGACCCCTTGTTCTGGACTTACCCAACATCGGGAACAATCTTCCTGCATCTAGCCTGTCCAATCCCTTTAGGATTTTATATGTTTCAATAAGACCTCCCCTTAATCTTCTAAATTCCAACGAATATAAGCCTAGTCGATCCAGTCTTTCCTCATATGAAAGTCCTGCCATCCCAGGAATCAATCTGGTGAACCTTCTTTGTACTCCCTCTGGCAAGAATGTCTTTCCTCAGATTAGGGGACCAAAACTGCACACAATACTCCAGGTGTGGTCTCACCAAGGCCTTGTACAACTGCTGTAGTACCTCCCTGCTCCTGTACTCGAATCCTCTTGCTATGAATGCCATCATACCATTCGCCTTTTTCACTGCCTGCTGTACCTGCATGCCCACTTTCAATGACTGGTGTATAATGACACCCAGGTATCGTTGCACCTCCCCTTTTCCTAATCAGCCATCATTCAGATAATTATCTGTTTTCCTGTTTTTGCCACCAAAGTGGATAACCTCACATTTATCCACATTAAATTGCATCTGCCATGAATTTGCCCACTCACCTAACCTATCCAAGTCACCCTGCATCCTCTTAGCATCCTCCTCACAGCTAACACTGCCGCCCAGCTTTGCGTCATCCGCAAACTTGGAGATGCTGCATTTAATTCCCTCATCCAAGTCATTAATATATATTGTAAACAACTGGGGTCCCAGCACTGAGCCTTGCGGTACCCCACTAGTCACTGCCTGCCATTCTGAAAAGGTCCCGTTTATTCCCACTCTTTGCTTCCTGTCTGCTAACCAATTCTCTATCCACATCAATACCATACCCCCAATACTGTGTGCTTTAAGTTTGCACACTAATCTCCCGTGTGGGACCTTGTCAAAAGCCTTTTGAAAATCCAAATATACCACATCCACTGGTTCTCCCCTATCCACTCTACTAGTTACATCTATGAGATTCGTCAGACATGATTTTCCTTTCACAAATCCATGCTGACTTTGTCCGATGATTTCACCGCTTTCCAAATGTGCTGTTATCACATCTTTGATAACTGACTCCAGCAGTTTCCCCACCACCGACGTTAGGCTAATCAGTCTATAATTCCCCGGTTTCTCTCTCCCTCCTTTTTTAAAAAGTGGGGTTACATTAGCCACCCTCCAATCCTCAGGAACTAGTCCAGAATCTAACGAGTTTTGAAAAATTATCACTAATGCATCCACTATTTCTTGGGCTACTTCCTTAAGCACTCTAGGATGCAGACCATCTGGCCCTGGGGATTTATCTGCCTTCAATCCCTTCAATTTACCTAACACCAATTCCCTGCTAACATGTATTTCGCTCAGTTCCTCCATCTCACTGGACCCTCTGTCCCCTACTATTTCTGGAATATTATTTATGTCCTCCTTAGTGAAGACAGAACCAAAGTAATTATTCAATTGGTCTGCCATGTCCTTGCTCCCCATAATCAATTCACCTGTTTCTGTCTGTAGGGGACCTACATTTATCTTTACCAGTCTTTTCCTTTTTACATATCTATAAAAGCTTTTACAGTCAGTTTTTATGTTCCCTGCCAGTTTTCTCTCATAATCTTTTTTCCCCTTCCTAATTAAGCCCTTTTTCCTCCTCTGCTGAACTCTGAATTTCTCCCAGTCCTCAGGTGAGCCACTTTCTCTGGCTAAATTGTATGCTTCTTCTTTGGAATTGATACTATCCCTAATTTCTTTTGTCAGCCACGGGTGCACTACCTTCCTTGATTTATTCTTTTGCCAAACTGGGATGAACAATTGTTGTAGTTCATCCATGCAACCTTTAAATGCTTGCCATTGCATATCCACCGTCAATCCTTAGTGTCACTTGCCAGTCTATCTTAGCTAATTCACATCTCATACCTTCAAAGTTACCCCTCTTTAAGTTCAGAACCCTTGTTTCTGAATTAACTATGTCACTCTCCATCTTAATGAAGAATTCTACCATGTTATGGTCACTCTTACCCAAGGGGCCTCTCACGACAAGATTGCTAATTAACCCTTCCTCATTGCTCAAAACCCAGTCCAGAATAACCTGCTCTCTAGTTGGTTCCTCGACATGTTGGTTCAAAAAACCATCCCGCATACATTCCAAGAAATCCTCTTCCTCAGCACCTTTACCAATTTGGTTCACCCAATCTACATGTAGATTGAAGTCACCCATTATAACTGCTGTTCCTTTATTGCACACATTTCTAATTTCCTGTTTAATACCATCTCCGACCTCACTACTACTGTTAGGTGGCCTGTACACAACTCCCACCAGCGTCTTCTGCCCCTTAGTGTTACACAGCTCTACCCATATCGATTCCACATCTTCCCGGCTTATGTCCTTCCTTTCTATTGCGTTAATCTCTTCTTTAACCAGCAACGCCACCCCACCTCCCCTTCCTTCATGTCTATCCCTCCTGAATATTGAATATCCCTGAACGTTGAGCTCCCATCCTTGGTCACCCTGGAGCCATGTCTCTGTGATCCCAACTATATCATAATCATTAATACCAATCTGCACTTTCAATTCATCCACCTTATTACGAATGCTCCTTGCATTGACACACAAAGCCTTCAGATGCTCTTTTACAATTCTCTTAGCCCTTATACAATTATGTTGAAAAGTGGCCCTTTTTAATGCTTGCCCTGGATTTGTCGACCTGCCACTTTTACTTTTCTCCTTAGTACTTTTGGCTTCTACCCTCACTTTACACCCCTCTGTCTCTCTGCACTGGTTCCCATCCCCCTGTTGTGAACTAACCTCCTCACGCCTAGCCTCTTTAATTTGATTCCCACCCCCCAACCATTCTAGTTTAAAGTCACCTCAGTAGTCCTCGCTAATCTCCCTGCCAGGATATTGGTCCCCCTAGGATTCAAGTGTAACCCGTCCTGTTTTGTACAGGTCACGCCTGCGCCAAAAGAGGTCCCACTGATCCAAAAACTTGAATCCCTGCCCCCTGCTCCAATCCCTCAGCCACGCATTTATCCTCCACCTCATCGCGTTCCTACTCTCACTGTCACGTGGCACAGGCAGTAATCCCGAGATTACTACCTTTGCGGTCCTTTTTCTCAACTCCCTTCCTAGCTCCCTATATTCTCCTTTCAGGACCTCATCCCTTTTCCTACCTATGTCATTGGTACCTATATGTACCACGACCTCTGGCTCCGCACCCTCCCACTTCAGGATATCTTGGACACGATCAGAAATATCCCGGACCCTGGCACCAGGGAGGCAAACTACCATCCGGGTCTCTGGACTGCGTCCACAGAATCGCCTATCTGACCCCCTTACTATCGAGTCCCCTATCACAACTGCCCTCCTCTTCCTTTCCCTACTCTTCTGAGCTACAGGGCCAGACTCTGTGCCGGAAGCACGGCCACTGTCGCTTCCCCCCCGGGTAACCTGTCCCCCCCAACAGTACTCAAACAGGAGTACCTATTGTTAAGGGGCACAGCCATCGGGGTACTCCCTATTACCTGACTCTTCCCCTTCCCCCTCCTAACCGTGACCCACTTGTCTGCCTCCCGTGGCCCCGGCGTGACCACCTGCCTGCAACTCCTCTCTATCAACTCCTCACTCTCCCTGACCAGACGAAGGTCATCCAGCTGCAGCTCCAGTTCCGTAACGTGGTCCCTTAGGAGCTGCATCTCGATGCACTTGGCGCAGATGTAGACGTCCGGGAGGCTTGGAGACTCCAGGGCCTCCCACATCCGACACCGAGGACAGCAAGATCCAAGATCCTCCTGAACCTCTCTATGGAATTTATTCTATTTTTAAGCTTTGAGACTGTACATTGCACTCAGTAACATCAGCAGAGCAATCACGTACAAAATTTTCAGGGATATGGTATAGAAAATCTTTTGAGACACTTCATTTCTCTGACCTCTATTGCTGATTTTGTCTCGACACCAATAGTCTTAATGCTTGAGCTGGCAGGCATTGCCCAAGCTCACTTACAGTGCTTAAGGGTCTAAATTTATTCAAAATTAATGGAAGAGCTTTATATTCTTTGGCAAATATCTTGCAATTATTTCAAACAACTTTAAAAAACTAATTCTGATTAGCGTCACTTTGAGATGCAGAATGTAAAATAACAACTATTAATGCTGAACACACAGAACAGTGCTCCAGTTTCATTTTAGCTGGTAGATGTTTGCTAAAATTTATTTTCATTAGTAACTCCAAAGGAGATCAGACAGCCATTGTAACTGTGTCCAAGAATAGGACTAGGTTGTGAAATTCATTCAGCTTGATGACCTTCTTAACTTGGTTGAAGGACTTTTATTGATCTCACTTCCTTGAGTTGGATTCACTGCTGACATTACCCTAGAGACAGTCAGCCATGACCTACATATTCTGATTAGCTAGGCCAGCCTCTGCTGTGCCATATGTGTTATTACTGAAAGATTTTGATTGTGACTATGAGTTCAGTTACAATTATCTATGCTTTTCTGGAGTAGAAAATTAGGATTTTTTTTGTACACAAGTCTATTTTGTGCTATATATTAAAATCTCATTTTGTTTTGATGTAAATCCAGTTAAAGCATGCCATGGGGCAGAATAAAAATGACTAAATCAGCAAGTCTAGTATTAACCCATTCAAATTAATTTTAAAAAACAATTGTCTGAAATAATGAAGCAATTTGCTTGCTATTTTGCCTGAGGAGAGGGAAACTTAATGCATTTGATTTCATTGTCGAAAAGGGAAAAGAAAGGAGTGCAATTACTATTCATAATGGCTCCAAAATATTCTGTCAAACCTGCCTGCAATGTAGACAACACCTTTTAAGAAGCTAACTCTTACCTCATTTTACTATCTCGAAGAGAAGAAAAAAACATTTTAACAATAAAATCAAACTGTGGTGGGTAGAGCATAGTGAAGAGAACCATTCAGAGTATATGTATCTACTGTCTCTGTAGAGATGTTCATTGTGCAATTCTCTCTTCAGTCTGATGGTTTTCTTTCCTATTTAACTTACTCATGGCTTTTCCCCTCTATTTCATCTATCTATTATGAAGCGAGCGGGCTACAAATTACAAATCCATAAAACAAACTGAGTGTGTTGGACTGCTAGGATTTATTAAAGGAGAAATAGTTATAGCCTGCAGGCTCCTGTAATACTACAGTGCTTCTGCCAGCAGGGGTTGTTAGTTGTTTGAACATGCCTGGGGGTGCAATACTAGGTAATCAAAATAAAAGTCATAATCTGACCTGAATAATAAAATTAAATATTTTTTAAAAAGTGTTTAACTTCATAACTATTTTAGGATTATTTGATGTTTTGTGTTTATGAATATATTTTGAAATCCTTTGGGATGATTTTCAATAATTAGTCACCTTTCGATTTAAAATACAGCAAAATATATATGATCTTCCTTTCAATAAACCTGTTGCGCTGATTGATAATATTTATTTCTACATCTGGAGGAACTGACATCTATCCAGATTCAGAATCGTTCAATTAAGTCAATACAATGCACACTGAGGGATATTTGAACTGATAATATTACAACTGATAGCATACGTACTAGCTGATAATATATTCTGAAGAATGCAGTTTGCTTTCAGGAGCTTGTATAAAAATACTTAATCATCATAATGATAAAATGGAAGAACAATGTCCATTTTCAAAATCATATCTCCTGAACATGTTTATTTGCTTCTAACTCAGATTATCAATTGTCATACAATCTTACTTCTCTTTTCCTTCCTCACACTATTTTTCCTGAAAAAGTATTGCAGCTCCCACTGCAGTACCATGCAATGTCTCCCTCTATACAGAAGATTTTAACTGATGCCTAGATCATACCGTGGCACTTAGTGTTAGTTACTGTGTCTAATTGCCACTTTAATTAGCTGTCATGCATTATAGAACATTCAAACTTTATTATTTCCTGCTGGTTCAGTCATGTATGCTTAGAATACAAGCTGATTTTAAATTTTGTCAGTTCAGGTTTGCAGAATGAATACTTGATCCAAATCAAATTGATAAGGAATCTATTAAAGTTATTTCTTGCTATCAAACACTTTCCCTTGAGGAATATGGGCCATTTGCTGGAGCTTTTTTGTGAGCTGGTAATAATTGAGACCTGGAGCCAACCACTAGAGCTGTACAATTTAAAATCAGTAAAACAACTGACGGACGTAGATAGCTTTTGAGACTCCTTTCCTTGTCAATTTATGACAGGTACCTAAGCTTTTCCCTTTACAAAGTACATCAATCCTGCCCATGTACGTCCAGGCAAAAATCTATGTTTCTAGTTCCTGAGGTCCTGTATATCTCATTGAGGTAAATGGTAAGACATACGTATTTATTTGCCAAGCTAAGTACAGCTGAAACATACTTACCATGTTTGACACACTCGAGGCAAATCGGCCTGCTTGAAGGGGCACCCAGTCTATTCCAGACATTCACCGCAGACGAGCTGTGCATGGCAGCAAATCCTCAGGGCTTCTTCAACAGCACCTCCCAAAGTCATGATCGCCAAGAGACGACAACTCTGGAGATATCTCCAGTGTGGATTTCTACATGCAGCATCTATATGTTTTTTTTCTCTAAAGTAACTTATGAACGTAAGTGACAAGGGTAGAGCTTTAAACAATACATTCTTTACTGAAGGCAAACTACAACCTAACAACAGTTTATCAACAGTAATATCACTTGGTGTACATAGTGCTTAAATATAAACACAAAGTCACTGAGTATTAGAGCATTCCCTCTCCTCCTCCTCCCATGACCTCTAAAGTCCCACTGCCAATTCTTCACCAGTCCTATGATACCCTATCTGGCAGGATGATAATTCACTACAAAGACCCCACTGCTCAAGAATTTGATTCACCGCTGCCTTCACAAAGGTGAATAGGGAAGAAGATTAAATATTGTTCCTGTCAGCCATGTCTACATCCCAAATATGCATTACGATGTCATCGACATCAAAATAAGACCCAAATATGTTTTACAACTTCCTTGTTTGATCTGGGAGAAATTTGCTCAGCTTAGTCATCACCGACATCAAAATAAGACCCAAATATGTTTTACAACTTCCTTGTTTGATCTGGGAGAAATTTGCTCAGCTTAGTCATCACCGATGTACGAAACCAACCCTATAACTGGGATTCATTCTCCTTGTTCCTAACAAGTAATAACTTCAAGGTATAGGCCCAAAGTATGGTCTTCGTTGTATGCTGCGTGTTTACTTTTCACTTCCTCACAGATCCATAAATATCAACTTCCCACAATCCGTTGGTTGGCCCAACCTTTCATTGAAAGTCATGCATGGTGGTAGAGCCTTCCATGTGTAATGCCTTCATGTGAAAGGAATCAGAATGGTGGCTGCCCATGGAAATGCCCCAGATTAAAGAAAATCAAAAATCCACGCTATTAAACAGATTAATATTTAAGAATGCTCTTAAATACATTCAGAAGTGATTAAAATGAAATAAACTATAATCTCAAATGTAGATTAACTAGACTTATTCTTGGCAACGGCAACCTGATATGAAGTATGTGGATGGATTGCAGGGCCTCGGCCTGAAACATGGCTCATCCCTTCACTTTCACAGAGGCTGCTTGCTCCCCTGAGCTCCTCCAGCACTTTTCCCCCACTGTACTCTCTAGGGAACTGCTGCACCATTGAACTCTTCCACAGGAATCCAGAAGAAATGTAATATCAAAGTGTATTACACAAACACCTGGCAGTAAATTTGGGGTTTCCATGTTTGCATAAAAACCTTGAACTTGTTATTAGTTATTGCAAGGCAATGATTCAGGGAAATATTGAGAGTTATATGCATAACCACCAATATGTCCCCATATGATAAGGGACAATGGATTGGATTTGGTGCAATAATTACTTAATGGTACAGGTCCTCTGTGGGTTATGATTGCCTGACATATAGATGACTGCATATATGAAGAAGTTCCCAAAAATATTATTAAATTCAAATGAGAATTAATCTTGGAAAATGCTCTGTTACAAATAAGCTTCCTTCAATAATCCAGCACTGTTGTCTTTCAAGAACTCAAGCTGTCAGTTTCACTGCTGGAGGCCACTTAAGAGAGTTGTTTTGGAAATTGGCATGCAGTTGCTCGTATTGATACTCATGCAATGTAACATTCATTTATATTTCAAGCCCTTTCTAAACCAGTTTTTGAGAGTGGGAGATGTTGGATATTTACTTTCCAGGGCCTGAGAGGCTTATTACTAACATTAGCTTTCCACTACAGCAGCTTTCTATACTTTGTACTTTGCCTTTCCAAAGGGTTAAAGTTATTTGTGACAAAAAGAAACTTCTAACAAATGTTCCTTTCTCAACTTTTTGTTGTAAACAAGAAATGGTCTTCAGTACTTAATGTAAATTACAAGCAGTTTTTTTTAAACGTGTAGCGCCAGACAGTCAACCATTCTTGTCTGGCACGTGGTGTCAGGATTGGTCTCCTTTCGAGTTAACTGGGTCACAATATGAACGTTCCTGACTTGACCCTTTTGTTTTTAACAAGGCTGTGTGACTAGCACGATGCTCAACCCGGCATGGATGGAAAGCGTGCTCGGGTGGTGGCCCAACTTGGATTCGAACTCAGGAGCCTTTGCTCCGGAGTCCGGTGCTGATGCCATTGCGCCACCAGCCGGCCAATTACAAGCAGTAATTTGCTTGAAGTTAAAGGGACACCTAGGTTGACTGCTAAGAGATGTGGTTTGCAAGGGGAAGTGATCATGATATTTCTTGTTTACATTAGCCAAAGGTAAGATAATGGGGCTATGTTAAATAGCCTGCATTAAACTAGGCACCATTGTCCTCCAAAGCTTCTCGAACATCTGGGTCAATTACTTTGTCCCAGCAAAGTTATCTGGAAAATATCAAATGTAGATTGTGTCATCTAGGAGCAAAACAGTGTAAATATAAGGAGGCAGTGGAGATTTTTAAGAATGACAAGGAGATTAACAGAAAGACAGCATGACAGAAAGAAGAACCAGAATTCAGTTCACAGCCTTCAGTTTTTGCCATAGACTATCCATTCATCTGCAACTCATTTTATGTTCTTTTAGTTTGTAAGAATTGTACCTGTGTTTGGAAATCCTTTGTAATTGGTATCTTTTTTGTAATTCAGATATCTTTTATAAAACAGAAATCCTCTGTGAGTGTTAAATGTGTGTTAACAACTAATTGTCTAAGTTTAAATGAATATCATAAAAATAAAATAAACTGTTTGAACTATTTTATTAACTGGTAGGGAAGTGGGACCGACTACTCAAGTAGTTGATATTGGCAGTCAGACGTTGGGACAGAGACGAGACAGGGAAAAAGCTAGGCCTTAAAGAGTAGGTGGATTCTACAGAGAGAGTTCCTGTAGATATCTATTTCCTGTAGAGGCCCGGTCATTGGGTGTATTTAAGGCAGAGATTGATAGGTTCTTGATTGGACACTGCATCAAAGGTTACAGAGAGAAGGCTGGGAAGGGGGCTTGAGGAGAGGAAAAAAGGATCAGCTATGATTGAATGGTGGAGCAGACTCAATGGACCAAATGGCCTAATTCTGCTCCTCTGTATATCTTATTTCAAATACAACTTAAAATCTTTTATTGTGTTTAGGCTTTGTGGACAGGAAACTCATGGACTTCCTGATTCTGTATAATTTATAACTAGGCAGGGAAAGATGATAAATAAATATTCATGTTAAGTGGCTCTCATCTGTGCCAAATTGTGAAGGAATTGTTATTGTATCGAGTGTTGTATATTTTCTGATTTATGGATAAAAATTTACATCTGGAGATCTGTAAATGAAATCTGTTCTTAACCCAGTGATGGGCTATACTTTTAAATTGCCAATTTGACTCTCCTCTTCCCTCTTGATATTTTATCGTGACTCTATTATGTTTTTGAACCCTTAATTTCAGTTTTTGCCTTTACATTTGCAGCTATGGAAAAAATGAATCACATCTCAGCTTACCAGCTTCCATTCCATGGTATCCTTTCTTATTACGTCCCTAATCTTAAGTAGTGCATAGACCATTCACCATGCATGCATTTACATTAAAGTTTAGTGCTGAGATGACAGTAATCTATCAGGTTGCATGCATCGATTTACTGCTAATGACAATTTGAATGACAACTTTTGAAAAAAGGGTGATTTGGATCATTGTGGAGAGTCTTAATAGCCAACAAACTGTTTTTGAAATGCATTCTATTATAGGAAGTACAGCAAGCTCCATACAGCAGAGTTGAGCAAGCATCAGATCCTTTTATTTTAGCTTTGCTATTTGATGGATAAATACACAAGGTATAATTTCATGCAATTCTAAGAATAGTATGACAGTAAAACTCAGGATAATCGATTGGCATGTCCCTAGAGCGAGGGCTTTAGATGGGGTGGTGTTTGTTATGTGTGTTCAAGAAGGTTCCTTGATACAATATGTAGATAAGCCTACAAGAGGAGAGGCTGCACAGACAAGTTAGGAAAGCGTTTAATTGGAGTAAGGGGAAATATGAGGCTATCAGGCAGGAGCTTGGAAGCATAAGTTGGGAACAGATGTTCTGAGGGAAATGTACGGAAGAAACATGGTAAACGTTCAGGGGACATTTGCGTCGAGTTCTGCATAGGTATGTTCCAATGAGACAGGGAAAGGATGGTAGGCTACAGGAACCATTGTGTACAAAGGCTGTTGTAAATCTAGTCAAGAGGAAAAGAAGAGCTTATGAAAGGTTCAAAAAGCTAAGCAATGACAGAGATCTAGAAGATTATAAGGCTAGCAGGAAGGACCTTAAGAATGAAATTAGGAGAGCCAGAAGGGCCATGAGAAGGCCTTGGCGGACAGGATTAAGGAAAACCCCAAGGCATTCTACAAGTATGTGAAGAGCAAGAGTATAAGTCATGAGAGAATAGGACCAATCAAGTGTAACAGTGGAAAAGTATATATGGAACCGGAGGAGGTAGCAGAGGTAGTTAATAAATACTTTGTTTCAGTATTCACTACGGAAAAGGATCTTGGCGTTTGTAGGGATGACTTGCAGTGGACAAAAATGCTTGAGCATATAGATATTAAGGAAGAGGATGTGCTGGAGCTTTTGGAAAGCATTTTGAAAAGCTTTTGGATAAGTCACTGGGACCAGACGGAATGTAACCCAGGCTACTGTGGGAAGCAAGGGAGGAGATTGCTGAGCCTCTGGCAATGATCTTTGCATCATCAGTGAGGACGGGAGAGGTTCTGGAGGATTGGAGGGTTGTGGATGTTTTTCCATTATTCAAGAAAGGGAGTAGAGATAGACTAGGAAATTATAGTCTTACTTCAGTGGTTGGTAGGTTGATGGAGAAGATCCTGAGAGGCAGGATTTATGAACATTTGGAGAGACATTATATGATTAGGAATAGTCAGCATGGCTTTGTGAAAGGCAGGTCGTGCCTTACGAGCCTGATTGAATTTTCTGAGGATGTGACTAAACACACTGATGAAGGTAGAGCAGTAGATGTACTGTACATGAATTTCAGCAAGCCATTTGACAAGGTACCCCATGCAAGGCTTATTGAAAAAGTAAGGAGGCATGGGGACATTGCTTTGTGGATCCAGAACTGGCTCGCCCACAGAAGACAAAAAGTGGTTGTAGACTGGTTATATTCTGCATGGAGTTTGGTGACCAGTGGTGTGCCTCAGGGATCTGTTCTGGGACCCGTACTCTTCGTGATTTTTATAAATGACCTGGGTGAGGAAGTGGAGGGATGGGTTAGTAAATTTGCTGTTAACACAAAGGTTTGAGGTGTTGTTGATAGTGAGGAGGGCTGTCAGAGGTTACAGCAGGACATTGATAGGTTGGAAAACTGGGCTGAGAAGTGGCAGATAGAGTTCAACCCAGATAAGTGTGAGATGGTTTATTTTGGTAGGTCAAGTATGATGGCAGAATATAGTATTAATGGTAAGACTCTTGGCAGTGTGGAGGATCAGAGGGATCTTGGGGTTCGAGTCTATTGGACACTCAAAGCTGCTGCACAAGTTGACTCTGTAGTTAAGAAAGCATATGGTGTATTGGCCTTCATCAATCATGGGATTGAGTTTAGGAGCTGAGAGGTAATGTTGCAGCTATATAGGACCCTGGTCAGACCCCACTTGGAGTACTGTGCTCAGTTCTGGTCACCTCACTACAGGAAAGATGTGCAAACCATAGAAAGGGTGCAGAGGAGATTTACAAGGATGTTGCCTGGATTTGGGAACATACCTTATGAGAATAGATTGAGTGAACTTGGCCTTTTCTCCTTGGAGCGATGGATGATGAGAGGTGACCTGATAGAGGTGTATAAGATGATGAGAGGCAATGACTGTTTGGATAGTCAGAGGCTTTTTCCCAAGGCTGAAATGGCTAGCACAAGAGAGCACAGTTTTGAGGTGCTTGGAAGTAGGTACAGAGGAGATGTCAGGGGTAAGTTTTTTACGCAGAGAGTGGTGAGTGCGTGGAATGGGCTGCTGGCGATGGTGGTGGAGGCGGATATGATAGGGTCTTTTAAGAGACTCCTGGACAGGTATATGGAGCTCAGAAAAATAGAGAGCTATGGGTAACCCTTGGTAATTTCTCAGGTAAGGACATGTTTGGCACAGCTTTGTGGGCCAAAGGGCCTGTATTGTGCTGTAGGTTTTCCATGTTTCTATGTTTTTATAATCAAGAACCCATTCACTTGGAAGCCCTGATGGTTGGGTGGCTGGTTCAATGGCTTTGGGTTACCAATCTTCCTTTGAGCATATTGGGACTGATTTCCACAGTCACTGATTCCCCTAACCCTAACCCTAATTCACACAGTTTGATGGAAAATTATTATTACGGCACTGCGAAACATCACAAAAAAATCTAAAATAAAACTGTATTGTGTTGTTAATGAGGATACTCTCCAATGATTCAGAAATTTTATTCATCTAACACCACCAGAGTCCCAAGGTTGCTGGATTGTCAGTTTTGTTGCACATCATCTTTTCCATCCACTTAAGATGGTGGATTTGGACAAATGAACTCCCTTCTTGTGTTACCTGATGAGGTAACTGTAGCCTTTGGCCAGGAGCAGATGTTGTCAGGTGATGCCCAAAATTCATAGAGTGTTTCAACCATTGACCACTGCACTCTCCAACTGACGGGTCAGCAGTGGTGGCCAAGTCTCTGACCATCATCTCCTGTCTTCTAGTTCAACTCCTCTCGCCTGCTCCATATCCAACAAGAGGCTCTTTCTGCTTCCTCCCCATCCTGTGAGCTGCTTGGCTCTTGCTCTTTTCATCAAGGCCCAGCACAGACATCAGCCTCCATACCGACCTGCCGGGAACCCTCTACAGCTGATCTCCATGGGAAATAGACACGTCTCCCATCCTTTGTCCCTACACTCCTGGACTGAGGATTGGTACTTCAGGGCCTTCCTCTCGTGAGCCTCCTCGCATCTTCCTCCTTTGGTAGTGCGAGCTCCACCAGAATGATTTTCTTGCACTCAGTGGGCCACAGCATGATGTTTGGTCAAAGTGTGGATTGCACCACCTCTGGGAACTGCAGCTTCCTCACCAAGTATGGGGAGGAAGCTGCCAATTCGCAGCAGATTGGACTTAGGCCTCTTTGATATGACTGGTGTGGCCCTCTCCTTGATGAAAACGACTGCCCTGTTTGCCTCTCTGCCACTTGGTCTCTGTTTACACCTCTGGTGGCCTGCTTTCAGCCCGATCTTGTTTTGACTCCTGCTTAGTTTATTAGCTTGTCACCAGAGCCCTTCAGTGTTAACACACTTTCCCACCTTGAACTCTTCCACTAATAATGACAACAGGAGCTGTAGCTGGCCTGATCTTATGTAGAGCCCCACTGAAAAAAAACGTAGGGGGGATCCCCAGCCAGCCCTGAAGTTACTTTCCTCTCAGTGCCTTCTATCGTGATCATGGGGAACTTGTACACTATGAAAGGCCAGACAATCCTTGGCTGAAGACCATGTTTGTACAACCATGTCTTAAATTTACCGGGGAGCCCGGTTTTGTTGATCTTCTTCAGCCACTCTTCAGTCTGCTTACAGTGCAGGCGATATTGGTGCTGTCCGTCATTGCTGCATTAAACCTCTTTCCAAGGCACTTTACTGGGTTGTCCCCTGTGGATGGAATGACTTCTCCCTGTATTTGAAGGACTGAACTTGCTAGTAACCTTGCCCTTTTGATCACCATGCATCTGGACTTACTGGCTTTGAAGGTCATCCTAGCCCAAGTAGCTATGTTATCCAGGGTTTCCAATACCCATCTTGCTTGGACATGGGTTACAGTGGTAACTGTGATGTCATCCATGAATGACTGTATTGCAGGCTGTTGGATGCTGGGCTCCAGCACTGGGCCTTTGGTTACATCTGTTGCTGCTGATATGTGGAGGTTCATATCCATGACAGACATAATAAAAAAAGCTAAAGTAAAACTGTATTGTAATGTTAATGAGAGTATTCTCCAATAATTCAGAAAATCTATTAATCTAACACCACCAGAGTCCCAAGGTTGCTGGATTGCCAGTTTTACTGCACCTGATCTTTTCTATCTACTTGAGATGGCAGATTTGGACAAATAAACTCCCTTCAATAATCAAGCCTTTCTAAATCAGCCATTGAGTGTAGGACATTTGGATTCTGTATAAATTATAACAAGTACAATCTGTAATACAGAGAGAGCTAAGCATATAAGTACATAGATTCCTGAAAGTGGAATCACAAGTAGATGGGGGTGAGAAAATTATAATTTGCTCCACGTGGAACGAATTTGAACAGCAACAACTTGTATTTATAGATCATCTTAAAATACCAAAGCATAGCATACAGAAGTCTCAAAATGGAATCTGACACTGATCCATATAAGATGATATTAAGGCAGAAGACTGAGAGATGCACCAGTCGAATAAGCAACATCTCAAGGGAGAAAATGATGGTGGAGGCAGTGAGGATAACGACAGAAAATCCAGAGAGGAGGACCTTGGCAGATGAAGGGACAATCTCCAGAGATGAATAAGAGACCAGATATTTTAGAAGGAGGTAAGAGAGGGGATCTCAGGTGATGTAGGGATGGAAAATGTCAAAAATGTTGCAAGTTGTTCATCTCTTTGTTCCCAGAAGTAAAGGAAACATAGCCACAGTCTGTGCATGGTAGAGAAATTAAACACGGGCAAAAAAACCCAGTAAATGGCAGAGCGTTGGTTTGTGTCGGAATGCAGAGAGAACTAGAAGTACAAGTTTCCTGAAGGTGGTGTCACAAGTAAATGGAGGCAAGGAAGGTGTGTGGCATGCTGGCATTTATCAGACATGGAATTGGGTACAAGAGCTGAGACATCATGTCATAGATACAAAAGTTGGTGAGAATGCACTTGGAGTTTTGTGTGCAGTTTCAGTCGCCTACTTATAGGATGGATGTCATTAAGTTAGCAAGGATGTTGCTGGGGCTACAGGGACTGAGCGAGAAGGAGAGACTGGATAGGCTGCAACCATTTTTTTCTTGGAGCTGAAGAGCCTGAATCATAATCTTTTCGTGGAGCAGAAAGGACCTAAATAAAGCAGGTAGTCCTAACCTTTTTCTCAGGGTATGGGAATGTATAACAGGAGGGCAAAGGCTTAAGGTGAGAGGGGAATAATTTAAGGGGGACCTGAGGGGCAACCTTGTCATGCAGAGGATGGTTAATGTATGGAATGAGGTGCCAGAGGAGTTGATAGAGGTGGGTGCAATTACATGTTCAAAAGGCATTTAGACAGATGCATGGGTAGGGAACAGAGGGATATAGGGTTTATGCTAATAAATGGTCAGGATGGATGAGTTGGGTTGAAGAGCTGCTTCTGTGCTATACAACTCGTAATAGTTTGATAGGAAACATCACTGTTACATCTATATAATGTTTCAGGTCACGGCGACATTGCGATGCATGTAATGGCAATGCTGATGGTGGAATCAATGCTCCCATTATCCACGTGGACAGGATAAATCTTAATATTTTGTTGAAATATTGAACACAATATTCATTCTGTGTGGAAAATCTGCTTCCTATCCATAGGGTAAACAGGCATATAATACAGATAGTACAATATGTTAATCATTAAGTGAGGCTTCCTTATCTTCTATTTAGTATGGATTTGTACCTGCAGGCAAATTCCCAAGTACACAAATGCTACTCAGAAAGTTTGTTCCTAATTGAACTGGATGATTCCAGTTCAGTAGACGATTCTTAAACACAAAATATCTGCAGATGCAGTTGTCAAAGGAACACTCACAATGCGCTGGAGGAACTCAGCAGGTCAGTCAGCATCAGTTGAAAAGATTAGCCGACGTTTCGGGCCGAAACCCTTCATCAGGACTGAAGGAAAAACTTTGGGGAGGGTTTGAAGAATGCTGGTAGTTGAAAAAAAAACAGTTATTTGAAAGACAGAGGGGTGGGGGAGGGGAAGCAGGGAGGTGATTGGCAGGAGAACAATGTGCAGTAGTAGAAGAAGGCGGAACTATGAGGGAGGTGATGTGAAATAGGGATAGAGGAAGGGAGGGGGAGGGAATTACTGGAAGTTGGAGAACTCTATGTTCATACCAAGGGGCTGGAGACTACCTAGACGGTATATGAGGTGTTGCTCCTCCAACCTGAGCTTAGCCTCATCATGGCAGTAGAGGAGGCCATGTGTGGACATATCTGAATGGGAATGGGAAGCAGAGTTGAAGTGGGTGGCTACCAGGAGATCCTGTCTGTTGTGGCAGACGGAGTGGAGGTGCTCGACGAAACAATCCCCCAATCTGCATCGGGTTTCACCGATGTAGAGGAGGTCGCACCGGGAGCACTGGATTCAATAGATGACCCCAACAGATTCACAAGTGAAGTGTTGCCTCACCTGGAAGGACTGTTTGGGGCCCTGAATGGTTGCAAGAGAGGAGGTGTAGGGACAGGTGTAGCACTTACGCTTACAGGGATAAGTGCCGGGTCGGAGGTCCGTGGGGATGGACGTGCGGCTAAGTGAGTCGCGGAGGGATCGATCCCTGTGGAAAGCGGAGAGGGAGAAGGGTTGGAGAAGGAAAGATGTGCTTAGGGGTGGGGTCCTGTAGAAGGTGGCGGAAGTTGCGGAGGATAAGGTGCTGGATCCAGAGGCTGGTGGGGTGGTAGGTGAGGACAAGGGGAACTCTGTCCCTGTTGTGGTGGCGGGAAGATGGGGTGAGGGTCGAAGTGCGGGAAATGGAGGAGATGCGGGTGAGGGCATCATTGATCACCGTAGAAGGGAAACCACGATCCTTAAAGAAAGAGGACATTTGAGATTAGCCCTCCACTACTTCCTGGATAATAGACCTCACCAGTTCCCCACCACCACTACCCTCCTCCGGTTGACGGAACTGGTTCTCACACTTAATAACTTCTCTTTTGGCTCTTCCCACTTTCTTCAGACTAAGGGTGTAGCTATGGGAACTTGCATGGGACCCAGCTATGCCTGCCTCTTCGTTGGTTATGTGGAACAGTCTATGCTCCAAACCTATTCTGGTACTGCTCCCCAACTTTTCCTTCGGTACATTGACGACTACATTGGTGCTGCTTCCTGCACCCATGCTGAGCTCGTCAATTTCATCAACTCTACTTCAAACTTCCACCCAGCCCTCAAATTCACTTGGTCTATCTCTGACATTTCTCTCCCCTTTCTCGATGTCTCGGTCTCCATCTCTGGAGACAGACTGTCCACTGACATCTTCTACAAGCCCACGGACTCTCATAACTACCTCGACTATACCTCTTCCCACCCCGCCACATGCAAAAATGCCATTCCCTATTCCCAGTTCCTCCGTCTCCGCCACACCTGCTCCCAGGATGAGGTTTTCTGTTCCAGGACATCTCAAATGTCCTCTTTCTTTAAGGATCGTCATTTCCCTTCTACGGTGATCAATGATGCCCTCACCCGCACCTCCTCCATTTTCCGCACTTCGGCTCTCACCCCATCTTTCTGCCACCACAACAGGGACAGAGTTCCCCTTGTCCTCACCTACCACTTCACCAGCCTCCGGATCCAGCACATTCTGGTCTCTAATTCTGAAGTATTCCATAAGAAGATTGCCAAGATACGGATTTCCATTGCCAGGCCTTTCTTCCGCACAGATACTGCTGTTGCCCAGGTGGGGACCTGGCTGGGTTTGAACTCAGTACCATCTGCCTCGAAGTCCGGTGCGGACGTCACTACGCCACCAGCCAGCCTCAATTTAGATGTATTAAATTATTATTAAAATATCATGGAAACTATTTCACTGCACAAATTTACTGCTGGCATTACCTTATCTATTACTTTAAAAGGGCAAAAGAACATTCTGTGTAGTTACTGCGATTTATCTTCTGACATATGACAAATAAATTGTTGAATATAAATAGGCACGTGTAAAATGTGAACAACGAGTCTTTATATCGTCTGTGATTTGAAATAATCAGAGCCGTGAAGCCACATTTCACGGTGAGACAGAACTAGGAATGGCTCTGAATGAAGACTGCAGATCTAATGGCCTCAGGTTAGACATAGCTATTGCCTTCTCACTGGTATCCAAATGTAGCTTTGGTACACTGAACACTCATTGATCTTTATTCCCAAATATATTTTTCTCATGTCTGTTGGCTTGCACAAACTCTGATTATTGCATTTGGATACAGTTTGTCATATGATGATTATTTCCTAACATATGACAAATAAATCACTTGATATAAATATTGAATTGAATTGACTTTATTTCTTACATCCTTCACATACATGAGGAGAAAAAAAATTTATGTTACGTCTTCATCTAAATGTGCAATGTGCAGTCATAATAATTTATAATAAATAGAATAAATTGAGTGTAATATAGAGTACACTCAAATCAGCGTGAGTTCATCAGTCTGCTGGCCTGGTGGAAGAAGCCATCCCGGAGCCTGTTGGTCCTGGCTTTTCTGCTGCAGTACCGCTTCCCAGATGGTAGCAGCTGGAATAGATTGTGGTTGGGGTGACTTGGGTCCCCAATGATCCTACGGACCCTTTTTACACACCTGTCCTTGTAAATATCCTGAATCATGGGAAGTTCACAACTATAGATGGCCTGGGCTGTCCACACCACTCTCTGCAGCGTCCTGTGATTACGGGAGGTACAGTTCCCATACTAGGCAGTGATGCAGCCATGAGCAAATGTGCAGGTGCTGGAAATTCAAACAACACACACAAAATACTGGTGAACACAGCAGGCCAGGAAGCATCTATAGGAAGAGGTACAGTCAACATTTTGGGCCGAGATCCTTCATCAGGACTAACTGAAAGAAGAGATACTAAGAGATTTGAAAGTGAGGGGGAGGGGGAGATCTGAAATGATAGGAGAAAACAGGACGGGGAGGGATAGAGCTACGAGCTGGAAAGTTGATTGGTAAAAGGGATACAAGGCTGGAGAAGGGAGAGGGTCATGGGGCTGGAGGCCTGGGGAGAAACAAAGGGGGAGGGGAGCACCAGAGCAAGATGGAGAGCAGGCAAGGAGTTACTGTGAGAGGGACAGAGAGAGAAAAAAAGGATAAAATTAAAAATAATTAAAAAAAAAGGGATGGGGTACGAACAGGAGGAGGGGCATTAACAGATGCTAGAGAAGTCAGTGCTCATGCCATCAGGTTGGAGGCTACCCAGACGGAATATAAGGTGTTGTTCCTCCAACCTGAGTGTGGCTTCATCTTTACAGTAGAGGAGGCCGTGGATAAACATGTCAGAATGGGAATGGGATGTGGAATTAAAATGTGTGGCCACCGGGAGATCCTGCTTTCTCTGGCAGACAGAGAGTAGGTGTTCAGCAAAACAGTCTCCCAGTCTGCGTTGGGTCTCACCAATATATAGAAGGCCGCACTGGGAGCACCAAACGCAATAATATCACACCAGCCGACTCACAGGTGAAGTGTTGCCTCACCTGGAAGGACTGTCTGGGGCCCTGAATGATGGTGATGGAGGAAGTGTAAGGGCATGTGTAGCACTTGTTCTGCTTACAAGGATAAGTGCTGGAAGGGAGATCGGTGGGAAGTGATGGGGGGGACGAATGGACAAGGGAGTTGTGTAGGGAGCGATCCCTGTGGAAAGCAGATAGATGGGGGGAGGGAAAGATGTGCTTGGTGGTGGGTCCCCATTGGATGTGGGGGAAGTTACGGAGAATTATATGTTGGACCTGGAGGCTGGTGGGGTGGTAACTGAGGACAAGGGGAACCCTATCCCTAGTTGGGTGGCGGGAGGATGGGATGAGAGCAGATGTGCATGAAATGGGGGAGATGCATTGGAGAGCAGAGTTGATGGTGGAGGAAGGGAAGCCCCTTTCTTTAAATAAGGACATCTCCTTCGTTCTGGAATGAAAGGCCTCATCCTGAGAGCAGAATTGGCAGAGATGGAGGAACTGCGAGAAGGGGATGGCATTTTTGCTAGAGACAGGGTGGGAAAAGGAATAGTCCAGGTAGCTGTGAAAGTCTGTAAGCTTAAAGTAGACATCAATAGATAAGCTGTCTCCAGAGACAGAGATAGAAAGATCAAGAAAGGGGAGGATGGTGTCAGAAATGGACCAGGTAAATTTGAGGGCAGGGTGAAAGTTGGAGGCAAAGTTAATAAAGTCAACGAGCTCAGCATGCGTGCAGGAAGCAGCACCAATGCAGTTGTCGGTGTAGTGAAGGAAAAGTTGGGGACGGATACCAGCATAGGCTTGGAACATGGACTGTTCCACAAAGCCAACAAAAAGGCAGGCATAGCTTGGACCCATATGGGTGCCCATGGCTACACCTTTAGTTTGGAGGAAGTGGGAGAAGTCAAAGGAGAAATTATTAAGAGTAAGGACTAATTCCGCTAGACGGAGGAGAGTGGTGGTAAAGGGGAAATGGTTAGGTCTGGAATCCAAAAAGAAGCGAGAGCTTTGAGACCTTCCTGGTGGGGGATGGAAGTATATAGGGACTGGACATCCATGGCGAAAATAAGGTGGTGGGGGCCATGGAACTTCAAATCGTTGTAAAAATCCAGAGCGTGAGAAGTGTCACGAACATAGGTAGGAAGGGATTGAACAAGGGGGGGATGAAACAGTGTCGAGATATGCAGAAATGAGTTCAGTGGGGCAGGAGCAAGCTGAGACAATGGGTCTACCTGGACAGGCGGGTTTGTGGATCTTGGGTAGGAGGTAGAAACCGGAAGTGTGGGGTGTGGGGACTATGAGGTTGGTGGTAGTGGATGGGAGATCCCCAGAGCTGATAAGGTTGGTGATGGTGTGGGAGACAATGGCCTGGTGCTCCTTAGTGGGGTCACGATCGAGGGGTAAATAAGAGTAGGTATCCGCGAGTTGTCGCTGTGCCTCGGCAAGGTAGAGGTCAGTACGCTAGACTACAACAGCACCCCCCTTATCGGCGGGTTTTATAGTAAGGTTAGGATTGGTGCAGAGGGAGCGGAGAGCAGAGCATTCGGAAGGAGTGGAGTTGGAATTGGTACAAGGTTGGTGAAGTCGAGACTGTTGATGTCCCGTCGGCAGTTAGCAATAAAGAGATCCAGAGCAGGCAGAAGACTAGAGCGGGGTGTCCATGAAGAGGGGGAGGGTTGAAGACAGGAGAACAAGTCATTGGTGGGAGTGGGAGAGTCCTTGCTGAAGAAGTAGGCTCAAAGCCGGAGCCGGCAGAAGAAGAGTTCAGTGTCATGGCGCACGTGGAACTCGCTGAGGTCTGTCCCTCTCACAATAACTCCTTGCCTGCTCTCCATCTTCCTCTGGTGCTCCCCTCCCCTTTTCTGTCTCCTTAGGCCTCCCGTCTCAAGATCCTCCCCCTTCTCCAGCCTTGTATCCCTTTTGTCAGTCAACTTCCTAGTTCCTAGGTCCATCCCTCCCCCTCCTGTCTTCTCCTATCAGTTTAGATCTCCCCCTCCCCCTCCCACTTCCAAATCTCTTACTATCTCTTCGTTCAGTTAGTCCTGGCGAAGTGTCTCGGCCCGAAATGTCGACTGTACTTCTTCCTATAGAGGGAATTAAATGTAGCATCTCCAAGTTTGCGGATGACACGAAGCTGGGTGGCAGTGTTAGCTGTGAGGAGGATGCTAAGAGGATGCAGGGTGACTTGGATAGGTTGGGTGAGTGGGCAAATTCATGGCAGATGCAATTTAATGTGGATAAATGTGAAGTTATCCACTTTGGTGGCAAAAATAGGAAAACAGATTATTATCTGAATGGTGGCTGATTAGGAAAAGGGGAGGTGCAACGAGACCTGGGTGTCATTATACACCAGTCATTGAAAGTGGGCATGCAGGTACAGCAGGCAGTGAAAAAGGCGAATGGTATGCTGGCATTTATAGCAAGAGGATTCGAGTACAGGAGCAGGGAGGTACTACTGCAGTTGTACAAGGCCTTGGTGAGACCACACCTGGAGTATTGTGTGCAGTTTTGGTCCCCTAATCTGAGGAAAGACATCCTTGCCATAGAGGGAGTAAAAAGAAGGTTCACCAGATTGATTCCTGGGATGGCAGGACTTTCATATGAAGAAAGACTGGATGAACTGGGCTTGTACTCGTTGGAATGTAGAAGATTGAGGGGGGGATCTGATTGAAATGTATAAGATCCTAAAGGGATTGGACAGGCTAGATGCAGGAAGATTGTTCCCGATGTTGGGGAAGTCCAGAACGAGGGCCCACAGTTTGAGGATAGAGGGGAAGCCTTTTAGGACCGAGATTAGGAAAAACTTCTTCACACAGAGAGTGGTGAATCTGTGGAATTCTCTTCCACAGGAAACAGTTGAGGCCAGTTCATTGGCTATATTTAAGAGGGAGTTAGATATGGCCCTTGTGGCTACGGGGGTCAGGGGGTATGGAGGGAAGGCTGGGGCGGGGTTCTGAGTTGGATGATCAGCCATGATCATAATAAATGGTGGTGCAGGCTTGAAGGGCCGAATGGCCTACTCCTGCACCTATTTTCTATGTTTCTATGTTGTCTGGCCTGCTGCATTCCACTTGCATTTTGTGTGTGTTGAGTGATACAGCCAATCAGGATGCTCTCGATTGTGCCCCTGTAGAAAGTTCTTAGAACATGAGGACCAATACTAAAGTTCATTGTCATAGTCATAGTCATACTTTATTGATCCTGGGGGAAATTGATTTTCATTACAGTTGCACCATAAATAATAAATAATAATAAAAACATAAATAGTTAAATAGTAATATGTAAATTATGCCAGTAAATTATGAAAAAAGTCCAGGACCAGCCTATTGGCTCAGGGTGTCTGAACTTCCAAGGGAGGAGTTGTAAAGCTTGATGGCCACAGGCAGGAATGACTTCCTATGACGCTCTGTGTTGCATCTCAGTAGAATGAGTCTCTGACTGAATGTACTCCTGTGCCCACCCAGTACATTATGTAGTGGATGGGAGACATTGACCAAGATGGCATGCAACTTGGACAGTATCCTCTTTTCAGACACTACCATCAGAGAGTCCAGTTCCATCCCCACAACATCACTGGCTGTACGAATGAGTTTGTTGGTTCTGTTGGTGTCTGCTACCCTCAGCCTGCTGCCCCAGCACACAACAGCAAACATGATTGCACTGGCCGCCACAGACTCGTAGAACATCCTCAGCATCGTCCGGCAGATGTTAAAGGACCTCAGTCTCCTCAGGAAATAGAGACGGCTCTGACCCTTCCTGTAGACAGCCTCAGTGTTCTTTGACCAATCCAGTTTATTGTCAATTCGTATCCCCAGGTATTTGTAATCCTCCACCATGTCCACACTGACCCCCTGGATGGAAACAGGGGTCACCAGTGCCTTAGCTCTCCTCAGGTCTACCACCAGCTACTTAGTCTTTTTCACATTAAGCTGCAGATAATTCTGCTCACACCATGTGACAAAGTTTCCTACCGTAGACCTGTACTCAACCTCATCTCCCTT
Organism: Mobula birostris; assembly: GCF_030028105.1. Taxonomy (NCBI): domain Eukaryota; kingdom Metazoa; phylum Chordata; class Chondrichthyes; order Myliobatiformes; family Myliobatidae; genus Mobula; species Mobula birostris. The sequence goes on along the minus strand of NC_092383.1, from coordinate 58,737,954 downwards.
GCTGATGCATCCAACTATGGCAGAGTCATCCGAAAACTTCTGAAGATGACAAGACTCTGTGCAGTAGTTGAAGTCTGAGGTGTAAATGGTGAAGAGAAAGGGAGACAAGACAGTCCCCTGTGGAGCCCCAGTGCTGCTGATCACTCTGTTGGACACACAGTACTGCAAGCACACGTGCTTTGGTCTGCCAGCCAGGTAATCAAGAATCCATGACACTAGAGAAGTATCCACTTGCATCGCTGTCAGCTTCTCCCCCAGAAGAGCAGGGCAGATGGTGTTGAATGCACTGGAGAAGTCAAAAAACATGACCCTCACAGTGCTTGCTGGCTTGTCCAGGTGGGCATAGACATGGTTCAGCAGGTAGACGATGGCATCCTCAACTTCTAGTCGGGGCTGGTAGGTGAACTGGAGGGGATCTAAGTGTGGCCTGACCATAGGCTGGAACAGCTCCAGAACAAGTCTCTCCAGGGTCTTCATGATGTGGGAGGTCAATGCCACTGGTCTGTAGTCATTGAGGCCGCTGGGGCGCGGCATCTTCGGCACAGGGATGAGGCAGGACGTCTTCCACAGCACAGGAACCCTCTGGAGACTCAGGCTCAGGTTGAATACATGGCAAAGTACTCAACATAGCTGAGGGGCACAGACTTTGAGCACCCTGGTACTGACACTATCCAGTCCTGCAGCCTTGCTTGGGTTGATACGTTTCAGCTGTCTTCTCACCTGTTCAGCCGTGCAGCCCACCGTGGTGGTTTCGTGTGGGGAAGGGGTATAGACATGAGAGCAGGGTGGGGGACTGTGAGGAGGGGTAGGAGGGGAGAGTGGGATATGTGCTGGTTGGGGGCTGACAACAGATGGTTTATGTGGGGGATGGGCAGGGGTCACAATGTCAAATCTGTTAAAGAACAGGTTAAGTTCGTTGGCCCTGTCCACACTGCCTTCAGCTCCTCTGTTGCTAGTTTGCCGGAACCCAGTGATGGTCCTCATCCCCCTCCAGACCTCTCTCATGTTGTTCCGCTGGAGTTTCCATTCAAGCTTCCTCCTGTACCTGCCTTTAGCCTCTCTGATCCTGGCTTTCAAGTCCCTCTGTATAGCCCTCAGCTCCTCCCTATTTCCATCTCTAAACACCTGACCCTGACCCGTCTGAGGTGAAAGAGGTGCTAATGTGCCTTTCTCACCACACAGCTGGTGTGTACAGACCACATGAGGTCCTCGGTGATGTGGATGCCGAGGTACTTAAAGCTGTTTGCCCTCTCAACCCCAAATCCATTGATGTCAATAGGGGTTAGCCTGTCTCCATTCCTCCTGTAATCCACAACCAGCTCCTTTGTTTTTGTGACACTGAGCGAGAGGTTGTTTTCTTGACACCACTGTGTCAGAAAGATGACTTCTTCCCTGTAGGCCACCTTGTTTTTGTTTGAGATAAGGTCAATCAATGTAAAGTCATCGGCAAATTTAATTAGCAGATTGGAGTTGTGGGTGACAATACAGTCATGGGTATACAGGGAGTAAAGGAGGGGACTCAGTATACAGTCCTGAGGGGCTCCTGTGTTGGATAGGCGTGTATTAACTGCAATTGTTAAACATGATTAATCGGACAACTTGTTACTGCATGGTGTAGAGCCATGGTGGCTCTTTTTATTACCACACCCAGAATGCTAGGACAAAATGTACATGCATACACAGTATCCAGAAAATGGAAATGCTTTGGGATAACATAATAACAATTCTGGCACCTTGACCCTTCCATGTCAGCCCTGAGGAAGGGTTCTGGCCCAAAACATTGACTGTTCATTCATTTCCATAGATACTGCCTAACCTGCTGAGTTCCTCCAGCATTTTTTGTGTGTTGCTTTGTATTTCCAGCATTTGCAGATTTTCTTGTCATCATAATAATAACATTGCATTCCTCCCCCTGTCAATTCAAAGAACATATTAATCCTTTCAGCCTTTATATCAATTTTTCTCAGTTTCTTAGTATGAAAGAGGTTTGCTGCAATGATAGCTTGGGCTTAATGATTTCCAGGTATAAAGATTTTGTTTTGGCATCTATTGAAGTTGCTTGATTTATTCTTAGCCTTGAGTTTAATTATTTTTGATTAATCACAGAGAATGGTTGTTTGAGTGTTATGAATGACATTGAATGTTGCGGGATAATTTGTGAATCATTCATTGCTGCAACCGAGAAGTTTACGGTAGTAACTTCAAATAACTATGTGTCATATTGGGAGGCTTGTTTCTCGAAGTGTTTCCAGAAGTGCTGTATCCTCAGGCAGTAATGATCTAGATCTGAATTTCACGTGTTTGTCTGTATTAAATTTCATGGTGATTTTCTTGACTTTGGCAAGCTCACGTACATAGATATTGATGGCCTGTCTCACAGGCTCTCTTTAAAAATCAAGTGCAGTTAGCAATTTTCCTATCATTGCATGCAGCATTCCTTTCCAGTTCTGTAAACGCTAATACATTTTATCTTCAGCAATTTCTTTTTACATTGGCACGAGCAGTATGGATGATATTCAGCAACATTTGTATCGTTCTCTTTGCTTTACTATTGGTTTGCGGCTAATGAGTCTTGGTCCCACAATGTATGAATCCTAGGTAGTACGCAAACATCCTGACATCATCACTGTTGAATGGAAACGTCCTGACGAAGGGTCTCGGCCTGAAACGTCGACTGCACCTCTTCCTAGAGATGCTGCCTGGCCTGCTGCGTTCACCAGCAACTTTGATGTGTGTTGCTTGAATTTCCAGCATCTGCAGAATTCCTGTTGTTTGACCCCATTATTCATCCTTACTTTTCGTCATACATCAAACAATGCAAGGACATGATCAGGCTTTGGAATGGCAATTTTTGTAGGAGTAGAACTAAGTTTCTATTAAAAAAAAGGATCCTATTATAGTGATTGACAATCATAAGTAAATTAACACCAGAATGTAGATCTGCAAGGTCAATATTAAAAGGGATTCTTGGTCCATTGGTAATGCTTCTTGTTGACTTGATATCAGGGCTTTTGGACTATGAAATATTTGTTGAGTTTTAAATTCAAATACTGTATACAATCTATTCTGCCTTAACAGTTGTTTAGTTTACATTAGTCTTTGAAGGCCTTCATCAGCAATGCCTACAATGAATTCGTCAAGCAACTGCGGATGACAATACACTTAGGTGCAGTCAGAATTCCATAATGCAACCTGCAGAGGACAAATACAGCACAGCACAATACTGACCTGCTTCCATTTTGTGATTTGCTGTTATGAGCAGGGTAGCAAAATGCAGAAACGTATTGATTCTTCTCTTTTGATTGGTGTCATTACTCATGTAATTACTCAAATAAGGCTCCTGGTCTGGATTCCCTTTCCTCAGTGCTAAACTAGCTCCGGTGACTGTGAACTCACTTTCAGGGACTGTGGTTAATATTTTGTGTGCTATTTGCTTACTTCGTTATTGTTTGCTCGATTTGTTCTTTACACATATTGGGTCTTTGATGGTTCTCGTTGTGTGGGGTTTTTAAATGGATTCTATTGTCTTTCTTTGTTTTGTGGCTGCCTGCAAGAGAACAAGTCTCAAGATTGTACACAGTATGCATACTTTGATAATAGATGTACTCTGAACTTTGAATATCACATGTTGTTCTTTATGATTACTGGTACCTGTTGAAAGCACTTCATATAGAATACAGCACTGGGCGGGCTATTCAGCCCAAGATGCTGTGCTGAAATGTAAAGAACCGACATTATGCCATAAGTAGTGTCATGGTCATGGAATAAATGTTAACACACTTGGAATTGAATGTCTTCTGCAATGATAATATTCCTATTGTTATATAAAGTACCCGCCTTGGAACTTTCTTAATCAGTAAAAGTAGGGTAACAACGGTTGTTGATAGATTGTTCAATTATCCTAGTGATGTGCCTTTTGTTAACCAGAACATTGTTTTGTGAGTTGCCAGCACCCCTTTCTACCCATGAGTGAGTGCTCTGACAAGACTGGTGAATAATAAATATTTACTGAGGAACAACAGAATCATTGATGACCTGTGCTTTGGCTTCGTTGTTCACTTGATAATCTGCTTAGTGCTCAATTGCTCCGTTCTCTGAAAGTGACAGGAAAGAAGCATTGTTTTCATTTGCTCTGGTCCTGCATAACACCAGGCATCAGCTTCTTACCGTAAGCAGCTTGAGCAGTTTGATATCCTTTTTAAGATTTCTCCTTGCAGTTGCTTCATGCATATCCTTCTATGGCATTCAATTCAACGCCCACTCAAGATCTGGAAATTGTTACTTTGCAGCAAGTTGAATGCAATATTAATGAATTGTTTTGTTTGCCTCCTGCTTTGTATAATAAGGTACAATTGTCTTGTAGCCTATTATACTGTGGAGGGAAGTGCAATGTTTGCTTCAGTGTGGTTAGCAGTGGTAGGTAACAATGTGTTACAAGTATTCTGTAATTTTTCATTGCACACAATAAAAAAAGGTTGCCTTTTTTTTACATCAATTGCCAATTGATGCAAGTCACATTTTCCTAAGGGGCACAATCATGAATAGCTCAAATTGCAGACCTGAAGGCCTGGAGTTAGAGATAGTAATTGCCATCTCCTAGTGCATGAATAGATTAATAATTGGAGAATTGCTGTTTATTCTAATATATATATACACACACACACACACACACACACACACACACACACACACACACACACACACACACACACACACGATGGATAGATGGATAGATATAGTAAAACTCAACAGTCCAAATACATTCTGTGTGGTCAAAACACACACAAACCGTTCAAGATGACGGCAAGTACATCTCCATTTTTTTCAGCCTTGGAGCCATTGCAAACTGTGAATGTTAAACTTTTGAAAGGAGCAATCAAATGGATAAACTCATTTCTGCACCATGTAGAATTACTGCTATTTCCTATCTTGCTACATACAAGACAAAAGTACTCCTGAAGCTATGCAGTCTGCTGCTCGCTATATATATTTCTTTCTGCTAAATTAGTCAAAATACTGTTAGAGGTGCCAAAATTGCTCTTTGTACTTGTAAGACTGGAAGTTTGGAAATCTAATCGGAGCATTATCTTTTGATCTTTCATATAATCAGACTCCTGCGTGCATTGGTATTCTCCATCTTCCTGTACGCATGTGAGACATGGGCCCTCACAGCAGAGCTACAGAGGAAGATACAGGCATTGGAAGTGAGATTCTGTCGCAACATCTTGGGCATCTCATACTTTGACCACATCACAAACGAGCAGGTCTGCAAGACCATCCAGCACATTGGCCCCCATGAAGACCTTTTCACAATGGTGAAGAAGAGAAAGCTGAGATGGTACGGCCATGTAACAAGATTCAGTGGCCTTGCAAAGACCGCTCTACAAGCAACTCTGAAGGGGAAAAGGAGAGGCAGACAGAGGAAAAGATGGATGAACAACATTGAAGAATGGACAGGGAAAATATTTGCGGTGACCCAGGCTCTGGCACACAACCGCGACAGATTGAACAGACTGGTGCAAAGCTTGTCATGACGGTGCCCTGATGACTCCACCAGGAGTTTAGGGTGCAAGGCAAGGCAAAGTATAATTTTACATAATTTTCTTTGAAGTAGTGGACTTCCTGAAGCTGGCACAAGTAGGTCAACACATTAACTGATCTACAAACGTTCTGCAGAACGAACTCTGCAAGTCAAGCCGCAGTTACGAGGCAGAAGGAAGTGTTGTCAGGTTGAAACTCTGCATCAGGTTACTGGCTTTCTTCCCTCTCCACTCTCAGTGCTGCAGGGTGTTGACGTCCAATGTCAGTGATTCCTTCTCCCATCCCACTCCCGATTCTACTTGACCTACTGAGTTGCCCCACACTTTATTTGTTGTTCCAAATTCCAGCGTCTGCAGGCTCTTGTGTCTCCAATTAATTTAGCTAGGCTGCCTGACTTCTACTTCCATTCAGTCTATTTACAAGCAGAGATGTCATTCTCCAAACATAATTTATAGATGTGGATACTACTTAAGTAATATGTAGAAAATATACAGAGGATTTTAAGAACTTGGGGACATTCTAAATACAATACAATATTTCATTTTCTCTTCTGAATCTTATCTGTTTCAAGGGAAAAATGCTTTTTAGTGTTAGTGCCAAAAGTCAGAAAAATGATGACACCAGCAACATCTTCCAATTTCTAGAGTTCTTGTGGCATAATTAATAATGGATTCTGACAGGCCCAGGCCTAGAATAACCCAAGAAACTGTGTTTTCTGAGCATCTTTACCAAGTTCTTTTCAGCCTCTCAAATGTTGGTCAATGTGCCAATACTAATAAGACATAAGGATTTGTTATTTGGAACAGAAGTGATCACAGAAATGCAAATCCTTCCTTTTAATACACAGAATGTACTTTACAGCATGAAGTTTTTAGAGTCTGACATCAAAGTGCTGAGATGCTGATGATTCATAAAATATTCAACAACTCAATAATATTGGGTATGGACAACTGTGGTATTTAAGTATTTTGAACATTTGCCTCTGATATCTTATGAATTGAAATGCTAAACATTATTCCCTTAGTGTGTGAAACTAAGAATGAAGTGGAACTATGGTATACCATAACTTGCAGCTAATGGTTGGTAGAAGTTTTATCATTTATAATGCATGGACATTGTTGGCAAGACCAGGATGTAATGCTGGTCTTCAGAAGGTCTTGGCGGCCACCTTGATTCATTCCAATCCTTCTGATGTTGCTTATCCCATGGTACTACTAGGTGGACTGGTCCAGGATTTATATCTGGTGATGATGATGGAGCAAAGACATATTTCTAATGTAGCGTCTGACTTGGAAGGAAAGCTTACCTTGTTCTTGATTAGGATTTTGGTTGGTGGAGTTGGTATAGCCTATGTATCTACAAATATTTTTTATTGTAGATGGTACACACCACAGCCTCAGTACACCAGTGGTGCTGTGAGTAAATGTTAATTGTAATGGATAGATTGTCAATCAAGTGAGCTGTTTTGCCTTCTTTTTGGAAGATACTCATTCATAGAAAGAGACTATTCCTTCACACTGCTGACTTATGTCTTGTAGATGGTGCAAAGGTTTGTTTTGTGAGATGTCATTTGCAGTGGGATATCCAGCCATTGATCAGCTATTACCTGCAGCTGCTTCAGTTGAGGTTGTTAATGCTGACTTTGGGATGTTGTTGGTGGGGATTTTATAATATGATATTATGAAATACCTGTTGATTCTTTACAGAGATATTTGCGTGAGAGAACTGTGATGAGTTGCATATCAGATTATGCCTGAGTGCTTTCTAGGTCTTAATGTGTGTAGGGATTGATGGCTTCGATTGTTGAGGAGCTTAGAATGGAAATGAACTTCATAAAATTAAAAACAATCTTCCCTACTTCTGACCTTATAATGACAGAAAGATAATTAGTGAATGTTACCTGCAGGTAGCTGAATTGGACTAGTGCCCTGTGGAACTTCTACGCTGATATCAGACAACACAGATGATTGATAATCAGCATCCAGGTCTACCTTTGTGTGCGAGCATGTTCTCATCCATTGGTGTATTTTCCCCGTAATACCCCATGATTTCAGTTTAACTGGGGTTCCTTGGTGATACACTGTAAAACACTGCCTTATTACATGGAGACTCTTACCTCACCTTTGGAATTCAGCCAATTGGTACTTAGCTGGGCTAAGCCTGTGATGAGGTCTGCAGCCAAATGGTCCTGAAGAATTATGACATGAATAAAAAGATTATTGGACAGTAATGAGTCATTTGGTAGCATTGTCAACAACACCTCGATTAGTTTAAAGATGATTGGGATTTGACTGATTTGCTAACAATTAGCTTTATTAGATATTTGTGCAATAGGCAATTTTTCATATTGTCAGATATATTCCAGTAGTGAAGCAGGTCTTCATATTCTCTACATTTAGTGAGTAGGCTTCTTTCTCTCCACCTGTTTACCAATGTTTCTTGTGTAGAATCTAAAATTTTAAAAAAAGCGGAGCAAGCCCATTCTTGCGCCATTTCTCAATGTCTCTCAGATACAAGTATGTTCCAGATTTACTTTCAGTACCTGCTCCAGCAATGACACATCACCACTTTCTGAAGCGCAGAGTGGCTTTAATTGCCTTAGGTCTATAATGACATCCAACCTTCCAGATGATTGACAGCTGGCTCGCACTATTGATGACTATGCAAATAGTCAATCTTGCATTGCAATTCCTGTTACCTTTTTAAGAACACAAAGATCATTGTGCCCACAAAGTTCATGTTAGCTGAAAGGGAGCTCGTTAGGTTAATCTATCTTCCCAGCTCTTGGTCCTTCACCTTGTGCTCATTCATGCATGTTTTAAATGCGATGAATTTGTCTGCAAACCTCTCCCACCCCCAACTATGTCTAACCGTTCCCAAGCCTCTCAAGGAGTAACCATCCAGATTCCTACTCTTTTCGAGTGAAAAACACTTTCCTCAATTCCTCTTGTACCAAATACCTTAAGCCCACTTGTAGCTATTAATCTCCCTAGTAAGGTAAAAAAGTTTCTCCTTTTCATCGTGAATGGCTTCTTATTATTTTATATATGATTATCACTGTAAAGTACTTGTATATCCCCTCCTGAATCTCTTTTATTGAATAGAAAGCAATCTCAGCGCCACCAGTAAAAAACTCCTCACGTAAAATTCTTCATTTCCTGCACTCTCTATGTAAATCCTTTCTGATGTCTCTAGAGGCTTTCACATCTTCCTGTAAGGTAGTAAGCAGAACTGTGCATCACTCTCAGACTGTGGCCTATCTAATGTCTGTTAGCCTATGTAACTTCTCATTAATAAATCCATCCTGAGTCTTCTTGTTTAAACTGTGGCTTTTTAAATGATAAATTATGCTTCCAGTAATGATTGCTTCCAGTAATTCTCCCTGCAAATGTTAGGTTGACCGGCCTGTAATTTCTCAGTCTATCATTTTCTCTTCTCCATAATACTCAATTAGTAGGCTTCTGACGCTCCTGTACCAGGCCTGTAAACAACAGGGATGGGAATATTGTTCATTGTCTGTTTATACTGCCTGAGATACATTTAATCGAAGACTATTCACTTACCCACTTTAAAGATGATATAGTCCTGAATAATTACTTTATCATATCCAATATTGCATCATCTTTCTCCTTAAGAATGTATTGTCCTCATTCTTTGCAAAAGCAGGTACAAAGCATTACTTTGGACTAACTCCACATCTCCCTACACGGAAGATTGTTTGATTTCTAATGGTCTTTTCGCATTGTTAACTTCTTTCTCTCTAACATTTTGCATTGTTTGTAAGCCAATATCTTTTTCACATGTCTGCTTTACCTTCCGAATTTAATTTCAAATTTCACACTTGTACTTTCTATATTCCCCTAAGCTCTCTCCTGTATTGACAACGTTTGTTGCAAGCTTCCCATTATTGATTTTACTCTGTGAATACTGCAGCATTCAAATTGGTTTATGGGCTTTATCAATTTTCTTACTGGCAAACTGACATGACATGTCACATTGCTCTATGCTTACTCAACATTCAAAATAAAATATTATAATTACAATCCTTACTCACAATGTAATGAAGAAATAATTGCTTTTCATATTGCAATTTTAAAATTTCCTTTTCTAATTTCCCAAACTGAGTATGCTGGATGGTATGTGTTGTGTGTTAAATATATCAGTAATTTTTGAGTAATATTCTAAATTTATGTTTGATTAAGTATTATTTATTGTTTAAATTATGCATTGCAGTTATCTGTAAAAGTATGTAAATGGTACACAGTATCCTAACAGTACATGTTATCCTACCATCACGTGATATGTGCGTATCTTGTTAGACTTGCATTTTGGACTCCCCATCTTTTCTGTTAAATTAATCTTGTTTTGGAGTTCCAAATAAGTTTATGTTTTGGTGATGAGGAAGTATTCAATGAATTCGAAATGACTACCCATTTGTTAAAGAGCTGTGAGAAGAATGAAGTTTTTAAAAAGTGCAACACATTTTTTTCCTTCAGAGCAGTGTGTTTGCTTCGCAAAAGGGAAGATAATCAAGTTTAAAGAAAAGGCAGAAAATGTAAGAATTCATAGGTTCATAAACAGTGAGTATCAGGTGATAATAATCATAAAAAGTGCAGAAATGGTTGGCTATATCAGAAAGACAGACACATTATGATTATACAAAAAATAACTGGAATATGTGTACTAAAAGGAATGACCAGTATTTAAAGCTAGTGAAATAGCCAATAAGAAACATGTACTAGTGTTGCTGAGTGCATTGGGCTTAAAGGCACACAGTTTGCTTTGAAGTTTAACTGCTCCAACCAAACCAGCTGAAATGAGCTTTTCTGATATCGTGAAAGTAATGCAGGTACAATTAGAACTGAAGCTATTGTTGATTGCAGAATGTTTTAGGTTTCATAATCAGAATCAAAGGGAAGCAGAGTCTGTTTCAGTGTATGTAGCTGAATTGAAGAAGTTGCTTGAGCAATATCAATTTAGTAATGGGCTTAATTACGCACTGAGAGACTGTTTAGTTTGTGGAATCTTACAAGCAAGTAACCAAAAACAGTTCCTAACTGAAGCACAAGTTACATTTAAAAGAAGTTGAAATTGCTGTATCAATGGAAACAGCAGAGAGAGACAAAATTATGTTCCAGTCAGGAATGGAAGTAAGCATGAACACAATTGCAGTGTCTAGATCAAGACTTCCAAACCTTTTTTATGTCATTGTTCCCTACCATGAACCAAAGGGTCTGTGGACCACAGGTTGGGAATCCCTGGTCTAGACGAAGGCTTGCCTGGCTAAACAAATTGTGTCCCTTCCCTCCCCACTGATCTCCCTCTGGGCACTTAGCCTTGCAAGCAGAACAAGTGCTTCACCTGCCCCTACACCTCGTCCCTCATTACCATTCAGGGCACTAAATAGTCCTTCTGGGTGAGGCAACACTCCACCTGTGAGTCTGTTGGGGTCATATACTGAGATTGGTGCTCCCAATGTGGCCTCTTGTATATCGGTGAGACCCGACATAGATTGGGAGACTGCTTCACTGAGCATCTATGCTCTGTCCACCAGAACAAGCGGGATCTCCCAGTGGCCACCCATTTTAATTCCACTTCCTATTCCCATTCTGATATGTCCACCTATGGCCTCCTCCACTGTTGGGATTAGGTCATACTTAGGTTGGAGGAACAACACCTTATATTCCATTTGAGCAGCCCCCAACCTGATGGCATGAACATCGATTTCTCAAACATCTAGTAATGTCTCCACCTCACCCCCCCTTCACCATTTCCCATCCCCTTGTCGCTTTCTCATGTTATCTCCTTGCCCGCCCATCGCTTCCCTCTGGTGCGCCTCCCCCCCCCTTTTTTCTTTCATGACCTTCTGTCTCTTTCACCAATCAACTTTCTAGCTCTTTGCTTCATCCCTCCCCCTCTGTTTCACCTATCGCCTGGTGTTTTTCTCTCTCCTCCGCCCACCTTGCAAATGTACTTCTCAGCGTTTTTTCTCCAGTTCTGCCAAAAAGTTTCAGCCCGAAACGTCGACTGTACTTTTTTCCATAGATGCTGCCTGGCCTGCTGAGTTCCTCCAGCATTTTGTATGTGTTGTATGGATTTCCAGCATCTGCTGATTCTCTCCTGTTTGTGTTACTATTGTGGCAGGTGCTCACATATATTCAATCAATGCAGACTGAATGGCAAAACTTGCAGAAATTGCAATACAGCAGGATGCATAGAAAGATTATAAGATTACGATGGACAGACAAAAGTAAATAGACTGCACAAGGAAGATAAAAAATGTCAAGTTGCAGTTTCTAAAAGAGCACTAATCTGCATGCTATAGATGAAAAATCTGATAATGACAGGATTGATGCCAGACTGAGGTGACCTTGCGGTTTACAATATGAAAACTAACAACAGAAAAGCCATATGGCTAATACCAGAAGTGAATGGCAAGTTAATTAAAATGAAATTGGACACTGGCATGGCTGTTTCAGTTATTCCACAAAATGACCTTGAATGGCATTTCAGCGAAACTAAACTGAAGCCTGCAGATACCTAGCTAAGAAATTATACTGGAGAAAAGATACTTCGGGTGGGAATGACATTTGTAACAGTGAAGTACAATAACCAACAAGCCACATGGGCTTGTACGTGGTAAATACAGGAGGGCCAGTATTGCGGGGATGTGAGTGGCTCAGACAACTACAACTTGGAGATCCATCCACCATTTGTATGGCACATCTCCTGCAATAGTCACAATAGGGAATTAAGGAAGTTCCTGGATGATGGCACAGCTGTCTCCATGCTGTACACCATGATCCATTGCCCAACAGAGGGCAAAAAGGTGTTGATATCAACTTCTGTGTCTCTGGTTGGAAAGCATATTCGACCTGCTGTTCAGAGGAATCATGAAAGTAATGAAAGCAGTGGTCCAACTACAACAGTTTTGATAGATAACATAACTGAGAAAGCCTCTGATATCAGGCAGTTACTTGTGCAATGTGGATCTCTTAAGTGGTAAAAGAGTTGAAGGTTGAAATGGAGAGCAGAGATAAGGAGGAAGAATGGGTGCGAGAAAGAGAAAGGCATGAAAGAGAGAAGGAACGAGTGAAAGAAAAAGAGCAGGAATAAGAGAGTTAGTAGGATTGGGACCGTGAGTGAGATCATGATCAGGATTGTAAGAGAACCAATGGTAAGGAAAGGGAGCCTCAGGACTCACACCACCAGTTCAGGAACAGTTATTACCCCTCAAGCATTTATTGCTTGCACGCTTGCTTATTTATTCCTTCTTTTTGTATTTGTATAGTTTGCTGTCTTCTGCATTCTGGTTGATCAACCTAGTTGAGTGGTCTTTCATTGATCATCAATCTATAGACTTATCGAGTATGCCCATAAGGAAATGATTCTTAGGGTTGTATATGGTGATATATATGTACTTTGATAATAAAATTTACTTTGAACTTTGAACTATTGGATCAACTTCAAGCGGGAGACGAAAACTGCTTGCAAAAGTAGATGCAAAGATCAAGAACCAGCTAGATGAATGGAAGGCCAGAAAGAAAAGAGTCAATGCAGGTATGAAAACGAAGGATTCGACAGATGATATTTTGGATGAGGAAAGCAAGAGGAGAGATCAGATCGTAAAGAGGGCAGTAGAATGATTAACAAGAGAATACTCCAGTGAACTAAATGTACCTTCTGAAGGTCAAGATGCACAAACTAGAAAGGGTAAGGAAGGCATGAAAAAGAAAGTCAGAAAGTTGAAATGGAGAGTAGAGATAGGGAGGAAGAATGTGTGCAAGAAAGAGATTGAGAGTGGGATAAGAAGAGAGATGGAAGTCAGGACCAGGAGAGAAGCAAGGATTGAAGTATTGTAGATCCAGAGAGAAAAGCTGAGAAAAGGAGAAGAAAGGTGTTCAAATTTATGAGAACCACTTCCTGCAGTCTCAGAGTCAATTCCTACAACCACCATGGAGGAGGCCCCAGAACCTGAGATTGTTCTCACAGCCTCAATTCTCACTTGCCAAGCCGAATGACCTCTCTTGTCAAGAAAGATGTTATCCCACAAGAGTATGAAATCCTCCACAGCATTCAAATCTTTATGCATAAATGGGACAATTTAAAATTTATTATGCTAAAGATGTCTATAAAGTATATTGTATATATAGTATATTTCTATAAGTTGAGATGCATTCTACATTGAATTGGAGTTTATACCTACGCAGAAAGGAGTGTTATGCATTTAATGTCAGTAATATTTGAGTAATATTGTAAATATATTGTTTGATTAACTATTCTTTGGTGTTTATATAATTCATTATGGTTATCTGCATAAGTACGTAAAGGGTAGATGAGATGATGGCACCGTATCATACGTGAGCACCTCGCTTAAATTTAAAAATTAAGGTAGACTCCCATTTCGGATTCACAGTCTTTTCCTTTAAATTAGTTTTTATGTTTTGGAGTTATAAATCATAACAGTGTGTCATTGAAGCTTAGGGGAAACCCTGCTCGGTTTTTAGGCATTACTGTGTTATTGAGCGTCCCCCCTCCCCGCCCAATTCAAATGTTTTGTGTAGTTGCTTGGTTGATAAATTGTTCTTTTACCTTATATTCTCCAGCGTTAATGTACCACTTATCAAAAACCCTCTAAAATAATGAAAGATAATGAATAGAATAAATGATAAATGAAAAATAAAAAACTATTTGCTCAATCTCACTCAAAATATTAATATCATGATTTCTAATGCATCTGAGTTAAAAAATGGAAATCATGACGAAATGTCAATGAATGGTATAATCTATTGCCTGAAAGAACTGAGGAAAATGTTTTAAATTATTACTTTATGAAAAACTTGAATAGTCTTTAACATGCAATTAATTGAAATTAATTTAACATCTAAGGAAAGAAAAAGGGCCATTTGAAACATGGTAGCAAGTGGTGAAAGCTTAGTTGAAAAATAAATTTGACTAAACTTATTTTACAGAGGGGGGGAAATTGTTGGTAGGTAAGGTTTTAGCATGATGTTGCAAGGTAGGGTAGGTTTTACTTTAATGTTGGAAGGAAAAGAAAAAAATGATTCTCAGTGATAAAGGGGCATGACTATTACCTTGGGGTTGGGTTTGGAAATCAAACCTGTTAAGTAGGAGGGGAAAGTTAAAACAGGTATGAAGGCCTAACACTGAGAACGTGCTACCAAGAATAACTTGAAAAGCACTGAGAACTGTTTGAATATATAACACATGCAGCACTATCGAAACATGTAAAGGTTCTTTCCTGTCTGAGAGGAGTTGCGAGTGGAGTTGGTCAAGCGATACATGTAGATACTGACAGTGGTGGAGCTTTGGGCAGCCTGCTGAGGCTCCCTCTGGTGGTTGTGCTCAGTTTGCTGGCGGGAATATCACAGCATGTTGTTCACAAAGGGAAGCTATTGTGCAGGGAAAGCCATTATGATGAAATCTTACATTAAAAATAATTGGAAGTTTTTATTCGGTATTAAAATGGAACAATACAGTAATTGTAGTGTACCTTTGTTGTCTGTTTGAACAAAATTAGAGGAAAGAGCACAGTTGAACCTGCTAGAAGTTTTGCTGTTGACACCTTCGCAGGCACACTCTCCACTTCTCTTTGGACAGGGTCTCCAACTTCATGGTTATCAGTCTTGAAAAAGAGTCTTGGCCCAATGGGGTTCCAGTGACATCAGCGTCCAGAATGGCAGCTTAAATCAACCGCTCCTCTGGAAAAACGCATATTTTGCCCCATTAATCCATCAAATATAAGTTCTTTTGAAAATATCTGAATTGATAAGGGGGGCAAGAATGGGGAAAAAGAATGGAGATTAAAAAAAAAAGCATCACTGTGGAGCCTATGGAAGAGAGAGATACAGCGCGCGGCTCTCCTACACGTGAGTATGGCGGCAAGGCTGACGCAGGGCCTCGTGCAGGCGAAGCGGCAAATATGATTAGGATTTTGGAAGAGATAAGGGAAGTCCAAAAAGATATAAAACAGCAACTCAATGATATAAAGTCAAAGATCGCCAATGTCAATCAGAAAATAGTGGTGACAGAGACTCGAATTGAGAAGGTTGAAGATCGCATGCAAAACGTGGAACAGATACCGAGTAAGACGATAAAAATATTAAATCAACAGGAAAGTAAATTGCTTGACCAGGAGGGAAGATCGCGACGGAAAAATATCAGGATTTATAATGTTCCCGAAGGACTGGAGGGATTGTCGATGATAGACAAGCTGCTGCGGGAAGTGCTGGAGATGCCCCCGACTATGGAGATTGAAATTGAGAGGACACATTGTGCACTCGTTCCAAGGCCTCCCGGGGACAGAGAAAGTAAACTATGCTCAATAGTAATTAGATTCCTTTGATTCAAGAACAAGGCGGAGATCCTACAAAGGGCCTAGGGTAAGAAGAGGGTATTTTGGAATGGGAAGTTAATATATTTCAATCATGTTTACCCCCTGGCGGTCCTACAGAAACGGAAGGAATATTCCCAAGCGAAACGAATATTAAAGCAAGAAAAGATTAAATTCCAAACCCCGTACCCTGCTAAACTGAGGGTGTTTTACGAAGGAGAGATACAGCTATATCAGACAGTGGAAGAGGCGACTACAGACATGAACAACAGAGGGCTGCCCATTAGTGTGGTCAGACCGAGGGAAAGCCTGGCTGAGCAGTTATCCCGATCTGCTTGGGAAATAATAAGAGAACCTAGAAAGCAGGGGACGGGAGGAGGACGAGGGAAGGATATTAGAAAGAGACTGTGAGTTCTCCGAAGACAGACCTCACCTCCTCCAGTAGAGCCATGTTTGGCTAACTATAAAAGTGCTGATAAACTAAATAGAAGCAAAGATAGATGGTGATATACCTATCTCAAGAAATACGTATTATAATGTGGATTATATATTACTCAATTTACATTATTCATTCATTCACTCCATTTTCCCCACCTAAATGAGAAAATGAACATTTCTATATCTATATAGGAGGAATACACAGGGAAATCATTTCTGTGTAATGGACATAGATTTTTTTTACTTACTTTCATAGGTTCTGTTAAAGATGGCGCTGGTAACTGGCGACTTTCCGTGTGCTCTCCCGAGCAAACTGCCCTCTCAACTATCCTATACCCGAGAAGCCCTTCTAAACCTCCAATCTAGCAAGATCAAGATCAACAACACCCTGGCGAAGCTACTGACCCAGCTGGAGACCACCGCACCTGAACTGCTTCTTAAACCCTGGACCACACCAGGACCCAACCAGTGAGGCCCACCACGTTCCCGGAGACCTGCGGTCTGCTACTGTGCCGGAGCGCTTGGAGACATGGCCCATTCCGACCAGCAACTCTCCGGAGCAGACGACCGCACAGAAGTGACAGCGGAGACCTCAAGGTGCCCCGGAGCGACCACTGTAAAGCCGTGTTGGTGGCCATCCACAGCTGTCGGAAGTGAGGCCTCTGCTGCTGACCTCAGAAATCGAGCCCGAGGCTCAGCTGGAGCAGAGGCCTCCGCAACTGTGACTCAGCTAAAGGACTTGTTTCAGCCAGGAGCCTGGCCATCCGGGATTAAGTGTCAGCTTTGGGGCCCAACCTAATTGACAGCCCGGGCCCCCGGCAGCTGGAAGTGGCAGCAGAACCTCCCTCGGTACTTGGCCCGACCCGGAGTGCACAACGACGCGACCGGCCGATCGATTCCCGAGGGACGTGTACTCCATCCACAAGGAGCTAACAACAACACACTGCATCGATAGAAACCTGGAAAGATGCACTACTTACCAAGGAAGTGTGGGAAAAGAGCTGGGCTGCTAGTCAGATTGAAGCTGAGGGGCTTCAGGGTCCCTATGCCCACCATCCTACTAGCTAATGTGCAAGCCATAGAGAACAAGATGGATGATCTTAAAGGGAGACTCACCTACTGCAGGGAGATGCAGAACTGCTGTGTATTCTGTTTCACCGAGACCTGGCTCTTCCCTGCCACCCCCAACTGTGCCATCCGACCGGAGAGATTTTCAATCCATCGGATGGACTGCACGGCCTCTTCGGGCAAGACAAGGGGAGGTGGTGTCTGCCTACTGATCAACACTGCGTGGTGCTCGGACACAGTGGCACTGACAAACTCCTGCAGCCCAGACCTGGAACACCTGTTGGTGAAGTGTCGTCCCTACTATCTGCCACGGGATTTCACCTTGGTCATACTGACAGCGGGCTACATTTCCCCCCAGGCGGACGTGGAGTGCGCTCTGAACATACTGTATGCCAACATCAGTGAACTTGAGACCAGGTATCCGGAGGCTTTGCTCATTACAGCTGGGGACTTTAACCAGGCCAACCTCAGAAAGGCGCTGCCAAAGTTATACCAACATGTCTCCTGCCCCACTAGAGGACCACTGCTACATAGCAGTCAAGGATTTCTACCGTTCCGTCCCACGACCTCACTTTGGAAAATCGGACTATCAGGCCGTACTCCTCCCCGCTTACAAACAGAAACTGAAGCGGGAGGTCACGGTGTCAAAAGTAGTGTCGCGTTGAACAGAGGAAACGGATGAGGTCCTCTGTGACCACTTTGAATTTGTGGACTGGTTAGTATTCAAGGACTCAGCAGCTAACCTCGATAAGTATGCCTCAGCTGTCACGGACTTTATTTGGAAATGCACGGAGGACTGTGCATCTTGCAAGATGATCCGGGTATTCCCTAACCGGAAACCTTGGATGAATTATGAGGTCAAGTCCCTTTTAAAGGCTAGAGCTGCGGCTTTTAGGTCCAGGGATACCAGTCACTACACGGAATCCAGGCGTGAACTCCGGAAAGCCATTAAGGGCGCCAAGAGGCAATATCGAGCCAAGTTGGAAGCCCAGGCTAACCAGAGGGATACCAGTAGACTATGGCAGGGTCTAAATGAGATCACTGGGCACAAAGAAAAGGCTGGGAATATCAATAACTGTGGCACTTCTCTTCCTGACGAACTTAACGTTTTCTATGCAAGATTTGAACAGAAGAGGAGCGTCCCACTCCCTCCGGCTGAACCGGACCTGGTGGCATCAAGATTCATCGTCACCGAGGAGGACGTTAGAAGGGCCTTCCTGAAGGTAGATCCAAGGAAGGCGACGGGCCCAGATGGCGTCCCAGGACGGGTTCTCCGGGCCTGTGCAAGCGAGCTAGTTGGAGTGTTTGCTGATGTCTTCAACTGCTCCTTGCTTCAGTCTAAGATCCCCTCGTGTTTTAAGAAGGCAACGATAATCCCAGTGCCGAAGAAGAGCAAGGTGGCATGCCTGAATGACTATGAACCTGTGGCTCTGACATCAATTGCTATGAATTGCATCGAGAGATTGCTTATGGCACACATCAACCACAGCCTACCGGTCAACCTCGACGCTTTGCAATTCGCCTACCGGAGCAACAGGTCAACGGCAGATGCCACCTCTCTGGACCTACATTCCTCCTTAGAACACCTGGAGAATAAAGATGCATACGTAAGGCTCCTTTTCATTGAGTACAGCTCTGACTTTAATACCATCATTCCAAATAAAATGATTCCTAAGCTCCGGAACCTGGGCCTTAGCACTCAGATCTGCAGCTGGATCTTCAATTTCCTCACAGACAGGACCCAGGCAGTAAAAATAGGGGACAAGCTCTCCTCTACAATCATTCTGAGCACCGGTGCCCCACAAGGCTGTGTACTCAGCCCCCTGCTGTACTCACTGTACACCCATGATAGTGTAGCCAAGTTTCCATCAAACTCAATATATAAGTTTGCTGATGACACCACAATTGTAGGCCGTATCTTGGGTAATGATGAGTTTGAGTACAGAGTGGAAATTAAGAATCTGGTGGCATGGTGCGAAGACAATAACCTATCCCTCAACGTCAGCAAGACGAAGGAATTGGTTGTTGATTTCAGAAGGTGTAGCGGACCGCACGACCCAATTTACATCGGTGGTGTGCAAGTGGAACAGGTCAAAAGCTTTAAGTTCCTCGGGGTCAATATCACAAATAACCTGACTTGGTCCAACCAAGCAGAGTTCACTGCCAAGAAGGCCCACCAGCGCCTTTACTTCCTGAGAAAACTAAAGAAATTTGGCCTGTCCCCTAAAACCCTCACTAATTTTTATAGATGCACCGTAGAAAGCATTCTTCTAGGGTGCATCACAACCTGGTATGGAAGTTGTCCTGTTCAAGACCGAAAGAAGCTGCAGAAGATCGTGAACACGGCGCAGCACATCACACAAACCAATCTTTCGTCCTTGAACTCACTTTACACCGCACGCTGTCGGAGCAGTGCTGCCAGGATAATCAAGGACACGACCCACCCAGCCAACACACTTTTCGTCCCCCTTCCCTCCGGGAGAAGGCTCAGAAGCTTGAAGATTCATACGGCCAGATTTGGGAACAGCTTCTTTCCAACTGTGTTAAGACCGCTGAACGGATCCTGACACGGATCTGGGCCGTACCATCCAAATATCTGGACCTGCCTCTCAGTTTTTTTGCACTACCTTGCTTTCCATTTTTCTATTTTCTATTTATGATTTATAATTTAAATTTTTAATATTTACTAATTTTCACTATTTTTAATATTTTTAATATTTGTAATCCAGGGAGAGGGAAGCGCAGAATCAAATATCGCTGTGATGATTGTACTTTCTAGTATCAATTGCTTGGCGACTATAAAGTATAAATGTACTGCAACGGGGGCCCTCAACTCACAGGTAGGAGGGACTATCCCCCACGGCTAGACATTTCGCTTAGCTCAACCCAGGGTCATCTAGAGGCCCCAGCCTTGGAATCACACCTTCGATACCTTTTTTTAAAAAAATTTATTTGCGTTTCTTGGTTCTTATATGTTCAGGGAGTAGATTGTTTAATTTATATTCTGCAAATTTCATTGATATACTAATAGATAACTACACATGGCTAAGGACAAATAAAATTCATTTTTTTAAATGTCAATGGGCTGTTAAATCCAATCAAACAAAGTAAAATTCTATCAAAAATGAAAAAAGAACAAGCCCATGTAGTATATTTACAGGAAACTCACTTAAGTGATAATGAGCATGGAAAATTAAAGGGAATGGGCTTCACTAATTTTGTTTTCTCCTCATATAAATCAGGACATAAAAGATGAGTTGCTATTCTCATCTCAAGCAAGCTAAATTTTGAAAAAGTATTTGAAATGGGAGATAAGGAGGGCAGATATATTCTGATAAGGGGGAATACAGATGGAAATCCAGTTACTTTATTGAATATATATGCAACCCCAGGAAGTGATATTAGTTTCTTACAGAAAATTACTAATATTATGGTAATGGGAAACAGAAGGTCTCTTGATATGTGGGGGAGACTTACATTTACAATTACAACCAAAGTTAGACTCTTGTAAGAAGCAAAGTCCTTACATAAGAAAGTTAACACTCCTTTTGAGGATGTTGGTCTAATTGATATATGGAGGGATCTTTTTCCCCGACAGAAGGGATTACACTCATTATTCTGCCCCCCCATTCCGTATATACAAGAATAGACTATTTCATAACATTTGGAAAAGATAAAGACAAAATAATCACCTGTGGAATTGGGTCAATAGATGTAAGTGGCCATACACCTATATATTTATCTGTTGATTTTGACCTACAACCAAAGAATACTATTTGGAAACTAAATTCAAGTCTACTCAGTGATCCCTATTTTAATGAACAAATTAAAAAAGAAATTGGTCCTTACTTAGAATTCAATGATAATGGAGAGGTTTCACCGCCCATTCTATGGGATAATCTGAAGGCTGTCTTAAGAGGGAAAATTGTAGCGGTATCTTCACATAAGGAAAAAAAATAAGGAATAAAACATTAGAGGAATTACAAAATAAGCTGAAGGAACTAGAAAAAAAACACAAATTGAGTTTGGCACAGGATACACTGGAGGAAATGTTAAAAATTAGGAATGAAATTAATAGTTTGGCTACACAAGAAATTAGAAAAAATATAATGTTTCTGAAACAGACGCTATGAAAGTGGATCTAAATCAATGAAAATACTGGCTTGGAAACTGAAATAAAAGATAGCAGAATCATAGAATTAGGGATCAAAGAACAAAAGTGTTAAAAAATAAGGTACATGAAATTCAAGAAGCTTTTGAAATATTTTACAAAACTCTATATTCCATATTTCAAGGGGGAAGCATAAACCAAATTGACACCTTCCTGAATTCTTTAGAATTACCCACTTTAAGCAAAGAACAAAATAGAACGATGACTGCTGACATAACTGAAGCTAAACTAAAAGCTGCAATTAGTAGGCTTAAATTAAGCAAGTCACCAGGTCCAGATGGATATACAGCAGAGTGGTATGAAGAGTTCAGAAGTGAGTTAATTCCTGTTGTACTCCCTACACTGAACTGGGCTCTAAGAAAGGCGCAAATGGCACCCAGCTGGAAGGAGGCGATAATCTCAGCTATACCGAAAGAAGGCAAGGATAAAATGGAATGTGCGTCATTGAGACCAATATTTGTTCTTAATATGGATTATAGAATATTTACCTCCATCATAGCCAAACGATTAGAAGAGTTTCTACCCACACTGATACATAATGATCAGACAGGTTTCATACAACACCAAACACAAGACAATATATGAAGGACACTTCACATTATGGATCATATAAAAAAAAATGAAATTGAAGCAATAGTGATAAGCGTGGACGCTGAAAAGGCATTTGATTCGGTTAATTGGAATTTTCTATACAGAGTTTTACATGGATTTGGTCTACATGACACAATTATTAAAACTATACAGGCACTATACGACAATCCTACTGCCAGGATTAAAATCAATGGATATTTATCTAACAGTTTTACCCTAGAAAGGGGCATGAGACAGGGTTGTGCATGGTCACCACTACTCTTCACGTTATATCTGGAACCATTAGCTCAATACATCAGACAAAATGAAGATATCAAGGGAATTACTATTAAAGGGACAGAGCATAAATTGGTCTGTTATGCGGATGGCATTTTGATCTATCCAGGGCAACCAACAGACTCTTTACCTAAATTGATGCAGTCCTTTGAACAATATGGCCAATTATCAGGATAAAAGATCAACATAGATAAAACTCAACTACTTTCATATAACTATAACCCACCAAGACAAATTGAAAGTAGATATCCTTGGGCATGGCAAACAGAGTCCGTCAAATATTAGGGTATCATTATGCCAAAAGGTTTGGCAAAATTATCAGAATGTAATTATCAGCCTATATATAAAAAAATAAGGAAGATATAACAAGATGGAACCTAGTTCCTTTTCTTAGTCTCAGTTCAAGGACTGAACCTATTAAAATGAATATACTACCCAGACGACTATATCTCTTTCAGACCCTACCAATAGAGATTAACCAAAATCAATTCAATGAATGGAGCAAGATGCTATCAAGATATATATAGCAAGGTAAAAGGCTTAGGGTTCATCTCAAAACTTTGCAATTAGCCAAGGAAAAGGGGGGATGGGGCCTACCTTCTCTTAGAGATTATTATTTTGCAGCACAATTGAGAGCTGTGATATGCTGGTGCAACCCATCATATGACGCTCAATGGAAAAACATTGAGGAGAGGATACTTTCCATCCCCATACAGGCAATTTTGGCTGATAACAACCTACAAAGTTACATAAATAATATTGACAACCCGTGGGTGAAATGGACTCTTAAAATATGGAAAACTATTATAAAAGAATATAAACTGGAGAGAGACATTGCAATTCTCAAATGGTGTGCATATGATTCAGATTTTACGCCGAATAAACTGGGTGCTAGATTTAAGGACTGGACAGCTAAAGGAATAACAGCTATTTGCAATATAATGAAAGAAGGAACACTGTTCAGTTGTGAAATGCTCAAAGAGAAACACTTATTAGAAAAACAAGACTTTTACCAGTATTTACAGATGTGACAGTATTTAATATGACAGTTAAAATGTAACCAAGGCAAGTACATGTCTGATAGAGCTACTTAGAAAAGCATATAATTCAGACAACGGTAGTAGAATCATTTCAAGCGTGTATAAGGGTTTGTCAAATCTTAAAACACATTTGACTTCATACATTAAAACAAAATGGGAGAAGGAGGGAGGGATAATAATATCTGAGGAAGACTGGACAATAATATGGAGGTATCAATGGAATGTACCAATTCAGAAAAATGGAGGGAGTTCAGGTGGAAAAACTTGATAAGATATTTTATTACACCCTCTCAGAAATCCCGTTATGATAGCAACCTCCCTGTTTGCTGGAGAAATTGTGGAAATTAAAATGCAAACCATTATCATATTTTCTGGGGTTGTCCCGTTATCATAGACTATTGGAGTGGGATACATAATGCCCTACAAGACATCTTTAAATGTGAAATACCCTTAGAGAGTAAGACCATATATTTTGGGTATATACCTCAAGAATGGTTGAAAAGAGATAAATATTTAATAAATGTACCGCTGTTGGCTGGTAAAAAGACCCTTACCAGGAAATGGTTATCACAGGAGAGCCCAACTCTAAATGTATGGATGGAAATTACAATGGACATTTACAAGATGGAGAAGATAACAGCATCTGTTAATCATAAGTTGGAACAATTTTATTCATGCTGGAAAAAATGGTTTAACTACGTAATACCTCATAAGCCTGATTTTATTCTCACAAGTTGATGAATATGTTGTAAAAAAAGATCACTCCCTACTTTGTACATAGTTTTCTTCTTTTGATTGTTCTTTCTTTCCTCTCCTTTCTACTGTATAAGTATATACCTCAGATAAATATTATGTGGAGATTTTCGACAAATATGACTATATGATATATATGTACAGTATCTGAAATACATCTTATGGAAACTTTTGTTTGATGATGAACTTCAATAAAAAATAAATTCCAAAAAAAAAGAAAAAGAGTCTTGGCCCAAAATATCGACTGTTTATTCATTTCCATTGATGTTGCGTAACCTGCTGACTTCCTCCAGCATTTTAAGTGCGATGCTCTGGATTTCCAGCATCCGCAGAACCTTTTGTTTTCATGGTTATCTGCTGCCTACAGCGGAACCTGTCAAACTGAGGTGAGCCATGCCTGAGAGCATCCTACCGGAGGTGAAGTAGGAAGAGCCTCAGAAGGAAGAAGGGAATGAGAGGGAGGAGGCAATGCAGCAGGGAATGCAGGTGCAGAAGTTGCTCTTGTGGGAAATGGGAACGAAGGCAGCACAGAAGGCTCTATCTGGATGAGACTTCTTAATAGCACTTAGATTTCTCTGCATGTATTGCACTGCATTTCCCTTCTCAGTGCTGTCTGCCAGTTTCAGTCTGAACTTGTGCAAGTGCTACAACAGCCACTCCCGAGCCTTTAAAAATGTCTCAGAAACTTGACACAGTTGATCCATCCTTTCTTTTCCTTCTGACACCCCTGTTCGTGGATGTAAATCAATTTGTCAGATGCCCAGTGAACAACTGCCACCCCACTCCCACCCCCATAAAAAGGTTACCAAGATAAGCTTCTTTGCCTCATGATTAACCCTTGCCTCCACAGTTCCCTGTGCAGTTACTCAGCCTAATTCATGAGGCTAGGCTCACCTCGAGCTTAGTACATTGAAATTGGTCCACAGGCATGATCAATCTTTTCATGGTAATCAGCTTCTTCCATTAAGCAACTCTGTATTTCAATCAACTGTGATTTTAAAAAGAGAAGTGTGGCCAAGATCAATTTAAACAGTAAGTGGTAGCCAGTACATTGCATAGTAACCTTACTGTCAATTCTGTTGGAATTAATGGCAGACTGAAGCATGGTGGACAAATGTGAACTTAAGTTACATACCGTGAATACTTGCAGGGGATCAGTTCATTCTAGGACCAAGTTCATAAGTCTCAGTTAAATACCAATTTTCCTTTTTAGTCACAATAGCAATTTATTGCACCTGTGAGACTGCTATAAGACGGGCAAAGGAAATGAAAACAGTGCTTCATGCTCCTCAAGGCTGCACTCATTACAGGTCTGTTGGTAGGTCTGTTCGTGTGGAGGCACACCTTTCACTGACATTTCATTTCCTGACCATTATATTTTTACAATAGAAAATGGTACTGTAATTGGGATGTCAGATGCTGTGACATGGATTTTCTCTCTCTATAAATAAATGGTAATATCAGTCTTCAGATATCTCTTACTTATGTAGTAACGAGGACTGAAGCAAGATTAGCATGGCTACAGTGAATTACCAATGTGCGAACGATGCATGATTATACTTTACCAAGTCTCATTTTGCATCACAGACAGATCAAAGGTCAGGGTCAGTGCATGTAAACTTGTATCACCATTCATACCATTAATGTTCTTCATTTGCTGACAATATCCTTTATTCTATGACATCGCAACTATTAGTGAGACTTGGGTAGGACTGGCAGCTCAATATTCCAGGGTTTCATTGTTTTAGGCATGATAGAGATGAGATTAAAGGGCAAGGGGTGGTGTTACTAGTCAGGGAAAATGTCACAGCAGTGCTCAGTCAGGACAACCTAGAGAGTATGTCTTCTGAGGCAATAAAAATAGATGACCATGTTAACAGGATTATATTATAGACCACCCAATAGTCAATGGGATTTAGAGGAGCATATTTGTAGAGAGATTGCAGACAGTTGCAAGAAACATAAGACTGTGATAGTAGGTAACAACATAATTGTATAGGGGCTAAGAATGTTGTAAAAACAAGCCTGAAGTCTTTGTGCGTCAATGCAAGGAGCATTCGTAACAAGGTGGATGAATTGAATGTGCAGATAGTTATTAATGAATATGATATAGTTGGGATCACAGAGACATGGCTCCAGGGTGACCAAGGATGGGAGCCCAACATTCAGGGATATTCAATATTCGGGAGGGATAGATATGAAAGAAAAGGAGGTGGGGTAGCATTGCTGGTTAGAGAGGAGATTAATGCAATAGAAAGGAAGGACATTAGCCTGGAGGATGTGGAATCCATATAGGTAGAGCTGCATAACACTAAGGGGCAGAAAACACTGGTGGGAGTTGTGTGCAGGCCAACTAACAGTAGTGAGGTTGGGAATGGCATTAAACAGAAAATTAGAAATGCATGCAATAAAGGAACAGCAGTTATAATGGGTAACTTCAATCTACATATAGATTGGGTAAACCAAATTGGTAAGGGTGCTGAGGAAGAGGATTTCTTGGAATGTATGCAGGATGGTTTTCTGAACCAACATGTCGAGGAACCAACTAGAGAGCAGGCCATTTTAGACTGGGTATTGAGCAATGAGGGAGGGTTAGTTAGCAATCTTGTCATGCGAGGCCCCTTGGGTAAGAGTGACCATAATATGGTGGAATTCTTTATTAAGATGGAGAGTGACATAGTTAATACAGAAACAAAGGTTCTGAACTTAAAGAAGAGTAACTTTGAAGGTATGAGATGTGAATTAGCTAAGATAGACTGGAAAATGATACTTAAAGGGTTGACAGTGGATATGCAATGGCAAGCATTTGAAGATTGCATGAATGAACTACAACAATTGTTCATCCCAGATGGGCAAAAGAATAAACCAGGGAAGGTAGTGCGCCCGTGGCTGACAAGGGAATTTAGGGATAGTATCAATTCCAAAGAAGAAATATATGAATTAGCCAGAAAAAGCAGCACACCTGAGGACTGGGAGAAATTCAGAGTCCAGCAGGGGAGGGCAAAGGGCTTAATTAGGAAAGGGAAAAAAAGATTATGAGAGAAAGCTGGCAGGGAACATAAAAACTGACAGTAAAAACTTTTATGGATAAGTGAAAAGAAAAAGATTGGTTAAGACAAATGTAGGTCCCTTACAGTCAGAAACAGGTGAATTGATCATGGGGAACAAGGACATGGCAGACCAATTGAATAACTACTTTGGTTCTGCCTTCACTAAGGAGGACATAAATAATCTTCCAGAAATAGTAGGGGACCGAGGGTCCAGTGAGATGGAGGAACTGAGGGAAATAAATGTTAGTAGGGAAGTGGTGTTAGGTAAATTGAAGGGATTGAAGGCAGATAAATCCCCAGGGCCAGATGGTCTGCATCTCAGAGTGCTTAAGGAAGTAGCCAAGAAATAGTGGATGCATGAGTGATAATTTTTCAAAACTCTTTAGATTCTGGATTAGTTCCTGAGGATTGGAGGGTGGCTAATGTAACCTCGCTTTTTAAAAAAGGAGAGAAACCGGGGAATTACAGACCGGTTAGCCTGACATCGGTGGTGGGGAAAATGCTAGAGTTAGTTATCAAAGATGTGATAACAGCGCATTTGGAAAGCAATGAAATCATCGGACAAAGTCAGCATGGATTTGTGAAAGGAAAATCATGTCTGACGAATCTCAGAATTTTTTGAGGATGTAACTAGTAGAGTGGATAGGGGAGAACCAGTGGATGTGGTATATTTGGATTTTCAAAAGGCTTTTGACAAGGTCCCACACAGGAGATTAGTGTGCAAACTTAAAGCACACGGTATTGGGAGGTATGGTATTGATGTGGATAGAGAATTGGTTGGCAGACAGGAAGCAAAGAGTGGGAATAAATGGGACCTTTTCAGAATGGCAGGCAGTGACTAGTGGGGTACCGTAAGGCTCAGTGCTGGGACCCCAGATGTTTACAATATATATTAATGACTTGGATGAGGGAATTAAATGCAGCATCTCCAAGTTTGCGGATGACACAAAGCTGGGCGGCAGTGTTAGCTGTGAGGGGGATGCTAAGAGGATGCAAGGTGACTTGGATAGGTTAGGTGAGTGGGCAAATTCATGGCAGATGCAATTTAATGTGGATAAATGTGAGGTTATCCACTTTGGTGGCAAAAACAGGAAAACAGATTATTATCTGAATGGTGGCCGATTAGGAAAAGGGGAGGTGCAATGAGACCTGGGTGTCATTGTACACCAGTCATTGAAAGTAGGCATGCAGGTACAGCAGGCGGTGAAAAAGGCGAATAGTATGCTGGCATTCATAGCAAGACGATTCGAGTACAGGAGCAGGGAGGTTCTACTGCAGTTGTACAAGGCCTTGGTGAGACCACACCTGGAGTATTGTGTGCAGTTTTGGCCCCTAGTCTGAGGAAAGACATTCTTGCCATAGAGGGAGTACAAAGAAGGTTCACCAGATTGATTCCTGGAATGGCAAGACTTTCATATGATGAAAGTCTGGATCGACTAGGCTTATACTTGCTGGAATTTAGAAGATTGAGGGGGAATCTGGGTGGCACCTAATTAATTAGCTTGTTTATTTCGGCTTTTTTCTTAAAGATGTGCTGGGAGCGTTTTGACTACCGCTGTACCATTACATTCTTCGTGGCATTGTATCGGTCTGCAGCCCGGAGGTTGGGGACCACTGTAGTAAAAGATATGGATGGGATATCGTTTGTCAAATGTGTTCAGTAAAGTTTCCTTAATCAATATATAGAGGTCCCAACAAGAGAGAGTGTGAAACTGGATCTTCTATCAGGGAGATAGGGCAGATTGCAGAATTGTGTGCAGGGGAATTCTTTGGATCAAGTGATCATATTGCCATTAGTTTCAAGATAATTGCGGAGAAGGATAGGTCTGGTCCTCAGGTTGAGATTCTAAATTGGAGAAAGGACAAGTTTGATGGTATCAGAAAGGATTCAGCAAATGTGGATTGGGACAAGTTGCTTTCTGGCAAAGGTCTGCTTGGTAAGTTGGAGGCCTTCAAAACAAATTATGAGAGTACAGAGTTTTGTATTTTCCTGTCAGAATGAAAAGCAAGGCTAACAAGTTTAAGGAACCTTGGTTTTCGAGAGATATAGAGGCTCTGGTTAAGAAGGTGCATAGTAGGTATAGGCAGCAAGGGAAAGAAAAAGAGGTAAATGAGAGAATGCTTCAGGAGGAAATCAGGAGAGCAAAAAGAAGACATGAGGTTGCTCTAGCAGACAAGATGAAGGAGAATCCCAAGAGCCTCTATGGATATACTAACAGGAAAACATTTGCAAGGGACAAAGTAGGTCCTTTTGAAGATCAGAGTTGTCATTTTTGCATGGAGCTAAAGGAGGTGAGGGAAATCTTAAATGGATTTTTTGCTTCTGTATTTACTCAGGAGATGGATGTAGAATCTATAGAATGAGGCAGAACTGCAAAGAGGTCATGGACTGTATGTTAATTATGGAGGAGATATTGCACTCTTGAGGCCAATTAGGGCAAATAACTCCCCAGGGCCTGACAAGGTGTTCCCTCAGACCTTGTGGGAGGTTAGTGCAGAGATTTCAGGAGCCCTAGCAGAGGTTTTTAAATATCCTTAACTATGGTTGAGGTGCAAATGGATTGGATTAGCTATCACTAATGTCGTTCCAGAATTTAAGAAAGGCTCTAAGAATAGGTCAGAAAATAATAGAATGGTGGGACTCACATCAGTAGTGGGTAAGTTAGATAGATACATAGAAACATACATAGAAAATAGGTGCAGGAGTAGGCCATTCGGCCCTTCGAGCCTGCACCGCCATTTATTATGATCATGGCTGATCATCCAACTCAGAACCCCGCCCCAGCCTTCCCTCCATACCCCCTGACCCCCGTAGCCACAAGGGCCATATCTAACTCAAGTTATTGGAAGGTATTCTAAGTGACTGTATATATAAACATTTAGGTAGACATGGATTGATTAATGATAGTCAACATGGCTCTGTGGGTGTTAGGTCTTATTTAAACAATAGAGTATTTTGAAGAAGTTACCAGGAAAGGTGATGAAGGAAAGGCAGTGGATGATGTCTATATGGACTTTAGCAAGGCCTTTGACAAGGCCCTGCAAGGAGGTTGGTTAAGAAGGTTCAGTCATTTTGCATTCAAGGTGAGGTAGTAAATTAGATTAAGCACTGGCTTCGTGGGAGAAACCAGAAAATAGTAGTAGATGATTGTCACTTTGAATGGAGGCCAGTGACTAGTGGGATCCACATGGATCGGGCACAGCATCCATTGTTGTTTGTCATCTACATCAATGATGTAGTCAATTGGATCAACAAATTTGTGGATGAAACCAGGACTGTGAGTGTAGTGAACAGCAGGGAAGGCTACCAAAGCTTGCAGTAGGATCTGGATCAGCTGGAAAAATGGGCTGAAAAATGACAGATGGAATTTAATGTAGACAAGTATGAGGTGTTGCACTTTGGGAGGACAAACCAGGGTAAGATTTACACAGTGAGCAGTGGGGTGCTTAAAAGTGCAGTAAACAGAGGGATCTGGGAATACAGATCCACAATTCTTTGAAAGTGTTGTCACAGATAGACAGGGTTGTAAAGAAACCTTTTGGCACATTGGCTTTCATACATCAACATATTGAGTACAAGAGTTACAAATTTATGTTGAAGTTGTATAAAACATTTGTGAGGCCTGATATAGTGTACTGCATCCAGATGTGATCCCCTACCTTACAGGAAAGTTATCAATAAGATTGAAAGAGTGCAGGGTAAATATATAAGGGTGTGGCTGGGACTTGAGGACCTGAGGTATAGGGAAAGGTTGAATAGATTAGGATTTTATTCCCTTGAGTATAGGAGAATGAATTGATACAGGTACTGTATACCAACTTATTAAGGATAAAGGTAGACTAAGTACAAAAAAACACAGAATATCTACAGCACGTTACAGGCTCTTTGGCCCACAATGTTGTGCCGACCATGTAACCTACTCCAGGAACTGTCTAGAATTTCCCTATTGCATAGCCCTCTATTTTTCTAAGCTCCATGTATCTATCTCCATGTGTAGATGGTAGATGGTAGATGGCACGTGGCCAAGTGGTTAAGGCGTTTGTCTAGTGATTTGAAAGTTGCTAGTTCGAGCCTTGGCTGAGGCAACATGTTGTGTCCATGAGCAAGGCACTTAACCACACATTGCTCTGCAATGACACCAGTGCCAAACTGTATGGGTCCTAATGCCCTTCCCTTGGGCAACATCGATGGCGTGGAGAGGAGAGACTTGCAGTATGGGCAACTGCTGGTCTTCCATACAACCTTGCCCAGCCCTGCATCCTGGAAACCTTCCAAGGCGCAAATCTATGGTCTCATGAGATTAACGGATATATCTATCTAAGAGTCTCTTAAAAGACCCTTTTGTATCCATCTCTACCATCTTCGCTGGCAGCCCATTCCACGCACCCACCATTCTCTGTATGAAAAACTTACCTTTGACATCCCCCTTGTACCTACTTCCAAGTACCTTAAAACTATACCCCCATGTGTTAGCCATTTGAACACTGGGAAAAAGCCTCTGGCTATCCACAGGTTTAATGTCTCTCATCATCTTATACACCTCTGTCAGGATAACTCTCATCCTTCGTCGCTCCAAGGAGAAAAGGCCAAGTTCACTCAACTTACAATGCATGCTCTCCAATCTAGGGAACATCCTTGTAAATCTCCTCTGCACTCTCTCTCTCTATAGGATCCATATCCTTCCTGTACCAGAGCTGACCAGAACCATACACAGTACTCCAAGTGGGGTCTAACTAAGGTCTTATATAGCTGTAACATTACCTCACGGCTCTTGAACTCAATACTACAGTCTATAAAGGCCAACACACCATACACCTTCTTAACAACTCTGTCAACCTGCACAGCAGCTTTGAGTGTCCTATGGACATGAACCCCAAGATCTCGCTGATCCTCCACACTGCCAAGAGTCTTACCATTATTATATTTTGTCTTCAAATTTGACCTACTGAAATGAACCATTTCACACTTATCTGGTTTGAACTCAACTGCCACTTCTCAGCCCAGATCTGCATCCTATCGATGTCCTGCTGTAACCTTTGACAACCATCAGCAAACTTACTAACCCACCCTTCTACTCCCTCATCCAGGTCATTTATAAAAATCACAAGGAGGAGTAGTCCCAGAATAGATCCCAGCAGAGCACTACTGGTCACCGACCTCCATGAAGAATACGAACCATCCACAAGCATCCTTTGCCTTTTGTGGTCAAGTCAATTCTAGATCCACAAAGTCTACTTGGATCCCATGTCTCATTACTTTCTCAATGAGCCTCACATGGTGAAACTTATCAAATGCCTTACTGAAATCCATATACACTACATCCATTGCTCTACCTTCATCAATGTGTTTTGTTACATTCTCAAAGAATTCAATCAGTTTTGTAAGGCATGACCTGCCCTTGACAACCCATGCTGACTATATCCCTAATCAGATTATGTTTCTCCAAATGCTCATAAATTCTGCCTCTCAAGATCTTCTCCAACAACTTGCCCAGCACTGAAGTAAGACTCACTGGTCTATGATTTCTTGGGTTATCTCTACTCTTTCTTGAACAAGGGAACAATATTTGCAACCTTCCAATCCTCTGGTACTTCTCCCAACCCTACTGATGATGTAAAGATCATTGCCAGAATCTCAGCTATTACCTCCCTTGTTTCCCACAGTAGCCTGGGGTATATCTCATCTGTTCCCAGCAACTTATCTAACTTAGTATCTTTCAAAAGCTCCAGCACATCCTCTTTCTTAATGTCTATACACTCAATTGTTCCAGTCCACTGTAAGTCATTCCCACTATTGCCAAGGTCCTTTTCACTGGTGAATACTGAAGCATAGTATTCATTAAGTACCTCTGCTACCTCTTCTGATTCCATGCACGTTTCCACTCCTACTCCTGATTGGTCCTAAATGGATATTGAACCCATGAACACTACCTCATTTTTTAAATGTATATTATTTCTGATTTTTGCACAATTTTTAATTTATTCAATATACATATACTGTAATTTATTTATTTATTATTGTTTTTATTATTTTATTATTCTTTTTCTTCTTCTTCTATATTATGTATTGCATTGAATTGTTGCTGTTAAGTTAACAATTGAGAATAAACCTGATTCTGGTTCTGATTCTGATCCTATTCTCACATGGCTCATCCTTTTGCCCTTCACATACTTGTAGAATGCCTTGGAGTTTTCCTTAATCTTGCTCACCAAGTGTCGGGTTTTGGTGGGACTCAAGTGCAGACCAATGAATACTTTTTCACCAGGATTTATTAGGGAGCACAAAGACAACAGTCTTTCAAAAACAGAAGGCAGGCACGAATCTGAAATGGCAGGCAGAGGTCTTACCAGGAAAGGCAGTCAGGCGACGGCAGACAATCCAGAGCGCACAAGCAAAAATCAGGTCCAAGAACAGGCAAAATCCAAAACACAGAATCAGGCAAAATCAGTTGGCAGAATTCGCAATGACAGGCTAGAACGACACAGGTCAGAACTAGGACAAACTGGCCGAGAGTGCTAGTCAAGGCGGGGTTTAAACGGACAGGGTAATGAGTGAAAATTAGACACAGGTGGGTGCAAATGAGGAGACAAGCAGGAAATTGGAGGAAGTCCAAAAAGGAAAGGGACTGGGCCAGAACACACATGGTCAGGTGAAAGAAACCAGAAATTAAAGGCTGTCGTGATCCAGAGCTACCAGCAGAGGCCCTTCGACCCAGTGTTCAGGCCGGATCCTTAACAGTAATACCCCCTCCCCCACCACTACGGGTGTCTCCAGACGCCCTTCTTGCTGGTACGGGATAGCTCCTATGAAAGTCCTTAATGACAGAGGGATCCAGGATATCTCGAGCAGGAACCCAACACCTCTCTTCGGGGCCATAGCCCTCCCAGTCAATGAGGTATTGCAGTCCACGACCTCTGCATCGAATGTCCAGTAATTGGCGCACAGTGCAGGTCTCTGAGCCATCAATGAGACGGGGAGGGGGACGGGGCTTGGGGGTGGGACAGAGGGGGCTGCAGACAAAGAGCTTAATCCTTGAAACATGGAATGTAGGATGGATTCTGCGCAGGGTAGGGGGGTAGTTTTAGACGTGCCGCCAAAGGACTAATCACTGGTGATGGGGAAAGGTCCAATGTAGCGTGGCGCCAGCTTGCAGTCCACCTTCAAGGGGATGTCACGCGAAGATAACCACACCTTCTCACCCTGGCGGTAACGGGGGGCCTCGATGCGGTGACGGTCTGTTTGCTGCTTCATTCTGGCTGTAGATTGAAGCAGCGCCTTTCGGGCTCGTCTCCAGGTCCGTGAACATCTCTGGACAAACACTTCGGCTGAGGGAACGCCCACTTCCTCCTCCTGAGACGCGAATAAGCGGGGTTGATAGCCAAGACAGCACTGGAATGGTGATAAACCTGATGAAGCAGAAAGCAAAGAATTAATGGCGTACTCGACCCAGGAAAGTTGCTGACTCCAAGAGGAAGATTCCTGAGGCGTCACACAATGGAGCATCACCTCCATCTGCTGATTGGCCCGCGCGGTTTGGCCATTACTCTGTTGATGAAACCCAGATGAGAGGTTAACCCTGATCCCGAGTAGTTTGCAAAAGGCCCTCCAAAAGTGGGAGGTAAATTGCGAACCTCTATCAGATACCACTTCAACGGGGAGACCGTGAATATGGAAAACATGCTGAATTACCAGGTTGGCAGTCTCCTTGGCAGAGGGCAGCTTGGGAAGGGGAACTAAGTGGACTGATTTGGGAAAACGATCCACTATGGTAAGAACGGTAGTGTTACCGTCGGACGGAGGGAGTCTGGTGATAAAGTCCAGTGCAATGTGTGACCAGGGCCTTCTAGGAACAGGCAGGGGTTGCAGGAGACCAGTTGGTGGCTGACTGGAGGTCTTGTTCTGTGCACAAACTGGGCAGGCAGAAATGAAACTCTCAACATCCTTCCTCAGGGATAGCCACCAAAATCTTCGACTGATGAAAGCCGTCGTGCGTCTGATGCCAGGGTGAGATGCCAGTCTGGAGGTGTGTCCCCACTGGAGAACCTGGGAGCGGACAGACTGGGGAACATACAATAGATTAGCAGGGAAGCCATTAGGAACAGACTCACCCTGCTGGGCAGACTGGACCACAGATTCAATCTCCCACTGTACTGCAGCGACCAGACCTTGCTTGGGGAGAATGGTCGTAACCTCGGGTGCCTTGTCGGTTCTTGGAAACTGCCTGGAGAGCGCGTCAGGCTTGCCGTTCTTAGAGCCAGGACGGTAGGCCAGGGTGAATCTAAAACGAGCAAAAAACAGGGACCACCGAGCCTGGCAGGAGTTGAGGTGTTTGGCTGAACGGATATACTCCAGGTTCTTGTGATCCATCCAGACCAGAAAAGGAGTCGTTGTTCCCTCAAGCCAATGCCGCCATTCCTCAAGAGGAAGTTTAACGGCCAATAACTCTCGACTGCCGATGTCATAGTTACGTTCTGCGGGTGAAAATCTGTGGGGAAAAAGGCGCTCGGGTGCAGCTTGTCCTCTGCTGAACGCTGTGACAGTGGAGCCCCTACTCCTACATCAGAGGCGTCAGTCTCTACAATAAACTGCCTTGTAGGATCAGGCTGAAGGAGGATAGGTGCTGTGGTGAAACGAGTCTTTAAGTCAGAAAAGGCTTTCTCAGCCATTGGATTCCAGGCGAACTTCAACTTGGAGGGGGTTAGAGCAGTCAGCAGGGCGGCCAGGATGCTGAAATTTCGAATGAATCGGCGATAGAAGTTGGCAAACCCAAGAAAGCATCGGACATCTTGTCGAGAGGCGGGTTGTGGCCACTCCTCTACCGCCTTGATCTTCTGAGGGTCCATCTGGATTCCTCCAGCGTTGATCACATATCCCAGAAACAAAGTTAAACTCCGGTGAAATTCACACTTTTACACCTTCACAAATAACTGATTCTCCAGGAGTCATTGGAGCACCCGACGGACGTGCTGGATGTGTTCAGAGAGGGACCTAGAAAATATCAGAATGCCATCTAAGTACACAAATACAAATTGATTCAACATGTCTCTGAGGATGTCATTCACCAAGGACTGGAACACAGCAGGACCATTAGAAAGTCCGAAAGGCATTACCAGATATTCGTAGTGCCCAGATGGCGTATTGAACGTGGTCTTCCACTCATCCCCCTCTCTTATGCGGACCAGATGGTAAGTGTTGTGGAGGTTGAGCTTGGAGAAGATAGAAGCACCCTGGAGCAATTCAAATGCAGATGACATTAGAGGAAAAGGATAGCGGTTCTTAATAGTGACCTCATTGAGACCTCTATAGTCCACGCAAGGATGCAGGGACCTGTTCTTCTTGGCCACAAAGAAGAACCCTGCACCTGCTGGGGAGGAAGAGGGACAGATAATTCCTGCAGCAAAGGCCTCCTGGATATACTCATCCATCGCTTCCCTTTCAGGTGGCGACAGGGAATACAGACGGCCCCTAGGTGGCGAGGTTCCCGGAAGGAGGTCTATAGCGCATTCACAGGGGCGATGTGGGGGTAAGGTGGTGGCCCGAGTCTTGCTGAATTCCAGCTTAAGGTCCAGATATTCAGAGGGTACAGAGGACAGATCGGGAAACTCTTCTGTAGGCAGAGGAACCGGACTTTGAGGAGCATGAGCAACACGCAGACAACGATTCAGGCAGAAAGGACTCCAGCTTAACTCTCTGTTGTTAGACCAATCAATGTGTGGACCGTGCTGAGCTAGCCATGGGTGGCCAAACACAACTTCAGCTTTGGGGGAATCTATTACATGGAAAGCAATGCTCTCCTGGTGATTGCCAGAAACAAGGAGACTCACTGGAGCTGTAGAGTGAGTAACCATGGTAAGTGTCACTCTGGTTACGCCGCTGACCTCCAGGGGTTGCTTCAGACGGGAGAGTGGCATCCCGAGATTGGCTGCGAAACTGGAACTGATAAAGTTTCCCTCTGCCCCAGAGTCGATAAAAACTGAAACGATGCGTCTCCTCCCTTCAGCCAGTATAAAAGCAGGTAGCAGGGTTCGAGTGACTGGGAACTGGGAAAAGGAAGTACTGCTCACCCGTAGTCCCCTCTTTATGAATGAGCGTTGGCTTTTTACGGGACAGGTAGATACATAGTGACCAGTCTGACCACAATACAGACAGGCGTTGGTACTGACTCTCCTCCTTCTTTCCGAAGGAGACAGACGGGTACGATCAATCTGCATGAGCTCAGTTGGGCTGGATGGGGGTGACTGAGGACTCAGGGAAGGAGATTTGGGTGCTGGCTGGGAAGAGGTCAGATGCCTCCTGGTGGTTCTTCATGACCCCTGGACATCACGCTCCTGCTGATGCTGTTTTATGCGGCTGTCAATCTTAATGGCCAAATTGACCAGCTCCTGGAAGCCAGCTGGCAGGTCACGAGTGGCTAGTTCATCCTTAACCTCTTCGCTAAGCCCATAGAGGAACACGTCAGATTGGGCCGCCAAATTCCAGTTGTCTGGATGTAGGGTGTAAGTTGAATCAAGAGTTAAAATTGGCATGTCTCAAAGGTAATGTTACAGTTGTCATGGAGGACTTCAACATGCAGGTAGACTGGAGGAATCAAGTTGGTACTGGACCCCAAGAAAGGGAGTTTGTGGAGTACCTCCGAGATGGATTCTTAGAACAGCTTGTACTGGAGCCTACCAGAGAGAACACAATTCTAGATTTAGTGTTGTGCAATGAACTGGATCCGATCAGGGACCTCGAGGTAAAGGAGCCATTAGGAGGTAGTGACCATAATATGATATGTTTTAATCTACAATTTGAGAGGGAGAAGGGAAATTCGGAAGTGTCAGTATTACAGTTGAACAAAGGGAACTATGGTGCTACGAGGGAGGAGCTGGCCAAAGCTCAATGGAACAATACCCTAGCAAGGATGACAGTGGACCAGCAATGGCAAGTGTTTCTGGGAATAATGCGGAAGGTGCAGGATCAGTTCATTCCAAAGAGTAAGAAAGATCCTAAGGGGAGTAAGAGGAGGCCGTGGCTGACAAGGGAAGTAATGCACAGTATAAAAATAAAAGAGAAGTATAACATAGCAAAGATGAGTGGGAAGCCGGAGGATTGGGAAACTCTTAAAGAGCAACAGAAGGTAACTAAAAAGGCAATACGCAGAGAAAAAATGAAGTACGAAGGTAAACTAGCCAAGAATATAAAGGAGGATAGTAAAAGCTTCTTTAGGTATGTGAAAAGGAAAAAAAATAGTTAAGACCAAAATTGGGCCCTTGAAGGCAGAAGTGGGTGAATTGATTATGGGGAACAAGTAAATGGCCGAGGAGTTGAACAGGTACTTTGGATCTGTCTTCACTAGGGAAGATACAAACAATCTCCCAGATATAATAGTGGCCAAAGGACATCGGGTAATGGATGAACTGAAGGAAATTTATATTAGGCAGGAAATGATGTTGGATAGGCTGTTGGGTCTGAAGGCTGATAAGTCCCCGGGACCTGATGGTCTGCATCCCAGGGTACTTAAGGAGGTGGCTTTAGAAATCGTGGATGCATTGGTAATCATTTTCTAATGTTCTATAGATTATTAAGGGATTGGACACGTTGGAGGCAGGAAGCATGTTCCCGCTGATGGGGGAGTCCAGAACCAGAGGCCACAGTTTAAGAATAAGGGGTAGGCCATTTAGAGCAGAGCTGATGAAAAACTTTTTCACCCAGACAGTGGTGGATATATGGAATGCTCAGCCCCAGAAGGCTGTGGAGGCCAAGTCTCTGGATGCTTTCAAGAAAGAGATGGGTAGAGCTCTTAAAGATAGCGGAATCAAAGGTTATGGGGATAAGGCAGGAACTGGATACTGATTGTGGATGATCAGCCATGATCACAGTGAATGGCGGTGCTGGCTCGAAGGGCCAAATGGCCTACTCCTGCACCTATTGTCTATTGGTAGTGATGGCGATTGTGCAGAACTGAATGGTGTAGTCCGAAACAGAACGGTTACCCTGACGAACTCGCAACATCTCCCTTGCTGCCTCTCGTCCCTGCTGGGAACAGTCAAAGACTCTTCTCATCTCCTCACAAAAGTCCTTAAATGTGTGGCAAAAAGGGGCTCTGCTGTCCCACACAGTCGTACCCCACTCTCTTGCTCTTCCTGACAGCAGCGTGAGAACATAAACAATACGGGATCGATCAGTGGGAAAGGTAGTGGGCTGCAGCTCAAAAATCAGCGAGCATTGAGACAGGAATGATCTGCAGGTGCCTGGTTCACCATTGTAAAGTTCAGGTGGAGGTAAACGGGGCTCTCGGGCTGGTTGGGTTGGAGTCTGTGGGGCTGCTGGCGCAGCAAGAGAAGGCGGGTTAGAGCTCAGCGCCAGCTGAATCTGCTGTAGCTGGGAGGCCATGCTGGTCAGAGTGGCGGAGAAGGCTTCCATCGACTGGTTGATAGAGGCGAACTGCGTTTCATGTCTCCCTAACAACACGCCCTGTCGGGAGAGGGCCTCACGCACCTGGTTGGGGTCCGCTGAGTCCATCTTGGCCAGTTCGTTCTGTTGGGTTTTGGTGGGACTCAAGTGCAGACCAATGAATACTTTTTCACCAGGATTTATTAGGGAGCACAAAGTCAACAGTCTTTCAAAAACAGAAGGCAGGCATGAATCTGAAATGGCAGACAGAGGTCTTAACAGGAAAGGCAGTCAGGCGAGGGCAGACAATCCAGAGCGCACAGGCAAAAATCAGGTCCACGAACGGGCAAAATCCAAAACACAGAATCAGGCAAAATCGGTTGGCAGAATTCGCAATGACAGGCTAGAACGACACAGATCAGAACTGGGACAAACTGGCCGAGAGTGCTATTCAAGGCAGGGTTTAAACGGACAGGGTAATGAGCGAAAATTAGACACAGGTGGGTGCAAACGAGGAGACAAGCAGATAATTGCAGGAAGTCCAAAAAGGAAAGCGGCTGAGCCAGAACCCACATGGCCAGGTGAAAGAAAACAGAAATTAAAGACTGTCATGATCCAGAGCTACCAGCAGAGGCCTTTCGACCCAGTGTTCAGGCCGGATCCTTAACACCACGGCCTTCTCATGGCATCTTGTAGCTCTCCTAATTTCATTCTTGAACTCCTTCTTGGCACCCTTGTAATTTTCTAGAGCACTAACAGTTTCTAGTTTCTTGAACCTTTCGTAAGATTTCTTTTCTTCTTAACTAGATTTTCTACATCCTTTGTACACCATGGTACTTCCACCCTACAATCCTTTCCCTGCCTTAGTTGAACATACCTATGCAGAATGCCATGCAGATGTTCCCTGAATATCTGCCACATTTCTGCCATGCATTTCCCTGAGAGTATCAGCTCCCAATTTATGTTCCCAAAATCCTGGCTAGTGGCATCATATTTCCCCCGACCTCAATTAAATGTTTTCCCAAATTTTCTGCTCCTGTCCTAGGCTTTTTCCATTGAGGTTGGGTGAGACTAGAACTAGAGGTCATAGGTTAAGGATGAAAGGGGAAATACATAAGGGGAAACTGAGGAGGAACTTCTTCACTCAGAGGGTGGGGTGTTTAACAAGCTGCCAGCAGAAGTGGTGGATGCAGGTTCGATTTCAACATTTAAGAGAAATTCGGATAGGTACACGTGAATGAGAGGGGTATTGGAGAGCACTGGTCCAGGTGCATGTCAATGGGACTAGGCAGAATAATAGTTCAGCAGAGACTCGATGGGCCAAAGGGCCTGTCTCTGCGCTGTAGTGTTCTATGACTCTAATACAATATCATATCCTCCCACCATTGAGCACCATCAAAGCCAAGACTCCATCTTACCCTTTTATTATGGTGAATCCAAATACCTCAGCAACTGCTGTTCTGACACCCATAGCGAGGACTGATTCTGATTTGCAATAAGCAACTGCAAAATATCCATTAATTACTGAGTATGGCCACTCATTGTTTCATACCATTTTGTTTCTCATGGGTTCTTGAGCTAAAAAGGAAGCGCATTATTCAACATTAAAAATGAAAGTAAACCTCATTTTAATATTAAAGTCTCTTCACATATGACTAACTGATGAAATTGAGAATGTCAAATTGCATGTAGGTCTCAGACTCGAGGGCTTCATAATTTCCGATCTCCCCCTCCCCCTCCCATTTTCAAATCTCTTACTATCTTTTCTTTCAGTTAGTCCTGACTAAGGGTCCTGGCCCGAAACATTGACTGCGCTTCTTCCTATAGATGCTGCCTTGCCTTCTGTGTTCACCAGCATTTTTTGTGTGTGTTGCTTGAATTTCCAGCATCTACAGATTTCTTCGTGTCTGGGCTTCATAATTGTACTTGTTTTCAATGCCGACTTCACTTTCTGACAGTGCTGCCCTATGGCTTTTACCAAGGTGTCTGGAGGGCTGCTCTTTTTCCATAATCAGGAGCGAAGAAGTCAGTGCTGAATGTCTTAAGCCAAGTCAGCTTCCAAAAGTTACATTGTATTGGGAGTAGTTACAGACTGGCAAAGCTGAGAGTGGGGGTGGTCCCTGAGAGCCCATGGTGGGATGTGAACATCTTGTATTCTGAGAAAGGACAGGACTTCCCAGCTCTGCAGTACCATTGGAACTCTCATTGCTCTGGGCAGGAAAGAAAGCGTGCAGGTTTGCTTAGGCAAAGATAATTTTCAAGGCCCCAGGGCCTCTGAGCCTTTCCAGCAACTGCAGTAGTCGAGCC
Source organism: Mobula birostris (assembly GCF_030028105.1). Lineage (NCBI taxonomy): Eukaryota > Metazoa > Chordata > Chondrichthyes > Myliobatiformes > Myliobatidae > Mobula > Mobula birostris. The sequence goes on along the minus strand of NC_092383.1, from coordinate 58,695,989 downwards.
GTTGATCCTTGCTGGCCGTACTGCGGCCTGTGAGATTTCAACATGTTCCTACACAAAAAGGAAACGCCCCATTCACAAGACTGACCTCCTGTTAGCTCATCATGGACTGCGTTTCCACGGAAACAAGAACCTGCTCCACCAGTTGCTGTGTTGCTTAAATGTTTAACACTTCCAGAGCTCTTCCCACCTCCTGTTTGATATGAGTGGAGGTGTCCTTTATGTCACCTCATGATGCCAGGCTATCAGGCATGACGATGTACCTCACATTATATTGTGCGTCCCCACTACCTGTCCAACACAAATGGTTGGCTGTGTGTCTCAGCTACCCCAACTCCCACCAGTCAGCTTGTGAACCCAAGAGGACCCCATTCCTATGTGGAGAAACTGGCTGCAACAGCTTGCATCTTTGCCTTGACAGACAAAATAGGAAAGTTAGTGAGGCGGTCACATGATATGCTTGGCGCTACAGTAGCATAGCAGAGCGTGTGACGCTATTACAGCTTAGGGCGACGGAGATCTGAGTTCAGTCCTGGCATCCTCAGTGAGGAGTCTCTGTGCGTCCTCGCTGTGGAATGCTGGGTTTTCTCTGGGTGGGCTGGTTTCCTCCCACAGTACAAAGACGTACCGAGTTGGTTAACTGGGCATTGTAAATTGTTCTGTGATTAGCTTAGGGTTAAATAGGGGTTGTCAGGGGTCACTGGGTGTCATGGCTGCACTTTATCCCTAAATAAATAAAAAATAAAACACTTGTGAGTATGTATGTAATATGGGTCAAATGGCAAGATTCCAAAACATAAATATTTTTTTAAAAAGTGTGATGGATATCCACATTCCAGGGCCTGAGGGGCTTATTGATAAACTCAGCTTACTAGCACAACTGCATGAACTTTCCAAACGGTCCAAGTTGCAATACCTGTATTCAGAAATCCTATGTACGTAGTTTGTAAATCTTTTGTAATTCGGACGTATTTTATAAATTAGAAATTCACTGTGTGTTAAGAATTATTTGTCTGAATTGAAATATGTATCATTAAAAATAGAATAATAGTGGTTAAACTACTTTCTTCCTCCTTGGTTGGGAGGGAGGACCCACCGCACAAGCAGTGGATATTGGCAGCTAAACCTCGCCACAGAGTCTAGACAGGGAACTAAGCTTGACATTGAAGAATAGCGAGGTAAGTAAAATCTCTCTGTAGTGAGGGTACCCATACTATATTGGATAGGGCTTAAAATGCTTTTTTGTGGACAGTGAATCTAACACCGTCACAAAAGGCAGCACATTTCAATAAAAATGTACAGAACTCTTACTATAGCACATCAGACAATGACTTTGCCTAATAAATGTACTCAAGATCCATTACATAGAATCATAAAAACTTCATTTAATTTTTAAGTTACACAGTTATTTTAGTTAATTTCCTACCTTCCAAAACTCATTAATTTTATACAGGTGCTGTATTACCTGCTGTAGATGAACCTTGCCGAGATTTGATATGCAGAGCTCTTCTTTGAGTCAGGGATTTGGAATCTTCTTCTGCAATTTTTAGTCCTTGAAGATATTGTTATTGATCATCTCATTAAGCACCTTCTTATATATTTCTACATAGACTTTCCAGACATGTTTTGACTTTACAGTCAATTATGTAAATTCTTTTTCCATTTCTGTACTTATATCTTTGATATTTCCAAATTTCTGCTGGCTTCCATAATCACCTTAGCCACCTGGTCTGCAATCATCAGAGTTGAGACTTGCATAATTTGGTGGACTGTCCTTTGTGTCCAGTATCTCAAATATATGTTTCTCGTTGTCAGGGGTGGTTGGGGGAAATGTTCACAGTGTTATAAAGCTGCCTCAGGTGGAAAATTACTGCAATTATGTTCCCACACTGACACTAAGCAGATGTTGAAATGTCAGCATGACCCTTTTTTCACATTACCTTTTCAGCTCCGTGCTGACCAAGTCTCCTTGTTTTCAATTCTACCTGTTAACTCTTTCTTCTGTCCTCAACTGTTCTACATGTCCTTGCAGAGACCTCCTTAGCTAAATCTTTGGAGGATCCCTGCAGCCCCCTTGCACCAAGAACATATCCCCTAAGTGGAATTCTTTAACAGCCTATTCGGGTTCCTTTGATAAAAAGATGACAGAGTTTGTCATCGAAATGTTGGTTATAATCAATACCTGTATCCAGTTGGAAGCTCGAGAAGAGCTTATTCAACTGTGGGAAGACTTTCCAACTGCATCTGCCCCTCTTCTCCTCAACATCACTCAAACATTCAGTAGCAGTAGTCAACTGAAGCTGGAAGAGTGCTGGTTGTAGGGAAGTCAATCTCTTTAAGAGCTGCCTGCACAAGAGCTACAAGAACTTACAACTCATCACCATGAAACATCAATCCGAAACTGACAATATCACCTCTAAAGTAATATCACACTGGGAAGTGGTACTGTTCATGAATTTTACAATTGAAATTCTCACTCTTTATATTATTTCCACAATCAATTTTAGGATGAGGCAAAATGAAGTTTTAATGGCTAAAAGTAGGACTGAGGAATTTCGAACACATTTTTTTAATGTTCCTGTTTGTGAGCAAATTACTTTCTTGGCTGAACAACTTCAATACAGATAGGTAATTGCTTTTCATCTCATCTTTAAAATGTTGTCAGAAAATGCTGACAAGCAAACACAATATAGTAACTGTTCTCTGTCAGCATAATAAGCACCTACCTTTCTGCCCTAAAATTCCCCATTGATCCTATTTCTCTCTCTCCCTTACATTTCCCTTATTTTACCCACAAAAACTCACCCTCCATCCTCTCATTTTCACAGATTATCAGTTCATTTTCTGCCCCCTTTTCTTCACAGTTCCCTTATGTCAGTATCCTAAATCCAAGTCTGCATTTTATACAGGCTCATTTGGATTTTTCTGATTATGCTTTGGTCAGGCCACAGCTCCATGATTACGTTTCTCCCAACTTTACTCGTCAGTTTATCGTACCACTTGATCGCCTTATAACATATTCACAGCTAACCACTCCCTACCTCACACTACAGCTTCCTTTATATCATTAATCACATTGCTGTTCTCGAAAAATGATCCTTCTCTTCTGTTTATAATCTTCCTTCTGAACTCCCCAATGGTTTATGGTCCTATTCCTCATCTACCCTATCAGTCCCTTGGCAACATAATCTGCAGTCATGAGAATAGCTTTCAAAAAGTACGTTGGTGACATCTGCTGCTATCCATCACTTATTCATAGAATGAGTCCTATCCTTGTTCTACATCTAATTATGCATGAACTGCTGTTTCCTCCAGTTAAACTCTAGGAAGATCAAGCCATCCTGGGCTCAGAGTAAATCTTCAGAACTAGCTGGATTCCCAGTCTTGTCGAAAATTCTCAGCCCAAAACATCATCTGTACGTTTTTCCATAGATGTTGCCTGGCCTGCTGAGTTCCTCCAGCACTTTGTGTATGCTTCTTGGATTTCCAGCCCAGCCTTCTCTTATAGACCTTCAGCATCTCATTTATGAGATGAGCTCATTATCTCACCATCATAAAAGTCCATCTACTGCTTCCTGCATAACCTTGTCATCTCCAACCCTAATTGTTAAAAGTATCTTCTAAGTATTTGTTATGTCCTCCATAAAATTGCATGATTGTAAAGAGAAATGGTTGGTATGGATGTGGTGGGATAAAGAGTCTGTTTCTGAGCTGTACAGTTCCATGACTGTATGAAATTCCCTACATCTAGCCACACACAGTTGTTTGACCTTCCTTCCAGCATAAGCTTCTGCTGGATTTCTTTGCTGGCAATTACACAATGTTCCTTTCTGTCTGAAATTCTTCAGCAAATGAAAAGTTTCATATTTGCATATAACAAGACCTAGACAACACATGGACTAGTAAATAGAAAGCACTACCTACCAACCTTCCATTATTGATCTTTTGTAATATTAACACTATTGAATTTCTCATCATTTGTGTCATTAGGTCAGCAGTGACCACAAACTTATCCATACCAACAACATTATACCAACATGTTATACCAACATGTCTCCTGCCCCACTAGAGGCCCGAATGTACTTGACCACTGCTACACAGCAGCCAAGGATGCCTACCGTTCCGTCCCACGACCTCACTTCGGAAAATCGGACCATCAGGCCGTACTCCTCCTTCTGGCTTACAAACAGAAACTGAAGAGGGAGGTCACAGTGTCAAAAGTAGTGTCGCGTTGGACGGAGGAAACGGATGAGGTCCTCCGTGACTGCTTTGAATCGGTGGACTGGTTAGTATTCAAGGACTCAGCAGCTAACCTCGATGAGTATGCCTCAGCTATCACGGACTTTATTTGGAAACGCATGGAGGTCTGTGTGTCTCGCAAGACGATCTGGGTATTCCCTAACCAGAAACCTTGGATGAATTATGAGGACAAGTCCCTTTTAAAGGCTAGAGCTGCGGCTTTTAGATCCGGTGATACCAGTAGCTACACGGAATCCAGGCGTGAACTCCGGAAAGCCATTAAGGGCACAAAGAGGCAATATTGAGCCAAGTTGGAAGCCCAGGCTATCCAAAGGGATGCCAGTAGACTATGGCAGGGTCTAAATGAAATTTCTGGGCGCAAAGAAAAGGCTGGGAATATCAATAACTATGGCGCTTCTCTTCCTGACGAACTTAATGTATTCTACGCAAGATTCGAGTAGAAGAGGAGCATCCCACTCCCTCCGGCTGAACCGGACCTGGTGGCATCAAGGTTCATCGTCACCGAGGAGGATGTTAGAAGGGCCTTCCTGAAGATAAATCCAAGGAAGGCGACGGGCCCAGATGGCGTCCCAGGACGGGTTCTCCGAGCCTGTGCAAGCGAGCTAGCTGGAGTGTTTGCTGACATCTTCAACTGCTCCTTGCTTCAGTCTAAGATCCCCTCGTGTTTTAAGAAGGCAACGATAATCCCAGTGCCGAAGAAGAGCAAGGTGGCATGCCTGACTGACTATCAACCTGTGGCTCTGACATCAATTGCTATGAAGTGCTTCGAGAGATTGCTTATGGCACACATCAACCACAGCCTACCGGTCAGCCTCAACGCTTTGCAATTCGCCTACCGGAGCAACGGGTCAATGGCAGATGCCATCTCTCTGGCCCTACATTCCTCCGTAGAACACCTGGAGAATAAAGACGCATACGTAAGGCTCCTTTTCATTGACTAAAGCTCTGCCTTTAATACCATCATTCCAAATAAACTGATTCCTAAGCTCCAGAACCTGGACCTTAGAACTCAGATCTGCAGATGGATCTTCAACTTCCTCACAGACAGGACCCAGGCTGTAAAAATAGGGGACAAGCTCTCCTCTACAATTGCTCTGAGCACCAGTGCCCCACAAGGCTGTGTACTCAGCCCCCTGCTGTACTCATTGTACACCCATGATTGTGTAGCCAGGTTTCCATCAAACTCAATATATAGGTTTGCTGATGACACAACAATTGTAGGCCATATCTCGGATAATGATGAGTTTGAGTACAGAGAGGAAATTAAGAACCTGGTGGCATGGTGTGAAGACAATAACCTATCCCTCAACGTCAGCAAGACGAAGGAATTGGTTGTTGACTTCAGAAGGAGTAGCAAACCGCACAACCCAATTTACATTGGTGGTGTGCAAGTGGATCAGGTCAAAAGCTTTAAGTTACTCGGGGTCAATATCACAAATGATCTGACTTAGTCCAACCAAGCAGAGTTCACTGCCAAGAAGGCCCACCAGTGCCTTTACTTCCTGAGAAAACTAAAGAAATTTGGCCTGTACCTTAAAACCCTCACTAATTTTTATAGATGCACCGTAGAAAGCATTCTTCTAGGGTGCGTCACAACCTGGTATGGAAGTTGTCCTGTCCAAGACCGGAAGAAGCTGCAGAAGATCGTGAACACGGCGCAGCACATCACACAAACCAATCTTCCGTCCATGGACTCACTTTACACCGCACGCTGTCAAAGCAGTGCTGCCAGGATAATCAAGGAAACGACCCACCCAGCCAACAAACTCTTCGTCTCTCTTCCCTCTGGGAGAAGGTTCAGGAGCTTGAAGACTTGTACAGCCAGATTTGGGAACAGCTTCTTTCCAACTGTGATAAGACTGCTGAACGGATCCTGACCCGGATCTGGGTCGTACCCTCTAAATATCCAGACCAGCCTCTCAGTTTTTTTTGCATTACTTTAGGTCCCATTTTTCTATTTTCTATTTATGATTTATAATTTAATTTTTTAATATTTACTAATTTTAACTATTTTTAATATGTTTAATATTTAATATTTGTAATCCAGGGAGTGGGAAGCGCAGATTCAAATATTGCTATGATGATTGTAAGTTCTAGTACCAATTGTTTGGTGACAATAAAGTATAAAGTATGAAAGTAACATTAATATTGTGGTTACAAGATATGGTCAGGATATGAGCATCTTTGGTGAGTGATAGACAATAACCTTTCTACCATCTAGAAGGTACAAGTCATGGAATAACCTCAACTTGCCTAAATATATGCAACTCCAACAAAGCATTGCATTATACCACCCTGGACAAAACAAGCAGCCAATTTGTAATTCCATCTATCACAATAACCATTGGTGTACAGTGGCTGAAGTGTAAGTAACTATAAAATAATCTGTGATTTGCTCCAGTAACACCTCCCAAACCCACAACATGCACCACCAAGGAGATAAGAGCTTCAGGTATATGAAACCATTATTATCCCAGGTAATTATCCCAACTTGGAAACTGGGGCAAGACTGCAATCATCAGGCTATAGTTCCTGGCTCACTCTTTACAACATTTATTTAGAAGTCAACAAAGCAAAATATATGACTAAGGAGATCAATTTGTACCAATTGATAAAGCTTTGTTGACCTCATTATCAAGGTGGTCCTTTCTGGAAAAGATAAGAAATTGCAATTGTCCATTTCTTTCTTTCTTTCTTTATCTTAAAATAGCTTGGTCAGTGTTTAAAGATTAGAATGGAATGATAACCATTTCATTGATAATTCAAGGGAAAGATGTATTGGCTGATTATTGTGCTGGTTCCAGTTTGAAAAAGAGGATTTTCAATTAATAATAAAAAAGTGAAGTTCCTTAAAGCAATCCTAGCTGCTTCATGGTAATCAATTTAGAAGCGCATGTGTGGTGATAAGATCAATTTTCAATAAAGAACCAGTGTTAAAGGTAATTTATGTGTTGCAATTTTTATTATTGAAACATTTGTGTAATTGATCACATTGTACCCATAATCTCTGTTAAATGTTGCCATGTGATCACGAAATAAAAGGTTGCAATTTTACTTTTTAAGACAGAAAACAACTTGGATTGAGTTAATGATGAGCACCAATTCTATTTTGTTAACTATGTTCTCCATTTATATAAATGGTCATAGACCTGACATGTTAATTCTGTCCCTCTTATAGTTATAAAGAAGGCAAGACAGTGGCTATACTTCATTAGGAGTTTGAAGAGATTTGGCATGTCAGCAAATACACTCAAGAACTTCTACAGATGTACCGTGGAGAGCATTCTGACAGGCTGCATCACTGCCTGGTATGGGGTGGTGAGGGGGTCGAATGCTACTGCACGGGACCGAAAGAAGCTGCAGGAGGTTGTAAGTCTAGTCAGCTCCATCTTGGGTACTAGCCTACAAAGTACCCAGGACATCTTCAGGGAGCGGTGTCTCAGAAAGGCAGTGTCCATTATTAAGGACCTCCAGCACCCAGAGCATGCCCTTTTCTCACTGTTACCATCAGGTAGGAGGTACAGAAGCCTGAAGGCACACACTCAGCGATTCAGGAACAGCTTCTTCCCCTCTGCCATCCGATTCCTAAATGGATATTGAACCCTTGGACACTACCTCACTTTTTTTAATATACAGTATTTCTGTTTTTTGCATGCTTTTAAAATCTATTCAATAAATGTATACTGTAATTTATTTATTTATTATTATTATTTTAATTTTATTTATTATTTCTTTCTCTTCTATATTATGTATTTCATTGAACTGCTGCTGCTAAGTTAACCAATTTCATGTCACATATTGGTGATAATAAACCTGATTCTGATACTTATCATAGGTGATGCCTGACCTGTTAGATGTTTGCTGTTTTATTTTGATGTCCAACAATTACAGCATTTTGCAGGACAGGTATTAAGAAACCCAACAGATGGCTCATGGTTGTGTATGCCTTTGGTGAACATTTCTATCTGTCAAGTGCAAACATGTCATTGGCAATTCAAGGACTAAAGGCCTGGTCGCTGAGTAGGAAGTTTGTATTTCAAGACCTGATTCAGAGACCTGAATGCATATAATTCAGCATAGTACTGTGGGAATCCTATAATGTTCCAGTGAGAAATTGAACCTTTGGTTCCTCAGTTGAATGTATGAGATTCTATAGCACTGTTTTGTCGAAGGGCAGGGGATGTTCTAAAATAGCTAGTCATAAATTATTCTTTAAGTAGCATCTTCAGAAAACTCATCTTCACATATGCCTCTATCTTCACATTACTACTTTGGAGTCCATGTTGTATGCAAATTGGCAATTATATTTGCTTATATTGTCACAAAAATTATGCAGTCTGACCATGATGTGTCATGTAAAATTCTGATGTTCTGAAATACACTATATAAAATTCTAATATTCCTTCTGTGTTTTTCTTGCAAACTATTCTATTAAAAACTTGAATGAAAATAAGTCAGTTAGGTATAATATATTCAGTAGGGCTTCTTATAGGGGAAAAAAACTATTCACTTTTTGAAACTCCTTGTCAGATTAAAAGATTAATGTAAAGGCAATATCTTTGTTTGGATAAATACAAATCAATTAACAAAATAATGACAAAGTATTCCATAGAAGCTGAGGCCAAGAATAAACATGACTATTTTCATGCAAGTATCGCAGTAAATTTATATTTAGATAAATAAAGGGATTACTGAAGATGTGCAACACCATTAACTTATCAAAAACAGGATTTAGCTATTTAGCTCTTCATTTAAACACAAGGTGCTACATATAGTTGGCATATTTTGACAGAAGGAAAAGGGAAATGTACCCAGAAAGTTAAGTCCAGTCAATACATGGCTAAACACCCATACAGTTAGGTGATAAATTTTAATTATTGCAGTCACTGTGTATTCACTCTCCTAAACTATTATTTCTTTCCTAATGCTTAGTTATTTTCCTCTCCTTGATTTGACTTTCATCTTAACAGCCTGAGTTGCATCACTTTAATGTTGCAGTGTTTCTTTCACAATTCTTCAAAGTGATCATGCAAGGGGTAAAAGGCTGCATTGTCATAGATGTGGACATGCTGTCTATAGCCTGCATTTACTAACATGAATTTTCTCCAGGTTCAGAGGGACAATGCTTCTCCCTACGCTCTCCTTTAAAAGATGCTAGCAGGTGCCAAGGAAAAGGCTTCAGATAATATGTCCTGGGACACCTATTGACAGTTTCAATGGCTGTGAAAATATTTCTTAAACACATCTGATGAAGACATTAAAATACTCTTCAACCATTTTTAGAAAATTAGCTATTTACAAATGGAAAATATATTTAATTAAAAGACACCAGAACACTAATAGTGAAAACATTAAAATAGAACAGTAATAAACAAGGCAATGATATTTTTCCACATGCTTAGTGACATCATTTAAAGGAATACAATTGTCGTTCCTTTCTTTTAAAACCATAAGCAGAATCCAAGGTCCACCCAAGGCCTCTCCACAATGTGTCATATCTTCACTATTGGTTCAGTGAAGTATTCAGTTTTGAACTGGACAGTTGGATGCACTAGCACCTGACATTCTAAGATGTGTCAGACTCTCACAGATGACCATACATGCATGGATGTTTGAGACTTCCTGACTCTGAGTGGCCAGTGGTTCTCTTCATTATTACTGCTGTTGGTCAGGATGGTTGAGCCCACAATCTTCTCAGATGTCCTGTAGAGGGTGCTATGTCATTTTGTTCTTGTACCTACAGCATCGTACTTTACAAAATGTGATGGCAATTAAACAGGCAAAGGGACTGGTCAAAAGCTTCATTCACATACATTATGTAATTATCCAAGTAGTGCTTCCAATTAACTGACGGGTAATTTTAGTGGTGGTGGGGAATATAAAATTTGACAAAATAAATAAATGACATAAGTGCTTTCACGGGGAAATCTGCAGATGCTGGAATTTCAAGCAACGCACATAACCCTTCTGTCCTGATGAAGGGTCCCGGCCCGAAACGTCAACTGTACCCCTTCCTAGAGATGCTGCCTGGCCTGCTGCGTTCACCAGCAACTTTTATGTGTGTTACATAAGTGCTTTGTTTCCTTCAACTGGTAGTTTATTTCTAACTTTTTAAATTAACATGAATAAAAAAAATTGGCAATCAGATATAAGCAAATCCTTAGAAAGAGAAGACATGGAATCAAGAGAGGTGGATTCTTTGTGGGTAGGATTAAGAAATGCAAGGGTAAAAAGACCCTGATGGGAGCTATATACAGGCCTCCAAACAGTAGTCAGGCTACAAATTACAATGGGAGATAGAAAAGGCAATGAGGGGCAATGTCAGGTTGGCGCTGGATCCCAAGAAAGGGAATTTGTAGAATGCCCATGAGATGGCTTTTTAGAGCAGCTTGTGTTTGTGCCCATTAGGGGAAAGGGAATTCCGGATTTGTTGTGTAATGAATCAGATTTGATTCGGGAACTTAAGAGAAAGGAACCCTTAGGAGGCAGTGATCATAATATGACAGAATTCAGCCTGCAGTTTGAGAGGGAGAAGATAAAGTCAGATGTATCAGTACTATAGTGGAGTAAAGGGAATTAGAGGAGGATGAGGAAGGAGCTGACCAAAGTTGATCGAAAGGGGACACTAACAGAGATGATGGCAGAACAGCAATGACTGGAGTTTCTGGGAGCAATTCAGAAGGTGCAGGATAGATACATCCCAAAGATGAAGAAGTATTCTAAAGGGAGGATAACACAATCATGACTGACAAGGAAAGTCAAAGACAGCATAAGAGCAACAGAAAGGGCATACAATATAGCAAAAATTAGTGGGAAGTTAGAGGACTGGAAAGCTTTTAAAAATCAATAGAAAACAACTAAAAACCCATAAGGAGAGCTAAGATGAAATATGAAGGCAACTAACAATACAGAACAACAAGTGATTTTTTTCTGATATATAAAGAGTAAAAGAGAGGTGAAAGTGGATATTGGACCACTGGAAAATTACGCTGGAGGCAAAGAAATAGGGGATGAACTTAGTAGATATTCGGTGTCACTCTTCACAGTGGAAGACACTAACAGTATGCCAGAAATTCATGTATGTCGGGGGCAGATGTAAGTCTAGTTGCTATTACTAAGGAGAAGGTGCAAGGGAAGCTGAAAGGTCAGAAGTTAGATAAGTCATCTGGACCAGGTGGTCTACAACCCAGGGTAGCTGAAGAGATTGTGGGGATATTTGTAATGATCCTTCAAGAATCAATAGATTCTGTAATGGTTCCAGAGAACTGTAAAATTCAAAGTCTGAAAGTTCAAAGTACATTTAGAATAGAGCCTATTTTAAAAAAAACCCACACAATAGGAGGTCAAACACCCAATGTGTGGGAAAAAAAGAACAAATTGTGCAAAAAATTTGTAAAAAATCAACAAATAACAGAGAGAACATGAACCAATGAGACCCTGAAAGTAAGTCCACAGCCATGGAATCATATTCAGCTCTGAGGCAAGTAAAGCCGGTACAGAAGCCTGATGGTGCAGGCCACACCATGCACTGAGGTTAAGGCCTTGTGTGGAGCACGGAGGCGAGTAAACCTCATGGAGTAGTGAGCTGAACACCGGTTCATCCTTCACCCTCGGCCTTGGCACTTTGATTTTTTAAATCTGGCTCAGCGCTTAAATCAGCCAAACATCGGTTCATTTTTTTGATCTTGGGCCTAGGACCCACTGCTTCAATCTGGCCCCAGGCCTGCTCCAGCAATGGCTGTGGTGGCCAAACCTGCATCCTTAAGAGTCTGGTTCGTTGAATCCTTCAGAATACATTAGGTCGTACGGATGGTTCAAAAACACATCTCTCAAGGGAAGTTACGGTCTGTGGGTTGAAGTGATCGTTGTCCAGAAAAAGAGTAATTAATAGAATAGTTAGTGGTTTTGTTTGCTGCATCATTGTGACTCGCCAGCGTAATCTTAACTGGAAGGAAATGTCACCCCACTTTTTAAGAAGGGAGGGTGGCAGAAGACCATAAGACCAAAATAAGAGTTTATAGGCTGGTTGGGAAGTTGTTTGAGCCTGTTACTAAGGTTGAGGTATTAGGGGCACTTGGAAACACATGATAAAATAGGCCAAGGTCAGCATAATTTTCTGATGGGGAAATCTTGCCTAACATATTGTTGGAATTCTTTGAGGAAATAACTAATAGGATAGACAAAGGAGAGTCAGTAGATGTTGCTTACTTGGATTTTTAGAAGGCCTTTGACAAGGTGCCACACATGCGGTTGTGGATAATACAAAAATAGATGGAGGGGCAAGTAGTGTTAAGGAAGCAGGGAATCTGCAAAAGGACTTGGACTGATTAGGAGGATGGGCAAAGAGGTGGCAGATGAAATATAGTGTAGAAAAGTATATGATCATGCACTTTGGTAGAAGGAATAAAGATGTAAACTATTTTCTAAATGGGGAGAAATTCAAATATTAGAGGTGCAATGAGACTTGTGAGTCCTTGTGCAGGATTCCCTAAAGATTAACTTGCAGTTTGAGTTGGTGGAAAGGAAGATAAATTTCAAGAGGAAATCTATCTTTATTATTTCTATCTACAGTACTGTTGTTGTTAATAGATATTAAATTGTCTTTCTCTTCCTACACATTGCCTAAGAAAAAGTTGACACAAAAATTTAGAAACAGACTTTGCCAAATGAAATTGATGTACTTCCTGGAAAATCTTCAACCTTAGTCTATCTCTGGCAAAATATCACACAATTATTTCATCCAATTTTTCTAAGTGGTGCATGATTGGACAATGATGTATTTAAATAATTTCTATATATTTCTCTTTGTTGTTATATCTATAGGTTGCCTTGGTTATCCAGTGCTCCAGTCATATTCAAGTCACTGTTCTTAATAAACCTTGGCAAGTTGTCCTACCAAAGAAAAACTTCTAGTATTGGAAAAAGAAGGAAACAATATTCAATTTTGCTTCTCTTCACTAAACATACACCAACAGAAATGACAATCACAGTAACATGTTTGATTGCTTTGTCTGAATTGTAAAATTGGAAAATGATGATGAAGCAAAAGTGACAGTTCAAATTTTTTCCAAGGATTTTATTTTAAAAATTTAGTCATTCAGCCATAGTATTTAAAGTGTCTTGCAATGATTATACAATTGAATATAAAGGTGACTATCAATTAATTATTCACTTCTTACAAATTAAGACCATCCTTTACCTGTGTCATAATATAATTGTTTAAAATGTATTTTCATGTATACTGTAATGTATTTAGAAGGTAGTGAAAGGCCAATAAAATTAAAGCCTTTAATTATCTGATTGAGCCTTAAGCTTGTGGTAGGGTATATTTTTGTTATAGATCATAGAGAATTACAGCACAGAAACCTTTGGTCCATCTACCCAAGCTGAACTATTACTCTGCCTACCCCCATTGACCTGTTCCTGGACTAAGACCTCCATATCCTTCCCATCCATGTAGTTATCCAAACTACACACCTCTTACATGTTGAAATCGAATCCACATCCACTACTTCCACAAGCAGCTTGTTCCACACCCTCACCACTACGTGTGAAGAAACTTCCCCTCATGTTCCCCTTAATGATTTCACCTTTCACCTTTCACCCTTCATCCATGACCTCCAGTTCTAGACTCACCCAACCTCAATGGAAAAAGCCTGCTTGCATTTACCCTATCTGCTGCCTACCACTCATAATTTTATATACCTCCATAAAATCTCCACTCTTTCTCTTTTGCTCCTGGGAATAAAGTCTTAAAGTCCCAGAAACTTTAGGACTAGAATAAGGGTTAGAATAAAGTCCTAACCTAATCAAACTTTCACAATATCTTAGATCTCAAGTCCCAGAAACATCCTTGTAAACTTTCGCTGTAGTTTTTAAATCTTATTGTTCTCTTTTGTGTAGGTAGGTGACCAGAACTCTATACAATAATCCAAATTATGTCTCACCAACATCTTACACAACTTCAACAAAACATCCCAACTCCTGTACTCAATATTCTGATTTATGAATGATATTTTTGAAATATTTGATTAAAATGTCTTCATTGAACATATTTACAGTATATATGCATATTTACAGGTTTTGCATCAGTGGGGGAAATAATTTCATAAGTAAATATGCTTTATTTGCAAATCTTCTGTTGGGCCTGAAGAGGTTATAGTTCTGCCAAGGCTAGTCAATATTAAATTATGTTTGCATTGCAACAATGAGTGGGCTTAAGTAGGTTGAGGACTGTACCCTTTCATTTGGAACTAAGCTCAGTTTTTTTCATCTGGATTTGTATTTTGTGCTAAAGCCCAAGAATGTATTTTAATTAACAACACATAATGATATTACTTAAAAATCACAAATAAAGCTCACTATATCAATCCAGGGAATGAAAAACAGAGAACAACAAATGCTGAAAATACCCAGAAACATCTGAGAATGAGAAACGGAAGGTGAAGTCAGTGAAAACTTCTGCTCTCTTCCAAAACGTAGAAATGCTGCCTGACTGTTCATCACAGAATCCCAGTTTCTGCAGCGTTTGCTTTTAGGTTACTGTGAAAGTTGAGATTATTCAATGAACTTTAGAAGCCCAGATTAACCCTTCTAATACTGGAATAACCAAGTGATCAGATGGCCACAGTGGAGAGCAATGGTTCATATTTAAACAATGACATTTATTAAAATGGGAATTAATTGTTTTGACCCATCTCTCACTATCCCTGAACAATCAGCTCCTGATGAAAGGCTCATCAGATTTTTTGCATCTGTATACTTTGCTTTTGTTTTCCCTTTAGATCACTCACTCATTGACAGGCTGTGTTATTGTACTCAGAAATCTCATATCTTGAAAAACAATGACAACAAAAGAAAGGTCATTGATACTGGCAATGAATTAAATTTCTTTCCAGGGATTTAAGAATTCCTTTTTAATAACTTGACACTTCTCGGAATGGCTGATTTACTAGTCAGACTTGGAAATACGTGATCTTAAGAAATATTTTACTTACAAATATCAGGGCATATTCATATTTTGAATACAACAATTTATATATCCCATTTTTTTTCTTTCTGGAAGAGTGGTCTTAACTTTAATTTGAACCAATATATTAAATTTCCAACATTTAGCAGATCTAATTAATTCATAATTAACTAGATAGCAATTTCATGGTCCATGGGATCTCTGGATTCCTCCAGGAACGTGGTAGTCTGGTCCATTTGGTTGATAGTGAAAGATGGGTCCACGGTGACAGCCTTTTTTGCATTCAATAAATAGAAAGCCATATTTGCCTAGGATATTAGTGCTTTTTACTTTATGGATGTCCATCTCTGTGACTGCTGACAAAAACAATCTGGACTGCTTCACGTAAAACCAGGAGGCGGTCATGTTCCTCACCTATTTTCTCATTTTAGGATCTTAATTTAATGCTTTGCAATGTAACATGTGAGATTTTATTTAATTTTCATATTAATAAGATAACCTAGCAAGTGTTGACCAATTAATTTATTTTCCTTTTCCCTATTGCAAGTAAAATATGGTTTACATACTGAATAAAAATGAATACCTTCAAACCCCTGTTATAGTCTAAAAATGCACACTGATTTAAAATAAGGAAACATTACTTCATCCATGCATCTTGCCTGATAATGATGCCTATTTACCTTCTTTATCTGCGCAGTATAATTTACGTCAGTAAATGTATACTTATAGGAGAGCAGCCTATCCGATCATTTTTACAATTAATACTGTACTGTGCAAGGTCGACAGGAAGCAGAATCTTTTCCTTGTTGTCTGTTTTCAAATTAGGATGCTGCTTCTGCTCAAATTGCATTATCTATTGATCAATTCTGTTAGTGTGTCCTGCTGAACCATTTACGTATACAACACTACCACTGAAAGGTAGACTCCTCATACAGTATGCAGGTGCTGGAGTCTGTTGCCGGCTCAGTTGTATTTGATTTTCCCTCATTGTGCTGATCCAGCAATACTTGATGCAGGGGTGGAGAGTGCACCACTAAAGGGACCATCCCCAATTATTGCTGAGATTCGACATTACCGAACAACACAGCAGCCAATGAGCTGTGAGAGCTGTGAAATACAGCAATATATCACTAGAGGGATTTCTGGGAAACTGCAGTGCTCTTACTATGATGCTGACCTAAACATTTCAGCACTTCTTCTCTCTCTCTCTTTCTCTCTCTCTCTCCTTTTCTCTGTGCTTCCTCTTCTTATGTTGTGAGTCAGGTCTTATTTTTTAAAAAAGTAAAGTTGGCTTAAGTCTTTAGGAACCAGGTTTCCTTTCCTTACTCTGTCTGCACGAGTGTCCTGAAAATCGTTCCGATGAGAACTTCTCCGTAAGGAGCACAGGCTAAGGTAAGGCTGCCCAGCTGCAGTAGATGATTGAAAGTACTTCTCTCAATTGCATGCATCAATGTCAGGCTTCTGCTGCCTCAGTCCGCACTGCACTGCAGCCAGAGGTTTCCCAGTGTTATATAAAGCTGCAGCCCTCCTCCTTCTGTTGTTGAATGTAATTTGGTAAGAGTTTGATGCCTTTGTAATGAACTGAGATGAATGACATACATGAGAAACAATGCTACAACGTTTGAAAGAGGAAATGAAATAGTGCTGTAGTATTTATTTAAACATGTAGATTCCTGATAACAGACTCTGCTATGCTGTAGATCATTTGTGTCTCTTTTTACATAGGTTTAGCAGATCAGGTTTGATGTATTTGCACAGCCAGCATTTATATTACTTTTTTCCCAGTCTTGAAAATCAAACAGTTGCCTGCCACTGAATAAAATATAGCGCTCTCCATTTTATAAATGAGGTTCAATGTAATTTGGAGAATCTTAACTGCTATGTTTGGTTGCATTGAAACTAGATTCAGATTTATATTCTGTAAAACTATAACCTTACTGTGTTTTAATAAATAAATTACATTAATTCCAATGATTGTTGTATTGTCAATTTATTAAATGAGTGAAAAGTTAACTATTTGATCAACACTTTCCTTCCCCTTACACAAATGTGGAAAATGAACCAAATAAGGGGTAAGTATGAATGACCTGTAGAAATGATATGAAGATGCCATGGACAAACCTGAAGTTGACCCCACCTCAACTCCAACTTTAAACCAATCTTGAGAGAATTTTTGACTTTTTGTTAACTTGAGAGAGCTTTTTTAAGAGTTAAAGCATCTTTACAATTGCTTTGGGTGTAATGTGAGGGTAGATCATGTTCAGAACAGAAGCTGCTTACTCAATTATTCCTGGTTACGTGAGAAAAGACAAACACATGCAAAAGTAGAAAGGGTGGTGGGACTGAAGTAAAATAAAAACTGTAAGAGGTTTCACTTCAAAGTTTAACAGTGCATCATCCAACTAGCTTTGAAACACTAGATGAAATAAGCACTCAGTACTCTAGTGTTTGAACAATATTTTCTCTATAAACATCTTGATTCCTCGCTGTTGACAGTAACATGGGTTGATCTCATGAATTCATATTGACAGCTGGTCAGTTCCTACTTTTTCCAGCATTTTTGGAATGTCTTGGACTCAATTAAAAGTTTAGTTGCTTAATACTAAATGAATTCAGATTTTACCACGAAGTTCATTTCATGCTTGATATATTTTAAATATTGTGTATGAATCTTTATTTAAGTACAGTATGAGCTGAACAATGTTATTAAAGAGAATAATGAGTTAAGTTTGTTGAGGTCATTCATTTCTTCAGTATGTTTTTTCAAGCTGATTACTTCAGAAAAATATAAGTTAATAGCACATAAGCTAGATGAAGCATACTATCTTAATATTATATTTGACAAACTATAATTGAATTAGGATTTAAATATTTTATGGATGTTTGTCCTGAGTTCATTTTCTAAAATGAATTAGCATGAAAAATCCTGATACATTTGGTACAGTCAGCCTTTGTATTGCTAATAATTTACTATCATCTACTCTCACTGTCACCTTCTTCATTAGAGAGAGAGTTGTGTTTCGAAACTTTGATCAATAACAGCTTTGAATGGAACCTGATTTTATGCATTTTATCTTTTGACTAAAAGCAACTTGTCAAAAAAAAATCTTCACTTGTGTTTTGCATCGAATCATGAATTATAACATATTGTATTTTCCTCTTGACACAACTGGAACTGGAGAAGAAATAAATTGTTTCACACCAATATGTTGGTGTGAAAGAATTCATTACTATTGTTAATGCCTGATATAAGCTTACTTGGTTGAAGTGAAGTGTTTACATTGCTCTGCTTACACAATGGTCAGCTGATATAATATGATGTACACTCCTCTGACTTATCCTGAACTCAGTTGATGAGACTTTATTCAAGTCTCCCTAACCAGCCACAATATTTCACCGAAATTTGACAGCCCTAGCCAAAGTTATATTGGTTTCGGGTTTGAATATAATTATTTAAATACTAACTGCAGTGAAAAGCTGATGGGCTGGACAATTTAGGAACTGACACGTTGTGCTCTTCCATAGAGTTAGTACAAGGGTCTGGTGAAGATAAAAATAAATGGGCAGAAATTAATGGTTTAGTTCCAATCCAATCCAATTCGTTGGAGTTTAAATTGATTTTCAAGACTCAAATCCTCTTTGAAGCACATATAGATTAATTCCTTCCAGAAACCATCAATTTCTCTTTTAAGTTTGCACCCTGATTTAAAATGTTATTTTAAGTATGTTTCTCTCTCCATTCTGATAATAAAATAAAGCTATGATGCAGGCATGGTAGTTGATTTTGTAGGATCAAGCAAATCGAGTGCTAACTGTGCGGTATATGGATTTTATTAAAGTTCAACAAGGTACAGTAGTTGATTCAGAAAGTCAGGCGGCATGAGAGCTGGAGAAACTACGTTGTATGGATTCAGAATTGGCTTGTCCACGGAAGACAGAGTGTGGGAGAAGATGAAGTGTAGTTTGTCTGGAGGTCAGTGACCAGTAGTGTTCTGCAGAGATTTGTCCTGTGACCCCTGCTTTTCGTGATTTTCATAAATGACCTAGATAAGGAAATGAGTTAGTAAGTTTGCAGAAGCTGTGAAGATTGGTGGTGCTGTGGATAGTGCAGAAGGTTGGTGTGACTTATAACAGGACATTGCTAGGATGCAGAGCTGGGCTGAGAAGTGACAGATGGAGATTAATCCAGAGAAGTATGAAGTGATACATGGGAGGTCAAACTTGAAGAGAGAGTACAAGGTTAATGGCAGGATTGTTAACAATGTGGAGGAACCTGAGAGACCTTGGGGTCCACATCCGTAGATCTTTCAAAGTTGCCATGCAAGTTGATAGTATGTTGAGAAGGCCTATGGTGTGTTGGCTGGGGGACTGGGGTAATTATAAAACTCTAGTTTGACCATACTTGGAGTATTGTGTTCAGTTTTGATTGCCGCACTACAGGAAATATATGAAAGCTTTAGAGAGGACGCAGAGGAGATTTACCAGGATGCTGGCTAGATTGGAGAGCATATCTTATGAGGGAAGGATGAGCGAGCTAGGGCTTTTCACTTTGGAGGGAATGAGGATGAGAGGTGACTTGCCTAATGATGATAAGAGGCATAGATAGAGTGGACAGCCATCATGTTTTATTTTTCTGAGAGCAGCGATGATTAATACAAGGGGGCAGAATTTTAAGGTAATTGGAGAAAAGTTTAGGGCAGATGGCAGAGGCAAGTTTTTTTTACATAGAGGATGCTGTCTGCATGAAATGCACTGCTAGAGTTGATGGTAGAGGCAGATAGATGAGGGACATTTAAGAGACTCTTAGATAAGTACATGGATGAATGAAAAAAAGAAGGCTATGTGGAGGGACAATTGTGCTGATGTTGGAGTAGGTTAAAAGGTCAATAAAACATTGGGAGCCGAAGGACATGTACTGTGCTGTACTGTTCTACTGTATGCTTTAGGTTCTACAATAGCATTCATTGTGCTGGTGAATCAAATGGTGTATTGATGCAAATTTCCTCTGCATTCAGTGCAGTCACACAGTCACAATGTTTCTTAACAATATTAGAAATCACAAAATCACAAATAACTATCATAAGTTAATGTTAACAACACCCAAGTCAGAGTTGAGACTTTAAAGTGAGCTGCAAAGACTTAGAATTTATGGTCAATGTCAAAGTGACGTATGCCCTACTGACCAGAAAATAATTTACCCACAACAATCTAATAGCCTCTGTGCTAAAAAAAACATTTCTTTAACTTGCATGTTCAAAGAGATATTTGGAATTTATCAGTTGCCATATCATCAGCCTGGCAAGTCACATTAAGGACACTCTTACAGACAAGAGACTTGTTTAAATTAAAATTTTAAAATTATTTAAACTTCTAACTGAAGATTGCACCATACCCAAACAATTAAAATAGGATAGAGAATGGGCTTCCTGTGGGTACCCCAGATTTTCTTCCACATCCCAAAGACATGCAGCTTGGTAGATAAATTGGCTGCAGATAGATCAGTGGCAAGAGGATCAGGAGGATTTTAATGGACCCTTGAGAAATAGTAGGTTACAGGAAGGTACATGGGAAATGAGATGGATGGAATTATTATCAATGGGCCAAATAGTCTCATTTATGTTCCAGGGAATGTGGAACCCAAAGCTTTAACAGTAATATTAGAAAGTTGAAGAAAAGTTGCTGTTTATTTTCTACTTTTAAATTGATGAGTGAGTTATAAATATTTAAACAAAGCATTTTTTATTTTTATCTTTCAAGGATCCTCATAAAATATCAAGTTCCAGGGAAAGAACAGTTGTTGGACTTACTTCAATATGCTGTTCTTAAGTACCTTGGTGCAAAGTCACCCTCCTGTAAAGCCAGAGAAATTTCAGTTGCTCATATAATATTTTCCGACTCAACACAATATTGTACTAATTAGTATTGAAGTTGGTATTGTACTAATTTGCTTGTACAACACCAGAGACTACAGACTAATGTAGAATATATGGTCTACATGTTTATAGGAAAAGGCCAAATGCTTTGAAAAGTGGCATTCTCATTGGTGTAAGTGACAATAAGCTAACTTGGCAACTTCTGAATATAATTCAAATCATTCCTGCTGGTAGACTTGTGTTAGCAAGTTTTATTAATATGCTTTCTCTCAAACTTGGATCTTTGTGCCGTATGCAACCAGGCACATTGCTTGGTATCACCTTACCTTTTAGGCACAAATGTATAGTGTTATACCTCCAGTATTCTGTCATGGTATGTTAATTTAAATGGGAAGAAAAACTGATCTGGTTTTTCATCATTATCTGTGCAGCTCCCTTCCTATCTCCTACCATGCATACTGTCTGACAAAGCCTTGATTTTAAAATTCTTGGGGTTGTATTCAAAATTTCTCAGGTTTCATCCCTTCCCAGCTTCAGGATCTCTTCACTCCACCAGTTCTGGCCTTCAGGGTATCATCATTTATCAGCCCTCCATGGTTCTTTGGGCTGCATGTACCTTTCTTTCCCCCCAGGAAAAGTGGAGATTTTGCATTTCTCTCTTTCCCCTTGTAACCTGCCACAACTCATCCTCACTACTCTTGCAATCACCTTGTGGCCAATGTAAATTCACTTGACCTCCGCCTTCCATTTTGATCTGTCTCTCATTATTCCCTATCATCTGTGGTTCTGTTTCAGTCATGCTCTCATTCATGTTCTTCCTCTCTTGGCACCGCAACCTTGTCTCTGTCAAGTTATCAAACCACTCACTTTAGCTGACTTTCCTTGGTTGCCCTTCCGCTGATATCTTGACCCTCCTGCTGTAGGTCTCTCCCAAGTTTAGCACTGCCTTTGTATTTACCATTCTGTGAACTATTCAAAGAAAGTTTTAGAAATATAAATCACTGTTACTTCTATTCAATAATAGCTCACATCAATGTTTATGTTCCAGTAATACTGTATTATTATGAACTCTCTAGTTATATCACTAGCTCTCCTGTAAAGTAACATGTATGAAGGTAATCAGAATACTTTTAGGAATGGGTTCCCCAATGGAATTTCATAGACCAGTCAACTTAAGATATGTGATGATGATATCTGATTTTGGAAACTATACTGTGACATGCAAAATCATACAATAATAAGATTGAAGAATTACATCTAGCTTTACAGTGATGAGGGCTAGATTATAAATGTTCAAATTGAGTTCACTATAAGACATTAATTATTGATAAAAGAAAATGATTGTGAACCCTTGAACCTGCAAGTGAATAATTATTGTAGATTGTGTATTGGAAGTGATGGTCAATGCGAATTGTTAGTTATGTAAATTAAAATCTAAAAGTTTGTTATGATGGTAATAGTGCTTAAAGATGTTTGAAAGAAAGATAAAAATTATGGAAATTATTATGCATTTTAAATGTTGAAGTGGGCAATGATTTATGTGGCAACATGTTATAAATATGAAGTAAAGTATGAACCGTGATGTAAATGTGGATGAGTAAAGAACCACTCTCAAGAAGGGATAACTTACATCACATTATCCAATAACAGAACTGAAAATGGCTGCTATAACTAAATCATCTTTTACCCACTCCTTGACAATAAAGACAATGCCATCTTGGGGACTAATACTGGCATGACTACTGACTGCAGTCAGCACAGGTGAAAGGACTGATTGAGAGAATGATGGATGATACTGTAAATCTGATTTTAATGTGATGGTTAACAAGCTTTCTGCACAGTACATCTCAAATGAGAGGTCATTTCAGTGGACGGAGCCTGGAAATCTACTGGCAGTTCTGTTTGCTGTGCCAATATGTTCACGTCTACTTCTGATAATCCCACCGGAGTTAGGGGCACTGCAGAATGCTGCACATAGTAATGGGTTGTACAGCTGAGGGAAATGGAACAGGAACTCTTTTGCCACAGGCATTTCATTTCAGAATATTATAACTTTATCAATATTTTTATTTGTAACCTAATGTGGAGAATCTTACAGGACTAACCTTCAGAAGCTTTGAGTTAGTCAATTTGATGTAGCAGAATAGCTTACTTGAGATATTTTTAAAAATTTTTTGACAATATATCTACTTATTAGTACAATACATTGGGATGCTGCATTAATAGCAAACAAATACGGTTCATAGACAGAAGTTATTTTTTAACTGTTTGACTTCGGTAGTGTTTTATATGTGGCATGTTATTTTACACTATCTTGATCATCCCTCTCTCTACATTACTTCACTGAAGACCTCCAACATGGTTTATTGGCCACATACAATTATACGATTCACTTCTGAAGTAATTTGATTTAATTTTTATGTTAGCTACAAATATGGTTACTAAACTTTGGCTTTAATACATTCAATATGAAATAAGTCCCTGGGAGATAAATGTTCTGTATGGTAGCACGTACATTGAATAAGGATGTTCCCTTAAATCCTTATTAAAATAATTAAAGAATCTTTAAAATTCTTCTTCAGAACATCTAAAAGAGGATTGTCATTTAAATGACAAGAAATTAGACATTTACATGATACATGACAATCAAAGCAAATGTTTATTTCAACTAGTTAAAAAACTTTGTTATTTTTTCTTTTCATCAATAAAAGTATCGTATCAAAAGTTAAAGCCAAAAAAATCACTTGATACTGAAGCTGCAATGAGCTACAGCTTATAGGTTCCTATCATTCTTAAAAAAGTCATTGTCGAATTATTCCAAGTTACATCAATGTCAAAGTCATATAGAACCCGGAGTTGAAAACTAGTTATTGGCCATAATCATCTTCTATTCAAGTTCCTATTTCAGTTCAATTCAGCTTCAACTTCCTAAGAGTGAACGTCACCCACAAACTGCCCTGGGCTAACCACAAAGACACCACAGGCAAGAAAGGTCAGCCACGTCTCTACTTTCTCAAGAGGATAAAGACATTTGGCATGTCCCTGTCAACCTTTACCAATTTTTATTAATGTACCATAAAAAGCATTTAATCTGGATTCCAATCCCTATTTCATTTGACATGTCAGACCCTGGCTTTCTCTACTCACAATGAGGCACTCTCAGGTTGGAGGAACAACACCTCATATTCCATCTGGATTGCCTACAACCTTATGGCATGAACATCAATTTCTTTAACTCCTGCTAATTTATCTTCCATCCCCTTCTCTCTTTTTTCATTCCCCATTCTGGCTCCCCTCTTCCACCTTCACTTTTCGTCACCTGCCTATCGCCTCCATCTGGTCCCCTCCTCCTTCCCTTTCTCCCATGGTGCATTCTTCTGCTCCATCTTAAATAGAAGTTTCTTTATATTCCTTCAGATATCTTCTTTCTTTCTTCCCCTATCACCTGGCTTCACCTATCACCTTCCTGCTTGTACTCCCCCCATCTTATTCTGCCTTCTTCCCATTTTCTTTCCAGTCCCGATGAGAGGTTTTGGGCCAAAACATTGACTTTTTATTCCTTTCTATAAATGCTGTTGGACCTGCTGAATTCCTGCAGCATTTTGTGTGTGTTAATCTGGATTGCTAGCTTCTGAAGAATCTTATGTGTTTAGTAGTTCAACTATGCTGTTCACCAACTCCGGAAACTGCAGAGTGTTCTGGACTCAATTCAGTGCACCCCAGAACCAGCCTTATACCTTGTTCAATTGGGCAGAAGATCCAAAAGCATGAAAGCAAGCACAGCCAGGCTCAACGACAGCTATATAAGACAATTATATGGTTCCCTAGTACAATAAGATTGACTTTTAATCTCACAATCTACCTTGTTATGATCTTGCACCTTACTGTTCACCTGCACTTTTTAGATGTTATGATTTATTCTGCACTGTTTTTGTTTTACCTTGTTCCACCTCAATATATTGTGCGATGGTTCTTATGATTTTATAGAATGGGGTTGAGAGGGAAATGGATCAGCCATGATGAAATGGCAGAATAGCCTCAATGGGCCAAATGGCCTAACTTTGTTCATTTGTCCTATGATCTTATGGTTTTAGGTAATTAATTAATCTGCATGCACAGTATGCAGGACAAGCTTTTCAAGTATCTTGGTACATGTGATAATAATAAATCAATTCCAGTTCCAATGAACCCCAAAATCATGTTACTTTTGGAATACTTTTCAGTTTTAATATGTATGATTCCCTTTGTAAGCTCATATCATCTAAACTGAACCAGACCCTGATTTACACACGACTGTACATCAGTAATGTGTAATTCAGGAAATCTGAGTTCTACATTAAATATTAGATTATCTAAGCCAAACATAATCAGTCATTGTTGATGTCCAAATTGAATCTCAGTGAATGCATAAGTTAATTTATGATTCCTCTTTTGTTTGTCAACTTTTGAATTGAGGATAACTGATTATATGAGAATAATTTAAAAAAAAAATTCTTTTATTCTTTTTATTCCCTTGGCTCCACAATTACCCAACAAATAAGTAGAATTACCACCATTCATATTATCCGAGAGTTTTACCTTCCTTTATGTTGACCTGTTTTGAGATCTCCATTCAAACTTTCTGATCACTTAAAGAATAAAAATCATAATTATCATAGAACAGCATTGGCTTCCAATTATTATATTTGCCTTCTGTATTTTAAATATGTTTGAGTGTTTCATAAAATAGAACATAAATCAGCTCAATACTCCAATCTGAAGTTCCAGATACCTTATTCTGGAGAACCTTTTCTGCATTATGGTTCCACTCTTTATTATTTACCTCTGTTGGAAAATTAAATAGATTTGGTCATTGTCATGGTTAAGGAAGAAGCTAAGTGTTAATATTAGTGCACCTATGAAACAATTCCTATTTCTAAGTGGTGCTGAATTGATCAGTATTAACACTGCAGCAATAGATCATCAGCAGGGTAAATCTAATGTGCTTTACAACAATAAATCTGATGTAGTTCTAGAGCAAAGCATTTCACAAGGCCAATGGAAAAAAGATTTTCATTCTGCTTGGGTGTATAACAGGTATGTAGCAGTGTCATAAGAAGGTCAGTAAAAACACTGTATAACTTTCCCCTCTAGATATGTTTTTAAATCTATCTAAAGTTGTTGAGAATAGTTGAGAAAAAATTTGTTTTCTTACTTGTTCTCCCAAAATATTTAAGCATACATGAAAATGTGAAATGTTCTGTACTGGGAGGAAATCAAACATTGAAGTGAACCAGAGTTAGAGCCAACTCAGTACTTTATAAACAAATGCTATCTGACTGGAATCAAGCAGGCAACT
The DNA here is from genome assembly GCF_030028105.1 of Mobula birostris. Lineage (NCBI taxonomy): Eukaryota > Metazoa > Chordata > Chondrichthyes > Myliobatiformes > Myliobatidae > Mobula > Mobula birostris. The sequence goes on along the minus strand of NC_092383.1, from coordinate 58,669,552 downwards.
CATGCTCCTGACTTGTATGTATCTTGCTGTGTACATATATCTACTGATGCTTCTGGACACATCTTCAGTGATGTTCCTGGAATTTTTTCATAATGGACACCACACTTCAAAGTGAATTGCTCCTCAGAAGAGGCTATTATAGATCTTGATAGCTTTAACTGATATCTTTTGTAATCCATATATTTTTCACTATTTCACTAGATTGCTCCAGGTAAGTCCTGGCTCAGATCTCCAGAAAGGACATAAATATAGCATTTTGTTATGTTGAACATCTAATGGAGGGATATCATCAATTAATAGATTTCCTTGATTCCTTAATTACTCTCGTAATGCATATTATTGTTCTCTAAATACATGTATGTATGTATCCAAAATAGATATTAAACTTTTTTCCTGTAAATTTCATGAGCATCATGTCAGTTTAGTCATTTCCTATTATCTTGAAAGAGTAATTGGGGGTTTGGTGAAAATGGTCCAGTCACTTGTGACTAGTGGTGTGCCACAGGAATCAGTGCTGGGTCCATTGCTATTTGTCATCTATATCAATGATCTAGATGACATTTCTGGATTTTTATTTCTGCTTTTACACTACATATTTAATTTAACTATCATATATACATACTGTAATTCATTTTTTCCCTATCTTATGTATTGCATTGTACTGCTGCTGCAAATTAACATATTTCATGATATATGCTGGTGATATTAAACCTGATTCTGATTATGACAATGTAGTAAACTGGATCAGCAAATTTGTGGATAACACCAAGATCGGAGGGATAGTGGACAGCGAAGAAGACTACCAAAGATTGCAGCGGGTTGCGGACTAGCTGGAAAAATGGGCTGAAAAATTGTAGATGCAATTTAATGCAGACAAGTATGAGATTATGCATTTGGGAGGCCAAACCATGATAGGACTTAGACATTGAGTGGTAGGGCACTGAGGAGTGTGATAGAACAAAGGTATCTGTGAATACAGATCCATAATTCTTAAAAGAACTTTCAAAACATTGACCTTCCTAAATCAATGTATTGAGTACAGGAGTTAGGATGTTATGTTGAAGTTGTTTAAAACATTAATGAGGCCTAATTTAGAGCATAGTGTGCACAGGAAAGATATTAATAAGACTGAAGGAGTACAGAGAAAATTGATAAGGATGTTGCCAGGACTTGAGGACCTGAGTTCTAGGGAAAGGTTGACTAGGTTAGGACTTTATTAGGACTTTATTCCCTAGAGTGTAGGAGAGTGAGGGGAGATTTGATAGAGGTATAATAAATTATGAGGGGAAAATATAGGGATAAGAGGCAAGTAGGATTTTTCCACTGAGATTGAGTGAGACTAGAACTAGAGGTCATTGGCTAAGGATGAAAAGTGAAAAGTTTAAGGGAGACATGAGGAGAAACTTCTTCACTCAGAGGGTGGTGAGAGTGTGGAACAAGCTGCCAGCAGAAGTGGTCGATGTGCATTCGGTTTCAACATTTAAGAGCAATTTGGATAGGTATGGAGGGCTATTGTTCGGATGCAGGTCAATGGGACTAGGCAGAGTAATACTCTAACATGGACTAGATGGGCCAAAGGGCCTGTATATGTTCTGTAGTACTTTATTGCTCTAATTACTTTAGTAGTCTCTCAGTATAAATACTGAGCACAAAATTTGAATTATGATCTAGTCATGATATTTTAACCTTAGAACTTTGTGATTTTTATTAACAACCTGGATGTGGGGGTAGAAGGGTGGGTTGGCAAGTTTGCAGACAACACAAAGGTTGGTGGTGTTGTAGATAGTGTAGAGGATTGTCAAAGATTGCAGAGAGACATTGATGGGATGCAGAAGTGGGCAGAGAAGTGGCAGCTGGAGTTCAACCCGGAGAAGTGTGAGGAGGTACACTTTGAAAGGACAAACTCCAAGGCAGAGTACAAAGTAAATGGCAGGATACTTGGTAGTGTGGAGGAGCAGAGGGATCTGGGGGTACATGTCCACAGATCTCTGAAAGTTGCCTCACAGGTGGATAGGGTAGTTAAGAAAGCTTATGGGGTGTTAGATTTCATAAGTCGAGGGATAGAGTTTAAGAGTCGCGATGTAATGATGCAGCTCTATAAAACTCTGGTTAGGCCACACTTGGAGTACTGTGTGCAGTTCTGGTCACCTCACTATAGGAAGAATGTGGAAGTATTGGAAAGGGTACAGAGGAGATTTACCAGGATGCTGCCTGGTTTAGAAAGTATGCATTATGATCAGAGATTAAGGGAGCTAGGGCTTTACTCTTTGGAGAGAAGGAAGATGAGAGGAGACATGATAGAGGTGTACAAGATAATAAGAGGAATAGATAGAGTGGATAGCCAGTGCCTCTTCCCCAAGGCACCACTGCTCAATACAAGAGGACATGGCTTTAAGGTAAGGGGTGGCAAATTCGAGGAGGATATTAGAGGAAGGTTTTTTACTCAGAGAGTGGTTGGTGCATGGAATGCACTGCCTGAGTCAGTGGTGGAGGCAGATACACTAGTGAAATTTAAGACACTACTAGACAGGTATATGGAGGAATTTAAGGTGGGGGGTTATATGGGAGGCAGGGTCTGAGGGTCAGCACAACATTGTGGGCCGAAGGACCTGTATTGTGCTGTACTATTCTATGTTCTAATTACAGCTAAGAACATAACCTTAGAATTACAGCTAAGAACATAGGATATGGAAAAGGGTCATAAGCTTTTAGATCTGTCTTGTTATTCAGTAATTGGCTTCACCTCCACTTGCCTGTCTGATCGCTATAATCCATCATTTCCCCGAAGAATAGAAATCTGTCCATCACAGTCTTGACTGAAGCTAAAGCGCCACCATCCCGATCTTCCTGGGATAGAGTATTTGAAAGGTTAACAACTAACTTAGAGGTTAAAAAAAACTTTATATCAGACCTATTCTGAGATCTTGCACCCTGGTCTTTAAATCCCCTGCCAGGTAAAACCTCTTCTCAGCATATATTCCATCAAGCCTCTTCAGAACTGTGTATTTTGTCGTAAAAACAATTTGCAATTGTTTTTTCCAAAGGTCTAGAGAGTAAGTAAAATCCCAGTCTACTCAGTCTTTCTTCAAGACAGCCTTCCATACCAGGAACCAATCTAACGAATCTTCTCTGTGTAACTTCCCTAGCCAAATATTTTCTTCCAAATGCAATTTAAAAAAAACAAGTATATTTGGAGTGATCTTACCAAAACCCTCATAATAAAGGCCACTATTTCATCTGCCTTCCTAATTGCTGCTTTGCCTGTAAGTTATTTTTGTTTTTTTCATAAAACTATGTTAACTCCACCTACTTATCTGAAGTCTTCCAAGTATCTGTTACTCCATCCAGTATTTTTCTGATTATTATATAAATGCTCCTCCTAGGTTAAAAATACTAGTTTACATACACCCAGACAAATGGACAAGCTCCTACAAATATTATTAAATACGAAGGAGAACTGGTCTTGTAAAACGAAACCTGTTTGAATGTAACCTTCCTGTAGTAAGCAGATGCCATAGTCTCTGAAGAACACAGGCTGCCAGGTTCAGTCAGGAGGCCACTCAAGAAAGTTGTTTTGGAATTTGCAAAACAATTGCTTCTATTGATACTTGCACAATGAAGTGTATTATACAATGTAATAGCCACTGACACTTCATGTGCATCAAAATCAGCCATTTAGTGCGTAGTATTCTGATTATGTACCACTGCAAATGGGCACTGGAAGACTATAAGTAAATGTTTATATGAGTTGGCACTTACAACACTATCGAGGTATGGTTACCATACTGTGTGCTTTTTTTTGTACTTCCAAACTTATGGACATCTATAAAAATGGAATTTGTAACAAGGGAATGACCTACATTTTGCCTCTGCTTTCATTCTCTGTTTTGAATATTGGTTGTCTATCCCACAGAGTATTTATTCTTCGTTGGTTGAAAATTATGAAGTATTTTCTTAAATGTCTGTCATTGCTTATCTTCGAAACACCATTGTTCTCAATAAGAATTAGATTTTACACAATTGATATCATTAAAACATGCAGCCAAGCAAAGAAATGAGGGTTCATTTATATATTATTTTATCAATTTCTCACTTAGGTTGATAATAAATCATCAGTATAATTCTCAGTGTACCAGGCAACACACACAAAATGAAGGATCTTGGCCCGAAACATCAGCTGCATTCCTTTCCATAGATGCTGCCTGGTCTGCTGAATACCTCCAGCATTTTGAGTGTGTTGCTTGGATTTCCAGCATCTGCAGATTTTCTCTTATTTGTGGTCAATATACCAGGGTTTGTTTTATGTATAGAATTTTTTCTCGTGTCTTGTTTTGTTTTTACTAAAGACCTTAGGGATCTGTTTGAGATGTAAGATACTTCAGCACTGCAGAAGGATGGACCTGCTCTTAAAACTTATAAAAGTTAACATTTCAGGGAATGACAAGTGCAGACGTCTACGTTTAATTTGATGGTCCAATTTTGCAGGGAGGCAGTTTAAATAAGCTATTATGAAATGGTTAATGTAAACATTCATCAGAGGAGTTGTTACAAATGCAACTATACCTTTTGAAATGCATGACCATTCCAACTGTGTCACTAAGAAGAAAGCAAAAGCTAATTTTCACATTTTGAGGAGTGTCTCTTTATGTGATTAAGACATAATATAGAATCAACAGAACTAATCTTTTGTTTCTTGTTCAAAGCACTTCCCTCCCCCATTTATATCAGAATATGCCTTAATGCAAAACTCACTTAGGAATAGAAACATAACCCTTGAATTCCAGTCCAGTGCATCCAGAATCCAATGTGGATTCCTCTTAGAGGTCAAATGCAGCCCAGAACAATTCTAAATTCTACCTTACAACACTTCCTTTTTTATGTATATTTTGTAATAGATTAGAAAATCTATAATGAAAGTGCTGCTAGAAAATATTACTCTGCCATACCTATTATGAAAACCAATTACATTTTGAAGTTTAATTTAAATAACATAATTTGTATTAGTCTATCTAAAATAACTACACACTTCTACAGAAGAAGACTAACTACTCACATTGTTAGTATGAAGTATAATTGGAAAAAATAATACTCATTGGATTAAGTGGTGAACAAAGTTTGACCAAAGTTTTTGAATTTGCATTCGTTCAGATTTTTTTTGGTCGTGTGCATCTTATTTAACTCACTTTCCCTGTTGTTGTATAGAACTGAAATATATCCTATTGGCCTTGTAACAGGACATGTTTTTTGATACATGAGATGCCTATGCCTTATTTTGTGTCAGGATGTTCATTCTTCTGTGGAGATGGGCATCTGAATTCAGCAAATTTATTGTGGTAATAACCTTAGTGAATATGCTCAGCTGTGCTCATGTTATTTTTGTTTTCATGACTCAGGTGTTATGAATTCTAAAACTGAAGCCGGGCGCAGGCCTTTATTACAATCGCTCACCTTTATGGAACACTATCTTACCTATGGCACTCCCTACCTGGCATTTAGTTTAAAACGTTGAAGTTATTCTCTTGCACTGCCAGTTGAAAAGAGATTTGACAGATAAAAATAATGAAAGGTTTATGTCACTGTGCTCTTTGCAGAATCTCAGCAACATCCAAAGGAATTTTCACTCAGTGAACACTTTTGAAATGTAGCCACTACTGCCATTGTAGGAAACTTGGTTCCAAATTTGCCATGAACATTGCTCATTAAATGACAATATGAATAATGTTTAGATAATCTAATGTTGGCTGAGAAATACGATTCAGCGAGAGCTGTTCTGTTCAGCTTTAAAACAATACCATGAATCTTTTTGCAACTCCCTCGTGGCAATAAACACCAATGCTGAGTGTCATATTTGGATTTCCAAGATCAGATCTGGGTTCAGCTCTTCTGGACATCTTCTCTTTGCAGCTTCCAATATCTTCTCACAAACATGCACAAACAACGTCTACCTCCACCACAAAGTATATAAATAACTGTCTCAGCAGATCAATTGTCTGCTTATCCTTGTTTTAAGAGAGTGGATTACTTCTCGAGACTCTCTTGTCCCACCTGACAGCCACAAAATGGGTTACAGCACTGAGGTGACATGGGGAAAATCAGAAGAATGAGTTGGAAACCAGGTACCTGAACCTAGCTGGAAGCCCAAGAAGTATTAATTCATCATATACGCCGGGAAAGCACGAACCCATGCTGACTGCCCAGCACCTATTTACTGCAGTCCTGCACTCATCCCTCATTGATGCTCTCTGCATTCCTATCAGCTTCCCACAGATTCTAATGGGACATTTTATAGTCAAGATTCAAGATTGGTTAATGTCATTTTCTGTACACAAGTGTAAGGAGAATGAAATAATTGTTACTCCGGTTCCCATGCAGCACCAAAAGAACACAAGATATAAAGAACACAATAATAACAAAAGAAAAACAATAAATATAAAAACATAAGATAGCTTATATCTATAGATTGATTGTATGCCCTTAAAATGATGCTAGGCTGTAGATAAGGAGACTGACGGAAAATAATACAGAGTGGAGTTAGTGGGTGGAGCTGTTGAACAGCCTTACTGCTTGAGAAAGGTAACTTTCTTGAGTCTGGTGGTCCTGATGTGGATGCTGTGTAGTCTTTCCCCTGATTGGAATGGGACAAGCAATCTGTGTGTGTGTGTTTGTGTGTGTGTGTGATCCTTCATGTTGTTACTAGCCCCTTTCTAGCACCTCTCTGTATATACGTCCTTGATGGGGAGTAGGCTGGTGCCAGTGATGCATGGGCAGTTTTGACTACCCATTGTAGAACCTTCCTCTCTGCCACTGTCAGTTTCCATACCAGGCAGTGATGCAGCTTGTTAGAAATGCTCTCTACTGCACATCTTTAGAATGATGTGAGTATGGATATGCAAAGTCCAGTTCTCTTCAGCCTCCTCAGAATGTCGAGGTTTGGTGAACTTTCTTGACTGCTTAGGGTGTAAGTCCTGGACAACTAGTCTCAAATGCTGTGTTTTCATAGTAAATAATTTACACTTACCAAAAATCACTTTGGATACTCGTGCTTTAGTGAGTTCAATTACACAGATAGTTGCATTTTTGCTGAGTTATATGATATTTTAAGTGAGGAAGTCCTGATAGAGAGAACTATTAAGTGTCTGTATCAGAGGTCACAGTCATCTTCAAGCTCTGTTCAGCTGGATAGGAGTGTTGTACCCCGGGGTGCACTGATAGCAAAAATAACCATTGTGTTGCTGACAGTAAATCTGTGATATCTTAGCCTTTCACATGCCCTGTCTATGACTGCAGACAGGATGGAGGAGTGAAGCTCCGGACTTGAGTCACAGGCCATTGTGTAGATGATTTTTTCCACAGTTAAAGCAGCCAGTTCCATGGAACATCAATCATGCTACACAAACAAGATCATGTAGGTCTTGGCAACAGTTGTGCAGACCCCAGATGTCATCATTTCTGGCATTTAAATAGAATGCCATACCCATCAACCATTTTCCATAACAAGCTACACTATGGCTGGTGTAAAGTGCAGTTGGCTTATGAGAAGAGCGTTAGTAGAAAGGAGACATGGAGGTTGGAATTTCATGCAAAACATATATATTTTTCTTTTTCCATTAGCCTTCAGTCCACAGCTGCAGGTGGAGATCAATAACTGGAGATCACCAGCCAAAATTACCTCAAGAATAAGGCTGAGGATTTGAACAACCTTTCTCTCCCTCTCTGAAGTTTGCAACACAAGTGGAAGAGATGGAGTAAAGCTTTATAACCTTTCCAGGGATTTATGCAAAGAGAAAAGTTATATGAAATTCATAAAATCATCAGAATGACTATTCTGCCAAATTTTCAAGGGAGGCACTCACCATCTCCAGTTACTTGTTGATGGATGAGTGGAAATAAATTGATAGTCACCCATTGGGAGTGTGGGAGCCCATTTCCCAGACGTTTCTTCAGTGCTCCAGAAGACTGTGTACAACCATCTTCACAAAGGGCAGTAAGAGATGAATATTAATTGCTGTTCTTGTAGATGACACCTACATCTCACTGCACAATGTGTGATGGATTCTTATTGTACTGCTCCAACTGTTGATGTGGTTGAGTGGAGGAGATGGATTGGACAAGATTAGTTGTAAAGTGGGATTGTCACATTCGTTTTATAGCAATAACCAATGGAACTTTAAAATGGGTAGAATTTCCAGACATTAGCGTCAGCTGCAGGTGCTTCTTTGGACTCCATTGTTTCTTCAATGACATACCAGCTCTTTGTTGTGCTGAAGTTGAGAGAGAGGTTGCTGGCATGACATCATGCAAATATCTCCCCCTCCACCCTTACAGTGATATGAACATAATCTAAGGACAATGTTGGGCCAGATGCTTTCTGAGGGTACAAGCTCTGGGTTTAGGTGCATTGAAGGCTCTCAGAGGAGGTGTGTCACTCCACTCCCCTTCTGCTCAAAACATCCACAGAATGTATTAAGTTAATCAGGAAGGGATGTGCTGTCATTGGTGATGCTGCCCGACTTTGCTTTGTAGCCAATTATAGCATATAAGCCCTGCCCCAATGATGGCTAGTCTGGCTGTCAACTTTGGACTGGTTGAAAAGATAATGCTAAGCAAATAAGAGCTGCGGTAATTTTCATGACCTGTACGATGAAAGGTCACAAGGTCAACAGAGAGGACATTCTCTTCAAGAAGACTATCATGACCACAGAGCATTTGGCAGTATTTTACAGATACTGATGTACTGTTCTAATTCATTCGTAGGTAGTGCTGAAAAATATCTTCAGCAGTATTCACCAAATTTTTGTGCTTAAAGTTCTTTAAAGCAAATTCTGAAGAGCGATTTCTAAAACTCAGGCATGGATTCACTGATGGTTTTGTATTTTATATTATGCTGATAAATGTTGGAAGAAATTTGAGCTGAAAAGACCTTTGAAAATGAGCACTATATGCACTGACTGAATCTAATGCAGAAGTTTAAAAACTGGGGGCCTGAATAGATCCAGTTGGGACATGATTTTCATCTGAAAAATCTAACCAAATTCTGAGCTTGTTCCTTAATTCCACCTTGAATTGGGAAGATAGATAAATGCAGAGAGTGATGTAAATGTTGAATCTGGCAACAGGTTTTTAAATTGATAGCATCTGAAGGGAGCAGCTAATCATCATGCTTCAATACACAAGCATTTCATTACTGCAGATGCTCATTTTTTTTGTACAGTTGCTTGAAATCAATAGAGTAGAAGCCACTCTGTTTCTTGTGAATTCACCTCACATTCACAAAAATGACACCTACAACTATTTTGCATACGCCACCTTTTACATGCAACCTTATCATCAAACAGAAGAACATCTGTCTTCTAACAGATGGAAGAAAAATCAAAGGAATATATAGAAAATTGTGATTATGTATCATGTTGCTACATTGCCATCTGCAGTCATAGATGTTGGGACTTTTGTAGACAATTTTATGGGTTTCTTTAAATAAAGTTTGTGTTGGATCTTAATCACTTCACATATATTCATTGCACACAAAGACATCCACATACCATCCTTGTGTGTTGTTGAGGGCAGTGCAACTCTGGCATGACAGCAAAGACTGAGGTTCTGCTAATTCAGTCCAGCAGATGAAAAAACAAAAGTTTTGATATAATAATATGACAGAACTACACTCAGTGTCCACTTTATTAGGTACACCTGCCTATTAATGCAGGTTCCTCCAATCACGTGGCAGCAATCAATGCCTAAAAGCATGCAGACATGGTCAAGAGATTCAGTTGTTGCTCAGACTGAACATCAGAATGGGGAAGAAATGTGATCTAAGTGACTTTGAGTATGGAATGCGTGTTGGTGCCAGACCGGGTGGTTTGAGTATTTCAGAAACTGCTGATCTCCTGGGATTTTACCGCACAACAATCTTTGGAGTTTACAGAGAATGGTGCAAGAAACAGAAAAACATCGAGTGAGTGGCAGGTCTGCAGATGAAAATGCCTTGTGAATGAGAAGTTCAGAGAATGGCCAGACTGTTTCAAGCTGAAGGAAGGGTGACAGTAACTTAGATATCAATGCATTACGACAGGGGTGTGCAGACGAGCATCTCTGAACACACAACATGTGAAACCTTGTAGAAGATGGGCTACAGCAGCAGATGACCATGAAGATACAGAAATACACTCTGTTAGGTACCTCCTATACCTAATAAAGTATCCACTGCTAAAATATTTCTGATGTTCTCCTACAGATGGGAGTTGGTAGTCAGAAGCTAGCAAAGCTTGGGAAGTACAACATATGTGGGTTTCCCCTGATGCTCCAGTTTCCTCCTACATTCCAAAAGCGTACAGTTAGGATTATTAAATTGTGGTCCCGTTATGTTGACGCTGGAGGTGTGGCGACACTTGTGGACTTCCCCAGCACAATCTTTGCTAATTTGATTTGACACCAATGACGGATTTCATTGTATGTTTTGGTTCAGGTGTGACAAATAAATCTAATTATTAATATTAGAAATGTGGGGCAAATAAATTGGGCTTAGTGTTGGATTGGTGATACAGACTTAATGAGCTGAGAGGCCTCTTTCCATGTTGCACCAAAGAAAAAAGGAAATTGCCTTTTAGACTCACGAGAGCGCATAGGCCATCAACTTTTTGCTGTTGATGTTTCTGTAGCTGGCAATTTCTTTCTTACAAGGTCGAGTTGCTAGCTCAACGCTCAACCCAGCACAGATGGAAAGCGTGCCTGGGGAGCCGGCTAGATTCGAATATCACATTGGATCTATTAATATTCTATATTGTATTTAGCCTTACTATCACTAACATTGATCAATTTATTTAAAAAAGACCAGCCAAAGATTTAAAAATCCAAGGCAAATTCTGAAATTCATCTGTGTTACTTCTTAGCATGTTTACAGTAATCTGTTCCCCTTGATAAATGTTATATTATAGATTAAATTGTTAGATTAAGTTTGTTATTATTACAGTCATAAACCAAAGCACAGTCTAGTAAAATAAAATTCCATTCTTGAGAATTATTTAGACAGGGATATTAGAATTATCAGAGAAGAAATAGAAGTTGAAATAGATTAGAGCTCTGGGATAATCTAGCTTGCAGCACTAGGTGAAAGGTTGATCTAATATGATTAAGCTGAATGAAGGTGGACTATTAATTCAGTCACTAGTCAGAACTTCCAGTAAATGATACATAAGAGAAAGGAAACAAATAACAAAAAAAGGAAACAAATGTAAGGAGGATAAATTAATATTGAATTTGATGTATTACTGGATGAGAAAACATCATGTTTCTAGTTTATGTTATATGCCATTGTAAGTGTTTGAAGACAACATCGGAGTGATAATTTTACATAAAGGAGACACACAGTCTGACATACAATGTGCTCAATTTTGTGTAGTCTAATTTTAGTTGTAGAAAGAAATCAGCAAAAAAAATGTACTGAAGACAATTTGCACTTAAAACCCAATTTATTAAAATAAGGTCCTAAATCAAATTTTGTGACTTAGGTGAAGTTTAATGACTTCACTGATTCAGCTTATTTTGGAGTCATGCTTAAAGCAAAAGCCATGATTAGTGCTACTCCTTTTCATTTGATCGTATTGTACAATGTAATTCCTCATTTCCCCCTTCAATTTCCTGCAAACATTTGTTGATGTATGATATTTGTTTGTAGAGTGAAAGGCAATTCAGCCAGTGTAAAATAAAACTAAAAATTTTTGCTGTAAATTGCAATGTAATAATCAGTAAGAAGATGGTGATTCAAGTAAGACTAGGAATATTTTCACCAGAGGGAAAGCTTGGAAATTAAAAACAGTACTCTGGGTGATGAGGGAGATATAAAATATGATGTTGATAAGATGATAAGAAGACTTGTAGTGTGTTAGCCTTCATTAGTCGGGGGATTTAGCTCGAGGTCCGTGCTTTAATTTTGCAACTTTGTAAATCTGGTTAGACTACACTTGGAGTATTGTAAACAACAGGAATTCTGCAGATGCTGGAAATTCAAGCAACACACATAAAAGTTGCTGATGAACGCAGCAGGCCAGGCAGCATCTCTAGGAAGAGGTGCAGTCGACGTTTCAGGCCGAGACCCTTTGTTAGTCCTGACGAAGGGTTTCGGCCTGAAACGTCGACTGCACCTTTTCCTAGAGATGCTGCCTGGCCTGCTGCGTTCACCAGCAACTTTTATGTGTTTTGCTTGGAGTATTGTGTTCAGTTTTGTTTGACTCGTTATCAGGATGTAGAGGTTTTAGACCCTCCAAGGAGACCACAACGTTTGCATGGTTTAGAGGCTCGCTTGCCTCAATGCCCTGGAAAACTATGCTGACTAGAGTCAGGGTTTTATGTTTTGGGTCTTGGCAGGGTCACCTCTGCCAAACAGGTCAAGGGTAGAGGTCAGACTAAAAGTGGTTCACTGGACCTCCAGGTTCAGGGATTCAGCTCAGAGCTAACAACTTTGACCGGTCAAACCAAACTGCTATGGAAACGACAATGAAGATTCCTTCTACATCTGTGTGCAACGATATTTCTCAGTCTTCGCCCAAAATTTGCATGACTGACAGTAAACCAAGAGGAAGTTACTAACTCGATGAAGGAAGCCGTGAATGTCGCCAGAGATGGAGGACCTTCATTGCTGCCCTAAACGGCCAGTGGCATAATGGGTAAAAGAAGAAGAAGTACAAACGTTTGAAGTTTTAGAGAGGGTGCTGAGGAGATTTACCAAGATACAGCCTGGATTAGAGAGCACTTCTTATTAGGAAAGGTTGAACAAGTTAGGGCTTCTCTTTTTGGAGCAAAGAAAGATGGGAGGCGACTTGCTAGAAATGTATAAGATGATAAGTGGTTTAACTATAGTGGATATATTCCTCAGTGCAGAAATGGATAATATGAGAGGGCATAATTTTAAAATGACTTTTGGAAAGTATACAGGGGAATGTCAGCCGTAGGTTTTTTTACACAGAGTACAGTAAGTTCATGAGATTCACTGCCGGGGTGGTGGTAGCCGGATACATTAGCGAGATTTAAGAGACTCCTAGATAGGCACATGGATGATAGAAAAGAGGAGTGCTGTATGGGAGAGAAGTGTTCGATTGAGATTAGATTATGTTTAAGTGTATTGTGTCAAAGGGCCTGTACTGCTCTATGTACCAAGAAAAAAAAGTGAAGGTGCATGATGCATGTAAGGAGAAATCTTCAAACAAGAACTAGGATCATTAAATTGTGAGGGAAAGTGAAAATGAAAATTATGCTGGTATGAGAATAGAATGATGATTAACATAGAGAAGAACCTAAAAATCTCTAACTGTCAGCAACTAATAAATTAGTTAAAACCAATGAGGGAAAAAAGAAGGTGATATGATACACAGAGTTAGAATTCTTAATAAGTAGCTATATTAGAGTTTACAAAGGGAGATGATGATGACAAAATATTAATGGCAATGCAGATATTATGCATGGACAGAGTGGATGTGGCAAAGTTGTTTCCCATGATGGGGGTGTCTAGTACGAGAGGGCATGACTTAAGGATTGAAGGGCGCCCATTCAGAACAGAAATGCGAAGAAATTTTTTTAGTCAGAGGGTGGTGAATCTACGGAATTTGTTCCAACCGGTAGCAGTGGAGGCCAAGTCATTGGGTGTATTTAAGGCAGAGATTGATAGGTATCTGAGTAGCCAGGGCATCAAAGGTTATGGTGAGAAGGCAGGGGAGTGGGACTAAATGGAAGAATGGATCACCTCATGATAAAATGGCGGAGCAGACTCGATGGGCTGAATGGCCAACTTCTGCTCCTTTGTCTTATGGTCTTATGGTCTCTTCTTTCAGTTAGTCCTGAGGAAGGGTCTCAGCCCGAAACATCGACTGTACCTCTTCCTAGAGATGCTGCCTGGCCTGCTGCGTTCACCAGTAACTTTGATGTGTGTTGTTAGGTGGAGATGAGTCCATGGCCAGATCAGCCATGATCTTATTGAATGGCAGAGCAGGCTCGATGGGCCAGATGGCCTACTCCTGCTCCTATTTCTTATGTTCTTATTTCTTATTAAAGCTAATGGATGGGTTGAAAATTGATAAGCATCATATGTGACAACAACTGCCTTTATTTGTGGTGGATGTCACTTGATATGTGTTGTTTCGGCCCCTGATTGTTAAAGAAAATGGAGTCAAGGTAGCACATGGTCATGATCTTCCAATCTTCTTGATGTATATGGAAGTTGAAAAGGACTGGAAGGTCATAAATAGGATATCTCTGTCGATCAAATAGGAGTAAGGAGACTCCAAGGTAATTAGGGCATGTGGTTTAACATTGGAGATGGATAAAGTTTTGGAGGTGATAAGCACCGAAATGAAACAAACAGGAATTTGCAAAAGTTTGAGTTAATTGAGCAGAGTTTGGAAGGATTTGTAAAAGGCAGATGGTATTTGACTAATCTAGTTGATTTTTCTGAAGACATAATATAGTTTGAGGCGGCATAGTATTGTAGCGGTTAATATATCACTATTACAGCACCTGCGAACTAGGTTTAATTCCTGCCAATGTCTGTAAGGAGTTTAAACATTCTCCCTGTGACTACGTAGGTTTCCTCCAGGTGCTCCTGTCTCCTCCCACATTCTAAAGACCTGTGGGTCAGTAGGTTAATTGGGCACATTGGTGTGATTGCCTAGCCTAGTGCCATGTTATGACATTCAATCAAGCTATTTACAGTACATGAGCTATCTTATATATTTATATTTATTGTGTTTTTAATTATTATTGTGTTCTTTATGTCTTGTGTATCTTTTTTGTGGTGCATCAGATACAGAGTAACAATTATTTTGTTCTCCTTTACACTTGTGAACAGTAAGTGAATTAAGCAATCTTGAATTTGGCAGCATTGACTCATTGGGCCAGAAGCGCCTGTGATGTATCTCTGAGCAAAATAAAAATAAAATCACAAATGGATGCTTATGAAATTGGAAGGTCAATGCCAGCTTAGATTTAATAAGAAAAAAACTGGCATAGAAGCAGAAATCTGTGAATTTTGTAAATGTTTTTTTTTCAGATTGGTAGGTGGTAGATACATTGTTTCCCAAGATTTAGCAGTAGGAACTTTTCTTCTGATTTATATAAGTAAGTTAGATATTGGAATGTAGAATAAAGTCTCAATTATCTCCAATAATATCAGACTTGGAGTTATGACAACTATTGAAGGTGATACTTATCACTTGCAGCAGAACTTGGATACACAATATTAGCAGAATGGACAGACATAGAGCAGATGGAATCTAATGCAAAGAAGCATAAGGCTTTGCATTTTGCCAGAAGGGTTGGGGAAAGGTAATATTAGGTTAAAGTAAAACCATATGCAGGAACTACGGAACATTGGAGTTTACATACATGGTTATGAAAATGAAAGAGTATCTTGTTAACAAAAAATATAAGAACCTTTTCCACAAATAGTGGCGTTGATTATCAAAACAACAAAGTGCACTGAACATTTGTGAAGGTAGGGCACAATTAAATCATTACGTTCAGTTCTGGTGACCATGCTTGAGGATGCAGTGGAAATTTTGCTTTAGGGATGAAGCAGTAAGGTCAGTTTGCTGAAGCTGCACTTCTTCTCAATGGAACAAGGAAGACTGAGGGCGGATTTCATAGAGATATCCAAAGCTCTGGCAGATAAGTTAAAGAGTGACTACTACATAATGTGATTGCACATGGACAAGTAGGTACAAATTAAAAGTCTTGGGAAAGAGGTACAGTGGCCTGGGGGGGATATTGGATATAGAGTGAGTAGCAATGATTTGAAAGTTTTGCCTTCGAGGATGGTGGCTATGGATGCTATCAGAAATTTCAAAAGGAAATAAATTTACAGGACCGCAAGGATAAATCAGGGCAATGGAACTTGCTGGTTTCCTGCACAATGGGCTGACATGGATGTTTTAGGCTGAATGTCCACTTCCTGACCTAGAATAATTTCATGTCCCTATGCAGGTTGACGAGTACTATCAAATTAATGCAGAACAACATTTTCTCTGCATTAATTTGATGCCATTTGTATTGATAATGACAATCTCATTGTCTTAATTCTTGCTCCATTGCAGGGCCATTGCCTGGAGCCTGACTCTTTGCACAGGTGGTGTTAAAAGCAACTTAAGAATTAGGCAAGCTTCCTGTACTGGTGAATGTCACAG
Source organism: Mobula birostris (assembly GCF_030028105.1). Taxonomy (NCBI): domain Eukaryota; kingdom Metazoa; phylum Chordata; class Chondrichthyes; order Myliobatiformes; family Myliobatidae; genus Mobula; species Mobula birostris. The sequence goes on along the minus strand of NC_092383.1, from coordinate 58,653,386 downwards.
ATGCATTATTTTTCCTGCAGTACTTGTTGCTTAAGCCAACTGACTAACCCAATAACAGTCGCAAGACATAATATCTGTTGGGAAGAATATATACCTGCCACTGGCAGAATTCACATCAAACAAAGTATGTTTTGATATAGCTATTAATTTGGTCAGCTTAAGTTTATAGATGGAAACACGAGGAAATCTGCAGATGCTGGAAACTCAAGCAACACACACAAAATACCAGTGGAACGCAGCAGGCCAGGCAGCATCTATAGGAAGAGGTACAGTCAACGTTTCGGGCCAAGACCCTTCGTCAGGACGATAGATATAGATGCTGTCTGGCCTGCTGTGTTCCACCAGCATTTTGTGAGTGTTGCTTAAGTTTATAGATAATAGGGTGGCACATCTTGTAGTAGTTAGCTTAATGCTTTACCATGGCAGTGACCTGGGTACAGTTCCCACCAATGTCTGTGAGGAGTTTGTATGTTCTTTCAGTGACTGCATAGCTTTCCTCCATGAGCACTCATTTCTTGCCATGTACCAATGACGTGCGGGTTGGTAGGTTAATTGGTCACAAGAGTGTAGCTTGGTAGAGAGGACTCATTGGGCTTGAAAGACCTGTTACCGTGTTGTATCTCTAAATAAATATAAAGTAAAATCATCTAGCAAAGACTTAACTTTACATGTGCGAGTGACTCCTGGACCAGAAAAAAATGTAATCCATCACAAGTTATTGGTGGTAGTTTCAAGAGAACAAATAAATGGCCTTTGGGTGTTCAAGAACAATGCAATAATTGTATAAAGATTCCAGATCTTAATTGTTAATCCCTTTGCAGCTGGAACCCCGAAACACTCATTTTGTCCACCTGTTGGATCAGGGTTGGGGACCGTATCAGTGTTACATAATGGTTAGGGCATTTTTTTTTTGTTTTTATTTTTTTAGTTCAGTTTGGAACATATGGAGTTTATTTGCACAGATAACATTTACATGGATCTTTTATTTATTCCTCGTGCAGAGTTTTTTTGGTGGAAAAAATGTTATTTTTCATTCAGATCTCTGTTTTTCTTTCAGTTTTAGTTGCTAAAAATCAAATTCAAGCCTCTAGAACTGTAGAATCACAGAATTGTTACAGCATAGAAGGAGGTCATGTGAAGTCACCAATCCCATTAATGTTGTTCCCCTGTTCTTACTATTTGGCCTACAAATTATTCCTTCTGATTCTTGTTCCACCTTTGTTACAGACAGTGAACTTCAGGCTATAATTTGCTAAGTAAAACATTTTTCATTGCATCGTGTATATTTAGCCCAATATTTTGTCTCTGTAACTCTGATCTTTAAATGGTCCACTCATGGAAAATCTAAACAAGTCATGATTTTCTACATTTCTATTGAATCTTCATTCTATGATTCAAGGAAAACTCAGCATCTACAGTTCCATCTTATAGCTGAAGTCCGTCATCCCAGGAAACATTCTTTTACATCTTTTCTGCCCCCTCGTTAGGTATTCACATCCCTCCTACAGTGTGCTGATCTGAATTAAATGCAAATTCCAGATGTAGCCGAACCAGCATTCTATAAAACTGCAACAAAACCATCCCTCAAGTTATGCATCCCAAGAATCCTTTACCAGTCAGTCCTGAGGAAGGATCTCGGCCTGAAACGTCGACTGTACCTCCTCCTAGAGATGCTGCCTGGCCTGTTGTGTTCACCAGCAACTTTGATGTGTGTTCCAAGAATCCTAAATGCTTTTTCATCAACTCATCAACATGCCATTCCACTTTCAAAGATTTATGTAACGTTATGCCTGGGTCTCACTGTGCCTTCATACATTTGATAAATGTACCATGTCCTGTCTTATTCGTTCTGCCAAAAGTGTGCCACTTCAAAATATTAAGTATTAAATTCTATATGCCACTTAGTTTCTCAGTTTGGCCAGCTATGTATTCTTGCAATCTTCTGCTGTGCTGCCAAACTTTGTCATTTTTCACCTCTTCTCACCTGCCTATCACCTCCCCTGGATCCCCTCCTCCTTCCCTTTATCCTGTTGTCCACACTCCTCTCCTACCAGATTCCTTCCTCTCTAACCCTTTACCTTTCTTACCTACCTGGCTTCATCCATCACTTCTGAGATATTCTCCTTCCCTCCCCCCCACCTTTTTATTCCAGCATCTTCCCCCTTCCTTTCCAGTCCTGAAGAACAGTCTCAGTCTGAAGCTGCTTATTCATTTCCATAACTGTTGTCTGTTTACTCTTTTCCATGGCTGCTGCCTGACCTGCTGATTTCCTCCAGCATTTTGTATGTGTCGCTTTGTGTCATTTGTTTGCACTCCATAACCAATTCTCAATCATTAAAGTTTATCGAAAAAAAATTTCTTTTATTATAATGCTATCTTCCTTACACTATAGTAAGGGAAAATAGACCAAAAATTTGCTGTATCATCTCAATATCTAATTAGAAGCAAGCTGCAACATTGTTCAGGAGCAAAAGAATGAGGCAAAACTGAAGGAACTAATTTAAAATCACAAGGATCAATGCCGAAATCTGTGATCAAAATCTATTTCCACTGAAGGTAAAAATTGTGAGAGATCGTCTTCTGTTACTTGGAAAGATTAATATGTATGTGGCAAGGACACCATTAATTTCACATCCCAAGTTGGCCCTTGTAGTGAATGGATTGTGAAGTCTTTTCAGAGCAACTAAAATTCAATCAGGTTGGATTCGCACATTGATCAAACCACATTTAAATGGTGAACCCAATGATCTTTTTACAACAAGTTAGTAGTCCCATGATCACTATCATTCATATTAACTTACATTATAAAATTCAGTTTGAAGTCATTGATTTTAAATTCACAATTTACCTTTATGGGATCTCAACATAGAGACGAGGAGGCATTTATGTTCTGGGCTATTGATGACAGTTCATTGGAGTTTTGAAGAATGAGAGGAGATCTCATACAGGTGTATGTGACAGCAACTTAAAGTAGGGAGAGGCTGGTTCTTTTTGTGGAGAATCCAGATCTAGGCTGAACAATCTCAAGAAAAGGGTTTGGCCATTTAAGACCAAAATGGGACAGGGAATTCTTTATATGGAGGGTTGTAATTCTTTACCTTAGAGGGCACTAATACCAAATCATTTAGGGTATTCAAGCTTGGGATTAACAGAATTAGAATGCAAGTTAGTTTTGACAGATAACGTAAAGGAGAATCCTAAGGGATTATATTAGTATATGAAGAACTAAAGAGTAACAAGGAGAGAATGAAGCTCAATGTGGTCATCTATCTGTGGAGCCATAGGAACTAGATGAGATTTTGTTGAATATTTCTCAACTGTGTTTACCTTGCAGAAAGACATAGAAGGTGGGGAGCTTGGAAGAGAATAGTTATGTCTTGAAACATATCCAGATTTCAAAACCAAAACTGCTACAAGTCTTAAAGGTGAATAGATCTCCAGGACCTGATCAAGTGTATCCTCGGGGGATGTGTAAAGTTAGAGAAGACATTGCTGGAGCACTAGCATAATCATCAGCCATGGGTGAGGAATTATAAGACTGATGTTGTGCCTTCATTTCAGAAGAGCTACAAGATCATTCCAGGGAACTACAGGCTGGTGAGTTTAACATCAGAATGTTACTGGTGGGGATCCTGAGAGACAGGTTACCTGGATTTTGAAATGCAAGGACTGATTAGGGGTAATCAGCATGGCTTTGTACATGGGAAATCATGTCTCGCGAATTTGACTGAAATCTTTGAAGTGGTGATCAAGAGGATAGATAAGGTAGTGTAGTAGATATCTACATGGACTTTAGAAAAAGCTTGATGAGGTTTCACATGGTAGTCAGGTCTAGATGGTTAGATTACATAGGATCCTGGGTGAGCTAGCTAATTAGACACAAAGTTAGCTTGGTAGTAGGAGTCAGTGGGTGCTAGTGGATGGTTTCTTTTCTACTAAGTGGCAGGGGTGCAAGTTCATATTTTACTGGGTGGTGAAGAAGAAATATGATTCCACATTGCAAATGTACAAGTTGTTGGTGTGACCACACTTGAAGCATTGTGTGCATTTCTGGTAGCCTGGCAATAGGAATGAAACTAGAGTGGGTGCAAAGAAGATTCATGAGGATGTTACCAAGATTAGAGGGCTTGCATTATAAGGAGAGACTAGATAGGCAGGCTAAGATATGAGTTTATAGAAATATATAAACTCGTGAGGAGTATGATCAAGTGAACGATCAGTTTTTTCCAAGTGTAAGTGAGTCAAAAACTAAGGGTGTACACAAGGTGAGTGGGAAAATTTTAAATGGTACTTGAGGAGAAACATTTTCACACAGAAGGTTGTGGTTCTGTGGAACAAGTTGCTGGAAGTGGTAGACACAGGTACAATTACTTCCAAAAGGCACTTAATAGGTCCATGAGAATGAAAAGCTTACAGGGATATGGGCCAAACAACTTTGCCAGCATGTATCAATTGGGCCAGGGTGCCTACTTGATAGGAATTTTTCTCCTATCATACCAAAACATTTGTGTATTGGTTATTAAACGTTTCTGCTTGAAATACTTGAACACTTTCAAATTGATCTTCAAGACTCCCGTGGGAAAATTCGAGAGTGATTTCTCTATTGCTGCCATGCTTTCAAGTATCTGTTGACCGAAGAAATGAAAAGATGCACTAAGAACAGAAAATCCTGGAAATAATCAGCAGCTCAGACACAAATGTGGAAAGAGTAGAACGCTCAGCGAAAAAGTGGGTTATAATTCTCTAGTCTTTCAGAATTTCAGGGACAAAGATTTTTGAATTTATTTTTATTATTCAAATAATAAACAGCATATTGCAATCTACTGCACATTGAATTGATGCAGTCAGAGTTCATTGTATAATATCTCTTCCAAGCAAACAATATTGCTAAATAGAAGTAGGATGTAATTTTTATTAAATTTCTTTAGTTTTTGCTAATTATTCCATGGTTACTAAATACTTTCAGGGTTAACTTCGTTGAAATTATACAGTAACCTTCACTCAGACATTTCCAGCAAATTTTATTGTATTTTACAAATTTGCTGTTGTGATATTTATCTTTAAATTAAATTTACAATAGATAAAGTGAAATCATAGACCTACTGTACAATTTTTTAAAATGTGGAAGATTGTTCTCTTTCCTTGTGCTTGCTTTGTAGTGTCTGAAATCTGATCCATTTTCCTCAGAGCACAGTGCTGTTTTTACACTTGCATCAGTCTCGTGGGAACGTGAATGTGATCGATGCTGCTTGATCACTCTTCACACTATTAGAAATGACACTTTGTGTACATCCACCTAAGTTGGAAAATGGTGCATTGTATTCCCATTTGGCTGATCAGTTTATTTAGTGGTTGGTGTCTATTAACAGAATCAGGTTTAATATCACTGGCGTATGCTGTGAAATTTGTTATCTTAGCGGCAGCAATACCATACATGATAAATATAGAACAAATTATTAACAGTAAGCATACATGTATATTAAATAATTAAGAATAATAGTGCAAAAACAGCTATAATAAAACAGTGAGGTAGTGCTCATGGGTTCAATGTCCATTTAGTGCTCATATGGCAGAGGGGAAGAAGCTGTTCTTGCATCACTGAGTGTGTGCCTTCAGGCTTCTGTACCTCCTTCCTGATGGTAACAATGAGAATTACATAATTTATACTACAAGGAAGCAATCATTTTATTGGCATGATTCAGAATTGTTATCATTGGTTTACTATACTGCCTGACAAGAAATATATTAAAAATTCACAATTATTTAATGTATTTTATTACCTCGGTATGATTGAATGAATCCTAGAGCTAATACTACCCTTCTCAAAAGTTTTTACAATTTAGGAACCATGGTACAAAACCCACAGCAGGCTCTTCCAAATTCTTCAGGAATATTAATTTGGGATAATTACTAGCCAAGGAGCTAGGGAATACTCACCTGATTTTCATCTTTCACAGGCTTTGGTGGGGGTGCATGAGGATGTGGTGGTGATTGAGGGTGGTGGGGGGTGCATTTAGGTAGGGAAAGCAGAGGCTCCCTTTCATTCAAAAAATGTGAAATATGAAGTTACAGTCACAAGTGAACTCCTTCAGGCTGTAATATTAACAACACTTTAGAAAATAAGGCTATATAGAAATCAATGCTAAATATTATACCTGCCAAAAGAACATCTGCAGGCATTCTGACCTCTGCAAGGGACTGGCAGTTGTTGGTGGACCTCGAAGGGCAGCTGAAGTTCCCCAACCATATCGCAGCCACCACCCTGCGACCAGACATTATCCTACTGCCTAAGTCTACTAAGCAAGTGGTGCTGCTGGAGCTGACAGTCCCATGGGAAGATAGCTTGGAGGAGGCCTTTGAAAGGAAGCTCTCCAAGTACGCAGGACTGGTCAGCAACTGTCAGCAGGCTGGATGGAGAGCGAGGTGTCTCCCAGTGGAGGTTGGTTGTAGGGGATTCGTAGCCCGTTCTTTAGTTAGGGCCTTCAGCATTTTGGGCATCGAGGGAGAGAGGAAGAGGAGAGCCATCCGCAGTACCACCGATGCGGCAGAGAGGGCCTCAAGATGGCTGTGGCTCAAAAGAGGGGAGCCATGGAGTCATAAGTAGCTAGACATCTGGACACAAGCTGGGGTCTGATCAGCCCCGGCTGGGTCACCTGGAGGAGGTTGTATGATGTTGAAAGACCTGAAACACCCGATCATTCCAGGAACATCACTGAAGATGTGTCCAGAAGCATCAATAGATGTATGTACACAGCTGCTCTTAGTTTTCTCATAAAGACAAAAAATATATTTTAAAATCAGTTCATTACAATGTTCAGCCACAAGATAAGTTGCAACATTTGCTTCAGTTGATGAGCTATTGAAGAGGAAATTGATGATTGCTGTAAAATTTTTACAAATGAGCTTGCTTTGTAGGAATGTCACAGGCTACTTCATTGTTTCAGCAAAAATATTCTGCAATCATTTGCTGTAAGAATATTAAAAGAGCTGTGTAATGAGCTCACTGTAAGCTAACACTGATACTTTACATCACACTCTCAGCCTTATTCAGTTTGTTGCCTTCAGAAATCTAGTAGGTTAAATATTTTATCTATTCTTCAGTCTATACCAAAAGCATGGAAATAATACTTTCCTTTAGAAAGGATCAAGCCTTCCTTGTCACTCCTGGAATCTCTACCTCCTCAATTGTACCTTCAGCAGTAATCTCAGTAGATGTCCCTCGTCTTGCCCGTGGAAAGTGTGTCAGCCTAGTGTAATTGCTCAATTGTTTCTGACAATATTTATTAATTCACCATTCCGAAATCTAATTTTTGAAGCTGCATTTATAATGGAAAACCAACAAGACTTCCATTTATGATAGGGCTGCAGATGGCACTGTTGTTAAATAATTAGCATTGTTTCATCCAGCTGCATTGTCCATTAGTTTAAAATGTAACAATTTCCATTAGTTATATGATCTAAGAATAGATTAGCAAGAATGGACCTGCAGATCGTATATATTTTTGGTTTAGAATGTTGTATGTTTTCACTCATTAGAGTTGATTTAATCTCAAGAGTGGAGTAACTTACACTGATTAATAACATTGTATTCAAAGTGCTCATGACTTAAGGAAGGAGAAATGTGCTATTTTTGTTTCCCAGGGCAGTTGAATGACTTGGACATCCTGGTATGCGACCATTCCTGACAATGCCTTGTATGTGGATCTAGGGCAAAAGGAGGGGGTATGGCTGCAGTTTTAAAAGATGCTGAAGTGATCTTATTGGAAACTGGCAGTAACAATATCTTCCCATTGAGGCTGGGTTGTGTTAGTCGGGCTGGTGAAGGTGGAATTCTGAGCAACAGAAGACCCGCCCCCAAACTTATGAGACTTATGGAGAAAACAACAGAATTATGTTTGTTCTCAGTCGTTGATTAATTGAGAAATGTTCCAAGAATGATCAGGTAACTTGCAATCATTCTGCAGCAAAGCCAGGCACAAGGAGGTTGATGTAAACATTTCTTAGCATCAGACATAGTACTTTGTTTTATGGTTTTATATTCTGGCCAGGGGCTGATACAATCTATCAATATCTCCGTTGCCTTTTGGTCCTTGACGTAGCTGTGTAGTTCCTAATAGCTTTATGGATTCCAGCTATGTTCTGATTTGGTCATCTGCATCATGGGCTAGGTCTGTAAAATTCATGAGCAATTCTTAATGCATATTTTTCCTTACAATACATAGAGCATTAAACATGTTTGCATAAATTAACTGAGAATTACATTGGCAGGTGAATTTTGATAGCTCACAAAAAGCACACCTGATGTAAGAATCTGGACTGTGCACACATAGACAAATGGAGTACCAGATCACAATCTGGGATCTTCTGGCCCAATTCTCCTCTGCCACAGCATGCCCTGAATTTGAATTGAAGGTAGAATCAGGCTCATTTATCATTTATGTCTGAACAAGGGGTTTCTGCTGAAGTTAGGGCAGCTGAGCAGGAGCTGCTCTGAGGAATTTAAATCTATTTTTAGGGGCCTTTGAAAGCAAAGAAAATGGCTTCAAGGTTAAAAACATGCTGAAAGGGAGCTCCCAAGAGCAGGTGGGTAGAGATTGAAAGCATTCCTGATGGTAAAGAGAGATTCAGAAATGTTTATGGGCAAAACCAACAAAAAGTATTGATATTTGTATGAAAAAACGGATGAAAGGAAAAGGAGTTAACAACTGAAGATTTATTTTAGTATTCAGTACAGTAGCACTACTAATGAAAGATTTTGCATGTAGAGGTCTCCTGAATAAAACATGCAGTGAAATTGACTGGGGGGCTGAATTCAGAAATTACTGATGAGGTAAATCCCTGATGGAATTTCTTGTGCCTGTCAAAAGTAAATTCAATGGTGCTGGCTGGTCTTGAATCACCACAGAGTCATGAGCACAAATACCCTTTTAACTTTATTAATTGCTTTTGTTCCCCCTCTACACTAGCCAATTAGCAATAAACAATTAAACGCTCAATATTTCAGAGTAAATTGAGAAATATTTAATCTGTTTAGTTTAAGCCCTTGCCTAATGTTTCTCTTTTTATCTGTTCCACTCTTGCCTTTAATTATTCTGTGAAGGAAATAAAGGAGTTGTGTAACTTTTTTTCATATGTACTGTACATTTTCAGGGATGTCGGGTACTGATGTGCCACTGCCTATTTTCTGTCCTTAATTACTCTTGAGAATGTAATGGTGGGGCACAGTCTTGACCCTCTGTGCTCTATTAATGTAGCACTTATGATAGAAGTGAGTAGTTTGCTAGGCCACTTCAGAGTACAGCTAAAAGTCAAGCATATGTGCTAAGGTTTTGGAGCCAGATGTAGGCCTGACCAGATGATAAGGGCTTTATGAAGGATATCATCAAACCAGCTGGGTTTTCACAACAATCCAATAATTTTGTGCTTGCCATTTTAAAACTAGTTCTTTACATTAAATCTGTATATAATTGAATATCTGCAGCTGAGTGGTGGGATTTAAACTTGCATCTCTGGATGGTTAGTTCTACTCTCTGGGTTACTGTTGTGGTAGTTTAACCATTACCATACTGTTATTTAAATAAATTAAGGTAATGTTTAATAGAGGCTGGATTGTAGGTTCCATATTGCTTTTAAAGAGAACTTGTTTAGTTTTTATGTATTTAAAGGTTTAAAAAATGCTCAATACTATTGGATTAGATGACCATATCCATCTGGTTCCACTGTTCAGGAAGCATTTTTGTTCTCAAAGTCAAGTGAACAAACTAGAAGAATGGAACAATGATTTCATGATCCTTTCATGAACACCTTGACATTCAGATCTTGGACATGAATGTGTATACAGTGGATTCCAGTTAATTTGGCCAAAGACTAATTGGCACAGCCACATTTTTGGGACAACTCTACAAGAATGAAAACTGATTGAGAAAATAGCTGGGATCCTCTTGGTTTACTTGAGATACCATGCAACTTAATTGGGACAGGAGGCTGTTGCTGAGAAGTCTCGAACTAGAATCAGTCACGTGCACCTGTGTGGCTGTTAGACACTACACCATGCTTAGACAAACAGTTTTTAAAAAGCATCAGTTGCATGTGCCTGTGCTATGTTATCTGTTTGGGCCGATGGATGCTGAATCAAAAGCAGTGATTATTGATCATTTTGCTTTTTATTTTGACTTGAAAGAATTTCAGACCCTTGCCAACATGCCATGAAAAGATTTGGCACTAGCCAAAAAAAAACACATCTGCCAAAAGCCACCCACCTAACACCAGTTATCATCAGCTGGCAGAGGTAACTGGAGTTAGAAATCTACAACTGCACGCTTGATACATCTGCAAGATAAACTGTGAGAAGAACAGGTATTATGCAAGGGACAACAGGAACAACCTAAAAAGTGAAAGAGTGAAGGTAAGGATCCAGATATTGAAAAGGACCTTAATCAATGGTTTTCCATTGTAACTGGATGAGGTGTGTGTGTGTGTGTGTGTGTGTGTGTGTGTGTGTGTGTGTGTGTGTGTGTGTGTGTGTGTGTGTGTGTGTGGACCAATGTTAAAAATCAAGTCAGAGGAGTTAGCCAAGAAGTTGGTCACTAGACCAAAAGATGGTTGGTTGTCTCGATGGAAATGTTGGCACCACATGAAATTCCAGAAAACACATTGTGAGAAATTTAGTGTTGATGCTGTAAGTGCAGAAACATGGAACTCTACAGAACTTCCCCAACTTGCTTCAAAGATGTTGAGCAGATGATATCTACAATGCTAATGAAGCAGACCTTTTATTTATCATGCCATGCCAAATGGTTCCCTTGGCTACAAACACCCAACATTATCAGTTTCAAAGATGACAATGGATCGCATAATGGATCAATTATCTACACTATGTGTCTGCACTGATTTTGTTCATTTAGTCAATCAAAAGAATGTGGCAGCGTACACTGGATGAACTCCTCCGTTAATCTATTTTAGGAACTAATACGCAATTTTATAGTATTATAGTAGTATTGTTAGCATTATAATTTTTTTTCTGTATTTCATTTAAATACATAATTTGTTACTCAGTTAAATGGTAGTTTGTCTTTTTCCATACCTTTTTAACTATTTCCATGAAACTTTGGCCGCTTAATTGGGCCAAAATGTACTAGTCCTGATGTGTCTCAATTAATCGGAATCCACTGTATTTGAACAATTTTTACTCTTCAGAAATGTTTTCATCATTTCACTTTCCTTAATCAGAAATGAACTTCAAGAACTCACATTAATATTACTGATAAGAGTATCAATATTTCTTGTAAGTATGCTAGCTGCTTTCAGTTTGTTGTCTTGTATAAAAAAGTTATTGTTAAGGTAAGGAAAAGTGCAGAGCCTACTACGATGATTAAATACACTCATTCCTTATCTCTAACCAAAGCTTTATCTCCACTAGTTGTGGACAGTTCTGCTCAAAATGTCAAAGAAAATTGTCTGGCCGACAAATGACAACAGCACATGGGTACGTGCTATTAGAGATATTTTGATAAGCAGTGGCCTTTCACAAGCCATGAGCTAGGTAAATACTTTAGTTCCATTGGAAAGTTCTATCAAAGTAGAGAAGGTTATTTAATCAAGGATGTAATATTACTGAATCTTACTTGGCCTTCTCAATCATGTTCAATCTTACCTGTCCTAGATGTCGACAACTATCTTATTGGCTCTCTATATTCTGGTGTTGGACATTGAGGGGGTCTCAGGCAACATGGAGCAAAGGCATTGCCATAGGAAGGTCTTTGACACACTGGCAAAAGGTGAATTAGGGGAGACAGTTTGCCTTCTTTCAAAGTTGTTGTGGGTTTTAACAGTTTTAATATTACTCAGGGATATTCACCAGGATGAGGCATATGATGGGATTGATTCTCATGGGCCATCCTGCAGCAATCTTATGTCTGCAAATGGAAGAATGATCTTGCAACGGTCAGAACCCTGAGGTTACCTCACGTGATGGCAAGAATGGTCTTTCCTATAAAAGTAACAGAAAGTGAAAAGGAATAGTAAAACATCTCCTTTGTGTTTCTTTTAGACTGCACACCTTTCTTATTGCCCCTCACATAACATTTCCGCCAAGTCAATGGATACATCTTCAATCTATTGATTGGTAAATATACCTTCTGTAGGAAAGAATTATAAGAGATAGAAATGTGCATGTCATTGAAATGTATCAGAGTTGGAATGTACTTGATAAAGAGTTGTTTTCTTTCCTTTCTTTAATTAACTTACTGTTGTAGTTGCAGACTTGGAAAAATACACTTGGTTCGTCTTTTAGCACCAGAATCTAATGATATGCTATAAAACACACATACAAAAGAGCTCTTTTGGGCTGGATTTCATGCTGAATTTGGTTTGCTCTTCTGCAAATGGTAAATCCCTAGCAAAAGCAAATTGGGTTGTGCAGCAAAGGCAGATTGTAAATAAAAGCAATTATATTTTTGGAACCTGAAGCATTTGAAGGCCAGGCTCACCTGGGGAACTGCACACACTTGTGGATATTTAAACACTGGAAAGACATTACTAGATCTTACTCAAGAAACATACACAAGACCTGAAATGGCGACTGTACCTTTTTCTATTGATGCTGCCTGGCCTGCTGAGTTCCTCCAGCATTTTGTGTGTGTTACTTGGATTTTGAGTATCTGCAGATTTTCTCTTGTTTATGATAGGAAATTGATCCTTTTGTTTATCGAAATCCTGACTTGGGCACTGAGATCTTAGCAGGGTATAGACCCCAGGAAACAGTGCAGAGTACTCAGCCTGGGAAGAGTTTTGATGACTCTTGACAGAGGATGAGCTTAGGAAAAGCTCCCTAACTTGTCAGGAATGTTAACTATTTTTGAAAGCCTTTGCTGTGCAAATATTAAAATTGAAGAAAAATATTTTACTACAAGTTAAGCTAAATATATGTGAATGCACAAGAATAACTAAAAATACTAAACAGAGGTAAAATATATTAAAAATAAACCTGGCTGTCCTTAGCCACTGTACTCACAAGCTAAGAATATCATAGAAATCAATGGAGTGTTTGTTCCTGTTCCAGAACTGACCCAGAAGAACAGTTACAGGTGCAGCAAAATATGTCATATCCAGAATATCAGCATTTCGCAACATTCAGGGTGATATTTGTGACTTAATGAATGAACACCAGCTGCTCCGATTGGAAATCCGACTTCAGCTGAAAGAGAGGAATCATTACTTTTGAGAAAACCCGAGAAGACTAACCATAGATCCTACTTTGGCATCAGGTATCGTATTACTGACTGTAGAACAGGATAAGCTAGAACTGATGGAAAGATTGTCACTGGGAACGTCGGTTCAGATTTAGTAGATGGAAGCCCCCGAAGATCAGCACAAACTTCGGCAGACCTGAGATAAGGACCAGAGGTGAAACTGACTGCAGCACCAAGGTGTATCTGGGGAAGAGCAGAAAGGAAGAAAAATGAGGAAATCATAAGGGCATTGAATGGATAAAAAAATTTATCAAAAACAACAGCTTTAAAGATGATGGGCTTACTTCCAATTAAAATGTGGTTAGAATAGACCAGCACTGATGTTGATTGGTGTGGTGTCTTAAAGCTCATGGCAGATGAAACATAGACGTGAACAAATAAAGATTCATATTATTGAACATTACAGCACAGGACAGTCCTTCGGCCCATGATTTTGTGCCAACCTTTTAAAATACTTACCTACTCTAAGATCAATCTAACTCCTCCCTCCTACATAGCCCTCCATTTTTCTATCACCTGCATGTCATATTATCTACAAGTTTCTAAAATGCCCTAAATATATTGGCCTCTAAAACCTCTGCCTCTATACTTCTGTAGTTATCAGCAGATTTTTCCAGGATGTGGAAAAAATGAGATAATGTCTAAATCAGATAGTGGACAATATGCTGGTCAACAAGATTCTAATAATTTTGTTCTGTTTCATCAAAACCTCTAATGTGCTAGGCTTCATCTTCAGTGTGATGTAGTACACATAAAAGAAGATGGTATTGCTCCTTCATCAGCAGTGTTCACAAGCAATCAGGGACATTACAGGGCCAGAACAGCAATCTTACAACATACAGAAATGATGATGAGAATGTATACTTCAAAGCAAATCAAAGGATTTCAGATACCAGTAATCTAAACAAAGTCAAGATCCTAGACCTGTTACATTAGCCAGTTTCTCTCCCCACTGATGATATTAGACCCGCTTTATGCTTCCGTTATCATCTGCGTTTTTAAAAAATTTCTACAGGGTTTGCTTTTTGCCTCCAAAGGTCAAAGTTTGTTTTCTTTATGGTGATATTATTATAAAAGATTTAAGAAGATTTACCAATATTTCTAATCATGTGGCAGGTCCAGTTATTAGGTACCCCATTTTCAAATGTGTTACATCAGAAAGAAGGGGAGTGAAATGGTCAATGTGATTGTGTATGAAGGAATACTATTGAAGTGGACTGATTAAACTGATCTGTTTGAAGATTGTGTGACATTTTGAGAAGATACATAGGTGAGATCTTTGAAGGTTGAAATATCTCTCTCCTGGATTAAATTTCTGTAGGGTGAAGCTTAATACATTACTGCAGCATATTATAAAGTTTATGCTAGTTTAATAAATCAGTTTTGGATTATTGGATGGATTAGTGGTCATTTTATAGCTGATAATATAGAATATGTGCAATCAAGAGATGAAATGGGGCATTCAGGCAAGGAAAGTAATATAAAAATATTCAATCAATAGAGGAATGGTAATATTGTTCTTACATGCTTTATGCAGCAGAACAAGCTTTAGTGGTAAGGCTTTAGGCGGACAACTGAAATAATGACTTTGGCCTCAGAAAAAGATTGTTCGTATGAATGGGATGCAAGTAATTTACAATGGAGTGAGGTGAGTGGTTTATTGATAAGGGAGAAGACAACAGCTGAGCTGTAGGTGGATAAAAATTGGAATTGTAGATAACAAAAAAAACCAGCAGAATAGAAATCATAGTGAAAAGAACAACAAAGTACACTGTCAACTTTGCTCAAACTCTGTGGCACCACAGGCGAAGTTGCCCTGGCAAGTGAAAGGGACTCGAAAAATTCAGAGGATAAGAACAATTTCTGAACAAATTACAATGTTCCAAGGATGAAGTGGGTGCATCAGACATATTTCATATTTTGGTGAATTGAGTGGGCAGGTTTTTGTGTGTGGGAGGGGTTTGTGGATGGGAGGACAAAGGTTCAGAGCACAGAGAGGACAGAAAATAACAAGTAATTTCAAAGAAATAAGCAGTCACTATGATTGCAGAGCATAGGATTTGAGTAGGTAATGTATTCCAACCACTTACTAATCATTTCCTGGAACTAACTGGTAAGTTGGTTAGAGATCAATGGAAAGCAAACTTCTATAGATGCACAGTGGATGGTATCCTAACTGGCTGCCTCATGACCTGCTATAGATAAACCAACGCTCAGAAACTGAAAAGGCTACAAGCAGTGGTGGGTACAGCCCAGTCTATCACAGCAAAAGCCATGCCCACCATTAAATACATTCATATAGAGCACTGCCACAAGCAAGCAGTATCAAAGGCCCCCCATCTAGGTCATACCCTCTGTCACTGGGCAGGTGGTACAGAGGCACACCACCAGGTTTAAGAACTGTTATTACTTGAAAACCATCAGGCTCCCGAACTGTGTCACTAATTTCATTCACCACTACCATTCTACAACCAACAGACTCACTTTCAAAGACTTTTTACAATTCACTTTGCCAGTATAATTTTATATGCAGTTTGTCTTATTTTGCACATTGGTTGTTTGTCTTTGACACTTACGTACTTATTTGGAAAATTCTATTGTATTTCTTTTTTCCTGTAAATGTCTGCCCGAAAGTGAATCTTAAAGTAGTAAATGAATCTCAAGGTAGTATATGTAACATATACATACTTTGATAATAAATTTAACTTTGAAATTGAATGGACATTCTGTATCGCAAATTTTATAGTAGTTACCAGTTTATTGCAATAGTTTGGTCACTATTAATTTCTAGTAAGTTTTTCAGTTTCCCTATCTACCAGACAATTCATTCTCCAGACAGTTGCAAATACTACAGGTCCATCTAGCTCATATTCTTATGGCAGCTCATCCTTCAGATCCATTGTAATTCTGTAACCCTTTTGATATTGGGAATACATTAAGGTAAACAGATGAATGGAACCTTACACCCAGTATGTTAGCCGAATATTCTTATTTATCCAGTGCAATTTGCAAAGGTGCTGAAATAAGAAAAATCATAGTATCAGAATCCAAATCAGGTTTAATATCACTAACATACATTGTGAAATTTGTTGTTTTGCGGTAGCAGTACAGTGCAATACATAAAAATACTGTAAGTTACAGTAAGAGATATATATTTATATATACTGTATAGAATATTAAATAAGTGGCACAAAAAGAAAGCAAAATTAGTGAGGTTCTGTTCATGGGTTGGTTCATTGTCAATTCAGAAATTTGATGGAAGAGTCATCATGAATTGAAACTGTGGGTTACTAAAATCTTTGTACTTTCTAACAAGTACTAAATTGCCATTTGGATCGAGACAGAGATTTTTCTCCTTCTGCCCATATGGTAACCACATGCTATTTGAAATGTTGATACTTAACTACACAGTGGTTAGTATAAGGAATGAGCTGCCAGAGGTAGTCGCTCAGGCAGGTATATTAACTACACTTAAAGGTACTTGGACAGGTAATTGGATATGAAAACTTTAGAGGGATATGGACAAATGGGATTAGCTTAGACAATAATCTTGGTCAACATGGAACAGATGGACAATAGGCCTGTTTTCATGCTGTATGACTCTGATTGTGCAGGCAGCTCCATCATTTCTAGCCTAGTTCCAGTGAGTGGATTTAGGAGGAAAGTGTTAATTCAATAACTTTGCCATGAGCTGCGTGCATCCAATTAATTCAGTAATTATATTTGTAAGTTTATGTTGGGAGATTCCAAGAAAGCAATTTAACTCAAGCAATAAATATCCTGGATCCTGTGTCTTTGGATTCGGCATCACCAGAGATATTGCAAACATCAGTCCTTCCAATCACCCTTCTTCATCAAACCTATCAGAAACGGAATTTACAGAGATCTTGTAGTAGAGGAATAGCCACAAATTTTTATTTCTTGATGCTGGTGTTAATATCTACTTGTAACATAAAATTGAACATGTTGAATGCCAATGAGATCTAATAGTCTCCTTAACATGTCTGACAATAAATAAATGGAAAAGATTGATACCTGTGTACTGTGTCTTGATCTCAATTTTGCAGGATGTTTTCAGCAAAAAAATTGATGAAGAAGAATACTTTCCAAGATCTAACTTTATAAAAGTGATAGATTTCACAGGTTTATTACTCCAAAATATGTCTAGAGACCTGTAGGCTATTTTGCTGTTAATAAGCTCTGGTGGTGTTCTACTCTAGTAAATCACTCTGACTCTATCTTGCATACGCTATAAGCTGCTCTCCTAATCCTCTGGTAATATTTCACTTCTGGCATCTTCCTCCAGAGCAGTCCTGGTGTAGATATTACAGGAAGACTGATGTGCTGTCAAAATTTCCATACTCAAAATCGCTGCGAGCCAATTTAAAGAAAAAAAAATCTATTTCCTCACTCAATGAGGGAAATATAGCAGTAACCATTTAAAATAAAATGTTGTGATCAGAATTTTCAGATATTGTTATTTAATATTAAAAAAACTACACAGTTCTCATGACTTTTCCTGTCTGCGTATTTAGTGAGTAGTTATGTTATAAAGTCCCAAAGTAGATGCCTAAAATATCATGTGGGATGATTTTAGATGAAACATGGTGATGCTATCACACACACAGTGTTGGAGGAATTCAGCAGGTCAGGCAGCAACTATGGAGAGGAATAAACAGTCCACATTTTGGACAGAGATCCCGATGAAGGGTTTTGACCTAAAACGTCGACAGTTTATTTCTTCTCCATAGATGCTGCCTGACCTGCTGACTTCCTCCAGCATTTTGTTCAAGTCTATTATTATTATTCGACCATCACATGTATACAGCTAAATGAATCATCTTTTCTCTGGGGCCAGGGTGCAAAACACAGTATAGCCACATGCATCATTTATAATTATGATCCAGCACGTACAGTCACGAAATAATATTAGGATAAGATCCTGTGTGGCATGGCCTGAAGGTTGACAGGATGATATAAAGTGTGAGATGTGTGTTTATTTAGGACAGTATAATGTTCCTGAAACTATTATAATAAATGAGCAGTCAAATAAATACGTGAAACAGCAGCAATAAGAGATGAAAAGTGACTGGTGCAGGATGAGAGAGTGTCAGTGAGTTGGGGGGGGGGGTCGGGCAGGGCATTCAGACGTGTGTGCCGAGTGGCAGCAGGGTGTTAAGAAGTCTAACAGCTGTTACCCAGCCAGACATTTCTGTTTCTTATGCTGTGGAACCTTCTGCCTGACAACAGGAGGTTAAAGAGATTATAAGGCGTATGGGAGGGGTCTTTAACAATGCTGGAGGCATTGCATATGCAGTGCTTGTAATTTTTTTAACAAAATATACTTAATTCAAAAATAAAATTATGTACAATAAACCATTCAATGTCTGTCAATCCTTTACAGATGTTTCCATTACGGTCTATACATTTCCACACTTTTAGCCACCCATGTGGCACTCTGTTATTTCACCTTTCCACACCATTGTTGAAGGGTATACTCCCCGCCACCCGACCCCTCCCACTCCCGCGGGAGAAGAACCCTAAACCGCGGTCCTTCCTCACCGGGCTCTTGCGGTGGCTGCACCAAGTTTGAGTGCATCCCTCAGCACGTACTCCTGCAGGTGAGAATGTGCCAGCCGGCAGCATTCTACCACGGACATCTCCATGTGCTAGTAGGCCATCAAGTTTTGGGCCGACCAAAGAGCATCCTTCACCGAGTTGATAATTTGCCAGCATCACCGGATGCTGGTCTCCGTGTGCGTCCCCGGGAACAGCCCGTAGATCAGAGAGTCCTCTGTTACGCAGCTGCTGGGGATGAAATGTGACACGAGCCCGTCCATCCTCCTCCACACCCTCTCTGCGAACTGACAGTGTGCAAAGAGGTGGGTCACAGACTCCTCCTCACTGCAGTCGTCCCGTGGGCAGCGGGCTGTGGAGGCGACATTCCAGGCGTACAGGAGGGATCAGACTGGGAGGGCCTCTCTCACCGCCAGCCAGGCGAGGTCTTGGTGCCTTTTGGTGAGATCTGGCGATGAGGCATTTTGCCAGATGAACTGGACGGTCTGCTCAGGGAACCACCCCACTGTGTCCATCACGTCCTTCTCCTGCAGTACCTGCAGGACATTACACGCCAACCACTGCCTGATGGCCCTGTGGTCAAAGGCGTTGACCTGGAAGAACTTTTCTACGAAGGACAGGTATGGCGGCAACGACCAGCTGACTGGGGCATTGCACGGGAGTGGGGCCAGACCCATTCTTCGTAGCCAGGGTGACAGGTAGAACCTGGGCACATAGTGGTACTTGGTGCCCACATGTCTGGGCTCTACACACAACCTGATGCAGCCACACATGAAGCTGACCATCAGGGTGAGGGCAACATTGGGGACGTTCTTGCCCCCGTTGTCCAGGGACTTGTGCATGACAGTCCATCTCACCCACTCCATCTTGGATCCCCAGATGAATCTGAAGACAGCTCAGGATTTCTGAGCTGCAGGAGCTGGGGACAGGCCACACCTCCACCAAGTACAGCAGCCCTGAGAGCACCTCACACCTGATGACCAGGTTCTTACCCATTATCAATAGGGAGCGCCCTCCTCACAGTCCCAGTTTCTGTTTCACCTTGGCAGTCCCCTCCTGCCAGTTCTTGTTGCATGCCTCGGCCCCTTTGAACCAGATCCCCAACACCCTCACGTGATCAGACCTGATGGTGAAGGGTACACTGGATCGGTCGGGCCGAAGAGCATGGCTTCGCTTTTCGTGCGATTGATCCTGGCCCCCGATGCTAGCTCAAACTGTTCGCAGATGCTGATCAGTCTGCGAGCTGACCTCAGATCAGAGCAGAAGATGATGACGTCGTCCATGTACAGGGAGGTTTTCACTTGGGTCCCTCCACTGCCTGGCAGCGTCACCTCTCTTATGCCCTCATCCCTCCTGATGGCTTCGGCAAAGGGTTCAATGCAGCAGACAAACAAGACGGGGAGAGGGGACAGCCCTGCCTGACTCCAAACCTGATGGGGAAGCTGTCTGTTCCCCACTCGTTGACCTGGACTGCACTACGGATGTCTGTGTAGAGCAGTCTGATCCAATTCCGGATTCCCTCCCCCGAATCCCATTTTGGAGAGCATGTCCGCCATGTATGTGTGCAATATCCTGTTGCAGGTTTTCTCCTGGTCCAAGCTGACCAGGCAGGTGTTCACCCCCCTGTCCTGCATGGTGTCCCTCAGCAGTGCGAGGCTGTCCAAGATCTTCCTGCCCGGTACAGCACAGGTTTGGTCCAGGAGGATCACCTGCCCTAGAGCAGATTTGACCCTGTTGGCGATAGCCTTGGACAGGATCTGGTAGTCCACGTTCAGAGGAGAGATGGGTCTCCAATTTCTAATGTCCTCCCTTTCCCCCTTCTGCTTGTAGATGAGGATAATGATGACCTCCCTCATGGACTCTGACATGCAGCTGGCCAGAAGCATAGCGTTATACACTTCCAGCAGGTCTGGG
This sequence comes from Mobula birostris, assembly GCF_030028105.1. Classification (NCBI taxonomy): domain Eukaryota; kingdom Metazoa; phylum Chordata; class Chondrichthyes; order Myliobatiformes; family Myliobatidae; genus Mobula; species Mobula birostris. The sequence continues at coordinate 58,632,645 of NC_092383.1, read as the reverse complement.
CCCATCCAGTTCCACAGAGCTGAATACAACTCAGCCGGTAAACTGTCACTTCTGGGAGTCTTACTCGACGCAAAGGAACGGATGGAGCCTGTCAGCCCGTCCAGGGTCAGTGGCTGATCCAGACTCTCCCGCTTGCCATCATCGAAGACCTGCGTGATAGACGATAGGAAGTTGCGGGAGGCTGTGGACCCTGTAGCCTTTTCGTCGTACAGACTGGCATAGAAGGACCTGCTGATCCTCAATATGTCTGTCTGCAAGGGCATGACTGAGCTGTCCTCTTCCTTAAGATTGTGGATCACAAAGTTCCCCCCGTGCACCTTTTGGAAGAAGAAGCGTGAGCACGTTTCGTCCTGTTCCATGGTTTGGACCCTTGATCGGAAGATGATCTTGGAGGATTCGGCGGCGAGGTGCTGGGCTTGCCGGCCCTTCACCTCTCGCAATTCCTCCCTGATATCCACCCCCTTCGACTGCAAAAGAAGTTGCTGCAACTCTGTCTGGAGTTTAAGCAGTTCCCTCTGCTCCTGCCTTGCTTTCTGGATACCCTTGCAAATGAAGAACCTCTTGATGTTCTCCATGGTGGCTTCCCACCAGTGAACAGGGGAATCAAAGAAGACTTTCAAGGTTCTCCAACCTGTGTACTCCCTCTCTAGTTCCTTAATGTTCTCTGGGGTCAGCAGCTTTACGTTCAGTTTCCACACCCCCCTGCCTGACTTCCAGTCCTCCCGTAAGTGACAGGTGGCTTGCAGAAGGCAGTGGTCAGAGAAGAACACTGGCGTTACGTTGGTGGACCTGACCGTGAGGGACTCTGAGAGGAAGAGGAAGTCGATCCAGGAGTGGGCTGAGCCATCCAATCGTGTCCAGGTGGCTTGTGGCTGTGCTCCACCTGTGAGGGTGCCAAAGGCATCGCACAGCTTGGCTGTCTTAAACGTTTCCATTAGCAGTCCGGAGGTACTAGCATGATGCCCTGAATGGAGGCTGGGAAAGGGAGAGAAACCCTGATCTCACCTGGTGTATTACTCTGGATTTCTAGCATGTGCAGAACCTCTTGACTTTATGGTGATGGTATAGAGTTGATCTCTGTATCCTTAGGAAAATTAGCAACAGCTGCTATCCCATAACTCTGATTGGCTGGCTTATTACCCTGGCAGCCCCCTGTATATAACATGTGATGTGTCTGATGATTATATTGATATTCAGTATGACCCCATAGTTGGGAGTGATGGCTGCTATTTTTTAACAGTACCTCAGTGAAAGCCAGTGCCTTCAGGAGAAATGGAGAGGAGAGTAAAAAAAGGTTATAAAAATAAAAATTTGAATGTAGTTCTGAAATTAAAGGATGTTCAATTTAACTGAGATCATTTAAGATTATAATAAAACATACTCAATGAGCCATTAAATTATTTGAAGTGCATTTATTTTACTATTATACAACTCAAAATTTTGCACAATGCTGCCAATCTCAGGTTCAGATTTTTACACGATCTTTGGATTTTGGTAATACTGGAATTTTTACATTTGTTCCCTGCCCCTCCAAACCCTAAAATGGAATAGGCTTCCTCTTGATATGCTACAGTGCTGAGCACTTCCGCAACAGTGTTGCGCAAGATTGGTCAGAGAAGGTAAGAAATGGGCCCGTCACGTCAGAGCACTCTGTGTTGATGTTATAATTATGTCAATATGAAATGCTAAATTAAATAGTGCCTGGTGATTCTGATGCACTAGATGGGCATTGCAACATGTTGTCATTTTCTCTTTCTATCATTGGTCTTTCCTTGGACCTGAAGCCCAAGACCTCAGGTGCAAGTGACAAATGGTCACATATTTTCCGCTCTCAGAAGGTGTCCTTTGGAGGCAAGGATTCGGGACAAGATCAGTAACCACAAGTGGAGTTGAACCTGTCTCATCATGGGGGTGGAGGTGGGCGTCAAATCTAGGCAACAAAGTAACAGGGAGTGAGATGAACAGAGAAACTAACTGGCAGTTGATTTGGGCTGTCATGAGGACTGGAAGACCAGGATTACCTCAGGGGAATAAGAGCTTTTTGTTCAGGAGGAAGAATCAAGAAAATGCACTGCAGAATGCCATTACTTTGAGGAAATTGAGCACCAACGTTGCGGAGGAAGCACGTGTGATAGAAAAAAGAATCAGTGATCAGCATTACAGACGAAAGACTGACACTGGCATTGCAGAGATTGAGCAAGAGAGAGAATCAGAGATAGAAAATTGTGACATTATAAATTCATTCTCTACAAAAACAGAATCTTCGGTCAGCCATGTCAGAGCCAAACATCAAACACACATTTACACTCATCCCATTTTATTCTCTCCACATTCCTACCAACTCCCCTTAGATTCTACCTCTCACCTACGCAATCAATCCTCAGTAGCCAATTAGTTCACCAATCTGAATGACTTTGGCCAAGATGGAGTAGACGTGGAGAGGATGTTTCCAACAGTGGGTGAGTCTAGGACCAGAGGGAACAACCTCAGAGTAGGACGTCCCTTTGAAACAGAAGAGATGAGGAATTTCATTAGTCAGAACATGGTGAATCTGTGGAATTCATTGCCACAAAGGGTAAGTCAATAGGTATATTTAAACTGGAGGTTGATAGGTTTTTGATTGCTAAGGGAGTAAAAGGATATGGGGAGAATGCAGAAAAATGGGGTTGAAGGGAAAATAAATCAGACATGATTGAATGGCTGAAGAGACTCAATGGGTAGAATGGCCCACTCCTGCTCCAAAGTATGTTGGTCTTATGGGGAGGAAACTGTAAAACCCAGAGACGACCAATGCAATCACAGCAAGAATGTGCAAACTCCACGTGGAGGCATGGTTAAATTTTAGGCAGTGGTGGTTGGATGAGAGGGTGAGGTGTGAAGGTGTGAAGAGTTTGTCAGTAATCCTATCTGACACAGAGCTGAGAAATCCCGACTGCCCTTAGAGTGACCAATATGCTCAGGACCACCTGGTCCAAGTTCCGTTGGCCTCAAAGAAGCATAACATCAGGAATGATGTCACAATTTTGTGGCCTGCCGTGGAAGTCACGTCAGATTCATAAAGGTGACTCGTGCTTCAACATGGAGTGCTTGCTTCAACATCCAGGGCTATTCAAAACACATGGAAAATTATCATTATTGCATTTCTCTCTGGTGGGGTTCAGGGTTGGAATATTTCAGTTGCATACCGCTGAATAAAATATTGTAATCCAATTGAATTTCTAGGCACTGAGAAACACTGTACACAATTATAGAAATGTGATGAAGGTGCAAGGTGTTACTCTGGATCAAAGGGCTTCTTTGCATTTTAAGTAATAAGATAACCAAACTGTGGAATAAAGTCTCAGATCAAAATATCAATCCAACAAGTAAACAATGGTGTGCCAAGTTGATGAACACTTTTGCAGCTAAGCAATGTTTTTGATCTTTTAATTTAAAGGGCATCATTCATTATCATGTCATTAAAGTTTCAGTTTATTTATTACTACCAGTAGTTATTGTTTCCTTTATATAATAGGGCAGGGTGATACTGGTAGTTCAACAGATGATTGCCAGCTGGCTGCAGTGCTGAGTTTGTAATGTCCTGGCATTTGTGCCTATGTAGTGCAAAGCAAAAGTCTAGACCAGTGTGTCCAGGGCAGAGTACAAATAGGGGTATTACCCAAGACTTATTACCATGGCGGTTTGCCTGCAGTAGGGGACCTGAAAGGCCACAAAAATTGCAGCCAGTGGAATAGAATGCTTGAAAGCAATAGATTGGCCAGATTGAGCACCACTCATCCAATAATATCCCATTTTCCAGTGCATTTGTTGCCCATTATTCTGTCGAGAAGTGAATAGATGGAAGCCTCTTCTTATTAGTGGGCACCTGCAACTGAATCACACTGCAGGTGACAGAATCAATCTGTTTTCATTGGGGTTAACCAGAACACCTTCATGTGATAATCCATAATGCTGTCCAGTCTAGCTACTAACAAGACTTACCTAACTGAAGCAAATGAACCAGTGTGATAGACAAGGCAGATGTGATGCTTTGATTTGTGACCAAACAGACTGAAGCCAGGAAAACAAATGATTTGGAGTCACAGTAATAAGAGTTTCCTTCAATGCATTAAAAAGTTTGCCTTCCCTTTAGATGGGACTTATTCTATACAGTCTGTACAGTGAAAGCAATTTAACTGTCATGGTTTTGTGTCGTGACTAAGATTAGACAACAATTGGTGCCTGAAGCTATGGTTCTGTGTAAAATTTGAAAATTCTATAATTTTGCCATTAAAATACAGCTTCACATTTTGCAATTTGCAATCATTTGATGCACAAAGGGACCATTGTAAGATTGCAAGAATACAGCCACATTCACTTGACTTGATACCAAGTGTTTCTGCCAAGAAAATGGTTTAGGAATGGATAATGCTTTGTCAGGGTGATTCCATTGCTGTGGAATTCTGTATTGGTTAGATAGGTGGCAAGTGTTAGAGTAATCTATCAATTATTACTCACTCTCACGTGGAGGAAACATAAGAAAAAGGATTGTGTCGGAAATCTGACCCTATCAGCCTGCTCCACCGAAGATTCAAAGATTGGAAGTACACTTATTAACAAAGTATGCATGCAGAATACAACTCTGAGATTCATCTTCCCACAGGCAGCCACAAAACAAAGAAACACCACGGAACCTGTTCAAGAAAACATCAAGCACCCAATGTGCGAGAAAAGAAAAAATTGTACAAACTGCAAAAAATGAACAGACAACACATAGAATATGAAACATCAAACCAGGAGCCCGGGAGGGTTGAGTTTAGTTCAGCTCAGCACCGCGCCACTAGCTCACTGCAGGATACAGGGCCACTCCTCACCGAAGCGCCCCAGTACACATTGATTGCCCCGATAAAACCACTCAAAAAACAGCAAATTAAAGAGTAACCAGAATACAGGAACTCATGTAACATGAACATCAAAATTTCCCAAATGAGTCCACAGCCTTGCTGATTAATCCTTGCAATGTGGATCCCGAGACTCCTGCTCTTTCCTCCGACAGCAGCTAGCAAGAAGAAGAGGAAATGCAGACAGATGGTGCCGAACACCTGCCTGTCCTCTGCTCTCATCTTTAGTCATCTTCAACCTCGCTTGAAGCCCCAATCGAAGAAACAATGGAGTCAATCATGGGCCTGTGCTCTGCCGCCAGGCCGCCAGGCCTCCAGGCCATACACACCACTCCAAACCTCACCAAACTCCCTTGGAGACAGCAAAGTGCCAGGTTGCTCAATCGGTCCCAAAACACACCATCAAAATGCGAACCACAGGTTCCAATCACATGCAGCTTAGTAGAAACATAGAAAACCTACTGCACCATACAGGCCCTTCAGCCCACAAAACTGTGTCGAACATGTCCTTTGTCCTTACCTTAGAAATTACCTGGGGTTACCCATAGCCCTCTATTTTTCTGAGCTCCATGTACCTATCCAGGAGTCTCTTAAAAGATCCTCTCATATCCACCTCCACCACCATCGCCGACAGCCTATTCCACACACTCATCACTCTCTGCATAAAAAACTTACCCCTGACATCTCCTCTGTACCTACTTCCAAACACCTTAAAACTGTGCCTTCTCGTGCTAGCCACTTCTGCCCTGGGAAAAAGCCTCTGACTATCCATACGATCAATGCTTCTCATCATCTTATAGTAGAATCATATTTGAAAGAAGTAGTAAGAATTTCATTCAGAACATTGCTGACCTTTTTTCAGCTTCACTTTCTAAACCTCTCCTATTTCTCCTGATTTTATTCATGTCCAGAAAAATTCTGTTTTGAATAAACCAAAGCTTTGGCTTTGCAGAGTATAGGATTCCAATTAATCATCACTATTAGAGTGAAGAACTATTTCTCCATCTCAATCCTGAATGGCCCACCCTTAATGTAAAACAGTGCTCCTGGTCCTAGGTTCCTTTGCTAAAGGAAACATTGTTCTTGCACTAATCTGTGAAACCTTGTAAGAATATTATATGTGCTGATCCCACTTATTCTTCCATACTCTAGAGAATCATTACCAATATTGTCGATCTTTCCTGATAAGGCAACCAACCTTAGCAACCATTTCTGAACATCCTTGGAATCAATATAGCATATCTTTGCTGCGTTTCCTAAATAGCAGGTACATCCTTTCTAAAAGAGAGAGAACAAAATTGTTCACTATACTTCAGGTGCAGATTCATCAAGGCCTAACAGATTGCAATAACCCTTCTAATCTATACTGACATCCACTTGTAAGTAAAGTAGACAAAATACATGCTTTGAAATAATTTCCTTCACCCATAAGCTGGCCTTCATTGACTTGTCACTAACAAATTTCCTATGGCTTCTCATTATGTGCACCTCACATTTTTCCACAATTGATTCTATCAACTGTGCTCCTGCCAGCTCACTCCTTGAAGTTGTCTACATTGGTGAGACCCAACTTAACTTGGGGGACTGCTTTCTAAGGTACCTCCACTCAATCCACCAAAAGCAGAACTCTTCAGTATCCAAACATTTTAATTCTGACATTGCAGTCCATGGCCTCCTTTTGTGTCAAGATGAGGCTACCCTCAGAGTGAAGGAGCAATACCTTATATTCCATCTGGGTAGCCTCCAACCTAGTAGCATGAATATCGATCTCTCCTTCCCTTCCCCTCTTCTACTATTCTCCACTCTAGCCTCTTTACCTCCCCTGGGTCCCCTTCTTCATTCCCTTTCTTCTATGGTCTACTCTCTTCCTCTATCAGATTCTTTTCTCTCCAGCTCTTTATCTTCCCACACATCTGGTTTCATCTATCAGCTGCTAGTTTGTCCTCCTTCCCCTCACCCCCCTCACCTTTTTATTTTGGCACCTTTCTCCTTCCTCTCCAGACCTGAAGAAGAGTCTCAGCCTGAAATATTGACCGTTCATTTCCATAGATGTTACCTGAACTGCTGAGTTCCTTTAGCATTTTGTATGTGTTGCTTTGAATTTCTGGAATCTACAGACTATCTCGTGTTTAGAATCGATATTTATTTCTTTAGTGAGAATCAATTAAATAGAAAGCTAATTGTGATATAATTCTGCTGCAAGATGGTCTTTTGTTCCATTGTGTTTCATTGTTCCATTGAAGATTTAATATAGGAATTACAAATGTTTGTATTTATAAAGATAAAAAATCAAATCGAAGAACCAACCTGTGCTAACTTATGCATTTACTACCTACCAGATACATAAAGACATGGACAAACTAATATGCTGCAATTGTAATGGTCAGTACAGATTCTCTAATCCCCAAATTTTTCCTATGCTCTCTGATCAATGTCAGAAGCAACATATTAGAATGAAGAGGGAAAGTGCAAAAAGACAGTATTAAGTTATTCTGTGGATTGTGAAGGAGAGAGCACAGTGTTGAAGAGGGAACAAATCATTTGAAAAGCAGATAAGGGAACTTTGCTCCCAATTTGCTCTGTATTCTGTGTGTAATATCCTTGACTATGCTCAATGGACTCACTTAGCAGGTGGCTAGAAATATATTTTCCACATGCACAGTCATTTGATTTGTGGAAATAAGAACTATAATGCAGTAGGATCTATATAAAAGTAATAATTGCAAGATGCAACAGTACATTGTAGAATCCAAAACTAAAATATCACAAAGTGCATTAGGACAGAATCCCTTGATGCCAAGAAAAGTACACCTTGTAACTTTGAATTGTGAGTCAGTGAAGTTTTGTGTTGAGAGAGCTTTGTCATCATCTGAACCCTTAGTGTCTAGGTGGCGCATTGGGTCTCGTTGAGAGATTTTAGCAATCATCAATCATGCAATCTCCTTTGGGAACCCTAAAGCTAAGAAAATAAGGATAATTGCAAAAATAAGATGCAGAAGAATTCTTTATACAGGTATTTCATAATAAATTATTGCTTGATAGCCATTTATATGATTTGTCATAAAGCACCAGGAATGACCTGGGAAGGTTACTCTGTTTAATTTGGATAAGATGAGACATACCTTTGGTACAAGTCCTTTCTTGATTTGAATCCCAAGACCAGAATCCTTCTGAAGGATGTTCTGAAAAATGATTTGAGTATCTTTAGATGAGGACAGGGTTCAGAATGGTTGTGAACTGTAGCTAGTAATACCCCTTTCACTCTCAAAACTGCTGATATGTGGAAATTTAATGGTCGCATCATCTGAAAGATTTGGAAGAGATCTTAAATGGATGCTTTGTATTTGTATTTACTCTGGATACGGACACAGAGTCTACAGAAGTGAAGCAAAACAACAGTGAGGCAATAGACCATATATGGATTATAGAAAAGGAGGTGCTTGATATCTTGAGGCAAATTGGGGTGGAGAAGTCCCCAGGGCCTGACAAGGTGTTCCCTCAGACCCTGATGGAGGCTACTGCAGAGGGTTTAACAAGTCCTTAGCTGCAGGTGAGATGCCATTGGATTAGAGGATAGCTAATGTTGATCTGCTGTTTAAAAAATGCTTTAAGAGTAAAATTGGAAATTATAGGTTGTTGAGCTTGATGTCAGTAGTGGATATTTGAAGGCATTTTAAGGGACTGGATATATAAATATTTGAACAGATAGGGACTGATTAGGGCTAGTTAGAAGACATAAAAAGCCTACAGCACAATACAGGCCCTTCGGCCCACAAAGCTGTGCCCAACATGTCCTTACCTTAGAACTACCTAGGCTTACCCATATCCCTCTATTTTTCTAAGCTCCATGGATTTGTGTGTTGTAGATTGTGTTAACCAATCTTATAAAGTCTGGTGAGGAGTTTGCCAGGAACCTCACTGGTATGGAAACTGTACCTCCCTCAATCACAGGACTCTGCAGAGAGTGGTGCGGACAGCCTAGCGCATCTGTTGATGAGAAATTCCCACTATTCAGGACATTTACAAAGACAGGTGTGTAAAAAGGGCCCAAAGGATCATTGGGGACCCAAGGCGCCCCAACCACAAACTGTTCCATCTGCCACCATTCGGGAAATGGTACAGCAGCCTAAAAGCCAGGACCAACAGATTCCGGGCCAGCTTCTTCCACCATGTCATCAGACTGATTAATTCATGCTGACACAACTGTATTTCTATGTTATATTGACTATCCTGTTGTACATACTATTTATTATAAATTATTAAAAATTTCACATTGCACATTTAGACAGAGACGCAACATAAAGATTTTTACTTCTCATATATGTGAAGGATGTAAGTAATAAAGTCAATTCAATTCAATGCTGTTATGCCTCACTTCTATAGACTCTTTTGAAGTAACAGCAGTGGATGTATTCTACAACATCTCCACCAACATCAGTAAACTACAAACACAACCATAACAGCCTTTTCTTTAAAAGATTACTATTACAAGTCTAGCTTTCCAAGGGTACCTGAGAGTTTACCCACTATTACAAACCTTCACTGAATTTCTTTAATCTTGCTGCAGGAGGGATTGGCAGATGATGCCTGTCAATGACCGTAAATAAAATGGCCAATCCTAATATTCATCTCTTGTAACCAGCATGCCAGCAAGTTGCCAAAGAGGCATGTGCTCATGCTGTTCGAAATAATGAGATCAGTGACAGTTTTGACACCAAGTCAGATAGCATATGCCTGAACAGTTTCTGTATATCCCAAAAAAGCAGCATGTGTGGACAACTGTACATACATTCAGTGGCCACTTAATTAGGTACATCTGTACACCTTAGGTACTTGAGTGCAAATATCTAATCAGCCACTCATGTGGTAGCAACTCAATGCATAAAATCATGCAAACATAGTCAAAGATTTGTTGTTGTTCAGACCAAGTGTCAGAATGAGGAACAACTGAGATCTAAGTGACTTTGATTGTGGAATGATTGTTGGTGCCAGATGGGGTGGTTCGTGTATTGCTGTATCTGCTAGTCTCCTGGGATTGTCAAGCACAACAATGTCTAGAGCTTACAGAGAATGGTACAAGAAACAAAAAAAAAACATCCCATGAACAGTTCTGTGGGCAAAAATGCTTTTTCTGTGAGAGAGGTCAGAGTAGAATGGCCAGATTGGTTCAAGCTGACAGGAAGGTGACAGTAACACAAACAACCATGAGTTTCAACAGTGATGTGCAGAAAAGCATCTCTGAATACACAACATGACAAACCTTGCAGTAGATGGGCTACAGAAACAGAAGACTACAGATATGGGGGATTTCAATATGCAAGTAGATTGGGAAAATCAGGTTAATGCTGCTTTCCAATAGGGAGAATTTCTAGAGTATCTACAAGATGGCTTTTTAGAGCAGCTCATAGTTGAGCCCACTAGGGGATCAGCTATTCTGGATTGGGTGTTGTGCAATGAACTTGAATTGATTAGAGAGCTTAAGGTAGAAGAACCCTTAGGGGAAAGTGGTCATAATATGATCAAGTTCTCCCTGAAAGGAAGAAGCTAAAGATAGATGTATCTGTATTACAGTGCAGGAAAGGGGCATGAGACAGGATTTGGCCAGAATTGATTGGAAAAGAACACTGGCAGGGATGATGACAGAGCAACAATGACTGGAATTTTTGAAAGCAATTCAGAAGGCACAGAATATATACATCCCCAACAGAAAGTGGTGAATCTGTGGAGTTCTTTGCCGCTGGTGGTTGTGTATGCAAGGTCCTTTGTATATTTAAGGCAGAGGTTGATGATTCTTGATTGGTCAGGACATGAAGGGATATGGGAAGAAGGCAGGAAATTGGGGCTGAGTGGAAAATTAGATCAGCCATGATAAAATGGTGGAGCAAACTTGCCAAAGGGCTTAATTCTGCTTCTAAATCTTATGATCTTATATGCACTCAATGGCCACTTTATTAGGTACAGGAGGTACCTAATAACATTGCCACTTAGTGTCATGTCATAGTTTCCATAAAGTGAAGGAGGTTATGTCCACTCATTTTTAGCTCTATACCTCTTTTCCTGTAAAAGAAGGAAGGGATTGATGGGCAATAGTAGAGGTGTGAAATTTTCTTCATGGACATATCTGAATGTTTAAGAATGTGGAAGTGACGAGGAAAAGAATAGGAAAATCAAGCAATCTCTTAACTGTCTGGTTCTGATCCAATCTCAGTCTCTCTCCATAATCTTACACACAAAAGCTGTGTGTATCTGTGGCCTAGTTGATCACATAGAGTAAAGCAGACTACAGCTCCATGTCCTCCTGTGGTAGCTTGCAGGCTCCTCTGTTGCCTCTTTGATGCGGAACTTCATAATAGGAGATATATTGTCTGCATATTCTGGAATGTATTCCCAGATCCAGTCTCACTCTCCTTCATCCTCTCCTTTCCATTCTTGTCTTCTTCCTGGCTCCAAAGCTATACCAATGACAAGTCCTACCCTGCTTCTGCAAAGCTTTTGTTGTGGGAATAATTTCAAATAACCTAGAGGATTCAAGATCTTGGGGTATTTCCACGGTAGTCTAAGCTCATAGTCATTCCCAGAGAAAAATTGACTATTAAAACCATTTACTGTCATTCTCAAAAATTCCTCACCTTCATTGATCCAAGCAAAAGTTGCCCCTGATATTTCTCAGTCCAACTTGTCCCAAGATTGACATTAAATAAAGACTAGGAATGTGGTTCAATTGTTTTAATATAGATTAATCAGGGATGTTGGGAGAGCATAGAAGGGCCAAATAGAGTTTAGTGATTTAAGTATTGCTTCATTGGTTTGAAAAATTAGCAGAAGCAGCTTTTGCCCCCATCTGCTGGCCAAAAACAAGTTCTCAGGATTTTAGGCTTCATAATCTCTGAAAACCAGTGTGAAATCTAGGAGGCAAGATTTCAAAATATTTGACTATTTGAATTATACATAGTGATTCAGTGTTAAGTTTGCAGATTGTGATGAGTTTGGAACATACCGTTGTACATCTGTGAAATTCAATCAATTTATTTGTACAATGAAAACTGGAGCAAATACACTAAGTATATGTCAATAACTTGAGAGGTCTTAAAAACACACCTAAGAAATGAATTCAGATTCAAGAGAAGCACTGCAGCATGTAATGCAGTTCCGGGTCCTCATTTATCAAAGCTGTCATCAATTCACTGCAGAGCATGTTTGTCGCAGTAATATTCCTTGGGCACTGGGGCTTCAGCAAGGCAGGGACCACGCGACTGAGTAGGAATGCTGAAAACTGAGGCTGGACTGGTGCCATGCTGTGGTTACAGAGCACACTGCAGGATAAACTGCTGCAATAAAGGGACATTTAGAAGCAGACCCTGTATGAGGCTCAACAATATTGAGGTCTATATACAAAATGAATATTTCTGCTGAAGAGAAATCTGAAATGAAGCTTTAAATGCAGCCAGGAGACAAAGAGGTGTTTGTTATTCAGTTTGAACCAGGATTCTTAACACAGTGGTGGGTTTAAGTTATATTGGTACATTGAATCCTACTGAAAAATAAAATGCACATGGAACACTTTCCTTGACTACAATAGATCATTATTTCATACAATATAAAGATGGAACTCATATTTGTTCTGCTCTCAACATATGAGAACATATAAGCTTCTAACACTAGATAATGATAATAATTGTAATTTTCCAGCTCTACACCTGCTGTGTTGCTTTATGTATTTCACATACTTTCTTTGTGCTGGGGAGGGGTACATAATACCAAGAGTGTACCTGCTCCTGTGACGTGACCATGCAAAGCTTCTTTATATCCTCGCTTATACGGCGGTAATATCCATTCATGCTGTTGGCTCTGGAACGATAATCACTTCACCAGTGCATGACAAATCCACCCAGATATAGGTGTTCCAAAATAATTTGCCACATCAAGTGGAAAATCAGTTTGATCTGCATTTTTGAAAATGATATTTCAGAAGTTATTTTTATCCTTTCTGTTACAACTGCATTATATGATTTTTTTTTAAACTTTCATTGTTGCAGCCTCAATCTGCATCTATGGATGTTTCTTTCTGGATAGCAATCAATATAATATCTCTCCACGTGCATTCCCACTGCATGCTGGGAAAATATCAATGCAACATCTGCTAAGGGTTGATTTAAATCAATGACCAATTGCATTGGCAATGCTTCATTCACAAGAGGAAATTACAGACATGAATCTAGTAGCAGTTATTTTATTATGAATAGAATATGTAAATAAGCCTTATTGCAATACAAGAGCAAATATTTGAAACAACAACCGTGAAGCTGATTGAAATTACTGAGGTATTTATAGTCATAAATAGGACCTTGGTAACCACTAGTCACTGAGGACCTCATGAGACCTTGGTGAATAGTGTGTTCCACAGGGGGTAGTGTTGGATCTGCAACTTTTCATGTTATATGTTAATAATCTGAATGATAGGATTGATGGCTTTGTTGTCAAGTTTGTGGATGACACAAAGCTAGTGGAGGGGTATGTAGTGTTGAAGAAGCAGGGAGTTTGCAGCAGAACTTGGACAGTTTAGGAGAATAGGCAAAGAAGTGACAGATGGAACACAGTGTAGGGAAGTGTACAGTCATGCACTTTAGTAGAAGAAATAAACAGCGAGAAAATTTAGAAATCTGAAGTACAAAGAGACTAGGGAGTCCTCGTGCAGGATTCCCTGAAGACTATTTTGCAGATTGAATCAATAGTCAGGAAGGCAAAAGAAATGTTAGTATTCAATTCCAGAGAACAAGAAAATAAAAGCAAGGATGTAAATCTCTGACTTTATCAAACATTGGTCCAACCACAGGTGGAGTATTGTGAACTGTTTTAGGCCACATATAGATATGCTGGTATTAGGGATGGTCCAGACGAGTTTTATGAGAATGAACCCAAGGATAAAAGGGTTAACATACGAGGAGTGTTCGGTGGCTATGGGCCAGCATTTGCTGGAGCTTAGAAGAATGAGGTGGGATCTCTTTGAAACCTATTGAATATTAAAAGGCCTAGATTGAGGTGACACGGAGTAGATGTTTCCAATAGTCAGAGTCTAACCAGAGGGCAGAGTCTCAGAATAGAAGAAAACCTTTTCAGAAAAGAAATGAGGAGGCATTTCTTTAACCAGAGAGTGGTGAATCTGTGAAATTCATTGCCACCGACAGTTGTGGAAGCGATGTCATTGAGCATATTTAGAGTGGAGGTTGATAGGTTCTTGATTAGTAAGGGTGTCAAAGGTTATGGGGAGAAAGCAGGTTAATGAGGTTGAGAGGGGTACAAATCAGGCATGACTGAATGGCAGAACAGACCTGATGGGCCAAATGGCCTAATTCTGTTCCTATGTATCATGGTCTAAAGGATAAATGTTGATTCCTAGGTCAAATAGAACAGCAGGATTATGACTAATCTTGTTCAGTCTTAAAGGATGACCAGCATGAGGGAGTAGTTAGGAAATTCATTTTATGACAAGAATAGTAGGAATGGATATACAAGCATGGAGATTTTTGTGAGACAAGTTACTCCTACTGAAAGCTCAGTACAGCATAATAGGTCACCTGGGACGGAGAAAACCATTACAAAACAATACTTCTGTTCAGCAAAGCAAATTCCTGAATTTACACTGCACACATAGTTTAATTTGGAAGTACACGGTATATTATATTTCCTAATTCATTACACAATCATGCATAAATGAATCTGACTAAAGAAAAAGATGATGGGATTATGAGATAGAAAGGGAAGAAGACATAAAAAGAAATGCTGTTTGAAAACAGAATCTCCAAATTTTTGTAATGTGCATGAATCATTGTTCAGACAGAACAGGTTGGCAGCTCTAATTCTCTCGCTAACCTTGCCCCTTTAGATACGTCTCCTCCTTCCATCCCTCAGAGAGAGGTGCAGAGGTTGGTAAATAGTTATATTGGAAAGTTAAAGACAAAGTGTGTCATGGAGAAAACTCCTATATATTTGTTGATGTTTGTACATATATGTTAGTTTTTCTCATTTATCGACTTTTTTTTCTTCACAACTTTTGGGCAGCTTTTGCACCTTTTCTAAATAAAATCCATTGCACTAACGCACTGTTGTGGCTTACCATCTGTATTTTCCCAACTGGTGACCATCACCGGACAGCGAAGCCAGACTGAGCGTTTAATTCTGCCCCCACCTGGCCGCGAAGGACCAGTATATTCTACTGTTGGTCTGAGGGGGGGAGGATAATCACGTGATCAGACCATAATAGTTATTTCAGATGCAGAATTGGAAAGTTGTAGACAGGGATTCTAACATTCCAGAATGTTTTATCTTGTAAAAACTGCTTTAGCTAAACCCTTAGATCAGTGTCCACATGCTCAGATGACTATAAAAGAATACTGCCTCCCCACCAGTGGTGTTGCCTGTGTAGGGTGTAGTGCAACTGCTCCCACTAACTCAGGCATTACTTCAGCACGCCCCAAACTGTTCCTCGGGTCATTCTGCTGTTTACAAACAGGGTGTGAGTGAAAATAAATGAAACTGCTTGGAATGCCCGTGTCTAGAATCCTTATTTATATGAGTTATAAACCAGTAGAGCAGGATAATTGAAGGGATTGTTTTGATTAGCGAACTAGCGATTGTTTTACTGTTGGGGTGTGTAAATGATGAACTGCAGAACAGGAGGGTAAAGTGTGTGAACTACTGGGGAAACTAGACCAGGGTCAGAACGAGAAGGAATGAGTAACCGGGCAAAGGAGCGAGGTTAGTGAGAGAATTAGCAGTACCAACCTCCTCTGGATGGCACAAGGTAGGTAATTGGGAGAGATTATCTGCCATGACTTTGCACTGACCTGCCTAATGATAGATGTTGAAATGGAACAGTTGTAGAGCCAGGTACCATCTCATGATGCGTATATTGTCGTTTTTCATGGAGAGGATCTAGGTGAGTGCTTTGTGATCGGTCTCCGGGATGAATTCCCTGCCTAGCAGGTAATACCATAGGTTCTCCAAGGCTCATTTTATGGCAAGAGCTTCCTTCTCAACAGTAGAATACCTTGTCTCCGTAGTAGCAATGTCTGAAAAGGTACAATACCGGCGATTCTTCTCCCCATTTCCCCTGGGCCAGGATTGTTCGAATCCCCACTGCTGAGGCATCGACTTGGACAGTGAGTAGTTTGATGAAGTCTGGGCTGATCAAAGCACAAAGCCTGCTTCGGAGTCACAAGGGCTTCCTCACATTCTTTAGTCTGGATTCTTTGCAGACTTCAGCGTCAGTTCTGTTAGTGGGGCTGCCAAGGTGGCAAACTGAGGGATAAAACAGCCATAACACCAGATGAACCCCAGGAAGGACCGGACCTGTTACATCCTGCAGAGCCGGGGACTATTTCTGATGGCCTTGATCTTGTCGACCACAGGCTGAACTAGTCTTCGCACTAGCTAGCCCAGGGACCGTGTCTCAGCGCGGGCCCACACGCACTTCAGGATGTTCAGTGTCGAGCCAGAGGGTGCAATCTTCTTCAGGACATCCACAAGGAGCCTCAGGTGGTCCTTCCAGCTGGTGCTGAAGATAACCACATCATCCAGGTAGGCTGCACAATGCTTCTTGCATCCCCTCAGCAGACGGTCAGTCAGCCGTTGGAAGGTCCCTGGGGCTCCATGCAGCCCGAACAGCAGGACAGTGAAATGAAAGAGGCCAAGAGGATTGCTGAATGTTGTGTACTCACGAGAGTCCTTTGTCAGCGGGATCTGCCAATAACCCCTGCAGAGGTCAAGGGTTGTTTTAAACTTTGCAGTCCACTAACGGAGCTGGCGTTGCAGTCGGCAAAGAATCCGGTCCGGTGGACTAAAGAATGTGAGAAAGTTTTTGTGACTCTGAAGGAAGCTTTGTGTTCCCTGCCGGCGTGTGACAATTATCAATATTGTATATGATGTTTTTTTCAGCATCATAGAAGTTGTTCGGTAACATTCAAGATAAAATCAAATATTAAAAAGATATTTACAATTGAACTCGATAATCCTTATTTGTTCTTGCAGTTAATGTTTATTGAATTTACACGTATAAAAGGTAATAATCGATTGTTAAAGCTGCTATGGTTAAGTTAACATGAACAGATCGTGGGTCTCTTAAGGAGGAATTGATAAAGGTACTAAGCACATGATTTTTCTTTTCATGGTAGAAGACACAAGGCCATACCAAAAATGAGCACAAGAACCAGGAATCTAATGAGAATGAAGAACTGAAAGAAATTGTTCATAATAAAGAAATGTTACTGCAGATATCAATGGGACTAACTGTCACACAGTGACGTCAATGCATCCTGGATAGAAATTGAACTGTCAGAAGTCCATAGATCTTGGAATGATCCTTGTAGTTTGGAAGGGAGCAAATTCAAACAAGGATGAGGAGGGAAAACAGCTGGAACCCATTTAGACTAACTTCAGCAGTACCAGAATCTATGCAAACAGAGCACTTGTTCAGAGGGAAGATGTAAACTTTGCAGTAAGGTGCTATATTAAAGGTTAAGTAACACAATATTCGGCCTCGTATTTTTAGAAGTTAATGCATCAGCATGGATCAAGAATAACATTAGTAAGTGAAATGAACAGGTTTAGTGGATGGAACCTTGTAGTACCATAGGGACATGTATTCTCTGCAAGTCGCTGATGTATGAATGTAAGCTGTGAAGCCAAATATGGTGTGGACAATTGAACAACTGGAAAGGAAAGTGGTATATATTATATTGTATACAGAAAGGAGAAGCAATCTCCTTCAGTAGGATAAATAATAAATCAGACTAGTTAAATGTGTTCTAAAATACATCAATTATTTTAAAACGATTTAAATGTCATTTCACTATCTAAATCTACAGTGAAATGTAGTAACAGTGGAAATGTCACTTGGATGGGATGAGGGTTTCCTTAGTCTTGCCTCCCTGAGTCTGACACTGATAATGGGCTGATCCACTTTACAGAATGACTGGAAAACTGGCGTCAAGGGGGAGCTGTGTGGCTAGAACGGGTAAATGTAATTGCAGGGATTCCTTGGGAGGCAAATACAATGTGCAGCCGGTAGGGAACAATATGGCTCAAAGTTGCTGTGTGTAGCCTGCAGATGGGAAATGGGGGGTGGGGTAGACAACGATCCTCAGACCTTGGAAAACTCCACTGGTATCACTGTGAGTAAAGGAAGAAAAGTTGGTGCTGCTAATTCTTTTCCTGTAGCAGGATAGAAAAGAAAGGAATGAGATGAGTACCGAGAACTAGGCAGTTGCTGGGGTGACTGGAGTGATGCAGCTAACCTTGAAACTAATATCGAAGGAGCTGAAGATATTAGTGAGGGTTTCATGGACTGATGGGCTAAAGACACGAACTGTCTGTACAATGAAGAAGACTGAGATTTATTTATTTATTATTTAACGAGCTGCAGCGTGAAATAGGCCCTTTGAGTCACACCACCCAACAATCTCCTGTTTTAATCCTAGCCTAATCATGGGACAATTTACAATGACCAATTAACATTTCAGGTGGTACATCTTTGGCCTGTGGGAGGAAAACGGTGCACCCAGAAGAAACCCACGTGGTCACAGGGAAAGTGTACAAACTACCTACAGGCTGCAGCGGGAATTGAACCCGTGTCGCCTGTACTGCTTACAGTGGTTGTGCTAACCACTATGCTACTGTGCCACCCATTTACACTAATCCTACACTCATCCCATTTTATTCTCCTTACATTCCCATTGAGATTCCACCAATCACCAACCGAAGCACCTAGAGGAAACATGCAGTCAACGGTTCAAAGTTCAAAGTAAAATTTATTATCAAAGTAGATATGTCACCATATACACCTGAGATTCATTTTCTTCTAAGCATACTCAATAAACACAACAAGGGGAATGTGCAGAATCCATGTAGCCAGCACCAGACGTCAAGACTGAACCTGGTGCCTGGAGTTCTGAGCCAGCTGCACCACTGTGCCAGCCAAAAGAACAGATTTTCAATACCAGTGAATAATACACCATCGCCTCTATAGCGTTAGTGAGCAAAGTTTGGTATTTTAACTGGAAGAATGTTTCAATCATCCAAGAAAAATGCAGGGGTTGAAGGAGGGGATGGAGAGTTTGAGGATTAATTTGTCATTGTTAATTGTTCTGTAATTAAGCTAGTGTCAAATAGATGGGTTGCTGGGTGGTGCCACTCTTTGGGCCAAAAGAACCTGTTCTGCACTGTATCTTTAAATAATAAATAACAATAATATGGTGTTGTCAGCCTATACGTGAATGGTAGTACTCTGACAATGATGTCTTCAAATAGTGACTTGCGGATAAGAACAAGGAGGAAGATTATGCATAAATTAAGGAATAGTTGTGAGATGTTGAGAGTTGCTTCATTATGCTAAGCTAACTATTGGAAAGCGAACTCAATTCACAATCCTGGACATAGCTTTGATTTTAAAGTTACTGTGAATTCTCTTGGTGATTTAAGAAGTCCGGAACTGCAATGACCACAGTGAAAATAAACCTTCCCTCAGATACCCATGTTAGATTTATAAAGCATCCTTGATTGGATGACTATTTGAGGATTTTGCATAAATGAGTGAGGATGCTGATCAGGAGATGAAAATGAATAATGAGTTGAGATTGCCTCAACTGCACAGTTACAGAAATAGTTTTTAAATAGCTACTCAGGATGAAGCTGATAGATGAGTTGGTTTTGGGAGAAAGCTTCACATTTGATAAATTCAGAATACAGTTACAAAGGAGCAGGGTAAGGGGGAATGATTCCTGCAGCTATCCAAAATATCTTGTTTATACAAGAGGTCAGATTGATCATCAAGACATTTAAAACCATCAATATTAAGAGACCATTCTGTACTTTGAACCTGTTCTATCATCTGACTATGTGGCTGATCGTCTACATTATTTATCTGCTAGTCTCCATAATCATTATCCCATTAGCCTTGACTCCTCCCCTATTCAGATAATGACTTAGCACTGTGTTGAGTTTGATAGCTACATCTCCATGCCCCTCAGTGGTTGGGAATTTCAAAATCTCACCATCCTATGATTGAAAAACTGTTTTCTTATCTCAGCCCTAAATCACCTATCCTTTATTTTAAGACTGGAACTCCTAGCTTGAGTCTTCTTAGCCAGAAGAAAGTTCACTCCTTGGAGTCCTGTTAGTATTTTGTACCTCTCAGGTCTCCTCTCATTTTTCTAAATTATGCAGAATAGAAGCCTAGCCTGTTCAATATATTTACATTTGACAATACAACATTCCCAGTTCTTTTTTTTTTGGCGTGTGCCTGCGTGCGTGCGAGTCTGTGCGTGTGCGTGCGTGCGAGTCTATGCGTGTGCGTGTGTGCATGTCTGTGCGTGTGCGTCTGCGTGTCTGTGTGTGCGTCCATTATGATATCTTTTTCATGCCTTTTTACAAGGCGTGGAATGAGAGAGAGACTGTGTGGCGTGCCACTCCTCACACAGACATTTTCGCAGTATTTTCCCTTTATTTTACGAGGTCGAGTTGCGATCTCGACACTCAACCCGGCATGGATGGAAAGCGTACTCGGGAATGGACCCAACTAGTTTCAAACACGGGAACCTCCGCTCCTGGGTCCGGCGCCGATGTCATTGTGCCACCAGCCGGCCCACCATCCCCAGTTCTATTACTTTCCTGATTACCTCTTGAAGCCAAGCTTTGTTCTCACTTTTGAAGTCACAAAGTTATAATTTCAGATTTTCCCTTCCCAGATCATCTCCCAAGCTTTGATGTGACTGTTCTTAGTCTGTCCTATTGCACACTTTCTGGGCTTTGTTGGGGTGACATCAATAAGTTCAAGCCTCCATTTACAATGCAGTCCTCATCCAATCCAGTCCATGTTTGATTTAGTGCATTCAGCAATCCTGTCAGTAGCAAGAACAATCTTTTCCCTAGAATTCACACAATCTCAACATCTCTGTCAACTGTATCATTTTTGCAATACTCGGTCAATTTCACCTCACTGCAACACCTCATTCTGAATCTATTGTTTCTCACCTTGAAGTTACACAACTATTCTCCTGAAACTTAGGTGAACTGGTTGTCTCCTGTTGCTCACACAGTATTTCTGAGAAGGTACATGGAAATGTCCTGCTCCCACTTGTCAGATGATGCCTATAACCGTGCAGCTGCTGACCGAACCGTTCCCATACAGTGGACTGGCTCAGACCACTAATTCAGTTCCACTTCCCCAGTACACTGCTGGACAGATAGGATCCAACCACACCGGATGGCTTCAAATCACTCAATTCACTTCACGTTCTCCAGAAAATCTCTGCTATAAAATCAGGGAAGCTTAACTTGTTTTGAAAATTTTCAAAAAAAGAAAAATGCATAAGTCATCTGATTCATAAATGTGGGTCTCCATAAATCAGGTATCATTAACCATTCATTAATGTTATACTTTGCACCTTTAAAACATTAAGCTAATTCAAGGAAGACGCAGAGTCCAAAATGCCCACTCTTGAGTTTACTTTAAGTGAGGCACACATGTAGCATGTGGTAGAGTAATGATGCATGAAATTAATGTATTTTTACATGTAACCCATAATGACTTATTGAAAAGAACAAGATTACTTAATCAACCAATATATATACAAGATCACTCAAGTATTTTTGTAATATTAGATACAAAACATTCCTCCCTGCTAAGCTACAAACTCAACTCAATAGTGAATGCATCTCAACTATATACACAGTATATTATATAATACAACTATTATATATGGACAGCAACACCATAGTCAATTTTCAATCATGCCATTCAGGCTAAAAGATTTCAACATTGTGGAGGCTTATTTACTCTTGTTGGATAACGTCTTTCCTGACAAGTGGGATCCCTCTGCTTGGCAGGTGTGACTTGTGGCTGTGAAATCAATCTCAGGTACTAGGGCCTCCTCCATGGTGGTTGTAGGAGTTGACTGTGAGACTGCAGGAAGTGGTTCTGACAGCTGTGGACACCTTTCTTCTTCTTTTCTGTCTCTGGATCTGCTTTGATCCTTTTCTTTTTCTTTCTACTGCTCCTTTTTTCTTTCACACCATTCTCTTTCTTATACGCATTCTTTCTTGCCATCTTTCTCTCCTTCTCTTCCCTATATTTTCTTCTTATAGTTTGTGCATCTTGATCTTGGGAAGGTCCATTTAGTTCACTAGAATATTCTCTTATTAATCCTTCTTTTGCTCCCTTTATGATCTGATCCCTCTTCTTGGTTTCCACATCCCGATCTGATCCCTCCTCTTGGTTTCCACATCCACAGCACCATCTGACAAGTCCTGTTTTTGTAACTCCATTGACTCCTTTTTTTGGCCTTCCATTCATCCATCTGGGCTTTGGCCTTCCATCTACTTTTACAAACAGCTTCTTGTCTCCCACTTGAAATTCTTGCAGTAACCTTAATACATGCAGAGTAGGTTCTGGTCCTTTATACACACAAAAGCTGAGTGCTTGCAACTCTTCTCAAGCTCCTTGAACTCCCTTCCAGCTTGAAATCAAGCTACATTTCACAAGTAACTGCCTGATTAACAGGTCAGAACCTTTCTCAGACTGGTTGCCTACAAAAATTGTTGTAGTCAGAGCACTGCTTTTGTCACTTTCACAATTCTTCTGAGCAGCATGGTCCCTTTTGGTCCAATATGCCATCCAACCAGGAGCACATAGGTTGGCACCAACACCTGTTTGTCCTCTGTTGTGCAACGGTTCATGATGTTCAGCAGGAAGACGGATATGGCATCATCCAATACCTTTCTCAATTCACTTTCAGTTGCCTTTGTTGTAGGGAATGTGGCATTGAAATGGTGAATGAATCTCCAATCAAATTGTAGTTGTCTCAGCCAACCACGTCCCCACAATACTGATCCTCCTGTTTTCACCACATACAAGTTCAATGTGGCTTGTTGGTTGTTGTATTTCACTGTCTTGAATGTTATTCCCACAGGAGTTATCTTTTCTCCAGTATGCCTTCCCAGCTGGATATCTGCAGGCTTCGGTATAAATCTTTGAAATGCTGTTTTGTGGAATGACTGAAACAACTGAGCCAGTGTCCAATTCCGTATTAATTAGATTGTATTCATTTCTGATGTAAGACACATTGCTTGTCTCCTGTTAGTTTTCAAATTGTAAATCTCAAGGCTACGTAGTCCTGTGCCACTCTCATCATTATCAGATTTTTCATCAACAGCATGTAAATTGGTGCTCTTTTTGAAACTGCAACCAGACTCGTTATCTTTTTCTCTTCTTTGTTCAGTCATTTACTTTTGGCTGCCCAACATGGTCTTTGTGTATGTCCTACTTTGTCGCATTTTCTACAAGTTTTGTCCTTAAACCTGCATTGGTCTGGTGTACTGAGCCCCTGCCACATCTGTACCACAATTTGTTTGGCCAGGTTAGTTTCTGTTTGAACACCGCAATTTTGTTCATACTCACTTTCATTCCAGACTGTTACTCAATTGAGTCTCTGTTTGCAGTTTCCATTGCAACAATGATTTCAACTGCTCTTTTAAATACAATTTGTGTTTCAGTCAGGAGCCATTTTTGAGTGCTTTATTTTAAGACACAGACTAAACAAACTCTCAGTGCATCATTAAACACCTTACCAAACTGACAATGCTCAGACAATCTCTTCAGTTTAACAACGTACACTGAAATGGACTTCCCTTCTTTCTGATTCCGCTTATAAAACCTAAAACATTCTGCAATCATCAATTGGCTTTGGTTCTAAGTGTTTCTGAGTCAATTTTACAATATTAGCAAATAGAGCAGTCAAACTTTGAAGCAAACTGTATGCCTTTAAACCCAATGCATTTAGCAAAATTGGCACTCGCCACTCGCTTCTCATTGGCTATTTCATTTCATTCAAAGTACTGTTCCAATAGCTCAGTATACTTGAGCCAATTACTTGTTGTGTAATCAAACTTGTCAATCTTTCTGATATAGCTAGCCATTTCTGTTTTTTTAAAATGATTGTTCCTCAGTACTCACTCATTATGAACTTGTGAATTATTTCGTTTTCTGACTTTTTTTAAAACTCAATCGTGTCTTCCCTTCAGAAGATCACATTTGTGCTGCAATTTTTAACACTCGACCAGTGTACGCACGTTCTGGGCTACATATTTTACTCACCATTCATCGCTGCGTTTCTTTTCCTTCGATCGTCTCGCTGTGCTTTAGCAGGTCGGTAGCCATCTCGGGTTCATTTTAAAAATACTTAATCGCTGATGTTATGTTTTGTACATTCGAAACATTAGATTAAATCAAATGAAGACACAGGAGTCTGAAATGCAGGTCTAACTTTGAGTTTACTTTGAGTGAGGCTTGTAGGTTTCATGTGGTAGCATGATGATATGTGCAATTCATGTATTTTTACATATAACCCAAAATGAATTATTTAAATGAACAAGAATGCTTAATCAACCAATATATACAAAAGATTACTCAAATATTATCGAAATATTAAATATACAAAGGTAAATGATTAAGCATGATTATTGCAAATACTTATTTTGAGATATCATATTCCCATTTGCTGCTACACTGCTTCATCACATACCCAATGCCACATTATTTTTCTTTGGTTTTATTGGTATGCACCACACACATGGATCAGCTTAAGCGTTGTGATCATTTTTCCCAACATCTTTCCTTAATTGATTGGCTTTCTGTTTCCACGTTCTCTCTGAATGTTAGGATCAAGTGCCATTTTAAGCAAAAAGAAGGACTTTAATGTATAACTCTAAAGACCCCTTAAGATGGCAGCACAGATAGATCTGGTGACCAAAATGCATATGGGATATTTGCTACACCTTAAGAAAGATATGATTGCACTGATAGGGTACAGAGGAGGTTCACCAGGATTATTTGGGATGGAATGTTTCTGTTATGAGGAGAGTCTGGAGAGGCCGTGTTTGTTTTCTTCGGAGCAGAAAAGAATGAGAGTGCATATAATTATGAGGGGCATAGATAGGATAGAGAGTAAGGAAGTTTTCTCCATAGCAGATGGGTCTACAACCAGAAAACACAGTTTGAAGATAAGAAGTAAGAGGTTTAGAGGGGATCTGAGGAAGGTTTTCTTCCCCCCAGAAGGAGAATGGAATCTGAAACACAATGCCTCAGGAGGTGCTCTCAAAATATTTAAAAAGTTTTCTGACAAGCACTTGAATATAGAATATAAATGGCTGCAGAGCAGGTGATGGCAAATTGGATAAGTGTAGATGGCCAGTATGGAACAGTGGATCAAGTGATTATTTCTGTTATATATGACTTTATGACTTCGTGATTACCTAAAAAAAGGACAATTTGATGACTTGATTTTTGGTGCCTTTGGCCAAAGGGATGATGAGGGAAACACGAGGAAATCTGCAGATGCTGGAATTTCAATCAACTCACATAAAAGTTGCTGGTGAGCGCAGCAGGCCAGGTAGCATCTCTAGGAATGGCCACACATTTCAATTCCACGTCCCATTCCCATTCTGATATGTCTATCTACGGCCTCCTCTACTGTAAAGACGAACACACTCAGGTTGGAGGAACAACACCTTATATTCCATCTGGGTAGCCTCCAACCTGATAGCATGAACATCAACTTCTGTTAATGCCCCGCCAAACCCTCATACCCCATCCACTATTTATTTATTTATTTATCCGCTCATTCATTCATTTATTTTATATATATATATATATATATATATATATATATATATATTCTTTTTCTCTCTTTCCTTTTTCTCCCTCTGTCCCTCTCACTATACTCCTTGCCCATTCTCTGGGTTCCCTCTCCCCCTTTCTTTCTCCCTAGGCCTCCCGTCCCATGATCCTCTCCTATCCCTTTTGCCAATCAACTGTCCAGCTCTTGGCTCCATCCCTCCCCCTCCTGTCTTCTCCTATCATTTCGGATCTCCCCCTCCCCCTCCCACTTTCAAATCTCTTACTAGCTCTTCTTTCAGTTAGTCCTGACGAAGGGTCTTGGCCCAAAACATCGACTGTAACTCTTCCTAGAGATGCTGCCTGGCCTTCTGCATTCACCAGCAACTTTGATGTGTGTTGCTTGGGATGCTGAGGGAGTAAGTTACAGAGGGAGGCTAAAATAGAGTGCATAGGACTTCAGGCAGATCTTATGGCTGAAGGAGGTGGTCTGTGACTATTTGACAAGAAAGAGGATACCGTCCTTGCTTTTTGTCTCATATACCCATGCTTCTTATTCTTCTACCTCCTCACCCTCCTCTAATCTTCCTCACCCACGCCCCCCCCCGTAGCTGATTCGCTCTGTTGCCCGGGTGGTGGCAGTGGCTGAACTCATGATATTTGTTTCTTTACAACATAGAAGGTGACTATTTAGCCTATGGACTCTAAACTACCTTACAGACCAATCCCATTTCCCCCAAAATTGCTGCCAGTAGTCTGTTCTTCCCACATTCCCATCAGCTCCCCAGCTGATTCTCCCTCTTATCTACAAACCAGGGGCAATTTACAGTAGCCAATTAACCTATCAATTGCAGCAGTTTGCTGGGTTTGCTCGGGGAAACGCAGATGGTCGGTGAGGGAAAATGTCCAAACTCCATATAGAGATCAGGCTTGAATCTATGTTCCTACATCTGTGAGGCACATTACCTGGGTTATAGTAAGCCAGTAGAAATCTGGTCATCCTTTTGGGAATATATTGTTGCACACCTTTACATTTATCTAAGGGTGCAGGAGGTGTTAATTGTCCTAAATACCTTAATAAGATAATCTCTCAAATTCCTCATTACCAGGCAAGGGTCATAGTTTGTTCTTAAGGGACTTCACCACATTTTCCAGAAAATTTATGAAATCAGAGTACGTGTATTTCTGATAAATTAGCTGTTCAGCTTCACAAGCTGAGCTGGAAGTATTACAGTAGAACAGATGAAGTTGCAATATATCTGACATTACTTGCAAATATTAAAACCTTTTCCTCAAGTTGGTCTGTTCAAAATAGGCATTATGGGTTTCAGTTTCTTACCCATATTTTTATAAAATTTGGTTTTTTTAGGTGAAGGATGTGTACTTCCTTTGCCTAAAAGTATTCGAACGCATTACTATCTAGCAAAATGGTACTTGCAGAAGAGGAACAGAGCTACCCCGTTAGTGATACTGTAATTCCCTCAATTTGCAGAAAAGAAATAGGGAATAGAATTAGAAAAAATAAAATGAGGTCTGAGTGAATACCTTAGATACAAACACAATAAAAACCTTTGGATCCATTCCTTTGTTATAGTTAGTGTAACTTAGAGACAACAATAGAGAAGATAAATTTCATATTTATAATACATCTAGGTATGTGCGCTGGAGATTTTGGATTTTTTTGCTTTACAGATTTTGAGACATCCTTTTGAATTACAAATAAGCAATCAGTTTACACACTACAGTCAAAGCTTCACTGTAATACTGAACTAAATGTTGCACTATGAGTAGTGGTGAATATCAAGAACACCGGGGGCAAGAATTAGGCTGCATAGCTCTGCAAGTAACAAAGTGGCCAACATTTAGCATGCCTCATAGAATATTGCCAGTCAGACAGGGTGATAGTGGGTGCGCCAGAAATTTGCAGAGCATACAATTGCTGATGTTTAGTTCTGTGTTGATTCCTACTGTGTCTAATGGTGAAGTATGAAACCAGCTAATGCTCTTTGTTAATTGCACAAGGAAACCCTGGTATTCAGAAATGGAAATCCTCCATCTGTTTAGAACAATCACACCCTTGGAAGTTTGTTGATATAAATTTAGCTTATGTTACATGCTTTAAGGTTTCACTGCTAAGGCTAATGTAATGGCTTTTATGTAAAGTTCCACTGTTAAGGGAATGGTTTCTCTGTAGCAGCAATGTTTGGCTTATGACTAGGGATAACAGAACTTTGGAATTCAGTGGCTATCCAATGGCAGAAATGTTATTCTTTCTTGTGTGTCTGAGAGCCGGGTTTTTCGCGGTCTTTTGTCGAGGAGAGATGAAAAGGGAGGACATGTGTGGAAAGAGCTGGTAGACCACCGGACGGAGTGGACTGGGATCTGAGGATCCGAAGGTTGGCGATGTTCAGAGGAGACCGATGGTGGAAGAATGACTACTGAGTGAGCTCCAATGGGGACTTTGACTTTGACTTGGGCCCTTTTTTTTGTTTTGTTTATTTTCATTACTAACCCTATATTCAGATTAAGATTCATAAAGTCTATCATTTAATTGCATATGGTGTACCGTCTGATATTTTGCGTTGTGGATTTGTGACTGGGAGTACATTACACAGCATCCACACAAATGTGATTACCCAGTTTGGCGGGGCCGAAGGCTGATTTCTCTAGATGAACGCGAGCTGGGTGAGCCTGAGGATTACACTTATAGGAGAAGTTATTTGTGGAGACTTCAAACATATTCAGTGCGTGGCATTTGCAAGGGCTTTAGTGTCTTGCTCCAGTGAGAAACAGATGAAATAGAGGCAGTGGTAAGACCAACAGAGCCGGGCAGCCTGGGAGAGGACCATGTTTATCTTTCTCTTCCTCTGAGCATGCATGAGGTTCTTTGACATGATATTTAATTCAAGGAGCAATTTGTCTCCACGTTAATCATCTTGAGGATGCCTCATCTGCACCTGACCATTTGCATCAACTTCAAGTGGCTCCATCTGATTAAGCTGTGGTCACTGTTGGAAAATACTGCTGATTAATTCAAGGTACCCAGCACCAAAGAAGGCATATAATCTGTTATGCCCTCCATTTTTGAGGCATTCTACTTGACCAGTGAACAGCAGCTTATCAACTAGGGCACCTTTCTAACAATCTGGCTAATAACATCATATGTCAACCTCGCCACAGATCTGAGTAGTTACATTATGAGAAGCATCCGAATCTTGGCAAATCACTGACCACACAATCACTTTTGTGGATGAAGTGTCTTCCGCCTGCTCTGTTAACTCTGAATCTCTCTCCACAGATACTGCTTTGCTTATAGAGATTGTATACTGCAGGCTTGCTCATAAATCTAAAATATATTTTAAGTCAAGTTACCAGCTTAGGGCAGGAGCACATGGGTTTATAACAGAAAAATGTATATTTAGCACTGATACCTGAACTGAATGAATATATTATAAAAGTACAATTTTCTTTTAAACATAGAAAATTATGTTTGTGTGCTTTTCATTTACATCCTCCTGAAATGGTTTTGCTTTAATGTTTGGCTGGGAGTGGAACTAGTGATCCAAGTACTTCAGCTGTGTACTAAACAATGCCAGATACAGGGCAGCAGTAACTTACCCAAGTTGCCCAATCTTTATAGGACAAACGGACAGACAACTGAGCAGCTGTGTATTTACAGCTATTTTTGTTCCTATTTATAATTTCTTGCAGTTCACTTTTAATTTAATTACTTGTTTCCTTTCTTGTTCTGTGATAAGTAGATGCTTTGGTGAATATGCAGTTCTAGATGCTTTGTTTAATGCTGAGCCATTAGACCCAAGAACAAATAAGAAAGATTAGGTTCAACAAGATTTCAGAAAAAGCAATCCTGAAGCTAGAAGGATGAGTTTGGACCTTTCTTAATGGTGTTACTGATTGTTGGGAGGCAGGAAGAAGCTCCTATGAAAACATTTATCCAACTAGTCCCATTTGTACGATTGAAACTCTTGATTAATCACAATGCTGCTTTGAGGTAACAAGACACAGATTAGACAGAGTCAGCAATAGAGTAGGTGAAAACATCAGATAGATATAAAATGTCAAAAATTCCACTGAAGATATAGCTAAAATAATATTTCTGTGAGCAGGATAACAGGTAATCAAGATTTAAAAAAACATAGGATAAGGCATTAGTGTCTCTTATTTAGTTTGAACAAAGAACTCAATGCATTTGCTTAGGTTGGAGCTTGGTGCCCCAGCAACAGAAAGGAGAAAAAAAATCACTGCATTAAGTATTTTTTGATATGTTACGTACCCCGTAACTGGGTTGCCAAACCAGCAGAAATGGATCACTCAGTTGGAGTCTGGATTACTAGAACTAAGAAAGTTTTATTAAAGAAACAAGCACCACAGTACTCTAATCAAAAGGATAATAAATGCACCAGTTCAGCAATGATAAACACACATGTACACAGAATTAAGATAACAGGATCAATCAAGCTCTATCGTTGTCTAGGGGTACATGACCAGTTTCAAAGTGACGCAAAGTTCAGTTCAATTTAGTTCAGTTCAGTTCGCAGTAATCGCTGCCGTGGCGATGGACAGTGGGGGGAAGGAGAGAGAGAGCAAAACGAATGAATATTCAAAACAGCTTCCACACAGACCTTCGCAGTCAGCTTTCAGGCGAGTCCTTTGTGATGTCATCTGAGGTCACCGACCATGACCCCTCCGTTTCCGGATACGATCGTTTCTCTGCGGTGAACCCAGCACCCAGGCAAGGGTGGACACACACCAGGTTCCCGCCAATCGTGCCTTTCCACCCTGAGCGTCTATGGCTTGATCCCGCGACCAGCCGTCCAAAACTTCCCACCGACTTGTGAGAGACGCACCGCTTCCAGGGTCTCGTTACCTCGGGGTGTTGTGTGTGTCCTGCCTTAGCGAACCTGTCCCTTTTTATCCCCCTGCTGGGGTATCGCCTGTCCATCACTTCAAACAGTTCAGGGTTCAAAGGGTGAGCCGATCTTGACAGCTCTCCTTCCGTTACTCTCTCCCTTCCCTTCATTAACATCTCCAAATGCTGCTTCATTGTTTTCCTTATCTCTCTCTCTCCTGAAGACAGATGGCAGACCACTGGTGCCAGCACAGGACAGCTAACATCTTAATCTATGTGTATTCTCGTCACAGATAAAACACACAGTTTATCATACTTTCTAAAATGAATCATCAGGTTAGAATGATATCTATGAAGTAAGTGCTATGATTTGAGAATAAATTTGAGGAATCATTAATGGGATTTAATAATGTGATGATTAGGTTAAATGATTTAGGCTGGCATTACATCGTGTGAGAAAATAATTTCTTAGCATATTTCATGCTTTATGATTTGCTGCTCAAGTAACACAATTTTGCATGAACAGATGAACAGTCCTGAAGGCACTGAAACTGAAGCTTTATAGGTGGATTTGAGTGATAACAAATTACTTGCCACAACAAACCACTTTGCTCTAACTATGATAGATTGCAGTAGCTGTATGGTATCTGTCTCTCTAATTGCCAGGCAAGCGGAGCTGCAATTTATTGTTTTATTTATATAAAATAAAGCAATATTTATTTATTGTGTTCTGGACAAGATTATTCATGCTCAGCATCACAGGCCATCTTTATTTCACTTTCTGTTAAATAGACCTTCAAACATACACGTGGTGAATGAAAAACAGGACATACTCTTGAAGACGTCACAACTTCAGGAGTGTATTTCTTTTCTGGTCATAATTCTTTCACATATAGTCACTAAACCACATAGCAGTTACTCTACTGGGGGTATTCTATAGGCCCCCTGGTAGCAGCAGAGATACCGAGGAGCAGAGTAGGAGGCAGATTTTGGAAAAGTGCAAAAATAACAGGGTTGTTATCATGGGTGATTTTAACTTCCCTAATATTGATTGGCACCTGATTAGTTCCAAGGGTTTGGACGGGGCAGAGTTTGTTAAGTGTGTCCAGGATGGATTCCTGTCACAGTATGTTGACAGGCCGACGAGGGGGAATGTCATACTAGATCTGGTATTAGGTAACGAACCTGGTCAGGTCACAGATCTCTCAGTGGGTGAGCATCTGGGGGACAGTGACCACCGCTCCCTGGCCTTTGACATTATCATGGAAAAGGATAGAATCAGAGAGGACAGGAAAATTTTTAATTGGGGAAGCACAGATTATGAGGCTATAAGGCTAGAACTTGCGGGTGTGAATTGGGATGACGTTTTTGCAGGGAAATGTACTATGGACATGTTGTCGATGTTTAGAGATCTCTTGCAGGATGTAAAGGATAAATTTGTCACGGTGAGGAAGATAAAGAATGGTAGGGTGAAGGAACCATGGGTGACAAGTAAGTTGGAAAATCTAGTCAGGTGGAAGAAGGCAGCATACATGAGGTTCAGGAAGCAAGGATCAGATGGATCTATTGAGGAATATAGGGAAGCAAGAAAGGAGCTTAAGAAGGGGTTGAGAAGAGCAAGAAGGGGGCGTGAGAAGGCCTTGGCAAGTAGGTTAAAGGAAAACCCCAAGGCATTCTTCAATTATGTGAAGATCAAAAGGATGACAGGAGTGAAAGTAGGACCGATTAGAGATAAAGGTGGAAAGGTGTGCCTGGAGGCTGTGGAAGTGAGTGAGGTCCTCAATGAAAACTTCTCTTCGGTATTCACCAATGAGAGGGAACTTGATGACGGTGAGGACAATATGAGTGAGGTTGATGTTCTGGAGCATGTTGATATTAAGGCAGAGGAGGTTTTAAGAGTTATTAAAATACATTAGGACGGAAAAGTCCCCGGGGCCTGATGGAATATTCCCCAGGCTGCTCCACGAGGTGAGGGAAGAGATTGCTGAGCCTCTGGCTAGGATCTTTATGTCCTCTTTGTCTACGGGAATGGTACCAGAGGATTGGAGGGAGTCAAGTGTTGTCCCCTTGTTCAAAAAAGGTAGTAGGGATAGTCTGGGTAATTATAGACCAGTGAGCCTTATTTCTGTGGTGGAAAAGCTGTTGGAAAAGATTCTTAGAGATAGGATCTATGGGCATTTAGAGAATCATGGTCTGATCAGGGACAGTCAGCATGGCTTTGTGAAGGGCAGATTGTGTCTAACAAGCCTGATAGAGTTCTTTGAGGAGGTGATCAGACATATAGATGAGGATAATACAGTGGATGTGATCTATATGGATTTTAGTAAGGCATTTGACAAGGTTCCACACGGTAGGCTTATTCAGAAAGTCAGAAGGCATGGGATCAAGGGAAGTTTGGCCAGGTGGATTCAGAATTGGCTTGCCTACAGAAGCCAGAGGGTTGTGGTGGAGGGAGTACATTTGGATTGGAGGGTTGTGACTAGTGGTGTCCCACAATGATCGGTTCTGGGACCTCAACTTTTCGTGATTTTTATTAACAACCTGGATGTGGGGGTAGAAGGGTGGGTTGACAAATTTGCAGACAACACAAAGATTGGTGGTGTTGTAGATAGTGTAGGGGATTGTCAAAGATTGCAGAGAGACAATGATAGGTTGCAGAAGTGGGCTGACAAGTGGCAGATTGAGTTCAACCTGGAGAAGTGTGAGGTGGTATACCTTGGAGGGGCAAACTCCAAGGCAGAGTGCAAAGTAAATGGCAGGATACTTGGTAGTGTGGAGGAGCAGACGGATCTGGGGGTACATGTACACAGATCACTGAAAGTTGCCTCACAGGTAGATAGGGTAGTTAAGAAAGCTTATGGGGTGTTAGCTTTCATAAGTTGAGGGATAGAGTTTAAGAGTCATGAGGTAATGATGCAGCTCTATAAAACTCTGGTTAGGCCACACTTGGAGTACTGTGTCCAGTTCTGGTCGCCTCACTATAGGAAGGATGTGGAAGCATTGGAAAGGGTACAGAGGAGATTTACCAGGATGCTGCCTGGTTTAGAGAGTATGGATTATGATCAGAGATGAAAGAAGCTATGGCTTTACTCTTTGGAGAGAAGGAGGATGAGAGGAAACATGATAGAGGTGTACAATATATTAAGAGGAATAGATAGAGTGGATAGCCAGTGCCTCTTCCCGAGGGCACCACTGCTCAATACAGGGGACGTGGCTTTAAGGTAAGGGGTGGGAAGTTCAAGGGGGACATTAGAGGAAGTTTTTTCACTCAGAGAGTGGTTGGTGCGTGGAATACACTGCCTGAGTCAGTGGTGGAGGCAGATACACTTGTGAAGTTTAAGAGACTTACTAGACAGGTATATGGAGGAACTTAAGGTGGGGCATTATATGGGAGGCAGGGTTTGAGGGTCGGCATAACAATGTGGGCCGAAGGGCTGTACTGTGCTGTACTATTCTATCTTCTATGTTCTATTCTCCAAAAGAGATTCCTATGCCATTTATATCAAGAAAAAAATGATTTTTCCTATTCACGCTTGAAATTTTGTTTTACCACAACGCAAGTTCAGACCTAGCAATGCTCTAACTTTTTGTAACATAATGAAATTAAAATAAAACATGGAATGACTTAATATTTTTATTGTATGTTTAACAATCCAAGTTTTACCATTCCTTTTTGACATCCATAAGTATCTGAATTATATGGTAAGTTCCAATACTATATGGTAAACTGCAAGAGGGTAAAAGGATGGTTCTGATCACAGCATTTTCCATGACCAGAATCTGAACCCACTGGGACAGTGACAGCATAGTTATTTTGAGGGTAAGAACTAGCACAGGTGAACTTCTTGTTATAAAATTAACCTCAAGCAACAAATAACTAAAAACCGATGAACTCATCATAATTATCGAAAACTTAAGAAATTCTAAGTCTCAATTATTTAACTTGTTTTCATCTAACCCCAAATTGAATATGGATTTTTAAATGAACCATATATTAAGATCCTTAGAAGGTGGGACAGGATTAATTCTGAGGAGATATTTTCTCTCACAGGAAACTTCAGAGACAGAGGAATGATGGAATATACTTCTAAGACTAATTTGAGAAAGAATTGGTATAAGTGTTGTAAGTCTTAGGAACTGCTTTCCACAGAAAGTCATGGGAGCCAAATATTTTGGTATATTAATGCTGACATAAGACCATAAGGACATAGGTGCAGAATTAGGTCATTTGGCCCATCGAGTCTGCATCACCATTCACTCATGGCTGATCTTTTTTCCCTATTCTTAGCCCCACCCCCTAGCCTTCTCCCTCGTAACCTTTGATGCCAAGTCCAATCAAGAACCTATCAAGCTCTGCCTTAAGTACACCCAACATCCTGGCTTGCTATGGTAACAAATTCTACAGATTCACCGCTGTCTGGCTACAGAATTTTCTCCACATCTCTGTTTTAAATGGATGCCCCTCTATCCTGAGGCTGTTCCCTCTTGTCCTGGACTCCCCCACCATGGGAAACATCATTCCATATCTACTCTGCCTAGGCTTTCCAACAATTGAAAGGTTTCAGTGAGATTCCCCCCCACCCCCCACCATCTTTCTAAATTCAAATTCTGATTTTTAATCAGTAAGGAAATAGAGGATAATCGGAAAATGGCAAAAAAAAGTGTTCTTGAGTAATGTTGAGTAATGCTGTATTTAAGCAGGTCAGCTCTAGTTAATGCAATATCATCTACACTTCTCTAGTGATCTATTTTAGAACAAAGGTGTTCTGTCAGCTATTTAAAAATAAGCTAGAGACTGTGCTCTTTAGGATCATACCCACAAAAATGTTACCAAATGAAAGTAACAAGCCAGTTTCTAAACTTAACAGTATGCAGCAATGAAGATGGTGAAGGCTGACTGTGATCCAGTCCAAACGGGTACCAACCACTGGAAGAGGAATCTTTCTATTGGTGCTCAAAGCAGTGAGATAATAATAGGAAAGTAATATGTTGGTAACGGCTCTTTTCCACAGCAATCTAAATTAATCCCAGGATAACATGTGTTCATAGTCTTAAATTTGGGGACTGCTTCGTCGAGCACCTCCTCTCTATCCACTAAAAGCAGAACTTCTCAGAGGCCAAACATTTTAATTTCCATTCCCCTTCCTGCTCCGACATGTCGGTACATGGCCTCTTTGTGCTACGATGAGGCCACCCTCAGGATGGAGGAGCAACACCTTATATTCTCTCTGGGTAGATTCCAACCTGATGGCATGAGTATCAATTTCTCCTCCCCTCCCCTTTTCTTCTATTCCCTACTCTGGCCTCTTACCACTTCTCACCTACCTATCACCTCCCTCGGGTTTCTTCTTGCTTCTCTTTCTCCTATGATCCATTCTTCTCTTCTATCAGATCCCTTTCTCTCCAGCCCTTTACCTTTCCTACCTACTTGGCTTCATTTGTCTCCTAGCTATCCTCCTTCTCCTACCTCCCCTTTCTTTGAGTGCTTCTGCATCAGCCTTTTTCCTATGGGACAGTAATCCTTAACTTTAACAGCTCTCCATGTAAAGGCAATTATCCCATGCTGCACTGAAGACAATTTCAAATTGATGTCACTTCACCAAGCTCAGAAAATAACTTTTCTATTTTCACTCCATTAAAGTTTTCAATAACTTTGTCTCTTTTTCATATCTGCCTCATTGAAATTAGTCACAGAGTTTCAGCTATATTCTCATTGAACAGTTTGCATCCTTTAAATCACTTTGGTGAACTAAAGTTTTATGTTCCATTTGTTTTTAATATCTTCTCTGCCAATTGCCATCTACAGCAATATAACATTTTTTGTCTGTGGCCTAATAAATTGCCTTTCCATGAGTTTATCTAGAAGCTCTTCAATGTCTCTAATGCTAAAGCCCTAAAAGCTATCATCTTTTTTCATCATTGGTAACCAACCAAATGTAAAATAGTTTTGAGTTCAAAACTTTTGCTGCATTCCTACATTTCATGATATGTTTCCAATGGGGATTTAATCTCTTTTCCATTTTTTTAAAAAATTGCATGTGCCTAAACTTAAATCCAAACCTATATAAATTTCAATCAGTAAAACTCATTATTCTAAATTCTTGAATCAATGGGTTCAGTATATTAACATTAGAATGAAGTTTGAAGTATTTGATACCCTCAAATTTAAGAGAATGGAAATGGAATTGGCTAACAATTTTTTTTCCATTTCTGATGAAGGTATGGACATCAGGTTTCTGCTTTTCTGCTCTGAGCATTTCCAATCCTCTGTTTTTTCTGTTTCTGATTTCCAGTACCTGCAGTTTTCAACTTCATCGGCAATCCCTGCATTCACTGTCATCACAGTGTTCTTCTGTGAATAAATGAATTGAGCTGAAAGTAAAATGATGCTGAAAAGTACCTGATAAGTCGTGCTTAACCTTTAGTGACCAGATTAAAGCCCAAGCATCATTACAATAAGTGGACAGCAAATAAAATAGGCAGGAATTACATATTTCTTCAACCAACCCTGGATGATCTCATCAGAGAAGTGAATGTTGGGAACCACTGCTTTTCTAATAATACTTTTTACAGAATTTGTACTTTGTAACAACACTGGCAGAAAGTGGTGTAGTAGCTAAAGTAACAGTTTATCACCTTCCTCATTTTTCATTGACAAAGTATTAGCACATTACCCATGTGATGTAATTGTTTTAATTATGTAGCCTATCAACTAATTCATCCCCATCTAAGGAATTTTCCTTATCTTATTAAAAAGGTGATAGACTTATCAGAGGTGCCATCTTGGTTTCTTTATTCCTTTGCAGCCACACACCTCTTTGTATTGATTCTCAGCTCTTTATTTAGTTTGCTTAGTATTTGTATGTTTTGTTTGTACTCTGCAATCTTGGAGTTAAGACTGCTAGTCATCCCTGACTCCTGGAAGAATCTCAAGGATCAGAAAATAAACAGATCCAACATGAAGGCATTCCATGTTGCAAAATTATATATAATTTCTGGTTGCATGAGCTATAATTTGATAATAATATTTGTGTGCAAATCTTGGTCTGAAGAATTATAGCAGCTGACATTACCAACAGAAGTGCTCCAGGAAGGTTAAAGTAATACACTTTCTCAATGCCAATAATTGTATTGAAATGCCTTTTTTTCTCAGTGGGATTGTTTAGCATATCCATTCACATAACAATTCAGGCAAATTGCAGAGGATTAGGAATTGATCTTACTTAGTTGAAATTAATATTTTGAACATGCAGTATTAGTATTTTTATGCACTGTGCAATGGCTGTACACTGAAATTCATAGCCAGGATTCCACTGAATTAAAGATCAATAAATCTCCCATCCTTTCATGTGCTCTAACGTACCTTTGAGATTTCAGGATACTGGAAGCTCAGACTTGGAAAATGTTTGTTCATTTGACAATCATAATATATTAAAAATTATACAGGAGCCTAGGACTCAACCACCAGATTCAGGAATGGGCATTACTCAGCAACCTTCAGGCTCTGGAACCAAAGAATAAACCACACTTGCTCCATCACTGAAATTTTCCCATAACTTATTCAAGATGTCAAGCACTTTCCAGGAGCCTTCTTCTCATATTCTTGACATTTATTGCTTATTTATTATTATTATTATTAGTTATCATTTATTTCTTTTTGTATTTGCATGGCATGTTATCTTTTGCAGATTGGTTGTTTGTCTGTCTTACTGGCTACAGTCTTTCATTGATTCTTTTGTGTGTCTTGTACATATTTATTGTGTCTGTCCATAAGAAAATGAATCTCAGAGTCATATATAGTGATGTATATGTACTTTGATAATTAATTTACTTTGAATTTTGAATTTCCTTTGAACTTAGACATAACCAATTCAGATGCTGAGTCATGATTATGAAGGAATTTAAACAAGGATGAGAGTTTCAGTATTTCCCATTCAAATAAGTGTGTGAGAGAGAGAGAGAGAGAGAGAGAGACCGAGATCAGGAATGCAATAATGCTGCTCAGCACTTAGACCCAGGGTGAACTATCTTGTTATTAGCAAGTACATTAAACGGAAAGATGATAAGCTACAAGCAGTACAGACCAAAGGGCTTCTGTTGGGGTCACCTATTGTGTCTCCTGCTCCGGATGCTGCCTCCTCTACATTGGTGAGACCTGTGGTATACTGGGAGACCACTTTGCTGAGCACCTCTGCTCTATCCATTAAAAGTAGATCTTCCAGGTGGCCAAACATTTTAATTCAGATTCCCACTCCTGTTCAGACATGTCAGTCCATGGTCTCCTCTTGTGCCACAATGATGCCAGTCTCAGGGTGGAGGAGAAACACCTTATATACCATTTGGGTAGCCTCCAGCCTGGTGGTATGAATATCGATTTCTCCTTAAGGTAAAAAAAAATTCCCTCACCCTCCTTTCTTCTGTTCCCCACTCTGGCTTCATACCTTCTCTCATCTCCCTTATCACCTCGCCCTGGGACAATGACTCCTTCTTTCCTTTCTCCTATGGCCCACTTTCCTCTCTTATCAGATCCCTTTCTCTCCAGCCCTTGATCTTTCCCACTCACTTGGCTTCACCTATCACCTCCCCCGACCCCCACCTTTTTATTCTGGCATCTTCTCCCCTTCCTTTCCAGTCCTGAAGAAAGTTCTTGGCCCGAAACGTTGGAGTGCTTATTGATTTCTATAGATGCTGCCTGTCCTGCTGAGTTCCTCCAGCATTTTGTGTGAGCTGCTTTGATTGCTGCATCTGCTCCAGATTTACTTCAAACTGTCATTTTGAAAATTATTCCAAGCACTGAATTTACAACCTGATCTTTGGATACCAAAGACTGATGTCTTCCCTCATACTAGTCATTAATTTGGTAATTAAAATGTTCCTCAGAACTGAACAGCAGGTTTTGGGCATGTACATTGTAGGGAAAGAATCTAGTAAAAGAAAGAAAACTTTTACTCATTTTAATTAGATTGTGTTGATTTCTGTGGGCCTAGGAGATTATCTATTAGCAGTGCTTGATAATTTCTTCTGATTACTAACAGTTAAGCAAATCTATTTTGCATGTGCACACCTGCATAATATACTATTTGCAAAACAAGGAAATCAGAAGCAGTAGAATGTATCTGCCGTTTATTAAATCACACCATAAATCAGTGTCTCCAATGTTATTTAGCTCAACGCCCCCCTAAAGCACCTTCATACTTGCCAACACCCCTCTTAGGCACAATATACTTACCAGCACACCCATTGTGTAAAATCATTTCTACCATATGCTAACATGAGAAAAATGATTTCGCTTTCAAATTTTATTTGTCTTTAAACCTAGCTTGCACAGTACCTGTGCACTGTAAAGCAGCTTCGATGTCAGTGTGATCCTTGAGCTTGATGGTTTTTAGCAAGAGTTGAAATATCTGGTTCAAGTTGTGACAGAAAAAGCCTTAAGTCCCCAGGTGTAACAATGTTCAAGTGATTTCTGTTTTTTGTGAGTATGTGGTTCACTGCACTGAAGCCTCTTTCAACAAGATAGGCGGATGGAAATGCAATGAAGAGCAGTTTGGCTCTTCACCAAATACCAGGAAACTTCGTATGACAGTGTAGCCACATACCACAAAAGCCAACATCTTTGAAAAGCATTTTTGCTTCTTCATCATCCTGAATTTTGATCATTTCTTCTTGCAAGCTTTCTTCTTGTTCTTCCACCTTGCAAAGAAATGGCTTAATTAACTAGTTTTGAGTTTCCAATTCGTTCAAATCCTTGAATTGATTTTGAAAACCGATTCAGTGACTGCAGGTGTAAACAGCACACTTGCAAATCACCATCTGTGAAAGAGAGTGCCATACTTTCCATGCAGGGAAACTGTGAGAACATTCTTCTCCCTATTTTTTGTTTATATATTTCCATTTTTCCAATAAAAGTGGACACTGCACTTTTTGCCTGGATTAAATTGAAATTCTCACCTTACAATTTCATGTTTAGAATGTTCATTTTGTCATACTGATTGGCTAGGTATGCAACATCTCCACGTAGAAGTTCAGTTTTGTTTCCCAAGCTCTTGCCAATTGTGAGTAAAAATTCAACCACAGTGTCAAAAAGACCAAAGAAATGTTTTAAGCAGCAGCCTTTTGACAACCAGCACATTTCAGTGTGGTGAAGCAAATGTTCAAACTCTTCATCATTATCTTGGCATAACTGGTGAAATATTCTGCTATTTAATGGATGAGCTTTAATTTTGTTGATAGCAGATATTACAATAGACATGCTTGAAAAAAGTTGCTGAGTGACTTCATTGATTGCGAGATGTTGATGATGAATTACACAATGGGTTGCAAACAGACTTAGGATTTCTTGTTTCATAAATGCCACTCAAACAGCATGGTGCTGTCATATATGGTGTTCTATCTGTTGCACAAGAAATCATGTTCCTAATTGGAATACTTCTCCTCAATATACATTTTGAGCTCATTGTAGATTGATTCTCCATTGCCAGTTGTTTTTAACTTTTTAAAAAGAGAATCTCATCATAAACTTTTCCATTTTTGATAAACTGTACATATGCCATTAGTAATGCCTCACTGTCTCGCACAGTTGACTCATGCAGTTGTATCCCAAATTCTGTTTTTTGTAGCTCTGTGCATAGTTGATACTCCATGCCTTCACTCATTTCATCAATACAACAATCTATACAGTTATTACTCAGAGGAATTGATCTTAAAATACTGGTATCTATTTTGAGAACAGTGGTGAGCACTTCTGATACAGCAGGCATTATTAATCTTTCATCAATTGTATGAGACTTTCCACACTTTGCTATCCTTTTGGAAATGTTATAAGAAGCAATGAGACCACTGTCAAGGTCATTTTTTAGCTTTCTTGGCAAATGACTTGAGTGTGCATTACTTTTCAAATGCTTCTTCCATTTTCTGGAGCTGGGTAATACGGTAAGTAGCCTTTTCATGGTGTTTTTTTATGGAAGTGTTCCTGCAATCTGATGGTTTCATGGCTTTGCTGGACAGTACAGTATTACAAATAAGACACATGCAGCGTCGCTGATCCGACAGGAATGGAATAAAATCATACTCCAGGTATGTAACATTGTACTGATGCACTTTCTGCAGTTTTTGTTTCTTAGCAGGATTAGAATTCAGGTCACCACCTTCAGACTCATAGAGATAATGCCATACATATTTTGAAACATAGAAACATAAAGCACCAACAGCACAATACAGGACCTTTGGCCCACAAAGCTGTACTGAACATGTCCCTACCTTAGAAAGTACCTAGGCTTTACCCATAGCTCTCTATGTTTCTAAGCTCCATGTACCTATCCAGGAGTCTCTTAAAAGACCTTAACATTTCTGCTTCCACCACTGTCGCTGGCAGCCCATTCCACGCACTCACCACTCTCTGTGTAAAAAAAAACTTACCCCTGACATCTACTCTGCGTCTACTTCCATGCACCTTAAAACTATGACCTCTCGTACTAGCCATTTCGGCCCTGGAAAAAAGCCTCTAACTATCCACATGGATCAATGCTCTCATCATCTTATACACCTGTGTCAGGCCACCTCTCATCCTCCGTCGCTCCAAGGAGAAAAGGCCGAGTTCACTCAACCTATTCTCATAAGGTATGCTCCCCAATCCAGGCAACATCCTTGTAAATCTCCTCTGCAAATTTTTCTATGGTTTCCACATCCTTCCTGTAGTGAGGTGACCAGAAATGAGCACAGTACTTCAAGTGGGGTCTAACCAGAGTCCTATATAGCTGCAACATTACCACTCGGCTCTTAAACTCAATCCCACAATTGATGAAGGCCAATGCACCATATGCCTTCTTAACCGCAGAGTCAATCTGTGCAGCAGCTTTGAGTGTCCTATGGACTCAGACCCCAATATCCCGCTGATCCTCCACACTGACAAAAGTCTTACCATTAATATTATATTCTGCCATCATTTTTGATCTACCAAAATGAAGCACCTCATACTTATCTGGGTTGAACTCTATCTGCCACTACTCAGGCTAGTTTTGCATCCTATCATTGTCCTGCTGTAACCTCTGACAGCCCTCCACACTATCCACAACACCCCCAATCTTTGTGCCATCAGCAAATTTACTAACCCATCCCTCCACTTCCTCATCCAGGTCATTTATAAAAATCACGAACAGTAGGGGTCTCAGAACAGATCCCTGAGGCACATCACTGGTCACCGACCTCCATTCAGAATATGATTCATCTGCAACCACTCCATGTCTTCTGTGGGCAAGCCAGTTCTGGATCCACAAAGCAATGTCCCCTTGGATCCCATGCCTTCTTACTTTCTCAATAAGCCTGCCATGGGGTACCTTATCAAATGCTTTGCTGATATCCATATACACTACATCTATGGGTCTACCTTCATCAGTATGTTTAGTCACATCCTCAAAAAATTCAATCAGGCTCATAAGGCACGATCTGCCTTTCACAAAGCCATGCTGACTATTCCTAATATATTATGCCTCTCCAAATGTTCATAAATCCTGCCTCTCAAGACCTTCTACATCAACTTACCAACCACTGAAGTAAGACTCACTGGTCTATAATTTGCTGGGCTATCTCTACTCCCTTTCTTGAATAAAGGAACAACATCCACAACCCCTCAATCCTCTGGAACCTCTCCCGTCGTCATTGATGATGCAATGATCATTGCCAGAGTCTCAGCAATCTCCTCTCTTGCTTCCCACAGTAGCCTGGGTTACATTCCGTCTGGTCCCAGTGACTTTTCTGACTTGATGCTGTCCAAAAGCTCCAGCACATCCCCTTCCTTAATATCTACATGCTCAAGCTTTTTTGTCCACT
This sequence comes from Mobula birostris, assembly GCF_030028105.1. NCBI lineage: Eukaryota > Metazoa > Chordata > Chondrichthyes > Myliobatiformes > Myliobatidae > Mobula > Mobula birostris. The sequence goes on along the minus strand of NC_092383.1, from coordinate 58,589,402 downwards.
GTAAGTCATCCCTACAATCGCCAAGATCCTTTTTCCATAGTCAATACAGAAGCAAAGTATTTATTAAGTACCTCTGCTATCTCCTCCGGTTCCATACAAACTTTTCCACTATCACACTTGATTGGTCCTATTCTCTCACATCTTATCTTCTTGCTCTTCATATACTTGTAGAATGCCTTGGGGTTTTCCTTAATCCTGTCTGCCAAGGCCTTCTCATTGCCCCTTCTGGCTCTCCTAATTTTATTCTTAAGCTCCTTCCTGCTAGCTTTATAATTTTCTAGATCTCTATCATTACCTAGTTTTTGAACCTTTCGTAAGCTCTTCTTTTCTTCTTGACTAGATTTACAACAGCTTTTGTACACCACGGTTCCTGTACCCTACTATCCTTTCCCTGTTTCATTGGAACGTACCTATGCAAAAGCCCACGCAAGTATCCCTTGAACATTTGCCACATTTCTTCTGTACATTTCCCTGAGAATGTCTGTTTCCAATTTATACTTCCAAGTTCCTGCCTGATAGCCTCATCTTTCCCCTTACTCCAATTAAACATTTATCTAACTTGTCTGTTCCTATCCCTCTCCAATGCTATGGTAAAGGAGATAGAATTATGATGACTATCTCCAAAATGCTCTCCCATTGAGAGATCTGACACTTGACCAGATTCATTTCCCAATACCACATCAAGTAAAGCCTCTCCTATTGTAGGCTTATCTGCATATTGTGTCAAGAAACCTTCCTGAACACACCTAACAAACTCCACCCCATCTAAACCCCTCTCTCTAGGGAGATACCAATCAATACTTGGGAAATAAAAATATTTGGGAAATCTTCCACCACAACAACCCTGTTATTATAGTCATAGTCATAATTTATTGATCCCGGGGGAAATTGTTTTTTGTTACAGTTGCACCATAAATAATAAATAATAATAGAACCATAAATAGTTAAATAGTAATATGTAAATTATGCCAGTAAATTATGAAATAAGTCCAGGACCAGCCTATTGGCTCAGGGTGTCTGACCCTCCAAGGGAGGAGTTGTAAAGTTTGATGACCACAGGCAGGAATGACTTCCTATGATGCTCTGTGCTGCATCTTGGTGGAATGAGTCTCTGGCTGAATGTACTCCTGTGCCCACCCAGTACATTATGTAGTGGATGGGAGACATTGACCAAGATGGCATGCAACTTGGACAGCATCCTCTTTTCAGATACCACTGTCAGAGAGTCCAGTTCCATCCCCACAACATCACTGACCTTACAAATGAGTTTGTTGATTCTGTTGGTGTCTGTTACCCTCAGCCTGCTGCCCCAGCACACAACAGCAAACATGATAGCACTGGCCACCACAGACTCGTAGAACATCCTCAGCATCGTCCGGCAGATGTTAAAGGACCTCAATCTCCTCAGGAAATAGAGACGGCTCTGAACCCTGTTGTAGACAGCCTCAGTGTTCTTAGACCAGTCCAATTTATTGTCAATTCATATCCCCAGGTGTTTGTAATCCTCCACCATGTCCACACTGACCCCTTGGATGGAAACAGGGGTCACCGGTGCCTTAGCTCTCCTCAGATCTACCACCAGCTCCTTAGTCTTTTTCACATTAAGCTGCAGATAATTACACCTATTATTACACCTTTCCAGAATCTGTCTCCCTATCTGCTCCTTAATATCCCTGTTTACTATTGGGTGGTCTATAAAAAAAACACCCAGCAGGGTTATTGACCCCTTCCTATCCCTAACTTCCACCCACAGGGACTCCATAGACAACCTCTCCATGACTTCCTTCTTTTCTGCAGCAGTGACACTGTCTCTGATCAACAGTGCCATGCCCCTACCTCTTTTGCCTCCCTCCCTGTCCTTTCTGAAACATCTAAAGCTTGGCACTTGAAGTAACCATTCCTACTCCTGCACCATCCAAGTCTCTGTAATGGCCACAATATCATAGCTCCAAGCGCTGATCCGCGCTCTAAGCTCATCCGCTTTGCTCATAATACTCCTTGCATTAAAATAGACACACCTTAATCGATTGGTCTGAGCACTTCCCTACTCTATCACCTATCTATCCTCTCTCTTGCACTGTCTCCAAGCATTATCCATTTGTGAACCAACCACCCCTTCCTCCATTACTTCAGTTCAGTTCCCATCCCCCAACAATTCTAGTTTACACTAACCCCAGTAGCCTTAGCAAACCTCCCCGGCAGGTTATTGGTCCCCTTGGGATTCAAGTGCAACCTGTCCTTTTTGTACAGGTCCTCTTGCCCCAAATGAGATCCCAATGATTCAGAAATCTGAATCCCTGCCCCCTGCTCCAATCCCTGACCACGCATTTATCCTCCTCCTCATTCTATTCCTATACTCACTGTTACGTGGCACAGGCAGTAATCCCTAGATTACTACCTTTGAGGTCCTGCTTCTCAACTTCCTTCCTAACTCCCTGTAGTCTGTTTTCAGGACCTCTTCCCTTTTCCTACCTATGTCATTGGTACCAATATGTACTACAACCTCTGGCTGTTCTCCTTCCCACTTCAGGATGTCATGGACATGATCAGAAACATCCCGGACCCTGACACCTGGGAGGCAAACTACCATCCGTGTTTCTTTCCTGCGTCCACAGAATTGCCTCTCTGACCCCCTGACTATGGAGTCCCCTATCACTGCTGCCATCCTCTTCCTTTCCCTACCCTTCTGAGCCATAGGGCCAGACTCTGTGCCAGAGGCGTGACCACTGTTGCTTCCTCCAGGCAGGCCGTCTCCCCCAACAGTACTCAAACAGGAGTACTTATTGTTAAGGGGGACAGCCACTGGGGTATCTGCCTCTTACCCTTCACTCTCCTGACTGTTACACACTTATCTGTCTCCCCAGGCCCCGGAGTGACTACCTGTCGATAGCTCCTCTCTATCATCTCCTCACTCTCCCTGACTAGACAAAGGTCATTGAGCTGCATCTCCAGTCCCTAACATGGTCCCTAAAGAGCTGCATTTTGATGCACCTGCTGCAGATCTGGCCGTCCGGGAGACTGGGAATCCCCAGTACCTCCCACATCTGGCACTGAGCACAGAACACCAACCTCACACACATTCTTCCTGTCTGTATTCTACACAGGCAACCTACCTCGCCTTCGATTCATTATCACCAAAGCCCCATTGAGCCATAGCCTTCCTACTCTGCCTCCCTCTACTCTTTTGCTTGCTCTATAAAGCTGTCTCCTTTAAGCTCTTCTCGCTGTTCTCACTGGCTGACCTCCACGCACTTGCACAGTCATGCCTTGTTCAAACCGCTGAAGAAACAACCGTCTCCAGTCATGCCCTGATCAAACCGCTAATGATACTTATCCATCGTTAATGGGCTAAATTAAAATAAAAAAATTAACACTGTCTCTTGATTTCTAAAGATGGTTCTTGGCCACACATATGAAGCCGAAGTCACCTTCAACACCTCAAGAGGAATCTTCAGGATCAGCAGGTTCGCTGATTGGCTCTATTTTACCATCTTGTTTTGGCCAGCACTGTATCATTGTGCAACCTGTTTACTGTAGATCTATAGAGAAAGTTGAGAGGGTGTACTTGACTTACCAACTGTTAAACTACACGAACTCATTCCATACTGCGACTCAAGAGGAACTGTTGGGCGCCCTGGTTGCTGATTTATGCACCCCCAATAATGACTGCTTGGTTGCTAAGGTTGGACGAGGACTCACCATCTGCAGAGCTTTGGTTCTTCTTGTGTTCCAGTTCCTCATCCTTGTTTTTGGATATGCCTGCTCTACTAACAGTTGGTCAGGTCTCGTGCCTCAAATTAGGGTGCTACTTACTGCATCGTTTCCCAAGAATCTTGACGCCCCTTCGATGACTTCTGTTTCCCCTAGTGCCTCCCTTGGGACACATAACTGCCCCTGCTGGGAATCACCAGCATAAACACTCATCTCAGCTAATGTTGCTGTTGCTATATATATGACAACCATCGACTGTATCCAACTGAATAATTTCCATCTCTTCTCTCTCCTTGGTGTAATCCTTCAAGCCTACACCTTTTCTCACCTGAGTGTTGCCTTCATACAGATCTCGGTGTCAAAAGTTATCATACTTTTAAAGATTAAAAGATTAGTTTTATTTGTCACATGTACATTGAAACATACAGTGTAATTATGTCATTTTGTGTCAACCACAAACACAGTCTGATGACTATGCTGGGGGCACATAGCATGCCAATATAGCATGCTCACAACTCACCAATCCTAGCCATACTTCCTTGGAACGTGGAAGGAATCTGGAAACCCACACAGTCATGGGGAGAAGATACAAATACCTTACAAATAGCGACGATAATCGAACCTCGTTCAGTTGCGAAGAGATTGTGATAACCACAGTGCTACTGTGCTGCCCTATGTAACTGTTAAGTAATTTGGGATGTTACATGACATTAAAGAAACATCTCAAAGTGCTTTACAGTATAAGTATCAAACACAATTTGATACCAGACCCCTTAATATAATATGACGAATGAGTTAAAACATTTGGCAGAGATGTGTATTAAGGCGTGACAATAGAGGAGAGAAGAATGGAGTTTCTTGAGATTTAAGCCTGGTCAGTTTCATATATAGCCACTAATGTCGGGGCAAGGAAAGTTGGGAAGTTGTATGAGGGTAGGATTGGAAAGGTGCTCTGAGGGTTTACATTTTAGAAGTAGAGGAGATTATGGCCATGGGTGTTTTAAAATCCATTATGATAATTTGCTGGATTGTGAGTCAATAAGTGAGTCTTTGAAAATAGGCACCAAAGTTTTGGGTGCATTCATTTCTATAAGGATGTTGGATAGGAATACAATCAGCAAAAATGATTGAATAATTCAGTCAAGCACTTGTGAAAAATGTATTTTAAGAAAACTACAGATGCTCGAAATCTGTAATAATATAGAAAATGTTTGAAGCACTCTGACGAACATGCACAGAGCTTTTGGGGTCTGCCTGGGGGGAGGGGGGACGTGAGTAGAAGAACTGAGTCCTGGGAGGGACTGATGGTTAGGTGATCAGAGATACAGTATGTGGACAACAGAAGAATTAGGAGTTCAGGGAGAAGTGTCCAGAGGTTTGGAGGATTGGATTCATTAAGGAAGCACATGATCGGATATGGAGAAAGGATTCAGAGGTTGAAGCAGAGATTTATGCAAGGTGTGATTGGTGTTGGTTAGTACTTTATGGACCCACAGGGACTTGCCTGGGAGGAGGCAGAGTTTGCCAGGCCAATATTCTGGAGCTGAAACGCAGCTGTTTCTTGTCATGTCCAAGAATAGTCAGTTCTGAGATGACATGGACTAAAGTTCATTAATGTGGCAATGAGAAATGGCATAAGATGTGTAAGAGAATTCAGACAATGGGTGCCTGACTGAACTTCCAGAGATGAATAAATGATCTGGAAATGACAATTATTAAGTGTCACTACAAATGATATATCTTTTTAATCATAATATCATCACATTTCTAGGACACACTGTTTTAAAAGCAGTACTTATATTTGAAATAAAGTGTACTGACTGGCTTTCTTAATACAGGGCAGGGTGTAATTTGTTCAAGCACAGAAAGGGGAATTCTGTGTATTCTTCGATGGTAACTGAATGTCACCTCTCATGAGCCAGAATTTCTGTGAGAATGAGTATAATATTGAGCAAAGATAATGTTATAATAAAAGCCATAGGCTTCTCATGTACGTACAATTTCATATATTATGAACTAAAATATTAATTTTTCTCAGCTATGTTATGACGAATTTTCCCACTGGCTCCTCTAAAGAACATCTGTGAAAGTACACTATGGCAGTATTAAGTGCATCACAAATATGATTTATATGCTCAAATAGTTCAGCTAATCATGATTATCATATATGCTTATTTAATATGTAAGACAATTTAATTGTTATATAATTTCACTAACACTTTAATTAGATGCCACAAGGAGATAGTCAAAATAAGTTCATGAATAATATGCAAAGTGATTTTTTTAAATTTTGAAATGTATTAGCATCCGATGTGGACAGTTTGCACTTGAGTTAACTCTGTCAAGATCTAAATTAGCAATTGAACTTGTTTGAGCAGCTCTTTGAAAAGAATTGTTGCTGCCTAATCCTGGAATGATGCACAACCAAAAGGAAAAGTCAAGTGAGAAAAGTGTTGGCAACTGGAAGACACACCTGATTTGATAAATCAGTTTATGGTTATTGTGATTGTGCATTGTAAGTAGAAAAAGCAGGAAATTGAGTAGGACTATGAAGTGTACCAAGGTGACAATAGACAATAGGTGCAGGAGTAGGCCATTCGGCCCTTTGAGCCAGCACCACCATTCACTGTGATCATGGCTGATCATCCACAATCAGTATCCAGTTCCTGCCTTATCCCCATAACCTTTGATTCCACTATCTTTAAGAGCTCCATCCATCTCTTTCTTGAAAACATCCAGAGATTTGGCCTCCACTGCCTTCTGGGGCAGAGCATTCCACATATCCACCGCTCTCTGGGTGAAAAAGGTGCTCAAACTACTTAACAAGTAAAGTTGATAATTCCATAATGCATTTCCCTTGTGGATCAATTCCTGTAGCCATGGACCCTATCATTATCTGAGGGGGTTCGTGATCCATGGACCCCAGGATGCAAACCCCTGCAGTAGACGGTAGAGTGGCGATTAAAGTGACGTTATCTTAGCTCGAGGTGTTGGGGTTTGGAGTTCATTTCCGCTGTCCTCCATAAGAAAGTTCGTATGTTCTTTCCATGAGTGTGTGGGTTTCCTCCTGGTGCTCCAGTTTCCTCCCACAATCCAAAAACATACTGGTTAGTAGGTTGATTGCCCATTGTAAATTGTGCTGTGATTAGACTGGGGTTAAATCAGTGGTTTTCTGGGTGGCATGACTTGGGCAGTAAGGGCCTGTTCCACGCTGCATCTCAAAATAAATAAACTAAAATAATCTGAACTCTGATGGTAAAACAATTTTGCTGTATGAAGATCATAAAACCAATGGCAACTTACATTAAAAAAAATCATCTACGAAATGTATGTTGCTAACTTCACATTGTGCTGTAGTTGAAAGGCAAATTAATTCACTGATAAAAAAATTGCCTGTAAGATTATTTATGAGAAGACGCTCTCATGAATATTAATATTTTACTGAAAAAAATCCCCTTTGGCTTATGTGCATCTCTGAGCATTCCTTTCAAGATGAATTCAAACATGTTTTTGCTTAAAGAGGGTTTTCAGATCCAATAATTTAGCCATATTTGCACAACTACATTCTGAATACTAAAATTAGCTTTTCAAGTCGGTAAGGAAAGAACATATATGTAGCAGTAATGAAACCAAAACCAAAAATATTTGTCTTTTACAATCATATTGCAGACTGGTTTCTGGGCCAGTCGACAAATTGTTGGAAAATTTTCTGAATCAGAATCAGAATCAGGTTTAATGTCACTGGAATATGCCATAGAAATTGTGGTCTTTGTGGCAACAGTACAATACAATACATAATAATAGAGAAAATAGTGTGAATTACAGTAAGTATATATATTAAATATATATTAAATAAGCTGTGCAAAAATAACATTTTTAAAAATTAGTGAAGTTGTGTTCCTGGGTTCAATGTCCATTCAGAAATCTAATGGCAGAGGGGAAAAAGCTGTTCCTGAATCATTGAGCGTGTGCCTTCAGGCTCCTGTAGCTCCTTCCTGATGGTCACAGTGAGAGCAAGACATGTCCTGGGTGATGGGGGTCCTTAATGATGGACGCCACCTTGCAGAGGCCTCGCTTCTTGAAGATGTCCTGGATACTACTGAGGCTAGTGCTCATGATGGGGCTGACTAAGTTCACAATACTCTGCAGCTTACTTCAATCCTGTGCAGTGCTCCCTCCCCCATACCAGACGTCGATGTTGCCAGTTAGAATGCTCTCTGCGGTACACCTGTAAATATTTGTGAGTGTCTTTGGTGACATACCAAATCTCCTCAAACTCCTAATGAAGAATAGCCACTCTTGTGCCTTCCTTGTAGCTGCATCGATATGTTGGGCCCAAGGTAGGTTCTCAGGGATACTGACACCCAGGAACTTGAAATTGCTCACACTTTCCACTTCTATCCCCTCAATAAGGACTGGTATGTGTTCCCTTGTCTTACTCTTTTTGAAATTCACAATCAGTTCTTTGGTGTTACTGGTGTTGCTGCAACGCCACTCAACCAGCTGACTGAATGAATACAAGTGACAATTTACTGGAAGAACACTGAGATGTTTTGAGTTACGTTATTCAATATAATTCCAGTGACTTTCTCATTGCTGAGCTGGAGTGAAAACTAAAATAAATAACTTCGGTTTGCTGGCTTTAGGGCAATTATTACAATTAGTTCAAGCTTTTGGAAGTTCCATCGACTTTGTTTCCTGATTCAAGAGACAATCTAATGATTTTTAAGAAGTCATACAAATGTTTTATCTAAGTATTCCTTTTCCTGTGCTATAAATTTTGTTAGTTTCAAAGGCAGCACAATACTAATTTAATCCAATGCTTATTTAGCTGTGGAATTTACCTCGCTCAATGTAAATGATATATTAAATTTGCTGAGTTTATCACACATAGTGTATTTGGGCATTTTCAGCCTATGACACACAGTACTACTGAATCAAGTGTCAAAACATTCAGAAACAGAAGATCCCCAAACCTATGACAATAGGGTTCTTTATATGAAAAGAAAAGTTCCCCTGAATTTTCATCCACACACAAGAGAAAATCTGCCGATGCTGGAAAGCCGAGTAACACACACAAAATGCTGGAGGATCTCAGCAGGCCAGGCAACATCTATGGAAAAGAGTAAACAGCTGACGTCAGCACTCTTTTACCATAGATGCTGCCTGGTCTGCTGAGTTCCTCCAGCATTTTTTGTGTGTTGCTTGGATTTCCATGGTAGATTCTAAGTACATTTTTATAGAAGGTGAAATTGTCTAAGAGCTGTTACAAACATTATCAAGACCACAATTTTTTTAGAACCAATTTATGCCCTTATTTGAGAGAAGGGATTACCAATGAAGGTCTTATTATTATTCTTAATTGTTGAAATCTAATTTTTAATGGGTTTTGCCATGATGGGTAAAATCAAACATTCCAGAAAGTAAACAAACAAATGAAAGCTTACATACAAAAAAAAGGTGTCAGTTTAAAGTAAAGAAAATGCATTGGAGTTTGTAGTTGAGGTATGGCCCAGTCAGCAAATTGGGATGCTTATGACTGAAAAAGCAGTATTGCAAATATGACACTGCAAACAATCCCACAGTATAAACAATCTAGATTACCTTGACTTAGACTATAATGCTTTCTGAACAATGAGATAATGGATTTCATTTGATTATACTTTGTTGTTATAATTTTCAGTGTAACACCTTGCATGGAGGTCAACAAATGCTGCAACTATAATAACTGCAAAGGAAAATAAGTGACAGAATATAATAGTTCAAATCTTGAAGAAGCAGTGTATCTATTCCCTGTCTGCGTTGTATAGTGTTGGGTTTTTGCTATATTTATTATGGTAACTAGTGGGGATATGGTAAAAGCGAAGGAAATAAGTTACATCCTCATGCCCTGTTCTGGGCAGTTTGAAGCTGGGGGCCAATGGAGGTCATATCTTTTGCCGACCGCTCAATAACGGTTAAGTTTCATCATCTCAAGATTGCATGTTTGCTAATTGCTGATGAAGGATCGAATACATATCCTCAACTTTTGAAGCAGCATTTTTGGAGCTGGAGGTCTGGTATGATGCACAACAAAACCATAGGGTCTCTAGCAGCGGCTATTTTGGTTTTGGTTTGGATTGGCTGCTACAATACTGAACTGACTGATTTCTATTAAAAATGAAATGTATAATGGAATAGAATCAAGCAATATTCAATTCAATATTTACAACTGAACATCTTCTGGAAAACATTCAGAGACATCTTTGGGAGGAAAATTTCTTAAACAGCAGTTACTGCAGATGACTGTCCAGACTGAACCATGGAGTTCAGTGAATTGATGAGAGTAAACTATACTGAATCCTGCAGTGTACACCACTGAAAAAATAGCCACCCAACTGGACTTCTAGAACGCAAATCACAAGTCATTAAAAACCATTGTCTGCCAAATCCATTTCAGCATTGCCCCCAATAAAATAAATCGCCATAATAAACTTTCTGAATGTTCTGTGTGTTCTACTAAAGAGAGTGATACATTATTTAAGTGGTATAGTTTATTAACACTGGAAAATATCTGTGCCTCATTAGTTCTTGGTTATTAGATTGCAAAATGACAGCTTCTTGGGCTGCTTTCCTGCTTAAAACAGGAAACAATTGTACTTGATTGTCATGTAGCAGTCTTGAGGATTGTTACAACTACACAACATAATCCTTTTTTTCAACAAGAAAGACATTTTTGGAAAACCAGTCCTGTTGTTTTGCATGACAATTAATCCATGTTTAGGGCTGTCCTCCAAACTGTCATCAAAGTCAGAGTAAGTTATATATAGCAACACGTTTTTTTTTCTGGATTATTGAGCCAGAGGAAGATTTTCGTGAATGCATCGGTGATTGTACAATTTTCATGTGTCCTTCAGTATCTCAAGATCCAGTAATACCAGTTTCAGCAAAATATCTGCCAAGATAATGTTGTCTCCCAATGCCCATTATATCATGCAAAGGCACTTGAGGAAAAAGCTCTATGCCAATGGATAATTGGGAATACAACTTCACTTCCCTGGTTTTGATCTTTGATTAGTTATTATTTCATCTAAACTACTTTGACTTATAAGGACAGTTATATAACCATATAAAAATTACAGCACGGAAGCAGGCCATCTCGGCCCTTCTAGTCCATGCCGAACTCTTACTCTGACAAGTGTATGCAATGTATACACTTGTGGGAGACTGTTGTATGCAATGATACCAAACCTAAGTGTGTGGAACATTGTGAAGAAAACTGCAAAGACATTGATGGAGTATTGCAGAGGACAATGACAGTGCCCAAGTCTCTGTATAGGATTTGAATGATCTGAACCATGTTTTTAATTTGGATCTGAGTGATCTTAGGCTGAAGATTGATGTATTTTTAGTTGATCTGTAGGTAGAAGAGACATATAAAAGTGGAAAAAATAGATGCATGAGTGTTGTAATTGGATTTAGAGAATTTGTCTAAGAGGACGTTAAAGTCCTTGATGGAATATTGAAATAGTTACATGAAACATATTGTGGGATTAATGACAGAACAAGTAACAAATAGCTTTACCGGAAAACAATGGTTTTAAAGAATAAAGAAAGGCTGCTAAAAATAACTTATTGAAAATCGTCTCCAGTGATGATGAATCAGTATTACAGCTGCCGCACATTAAACTTTGTTTTCAGAATTCATTCCAGTGGAAGAAGGAACTTGCAGGAGCTCATTTTATTTTAATACAATCATCTTTAAAAATGTTCCAAAATTATGTATGATTTAAGAGGACTAGTAGATAAAAACCTATTTGTATGATCTGCTATTTTAAAAATTCAGTATAAGCATTGGCAGAACAATGGAAGATATTACCAAAATCTAAAAAAATTTGAAAGAGAATTGAATAAATAGTGAAAAAAAACTGTTGGAGGAACTCATTGGATCAAGCAGCATCTGTGCAGGGAATTGGACAGTCAAGGCTTTATGTAGATTTCATCTAGACTGAAAAATAAGGGTGAATTAGCTTGTATAAATCGATGAATTACTGGGTGGAACACAACCTGACATCTAATAGATAGATCCAATTGAGTGAGTTAATATGAAGGTGGAGAAGGGTAGAGTGGAAATATTGGCAGAGGCTGGGAGGTTGACAGATGGAGGAGAGACAGATTGGGAAGTGTACTTAAAATGCAAAGAGATAGGTCAGTGAGATTAGAGTGAGGAGCACTTGTGGAATAGTCAGCATTGTTCCACAGAGGATGTGCTGCATACAGATTTCTATGATTGTATGGATTCCTGCTTCCTATTCAAGACAGCTTGTGAAGTGAATGACTGGTCAAACCTTTATCTATGGACTGGCCCTGCACTGTACTTCCAAATGGGAAGAAGTGAAGCTATCAATAAATACATTTAGAAAGCTAACTGATGGAAAAGAAAGTGTAAATCAGCTGAAAACTTGGGTGAATCTCAATGGCCTAATAATGTACTCTGACCAAAATATTATGTGAAGTAAAGCCAAAAATGCAAGCAAGTCTGCCAGAAAACAAAGGCAAACATTTATAACAATAGCCCAGTTATAATCCTTAATGCTGATTCAAGCTTCAACTCAAATGAGAAAATAGGGGGGAGATGAGACTGCATTTTATAAGAACAAAAATATGCATTCCTCAAAAGCATTGCTGGAAGTCCTTTATTTTATGATTCATGTGTAAATGGTAGTTAGTGACGGAAGCATGGCAACAACTTGCCGACTGCCCCCACCGCATCCTTGCACTGTGTTGGTCATTGATGCAAACGGTGCATTTCTCTGTAGTTTTTAATGTTTTGATATAAATGTGACAAATCAATCTAATCTTTATTATTTAGTTGTAATGTTTCCTAAATATCTAGAAAATTCAGTGAAGGTGCTTCAGTGAATTAACTCTTTATCAGAGAACTAAAATAGAAGCAATGGGAACCACACCTTAAATACCTGAATAAACAGAAACATACTATTTACAGAACAGGATTAACAATCCATTGGTTGTAAGTTCAGGTACCATGATAATATTAATTTGATAGATTTTTATAATTACTTTTATTTATTGTAAGTTTTCAGAATTTTGGAAATGTCAACTGTTTCAAAGGTATTTCAAGGAAAACGATGTACTGTGGTTGTATGTTCTGAGCATGAGAATTTAGCCTCCCATTAACATGGTTGACCTGTTACTCTCAGCATGGCCACCCATGGGTTCTGTTCACCGACATTCACCTGTTCTACCGAGCTGACCACAGGAAATTGAGTGGGGTAATGTGGTGTGTTACGTAACCGGCAACAATGAATATTAATCGAGACAGGTTTTATAAAAACAACCAAACATTTATTAAACACGTATAAACGATAAGGAAAAAAAAAGCAAAGGAAAACTTTAACCGGAGGTTAACAGGTACGCAGCCGTTCATCAACTCCACTTGGCTCTGGTTCTTAAAGCGTTAAATACAAAAACAGTTCTTAAAGCAATACAGTCAGATATAGTTCTTAAAACGATAACTTCAAAAGTCCTACAGATTTACACGTTCAATTCGGAAAGACTTCTCTGGAGAAGGATTTCTTCACAGACGGACCTTTACTGCTGGTTCTGTGCACAGGATTCCCGATGCCGAAATTAAACAGTTTAAATCGACTGACCTTAAATTCCTCTAGAGAGAGAGAGAGCACCTTTTTTGCTTGAACTCATTGCTCTTTCTGGCAACAGTTATCTCGATGCAGGTACTTCCCCAACAAAGACTCAATAAGGTCGATTCTTTATTAAACTGCCAAACGATGCCAACTTCTCTCGATCCTTCACTTTGATGAATTCTTCACTCTCCCTTCAAAACTGTCAGAATTGAGTAAATTGGCACTTCCAGCCACAAATTCCCAGTCCAATGATATACTATATCTTATAAGAGAATACACCCTCTGTTTTAAAAATGAAACTGCGTCACAAAAACAAACACGCAACAGAAACGGAGGCACAACACGTTCTACCTGGAAATCTTCAAACTCAAAAACTAACTGCGTCACCTGGGTCGACCCTTATATAATCACGGGTCACATGTCATCACGTGACCTCACATCGGCGGGAAAATCATATCAGGTGACCTCCAAAAGACCATTACGTCATTCTCACAAAAAAAAACAGATCTTCTTGAGCATGTAACAGGTGTAGCAAGGCTTTTGAGGTAAGCTGCAGCATTTTTTTAAGGACCCGCCCAAAAATCTCTGACAACTTTTAAAAGTGGAAGTGGAGCTTTGTCTTAAGTCAAAGCTACTAACTTGCTTTCTATTTTTTAAATCTCTGCAGACACATTTAGTAATCATAAAATTGCTGCAAACAATTAAAAACAAAGAGTAGGTCCATGTATGTTCAGGACTTGCCTATCTGGGAGCTTTCAAATATAAATTAACCTCTTTAGAAACTTTGGCTATTGCCACTGCAATTCCACCTAATATTTCAGGTAATAACCTTCAAATGGATCTGTATTTTTTAATATTCATTTTTTGCTATCTCGGTGTTGCTGGCATTGCCAGTATTTATTGACTGCCCTAACTGTCTTTGAGATTTTGGTTGTGGCAGTTTTTCTGGTAAAGGTACTCCAAACTGCTGTTCTTCCTGGAGTTTGACTCAGCAATGATGAAGGACCAGTGATATGTTTCAATATCGAGATCATGTGTGACCAGCATCGGAAGCTGCAGGTTATGATGTTCCCACGTCTCTGTTGCCTTTGACCTCCTGGGTGGGAGAAGTCATGGGTTTAGAAGCTGCTATCAGAGATGCATAGGCAACTAACCACAGTGCATCTTGGAAAAAGAGCCAACTGCAGCTGTTGTGCTCTGTTAAAGAGGTATTAGTCAAGCCAACTTCTTCATATTGCATGGTGTCAAGTTTGTTGAGAGTTGTTGGAACTACACTCATCTAGATCCATATTCCATGACTAAGTTACAGTATGTACATGATGGAATGGAGTTGGAATGAATTACCTGGCACAAGATACCTGAAATTATGTGATGGTCCAGTTAAGTTTTCAGTTAGTGGGGTGCATGATTTTCTGCAAGTACCATTATGCTGTTAGTTGAGATGTTCAGGAGTAGCTGCAGAAGATGTGGACAAATATGAACTTTCCCATGCTTTCATAAGACTGATAAATAAAATGGAAATATTGCAAAAACTCTCTGTAGCTCTTACCCCAGTTGTACGTTTATTATAGTAACGCTGGAAGTGAATGGGAATGTTACTGATACAGCACAAAAGGAAGATTTCCAGAAGGATTAGCCACAGACTGGTAGATTGGTATTATTGTGATCCTGAAGACAGACACAAACCCATCTAAAATCAACTACATTAAATAACACATGGTGCGTTCTCTGAAGATCTGCATTCCCTGACTTGCTGACAGTGGAGGATTTTGCTATGTGCTATAATTCCTAATAATTGCACTGATTACACCATTCTGAACCACTCTTTTTCAGAATGAGTGTGGTGCTAAAAACTGTCAAACACAAGGCATGAACAGGTAAATTAATGATGTCCTGAGAAATGCGATCTTCTAATTAGAAAATAATTAACAATACAAAACATGGGCAATGAAGCTTAAAGATGTAGCAGTTGCGCTGAATTGAAAGATGTATGAATTTCAAAGAACTTTGCTGAGTGGTCAGGACACATAATAAACTTGTGACAACCTGCTGTAGACCTTGAAAAGATACAAGCCAATTCTATGGTATCACTTGTCAGTGAACATTTCTGAAAGTCAGGTTCTGAAAGTTTATGCCCCATTTAACAGAAAAGGCAACTTCTCTTGAGAGTTCATAGTGCAAAGACAATACTTTCAGTTAAAGGACTGTTCAATGGCAAGCCTGTTAGTGGAAAAAAGTGAATGGCATCACTCATGCATAAGAGTTCTTTATGTCCTAAGCGGAAGACTGGCACTCATCAGGAGAAAGTAACCTTCTGTAGAATCACAGAACGCATCAAGCAAAAATGTAGACAACTGGAAAATGAGCCTCTGGTACCTCTGGAAAGTGAACATTTCAGCAAGTCATGAATTGGTAAAATATGCCCCATGAGTCATATATATCATGATGCACCATAAAGTAGAAGACTTGTAAATACGAATACAGGTTGAGTACCTCTTATCCAAGATGTCTAGTGTCGGAAATGTTTTGGATTTTGGATATTTTCAGATTTTTGAATTTATAATAAGATAACTTAGGATCACCATTTCTGATCTGAATTTATGTACTGCTAGTAAGCAGTGTCTATCTTACATATGTCCATCTCTCATATATAATTAACAGTAAAAATTATTACATACCATGAATATAATGAAAATATAATGTGTGCAGGGCAACAAGAGCATCGGGAAAATACCTCAATCAATTGTTGAACAACACCAAACAACGGAAGGCTTTCAGTCTCCTCCTACGATCCATGTTTTGATTAAAATGTTACCATGTACTGGATTCATATTGTACTTGTTTAGGTTTGATGTAAGGTATTAAAGAATCAACATTGTAGACTTGTTCTGGTGTTAGATTTTCATCAGAAAAGATCTTTGCAAACTTATTAATGCTTCATCATCAGTAGATGCTTTATCTTTAAAATGTTTTAAAATCGTTAAAAATGTCTTCAATTTCTGCACCCAGCCTGCTGAATATTCACAGTTACCTTTAATTTTCAGTTTGTTGTGATAGATGGAGTCATAGAGAAGTACAACACAGAATCAGGCCCACCTAGACCATGCCAAAACAATTTAAACTGTCTACTCCCAATGACCTGCACCTACTATCCATGTACCTATCTGAACTTCTCTCAAACATTGAAATTGAGCTCGCATGGACCACTTGTGCTGGTAGCTCATTCCACCTTCTGACAACCCACTGAGTGAAGAAGTTTCCCCTCATGTTTCCCTTAAAGTTCTTACCTTTCGCCTTTAATCCATGACCTCAAGTTGTAGTCCCACCCAACCTCTGTGGAAAAAGCCTGCTTCCTTCAGACCCAGCAAAGCCAATGCCTAATCCAATTTACTACCTCATCCTGAATGCTGATGAACTGAATCTTCCTGACCAGCCTCCCATGTGGGACCTTGCCAAATGTCCATGTCGCCAACACCAACAGCCCTGCCTTCATCCACTTTCCTGGTAACTTCCTCAAAAAACTCTATAAGATTGGTGACAATTTTCCCTGCCGTGATATTTCCCCTGACTAGTAATGCACCCCTCCTCCTTTATTCCCTTCCACTCTGTCATGTCTAAACCAAAGAAACCCTGGGAAACTGAGCTGCCAGTCCTGTCCCTTCTGCAACCAACTCTCACTAACGGCTATAGTATCATTATTCCAAGTATTGACCCATGCCCTGATCTCATCTGCTCTTCCTACGATATTTTTTGCATTTAAATATATGCAGCTCAGGACACTAGTCACACCATGCTCAACCTTTTGAATCCTGACTTTGTCTGACGTTTTACCAACATCTGCCTCCACAACCTCTCCACTAACTGTGCTGGCACTGTGGTTCCCATCCCCCTGCAACTCCAGTTTAAACCCCACAGTGCAGCATTAACAAACCTTCTGACTAGGTGCAAACTGTCCCTTCTGTACAGGTCCCACCTTCCCTGGAAGACACCCCGATGATCTAAAAATGCTCTTCCTTCTACACCAACTCCTTAGTCACGTATTAAACTGTATAATCTTCCTAGCTCTGGCCTCACTAGCTCAAGGCATGGGTAGCAATCCTGAGGTCACAACACTGGAGGTTCTGCCCTTTAACTTAGTCCCTAACTCCCTGAACTCCCTATGCAGAACCTCGTCACTCGTCCTACCCATGTCATTAGTACCTACATGGACCACGACTTCTGGCTGTTCGCCTTTCCACTTCAGAATGCTGAGAACTCAATTCAAGATGTCCTGGACCCTGGCACCTGGGAGGCAACATACTATCCAGGAATCTCGTTCTCGCCCACAGAACATCCTGTCCATTCTTCTAACAAATCCGCTATCACCGCAGCGTGCCTCTTCTCTCCCTTCCTTTCTGAGTTACCTAAGCAGATTTGGTGCCAGAGACCCAAACGCCGTGATTTTTCCCTCTGTTAGGTCAACTCCCTGTCCAACAGCATCCAATGTTGTTGAGGGGTTGGCCACAGGGGTACTCTGCACTGGCTTCTTAACCCTTTTCCCCTTCCTGACTGTCACCCAGTTTCCTATGCCCTGCACCTTGCATGTAATCACCTCTCTATATGTCCTATCTATCACCCCTTAGCCTCCTGAATGATCTGGTGTTCATCCATTTCCTGCTCCAACTCCTTAACTCCTTAATGCGGATTGTTAGAAGCTGCAGCTGGATGCACTTCTCACTGTTGTAGCCATCAGGGACACTGCAGGGCTCCCTGCCTTCTCACATCCCACAAAAGGAGCATTCCAGTATCCTGCTTGGCATCTCTACTGTTCTAGCTGAGCAGATATAAAGAAGGGAAGGAAAAAGAAACTCAACCTAGAGCCTTTCTTTTCTTTGTTTGCTCCGACTGAAGCTTCTTCTAGCTGAAGACTTAAAGCCTCAAGCCCACCAGTCTGAATCTGTCCACTCAGACGATGGCCACTGCACTTACCCCTGCCTTCCTTTAATTTGCTCTTGCTAATCATTCTCAAATGCAGCCTGGTGCTGGTCGAAGCTCTATTACAGTGCTGCCACCAGCTGCTCCTTGTTTCTACTGGGGCGGAGGACTGGAGTGAAATCCCCTCGTCTCAAAACTTCTGATATCCGGATTGGTCAAAGCTCTAGGTCTTTGCTTGTTTCATGATCAGTATACCATTAAGTAGCATATGTTCACTCTGATGCTGATGAATGCATTCTTTCAATACACAATTAAGACCTCCATTTTTTTTTTACTTTATGTAGTGTTTTTTTCTATTTTTCATTAACTTTTGTTCATTACATATGTGAGGTCACTTCTCAGAACTGTCCGTGGTGCACAGTGACCTGCTCGTTGCCTGGCAACCTTCCCAGTGCTTTGTGGTATTTTCCTTTTATGACATCGTGTCAGAGCTCAAAGCAATTCCGAGTTTGGAAGTTTCCAGATTTTGGAATTTTGGATAAGAGGTATTCAACCTGCATAAAGCTTTAACTTATATGTTTTGATACTCTTGTATAGAATTTGTCTTGTACCTGCAAGTGATCTGAAGATATGTGCTCATTGGAAGCCATTGCAAGCACTAGTTGTTACACAAGTTGAAGCTAATGACAAAAGGACTAAGAACAATGATGTCAGAATTGCAGGAACCTGGGAGGAAGTTAAAAAGCAAATGGAGAAATATTCAATTATTCCCGGCGCTAAAAAAGAATGTAACAGGATCTGCATGTAAGAGGGAATATTGGAATTACTTTTCAGGAGTAGATGGTCGAATGAGCAATATCTCATGGTGAACAGTTAAATGGTCCTATAATATGGGTTTAACTCAACTTGGCAAGTTATTGGACACAGAAATGTAGGACATAAATATAGGATTAAGAAATCTGAAGTGTAAGGAGGGAGTTAGAATTAATATAGGGTCAGCATTTGCGTCATTAATTTTGGGAGTTTGGTAACTGTTACCAGAAGCATTTAAACCATTTGTATGAAACAGTATCTGTAGAAATAATGTTTGAAGTCATCCAACAGACAAAAAACTGTGGAAAATGCTAGAGAGAAATCAGACTTGTTAGAAATTATCAAGGGACAGAAAGCAGAATGACAGAAAGATGGGGTGACTAGAATCATTCCTCTGCCTTCGATTTCTGCAATGGATAATTCATTCATCTGCAACTTGTTGGTATGTCATTTTAGTTTATAGCAATTGTACCTTTGTTTTGAAAATTGATAGCGTTTTAGAAATCACTTGTAATTTGGAAATTTTTTACAAGATTGAAAACCTCTGAGTTTTAAAGGTGTTTTAAGAATTTTGTCTGGATTTAAACATGCGTCACTAAAAATAAATGAACCATGTTTAAACTGCTTTACCAGCTGGAAGTATCTCCTCCTTGGTAGGAATGGGGAGACCCACCACTCAAATAGCAGGCATTGGCAGCTAAACTTACTGTGGAGGATAAATGGGGACATCATTTAGCCTTTGAAGAGTAGGTGGCTAAGCATAACTTTCCTTTAGTGAGGGTATCCATAACTATCTATGTCAGATAGGGCTTAGGATCTTTGAGATTAGAGTTTTGTGGTCAGTAAACCCAATACCATCACAGTTATAAGATAGCCTCACATCGGTGCTGGGGAAAATGCTAGAGTCAGTTATCAGGATGTGATAACAGCACATTTGGAAAACAGTGAAATCATCGGACAAAGTCAGCATGGATTTGTGAAAGGAAAATCATGTCTGATGAATCTTATAGAATTTTTTGAGGATGTAACTAGTAGAGTGGATAGGGGAGAACCAGTGGATGTGGTAAATTTGGAATTTCAAAAGGCTTTTGACAAGGTCCCACACAGGAGATTAGTGTGCAAACTTAAAGCACACGGTATTGGGGGTAAGGTATTGATGTGGATAGAGAATTGGTTGGCAGACAGGAAGCGAAGAGTGGGAATAAACGCCTTTTCAGAACGGCAGGCGGTGACTAGTGGGGTACTGCATGGCTCAGTGCTGGGACCCCAGTTGTTTACAATATATATTAATGATTTAGACGAGGGAATTAAATGCAGCATCTCCAAGTTTGCGGATGACACGAAGCTGGGTGGCAGTGTTAGCTGTAAGGAGGATGCTAAGAGGGTGCAGGGTCACTTGGATAGGTTAAGTGAGTGGGCAAATTCATGGCAGGTGCAATTTAATGTGGATAAATGTGAGGTTATCCACTTTGGTGGCAAGAACAGGAAAACAGATTATTATCTGAATCATAAACACAAAATAATCTGCAGATGCTAGGTCAAAGCAACACTCACAACACGTTGGAGGAACTCAGCAGGTCGGGCAGCATCCGTGGAAAAGATCGGTCGACGTTTCGGGCCGGAACCCTTCGTCAGGACTGTAGGGGGAAGGGGCAGAGGCCCTATAAAGAAGGTGGGGGGAGGGTGGGAAGGAGAAGGCTGATAGGTTCCAGGTGAAAAACCAGTAAGGGGAAGATAAAGGGGTGGGGGAAGGGAGGCAGGGAGGAGATAGGCAGGAAAGGTGAAGAAAGAATAGGGGAAAACACAATGGGTAGTAGAAGGAGGCGGAACCATGAGGGGGGTGATAGGCAGCTGGGGGAGGGGGCAGAGTGACATAGGGATAGGGGAAGGGAGGGGGAGGGAATTACCGGAAGTTGGAGAAATCTATGTTCATACCAAGGGGCTGGAGACTACCTAGACGGTATATGAGGTGTTGCTCCTACAGCCCGAGTTTAGCCTCATTATGGCAGTAGAGGAGGCCATGTATGGACACATCTGAATGGGAGTGGGAAGCAGAGTTGAAGTGGGTGGCTACTGGGAGATCCTGTCTGTTTTGGCGGATGGAGCGGAGGTGCTCCAAACCTATTCTGGTACTGCTCCCCAACTTTTCCTTTGGTACATTGACGACTACATTGGTGCTGCTTCCTGCACCCATGCTGAGCTCGTCAATTTCATCGACTTTACTTCAAACTTCCACCCAGCCCTCAAATTCACTTTGTCTATTTCGGACACTTCTCTCCCCTTTCTCGATCTCTCGGTCTCCATCTCTGGAGACAGACTGTCCACTGGCATCTTCTACAAGCCCACTGACTCTCATAACTACCTCAACAATACATCTTCCCACCCCGCCACATGCAAAAATGCCATTCCCTATTCCCAGTTCCTCCGTCTCCACCTCATCTGCTCCGAGGATGAGGTTTTCCATTCCAGCACATCTCAAATGTCCTCTTTCTTTAAGGAACATGGTTTCCCTTCTACCGCCATCAATGATGCCCTCACCCGCATCTCCTCCATTTCCCCTACTTTGGCCCTCACCCCATCCTCCCGTCACCACAACAGGGACAGAGTTCCCCTTGTCCTCACCTACCACCCCACCAGCCTCCGGATCCAGCACATTATCCTCCGCAACTTCTGCCACCTTCAACAGGACCCCACAACTAAGCACATCTTTCCCTCTCCACCCCTCTCCGCCTTCCGCAGGGATCGGTCCCTCTGTGACTCCCTGGTCCACACGTCGCTCCCCACGGATCTCCCACCTAGCACTTATCCCTGTAAGCGCAAGTGCTACATCTGTTCCTAAACCTCCTCTCTTGCCACCATTCAGGGCCCCAAACAGTCCTTCCAAGTGAGGCAACACTTCACTTGTGAGTCTGTTGGGGTCACTTATTGCATCCGGTGCTCCTGGTGCGGCCTCCTCTACATCGGTGAAACCCGACACAGATTGGGGGACCGCTTCGTCGAGCACCTCCGCTCCATCCGCCAAAACAGACAGGATCTCCCAGTAGCCACCCACTTCAACTCTGCTTCACATTCCCATTCAGATATGTCCATACATGGCCTCCCCTACTGCCATGATGAGGCTGAACTCAGGTTGGAGAAGCAGCACCTCATATACCGTCTAGGTAGACTCCAGTCCCTTGGTATGAACATAGAATTTTCCTACTTCCGGTAATTCCCTCCCCCTCCCTTCCCCTATCCCTATGTCACTCTGCCCCCTCCCCCAGCTGCCTATCACCTCCCTCATAGTTCCGCCTCCTTCTACTACCCATTGTGGTTTCCCCTATTCTTTCTTCACCTTTCCTGCCTATCACCTCCCTGCCTCCCCTCCGCCACCCCTTTATCTTTCCCCTTACTGGTTTTTCACCTGGAATCTACCAGCCTTCTCCTTCCTACCCTCCCCCACCTTCTCTATAGGGCCTCTGCCCCTTCCCTCTACAGTCCTGACGAAGGGTACTGGTCCGAAACGTCGACCAATCTTTTCCACGGATGCTGCCCGACCTGCTGAGTTCCTCCAGCGTACTGTGACTGTTGCTTATCATCTGAATGGTGGCCGATTAGGAAAAGGGGAGGTGCAACAAGCCCTGGGTGTCATTGTACACCAGTCATTGAAAGTGGGCATGCAGGTTCAGCAGGTGGTGAAAAAGGCGAACAGTATGTTGGCATTCATAGCAAGAGGATTCGAGTACAGGAGCAGGGAGGTTCTACTGCAGTTGTAGAAGGCCTTGGTGAGACCACACCTGGAGTATTGTGTGCAGTTTTCGTCCCCTAATCTGAGGAAAGACATTCTTGCCATAGAGGGAGTACAAAGAAGGTTCACCAGATTGATTCTTGGGATGGCAGGACTTTAATATGAAGTAAGACTGGATCGACTAGGCTTATACTCACTGGAATTTAGAAGATTGAGGGGGTATCTTATTGAAAGGTATAAAATTCTAAAGGGATTGGACAGGCCAGATGCAGGAAGATTGTTCCCTATGTTGAGGAAGTCCAGAACGAGGGGTCACAGTTTAAAGATAAAGGGGAAGCCTCTTAGGACCAAGATGAGGAAAAGCTTCTTCTCACAGAAAGTGGTGAATCTGTGGAATTCTCTGCCACAGGGAACAGTTGAGGCCAGTTCATTGAGGTAGTTAGATATGGCCCTTGTGACTAAAGGGATCAGGGGGTATGGAGAGAAAGCAGGTACAGGGTTCTGAGTTGGATGATCAGCCGTGGTCATACTGAATGGCAGTGCAGGCTCGAAGGGCTGAATGGCCTACTCCTGCACCTATTTTCTATGTTTCTATGTTTCTATATTTTCAAATTTGAGAAACAGGTATTGAGAAATGTAGTGACAGACTCTGTTTCACTTCTGTTAGGTCTGTTCTCATTTTTCTGTATCTACATTTTGGAAAATAAATTTATATGAAAGCTTTACTGATGTAACTAAGACATATGCATGAGGTCAGCTTCTGCATGGGAAGGTAGGGATATATCAATGGATGGTGTAAATTTCAAAGGATGTCCATCGTAAGTGTTGCATGCACTCACAGAAGTTAGTATTCAAGGTTGTTTTGGCATGACTATAGTACAAAGCAATTGCATACAAAAGTCCTTGGAATAAAAATAGAACATCTCTACTCCAGACATCTTTTACTGACAAATTCCCATGTATTCTGGACCATAATCTGAACCCCCACATAATTTGTTAATAAATTCTGATTTAAAATACTGTCAGTCAAATGAATATCAGTGGATTTAAACCACACTAATCTGAAAAAAGATGAGAGTTACCAAGTTAAGCAATATTAAGTTAAATGTGTACCTACTTAATAATGTCTACTTTGAAATGAATTTTGACAATTGAAATGGTATTTGTTTTATTGTGCAGTAAGACATTAAGACATTCAGCATCTGCTCAATATTTGTTATTTAGCCCAGCTTAAATAAATAAGATATGTGAAATTGTCTGACAGGCTCAGCAGAAGGGACAAATCTGATCAAGTCTCTGATAACATCTGCTCTTTGCCTGAGCAACCCCAGCAAGATTGGTCAAATTGATTTACTCAACTGTAAAGGTAGTGCTTATCTCTGCAATGTTGCCTCTTTGCCTTGTCTAGAGATAGAATATCAGGAAATTTAAGATAGTAGAGCATGATTTCAGTTCTAAACTTTGAGCTTGTTCACCTAGTGATCACACACCATGGAAAAAATGAAAGGAGATGAGTAGACTATCTAGAAATAAGTGATCATATTGGAAGATACTTATTTAGTGCCCGAAGTATGTAAGTTAGAACTGTAAGGTAGTCTCAGATATTTACACAGCATAATTTCCAGATCTGATACAATGATAAAATTTTAGGAACATATAGGAAAACAGTAGGTTAGCATTTGTTGGAGCTGTAGTTACATCCCTGATAGCTGAGCTGTCCAAAGTTATTTCCATTCAATTCTCACTGAAATCCCGGTCAACAAGAGTCATTGGCCTTCCAACATGGAAACAAGAATTCCGCCCACTGAATTTGCACCAGTCACCAGGGCTTCATTTTAGATTAATCTTACACCTCTCTCATTTTATCCTTCCCACATTCCCATCAATTCCCCCAGATTCTACCTCTCACCTACCAACTGTGGCCAATTTAAAATGGGTGATTAAACTACCAACCTGCATGCCTTTGGGTTGTTGCAGGAAACACACATAGTTGTGGGTAGAGCATGCAAACTCCATGCAGGTAGCAGCGGAGTTCAAGATTGAACAGAGGTTGCTGGAACTATGAGATAGTTGCTGGAACTAGCAGTCTAATCATATTTAATTGCATTGTGTACAGATCCTTGAATGATTCTCCTCTAATTTATAATGATCTCCTGCAAACATATGAAAGTTTCTCTCTATTGTAGCATCTACAGTGATTGGAGAAATGTTTATCATAAAAAATCTACAATACAGAATTCACAAATATTGGCATGTCTGGGGATTTTATAGAGAATTGTACAGTACATTGTGGCTAAAAGTGTTGTCTTAAAAGCACATGAATTTCTCTCCATATGCTGAAAATTATACACTATTTCCACTCCTGAATCACAGCAATCAATAATGGGAGACAGTAATACTGGACCATGGAAAGGCTTGAGGAACACAGTGGGTCAGGCAGCATCTGTGGAGGGAAATGGAGATTCAATATTTCAAATTGTGATAAAGGAGAGATTGAATAAAGAGGTTAGGAGAAGGAATGGAGCAAAAACTGGTAGGCAAAAGGTAGATCCAGGTGAGAAGGGGGTGATAGATGGAGGAGGGAAGAGTGGAAATAGTGACAGAAGCTGGAAGGTGCTACGTAGAGGGAACAGAGGTCTACAACTGATGAAATCTGATAGGAAAGGAAGGCAGAGCATGAAAGGTGGGTGTAGGGAACAGAAGATGGAGGGGACCCAGTGGGAGGGGTGTGCAGATGATTGCCAGAAGGAGACGAAAGAAAGGAAAAGAAGTAGGATAATAGCAGGCTGGGGTGTACAGGAAGATCTGGGTAGGCCAGGAGGAGCGAGAAATAGGACAGAAAGGCTTATGCAAAATTGAAGAATTCAGTGTTCATTGTATCACTTAGGCAGCATATGAGGTGTTGTTCCTCCACTTTGTGTTAAGCCTCACCCTTGGAGGCCAAGGACAGACAGGTAGTTTATGGGTGTGGGGTGGGGTTAGGGGGATACTGAAAGATCATCTGTCTGGATGTACCAATTGGTATGTCTGTAACAGGGTTATTCGTGAATGAAATCTGCAACACCTGCAGGGTAGCACCCCAAGAACACCAAAAAGTGACTGCAATTAATGGGCATTGTGTCAGCTTCCATAGATAGCCTCAGTCTCAGTTACAGAGGTCCCATAAAAATGAAAGTGGTGCTTCTTAATTTATTTCACTAAATTAGCTTAAACAGTTTTTAGGTAAGACGATATATACAGTACTGTGCAAAAGTCTTACGCACAGAGCTTTTGCATGGCACTGAAGTAATTTTATACTGTATTGCTGCATAACGTATGTGAGTGATGATAAACCTGATTCTGATATAGGTCTCCATTGTGGACTGAGAGCGAGAAGGGGATAGGGAGAGGTGAATCATGGTTGGGAAAAGGGGAAGGGAGAGGGGAATTATGGTTGGAAAAAGGGGAAGGGAGAGGTGAGGGAGCAGAAAGCACCAAAGAGACATTCCGTAATGATCAATAAACCGATTGTTTGAAAGCAAATGACGTTGCTGGGTGTCTGAGGGCTGGGTGTGCCTGCACCCACACCATGCCCTGTCCCTGGCACCCTAGTTATATATACTGCATATGTGCCTAAGACTTTTTGCACAGTACTGTATACACACACACACACACACACACACACACACACGAAGTTAGTTGCGCTGGGCAATGCCATGAATTGCAATGCCCAGCTCAGGACCTTGCTGATGTACTTGGAGCCAGGCTCACAGCAGAAGAAACAATCTGCTGGAGGAACTCAGTGGATCGAGCAGCATCTAAGGGGTTGGGAGGAGGGGTGGAGGGTTGCGGGTGAAGAAGGAAGTGATGACATTTTGGATAGAAACCCTCCATCAGGACTGTGATCCTCTAACAGACTGTTGTTAGTCATATTCCAGCATCTGCAGTCTCTCGTATCTCCCAGCAGGGGAATGCACTTGGACCTCTCTGGAATAGCAGCATTGTGTATGGGCAGCGAATGCAGGGTAACTGCAGGTCTGCCTATTTGTTTACATAATAGTACAATGGATTTTTTCTTTAGTCAATGCAAGCTTAATGAGTGAGTTGCCTCTAATTACTACTCTGTTTAATTAAATCAATAATCAGTAAGATAAATGCTGTGGCTTAATTATACATGTGGAGCACTGGGTAACTTAAGAAAAATAATCCCAATTACTCAAAAATCAAAATATTACAAATGCGGCAAGTCTGAAATAATAATTTAAAAAATGAAATGCTGGAATTGCTCTGTAGGTCAAACATGGTGTGCGGAGAGCGAAACACATTGAAGATTTCTAGTCAATATTCTGATGGATGGTCATTGATCTGAAATGTTAACTCCATTTCTCTCTCCATAGATGTTGTCCAATGAATATGGTTTCTTAAAACCAGTGCACTTTTATTTAATTATTTTGTTTTAATTCAGTCCTGGTTTCACTTTCAACATCTATTTCCTGATAGGTTTAGGAAGATTTATGTCTGTAATATTTTTTGACTAGACAGACAACTCAAATTCAAGGTGACATTTCAAGGTAAAAGAGCCAGGCTGTGCTGATATTGAGTCCAGAAAATAAAAATTAAACTCGGAGGCCATTCATTCACTGTGGGTGAATCAATAGAACTTTGATATGTTGCTTGGTTGAATTAAGTAGATCTTTCCTTTCTTGCAAATATTACAAGTTCCCTGCTGCAGCATATGAGTAATATTCGACTGGCAACCTCCAGAATGGGAAGTATTTGGACGGTTGGCCTTCATAATCAGAAGAATGATTATGAAATTCCTGGCTTACTGCTTAACATTAGCTTTATTTGTCACATGTATACTGAAGCATCAAAACATACAGTGAAATGCGTTGTTTGCGTCAACACCTTACATAGGTACATAGTCCAAATGTTCTTCTGGTGTCAACATTGCATCCCCTCAACTTACTAATCCTTAAGAACCTGTGTATCTTTGGAATGCGCGAAGAAATCAGAGTCCCTGGACGAAACCCACACGGTTACAGGGAGAATGTATGAATCCCTTACAGGCAGCGGCAGGATCTAAATCCGATTGGCATTGTGCTAACTGCTACACTACTGTAACACCAACGTGCTCTTTGTGCTCTTAACTGGTAAATATTTAAAGAATAAGCTGCATTGTCAGTTCACATCTACATGACCTGTAATAACTGAATACATTGCACAATAGGCAAGAGAGCTGACAAATCTCTGTAGCTTTAAGAGTATAAAACATTGGGTCTACTCACTGGGTCAATTCAATAGCTGTTCTGGTGCAGTATTAGTAACAGCAAAGCTCTTCCTTTACTCTCATTACTTGAATAAAGCCATTTTAAAATAGTGAGTGTCGAGTGTACAGTTAATGTTTATGTGATTTCTTACAGATAAGAAACACTGAACTCTTATTTTACAATTCAGGGATGCAACTCGAATAATTGCCTGGGACCTTTCTCAGAATAAGGTTGGGTGGTGGTATGAGGGGTGTGGAGAGGGGAGAGGGGAGAGGGATTGTAGAGAGTACAATTTGATCTTCAGATTAGTGTTGTGATAGACTGTACAGAGACTGGAAAGTCTTTGATAAAACTGAATCTAGATTTGGGAATCTAGATTACGAGACTTCAGTGTTTTTCTACAGTTAACATTGTAACTGTTTTAATAAAAAGAGGAAAAACAAAAGACCACTCTATTAGATTAGATTAGATTATGAGACACTCAGTCCTCATTTATTGTCATTTAGAAATGCATGTATTAAAAAATGATACAATGTTCCTCCGGTATGATATCACAGAAACACAGGACAAGCCACTAAAACTGACAAAAACCACATAATTATAACATATAGTTACAACGGTGCAAAGCAATACTGTAATTTGATAACAGCAGACCATAGGTGTGGTTAAAAAAAAGTCTCAAAGTCCCGATAGCCGCAACGTCTCACGCAGACAGTAGAAGGGAGAAATTCTCCCTGCCGTGAGCTTCCAGTACCGCAAACTTGCCGATGCAGCATCCTGGAAGCACCCGACCACAGTCCGACTCTGAGTCTGTCCAAAAGCTTCAAGCCTCCGACCAGCCCTCTGACACTGAGCACCGAGCACCATCTCTGCCGAGCACTTTGACCCCGCCCCGGCTGCCTTCCCCTCCAGAGATTTCGGATTACACAGAGGTGGCGGCAGCGAAACAGGCATTTCAGAAGTTTCACCAGATGTTCCTCCGTGCTCTCACGTCTGCCTCCATCAAATCAGAATTGTGCACGGCATCCTACTTGACAGATAACAGATATTCATCACCGGAGAGGCCGTGCGCGCTGCATCGTGCCGCCATCGTCTCCTCCCCTATAAAAAATATCTCTCAATAATTGTACATTGGTAAAAGAAAATCAAAACTGCAGTTGCTGTAAATTGAAAACAAGAACAGAAAATGTGGAAACATATAGTAGGCCAGGAAGCAGGGGTGGAAGGAAGGTTCTGACAAAGTCTTCCAGAGCTGGAATGTTAACTGTTTCCTCCTCCCCGGATACCGCCTGAGCTGCAGAGTCTTTCCAACATTTCCTGTATACATCTCATACTTCACTGGTATTTAGCACCACAAATATGCGATGGTGCAGCTGAGCAAAAGAAGTAAGCATGTCAAAGTGAGTCTAAAGCATCCTGAATCCTGTTCCTTTGGAAAGAACTTGGACCGTTTGCCATTAAAATGGCAACTTGAGTTTTCAAATCTTGTTTCAACCTCATTTCCACTTTACCAGCATCAACATAGAACCAAGTGATGCATGCAGCTTAGCTAGACAGGAGCTTATCATTCCAAGTAAAAATCAGGAGCAATGTAAAGTAGACTTCCAGTTCCAATTCACCCATTTTACCTATCACACAAAGTTAAGATCTACCTCACTAATGCAAAAGCACTGAATGAAAGTTCAACCTCAAGTGGTAGAGTGTCTTCTGGGCATTTTATTGTGCCCCTGAAATTCATTCTATTGATTTCAATGGAACAAATTTTGTAGGCTGAATGGTACGTGTTGAGGTGAATGTATTGCGCATTTAGTGAAGATGGATGAATTTCTCCATGTCCATGTTTTATTTCATGTTAACTTTTATACAAGCCCATACACTTTTTTTGTAATATCAGTTTTCCATTCCTGCATCTATAAATAAACATTCGCCTGAAAGCAAAGCATTGTGAAGTCAGGCAGAAAATGAAAGTCTTCTTGCTAATAATCCAAGCCCCATGAAACTCTAGGGCCTGTGGGCTTTGGCTCTGAGCTCTGAATTAGTGATTGTTGTTGAATTAACATACTGTAAGTCTCGGAGGAGGAGATGATACGAGGCCTTATTATTTATAATTTAAACAAGTTCTTATTCAATGTAAAATGCTTCTGGAATGGTTATAAACAGGAACAAGAAATTATGCTCAACAGTGTTTGGATTAAACTGGTTCAAGTGGTTGAGTTCATTTGAACTGAGTCGCAGATTTAACCAAACAAGGGAAAGATGTCAGTTGAAAGCTAAAGCGCAATGTGACTGCTAAGATAAGAATTCATAAAGCAAGGCAGTCTCCTGCTTTTTGTGGTAGTTGAGGTGTGAATTTTTGGCCCATGTTCTCGGGTCTTATCAGGCTCAGCCAAGGTTTTTGAATTGGCAGCTGACTAGTTCAGCCAACTATTGCACAACCACCAAATGCTTGAGAGGAGCCATAAAAACCTCCGGGTGATCCAAAAATAATGCAGTAATATCTGTCTTTTCACCAGTATCATTGTCTTTAAAGCTCACTGAGGTATTAAATCTTAAAACATATTGTACAATCACTTGCTTTCAGGTTAAAAAACAAACAGGTTGAGTTACAAAGCAAATTTAGGACCTTCATCAAAATTTCTGATCTTCGCTCATTGTCAAAGCGGAGTATCACTGTGAGTGAGGAAGATGATGAGCCGTCAGCCACTAAGGTGGAAGTGAACAATTTGGAGATTTGTAGATTTTGAGGTTTCCAGCCCAGCCAGCCCAGCTGCCAACTACACCCATGTAACCAATTAACCTAGCAACCCATAGGTCTTTGGAATGTGTGAGAAAACCCTCACAGTCCTGGGGAAAATGTGTAAGCTCTTTACAGGTAGCGGTGGGAATTGAACCCAGGTCACTAGCACTATAATAACATTATGCTAACTCCTAAGCTACCATGCCACCCTAAACATTATATAATATTAGGCTATATCATATTATGTCTAGCCAATGGATGGTAACTGAACAGTTGGAAATGTTTGTGCGTTATTTATTTCTGCGTAATAACTGAGATATTTAGATGACTTTTTTCAAAGTAGATTCTAAACTAATTAATAAATTTTTAAGTACCTCTGATCATATTTATCAGATTTCCCTTCAAAGATTTTCAAAACAATTTCCAACCAGTTGCTGCATTTGACAAGATATTCCATACATAGATAGTTCTTACACCTGCCATTCATGGCCTCTCTATTATGGACAACCGCAACTCGGAAATGTTTATTCTCAATCTGCGAAAGGATGATGCGATAAAATATTTTGCTTCTGTTGTAGGTGCTAATTGCAGAGTGTGATAATGACACCAGTTGTCCTCAGTTCTGTCCATGCCTTGCGTTGATACCCCCTCTTCCTCCCACAAAATGCTCCAGCTTAAAGTTCATTTCACAAGCCCCTGATTGAAGGCTCTGGCCCCAATGATGATGAACAGGATGCTTCTCTATTCTTTGAATAAATTATGTGCCACTTCTGATGAATTAGATGAACAATGGAGAAGACAGGCTAACTAAGTTTGCCACTGCAGGCAGCTAATTTTGCTAGTGTGCAGAGCAATACAAGAACTCATCTTTTGTAAATGGATGGATGAAAAGAAAAACTTCTAGATATTTTGGGGCTGTTTATGCAACCTTAGTTTGAGAAATGTTTTTTTAAATTATTACCAATCGCAGCAAGAAGCATAATATGAAAACAACAGGAATCGACAACGAACAGTTATACAAACCACCAAGGAAGGAAAGGATTTTCTTTTCACAGCATGCAAGTGCAGCTAAACCTCTGTTGAGCATTTTGATAAAATATGTGCCAATTTATTTACAACATCATAATAATTAGGTTTCAATGAATTTCAATTTATGCAATTAACTCAAATATGCTGCTTAACAAATTATTTTTTCAATATGTAACTTCCAAATCTTTCCAAAATGTAGCATTGTATTATAAAGGTGTGAATAAAATGGAACATTATTTAAATCACTGTCCTTCAAAAAATGGTTTTACTATGATTAAAGACGTGGAAAGATACAAAATTAAATGGGATCAGAAAAATTGTTCCTCATTCAAGCATAGTGTTATGGTTAGAAAAAAAACAGAAAACATGAGTAACTCAGAGTTACCCTCATGCTATCCCTCCACCTATTCAACCCCATGTTCACCGCCACCCATCAGCAACAGAGGATTTAGATCATAAGCACAAAAAATTCTGCAAGTACTGGAAATCCAGAGTAACACACACAAAATGCTAGAGGAAATGAAGAAGCAGTTGACATTTCTGGATGAGACCCTTCTTTTAGGACTTAAGGATTTGGGTGAATTATTAGGAAGAAAAAATCCCTTCAGAAATGTTCCTATGCAATTTTTAATGGACACTGTAGAGTATTTAATATTTCAGTAATATTTGTGTAATATTGGAAATATATTGTTTGATTAAGCTTTTTGTTGTTTGTTTAAATAATTCATTATGTGTTGTGTGCAAGAAGAAGAATGGCATATGTCATTATGTGACCACATTGTTTCTGAACGGCTCACTAAAAATAAAAAAAACTAAGCAGAGCTGTTTCCTGGCTCCCATGTGTTTCTTTCAACTAGTTTCTGGAGTTACGAACATAACGGTAGTGACGAGGAAGGTTTATATCTAACCCGAGGTGACAACCTACCCGCTGAAACGCAGCATGGCTTTTTTCTTCACAAGAGGTGAGAAAGACAGCTGAGTTAGAAATGCTCAGCACGTGTTCCTTCGGAAGGGAAGAGAGACAGTCAAGTTTTTTTTTTAAAAAAGGCAGAAAATGGATGAAATTCATGGGTTCATAAACATTGAGTACCAGGTGATAATGATAATTCATTTAAAAAAGCAGAAATGGCTGACTATGTCAGAAAGATAGTCACATTCAATTGCGCAACAGGTAGCTGGATGATGTATACTGAATGAATTGAGCAGTATTTAAAGCAAGTGGAATTGCCAGTAAGAAACAAGTGCCAGTTTTGTTGAGTGTATAGGTGGAGAAGTATAGCTTGCTCAGAAGTTTAACTGCTCCAATAAAACCGGCTGAAATTAGTTTTGCTGTTTTCATGAACATTATGCAGGAACAGTTAGAACCAAAACCATTGTTGATTGCAGAGTGCTTTAAGTATCATAAGGAGAATCGAAAGGAAGGGGAGTCCATTTCACCTTAAGTAGCTGAATTGGAGAGATTGCCTGAGCATTGTCTGTTCGGTGATGGACTTGACACATTGAGAAATTGTTTGGTTTGAGGAATCTTACAAGAAAGCATTCAAAAATGGCTCCTAACTGT
Source organism: Mobula birostris (assembly GCF_030028105.1). Classification (NCBI taxonomy): domain Eukaryota; kingdom Metazoa; phylum Chordata; class Chondrichthyes; order Myliobatiformes; family Myliobatidae; genus Mobula; species Mobula birostris. Next base: position 58,556,017 of record NC_092383.1, on the reverse strand, counting down.
AGCATATCTCGAATTTAAAAGAGCATTTGAAATCACAAGTTGAAAGTGAACAGCAAATTATTTAAAATGGAATGGACATTGTCTCAGCTGCTTCAGTCACTCCACAAAATGAGTTTGAATGGCATTTCAAAGACACTGAACTGAAGCCTGCAGGTATCCAACTAAGAACTTATACTGGAGAACAGATAACTCCTGTGGGAATGACATTCATAACAGTGAAATACAACAACCAACAAGCCACATTAGGCTTGTATGAGATAAAAACAGGAGGGCCAGCATTATAGGGTCATGATTAGCTGAGACAACTACAACTTAATTGGAGATCCATCCACCAAATCCCCTGCAAATAAGCCCTATGGCAGCCAATTAAGAAGGGTATTAGATGATGCCACAGCAGTGATTGAGAATGGCACTGGAGAACTCAAACATATCAAGGGTAAAATAGTGCTAGATAAAAAAACCACACAGTTTTACAAAGCCCACCCAGTTTCTTATACCATCTGTGAGCTAGTTCACATGTAGACTGAAGGAATTCTTTATAAGGTTGAGTGGAGCCCATGCGCAGTGCCAGTGGTCCCAGTCGCCAAGAAGGTTGGGTCTGTCAGGATCTGTGGTGATTTGAATGTCACCATCAACCAAATACTGAAAGTAGATCAATGCTCTCTGCCTAGGATGGAGGACACCTTTGCAAATCTTTCAAGAGGATTACACTTCAGCAAAGTAGACTTAGCTGAGGCCTACCTGCAGATCGAGATGGAAGAAGCCAAAGTCTTTCTCTCCATAAACATTCACAAAGGGCTTTATCGCAACAATAGGCTTATTTTTGTAGTATCTGCACCAACATTTTGGAAGAAAGCTGTGGACCAGGGGCTGCAAGACTGTCCAGGCCATCAGTGTTACTGGTGAGGATGATAAGGAACACTACAAAAATCTTAAGACAGTGTTAAAATGATTAGGAGATTATGGGCTCAGAGCATGGCACAACAAATGTGAAATCTTAACACCAAGCATCACATACTGTGGTAACAAATATTGTGGTACGAATGCAGAGATGGGCTCTGTTTCTTGGAGGATGATTACAAGATTGAATTCAGGAGGATGACTAGTCATGGAAATGCTGACGGATTGTCCAATTTACCCTTGGAAAAGGAAATATCTGAAAAATTTATAAGAGGATATTCCTCTTGATGTATTCTCCCTAATGCAAATCAAAAGTCTCCTATTACGGCAGAGATGATCCAAAGGGAATCGAGAAAAAAATCATACTGTGTCAGGTCTACATAACAACCGAAAATGGCTGGAATGTGCAGCAGAAATTCCAGTGCCTCCACTTTTATCAGCGGTCGGATGAATTTGCCCTTGATGGGTGTCACCTTATCTGGGAATTAGGAGGAGTTGTACATTCCCGGCTGAGAGCTAAATTGTTGGAGAAGCTATTGTACTTTCTGGTCATCTAGACATAGTAAAAATGAAAGCTTTGGCTCAAGGCTTTGTCTAGTAGTCTGGGATGGATCAGCAGATTGAGCAGTTGGCCATGCACTGTTTGGAATGCCACCATGTCCAGAAGATGCCAAGAGCAGCATCTCTCCATCACTGGGAATGGCCTGCATTGCCCTGACAGAGATTTCATGTGAATTTTGCCTGATCATTCGTGGGCACAAATTTCTTGGTAGTAGTGGATGCAGCTACAAGGTGGCCAGAAGTTCTTCCAACAGCCTCCACTGCAGCCTTGCACACTGTTGAAGTGCTGAGAAGCCTCTTCTCAAGAAATGGTGTTCCAGAACACATAGTTAGTGATAATAGACCACCATTTGTTTTCAAACAATTTTAGTTGTTCCTGAAACATCGACTAGGCCCCCTAGGCCTGAGTTAACATAGTAGTTGTAGTAGTAGTGTAAATGAATGGAACAAGACATAATACATCTGCACTGTACCACCCAGTTACAAATAGCTTAGTGGAAAGGTTTGTCCAGAGTCTAAAGAATGCATTGCAAGCAAAGTCAGAGGAACGCACTACACTTACACTGATTCAGAAGGTCGCCAATTTCTTCCTTGAATATCACAATGCACCACATCCCACAACCAACAACTCACCAGCTATTCTGTTCCTAAGTTCTCCCTTGTGCTTGGATCTCCTCAGTCCAATCTCAGAAGGTGTCTGCAGGAGAAACAGTTGAGACAAACTGAGGGCTCCTCAAACAAGGAGGTTGATGTTTCACTTCTAGACAAGCAGTCATGGTGAAGGACTACAGAGGTGATCAAAAGAGAGTACTTGGGAAGAATGAAGACAGTTGAGGGTAATGTAATTGGTGGAAGCATACATAATTCACGACCACTGACATTGAGTTGGGGCTTCACTTTAAGGGGCTGTTCTAAAGTGATGATGTAATAATGTAGAGGACTCTTACCATGCTTTATGATCATACTTTTGGAGTTCAATAGATACGTTGTTACGGCTTTTTTCTTAAACATAAAAATTCTCATGCCATTTTATTTCTGAAAATCTACATTAGTGACCCCGATGCTCTTGGATGGTTCCAGAGTTATTGAACATGTTGGCCAATGCTTTGAAACTGCCGGAGTTTTGAGAGCAAAACATCATTGCTTGGTTTGTACAAGCTGAGGCTCAATTCACGCTGTGAGAAATTATCGCCAACAACACCAAATTCTACTATGTGGTAGCATCGCTTTGTCAATCCTATGGCTGAATGAGTACTGAGTCTACTAGAACACCTGTCTTAACATGATAAATACCGATCACTGAAAACTCCCCTTTTACAGACAATTAGACTATCGGAGTCTGAACACACCACACAGTTGCTCTGCTTGCCTGGCTTCAGTGATGCTAAGCCATTGGATCTAATAGACCACATGCTATCTCTCCTGCCTTCGCTCCACCATGGGTATCAGCTGGCAGGATCATGTCTCCAACAACGAGGTCCTGGAGAAGGCTCAACTTCCAAGCATTGAAGCCCCTTTGCTGCTCAAGCAGCTCGGCTGGTTAGGCCACGTGTCTAGCATGGACATTTCCAGGTCACCAAAAGTAGTACTCTCTGAAGAACTCTCTCAGGGCAAGAGAGATTATGGTGTCCCGCAAAAGACGTATGAAGTCCAACTTAAGCAGCAGCTCTCTCAGGCAACTTTTGAAGTCACCAAGTGGTAGCAGCTATCGTGTGACAGAAACAACTGGAGAACGCTACTCCATGGAGAAGCCAAGAATTTTGAGAAGTTCAGAACAGTGACTGCTGAAAAGAAGAGGAGACGCAGGAAAAATAGTCTACAGATCCAGAATTGGCCTCTACAGTCACCAGTGATTGTGCCATTGTTCCTGAAGACTCTTTTACCCTCCTGATCTTCACATGCGAAGAACCAGCCATCATCATCATCATGCAGCAAATGCTTGATCAAGTTCACATAGCCCTCACTCATGCACCTGTGAAGGACTATAGGAAGTTTGCTAAAGTGGATGATAGTTTACACCAAGCCAGGCAGCAGTGCATAATTTTTCCTCTTTTCCCTGACTCAATAGGCTTGGTCAACATGGCTTCCAAAATAGGCACTCAAAACAGACTACTACCTGTGAATGCTGTGAAACAGTTTACACTGGGTCTGTATTTTCACCATGCTAGTTTTGGTACGATCATTAGGAACTGTCAACTGCCTTGTAGCTTTGACAGTGCCAGTGCATCAGGACATCAGAGGTCTGTGAACATCATAGGTTCCAGCTGCCAGGGTCATCTATTGTTCATTACGGGCACCCTTTCAGGGCAATGCTTCTCATGTGACATGGGTGCTCAAGTGAGTGTGCTGCCAGCAACACTTATTATTGAGAAGGCAAAGAGCAATGAAACCTCACTGGAGGCCACCAACAGCAACAAGATCCAGACTTACAGGACACGATGAGTGACTCTCTGCTTCAGTGGGTAACATTACACAGGGAGCTTCATCCTGGCTAAAGTGGCTTGAGCTCTGCTTGCTGCTGATTTACTGTGTGTCCAGGGACTGTTAGTCAATCTTAAGAACTGCTGGCTTATGGATGTCAAGGACTTTGGGTCATTACCCTGCTCCCCCACTATCTTCTGAACAGCGAGTCTGTCAAGTGCGTGCATCACTGCAAGTGAATTTGCTTGACTACTGGGCGAATTCTCAAACCTCACCAGGCCCACATTCTCCACTACAGTCATAAAACATGGGGTCGAGCACCACATTCCCACAACTGGTCTGCCAGTCCACGTCCTGTGCATGGACTGGACCCAGAAAAGCTGGCAACTGCGAAGGTTGAGTTTTCCAACATGCAAAGACTTGATATTGTACACCAATCGAATAGCCCTTTGGTTTCGCCCCTCTATATGGTCACACACCTCCTTACCATGATGAACTGCACCACCAGGTGGCCAGAGGTCATCCCTTTAGAATCGACAACGGCCTCAGACGTGGCTTGGCCATTCATCAGCAGCTGGATTGCTTGGTTTGGCACCCCATATAATGACCGCAGCCCCCAATTCATAGCAGATAGTGATGGTGCAGGAGCTTGGCAATAGGCTACATCACACCACAGTGTATTACTCGCAGTCTAAGGGCCTATGTGAATGTGTTCACCACTCCTTAAAGGCTGTTCTGAGTGCCTAGGTGACGGATCAGTGTTGGGATGATCTCTCCTGTGTGTCCTGCTGGGGCTCAGTACTGCTCCAAAAGAGGGCCTGTAGTTGGCTGTGGCTGAGTTGGTAGATGGGCTGAAGAGGTAGGTGATTTTATTCCTGATGCCACGACAGCCTGGTTGGCCTCTCAACAGTGTTGCATACTCCTCAGTAAATTCAATTCCTTTGCACCTCTGCCTATCTCCCATCATGGCATACAGCACTCTTGGCATACAACTTCCTGTTGACCTACATTGCACTTTGTTTTTGTCCATGACGCATACCAACATCCCCTTAGGCCCTCTTACGATGGCCCGTTCCACATTTTGGAACAGGGAGAAAATACTTTTATCATAGATAAGAGGGGTAAACCTGAATGTGTTTCAGTAGATCGCCTTAAACGGGCCCACCAAGATTTGGAGGATTCCGTTACCATGCCCCTGCTGTCGTGACATGACCATGAGCACGTCAACACACCTCTAAATGAGCTACAGACACTTGCTGTTCCTCCACCCGTGGAACATAGGACCCGAGCTGAGCTGGCTCATCCCAGATCCAGACAGGATCACAATGCCGGCTTTAGTAAATTCTTGCGGGGAGGAGGCTGTGTAGAGTAATGCTATTGGTGGAAATGTACATAATTCTCAAGCGGCAGCATTGAGATGGGGTTCACTTTAAGCAGCTGGTCAGAAGTGATGATGTAGTTATGGAAAGGGCTTTTATCACACTTTGTGTTCAGTTTTTTGGAGTTCAGTGAATGAGTGGTTACGGTTTTTTTCTTAAACATAAAATGCCTCACTTTGTTTGCGAAAACCTGCAACAGAACTGGACCACTCTGCTATACAGTGGAGATTGCATCCAATGCCATCTGGAGATGTCACATTGATCAGTTGAGGAGGGCAGAGTCAATTGTTAGAGAAGAAAGATATCCAGAGTTATCAAAACCACTTCCCGCAGCCCCAGAATCAACTCCTACAACCACCACGGAGGAGGCACCAGAACTTGTATAGTTTCACAACCACAAATCTCACCTACCCAGATGAACCCCACTCCCCGGCCCTTTGTCAGGAAAGATGTTCTTTGCGCATGGATAGGATGATTTAAAATTTACTATGCTGTAATGTGTCTACATAGTAGTTGTATTATATAGTATATATATATGGAGAGAGAGAGCAAAGTGTTACATATTTGTGGTGGGATGCATTCTATATTGATTTGGAGTTTATAGCACATGGAGGAGTGTAGCTTATTTAATACTTCAGTAATATTTGAGTAATATTGTAAATTTATTATTTGATTAAGCATTCCTTGTTTGTTTACATATTTCATTATGGGTTGTATTAAGAGTATGTGAATGGCATACACATACGATGGCACCATATCATATTTGAGCACCTCGGTAAAATTAAAAACTAAGTAGACTCATTTCCTGGCTCCTGTGTTCCGATAAGTTTCTGAAGTTACAAAACACATTAATTACAATCAGGGAACAGGTGGTTTTTGTATCTTATCCTGAGACAAAGTTAATTACTTCTCCTTTTGTAAGGATTACCTAGCGAATAGCAATTATAAGGTGCTACAGAGAAATTTAGAGAGAGAGAGAGAAAAAGTGCCAATGAAACTTAGATTTTTAAACTTAAATACATCAATTTGTGTCAGCATGAGGAGTGACTTGGCTAAGTTAGAATGGAAAACTCAATTAAAATGTATGACCTTGGACTAACTATGGCAAACATTTAAATAAATAATTCACAATCCTTAATTAACTTGCAATTTATTTAACTATAGATGTTACAGAGAAATTCATTCAGTTATTGCTAACTAATGAGTTTAAAGAGCTGGTATTACACTAGATGAAAAGGTTTAAAGTATTGCAAAAAGATATGAAGTCTGTAGATTGGAAGAATTTTAAGAATTAATAAACCTTGATAAATAGAAAGACAAAAAATGAGAATAAATCAGTAATAACAATGCAAACAATTTGTTCATTGTATTTAATGTGAAACAATCATTGAAAGATAAAGTGAACCCCTGAAAGAAACAACAAAATTGCAATGGCGAAGAGTTAACTACTTAAAATCTTAGATATATGTTTTGTCATGATCAACTTAAACCATTATCATAGCAGGATAAATGGAGAAAGCAAGGCTGGTTGAAAAAGAGATATCTAAAATATTTACTTTGTTAAGAAAATATACTGGAGAGCTCAATACAACTCAAAGACAATAAATCTTTTACATTTGATATCTTATATTCTAAAGATATGAAAAAGGTAGGTGCAGAGATAATTAGTAAACTAAAATTTCCTAGATTCTGGAAACATGTCAAAGGATTATAAGGTAATAAATGTAATATCATCTTACCCATCCAATGTGGTTCATTTAACTCCCTCACTGAACAAATTGCATGCCTGCCTTTATCACTTGGGGCAAAGTGTGTAAGAGTGAGGAAGTATGAAACTGTGGTTAGACCACATTTGAAGAGTCACATAAAATTTAGATAGTGCCATCCCAGTAACAATCAGAGTTTTTGGAGCATGTTCAGAAGCGGTTTATCAAGATGCTGCCTCGGTTAGAGTGCATTAGCTATAAAGAGAAGCTGGGGGAAAATGTGTTTGCTTTCTGTGGCGTACCAGAGGCTGAGGGGAACAAACAAGGGAAAATCTGCAGACGCTGGAAATTTGAGCAACACACACAAAATGCTGGAGGAACGCAGGAGGCCAGGCAGCCTTTATGGAGAAAAGCACAGTCGATGTTTTGGGCTAAAACCCTTCAGCAGGACTGGAGGAAAAAAAAGGCTGAGGGGTAGATTTGAAAGGTGGGGGAGGGGAGAAGGAAACTCCAGGTGATAGGTGAAACTTGGAGGAGGAGGGATGAAGCAAAGAGCTGTGAAGTTGATTCATGAAAGAGACAGAAGGCCATGGAAGAAAGACAAAAGGGGGTGGGGAGGAGCACCAGAGGGAGGCGATGGGCGGACAAGGAGATAACATGAGAAGGGGAAAAACAGATGGGAAATGGTGAAGGGGGAGGAGGGCAGTGGAGACATTACTGAAAGTTTGAGAAAGCGATGTTAATGCCATCAGGTTGGAGGCTACCCAAAGGAAATATAAGGTGTTGTTCCTCCAACCTAAATGTGGCCTCATCATGACAGTAGAGGAGACTGTGGATGGACATATCGGAATGGGAAAGGGAAGTGGAGTTAAAATAGACAATAGACAATAGGTGCAAGAGTAGGCCATTCAGCCCTTCGAGCCAGCACCGCCATTCACTGTGATCATGGCTGATCATCTGCAATCAGTACCCAGTTCCTGCCTTATCCCCATAACCTTTGATTCCGCTATCTTTAAGAGCTCTATCCATCTCTTTCTTGAAAGCATCCAGAGATTTGGCCTCCACAGCCTTCTGGGGCAGATCATTCCATACATCCACCACTCTCTGGGTGAAAAAGTTTTTTCTCAACTCTGTTCTAAATGGCCTACCCCTTATTCTTAAACTGTGGCCTCTGGTTCTGGACTCGCCCATCAGTGGGAACATGCTTCCTGCCGCCAGCGTGTCCAACCCCAAAATAGGTAGCCACTGGGAGATCCTGCTTGTTCTGATGGATGGAGTATAGATGCTTGGTGAAGCGGTCTCCCAAGCTACATCGGGTCTCACTGATATACAGGAGGCCATACCGGGAGCACCGAACAGAGTAATTGACCCCAACAGACTCACAGGTGAAATGTCACCTCACCTGGGAGGACTGTTTCGGGCCCTGGATAGTAGGAAGGAAGGAGGTGTAGGGCCACTGGGAGATCACCACCATTCAGGGCGCCAAACAGAACAGACACATCCTGGTCAACTTCACAAAGTCATGATCATCTGGGGATAAACACCTAAAAGGACAACTCACTATGATCATATTTATAGAAATGTAACTTGCGGTTAATACTTGAAGCTCCTTCACCAGAAGTTTAAGACATCTGCATTTGTGCACACAGTGTGGAAATCACATCTTTGCTAGCATTAATGCAGGAAATTACAGTCTTTTTTTTTACTCTACATTTGGGTAAATAGTTTAGGAATATCTTTGAGTAAATTTGCATTTCCACAGAATACTGGAGGAAATTAATCTATTACAGTTAATAAAAAAGTGTATAACAGGAAAATGAAAAGCATAAGCATTATATAATACTTCCGTATGTCACGAGTAATAACTGGCTATGAGTGGTTAGCAGAGGGAATGAATTGCAAATTAAAATTTATTTTTGCGGAAGCAGGGGAAACTTGAGTTGGGCGGGTGATATCAGGACAAGGATTAGAATATATAAGCATTTATGTAATGTTAAGGCTATAATTGGGCTGGCCAGTGGTGTAGTGGCATCAGCACTGGACTCTGAGATGGTTGGTCCTGAGTTCGAATCCGGCCGGGTCTCAACCTGGACAGCAGCAGTATCTGTGTGGAAGAAAGACCTGGCAATCTACTTCTGTACCTTGCCATGAAAACCCTATGGAAAACTGCACTATCCATAGGGTCGCCATGAGTCGACAGCAACTTGACGGTGCTCAACAACAACAACAACAAGGTTTTATAAGGCACTGGTCAGGCCACACATAGTATTGTGAGCAGTTTTGGGTTCCATATTTAAGAGAATTCATGCTGAAATTAGAGAGGAGATTCAAGAGAATGATCCTGGGAATGAAAGGGTTAATGTGTGAAGAGCGTTTGATGGCTCTGGGCCTATACTCGCTGGAGTTTAGAAAACTGAGATGGGATCTCATTGAAATCTATCCAATATTGAAAGGCCTAGATAGAGTGGCTATGGAGGGGATGTTTCTTATTGTACTGGAGTCCGGGATCAGAGGGCACAGCTTCAGAATACAAGGACATCCCTTTGCAACACAGATGAGGAGGAACTTGTTTAGCCAGAATTTGGTGAATCTGTGGATTTCATTGCCACAGACAGCTGTGGCAGCCAAGTCATTGATTATATTCAAAGGTTACAGGGAGAGGGCAGGAGAATGGGGTTGAGAGAGATAATAGATCAACCATAACGGAATAGTAGAGCAGATTCAATTGTTGGATAGCCTAATTTTTCTCCTATGTCTTATTGTCGTATAGTCTTATATGAGATTGATATGTGATAATAAAACCCCAACACTCTATGCAGGTGAGGAGGTGATGGCAAAATGTTGAATCCACTGATGCTTTGATGTTTGCTGGTGAGGAGGTGAACTGCAAAATGTTGAATCCTTTGAGGCTTTGAGGTTCACATCGAGGAGAAGAGCGAAAATGAGCAACAAAAATTACCTTTTCTCTATACTTCCTAAGTATTAAATATTACAATTTTCCATCAAAGCTAAAGTTGATATTTAACTCTGAGGCTATGTGTATTTGCTTAATTCAGTTTAATGAACCTTCTGATATGTAGATCAGCAGGATCTGGAAGCTCATAGCAAGAAACATCTGAAGCCACATGACCTACAACTACAAGGCGCATTCTTGCTGACATTTTTTACATGGGGTATAAAAAGATAAGAGACATGTTTAATGGAGCACTACATTTTTTTTGGTTGTGGATTGGTTTGATACTGTGATTGTTAATTAAATTATTGTTGTATGAGTTAGCTTGAGAATGCTAATACTCTAATTGCTATTTATGGGAAACAACAAATCCAAAATCTGTTTTGAATAAATATAAATATGTACAAAATGCCATGCAATGCTTTTGCAATCTCTGTTTTATACTTTATGCAGTTTTATTCTTGTCAACTCACATGACTCTAGCCTTTCCAGCCCTGTGCAAATGAAGATCAATGTTTTCCAGAGTAAAATACATTTATGCTGATTTCTGAATTGTATTACCATACTACTCCTGAAATTCCACCTCCACTACTGTCATGGATCTTGTGGTAGAGTACACAGTTCTACATCAGGCAACGCTGCTGCCTTACAAGGAAGTCAAGAGGGGAACTGGAATATTGGGATGGCTTTGAGAGTTGAAGTAGTTTGGCTGGGCTGAATGACTGCCTAGTAGGATAATATAACATGATTGTGAGTTAACTCTTTAATGGATATGATGTCTTCATGATCATCTCATTTCGACTATATTGACTTGCCTGAGGAAGTTAGGTCACCTTAGTCATTCACAGCCAAGCTACTGCTTGTTCTGCAGTTTAAATGATATACTACATCAAGGTCCCAGAATGGTACAGGGAACCTGTCTCAGGTTGTGACTCTGAATTATCTGCTTACTGCATCTCCTTTATCCTCTATTTCTCCTTCCTTAAAGGTAGCAATGCCAAACTCATCATTTAATCAGCTGGTTTCTTCTTCAACTACCCCCTTCCCCCAACAACGACGCAGTCCCTGGCTCATCATGTGACCACCCCAACTTGGGCATTGATCATCTGACCACCATTCACCAATCAGCTAACAGAAACCCTCAGCCCAGCCTGAAAAAAATGCCCCAGACTTGATGACCCCTTATCTCTTAACAGCTGATCACAGGCCCCAATTCTCCAGTCACTAGCATCTGATCCATGTCCCAAGAACATGTAAAAGACTCATGGACAGGTACATGAGTAGAACATAGAACAGCACCAAGCAAGAAAAAGGCTGTTTGGTTCATAATGTTGTGCCAAACTATTTAAACCAATTAAATGCCTAATTAAACTACTCTCTATTTTTGCCCACACGTTGTCCATATAGATATCTGAATAGGAAGGGGTTATAGAGTTGGGCCAAAGCTCTGTTTCTGGCTGTATTTTCTAAGACTCTGTTCCCTAGACCCTCTCCCCTACCATCAACCCAGGTTCTCTCCTTCCAGGGTCTGTCCATTTATAGCTTGTGTATTTTCCCTATGACTGTGTGGGTTTTCATTTGATGCTCCAGTTTCTCCTTACATCCAGTAAGCTCATGGATTATTAGGTTCAGCTGATTCCATGAGTTACTGCAGTTGTAGCTGGATGACAGACAAATCAGGGAATTGATGGGCATCTGAGAGAGAATAGGTTACAGAGGAAAGTCAGTGAAGGATGGAATAGACAGCTGGCATTGACTTGATAAGCTGAATGGCTGCATCTGAACACATGAGGTAGAAAAATAGCAAGATGAATATAATAATTTCAAAATGAATACACGCTTCCCTCCTGCAGGTCCACCTCTTTCCCTGCTGGATCCAGCCACAACCATGAATTCCTGTGGAGCACAGTAGAATGTTTTTATTTGGTAGGGATGATAATTTCAAAGAATATTCTTGACAATATGCAAAATGAAATCATTTACATAAAATTGAAAAAGGTGAGTTAATGTTGATTTCTGTTCATATTTATTCAGCGGCAAATTACAAAGCCATTTTCCAGTGATCCTGCAGAACTTAGTAGAGCTGACTATATGATTATGTCCTTCAGCAGCACAGAGAGATCATTGAGTCAATAGAATACCTTGTCATCACAGCAAGCTGCAGTTTTCCATGGTTCTGGGAAGATGCAGTTTCTTTTGTGTCGCTGATTTCTTTATTCTGAAGGGAAAATCATGATAATGAACTATTGACAAAAGTCAACACATTTTCCAACAGCAATACACTTCCAGCACCGAAAACCCACTTTAAGATTTAAAGTACAGCAATGGATATGTACTCTGTGGCCACTTTATTAGGTACCCCTGCTCGTTAATTCAAACATCTAATCAGCCAATCATGATGCAGCAACACAATACATAAAGGCATGAAAACAAGGTCAAGAGATTCAGTTGTATGTGCCTCAACTTGGAGTTAAGATTGGTCACAGGGTTTCAGATAGTGTTTCTGTCTTTGCAACAAAATTATTAGCAATCCTCTGGGCCTTGTGGTGGATAGAAGACTTTCGACCACGTAGGGTTATCATCTGTTTGGATTCTGCTGCTGCCTTAGAGGCTATAAAAAGGAATAAATCAAAAGCTCGTCCTGACATAGTTATTGAGATTCCCTTAGTGTTGTTTAGAGTAGGGAAGATAGGTTGTGCAGTTAGGTTTTCTTGGATACCTGGGCATGCTGGGGTGGAGGGAAATGAAATTGTGGATGGCATAGCAAAGTCTTCCTTACAGGGCAGGCAAGTAGAAATTAGAGTTCCCCTAGGCAGAGCAGAATTGAGAAGTAGGATTAAAAAAGGTATAGCGAAGAAGTGGCAGGAGGATTGGAAAAATGAATTAAAGGGCAGGCATTATTTTTCTAGTCACCCAATAATTAAAAAGGTCTCAGACTGTTACTTTTTAAATCGTAGAGATATGGTGAAATTTACAAGACTTAGGTTGGGGCATTGTGGGCTAAATTATTATTTAAAGATAATAGGAAAACATCTTACTAGATTATGTGACTGTGGTAGTCCAGGGACAGTCCAGCATGTTTTGCTGAGCTGTAATCGATACAAAATTCGAAGAAGCATGTTGTTCAGGAGGCTATCTGGCTTAAATTTATTTTGGTTTTCTATTAAATCTTTGTTTGGCCATCAAGGGAATCAACATCTGATTGAAGAGTTTATTATTCAGTTTATACGTGGGACTAGGTTATATTCAATAATTTGTTCCTTGAAGTTCTATAATTAATTATACATCCTGCGGAGGGCAGTAATACACCTAGATGAGTCTAAACTGCTGGAAATAGTAGAAGAAGAAGAAGAGGTTCAGTTGTTGTTCAAGTCAAACTTCAGAAAGGGGACGAAGTGACTTTGACCTTGGAATGATAGTTGGTGCCAGATGAGATGGTTTGAGTATCTCAGAAACTGCTGATCTCCAGTGATTGTCATGCATGACTGTCTCCAGAGTTTACAGAGAATGCTGAAAAAAAGCAGACAAAAATATCCAGTGAATGGCAGTTCTGGGGTGAAAATGCCTTATTAATGAAAGAGGTCAGATGAGAAAGTCCAGGCTGGTTCAAGCTGACAGGAAAGTGACAATAATGCAAATAACCACCCATTACAACAGTGGTGTGCAGATGAGTCTCTCTTAATGCACAACACATCAAACCTTGAAGAGGATGGTCGACAGCAGCAGAAGATCATATGTATCCACACAGTGGCCAGTTTATTACCTAATAAAGTGGCCACTGAGTGTATGTTCATTCACTTTGAAAAGAACAGGAATTGAAGATTATTTATTCATTTTAAAATTTTAACAAGTTTCACAACACTTGCTGCTGTTTTACTTCTAGTTAAGACTTGGCACTAACATTTGCCAATTCATTTTTCAACTGTAGCTTATCACTTGTTGTAAGTTCGGGTCTCATCTCCACAGTTGTGAGGACAATTAAATCACAGGATATACTTCTATATTTCTGATATATCCCATTTCAATGAATTCTAATGAAAGGTTATTGACCAGGAACTTTAACTCTGCTTTTCTCAAATAGATTACTACTCTATGTTATGTTCCACAGTTTGTAATATGACTATTATATTTCTTTTCAATGCCCAAAGCTAGACCTTTATTCTATGATGAAGGGTCTTTAACTTGATGTGTTAACTATATTTCACTTTTCTCAGATTCTGCCTGACCTGCTGTTTCTAGTACTTTCTGTTTTTATTTCAGATTTCCAAAATCTGTGTTTATTTTTATGCTTTCAATTTGAAATTAAAATCTACATGCAAGGTAAAGACAAGATTGTAAGTACAACATTAAGTGCTGGAAATTCACTGGTGGAACTGAACTTATTCTCCCTGTGCCATGTCTTATCAGTTGTTACTTTTAGGCCCACATTTGGCAAATTAATTTCTTTTTTCAGGACGCAGGCTTTACTGGGAAAACCAGTGTTAGCTGTCCATGTCTAATTACTCTTAAGAAGGTGGTTCTGAGCTATCTTCATGGACCATTGCAGTAGGAGTTGGCCGTGTTGCATCTTAATTTCTTGGAATGAAGGAGAACCTTATAGAAGTTTATAAAATCATGAGTGATTTAGATAAGGTGGATGGGTTGTAGTCTTTTCCCCAGGGCCAAAATGAGAGGGCACAGATACAAGATAAAAGGGGAGAAATTTAAAAGAGACCTGAGCGGTAACTTCTTTACACAGAGGGTAGTCAATACCTGGAAAGGACTGCCAAAGGAAATGGTTGAGACGGATACAATTGCAACATTTAGGAGAGACTTTTATAAGTGCATGAAAGGGTATGGCTTGGAGGGTTATGGGCTAAACACCGTAACTGAGACTAGCAGAGAGAATGCTGTGGTCTGCATGGCCCAGTTGGACCGAGAAACCAGTTTCTATGCTCTGTGAGATGCTGCCTGATGAGCTGGGTATTCAAGACACTTTCTGAACTTTCCATTTGTAGCTTATGCAGATGAGATGAGAAGAAGATACAATTACACTTGGACCTATCAGTCTGAATCTTAGAATACTCGATTACCTGTGCACTCAGACCACAATACACTTTTCCAGATGCTTCTGAACACATCCACTTGGTAGGCAAAGAAGTAGGCTGTTTCCAGCAAAGTCTAGCATAGAGGCAGCCCTGGCAGTGGCAATGGAGCTAGATGCTTCCTAGAAGCTGCGTGGCTATTACTTCTTCAGGTCACAGGAGGGGATATCTACCAAGTTTTACTTGCACAAAATCACTGATACAAGAGACCAATCCACTGATAAACAGATTAAATATTAGAATGATGATTAAAGGACATGCATTCAGGTGGAACGGCATCTGCAATAACCAAAATTGCTTTGGCTTTATCTTATCATGGCGCGTTGGCCAAGTGGTTAAGTCGTCAGTCTAGTGATCTGAAGGTCACTAGTTTGAGCCTCAGCTGGGGCAGCGTGTGTGTCCTTGAGCAAGGCACTTAATCACACATTGCTCTGCGACGACACCGGTGCCAAGCTGTATGGGTCCTAATGCCCTTCCCTTGGACAACATCAGTGGCGTGGAGAGGGAAGACTTGCAGCATGGGCAACTGCCGGTCTTCCATACAACCTTGCCCAGGCCTGCGCCCTGGAAAACTTCAAAGGCGCAAATCCATGGTCTCACAAGACTAATGGATGCCTAAAAAAAATATATCTTATCATACTTATTATCTCTAATTACTCCATTTATCCATTCAGATGATGACCTAGGTGTGTCGCTTTCAAATTGCCCTCCACTGCCATTGATAAAAACATTGACTATTTCTATTTTGTTTCCCAGGTTGCTGTATTCATTGTTTACACCTACTGCAGATTCAAAATAGATTTCCCCTGTCTTTTCCACCAGCCTTCCAGTCTCCACATTAAAAATGTTTGGTCCATAGTGCCTGAGCCTGTGCAGACAGGATCTATCAGCAAGATCATACATGTTTTGAGTTTGAGGCAAGAAATATTGCCTTCTCTCACTTTGCTGTTGTATACAATAGCATCCATGTCTATCAGTTTCTAAAAATATAAGTGGCATGTGGTTTTAGATTCACAATTGGTCATGTTGTAATTCGTATTCATTTCAGGCATTTTTCTTAAAATCGAAAGAATGCATGTACACTCAGCGGTGAAATTAGAAAATCAAAATACTGCATATTGTGGAGACTTGAAATCAGAACCAAAAATGTTGGAAATACTCAGCATCTCAGGCAGTGTCTGTGGTGATATAAATAGGGTAGTGCCTCAGGATAAAGACATAACATTACAACAAGAAAATATTGGAGGAAAATAAGGCCTGAAGGGGAGGTGTGTGATAACGTAGGAAGCAGACAGGGTTAATTGACAAAGTGGGAAAAGGTACAGAGGTGAAAGGAATAATGATAGGATGACTAAAAAAAATGATGGGCTTCAAGGAGGTTATACCAGAATCTGAAATCTGATGAATTCAGTGGCGACACAAGAGACTGCAGATGCTGGAAAGCTGAAATCACAGTAAGGTGTAATGATAAAAATGAAAGAGCTTTGAGCTTGAGTTTGTTGAATTTCATTGGAATGAACAGAGTAAAAAAACTAAAGTAACACAAAATGCTGGAGGAACTTAGCAGGCCAGGCAGCATCTATGGAAAAGAGTACAGTCAACTTTTCAGACTGAGACCCTTCAGCAGGACTGGAGAAAAAAAGATGAAATATCCATCTGCCTGGCCTGCTGAGTTCCTCCAGCATTTTGTGTGTGTGACTTGCATTTCCAGCATCTGCAAGTTTCCTCTTGTTTGTGATAGGAAAACTAAAGTAATTGTGATGGTCCTGACAATTCACTGTCCCTGATTCTCATGGAGTTAGCTCCTCGGTCATGAGGCCATAGGTACTGACCTCTTCTGAGACCTTTTATTTATTTTTAATAGGGATATGGCCTCAGTTTAATTCTCCATCAGCAGTTGTGGGAAGGTGTGCCTGGATAGCTTGATGTGATATCAAGCCAAACGTGCTCGCATCCAGAAAAGAGTCATATTTGTGGAGGTCTTTGATGCTTTTTTTCCACCAGCTGTCCACCCTGTTGTGTGTGGGTTACTGTGTCTTCATTGGAACTGAGCCAATATCCCATCACTGTGCAGTGAGTGATTGGAGGTGATGGTCTTCTATGAAGTGGCTGCCCTTGTCCTTGCCCCACACAACAGCCGGGGTTGTGTGAGTGTAGTGTGCAATCAAAGTAAGTTTGATGAGCTGCTGTGTGACAGAAGACTGTATATATTGGGTTGATGAAGGGTGTTCATTAGAAGGGAGATTGATCAAGTGAATTGCATTGATATAGATGGTTCTACCTTATTGTTGCTGGTGGATGAATAAATGTCTGAAGATGCCAACAGAATGTCCTGTTCTTTTTTGTACAGAGCATACATGTACCTGAGAAACAGATGAGTATTGATTTTATTTTCAGCCATTCTGACAGCACAGCTTTCCCTTATTATTGCATCAATTTGCCTGTCGACAGAAATGTTGTTAATTGCATAAACAATAAACCATTCAAATTACTCCACCCAGCAAGTGAGTTGTCAGGTGTCCGTGACTGAATGCAAGAGCTGACAACGAGCATGGTGCAATCCATCACCAGATTCTTACAGAAAAATATGCTGCGTCAGAATACCTGAGGTCCCTTGCACTTTCTTGCAGGATATCAGCAACAGTTCCACCATGCAATTCTAGATAGTAGGGTCACATCAAATAATGCATAAAATCAAGGCTGATAGTACAGGAGGAAATGCATTGCCATTGCTAGAAGTTGTTTGGCCAACAGGAACCAAAATATAGGCATAAATGGATGCTTTTCTGTTTGGCAAGATGCACCAACTAGTGTGCTACAGTGATTGGTCCCAGGCCCTAAATATTTTTACTTTAAGTAAATATCCTGGACAAAGAGTCCAAAGATATGGTTGCTGTATCTGTTAATACAGGAATGTGTAGAAAAGTATGTTCTAAAGATGACTTTAGGAAACCATAAAAAGGAGGATGTTACCTGGATGGGAAATGATCTGGCAAAATGGAAGGTTATGAGGAACAACTAAAAAATTAATAGGAAAAAACTTAAAAAGCAAATTATTTAAATAGTGAGAAATTGCATTAGTCTGAGCCACAAAGATATCTATGCATTCCAGTACCTGAGGCTAGTATACAGGTACAATAATTACGAAAACTGGAGGTGTGTTGTTTATTGATGAGGGATTTGAATACAAAAGTAGTCAGGTACACTGAGTGACCACATAATTAGTTACCTCCTCTACCTAATAAAGTAGCCTCTGTCAGCTTGAACCAGTCAGGCCATTCTCATCTGACCACTTTCAATAGCAAGGCATTTTCACCCAAAGAACTTCCACTCACTGTATGATTTTTATTTTTGTTTTTTTGCAACATTCTCCATAAACTCTAGAGTTTGTTGTGCATGAAAATCCCAGGAGATCAGCAGTTTCTGAGATACTCAAAACACCCTGTCTGACACCAACAACCATTCCACAGTCAAATTCACTAAGTCACATTTCTTCCCCATTCTGATGTTTGGTCTGAACAACAACTGAACCTCTTGACCATGTCTGCATGCTTTTGTGCATTGGGTTGCTGCCACGTGATTGTCTGATTAGATATTTGCATTAGCAAGCAGGTGCACAGGTGTACATAATAAAGAGGCCCCTGTTTCAGTTATGTGGGTCACTGATGAGACCACATCAAAAGAAGTGTGCTCTGTGTAGGTCTCACATATTTATATAATTTATAAGACATAAAATTTCATTCAGTCTGTTAAATAGCTCTGAGACGATTCCCCACTGATCCCATTTCTCCACTTATTTCCTTTACCTATTCTCTCTTGCATAGCTACACCCATCAATACTCATCCCCGAATCAAATTCTCCTTCCATCAATCCACACTATGGACACCACTCAGGTCATGCTCTCTTCTCACTGCTGCCATCAGAAAGAAGGTACAGGAGCCTCAGGACTCACACAACCAGGTTCAGGAACAGTTATTACTCGTCAACCACCAAGCTCTTCAACCAATGGACTCAACTTCAGTCATACCATCACCGAACTGTTCCAAACCTTGGGACTCACTTTCAAAGACTCTTCATCTCATGTTCTCAATATTTATTGCTTATTTATTTATTATTATTATTTCCTTTTTTCTTTTGTATTTGCACAGTCTGTTGTCATTTGCAGATTGTTTGTTTGTCCACCCTGTTGGGTGGGGCCTTTCTTGATTCTATTATTGTTCTTACATTTACTGAGTACGCCTGCAAGAAAATAAATCTCAGGGTTTGTATATGTGACATATATGAACTTCAATAATAAATTTACTTTGAACTTTAGCCCATTAACCTAAGAAACATCATATCATTGACGTGTGTAATGAAAATGGACTACCTGGGGTCACAGAAAGAACACTCAAACTCCACACAGACAGCACTAGAGGTCAGAGTTGAACCTGGGCCACCAAACCTGAGACCTGTGCCACAGGCAGTACAGCTGCCTTATTTAAGGAAGAATGTTAGTAGATCGAAAGCAGTTCAGAGGTTAGTCCTATTCTGAGAGGTTGGACACACTAAGTACATCCTACCAAATAGAGGATAGAAATGAAAAACAATTGAAACCAATAATATTATGAGGGAGCTGGACAGAGGGATTTTTCCTCATGTAGAAGAATCTAAAAGATAGAGATCACAGGGATCTGGCAAGGTTTCTTCTTCTTCATGAAGCTTCTTGAGTCTTCATACTCTCTTTTCCAAAGGGAAGTGGAAACAGAAGCACAGGGGTTATTGGCAGGCAGGATAGTGAAAGGTTATATGAGGGATTATAGAAAAGATGCTAAAGCTGTGGAGAGGGTGTGGAAGATGTTTACCAGGATACTCCCTGGATTAGGGGGTGTGGGCTATGAAGTAAAGCTTGTTTTGTCTGGAGCAGCAGAGACTGGTAGAAGTTTATAAGGATTTGAGAAGCCTAGATAGGTAGTTGGTACCTTGTTCCCATGGTTGCAATGTCTAGCATCCGAGGGCATGTATTTAAGATGAGAGGGGTTAAGCTCAAAAGAGACGTGCAGGGCAGGTTTTTTTACGCAGAGAGTGGTGGTGCCTGAAATGCGCCTCCTGGAGTGGTTGTGGAGGCAAATAAGATGGAGGCATTCAGGAGTCTCTGAGATAAGCACAGGAACATGCAGGATGTTGATATTATGTAGGCAGAAGGGATTTGTTTAATTGGTTCTTTGACTGCTAACTTAATTAGTTTGGTATAATGTTGTCTGCTGATGGGCCTGTTCCTGTGTTGTACAACTGTTATCACAAGTAGACAGCAAAACAGAGTTGAGGTTACAATTGCATTGGGCATGATCTCATTAAATGACAAACGAGGCTAAAGCAGCCTCTTCCAACTCCTAAATTATATGTTCATATATAGAGTCATGAGGCAAGTAACAGCTGCTGTTGAGACATAAACAAAGGCTCCATAAACTCCTCCAGATGAAGTCAGGATAAAGGGTCCCAAACCTGAAACATCTACTGTCCATTTCCTCCCACAGATGCTGCCTAAACTGCTGAGTTCCTCCAGCGTCTGGTTTGCTGCCCTCCATAAAGTGCTACTACTTTTGTGTAGTCTTACCCTGAGTCAGCTGATGTCTGGTCTCTGCCACACTGGAGAATCTGAATCTCTGAATTTCTGAAAGAGCAGTGATGTACCACTAGGGGCACCTTGATATCTTTGCAAAGAAGGACGATGCAATTTGTGCGGAAACTGTTCTCGTTGGGCAAAATAGTGGCAAATTTCGGCCTCCTGTGGATTCAGGAGTGCTTCCCATGAAGCAGTTCATAGTCTACTGAAGCAAAGGAATGGTGCATGTGGGCAGCACTGTAGTGTTCTCACTGTAGAGACATCCGTTAGTCTTGCAAGACCATGGATCTGCACCTGGAAAGTCTTCACCCTTCAGGGTGCTGGCCTGGGCAAGGTTGTATGGAAGACCAGCAGCTGCCCATGCTGCAAGTCTCCCCTCTCCACGACACCAATGTTGTCCAAGGGAAGGGCATCAGGACCCATACAGCTTGGCACCAGTGTCGTCGCAGAGCAATGTGTGATTAAGTGCCTTGCTCAAGGACACAACACATTCCGTTAGCTGGGGCACGAACTCACGACCTTCAGGTAGCTAGTCCAATGCCTTAATCACTTGGCCACGTGCCCACACTCACTGTAGAGGACCTCAGATTATGATACAGCAGGATTTATGCCAAAGTTGACAATGATTTCATATGACCTCAAATCCTCAAATGCTATGTGCATTAGCATTGCATGAATCCTTTCTCCCTGTTTATCTGCTCTTACTGTGTGCATTGTGGTCACCTCTGAGGCAAGGATTCTTACAAAGAACACAGAAATATAAGCGAGATTGCATGGTCATGTAGAACAGTAGTTCCACACTGCCAACTTTCTGGCAACGCCACCCCTACAACACAGGGGACAGAACACAACAGTCATAGCTGAGTGGGTGTTAGTGATTGTGCAAAATCAAAGCATGCCAAACAACAATCAGTCCAGTTGGTATGAGCCAAGTGAAACACTGTATAACAGTTACTAATATTTCTTCAGTTACACCACATTATGAAGCTGAAAATAGTAACTTGGTCCAAGGTCAAGATCATGCTGTAATTGAACTTCTTTTCTACAGAAACTTTCCAAGTGATTGCACTTTCTCAGTGCTGTATCTCCCAGATGACTGCTCAGTGCAGAGAGGTCACATTGGGTCTGTGTTCATGTATCTACTCAAGGCCAGCTTCTTCCACTCTCAGATCAATTATTTTTCTTCTAATGCAACACTCTCAGGACTTATCAGCCCAGAATTACTTAGCTGATTTCCCTGAATGGTAGTTCTCCAAACTGAGAGAATGTACAGGTATTGATCTCTCTCTATGTCCCTTGTCTTAGAATTACATTCACAACAAATACACACAGCAACCTCAATGTTTTTGGATGTGTCAGAACATGATATTGACTGGCACCTCCTGAATGCAAGGGGGATAGATGGGGCTGAATTTGTCAAGTGTGTTCAAGAAGGATTCCTCACACAGTATGTGGACCGGCCGACGAGAGGAGGGGCCATACTGGATCTAGTTCTGGGTAATGAACCTGGTCAGGTGGCAGACCTCTTGGTGGGGGAGCATTTTGAGAGTGACCACAACTCCCTTAGCTTCAGCATAGCTGTGGAAAAGAATAAAAACAGACAAAATGGGAAAGTGCTTAACTGGAGAAGGGCTAACTATGAAGGGATGAGGCAGGAACTAGCGAAAGTAAGTTGGAAACAGATGTTCAAGGGTGAAAGCACAGAAGTAATGTGGAGGAAGTTTAGGGACCACTTGTGCTGGGTTCGGGACAGGTTTGTCCCACTGAGACAAGGAAAAAGTGGTAGGAAAAAGGAACCGTGGCTAATGAAACACGTGAGGCAACTTATCAAGAGGAAGAAGGAAGCATATGTTAGATATGAGAAGCAGGAAGCAGGAGGAGCTCATGAGAAATATAGGGTAGCCAGGAAGGAGCTTAAGAAAGGACTTAGGAGAGCTCGAAGAGGACATGAGAAGGCCTTGGCATGTAGGATTAAGGCGTTCTATGCGTATGTGAAGAACAGAAGGATGACAAGAATGAAGGTGGGGCTGCTAAAGGATAAAGAAGGCAACATGTGCCTGGAGGCGGAGGTGGTTGGGGAGGTCCTAAATGAATACTTTGCTTCAGTATATTCAGAAGTGAAAAGGACCTTGATCAGGGTGGGGTCGAATTAGAACAGATTTGTGTGCTGGACAACGTGGAGATTAAGGAAGAAGAAGTGCTGGATCTTCTTAAAAAACATCAAGATTGATTAGTCCCCAGGGCCAGACATGAAATACCCTAGGTTGCTGTGGGAAGTAAGAGGAGAGATCGCTGGAGCAGTAGCTATTATCTTTGAATCCTCTTTGGCTGCAGGGGAGGCACTGGAGCATTGGAGAATGGCAAATGTAGTTCCCTTGTTTAAAAAAGGTAATAGAGAGAATCCTGGGAACTACAGACTGGTGAGACTTACGTTGGTGGTCTGTAAACCATTGGAAAGGATTCTTAAGGATAGGATCTACGAGCATTTGGAGAAGTACAGTCTACTCAGGGATAGTCAACATGGCTTTGTGAAGGGAAGGTTGTGCCTCACGAGCTTAATTGAGTTTTTTGAAGAGGTAACAAAAGAAATTGATGAGGGTTGGGTGGTAGATGTGGTCTACATGGATTTTAACAAGGCATTTGACAAGGTCTCCCACGAGACTCATCTAGAAAGTCATGAGGCATGAGATCAGTGGAACTTCGGCTGTTTGGATAAAAAGTTGGCTTACAGGAAGAAAGTAGAGGGCAGTAGTAGTGGAAGGAAAGTATTCTGCCTGGAGGTCGATGACTAGCGGAGTGCCACAAGATCTGTCCTGGGACTCCTGCTCTTTGTGATTTTTATAAATGACCTGGATGAAGAGGCGGAAGGATGGGTGGGTAAGTTTGCGGATGACACGAACTTGGCGGGAGGAGAAGATGGCAACGCGCCGCACGTGTGCAGCTCCCCGGTGAAAAATGATGTCGTATCTGTTAAATAGGGGCCGTGGGCAATTCTGATTTGATGGAGAATCGACGTGAAAGCACAGAGGAACATCTGGAGAAATTACTGAAACGCTCATTCGCTGCTGTCGTTACTGCGCGGTCGGGAATCTTTCGGAGCGTAGGCCTCAAAATCCCCGGCCTTGCCTGCTTTTGGCGACCGAGAAAGAGGTCAAATCGCTCGGACAGAGATGACGCTCAGTACTCGTGTCAGAGAGCTGATCAGGGCTCGAAGTTTTCCGATGACTCAGAGTCAGATTGTGGTCGGCATGGCAGGGAGAGTTCTTCCTTCTCCTGTCTGCGTGAGATGTGGGACATTTGAGAAACTTTGAACTTTACTGTGCTCACGGACTTCTTCATCAAGTTATGGTATTGTGCACTGTTGTAACTATATGTTATAATTATGTGGTTTTTGTCAGTTTTTTAAGTCTTGGTTTGTCCTGTGTTTTGTGATATCACACCGGAGGAAATAATGTATCATTTCTTAATGCATGCATTACTAAATGACAATAAAAGAGGACTACGTGTCTAAAAAAAGATTGGAGGAGTTGTGGATGGAGCTGTAGGTTGTCGAAGGTTACAAGAGGATATAGACAGGATTCAGAGTTGGGCAGAAAAGTAGCAGATGGAGTTCAATCCGGATAAGTGTGAGGTGATGCATTTTGGAAGGACAAACCAGAAAGCTGAGTACAGGGTTATTGGTCAGTTACTTAAGAGTGTGAATGAACAGAGGGACCTCGGGGTTCAAATCCATACATCCCTCAAGGTCGCTGAACAGGTTGATAGGACAGTTAAGAAGGCCTATGGGATGCTAGGCTTCATTAATAGGGGAATTGAGTTCAAGAGTAGAAAGGTCATTTTGCAACTCTACAAATCTCTTGTGAGACCACAATTAGAGTATTGTGTTCAGTTCTGGTCACCTCGTTATAGGAAGGATGTGGAAGCTATGGAGACGGTGCTGAGGAGATTTAACAGGATGTTGCCTGGATTGGAAAACAAGTCTTATGAGGCAAGGTTAGCAGAGCTGGGACTTTTCTCTTTGGAGCGTAGAAGGATGAAAGGGGACTTGATAGAAGTCTACAAGATTATGAGCGGTGAAGGGCCAGTACCTGTTTTCCAGGGCATAAATAGCAAACACCAGAAGGCATATGTACAAAGTTAAGGGAGGGAAGTTTAGGGGAGACATCAGGGGTAAGTTTTTTACACAGAGGGTTGTAGGTGCCTGGAATGACTTGCCAGGGATGGTGGTGGAGGCTAAAACATTAGGGGTATTTAACAGCCTCTTGGACAGGCACATGGACGAAAGAAAAATAGAGGGTTATGGGGTAGTGCTTTTTTAAGTAATATATGGGTCGACACAACATTGAGGGCTGAAGGGTCTGTACTGTGCTGTAGTATTCTAGTGTCAAGTGTTCTAGTGTCTAATGAACAGTGATATGAAAATGAAGGTTGTTGCTGTTGTGGTTGTCACCATGAAAAATTGGCAAGAGTGAACCA
This sequence comes from Mobula birostris, assembly GCF_030028105.1. Classification (NCBI taxonomy): domain Eukaryota; kingdom Metazoa; phylum Chordata; class Chondrichthyes; order Myliobatiformes; family Myliobatidae; genus Mobula; species Mobula birostris. Next base: position 58,530,931 of record NC_092383.1, on the reverse strand, counting down.
TGAACTCCAGAGAGACTACTCTGTTTCAGAAGTGTCTTGAAACTGAACATCACACACAAAATGTTAGAGGAACTCAGCAGGTCAGGCAACATCTATGGAAGGAAAAACAGTTGAGGTTTCGGGCTGAGACCTGTCATCAGGAGTGGAATGAAAGGGGAAGGTAGCCAGAGTAAGAAGCTGGGGGGGGGGGGGGGTGGTTAGGGGAAGGTATACGAGTTGGTGGGTGATAGGTGAAACTAAGTACGTGAGAAGGTGGGTGGGTGGAAGACGGGGTATGAAGAGTGAAATTGGGAGGTGATAGGTGGAAGATATAAAGGGCTAAAGAACAAAGAACCTGATAGGAGAGGAGAGTAGATCATTGGAGAAAGGGAAGGAGGAAGGATACCATCGGGAGCTGATGGGCAGGTGAGGAGAAGAACCATAACGGTAAAAGGGGGAGGGAAGAGAAATTACCAGAAGTCAGAGAAATCAATGTTCATGCCATCAGGTTGGAGGCTAAACTGAGCATGCAGTATTTGTAGAAGCACCTACAACAGCACATCTTGTCTCACACAAATGTAGAATACATTACATCCATTGAACCAAATACCAGTTAATTTTATTCTTGAATGGCAATCATTCACAGCACAGTGAGTTCTAAATACTTCGGCCTGAGAATTCATTACAAATTATGTTTAAAAATGATGGGGCTATCTCTAGAACTAAAATATTTCCTTTCACTTTAGACATTATTTTTTTATTCAGTAGTATCTGTGTTTTTACATTCTTGTTCCTGCAGGAACATTACATTGTTTCAAATACTCCCAGTGCTCTTCAGTAGCTATATAGGTCACTCAGCTCCACTCCATTAACAGTTACTTGGTCTAGTCTAAATCACACTAAACTCTTCTACAACTTTAATTGAAAATAACTGCGCTTGAAATAATTACTGTAATTCCCACATGAAGTGTCTATCAGAATAGACAAGTAACACAGAAGTCATCTCCCATCCTTCATATTAGAAGATATTTACCATCTGCATGGCAACCTCAAATAAGTCAGTTTACTGAAAATCGTATAGGAGTTGTAAACACGAAACGTCACTACCAATCGCAGAACAGTGCTCAGTAAAGTAAAAGGCGTTTTAGCACTCTGACACAGTCTTACACTGTGAAATTCACAATGCATTATTTGTTTCAGGCTAGATCAACGTAAAATAATTCTGCATGAGCTATGAATAAGGAATTTATTTGGAATAATGTATATTACACTATTTATTGAAACCATATGGAAAAAGCCTGTGGAAATCATTGACTAATAAAACATAATGAGTGGAGCATGTAAAATAATTCCATAATTTGAATAATTGCTTGGGAATTCTGCATTCATTCTCAAAAAAGGACAAATATAGCAGTCTCTCCACATATTTGCATCTTCAAAGATTTTTATCCACCCAGAGCTGATGCATTATGCATATATCTTGAACTTTATTAATGAAGCCCCAGTTTGTTGTGAGGTTCATAATTACTTGGATCAAAAACATCAAAATTACCTTCAGAATTCTTGGATTAGATTCTGTTTACATCTTGTTCAGCTTTTATTGATGTTCAATAATTCCAGGTTTTTGTACAGTTGTTTTAAGACAACCATTTTGTGATTTGCTGTTGACTGCTGCAGACGAGTTGCAATGCTCCTCATTTAGAATATCATGACTCCATCCTCACTTAGCGTGAGTTTTTGTTATAACTCGGCAAAAATCACACTATGGCTGTATTTTCACTCCAAACCGAATTTCTTAAATACCCATAAATCAGGACTCATCCAGTCTTTCCAATTTTCGTGTCAGTCTGAATTGTTTTAGAGGTGTTTTTTCTGGAATGTACAGGGTCAATAGAAGCTTCTACTTTGTTCTTGAGACAGTATATGATTCATTGGTTTATTCAACCACGGTGGGTGATTGGGGAACTTTTGCTGGGTGATGCCCTTCAATCCATAGTTAACATTTAAACCTGGACAGCAAGCTATCCAGAAAGTAAGATATCTTCTGTTGAAAATTTTGGCATTTAGCAGACGTTCCAAAAGGTGGATTCAGCAAATTAAAAGGTGCAGTTCTTTTTTAAACCTCTATTGACCTTTCCCATATTGAGGTAAGCGGTTCATTGTGCAGAAAACAGAACCGTTCTTTTGCTTTTCCTGGAATTCTCGTATATCACGATCAGCTTGAGAAACAGTACTCTGCTGTAACAGAATGCCTATTGTGCTGCTGCTACTGCACTGCAGATGTCCAAGAATGCTTTTGTGGATTGGGATTGCTGATGGGTTGCTGGGGAAAACTGCGGAGTAAATAATCATTTTTACTCTACACTGAAAGCACAACATTATTCACATAATAAATAAAACATAATGGTGCAAATTACAATTTATATCAGAAGAAAACTGACAAGAAACGAATTCCTGTAAGCACTGCAGTGCTGTGATTCCTTCAAACCATTATATCTGTGATTAGCAGAAAGGAAAGAAAGCTTGCAATTACGAAGTACTTTTTAAGGGCTGAGGAAGTCTCAAACTTATTTGCAGTGAATGAAGTACTCCAACAGACCAATCAGTGGAGGTTGTATGGTAGCCAATTTGTGTCAATATGATTATCTGTGGATAATCATAGACTAGAAATTCAGACAGTGTGTGTTTTTTTTAGTTCTAGACACAACCCAAGAGTAGAAAAGGATGATGTGCTCTATACAAACCAAAGATTAGGATTGAAATGTTATTATACAGTATATCAGGAGGCTTTTTGAATCCATTGCCTCTAGGGTGACAGAGTAGCATAGTGGTTAGCACCACGCTTTACAGTACAGGTGACCCCGATTCAACTCCCGCCGCTTCCTATAAAGAATTTGTACGTTCTCCCCATGACCGCGTGTGTTTCCTCAGGGTGCTCTGGTTTCCTCCCACTGTCCAAAGTTGCATTGGTTGCTAAATTGTCCCGTGGTCAGGCTAGTATTAAATCAGGGGATTGCTGGGCAGTGTGGTTTGAAGTGCCTGAAGGGCCTAATCTGTGCTGTACCTCAATAAATAAAAAATAAATATTTGGTGACAAATTAACTTCTAGGTTCTGTAAAGATATTCAACACCTCTTGAGAAATTCACCGTCATCAAACATTACTAATTGGCCCTTGGCCTTTTCGGCAATTAACAGTAATAGTATTCATACCAACTATTGCAAATTAGTGACATATTGCCTTCATGTCAGGGGTATGTCAGATTCCATAAACTATATTATAAGCATAGCCTATATCTGTGTAATTGGGAAGAACCATGCCCTCGTTTAACTCCTCTTTATGTATCCAGTGCATCATTCCTCATTTCAAAAGTATAGGTTATATTTGAGACTTTTGCAGACGTGACATAGAATGATTAATATTTTTCCCTGAATCAATAACAAAAAGAGATTGGTCAATTATTTTCTTGCTACACTTGAAAGCAGGCTTCGCAAAAATTGGCTGCTGTGATCCTCATATGACTGTGATTTCACAGCAAAAGATGTCATGAAGTTTGTGCACAATCTGCGAGAAGAACTCAAAGGATTCAGCAGCATCTGCGGGTTAAAAAGAATTATCAATGTTTCAAAATTGAAACCCTGCATCAGGACTGAAATTGCTGTTCGACCTGCTGAGTTCCTCCAGATGATTAATCCATGCAGCTGGTGTGTGCCTTGCTAACCCAAAGGTTGTGAAAGGCATTTTTTTATAAATTCCTTTCAGAAAATATTTATCTCCTCATCAAGTCACATTTGCAACTCGTGTTGTCAATGTCATTGCGATGAATTACATTTTAAATCAGCCAGAAAATGTAATGTACTTGATCCAAGAAATGATTGGCAGGTACTTGTGCACCATCACATTTAAAATCACCAACCCAGAGGTTCCACAATATTAAAAAGCCAAGCTGCTGCAACAGGATTTTCTGTCTTCATTGCAGTTTTGTTTCAGTGACAGGTGAAACAATATAAAAATCCTTCCAAAGCACAAGTTGGATTAACATGGGAACCAATGGTTCGTTCACCATGGTTGCAAGGGAGGATAATGACATACTGGATGAAACACTGGGGCTAAAACAGAATGCTTTTATTATGGCCTCCAACTGCATTAGGGCAATTATCCTTCCCAACAGTATTCCTACCACTTGACCCACCTACGCTTCCACTGCAGATGATGGAAATCTGAAACAATAGTACTTAATGATCTATTAGGATACAGAGCTGGTATTTCAGGTTAGAACTGAAAAAGTGAAACCAAAAAAGTTCTGTCTGAACAGTACAGAGGGAACGGCTTGAAGGAGTGCAACACAGAGTTGTCAAGGTAACACATTTTAAAAACTGGCAGATGGAAAGAGTAAGTTTAAAACAAACATTGAAAAAGAGCAATACAGGGACATTTGTGGAGAGAGATATAAAAGAGAGTGTTAAATTCAGTATTAATCATATTCTTCCAAATGGTAGATGAGGTATTATTCCTGCAGCTGACATTGGCCCTCAAGGTTGGATGCCAACAGTCACAATGGAACTGAGGTAGGGAATTAAAATAAATGGCAAATGTAAGGTCAGTGTCACATTAGAAGACTGAACAGAGGTGTTACTCACCTGCAATTAGTTTCTACAGTCGAGAAGAAACCACATCGTGAACATTGCAGTGCACAGAACTGAAAGTGCAAGTGTATTGTACTCAGTGTTCACAGTGTGGTTTTCTCTGCATTGATGAAACTGAATGCAAATCAATAAATTATTTTACGGAACAGCTTCATTTGATATGCAGGGATGACACTAACCTACCCTTTAATTCTCCACACCAATCCTATTCTGTAGACATGACACTAACCTTCCCTTTAATTTTCCACACCAATCCCATTCTGTAGATGTGACACTAATCTGGCCTTTAATTCTCCACACCAATCCCATTCTGTGGACATGACACTAACCTGCCCTTTAATTCTCCACACCAATCCCATTCTGTAGACATGACACTAACCTGCCCTTTAATTCTCCACACCAATCCCATTCTGTAGACATGACACTAACCTGCCCTTTAATTCTCCACACCAATCCCATTCTGTAGACATGACACTAACCTTCCCTTAATTTTCCACACCAATCCCATTCTGTAGACACGACACCAACCTGCCCTCCAATTCTCCGCACCAATCCCATTCTGTAGACATGACACTAACCTGCCCTTTAATTCTCCGCACCAATCCCATTCTGTAGACATGACACTAACCTGCCCTTTAATTCTCCACAGCAATCCCATTCTGACTTCTGCCTATAATTTCCAACAATATCCAATCTTTGCTCAAGGAATAACACCTTATTTTCATTTTGTGTACATCAAAGCCCTTGTTATTTAATATTACATTTTACAACTTCAGGTAAACACAACGTCGTGTTTCCTCTTCTTCCACAATGTAACTGTATCTTTGTTTCATTTTTTTCTTTGCTAACTATGGCCATTAAGAAATAATAATTGTTACCTTGATAACTTTGGTCTGCACCTTATTAGACATATTCTCTGTTCTCTCCAACTCTCCTCCTCTCTGCAACCTGACTTAACCGTTTTCTTATTCTTTTCTTTCAGATGGAATAGTCCTAACCTAAGTCATCACCTCTGTTTCTCTCTTCACTCAGGTTTCTTGATAAACTTTACATAATCTAAAAGATAATTGTCCAATTTTGAAAAATCTATATCAGGTGAACTGAATAATTAAAAATATACTTACTGGAGTTTAGAAAAATGAGGGGGAATTTCATTGAATCCTATTGGGTGTTGAAAGGTTTAGATCGAGTGATGTGGAGAGGATGTTTCCTATAGTGGGGGCAGTCTAGGATTGGGGGAGCAACCTCAAAATAGAAGGACATCCATTTAGAACAGAAATGAAGAAGAATTTCTTTAGTTAGAGGGTGGTGAATCTGTGGAACATTGCCACAGATGGATGTGGATGCCAAGTTATATTTAAAGCAGAGGTTGAATAGTTCATGATTAGTTTTTGATCATCAAAGGTTATGGGGAGAAAGCAGGAGAATGGTGTTGAGAGGGATAATAAACCAGCCTTGATAGAATGGCGGTACAGGCTATTGGCCAAATAGCCTAATTCTGCTCCAATGTCTTATTGTCTTAAATTCAAAGATCACCAAAGGATTTTAGAGAATTATTTTTATTCCCTGATCTGATGGGTTCTATTTTGTTTTATCAGTTTCAAAATCAGTAGTCTCATCTCAAGCTGGTTTGCAAATAGCTGTACAGTTGGCACCTCATTCGGAAAATGTAATGTTCCAGAGTCAAATACATTGAATTATTTGTTTTTCAGAGCAGATAGCTCCAGATCAATCTCACTGAGCTTTGAGCATAAAAGCAATTGGGTTTTATAATAAAACAAGATTTGAGAAGATTAGAATATAAGCCACCATATAAATTACATTCAAGAAATAGAAATGGGATTTCTTTCTTTTGGGCATTTCTTGCCTGAACACGAAAGTCCAACAGGATAGGGTAAACAACATGATGGCTCATACTGATGCAATGTGCAACCTGCATTTGTGTTCAAAATGGGGCGTTCTCTCTGTATCTTGGCAAACATTTTTCCATCTATCACTAAAATATCATTTATCTAAGATTGTGAGTAGCAGTGTAGAGAAAGGTCTTCCCTTAGAGCTGTAATTCTGATTTTTCGCAATACTTTGGTTTATGCTTGTTACTCAAAAGGCATTTTGTATAGTGAGTATAATGCATTAACTGCAACTGCATCTTTATATGTGTGTTCCCTGAAATTATATTTCATTTCCCTTGAAATGACTTTACTTGTCCGGATGGCTATGATCTTTCTGTGGAGTGCTTTAGGATTTATTTTACCTTTAAAAGTGCCATCTTAAATGTTAATATTGTCATTTTTGTTCACTGGAGAAACTATGGAAAACAGAAAACATTCATTGGACTGTTTCAAAAGGTGAGTAATAGCACACAACAGCAATAAACATCAACTAGCAACACACACAAAATGCTGGAGGAACTCAGCAGACTGGGCAGCATCTATGGAAAAGAGTAAACAGATGATGTTTTGGGCCGAAGCCCTTTAGCAGGACTGGAAAAAAAGAAGAGAAATCAGAAGGACTTCTCTCCCTTTCCAATCTTGATGAAGGGACTCGGCCCAAAACGTCGACTGCTTATTCATTTCCACAGATGCTGCCTGGCCTGTTGAGTTCCTCCAGAATTGTGTGTGTGTTAGCTCTGGATTTCCAGTTTCTGCAGATTTTCTCATGTTTTTGAATATCAACTATTTCAGTTTTGTCAGTTGTATTATTCATCCCCTCTTGCACAAACAAACTGTGTCTTTATTGTTTGCCACCTACAAAATGCACTGTAGTTTCAAACCTTGTTGCAATTGTGATTGTAGTTAATTAATGTTGGGGATTTGAAAAATACTGTTGAGGAAGCATTGATAACTAGCACGTTTATGATACATGATGTAGCCATGACAGTAGAGACACTGAATGCTTAAAATAATCAAACTTCAAATTTCAAAGTATATTTATTATCAAAGTATAATGTCATAATATACCGGTGATATGTATATAAGTGATGGTGGGATATTCTTAGATAGCCTTTGTTAGTGTTGAAATTCTTGAAGGTTGTTAGATCTGCAGTCATTCGGGTAAATGTAAAATATTCCAACATACTCCCACTGTGCCTTGAAGGTAGCTGAGAGTCCCTCTTCTTAATATCTAAAAATCTTTAACCAATCATTTTGAATATATTCTATGCACCTGTGTGTACATGCGCTTGTTTGTACGACAATAAAGTCAACTTTGATTTTGAGTAACTGAGAAGAGCACATTTAGGTGGTGAATTGCAGAGATTCACCACCCTCTGAGCGAAGTTTCTCCTCTTCTTGTTTTCAGACTGTGATTCCTGGATCAAGATAGGGTATTTGGAGACACCATCACCTCTTCATCTACTCTGTCAAACCCCTTGTATTTTTCAATGAGATCACTTCTCATTCTTATAAGCTCATGGAAGTGCAGATTTAGTCTGCTGAATCTCTTCCCACGAGACAAATCTGCCATTCTAGTAATCAACTTGGTAAACCTTTTCTCTATTACACATATCCTTTCTTGTGGAAAACAAATTGGCACAAAATATTCCTGATGCAGTCTCACGAGGGTCTTACATATTTGGATGCATATTGATGCAATTACAAAGAAGACACGTCAGTGGCTATATTTCATTAGGAGTTTAAAGAGACTTTGTATGTCGCCAAAGCCTTTTGCAAATTTCTACAGATGTACCATGGAGAGCATTCTAACTGGTTGCATCACCATCTGGTATGGAGGGGCCACTGCACAGGATTAGAAAAAAGTTGCAGAAAGTTGTAAACTCAGCCAGCTCCGTCATGGGTATTATATATATATTTCTTACTGTAATTTATTATTATGTCTGGCAATGTACTGCTGGTGTCAATCAACGAATTTCATGACACATGCCAGTGATGTTGAACCTGATTCAGAATAAGATGTCTATCTTCTACTCAAATCCCCTTGCAACATAGGCCACGATACCATTAGCCTTGATAATTGCTTATTGAACTTGCATATTAACTTTAGATGGAAAGAGAAACAGCTACCATTTCATGTCCTGGACACTTTATCAGAACAGGGAAAATGAGAAAAGAAGTTACAATTTGCACAGGAGATGGGGGTAGGGTTATGGGTTAAGTAAAAACAAAGGGACTGTCTCTGATAAGGTGAGACTAAATGGATTAATATTGCCAGACAGAGACACAAGAGACTGCATTTGCTGGAGTCTGGAAACAAATAAAATGCTAGAGGAAGTCAATGGGTTGGGCAGCATGTGCGGAGAGAAATGGACGGTCAAGTTTTGGGTCTAGACCCATCACCTGTTGCAGTTTGTGTAGAAGTTAGGATCAGATTATGCTAAATGTCTATATATTATTGTATTACTAATATTACTATAGTCTGGCACAGCGGGCCATTCTATAGTTAGAGAAAAAGAACAAAAAAAGAACTGAACCAAAATGATAACAGGCAGAGATGTCCAGTTCTGATAAAGACAGAAAAGAAGTGAGTGACCTAAAGTTGCAGAATGTCATATTGACTCTAGAGGGATGCAATATGCCCAGGCAGAAGATATGCTGAGTCGAGTTATAATAGTGCAGAAAGCCACAGACAATAATCAATCTTCAGTTCTTAATACATAATAGCGTATTATCCCAGTATCAAGTTTAACAACCTCCTGGGTGACAGCTTACCTGAAGGTCTTCTGAAAGCCTATTTACACAATGTCCATTAGTTTATTCTTATCTATTCTACGAGTTAAAACTCAAAGTATTCCAAGAAAATTGTCAGTTTCTCCTTCATAACCCAAGTGTTGATCTGTCTTCTTAGTGCTTTTCCGAGCATCTGTCATCACTTCCTTCATAATAGATCCAAGCATTTTCTTACTACTGCTGTTAAGCTAACTGGACCGTACACTCCTGCTCTCTCCCTTTTTTCAAATGGTGGCTGTGCTAAGTCTGTTAGATTGGGTCTGAGTAACATTTTCAGCTTATCAGGTATGAGTCGAGTATCATTCGGTTTGTCAGATAGAGGCAGAACAACATTAAATTTGTCAGCTAGGCCCTACTGTAATATTGAGTTTATCAGGTGGAGCCCAAGTGATGACACAATTTTGATATAAAACATGTATAATATAGCAGTCACGCTATATAATTCCTCATAAAAAATCTGCTGGAATTTCAGATATAGGATTAACTTTAAAAACCTTGAATATTATTTGCCTTATACATTAGCTTTCCTTCCAAATGTGACAAAACTTGTTGCTCTGTTCTTTTTGATCAGAGTTAGTCCTATGCAAGTAATTGATAAACATATAAAATTGCTCAATCTCTGTCCTAGCAGTGTCCATACCCCTATTTTTTTAACTAATTGACTCAGACTTGCTGTTAATACCTGCAGGAGTAGTGGATTAGTAATGCAGCACAAAAAAAGATAAGAACTGTGGAGATTAATACTTCGATGATGATTGGTTGAAAAGTTCAATTTTTTGTGTACACATAACATAAAGGAATATATCAGAGAACTTGCAGTTATTGGAAATCAGAAAAACTGCTGGTACTACAAACCTGAAATAAAAACTGAAAACACTAGAATCATTCCACAAGTTCATATGGTACCTATTGGAAGGGAAACAGAATTAACAATTCAGGGGGCAGCACAGGTCGTACTCCAGTGATCCAGGTTCGATCCCAACCTCAGGTACTGTATGTGTGAAGTTTGCTTTCCCTCCATCTGATTGTGTGGGTTTCCCCCGGGTTCTCTACTTTCCTGGTTGTTCGGTTAATTGGCTACTGTAAATAACTCCGTAGTAGGTTGCCGTCGGAGGAATCAGTGGGTTAATACTGGGCACATAAGATACAATAAGTAGGGCAATGTCAGTGATGCAACTGCTCTGAGAACTGGTGTTCACTCATGGGGGTGAATGGCCTTTAGCTTTGTCACAAGAAATAATATGAGCTTGAAGACACTTCATCAGAAAAAGTCAGAATAATCAAGTTTTAATTTTCAGAGATTGGGGTTGATGGACACATAAGATAAATGTTTTATCTCTGACATGGTGTGGGCTGGGTTCCAAAGAACGTTTCAGTGAAGCTGTCTGATTAATAGATAAATGAGGTCCATTACAATGACTAGATTATGTTCTAGAGAGAGAGAGAGAGAGAGAGAGAGAGAGAGAGCGCAAGAGAGAGTAAATGAGGCAGAGACAGAGTGAGAGAGAAAACGAGGCAGAGAGAGAGATAGAATGAGATGGAGGGATAGAAACAGAGAGAGAGAGTGAGAAAGAGTGAGGCAGAGAGAGAGTGAGAACGAGAAAGAGAGGGAGAATGAGGCACAGAGAGAGGGAGAGGGAGAATGAGTCTGAGTCAGTGAGAGAGAAAATGAGGCTGGGAGAGAGATAGAGAGAGAGGGAGCAGGAGGGAGAGAAAGAAAGGAAGTGAGTGAGAGAGCGATGCAGAGAGAGAAAGAGAGAGAGGGAGAATGAGGAAGAGAGGGAGAAGGAGAATGAGGCAGCGAGAGAGAGAGAGAGAGAGAGAGAGAGAAAGAGAGAGAATGTATAGCTATGAAATTCCAATTAGAGTTGCTGTGGCAATTAGTTCTAAAAGGAGAAGGCTACCCAGCATATTGAGGTAAAGACAGGAAAAAATAACATTGTTATAATTACAGGGGGAGAATATTACTGCAGATAAAAGAACAGAAACTGTTAAAAGCCCTTTGTACATCAGTCATCATCTGTGCAAATGGAAAGTTTGTTAATACTTCAGATTGAAGACCCTTCATTGAAAATCAGAACTGGGAAGGGAAGATATTAAAAAAGTAGTTTTGGGGAGATCTTAAGTTTTTTTTGCATCTGTATTTAGTCAGGAGTCAATAGACGCAAGGTAAAGCGGTATCAACTTCATGAATCCTGTACAGATTACAAAGGAGGAGTGGTTGTTATCCTGAGGCAAATCAGAGTGGATAAGTCCCCAGGACCTGACAAGGTGTTCCCTCGGACCCTACAGGAGGCAAATGCAGAAAATCCTGGGGCCCTAGCAGAGATACTTAAGTCATCCTTAGCAACAGGAGAGGTACCAGAGGATGGGAGGGGAGCCAAAGTTGTTCCACTGGGCTCTAAATATAGACCAGGAAATTATAGCCCAGTGAGTCAGAAATTCATAATGGGAATGGTGTTGGAAGGTAGTCATAAGGACTGGATATAAAGTTCGTCCATCATCATCGATGAAGACCTTGACACCATTAATACTTTTTACGAGGTTGAGTTGCTAGCTTGACACTCAACCTAGCACAGATGGAAAACGTGTCCGGGAGCGGTTCGACTGGATTCGAACTCGGGAACTTTCACTCCCGGAGTCCGGCGCCAATGTCACTGAACCACCAGTTGGCTTGATGGTGTCGAGACTAGCACTTGTTTTGCATTTAAGTGAGGGAGAGTTGCGCAGCATCAGCCTCACTCTCTCTTTCCAATTCCCATCTGGATCCAGTGGCGAGACAAGAGTCGAGATGGCTGGAGATGGTACTAGGCGCAGTGGATGACCAGGACATCTTCTGTGTCTTGTCCTGCTGTACACGTTCCACGACGCTTGCAGAGACCGCCTTCTTGACCGTTAGACCTTCCATTGGTCTCGTCCGCCCAATCCACTGGAGTCTGTCTTCACTCCCTATCCCACCGAGGGTTTGAGACCCATCGGCTACCCTCACCTGGTTTAGCCGGCTTGTCGAAGCCGTTACCCGGGGTGTGGCCGCTGTTGCATGCAAACAGCTACGGGGAGCCGCAGGTGAGAGCTGAGTTCCAGGTGGGGACCAAAGGTGGATGAACTGCCCTGAAAAGGACGTGACATGTTCCCCCACCAGAGGTGCTACCCCTCCCTGACGCCCCATGCACTCCAGAGACTGGATATGTAAGTATTTCGATAGACATGGACTGCTCAAGGATAGTAATAAGGAATAAGCATAAGGATAAGGAAAAAGGATAGAACTCCTGTGACACCACTGGTGCCAAACTGCATCAATCTTGATCGTTCCTTTGGAATCATCAGCTGCGTGGAGAGGGGGGAGCCTGTACAACAGTTTACTCTCCACATCCTACTGCCTTGGTTTGGACACTAGCTTCTGTATCATGTTGACAGCCGGAACGCCAGATTCATGGTTAACCCTTACCAATGGAGGGCCCTCATATAACGTGGAAACAAACTCTTCAGTCCACTGGTCCATGCCAATCAATATTTCCATCTGAGTCAATTCCATATGTCGGTGTTTGACCCATTGCCTTCTAAATCTTTCCTTTTCAAGCACCGGTCAAAGTCTTTTTTAGAAGTTGTTAATAATAATTGTCTCCTTCAATAAATCTGGGGAATAAATCTCAACAGGACATTGACTTAATCATCCCCGATATACGACACAGGAAATGAACTAGTACTGGCGGATGATTACTTAAAGACCATGTACTCTCTGCACAATCCACAGTAAAGGTCCAGATCAGGGGTTCCCAAACTTTTCTATGCCATGGACCAATACCATTAAGCAAGGGATGTGTGGACTCAAAATTGGGAACCCTGCTCCAGAGAATTCCCTTGAAATCAGTAGTAGTACCATTTGATGCGCCGTTTTAGGTAATGAAGTGACCATTGTTCTTGATATCATCTAAACTGAAACTTCATAATTCTGAGCCAGAAGGTTTGAATTTTTCCTGAGTATCCAGGTGCTCAAAAATTGAGATCACTGCCACTATTACACACCAACTAAGTTGTACAGTATTTTGTTCTGTTTTCTATTTATTTACTAAATGTGATGAATCACTGATGTTTTATACTTCTTAACATTGCTTTTGCAATGTCTTTTGTCTGTGATTGGGTCTGTTTGAAATCAATTTTAATGAAAAACGCTAACCAAAATTAGTCCACTTTCACGAAATGATGAAAATCCACTTTGTCAGAGGACACACTTCAAATTTGGCAGGAAACTCATCAATTTATGATTGTATGTCTGAGCAGCTGACTATTTTTAAATGGTTGCTGACTCAGACTTTGAGCACATGAAAAGCTTGATTCTGTACTTTGGATATGTGCCTGACACATCTAACACTTTTTGAGATGTTCCAAATTGGAAATACTTAAGGTAATCCTTATTTATATTTATATAAAACAAATATTGCAATATTTAAAAATGAAATATTGTGGACTGAATCTTGAATGAATGCAATTACATCAGCTTGTGAAAAATAATTCTGGTGAAGAATGTTCAGTTTTTGTTTCAAGATTCAAGATTATTTAATGTCATTTCCAGTACTCAAGTGTAAAGGAGAACAAAATATTTGTTACTCCAGATCTGATACAGCACAAAAGAAAACAAAAGAAAGCTGATATACATGGACTGATTGCATGTCTGTAAAGTGACATTAGGCACAGGAGTGTCTGTACTTAAGGTGACCCTGACAGGAAATGATAAAGTAGTAGTGGACGGGGGCGTGGATGGGGGAGTTCGTGAATGGAGGAGTTGTTCAACCTTACTACTTGCAAAAAGTAATTGTTTTTGAGTCTGGTGGTCCTGGTGTCGATGTTACGTAGCTTCCTTCCTGATGGGAATGGGACAAACAGTCCATGAGCAACTTGGGTAGGATCCTTTATGATGTTATTGGCCCTTTTCCAGATATTTATAGGATTATTTATAGGATATTGTGATTTCCTATAATTTATATAAAATTCAATGAACATTTTGTTTTCTAATGCCAGATTTAAAGCTCTGCTCTCTTGTGAGTGTAGTAAACTTGAAAGGAAATAAATCTAATTCAAACCTGCATATGGTATCAACTCAGATTACTGTTTGTTTTAAGATATTGCTCAGTTTTAAGCCTATTTTACTAGCATCATAGGCACTTCATAATTCCACTGCTGGAACTCAAAGCAGGGCTTAATAAACTTGAGCAACACACATCAAAGTTGCTGGTGAATGCAGCAGGCCAGGCAGCATCTCTAGGAAGAGGTACAGTCGACGTTTCAGGCCGAGACCCTTCGTCAGGACTAACTGAAGGAAGAGTGAGTAAGGGATTTGAAAGTTGGAGGGGGAGGGGGAGATCCAAAATGATAGGAGAGGACAGGAGGGGGAGGGATGGAGCCAAGAGCTGGACAGGTGATAGGCAAAAGGGGATACGAGAGGATCATGGGACAGGAGGTCCAGGAAGAAAGACAAGGGGGGGGGGGACCCAGAGGATGGGCAAGAGGTATATTCAGAGGGACAGAGGGAGAAAAAGGAGAGTGAGAGAAAGAATGTGTTCATAAAAATAAGTAACAGATGGGGTACGAGGGGGAGGTGGGGCCTTAGCGGAAGTTAGAGAAGTCGATGTTCATGCCATCAGGTTGGAGGCTACCCAGACGGAATATAAGGCGTTGTTCCTCCAACCTGAGTGTGGCTTCATCTTTACAGTAGAGGAGGCCGTGGATAGACATGTCAGAATGGGAATGGGATGTGGAATTAAAATGTGTGGCCACTGGGAGATCCTGCTTTCTCTGGCGGACAGAGCGTAGATGTTCAGCAAAGTGGTCTCCCAGTCTGCGTCGGGTCTCGCCAATATATAAAAGGCCACATCGGGAGCACCGGACGCAGTATATCACCCCAGTCGACTCACAGGTGAAGTGTTGCCTCACCTGGAAGGACTGTTTGGGGCCCTGAATGGTGGTAAGGGAGGAAGTGTAAGGGCATGTGTAGCACTTGTTCCGTTTACACGGGTAAGTGCCAGGAGGGAGATCAGGGAGGAACAACACCTTATATTCCGTCTGGGTAGCCTCCAACCTGATGGCATGAACATCGACTTCTCTAACTTCCGCTAAGGCCCCACCTCCCCCTCGTACCCCATCTGTTACTTATTTTTATGAACACATTCTTTCTCTCACTCTCCTTTTTCTCCCTCTGTCCCTCTGAATATACCTCTTGCCCATCCTCTGGGTCCCCCCCCCTTGTCTTTCTTCCCGGACCTCCTGACCCATGATCCTCTCGTATCCCCTTTTGCCTATCACCTGTCCAGCTCTTGGCTCTATCCCTCCCCCTCCTGTCTTCTCTTATCATTTTGGATCTCTCCCTCCTCCTGCAACTTTCAAATCCCTTACTCACTCTTCCTTCAGTTAGTCCTGACGAAGGGTCTCGGCCTGAAACGTCGACTGCACCTCTTCCTAGAGATGCTGCCTGGCCTGCTGTGTTCACCAGCAACTTTGATGTGTGTTGCTTGAATTTCCAGCATCTGCAGAATTCCTGTTGTTTGCGCTTAATAAACTTGATTCTGAAGATTGCTTGCAGTGCTGTTCCTTTTGAGTAGGAATGATGCATAGAATTTGGAATGGTGGGTGTATAATTTTAACACTGAACGATACAACTTTGACTATGATCTTTGAGTCATTGATATGTGTATTGATATTGATAAGTGTATGGGGTGTCAGGGAGGGGTAGCACCTCTGGTGGGGGAGCACATTGCGTCCTTTTCAAGGTGGTTTGTCCACCTTTGGTCCTCACCTGGCACTCAGCTCTCACCTGTGGCTCCCCGTAGCTGTTTGCATGCGACAGCGGCCACATCCCGAGCAACGGCTTCAACAAGCCAGCTAAACCAGGTGAGGGTAGCCAACGGGTCTCAAACCCTCGATGAGATAGGGAGTTGTCTATCCCAACATGTGAAGACAGATTCCGGCGGATTGAGCGGACAAGACCAATAGAAGGGTCAACGGTCAGGAAGACGGTCTCTGCAAGCATTGTGGAATGTGTAGAGCACGACTAGACACAGAAGACGTCCTGGTCATCCACTGCGCCTAGTCCCATCTGCAGTCATCTCGACTCTTGTCTTGCCACTGGATCCAGATGGGAATTGGGAAGAGAGAGTGAGGCTGACGCTGCGCAACTCTCCCTCACTTAAATCCAAATCATGTGCTAGTCTCGACACCATCATCATCATAATGGTGTCGAGGTCCTCATCGACCACAATGATGGATGAACATGTGGATTACACAGCAAACACAGCAAAACCTTTAGTTTTGGAAATCAGGCTCCATATTCCGATGAAACAGCGCAAATGAAAAACAAAATGGGAATCTGACGTTGTGATTGACTATTTTGGTAAATAAAGTTGAGGAAGTGTGGTTTTCTTTTCTCCTGGTACTGTTATGGTCAGTGATCACAATGGCATTGTAACTTGAACCCAATTTACATATATAAAACCATAAGACAATCAAACATAGGAGCAGAATTAGGCCATTCGGCCCATCGATACCCCCACACCAATCTCCCCAACCATGACTGTTTCAAATGGGTGCAACTGTTTTCCATTACCAAATATAATCTGCTTCCAAAGCAATGTTATTGTCAACCTTATCCCACGAATTAACCTGCAAGAGAAAGATGAAGGTCAGGGCATCAATTTTCTTTGATCCTTTATGTAAAATTACAAGCAATACTCGTAAAGTGTTTCTTTTTCAGCGCTGTCAATGACACTGGAGTTTTAGCCTAACGTAGACAACAACTCTGCTGAGGAACATAACACCATTATGATTGTTTACATGTAAAGTATTGTGGTAGAAATGTAAAATTTTTGCTTCCTTAGCCGGGGGCAAGTTGAAGATACAATGCATTTGTGCAGGCCAGTAATAGAAATTCTCAGTCCCTGATTTATAAGGGCCATTTTCAGTCATCCAGCAAGTCCTGCAGCCAGAAGGTAAGTAGTGAAATGTGACTTTGAAGCACAGCATTACTACAATCAGCAGCTTCATTTGTTCATTGCCCTGGAATCTGAACTACAATGTAAATGGGATCAATTTGACAGGACCAGAAGGCAAGGCTATTACAGAAGAATGAAATAGATATGTAATATATATGCAACATTTCATCCTCACTGCAGTCTGTGCTATGTAGACAGATCTTTGGCACAGATTAGCGGGATGTAATGGAATAATTGTGGTATTAGATAAATATTTCACCAAGACAATATCTGAAGATTTATCAGAATTTCCTGTTCCTATTTCAAGGATTAGTTTTTTTTTTCAGTGGTGCATCAGCAAATTAAGTAAAATTGTTCGTGTAACTTGCTATTTAATTTGAACCAAATTTCTTAGTCTCTAAGAAAAATAGAGCATATTTCATTTAAGGCTCCTATTATGTATTTTGATTTCTGATTAGATCAGTTATATTGGATTGAGAAATAATTACTGTCAAAACTTGACCCTGTTGGAGTTCAAAGGATCATAATATTCTCTGCTATGATAAGTTGTTACCAAGGCAGATATGAAGACTGCTTAAAGATTTACTTTTGTTTCATCGCTCTTCCTAATGTCCTACCGCAGAGACTGGAAATCAGTGACACCAACCTGACCATAAAATCCACATTCCCTTACAATTAAAGTTCCATCGTTATTCAAATACCGTCACCAGGGTCCGATGATTTTATTTTTTAATGAGATGATCCTCTGTCTCAGGTACTGAAAAACACCATGAGAAACATAACAAAAATAAATGTCAGAGTCTTTGTTCAGGAGCACCATGTTAAAGGAAGGCTTATGAGAGTAGCTATAACACATAATTTCAGAGAGATGAAGAACAGCACTGCAGAGCACGTTGTGACTGTGCATAATCAGTGTGGACATTTTCATTATTTGCATCATACTAGAGCTGCTGTTTCAGTGGAAAACATAAAACAATATTTTGCCTTATTCATTCTCATGGTTTGCATTCTGTCATGAAAGCTAGAATTGATTATATATCGCTGCATCAGGTAAGGACACCGAATATCCTATCCTGAGTAGCACAAGGAAGCAGATGGTCTGTTACTATTTGATAGTTTCATGGCCACCAATGCTGAAGCTGTGTTTTTATTCCTAATTCAACTTTCTTAATCCAGAGATTTAAGTGGAAATGGAGAGATTTCAACTTAAAGCTCTGGTTTAAGAGCTCAAGCCTGTGAATGTAATTGTTTTAACTACTCTACCACTGTTCCTTAGAGTTTGAAGCAGCTCAACATGTTAAAGCAGTTCAAAATCCTTCTAAATGCCATAATAATATCCAGTCTTAAATGAGGAAAGTTTGGTGCTATGGTCTTTGCATAGCATTAAATTCCTCAATGACTCGAGTATTATTCTGTTCTTCTAACTTTTCAATGAATTAATTAACCACAGCATCCACACAATTTGATATCTCTACAGGTACCCTGGGCCATCTGTCAATAGATGCAATAGATGGAAAGAGAACCCATGTTGTATTTCCAGCAGTGCAAAGAACTGGTTTTAGTTAAAATGAATTCATGTTCTCCTGTGTGAAATAACTTCAAGCTCCATGTTACAGATAATAAAACAAAATGTGATTCCTTCAATCCCATTGTAGAAAGCAGAAAAGTTGGATAATGAATATGGATACAGACAGTAAATATGCATAGGGCATTGGCAATGTTTATAGCTTTCTGATTCAAGAATTTTTTAATCAAAATTAAAAGCTATTGCATCTTTTCAGAATAGTCTTCACGAGAAAGTAGAATTTTTTGGAGCATCTCAATAGATGTTAAATTGTAATGCCAAAAGAGAAAATGATGAAAATACCCAGTTAGTCAGTCAGTTTCCAAAGAGAGAGAGCCTTAATGTTTCAGATTGTTTTCTGATTTTCTTCTGAAATGAGAAAAGCTAAAGAGAAAATAAACTGATAAGATGCAGAGGAAGTGGAAAAGGGAGGAGAGATGTAGGTTGGAGATATCAAAAGGCAAAGAGGTTGATCGAGTAAATTAATGTAGGGCTAGAGAACTAGAATTCTTATCTGAAAATACTGAAGTGTATCCAGGGACTGCTAGATGTCTGACATTTTATTTTCTGAAACTGTTTAAGTCAATTTTTGTAGTTGTTTTCTGGTTTTCTTGCCACATTTATTTCAACTCTTTTGCAATGAAACATGCTGATGAATTTACATCAGATTCATGCACCTGCAAGAATGTTTATCCTTGTCATAAAATCTTGATATATTATCCATAACAGTAATATTCCCAGGAAATGAACTGCAAACATCCCAATAAATTAAGTTTTCTCGTGCCCTTTAATCCTTCCAGTATATAGAGCAAGTGCTCTCTGCTCTGATGGTTACTGGCCAGAGGTCCTGAACAACATTGACCTTGTTTTTGGGCGACTTGTGTTAGTCCTGTTGCATGGTATATCATTTGTAATTGCAAATGAGTTGCTGAGAAGCCTGATTTTTATTATTTCTAAGCAATATATATGCATTTCAATAGGACAGGTGACTTACTTGTTTAAACTACTTTGAATGGCCAGGTCATACTTTGGCTAAAATGCCTCTGATTTTTAATTACAGGCTGCCCCTGAGTAAATTAAAGTCACTATAAATAATACAGCCATAGTATGCATAATTTCTCATTCCCCTTGTGCAATGAGGACCTTGAGAGTAAAATCAGAAAATCCTGGAGGTTCTCAGCAGGTCAGACTACATCTGTGGGAAGAGAAGTAGAGTTAATATTTCAGACTGAAAACTCTTGGTCAGATCTTTATCAGTTCTGGCAAAGGGTGTTCAACCTGAAAGGTTAACTCTGTTTCTCTTCCACAGATGCAACCTGACCTGCTGTGTATTACCAGAATATTTTGTTTTGTTTTAATTTTTTAGCATCTGCAGATTTTATTTATGATTTTTACTTACTAGGGCATTGGAGAACATCCTGTTTATAAAACATTTCATTGTGAAATCTCCACATTTCTAATGACTTACCTTCAAATTCATAAACAACCATTTTCTCGGAGAATAAACACAATATCTAATACTTAGAGCACACAAAGAACCATTTTCACACCACACATCCAGCAATAAGTTTGCTGTTAATTTGCCTGATTTTCATTTTGTTTTAATGATTTGCTAACTGGATGATACAAAGCAATGGCTGAGAATGGTTCACTTGCTATTTAGTTATCAAGATCTAGGAACTTGTCAGCTGAAAGTAACTGGATGTTTCTACAAATCCTGGAAATGGTCAATAAGCTAATTGCTGGGCTCTTTGTTGCAGACATGAGCAGTTGAATTAATTTTGTCTTGTGCACACCCAGTTGTCAGCATTCTACAGCACTGAATATGGTGAAATAAGCTCCTTAAAATACTTGCCTCTTTCTGAATAAGTGGAAGATTTTAATATATTTACTGATTATATATTAGATTCAACGGATCATATTAATTGTCTTTAAAATCTATTTGACTCAGGTATCTTAGTTGAGACCTTGACTTTGTGAAGTGAGGGGAAGGATTCATGACAGTGCACTTTTGAGGAAAATAGAAAATAAGAACAAAAGTTACGGTAGTGTAGTGGTTAGTGTAACATTATTCCAGCACAAGTGACCTGGGTTCAGTTCCCACCACTGTCAGTAAGGAGTTTGCAGTTCTCCTTGTGACCACATAGGTTTCCTAAGGGGTATGGGGTATGGGTAAGTAGGCTAATTGTTCCTGTGGATATAATTGGGCAGTGCAGGCTTGTTGGGCAGAAGGGTCAGTTACAGTGCTGTATCTCTAAATCTAGTCCAAAGAGTAGCCAGCAATTAGAACTCATCTTTAGACATGCAATAAATGAGGAAGTAATTCCAGGAAGAAGGCTGATCAATATCAATAAATCTCAGGCAGAAAGAATTGGCAACGTTCAAGCCCAGCCTGATAAATGGCAGGTAGCATATGAACCTCACTAAATGTCAGTCGATGAGCATTTACCACAAGGTAGAATTGAACCACTACTCTTTGAAATTCAATCACATTACCATCACTGACACGCCAGAAATGAACCTGGAATAAACATGTGCTTACTGTACCTCCAAGAGAATGGTGGAGGCATATATTCTGTAGCAAATGACTCAGTCTCTAATTTCCTTTAAGCACTTACTTGATCTACACCTAAAATCGAGGCGAGAAGACTGCAACTAGTGGGGCACTGTTTACGCCACCCCGAGCTACCTGCCAGCTTAGTCATCATATGGGAGACCAAGCACGGGAGGATGAACCCTGGGCGCCCTCCCAAGACTATAGAAACATAGAAACATAGAAAATAGGTGCAGGAGTAGGCCATTTGGCCCTTCGAGCCTGCACCACCATTTATTATGATCATGGCTGATCATCCAACTCAGAACCCCGCCCCAGCCTTCCCTCCATACCCCCTGATCCCCATAGCCACAAGGGCCATATCTAACTCCCTCTTAAATATAGCCAATGTACTGGCCTCAACTGCTTCCTGTGGCAGAGAATTCCACAGATTCACCACTCTCTGAGTGAAGAAGTTTTTCCTAATCTCGGTCCTAAAAGGCTTTCCCTTTATCCTCAAACTGTGACCCCTCGTTCTGGACTTCCCCAACATCGGGAACAATCTTCCTGCATCTAGCCTGTCCAATCCCTTTAGGATTTTATACGTTTCAATCAGATCCCCCCTCAATCTTCTAAATTACAACGAGTACAAGCCCAGTTCATCCAGTCTTTCTTCATATGAAAGTCCTGCCATCCCAGGAATCAATCTGGTGAACCTTCTTTGTACTCCCTCTATGGCAAGGATGTCTTTCCTCAGATTAGGGGACCAAAACTGCACACAATACTCCAGGTGTGGTCTCACCAAGGCCTTGTACAACTGCAGTAGTACCTTCCTGCTCCTGTACTCAAATCCTCTCGCTATAAATGCCAGCATACCATTCGCCTTTTTCACCGCCTGCTGTACCTGCATGCCCACTTTCAATGACAGGTGTATAATGACACCCAGGTCTCGTTGCACCTCCCCTTTTCCTAATCGGCCACCATTCAGATAATAATCTGTTTTCCTATTTTTGCTACCAAAGTGGATAACTTCACATTTATCCACATTAAATTGCATCTGCCATGAATTTGCCCACTCACCCAACCTATCCAAGTCACCCTGCATCCTCTTAGCATCCTCCTCACAGCTAACACTGCCACCCAGCTTCGTGTCATCCGCAAACTTGGAGATGCTGCATTTAATTCCCTCATCCAAGTCATTAATATATATTGTAAACAACTGGGGTCCCAGCACTGAGCCTTGCGGTACCCCACTAGTCACCGCCTGCCATTCTGAAAAGGTCCCGTTTATTCCCACTCTTTGCTTCCTGTCTGCTAACCAATTCTCCATCCACATCAATACCTTACCCCCAATACCGTGTGCTTTAAGTTTGCACACTAATCTCCTGTGTGGGACCTTGTCAAAAGCCTTTTGAAAATCCAAATATACCACATCCACTGGTTCTCCCCTATCCACTCTACTAGTTACATCCTCAAAAAATTCTATGAGATTCATCAGACATGATTTTCCCTTCACAAATCCATGCTGACTTTGTCCGTTGATTTCACCGCTTTCCAAATGTGCTGTTATCACATCTTTGATAATTGACTCCAGCAGTTTCCCCACCACCGACGTTAGGCTAACCGGTCTATAATTCCCCGGTTTCTCTCTCCCTCCTTTTTTAAAAAGTGGGGTTACATTAGCCACCCTCCAATCCTCAGGAACTAGTCCAGAACCTAACGAGTTTTGAAAAATTGTCACTAATGCATGCACTATTTCTTGGGCTACTTCCTTAAGCACTCTAGGATGCAGACCATCTGGCCCTGGTGATTTATCTGCCTTCAATCCCTTCAATTTACCTAACACCACTTCCCTACTAACAAGTATTTCGCTCAGTTCCTCTATCTCACTGGACCCTCTGTCCCCTACTATTTCTGGAAGATTATTTATGTCCTCCTTAGTGAAGACAGAACCAAAGTAATTATTCAATTGGTCTGCCATGTCCTTGCTCCCCATAATCAATTCACCTGTTTCTGTCTGTAGGGGACCTACATTTGTCTTTACCAGTCTTTTCCTTTTTACACACCTATAAAAGCTTTTATAGTCAGTTTTTATGTTCCCTGCCAGTTTTCTCTCATAATCTTTTTTCCCTTTCCTAATTAAGCCCTTTGTCCTCCTCTGCTGAAATCTGAATTTCTCCCAGTCCTCAGGTGAGCCACTTTCTCTGGCTAATTTGTATGCTGCTTCTTTGGAATTGATACTATCCCTAATTTCTCTTGTCAGCCACGGGTGCACTACCTTCCTTGATTTATTCTTTTGCCAAACTGGGATGAATAATTGTTGTAGTTCATCCATGCAACCTTTAAATTCTTGCCATTGCATATCCACCGTCAATCCTTTAAGTGTCATTTGCCAGTCTATCTTAGCTAATTCACGTCTCATACCTTCAAAGTTACCCCCCTTTAAGTTCAGAACCTTTGTTTCTGAATTAACTATGTCACTCTCCATCTTAATGAAGAATTCCACCATATTATGGTCACTCTTACCCAAAGGGCCTCTCACAACAAGATTGCTAATTAACCCTTCTTCATTGCTCAAAACCCAGTCCAGAATAGCCTGCTCTCTAGTTGGTTCCTCGACATGTTGGTTCAAAAAACCATCCCGCATACATTCCAAGAAATCCCCTTCCTCAGCACCTTTACCAATTTGGTTCACCCAATCTACATGTAGATTGAAGTCACCCATTATAACTGCTGTTCCTTTATTGCACACATTTCTAATTTCCTGTTTAATACCATCTCCGACCTCACTACTACTGTTAGGTGGCCTGTACACAACTCCCACCAGCGTCTTCTGCCCCTTAGTGTTACGCAGCTCTACCCATATCGATTCCACATCTTCCCGGCTTATGTCCTTCCTTTCTATTGCGTTAGTCTCTTCTTTAACCAGCAATGCCACCCCACCTCCCCTCCCTTCATGTCTATGCCTCCTGAATATTGAAAATCCCTGAATGTTGAGCTCCCATCCTTGGTCACCCTGGAGCCATGTCTCTGTGATCCCAACTATATCATAATCATTAATAACAATCTGCACTTTCAATTCATCCACCTTATTACGAATGCTCCTTGCATTGACACACAATGCCTTCAGGCGCTCTTTTACAACTCTCTTAGCCCTTATACAATTATGTTGAAAAGTGCCCCTTTTTAATGCTTGCCCTGGATTTGTCGGCCTGCCACTTTTACTCTTCTCCTTAGTACTTTTTGCTTCTACCCTCACTTTACACCCCCCTGTCTCTCTGCACTGGTTCCCATCCCCCTGCTGTGAACTAACCTCCTCACGCCTAGCCTCTTTAATTTGATTCCCACCCCCCAACCATTCTAGTTTAAAGTCACCTCAGTAGCCCTCGCTAATCTCCCTGCCAGGATATTGGTCCCCCTAGGATTCAAGTGTAACCCGTCCTTTTTGTACAGGTCACGCCTGCGCCAAAAGAGGTCCCAATGATCCAAAAACTTGAATCCCTGCCCCCTGCTATGGTCAACACGCTCCTAGAAGACAGCGGCGCGGCTAACGTAGATGAACTGAACACACTAATGAGGGAGAGGGAGATGTGGAGAGTCTGTCATTGTGCCCAGTGCCGGCTCCCTAGGCCTGCGTTGACGTAGTAGTAGTAGTAGTAGTGATTTACACCTCATGGTTAAGTTGGAACATTCTCCATTTGGTTGGATGTAGCTTGACACCATCTAGGACCAGACAGCCCAGGCAATTGACTCAGGCTGCAAAGACACGCCACGTATCATGCACCTTGCCAGACTGCACTGTCTGTGGTAGCAAAGGTCACTGTGGCCCTGAAAGGTCCACCACAGCCACAACAGCTGTCTGTGAAATACACTGCAGCAGATGATCCCTTCCAGAGGACCTGCCAAACCCAGCAGCTTCAATGGCTGAAGAGCAGGATCAGAGCCAGCAACTGCAAAATTCCCTTGGATTCAGTGACGATAAACAGAGGCAAAAGAAGAGGTGTATGCTTGCATCATTTGCTGGATGAGGGGGAAGTAGGATGTGAGAAGGTGGATTAATTGACAGCTGGTGCCCTATAAGATGCCATTTCATAACTATAACTCTTAAATCCTGGATCATCTGGCATCCAGTTGCTCAGAAATCCTGCTGGTTTGACACCTGGGTCATACAATAGTCTAGAACGAGGGGGCTTTCTAACCTGGGATCCAAAGACTCTTCGCTTGATGGTATTGGTCCATGGCATAGAAAAAGTTGGGAACTCCTGGTCCAGAACATGAGCTGGAGTTCCAGATGTGAGTGATAATGTGCAGACAGAGTTGGGAGTCTGCTGAGTAGCTCAGGCATCAGCTGGGACTGTGGACAAGTTGGGTTGATGGACCAAGGTTTGGTACCAAAACTCCAGAGGCCAGAAACTTGGAAAGGTTTTTAATTAAAGCTGCGATTCAGGGTGCCTGTATGTTTCTGTCACTTTTAAACCAGTGAGATTTATTGGGAAAATCTATTATATTACTGTGTAATTAATTTCATTTCATTGGGAAAAATATATTACTGTGCAACGTGTACAATATGAAATAAAATGTATTTTGATTATTAATAGGAGTAACAGGAGTAATATGGAAAATCTGCTCTTCCAGCACTACCCCTCAGCTGTCATCTGCACATGTCATCTGTAAGCTGCAGTTCGATAATTGAGGTTGGAGTGATTTCCTGAAAACAATAATGTGATCATTGATATTACATTTACAGAAACAAAAACAATCCTCTCTGAATATGCACCTGATTTGAATGGAAAATATTAATGTGAGTTACATGATCTTCCCGGTTTCCTTTTGGTGATACGGGCACAAACGAAGAATAGTGTGGCATTGTGAGGGAGTGTGATAACTGAAGCTTATCCCAGGAGATGTATGGCCAGCACCAGTTGGTTTCTATTTTATGGGTTAACAAACTCAACCAGAAACAGGTTCAGGAGTTTGTCTTAGCAATTTCAGGCCCAAGGAAATTCAGACACAAGACTCAGGGGAGGGGGGTTGGGGGAAGACTTTGTTTTGTATCATGAAGCACAGGAAGAAAAATAAGTAAGATCATAGAGAGACTGAGGAGCCATATAGAACAAAGAGCTGAGGCTGAAACTGTGTTAGAATTGGAAAAATAGAGGTCAGTGCCATTTAGCAAATGCGGTGAGAACCGGTTAGAAATTTGACTGCTAGGGATTGGTAGGAGTAAAAGGGGGAGGGTTGTATATCTGGGAGGTGGTACAACTGAGAGTTGGGGAAATAATCAGGTTTTTGGAAGTCGGTTTTAATGGCTGGTGGGTTGAGTAGATTTGTAATGGGAAGTTTGATTGGCACATATGGGAGTATTGAATAGAGAAATGGTGGGTGGGCTAGGTGGGGGTGGCAGAGTAAAATGATCCAAGCAAGAGCCAATAAACAAAATTAATTCAGGGAGACTCAACTGAGTTACCAGTACTGGGTTTAGTGTCTGCTCAGGCCAGTAACGAAGTTGTAGCCCTAGCCCTAAAGCAAGCCCAGGACAGCATGTGAATGAAAATAATGGAAGTAGCAGCCAGACATGTATTACATGAATGTTGATGATTGTTGTGCATGTTTGGATTGCTCTGTACACCAGTGCATTAGGCACATGGCAGATCCAGAGGTAAAATACACGTGGTAGGTCCCAATATTTCATTATGCTTTACTTTCAATTAACATTGAACTGCATGGAACACATAAAATATTGGAGCCGTTCTCAGAGGTAAATTTATGTTCTCTCTTTCTTATTCTGGTAATTCAATAATTATCAATTTAGAGATGACTCCTATCACTTGGTAAGGACACTTCAACACTATAAAATTCTTATTTTTGTCTGTATGTCTCTTGTCTATATCATTTTTATTTTGGTTCCTGAAGTTGTGAGGGTGTGCAGTATCAGAGGGATTTTTTTCTAAATAAATTTCAAAAGAGAATGTTTCAAAGAGAACACTTCAGAATTATTTTTTTAAGTGACCTTGTTTACTCTGTTTCCCGTAACACTGAATTTTTCAATTCATTATTAATTTAGACTGCAATAGAACGTGATCAGTACAGAAATAAATCTATTTATATCTTCAGGGGATATTTTAATAAAGGATTTGTCTCTCGGTATATAAGTTCCCTATCAGTGCCAAAGGCCTCGTCAAGGTCACCTTGCCAAGGAACAAAAACCCAGTGAATATATATGATTTGTCTGGTATTTGTCACTTATTAATATTAACTTTTCTTTTAGTTCATGCTGAAGGTGTTTTTGTCTAGAATTAAACTGCATATTTTAATAAGAGGAAAATCAGTAACTGTGCTCTGCTCTATGCAGGAATTGTGTAAGCACTGCATTGCAGTACTTTAAAGCAACAGCATTCCCTATGGTCAGTTATACTTCACATTCTGAATATCAGGACTCTTCAATTACAGACATAGAACCATAACCTTTCCCTCACATTATTCCCTCCACAGCTTACGAACTTCAAATAACTTCGCAGCCTTTGTTAATACAATTTAAGATATTTTTTTGAGATTTTGATGAACTTACCTAGTATTATTCAACAGTTAACCTAGTCAGTGCCAACAATGCTTGGATACAATATATTCTGTAGAACACTTGTAATTTTGACTGTGCACTTGTATAAAAATAGTTATACATAAGTAACTCAAGGTATTTGGACACAAAGCTTGTTTCCATAGCTTTTAATGTTAGAAGACTGCCAGACAAACATTACCCTTGTGCAAGTATGTTCCCGTGCAGGAAAGCTCCTATGCTGACACAATTTGGTGAGATAGAATGTGAATTTATTTGAAACGTTGTAATAAATAGTTGTTAAGGGTTTTGTTGTCCATTCTCACCACAGAGCACTAAGTGCCAAAAGGTAGAAAGAAGACCTAGCCTTAACTTTACAACACAAAACCACCACATTGTTCAGCAGAACAGTACAAAGTGACTTTCACGATTTGCCTCTCAGGATGAATGTGTCTTATATTTCAGTAAATGCACCTGTCATGTCAACCTTTGGCTGACATTACAGACACACTTAGAGAAATATAAGGCACATCCCCACAGTGATAATTATGACCTTGAGTAATTGAGACACTGTGTGACCTGTTCTCACATTTTATAATGATTGCTACTTCAACTGTCTGCACAGTCAGTTCTAATCAAATCAGATCTACCCATAACATCCAACTGTATTAAGACAACAACTGCTTCCAGAGACTTAAGACATCCCTGATGAACAAAAGCCAAAAGAGCAGAGGTTGGCTCTTCCCAATCACTTAAGGAAACAAATTCCTTAATTACCATGTAAGGCAATATAAATGTTTTGTTGAAAATTAAAAATTCATTAGATGGCATACACAAAATTCTGGAGGAACTGAGCGGTCCTGATGAAGGATCTCAGCCCAAAATGTGGGTTCTTGATTCCTTTCCAGAGATGCTGTTTGACCTGCTGAGTTCTTTCAGCATATTGTGTATGCTACTCTGAATTTCTAGTATCTGCAGAATTTCTTGTGCTTATAGTTCACTGGAAGGAACCATTTACAATGTTACTATGCATGGTGACTTGTCTATGTATTACTCCTGTGAAATCTGCAGAGGAGAGCAAACTCTCTGAAGACTTGCAAAAGTGCACATGAACATTCCAGTCATAAATCATGGCAAAATTAAATGATGCCTTTATAATGATGAACTAATAACATTCTAAGTCTTTCATCATCATTATTATGTGCCAGGTCGTATGATGTGGGCGATCATGGTCTTCCATCTGCCTTTAATCTGCCTGTGGGGAAAAGCCCCTTCATGCCGTTGTTCCTACTCTTCTCCATCTATGAGTATCATTGTTCTTGCCATTTTTTTGTTCAGGAGTGGGTTTGCCATGGCCTTCCTCTGGGCAGTGTCTTTACAAAACGGGTGCCCTCAGCCATTATTAATGCTCTTCAGAGATTGTCTACCTGGTGTCAGTGGTCACATGACCAGGACTTGTGATATGCACCAGCTGCTCATATAACCATTCACCACCTGCACCTATGTGACCCTGATCAGGGGGCTAAGCAGGTGCTACACCTTGCCCAAGAGTGAGCTGCAGGTGAGCGAAGGGAAGGAGTACCTTACACCTCCTTTGGTGGAGACGTATCTCCACCCCACCACCCTTTCTAAGTCTTCAGTGTTTCCTAGCACACAAATTTGTCTCAGCAGGATGTTTCAATAAAGATGGAGAATCTTTGCATACAACTCTTCTGGATAGAATTGTCTAAGCTGGCCAAGACATATCTAATCAAAAAA
Organism: Mobula birostris; assembly: GCF_030028105.1. Taxonomy (NCBI): domain Eukaryota; kingdom Metazoa; phylum Chordata; class Chondrichthyes; order Myliobatiformes; family Myliobatidae; genus Mobula; species Mobula birostris. Next base: position 58,501,232 of record NC_092383.1, on the reverse strand, counting down.
AGATTAGGATCATGTCTGCTGCCTATTGTTCACTTTGCTCTTGATGACATCAATGAAGTGAAAGTGGAGAGATGTGCCAGATCACCTGCTGATGCTGTTGTCTGCATTTCGTACTGAGAATCAAACACATATTCTCCTCCTATAATTATCAACTACTTAAAATTGCAACAGAATATTCCGAACTTCAAGATTTAGGAAATGCAACATCACAGTGTCAAATGTGGATGAGCTAAACCTAGGTAAATCATTGCTGACCCAATCAAAATCGTTGATTCCTTAAACTTACAAATGCTGGAGGTTGTACAAGCACCTTGGGATGCGGGTGCGGGGTGGAAGAGTGGGGGGGGGGGTCAGATGTGGAAGAGTTTTTTAGTTTAGTTTTCTGTAACTAATCACTTCCTGGGGTGATTACTGTTTATAAACAAAATTGTCAGGCCTAGATGTTACATGCTAAGTTATTGTAGGTACAAGTTTTTTATGTGTGTACTATGAGAATATATTGTAGAAACTAGTGTATACCCTTTTCCCCCTTATGTTGTGTCTGTCCTCTCTTCAGTGTGTGTTTTTGTGTGTGTGTAAGGTGTGGCTATATAGGAGGGGCAGAGGTTGGTGGTGGAGCATATGGATGAAAGCTCTACTCAGGATTCCTTAACTAAATTTTCATGGTTCAGTTTGTGCACAGTTTACCAGAAGAAAGTTGAAAATAAGAAGAACTGTTGTCTATGAAGGTGAAGGGAGGCACCATGAAGGTCCTTTTCAATTATGGTTAATGACAGAAGGAAAAGAAAAAACATATCAAAAGTACTGATTCAGCAGATAATATCATTATAATAAAATGCAACAGATGGAAAAGTTGGGAAAATAAATTAAACTCTTTAAAGAAAATGAGGTGGTGGCAAATACTGAACTGTCTACAGTAGTTTTACTTTTTGTACATAACTCTATTCAGATTCAGATTCATTAAATAGAAAGATAGATACTTTATTGACTTCAAAGGAAATTACAGTGTCGCAATAGTATTACAAGTGTTCAAGTATACAAATATTAGAAATGTAATAAAACAAGTTACCTTTAAAAAAGATGTACAAGATTTACAACTCAAAGATTACAAGATTTACATGATTTCCAAGTTCACACTGATAAGATGGTAGTGCAAGAATTACTGTAATATTATACAGTAATGGGTGCACATTCACACCATCCAGATAAGAAGTATTGGTAGTATTGTGCAATATTGCAAAGGACATTCATGATAGCTGTGTATGGCAAACAGAGCTAAACAGAGCTTAAACACAACTCTGGTAAACTTAGGTTAATAATCATCTGTTACGTACCCCGTAACTGGGTTGCCAAACCAGCAGAAATGGATCACTCAGTTGGGGTCTGGACTACTAGAACTAAGAAAGTTTTATTAAAGAAACAAGCAACACAGTAATCGAAAGGATAATAAATGCAACAGTTCAGCAATGATAAACACACATGTGCACAGAATTAAGATAACAGCATCAATCAAGCTCTATCGTTGTCTAGGGGTAAATGACCAATTTCAAAGTGACACAAAAGTCCAGTTCAATTTAATAGTTCAGTTCGCAGTAATTGTTGCCATGGCGATGGACAAAGTGGGGGGAGAGAGAGAGAGAACGAGAATGACTGATCATTCAGACAGGGCTTCCACTCACAGACTGGCGATATTTGCTCACAAGCAGCTTTCGAGCAGGTCCTTGGTGATGTCACCTGAGGCCACCGACTGTGACCCCTCCTCCAGATGCGGTCGATCCTCTGCAGTGAACCCGGCACCCAAGCGAGGGTGGACACACACCGGGTTCCCGCTGATCGTACCTTTCCACCCTGTGCGTAGTCCGGTACTTCCCACCGACTCGTGAGAGGCGCACCGCTTCCAGGGTCTCGTTACCTCGGGTGTCGTGTGTCTCGCCTTAGCGAACCTGTCCCTTTTTATCCCCCTGCTGGGGTATCGCCTGTCCATCACTTCTAACAGTTCAGGGCTCAAAGGGGCAGCCGCTCCAGACAGCTCTCTCTCCCGTCCCTTCATTACACATCTCCAGATGCTGCTTCATTGTTCCTTATCTCTCCTTCCCCTGAGGACAGGTGGCAGCCCGACTGCTGATGCCACTGATGCTAACCCAGGCCAGCAAACATCTTAATTTTATGTGTATTCTCGTCACACATCTAACAGGACATCCCCAGCTTTAGGTTGACTCATTATAGAACCTAATGGCTGGGGGTAAGAATGATCTCATAGTATTTTTGGAGCAGTGCAGTTGTCTTAGTCTATTGCTGAAAGTGCTCCTCTGTTCAGCCAAGGTGCAGTGCAGAGGGTGAGAAACATTGTTCAGAATTACCAGGATTTTCTGGAGGGTCCTTTGTTCTACCACAGCCTCCAGTGTGTTCAGTCTGACTCCCATAACAGAGCTAGCCTTTCTAATCAGTTTACTGCCTCTGCCCCAGCACAACACTGCAGAGAAGTTTGTACTGGCAACACCAGATTGGAAGAACATGTGAAGGAGAGGCTTGCATACTGCAAAGGATCTCAATCTCCTCAGGAAGTAGAGGCGACTCTGCTCCTTCTTGTACCCAGCCTCTGTGTTGGTGGTCCACTCACCTGTACATCGAAACATCCAGTGAAATGTGTTGTTTTCATTAAGAACCAACACAACGTAGGGCAGCCCACAAGTGTCACCATACATTCTGGCACCAATATTACGTGTCCCCCATGTTCACAGAACAGCACATGTACAGCAGAACAACAGCACAACAAGCCACTTTCCTTCATCCTTCCCACCCATATTCACATCAGCTCCAGGATGGATTGTCTTCGGCCTCCAGCCTCAGCGGACTCAGACTCCCAGACACTGGGCCTTCAACTTCCACAGCAGACTCACAGGTCCAGGGCTTCGGCCATCAGGCCTCGAATTCCCGACTTCTGATCGACCTTTCAGCTTCAATCTTCAGTATCAACGCAAAGGCTTACCAATGACAATGAATGAGGGCACTGCATGAAGCCCTGAACCGCAGGCCTCAAGTTCTGGATTCACTGATGACGGGGACCCTGAACACTAGGCCTCAAACTCCAGCCTTGCTAGGGTTGCCAACTGTCCCGTATTAGCCAGGACACCCCGTATTTTGGGCTAAATTGGTTTGTCCCATATGGGACCGCCCTTGTCCCATATTTTCCCCACTAAGATGGAGCACTCCTATGAAACCGTTCGTAAGCCGAAATGGTGTAAAGCACAGAAACAATTACCATTAATTTATATGGGAAAAATTTTTGAGCGTTCCCAGACCCAAAAAATAACCGACCAAATTATACCAATAACACATAAAACCTAAAATAACACTAACATATAGTAAAAGCAGGAATGATATGATAAATATGCAGCCTATATAAAGTAGAAATAATGTATGTACAGTGTATCAGAATCAGGAAGATTAACCCAAAACCAATTTGTAGAAAAAAATCAGCACGTACACGTATGCACATGTCATGCATGCGCACACAGGTGCCTGCGCAAGGCCTCATGGTCATGGTAGTCTTTCTCAGGGTAAACACAAGTGTCCCGTATTTGACTGCTACTTTTGTCCCTTATTTGGGAGTGAGAAAGTTGGAAACCCTAATCCTTGCTGACTTGTGTACTTTTAAGGTTCACCGGGCCTTGTTCCTTCTGCCTGCATGGAACTCTGATCCCGGAATCCACTGATGACTCACTGACCTGGGTCCTCATTTGTCTGCTGGTCTGACATCCAACCACCGATGTCCTTTGTCCTACATCCAAGTATGGTATACGTGATAGTTTTCTTCTACATTGGAAGGACCATACAAAGAGTGTGCATATATATCTTTATTCATGTAAAGTCCTCAAATTGCAATCGCTGTCATTTATATTCTCTGTCACACTCCCAAAATGACCACTCCGCACTCGACCTCTGGCATTACACAATGAGGCTTATCTTTGATGAGCCAGATTCAACTCAAGGTTCATCAATTTCAGATCGGAACCACTCCTGATTAGTGAACAGTTTTTAACCCCATTTGAATAATCATCAGATTATAACTGATTATATCAATGATAATTAGACAAGTAAATAAACAAAACCTGCCTCTGTGAACTTACCTCAGACCTAGCTTTTACTTCTTTGTTTGTCTGGTTATCAATTCTGTTGCTATCTTGCCAGATTTCCTCTCCAGCTTTCTTCCTTGACACATCCTTGCCCATTTCTGGACTTGCTTAGACCTTTTGTATTGTTTTTTCCAGCTCTGATTAATGGCCATTGATCTGAAACATTAACTGTTTTTCACTCCACCAAAGTGTCCTGATCGAGAGTAATTTCAGTATCGCCTGTTTTTTAATTTCAGATTTTTAGAGTATTGGTTTATGTTGTTGTTTATTTGGTAAAGGCATGATTCTTCTTCCCCTCAGTTGCAACTACATCTCCAGCATTTATATATTCAGCATGCACCTCTTATTGATCTTCAACCAGTATATCACTTGCACTTTAGTTACAGCTTTTAATCCCTTAAAATACTTCCACTGCAGCTTTCCGAGGACAGAAATCAGTCACTTATACTTTTACCGCATGCTTCAATTGCTGAGATAGTGTTAGTCTCCAGGAGGGCTATTGTATTTCGCCGTGCAATTGTAGAACTTGGAAATAAGCAAGATGTGATTACTTTGATGGGATTATGCTATAGACCTTCAAATAGTCAGAGCATTTTTGAAGAACAACTATGTACAAATATGTACTGTCGAGATGAGGCCACACTCAGGTTGAAGGAACACCTTATATTCCATCTGAGATAGCCTTCAACCTGATGACACAAACATTAATTTCTCAAAGTTGCAGTAACGCCCACACCCCCCTTCATCATTCCCCATCCCCTTTTCCCTTTCTCACCTTATCTTCTTGCCTGCCCATCGCCTCCCTCTGGTGTTCCTCCAGCCTTTTCTTTTTTCCATGGCCTTCTATCCTCTCCTATTAGATTCCCCCTTCTCCAGCTCTGTATCTCTTTCACCAATCCACTTCCCAGCTCTTTACTTCATCCCTCTCCCTTCTGGTTTCACCTTGTGTTTCTCCCTCCCCTCCCCCTTTCAAATCTACTCATCTTTTTTCACTCCAGTCCTGCTGAAGAGTCTTGGCCTGAAGCGTCAGCTGTACTTTTTTCCATAGATGCTGCTTGGCCTGTTGAGTTCCTCCAGCATTTTGTGTGTGTTGTATAAAAAAATGCAGTAAGATATAAAAACATGAGGGATGTAGTAGTGAATAATTAATTGTAACTTTCCCAATATTACTGAATATGCCTCAGTGTAAGAGGTTGAGATGGTTGGAATTTGTTAAGTGCATGAATGAAAGACTTTTGAAACAGAATGTAGAGAGATGCTCTGGGGAGGGAAGCTATACTCAATTCGGTTTTCGGGAATGATAATGGGCAAGTGCTGGAAATGACTATAGAAGGACCCTTTGCAAGCAGTGATCACAATTCACTAGGCCTTAAGGTAGATATGGAAATGATAATATTGAGTCTAGAGTTTAGGTTTTCAATTGGGAGAGGATTGATTTCAATAGTATAAGATAGGACCTGGTGAAAGCAGGTTGGGTATTGCTGTTGGAGAGAAAAACAACATTTGATATGTGAGAAGTGCAGTAAAGTGAAATAGTTAGAGTTCAGAGTCATCATGCTCCTGTAAAATTAAGAAGTAAAGGTGGTAGAATTGGGGAATCTTCGTTAACAAATTAATAGAGGTTTGATCAGGAAAAAGAAGGAAGTGTTTGTCAGTAATGGAAATTTTTTATCAAACTGGGGCATTGAGTATAAAAGTCAGTATATCATGTTGTAGCTGTACTAAACTTCAGTGACGGTGTATTTGAAGTACTGCGTTCAGTTCTGATTATCCCAACACTGAAATGATGTGTAGGCTTTAGGGAGGGTACAGTGGAAGTTTACCAAGATGCTGCTTGAATTATAGCATATTAACTACGAGAAGCAGTTGGACAGATTTGGATTGCTTTCGATGGCGCATGACAGATTAAGGGGAGAATCGCTTGCTATTTATAAAATGATAAAAGGCACATATACAAATATTAACTATTTAGAGGGGCATAGCTTTAGGGTAAAATGAGAGAAAGTTTAAAGGAGATATTCAGGGGCAAGTTTCTTTACAGAGGGAGAGGTTGGTGCATGGAACAGGTACCACGGGTGGTGGTTGCAGCACATATGTTAATGGCATTTAAGAGGCATTTAGACAGACACATGAACATGAAGAGAATGAGGGATATAGATCATATGCAGGCAGAAGTGATTAGTTTCATCTGGCATTATGGTTGGCTTGGCAGAGGCATTGGGGACGGAAGAATATGTTCCTGTTCTGTACTGGGCTATGGTCTTTTGTAAGCCCTTTGAGGTTTATAGAAAATATAAGAAAGATCTTAGGAAAGCATTTAGAATGGTAAACAGTGGACATGAAATTGCCCTGACCAGCAAAATTAAAGTGAATTCCAAAACTTTTGAGAAGCAAGAGGGTAGCTGGGGAAAGAATACCCTTTTACCTGGTTCTGTCAGGAAAAAGGGAGGTCATTGTTTGAAGCCAGAAGCTATGAAAGGTGTTTTGAATGAATACCGAACTGTACTATGTAGTTTTATTTCTTCACTTGTTTATTAGATTTATTATTATTAAAGAGTTGCTTAGGATTTTAAAACCAAAGAAAAATGTCTTGTTTTCATGTATCTGGTAAAAAGGATCATAATTCATTTTCTAGGAACACTAAATTCAAAAATTTATGATCAGAATGGGAGATTATGAGAACAATCTCAAGTCTTTAAACAAATGTGACAACCCAGCACTTTCCACCAGCAACAGACAAAATTCACCTGTACCCCAAGTGACGTGGATTTGGGAAGCTCCAGAGAGGGAATGACTTAACTGGAAGGTTTCTGGATGTTGCCGGGCAACAGTCTCTACCTGTTCAGCTTGAGCTTTGATTTCCTGGTTCTGTGCTAATAAAAGGAGGTCCTCACAAGAACTGCCTCTGATATATTACACCCAGGCAGCTGGAGACCGAATGGCACCAAATTATGGTTCTCCAAGTACAATCACCCAGTCACAGATGGTGGCAACTGCCCATATTATATACTAAAATATGAATAAGTAAATTATTGAACAACTAATGCAATTCTATGCATTAGGTCTATAATAAACCCTGGAAGGGTAATAGCTTATCAACAGATTTAGTGCAACCTGAGTGAAAAAAAAGCAGAAAAATGTCAATATAATTGCTAAAGCACAGAGAGCAGTGGTTAGGTAGGTCATGGAAGCCTTAAATTTCCATTTGCAGCATTGCATTTTCCTTTCCACAGTTCATCAGACAGAGCTGTGGCACTCAGTACTTCCAGCAATAATGAGGGCTCCTTATCCTTCCGGTCTGTGGTGAGCAAGGGAGCTGATTCCACAGAAATTCTTTTTTTGCATGTACTGTAACTTTGTTTTCAGCTAATTTAGGATTTAGCACCTGGCTATCAGAGCAATAATCTAACAAATGATTATCACTGAAATCAATCCTTACCTCCAAAATTCATCTAATAACTGAAATTCCAGTACAGGTTGTTTCAAGGAGTCCAAAATCTTTGCAGGAACACTAACAAATTGTGCATGTTTCATGTTTGTATGTTATTATTAGGCTCACAAAGGATGCACTGAAAGCATACTGTGAAAGACGTGATTCATTTTCAGTCTGTACTGCATTATCACTTTGCTGGACCAAAAGGTGATTACATACTTTCCAACTGCACCATGAAGCACCATGGATTACATTGCATTTCTATTTTGACAAAATTATTTTCAGTTCATTCATGTTTTTTACATTTATTATATATAACTTTAACCATTTAATTTAAATGATTTTATTAAGAAATAACTTATTGCTCATGAGTTTTTATGAGTTTATACAATAAAGGCTAAAAGGGAACAGAAGGCAGGAGGGCAGTGGGAAATGGTGAATGATTATGTACCAGATGTTGCTTGCCAAGAATTTATAAACTGCAGGACCAGATACCTTGTAACGGATTGGAGTCTGTTGCACACAAAGCATTCCTTGCCCTCAAAAATAAATAACAATATACCTTAAGCAAAACACAAAATGCTGGAGGAACTCAGCAGGTCAGGCAGCATCTATGTTTGTTTCTGTGGGCCTTTATTCCCAGTCCGTCTTCACACTCTCTTCTCTGTTAGCTAGTAAAAGTTCACAGCCTGCCCTGTCTTCTGAAGAAAATGGGAGTTGTCACCCAATTAATCCACTGAAGTATGACACCTTATGTTAAAAAAAGTCCCTGCAAGTTTGGAGTAATGTGGACCAGGAAGTAAAAGTGGCCAAGAGTTGTTGCCTAATCTCTTCAAATGCACTATTTGAGAACCTACCTTTCATATTTTCACCAGGGTGCTAGAGTTAAAATTGTACCCAATGAATCAAGGGTGCTACAATATTGAAATTTTACATGGAGAAGGTAGCATCATATTCACACACTTATTGATTACTGGCAATGAGTTGCACCACAAAATGTATGAGTCAAATTCACACATGTATGTTATATAAAATAACTGTGGTTTGGTGCTGATGATGGGAATAGCTGACCTCCAGGACCCTTCTCTACATCACCCTGACATTCCCAACTGCTGGAGCATAGACTTGTTTCATTGGCAACCTTCAATAGTGGGGTTTAATCACAATGCTCTTAGTGCTATCCAGTCAGGCTGAGAACTCGGAACACACGAGATTCTGAAGGTGCTTGAAATCTTGAGCAACACACTCAGAATACTGAAGCAACTCAGCAAGTCAGGCAGCATTTGTGAAAGGGAATAAACAGCAGGCGTTCTGGGCTACCATCCTTCATCAGGACTGGAGAGGAAGGGGGCAGAGGCCAGAATATGTAGGTGAAGGAGTACAAGCAGGCAGGTAGTTGGTGAGACAGGTGAGGGGGAAGGGACGTAGGTGGAGGTGGCACAATGAAGAAACCAGCAGATGATAGGTGGAAGAGGTAAAGGGCTGACAAAGGAGGAATCTAATAGGAGAGGTGACAAAGAGTAAGCACTTGCTCAAAGAGTCAGAAAGCAGCAGAGATCACAGAGTGGCAGCAGTGAAAGAGACAATTTTAACTTCTTCAGGGTAAGCATACTTTGAAGAGACTTTACAGTGGAGCAGCAAATATTAAACACAAAAGATTCTGTAGATGCTTGAAATCTTTGGCAACACACACAAAAAGCTGGAGGAACTCGGCAAGTCAGGCAACATCCATGACTGTCTGTCTAGGCACAGCTCAAATGCCATCTATAAATTTGCTGATGATACAATCGTTGTTTGCAGAGTTTCAGATGGTGACAAGAGGGCATATTGGAGTGAGATATATCAGCTGGTTGAGTGGTGTTGCAGCAGTAACCTTGCACTCGACATCAGTAGGACCAAGGAACTGATTTGGACTTCAGAAAGTATAAGAGAAGGTCATAGAGGGATCAGAAGTGGAAAGAGTGAGCAATTTCAAGTTCCAGGGTGTCAATATCTAAACTGGACCCAACGTATTGATTCAGTTACAAAGAAGGCAAGACAGCAGCTATATTTCATTAGGAGTTAATGGAAGTTTGGTATGTCACCAAAATCATTTGAAAATTTCTACAAATGTACAGTGAAGAGCATTGTTACTGGCTGCATCACCATCTGGTATGGGTGAGAGGGGGTGGGGCTACTGCACAGGATGGAAGTAGGCCGTGGAGAGTTGTAAACTTAGCTCCATCGTGAGCACTAGCTTCCACAGAATCCAGGACATCTTCAAGGAGCAATGCCTCAAAAAGGTGGCATCCTTCATTAAAGACCCCATCACCCAACTTGTGTTTTGTTCTCATTGCTACCACCAGGAAGTAGGTACAGAAGCCTAAGTGATTAGAAACACACTCAGTGATTCAGGAACAGCTTCTTCCCCTCTGCCATCTGATTTCTGAATGGACACTGAACCCATGAACACTACCTCACTACTTTTTTATTTCCAGTTTTGCCCTCCTTACTTAACTCTATATTATATATATAAAATATTTACTGTAATTCTGTTTTTTCCCCCTATTATCGTGTATTTCATTGTACTGCTGCTGTAAAGTCAGCCGATTTCAGGATATATGCCTGAATCTGACCTCAGACTTAGGATTAACTTTCAGAACAGATAAACATCCAAACATCTACATATAACATTTTCATGATTTTACAGCATAAAGTTTTAATGACCTCTGAGACATGAAAATAAAAGAATAAATATGATCCAGAACAATACGCAACCTGATTCTATCGAAAGTAAATTTAGTGTCTATTTATCCTTGAGCACTGGGGCCATTTAAACTTATAAAGTGTCATCTTTGTTATTTAGTAGTGCTCTGAATCCCAAACTAGGATATAGTAGACACTTGATCTATGTTTATATAGCTTCAGATGACGCTGCAGATCAGTGCTCAGAGATATTTACTTATTTATTTAGAGATACAGCACAGTAACAGGCCCATCAGGACTAAAGAGCCCAAGGCGCCCGATTATCCTGCCAGCCAATACGTCTTTGGACTGGAGCATGCAGAGGAAACCTATGCAGTCACTGGGAGAACATACAAACTCCTTATAGACAGGGCGGGAATTGAACCCAGATCACTGACACTGTAATAACATGATACTAACCACTATACTATAGTGCTGAACTTAAGCTGGGACACCTGCAGGTAACCTGTTACGTATTCATGTATATTTTGACCCTTATTGGTTGCTGTCTAGCTTCCCTGTGTGTTATATACTGAAGGTAATGTGAAGAGGGAATTCTGAGTAGATGAGTTACAAGCAAAATAAACAGCTTTACGTTCGTTCCTCACCTTTCTGTCTCTCGTGTGTGTTATTCACAGCCAGTACCACAAACATAACAACTGGCAACAAGGTGACAAGTCCTCACACGATACTTACTGTTTTGTTCTCTTCGGCAAGACAAGTCCAACACTGGCCGTGTAGCACATGTGTAATGTGAGTGAGCAAAAAGAAAATGGCCACTGGAAGCTTGGTGAGTGAAGAATCTGAGGGGAGAGAATAAAAACGGGACAATTAAATAAAACATTAAATGAGAGAGGGAGAGAGGGATGGATACAACTAGTTAACTTTTCTGGAACACGATTGTGATTAAAAATGGCAACAATGTTTGGAAGCATGGGGACATATGACGAAACGGCAGAGCAATGAAGTTCATATACTGAGAGATTTGAATATTTTGCACTGGCAGATCAAACTTCAGATGATATTCATGTTCCAGCTTTTCCGACTGTAATGGGTGCAAAAACATTTAATTTATTATGCAGTCTAGTGCAACCTGCTAAGCCTGGTGATAAGCCTTATGAGGACATAGTTAATGTCTTAAAGGACCACTACTCACCCAAAACTTTAATTATTGCTGAGAGGTTTGGATTTCATAAAAGGAATCAGGAGGAAGGTGAGTTTATTTCAGTTTGTGGCAGTGCTGAAGCAATTGGCTGAAATGTGATTTTGGGCAGTCTCTGAATGACACGTTACATGATTGACTCGTATGTGGTCTGCATAGTGAGGCAATTCAGATATGTTTGCTTGTAGAAGACAGACTAAAATTACAGGAGGCAATTGAGATTAGTACGTCTATGGAGATGGCAGCTAAAGAAACACAGCTATTAAGCACAAGATCCCAAGTTCATAAAGTTTCTACTGACTTTAAGAATTAGACACCTATAGGCAATCAATGTTGGCATTGTGGCAAAACTGGGCATTCAGCAAAAGAATGTTAGTATAAGGATATAAGGATTGCCAAAGCTGTGGCAAAAAGGGGCATATTGAACAAGCCTGCAAAATTAAAAATACGCTGTCAACCAAAATCACTGTAATGAAGAAAAATGAGTTTTGGTAAAACAAAACAAAATATGTGGACAAGAGGGAACATACTAAGGACAGACTGGGTGACTCTCACTCCATGGATGGAGAAGCTTTACAGATGTTATTTGTTTCAGGACAGAGAGACGCCTATTGGATGACCCTGTGGTTGGATGGGGACACAGTGAGGATGTAGAGAGACATGGGTGCTGCAGTATCGCTGATGTCAGAGACAAATTACAAGGAGAAATTGGAGCATCTCACCTCAGAAGAGGCAAGGTTGTCTTTCAAGCCTTACATTGGTGAGGTTGTCCAGTGAGGGGAGTTGTACAGGTTACAGTGGAGATTAACAAACAAATTTCCAATGTACATTGTTGCAGGTGGTTATCCAGTTCATGGTTGGAGCAACTCAAACTCAACTGGCACAAAGTGCACTGGATTGGTGGGAGCACTGGTATAAAAGATATATTGAAAAAACATGCAGAAGTATTTAATATAGAACTGGGCAGTATGAAAAGAATCATTGTTAAGCTGTCTGTTAAGCCCAACGTCATCCAAATGTCTGAAGGCAAGACCTATTCCAACACTCACAACACCCTGGAGGAATTCAGCAGGTCGGGCAGCATCCGTGGAAACGATTAATCAATGTTTCGTGCCTGACAAAGGGTTCCAGCCCGAAACATTGACTGATCGTTTCCACGGATGCTCTTCGACCTGCTGAGCTCCTCCAGTGTGTTGTGAGTGTTACTTTGACCCCAGCATCTGCAGAGTATTTTGTGTTTAAGACCTATTCCACATGCCCTCAAATCAAGGGTGGAGGCCTAGTCGGATAGACTAGTCCAGAGTAAGGTATTGAAACTAGTGTGTTTAATTAAATGGGCAACTCCAGTGGTTCCTGTCCTAAGAAGGGCTTGTGGAAACTTCAAGGTAACCATTAACCCAGTTCTTATGTCTAAACAATACCCTCTTCCCTAATTGATTACCTTTTTACAAAAATAGCTGGAGGACAGACATTTAGCAAGGTTGACTTGTGTTGAATGTACTTGCAGATGCTTGTGGAGCCAGAGTCACAGGAACTGTTGGCCATAGTGACTCTCAAAGGAATATTCAGATACCAAAGGCTTCCATTTAGCATCATCTTGACTTCTACACTTTTTCAGTGAGCAATGGAGCAGCTCTTGAATGGGTTGACAAGGGTGTAATGCTGTCTGGATGACTCATCACTGGAAAAATTAAGCATGAGCACTTACAAAACTTGAATTCTACACTACGAAGACTCAAAGAATATGAGCTAAGGGTCAAGAAGGACAAATCTGAGTTCCTTCAACCTTCAAATGAATATTTGGGCCATGAAATCAATAACTCTGGGCTTTACAAGGCACCACCAAAGGAGAAGGCAATTGTGGAGGCTCCATCATCACATAATGTAAGTCAATTAGGATCTTAGGACTACTAACATGCTACACAAAGTTTGTTTATAACTTAGCTAGTATGCTGAAACCACTTCATGAGCCTTTAAACAAATCAACACAATGGCAGTGGACAGATCGCTGTGCAGAGGATTTTAAAAAGGCCAGAAGAACTTTGTCGCAATCTGAAGCACTCACACACTTCAACCTGTCATTGCCCACACAGTAGGCCTGCGACACAGTGTGGGGGCAGTTATCTCGCACATCATGCCATCAGGAGAAGAGTGTCCAATTGCTTTTGCATCGAGGATATTTAACAAGCAGAAACCCACCATGCCCAGGATGAATGTGAAGCACTCGTAATTGTCATTGCAAATGCAGCCCCCCTGGCCACCCTCAGGGTCGCTCGGCTCGCTGTCGTCTAGGGAAACAGCCTCGGCCCCGCCAAACTGGGTAATTCGTTTGTGTGGATGCTGTGTGAGGTACCCCACCCCGCCCAAATAACAGACAATACACCAGATGCAATTAAATGATTTACAGTTTATAGATATTACTGGAACTATATAATTAAAAGAGAATAAAATATAAAAGGAAAATAAAAGGCGCCACACTTATCAAAGTTCAATCTCTTCGTGCACAAAAACCGTTGGAGCTCAAGGGCCTTCTTCTTCACCCTGCGACCCCCTCGGACCACCTCGACCGGCCGCCTGGGACCAACAACGGTGGTCGACCAGACGCTCCACACGAGTCCGTCTCCGTCTCCTCGCCGAACGTCCCGCTCGGGGTCCAACCCCGTTAGCGGACTCACAGCACCTGGTCCATCCTCTGTCTCGCTCTCCCGCCTTCTCCCCCAAAACCCCGCGCATACAGTATCTTCAAATACACCAAAACCATAACAACTATCCCAATTGGTTAATAGCACTCTCTTATCACACTCTAAAGCACAATAAGCTGCTAGCGCAAACTTTCTCAGCGTTAAAGCACAACAAAGCCGCATTCCCCAGATTAACATAACAAAAATGCCATTTTAATTAGCCTCCGCAGTAACATAAAAATCGAAACCCCCTTACACAAATTCCATCAATTCCTCTTTGGTCAATGATTTACACTACTGACAGATCATCACCCCTTGATGTCAATATTTGGTCCACATGTGGGCATTCCTTCCCTGGCTACTAATTGAATGCAAGTCCTACTATTTATGTAAGGTACTCAAAAACGTCTATCTATGGACTGTGGAGAGCATTCTGACAGACTGCCTCACTGTCTGGTATGAGGGGGCTACTGTACAGCTACAGAAAGCTCTATCTTGCATACTAGCCTCCGCAGTATCCAAGACATCTACAAGGAGCGGTGCCTCAGAAAGGTAGCGTCCATTATTAAGGACGCCCATACCCCCCCAGGACATGCCCCCTTCTTATTGCTCTTATTATCAGGAAGGAGGTACAGAAGCCTGGAGGCACATACTCAGTGACTGAGGAACAACTTCTTCCCCTCTGCCGTCTGATTCCTAAATGGAAATTGAAACCATAAAAACCATCTCAATTTTTAAAAATTATTTCTGTTTTGCACTATTTTTAATCCAATTATTTAATATGTATATATATATATACTGTAATTGATTTACTTATTCCTTTATTCTTTCTATATTATCATGTTTGCATTGTACCGTTGCTACTACGCTAACAAATTCCATTGCACACGCCGTGATAATAAACCTCATTCTGATTTTGACCCTTATGTGTTGCTATCAAGTTTCCCCGTACTGAAAGCAATGTGAGGTGGCATTTGTTTGTCTCTCACCTCTCTGCTTCTCATGTGTGTTACTCATGGCCACTCAGCTTCCCCAGCACCACAAGCACCACAGGGAGAACGTTCAAACTCCTTACAGGCAGAGGCAGGAATTGAACTCTGATCCTTGATCACTGGCGCTGTAAAGTCAATGTGCTGATCACTATGCTATGGCGCCGCTCCATAATAGCTCTGCAATGATACAGTTCATCATTTGATTGAGGCATTAAACTAAAGTGAATGTATCCAGTTCATGGGTAATCAAAGAAACTCTTATGATGCTCTAAACAGTTTTCTTCCTCAGCCAACATTACCTAAGAATTCATTTTATTAATTGTTATGATTTTTCTGCGCACATTTTACCTATTACATTTGCTTATGTAACAGGGGCTAATATATTTTTCCAGTAATTCATTGGTTGGGAAGAAATTTGAGACGTAATAGTATTATATCCATTAAGCATCCCTGAGGTGGAACTAAGCATACTTATATTAACTTTAAAGACAGCTGCAGTACTTTGTTAAACCTGTTATTTGTGTAAATGAATATTTTATTGCCATAATTTAATTATGCTTGAGTGTCTATATTTTGACAAGGACCAGGAAATCAAATCACAAAAGTGGATTAATTACATATTTCAAAGTTAAAAAAATAAAGCAAATGAAATAATACGTCTTTCAAAATACATACAATATTAATTATCACAGAAAAATGTGAAAATATATCATAGTTATTAATTTCAGTAAATATAAGTTAATTTAGTGCGATTAGATCCTTTCTGAGAGTGCTCTTCAAGACACCTATACCAGAGAGCCACTTCCGTTTGTAGATTCATAGAGATGAACCGCCTGGAAACAGGACCTTTGGCCAATTCATCCATACATACCATGAACTGCTTGTATTTGGTCCATATCCCTCTAGCCTTTCAAATCCATATAACATTCCAAATGCTTTTTAAACCTTGTAGTTGTTCTAACCCCTACCATCTCCTCTGGCATTTCGTTCCATACACCCATCACTCTCTGTGAAAAAAAGCTTGACCTTCTGATCTCCTTTGAATCTTTCTGTCACAAATCCAAATAGACTGAAGACAACCACCCTGCCCTCGTAAGTCAATCAAATTTGCGAGACATGATCCAACTATTCCCAATTAGTACTTGCATTTCCAAATGCAAATTAATCCTGTCTCTCAGAATCCTTCCCAGTAATTTTGCGACCAATGGCATGAGGCTCACTGGCTCGGAGTTTATTGGGTTGCCTTTGCAGCCCTTCTTATATAAAGGCACACCATCAGGCATCCTCCAGTTTTTGGTACTACATCTATGATTAACAAAGATATAAAAGTCTCTGACAAGATCCCAACAATCTCGTCCCTTGCTTCCCACAATGTCCAGGGATGCATCTGCTCAGGCTCTGGGGATTTAATCTTTTCCTGCTCCAAAACTGCCAACAATTCCTCTCTCATAGTGACAATATGCTGCAGCTTATCACTGTTCTCTTCTCTGAGGTCGCTGGCTTCCACATTCTTCTCCATAGCAGGCACAATCTCAATGGCTTTTCATGTAGCCTTAGATCACCAGCACAATTCAAACACCTACGTTAGGTTTAACACCATCATTTCTACAGTCCTGATCATTAAGCTACAAAACCTGGTCCTCTGTACCTCCCTCTGCAATTGGATCCTCGACTTCCTAACCAGAAGACCACAATCTGTATGGATTAGTAATAATATCACCTCCTCACTGACAATTACCACTGGCGCACCTCAGGGATGTGTGACTAGGCATACCTTAAATGCCATCTGTAAACTTACTGATGATACAGACACTGTTGGCAGAAACTCAGATGGAGACGAGAGGGCGTACAGGAATGAGATATATCAGCTAGTTGAGTGATGTTACAGCAACTATCTTGCACTCAACGTCAGTAAGATCGAAGAGCTGATTGTGGACTTCAGAAAGAGTAGGACAAAAAAAAGATCCAATCCTCATAGAGGGATCAGAAGTGGAGAGAGTGAGCAATTTCAAGTTCCTAGATGTCAAGATCTAAACTGCCCAGCATATCGATGCAGCAATAAAACAGTGGCTATGCTTCATTAGGAGTTTGAGGAGATTTGGTTTCTCACTAAAACACTCAAAAATATTTACAGATGTACTGTGGAGAGCATACTGGCAGGCTGCATCACTCTCTGGTATTGGGTGGGGGTGGGGGCGCCATTGCCCAGGATTGCAGAAAGTTGTAAAATTAGTCAGCTCCATCGTGTAGTATCCAAGACATCTTCAAGGAGCAGTGCTTCAGAAAGGCAGCATCCATTATTAAGGACCCCTATCACCCAGGACAAGCCCTCTTCTCATTGTTACCAGCAGGAGGGAAGCACAGAAGCCTGAAGGCTCACATTCAGTGATTCAGAAACAGCTTCTTCCCCTCTGCCATCCGATTACTAAATGGACATTGAACCCATGAACACTATCTCACATTTTTTATTATTTCTGTTTCTGTGGTATTTTAATTTTACTATTGTATATACATATATATATTTACTGTAATTGATCTACTTATATTTTTTTTCTAAATTATCATGTATTGCAAAGTACTCTTGCCACTAAGTTAACAAATTTCATGACATATGCTGGTGATATTAAACTTGATTCTGATAGATGAGAAGTATTCATTTTTAAGTGTTCACCCATCTCCCATGGCTCTTGCTTAATTACTACACTGATGCTTAATGAGACCTACTCTCTCCCTAATTACCCTTTTGCTCCTAATATACTTAAACAATCTTTTTGGATTCTCCTTTGCCCTATCTGCTAGGAATATCTTATGTCCCTTTTGCGCCCTCCTAATTTCCTTCTTAAGTGTACTCTTACATGTATAATACTCCTCAAGGGACTCACTTGATCCCAACTGCCTATATTTGACACACGCCTCCTTCTTTCTCTGGCAGAAACCTCAGTATTATTATCAGTCTTCTTCTTCACTCTAAAAGGAACACATTGGCCTTGAAAGCCCCTGGTCTCACTTTTAAAAACCTCCCATTTGCTAGAAATCCCCTCTACAGCCTCTCCCAATACACTTTTGCAAATTCCTGTTTACTGCCTTCAAGATTAGCCTTGCCCCAATTTAAGACTTTAATTTGTCGACCAGTCCTATCTTTCTCCTTAACTTGAAACTAATAGGTATTAATTCATGTATTCCGTATTTCCACATGCCATGGCTTTGCTTCCAGTTTCAGAATGTGCTATTCCTTCGTTTGTTGTTTATCTTCATGTAGTATTACTATTTATAAATCAGGCAAAATTTGAAATAGGGGTAAGAAAAAGTCAATTTTGTCCTGGTTTCAGGCTATTGTCAGAAACTCATGACTCTATGACAGAGATGCTGGATAAAAGAAAAATCAGAACAACTAAAAATGAGTAAAAAGTGAGAAAAACACAAACTATAATGGATGTTTGAAAAAAGCATAAAGAATATTACAACTAGAAAGAAAACATGGAAAGAATTTTATTTAAGAAGCAAAAATTGGTTGGGTGAAGGCATTGAGTGAAGAGAGAAGAAATAAAAGTGTGGGGAATTGAAGCTGAAGGAGAATACAAGGAAATTCTGGAGCACTAAGTAAGGGCGGTGCTGAACAACAGCACAAGACAAGGGTCAAAAGAGTGCAGAGAATTGAGCAGAGGGAAGTGAAACGATCATTTATAACAAAGAAATACTGAGAAAGTCAGACAGTCCATTTGGCTGTTTTGCAATCAAGGGCATTAACTGGAAACATATCAACACTGAAGAAAAGACCTTAACCTGAAAGAACCTCAGAGAAACTGCTGAACTTAATTAGAAGCTTGGAATAAATCTATAGCAGTGGAGTAGAAAAGAAATAATTTATCCGTTCAGAAACCCAATGAGAGGAAGAAAATGACAGGTACAAATGACCTGTTTCATAGCTTGAAATGTCATTGCTGTTAATCATTAAGATACGTTTTCTCATATTTACTTGTTAAGTAACCCCTTGACTTTTTCTAAACAAAAGTGTCCCTAGAAATTTTCTCCACGTCATGCGTTTTTCGGTGAAATGACACTTTAATTGTCTAATCACCTTCTGTAAAACAGATTAATTTTTTTTTTATTTACATGAAAATATTCTTCTTAATTGTATCATGATGGAAATACAATGACAATCAAGAGAAATTCTTCAGATGCTGGAAATCCAAGCAACGCACACAACATGCTGGAGGAACTCAGTAGGCCAGGCATGATCTATGGAAAAATATAGCCGATGCTTTTAGCCGATGTTTTGAGCAGAGAACCTTTGGCAGGACAATAATAATTGTGTGGTTTTGAGAAGTTTTACTAATATCAAGCAATAGCTAAACATTGGTAACCACATTTATTTGGAAGTTACAGAAATTAGTTTTTGATTAGCTTTTAAAGATTTTCTTTTGCTTCATATGGTATGCCAGATAAGGGTTTCTCTCTTTGAAACAGAACTAATAGTAAGTCATTTAACAAGCAACAAACTTCATTAGTTAAACATAATATTGAGAATAAGTGAGTCTTGAGATAAATGCAAATAGAATTTAGTCGATCTAATTTAACTTAGAGACAATCAATTATCATCAGAAACACATCAATAATTAATAACTTTCTTTTTCACCAGTTCTGGCTTTCCATAATGTTTTAATGCTTGCAGATGTATTCACTAAATAGATCTTAATTTGACTTTAATTTATTATACAGCTGTAACCATAGAAAGCCCAGTTATCCATACATTTCCTTCCAGGCAGTAGGCAATACCTCATTGATTGACTATTGTTGGGCTAATTACTCATTGCATTGCAAAAATATTGACTAAGTGAGGTATCAATGTATGAACTGGACACTTGGGCGTCAGTTGCAAATAATGCTTTTTGTATGTTTTTAAATTATTGATCAGAAAATTGTTCAGAGCTCATTCCCAAATTTCTTGTACATAATCTGTAAGGATGAAGGTCTACCTTCAGGGCTGTATAAAATAGTTATTTTTCATGAAATTAACACAGTGATTGCACTTAAGTTTTTTTTTCCATTGGCAGTAATGCATTTGGGGGAATTTTTCAAATCATAAAAGACATTGTATCAATGAAAATCTTTGGGTTATAAATTCTTCTGTACCTAAAAAGGCACATTAAACAGAACTGTGCAGCAGGCCAGTAAATGTGCAGTGCAATAGTCTGCTATTACTATATTCAGTTGCACATGTGTTGGAACTAATGGAACAAGTCATACCCAATGTTCTTTCCTCTGTTCTATCCAAAATCGTAAATCAATGAAAGGACGTTTGGTCAATATTGAGTCTTAGGTTGTGGATTGTAGCCTAAGCAAATAAAAAGCTCCATAATTTTACGGAGTTCAGATGAATGAGAGGTGATCTTATTGAAAAATGTAACATATATTTTGAGCATGACAAGGTAGACTAGGGATGCTTTTGTCACCAGGAGAACCTTGAACAAGGGGACACAGTTACAAGATTAGGGGTGGCATCTATAGGAACTTCTCACGGAAGTTGAATCTTTGGAATTTTCTAATCCAGAAGATTGTTGAGGCTAGTTCATGAAGGATATTTAAAGAGAATATCAAAAATCATTCTTCTAAACTCCAAAGGTACATTTTTGAAATCCCAAGCAATTGACATCTGTGCCAGACTAGAGCAGAAGAAGAGATGAGACCTGAGACAGATCAGCCATGATATTATTGAATAGTGGACAAGTTTGAGGGGCCAAGTGGCCTACTCTTATTCTCATACATTGAAGGGAGAGAAAGAGGATTGGGAGGAGGTGGCTGAGAGGTGCAATGAGAGTTAATAGGCAATGGAAATCAGGAACTGGGACAGCATCAATTCAAGTGAGGGTATTGGTGTCACGATTGATTGTTGGTGGCTGGGATTTGAGTGTTCGTACAGCACAAGTACTCATGCAGCATTTGAGTCATTGTAGAGCATAAAAAACAGACCCTCCAGCCCAGGACATCTCTGCAACCACCATGCAAAGCTATGCCTATCCTTTTTGTATTAATTCCATATCCCTCTATGCCTTTCTCAGCCAACTACCTGTCCAGGTGCCTCTTAAATGCTGTTACTATTCCAGCCCCTACCACCTATGGCAGCTCCTTTCTCGAATTCAGTTGTGGTTATTTTGCTTCAGAAACTGGTTCCAAATAAAAATCAACACTTCAATAATGCTGAAAATTAATGACCAGCCAGTTAATCCCTTATCAAAATGAAACTGCTATTTACTTTTCTGGTTTAAAAATGTGGATCATTAAAACATACAGAGTGACACCAAAACAGATGAGTAACAGTCTCCCCATCCTTCTAAATTCTAGTCAATGTTTATCCATTACACAAACCATGACTAGACCATCAGGCAATTAAATCTCTGAGTCCATTTGATGCAGAAATAAATCATTGGGTGTGCTCTGCATTGGGAATCAGGCTACTAGCCAACAAATAGCCACTTCAATAAATTATAGGTTGTCAAACAATTAAATACATTAATTGCAATTAATGAAAGACTTAACAAAATAGCTGCAGCTCTAATTGCACTATTAAACAATAATAGATTACCAATATTTTTGATGGCTTTATGATGTGGGAGGCCTTATTGACATTCGTGGTCTTTGCACAAGTGATTACATATATATTTGAATAAATGATTTTTACTGCTCTTAAATTTGGCAAAGAGGGTGTGGATGATCACACTGCGTGGCAAGTGCTGATAATGGCTAGCTGTTACCACGGTCACCACTGGTTTTCCTGATAGAACTTACTCTTTGCCAATGAGAACCAATCTCATTGGACATTTGTTTTTACTGATGCACCATAGAAAGTGCCTGATCTGGATGCATCACGGTTTGGTATGGCAACTGCCCTGCACATGACCACAAGAAACAGAGAGTAGTAAACACAGCTCAGTACATGGACTCTGGATATAAGTCTCACTAACTCAGTGAAGCAGCCAGCATAATCAAAGACCCCACCAATTATCAACATTCTCTTTTCTCCCCTCTTCCATCGGGTAGAACAGCGGTCCCCAACCATCGGGCCGCGGACCGGTATCGGGGCGCAGAGCATGCGCTACCGGGCCGTGAGGAAACGATATGATTTGGCGATATGAGTCAGCTGCACCTTTCCTCATTCCCTGTCACGCCCACTGTTGAGCCACTACTCATGCAAGATCATTACCCGCGCGTCATCCATGTCAGCGTGGGAAGGAGATCAACTCCTTGAGCTTGCAAATGGCGGTGGGCTGAAAAGTATGTTTGGCATAACATCTCTGCCGGCATTCTGGATCAAAGTCAAGGCTGAATATCCTGAGATAGCTACGAAAGCACTAAAAACATTGCTTCCATTTCCAACGTATCTCTGCAATGAATGCAACGGAAACTAAATTGCAGAATAGACTGGACATAAGGAACCCCGTTCGAGTATTGCTGTCTCCTATCACCCTTCAATAGGACCGTTTTGTTGCAGGAAAACAATCCCAGGGCTCCCACTGATTCAGCGATAGTGGTGTGTTGCAATGATTTTATATGTTCATACAGGGAAAATATGTGCTGTGTGTTTAATATCCAAACGATACTTAAAATATTATGATGCTGTTGACTTATATAACTATATAACAATTACAGCACAGAAACAGGCCATCTCTGCCCTTCTAGTCCATGCTGAACACTACTCTCACCTCGCCCCACCGACCTGCACTCAGCCCATAACCCTCCATTTCTTTCCTGTCCATATACCTATCCAATTTTTCTTTAAATGATAATATTGAACCTGCCTCTACCACTTCTACTGGAAGTTCGTTCAACATTTACTTCAAGCTCCCCTGTCCTCCCCGATAATTGACTTATCACTATATTCATGCGAGGAAAATATGTGTTTAATATTAAATCCGTTAGATAAACCCTTTTAGAAATGAAATTGAGTATATTAGCTAATTATCATCTATATTCCGGTCGTGATTAACACCGCCCTCCCCTACCCCCGAACAGAATCCCAAAAACGATCTGTAGAAAAAAATCGTCCATGCATGCGCAATTTACGCATGCGCACTGGTGCCCGCGCAAGGCTTCATGGTCATTGTAGTCTTTCTCGGGGTAAACCCAGCATATTTGACTGCTACTCTTGTCCGTTGGCAACCCTCCCCGCGCCCCCCCCCCCCCCCCCCCGGTCGGTCGCAAGAATATTGTCAATATGAAACCGGTCCGCAGTGCGAGAAAGGTTGGGGATCCCTGGGGTAGAAAACATGAAAGCCTAAAAGCACCTATCCCCAGGCTCAAGAACAACTTCTCCTGTTATAAGACTATGAAATAGTTCCTAGCATGATAAATTGAACCTTTGACCCCAACAATCTACCTTATGATACTGCACTTCATTATTTCCCTGCTCTGCAGTTCCTCTGTAATTGTTACTGTTTTCTGCATTCTGTTATTGTCTTACCTTGTTCTGCCTCGATACACAGTGCAATGATTTGATCTGTATGAACATATGCAAGACAAGCTTTTTACGGGACAATGAAAAGCTTGTCTTGCATACTGTTCATACAGATCAAATCATTGCACTGTGTATCGAGGCAGAACAAGGTAAGACAATAACAGAATGCAGAAAACGGTAACAATTACAGAGGAACTGATAAATGGGATAATAGTAAATAAACTAGTTCCAGTTCCAGTAAACATGTCAATGAAAATCAAAATGCTGAAAACTTGATATATAAAAAACATCTGTGGGAAGAGAGAGTTAATGTTTTGTCATGTCTTCGAACTGAAACATTGACGTTTTCTCTCCACATGGAAGCTGCCTGATCTGCTGAGTGCTTCCATCGGTGCCATTGATTGGATCAGCTCTATACTGAGTGCATCGTGAGAAGTGCAAAGCTTATTGAGAGTCAGAGTTGACAAGTAATCAGGCTGCACTCGCAACTGCTAATGACTCATTCTGCACACACTGAGCAGTGCAAGGGGGCTGGGGGCTGGGACTCAAGGAACTCTGGGAAAAATATTCTTCAGTCACTCAGCAATGGAAGAGTGAAATTATTGTGTACTATGAAAAAAAATGTTGCTTCAATGCCACTTGCTAGGCAAGATTAATTTATAGTCTTATAAATGTCACTTCTTACTGCTTCTGATCAAGTGACAGGCATTACTAGGTAATGAACATTGTATAAGCGTCATCTTATGCACTGGTATATTTGGGGTACAATTTCACCTTGGCTTCGGTACACATTTTCTGTTGCCCTCGTGAATGAAAATTAAAAGAATATGATTTAATTCCATATAGTGCTGGCAGTTGCCACAGAGATATTGATACTCATTTTTTTTACATTCCATTTACTACTCCAGCTAATGCATATATCATAAAAAAATTGAGAACAGATTCTTTACATAATGAGCCTGAGTTGATGGAGGAGTGCTTCAAGTATAGCTCCTTCAATCTTTTAAAATTGGTACTGTTTCCATTGTCTGTCTGCACTGCTTCATAAACAAGAATGCTGACAATTTTAAGAATATTTTTAGCTATAAACAAAACATGCTATGGATTCTGGATACAGTTTACGGCATCAACTGAAATTGCTTATCTGTGTTGTCATAAAACACAATTTTTCAATTTGAAATGATTGGAAATCTAAGCTTGAGGGCTTCAACCATCAAGTGGCTGAAACCTGCAGGTAAAACACTGGTGCGCTCCACAGAACCAAGGTCACGATGCCTTCAGAACATCGACAGTTCTGTATTTCTTTCTCCTAGTAAAACCTTATTCCAATAAGCACAATTGTTACGCTGCAGAGTGATAATGAAATGCATTTAAAATAAGTGTCCTGAAGGTAAGAGGCCAGGGAGACTCTCGATGCTTTATCACTCTTCAGGTTTAGAATGTGTTAGCTGTTGTCTGTCTCTATTCAGAGATCAGCCAGTTGTGGCAGGCTGCATTAGAATACAGGCCAATACTTGAGGCATTTATAATACTGATTCACATGCTGCTTTCCCCTCTGTCATTCATTCTCATTAATGTGGCTCAACATTGCAGTCAGATCAATACAAGACAGCTGTCAGCTAAACTCCCCTTTTCACGCAGTCTTTTGCTGCAAACAACTTTTTTTTTTCCCCAGATGACATTTGTGGTTAAGATGCAATGGGAACAATTCCATTTGTTCGGGAAAAATATTTGCTGACGGCCAGTTGCTCATGTTGGTGGGTGTGAGGTTATTGGCAAGAATAGGAAGGAAATATCTATCTGTTTTCTATGCTGCTGATGGTAGACTATTCAGTATGACTGTGATGGCATATGCATGTAGTTTTTGACAGTGCACAGAAGAATTTTCATATTCCATACAATTATGGAGAATTGATGCCTAGCAAGCAGCAACTGAATCTACGTCTGTGTTAATGCAAAGTACAACCCTCATCTCATCTTAATAACATATTGCTTTCCCTTACGTGCTTAGTTACTTACCTCAGAAAATAAATTTTAAGTCCCTCAACTGTATTTACTATTTGGACCTTGGAATGGAGATTTTATTCTTGAATTCCTTACTATATCCATTATTTATGTCCCTAATTTTGATCCTTTCTCAAGTAGAAATTTCTTATGTACCTTATGTCCCTCAACTAACTTTTCTGGATTATCATCATAATCCCCAATTTTCTAAAGAAACCAAAACCCGTGAAGTCTTGGCCACTGAATATTAGAACCGTGCTACTGTGTTCAGCCCATCTGACAAGCACTTTCAAAGAATCATCTCAGAGAGCCTCATGGGACCATTCTTTCCCCAAATACATGTAATTTATTCTATTTTCAAGTATTCGTCTAATTCATATCACAGACGATGAAAGCGGCTTCTGTTAACCATCATACAGTGTAATCCAACATTTAAATGTTCATCACATTTGCCTCTGGTTATTTGCCTGTCTTCTGAAACCATTTGCCTCAGTGCAATCTTTGGAAACAGTTCTGTTTGGTTAATTTTCATGATTTTAAATAAGTTTAAGCTATCCCTGGCTCCAAGGAGAACAACTCAGCATCTTTAATCAACCATCGTATCTGTAACACTTCATAACTGGAATTATTTTAGTGCTCAGACTAATCAATGATTCACAACTGTGAAGAACATTGGAGCACAGGAAAACTTGAGCAGAGGTAGGTCACTCAGCCCCTCAAGGCTGCCCTGACCATGCTTGATCTGGCCAAGATTTCAACTTGTCCACTGTGCCAGTTCCCCATTGCTCTGAATTCCCTGATTCTTGTTCCTCTATAAATGCCTGCAATGATTTATCCTCCACAACTGTCTGTTGTGGAGAATTCCAGGGATGCATCACCCTCTGTGAGAAAGCTTCAACCCTGCAGAAGCACGGGAGTTTAAAACCTCACAGATAGTAATGACCACCCCCCCAGCAGGAGATTATCTCCTTCTTCATCTACCCTTCACGTTCCAGGGCACTACATTGTTGAGTCGTCTACCATCAATAAAATGGGATCCCATTGACCAGGCACTCAACTGAATCAGCCACAAAGACTCCAGGAGTTAGATATCCAGAATATCCCGAGTCACATGACCTTCCTCATAACCACATCAATACTGCTCATCCCCACCATCCCACACAAAGTTTTTTCACCTTCTGCAAGGCACAAATCAAGACTGTGATGAAATACTGGCATGAGTGCAGTGCCAATAACCTAACAAGGCATCTCTCTTGATTGCCACCCTATGCACTAATTCCAGAGCACAGTCACTACAAAGTCTACAAAAAGCACATATCTATTCACCCAGGCTAATCTGACAGCTGTTCTCAACCATGTGACCTCTAACACCGGGAAGGACAAGGTCACCAAGTGTACATAACACCACCACCGGCAGGTTGTCCTCCCCATCATCCTTCGGAAATCTATTGCTGGAATGATCTCCCCAATTGCACTGTGAAAGTACTTCCATCAAAACAAGCAACCTCAATTCAAGATGATGCTTCACAACCATCTTCTCAAAGGCAAATAGGGATGTGGAACAAGTACTGGCTCAAGTCCCAAAAATAATTATATTTTGAACAGTCAAAATTCAAACATAAATTGCAATATACTGTATAGTTTCAATTTGGATAGAATAAATACTGTTCTTCACCAACTTATATTGCATATAACTGAAGTTTATGAAAGATTTGTAAAATAATTAAATATTTGCTTTGTTTATAAAAGTACGGTAAGTAATACTGGCATCATTTTGGTGAAGGATTTACACATTATTACCATGTGAACAGCCTAAGATGCAGCCGTGTAGACTCGAAGGACTAGAAGTTCAAATGTGCTGCAGTGTTTGATTCAGAATTACCTGTAAACAGCTGACATACAGTGTTTATGATCACTTCCAGATTGAACAGAATCCCTCCTAAATTCACTCAGATACTTCCTGTCACTACTTGTCCCGATGATGAGATTTCTGCATCAGGAAGCATGGATTGTCATCGTCCCCTGTGAAACCCATTATCCAGGAAATAAGGTGCATCTCACATCAGCTTGACTTTATGTTTTAGCAATTCCCAGCCCGGAGTCTTAACCTTCAGAAACAATGTTCACTTTGGACAGTAATATAAATTGGATCATATCAATGCAGCTGCCTGTTAGAGATCCCTCCCTCTCAGCTTTGATTTAAATTGAATTCAGTGAAAACCCGAATAAAGGATGGCTGATCAAATAGTGTCTGAGTCAAAATTATCTTCAGGAGATCATTGTAATACCACATGTGTCTGAACATGAAATGACTAGTTTGAATATTTAATTTTCTGTTAATTTCGCTCTTCTTTAATGCTTGATAAAGTATTGCATTCCAGTTAATTGCACTGATGTCATCAATAAGTTAATCAGCCAGGAGTTATTGAACTGACCTTATGTGGAGAACTGATTTAATATCAGTGCATCCAATCACTAAGTCAAGCAGATTCTATAGACTAGTTATTTCCTTTGCAAAAGCTATTGCTACTCCTCATCACCACCTGATCCAGTAATTCATGCCAGGCAATTCCTTTAATTGATTTCACCATGACCCCACTATTAGAACAACTTTCTGAGTAAACAGAAAGAGAAAAATATCCTGAGCAATCATAATTTGTGAAGGTGACCAAATTTTGACCTTTTTAAATGCAAGTCCACTTTAGTTTATTAAATGCCTACCAAGTGCCTGCCAACTGATTTCTCGAATTCAAATGGAAAATTATGGAAGACGGTCCATTCTTTCCTTATACATTCAGAAATTCAGCCCTGCACATGCTGTTAAATAGTGGCAATGCCCAAAGCATTATTACAATAGCTGCACTCAATATAGGATAATATTTTCTGTTACACCACATTTTAATTGTAGTATATTTACATGAATTAGGTTTTATATTAATTGTCTTTTTACATCTTTGTGAAGATTAAAATCCAATAAATTATTAAAAGGTTGGGACTATGGATTATCATGTGGAATTGAAAAGACTCAGGTTTAAGATTTGAGGAAGTACTTAGATCCAGTGAAGATGCATAAGACTGAAGATTCTGAGTCTGCAGCAACACACAGAAGCTGGCAGGATCAGCAGGTCAGGAGGGAAACGAGCAGTCAAGGTCCATTCTGTACAAATGAAGTTCTGTACCAAGGACAATTTGTTGATTCAGTACAGACTCAAATCATTGACTGTCAAATTTCGTCTATCCATCCATGGCCAGTTGAGTTTCTCCAGCACATTGTGTATTACTGATATCCAATTTCTTGGCAATACTTATTAATAGTAGTTGTGTCTAGAACGGTGATTCAAGGTAGTAACAGGAATCAGAAACTAACAGAACATAAGGGAGACCATTCAGCCCATCATGTCCATGCCAGTCAAAAATGAATATATTTAACCCTATTTCCCAGCTCTCAGTCAATAGGTGTGCAGTCTACATCTCTTTTCAATATGATACAAGTTTCTACTTCCACCATTCTTTCGGCAATGAATTCCAGCATAGCTGATCTCCTTGCTAAGCTTGATCTGTCCATGTTTCATATCCCATAAAGCTCTCATTCTAACCAAACATTGATATTTTAGTTGTCTTAGGCTCAATAGCTTTTTTAAGGGAGCTTGTTTGAGATGTGCACTACTTAATGCGTAAAGAAGTGTTTCCTGGTATCACCCTGAAAAGCAGAGTAACATCTGAATTTGGAGCAGACATTGCCCACCTGGCTCCTTATTTCTGATTCTTCCACTTGAGGAAACATCCTCTTAACATCCCATCAGGAGCTTCCAACCAGATCTAACCTCACTCTTGCAAACTTCAGGGGATGCAAGCTAGCCCTGTCCAACCTTTCATCATAAGACAACTTACCTATTCCATTTCTGTCCTAGTCTGATACATCTTCCCTCAACTGCTTTCAATCCATCAATAAATTACCTTAAGTAAGACCACTACTCTACATAGTATTGCAGAAATCTATATGGCCAAGTTCTAATTTTAGTACTGTACTTCCTTGTTCTGCACTGGAGGACATAGCTCAGTTCAAGGTTCTTAGAACATTCTATACTATAGGGAGTTTAACCCTATTTAAACCCCAGACCTGAGAATCTTTTATCATTGGCGTGTCTGGTAAAATAGCACCATATCCTCTCGCTAGTGGGCATGGTTAGAATTTTGAGCCTTGTTGCAAGGTAATCAGCTTTGTTTAACTGAGGTATAATGTTCACTATTTTTAATTTTATTCACCTTAAGACAAAGGAAAATATTCCATTAGCCTTTTAAATGATCTGCTGTTCATGTCCCTTAGCTTCTAGTGATGAACACTTAATCTCTTTGCATCTGATTGTTTGGAGAATACCCCTGAGCTATTTGTCCTGGGACTACCGTTGATTTGGCTGAAGCTCAATCCTGGTCTGCTGCAGTTTTGCCCACAATTAATTGAATTGTGTCCTTTGCAACGTTCTGCTTGCAGTCATACAACTTACTGTGTCCCCTAATTTAGATATAAAGCACCATTTATCTCTAGCCACAAGTATTGATATTAACCATCCTACAGTTGACAGACGAGGAAAGTGTGGGGGTGACTGCTGGAACACTCAGAAAGTCAGCACACCTGTGGAAAGAGAAATGGAGTTTATGGTTCAGGTCAATGATCAGCTCAGAAAAGTGCTAAATAAATAAATAAGAAAGCAGCACAAAGCTGACACCAAAGCAAAACACTGCAATGCAGGAAATCTGAAATGAAACATAAACTGTTTGAAATACTCAGCAGATCAGGCAGCATTACTTTCCATCGATGCTGGCTGATCCATTGAATTCATCCTGATGTAAAAATGCACATTGCCATTCCTCATGCTTGGGTTCAAGGAGTGACCTACCTTGAGAAACGTTACATCATCTTAGCATTTTTTTAATTGGCCTCCTGCAAAGGAATGGAGAGCCTCCTGTAAGCTTTGCATTTGCTGACAGGTTTCCAGAGTTCATGATAGATACTCTGGAATTTCTAGTCCTCAGAAAACATTTTGCCACAGTATTTTTATAAACCAGGAGAAACAGGTCCCCGCACCCCCCCCCCAACCAACTCTCACACCCACCCTCTCGAAAACAAGGTATTCAATCCACCCTCTCAGCCACTTGATGAAACCTGCAGACTGCTTTGCACCAATTATCACTGATCTCTAATACTCCAAGCACCAATCACTTGCTGCTCCATATTTAATCATGACATATCTTCATCACCTATAACTCCAGCCCAGACAAGTCCCAGTCTTGCCCTCTCCATGCCAGGACTGTATCTTCTCCATCATCATACACAATGTTCTAATAAAACACCATGTCACAATCCAGCCCTGTCCTCTGCAGGGTGCATGGTATTTCCAATGATCACTGCCTCAGACTATCACTCTTCATTAACACCAGTAGAACAGCATTGCCATGAGCAATAGGTGAAGAGGTCAGACCGGAAAATTACTCTTCTGTGACACATAATTTATTTTCAGGACAAGCTATTATGAAGTTTAACTTGTCCTGACCTACAAAAGATAAACATGCATGGCTTCTTCAAGATTTGTGGTAAATGAAGGAAGAACTGACTTTGTTCCCATTTACTTAGCAGATTAAATCAGAAGCAATTGTTTACTTCTCCTATAATATATTTGAACATGTGCTATTTTTAGTCACCTAACTTCCTTTCCTACGTTAGCCACGATTACAAATTGAAAACCACAGTCATGGATACAAAAGTTAAAGTCACTTACCATTTTGTTGGTGACATCCGCACTTCTAAGCTACCAAATTCTTATTTTTTTTATTTGTTGAGATACAGCTTGGAATAGGCCCTTCTGGCCCTTCAAGCCATGCTCCCCAGCAACCCCCAATTTGCAATTTAACCCTAGCCTAATGGGACAATTTACAATGACCGATTAACCTGCCAACTGGTATGTCTTTGGACTGTGGAAGGAAACCAGGGCATACAGAGGAAGCGCTTGTAGTCAAGGGGAGAATATACAAACTCTTTACACACAGCGGTGGGAAATGAGCATGGGTCGCTGCTACTGTAAAGCATAATTAACTTCACAGATTTAACTTCTGCTACATGACATGAGCACCATAATCCAGGCTGTCAAGCCTGTGCATTACTGAAAGAGTTCCCTGCTAATGAAGGTGAAGCTTTCAAATGTGCCCGTTAAACCAAGGGTGGTTTTAGCCCTATGCTCTCCAGTCGTCTTTTCAAAAATATTAGAGTCAAGATTTCATAAGTACGTGCCAGGTAACTGAAATATGGATTTATCTCTTCCTGTCCCATCTGTTCAAGCTCTATAAAAATAAATGTCAATTTAATGTGCTTGGTATTACAAAAAGAATAATTGAAAGTTATTACTCAGGATGCAGGATTCGGAAACAGAAGGTGCTGGATATACTCAATGGGTCAGGCATCATTCTGCAGAGTGAGAAATAGAGTTAGCAATTCTGGTTAGTGACCTTTCATCAGTTCTCTCTGACATGCTCAGTCCTTGCAGCAGTTTCTGTTTTAACTTCAGATTTCCACCATCTGCAGTATTTTCATCTTCACTTACGATGTGAGTATGGATTAAAAACATAGCAGGTCAGCAAACAAAAGGCATCACAGTTTCAGCACCAGAAGCTATGCATCATTGCAGTAGTCTGACTGAGTAGCTTAGCTTTATAAACTTCCTTAATAATCATGTAATATATAAAAGAAGTTTGGTGCCTTAAAGGCTCAAATTCAAGCTGGCAATTCCTATTTCCATATGTTCCGTTATCATTATCTTTCTTGTTAGGTGTGCTTATCAAGGAAATCTGGGTCTGCTCCACTTGATTGGAGAGACTTTCTCATCCAGTTTGAATGGTGGAGTTAGTGGGTGGCCCTGCTTCATACAAGTGTCGGGATTATCATTGGCTGAAAATCTGTGTCACCGGCTTCCCTCCGGTACCTACGTGTGTTTTTCTCCATAGGAAGCTTATACTAGCTGGGGCAATCAGAGATATGTAGATGTTTTGAGATTTATTCATAGCATGGAGATTACACCATTTGTGCTGCAGGCTATTAGGAAGCAATCGCATAGTTGTATGCATTCAAACACAATTAGATTTAACTCTTAATGAATCACTTCTGCATAAATTTCTTACATTTGTCAAAAGACAAGAATTAAACAAATAATGCACGATCTTCCTTACTGTAAGATTTATAGTTTACTTACTTTTCAGATTTAGGGAAATGCATCGGATGACATTTATGCAAACCAGATTCCATAACAAAGCTAACACTGGAGTGAACGTGAAGTAAAATCACATAGCATTGATGTTAGGCCTGATTTTATTGCAGTTCTCTTCTGACTATTGAGTAAACCCAGTTGCATAGTTGATACAGTCTTATTACTATTATTATTATTGGTTTATTATTCTCACATCTTGTCTTTCATAATGTTTGCACAGATCAAATCACTACACAGTGCTCTGAGCTAGGATAAGGTAAAACATTAACAATGCAGAATGAAGTATAAAATCTACCGAAAAAGTGCAGAGCAGGTAAATGGTAAAGTGAAAGGTCATAATGAGGCCAAGGATCCATCTTTTCATGTAAGTGATCTGTTCAAGAGTCAAGGTCCTTTTAAGATGGTACGAATGAGGGTAAACCCTGATAAAAGCACATGGGCAGGTTACCAGCACACAGCCCAAATGAAGTGAAGTTCATTGTATGGAGCTGTAAGATTTTCCACTCATCAGTTTATAAAGCAAGTAGAAATCAGGGAGTGTATACTCTGTGAATCCATTTGGGCAGATTATTAATAGCCAGTGAACTTGAGTGTAAAATAATGAGGGTATTGATTTTTTTTCACTTGAGAATACAAAAAAAAGCTTTTTTGTCGATATAAGTTTGTGCCTTGGTCAAATCAAATTAAAATATTGCATTCAATTTGGACAATGGGCAAAAGTTCAGTGCACAGTCATTAGAGTGATATACTAAGGCTCAGAGGGCCAAGTTATGAACCAAATTGGATAAAATAGCCTGCTATTCCATCCACTGTCTTTAAAGTCCTGTGGGTACTTTAGCCACCCTGGGCTAAAATAAAGAAATGATATTTGGTATAAAGGCACTGAAAATTCAGACTGTTCTCCCAAAAGGCTGTAAATGTTCATTGATATACATTTACAGAATTGCAATGTGCAGGTGAGAATGTCAAAGGATAGACACAATGGCGAGTAGTCATTATGCAACACAACATTTCCAAGTAGAGCAAATGCTGCTTCATTGAATGAAGCTGAAGTCATAGAAATGACAGTGTTGTACTTGTTCTCGTGCTCTTGCCAATGGTTGACCTTCAACAGAGCCACCCAATCTTATTTACTTGCATCTTCCCAACATTGTTTTGTGTTTGTCTTTGATGTTTTGAGAGCTTGGCTTTAATAGTCAATTATATTACACACCATTAGGCCTTGCAATTTTAAACTCTTGATTCTAGCCTCAGTGGTCTGCCCTCACTATTTATCATCGACCAATGGAAATGGTGCTTTAGTACTTAGACTCTAAAATATTAAATATTTCCATTTGGGCACTTCTCATAACCCTGCTTCATTTAGTATACCTCTAGTTTATCTAAATAACATAATTTAATCACTCATCCCTAGACCATCTTCATAAATCTACAGTATGTCTTACCTTATCCAAATGCATCACTTATAGCATATCAGTATAATTAAACCACGAATTCCAATGTGGCTGCAATTTTTTTTAAAGTATGATATCAATTTGTTAATCATTATGCCAAATATGTTGCAATTTGTTGAGCATCATGAATTCAATAATGAGCACTGTTTGATTAATAAGATTTTATACAACTTGGGACAAGAAGCATTGTTCACAGTAAACAGTTTTTTAAATGGGTATATTTCAATTTATCTATGCTTCATACTGTAAAAAGTACTGTGTAGTGCAAGCGTGGAATGAGCTGCCAGAAGAAATGGTGGACACTGGTTTGATTTCATCACTCAAATGAAATTTGGAAAGGTACATGGATGGGAGGGATATGGTGGGGTATGGTCCAGGTGCAAGTCGATGGGACTAGGCAGAATAATAATTTGGCATGGACTAGATGGGCTGAAGGGCCAGTTTCTATGCTGTCATGGTCCATGACTAAACTCTAAGTTAGCTGTCCATTTTCATATACTATTGATAAAAGTATTTGAGTCCAAGGTGTTCAATTATGAAATTATAAAAATCTGTGGCATTTATCTCCATCATAAGGGAGGGTGCTGAGAGTAGACCCAAATGCAAGACACAGACACTGAAGAACAGGGAACAGGACTAAGTTAGTCAAGAAAGCAGGGGAAGTGGTGAAGAAAGAATGCTGGACATGACACAGGCCCTGGACGAGACAAGGATACAGGGCCTGGGCTAGGACTTGACTAAGATAGTGGAACCAGGACATAGAAGTTGTAACTAGGAGCCTGGGCTTGGACTCTGAGCCAGAGACTGGACAAGGATCCAAACCTGGGACTTGACTTGGGCTCGGACTCCAGAACTAGGCGAGGACAAGGCATGGCTACAGGACGAAGAGAGGCAACAGGACTGGATGTGAGACCCCTGGACAGGACAAGGGAACCCAGGCACAGGATGAGGGAACCCCAGCAGTGGGCTGGGCAAGGTACTCCTGGGCGAGACACATGTACAAGACGAGAACACAAAGCTGTGGCTTGGACAGGACAAGGCTCTTGGATTGTGGCTGGGACTGGACGAGACCACAAAGCCTTGACTTGGTCGAGGGAGAGACAGGAACGCAGAGCCGAGACCCCTCCTTAGAAACAGGATGTAGGGCCAGGATTCATATGCAGAACACAGAGCTGGGACCCCTCCTTGGGTACAGGTCGTAGGGCCTGGACTCATTACACAGAAAGCAGAATATGACGAGACGGTTCCCCAACACAAGGTAGTGGCAAACGACCAGACCTACCTAGCGAAGGTGTGGATGAAAACAGTTCCCAACACTAGGTAGTGGCAAATGGCCGGACCTACCTAGTGAAGGCATGGATACAGACAGTTTAAAACTACAATAGACAGTTCTTTATCTTGCTCTAGCGATGGAACTTGAAAGCAATGCAGGCGAGGGAACAGAAGGGATTCAGACAGGAACAATACAGCAGCCAGCTGCTGAATCCTGAGAGTATTTATGAAGCCAGCCCAAACGAGAATCAGCTGCCTCAACAGAAACTGGGGAAAACCGGAAAACCTGGAATAAGGAACATGGACTGGACCATGAACCAGAATGCAGATTTCATGGACCGGACCATAACAGTCACATAAAAAAGTGTGGAGTGAAATGGTAACGTAGCAGTTAGTGTGATGCATTATCGCAGCAGTGAGAGGGGTTCAATTCACCCCACTCTCTGCCAGTTTATGTTCTGCCCATGTGGGTTTCCTCCAGGTGCTCTGTTTTCCTTCCACATTTTAAAGACGTGCAGGTTAGGGTTGGTATGTTGTGGGAATGCTACTTGGTGCCAGAAGCACAGCAACACGTGGGCTACCCCATGCAGGTGCTTGGACTGTGTCAGCCATTGATATCTCACTGTAAGTTTCAATGTTTCAATGTACTTTCTGCAAGTAAGGCTACTCTAACATTTGCACATTCTCCCAGTGAGTACATAGGTTTCTAATGAGTTGAGTGTTCTGGTTTTCTCTGAGTTTCTAAAGGCATGTTGGTAGGTTAACTGGCTAATGTCACTTACCACTAATGTAGGTAGGTGGTAGGAGAGATGATGTTAATGAGCATGTGTGAGAGTAGTTTACATATAAGTGAGGGATTGGGTGAAAAGGATTGCTCTGATAGTCAGCATAAGCTGATGGACCAAATAGCCTCCATATACTCATAAGGAAATATGGCATGTAGGATGACCCAAAGCTGTAAAAAGGTCAAGCACAGGGCTTTCTTTTCCTTCTTATATTTAAAATATAAAAGAATAATTTAAATTCTAAGATGTTCACCAGGAAATTCCAACTTGAAATGCTAACTCTATTTCTCTTTCAAGAAATGCTGTCTGACCTGCTGAGTGTTCACAGCATTTTCTGCTTTTATTTCAGTTTTCCAGCATCTGCAGTTCTTCTTTTATTTTTCTGTTTTAAATTTGATCGATGTTGGATTTCTATTATCTTCAATATAAATGTAAAACAGAAAAAGATCTTTTACTATGACATAAACCATGAATTCTCTATTCAGACTTTCACTAGTTATCTGATTTTCTAGGTATGCTTTATTTGGGATTTACAAAATAAAGTTGTTCAAAGTGGAAGCCTTCTGTTTATAAACATCATATAGAATATGGTAGCATATGTACACTAGTTGCAATTGCAAGAAAAATAAGTTATTTAATGACATTTTGTTTAATGTAGAGTGAAAGTAGAACCTTCTCCTGTTCAAATGACACATCAAAAAGACTTACGGACTACAATAAATAGTTAATATCAGTTTCCTGGAGATTTACAATTATCAGTAAAATGGCTCTGAATGAAGAAACAGTCTATGAATTCGGATGATGATCTATGTAACAAAATATCATTGTTATTCCTTAACATAGTGAATTGAGAATCTTCAAACGTACTATATCAATAAAAACTAAGATTTGAATTTTGGAGGAAAGTATTTCTAGGATCCCATACAGTTGAAATAGATTTCAAGCTGTTTTTATTTTCACAAATTATGTTTTTTTTTACATAGGCTTTTTCTCTGTCACACCAAGTCATCACGTTTATTGTCTTATGGATAAGTACAGTGAGATAGAGGTGCAATGAAAAGCTTGCAGCAACATCACAGGCATGAATTGCAGATTCAGATAACACAGAACATAAATTACCACTGATATATGAAGCCTGTGATTTGCACTTGTTAATGCAAATTACATTGGAATGGTTCCCCGTCATCTACAGGGCAGAGACAAGATGGCTGACAGGCAGAACACAGGTTGGACTCATATAAATCTGGATAGTTTTCAGGTTGCTGCTTATCTGCCATGGATTCAAACAACGTGAGATGTTTTTATGCATTCATTCGATATAACTGTCATTGGCAAAGCAAGAATTCATTATCTACCTCTAGTCCCCTGAGTGCTGTGGCTTGTTAGATTATTTTAGAGGGCTGTTAAGATCAGGCACCTTGAACAACCTGGAGTCACACTGAGGCCAGGCAAAGATATAGATTTCCTTTGCTGAATAACTACAATTGTGTGATATAAACTTTATACTTCTAAATATATTTAATTAGTTGTAGTTGGATTAGAACATAGAACAGTACAGGCCCTTTGGCCCATGATTCACTGCCGATCAATGTAAACTTACTCCACAATCAATCTAACCCTTCTGTCCTACACCGCCCAAAACCCTCCATTTTTCTGACATCCATGTGCCTATCTGAGAAAGCCTTTTACATATTCATATTGTATCAGCCTTTACCCACACCCTGACAACACGTTCCAGCCACCTACCAAACTCTGTGGTAGAAATCACCTCTGACATCTCCCCTAAACTTTCCTCCACTCACCTTAAACGAATATCCTCTGGTATTGACCATTGCTGCCCTGGGAAAAAAGGTGCCATCTGTCCACTCTATGCTCATAATCCTATATACTTCTACCAAGTTGCCTCTCATCAGTCACTCCAGAGAGAAAAGCCCTCGCTCACTCAACCTTTCTCCATAAGGCATGCTTTCTAATCCAGGCAGCATCCTGCTAAATCTCTTCTGCACCTTCTTCAAAGCTTCAATATCTTTACTCTAATGAAGTGACCAGGACTGAATAAAACACTCAGGTGTGGTCTAACCAGAATTTTACAGAGCTGCATATTGACCGCACGACTCTTGAACTCAATCCCCCGACTAATGAAGACCAGCACAACATATACATAGCTTCTTAACTACACTATTGACTTGCATGGTAACTTCGAGGGATCTATGAACTTGGGCCCTAAGATCTATCTGTGCCTCCAGTATTCTGTCATTAACCTTGTACTCCATCTTCAAGTTAGACCTTCTAAAATGTATTACCTTGCTTTTTTTCCAGATTAAATTCCATTTGCCACTTCTCTGTCCAACTCTGCGCCTCTCTTATATTCATTTATAATCTACGACAATTTTCTACACCATTCACAACATTCCGAACATTTCTGTCATCTGCAAACTTATTAATACACCCCTCCAATTCCTATATAACCATATAACAATTACAGCATGGAAATAGGCCATCTCGGCCTTTCTAGTCCATGCTGAACGCTTACCTAGTCCCACCTACCTGCACTCAACCCATAACCCTCCATTCCTTTCCTGTCCATATAGCTATCTAATTTTACCTTAAATGACAATATCGAACCTGCCTCTACAACTTCTGCTGGAAGCTTGTTCCACACAGCTACCACTCTCTGAGTAAAGAAGTTCCTCCTCATGTTACCCCTCAACTTTTGCCCCCTAACTCTTAACTCATGTCCTCTTGTTTGAATCTCCCCTACTCTCAATGGAAAAAGCCTATCCACGTCAACTCTATCTATCCCCCTCATAATTTTAAATACCTCTATCAAGTCCTCCCTCAACCTTCTACGCTCCAAAGAATAAAGACCCAACTTGTTCAAAACTTTCTCTGTAACTTAGGTGCTGAAACCCAGGTAACAATCTAGTAAATCTTCTCTGTACTCTCTCTATTTTGTTGACATCTTTCCTATAATTCGGTGACCATAATACACCAAATTTGACCTTACCAACACCTTGTACAATTTTAACATTTCATCCCAACTCCTATACTCAATGAGGTGCAGTCGACGTTTCAGGCTGAGACCCTTCGTCAGGACTAACTGAAGGAAGAGTGAGTAAGGGATTTGAAAGTTGAAGGGAGAGGGAAGGGTCTCAGCCTGAAACGTCGACTGCACCTCTTCCTAGAGATGCTGCCTGGCCTGCTGCGTTCACCAGCAACTTTGATGTGTGTTGCTTGAATTTCCAGCATCTGCAGAATTCCTGTTGTTTCCTATACTCAATGCTCTGATTTATAAAGGCCAGCATACCAAAAGCTTTCTTCACCACCCTATCCACATGAGATTCCACCTTCAGGGAACTGTTATTATTCCTAAATCCCTCTGTTCTACTGCATTCTCAAATGCCCTAACATTTACCATGTATGTCCTATTTTGATTAGTCCTACCAAAATGTAGCACTTCACATTTATCAGCATTAAACTCCATCTGCCATCTTTCAGCCCACTCTTCTAACTGGCCTAAATCTCTCTGCAAGGTTTGAAAACCTACTTCATTATCCACAACGCCACCTACCTTAGTATCATCTGCATACTTACTAATCCAATTTACTACCCCATCATCCAGATCATTAATGTATATGACAAACGACATTGGACCCAGTACAGATCCCTGAGGCACACCACTAGTCACCGGTCTCCAATCTGCAAACAGTTATCCAGTACTACTCTCTAGCACCTCCCATCCAGCCACTGCTGAATCCATTTTACTACTTCAATATTAATACCTAACAATTGAATCTTCCTAACAAACCTTCTGTGTGGAACCTTGTCAAAGGCATTACTGAAGTCCATATAGACGACATCCACCGCTTTACCCTCGACAACTTTCCTAGTAACCTCTTTAAAAAATTCAATAAGATTTGTCAAAAATGATCTTCCACTCACAAATCCATGTTGACTGTTCGAATCAAACCCGGTCTATCCAGATAATTATATATACCATCTCTAAGAATACTTTCCATTAATTTACCCACCACTGACATCAAACTTACAGGCTGATAATTGTTAGGTTTACTCTTAGTACCCTTTTTAAACAATGGAACAACATGAGCAATACGTCAATCCTCCGGCACCATCCCTGTTTCTAATGACATTTGAAATATTTCTGTCAGAGCCCCTGCTATTGCCACATTAACTTCCCTCAAGGTCCGAGGGAATATCCTGTCAGGACCCGGAGTCTTATCCACTTTTCTATTCCTTAAAAGCTCCAGTACTTCCTCTTCTTTAATCATCATAGTTTCCATAACTTCCCTACTTGTTTCCCTTATCTTACACAATTCAATATCCTTCTCCTTAGTGAATACTGATGAAAAGAAATTGTTCAAAACCTCCGCCATCTCTTTTGGTTCCACACATAGCTGTCCACTCTGATTCTCTAAGGGACAAATTTTATCCCTCACTATCCCTTTGCTATTAATATAACTGTAGAAACCCTTTGGATTTATTTTCACCTTACTTGCCAAAGCAAATTCGTATCTTCTTTTGGCTTTTCTAGTTTCTTTCTTAAGATTCTTTTTACATTCTTTATTTTCCTCAAGCACCTCATTTACTCCACACTGCCTATATTTATTGTCGATATCTCTCTTTTTCCGAACCAAGTTTCCAATATCCCTTGAAAACCATGGCTCTCTCAAACGTTTAACCTTTCCTTTCAACCTAACAAGAACATAAAGATTCTGTACCCTCAAAATTTCACCTTTAACTGACCTCCATTTCTCTATTACATCCTTCCCATAAAACAAATTGTCCCAATCCACTCTTTCTAAATCCTTTCGCATCTCCTCAAAGTTAGCCTTTCTCCAATCAAAAATCTCAACCCTGGGTCCAGACCTATCCTTCTCCATAATTATATTGAAACTAATGACATTGTGATCACAGGACCCGAAGTGCTCCCCAACACATACCTCCGTCACCTGACCTACCTCATTCCCTAACAGGAGATCCAACACTGCCCCTTCTCTAATTGGTACCTCGATGTATTGCTGCAAAAAACTATCCTGCACACATTTTACAAACTCCAAACCATCTGTCCCTTTTACAGTATGGGCGTCCCAGTCTATGTGTGGAAAATTAAAATCTCTCACAATCACAACCTTGTGCTTACTACAAATATCTGCCACCTCCTTACAAATTTGCTTCTCCAATTCTCACTCCCCATTAGGTGGTCTATAATACACCCCTAGAATTATTACTACACCTTTCCCATTCCTCAATTCCACCCAAATAGCCTCCCTAGACAAGCCCTCTAATCTATCCTGCCAGAGCACCGCTGTAATATTTTCTCTGACAACCAATGCAACATCTCCCCTCTTGTCCCTCCGATTCTATCACACTTGAAGCAACGAAATCCAGGAATATTTAGTTGCCAATCACACCCTTCCTGCAACCATGTTTCACTAATAGCTATCACATCATACTTCCAGGTATCAATCCCTGCTCTAAGCTCATCCACCTTTCTTATAATGCTCCTAGCATTAAAATAAATGCATTTAAGAAATTTTCCACCTCTTACTCTCTGTTTATAACTAACAGTGCAAACAACTTTACTATCTTCTTTTTCTTCCTTCTCCCCTATGTCTGTTCCTACACTCTGGTTCCCCTCCCCCCTTGTATCTAGTTTAAATCCACTGGAGCCTCTCTAGCAAACCTACCTGCAAGAATATTTGTCCCCCTCCAGTTCAGATGTAAACCGTCCCACTGGAACAGGTCCCACCTTCCCTGGAAAACTGCCCAATTATCTATAAATCTGAAGCCCTCCCTCCTGCACCATGTCTTCAGCCACGTATAGATCTTCGCTATCTTACTATTTCTAAATCCGCCTGTACATGGCACTAGTAGCAATCCTGAGATTGCTATCCTGGAGGTTCTGTCCTTTACCTTGGCGCCTAACTCCCCGAACTCACCTTTCAGGACCTCCTCACTCTTCATACCCACGTCATTGGTCCCTACATGGACCATGGCATCTGGCTGCTCGCCGTCCCTCTTGAGAATACTGAGAACTCGATCTGAGATATCGCGGACCTTGGCACCAGGGAGGGTACAGACCATTCGGGATTCTCGATCTCTTCCACAGAACCTCTTATCTGTCCCCCTAACTATTGAATCCCCTGTCACTACTGCTCTCCTCTTTTCCCTCTTTCCCTTCTGAGCTGAGGGTCCCGTCTCGGTGCCATAGACGCAACCACCG
The DNA here is from genome assembly GCF_030028105.1 of Mobula birostris. Classification (NCBI taxonomy): domain Eukaryota; kingdom Metazoa; phylum Chordata; class Chondrichthyes; order Myliobatiformes; family Myliobatidae; genus Mobula; species Mobula birostris. The sequence goes on along the minus strand of NC_092383.1, from coordinate 58,458,637 downwards.
CAACTTGTCCCTGGTAGGTCGTCCCCATCAACAGTATCTAAAATGATATACTTATTATTGGTGGGAATGGCCACAGGGGTGCTCTGTTCATTCTGTCTATTCCCCTTCCCTCTCCTGACAGTCACTCAGCTACCTATCTCCTGACTCTTAGGGGTGACTATCTCCCTGTAACTCCTGTTTATTTCCGCCCCTGCCTCCTGAATGATCCGAAGTTCCTCCAGCTCCAGCTCCAGTTCCCTAACTCGGCTTGTCAGCAGCTGCAGCTGGTTGCACCTTTTACGGGTGTAATCATCAGGGACGATTGTGCTCGCCCTGACTTCCCACATACTGCAAACGGAGCACTCCATTGCCCTAACTGCTGCCTCCATTACTTACTCCTAAGGTAATTAGATTAATGAAAGGAACTTACCCGGCCTTACCTCACTTGGAGTGAAGCTTGTCCTTCAGCCTCTGCTCGCCGAAGCCTCTCGAGCCAAAGCCTTCCTACTCTGTCTCCCTCTACTTCGTCACGCACTACAACGTTACCCGCTCCGTTAATCTTCTCGCCTTTAAACTCTCCCGCTGCCTCATGGTTTGACTTTCACGCACTTGCGCAGTCATGCCCCGTTCAACTGCCGAAGAAATTAGTTCCTCATCCAAATCCTTTATAAAAATAAAGAAGGGCAGCAGCCCCAGAACAAAGCTTTACAAAACACTACTGCTCACATACCTCCAGGTAGAATACTCTTCTCCATCTACTACCACATTCTGACTTCTGTGGGCAAGTCAATTCTGAATCCATACAGCCAAGTCCCCATGGATCCTATGCTTCATAATTTACTGGGCAAGCCTCCCATGAGGAACCTTGTTAAATGCCTTAAAGCCCATATATACCACATCCACTGCACTACTTTCATAAATTTCTTTTATCTCCTCCTTGAAAAACTCAGTTAGGCTTGAGAAACAAAATCATGTTTTTGGAAATATTACTTATACATATGAAAATATTTCAGCAAGTTAACCAGTAAGTTTCTCACCCACCCTCCCTTAATAATGGATAAGATGCTTAAGTGTTTATGATGGATGTGTAAAGAAGTGAAACATAAAATACAGATACTGTATGTAGAGTAGATGCAAAATAAGCAACTCCAGACTCAACAGTAAACAGTAAAAAAATCTGAAAAGGTGTTTGACCTTGTTCTGCAACCAAACTAGAACACAGCGCCCGGGAGTGTTGTAATTGGAAATAAAGGGGTGGGAAAGTGCAACACTTCATTCTGTAGTTCAAGTATTTTTATGGAGTATTACATGGAATAAATTTGCTCCATGTCGGTCTAAATCAAGGGCTCCCAACCTGGGTTCCATGGATCCCTCCATTAATGGTTGGGGTCCATGGCATAAAAAAGGTCGGGAACCCCCGGTCTAAATGGTAATTAAAATAAGTAACACAATGAGGTATAAATAGGCATGCAGAAGGGCAACATTAATTGTATTTATACCTCTGTTTAAATAGTCTGGTGTTAATAGAACAAGATAGGATCAAAGCGGGATTACTGGACTCAATGTCCCATTAAGGTTGATGCTTCGGCCAGTGCCTTTATGAAGGATTTTGCCTTGAGTGGATAAAATGACAACTTGTTTCAGGCTGATAACCATGGATGTGTAGATCAAGGTCTTTTAATAAATAGATAACAAAGCATGTGCAAAACATGCTTCACCCACATCTATGTCCCAGGTACACACTCTAACATTTGCTCTGCCAATAAACTGTTTCGCTTTCATTGAATGCATACCAACAGAGGTAAGGTAAATACAATACCAGTTCATTCATGCCATTTGTTGTAAACTGTGGAAATTCAAACTTAGAACTTCTATTTTAGCCATTCTTGAACCAATCTAAACCATTCTTTCTCTGCCGAATATAGAAACTCTCAATCCTGTAGCTTTAGGTTTAAGCAACATTTTCCACAGAAAACTTCTTTAGCTGTAGAGGCCCATACAAGCAGCTCATTGATGCTTGTTGAGGTGTCAAATAATCATATATTCAATGTTTTACATGTGGGTGCTTCCCTTCCCCTTTGGCAGTAACTTGCTCAGTCGCAATTTGAAAATGGTATCCATGTGTTTGGACAATGTTTTCTTATGGCTATATATGATAATATTTCCAGACAACATAAAGCCAAGGGGTCAGCCTATTTTAATTTAACATTAAGATACTTGAAGATTTAGCCTTCAAATATTTAAAATGCTTCCTCCTGTAAATTTAGAGATGCACTGTTTGGTAAACTGTATAAGAAGACCACTGCAGCAAGAAAGCTTATTTATCTTGCTATTTGTTTAATAAAGCACATTTTGGAAAATTGTAATATGCTACCTTGCTGTGAAAAAAAACTAGATATATTGATACCATTTGAGATCATCTGTAGAAGTGGAAAAGCTTTGAAAGTGTCAATGTGAAAGAGCTCTGTGCCCTGTTGATGGTAGACCACTCTTTCCAGGAATCCAATTTAGTCTTCATCCTGTTAAGCATTGAGGCATTGAATTTACAGAGGTCAGGAGCACAACCACACACAAGGCTTTCAGCAAAATAAATAAGATTAATTTTATTCAAGGGCACTATTAATGGATGTACAAATTGTTGGTTCAGATAACGAATCATCTGGAGGCACTTAGCAAATAATAAGAACAATCTATTTAATTTCAACATGTTCTAATTGACCACAGTGCTGATGGGAAGGAATGGTCTTTTCAGTTAAAGTTCTGAATATCTAAATGTTAAATGTGTTGGTTAAATTAAAATTAATAATAACTGTTCATGTTGTGATGGATAGCGCGTTCTGTTCAATGTAGTGGATTAGTAAGCTGTGCTCACACCTCTGGGGCATTAGCTTCAATCCAACATGGACAGATGGCATGAATTTTGACTTCTCCTGCCAAATATCAAGGGCCTACTGCACAAGACTGTCCAAAAGTGTTATTGTACTAGCACTCTTGTTCTGAAAGGCATCAAAATGGCTGGCATTGAATATGGAAATACATTCTGTGAAATATTGGATCAAATCAGTTGTCCTATTTGAATCATGTTTTATTACTTAATGGAAATAATATGTAAAAAGTAAATTCCAGAGTTAGTGCGTATGAACAGTAAGGTATAACAGTTATAAGTGTCACCTATATTGTACTACTCATGCCTATGTCTATCGTTTCAAGAAAAGAGTCGTCGAGTGCATTTTTATTAAAGCTTATCACAGATCTGTGGTTGATCCCTGCTTGTGTTGATGAACAACTTGGAAACTTGAGAAGCATATTATATAGAAAAACCTGGTGGACATTTGTATTCACAGACATGACTTGGTGGGATGGAAATTTGACTTTGCACATATGATTTGAGTAATGTAGCCATGCTGAATTCTGCTTTGTAGATTTGATTCTGTTGAACATGAATACAATAGAACATTGCATGGTTAGCAAATGCAACACTGGGTGAATGTCCATTCTAATTAAGTGCGGCATCATTTATGGGCTTGAATACTGATATTCAACCACATAAAGCTAAATTGCTGAAATGATGAATTAAAACACAAGGTAGGTCAGGCTGAATTTGTGGAATGCAAAGGGAAGTTCATATTTTGGGATATTAACCTTTCTTTGGAATTCAATAAAATCAGTGATTAACAGGCTTAAACCGAGAAGAGAGTTGAGAAAGGACAAGAGGAGATTTTACAACGTGATAGAAGACAACAGCAATTCAATGACCCAATGGATAGTAACAGTCAATAATATAAGGGCAAGAAACAAAGAATAATTTGAATGCAAATCTCTATGGCAAAAGCAAAATTACAATAAATAACACCCTGCACTAATAGAAATGGTAGGAAATTCCACATTGCTCAGTCCAGAAGGCTGTAAAGAACCTAATCTAAACATGGATTGCGATTCCTCATACTTCCATTGAACTTCATTGGGAAAGGTTTGCAAGCTGAAGATGAAGTGATCGGAGAGAAACATAACAGAGAAGTAAAATGGGATGTGACCAGAGGCTCAGGGTAATGTCTGCAGCTTTAATGGGGAACCCCAGCAAACTAATAATTTTATCAAATTTTAAATGTTCGAAGTTAACTTATAATCGAAGTGCATATATGTCATGATATACAACCCTGAGATACATCTTCTTGTGGGCATTCACAGTAAATACAAGGAACACAGTAGAATCAGTGAGAATTCACACCCAACAGGACTGACAAACCATCAATGTGCAAAACAGAACAACTGTTCAAATACAAAAAGAAATAAAATAAATGATAATTTAAAAATAAATAAATAAGCAAACAAACAAATAAATAAATACATATATAGAGAGAGAGAGAGAGGACATGAGAGAAAGAGTCTTGAAAGTGAATCCATAGTTTATGAGAACAGTTCAGTGATGGGGTGAGTGAAGTTATCCCCTCTGGTTCAAGAGCCTGATGGTTAAGGGATAATAACTGCTCATGAACCTGCTAATTTGGGTCCTGAGGCTCCTGTACCTCCTCCCTGATGGCAGCAGCAAGAAGAGTTCATGTTTGGATGCATGGGGTCATTGATGATGGAGGCTGCTTTTCTGTGACAGTGGTCCATGTAGATGTGCTCAATGATGGGGAGGGCTTTATCCATTATGGGCTAGGCCGGATCCATGACTTTTTGTAGGCTTTGTTGTTCAAGGGAGTTGGTGTTTCCATACCAGGCTGTGATGCATCTAGTCACCATAAATCTATAGAAGTTTGTCGAAGTTTTAGATGACATGTTGAATCTTTGTAAAACTTCTAAGAAAGTAGAGGCACATTTGTGCTTTCTTCATAATGGGACTTACATGCTGGGCCCCAGGACTGATCCACTGAGCTGATGACGCCGAGGAAATAAACATTGCTGACCATCTCCACCTCTGATCCTAGTATAAAAACGGGCTCATGGACCTCCAGTTTCCTGATCCTGAAGTCAATAATCAACTCCTTGGTCTTGCTGACATTGAGTGAGAGGTTGTTGTTGTTCTGGCATCGCTCAGCCAGACTTTCAATCTTCGTCTTATATGCTGATTTGTCACCTTCAATTCAGCCAAGAACACCAACAAACTTAAACATGGCGTTGTAGCTGTGCTTAGTCTCACATCATAAGTATAAAGTGAGTAGAGCAGGAGGCTATGCACTCAGCCTTTTGGTGCTCCTGTGGTCATTGTGGAGGAGGTGTTGCTGCCGATTGAACTGACTGGCGTTTGCATTTGAGAAGATCAAGGTTCCAGCTGCACAAGCATATACTGAGGCCTAGGTCTTGAAGTTTACTAATTAGTTTTGAAGGGATGATAGTACTGAATGCTGAACTGTAGTCAATAAAGAGTATCCTGATGCATGCATCTTCACTGTCCAAATGCTCCAGGGTTGAGTGAAGAGCCAATGAAATGGAATCTGCTGTTGAGCTGTTGCGTTGGTCGGCAAATTGGAGTGGATCCAAGTCACTCCTCAGGTATGAGTTGATGTGTGTCATTAGCAACCTCTAAAAGCACTTCATCACAGTGGATGTAAGTGCTACTGGACAGTAGTCATTGAGGCAGTTACTACATTCTTCTGAGGCACTGGTGTAATTAAAGCCTGCTTGAAGCAGATGGCTTCCTCAGACTACTGAAGCGAGAGGCTGAAGATATCAGTGAACACTCCAGCCAGTTGATCAGCACAAGTCTTTAGTACTTGGCCAGGTACCCAGCCTGGGCCAGAAGTTTTCCTTGGGTACACCTTCCTGAAAGATGCTCTCATGTCAGCCTCAGAGACTGAAATTACAGGATCATCAGGGGCTCTGAGTATTCGTGAAGGTTCCTCCAAGTTTTGATGGTCAAAGTGAGAAGAAAATGCATTGAGCTCATCTGCAAACAAAACCTTGTTGTCACCTATGTCACTTGGTTTCATTTCGTAGGAGGTGATAGCATTCACATCCTGCCACAGCTGTCAAACATTCTTCAGTGGCTCAAGTTTGGTCTGGAAATGCCATTTCACATGTGAGATGGCTTTCTGGAGGTTGTACCTGGAACTCCTGTATTTTACTTGGTCACTTGCCCTGAATGTCATTGATCTGGCTCTCAGCACATTGCAGATCTCATGGTTCATCCAGGGCTTCTGGTTGGGGGAGACTCTGAACGATTTTGTGGGGACACACTCGTCTGTAACACTTTTCATAAAGTCCATGACAACTCTTGTGTACTTGTTCCAATCCTGTGATGAATCCTTGAACACAGCCCAGTCCACTAACTCGAAGCAATCCTGAAGCCTCTTCCCTGCCTCCCGTGACCACCTCTTCATTGTCCTTACTTCTGGAGCCTTGCTCTTCAGCCTCCATCTGTATACAGGTCGTCAAATAATCAGATTTCCCAAATGCAGTCTAGGGATCAAATAGCAGGCATTCCTTATCGAGTGGTTGAGTGTGTTGGGACCCCTGATACTGCAAGTGATAAGGTTGTGGATTATCGAGCAGAGGTTTCTTCAAAGGGGTATGATTGAAGTCCCTGACAATGATTTGAAAAGAGTTGGGGTAGGCAGTTTCTTGTTTGCTAGTGTGGCACTCAATACCTTGAGTACCTGCTTAACATTGGCCTTTGGAGGTATGTAAACGGCAGTCAGAATAATGGAGAACTCTCTTGGGAAGTAGAATGGTCAGCACTTAATCATTAGATGTTCCAGGTTTGTGAAACAAGAGTATAACAAGACCACAGCATCTGAGCACCACAAAGAGTTTATCATTAAACACTGACACCTCCTTCTGCTTTCTCCAAATCAGCAGTCAGACCATCTGGTGGATTGTGAAGTCATCAGTTCTTACTGATGTATCCAGTGTGTCTTGATTTAGACATGTCTCCATGAAGCACAGAATGGAGCAATCCCTCATTTCCCTCTGATACAGCAATCTTGCCCTTATGTCCTCAGTCTTGTTCTCCAAAGACTGTACATTCACTAACAAGGCAATGGGTAGAGGAAGTGTATCCTGGCATCTCAGTCTTGTTTGGAGTCCTACCCTCCTCCCTCTCTTCCAGTCGTGGCATTGTACCTTCGTCTGCTTAAAGGTTCTGTACCTTCATTCTTGAGAATTAAGTCTGTTGAAACCTTCAGAAGTACAGAAGAGGTGTATTAAAAAGTTTTGTGTGCAGCCCTCAGAACATCACAGTGTATTGCCAGTGCCATCTTTCACTGGCATTCTTACCAAAGTAGACTGAATAATTAACATCAATTTCAGCACACTAAACTGAATAAAGGACAGATAAATATTTGCTTCATCTGGAAAGGGTCAGGTTAGAATTATAACATGGAGAAAGTGAATGGACAAGTTTCACATTTTTGTAAAGGACATATTTTTGAGAATTGGGATGGATATTAGAGATAGTCATTCAGTGCACCAGGAATTAACTTTGATAACCATTACTGTGCACAAAGAATGGCAAGTTGGGTAAGTTACCATTTAGGTGCTGCTGCACTAAACACTGAAACAGTTTGAATATAATACTACATATTTTAGAACAGCTTTGGATATTTTCTTGATGTTATGCTGATTAGTGCCCCTAATGCAATACAAACAAAATGCTGGAGGAACTCAGCTAGTCAGATAGCATCTATGGAAGTCAATAAGCAGCTAACTTTACAGGTGAATCCCTTCATTGGGACTGCAGGAAGAGGAAGAAGACAAAATAGGAAGCTGTGGAGAGGGGAAAGAATACAAGTTGGCATGGGATGGATGAAACCAGATGAGGAGGAAGGTGAATGGCTGGGGGAGTGGGGATTAATTAGAAAGCTGGAAGGCGATGGTTGGAAAAGCTGAAAGGCTAAATAAGAAGTAATTTGAGGGCATGTGTGTCATAGCAGAAAGGGTAGGAGGAGGGTTACCAAAGGGATGTGATAGGCAGATGAGGAACACTTTCTAATATCAAACTGTACAGTGATAAACCTTTGGGTATGACAACAGCTAGGACCCTATTCAGCCTAATTTTAATCACAGGTCTTTTGAATGTAACATCTAATGAATTTTCCAATTGTTGTAGGTGGACCATGACTACTTTACTGAGAAACTGAGGGGGTGGATTTATTTATTTAACAAACAAGGGATCACAAACTAGATTTTTTTTAATACAATGAGGAATAAGCAATGAACCATCTTGTAAACTCATGCCCTAAGTTTCATTTCCTGGAGAGATGGAAGCAATTGATGTAGTTGATCTACTTTTACGTCTATTCGTCTTCAGCATTCAACTTTTCCTGATGTTGCTTGCCCAAACCAAATGAAAGAAAAATAAAGATGTACAGATCAATATAAATCATTAAGTTGGTTTATTGTCAACAGATATTATCAGAGTGCACATCATGATAGATCTCACTAACTCCTGATGATCAAACTAAGCTTTGTTCCTGCTCCCCCTTGTGGATGACTTAATTGCTTTTGGTTTAACATCTCTTTCTAAATAATCACCGACTGCAATAATCACACAAAATGCTGGAGGAACTCAGCAGGCCAGGCAGCATCTATGGAAAAGAGTACAGTTGATGTTTCAGGCCGAGACTCTTCAGCAGGACTGGAGGCTATTCAATCCTGCTGAAGGGTCTTGGCTTGAAACATCAACTGCACTCTTTTCTATGGATGCTGCCTGGCCTGCTAAGTTCCTCCAACATTTTGTGTGTGTTACTTGGATTTCCAACATCTGCGGTTTTTCTCTTATTTGTGATTGTAATAATCAACTATTTTTATTTTACCTTCTGTCACTACATCCAGAAGTGTACCTCCCTACAATGTTGTTTTTACAAATTGTTTCCAATAGGATGATTAATTTTACATAACTAATGTTCCTATTCATTTATAATTAATTTAAAATCTGGTAGTTATCTTATTTAATTTTGAATACCTTCCTATATAGCAAAGTCAGTAAATCTAAAATTTGTTACTTTTGAAGTAGAAAAAGGTTTCCTATCTGTGGTTTGTGGGATGGTCTTCAATCCTTCTTCTTCTGCCGTCTGTGTGTTTACATGAAGTGGGGACTTGCAGGTATATCTAACATGTGTTTGCCATCCTTCACAATCTCAAGATATTCTAACGAGCTTGAAGCATATTCATTATTGTGATGAAGGAGATAGCAGCAAATTATATATTAGTTATACACCGGTTTTTCTGGCAATGAGAAATTTGGCTTTTGGTATGTTACTGAATGTTGATGAGGTGCATTCCCAAATAATTTGGTTCCTTTGGAATGTTTACAAATCTCCAAACCAGCATTCAGATTTTCATTCACTCTGGTTCAAATATTTTCTCTGTATTGTAAACCAAAATATTAATACACATTCAGGCCAAATGAAGTTCACTCGATGGGCACCCTGTTGATGTTTGGAGTATCACGGGGTGATGATGCACATGTAAGAGGAGAGGAAAAAGGCTTGCAGGAAATAAATAGTGGATAGGATTGCTCTGAGAGCCAGCAAAGAGGTAATGGGTCAAATAGTCTCCTGTGTTGTAAGAAAATATAATAACTGTTCATTCCCACCAAAACTGTTGTACAGTGCCTGCTGTGTGTACCATCTACAATATCCATCCAGGTTATTCACATTCCCATAATCTTTACTACCAAGAAGAATAAAGATAGGAAGCTATGGGAATGTCTTTGCCTGCAGTTCCTCTCCTCCTCTCAAGGTACTTGATTTGGAGATATATCTTCATCCTTCATCATTTCTAGATTTAAATCCCTGTCCAACAGCTCTGTGGACTATCTTCAGCAGATGCACGGTGACTCTCCAGCAAGGGGAATTATGGGTAGCAAGTGCTGCAACAACTAGATCCAGAAAATTAATTTCTTAACTCTGCTTTAGTGTAAAGTTAAACTGTTGAAACCTGCATACAATTTATATTATTTTGAACATAAAGCATACAATGATTTTTCCATGGAAATACCATCAAAAATTTAAAATACTGTGAGGATAAGGGACAAAAAAATTAACTTGTTTTACTGATTTATGTCAAACAAAATCATATTACAGAGTTTAAATAACATCATGCGCAGGAGCAAAAGACTCAAAATTATAAACAAGTGCTTTTGCAAAAACTGGTCATTTTGAAATTTAGCAAGATTTAATGGCATTATTCAACACTCACCCTTAGCAATTATTGCAAATAATATATTGAGCATTGCTAATGATTTATTTTTACTCAGCACTACCTAAGGCAAGTTTCTTAGTGACTACCTCACTCAAAAGAAATGTTGACTGCCAGTACAAATTTGATGGTACAGCTGAGAATGAGGCCATTTGAATCATTGTACATGTGCTGGTTCTTTGAAAAAGTGCTGTAGTTATTCTTCCATAACCCCTTACACAAAGAAATTTCTGCACTTTTCAAGTCATAAATGACTGAGCACTTATCCTGAGATATGGACCTTAGTTCTAACTTCTCCAATTAAAAAAAAGCCTACCATCCCGAGGCATCTACTTGTCAATCTCTTTCAGAATCTTCTATGCTCCAAAGAAAACAGTTCATGTTCCTCTAAATTCCATTGACATCAGCCAATTCTACTAGATACCATCATAAAACAACTCTCTCATCTCTGGAATCAATCAGGTTACTTAAACTGCAATGACATCAAGGCAAGAAAATCTTTCTTTATGCATGGAGACAAGAACTAAGTATGATCTTATTTAATAGTGGTACAGTTTCAGCCAGGTTCCACACAATCAGAAAGAGTTGGCTGCTTTCATAAAGAGTTGGTATCTGGACCGTATCCACTTCTTTTTGTAGGATTTTCTCTTTAAGGACATTGGAGTTTTCACACCAGGCTGTGATGCAGGCAGTCCACCACACAACTATAGAAGTTTGTCAAAGTTTCAGATGCCGTGTCAAAGCCTTATCAACTCCTAAACCCCTAAGGAAGTAGAGGTGCTGCCATGCTTCCTTCATAATCACACTTACATGCAGGGCCCAGGACAGATTCTCCAAAATAATAACACCAAGCAATTTAAAGTTGCTAACCCTCTCCACCTCTGGTCACAATGAGGACTGGCTTATGGACCTCTGGTTTCCACCTCCTGAAGTCAATAAGCAGCTCCTTGGTCTTGTTGATATTAAGAGATTGTTGTGGCACTGCTTAGCCAGATTTTCTAACTCCCTCCTATATACTGATTTATCACCAACTTTGATTCGGCCAACGATAGTGGTGTCATCAGCAAACTTAAATATTGCATTGGAGCTATGCTTAAGTGTAAAGCGAGTAGAGCAGTGGGCTACCGGGTGATATCATTGAGACAGGTTATCATGAATGCTGTGAAGCTAACTTTCTTGAGTATAAACACCTTCTACTGTAAACATATCAATTACTTGATATATTAAATAATATTACCCATCTGTTCAGCAAGCTGCCTTGAACTAAGCAACTTAAGAGTCAGCTGCTTTGCTTGAAACAACCAAAATTAAACAACGCATTGTCTGATACTGCATTTCAAGCAATAATAAAGCAAATGCAGTGAGCTTCTACAGACCGAGTGTCTCCTATATACCAAGCTATTGTCAAAGCTGTTCCACAGAGAGTGCTTTTTTAACTTCAAACTGATATTTGCTTTTCATTTCCATTTTAAAGATTGAAGACCAACTCCCATTTACGATCAGAAGTTAAACAAATCAATATTAGTTGAAAGTTTACTTACAAAAGTTTTTGATCTTACAAGTGGCAGTCGCGGTTGTTTGAAAAGCAAACTTAGCAAACATTAGCTCTCTTGTCCCAGGACAGTGAATATCCATCAGACAGAAAAATGCAAGGTCACTAGAACGTAGATTGTGAGGTCAGGAGCTCATCTTACCATACTAAGGAATCATTTAATATTCTTATAACAGTGGCATAGAAGCTATCATTGAACCAGGTGGTACATAATTTCAGAGTTTTGTCTCTGCTCTCTGATGGAAGAGTGGAGAAGAGAGAATGTCCAGGGTGGGTGAGATCTTTGATTATGTTGGCTGCTTTACCAAGTGTAGACATATGAATGTGATAGTCTGAATAGCCTCTTCTGTGTCATTATGTTACCTTTCTGAGTTCAGAAATTAATGGAGTGGAGCAAGTTTGAGTTAGTTACAGGGAACAATATTTCTTAATAGACAGTCAAACTTAAATCTGATTGGTTTATTTGATGCTGTCTCATTGATACAACGTATGTTAATAGTCTATCATAAGAGGGATTTAGGTAAAAAGATGGTGAAGGCATTGATTTTATATTATTATATTTTGCATTTGTATATCCCAGTTATTTTCATTTGCAATTGATTGGTTTGTTTGGAATTGGACAGGTAACTCCCCCCTCCACAATTACTTCTACCTCCTGAAACCACCTGGGCTTCTAGAGTTTCATGATCTCCTGAAATAAACAACAAAAACAAACAAAGGTAGGCTGAGGATAAAATTTTGGATAATTCCTCCCTGCTGTGTCCTTTGTATTAGATTGTCTATTGCGTCCGGTGTTCCTGTTGCGACTTCCTCTGCATCTGTGAGATCCATCGTAAATTGGGGGATTGCTTTGTTGAGCACCTCTGCTCCATCTGGCAAAAGCGGAACTTCCCACTGGTGAAACTTTTTATTTCCCATTCCCATTCTAACATGTCAGTCCATGGCCTCATCTTGTGCCATGATGAGGCCATCCTTAGGGTAAGGACAACACTTTATATTCTGTTTAGGTAGCCTCCAACCTGATGGCTAAATATTGATTTCTCCTTCAGTTAAAAAAAACTCCCCCTCTTCTATTCCCCACCCTAGCCTCTTTCCTCGTCTCACCTGAGTCCCTTCCTCCTTTCCTTTCTTCTATGCTCCACTCTCCTTTCTTTTCAGATTCCTTTCTTTCCAGCCTTTTACCTTTCCTTCCCACCTGGCTTCACCTATTACTTTCTAGCTACCCTCCTTCCCTACTCCCACCTTTTAATTCTGGCATATTCCCCCTTCCTTTCCAGTCCTGAAGAAGCAGAGAGGATACAGAAGGACGTAGACAAATTAGGAGAATGGGCAAAGAAATGGCAGATGAAATACAGTGATGGGTTGTGTATGGTCATGCACTTTGTTAGAAGGAGTGAAAGGGTTGACTATTTTGTAAATGGAGAGAAAATACAATAAAGTGAGGTGCAAAGGAACTTGGGAGTCCTTGTGCAGGATTCCCTCAAGGTTAATTTGCGGGTTGAGTCCGTGGTGAGGAAGGCAAGTGCAATGTTAGTATTCATTTCAAGAGAACTAGAATACAAAATCAACGATGCAACGTTGAAATTTTATAAAGCTCAGGTGAAGTATCATTTGGAGTATTGTGAGCAGTTTTGGGCCCCTTATCTTAGAAATAATGTGTTGAAACTGGAGAAGGTTCAAAGGAGGTTCAAGAAAATGATTCCACAAATAATTCTGTGTTTTATATTTGTAGAGATCTGTTTTCACTTTGACATAAAACAATCCTTTCCTGTTGACCAGTGCCAAAAAAGCCAAATTAAATCCACTGTGATTCAATGTTGTAAAACAATAAAACTTGAGAACTTCTAAGGCGGGGGGGGGTGAATACTTTCTATAGTAAAAGTATTCCTGAGGATTGGAGGGCGGCTAATGTAATCCCGTTTTTTAATAAAGGAGTGAGAGAGAAACCGGGGAATTATAGACCGGTTAGCCTGACATCGGTGGTGGGGAAAATGCTAGAGTCAGTTATCAAAGATGTGATAACAGCACATTTGGAAAGCAGTGAAATCATCGGACAAAGTCAGCATGGATTTGTGAAAGGAAAATCATGTCCGACGAATCTCATAGAAGTTTTTGAGGATGTAACTAGTAGAGTGGATAGTGGAGAACCAATGGATGTGGTATATTTGGATTTTCAAAAGGCTTTTGACAAGGTCCCACACAGGAGATTAGTGTGCAAACTTAAAGCACACAGTATTGGGGGTAAGGTATTGATGTGGATAGAGAATTGGTTGGCAGACAGGAAGCAAAGAGTGGGAATAAACGGGACCTTTTCAGAATGGCAGGCAGTGACTAGTGGGGTACCGCAAGGCTCAGTGCTGGGACCCCAGTTGTTTACAATATATATTAATGACTTAGACGAGGGAATTAAATGCAGCATCTCCAAGTTTGCGGATGACACGAAGCTGGGCAGCAGTGTTAGCTGTGAGGAGGATGCTAACAGGATGCAGGGTGACTTGGATAGATTAGGTGAGTGTGCAAGTTCATAGCAGATGCAATTTAATGTGGATAAATGTGAGTTTATCCACTTTGGTGGCAAGAACAGGAAAACAGATTATTATCTGAATGGTGGCCGATTAGGAAAAGGGAAGGTGCAACGAGACCTGGGTGTCATTGTACACCAGTCATTGAAAGTGGGCATGCAGGTACAGCAGGCAGTGAAAAAGGCGAATGGTATGCTGGCATTCATAGCAAGAGGATTTGAGTACAGGAGCAGGGAGGTACTACTGCAGTTGTACAAGGCCTTGGTGAGACCATACCTGGAGTATTGTGTGCAGTTTTGGTCCCCTAATCTGAGGAAAGATGTTCTTGCCATAGAGGGAGTACAAAGAAGGTTCACCAGATTGATTCCTGGGATGGCAGGACTTTCATATGATGAAAGACTGGATCGACTAGGCTTATACTTGCTGGAATTTAGAAGATTGAGTGGGGATCTTATTGAAACGTATAAAATACCAAAGTGATTGGACAGGCTAGATGCAGGAAGATTGTTCCCGATGTTGGGGAAGTCCAGAACGAGGGGTCATAGTTTGAGGATAAAGGGGAAGCCTTTTAGGACCAAGATGAGGAAAAACTTCTTCACACAGAGTGGTGAATCTGTGGAATTCTCTACCACAGGAAACAGTTGAGGCCGGTTCATCGGCTATATTTAAGAGGGAGTTAGATATGGCCCTTGTGGCTAAAGGGATCAGAGGGTATGGAGAGAAGGCAGGTACAGGGTTCTGAGTTGGATGATCAGCCATGATCAAACTGAATGGCGGTGCAGGCTCGAAGGGCCGAATGCCTACTCCTGCACCTATTTTCTATGTTTTGATAGGCACTGTAAGTGTCCAGCTGTCAATTTGTAAATAAAAGTTAATGATAATTTAGTAATCTGAGCTGTCCCATTTTTCCCACACCAGAAAGGGGACAATAGTTGAAACAGAACTCAGCTGCAACAAACGAACCTCTTTGTGACAGCTGGCTAAGGAATTATGGTACTCATTTAAGCTTACATAATATTTTAATTATGTTTTCACCTTTAAGGTAGAATTTTGTTTTAATTTAATATTAGATGTATGATAAATTTCTAATATCAAGCAATGATCGCAATCTACTCATTAATGGTTGCTGGCCTTGGGCAGTCACTGCAATCATAATAAAGTGGCTGCTCGTTTGAATACTCAAGTAGGATGTTGTAATGAACGTAGCCAGCTTATCACAATTAATTCAGGATAATTATTGATTAAAACTCACTTTCGTTGATTTGAAAATAAAATTAGAATGAGTATGAATGAATTATTTTTCGGTTATCAGAAGGTAAGTTATGAAATAATTTCTTCCAAAAGCTGAGGAAGATAAATAACTCACATGTATAAAATGCAGACAGAGACAGCAGGAGTTGTAATTGTTTTCCAATTCAGTGGTGCTTGTTCAAATGATGAAGTTTGCTTCTGGTATGATGAAAGTCCCTGAATAGAAAGACTAGCATGATCGGTGCAGTATAGTACTTCATTATCGTGAAGAGAAATCATTTCACCATACGTGGCCAGAACACTGTTTAGTTATGGTTCCATGTCTCCAATAGCCACAACGTTGATTCTTTCTTTATTTATTTAGAGATACAGGAGATACAGAGCAGAACAGGCTCGTCCAGCCCAATGAGCCGCACTGCCCAGCAAATTTAACTCTAGCCTAATCACAGGACAACTTACAATCACCAATTAACCTGCTAACACTATCATACTGACAAGACTCTTATATGGTATAATAAAATCCCAGGTCAAAGTACTTCTCGGAGTGTATGAAGGCCCGCGGTACCTTGCTAAATAGAACAAGGCTTATTCATTCTGAGCACATAAGGACTTGCATGGTCATTTCAGAGTGAGTTCAGAAAACTGGATAAAAATTGTGGGTTGCGAACTATACATCCAGGTGGATTGTTCAAGTTAGTAGAATAGCAGTGTTGCAAATGGGATCTGAATCTTCATCCAGATCAGGCAGTGTTGGTGGGGAGGGTTGTTGCAGGAATTCACCGTCGGCAATAATGACTACTTAGGCACAGAGAGAATCTGGATTAACTAACAAATTCCTTTCTTGGTTCTGTTAACAACAAGCATACAAATTAAACAAAACTGAGTATCTGTGTGCACTAGGTTTCTCTGACCTTCTTTGAATAGTTCAAGAATCCAGAAGTTAATACCCAGGAACGGGAGTCTAGTCAGATGTTTCTCTTGACTCTGATTTCCAATGTGGGGTCATGCGCTTCTGCAGAGCTTGAATGCCAGAGTTGCCACTCCTTATCCTCTGGAAATCCTCTTTTTTATCTGCATTCTTATTAGATCAATATGTAGCATAGATTTTGTTGGTTCAGGCTCATCTTATCAGTCTGTATCAGCATCTTATTGGATCTGGCCCAAAGTTACTAACAGTAATACTTAAGGATCTTCTCCAGTCTTGTGCCTGAGGTAATTTTCTTTGCTCTTTCTGAATCTGAACAGTTCCAACGAGTTTAGCCAGGTCAACCAAACACTGGGCTCAGGCTACTTCAGGTCACAGGGTGTTCTTTCTTCAAGCCTAGCATTTCTACACAATGAAATAAACACCTTCTAATTTGAAAATGGTCTTAAGTTTGACAGATCATCAGCAAGAACCTCACTGTGTCAAGTTACAATTGCTCTGATTAAGTCATCCCTGACCAAGACCCAGTTCACAAAACTGCTCACAAAATAGTGGCTGCAACAACAGGCTCACAAAATGACAATTTTCATTCCTTTAACCAAGCGGCAACAACAGAAAGACATTTGCTGTTTGCTTCCACCGTCCTTGGCTCGTTTCACTTTGCTTATTGGCAGATTTTAATTTTTTCTGGTCAACAGGGTGCTGGTGGAATCGGCTGCTCTGGGTGGAGTGGGCTCTTGATTGGCAAGGGTATGGAGGGAGAATTCTGAAGAAGATGTAAGTATAGAATTTCAACACAGGACTTCATCAGGCAGGTACCTTTTAAATACAGCAGGCTTCAGTTAGCTGGAACACATCGAGACCAGTACATTTTGACTCAATTAAGATCCTGCCCCAATTAGCTGAGGTTTCATGGAAGTCATTAAAAAGTTTTAAAAAAAGACAAATTGAGTAACAAATCATGTACTTAAGTGAAATACAAAAAAAAAGAGCAATAACAATACTACTCCAGTACTATGAAACTGTATTAGTTCCTAATATTTAACAATGGAAGAATTCATCCAATGCATACAACTGTGTTCTTTTGAATGATAGTAAATGAACAAAATCAGAAGCAAGTTGCAAATGGTAAAGAAGAGAGACTAGGAGGAGGAAGGCAATATTATATTGAAACAAATGATCAGCCTCTTATTTGGGACAACTCTTTAAGAATAAAACCTAATCAAGAAAATAGTCAGAATTCCCTTCATTTATTTGGTTCACTATGTCACTTAACTGGGACAGGAGACTGCTGTCAAACAGTTTCTATCTTGTGTCAGTTACGTGCACTTGTGTGGCTGTTAAACACTACATTGTGCTTAGAGGGAACTGTTTTTAAATAGTGTCAATTGCATGTGTTTGTGTTTAAAAAGTAGTGATTTTTGTCACTGATAGTTGGCGAGAAATAAACAGTAAGATAATTCAGACACGAGGAAATCTGCAGATGCTGGAATTTCAAGCAACACACATAAAAGTTGCTGGTGAACGCAGCAGGCCAGGCAGCATCTATAGGAAGAGGTACAGTTGACGTTTCGGGCCGAGACCCTTCGTCAGGACTAACCTAGGAGAAGTTGAAGATATTGACAATCATTTTAACATTACAATAAAAATGAAGATTTGGAGGATGCAATTGTCAAAACCATTGTATGAAGGTAGTATATTATCTGCATTAGGTGTCTGCACTGATTTTCCAATGCATCAATATTTTGCTGCAAGGTAGAGTTTCTTGGCTTCATAACTTGCAGTCATTTTCGTTGGTTAATTATCAGCAAACTGAGAAGGCTCCAATTTGAATCATTAACAAAACATCAAAGGGAGACTGCCAGAAAATCTTATGTAGTTTATAAGTTTTAATGGTTGCTGCTGCCTTTCCTTTTCCTTTATGAGACAGAATAGAAGCAAGTTGCAAACGGTAAAAAACTGACTCCACCTACACAGCTTCTAAAGTAAAAATGTTAGCTTTTCATAAAGGACATAACCTAATAGAAAGTACAGTCTAACTATTCAAATTGAAGTCCTGGTAATTGAGGATGAACATTTGTCTTTAATCCAAACACAAACTCAAAACACATTACCATTAAGTTTCTCTCTGACATTTAAAGATTAACTGAACTGAATATACTGTCTCAGTGCATACGTACTGTTTGCATCTCAATGATGTGTGCTTAGTCCACTGCTCTAATCTCCCTGCACTCATGACAGTGTGGCTTGGCACAGCTGAAATACCATCTATAAATTTGCTGATGACACCACTGTTGTTGGCAGAATCTCAGATGGTGGTGAGAAGACTTACAGAAGTAATATAGTTTGGCTGGTTGAGTGTTATTGCAATAGCAATATAGCACTGAGTGACAGCAAGACCAAAGAATTGATTGTCGACTTCAGGAAAGGGAAATTGAGAGAATACAAGCCAGTCGTCATCGAGGGATCAGCAGTGGAAAGAGTAAGCACCTTCAAGTTCACATGTGCCAGCATCTCAGGGGATCTATCCTGGGCCCAATATATTGACGCAAACACAAAAAAGCACATTAGTGGCTCTACTCTACTTCACTGAAACTTTGAGGAGATTTGGTATGGCTCTTACAAATTTCTACTGATCTATAGTAGAGAGCATTCTGACCGCTTGCATCACTGCCTGGTATTGCGTCTCCAGTGCATATGATTAAAAGAGGCTGCAGGGGTTAATAGATTGAGCCAGATCCTTCCAGGCACAACCTCCCCACCATCAAGGACATCTTGAAGCAGTGGAGCCTTAAGAAGGCTGCATCCATCACTAAGGATCTTCACCATCTGAGACATGCTCATTTCTTCTCACTACCATGGGGATGAGTTTTAGAAGCTTGAAGACCCATACCCCAATGATTTAGGAACAATTTCATCCCCTTCAGATTTCTGTGCGATCTATAAATAATATCTCATTATTCCTTTTTTTTGAACTACTTATGTTGTTAATTTATAGACTTTTATGTCTTTATGCTGTATTCTTGCTGCAAAACAACAATGTTCATGCCATATGTCAATGATAGTAAATCTGGTTCTGATTCTGATTCTGAGTTCCCTGGTGTTGATATTCATCCTGAGTCTATATAGTGCCTAACAAATTGCAAAGTATGCAATCTTCAAAAATCTTTCTGTATGCAAATTTATAATTTACAGGCAAATATCTAAATAGGCATTCATTTGCCTGTCAGTTGCTTTATATCATGTTGACCATATCTGTGTACTAGGAATTAGTAAATTTTGATAAATTTTGCAGCACATTATATTAAAGCATTTCATCTGCACCCAAGCAGTGAGAGACAAGCTTGCTATTGCCATAAGCACAACAATACCAAAAAATAAATCATTGCTTCAATGTCATTAGCTGGGTATTTTATAACTTGTCAGTGCATCGATCCTCTAATAAAATAAAGAGGGAAAGAGTTGGAAGTGCATTTAACAGCTCAGTTAAATGTAATGGTTATTGATGAGGGTACATCCAGCATGAGCATAATGATCAGTATGAACTTCAGAATATCTAGTGAGAGGTTTATTTTTAAGGCTGCAGTTTCTCTCTTGGGAGTGTCATCGCTGGGTTTGATGAGAATACTGGAAACCCAAAGCCAAAGCTTATCTTAAGAATATTATGCACTTGTATTATAATTTTCATATAACAATCAGTCATAAGAAAGAAAAGGGTTATGTGTGTTATATGTTGCCATCAATGTGTGAATATCACCAGAATTATGTAATGATTATAGTACTCTATGAAAGCCTTATGTAAATATGAATCAGGATGAAAAGGCATGATCTATTCACCTCCCAATTCCCAGGATTTAGGATACATGCATAATAATACAAAAGAACATAAGAAATAGGAGAAAGACTCACACCGAGCCTGCTCTACAATTCAATAAGATCATGGCTGATCTGACCATGGACTCATCTCCACCTACCTGCTTTTCCCCATAACCCTTAATTCCCCTACTATGCAAAAATCTATCCAATCTTTTCTTAAATATATTTACTGAGGTAGCCTCCACTACTTCATTGGGCAGAGAGTTCCACAGATTCACCACTGTTTGGAAAAAGCAGTTCTTCCTCATCTCTGTCCTAAACCTACTCCCCTGAATCTCGAGGCTATGTCCCCTAGTTTTAGTCTCATCTACCAGTGGAAACAACTTTCCTACCTCTATCTTATCTATCCCTTCATAATTTTATATGTTTCCAGAAGATCTCCTCTCATCCTTCTGAATTCCAGCGAGTCTAACTATTTCAACTGAACCTGGCATTTCAGTAACATATGACTATCATAAGAGGGCTTCTTAAGTAACTTCATTTGAAGCATCTTATGCTGTGGCAAGCACAGGCAATTACCACCCTAAGATATTTAGACTTAAAAGACAATTAGGCCTGGAATCTATGAAGTGTGATCATCGGCAACACTCGCTCCCATCTGTGGGGCACCTGCAAGTAAAATGGCTTCTTATATTGAAGATGAAGTCATCTTTCAGGTCTTAACATCACAAGAAGTACCCACATGGGTGCAGGATTATATAAAGCTGACATATTTTCATTTAACTTTTTTCAATTGCCGTATGTTCCATTGCTTGGAGAATATTAGGAATTGCAGTTTTTATACAACTTAACTGGGAAGAAAATAAACTTCTATTAAATTAGCAAAAATACTTCATTTGAAAATATCTGGAATGTAACAAATCAAATGTAACATTGCTGAGCTGTGTGTCAATAGAAACTTTCAAAGAGAGAAGAGATTTTCGTTTTTAACCACTGTTCTTTGTCCAACGAGTCAATTTGCAGATCAGTGTTATACGTTCCTAACCACTAGCACTACAAATCCAATAAAAGACACATAATTTGATCATTTAAAATAATAAAATGGATTAGACATTTGCCAATTAAGTAAAGCAAAATCTTGGGTCTGTGTTTGAGATAGTGTGTTACACGTAACAATTACTTCATAATAAAATTGAATAATTGGTAATGGTATGACAAATTCATGCTGGTTCAAAGGTTCAGTCTGTCAGAAATAAGTACCAGAATTGCTTGAGTTAAACATGGAATTTCACAAATGATCAATCTATTGAACAAGGAATAGTGCCTGTACTGTAAAACATAGAAGACAGAACAGTGCAGCAAGAACAGGCCCTCAGCCCAGGATGTCTGAACTGACCATGATCCTAATTTAAACTTGACCCACCTGCCTAGACATGGTCTATACTTCTCAATTCATTGCCTATCGTGTGCCTTTCTAAATCCTTGTTAAATGTTGCTATTCCATGGGCGGTATGTTTTCTAGACATTTCACAATGTCTGTGTGAAAAAAAAATTGCCCTTATAAATCTCCTTTAAATTTCTGCTTCTAACCTTAAATCTGTGCTCTTTGATATTTGACATTTCTGCCCTGTGGAGGAAACGCTGACTACACACCATATCTATGCCTATCCTAATTTCATATACTTCTACCAGGTCACCATTTAGCTTCTGGTGTTCCAATGAAAACAATTCAAATTTATCCGGCCTTTCCTTTTAGCTGTGACTCTTTTAACCAGGCAACATCACAGTGAACTTCTCCTGAATCCTTTCCAAAGCCCAACCAATTTTTCTAGAGCTGGTACATGTCTTCACAATCTTTGTACTCAACATCCCAAACCAATGAAAGCCATTTGTCATGCACCTTTATCACCACCCTAGCTACTTGTTTTGTAACATTTAGGGAGTTGTGGAATTGCACCCCAAGGTTCCTCTGTACATCAATTCTCTTAAAGGTCCTAGGTATTGTATGTAAAACTTTCATCTTTATCTGTTTCAGATATTTATCCATATTTCCTGAAGAAATATAATAATATTACTTGAGCTATTTTCTATAGAAGATCTTTCTATGCACTAGCAAGCATTTTATATGCTGTGGAAAGAAATTTATCTTCATTATCCCCCTATTTTCAAAGAGAAAGTTTGAAATGAATAATACAATACTTTTTAAGGATAGAATGTGAAGAATGCAATTATTAATGGAATCGATTTCTAAAATAGTTATTCAAGAAATTTATATTTTATGCTTTTATGGATAAAACAATTCACATTTTAAAATAACTATTAACAGTGATTTATTACATAAAGAAATATGTATTCCCAAAATTGTTTTAGGAAGTACATCATTTGATGTGCTGTGGAAATTGTGGAATATTAGAATTGGTAGTACTTTAATCAAGAAGAGTAGGTGATGAGGAATAATTCATAAAGAAAGCATAGAACACCACAGAAAACAATTACTGAATAGGGACTTGGTTCAACTGATTGAGTAATCGGGGACTAATTTAATTTGAGGCTTATATGGGATCCATGCTTGAATTTTTATATTATTCTCTGGAACTTTGTGAAGTAGATCATGATATTTAAGTAACAATGGCTTGATGCCAGAGATGTAAAGCTGAACCATGGCAATTCAGTTATGAACATTTGTCAAGCAAGCAGCAGGAACCCAGCAGTTAGCAGGAAGGAAGAAATTATCTACAGTCATTATCATTTATGCACAATACTGTGCTGCTTAGAAGGAGAGTTCGTTGTGGGAGACTGCAGGTGTTTGATAGTTGGGAAATGATCAGTTTGAGAAACCTTAAGAGAGTATTGTGCCTGATGGTGTATTTAAACTTTAACCTAAATATCTTGCTGCTGTTGGGCCTGAATATGATAGTGGCTGTAACTTTGGTTTTGAAGTATGATGGTGAACAGTTGGACAGGCTAGAACCAACTGGGGCAAGAAAGAATTCTCAGCAGAAATTAGTTTTATGGTGGTTATTTGCTAATGTGAAGGAAGGTTCACACCACCAGAGTAATTCACTGCCTTCTGCAACCACACTTCCAGCTGTTGAGCACGACCAGGCATTACCAGAGCAATGGATTTCTATGCCATCTGGTCTTCATATGATAATATTTGACATTAAGGTCTTTCTCATATTTACAAGGTGGATATAATAGAAGCTGTGCCAATATCAGCTCCTTCTCTTTGGCAGAGAAGCAGATTATTAGAGACTGCGGGTTCCCCAAAGGTGCAAGGAGACGTTGACTGCACCCATATCACCCTGAGCATCAGAGTTCAGATATGCAGAAATCACAAAAAAAGCTAATTCCCTGAAAGCACAGCTAATCCTAAGAAATAATATTGTTCATTGTCCATTAGTTAAGTTCAACCATGATTTATTCATTTTTGTCAGCCTGCTGAGCCCTCTATTGAGCTACTACTGCAAACCATTTCTGGGGGGCTAGAGTAACTATCTAGTTTTCTGATAACAGAGTCAAAACCTTGCTCAGCAAGAAAACGCTATTTTCCAGAAGAGCATAGAGCATGTTATCAATGCACTAAGTCTATGCTTCCATTGACTGGTAGTTGCAGAATAGGTGTTGACATGTGCTGGGATGTGTTGACCCCTCAACAACACCAGCTTTGGCTTTGCCAGGACCTGAAGAGCAGGGGATGGAAGATTTGTACAAAATAAAAGAAAGGAGGGAATGTTTGGAGAATTATTTTTCTTCTGATTGGGCAGGCAGTCTTTGGATATTGGGATGTTATACTGCAGTTATACATGATGTTGGTGAGGCCACATTTGGAATATCATGTTGAAGTCTTGTCACGCTCCTAGAGGAAAGATGCCTTTCAGCTGGAGAGAGTGCAGAAGGATGTTTCCTGGACTCAAGGGACTGAGTTATGGAGAAAGTTTGAGCAGATTGGGATTTTGTTTATTGGAGTGTAGGAGAATGACAGGTGATCTTATAGAGGTATATAAAATCATGAAGGGTATAGTGGTAAAAAGCCAAAGTCAAAGTAAGTTTATTATCAAAGTAATGTATGTCACCATATACAACCCTGAGATTCATTTTCTTGCGGGTATTCACAGTAAGTACAAGAAACACAATAGAATCAATGAGAGACCACACCCATCAGGACAGACAAACAAACAATATGCAGAAGACAACAACTGTGAAAATACAAAAAGGAAAAAAGAAACAGTAATAAAAATGATATATAAGTAAGTAATAAATATTGAGAACATGAGATAAAGAGTCCTTTAACGTGAGTCCGTAGATTGTGGTAACAGTTCAGTGACGGGGTGAGTGAAGTTCTGTGGTTATCCCCACTGGTTCAAGAGCCTGATGGTTGTGGGATAATAACTGTTGCTAAGCCAGGTAGCGTGGGGCCTGAGGCTCCTGTACCTGCTTTCTGATGGTAGCAGTGAGAAGGAAGCACGACCTGGATGGTGGCTGCCCGTGATGATGGGTACTGCATTCCTGCTACAGCACTCTGTGTAGATGTGCTCAATGGTGGAGAGGGCTTTGCTTGAGATGGACAGAGTCATATCCACTACTTTTTGTAGGATTTTCCATTCAAGGTCTTTGGTGTTTCCATACTAGGCCATGATGCAACCAGTCAAAATACCGTCTACCACACATCTGTAGAAGTTTGTCAAATTTTCTGATGTCATGCTGAATCTCACCAATTTCTAAGAAAGTCGAAGTACTGCTGTGCTTTCTTTGTAATGGCATATATGTGCTGCACCCAGGACAGATCCTCAAAAATGATAGCATCAGTTCCCAGGTTGAGGGATCAGGAACAAGGTGAAATAGTACAGATTCAATAGTAACCATAGGAGCAACTTTTTCAGCCAGAATTTTATCCATGCATATAAGGAATGAGGCACCAGAGAAAGTGCTTAAAGCAAGTACTGTACATGAACAAAATTTAAAAGGTACTTAGGCAGGTACAAGGATAGGAGATAGAAACCATAGAAACCATAGAAACCACAGCACAGAAACAGGCCTTTTGGCCCTTCTTGGCTGTGCCGAACCATTTTCTGCCTAGCCCCACTGACCTGCACACGGACCATATCCCTCCATACACCTCCCATCCATGTATCTGTCCAATTTGAGACAGATGTTGAGAAGAATATAGGCCGGATGAGGGCAAATAGGACTAGCTTAGATGGGAATATTAATTGGCATGCACCAGTTGAGCTGAAGGGCTTTTCCTATGCTCTAAGCCTCTATACATCTGTCAACTTTCAAACCTGTTATCAAACACATCACATCAATGCTGGTCAAGACCTACTCCAATAGAAGGAAGTTTAAGCATCTTCACTTAACAACTAATTCTGTTATCTTAACACATCAGCTGATCCCTACTATCACCATCCTGTGGATATTACTGGTGGTTTAATTGGATTAATATTAAAACTGTAGCTTAAAAAATCAGGACAGAAACTAGGCGATTTGAAACAAATCAATGCAAGGGGCTCCCAAACACAAGAAAATCTGCAGATGCTGGAAATCCAAGCAACACACACCAAATACTGCTAAAGAAACTCAGCAGCTTAGGCAGCATCTACGGAAAAGAGTAAAACAGTTGATGTATGGGCCAAGACCCTTCATCAGCATGGGACATACATGGGGATTACACAAAAATGAATTTGCAAGATATATTAAAGAGTTTTCTTTGAAGCAATATGTAGAGAATCCTGTTTGGGAAAGAGGCTACATTTGACTTTTTCTTAGGGAGTGAGGCAAGTGATTGAAATCCCTGTGCAGGAGCCTGTTGGAAACAGTGAACATAGTTCAGTAAGCTTCAAGATAGTCATGGAGAAAGGTAGAGCTGGTCCTCAAGTTAGGGCACTAAATTGGAGGAAGACAAATTTCAATTGCCTGAGACAGGACCTATGAGATATAGATTGCGATCAGCTACTCGGGGGAACCAACACCTGATAAGTGGAAAGCATTTAAAAGCAAGAAAAGATACTGAAACTTTGCTCAGGAACAAGGGGCATAAGTTAGGTATTAAAATTGAGTCACTTGAAGCTTATGGCAGAAAATGTAAGAAAAAATTAGCAGAGTAAAATGGAGCCATGAAATAACCTAGGCAAGGAGGATTAAGAAGGGTTTTAAATCCTGATATACATACATTTAGAAGCAAGGGAGTAGTTAAGGAAGGAATCATTCCCTTAGGTTCCAGTGGGGCAATCTTTGTGTGAAACTGGAGGTATGAGTGAGATGCTAAGTGGGTATTTCTCATCATTATTTGTCAGGGAGAAGAACATGGAGTTGAACGTTAGGGAACGATATGCTGGTATTCTGGGGCAAAACTCTGTATTAGGAAGGAGAACTTGATAGAAATATTAACCACGTTAGGGTGGGCAAACCCCTAGAACAGGACTGGATTGAGCCTAGTATTCTAAAGGAAATAGAGGAGGAGATTCCAGTGGTTCGGACAGAGGTATATACATTTTTGTTAGGCATAGGTGAGGAATTGGAATTGGAACTGGAATTGGTATATTATTGTCACTTGTACATCCATACAGATCATTTCAAAATGTCAGTACATCGAAGTACTACTAGAGAAAAGCAATAACAAAGTGCAGAACAGGCTGTTGCACTATAATTACAGAGAAAGTTCAATGCAGGTAGACAATAAGGTGACAAACAAGAGAAAATCTGCCAATGCTGGAAATCTGAGCAATACATACAAAATACTGGAGGAACTCAGCAGGCCAGGCAGCATCTATGGAAAAAGGTACAGTCAACGTTTCCAGCCGAAACCCTTCGGCAGGACTGGAGTAAAAAAGTGAGGTAGATTGTAAGATCAAGAATTCATCATTAACATGCGCGAGGCCTATTCCACACTCTTTTAATAGCAGGATAGAATCTGTCTTGAGCCTGGTGGAATCTTCTGCCTTATGAAAGGAGAGAGCAGGGAGGTGCCTACTTTTCTGTGGCTGTGAGAAATGTGAAAAGAGTTCATAGAGGGAAGGCTGATTTCAGATTTAAAAAGGATAACAAGGAAATACAAGTTGGCCAGTCTTACATCAGTAGTGGGGAAGTTGCTGGAGAAGATGCTAAACGGTAGGGCTTATGAGAAAGAAATGAGGAAATTTCTTAGGAAGGCAGGGACTGCTTAAGAGGAATTAGAATGGTTTTATGATAATCCTCATGGAAAATAATGTCTCACAAATCTGATTACATTCTTGATTAAATTACCAGGGTGCTGATGGAGACAGGGTTCTAGATAGTGCCTAATTAGACTTAGGAAAAATTCATAAAAAGTTCTTCCATGGTAAGCTGGTCCTGAAAGTTTAAGGCATAAAGAATCTGAGGTGTGTTGGTTCGCTGGATCCAAAATTGACTGCCTGATGCAAAGTAGAGAGTGGTACTGGATAAGTATTTATGTGACTGGAAATCTGTAACGGGTGATATACCATAGAAACCAATGAGGGAACCTTTGTTGTTTGTAATATATGTAAATTACTTGGAAAAAAATGTAGGGGGTATGAATTGTAAGTTTGTAGACAACACAAAATCGGTGGAGTCAGAGAGAACAAAGAAGTTTGTTTAAAGATACAGCAGGACATGAATCACTTGGAAAGTTGAGTTGAGCCATGGTAGATGAAATTTATTCCATATAGATTTAATGCACTTTGGGAGGGCAAATTCTGTTAGAGTATACAGAGTAACTTGCAAGGACCTTACAGAATTTGTTTACAAAATAATCTTAGAGTACAAGTCCATTATTTACAAGACAGTGGTGATGCAAGTGGATACAATAATCTAGAAGATATTTAGTAGTCTTATTTTCAGAGGCTGAGGCACTAAATATAAGAGTTGGCTCATATTGGTGCTGTCATATAAAATGTTGGTTAGATTGAATTTAGTGAATTGTACGCTGTTCTGTTCACCAATCTTCAGGAAGGATGTGATAGCAATATAGAGAGTGTAGAAGAAACTCACCAGGATGTTGCCTAGACAGGAGGGCTGTAGCTACAAGCAGAGATTTGCTAAATGGTGTTTGTTCTTACTGTAATGCCTCAATGTGACCGTACAGAGGTTTACAGAATGATGAGGAGCATCGGTAGTAAGTCAGAATCATGATCCCAGGGCAACGTAGTCGAGATCTTGAGGACAGAGGTTTAAGTGTCAGCGGCCAGAAATTTAAAGGAAATCTGAGGGGCAAATCTTTCACATAGAAAGTGGTGAATATTTGGAATGAACTGACAGAAAAGGCGGTGGAAGCAGATACTGTTATGACATTGTTACATTTTTTATTTTATTTTATTTAGAGATATAACATGGAACAGACCCTTCTGGCCCAACACCCCACGTATTTAACCCTAGCCTAATCACAGAATTATAGTCACGTCTTTGGACTCTGGGAGGAAACCAGAGCACCTGGAGAAAAGCCACATGCTCACAGGAAGGGCATACAAACTTCTTGGAGAACTCCGAACTCCAATACCCCAAGCTGAAATATCTTCCCACTAACTGCTATGCTACCGTGACACCCAGGGCAATTAGCCAGGTATTTGGAAAGGAAAGGAGCAGAGGGATACAGGCCTCATGTGGGTAAATAGGATTACCATAGAAAGGCAACAGGGTTGGCTTGGACAACGTGTACCATGATGTCTATTTTTGCACTGTACTTTTCTATGATTTTTGGAAGGAGGTTTACATGTCCACACCTTCTATAACTTGACTTCATCTGAAGAGATTATGAAGTAGGGTGGAAGTGGATTGTAAGATAGAATATTATAAATGAGAGCACCATCACCATGGTTTACAATAATTTCCACCCCACTGTTGGTCATAGACACTGTAACAATTACTGCAGTCATGGCCATCACACTGTGCTTTGCTGGGGCGTGTTGTGTGAGTTCAGGAAACCATACATGCCCCTAGCTGGTTTGCTGGTATTGAATTCGTTGTGCTGCAGAAGAGAGGAAGTGCTAATGTTTCATGGTGCATTGGGGTGAGGTCCTGCTATAGCTGAGTACCTGGCCATGGGTAGAAGCTCAGAGATGTGGCTGTAGGAAGGAATGGATGTTCTTCTGACTGCACAGAGAGGCATCCAATTTTAGGATCCTAAAACAAATTGCTGTTTTTTTGGCCAGTGTTCAGGTAGAAAGCATTGAAGAGTGCATGAGAGTGGAAGTGCAGATGGTTTGAGTGGCTCTTGCTGCACTGGAATTCATTCATTTTGAATGTGCAAAAAAGGCCACAGAGCCTCTTGTGCCATTTCGCCAATAGTCTGGAAGCGTAATTCTCCATAGTGATGGTAATGCTGCCTCCATCCACCACGTTTATTATGTCCCCAAAAGCCTAACTCTGCGCCACTCCACCTCATTACAAACGATATTAAGGCTGTATGGGATTATCTGAGTATTTTCTCTGCTTCATTCTGTTTTGTTGGGCTCTGCATTGCTTTGCTGAGCATTGTGGGCACGCTATGTTGTTGCTGGACTGCATAGTGGCTCGTGTGGGCTGCTCACAGCAATCCTGAGGTACGTTGGTTGTTAACACAAATGACACATTTCACCCTGTATTTCCACGAGATAAGTT
This sequence comes from Mobula birostris, assembly GCF_030028105.1. NCBI lineage: Eukaryota > Metazoa > Chordata > Chondrichthyes > Myliobatiformes > Myliobatidae > Mobula > Mobula birostris. Next base: position 58,428,852 of record NC_092383.1, on the reverse strand, counting down.
AACCCGAACCTGAATCTGCTACTTCTTCCATGAAGACATCAAGGCCTTTGCAATAACTTCCATCAGAGTTCACTTGGTCAAACATTTTCTCCTTTTGAAGTGCAGGCATAGCTTTAATCAGTGAAACTGGGCAGGAAGTTCTCCTCATTCTCTCTGTCTCTCTTTGATTTGATTATGTTCATTTTAAATCTAATTTGTCAGGGATCAGCAACTTGCTGCTGTGGGATTTTAACCCAGCTATCCAGCTGTATAGCTTCTCCTCTTACATGTTACTCCATCCACTTTTAGTCAGTTGCCATGGAAGGGCAGTACCCAAAATGAGCCAGGATCACTAATGCAATTGGAAATCAAATTGGAATTGTTAACATTTATGTTAGGTGTTTCAGGTATTGAACTGCACCAAACAAGTTTGATATATTAAAGCGTGGTGGTTGTCTCTCGGGGTCTAAGGAAGACTAAACATTGTGCCGTCATCTGTGGATACGCATGTGGCTTCGGAGGCCGAAGGCTGAAGCACACATGCGGATGCAGGTTGGACATGGAATGGCGGTTGTTAGAACAGCTGCATACACAGCTTTGTGGCATCAGTCTCGTGTTGCTGCAAGGCGCTGATTTCGGTCATCCTCAAAGTCAGACGCAGCTTTTCTGGTCAGGGCGCACCACGCAGCCCTGTTGGCTGCGGACTCCTCAAGTTGTCGAGGCTGGAGGTCTGCCCATTTCATGTACGATTTCAGATTGTCTTTGAATCTTTTTTTGGTGCGGCCCTGATTGCGACTGCCATGCTCAAGCTCGTCGTAGAGCAGCTGCCTGGGAATTCTTGTTTCACCCATGTGGATTACATACCAGTCCAGCATAGCTGGGCCTGGAGGATCCTTGCCTCAATGCTTGTGCTGTTGGCTCTGTCAAGGACTTCCTGGTTGGTGATTTGGTCCTGCCATCGAATCCTCATGATCGACCGCAGAGAGTACATGTGAAACTGCTCCAGCTGTTTGATGTGCCTGCGGTATAGGACCCAGGTTTCACAGCCGTACAGGAGAGAGGTGAGGACCACAGCCTTGTACACCTTCAGCTTGGTTGAAGCTGAATATCCTCGTGCTCCATAAATTTGACACGGAGTTTCCTGAGTGTCTGGCTGGCTTTCTGGATCCTTGTTAAGGTCTCTTTGTCAAGGGATCCGTCACTGGAGATGGTGCTTCCTAGATACTTGAAGCTCTCCACATTCTTCAGGACAGTGCCGTCGATGGTGATGCATGGCCGAGGAGAGTGACTGTTTGGTGCAGGTTGTAGGAGAACTTCTGTCTTACCGGGGCTGATTGTCAGGCCGAACAGCTTTGAGGCTGCGTAGAACTTGTTGACAATCGTCTGCAGGTGGTTCTCCTGGTGGGCTATGTGAGCACAGTCATCAGCAAACAGGACTTCAGTGATGAACCTCTTCAACGTTTTGGTCTTTGCAGCAAGGCGTCTCAGGTCAAACATCGATCCGTCTAGGCAATATCTTATGTAAATACCCACGTCTAGGTCCTTAACAACGTGCTTCAGCATTTGGGTGAAGAAGAGGTTGAAGAGCACTGGTGCTAGAATGCACCCTTGCTTCACGCCATTTGAGATGTTGAAAGTCCTAGATGGGGAGCCATCTGAGAACACTTCTCCTGTCATGCCATCATGGAGCAGGCGGATGAGTATAGTGAATTTCTGTGGGCAGCCAAGCTTTCTAGGGATGATCTACAGCGCATTTCTGTTGACTGTGTCAAACACCTTCATCAGATCAATGAAGACAGAGTATAATGTCATGTTTTGTTCCAGGCACTTCTCCTGTATCTGTCTCACTGTGAAGATCATGTCAACAGTGCTGCATTCAGGACGAAAGCTGCATTGCGACTCGGGAAGGCTCTCTTCTGACACTGTTGGAATCAGTCTGTTGAGGATGATACAGGCAAGGATTTTTCTGGCAATGGAAAGTAGTGAGATGCCTCTGTAGTTCCTGCAATCGGTCCTTGAACCTTTATTTTTGTCGTTGCGTCTTTGACGTCAGGGGGCATCTCTTCTTCTTCCCAAATGCTAGTCAGAGTGCTGTGGAAAGCCTCAAGTGATTCCTTGCTGAGTGCCTTGTACAGTTCAGCAGGTATTCCATCCTTGCCACTGCTCATCTGCACGATAGCTTTCTTGACTTCATCTATTGAGGGAGGAGCATCTAGTTCCTCGTGAATAGGCTGTTGGGGATTTGGTCCAGAGCAGATCGATGAAGGGTGGTTCAGGAGCTGGCTAAAATGCTCTTTCCATCTGTGTTGGATGCTCTCTTTGTCCTTCAGCAGTGTGGTTCTATCAGCGGACAACAGTGGAGATGAGCCAGATCTTGAGGGGGCGAAGATCATCTTGATGGAGTTGAACAGCAACTTCAAGTTGTTGATGTCAGCGAAACGTTGCACCTCTTCAGCTTTCCTATCCCACCACAGGTCGTGAATCTTGCGAATTTCCCGTTGGGCATGGGCCTGAAGGGACTTGAACCGCTCTTTTTTGGGAATGGAGCTTGGGTCGTTTTGCCACTCTATGAATGCTTCGTTCTTCCTGGCCAGGAGATCTTTGATGGCACTGTCATTCTCGTCGAACCAATCTTGGTGGTTCTGGTCCTTGGGGCCGAGGACTGATTTTGCTGTCTCTGTCACCATCTCTCTAAACTGATTCCACTTCTGGGTTGGCCCACCAGTTAGTGGTCTGTTGGCAGACGTCCTCTCATCAAGGATGGTCTGGAACTTGCAAAGATACAGTGGCTCTTGGAGTCTGGAGGTGTTAAAAGCTGTTCTGATGAACTTAGGGCATTTGGGATGGTGGGGAGCAATACGTAGCTTCAATGTGGTGCAGACAAGCCTGTGGTCAGTCCAGCCCTCTGCTCCTCACATGCCTCTGGCGATGAGGACATCTGGATGTCTCGGCGACGTACCATATTGTAGTCAATCATGTGCCAATGTTTGGATATTGGGTGCATCCATGTTGTCTTGTACTTGTTCGCCAGCCTGAACACTGTGTTTGTGATGAAGAGGTCATATTCTGCAAGTTTGCTAAGGAGCAAGAGGCCGTTGCTGTTCATATTGCCAATACCATGTTTGCCTAGAACCCCTTCCCAGCTACCGTGACCACAGCCTGCTCGGGCATTGAAGTCACCGAGCAGGATTAGTTTCTCATTGGCAGGGACTGAGCACAGAACAGAGCTAAGGTCAGTGTAGAACTGTTCAGTGGTCTCGTATTTGCTGGTCACGGTGGGGGCATGAGTGCTGATGACTGTTGTGTGATGTTTGTGGCTGAGGGGCAGACACAGCCACATAAGCCTTTCACTGATTCCAGTGGGCAGGTCAGAGAGTTGTTTCAGGAAGCTGGACTTGACTGCAAATCCAACTCCATGAAACCTCTTTCCATCTTGCGCTTTTCCTTTCCAAAAGAAAGCTGGTGGTTTTAGTCAGGGATCCTTCCACCACAAGCCTGGTTTCACTGAGGGCTGCAATGTTGATGTTGTATCGTGAAAGTTCCTTGGTAACAAGGGCTGTTCTTCTTTGGGGTCTTGCTGAGTTCTCTCTGTCCATGAGTGTGCGGACATTCCATGATCCGAACAGAAGTTTCTTTCTTCTCCTTTGAGTGTAACCACATTGGCGGATGAACTGCCAGCCGCAGCAAACTGGCCAGTTATCTGTCTGTAGGGCAGGCAGCGTTTAAGCCACCTTTTCTAGGCCTCGCCCTAGCAAAGGGTGAGCAGTGTTGTCCCGAAAAGGGCTGCTCAGTCACCATTGGTGCTGCTGGACTCCTCTGCTGCCCTGGGTACAGAGAAGAATGACCACTTGTCCAAAGGCCGCCTACGTGCGGGTTTGTGACTACAACTCCCAGTTGTCACCTCCACCTGTTGCTTCGCCACTCCCCCATTGCCGTAGGATTTGTAGAAGATTAGTAGGAATTGGAATCTGGGAGATGAATGTTGCACAATGTGACCAGTGTGTGAAAGAGATTAAAGTGGAAAAGCCTTGCACAGAGACGATCCCACTCTCTCAGCCTCAGGAGTCAGGATCCAGTGGCACGAAGAATCGTTACGTCTGGCAACTTCCTTGGCTGCATTGGATGGCCGCGTCTTCTTAAGTGCTCTGCTGCGCCCTACGCACTCCACAATGCGCTGCTGCAATGCCTTCTCAGCCGTTGATCCCCCGGGGTTTCCTCCGTCTGATCCACCGATGCAGTCTTTGCATGCTGGGGTTAGCAAATTCTTATCTCACCAAGGGTTTCAGACCCGTTGGCTACCCTCACCTGGTTTAGCCAGCCTGTCGAAGCTTTTGCCCGGGGTGTGGCTGCTGTCGAATGCAAACGGCTACGGGGAGCCACAGGTGAGATCTGGGCTTTGGTGCGGACCAGTAGATGACGAGCCACTCCAAGGAGTGCGACAAGTCCCCCATCTAGAGGTGCTACCCCTCCCATATTAAAGATAGAGCTTTTGTAAATAGTACAGTTTTTGAAATGCATCTGGATTACTCCTGCACTAGCTTCTAATGGAAACACTGCAATAAAATAAAATTCATCAGAGCTCTGGGAGAGACAATTAGTTTGTGGTTGGCACCATGAATGATTAATGCTGGAAATACACTCGGAGGCTAATTTGTCAGGTACGCCTGTACACCTGCTCATTAATGCAAATATCTCATCAGACAATCATGTGGCAGCAACTCAATGCATAAATGTGGTCAAGAGGTTCAGACCAAATATCAGAATGGGGAAGAGATGTGACCTAAGTGACTTTAACCATGCAATGACTGTTGGTGTCTGACAGGGTGGTTTGAGTACCTCAGACAATGCTGATCTCCAGGGATTTTCATGCACAAGTCTCTAGAGTTCTCAGAGAATAGTGTGAAAAAAACAAATAAAAAAATGCAGTGAGCGGCAGTTCTGTAGATAAAAATGGCTTGTTAATGAGAGAAGTCAGAGTGGAATGGCTGGACTGGTTCGAGCTGACAGTAACCCAGGTGACCACTCGTTGCAACAGTGGTGTGCAGAAGAGTATCTCTGAATGCATAAAGCATTCTACCTTGAAGTAGATGGGCTACAGCAGCAGAAGATCATGAACATACGCTGAGTATATAAATGGCAGTGATTAGTTGGTAGTCTGGAACATCTCTCAACTTTCAGAGTCGAGAGCACTTGATTAGAATGCTTTCTTTTTTTGTAATTTATTCTTTTATTGAATTTCATCATCAAACTTCCATAAGATGTATTTCAGGTACTGTACATATATATCATATAATCATATTTGTCACAAATCTCCACATAATATTTATCTGAGGTATACACTTATAGAAAGGAGAGGAAAGAAAGAACAACCGAAAGAAGTAAACTATGTACATAGTAGGGAGTGATCTTTTTTTACAACGTATTCATTGACTTGTGAAAATAAAATCAGGCCTATGAGGTGCTATGTAGTTAAACCATTTTTTCCAGCATGAATAAAATTGTTCCAACTTATGATTAACAGATGCTGTTATCCTCTCCATTTTGTAAATGTCCATTGTAATTTCCATCCATACATTTAGAGTTGGGCTCTCCTGTGATAACCATTTCCTGGTAAGGGTCTTTTCACCAGCCACCAGTAGTACATTCATTAAATATTTATCTCTGTTCAAGCATTCTTGAGGTATATACCCAAAGTATATGGTCTTACTCTCTAAGGGTATTTCACATTTAAAGATATCTTGTAGGGCATTGTGTATCCCACTCCAATAGTCTATGATAACGGGACAATCCCAGAAAATATGATAATGGTTTGCATTTTGATTTCCACAATTTCTCCAGCAAACAGGGGGGTTGTTATCATAATGGAATTTCTGAGAAGGTATAACAAAAAATATGTTATCAAGTTTTTCCACCTCTACTCCCTCCATTTTTGTGAACTGGTACACTTCCATTGATACCTCCAGTCTTGCCAGATATTATTATCCCTCCTTCCTTCACCCATTTTGTTTTAATGTGTGAAGTTGAATGTGTTTTAAGATTTGACAAACCCTTCTACACGCTTGAAGTATCTTACTACCGTTGTCTGAATTACATGCTTTTCTAATTAGCTCTATCAAACATGCACTTGCCTTGGTTACATTTTCAACCGTCTTATTAACATACTATCGCATCTGTAAATACTGGTAAAAGTCTTGCTTTTCTAACAAGTATTTCTCTTTGAGTATTAACAAAACTGAACAGTGTTCCTTCTTTAATTATATTGCAAATAGCTGTTATTCCTTTAGCTGTCCAGTCCTTAAATCTAGCATCCAGTTTATTGGGCGTAAAATCGGAGTCATATGCACATCATTTAAGAATTACAATGTCTCTCTCCAGTTTATATTCTTTTATAATAGTTTCCATATTTTAAAAGTCCATTTCACCCACGGGTTGTCAATATTATTTATGTAACTTTGTAGGTTGTTATCAGCCAAAATTGCCTGTATGGGGATGGAAAGTATCCTCTCCTCAATGTTTTTCCATTGAGCGTCATATGATGGGTTGCACCAGCATATCACAGCTCTCAACTGTGCTGCAAAATAATAATCTCTAAGAGAAGGTAGGCCCCATCCCCCCTTTTTCCTGGGCTAATTGCAAAGTTTTGAGATGAATCCTAGGCCTTTTACCTTGCCATATGTATCTTGATAGCATCTTGTTCCATTCATTGAATTGATTTTGGTTAATCTCTATTGGTAGGGTCTGAAAGAGATATAGTAGTCTGGGCAGTATATTCATTTTAATAGATTCAATCCTTGAACTGAGACCAAGAAAAGGGATTTGGTTCTACTTTGTTATAGTTTTAATAATTGTGCCATGTAGACCAAATCTATGTAAAACTCTATAGAGAAAATTCCAATTAACCAAATCAAATGCCCTTTCAGCATCCACGCTTATCACTATTGCTTCAATTTCATTTTTTTTAATATGATCCATAATGTGAAGTGTCCTTCGTATATTGTCTTGTGTTTGGCGTTGCTGTATGAAACCTGTCTGATCATTATGTATCAGTGTGGGTAGAAACTCTTCTAATCGTTTGGACATGATGGAGGTAAATATTTTATAATCCACATTGAGAACAGATATTGGTCTAAATGACCAAAATTCCATTTTATCCTTGCCTTCTTTCGGTATAGCTGAGATTATCGCCTCCTTCCAGCTGGGTGGTATTTGTGCCTTTCTCATGGTCCAGTTCAGTGTGGGGAGTAAAACAGGGATTAACTCACTTCTAAACTCTTTATACCACTCTGCCATATATCCATCTGATCCTGGTGACTTGCTTAATTTAAGCCTACTAATTGCAGCTTTTAGTTTAGCTTCAGTTATGTCAGCAGTCATCTTTCTATTTTGTTCTTTGCTTAAAGTGGGTAGCTCTAAAGAATTCAGGAAGGTGTCAATCTGGGTTAAGTTTCCCCCTGTAATTTAGGAATATAGAGTTTTGTAAAACATTTCAAAACCTTCTTGAATTTCACTTAGCTTATTTTTTATCACTTTTGTTCTTGGATCCCTAATTCTATGAATTGTATTTTCTGCTATTTTTTTTTTCAGTTTCCATGGCAGTATTTTCATAGATTAAGATCCACTTTCGTAGTGTCTCTGTTTCAGAAACATTAAATTTTTTCTAATTTCTTGTGTAGCCAAACTATTAATTTCATTCCTAATTTTTTTAAAATTTCCTCTTGTATATCCTGTGCCAAACTCATTTGTTTTTTTTCTAGTTCCTTCAGCTTATTTTGTAATTCTTCTAATGTTCTATTCCTTATTTTTTTTTCTTATATGAAGATATCGCTATAATTCTCCCTCATAAGACAGCCTTCAGAGTATCCCATAGAATGGGGGGTGAAACTTCTCCATTATCATTGAATTCTAAGTAAAGACCAATTTCTTTTTTAATTTGTTCCTTAAAATAGGGATCATTGAGTAGACTTGAATTTAGTTCCCAAATAGTATTCTTTGGTTGTAGGTCAAAATCAACAGATAAATATATAGGTGCATGGTCACTTACATCTATTGTCTCAATTCCACAGGTGATTATTTTGTTTTTCTCTTTTCCAAATGTTATGAAATTGTCTATTCTTGTATATACGGAATGGGGGGTAGAATAATGAGTGTAATCCCTTCTGTCGGGGAAAAGGTCCCTCCATATATCAAGTAGTCCAACATCCTCAAAATGAGCGTTAACTTTCTTATGTAAGGGCTTTGTTACATAAGTTTTCCTATTGGAAGAGTCTAGCTTTGGTTGTAATTGTAAATTTATGTCTCCCCCATGTATCAAGAGACCTTCTGTTTCTGTTACCATAATATTAGTAATTTTCTGGAAGAAACTAATATCACTTCTTGGGGGTGCGTACATATTCAATAAAGTAACTGGATTTCCATCTATATTCCCCCTTACCAGAATATGTCTGCCCTCCTTATCTCCCATTTCGAATACTTTTTCAAAATTTAGCTTACTTGAGATGAGAATAGCAACTCCTCTTCTATATCCTGATTTATATGAGGAGAAAAACAAATTAGTGAAGCCCATTCTCTTTAATTTTCCATGCTCATTATCCCTTAAGTGAGTTTCCTGTAAATATACTACATGGGCTTGTTCTTTTTTCATTTTTGATAGAATTTTACTGTGCTTGACTGGGTTCAACAGCCCATTGACATTAAAAGAAATGAATTTTACTTTGTCCTTAGCCATGTGTATTTATTTGTTAGTATATCATTGAAATTTGCAGAATATAACTTAATCAATCTACTCCCTGAACAAATAAAAGCCAAGAAACGTGAATAATAAAAAAAAGGAAACGAAGGTGTGATTCCAAGGCTGGGGTCTCTAGATGACCCTGGGTTGGGCTAGAAGAAAAGTCTAGCCATGGGGGGTAGTCCCTCCTACCTGTGGGTTGAGGGCCCCCGTTGCAGTACCTATAAAAGTAAGTTAAAAAAAACTACGTCTATTACACAGAAATGATTTCCCTGTGTATTCCTCCCATGTATATATTCTCATTTAGGTGGGGAAAAAGGAATGAATAAATGAATCTTTAAAAAATTGAGTAATATAAAAACCACATTATAACACGTATTTCTCGAGATAGGTATATCACCCTCTGTTTTTGCTTCCATTTAGTTTATCAGCACTTTTAAAGTTAGCCAAACCTAATGGCCTTTCTGGAGGAGGTGAGGGTTGTCTTTGGAGAACTCACAGTCTCTTCCTAATATCCTTCTCTCGTCCTTTTCCCGTTCCCTGCTTTCTCGGTTCTCTTACTATTTCCCAAGCAGTTCAGGACAACTGCTCAGCCAGACTTTCCCTTGGTCTGACCACGCTAATGGACAGTCCTCTGTTGTTCATGTCTGTAGTCGCCTCTTCCACCGTCTGGTACAGTCGTATCCCTTCTTGGTAAAATACTCTCAGTTTAGCAGGGTACAGGGTTTGAAATTTAATCTTTTCTTCCTTTAATATTTGATTTGCTTCAGAATACTCCTTCCGTTTCTGTAGGGTCGCCAGGGGGTAATCATGGTCGAAGTATATATTAACTTCCCGTTCCAAAAAACCCTCTTCTTACCCCAGGCCCTTTGTAGAATCTCCACCTTGCTCTTGAATCAGAGAAATTTAAGTACAATGGATCATGGTTTACTTTGTCTGTCTCCAGCAGGCCGCTGGGCGAGTGAACGGTATGTCCTTTCTATTTCCATCTCCATATTCGGGGAAATCTCCAGCGCTTCCCACAGCAGCTTGTCTACAAAGTCTATTATCGACACTCCCTCCGCTCCTTCGGGAACATTATAAATCCTGATTTTTTTCCGTCGTGACCTTCCGTCTTGGTCAAGCAAATTACTTTCCTGTTGATTTAATATTTTTATTGTCTTACTTAGTATCTGTTCCACATTTTGCACGTAATCTTCCACCTTCTCAATTCGAGTCTCTGCCACTGCTATCTTCTGATTGACATTGGCGAGCTCTGACTTTATATCATTGAGTTGCTGCTTTATATCTTTTCGGACTTCCCTTACCTCTTCCAGAATCTTTATCATATTCGCTGCTTTGCCTGAACGAGGTGCCACGCACAAGTGTAAGAGAGCCACGCGCTGCACCTCTCTCTTCCATAGGCTGCACAATGATGCTTTTTTTTATCTCCATTCTTTTTCCCTATTCTTGCCCCCCTTATCAATTCAGTTATGTTTGAAAGATTTTAGATCTGATGCATTAACGGGGCAAAATATGCGTTTTTCCGGAGGAGCTGTTGATTTAAGCTGCCAATCTGAACGATGACGTCACTGGAACTGATTCAAATGCTTTCTAATGCTTATTTTAACCCCAGAAAGTCTCCAAGCAGAAATACATTTTTCAAGTGATTTGAAGTTGGGAATTAAATGCAAAAGTCTCAAAATGTTTGGTTTAAATTTACTACGCTATGAAACTTGCCCTTATACTGACTCATGCTGTATTTTATTTGCTACTAATTCAGTTTTAACTCAGAATATATATATTTTTCCGCTTCTTGCTGTTCAAGGTCATCGAGAGCTGATTACTGCTAGTATGCACTGGGCCTTTTACTAGTTGCCATCCCATTTGTTGCCTGCGGTATCCCAGTGACAGCACCAGAAAGCAAATCTTCCTGATGGGTAAGGCCATCAACAGTAGAGAGGGGGATGAGGAATTGTGCAGGAATGTTTCAAGTATTCTACTCAGGGCTGGAGGCTCTGAAAATACAGTGTTTTTAACCAAAGAATTATAGTTGACATCTTTAATCATTTGACATCTACCCTTCCAGCAGGGTTCTAGATATTTTGTTGTGTAGAAATTTGGGTGGCTGATACTGGCAAGATAGTTGATAGTCATTATTTTTAATAATATTTAATAAAATGAATAATCATTTTCTTAGGGTGTCAAGCTTAATCAAATGTATTGTAAAAGAAAGATAGAAACTACCTCATGGTTTGATATCTTCGCTAATTCTACTTTGTAATATTCAACATGAAGATTTATAAATAATCATTTCCATTTTTCATCTATAATTTCTTTCTTAAAAACTTGAAATCCTATCATATGTTAATCAAATTTGGTGTGGCTGATTATCCTTATTGAAATGAGGATTAATGAATTATGCTAATTTAACCTACTTCAGAAATCAGATTCAAGACTGATTGAAATCAAGAGTCTCATCCATTGCAAAACTTAATTCAGTGCTTCAACTGTTTGCACTAAATATTAATTAATGGATCATGGTAATTTGATCTAATTTTCATATGTCATTTAGCAAATAAGAAAGCAATCGTTTTGTGTGAGTTAGTAAATGATTAGGTGACTATGCTCTGGATAGCAAAAATATGTTAGGAAAGCAACTATTGTGGTTATTATCCTAGCATAAGACCTCAGTCACCACCAAATGTTCATGCTCTTATGCTGGAAAATATGCTGCATAAAAGTCTTATCTCAAGATATTGCTCAGAAGGCTGGGTTACAAGCTGAATCAGGATGGTAGTGAGGGAAGGAAGTGGTAAGGGGTTAGTAGATGGGTTGTTATGGTGGGGAGAAGCAACTGATAGTGGTGGCAGGAACACAACGAGCAGAAGATGAATTTAGATTAGGTTCCATGAAGACTAGGGGTTCAGATTAAGTTAAGTTTATTTATTATGTGAATATACAGTGAAATGTGTTGTTTGTGTTAACAGCCAACATAACCAAGGATGTGCAGAGGCAGCCCACAAGAGTCACCATACACTCTGGCACCAATATAGCATGCCCAGTGGAATGATACAATAACAGCTACAACAACAACAATAATACGACAGCAAAACAAACAAGCACTTTTCCGCCCACCCGCTCACACGTACAGACAGGCCTCTGACCCACTAACCACCCACCAGTCCTTGGCCCTAGACTCTCACAGTCATGGACATTGGGCCTCCAACCTCCAGACACTGGCCCATACTCACAGAATGACAGATTTCCAACCTCGCTAATCTAAGGGCTTTCACCTTCTGGACTCGCCAACTTCAATCTCAGGCTTTGAACTCCAGGCCCACTGACCTCTGGATATCGGCCCCAAGGCTTATTGATTGGAGGACCTTAATCTCCTGGACATGACTGCCAGACCTGCATGGACCTCTGACACAGGACTCATCAAATTCAAGGGGTTACCAGGCCTTATCCATGGGTACTGCCGACCTTGGACCTTGCCCATGAGATCTTCATCCTCAGTGGCTGCTGGCCTGTTACCCTTCCAAGGGGATAACTGACCTTTGGCCCCAGAGCACTCTGTGATTTAAAGAATCAAAGATTCAAAGTTTATTTATTATTAAAGAATGTATGAATTATACATTTGTTTGCTTAACAGGCAGTTGCAAAGCAAGGAACCTATAAGAATCCAATTAAAAAAAATAAGACCAACCCTCAGTGCCCACAGAGAGAGAGAAATAAAACCATAAACCAAATCATGTAAACAATAGAAATGAGCAACAACAACAGCATTCCAAATGAAACTGAGCCCAGGTCCAAGTCTCTGGAGCAGTTCCAAGTAGGTCCAAAGCCTTGGTGTTCAGTTTATCATATTAGCAGGGCATTTTGCAGACACAAAGTATAGCAGACAGGGGCAGTCTCACAGCCTCAGAGCCTTGGAGGGAGCAGCCCCCAGACATAGAACACAGAATAGTACAGCATAGCAGTACAGGCCTTTTGGCCCACAATGTTGTGCCGACCCTTAAACCCTATCTCCCATATAACCCCCCACCTTAAATTCCTCCATATATCTGTCTAGGAGACTATCTGGGCTGTAAACACAAAATAATCTGCAGATGCTGGGGTCAAAGTAACACCCACAACACCCTGGAGGAACTCAGCAGGTCGGGCAGCATCCGTGGAAAAGGTCGGTCGACATTTCGGGCCGGAACCCTTCGTCAGGACTGTAGAGGGAAGGGGCAGAGGCCCTATAAAGAAGGTGGGGGGAGGGTGGGAAGGAGAAGGCTGGTAGGTTCCAGGTGAAAGATCAGTAAGGGGAAAGCTAAAGGGGTGGGGGAGGGGGGAGGCAGGGAGGTGATAGGCAGGAAAGGTGAAGAAAGAATAGGGGAAAACACAATGGGTAGTAGAAGGAGGAGGAACCATGAGGGAAGTGATAAGCAACGGGGGAGGGGGCAGGGTGACATAGGGATAGGGGAAGGGAGGGGGAGGGAATTACCGGAAGTTGGAGAATTCTATGATTATACCAACAGGCTGGAGACTACCTAGACGGTATATGAGGTGTTGCTCCTCCAACCTGAGTTTAGCCTCATCATGGCAGTAGAGGAGGCCATGTATGGACATATCTGAATGGGAGTGGGAAGCAGAGTTGAAGTGGGTGGCTACTGGGAGATCCTGTCTGTTTTGGCGGACGGAGCGGAGGTGCTCGACGAAGCGGTCCCCCAATCTGCGTCGGGTTTCACCGACGTAGAGGAGGCCGCTCCTATTCTCCACAAATTACTACAAAAAAAAGCATTAATAATGATATTTCAATGGATTTCCTTTGCTTTCGAACCACCAGTAAGCTGTTGCACGTCTTTGGTAGCAAAATCTTAAACTGGAAGTTTAAGAAAAAAAGATTGGACATGAACTGTAAGAAATATAAGAAATGTAAGAAATATGGGGGAATTTTCCCTCCTCCCTACTCACGATTAAATGAGATCATGGTAGATTCTCCGTGTACCTTTCCTCCTCAAAACCCATATCACCTAATATCCAGAAGCCTCTTGATCTCCTTCTTGAATGTGCACTGCAGTTTCCACAGTCAACTCGGATAGAGAATTTCAAAGCTTTACTGCCCTTTGAATGAAGAATTTCCTCTCATCTCAATCCAAAATAGCTGACCCCTTATGTTGATACATTGTCTAGGTATCACTCTGCATTTATCCTGCTGATCCCACATAAAAATTTTATGCACTTCTGAATCAAGGCCATATTGGAAGGCTGTCCAGAAAGTACTAGGGAGATATTGGAGAGGCTGGACAAGGTCGTTGGAAAAAACAAGAAAGGTGGCATCATCAAGAGTCATGGAAGGTAAGTATCAGGATGGGGAATGAAATCCAAAGTGATAGAATAAGGACGAAACTGAGTTGAAGAGAGGGGGATAATGCAGATTGTATTGCTTGATAGAGTGGGAACAAGCAGACATTGGGTAGATGGCAGTCAATCAAAGCAAGAGAAGGAGAATGATACAGGTATGTTTCTTAATTTCATTGTTGAATTTGCAAACATTCTCCTGTGAATACCCTGCATCAGAAGCCTCCACCCATGAGCCCAAATTCCCCTGTAGTGCTCTAAAGGGAACATTGCACTGGGAGTGATGCTTCCATTTGATCCTGTGAAATCTCATCAGGATTGCCTTTTATGACTTGCAACTGAAAGAGCATAGATACATCATGATTGGTGTAATTTCAACTGGAAATGGTCATGATTCCAAGAGAATGAGTGTGAAATAAAACCAGCAATGGGATCTCAGAAAATAATTACTCAAGAATCCCTTACATTATATATCAACACCAACACATTATGCATCATGGTAGGAAGTGCCAAAATAATTGTTTGATAAGAACTTAATTAATGACACAAAACATATTTGTGTTTTTACATAATTAAATTTAATCAAATAGCTGACTAAATTCTAATTCTAATTTTACCAAAAAAGGCAACCTAGACAGATAAGGTCAAAAGGAATTGCAAACACAGTAAAAGCCATTTTAGTGTTCACTTCTTACATGTCCAATTAATCCAGTCATGGACTTTGCTTATTAATTTTCCTCTGCAACAATTCTTTTAATTGCAATTGCAAATCCATTAAGTGGAGATCCTCACTGGTGAATTTGTCAAATCCTTGGTGTGATGATTATACTTTCCAAATGATCATTTAAATGAACAGGCAGGAGGTTGGTAGATGAGTAAAATGTGAGAAAATGTAAGGTATTTATATAGAATTTTAAAAAATCAAATTATTATTTGAGTGTTTTAAGCTAGAAACCCCTCTCCACACACCCAGCCCACAAATGGACCTGACATCTTAGTACATGAAATACCAACACTTAGCACAGATATAAGTTGCTGGAATCTGGAGCAAAATTAGAATTCCATATTCCGCCTTCCTCTACTAATAGGCTCCATCATCTGCAGCCCTTTGTTGCCTCCACCTTTCACCTTCATGCCTCTGCCTCTACTTGCACTTTTGTCCTGTCCATCTGCCAAACATCTCTCCTCACCTTGATCCACCTGTCACCTGTTACTTCTTTGCCCACCTCTTTATCTCAGCTCATTATCCCCCTACTCTTTCAGTTCAGCCATGTCTCAAAGTTGAAAGTAAATTTATTATCCGTTTATAGCATGTCGCCATATACTACTCTGAGATTCACAGCATGGGTTTGTTTTGTGGGATGTGATAGCATCATCATCCTGAACTGAAACATCAGCTGTGCATTTCCCTCAGTTGATGCTGGTTGGCCCATTCAGTTCCTCCATCAGTTTGTTTTCTTTAAAAATTTAGTATGATGGTACCTCAAGTAATCTGGAAATGTAATAAAATGTTGGCCTTTATTGCAAGGGGTATAGAATCTAAAAGTAGGAGAGTACTGATGGAGCATATAGTGTTCAGGTGAGATTGCACCTGGACCACAGTTTGATCTCCATATTGAAGGAAGGACGAAGGTAGGTTAAGCAGATTGGGCCTATAGTCAGTGAGGTTTGAAAGAATGAAATATTTTCCAATTGAAAGGTAGAAGATTCTTACAGAATGGATATCTGAGAGGATGTTTCCCCTAGTTGTCATAGCCAGAATTATGGAATATACGTTCATAATTTTAAGAGAATTTTTATTTAAGTTGGAGATAAGGAAGAATTTCTTCTTTGAGAGGGCTGTGAATATCTAGAATTCTCTACTGCAGAGAGGATGGAGGCAGACATAGAATATTTTGAAGGAGCAAATTAACACAGATTTGAATTTCAAGCATTGAAGTTGATGGGTAGGGAATGGGAATATAGTATTGGAAAGATGACAGGAATCAGCCATGACCTTATTATATTGCAGAGCAGACTTGAGGGCTAATTGGCTTACTGTTTGTAGCATTCTTGTTAGAGTGCCCCAATTTGGTATTTTTCAAAACTGGGCGATGAAGTACTCTATGGAGCACGCTAACCAGGATATTCCAAAGGTATCTCGCCTTGCTTGGCTAACCTAGAATAACATGCTCAGAGTCGACTTACTGTTGCTACACCATGGTCAGAATCAGGAGCTGGTTTGTAATTGCTGACATATTTTGTGAAATCTGTTGTTTTGCAGCAGCAGTACTGTGCAAGATTTACCAGAAGTTGCAATAGAAATATAAAAAATAACTAGTGCACAAGGAGCAATAAGTTGTGAGGTAGTGTTCCTGGGTTCACTGATCATTCAAAAATAGGATGGCAGAGCGGAAGAAGCTGTTTCTAAAATGTTGTGCGTGTATGTTCTGAATCCTGTACTTTCTCCCTGATCGTAGTAATGAGGGATGAATAGGGTGTCGGGGGGGAGGGGTATCACCTCTGCCATCTGGTGGGGGAACATGTTGCGTCCTTTTCAAGGCGGTTTGACCACCTCTGGTCCCCACCTGGCACTCAGCTCTCACCTGTGGCTCCCCGTAGCTGTTTGCATGTGACAGCAGCCACACCCCGGGCAATGGCTTCGACAAGCCGGCTAAACCAGGTGAGGATGGCCAACAGGTCTCAAACCCTTGGTGAGATAGGGAGTTGTCTATCCCAGCATGTGAAGACAGACTCCAGTGGATTGAGTGGACGAGACCAATGGAAGGTCCAGCGGTCAAGAAGGTGGTCTCTGCAAACGTTGTGGAACGTGTAGAGCACAACAAGACTCAGAAGACATCCTGGTCATTCACTGCGCCTAGTCCCATATCCAGCCATCTCGACTCTTGTCTTGCCACTGGATCCAGATGGGAATTGGGAAGAAAGAGTGAGGCTGATGCTGCGCAACTCTCCCTCACTTAAATCCAAATCAAGTGCTAGTCTCGACACCACTTGTGGCTGGTGGCGTAGTGGTATCAGCGCTGGACTTCGGGGCGAGAGGTCCCAAGTTCGAATCCAGTTGGCTCCCTTGCACGCTTTCCATCCGTGCTGGGTTGAGCACTGAGCCTCGTAAAAAAAGTACCAATGGTGTCAAGGTCTTCATCGATGACGATGGACGAACCTTATGGTGTTCTCACCCAAAGTCCTGTAACTTGAAATATAGCCCCACCTTGCTGAATGAGGCATTGATGGTACATGGGACAGGGGTATTGTAGCTGCACAAAATATCCTTCCAACTGCACAAAATTGGTAGCTTTGCAAGTTTCCCAAGCCTGGAGGAAGAGGGTAACCTTATAGAGGCAGGTAAATAGTAACAGTTTTTTCTCCGGGATAGGGAAGTCTAAAACTAAATAGCATAGGTTTAAGGTAAGAGGGGAGAGATTTAAAGGGGGTCTCAGGGGAGTGTTTATCTCAGAGAGGGTGATGGTACATGGAAAGAGCTGCCACAGGAGACAGTAGAGGGAAGTACAATCATAATGTTTAAAAGACAAGGAAAGGTTTGAAGGGATGTATGCCAAACACAGGCAAGTAGGATGAACAAAGATAAGCACCTTGGCAAGTATGAATGAGTCAGGCCGAAGGGCTTGTTTCCATGATGTAAACCCATAAGTCAGTAAAGGTCTTCATTCCTAAACATAGGCTCTCATCCTTCCCTCTCTCGGTGCCAGCAGAGATTTTGATCAATTTCTTATCCCGCTAGATTAGTGGTGTCTCTGTTTCTTCCTTCTTCTCAAATGTCAGTAATGTATCCAAACTCTTCCTTCAACTGCAATTTCATCAATCCCTCCCTTCGCACTTCCACTAGTAGTCTATCCAATCCTTCTCACTAGTTACTGCTCCCCTCAACACCAACAGACCTTCCAGTCCTCTCCATCCAATACCAAACACCAGTCCCTAATCCACCCTGGTCCCTAACATTAGCAAAATCTCAATCCATATCCAACACTTCCTCCAGCATTCTACACTCTCTTCCATCTTCCCAGCATCAGCCATGTCTTCAATCCCTTCCCACATCTTTATAGAATACAGCTCTACGCCTCCAATCCTTTCTTTCCCCTCCAACAGCCTCTGTGCAGCTGATTCTATTCTGCCCTTCCTTCCACCACTATCAGTGTCTCTGATCTCGTCTTCCAACCTTCCCCTAGCTCAGTGATGATGATTTGTTTCCAGCTGCAAAAACAACAGGGTTTCCTAGTTCTCAATAGGCTGAACCCAGACTTTGAAAAGAGGAACTGGTATATTAATAATTGCAAAAATCTGCAGCACCACTTGGCTACTAGCTATACAACTTCATTATTCAGCATGTGGCACTTAAGGCTTAGGAAAAGTATCTTCATGTCTTTACTGATCATTAGTTCCTCACAAGGAGAGGCTTCTTTGATTTTTTTTCTCTCTAGGATGAATATAAAGCACAGAGGGATATCTTCTTTTCACTGTTACATCTTTTTATTCAAAGCTTCACCAGTCAGTTTTTTTAATAGTGAGGTGAACAGAGAGGAGATTGTGTGGACGTGAATGGGACACCCATATGGTATGTTGCCTCCCAGGTGCCAGGGTCAGGGATGTCTCAGATCACATCCACCACATTTTGGAGAGGGAGAGGGAGCAGCCAGATGTCTTAGTACATATTGGTACCAATGACATAGGAAGGAAAAGCAAGGACGTCCTGAAAAGAGAATTTAGAGAGCTAGGTAGAAAGCTGAGAAGCAGGACCTCCAAGGTAGTAATTTCTGGATTGCTGTCTGTATCACACACTAGTGAGGGTAGAAAAATGATGATTTAGCAGTTAAGTGCATGGCTGAGAAGCTGGTGCAGGGGGGCAGGGCTTCAGGTTCTTGGATCATTGGGATCTCTTCTGGGGGAGGCATGACCTGTTCAAAAGTGATGGGTTGCACTTGAACCCGAGGGAGACCAATATTCTCATGGGCAGTTTTGTTTGAGCTTTTGTGGAGGGTTTAAACTGGAGTGAAGGGACTCAGGATAGGACAGATGGTAAAAAAGTAAAGATAGCGTGTAGTCAGACTGTCAGGAAGGGTAGGCAGATGATGGGACTTAGTTTCAGCCCATAGGCTGAGTATCAAATCATTAGAGATGCAGAATCAGAAAGGATAGCAAATACGGTAGTCAAGGTGTTGTATCTAAATACACGTAGTATAAGAAAGAGGGTGGATGATCTTGTTGCAATATTACAGGTTGCCAGGTATGATGTTGTAGCCATCACTGAATCATGGCTGAAGGATGGTTGTAGTTGGGAACTGAATGTCCAAGGTTACACGTTATATTGGAGGGATAGGAAGGTAAGCAGAGGGGTTGGTGTGGCTCTACTGGTAAAGAATGGCATCAAATCAGTAGAAAGGTGTGACATAGGATCATAAGATATTGAGTCCTTGCAGGTTGAGTTAAGAAACTGCAAGGGTAAAAGGACATTGATGATAGTTATATACAGGTCTTCCAACAGTGGTTGTGAGGGGGACCACAGATGACAACAGGAAATAGAAAAGGTGTGTCAAAAGAACAATGTTATGGTAGTCATGGGAGATTTTAACATGCAGGTTGATTGGGAAAATCAGGTTGGTAATGGATCTCAAGAGAGTGAGTTTGTTGAATGCCTAAGAGATAACTTTTTAGAGCAGTTTGTCGTTGAGCTTACTAGGGGACCTGTTATATCAGATTGGATGTAATATAAGGAACCGGAGGCAATTAGAAAGCTTAAGGTAAAAGTACCCTAAGGAACCAGTGATCACAATATGATTGAGTTCAACTTGAAATTTAATAGGGAGAAAGTAAAGTCTGATGTAACAGTACTTCAGTGGAGGAAGGGAAATTACAGTGGTATGAGAGAGGAGTTGGCTAAAGTAAATTGGAAGGAGCTGCTGGCAGGGATGTCAGCAGAGCAGCAGTGGTGTGTGTTTCTGGGAAAAATGAGGAAGGTGAAGGGCATACTGTATATATTCCAAAACTGAAGAAATACTCAAATGGTAATATAGTACAACCATGGCTGACAAGGGAAGTCAAAGCTATTGTAAAAGCAAAAGAACGGGCATACAACAAGGCAAAAATTAGTGGGAAGATAGAGGATTGGGAAGTTTTGAAAAGCCTACAGAGAGCAACCAAAAAATTATTAGAAAGGAAAAGATGAAATTGTTGCAGTGGCGGGGGCATTGGGAGCAAGGGTGGACCAAAATGCAAGACACATCTTGTGAGGTTAATTAGATCTCGTTTATTGTTTGATACCAGGAGAGCAAAACAGAAGCAGGAATAGCGAACAGGACAAGGACTCAGGACTATGACTAGGCTGGGACCAAGGGTCTGGGCTTGGACTCGGAATCGGCTCCCAGAACTAGAGAAGACATGAAGAGGCTAGGGTATGGACTCCAAGCTCGAGACTGGGCAAGGACCCAGTACCTGGGTCTTGCCTCGGGCTCGGACCCCAGAACCAGGCATGGACCTGACATGGGCTAGGGAGAGGAGGAACATGGAAAACAGAGCCTTGGTCTCGGGAGAGCAGGTACATGGAACCATGGACACATACACGGAACACAGAGTCGGGACCCCTCCTTGGGTACAGGACATAGGACCGGGACTCACACACAGAACAGAGAGCCGGGACCCCTCCTTGGGTACAAGACATAGGGCCGGGACTCATGACCCCCGCGGGGAAACGGCAAGACGGCCTGACTTACCCCATGGAGGCGAGGACAGGAAAAGACAAGACATGACCCCCCACGGAGCAACAGCAAGACGGCCTGACTTACCCCACCGAGGCGAGGACAAGATAAGACATGACCCCCAGCGGAGCAACGGCAAGACGGCCTGACTTACCCCACCGAGGTGAGGACAAGACAAAACACCAAAGAACAACACAGTTCCTATCTAGCTCCAGCGATAGAACTAGACTGAGGTGCAGGCAAGGGCTACAGACGAGGGCTAGGGGTGAGAGGGGCAGAGAAGGGATTCAGACAGGGGGATAGGACAGGCATCACAGACCACCAGGGCCAGGACTTGACTAGGTACTCGGATGCCGCCAGAGAAAGGACTTGACTTGGTACTCAGATGTTGCCAGGGCCAGGACTTGGACGTGGACGTGGTACTTGGATGCCGCCAGAGCCAGGACGTGGTACTTGGAACCTCTGGGTAGTGCCGAGCTCTCGACTCGGCGCAGGAACAGTAGATAGCGGCTCCTGATTCTCTCCGGCGGGTTAACTGGTGGACCCACCTTGATGAGGAAACTTTGCAGGCTCGCTTTGGCGAGGTAAATGGACAGGGTTGCTCTGGTGAGGAAAGGTGAATTACCAGCACTCGCTTCGGCAGAGACTAGGCTTGCTCCGGCCAGATGACATCGGCACACCGTACCTTTGATGACTTTGCAGACGCTCCCGCGCCAAACGGCTGAAAGCCGGAGACCATAAACTACCGGTTCAGCCGAGTGTTAATTGCCTCTAATCACCAAAGCCAAGGGAGACAGGAAAACAGGGCATCAACGGTCCAGATCATAACATGAACAAGGTAAATTTAAAGGGACCCTGATCCGGACCATGACAGAAATATGAAAGCAAGCTAGCAAATAATATCAAAGTGGATAGTAAAAGATTTTCTGAGGAGGTTAAAAATAAAGGAGAAATGAGAGTGGATATAGGACTGCTAGAAAATGAGGCAGGGGAAATAATAACGGGGGACATGGAGATGGCTGATGATCTAAATAAGTATTTTGCATCAGTCTTCTCTGTGGAAGAGACTAGCAGTCTGTCTGATGTTGTAGTGTGTGAAGGAAGAGAAATAGGTACAGTTACAATTACAAGAGAGAAGGTGCTCAAAAAGCTGAAAGACCTAAAGGTACATAAGTCACCCAGACTAGATGAACTGCACCCTAGGGTTCTGAAAGAGGTAACGTTAGATACTGTGGTGGAGTTAGAAATTATGTTTCAAAAATCATTGGACTCTGGCATGGTACCAGAGGACTGGAAAATTGCAAATGTCACTCCACTCTTTAAGAAAGGAGGAGGGCAGCAGAAAGGAAATTATAGACCAGTCAGCCTGACCTCAGCAGTTGGGAAGATGTTAGAGTCAATTGTTAAGAGTGAGGTGACCGAGAACTTGGTGACACAGGGCAAGATAGTACAAAGTCAGCATGGTTTCCTTCAGGAAAAATCCCGCCTGATGAAGCTGTTGGAATTATTTGAGATTACAAGTCGGATAGATAAAGGGGATGCAGTGGATGTTGTATATTTGGACTTTCAGGAGGCCTTTGACAAGTTGTCACACATGAGACTGCTTACTCAGTTAAGGGCCCATGGTACTACAGGAAAGTTACAAACATGGTTAGAGCATTGGCTGATTGCTAGGAGGCAGCGAGTGGGAATAAAAGGATTCTTTTCTGGTTGGCTGCCAGTGACTAGTGGTGTTCCGCAAGGGTTGGTGTTGGGACAGCTTCTTGTTACACTGATTTAGATGATGGAATAGATGGCTTCATTGCCAGGTTTGCAGATGATACGAAGATTGGTGGAGGTAGTGTTGAGGAGACAGGTAGGATGCAGAAGAACTTAGACAGATTAGGAGAATGGGCAAGAAAGTGGCAAATGAAATACAACGTTGGAAAATATATGGTCATGCACTTTAGTGTAGAAATAAATGCGTGGAATATTTTCTAAACGGGGAGAAAATCCAGAAATCTGAGATGCAGAGGAACTTGGGAGTCCTTGTGCAGAACACCACAAAGGTTAATTTGCAGGTTGCGTCAATGGTGAGAAAGGCAAATGCCGTGTCAGTATTCATTTCAAGGGGTTTAGAATACAAGAGCAAGGATGTGATGCTGAGGCTTATAAGGCACTGGTGAGGCCTCACCTTGAGTATTGTGAACAGCTTTGAGCCCCTCATCTTAGAAAAGATGTGCTGGTATTGGAGAGGGTCCAGAGGAGGTTCACAAAGATGATTCCAGGAAAGAAAGTTTTAACATATGAGGAATGTCTGATGGTTCTGGATCTGTACCCGCTGGAATTTAGAAGGATGGGTGGGATCTCATTCAAATGTTGAAAGGCCTAGACAGGGTAGATGTGGAAAAGATGTTTCCCAGGTGGAAGAATCTAGGACAAGAGGGCACAGCCTCAGGATAGAGGGGCACCCTTTCAAAACAGAGATGTGGAGAAATTTCTTTAGCCAAATGGTGGTGAATTTGTGGAATTTGTTGCCACATGCAGATGTGGAGGCCAGGTCATTGAGTGTATTTAAGGCAGAGATTGATAGGTTCTTGATTGAACATGGCATCAAAGGTTATGGGGAGAAGGCCGAGAACTGGGGTTGAGGAGGAGGAAAAAAAGGATCAGCCATGATTGAATGGCGGAGCAGACTCAATGGGCCAAATGGCCTAATTGTGCTCCTATGTCTTATGGTCTTATGATCTAATGTTCTGGGGAATAGTCTAATTTTGCACCAATATCTGGGCTAATACTTACGAATTGCAGCCTGTATTTTTATCTGATTTGCTACAATTTAAAGAATCATTGAAATCTGTATGTTTCTTATCATATATGAATGAATTTAGAGGACCTTCCGGCTCTTCGAGTTGCACTGCCCATTAATCCCCCGATTTAGTCCTGGCCTAATCATGGGACAATTTACAATGACAAAATAACTACCAACTGGTATGTCCTTGGAATGTGGGAGGAAACAGGAGCCCCCAAAGGAACTCCACACAGTCACGGGGAGCACGTACAAATTTCTTACCGGCAGTGATGGGAATTGAACCCATATCGCTGGTACTGTAAAGCATTGTGCTAACCACTGCACTACCTTGCCGAATAAAACTGAAGTTAGGTGTTCAAAAATGCTTATGTGTTGGGTGTGGGAGGAGATTATTTTAATCTATTATTGATTGCATGTCCTTGTGCTACTTAATGGTTTGTATAATTTCACTTTTGCCTCTAAAATCTGAATAGTGATTTCATGAGCTGCAGCTAGTGCTGCATCTTCAAAGTAAATTGTAAAACAAAACACATATGTAACGTATCAATTGAATTACCCTCTATCAGTTAACACTTGGTAGCAATGTTCCATTAGTGCAACTTGACAATAATAGGTATGGTTGGCCCAGTACCATTTTAAACTAAAAATCCAAATTCTGGGCTAATTCAGGCAAGAAGTATTCTATTTCTTCAAAGAAAGCATACAAGTGCATAATTCCAAATTATCTCCTCCACTAAAAAGCATTTATTGCGAAGAGTTTTTGTTTGAGAAAATCTCATTCTATTTCTGATACTTGGAAACTTGGGAATAAGAATCCAAACGTTAATGCAGTCCTTTCGTGTTACCATCTGCCATAATTATCAATATTTTATAACCTACAAGATAAAAGTGATGATTTCACAGAACGTCGAAACACCACAGTGATTCTGAAACAGTTTCTGTCTGTGGCTGTTGAGTTTACTTAATGGGTTGTCAAATTCATTAGACAATGGTCTATATCTTTATTTGTACACAATATTTAAACTTGGTAGAGCCAGATCCTGCTATGTTCGTCAGAAACATAATACGTGCAATATATATTACGAATAAATGAAACAAATAGCTGAAACAGTGAATAAAATTATCAAGCACTATACCTTCAGTAGACTGGTGAGAAATTTCCCCTCAGATCACTTTGAAGCGAAGTTCATATGATGGTTGCCTGGGATGGTCAGTTATGAACAGAGACTGAAGAAGCTAGGTCTATTTTCCAATAAATGGAGGGATTAACAGAATACTCATTTCAGGCATATAAAATTATGAGGGTATCATTTGCATAGAGGGAAGGTAGAGGTAACTAAAGTTAGAGGATATATATTTAGAGGAGATCTGACCACCCCAGGTATCTGGAATGCACTGTCTGAGAGAGCAGTGGAAACAAAGTTGCTGACAGTATTTAAAAAGAGTAGTGAGGAACACGTGAGAAGGCTACATGGCAAGGGCTGGGTGGTGGTGTACCCTGTTGTTGGTGTGGGCCAAATAGCATGTTTCCATGCTGTATTAAGTTATGACAATGATGCTCGGGGCTGGAGCTTTCCTGTTCCGTGTTTACTGCTTCTCATGTTAAAGGGCAGAAAGTCACTGCCAGTTTAGCATAGAAGTGGAGAACTATGAGGTACCATTCTTGTTTGCAAGTTATCTCTGAAAGTAAGAGTATCCCTTGGTGATAACTGAATAATAAAAATAATAATGATATTAGTAACTTTTTACAGTGTGCTTTTCATACAGACAATGTAATTAAAAGAAATTTTCAATGGGATAAAGTGAAAACATGAAAATAAAAGACAAAAAGATGTTAAAAGCAAAGTTAAATAAACAGGTTTTGAGCTGATGTTGAAAACTGTCAATGGAGCCTGCATCCCTTATAGTTTTAGATATTGAATTCCAAGACTTAGGAGCATAGCTCAAAAAAGCTAACCTGCCAATTGCCTTTTGAAGGAAGTTGTTTAAACTTAAGAGTCAAGTGGAAAAAGACCTGAGAGCTCAAGCTGGATTATATGTAAAACAAAAGCAATTCTGTGATGTACGCCAGTCCCAAGCCATTGGGAGCTTTAAAAGCAACTAAAATGATTATAAAATCAATTCTGAAAGGTACAGGAAGCCCAAAGTGGCTCAGCTGTGAGTGATGTGCTCCTTTATCTTGGTTTTAGTTAAAACCATCAGCATTTTTTTTCTCTGACATTTCTGGTACAAACCATATGTTAACATAATTCTCTTCTCTATCTTTACAAATTTCAATTCAATATAAAACTAATCAAGTTTTCAGCTCAAATGTTTTTTGTGTATCTTCTGAAGTATAGATCTTTGCATCTTTTTGGGTATGATGATTCCAGTTAGAACACCAATTTCCAGTGAGCAAACTATGCAAGCCATGCCCAAGCCATTTGTTGAGAACATACTGTATCTTCAACTATTTGTCTTTGTTAGGTTCTTCTCTAATCATATTCATTGTAGCTATTACATATACTACCTGGTGCAACATCATATCCAGACCCCTCATTTCATCATTCTCCAGTGCTATCAATCAAGGGCATTTGCCAGCATTATTCTTTTTCCTCTACTTCAGAGGAGAGTCATCAAACTGAATCCTTAGTAGTAATCTCTGCAGTCTTGCTAGCATTAGGAGAGGCAGAGACTGTGGGCAGGTTTTTTTGTTTATTTTTCTTTCTTTCTCTCTTTCTTATTGCACAGTTAGAACAGTAGGGTTGCCAGTCAGTATAGTGGAATGATCCTCTTGTGGGATGTGGGAAGACATGAGGGCCTCCAATATCCCTGACAACTACACCTGCGAGAAGTGTATCCAGCTACAGCTTCTTACAGATCATGTTAAGTAATTGGAACTGCAGCTGGATGAACACCAG
Source organism: Mobula birostris (assembly GCF_030028105.1). Classification (NCBI taxonomy): domain Eukaryota; kingdom Metazoa; phylum Chordata; class Chondrichthyes; order Myliobatiformes; family Myliobatidae; genus Mobula; species Mobula birostris. Next base: position 58,402,419 of record NC_092383.1, on the reverse strand, counting down.
ATCATTCAGGAGGGCTAAGGGTTGAAGAACAGACAATACAGGGAGGTACACTGCTTTGGATAATGTTGGAGGGAAGATGTAGCAAAGGAAAGCCAGACTGGTCAGGTCTCTAGTGCTGAGTCTGGCTCTGTGGTTCAGAGAGAAGTGGGGTGAAGAGGCAAGTTGAAGTGATAGGGAATTCAATAATTAGGGGAATGAACCGGAAGTGGTGTCATCAAGAATGAGATTCCCAGATGGCATGTTGCCTCCTGGGTGCCAGGGTCAGGGACCTTACGGATCTCAAGTGAGCAGCCAGAAGCTGTCGTCCATATTGGTACCAATAGCATGGATAGGAAAGGTGAGAAATTCCTGCAAAGTGAGTTCAAGGAGTTAGATGTTAAGTTAAAGGACAGGACTCCAGGATTGTGATCTCAAGATTGCAACCTGTACTACTATATGCTAGTGAGGCCAGAAATAGCAAGATAATACAGTTTAAAACATGACTAAGGAAATGGTACAAGAAGGAGGGCTTCAGAATTTTGGCTCATTGGGTTCTCTTCCAGGGAAGGTAGGACCTGTACAGATGGAACGGCTTCCACCTGAACTGAAGAGCAACTGATGTTGCCTTGTGGGAAGTTTTGCTAGTGATGTATTGTTGGGGGATAAACTAGAATTTCAGGGAGATAGAAACCAAAGCAACAAAGCAGATAGCAGAGTGATTGTGAGGAAAGATGTTGTTAAGCCTACATACAAAGTCAGGAGTTGAAAGTTTGAGCATGTTAGGACTAATGTTCTGAGTTGTGTATATTTCAATGCAAGGGATATTGTAGGAAAGGCAGATGAGCATAGGGCATAGATCAGCACATAAAATAAAGACATTGCAGCCATTCTTGGGACTTGGTTGCATGAGGTTACAGGCAGATCAATTGTTCTGGATTCCTCTGTTTTATACATGAAAGAACAGGAGGGATTAAAGGGGGAGGGTGGCATTACTAGTCAGGGAAAATGTCACAGCAGTGCTCAGTCAGGACAGACAAGAGAGCTCTACTGAGGCTATATGAGTGGAACTGAAAAATAATGAATGGATGCTCATATTAATGGGTTAATATTATAGACCACTCAACAGTCAGGAAGATTTAGAGGAGCAAATTTGTAGTGAGATCGTAGACTGTTGCAAGAAACATAAGTTGATTTTAACTTTTCACATATTGAATGGGACTCCCATACTGCAGAAGGGCTGGATGGGATAGGGTTTCTCTGATTTAGTCAGGAAGATTTCCTTAATCAATACATACAGGTCCCAACTTGAGAGTGTGATACTAAATCTCCCATTAGGGAATGAGACAGTGCATGCAACAGAAGTCTGTGTAGGGGAGCGCTTTTAGTGATCATAATGCCACTAGTTTCAAGATAATTATGGAGGAGGAAAGGTCTGAATCTCATGTTGAGATTCTAAATTGGAGAAATTTTGATGGTATCAGAAAGGATCTGGCAAGTGTGGATTGGGAAAAGTTGTTTTCTAGCAAAAGAGGGAAGGCTTCAAAAGTGAGATTTTGAAGGTACAGAGTTTTTATGTTCCTGGCAGAATAAAAGGCAGGGATGACATGTTGTGGGAATCTTGTTTTTCAAGAGACATTAAGCCCTGGTTAAGAGGAAGAAGGAGGTGCATAGCAGGTACAGGAAGGAAGGAACAAATACAAGTAATTAAAGAAAAGAATACGGTCCACATTTTGGACTGTGATCCTTCATTAGGACTGGAAAAAAAGACAAGGATTCAGAGCAAGAACAGAGTAAGGCAATAGATGCTGCCTGGCCTGCAGATTTCCTCCAGTATTTTGTGTGTGTTGCTTGTGAAACCCACAGGTTTCCTTAGCAGCATAGTCTACGGAAAACCCTCTCCTCTCCCGCCCAAACCCATGAGATTGAGATGGCTTGTCCCACCCCAAACCCCGGTTTGTGTGGGTGCTGTGGAATTTGCTACCCTGTTACAAACAAGTGCCACAAAATAACAGACAGCACACTGCATGCGATTGAAGGAATTATATTTATGAATCTTAGCTAAAGGGTTAGTAAAGAAAACTAAAAAGAAAAGGACAATTTTAATTAAACAGTCAAATGTGCACACGTTCCAACGCTCATCTTGAACCTCTCTGTCAATCATGTTCTGGGACCTCGGTCGGTGTGAAAGCCCACACCACCTCCTGAACATTGCTCACAATCCGTCTCGAGCAAACAGGTCTCCCACGAGATTCTATTCTACAACCAGTTCTCCCCAGCATCCTCTCTCTCCATCTGCCAAACAAAAACCCAAGACCAACCTTATTATCCCTCACCACAAAACACTCCCCCGAAATGGATGGCATACATTCCACATCATCCCTTATCTTCAACAATAACCCAAAAATGCTGAAGGCAGAACAGCAGCTCTTACAGAGCTGCTAAATGAAATACCTACAGCATAACAGAAAAATGAATACACTTCAATTTCCAGCATCTGCAGATTTTCTCTTGTAAGTAATTAAAGAGAACATTTAAGAAGGAAATCAGTGGAGCCTAGGGAAGGTATAAGTTTGCTCCAGCAGACAAGGTGAAGGAGAATTGCAAGGGCTTGTAGATATCCTTCACTTTCACCTGTGAGTTTGTTGGGGGTCACCTACTGTGTCCGGTGCTCCTGGTGTGACTACCTGTATATCGGTGAGACCCAACCTAGATTGGAAGACCGCTCCATCCGCCAGAAAAAGAGGGATCTCCCAGTGGCACCTATTTTAATTCCACTTCCCATTCCCATTCCAACATGTCAGTCCATGGGCTCCTCAACCGTCACGATGAGGCCATACTCAGGTTGGAGGAGCAGCACTTTATATTCCGTCCGGGTAGCCTCCAATCTGATGACATGAACATTGACTTCTCAAAATTCTGGTAATGCCCTCTCACCCACCTTCACCATTTCTCATTCCCACTTCCTTCTCTTGCCTTATCTACTTCCCTGCCTATATCCTCCCCTTTTCTTTCTTCCTATCAGATTCCCCCTTCTCCAATCCTGTGTCTCTTTCATCAGTCAACTTCCCAGCTCTTTATTTCACCCCTCTCCTCCTCCCAGTTTCACCTATGTTTCTTCCTCTCCTCCCCCCCACCTTCTTACTCTGACTCGACATCTTTTTTTCTTTAGTCCTGATGAAGGGGCTCCGCCCAAAACGTTGACTGTACTCTTTTCCATAGATACTGTCTGGCCTGCTGAGCTCCTTCAGCACTTTGTGTGTGTTGCTTGGGCTTCTAGAAATATACAGTATTAAGAACAAAACGATTACAAAGGACAAAATTGGTTCTCTGGAAGATCAGAGTAGTCATGGTTCTGAAAGAGACAAAGGAGATCTTACATGGATTTTTTTTGCACCTGTATTTACTTGGGAGATGGACACAGCTTCTATAGATATGAGGAACAGCAGCAGTAATGTCATAGACCCTATAGAGATGTACACAGAGTCTAAAATAAGTCAATACACCAATGGAGTCATGGACCCTACTCAGATTACAAAAGAAGGAGGTGTTTTCTGTCTTGAGGCAAATCAGGGAGGATAAACCCTCAGGGCTGGACAAGGTGTACTCTCGGATCTTGGTAATGACTCTTGGCAGTGTGGAGGATCGGAGGGACCTTGGGGTCCAAGTCCATAGGACACTCATGGCTGCCATGCAGGTTGACTCTGTGGTTAAGAAAGCATAGGGTGCATTGGCCTTCATCAATTGTGGAATTGAATTTAGGAGCCACGATGTAATGCTGCTGCTATATAGGACCCTGGTCAGACCACACTTGGAATACCGTGCTCAGTTCTGGTCACCTCACTATAGGAAGGATGTGGAAACCATAGAAAGGATGCAGAGGAGATTTACAAGGATGTTGCCTGGATTGGGGAGCATGCCTTATGAGAATAGGTTGAGTGACCTCGGCCTTTTTTCCTTGGAGTGACGGAGGATGAGAGGTGACTTGATAGAAGTGTATAGGATGATGAGAGGCATTGATCCTGTGAATAGTCAGAAGCTTTCTCCCAGGGATGAAATGGCTAACATGAGAGAGCACAGTTTTAAGGTGCTTGGAAGTAGGTACAAAGGAGATATCAGGGGTAAGTTTTTTTACGCAGAGTGGTGAGTGAGTGGAATAGGTTGCCAGTGAGGGTGGTGGATATGAATATGATAGGGTCTTTTAAGAGACTCCTGGACAGGTACTTGGAGCTTAGAAAAGTAGAGGGATATGGGTAACCCAAGGTAATTTCTCAGGTAAGGACATGTTCGGCACAGCTTTGTGGGCCAAAGGGCCTGTATTATGCATAAGTTTTCTATGTTTCTATGTTTTTCTATCTTGTGGAAGGCAGGGGCCCTAACAGAGATATTTAAAATATCCTTAGCAACAGGTGAGCTCGCAGATAGGTAATATGTTCTGATGTTTAAGAAAGACTCTCTGAATAAGCTGGGAAATTATAGGCTCATGAGCCTGACATCAGTATTGAGTAATTATTGGAAGTTATTCTAAGGGACCAGACATATTAGGGATAGTCAACATGGCATTGTGTGTGGTATTTTGTGTCTAACCAATCGTATAGAGTTTTTCAAGAAGTTACAGTATCATGAAAGTTGACGAAGGCGAGGCAGGGTATGTTGTCTACATGGTGTCTAACAAGGCCTTAACATGGTCCCCAATGAGATTTTGATCAGGAAGGCTCAGTCGCCTAGCATTAGGATGAGGTAGTAAATTGGATTGAACATTGGGCTCACAGAAAATGCCAGAGAGTGTTGGTAGATGTTGCCTCCCTGACTGGAGGCCTGAGCCTAGTGGAGTGCTGAAGGGATCAGTGCTGGGTCCATTGCTTGTCATCTATATCAACGATCTGGATGATAATATAGTAAGTGGGATCAGCAAATTTGCGGATGACACCATTATTGGGACAGAGGCAAAGCTTTCAGCAGGATCTGGGACAGCTAGAAACATAAACTGTAAAATGGAAGAGAGAATTTAATGCAGACAGGAGTGAGGTTTTGCACTTTGGGAGAACAAACCAGAGTAGGCTTAAAAGTAAGCGGTGGGACACTGAAGAGTGCTATAGAACAGACGGATCTGAGAATGCAGATCCATAATTCCTTGTAAGTGGTGTCACAGGTAGATAGGGTCATAAAGAAAGCTTTTAGCACGTAGGCCTTCTTAATTTAAAGTATTCAATACAGGACATGGGATGTTATGTCAACGTTGTATAAGATGTTGATGAGGCCTAATTTGGAGTAATGAGTGCAGCTCATTACATCCCTTCCTGCAGGAAAGATACCAATAAGACTGAAAGAGTACAGAGAAATTTTACAAGGTTGTTGCTGGGACTTTAAGAACTAAGTTATAGGGGAAGGTTGAGTAGGTTCGAAATTTATTCCCTGGAGCGTAGGGGAATAAAGAGAGATTTGACAGAGTTATACAAATCATAAGGGATATAGACAGGGTAAATGCAAGCACATTTTTTTCACTGAGGTTGGATGAGGCTAGCTCTAGAGGTCATGGATTAAATATGAAAGGTCAAATGTTTAAGGAGAACATGAGGGAGATCTTCTTCACACAGAGGGTTGTGAGAGTTTAGAATGAGCTGCCAGCAGATGTGGGTTCAATTTGAACATTTAAGACAAATCTGGATATGTACATGGATGGGAGGTGTATGGAGTGCTAAGGTCTGGTACAGGTCAATGGGACCAGGCAGATTAACTGTTCAACATAGACTAGATGGACCAAAGGGTCAGTTTCTATGCTGTAGTTCTCAATGATTTCTGTGACTCTATGTTCCTGTATTTTCAGTATTCATAACTGTTTTTCCTATCTATTAGTTTGACATGATCAACTGCAGTTCTTCATAATTTACCAATCCCAGGAAAGCAAGACCCTCCATTTCGTGACATTGTAAATGTAATCAACTTCTTTTCCTTTGTGTGTTCCTCTGATTTAAATTGCTGCAATCTGTTAAATTTTACCTCATCCACATGCCATTCCTATGACTTTGTTGTATTTTAAGAAACACTTCAGATACATCACTGCTTTCAGTTTCTCAAGGAAGATCTTTGTTCTCCAACATCCAATTTTAGCTTTAGATTTATGATTATAGGCAATATATTTTGTCCCTTTCATCATCTGAATGGTGGTGTGGAATTCATTCATCTTGTAACTACCACATGAAAGCAGATGAAAAATTCCAGTATCTCAAAAGTCCTTGAGTTACTGCCAAATGTTATTACATATTGTAGATGTTCCAGTTTCCAGTGGTTTCCACTTCAACATTGTTTCTCCATGTGCTCGCCTACAATTTGCCCATCACCTCTTCAATAGATATATTTGCCAAATAGTTCCAGTTTGATCCAAAGATAGAACATATTTTCCTCAAAAGTTTTTCTGACTGCCACTGTGATACATCATGTTTCCCAGAATACTATTTGTTCCTGAGATCCCCAACCCTAGATCTATGGTTCAGTCAGCCTCCATGCTATGTGATGCTGAGAGATACAATGGGTTCTCAGTATTTACATTGTGGTGTAATTTATCGATAAGAATATGGGTACCTTAAAATATATTTATTTTATCAATTTTAGAATAATCTGACACCAAAGCACTAACTCTTTTGAATCCTCCAAGAGTTTTGTATATATCATTAAGGTCACCTCTTATTCATGCAAAATTCAAAAGGCCTATCAAACTCAATCTCCCCTCAATCTTGCCATTGTAGGAATGAATCTAGAGAAATTTTCTGCATCACTCCACATTAGTATATTCTTTATCATGGAAAGAAATATAGAACTCCAGTTGACCAGGGCCTTTTATGTTTCCAACAGATGTGCATTGCCTACAATATCCCAGACTTCACTGATTATTCTTATCTTTACTAGCGGGGATATAGAATACAAGAGCAAGAAGGTAATGGCACAGTTATGCCACTGGAACACAGCACTGATCATCAGACAACAGGAAGGATATCATTGTACAGCAGAGGCTCAGAAGAAGTTCTCTGGGTTGTAGCTTAGAGAGGAGCATTTCGGCTGTGAGGAAAGACTGGGGAGGTTGTTTGTTTTCTTTGGAGTCAACCATTCTGAGACAAGGCTGGACTGTGATTAAAATCTGAACCACATTGCCCGAGGAGGTGGAGGATACAGGTATACTCACAACATATAACCAGAATTTAAATAAGCACAGAATGCCAAGGCAAAGTAGACAGACAACTGAGATTCAGAGAGTCACTCCGTAATATCCCACTTAGAAATAATGCATCATACTTTAATATGTTTTTCATTCACTTCAGATCACCATTTAACACAATCATCCCTCAGAGACTGGTGGGTAAACTGTCCTCATTGGGACTCAACACCCCTCTCTATAACTGGATCTCGGACTTCTTGATAAAAAAGACTCCAGTCAGTCTGAGTTGGCAGCAACATCTCAAACTCCATCACACTGAGCATTGGTGCCCCCCCCCCCCCCGGGCTGTGTGTGTCAGCCCACTGCTGACTCACCACTTCACTGCCAGGTCCAGCTCAAACTGTATCATCAAGTTTGCTGATGATGCAATAGTGGCTGGCCTCATCGGCAACAAGGGTGAGTTGGCATACAGAGAGGAGGTAAAGAGGCTTTCCAAGTGGTACGAGAACAACAACCTGAGTCTCAATGTGGACAGGACAAAAGAGACGATTGTAGATTTCAGGAAGTCACAACAATGGCTTTGCCATGGAGAGAGTGAAAAGGTCAAAGTTCCTTTGTGTGCACGTAATGGACGATCTTACCTGGACCCCAAATAACTCCTCACCAGTCAAGAAGGCATAGCAGTGTCTACACTTTCTGATGAGACTGAGGTATGCAAAGCTCCCCGCCCCGTTCTAACAATTCTCTACAGAAGCACCAGAAGACTGCTCTGTTTGGTTGCATCATAGTGTGGTATAGAAGCTGCAAGGCATTGGACTTCAAGTCCCTACAGAAGATAATAAAAACTAACAAGAGTATCACTGGGATCTCCCACCCCACTATTCGTGACATTTACCGGGAGCATTTTACACAAAAGGCCTGAAGTATTGTTGAGAATCCCTATCATTGCATGCCTCACAATGGACTCATTAGCAGAGAATGTGAATGCCAGTTAAGACCCTCACCACAATACCAGTGGGTAAATGCAAGATTGCACAGTGTGAAAGCAGGCCACAGCTGGAGAGTTCAGCAGTTCTGTTATCACAACCTTAATCATTCCAGAACAGGCCACCACTATAACATCTTCCATTGAGTAGACATATTAAATTGCCTATTCGCATAAGTGGATTAACTATTGACACTTAAGTTCTCTTTATTTCTCAGTGGCAAACACTTTTGGCTCTAATTTAGAAAGTTTCTGGTTCCATACACACTCCAGAGACATCAGCAAAAGCATTTAGGTGGCCGTTCCAGAGTTGAATTGTTGGAGATGCTGCAACACCTCCAGCAGTGGTGTAATACTTTATCAGGATGAGATAATAGACCCAATGGCACAGTTTTAACTATCTTATATTATAATCCTGCCTCTATACTCCACAGCCTGAATTGCACCCTGAATTCAGACCAGCTATCCGAGCACCTAGATCATGTTTGTGTGCATCATACCGCCTCCCTATCCCACAATACTGATTAATCTAACTCTCTGCTGTCCTCGTGGCATGACCAGCCACCCACAATTGCTATTTAAGGTTATTAGCTCAGATTAGTTAAAGGAGAAGCTGGATAAGAACAATGAGGCAGACGTAGAATTATCATCTGTTTGGATTCTGCAGCTGCCTTAGAGTCTATAAAAGGGAATAAATCAAAAGCTCGTCCTGACATAGTCATTGAGATTCTCTTAGTGTTGTTTAGAGTAGGGAAGATGGGTTGTGCAGGTAGATTTTCATGGATACCTGGGCATGCTGGGGTGGAGGGAAATGAAATTGTGGATGGCATTGCAAAGTCTTCCTTACAGAGCAGGTAAGTAGAAATTAGAGTTCCCCTAGGCAGAGCAGAATTGAGAAGTAGGATTTAAAAAGGTATAGAGAAGAAGTGGCAGGAGGATTGGAAAAATGAATTAAATGGCAGGCATTATTTTTCTAGTCACCCGCTAGTTAAAAAGGTCTCAGACTGTTACCTTTTAAGTCGTAGAGATATGATGAAATTAACAAGGCTTAGGTTGGGGCATTGTGGGTTAAACTATTATTTGAAGATAATAGGAAAACATCCTACTGGATTCTGTGACTGTGGTAGTCCAGAGACAGTCCAGCATGCTTGCTAAGCTGTAATCGATACAAAATTGAAAGAAGCATGTTGTTCAAGAGGCTATCTGGCTTAAATGTATTTTGGTTTTCTATTAAATCTTTGGCCATCAAGAGAATCAACATCTGATTGAAGAGTTTATTATTCAGTTTATACATAAGACTAGGTTATATTCGAGATTTTGAGTTCCTTAAAGTTCTATAGTTAATTATACATCCTGCGGAGGGCTGTAATATGCCTAGATGTGGCTAAACAGCCGGAAATAGAAGAAGAAGAAGAAGAAGAACAATGAGGCAGAGGCAGGATTTTTTTAGTCAGGTGTAATAAAGTAAGATGGGGGACAAGACTGAACAAAAGCAGGTTGTCAACAGGTACAGATCTACTGGCCTAGAAACACCTAAGACTACTGGCCTAGAACCTTAGATTTAGTGCAGATCTCAATGAAAAATTGCCAGAATAATCTAATGCCAAATTTGGGAGGTCCTGGTGTATCGAGCTGGACATTTTACTACAATTACCATCAACCTCAATCAAGAGGTTTTGACAAAATCAAAAGTGGAGAACCTCCAAAGAGAGTCAACTATGATATTACCAAGTAGCTGAACAAGAAATGTACTACACTAGCAAAGCCAAAAAGTGATACTTAAAGAATAAAATCGCAAAAAATATATCACTATTAGAAAATAGACATAAAGGCAGAAACAAGAAACTTAATAACTTATTATTTCTCCTTTCAATGCCTTACTAAGAGGAATATCCAGGGTTGATCAGTGCAGTGGCCAAGTCATAATCTGTGATTTTTGATCTGATCCAGTCAATAAATTCCCTGAAGATCATATTATGAGATTAGCTGGAGAATTATTTCCTAGCTCCAGGACAAATGCAGTCTCCTGATAATGTCCTACCAGGCAATTGAAGGTGGCTGAAATGGCTTTGCAGTGTTGTTTTGTTTGACAGGGGAAAGGTTTGTTTTGAAACATTGTGTTCATCAAATAAGGCTCTACATTGAAACGATTAATAATCTGACATCATCTCAAATAAATACTGTGAATTTAAAGTAATAATAATCAAAGTCAGAGTTAATTACAACTTATTTGACAATTAGTGTATAAATTCATTGAAAGTATTTGCATCACTAACACTTTTGCTAATGTGATCATTTAAATACAACAAGCTCTAGTTGTTACAAATTTAATTTGCATTTTATTAATTACTGAGTTAAGCAACATACCTAATTGTTAGTATTCACATAATAGCTCTATCATGCATTTCTTTATGAAAAAAATCTAAAAGAAAAAAATTAAAACACAAGATACTGGAAACTACTCAATAGTTATCTAGCAGGAACATTAGCTCTGATTTTCCCTCAGCAGTTGCTGACTAGCTGCAATTTCCTTGCATTTTCTATCTTTTTTTCAGATTTCCAGCTTCCTCAGTATTTTGCTTTTAAACTAAACTATCTCCTCCTTCTAGCAGCTAGTCCTGCTCAGCATGACCACTGTTCTTTCTCCCAGTCATGCCAAACATCAAGAATAGGCATGATGAATTGGTGAAGTTTGTCTTAAAAATAAGGCAAGCTCCATCAATGCTCACTTCTTATTACTACAGAGGGGCATCATTAATTTTAAAGAATTTTTAAGCACCACATTCTTATACAATTGTAGTTTCAGATAATTAAACATAATACAATTAACCAACAAGTAAAGTGTGATGCTCCTGCAGTTGCTATAGTAATGAACGAGAAGCACTCCAACTGCCGAGCGTAAGGTAAACTGCACACGATTAAGACAAGGCATTGGCTAGAGTTCTTGGTTCCAATGTTACACTGTTGACATCAGGTTTTCAAACTGATTGTCAAACCTTCATGCTTCCAACAAAGGTTAGCTTCACACCACAAGCATAGTGGCCAGTGTAGCTCCCTCTATATTTCCTGTCAAATTGAAACAAGAATTTCTGAGCAGTCAATCTAAAGTCTGTGACTTAAATATTTAGAGGTAGTGTAACTATGTTTTGCACTGTATCTCAATCTTGTCAGTGGGAAGCTTTGCTGTGAATAAATGCAGCACTGAAGACTGCAAACACGTATTGTGTAGTGTTACACAGCGAAGAAAATACTGGCTTAGCAAAATCTGCAGAATGGTTGCAGGCCATATTGGATGCTTTCTGAACATTTGTTATTGATATTCTTATTGGTTTGTAAGAAATGAGTGACAGCTGTAACTGGATACCTTGGCCTTGAGCCATAGGCTTCCACTACCTATCGTTTTCTTTACATTTAACATAGGATGTACTTTTATTGGAACATAATTGTTTCTGTTTTAGTGACCTAGTCATTTGCACTGTTTAATTCTTTTATTGTGTTGTGTTCAATTAGAAATGTCTAATTTGTGATAAAATTACCATGGTAAGGTTTGGTGAATATGATATTTCTATACTTGGAGGTGGAAGAGGCTTTCATCTGACATAAAGAAAGCAGGTTTGGTTATGCAATACTCCTTCTGTATTTGCCTGTCCTTACACTTACTTTTTGGCTCCAATGACTTAGAAAACTTTGGGATGTCTACAGAACGAAGGAAAGCATCACATTGGTATGGTGTCTATGAGCCAATGCTCCAGGCAATGCTTACTGCAACCTTCCAAAACCTATGAAAGTCACTGTTGTAACGGAATCACAATCAGCATCAGGTCTCGTATCACCAGCATGTTTTGTGAAATTGGTTAACTTAGTGGCAACAGCACAATGAAAAAAAATGAGTATATCATTTACAGTAAGTAAATATATGTATATTAAATAGTTAATTTAAAAATAGTGCAAAAAAAACAGAAATAATAAAAAAGTGAGGTAGTGTTCATGGGTTCAATATCTATTTGGGAATTGGATGGCAGCGAGGAAGAAGCTGTTCCTGAATCGCTGAATATGTGTCTTTAGGCTTCTGTACCTCCTTCCTGATGGTAACAATGAGAAGAGGGCATGTCCTCGGTGACAGGGGTCTTAATAATGGATGCTGCCTTTCTGAGGCACTGCTCCATGAAGATGTCTTGCTACTATGGAGGTCAGTACCCAAGATGGAGCTGACTAATTTTATAACTTTCTGTAGCTTCTTCTGATCATGATTGGATTAACCATTTATATAACACAATACTTTCAAGATGAAGTTAGCAATATATCTCAGATCATTCACTCAGCTGCAGTACTGCGCAAAAGTCTTAGGCACATATATGTAGCTAGGGTGCCTATGACTTTTGCACAGTACTGTATATGTCAACCTGGAGAGGAGAGCACGTTTGAAAATCTAGTGGGATTTGTTGTTGGGAATGGCAAGGGTGGAGCGCCTTGGGAGGGGTGTGGGACAGCACCCTGGCTCTGTGTGTGTGTGTGTGTGTGTGTGTGTGTGTGTGTGTGTGTGTGCATGCGCATGTGTGCATGTGTGTATGTGTGTATATATATGACTTTTGCACAGTACAGTATACAAAAATGTCAAGTTACTTCTTTCACCGAACGATATGACCATTCCATTCCCTAAAGAAAAGAACTAGTTTAAGTGAGAATTACATTTTCCACTTTCTAAGAACAAACAACAATGTAGGTGAAGCTCATGCATTACTAACCTGGTAACTAGCTCTTGAGGTATACTCTTTTCATTATAAAATTGGACAGCTCTGCAACTCTGTCACTTGTCTGTACACCTCAAATGCTTACGTTGGACTCCTTTTTTATACTTTTCTACTACAGGACTCCTTAAGTAAAAGACGTCTTTGAAATCCATTGTTAAGCATTACAAAGTTTGTTCTATCTGCAAACTTTAGCTGGCCACATCTCTTTAAGTTTGATCTGCTGGCAAGGTTTTCTCCCCCCTTCATTAATCTATCTGCTCTCTCTTACCCGAAGTTATTCTGAGCTCCAGCTAATGACACTATTGAAATAAACTGACACCATGCAACTACGTCAAGTCACCTCCGTGAACTTTCTGCCAGATTTTCTCTGTTATTGGGCATTCCAAATGCAGATGTTGCTCTGCCTAATAAGATCATAGCTTTGACAGAAACACAGTAGTACATATCTATTTTCACAGGCAGTGCTATATTAATGATTAATACAAGGAGTTAAAAATACAAACCACCAGAGAAGCTATATTGCAAAATCTATTCATGTGCTATCTTAAAGGCTTTCCCACACTGAAAATAAAGCACAATGACCTATCATTGGTGCAGTGTCTTTACATTATTCATATAGAAATTAAGTTCAGATAAGTGGATTTTCTTCATTTCAGCAAAGATCTATCACAGATGGTTTTAAATTATTAATTTTCTCATGAAAATGCATACTTAATAGAGGAAAGATTTCTATAGTCGCCCTGTTTTCTTGGAAATCTTCCCTTTTCTCATTTCTTTAAAGAAACATTTACTCTTTTCAGTGTCAGGGTGTCAGGGTACTTTATCTAGGTGACCTTCTCTTATGTACATGTAAGCTCTTTCTTGGCAGACCAGTTTAACTGCAACTGTACTCCAGGTTCATGACTAAGCCTGTGCTGATTTGACATCTACACTGGTTAATTTTATCACTGCTTCTAACCTACTGTACAATGCAGAGGCCTCCTACATAGCTGTACTGAAGTTCAGCTCATAAAATTCAATTGCATAGATGGGTGATCAAACCTGACACTTTGCTAATTATCTGCAAAGCCCATACGTTTTTATATTGCCTGAAGGAATAGTATTTTGATTAGTTGCAGTTTTCTTGAAATGTAAATTGTAGTGTTGAATGCAAATAATGAATTAATAAATAATGTTCTGAATACCAACTGTGATGAATCTTCAACGAGGGAAAAAATCAACTACAATAACTGCTTTGGGATGGAACTTACATTGCACAATGTAAATATTGACTTAAAAGAAAAAAAATTACAGCTGTCCCCTACCTAAATTGTAATTAAGACACAAATGGAGGGAAAAAGACCTCAAGGCTTCATTACCATTCAGTTTCCATCATCCCGACACTTTCACATGATCCATGACTGATCTTCCTTTTCTTAGGAGATATGGTAGTGATCAATATTGACTAAAATTCCACAGACTTGCGCAGCTGTCTAGACTACACCTTGTCCCAAACTGCATCCTGTTTAAGCTCCATTCCATGCACTTACTTTCTTGAGCTCCAATGTGTCCACCCTGCTGATATTTACTGCATGGGCTTATCTATATTGCTCCCCTCACTGTAGTGAACATGTCTCCCATTTCCTACTCTCTGCTTCTCTCACTTTTGCTCTCCTCTCTCCCACTCAGAAAAGGAATAGAGTTTCCTTGTCCACACCTTCTAGTCCACCAGTCTCCACATTCATCAGATGGTTCTACATTATTTCCACCACTTTCAAAGTATGCCACCATTAGACACATCTTTACCCTCTCTGACCTTTTAACATTCCAAAGGGCCATTGTCTTCACAACCGTCTGCTTAACACTACTATTTCTACCAATGTCTATTCCCTTTTTCATGGAATCTTCCTTTGCAACCACAGGAAATGCAGCACCCCCCCCCCTTTTAACTCTTTCCTCCCTGCCAACTATGCAATCAAGCACTCCTTCCAAATGAAGCAGAGGTTCATTGTATTTCTATTCCCAGTTTAAGGTACTGCATTTGGTGTGCACAATTTGGTCTCCTCTCCACTAGAAAAAATTGGATGATTATTTTGTTGAATTTCCTGTTATCCACCACTTTAATTATTCTTCACATTCCCATTCTGATATCGATGGCTGTGGTTTCTTACATTATCCCAGTGGAGCTCAATATGAGTGTCAACGAACAACACCTCATCTTCCACATTGGAACATTTATACCCTCAGGATTCAACAATGCATTCAATAAAATCAGATGTCACCCATTCCATTCTGTGTTTGGACTGACCAGTTCTGCTAAAAGGTCATCAGTTTTTCTCTCACTGTGGATGCTGAAAGACCTATTGAGTATTTCCAGCATTTTCTTTTATTTCAAAAATCCATTAAATGCAGTGTTAGATCTCTAGTATTTTATAACCCCTCCCATTCCATTTAAGTCACCTCCATACAGACTATCTGTCATTAACCGGCCAGTTCCAACCAGCACCATCACTAATGTCTTTACCGAACCCCCAGAACTCCCTTTGCTCTCTGTGCTCTTCCCCCTTGCCCAAACCTTAAAGCATGTTTATTTTCTTTAATTTTTCCAAGTTCTGGTGGAGACCTTGTTTTTTGAAAAAAATGATATTGAAATACCTCCTCAGAAAGTAGAGGTGTTAGTGAGCGTCCCTGATTGTGTAGGATGTGTTCTGGGAGCATGAGTAATTGAGTGGGATGTGCACTCTCCAGAGTTTGACACGGCTCACAGTTTCCACTGCTGTAAAGGGATGTGTGAGTGGTGCAAGTTCTCCTGAAGTCAATAACCATCTCATTTGTCTTGTTGATATTGAGAGAAAGGATATTCGTCAGGCACCAAGCCTCGAGGTCTTCCAACTCCTCTCTGTAAGCTGTCTATTTGTTATTGGTGATGATTCCCCACTACTGTCATGTCATCAATAAACTCGACAGTATGATTACTCAAGAGTCTGGCTGTGCAACGAGTTACAGAGGACGGAGGGCCTTCAGCCAAAAATGTTAATCCAGTTTTTCTTCTCACGGATGCTGTCTGACCTACTGAGTGTTTCAGGGGATTCTGTTTCTCATTCAAAATTACACAGTTCATTTGAATGTTAGAACACCAGATCTATCATCATTTTTCTGTCCTGGCAGTCCAGTTAGCTGCTTTCATTTCTGTACATCTGATATAAAAAATAAAATTCACACTTAGGAAAGACAAATGAATATAAAAGAAAAGAATAATTGTTATTTTATTTAGCAGTTCTGTGAATAAAAAGGCAAACTGACTATAAATTCCCATTCTAAAATACAATGGATAGTGCTGAATATTTATATGGGAATAATCGGAGAAAATTGGATCAGAAGGTTGTGCTTAAGAACAGGGATGATCCACGTTTGCATTTTATTCATTTCCTACGGCAGTATATTTTTACAAATCAAAATTGATAAGGTTATTAACGGAATGATTTTAAGTTGCCATTTGCTCGAGTGCATTTCTCCTACAGATACACCATTCAGTCTTGAATCACGATGGGCCATTTAAACTCATCTTGATCTCAGAATGTGCCAAAGTCTATCAAGGTCAATGAGGTATTTTAGAAGTGTAAACAATATTATAGCCTCCAGGATATTGTTCTGCAATGCATTAGATAGCATAAATCCGTCAAAGTATGTTGCCAACTGCAGTCATGACAAGAAAAAGGAAAAGAGAATTAGGACAAGAAAACTTTCGATTTGTAGATTGACGTGATGAGGCAGTTTTGTGCAGGGAACCATTGGCTGTTCTTCATGAGGTATAAGCAGATCCCTTGCATGTGCCAGCATGTTGCAAGCTGGAATCAGCAGTTGTGGGACTTGTGCAAACTACGATGCACAGGTCCAAAGTGCAATTCTGCCTTCACAATTTCCTGCTCGAGTGGTATCTCCTAAACCAATAGGTCTGGTAGTTGCATTTGAAGGCCCAGTTGCTTTGACGCAGAGTTGCCCTTTGATGGTGGCACTGAGTTATCAGCATGAACATCTGCTACTGCTGAAGGACACCAGGAGTAGGGTTCATAACAGTCCACCCATCCCCACATCCCTAAGAAGAAATATGAGTAAAAGATGAGGAAAATAAGACTTGCACTCAAAAGTATAGCCTCAGAATCAGCTGACAAGGAGATTAAGAAAGAAACCGGGAGAGCCAAAAGGGGCCATGAGAAGGCCTTGGCGGACAGGATTAAGGAAAACCCTAAGGTATTCTACAAGTATGTGAAGAGCAAGAGGATAAGACGTGAGAGAACAGGACCAATCAAGTGTGACAGTGGAAAAATGTGTATGGAACCGGAGGAGATGGCAGAGATATGAATACTTTGCTTCAGTATTCACTACGGAAAAGGATCTTGGCAATTGTAGGGATGAGTTACAGCGGACTGAAAAGCTTGAGCATTTAGATATTAAGAAAAAGGATGTGCTGGAGCTCCTGGAAGGCATCAAGTTGGATAAGTCACTGGGACCGGATGAAATGTAACCCAGGCTACTATTGGAAGCAAGGGAGGAGATTGTTGAGCCTCTGGCGATGATCTTTGCATCATCAATTGGGATGGGAGAGGTTCCGGAGGATTGGAGGGTTGTGGATGTCGTTCCATTATTCAAAAAAGGGAGTAGAGATAGCCCAGCAAATTATAGACGAGTGAGTCTTACTTCTGTGGATGGTAAGTTGATGGAGAAGATCCTGAGAGGCGGGATTTATGAACATTTGGAGAGGCATAATATGATTAGGAATAGTCAGCATGGCTTAATGAAAGGCAGGTTGTGCCTTACGAGCCTGAGCGCATTTTTTGGGGATGTGACTAAACACATTGATGAAGGTAGAGCAGTAGGTGTAGTGTATATGGATTCCAGCAAGGCATTTGACAAGGTACCGAATGCAAGGCTTATTGAGAAAGTACGGTGACATGGGATCCAAGGGGACATTACTTTGTGGATCCAGAACTGGCTTGCCCACAGAAGGCGAAGAGTGGTTATAGATGGGTCATATTCTGCATGGAAGTCGGAGACCAGTGGTGTGCCACAGGGACCTGTTCTGGAACTCCTTCTCTTCGTGACTTTTATAAATGACCTGGATGAAGAAGTGGAGGGATGGGTTAATAAACTTGCTGATGACACAAAGGTTGGGGATGTTGTGGATAGTGTGGAGGGCTGTCAGAGGTTACAGCGGGACATTGATAGGAAGCAAAACTGGGCTGTGAAGTGGCAGATAAGTGTGAGGTGGCTCATTTTAGTAGGTCAAATGTGATGGCAGAATATAATATTAATGGTAAGGCTCTTGGCAGTGTGGAGGATCAGAGGGCACTTGGAGTCCATAGGAGACTCAAAATTGCTGCGCAGGTTGACTCTGTGGTTAAGAAAGCATACAGTGCATTGGCCTTCATCAATCATGGGATTGAGTTTAGGAGCCGAGGGGTAATGTTGCAGCTACATAGGACCCTGATCAGACCCCACTTGGAGTACTGTGCTCAGTTCTGGTCACCTCACTACAGGAAGGATGTGGAAGCCATAGAAAGGGTGCAGAGGAGATTTACAAAGATGTTGCCTGGATTGGGGAGCATGCTTTATGAGAATAGGTTGAGTGAACTCAGCCTTTTTTCCTTGGAACGACAAAGGATGAGGGGTGACCTGATAGAGGTGTATAAGATGATGAGAGGCATTGATCGTGTAGATAGGCAGTGGCTTTTTCCCAGGGCTGGAATGGCTAGTATGAGAGGGCACAGTTTTAAGATGGTTGGAAGTAGGTACAGAGGAGATGTCAGGGGTTAATTTTTTTATGCAGAGAGTAGTGAGTACGTAGAATGGGCTGCTGGCGACAGTGGTGGAGGCCGATACGATAAGGTCTTTTAAGAGACCCCTGGACAGGCACATGGACCTTAGGAAAATAGAGGGCTATGGGTAACCCTAGGTAATTTCTAAGGTAAGGACATGTTCGGCACAGCTTTGTGGGCCGAAAGGCCTGTATTGTGCTGTAGGTTTTCTATGTTTCTTATGTTTCTAAAATCTTCACTTCCCCACTCCCTAAATGCCAATGTAGGAAAAAACACTTCAAGCAAGGTAGCTACCAGTTAAGGCCTGTAGTTCCAGGCAAGGTCAGTACCATTCACGAATCTCACATTTAGATTAAAAAAAAACAGTGATTACAGGCTGTTATTTATCAAATACACCATGTGATGTCTGTGCACTCTTGTGTGCTATATAGAGTGGGCAATATTTATGGAAATTTACGTAGCACTATCTGATCTTGTTTGTCCATTGTATTTTTACCATTAATTGATACAAACATTTTTGGCTGCACAGTTGAAATTTCTAGGCCAGATAATGAAAGTAAGAAAAAAGATTGAGAAGTGGTAAATCTGCTTAAAATTAACTGAAAATAAAATCTAATTTCTATGCCTTTGATGGCCTCAGATCTTCTCCCCACAATTCATTTAATCAGACCCCAATGAACCCCGCAAATAGCAGCTAGCAGATTTTGCTTATGGAGTCATCCACACTCCTTTGAAATTGTTTTGTTCTCAGCTTTGTCAATCGAAGTCCAGTGTTTTTTTTCATTCCTGTATAGATATTCACTGGTGAAATGAAAATTGATATTCTGTAGTTTTCTTTTTGGAAACAATTACTGCTTCAATGTGTGGGTGTGGAATATTTTCTATAGGTTTTTGTAATGGAAATCAGTTCCATATTTCTAGACAGTCATCTTCTTATCATGAAGCCTATCAGGTTTTTATCCATTTTCATCTATTTGATAATGAGATGCAGCCACTGTCCTGATGGTCAGGAACTTCTCTTCAGCGAGGAAAATAAATTAAAGTATTGGAGATGGAAGCAGAATAAGATTAAGACACACATAGGATCACCAGGTAACAGAACAATAGAATTGGCCAGAGGCAGAGACAGGGAGTGAGACACTGTTGTACTTAGGTAGTGATAACATCACCTGGAAATGTTAGGAAGAAAGAGAACAGATTTAGCAAAACCAGAATGGGACTGTAGAAGAAAGGAGAGTGACATTTAGGATATCAGGTTATCTTCTTTTGCTCTTTTAATCTACTTATCTACCCAGCCAAGGAATAAAATAAATATTGTCATTGATTTGTTTATGCCAGCATTATAAATTTGCTGAAATTTATTTTGGTTTAATAAATTCACCAAAATTTTCTGAACACTGAACGATCTTGAGTATTATATATCTTTAAGAATATTATATCATTTTCAGAATAAATATTTTCAAATATCAAGCTTTCAGCCTGTGGTTTCTGCACTCATGAATTCCTCCCCTCTGTGGTTATTGTGATGAAGTTCCCTGTTTTTTATATTGCAGCAGTCCAAATCGTAGTCAAAATAAATTTATTATCAAAGTACATATATGTCACCACATACAACCCTGAGATTCATTTTCTTGCAGCCAGTTACAGGAAAATAAAGGAACACAATATAAGCTGTGAAAAACTATACATAAACAAAAACAACCAATGTGCAAAATCAGCAATTAGTTATGACATGTTAGTTTGTTTCATTGAGGCAATATGAATAATTTACCTGAGTATTGTAAACAGGTTTGAGGCCTCTTATCTAAGAAAGGATGTGCTGTCATTGGAGAAGGTTCAGAGGAGATTCACAAGAATGATTGTGGGAATGCTCTGGGCCTGTACTCGCTGGAAGAATGGTGGGGGGATCTCACTGAAACCTATCAAATGTTGAAAGGCCGAGATAGAGTGGATGTGGAGAGGTTATTTCCTATAGTGGGGGGAGTCTAGGATCAGAGGGCACAGCCTCAGTACAGAGGGACAACCATTTAGAATGCAGATGAGGAGGAATTTCTTGAGCCAGAGGGTGGTGAATCCATAGAATTCATTGTCACAGGCAGCTGTGGAGGCCAAGTCATTGGCTGTATTTGAAGAGAAAGCTGATAGATTCTTGATTAGTCAGAGAATGAAAGGTCATGGGAAGAAGGCAGGAGAAAGTGGTTGGGAGTGAAAATGGATCAGCCATGATAAAAAAAAGGAAGAGCAGATTTGATGGCTGAATGGTCTTATGGCCTGCTGTGCTAGAACATTAAGAAAGGGGATTTAGAACACAGATAAATTAGAAACATCTTCTAAATGATGACTCCCACCTTTCTCTTATGGAAAAAACACTCAAAGTCTGGCTGGCAGGCCTGACTGCAGCTAAGAAGATTGTAGTCCAGCATTGGAAACCTCCTCATGGTATTTCAAATACTCACTGGCTTTGGAGCTTCTTGGACGTTTCTTACCTGGAACTTTCATCAGCAAGAGTAAATGATGCATGACGAAACACAATCTTAATGTGGACAATTTTGATATCTAACTTAAAAGATCTTTTGTTAAAATAGGAATGCTTTGTCTGTGTATGCACTACTATTCAGTTGGTTGGTGGAGGGGAGAGGGATGGGGGGGAGAGAGGGGTGGAGGGAGGATGGTGATGAACGTTGGGGAGTGGCTGGATTAAACAGTCAAAATTTAATTGGCAACTGGTTGTATTGAATGTAATGTGTTGGTGCTGCAATAAAAAATAGTAATAAACAAAAAGAAAGGGGATTTAGCAAACATCCATTAAAAATTAGGATAGAAAATCCCCCGAGCTGGATAGGATATACCCCAGATTACGAATGGAAACAAGAGAAGAGGTTGCTGTTCCTTTGTCAATGATCGTTGTGTCTTCACTGGTCACAGAAGTTCCACCAAAAGGTGCAAAATATTATTCCTTTGTTCAAGAAAGGCAATGTGGATATACCTGGGTATCATAAACCAGTAAGTCTTACATCCGAGGTTCGCAGACTATTGAAGAGGATTCTAGGAACTGGATTTACGAGCATTTGGAGAAGCACAGTCTGATTAGGGATAGTCAGCATGGCTTTATGAGGGGCATGTCATGTCTCATGAGTCTGATTGACTTTTTTCAAAGGAAGTGACTAAACAAATTGATGAAGGTAGAGTAATGGATGTGATATATATTGAGTTTAGTAAAGAATTGAACTAAGTTCCCCGTAGTAGGCTCATTCAGAATGCCAGGAAGAATGGCACCCAGGGAAACTTGCAGCTTGGATTCAGAAATGGCTTGCCCACAGAGGCAGAGGGTGGTCATCGATGAAGAGTATTCAGCCAGAGATCAGAGATCTATAACTGGCTGTGTTCTGCAGGGATCCCTTCTCTTTGTGAGTTTTATAAATGACTGGAATGAGGAAATGGAGGGGTGGGTTCATTGATTTGCAGATGACACAAATGTTGGAGGTATTGTGGATAGTGCAGTAGATTACAATGGATATGGACAGGATGCAGGGTTGGGTGAAGAAGTGGCAGATGGAGTTCAATTCAGGAAAGTGTGAAATGATGCACTTTAGACGATTGAACTTGAAGCCAGAGTGGAAGGTTAAGGCAGGACCAGCAGCGTGAAGTAACAGAGGGTTGAGATCCATAGATCCCATAAAGTTGCTGTACAAGTTGACAGAGTATTTAAGAAAGTTTATTGTGTTCTGTACTTTATTAGTGGGTGGATTGAGTTCAAGAGCCTTAGGGTAATGTTGCAGCTCTGGCTCGACCACATTTGGAGAATTTTGTCCATTTCTGGTCATATTATTATAGGAAGGATGTGGAAGCTTTAGGAAGGGTGCAGAGGTTACTTTTCTCAAGATTTGCCTGGGTTAGAGAGAATGTCTTGTGCAGAAAGATTGAGCAAGCTTGGTCTTTTGTCTTTGGAGTAAAGGAGGATGAGACATTACTTGATAGAACTATGTAAGGTGATAAGAAGCATAGATAGAGTGGACAGTGCAGCTATGGACATTTTAAGGACGATTGGAGGAAAGTAAAGGAGGGATGTCGGAGATTTTTTCATACAGAGCAGTGGTGTGTGCATGGAACACACTGTTGGGGGTGGTGGTCGAGGCAGATACATTAGGAAAATTTAGAAGACATTTAGATAGGCATGTGGATGAAAGGCTATGGGAGAGGGAAGGGATATATTGATCTGTGAGTAGGTTAAAGGTTGGCACAACATCATGGACTGAAGGGCTTTCTGTGTGTTGTACTTTTGTATGTTCTATGTCAATGCTTCCCAACCTTTTGTATTCCATGGACCCCCGACTATTAACCGAAGGTTCCATGGACTTCTATGCGCTATATTTGTACCCCGAACTTATATTCTTAGCAATGCCCTCAGGAACGTAGCTAATAAATGTTTGTACCAGATACTACTCAAGACCTCCTGATTTATACCCGAGAGTGCAATCAGAATATTGATCCCCATAAAGTTCAGTTGAAAATTTGGTTTAATTTATCTCTTTTGCCCCTTTTTATAAGAATGATGCCCTTTAGCTTTTACATCCTGTTTCAGTTTAAACAGTTTGGATCCATTTACTGAGCTTCTTCTGTGTCGCCTAGAATATTTTTTACCTTTGACCTTGCTTATACTTCTCATGATGCTTTCCAGTGTTATAGTCTTCCCAACCACACTAAGCTGAACTGATTATCAATTGGTTGTGCTACCTAAAAAATCATATCAATCTAAAACTAATTGTACCTATGCTGATTACTAAAATCTGTCATTCTGGAAATTGCATTTATATGCTTCAGAATTGTATAGGCTGCAAAATGATAGTGGAATTTAGTGAAAAATAAAATCAATGTTGAAACTTTCAATTAAAGCTAATGTAATTCATTCTACTCCAATTGATTTTTCTTGTTAATCTGTGTTGCTGTTGTAATAGGTGGTATTTAACCAGATTGCCAATACTCTTTGTTGCAAAACAGTGCAGCCTTGGAAATACTAAGCCCTCATAAAGGCATGTCGATCCATTCACATTGGACCAACGGGTCGTTGTCCAAGCTCTGCTGGTGGGAAATTCAGCTTGAGACCAAAGCGGTTAACGTACCATGCAGTTTCAAAGGCCACTTTACTGAATGCAAAGGAAATCAAGTGTCTTTTCTAGGTTCAGGGGTAGCAAGGTTTAGACAGGGAGAAGCTTTGCAGTTGGACGATGTGTTGCGGACTCAAACAGCAACTTGTGCTGCTTGCCTCACCATTCCAGAGAACCTGGACCTGTGTGCTCTGTGTGTGAAGTTTGTACATTCTCCCCATTCCTGCACCGGTTTCTGCTGTGTTATAGAGTCACAGACAGACACAGCAAGGAAACACCCAACGAGCCTGTGCCAACAATCAAGCACCCATTTTTACACTTACCCTACTGTGACCTATCCTATTCTCCCCCACATTGTCATCTAGTCCTGTTACCCTCCCCGCCCAGATTCTGTCAGGCAGAGGCCATCCACAGCAGTGAACTGATCCACCAGTCTGCATCTTTTTGGGGAACAAGAGCAGCTGGAGAAAACCCATGTGGTCAAAGGAAGAACATGCAGATGACATGCAGTACAGGAACTCAGGTCAGGAGCTTTGAGGAAGCAGCCACTCTATCTGTAGAACTCTGCCCCTTGGTTTCCTCTCACATTCCAAAATTGTGTAGCTTGTTGTGTAAGCCGGCTGCTGTATGTTGCCCCTGACTGCAGGTAGGTGGCAAAAGAATCAGACAGATTTTAATGGGCATGTGGGAACAAATATTGCAGGGAAGGAAGGGAAGAATGGAATCAATAAGATTGTTCCGCTGGGAGCCCACAGAAGTCAATGGTGCAGATCAGAGGAGAATGGAATTGATAAAATTGTTCTGCTGGGAGCCCACAGAAGCTAATGGTGCAAATCACCTCATTTTGTGTTACAGGATGCAGTGTGTATCTGGCTAGACAGAGCTAGGGAGCTGGAGTTAGTCGTTGGGCACAAAAAGGGGAAATAGGTCTGGCAGCATCTGTGGAGAAAGAAACAAAGAATAAACTTGTCACTGGGATTGAGATAGGTTTCCACCCCTTTGAGGAGGAGGTAGAAACAGCAAAGTGAATAACTGTGGTAGGATAAGCTAGCAGCTCCATCAGTTCTTATCTCGCTTGGCATTCATAGTTCCCTGGAGCTGTGTCCCTTCTCTGGAATTTAGAACTTGTCTGATCTATGACTTTTCATGCTTTTGATGAAAACCCACTAACAAGACTCATTAACTCTTTTTCTCTCCCGTAGATGCAGTTTGCCCTATGAATGTTTCCAGCATTTTCTCTTATTATTTTAGATGTCTGGAGTCTATAGGTGTTTGCTGCTTGATTAGAAGCCAGATATTTATAGTGTAGGAGAGGATGGGGAGCCAGTGGTGTCCGTGGCTAGGAAAATAATTCCTCAACTGATCAATTGATCTCCGGACAAATGCCAGCATTGTGAAGACCCAGCAAAGTGGTGATTCACTTGTTTTTATAGTTCAAATAATGGACATATTTCATATTTGCATATTTCTAATTTGTTGCTTTTTGAGTCACTTTTATTATAAGTCTGTTCATTCCGATTCCATGTTGGATAATTGTTAGAATTTACTTTTACGTCTTTGATAAATCACAAGCTAGGCATGAGCTGATGGCTCTTGATGCAGATTGCTTTGTTTATCAACAATGTGCCCTCATTGTATGACCTGGATATCCAATCTAAATACAGAATGGAATTAAACATCTTCTAAACAAACTTGTTTCCTGCCAAGCACCAATCTGAAAATGTTTAATTTATTAGAATTTGAAGGTTACTGCAGAAAATGAATCACCTGCAGAATGCAAAATAACATATTGAATTTAAGAACTGGAAGGATAAAATAGATTGATTTCAAAGCATTACCCACGACTTCATTAAAATTGGCAGAAGCAATGTTGAGTGGATATTTAAGAACTTATTCACATTGGTAGGTAAACAGAAAAACGGAATATTAAAATATATTTATGGTATTGGGTTGGGAAATATGGCTGCCCAAAGGGATCACAGTATCCTTGTACAGCAGTCTCTGAAAGCAAATATACAGGCATAGCAAGATGTTGAGAAAGTAATTGGTATGTTGGTCTTGTTTGCGAAAGGTTTTGAGAGCAACAACAAGGATGTAATACCATCAAAGATAATGATGCCAATAGAGTTAAAGGCAAGAAAATAGGACAAGTTCAAAACCAAAGTTCAAAATAAATTTATTATCAAAGAATATATATGTCACCATATGCTACCCTAGAATTAATTTTCTTGAAAATTGGACATAAAAATTCTTCAATGTAAATGTTGTATAGTAATCTAACAAGCTAGTACTGGCTGAATTGTGTTTTATGAAAACTACCCCGTATCAGTCATTGACACAGGCTCAGAAATACAACCCTGCCTTCTCAGTCTACTGCTCTATGTTGGTACAATTATACAGAGCACTGATGAGTAAAATAGATTAATTTCAAAGCATTACCCACAACTTCATTAAACATGGTAGAAGCAATGTTGAGTGGATATGTGAGAACTCATTCACATTGGTAGGTAAATGGTATGAAGTTTTGGTCTCTTTACCAATGAAGATCAATTAGATTAGCTGGGCCTGCATTCACTAGAGTTGATATGTACACAACTCTGACAGGATTTAATCGGCTGGAAATAGGATGATGTTTTCCCTGTTTGCAGGGTCTGAAAATGATATGTCAGGGTCTCAGAATGTTGGGAGAATTTTCTTCACTTGGAGGATGCTGAGCCTGGGAAATTCTGCCACGGAATGTGGAGGCCATATTGCTGAAAGAGGTTTTAGACTTCCAGAGTACAAGTGGCCAGAATGCAAGAAGAGAGTAAGCATACGGTCCTGAGGTAGAGCATCTGCCTCAATTATTTTCAATGGTGGAACAGGCTGTCAGACTTAATAGCCTACTCCTGCTCCTATTTTCAGTGCTTCAACCTTTGGGAAATGTGTGGAATGTAATACATATTCACATCCATCTTGTGCTACCAATGTTAAGTCTGATCTAGGCAATGCTGAGAATTTTAATCCCAGGATGAATAGCAGAAGAATAGGAGAACAGATATAGAGAATTGCCTGCTTTTTTCTTGAATTACTGTTAGGGAAATTAAATTGCACTCTAGAAATGGGTCAATTAAAAAATATATATGTTAGTGGTGTCTTGCCTCTAATTTTAACAAAGTCCTACATTTAACACCTGTACTTGGGTTTCTCAAAGTTCACCAAACCTGACAATTGAAAGAAGATGACCATAAGGTAAAAGCTGCCTTCGCCATCCCACCTGCACCTGCCAATTGGCACCCTGGTATCCCTTAAAAGTTGGGGGATTAAGGTTTCTGATTGATTGAAGCAGGAGAATTAATAGATCACTATCTGACTTACTCTCATTTTCTCCCCTGGTTTTCACCTTCCTGAACAACATAATTGAGGATGGTGTGGATAGCGGCTCATCCTTCTTATACAACCACACCCTTATATTGACCCCCTCCCTTGGTTGGCATGTCAACACCATGCTACTGATTGCAATGATAAGAA
Source organism: Mobula birostris (assembly GCF_030028105.1). Classification (NCBI taxonomy): domain Eukaryota; kingdom Metazoa; phylum Chordata; class Chondrichthyes; order Myliobatiformes; family Myliobatidae; genus Mobula; species Mobula birostris. Next base: position 58,375,144 of record NC_092383.1, on the reverse strand, counting down.
AAAAGATGAGATGGCATTCCCACGTAATTTCCTTGCCTAATGCGGTTACCAACCCCAAGACCACTGGGAATAATGTAACAGTACATTTTAGCAGGATAGGGGAAGAACTCTTGGAAGGAAAAAGCAAAACAACCGGGCTTCTGTCATTCTCTAATATCTACTCTTCACTTATCTTCAATCAAATCAACTAGCATGACATTTCCTTCACAAATCCTCAATGTTGATTATCCCAGACTGGTACTGCAAATGGTTGTCCATTGACAAACTCTCAGTAATCAACTGCTACCAGCAGAAAATGCTACTTTACAAAATACTTACAAATACTATTGCAATTTATCAAAAGTGTGGCAATTTCTGAACCTTTGCTTTCCAGCTGATTTAATCCAATCCTTTTGCTATTCTGCAGTTGCAATTGTAGGAAGTTTCAATGATAAAGCAACATTAATTTCTCTTGTTTTTAGCACTTTATAATTTATACTGCAATCAAAGCCGAACAGTGCAACTAGAGTAGTTTTGAAGTAATAACTTTAGTAATTTTATTGATTAATGAGTAATTTTTTTTTCTTTTTCCTTTCTGCTGAGCCAGTGAAAAGAAACAACTGTGGCCAGTAGTGCTGTGAGTAAAGCTTCTCTACATTCCCTGCCTCCTGTAAAGAATATTAAGTTATATGTTCTGATGCATGAGATGTGGGTTTGTAATTTCTCGAAATTCTGATCAGTGACTGGGATTTCTTTTACGTGTAAATGCTTCACTGCTGCATTTTTGTGATAAAACTGGTTTGTATAAACAACCATAAAGGATATTTCTCAGCAGCCATTGCTGATCTTATTAGCTGTTAGCTTATGGAACTGGGCTGCCTACAGGAATGGAGCAGACTCTGATCATGTATATTTATCACATTAGGTGATTAGATCATTTCAAGTTTAAAGGAAATGAAGTTTGCATCCAATAAATGATTCATACATATCTGTCCTATATTCTTTTCATTTTGTACCTTGTAAGATATGTTGTTTGCTTAGATATTGATGTGCCTGTCATCTCATTTTCTACAAGCATTCAGATTTCAATGGTATAAAACCACAAAGTCAGAAAGCTTAAGGTACATTGCCACATTCTTTCACTTTTCTGTGCTGCATGTTTGATGTGCTAAGACATGAAGGAGCCCAGACAAGGGAGACCGGATAACACTTCTGGCATTCTGTTCACCAGCACGTTATCCATGGGCCACCAGTGCAGAAGCAAGCCTGAAAAGTGCTTGTGAGGCTTCCTCCAGTTCAGTTTAAAGGAGGTGCGCCATAGCAGATCCTAGCCTGTGCAGAGTGGTGTTGGGAACCACCCTCTGTCATTCCCATTTAGGAAACACTACTAATCAGTTACTCCTTTGCCTCTCCTCACCAGCCAAATATTGAATCCTTGCCCAATCTTTCCCCTGTTAACCAATATGCTGTATGCTGCCCCATTATGCAGTTTTACCAACCTCCTCATGACTCCCATCCCTGCTACCACTTACCCTGGTATTTAACCTTTGCCCAGACCCATTTTCTTGGGTGTGAACTGACCTGACCTTCCATCCTGCCTACCAACCCTTCTTTGCAGCCTATGTTCTGACTCCTCCATCAGCTTCCCTACACTGCCCAGGCACTTGACAACTCCCTGGCCTAATCCATCTGCCAGCCTCCCAGCCCACCTCTCCTTGTGCTACAGGCCCCATCCTGCCTCTGGTTTGCTGAATTCACTTCCTCATCAAACATTTGGTCCAACCACACTCACAATCCCAGATTAAGAGCAGCTCTATTAATCCTTGGTCTCCTACTCTTTGGCTACTTCCAACCTAAAATGTTGTCTTCCAAACTCAGATCCCCTACCTTGACCAGCTCCAGACTTTCCCAATTTCCCATGTGGACCATGGACCAGGTGTGTTCTGAATTTTCCAATAGTGACCTCTCACAAAACCTCTCACCAGACAGATGCCACTAACCATACTGGTAAGTTTTCAAAAAAATTGTATGGAGAACATAGATGATATCCACAGATTAAGAAATCTATTGGGAGTCACAGATATGGTAATAGAATTTTTGTCAGTATATCACCTGCAGAATCAGCTACAAGAGCATTCATCTTATAAAATACAACATTTGTGTGTAGCGATAACAATGGAAATGAAATTCAGATGCTCAAAGGTATGACATTGAAATGACAAGAGGGCACTACAAAAATAGCTTCAACTGAATGTTCTGTGATTCAAAACCAACCAAAACAAGTCAAAACTCTTTGGAAATGTCATCACAAGATGCTAACAAGAGTGTTACATATAATAAGTATATCACTCATGACATAACTGCATTTTCAAATTTATGGTATATATAGCTTGTGAATTTCTCATCCTGAACACATGCAGGGTTCTGTTTACTGTGAAACTCTTCCATTTGATTAATAAGTGCTTGTTGCACATTCATTAAGTACCTGTTATTCTTTAAAAAATCAAATTCTGCCCTTTTCTCCCTTTCTATCATTGACTTTTTGATGAACAGATTTTTTTTTAAAAGTGAATGACGCAGACAGCCCTTGACTGCTTCACTGAACTGTTCCCACAACCTATGGACTCACTTTCAAGGACTCTTCATCTCTTGTTCCTGATATTAATTGCTCATTTACTATTATTATTATTTTCTTTATTTTTGTATTTGCACAGCTTGTCTTTGCACACTAATTGTCTGCCCTGTTAGTGCAGTCTTTCATTGACTCTGTTATGATTATTGGATTTATTGAGTATGCCTGCAAAAAACGAATCTCAGTATTGTATTTGGTGACATATGTGTACTTTGATAATAAATTTACTTGGAACTATCAACAAAACACAATGGATGAAATCCAGTATATCTCTAACTGGAATAAAAAAAACATACAGAAAAAATGAAACTAGAAAAAAAGCAAGAATGATCAGAGATAGTTCAAAAGTATTATTTTTATTTGCAAATTGTTGGTGTCTTTTTTTTAATCTGTTAAAATATGGAAGGTAACTTTCCCTGGGATGTTATTATTGAGAAGATTGTGTCACCACAGGCTCTCTGTTGTTTTATTTGTATGTGCCACTTCCTGTTTCGACTGATTTATTACTAAGTATGCACGTGGGACACAAGTGAACCTTTACTCGATGTAGGATTTAAACCATACCATGCTATTATTTCAACTTATCTTGAAGACTAATTCACATCTCATAAAACTGCTTCATAACTGAAATGAAATTGTAGATTGGGAGCTGCACAGCAACACCTCATATACCATCTAGGTAGTCTCCAGCCCCTTGGTATGAACATAGAATTCTCCAACTTCCGGTAATTCCCTCCCCCTCCCTTCCTCTATCCCTATTTCACTCTGCCCCCTCCCCCAGCTGCCTATAACCTACCTCTTGGTTCCGCCTCCTTCTTCTACTACCCATTGTTTTCCTGCCTCTGGCATCGATGCTTCCCCTCCCCCACCCCTTTGTCTTTCAAATTACTGGTCTTTCAACCAAACCTACAAGCATTCTTCGAATCCTTCCTCCTCCTTCATTCTTCAGTCCTGACAAAGGGTTCCGGCCCGAAACGTTGACTCATCGTTTCCACTGATGCTGCCCGACCTACTGAGTTCCTCCAGCATGCTGTAAGTGTTGCTTTGATCCCAGCATCTGCAGATTATTTTGTGTTTACAGTTGCATTATTTGCTTGAAACCCTTTGTGACATCACATAGCAACCTGACCTCATGCTGCAGTTGTACAATTCAATGATCTAATTGCTGGGTATGACGGCATATGTCTAGTGGCTGTAACTATGAAAACACTGAAAATACCAGGCCCTTTGAAAGCACAAGGGGGAACGAGTTTCCATCATCATGCAGCATATCCTGTGCAATTGGATACATGAGATGGGCAGGGGGATAAAGGAACGAATAAACAATCATCATCTGGTAAAACCCCATCATAAAAAAATAAATTAACATGACCTATTGAGTTCCGTGACCCAAACTAAGAGATGCTCTAATCCGAAGGAGAAATAGAAGTAGAATATGGATAAGGAAATCAGAATATATCTGAAAGGTTACAAAATGATGTAACTGCATTTAAAGGAAATACAGCACAGCCATCTCTCACTATATTTTAAATGCTAGACTGCAACTTCAATAAGTTTCAATATACATTTAATGTCAGAGAAATGTATACAATATGCAACCTGAAATACTTTTTCTTCACAGACATCCATGAAAACAGAGGATTGCCCTAAAGAGTAAATGACAGTTAAATGTTAGAACCCCAAAGGCCCCCCTAGCTCCCCGCCACCAAGCACAAGCAGCAGCAAAGCGACAACCTCCTCCCCCACCAGCAAAAATCCCTATTTCACAGCGAGAGGGGAAACATAACAAAACAACTCACCGACTTATGGTGTTAAAAGTCTGTTATGTTGCTTTTCCTGAGCTCTGTGTCCACAGATTTCGGGTCTCTGCGCACACAGCCAGCAGCCAGCTTGCTGCTTTCGATCTTCCATGAACTCCCACAACACACTAGTTGATACCTTTCCAATGACTTTGTAGATTGACCACTGAGTAGTGAAGACGTGCAAGTTAGAAAACAATCCATGATTCAGTTTGGTCAGTAAGACAGGTGGCAAGTAATATTCCCAATGGCAAAGTATCAAGTAATGACTGTTTTCAACAAGCTGGAGTCCAACCACTCATTTTAATATTCAAAAGAATTGTTATTTTGTACAATTTACATCCTGGGCCATCCAATTCAAAATAGATCAGAGGCTGAGTATTCTGCCATGAGTGACTCAGCTCCTGATGATCAAAGCCTTTCTGCACTTTCCATAGCACAAGTCAGGAGTGTGATGAAGTTTCCTTCACCAGACAAGTGCAATTCCAACATCATTGAGAAAGCTTCACAGTGCAGTTTGTTTGATTGGAACCCTGTCCATGACCTTAAGAATTCATTCCCTTCACTATTGGCATATATTAACTGCAGGTTGTGCTACCTATCAGGCGCACTGCCATTACTCACCTTGACCATCCTGACGTTACTTCCCAAACCCAGTATTTCTCTCACCAAGAAAGACAAGGGCTTCAGCTACATGAGAACATTACCATCTGCAATATTTCCTCCAAGTTACATCCAATCCTGACTTGGATATATATTGTCATTCTCAATCCAGAGTCTCAATCCTTTTCCCAATGAACTGAGTGTCTGCACTAGAAACACTGCCATGGCTCAGGAAAGCCAGGGGCATTAGAGAATGGGAATAAACTCTGGTCTTTTTCAGAATGCGCGCTTCCTGAAACATAAATTAGTAACAAACTCCTGAAGTATTTCACATAACAGATTATCATCTGGGAGCAAGAATAAATTGTTAAATATATCAATTTTGAATAACTAAGCAATAATTATTACCAGCTCTATTTTTTTCTTGTTTTATATGATGCACTTTGCTTTCTTTGTGATGAACTTTAGGGGGCTGGAATTTAGTACACTGGTAAATATTCGATGTATTGAAACTTTGTCTGAATAGATTATGGTAAATTTCATTATATTTTCACAGCAGCTCCTTACAGGTTTCCACAAAATGCCAGGTTGAAGAATTTTTAAAAACTAGGATACCTGTTGCACAGCAATTTTTGGATGTTAATGCAAGTGCTCTTTGGGATTCTCTTTCTGATTGAAAAGTGAGGGAGATCATAAATGTCGATGTTTAATTGAAATGCCTTGTAAAATGTGAACATCACACAGGGTTTTATTACGGGCATCTTAAGAGGCATAACAAGCAATTACTACACAGCAACTGAAGCATTTGGACAATTGATTTCCGACCGGAAAGCCTTATGCTAAGGTCCTACAGCTTGGCGATATTCAACCGTATTCTTAATTGGTTTGAATTTAATCAGTTTGTATCTGGATCACTAGAGGGAGTATTTTATCATTATTTGTTCCACGATGAGGTTGAAAAGAATCAGATACAATTCATCTATCTTCCTTGTATTGTTTATGCTCATGAACAGTTGTTTACAACTCCGAGAATGGTTCACGGAGAAATCCATGAGCAGAAGAGACAGAAGTAGGACTGGGTTAAATGATCCAAAAATTCATGTCTGATCTGAAGGTCACCGTCCTATCTTGCATCCTGCTTGTATCCTTCAGTTTCCGAAAGATCCTTTTGTCCTAGCCTTGATTATATTCAATGACTTAGCATTGGTAGTTTCCTGGGAATGAGAAGTCAAAGAATTTGAACACTCTGAACTAAGAATTTGCTCCTTCTTCATATTCAGCCTTTTATTATGATGTTATAATTCCTGTTTCTAGAGGTTCCAGTAACAAGTCTCTCAGCATCCATCCTGCCAAGCTTATTCAGAATTTAATATGTTCTCAAATTGTTGTTCGTTCTAGCAAACTCCAGTGGATAGAGATCAATCTTATGGGACGACTCTTCAATTCCAAGAAACCTTCACTACTGTTGCATCCTTTCTAAAGTGCAGAGAACATGTCTACACTGAATATTGTACAAGACCTATACAGATATGAGATATTGTTACATGCAGTGCTTTGCAATAAAGACCAGTACACCATTTACCTTGTTATAGCTTCCTGGAGCTACATGTTAACTTCATGTGTTACATTCAGCAAAGCTCCCAGGGCACTCTGCACACCAACATTTTCTGTTTCTGACCTTTTCAAAATATTGGCAAAAAAAATTGTTCTGCATAGAAAAATGGGCATAAAAGTGGTCATTGTGGGCTTTTCACTAGTGGTATTCCCACACACATTGTGTGGAAGATGTTCCACTAGTGAGAATTGTGAATCACAGGCCTATGGATTCAGCCCTTCAGGGTAATTCATGGAAGCATAGAAATATAGAAAACCTTCAACACAATACAGGCCCTTCCGCCCACAAAGCTGTGCCGAACATGTCCTTACCTTAGAAATTACCTAGTGTTACCCATAGCCATCTATTTTTCTGAGCTCCATGTACCTGTCCAGGAGTCTCTTAAAAGACCTTACCGTATCTGCCTCCACCACCGTCGCTGGCAGCCCATTCCATGCACTCACCACTCTCTGTGTAAAAAACCTACCCCTGACATCTCCTCTGTACCTACTTCCAAGCACCTTAAACCTGTGCCCTCTCGTGCTAGCCATTTCAACCCTGAGAAAAAGCCTCTGACTATCCACACAATCAATGCTTCTCATCATCCTATACACCTCTATCAGGCCACCTCTCATCCTCCGTCTCTCCAAGGAAAAAAGGCCGAGTTCACTCAACCTATTTTCATAAGGCAATCTCCCCAATCCAGGCAACATCCTTGTAAATCTCCTCTGCACCCTAATTCCTCATGTGATACTGAAAACTACCGACACAGAAAAGTTTTTCCCTTTGCCTGCATTGCAGGCTGTGTAAACAAAACAGGTAAAAGTGCTTTCGGGTTGGAGTATGGTCTGATCAGGCCTAGAGAGTGACTGTCATGGACTGAATGACAAGAGGTTGGGAGCTTGGTAGCTTTGTATGTATAGGGTCTTGGTATATCACTAATCAGGGATGTGGGCTGCACAGCAGATTGATAGTGGAAAACAGATGGTCAGGATCTCAATTATGAGAGAAATGAGGAACAGAGGGACAAGTCATCCATCCTGCTCCTGACTGTCTATTTTCTCGATCCTTATATCCACAACACGAACACTGCTAACATTCCAAGAGAGTTGTGTAGTGTTGGCACCTAATTAGCACTGCTCTAAGAATGAAGTGGCTATTCATTGTGAGTATTAATGGCACCTGTCCTAAGGCACTTCTCCAAAGCAAAGACAGCAACTGAAGCAGAGGACAATAACAAAGGTGGACAGGTTAAACCTCAGAACAGGGCCAATAAGAAGAGACATCTTTTCAGAAAATGTATGACCTATTGTTACAATACTAATATTAATGCCTTCAGGTGAGAGTTGCTGTGAGAAATAGAAGATATAATGAGAATTTTCTCAAACACGCTCAAAGGCATTACATAGAATTGCTTTTGTCCTCTTAAGGACCAAAACAGTCTTTTCAATTTACATTTCCCTAGAGGGAGGTAATGGTGAAGATTGAATCTGGGCCCAGAGACCCAAATTACTGTGAAAAGGGTCCTGAAGGTCATCAGTCATCTCCGCATCTTCTGTCAGCCTGCTGACTTCACTGTTCAGTTGACTTATTAGCATATTATTTCTGTGGCTATATACAAATAAAGCATAATATCTGCAGCATTGGCATTATTATAGTTGGTTCTGTGTCCTTGGTTTTACCCTGTTTTTCCTTGGTTGCATTTGGCCCTCCCCGTCCCACCCACCCACTATAGCCCCATCACCTTGCCTCTTCTGAAATACATGGCATCTAAAATCTAAAATTGATAGATGTTTATTAATCAAAGATGTCAAGGTATATGGAGAAAATCATTTACAGTAGATATCAATCACAAACAAGAGAAAACCTGCAGATGCTGGAAATCCAAGCAACACACACAAAATGCTGGAGAAACTCAGCAGGCCAGGCAGCATCTATGGCAATGAGTACAGTTGGTGTTTCGGGCCAAGACACTTCATCAGGACAAGAGAAAAAAAGTTGAGGAGTAGAGTTAAATGTTGAGGGTAGGGGAAGGAGAAGCACAAAGTGATAGGTGAAACCGAGAGGGGGAGGGGTGAAATAAAGAGCTGGGAAGTTGATTGGTGAAAGAGATCCAGGGCTGGAGAAGGGGGAATCTATTAGAAGAGGACAGAAGGCCATGGAAGAAAGAAAAGAGAGAGGAGCACCAGAAGAAGGCAATGGGCAGGCAAGGAGATAAGGTGAGAGAGGGTTAAGGGGAAGGGGAATGGCTAAGTCAGATAGCCATTATTGGAATTTCAAGAAAGTGATGTTCACGCCATCGGAGGCTACCCAAACAGAATATAAAGTGTTGTTCCTCCAATCTGAGTGTGGCCTCATCACAAAAGTAGAAGAGGCCATAGACAGGCATATCAGAATGGGAATAGGAAGTGGAATTAAAATGGGTGGCCACTGGGAGATCCCACTTAAGAGTAGATTGTGGTTAACTGGGACAACATCAGGACCAGTACATTCTGCCCCAATTAGCCAAAGTTCATGGAACTAATTATAGAGCTAAAAAAATGCAAACTATTGTTTAACTGAGTAAGAAAGTATGTATTTAGATGAAATACAGAACAAATTAGAACACTACCAATACTACTACAGATCTAGAAAACTATGTATTGGTTCCTAATAATCATGGGAACGACGGCACCGGCGAATCATGGCGACATTCTGTTGACTGCGAACAATATTTCTAAGTATACCTCTTTCAAATTACTCTCACTGCAATATCCAGCATGTAATTTCCCTCTAAGCAATGTACTTTTAAATCAGCTTAATGATCCGCAGAATGCACAATCGTCTGAAGGTCTTGGCAGACTAGCCAGGTACGGCACATTTAAGCAGACAAAGATTCACGTCATGGTCGGAAGTGAGATTGGGGGGTAGGGAGTGGCACTCCAGCTCCGGGCTGAAACACAGAAGGGTAACCCACCTCACTCAGCGACTTGTTAGCAAATGTCCCTGGAGAACAAAATTGAGAGCAAGATTGCTGTATCGGAGGGAAATGAGGGAAGGTTCCCACACCCACATCTTAACTGCATTTTACAGGAGCACCGTAGAAAGCGTCCTGATAAGTTGCATCTTCATCTGGTATAGGAACAGTTGAACATCAGACTGGAAGTCCCTACAAAGGACTGTGAGAACAGCTGAGAGGATCATAGGAGTCTCCTGACCATCCATCAAGGACATTTACCAGGAGCGCTACATATGCAGGGCCCTTAGTATTATTAAGAATCCCACCCATCCATCCTGCATCCTCTTTGATTTTCTACTTTCAGGCAGGAGACTACGATGCATGAAAACAAAAACGGTCAGGGTGAGAAACAGTTTCTTCACCCAGGCCATCAGGCTTCTGAACTCCCAGCCACATTGTATTTGAAGTGTCATTGGTTAGTCTGATCCATACCTTCCAATATTTAAAATTAATGCACTTCAGTTTGTTATTTATGTGTGATTCACCTGTAGATTTTATCCTTACCTTCATAAGTTATCGTGGGTTATGTGCACTACTGTGCTTTACAGCCTGGTTGGAAGAAATGTTGTGTCGTTTCTATATATATTAAATACATTACATACATGTACGTAGTTTAATGACAATAAACTTCACTTGACTTGACTTATGTTCTATGTCTGAGTGAAACTTGGCTTTCTCCCAGCATGCCAGATAGAGTGATCAGACCAGAAGGCTTCTCGATTTACTATATGGACAGAACTGCTGATTCAGAAAAGGCAGAAGTTGGAGGTGTATGATTCATGATAAACTCTCATTGGTGCTCCAATGTCTCCATACAAGAAACAGCCCATCCTTACACATTTTAAATCATAGTCAGGGACTTCAACCAGACTTGATTAATAAAATCACTGGCGAAATTCCATCAGCATATAGCCTGTGGTACCAAAGGACCCAACACGATAGACCACTGTTATACTAAGATAAGGAATACCTACCATGCCATGCCCAACTGCATTTCGGTAAATCGGATCACTTGGTTGTCCTACTCCTACCTTCACACAGGCAGAGGCTAAACAGCAAAGCTCCAGAGATTAGGACAACAAAGAGGTGGTCACGGGAGGCAGCAGTGCAGCTACAGGGTTGCTTCAAGCCGGTGGACTGGACTGTGTTCAAGGATTTATCTGTGGATCTGAATGAATTCACCATGGTTGTTACGGACTTCATTAAAACAGCTGTGGATGAGTGTGCCCCCACAGAATCATTCAGAGTCTTCCTCAAACAGAAGCTCTAGATGAACAGATGATCAACTATCAATCGAGGGCCAGATCAGAGGTCCAGGTACAATCTCTGGAAATTTCTTTTGTAACTTTCTTGGTCATCAAACCTGATGACCAAGAAAGTTACAAAAGGTCCAGGTACAATCTCTGGAAAGCCATCTCACGGGCAAAATGACAATTCTGGACTAAACTTGAATCAACGGCAGATGCTCAACAGTTGTGGCAGGGCTTAAATACCATCACCTCTTATAAAGTGAAATCAGGTGACATAGGCAACAGCAGGGCATTACTTCCAGATGAGCTCAATACCCTCTATGTTCGCTTTGACCATTAAAACATGTAGGAACCATCATGAACTCCCACAGACCCTGATGATCCTATAATTTAAGTCTCTGCGGCTGACGCGCGAGCAGCCTGCAGGAGAGTGAATCATGAAAAGCATCCCGCCCAGATGAGGTACCTGGCCAAGTATTAAAAACCTGTGCTGATCAACTGGCCGGAGTGTTCACTGAGATCTTTAACCTTTTGCTTTGGCAGTCTGAGGTACCCATCCTTTTCAAGCAGACTTCAATTATACCAGTGCCTGAGAAGATTGTGGTAACCTTTCTCAATCACTATCATCCAGACATACTTACATCCACAGTGATAAAGTGTTTTGAAAGGTTGGTGATGAAACAGAGCAACTTCTGCTGAGAAGTGACTTGGATCTGCTCCAATTTTCCTACCAGAGCAAAAGATCCACAGCAGATGCCCTCTCATTGGCTCCTCACTCACCCCTGGACCATCTATACAGCAAAGATGCTCTTCATCAGGATGTGCTTTATCGACTACAGCTCGGCATTTAATACCACCATCGCCTCAAAACTAATCAGTAAGTTCCAAGACCTTGGCCCCAATACCTCCTTGTGCAATTCATTTTCCTCACTTGCAGACCCCAGTCAGATTGGATTGGCAACAACATCTCCACAATCTCCACCAGAAGGATGTGTGCTTAATCCCCTGCTCTACTCACTTTACATTTATGACTGTGAGGCTAAGCACAACTCCAATGCCATATTTAAGTCTGGTGACATCACCACTGTTGTAAGCCAAATAAAAGTTGGTGTCGAATCAGCATATAGGAGCAGGACTGAAAACCTGACTGAGTGGTTCCGTAACAACAACCTCTTACTCAATGTCAGAAAGACCGAGGAGCTGATTATTGACTCAGGAAACAAAAGCAGAGGTCCATGAGCCAGTCCTCAACAGAGGATCGGAGGTGGAGAGGGTCAGCAGTTTTAAATTCCTTGGTGTTATTATTTCGGACAACCTATCCTGGGCCTAACAGTTAAGTGCAATTACGAAGAAAGCACCGCAGCACCTCTACTTCCTTAGGAATTTGCAAAGATTCAGCATAACATCTAAAACTTTGATGAACTTCTGTAGATGTGTGGTGGAGAGTATGTTGACTGGCTGTACCAGAACCTGATATGGAAACACCAATGCCCTTGAATGGAAAATCCAATAAAAAGTAGTGGATATGGACCAGTCAAACTCGGCTGAAGCTCTCCCCACCATTGAGCACATCTACATGGAGCATTATCTCAGGGAAGGAGCATCCATCATCAGGGACTCTCACCACCCAGGATATACTCTCTTCTCATTGCTGCCATCAGGAAGAAGGTATGGCAGCCTCAGGACTCACACCACCAGGTTCAGGAGCAGTTATTACCCCTCAACTATCAGGCTCTTGAATCAAAGGAGATAACTTCATTCAGCTTCACTTGCCCATCATTGAAATGCTCCCACAACTGATGGACTCAAGTTAACTGTCTCTAGATCTCATGTTCTCAATATTTATTACTTCTTTATTATTGTTATTATTTCTCTTTGTATTTACACAGTTTGATGTCTTTTACACACTGGTTGAATGCCCAAGTTGGTGCAGTCTTTCACTGATCCTTTGGTGGTTATTATTCTATAGATTTATTGATTATGCCCATAAGAAAATGAATCTCAATGTTGTATATGGTGACATACTGTATATGTACTTTGATAATATATTTCCTTTGAACTTTTAACTTTGGATAGAGGAATTCAGAATCAGAATCAGGTTTATTATCACTGGCAAGTGTCATAGAATTTGTTAACTTAATAATAAATAAATAAATAAATAAATTATAGTATACATGTGTTGAATAGATTAAAAATTGACTGCATTCTTTTAACTGACTATAAATGAACAAAATCAGCACAGACACCTAGTGCAGATGGGCTGCCTTCATGCAATGCTATTGTGATTGCTTCCTCCAAATCCTCATTTTCATTATAACCTTCAAGATAATTGTTGATATCTTCAAATTCTTTGTAGTTGCTAACTTGTTGAAGTGGTGAAGTCATTTCATTTTCACTCCCAGCTGTTTCTGGCATCTCGAAGCCTGAATGCTTGAAACTGCAGTGAGCAGAACAGTTCTGAATTGTCTTAATGCTCATTTCTCACTAACTTCCAGTGACAAAAATCACTGCTTTTTGAACACAAGCACACACAGCTGACGCTATTTAAAAACTGTTCACGCTAAGCATGAAGTAGCATCTAATGGCTACACAAGTGCACGCACCTGACACTAATTAGAAACTGTTCAGCAACAGTCTCCTGCTCCAATTAAACGGAATAATGTCCCAAATAAATGAAGGGAATCCCAGCTATTTTCTCAAATAGATTTTGTTCTTTCAGAGTTGTCCCAAATAAACGGATGCCCTGATTAACCGATGACCTAATTAACGGGAATCCACTGCATATGGAATAAGCTTATATAAGACATAAGTTATTTCACTTAGAGCCAGAGAGGTTTAAAGGTGCACTCACGTTATTTGTTACATATATTGTATCTGTTGATTAGAGTTTATTTGTCATTATGTAAAAACGTTAAACAACTCCTATCATAACCAGTTCTATTCCTTTTGATTAACTTCATATCACAAATATAAATAAAGACAGGCAGGACCAAAAGAGCACATTGAAAACTTTGTTTTCCACACAGTACATGGCTGTAAGCAAATAGAAGAAGAAGAAAGCCCTTAACTCTGACTGGAGTCATCGGATGCCATCCTGACGGTGTTTTTTTAGCAGACTTTCTTATTTTTACGAGGTCAAGTTGCTAGCTCAGCGTACAACCCAGCACGGATGGAAAGCGTGCAAGAGAGCCGGCTGGATTCGAACTCTGGAACCTTCACTCCAAAGTCCGGCGCTAATGCCACTACACCACCAGCCGGCGAGCAAATAAAGAAATAAAGATATTTGTAAGCAACCATTTTTTATTGTTTGCAATTTTAGTTAAAATATGATAAAAAACCAGAATTAGCTCTAAAATGTTGTATCATTTCTTAATGCATGCATTACTAAATGACAATAAAAGAGGACTGCATGTCCTCATAATCTAATCTAAAAATCTAAGGTCCCTGAAAGTACTGTAGCAGTGGGGTGATTAGTAAGGAGCAGAGCAATGTATTTCTCATTAATTTACGTACTGGCTGGATTCTACCGAATGGCCAATGGATGGTGGGGGAGCGCAAGGCTCCATGGCATAATGAAGAATTGCCGTAACACTTTTCATGGCAGTCAGTGTCTCTATTTTGCCGCCACCTTCCCACCTGAATCGCAGGCAAATTCTGGGAGTTATTGGTACTGCCAATGTGCCTCTATTAATGAGGATTGTTGATGAAAGCCACAAATCGTGGCAAAGTTCTGGTATCCAGCACCACAGAAAGTTTCACTCAGTGAAAATTTCCCTGAACCTGCGACATTACTTAAAAAAGCCCCAGCACTGGGATCCTCACCCAGGGTTCGGTAACATGTATCTATGTTAGTATCATCAAGGAAATCCTCTCAAGCTCTGGGAGGTCTGTCTCAGCATGCAAGGCCTATGATATCTATGTGCCAATATGCACAGTCAAAAATGATGGAACTGTCCATTTAGCCATGGGCTGATTCCATTGGATGTAACACTACATATCTAGGGTTCTACATCTGCTAATGCAGAGTTTCCAGAGGAAAACCAACAGAATTTGTGCAATTCCAGGTAATTTTCCTTAAAGACTGATTTTGTTTTCTTGAAGTGGATTTGCAATTGAGGTGGCATGGCTTGAACTTACAATAGGCTTCTATAAAGGTACGGGAGACTAAAATTAATGGATATTAGTTATCATTATTTCACCAAGTATTACATTTTGCGGAAGAAGATGACATGTACTTCAGCTATCGAGCATTTCAAAAATATATTTATTTGCATTACTTGCCTGTCTTAAACTGCCTAGAATAGAATCTATTTTCCATTAACATTATCTTTCAATTTTCCACATTATCTCGACAATGAATAATTGCAGGTGTCAGACTGACACATAGATCAGTCATACAAAGAATTAATTGTGTTCTATTACAGTTTCTGACATCTTAAGCACCGGTGCCCAAATGCCTTCTTACATCCAACCAAATTTTCCCATGAAACATTACTTTAACATTCTGGGATTAGGTTTATAACAGCAACTGAATATAAATAGAAGAAAAATAAAAGAGCTGCTGGAAATCAATTCAGAATATAAATTTAAATTTTGTTAAGTCTTAATTAAAATGAAGTCAACAATTACTAAAAGATTAATATTAAAATAATTGCTTTTCAGCACAATGAGGACACTTGTTTTCAGCGTTTAATGGTTTGTTCAAAACTGTACTTTTTGTTGCATATGCATTCTCTGTTTCTGATACAGTAAACACATTAAATATTTTTCTTGAAATCAAACTGAGCAGTCACCCCATATTCATTCTAGTATTGGCCTTTTACTTTCAACCATTGCCCATCTAGGCTCATTTGCCACAGCTCATCTTACCACGTGGTTTAACTGATTGGATATTGGATCGACTTCGAAAAGGCAGCTGTTAAGGTTGAGTCCTCTTTGACTGACACTCAAGCAAGTTTTCCCCCTTTGGCGATGAACTGCTTTGAAACATAAGGAACATGCCAGTCCTCATATCACAGATAGTCACAATGCTCATATCTGCAGGTGAATATTTTGCAGATTCTGTCAATCGCAGGCAGATGCTGTATTTGACTTCTGTGTATTTGTCCAGGAAGTTTTGCAACTTTTGACATCATACTTCATTGCACTGGACAATTGTATTTTTCATTGAATTTTATTGCATTTCCAGCTTTTACAGCATCTCGCCTAATAGACCCTAAGCATCACAGCAGCAGTACTTGGCTTTGCTCATGTGTGTGGATTTTGTGTGGATTTGGCATGTTCACCTTGTGGTTTGCTCCATGTTCTCCAGTTTCCTCTCATATCCCAACAAAGAGCATGACGTATGTCAATTAACACTGTAAATTCTGCCTTGTGTACAGATGAGTGGTAGGGTTGTGGGGAGCTGATCTTGAGGAGAATAAAATAGGCTTATTGTTAAAAAGGTGGTAGATAGTCCACATGAATTTGATGTGTTTTAGGGCCTGTTTCTGTGTTGTGCTGTATATGTTTTTTTTTCTATCGTTCTAAATATTGAAATATTGGGCCAACTATTCAAACGCTTTCTTACCTTCACTTTGATTTTTACATAATTTGATCTTATCTAAAACTGATGCATTTGTCCTAAATTCCACTGTGTCTCATTCACCCCTTCACTCCCATGGGCTCTTGCTCAAGTTACTCATCTCTCCATTATGCTCCCCTTTTAAGGTACTGCTTGTTAGTACTGTGACCCTATCCAACTGTCCCCTTGAATTAAGTTCAACTTGATAATATTCCAATAAAATGCCTTGGAAAGTCTTACTCTGTGAGAGAAAAAATTTAAATTCAGATGGGCATTGTTGCATTCATTATTTTATTTCCGAATTTTATCTTTGTATTAACTTGAATATCTTTCCTTTTCACTAAGCCACAAACTAGCTATGCGAAAATGACATGTGTTTCCCTTGTGTGATTGGCAAGTCTACATTACCGTCTAGTGTGCATACCCACTTTTAATTCCATTTTGTTTTTTGTATTAGGAATTCAACACGAACTCTTCTATGCATAATTGAGCAACAGGTTAAACTGCAAGGTTACTTTTCCCATTAGTTCTAACTGTTTTGCCCTATTTTAAGCAGCCAATATAGTTGAATGCTCCTCACAGTATAATAGGTGCTCCCACTCAGAATATGGTGCAAAGGCTTTATCCTGTAAGATGCTCATCATCCTGTTTCTTAATATTTCAGGTTGTGATCAAAATATGGTCCTTTACTGATAGAAAAGAAAACTAGAAAATAATGTGGAGGACAAAACTGCAAAAAGACAAATTATTTCAATAAAGAGATTTTTCCACACTCACAGGGATATAATAACATTATGAATAGTACTATACGCAAAAGGTGATTCATCTTATTGGGATTATACATCTTTAATCTGGTTATATCACATATATACTGTATATATGTCAAAATAACTCTCATCAGCTTTTACCAATGCTGCTGTGCAGTTGGGATTCACAGAAATGACATTTCATGATCTTCTCAGTTGGAATTTCTGCTGATATTTGGACAACTCAGAGATTTCTATTTTTGTATTCGGATTTCCATGTTTGCTTTTTGTTGATAAGAACTTTGTAGTTATAGCATGCTGAATGAAGCCTGGACCAAAATCATGACATTTTTGAAATCAGCTTATATTCCAAAGACAGCATGATTTGGTGTTCTGTTATCGAATCATTCTCACATGGGCAGATGTGGTGGATCAGTTTCACTTTAACAATGTGACATTTCCATTTCCTGTAGATCTACAACTTCTGGAGTCTTATGCCAATTAGTTTGCATTTAAGTATAGCTTTAGTGATTTCATCTCCTTCACTGGGGACAAGTTTCTACCTAGTACATATATTTCTGTTAAAATGTCCACAAGCAGTAGAGCATAGGTTTCATTTTGCACAAAAGGATTTGCTTCAAAATCCAATTATAGCAGAGAGTACAATTTTCTAATACACATCACAGTACAGTCTCCTTCAACTATTTGTTAGCTGAAATGATGATCAGAGTAACGTGCTAGTGCAGTGTTGTTGAGAACCAAAATACCATAGATGACAGAAACCTGTCATTAAACAAAATGCTTTGGGGAAAACAGCTAGATTAACATTTTAGGCCAATGACCTGTCATAAATTAGGATGCGGAAATTGCACAGCTCTGAAGAAATGTTTCTTTCACTATAGATGCTGCTAAAGTTGTTGAGTTCTCCCAGTATTTTCTGTTTGAAATCACAGTTCATTAAATGGGTACAGCTCAAAAGGGAGCTCTTTGCTCCAGATGTCCATGGTAACCAGCACAACTCACTCGTTCCACCACCTGTCCCCTTTTCTGCAGCCTTGCCACTTCTCCTTATAATTTATTTATCCAGTTCCCTCAAAAAAACCCCATAGTGGAGCCACTCTTCACCATATTTGTGAGCGGCACATTCCAGATTCAAACCACATGCTGCTTACAAATGTTTCTCTGCATGTCATTCTTCAGGCCAGATGAGGTCTCCAGTGAGAGTTTTGTACTCTATCACTCTAATTTGCTAACTTAAAATGACCATAACATATCCAACAACAGATAAATGATTCTGCTTAATTTCAGCAGAGAGAACCGAAGTTTCCAAGTCATGAACAATGCAAGCGTTGTGCTGATTTCCAGAGTAGCTCATTGCAACAGGTAGACCTCCTAAAGGTGCTGAACACCCTCAACCTCGATGCTTTTGCCATCAGTACATACGCTAATGCAGTTAGCTACAGGCCAAATAAACATCTATTTTCTACCACCTAATAGTAGTAAAGCCAGAGTAGAAAGAACAGTTCATCATTCATACCAACATTACATTGTATATCTTCTCAGTGTGGGTATATTCTATAAAAGGCATGGACTCCGAGGAATTGTATCAATCTTATTGAAGGAATAATAAAAATAAATCATGAATACTTGCACCCTCCAAAATAAATTTAGTTTCTTTGGTGTACTATTTTGTGGATGATTAGATCAAAGGCATAACATGACAAATCAAAGTTAAAGAACTTCTAGCAGGGTATTAATGTGTATTGATCTACAGATAGTCAGTGCAATGCTGGTATTTCTCATAAAAGAGTAACAAAAAGGTCTAGCCATCAACTGAGAGTTAAAAAAGCATGGCTAATGCCAGCTGATTATTAAGCATGATAGCTTGGTTTGTGTTTAGAAGGATGGAATGACAGAGTTTAAATTTACTCTTGATTAAAGTAAAAATCAGCAATCATTATTAGTTCGCAACCATGAGGAAATCTGTGGATGCTGGAAATTCAAGCAACACACATAAAAAATGCTGGTGAACGCTAACCCTAATGTGAGGCCAGGCAGCATCTATAGGAAGAAGTACAGTCGACATTTCGGGCCAAGACCCTTCGTCAGGACTAACAGAAAGAAGAGCTAGTAAGAGATTTGAAAGTGGGAGGGGGAGGGGGAGATCCCAAATGATAGGAGAAGACAGGAAGGGGAGGGATGAAGCTAAAAGCTGTAAAGTTGATTGGCAAAAGGGATACGAGGCCAGAGAAAGGAGAGGATCATGGGACAGGAGGCCTAGGGAGAAAGAAAGGAGAAGGGGGGGGGGAGCCCAGAGGATAGGCAAGGAGTTATAGTGAGAGGGACAGAGGGAGAAAAAAGAGAAGGAAAAAAGGGCAAATAAATAAATCAATAAGGGCTGGGGTACGAAGGGGAGGTGGGGCATTAATGGAAGCTAGAGAAGTCAATGTTCACGCCACCAGGCTGGAGGCTACCCAGACGGAACGCAAGGTGCCGTTCCTCTATTAGTTACTGTGACAAGCTCTGCACTTCTGAAACCAGGAGGAGACTGGCTATCTTTTTTAGAGGCAGAAGCATAATAAAAATGCTCTTGAATATAGAATTAAATAGCTCTGATCAGTGAAGGCTGCATAATCTCTTGCTAACTTGTTTGGAAACATCAGAAATGGATGCTAGAAGCTAATGTTAAAATGATTCAACCAACACACCCAAAATGCTGGAGAAACTCAATAGGCTAGGCAGCATCTATGGAAAAGAGTGAACAGTCGATGTTTTGGGCTGAGGTCTTTCATCAAGCCTGCTGAAGGCTCAGGTGTTTAGAGATAGTAATCACTCAGATACAAGACAGTCAGTGGTGTTATGATTTCATAACATATCAGCAGAAAGAGATGACAAATTGAGTCGGGTTTTAATACTAAAACCACTATATATTTATTCACATCTACTCAAAAATATAGAAAATTAAATAAACTACTTTCTTAAACAGAAGTTAAAAGTGTTATGCATCTATAGCTCCCTTACAGTCAACTTAGAACCCATTCTTAGCAAATCTTACTCAAGCACAGTCTTAAAGTGGCAGTCCAGAGTGTCCCAGTAATTCATGAAATAGGTGAGAGGAGAGACTTGTGGATTCACAATGCAGCGTCGAGGTGATCATGATAAATTCCAAAGATTCCACAGCTACCAAATGAAGAAATGGTTACCGAAGATCCCAGCTGAGGAATACCGTTCCAAAGTTCATGAAAAGCGATTTCACAAAGTGACTGTCATGAAATCCACACCCACAGATCATACGAAGGACAGACACGTCTCCACAATGCACAGTGTGCTGCTGATTAACCCAATCCTTTGGGTATGGGTAAGCATTAGACTTTACCCTTCTCGATCGTGATCTGTTCCGGACTAGCTAGAAATCTGCAATCTTCACTCTCTCTCTCTTTCCTTCCACTCCTTCAACTCCTCCTCAGTACTAAGCCCACACTTCTTCTATATTGTCGGCATACGTCGTAAGGTAACGCTCACAGAAACGAAACTGTGGACTCCCAGTAAAATAAAACTGGGGACACGTAACGTCCACAGTAAATGAACTATGGACTCCCAGGAAAATGAAACTGTGGACATGTAACACCTCTTCCAAGAAGAGAAAATTTTGATCTGTAAAATCAAAATTTTAACTAGAATCTACAATATGTGGAACAATACATATACGGTTGTCATACAGCACACTACAAACTAATACAACATATTGCAGGAGCATATACAAATATTAAATTCCACTCCAGTATAAAAATTACATTGCAAGTTTAACATCTGGAAAGACAATCAGTAATTACTTTATCTTTACCTTTATATTATTATGGACACACCTTTTAAATTCTTCAATTAAAATTAACTCTTTCAGTTTCTCAAAATTACCATCCACATTTTTAGACGTACACCATCTTTCAAAACACACAAATTTCTCGTAAGCAAATTCCACATGAGTCTGGTTCACAGATTTCTACAAATTCCTAAACCTTTGCCAATAGGCTTCTGGAACCAGTTCATAGGCTTTAAGTACAGCCTGTTTCACAATGTCATACTTAACTGCATCTTCAGTTGATAGGACAGAATAAGCCCGTTGAGCCTTACCCTTAAATACACTCTGTAACAAGAGAAGCCAGCTTCCTTCTGGCCCATTTAGGCTCTGAGCCATTTTCTCAAAATGCTGAGAGTATTTATCAACATCAATCTCATCAAATGGATGGACCAATTTAACTTCCTGACTGGCAACAAACTTATCACCAGAGGTAAACGCTCCCAGGAAAATGAAACTGTGGACGCGTAACAGTGGGCATTAAGGTAATTGAGAGATTTTGGGTTGGCACAGGAAATTTGTAGTAAGAGGAAGTTTAGACAAGATCTTGATGCATGGTAGACCAGATACGAATGACCTGATGAAGTTCTCCTGCTCCTATCCCTTTTATTCTTACACAGTGGAAGAAGGCAATGACAGCTGGTAGGAAAGCTCCTTCTAAACTTCTTGAAAAATTATCATCCCCAGTCCATCCCCAATTCTCCACAGTGAATCTTTACAGTATTTAATCCATGGAGAGCCCAGATGGCACCAGATAATTCTGGACAAACTGCTCTACAGGACCATCTGCACTGCAGATAATATTTCAGTAAATGTTTTCCTGACCTGATACCTGCTCCAGCTTGAAATGAATGGTTTGTAATTTTTGACAAGCAGCCACTTGTTTAAAAACAATAGCAACCTTGGCATAGTGCACACTTTCCCTAGATCTGTCCAGCTCTGCAGGTGTAAGCACTGGTTAAAATACTAATTAACATCATTTGTGGTCAGTAGGCATTGCATCCATTATGGCTGTGGTTAATACATATGACAACATAAGAATCAGATTGCCATTCAATAGATGTGGGGATACTTCTGCGTAGTCCAATCTACCAGCATCTAGACCATTGCCCTCCATACGCCTCTCATCCATTAGCCTATACAAACTTCTCTTAAATGTTACAACTGATCATATATCTATCCTTCCACTGGCAGCTTGTTCTACACTCACACTACCTTCTGCGTGAAGGAGCTTCCCCTCAGGTTTCCCTTAAACATTTCACCCTTCACCATAAACCTATGAACTCTAGTTCTAGTCTCACCCAAACTGAGGGGTAAAAACCTGCATTCATTCACCCTATCGACACCCCTCATCATTTTGTATACACCTCTGTAAAGATCTCCCCTCATTCATTACAGGGAAGCAATTGAGGATCCTGGTCATCCACTGCCTCAATTGAATTGTTGAATAAACACAACTAATAACACCGCTGTACTGACAATTTATAAGACAAGTCACTCAGGAACTTGGGCTACATATGTATTTTTTGTCTGACTGTCTGTTTACTTGCATTCTTATATGTGGCTTGTGCTGTGTATGGCTGTTGGTAATATGTTTTGTACCTTGGCCCCAAAGGAATGCTGTTTCATTTGGCCATATTCATGAGTAAGCATGTGCGGTTGGGAGGGGGAATGTTGAAGGTTGAATGATAATTAAATTTGAACTTGAACTTGAACTGATGAAGTATCAGAGGTAGCATCAGTCAATGTGAAACAAATCTATCAGATCTAATTAGTAGCAGAGTTTTTTTTTCTGCATAGGCCAGGGCTTCTCCAGCCTTCTTTTCCACACAAACCTGTTCCTTTCAAGCCATTCCATAATCTATCAGGTGTAGGGAGTGATTTGGCATACTGGAATAGACGTGTCATCTCAGCGTGCATCCTTCCTCAAACTTCTCCACATTTCATTAGTGTCCCTTTCTCAGATACTTCCCATGATAACTGATATAAATTAATAAGAGCAAATCAATCAGGGATATGAATTGCAAAGGTAATCAGTGTACTAGGGAAGAGATGCAATCAACACCAGTACAGTGTTGTACTACTAAAAAAAATCACATTCCTTTTACGCACTGAAGCAATGCTATGTTTTAAAATGGAAAATTTCACTCAGTGCTTCAGGGTAGAGCTTCTGTACATTCAGTATATCCACATGAGCCACAAGTTATCAGCAACCCTTCTAGGTAAAGCGTGGTAGAGTATGTATTGACGGCAATACCTGCTCAACTATTAAGTACATCATTGGCTTGAAATCCAGATGTTTCTTCAGCTTTGCTGATGTCATAGAAATACTTTATATCTTGACAATTCAAACTCAAAATATATGATCTCAGAATTCAGTAAATATTTCAGGAAAAAGAAAGCTTAATGACCTTCCTGCTAAAAAACAGATTTTCTTATTGGGACCTAATTACCCCTGAAATACATTACAGCAACCACGCCCCCCCCCCACCACCACCCCCGTGTGGTTACGGCCTGGCAGCAGGGAGGCTGCACCCTTCACCTGGCGCTCCTCAATGATCTTGGAGGCCCTGGAGAAGCCTTTATCCTGGATGGGCTCAGTTTCAGGCTGCTGTCCCTGACCTGTTGGAGGAGCCATCTGGGAAGGTTAGTTGTAGGGTCTGAGTCAGCAAGGAAGACCTCTCAGAGGACTGAGTAGACAATGGTGTATTGATTTGTGACTCTCTGGCCAGTCCACCATTAAAACTCTAGGTGCAGAATTGGCCCAGCTGACAGGCTCAGATTGGAAAATGGTAAATTTGGACCACACTTCAATGTCAGCTTTCTGCACTATCTGATTTAACAGAGTTCAGACCTCCATGTACTCCACTGAGAAGTCCCTTAAAGGTCTTTCCACTTTGAAGAAGTTTTCCTCCTCCCTTCGAAGGATGTTCCGTGAGACCCTCTCTCACTGACCTCTTTTCGTGATTTCTGCTGTTTTCCCACCCCCTGACCCCATTTGTACTCAGACTGAGTACTACAGTCCATCCTCACCCTCACTCAGACTCAGTACTACAGTCCATCCTCACCCTCACTCAGACTCAGTGTTACAGTCCATCCTCACTCTCACCCAGTCTCAGTACTATAGTCCATCCTCACTCTCACTCAGACTCAGTACTACAGTCCATCCTCACTCTCACTCAGACTCGGTACTACAGTCCATCCTCACCCTCACTCAGACTCGGTACTACAGTCCATCCTCACCCTCACTCAGACTCGGTACTACAGTCCATCCTCACTTTCACTCAGACTCGGTACTACAGTCCATCCTCACTCTCACTCAGACACAGTACTACAGTCCATCCTCACTCTCACTCAGACTCGGTACTACAGTCCATCCTCACCCTCACTCAGACTCGGTACTACAGTCCATCCTCATCCTCACTCAGACTCAGTACTACAGTCCATCCTCACTGTCACTCAGACTCAGTACTACAGTCCATCCTCACTCTCACTCAGACTCAGTACTACAGTCCATCCTCACTCTCACTCAGACTCAGTACTACAGTCCATCCTCACTGTCACTCAGACTCAGTACTACAGTCCATCCTCACTCTCACTCAGACTCAGTACTATAGTCCATCCCCACCCTCACTCAGACTCAGTACTACAGTCCATCCTCAATCTCACTCAGACTCAGTACTACACTCTATCCTCACTCTCACTCAGACTCAGTACTACAGTCCATCCTCACTCTCACTCAGACTCAGTACTATAGTCCATCCCCACCCTCACTCAGACTCAGTACTACAGTCCATCCTCAATCTCACTCAGACTCAGTACTACACTCTATCCTCACTCTCACTCAGACTCAGTACTACAGTCCATCCTCACTCTCACTCAGTACTATAGTCCATCCCCACCCTCACTCAGACTCAGTACTACAGTCCATCCTCAATCTCACTCAGACTCAGTACTACACTCTATCCTCACTCTCACTCAGACCCAGTACTACGGACCATCCCCACCCTCACTCAGACTCAGTACTACAGTCCATACTCAGTACATTGAGAATCCAAATGAAGTGTCTTGACCCAAAATGTCAGCTGTCCGCTTTCCTCCATAGGTGCTGTCTAGCCTTCTGAGTTCCTCCAACATTCTGTGTGTAGCTCCGGATTGCAGCATCTGCCATCTTTTGTGTCTCCTCTACGCACCATCTCGGCAGGAAAACAGATGAGCTCTGATATGAAATATTTCAGCCTCTGTAGGAGAGTAAGTTGTGCATGTGCAGCATTCCTTTGTTCTTGTATAACTACAAGCAAATCTGAATGCGATCTCTGGGTCCCTTCAGATCCTGATTCTTACCTTCCTGCTGGGTGGTGTGGGGTGCGATATTAAGCTGCTCTGTAGAGGCTTTATCATGCCACTCTGATGTGGCAGAGTGTAGCTTTCCAGTTTAATCGGTGTGGGACCACTAGAGACAGACAGATCCCTGTGGCTTCCAAAGAGTCAGTAGATACCCTATGATAAAGTTGCCTTGCGAAAAAAAAAGTGCATGATCTTTATTGTGGAGGTCATAGCCTACTCGCTCCATGCAATGTTGTACATGAACACGGAGGTAGATTCCACCATCCGCTAGCTCATTTTCATTTCTTACACTTGAGCAGGCATTCCTGACAATGCTCTGATTATTCATTGTGTATCACTATAAAGCAAGTAGCTCTGTCATCGTCCTGATCTAAGTCCGCTGACACAGTGTGGATTTGGGGACTTTCACATCTCATCTCCAACCCCACAAAGAGTCCAGACACTAGACCCCTATGATTTGTGCCAGACCACAGCCTACTCATGCCTTTGAATATTGACTATGGGTCTGTTCTGTGGTGTGGGACACAATGATGCACCGTGACCATCATCATCATCTTTATCATTATCTCCCTCCATCTCTTCACGCTGCAGTATCACCACTGCTCTAAATGGTGCTTGAATGGGGAAAATGAGGGAATTCTGTCAGCCCTCATTGAGGAATCAGAAGCGTTTACTATGGAGAGCAACAGCCACCTATCATTTTTAGTGATGCTATAACAGAGGGGTAAATGAGGGGGGCAACACATAATATATTTAGACTTGCTTTGTCAGTTTAGTGGCTGTTTGGTCAGCTAAACCATAGAAACCATAACCATAGAAACTACACCACAGAAACAGGCCTTTTGGCCCTTGTTGGCTGCGCCGAACCATTTTCTGCCTAGTCCCACTGACTTGCACACGGACCATTTCCCTCCATACACCTCCCATCCATGTATCTGTCCAATTTATTCTTAAATGTTAAAAAAGAACCCGCATTTACCACCTTGTCTGGCAGCTCATTCCATACTCCCACCACTCTCTGTGTGAAGAAGCCCCCCCTAATGTTCCCTTTAAACTTTTCCCCCCTTACCCTAAACCCATGTCCTCTGGTTTCCTTCTCCCCTTGCCTCAGTGGAAAAAGCCTGCTTGCGTTCACTCTATCTATACCCATCATAATTTTATATACCTCTATCAAATCTCCCCTCATTCTTCTATGCTCCAGGGAATAAAGTTCCAACCTATTCAACCTTTCTCTGTAACTGAGTTTCTCAAGTCCTGGCAACATCCTTGTAAACCTTCTCTGCACTCTTTCAACCTTATTTATATCCTTCCTGTAATTTGGTGACCAAAACTGAACACAATACTCCAGATTCGGCCTCACCAATGCCTTATACAACCTCACCATAACTTCCAGCTCTTATACTCAATACATTGATTAATAAAGGCCAATGTACCAAAAGCTCTCTTTACGGCCCTATCTACCTGTGATGCCACTTTTAGGGAATTTTGTATCTGTATCCCCAGATCCCTCTGTTCCACTGCACTCCTCAGTGCCTTACCATTAACCCTGTATGTTCTACCTTGGTTTGTCCTTCCAATGTGCAATACCTCACACTTGTCAGTATTAAACTCCACTTGCCATTTTTTAGCCCATTTTTCCAGCTGGTCCAAGTCCCTCTGCAGGCTCTGAAAACCTTCCTCACTGTCTACTACACCTCCAATCTTTGTATCATCAGCAAACTTGCTGATCCAATTTACCACATTATCATCCAGATCATTGATATAGATGACAAATAACAATGGACCCAGCACTGATCCCTGTGGCACACCACTAGTCACAGGCCTCCACTCAAAGAAGCAATTCTCTACCACCACTCTCTGGCTTCTTCCATTGAGCCAATGTCTAATCCAATTTACCACCTCTCCATGTATACCTAGCAACTGAATTTTCCTAACTAACCTCCCATGCGGGGCCTTGTCAAAGGCCTTACTGAAGTCCATGTAGACAATGTCCACTGCCTTCCCTTCATCCACTTTCCTGGTAGCCTCCTTGAAAAACTCCAATAGGTTGGTCAAACATGACCTACCACACACAAAGCCATGTTGACTCTCCCTAATAAGTCCCAGTCTATCCAAATGCTTGTAGATTCTGTCTCTTAGTACTCCCTCCAATAACTTACCTACTACCGACGTTAAACTTACTGGCCTGTAATTTCCCGGATTACTTTTCGATCCTTTTTTAAACAGCGGAACAACATGAGCCACTCTCCAATCCTCCGGCACCTCACCTGTAGACAGCGACATTATAAATATTTCTGCCAGGGCCCCTACAATTTCAACACTAGTCTCCTTCAAGGTCCGAGGGAACACCCTGTCAGGTCCTGGGGATTTATCCACTTTAATTTTCCTCAAGACAGCAAGGTTCTCCTCCTTTTCGATCTGTACAGTTTCCATGATCTCACTACTTGTTTCCCTTAATTCCATAGACTTCATGCCAGTTTCCTTAGTAAACACAGACGCAAAAAACCTATTTAAGATCTCCCCCATTTCCTTTGGTTCCGCACATAGCCGACCACTCTGATCTTCAGGAGGACCAGTTTTATCCCTTACAATCCTTTTGCTCTTAATATACCTGTAAAAGCTCTTTGGATTATCCTTCACTTTGACTGCCAAGGCAACCTCATGTCTTCTTTTAGCCCTCCTGATTTCTTTCTTAAGTATTTTCTTGCACTTCTTATACTCCTCAAGCACCTTATTTACTCCCTACTTCCTATACATGTCATACAACTCCCTCTTCTTCTTTATCAGAGTTGCAATATCCCTTGAGAACCAAGGTTCCTTATTCCTATTCACTTTGCCTTTAATCCTGACAGGAACATACAAATTCTGCACTCTCAAAATTTCTGCTTTGAAGGCTTCCCACCTACCGATCACATCCATGCCAGAGGACAGCCTGTCCCAATCCACGCTTTTTAGATCATTTCTCATTTCTTCAAATTTGGCCTTCTTCCAGTTAAGAACCTCAACCTTAGGACCAGATCTATCCTTGTCCATGATCAAGTTGAAACTAATGGTGTTATGATCACTGGAACCAAAGTGCTCCCCTACACAGACTTCTGTCACTTGTCCTAACTCGTTTCCTAACAGGAGATCCAATATTGTATCCCCTCTAGTTGGTCCCTCTATATATTGATTTAGAAAACTTTCCTGAACACATTTTACAAACTCTAAACCATCTAGACCCCTAACAGTATGGGAGACCCAATCAATATATGGAAAATTAAAATCCCCTACCACCACAACTTTATGTTTCCTGCAGTTGCCTGCTATCTCTCTGCAGATTTGCACTTCCAATTCTCTTTGACTATTGGGTGGTCTGTAATACAATCCCACTAATGTGGCCATACCTTTCCTGTTTCTCAGCTCCATCCACAAGGACTCAGTAGACAAGCCCTCTAATCTGTCCTGCCTGAGCACTGCTGTAATATTTTCCCTAACAAGCAATGCCACTCCCCCACCTTTCATTCCTCTGCCTCGATCACATCTGAAACATTGGAACCCTGGAATATTAAGCTGCCAGTCCTGCCCCTCCTGTAGCCAAGTTTCACTATTTGCTACAACGTCATAATTCCACGTGTCAATCCACGCCCTCAACTCATCCGCCTTCCCCGCAATACTCCTAGCATTGAAATATATACACCTCAGAAGATTTTTACCACCACTCACAACCTTTCTATTAGTAGATTTGCTTGAACTTTTAACATCATTTATTTTCATCCCAGCCACACTGTCAGCTCTGGTACTGTGGTTCCCATCCCTCTGCAAATCTAGTTTAAAGCCCCCCCAACAGCATTAACAAACCTCCCCGAAAGGATATTGGTCCCCCTGTAGTTCAAGTGTAACCCATCTCTCTTGTACAGGTCCCACCTGCCCCAGAAGAGGTCCCAATTATCCTGAAATCTGAAACCCTGCTCCCTACACCAGTTCCTCAGTCACTTGTTCATCCTCCAGAGCATCCTATTCCTACCCTCACTGGCACGTAGCGCAGGCAGCAATCCTGAGATTACCACCCTCGAGGTCCTGCTTTTCAACTTCCTACCAAGCTCTCTATACTCACTCTCCAGGACCTCCTCACTCTTCCTTGCTATGTCATTGGTACCGATGTGCACCACGACATCTGGCTGATCACCCTCCCACTTCAGAATGTCATGCAAGTGATCAGAGACATCCTGGCACCCGGGAGGCAACAAACCATCCTGGATTCTCTGTCACGACCACAGAACCTCCTATCTGCACCTCTAACTATCGAGTCCCCTATCACTACCGCTCTCCTCTTTTTCCACTCTCCCTTCTGCACTGCAGAGCCAGAGCTAGTGCCAGAGATCCGGCTACTGCAGCTAGTCAAACCCGTTGAGTTTAGTATGGAGATAAGTGTGTGGAGGTTATTTATGTTTAAATGTTGTATAAATGTTTAAACTGTACATTTGTCTTTTCGTAAATGAGAGCATAAAAGAGTTATTTAAACCTATGGAAAATTCAACATGACATATTTTGTAAGATAATGGAACTACATTATCTACAAAACTACATTAACTACAAGGGAATCTCAACTCTGGCCAAAATAAGCCATTGTTACTCATAGTCTTCTGACAGTGGACCTGGTATGTCTCCTATTTCCTACTCCTCTGTCCACCAAATTATGCACAGAACTAGTTACCTACACACAGAACATTAACAATCAAACACTGCTCAAGAAAATGGGAGCATTAATTATAGTCTGTGGAATTTGTGTAAGGACTGAGAAAGAGTAGAGTGCCCATTGGAAAATATCATGGTTAAAAAAGTTACCTATTTATTTGTTTGTTGCCCTGTGTCAAAAGCAGCTGTTAGACTGTCAAATATATGTCACAAAGGAATGTGCTGAAAATGCATCGAGCAGCTCTTAGCATTTGCATACATCTTCCGAACATAATTCTCTATTCATGTATCCATGCATTTATGAATTATTCAGGCAAGACGTTAGTGCCATTTAAAAGATACTGCTGGGCA